>NC_090838.1:44570833-47240000 GCF_028021215.1 Eschrichtius robustus
AAGTCAAACAGAGAAAGACAGATACTATATGATATCACTTATATGTGGAATCTAAAAAATAAAACAAACTAGTGAATATAACAAAACAGAAACAGACTCACAGATATAGAGAACAATCTAGTGGTTATCAGTGGAGAGAGGGATGAGGGAGGTGCAAGATGGAGGTTTATACTACTCTGTATAAAATAAGCTATGAGGATATATAGTACAACACAGGAAATATAGCCAATATTTTATAACTATAAATGAAATATAACCTTTAAAAATTGTGAATAACTGTGTTGTACACCTGAAACTTATATAATATTGTACATCAACTATACCTCAATTGAAAAAGAAAAGATAAATGAGATTCTATGTCTGTCCTTAATGAGCTCATAGTTTATATGGGAGACAGACATAAGGAAAATAATTATAAGGTACCATAGAGAGTACTGTAATAAAGAGGAGATGTGTGTGACCAGAGTGCTGACAGCTAACTTATTCTCAGAGAGCTGGAAAAGGCTTCAGAGGAAAGGTGATATTGAGGTGACATTAGAGGGAAGAAAATGAGCTTCACAGGAAGAGACAGGAGTTGGGGCACAGCATTTCAAGCCCATGAAACAGGCTGTGCAAAGGCATGGAGTTGTCACACTCTTAGTGTTTAGGAACCAGTGAGAAGTTCATTGCTTAGCTATTGTCCCCAGTACTACAATGGAAAAAAATAATTGCCCAGAGGATTTTTCAGTGCCCTAAAATGGTAAAGGCATTGCTAAAAAATGCAGTAAATTGTATGCTAGAGGATTTGCTGTTTATTACCTGGAAATTCAAAATGACCTAGTAAAAAGCTGGGAATTAAAATATTTGTTTACAAATGCAAATTTATAATTTTCAAGCACATAGCACATATATATTATATACTAATAAGTAAAGTGAGATAAGTTAAGGAGAAAAGAGCAATTTGAAATAGACCTCCTTTACATAATAATGGATTCAAAATATAAAATCATGTTAAGGCTGGAGAACTAATTACTGGATAAAGAAAATGAAGGTATGTAAAAGGACTTTTAATGTCTTTAGTGATTTTGAAAATCATTTTAATGATTTTGAAAAGGCTCTTTAATTTAAAGTGATTCTGTTTCCTAAAGAATTGGAGTCTAAATATGAAGTTCACCAACCGTCAAACTGATGAGAAAAAATATTATAGTCTAAAAAATACAGAACTTCATATTCTGAGAGACATGTCTTTCTCTATTTATGCTACGGTTATTTCAAATCAAAATTAGTGAAATTCTAATTACTGTATTTTACTCTTAAGTTATTCTCCAATTTAGAGAGCATAAAGATAAGTGTGCTTTGAAAAGCCTCATAATTTTATGATATTAAGCACAAGGCAGAACTTGAAATAGAAGATTATGAGGAGGGGGGATGCATAGACATTCTTCACTCTCTCCTATAATCCTGGGATACAGCCCATCAGGTTCTTCCCCTCTGAACAAGAAGATTTGAAATAGGGAGGAGAGAGACTGTGAAGGAGCCAGAATTTGTTCTTGGTGGACTGTTCTTTCCATCTGTGATGCCACCCTACTCTAAGCTCCTTGTCCCCTCTCTCAGTTTCCTACACCAAATGGAGGCATCTACATTTTCTCAATGGCCACCCTTACCCTGAAGAGAGAGGGGATACTGACCGTGAAGTTCAAGGTGGCAGCAGACAGTTGGGCAAAATGTGCTGTGAGACCTCATCTTTTTTCAAACAAACATGTAAATAACTATCACATTACAGCCATCCCAGGGTCTCCACAGGGGGATTGGTCTGGGGACACTGGGGGTACCAAAATATGTAGATGTTCATGTCTCTTATATAAAATGGCTTTGTACAGTTAGCCTCCATATCTGTGGGTTCTGCATCCATGGATTCAACCAAAATCTATCCATGGAACCCGTGGATACAAAAGGCCAACTGTACTTCAGACCAGGCTTATTTGTAGAATACAGTGATTTGTTATATTCCTCTAACCAGAGGCCAAAAAGCTTATTTTCTGAGTTCAGGCATACATAATAAATAAGTGAAGCTGGAAAATAGTAAGATAGTACCAAATGGATGGACACATACCTGCTTAAAAGTATTCACATTCTAAATATTTTTGAAATTCTCATCTCCATACTAAATCCTGCCACTTGGGGAGACCAAGATGGCAGGGTAGAAGGATGTGAGCTCACCTCCTCCCACAAATACATCAAAAATACATCTACATGAGGAAAAATTCTCACAGAATACCTACTGAATGCTGGCAGAAAATCTCATACAACCAAAGCTGCAAGAAAGATCACCACATAACTGTGTAGGATAAAAGGAAAGTAAAAAAATCAATATGGGGCCTGCGCCCCTGGGAGGCAGCAGTGAAAGGGAAAAGGTTCTCCCTCACCCTGGGAACCTCCTTCACCAGCTAGGAGATCAGCTTGGACAGTTAGGGAAACTTAAAGGCTAAGAGGAGAGTGCAGCAGCCGGCTTGCAGCAGGCAGGACAGAGAGAGACCAGCAGAGAGGGCCCTTGCCACCTCGCTGCACTTCTTAGACCAAAATACACACCAGCTGGTGTGCCCAGCAGCTGGGTGCTAAAACTTGGGCTTCAGTGAACAGACCAGGGGAGCAGACTTGGTTTGGTGTCCATCGACAGAAGAATTGATAAAAAAGATGTAGGATGTGTGTGTGTATATATATATATATATATATCACTTATATGAGGAATCAAAAAAATAGTACAAATGAACTTATTTACAAAACAGAAACAGACTCACAGGCATAGAAAACAAACTTATGGTTATCAAAGGGGAAAGAAAGGGGGATAAATTAGGAGCTTGAGATTAACAGATACATACAATGATATATAATATAGTTAAACAACAAGGTCCTACTGTACAGCATAGGGAATTATATTCAATATTTTATAATAACCTATAAGGGAAAGAATCTGAGATGACTTTTTCAGGACACAGGTGGAGATGCAGAAAAGATGGCAGAGTAGATAGATGTGAGCTCACGGCTTCTTATGAAAACACCAAATTCACAACTAACTGCTAAACAACCATTAACAAAAACAAAAACACTAGAACCTACCAAAAAAGATACCCTACATATGAAGACAAAGAAGAAGCCACAATGAGATGGTGGGGGGGGTGCAATTGCGATAAAAACAAATTCTATACCTGCTAGGTGGGCAACCCAGAAACTGGAAAATAATTATACCACAGAGGTTCTCCCACAGGAGTGAAAGTTCTCAGCACCACATCAGGCTTCCCAGCCTGGGGGTCTGGCAATGGGAGGAGGAGCCCCCAGAAAATCTGGCTTTGAAGGCCAGCAGGGTTTGATCACAGGAATTCCACAGGACTGGGGGAAACAGAAACTCCACTCTTAGAGGAGGCACATAAGATCTCCTGAGCACCAGAACCCAGGCAAAAAAGTGGTGACCTCATAAGAGACTGGGCCAGACCTACCTGATAGTATTGGAGGATCTCCTGCACAGGCGGGGGGCTCATTGTGGAGACAAAGACACTGGTGGCAACAGTTCTGGGGAGTACTCACTGGCGTGAGACCTCCTAGAGGCTGCAGTTTTCTTACCAAGACCTGGCCCCACCCAACAGCCTGCAGGCCCCAGTGCTGGGATGCCTCAGGCCAAACAACCAACAGGGTGGGAACACAACCATACACATCAACAGACAGGCTGCTTAAAGTCTTCCTGAGCCCACAGCCCTCTAGACACACCCCTTGGCACAGCTCTGCCCACCATACGGGCAAGACCCAGCTCCACCCACCAGTAAGCAGGAACCAGTCCTTCCCACCAGGAAGCCTGCACAAGCCTCTTAGACAGTCTCATCCATCAGGGAGCAGACAGAAGAAACAAGAAAAATTACAACCCTGCAGCCTGCAGAACGGAAACCGCAATCAGAGAAATTTAGACAAAATGAGACAGCAGAGGAATATGTCCCAGGTGAAGGAACAAGGTAAAACCCCAGAAGAACAACTAAGTGAAATGGAGATAGGCAATCTACCAGAAAAAGAATTCAGAGTAATGATAGTGAAGATGATCCAAGAATTCAGAAGAAGAATGGAGGCACAGATCAAGAAGATACAAGAGATGTTTAACAAAGATCTAGAAGAACTAAAGTACAAATAAACAGATGAACAGTACAATAACTAAAATAAAAAATGTACTAGAAAGAAACAATAGCAGAATAAGTGAGTGAGAAGAATGGATAAGTGAGCTGGAAGACAGGATGGTGGAAACCACTGCCATGGAACAGAATAAAGAAAAAAAATACGAAAAGAAATGAGGACAGTCTCAGAGACCTCTGGGACAACATTAAACACACCAACATTCATATTAGAGGGGTGCCAGGAGAAGAGAGAAAGGACCTGAGAAAATATTTGAAGAGATAATAACTGAAAACTTCCCTAACATGGGAAAGGAAAGAGTCACCGAAGTTCAGGAAGTGCAGAGAGTCCCAGGCAGGATAAACCCAAGGAGGAACACACCAAGACACATAGTAATCAAATTGACAAAAGTTAAAGACAAAGAAAAAATATTAAAAGCAACAAGGGAAAAGAAACAAATAACATAAAAGGGAATTCCCATGAGGTTAGAAGCTGATTTCTCAGCAGAAATTCTGCAGGCCAGATGCGAGTGGCACCATATATTTAAAGTGATGAAAGGGAAGAAACTACAACCAAGAAGCATCTACCCATCAAGGCTCTCATTCAGATTCAACAAAGAAACCAAAAGCTTTGCAGACAAGCATAAGCTAAGAGAATTCAGCACCACCAGACCAGCTTTGCAACAAATGCTAAAGGAAGTTCTCTTGGCAGAAAAGAAAAGTTCACAACTAGAAACAAGAAAATTACAAATGGAAAAACTCTCCAGTAAATGCAAACATATAGTAAAGGTAGTAAATCATCCACACACAGATATGATATCAAAACCAGCAAGCATGAGAAGAGGAGAGCACAAATGCAGGATATTGGAAATGTATTTGAAATTAAAAGACCAGCAACTTAAATCAATCTTGTTTACATATAGAATACTATATCAGAACCTCATGGTAACCGCAAACCAAAAATCTACAGTAGATTCACACAAAAAAGAAAGGGGAATCCAAACACAACATTAGAGTCAGTCATCAAATCAAAAGAGAGGAGAACATAAGAGGAAGGGAAGAAAACAGACCTACAAAACTAAATCCAAAACAATTAACAAAATGGCAATAAGAAATAAATATCAATAATAACCTTAAACATAAACGAATTAAATGCCCTACCAACAGACATAGACTGGCTGAATGGATACAAAAACAAGACCCATATATATGCTGTCTACAGGAGACCCACTTCAGACCAAGGGACACATACAGACTGAAAGTGAGGGGATAGAAAAAGATATTCCATGCTAATGGAAATCAAAAAAAAGCTGGAGTAACAATTCTCATATCAGACAAAATAGACTTTAAAATAAAGACTGTTACAAGAGACAAAGAATGATACTACATAATGATCAAGGGATCAATCCAAGAAGAAGATATAACAATTGTAAATATTTATACACCCAACATAGGAGCACCTCAATACATAAGGCAAATGCTAACAGCCATAAAAGGGGAAATTGACAGAAACACAATCATAGTAGGGGACTTTAACACCCCACTCTTACCGATAGACAGATCATCCAGACAGGAAATCAATAAGGAAACACAAACCTGAAATGATACATTAGATCAGATGTACTTAATTGGTATTTACAGAGCATTCCCAGCAGAATACAGTTCTTCTCAAGTACCCATGGAACATTCTCCATGATTGATCACATGCTGGGCCACAAAGCGAGCCTCAGTATATTTAAGAAAATTGAAATCATATCAAGCATCTTTTCTGACCACAATGCTATGAGATTAGAAATCAACCACAAGAAAAAAAACTGTAAAAAACAAAAACGTGGAGGCTAAACATTATGCTACTAAACCTCCAATGGATCACTGAAGAAATCAAAGAGGAAATCAGAAAATACTTAGAGACAAATGAAAATGAAAGCACAATGACCACAAACCTATGTGATGCAGAGAAAACATTTGTAAACGGGAAGTTTATAGCAATACAATCTTACCTCAGGAAATAGGAAAAATCGCAAATAACCTAACCTTACACCTAAAGCAACTAGAGAATAAAGAACAAAAAAACGCCAAGGTTAGTAGAAAGAAAGAAATAATAAAGATCAGAGCAGAAAGAAATGAAATAGAGATGAAGAAAACAATGGCAAATATCAATGAAACTAAAAGCTGGTTCTTGGAAAAGATAAACAAATTGAAAAACATTTAGCCAGACTCATCAAGAAAAAAAGAGAGAGGGCTCAAATCAATAAAATAGAAATGAAAAAGGAGAAGTTACAACGGATACCACAGAAATACAAAGGATCATAAGAGACTACTACAAGCAACTATATGCCAATAAAATGGACAAGCTAGAGGAAATGGACAAATTCTTAGAAAAGTACAACTTTCCAAGACTGAACCAGGAAGAAATAGAAAATATGAACAGACAAATCACAAGTAATGAAATTGAAACTGTAATTTAAAAACTCCTAACCGGGGGACCTTCAAGATGGTGGAGGAATCAGATGTGGAGATCACCTTCCTCCCCACAAATACATCAAAAATACATCTACATGTGGAACCACTCCTACAGAACACCTACTGAATGCTGGCAGAAGACCCTTCCCAAAAGGGTCTTAGTGCTCCAGCCGGGCATCAGGCCTGAGGCTCTGAGGTGGGAGAGACAAGTTCAGGACATTGCTCCACCAGAGATGCCCCAGCTCCACATAATATCAAACAGCGAATGCTCTCCCAGAGATCTCCATCTCAATGCTAAGACCCAGCTCCACTTAACGACCAGCAAGCTACAATGCTGTACACCCTATGCCAAACAACTAGCAAAACAGGAACACAACCCCACACGTTAGCAGAGAGCCTGCCTAAAATCATAATAAGTTCACAGACACCTCAAAACACACCACTGGATACAGTCCTGCCCACCAGAAAGACAAGATCCAGCCTCATCCACGAGAACACAGGGATCAGTCTCCTCCACCAGGAAGCCTCCACAACCCACTGAAACAACCTTACCCACTGTGGGCAGATACCAAAAACAATGGGAACTATGAACGTGCAGCCTGCAAAAAGGAGACCCCAAACACAGTAAGTTATGCAAAAATGAGAAGACAGAGAAATACACAGCGGATGAAGGGGCAAGGTAAAAACCCACCAGACCAAACAAATGAAGAAGAAATAGGCAGTCTACCTGAAAAAGAATTCAGAGTAATGATAGTAAAGATGATCCAAAATCTTGGAAACAGAATGGAGAAAATACAAGAAACTTTTTACAAGGACCTAGAAGAACTAAAGAGCAAACAAACAATGATGAACAACACAATAAATGAAATAAAAACTTCTCTACAAGGAATCAACAGCAGAATAACTGAGGCAAAAGAACGGACAAGTGATCTGGAAGATAAAATAGTGGAAATAACTACTGCAGAGCAGAATAAAGAAAAAAGAAAGAAAAGAATTGAGGACAGTCTCAGAGACCTCTGGGACAATATTAAACTCACCACCATTTGAATTATAGGGGTCCCAGAAGAAGAAGAGAAAAAGAAAGGGACTGAGAAAATATTTGAAAAGATTATACTTGAAAACTTCCCTAATATGGGAAAGGAAATAATCAAGTCCAGGAAGCGCAAAGAGTCCCATACAGGATAAATCCAAGGAAAAACATGCCAAGACATATATTAATCAAGCTATCAAAAATTAAATAGAAAGAAAAAATATTAACAGCAGCAAAGGAAAAGCAACAAATAACATAACAAGGGAATCCCCATAAGGTTAACAGCTGACCTTTCAGCAGAAACTCTGCAAGCCAGAAGGGAGTGGCAGGACATATTTAAAGTGATGAAGGAGAAAAACCTACAACCAAGATTACTCTAACCAGCAATGATCTCATTCATATTCAGTGGAGAAATTAAAACCTTTACAGACAAGCAAAAGTTAAGAGAATTCACCACCACCAAACCAGATTTACAACAAATGCTGAAGGAACATCTCTAGGCAGGAAACACAAGAGTAGGAAAAGACCTACAATAACAAACCCCAAAAATTAAGAAAATGGTAATAGGAGCATACATATTGTTAACTACCTTAAATGTAAATGGATTAAATGCTCCAGCCCAAAGTCATAAACTGGCTGAATGGATACAAAAACAAGACCCATATATATGCTGTCTACAAGAGACCCACTTCAGACCTAGGGACAGATACAGACTGGAAGTGAGGGGATGGAAAAAGATATTCCATGCAAATGGAAATCAAAAGAAAGCTGGGCAATTCTCATATCAGACAAAATAGACTTTAAAATAAAGGCTATTACAAGAGACAAAGAAGGACACTACATAATGATCAAGGGATGAATACAAAAAGAAGATATAATAATTGTAAATATTTATGCACCCAACATAGGAGAACCTCAATACATAAGGCAAATGCTAACAGCCATAAAAGGGGAAATTGGCAGAAACACAATCATAGTAGGGGACTTTAACACCCCACTTTCACCAATAGACAGATCATCCAGACAGAAAATTAATAAGAAAACACAAGCTTTAAATGACACATTAAACAAGATGGACTTAATTGATATTTATAGGACATTCCATCCAAAAACAATAGAATACACTTTCTTCTAACATGCTCATGGTACATTCTCCAGGATAGATCATATCCTGGGTCACAAATCAAGCCTTGGTAAATTTAAGAAATTGAAATCATATCAAATGTCTTTTCCAACCACAACATTATGAGACTGGATATCAATTACAGGAAACAAACCTGTGAAAAGTACAAACCCATGGAGACTAAACAATACACAACTAAATAAGCAAGAGATCACTGAAGAAATCAAAGAGGAAATCAAAAAATACCTAGAAACAAATGACAGTGAAACAAAGGACAATGAAAACATGATGACCCAAAACCTATGGGATGCAGCAAAAGCAGTTCTAAAGGGGAGGGTTATGGCAATACAATCCTACCTCAAGAAACAAGGAACATCTCAAATAAACAACCTAAACTTACACCTAAAGCAATTAGAGAAAGAAGAACAAAAAACCCCAAAGTTAGCAGAAGGAGAGAAATCATAAAGATCAGATCAGAAATAAATGAAAAAGAAATGATAGCAAAGATCAATAAAACTAAAAGCTGGTTCTTTGAGAAGATAAACAAAATTGATAAACCATTAGCCAGACTCATCAAGAAAAAAAGGTAGAAGACTCAGATCAACAGAATTACAAAGGAAAAAGGAGAAGTAACAATTGACACTGCAGAAATACAAAGGATCATGAGAGATTACTGCAAGAAATTAAATGCCAATAAAATGGAAAACCTGGAAGAAATGGACAAATTCTTAGAAAAGCACAACCTTCCAAGACTAAACCAGGAAGAAATAGGAAATATAAACAGACCATTCAAAAGCACTTAAATTGAAACTGTAATTAAAAACGTTCCAACAAACAAAAGCCCAGGACCTGACGGCTTCACAGGCGAATTCGATCGAACATATAGAGAAGAGCTAACACCTATCCTTCTCAAACTCTCCCAAAATATAGCAGAGGGAGGAACACTCCCAAACTCATTCTACAAGGCCACCATCACCCTGATACCAAAATCAGACAAAGATACTCCAAAAAAAGAAAATTACAGACCAATACCACTGATGAACATAGAAGCAAAAAATCCTCAACAAAATACCAGCAAACAGAATCCAACAGCACATTAAAGGATCATACACCATGATCCAGTGGGGTTTATCCCAGGAATGCAAGGATTCTTCAATATATGCAAATCAATCAATGTGATAAACCATATTAACAAATTGAAGGAGAAAAACCATATGATCATCTCAGTAGATGCAGAAAAAGCTTTTGACAAAATTTAACACCTATTTATGATAAAAACCCTCCAGAAAGTAGGCATAGAGGGAACTTACATCAACATAATAACGGCTGTATATGACAAACCCACAGCCACCATTGTTCTCAATGTTGAAAAACTGAAACCATTTCCGCTAACATCAGGAACAACACAAGGTTGCACTCTCTCACTACTATTATTCAACATAGTTGTGGAAGTTTTAGCCACAGCAATCAGAGAAGAAAAAGAAATAAAAAGAATCCAAATCTTAAAAGAAGAAATAAAGCTGTCACTGTGTTTGCAGATGACATGATACTATACATAGAGAATCCTAAGGATGCTACCAGAAAACTAGTAGAGCTAATCAATTAATTTTGTAAAGTAGCAGGATATAAAATTAATGCACAGAAATCTCTTGCATTCCTATACACTAATGATGAAAAATCTGACAGGGAATTTAAGGAAGCACTCCCATTTACCACTGCAACAAAAAGAATAATATACCTAGGAATAAACCTACCTAAGGAGGCAAAACACCTGTATGCAGAAAACTATAAGACACTGATGAAAGAAATTAAAGATGATAGAAACAGATGGAGAGAAATACCATGTTCTTAGATTGGAAGAATCAACATTGTGATAATGACTATACTACCCAAAGCAGTCTACAGATTCAGTGCAATCCCTATCAAACTACCGCTGGCATTTTTCACAGAACTAGAACAAAAAATATCACAATTTGTATGGAAACACAAAAAACCCCGAATAGCCAAAGCAATCTTGAGAAAGGAAAATGGGCCTGGAGGAATCAGGCTCCCTGACTTCAGACTATACTACAAAGCTACAGTAATCAAGACAGTATGGGACTGGAACAAAAACAGAAATATAGATCAATGGAACAGGACAGAAAGCCCAGAGATAAACCCACACACATTTGGTCACCTTATCTTTGATAAAGGAGGCAAGAATATACAATGGAGAAAACCTCTTCAATAAGTGGTGCTAGGAAAACTGGACAGCTACATGTAAAAGAATGAAATTGGAACACTCCCTAACACCATACACAAAAATAAACACAAAATGGATCGAAGACCTAAATGTAAGACCAGACACTATCAAACTCAGAGGAAAACATAGGCAAAACACTCTATGACATAAATCACAGCAAGATCCTTTTTGATCCACCTCCTAGAGAAATGGAAATAAAAACAAAAATAAACCAATGAGACCTAATGAAACTTAAAAGCTTTTGCCCAGCAAAGGAAACCATAAACAAGATAAAAAGACAACTGTCAGAATGGGAGAAAATATTTGCAAACAAAGCAACTGACAAATGATTAATCTCCAAAATAGACAAGCTGCTCATGCAGCTCAATATCAATAAAACAACCCAATCCAAAAATGGGCAGAAGACCTAAATAGACATTTCTCTGAAGAAGGCATACAGATGGCCAAGAGGCACATGAAAAGATGCTCAACTTCTCTAATTATTAGTGAAGTGCAAATCAAAACTACAATGAGATATCACCTCACACCAGTCAGAATGGCCATCAACAAAAGTCTATAAATAACAATTGCTGGAGAGGATGTGGAGAAAAGGAAACCCTCCTGCACTCTTGGTGGGAGTGTTAATTGGTACAGCCACTATGGAGAACTGTATGGAGGTTCCTTAAAAAACTAAAAATAGAGCTACCATATGATCCAGCAATCCCACTCCCGGGCATGTATCTGGAGAAAACCATGGTTTGAATGGCTACATGCAGCCCAGTGTTCATTGCAGGGCTGTTTACAATAGCCGAGACAATGAAGCAACCTAATTGTCCATCAACAGATGAATAGATAAAGAAGATGTGGTACATATATACGGTATATACATATACATATATACAGCCATTGAAAAGAATGCCATTTGCAGCAACATGGACAGACCTGGAGATTATCATACTAAGTGAGTAAGTCAGACAGAGAAAGACAAATATATCACTTATTTGCAGAATCTAAAAAATAGATACAAATGAACTTATTTACAAAACAGGAACACACAGACTTAGAGAACGAACTTATGGTTACCAGGTGAAAAGGTTGGGTGGGAGGGATAGACTGGGAGTTTGGGATTGACATGTATACACTGCTATATTTAAAATAGATAACCAACTAGGACCTACTGTTTATCACAGGGAAGTCTGCTCAGTATTCTGTAACAACCTAAGTGGGAAAAAAATGAAAAGAATAAATACTGGCGTATGTATAACTGAATCACTTTGCTGTACACCTGAAACTAACACAACATTGTTAATCAACTATACTCCAATAGAAAATAAATATTTACAAAAGGCATTACTTAGTAAAAAAAAAAAAAAAAATCTTACGTGTGTGTGTGTGTGTGTATATATATATATATATAACTGAATCACTTGCTGTACAACAGAAACTAACACAACATTGTTAATCAACTATACTCGAGTAGAAAATAAAAATTTATGAAAGACATTATATAGTAAAAAAAAAAAAAAATCTGCCATGCATGTGTGTGCATATATATATAACTGAATCACTTTGCTGTACAACAGAAACTAACACAACATTGTAAATCAACTATACTTTAATTAAAAAAAATAATAAACTCAAAAGTTCTACCACTGTCTTTCAGTTTGTATCTCCTTCTAAGTGAATCAGAATTCTTCGAACTCACTTCTTGAGTACCTTCCAGGGAGGGCTTCATGATGACTTAGCTTCTAGGGCTATCTCTTCTTCTCAAGCTCCCTCTGTAGTCCTGCATACTCCCAGGAAATCTTGATAAAATTGCCTCCTCCTCATTTTTACATTCACGTATTCATTTGTATATTTATGTATGTATTTATTCATTAGCATGATTTTGGACCCACATAGATTGTAGAATTAGAATCCAGCCTCAGGATAGAGAGTTTGAATGTGATAAAGATGAAAAGTTAGACTATGTATGTTTATGGTGCTTTATAAGGCATAGGCCACTTTTACCACCTTGTCACATTCGATTCTTACAGAATCCTAGAAAGTAGGTCAGACAGATATTATTATCTCTATATAATACATGAGGAAATTGAGATTAAATGATTTTCTAAAATTGCCTAAAAAGTAAGGAGCAGAAAGTCTGTGGTTCAATCTAAATTATTCTCATCCAAATTATAGTATTTTTTTCTTGCTGTTGTATACCAACCTTCTTTATTTTAACTGAAGTATAGTTGATTTACAATGAATTAGTTTCAGGTGAATATATATATTCTTTTTCAGATTCTTTTACCTTTTGCTACAAAATATTGGATATAGTTCCCTGTGCTATATAGTAGGTCTTTGTTGGTTATCTATTTTATATATAGTAATGTGTATATTAATCCCAAACTCCTAATTTATCCCTCCCCCCCAGTTTGCCCTTTGGTAGCTGTAAGTTTTATACCAAACGTCTTAATTTTCTTCTTTCTTTTCCTCTTCTGTATTCACTTTTTCCTTTGCCACACTTCTGTATTCTTCACCCCACTTCTTATTTTCGCTCCTAACTTTGTCACAGTCTGCACTTGTAGCCTATAAAAGTCAACACATTATCCTATGGGGGTACAGCATGTCCACGGCAGTGGGTCACAGGAATGGCAGGCCAGGGGAAATCAAGTCCTCAGTTGAATTTAATGTCAATGTCAGGTCTTCAAGGAGACTTGGCTAGGCATTAGGAAGGCAGATAGATTGTTGGGAGTTGAATGCAAACTTTTTAAAGAACTCAATACTAACTTAGTTTGATGTTTAGAATAACGTATTAATCCAGGTACTGGCGCTTTCCTGAAGTTAGGAAATCCTTATTTTTTTCTCCATGAGAGTCTCATTTCATCCCTCCACATTGTCCTATGACGACATTCCATGCTTCAGATTACTCTAACAAGTATTAGGAGAGAATTAAAGTATTGGTCATCCATGTGCAGAGAAAGTGTGATGGAGTCTTAATTTTCTGCACTAGTTCATCTGTCATTAGATAATTGAATGCTCTCTTTTGATACATTGCAAATTAGCAAAAGTATCTCCACTTTACACAGGGAAATCCACAGCAAGGGGCAACTCCTCAATAAAAAGAGGTGTGAAGTAAAGAGTAAGACAGCTTCTCAAGATGTACAAACATACTAATCATCCTGCCTTCTATGACTTTCCTTCAACCTCTTACCCAGTTGGTGGTCCAAGTTCTCAGATGGAGACTAATCTAGTTTCATTCTCACCAACAAAAGGCTGTAATCAATCTCCCTGCTTCTGGCTAACTGTTCACAGTATCTTCATTTTACTCAAAATGGAATAAGATAGGAAATTCCTAATTTCTCTTATTCTGAGAAGCTGAACACCATGGTTTAGTTTAGCTCAAGCAGGCTAGATGTAGCCAAGTTTTTGTGGGATTTTCAACACAATAAGGGGAATTATGAAATTTTCAATCCACAAGTTAAGTGGCCTCATGATTTGTTTTTATAATACAGTAGGCGACTATGGCTGGTTTTATAGACAGAATTCAAATAGAATGACAATGGTGTTGATTAGCACCAGCATCTCAATAAGGAATGGGAATCAATTGTGTAATGTCCAAAAGGAAGAGAACAAAGAAGGACTATGGCCTGTGTATTTCAGCCAGGACTTCTAGCCCCAGTGCCTTATTTCCTTTGCTATCGTTAATCTCCACTTCAAGACTAAACTTATTTCTACCTTGTGTTCCCTTGCTTGGCTAAAAAAAAAAAAAAAAAAAAGGCATATTTAACACATAGTTTATCAATTTCAGGCTTTCAGTGGCAATTCTTAAAAATCCCTGTCATTGAGGCTATGTGTAATTGTATTCTGTATACTCTATAAATGGCATTTTCCCAAATTCTTTGCTAATTTTTCTTTCTCTTAATGTCATCCTTGAAACCTTTTTCTGTTACTTTTTCCCTCTTATGGGAAATTCAGATTTATGCTTTGCTATGGAGTTATGCCTTGCTCTTCACTGCTCTATTCCAAATGTGAAGAGAACTCATTTTCTTCTTTGTGACTATGTACATTCATATGGTCAGCCATCTGAAAACTGAAGTGGTGGATGGGCTTGGCCATTCAGACACACTGTTCTTTTGGGGGAATCCTCCTTCTCATGAAGGGTGAGCCCATTGAAAGCTCTTTTTTTTTTCTTTTTTTTTTCTTTTTTTTTTTTTTTTTACTACTTTTGGAGGTAATGAGACACATTACTCTGTGCAACTCAGCTCACATTTCTCCTTAGCTTCAAGATTGGTTCAAGCCTAGAGACAGCTCTTCTGACAGTGAGTGACAGTTAAAGTCAGAAGTTCAGGAGGAGGTACAGTAAGATAACTTAGAAAAGAAAATTGTACTGCAGTTCAACCTTTACAGAGCAAAAAGTAACACCTCATGTCCAGAAAAGAGAGAGGCTTAGTTTTGTAATAAATCCAACATTTTTTCTAATAAACATGTTAGAATTTGTGAAGTATCATTTAACACTTAATCAATATGCAATTTTTGAATACAATTTTTGAGTAATTGCTTTTCCCTCACATTGGGCCTGGTATTATAAGGATACAAAAGAATTCTTATTACCTGACCTCAAGGGAAAGAAAAATGACTAATACACTTAATATTAAACCATAACAGAAAAGAATAAATCACTGACATCCTGAATAGTATGGAAGATGTCACTGATCAATTAATTCAGTACATATTATTGAGCATATTGGTGTGGTAGTCAGTGTGCTTTAATCCTGAACAATAGAATCTTACTCTGGCCTTCATGAGCATTCAATTTTAATTTAAACTTTCATATGGAAGATGAACTTTACCTGGATCTATGTAGGTAAGAGTTGGATGAGATGGAGAAAGAATGTGAACTAACAATTGTGGGGAACTTAACATGTGTTCAGTACAATAATGATCACTTTCCATAGATGATATCATTTTATCATAATAATCCTACAAAATAGGTTTATTCTTTCCTTCTTACACGTGAAAAAATACAGTTAATATCAAAAGTGTATAGAGAAATTTTTACAGAGCCCAAGGAGAAATATTTACAGGGCCCATCTCTGTTATCACAGAGCAGGCAATGAAAAATGGATTAGAAGCTGAGAGGCAATAAATTGATAAAAGCACAACAGGTAACTAAATAACTGATAGACTGACTTTCTTTGGGTCATGGGGATCCTTGGCAAGAGAATATTTAAAGAGGGGTTTGGAGAGATAGGCAGTATTGGGACTGATTTTGTATAGACCTTATATGGTAGAAATGAAAAGTATTTTTAAGCTTTTAGGGAAACATGTTAGTTTTGCTGGTAGTTTTTTGTACCATTGCATAAAGTACCCTGTTCTCTCAGGAGTTTGTAGGTTAAATATATTTTGCATCCTGTAGGGTGATAGTTTGAAACATTGGCTCCATCCAAATAACTTGAGGTCACAATTTGCCCAGCTGGCCATTGTTTCGAATGTGGCTATTATATACGAATTCATATATAACCCATGAATTAAAGGTTTTAGCTCCTGTTCCCTTTATCTCACTTTTACCTGTCTAATAAAACAGTCTCATTGTAGGTATCTCCTAAAGCCTGCTTCAGGGAAAATTTTCTACATATGCAGTTTTCTACAGAAGAATGTGTTTGGTATTACAGATTAACTTTCTTCCGTGTAACAATAATCAAGTTAATAACAATAAAAACCACCTAAAAATCTCTATGGTGTTTACAGTTTGCCAACTACTTTCATGTATATTACACCATTAGTAAGTCCACAATAAAAAAATAATTAGAATTGGAATCAAGAACTTATTTTTGAGTTCTTTCTGTCACATACTTCTTGTATGAAGTCATTCAAATTGTTTATGCAATCATTCTCAGTTTTGTCATGTGTAAAATAACTATAATAACAGATGCCTGCCTATGATAAGGATAAATAAGATAAAATTTTAAAATGCTTTGTAAATTTTAAAGTGTTTTATGTAAGTGACTTATGATTGTCATTATTTTATGAATGAATATTTACTAACTGGCATATTGAAGTATTTTTATATAAGTAATTTAGGAAAAAAATCACAAGAGACCAGCTACTGAGAAGAGGGAGAATAAGAGGGAGGGAGGGAGGGAGAGAGAGAAAAAATTCAAATAATTAACAAGAGATACCAAGATTGGTTGACATTGCTGGACAGTCTTCTGAAATTTCTGTTTAACCAGTTCATGAAATCAAGGAGACATAAACATGACACCCACTAAAAGTCCCATAGACCAGCATATTCCCTATGTCTTCTGAGAAAGTAGTTCTACAAAGTACTAGTTTATCCTTGTTGACTTTGCTGTTTCTTTACATTAAGGGGAAAGCTATTTAACCATAATGCTTTAGGAAAATATGTATGTGTAACATAAAAATAAAGTTGAAAGGCTGTATAGCAGGTATACCAGAATTACAAAGATGTGGTAATCAAGACAGCGTCGTACTGGTGTAAAAAGAGATGTATAGATCAGTAGAATAAATTGAGTCCAGAAGTATAGCCATAAATCTGTGGTCAATTTATTTTTGAAAAAATTGATATTGACAAAATTTTTGATGAAATTCATGGTAATATAAAAGAATTAAATCCTCTTTTTCCAGTAATGTGTAATTTCATGATTAATATATGATTACATTATACTTAACAAAAAGTATAGACACTAGAGAGAAGGCTCTTTTACTATGAACATCAGTCCTCTCCCTGTTTCCCCAGAGGGAAACATTAATTTGGTCCTGAATATTCTAGATCCTTTGAAATTTATTTATACACACACACACACACACACACACACACAGGTACACATACTACCATGCTACTTATATTGTTCTGTATGTTAAATGAACAACAGATCTTGCATATTTGTACAAATTAGCACAGTGAATTTACTTCATTCTTTTCTACATAGTATTCCATAGTACAGTTTATTACATGATTTTTCTATTGATGAACATCAGTTTTTCTCCCACAAATGTATCTTGATTACATATGCTTCAGGAGTGCTCTTGAATAAGTTTCCTTATGAGTTGGAAAGTGTTTTTTTCTGGTAAAAATACAGTTAAATGGAATTTCTGGGGGGTGTACTATGTGCAGTTTAATTTTAGAAAGCTATTTCCAAATTCTCCTCCAAAGTAGCTAAGCTAATATGTCCTCTCAGCAATGTGTGAGAGATGTCTGTCCCTTTAGTATCACTAAAACTTAATATTATCAAAATTTAAATTGTTTACAGTCTGATGGGTAAGAACCTATTTTATTGTTATTTATTTGCTTTCTCTGATTACTAATGGAGCTGAGTATTTTTCACGTGCTTCTTTTTTGATAATTGCATATTCATAGCCTTTGTTAATTTTTTTATGGGGACATTTTATTTTTTCTTAAGGATTGTAAAAATTTTTCATATGACCTATATTATTACGTGAGAGCCCTGACCATAATGAGCATTGCAACAAAGAATTTCATAGCTGAAAGATGCTGGAGCCATAGAGTTCTAGTCCAATTCTTTTGCCTTTATATGTGAAGAAATTAAGATGACGAGAAGAGGGGTTCCCACATGTCACACAGTGAGTTTAGTGACAGCATCTGGTATTCAAGCTGGATTTCTTAATGCCCAGCACACTACACTATACAGACAATTTTGAATCAGTGTTAGATATAAACTTATTCCTAGATTACATTTAGTAACCTAATATCTAAACAGTGGAAAGTTGTCCCACAAAAATTTTCAAGTTCAATAAATTACCTGATTTGGCAGACAGGGCATTCAAAATACTTCTTGAAATTAAAATAAACTACAAAAGAGGCAAAGATCAAATGACTTGACAGAGTCTATTTCCAATAGTTCAAAGTATATTATCAAGTTCTAACCTAATGTCTTACGCATTTAAAGGATCAATTTTATTCTATTATTTTAAAAGCAGGGAAGAGTAATTTGAAAAAAAGACTAGGGGCATCTAAATTTTCTCATACTCTGTAGAGGTTAGAATAACCCTTAACCTAGCAGGATAAAGCATGGAATTAAAAGTAGTTTATACAAAGGATAAATATTCTCTTTAGACTCTAATTTCTTTTGAAAGTTGCCAACTTACTTACACTGGAATTTCTAACAGCATTGTTGCTACATATTTCAAAATAACTTTGGGGAGAGAGTAGAAGGAAAATTGCTTAACATTCACATGACTGGCTCAGTGCCGTAAGTTGCACATTGTTTCTGTCTCATTTATTGAAGTTAAGATGTAGTTTTAAATTTAAGGCAGTTTTGAAGTTGAAAGACAGCCAAGTAAATGAATGCATCCCGTGGCTAATTTTAAAGTTACTGTGTATCTTTCACTAAAAGTAAATTAGAGAACATAGTTATCCTCCTAAGTCACTTCAGTGATTCACAGCAGTGTCTTTACCAAAGATATTTTGACATTTCAGAACCATTATTATTATTAGATGATTATAATAATAACACAACAGTTCTCATTTATTGAAGGCTGTCAATATTCATAACATTGCGCATGGGGTTGGAAACTCAATCAGTGAGCTGTGTACTATCATTAGTACCATCTACAGATAAAGCAGCCAAACTTAGAAAAAAGCTAATAAATAGGAAACGTTTCTCCATTGCTCCTTTTGAATTCTGTAACTTGTCTGATTCACTATTTCAAATATCAAATATTAAAGTATTTGGTGTTTCCTACCTTGTAAAATTCTCTCTTCTTCTATTTTTCCCTAATCTCTCATTGCACAAAAAGCCACAAATAAAATAAATGCATATTTAACAAGTTAAACTCCTTATATTTAACAAACCAAACTCCTGCCATGAAGATACGCTAAAGGAAAATAATGGCTTTATGGTAAATATAAATAGGGTAAGTTAAAATTTTTTCAGTATTGATAGTCATTTAGAGTGTCATAAAAACTGTAATATATCCTTATGGGATGTTGGTATATTTTGATAAAGATTATACTGAAAAAAATAATTTCGGAATGATAGTTTCCTTAGTTAGAATCATTTTCAGCTCTAAATAACAGAAAAGCTAACACACTAATGCATCCACATATACAGATTTTTTTGTCATAGAAGATGTTTTTGAGAGGTGAGTTATTACATAAAGTTGATTTACACCTCTCTGCAATGGTTTTGGCTATTCTTTCATGGTTACAAAATGAGTGGGGAAGCTCCCATCATCCTATCCATATTTAAGCAGAAAAAGGGGGATCATCTGCTTCTGTTCCCTTCACAAGGGAAGAAATCTTTCTCAAAACCTCTCCAGATGATCTTTGCTACTTGCACAGCAAGAGAGTGTGGGAACTGAGGAATCTTTTGTCCTAACTTGCTTAGGTCAAGTGTAATCTATCACCTGGGGCTGCACCAATACAATCATGCTTCTGTTAGCCAGGAAGAAGTGAGGGGACAGATGTCTGTTAAGAGGTTCTCTTGTTCAAAGTAGTGTGAATATATTTCAGCAAAGAAAATACTGTGATCTGTAGGGCTTAAGCTCAAAAACAAGATGCATGTGATAGACACCATATTGTAGTAACATTGTATAGCTGTCAGAGTCAGACATTCTGGAATTGTATAACCTTCAACAAGTTGATCAATCTCAATGAACCATAGTTTTTACAGAAATAAAAGTACTTGCCTCAAAGAATATGGTATGAATCATCTGAGAAAATGCGTGTGTCATTTCTGGCCTCTATTACATGCCTGCGTTAGTTACAGACAAGCCAGCTGTTGTAACAGACTTTAAAATTGAATGAAGACTCAAACTTCGTAGATGACTATTTGGTGCTTACTTAATAATCAGATGTGAATATTCCCAGTGGCTCATGACTTCCCTCTCTGAAGGACCCATTAAAATACCATCATCCATTTATCATTTAGCTTGACCATATAATGAGCCTTATACTCTTCCACATCTGGCTGGTAGAAGAGAAAACATGGGACAAAGAAGACCATTAATTTCTTTAAAATTTTTGCCCCCAAAGTGATACAAATCAACTTTGCTCACAGCCCACTGATGAGAACTAGTAACATGGCTTCACCTAGATGTAGGGAGGACCCAAGAAATACAATCCCTGCTAGATAACTCCCTCCCAGGAATAGACACACATTCAGGAAGAGGGAATATACATTTTGATGGCAACTAGTCATGTCTTCTACAATGCTCAGTAATTATTAGATGTATATTCCTTTCTAAAAGATGTAGATTCTAAGTGAGGGAAGCAATATGAACTATCTGGGATGAGTGCAGTGTGAGCCATATGGGTGGCTGATGAATGTTCACAGGAAGGAAGCACAGTATAGTAGCTTCATGGATTCTGAAGTCAGATCGCCTGCCTTCCAACTCCACCAATTCCTTGTTGTGTGATTTTCGGTAATTTAGAAATTTCTTTATAAAAATGGGGTTAGTAAAATTACCTAATCCTATACAGGTTATTGTGAGGATTAAACACTAATATATTTAATTAAAGCTCTTAGAACAATAGTTACTGGCATACCATATACTGTATAAGTACTGTACAGTATTTATAATGGATTTTGTTTGATTTCTGGAATATATATATACACACATACGTATAAAAACATATATATACACACACAGATATGCACATACCATCAAGTATATAATAAACATTAACAAAGTATAAGACGTAATGAGAAGCATGTTAAATAGCATTTGCCTGTCTTAGACTATGGGGTACACAAAATCCTCCGACGTGTAGAGTTACACTCAGAATGATAAGGAATGGTGCCTGCTAGACTGGAAGGGTCAGGAAAGTGTGTGTGGAGAAGGTGATTTGTGACAGAGCACTATGCAACAACCAAGCATGGAGAGCTGCTTAGGGGTGGGATATCATTCCAACAATGTCTTGAAGAAGAAAGGAGACTGGAGATAGAATTTGAAGGAGAAGATATTGTTGGATATGAATTGGGTCATATATGAAAGGAAGTTAAATGCCAAAGGAATTTTCCCAAGAGAATTTTCATTTTTTACTGGACTCATCTAGGAAGGGATAGTATGAGAGGATATAGGAAAATGATAATGGTGATATTGGCACTGATAACTTTGTACTTAAGGCAAAGAAAACTTAAGACAACTTGTAATTGAGAACTAGAAACAGTTATAAAAAAGCACTGAGGACCTAGAGTTTGAAATTGAAAGTGAATGCTAAATGAAAATCTTTAAGACCTTTTATAATTAATTATTATGATTTTAGTGAGATCATTACCTATAATGAATATTGAGCAAAATAAATATATCCTATATAGTAACCACATAAATAGACACATCTAACTTAAAAAAAAAATTAAACAGAATTCTTTCATGTTGGTAAGAAAATTAATATCAGTGTGTTTTGCCTTTTCTCAGTAATCAGCTATTTCTCACCAAGATGGGATCAGAAGTAATTATATTATGAAAGTAGATAAAGGGTTTACAGTCAGAAAAATCCGGCTTTGAATCTTGAGTTCACTAAATTACATATGATGTGGGTATATGTTACTTAACCTACATATTATTTAGGGTGTTCTATCCTAAAATTATTAGAGGCTCTTACTAAAAATGTCTTGAGCCAAAATGAAAATTTATTAATCAATATAATACATTCAAAAAGAGAATCCAGCAGCACAATCAAGAATTCAGATTCTCCTGATTTTTCTACTTTGCCATCCTCTCATAGTTGCTTTCTGTCTTAAGAGTGTCCCCTCCTAGTCATAAAATGTGTGCACAATTCCAAGGCTTTCATCCTCACACAGCTACGTGAAAAGCTGGAAGAGGGGCCATCTTTTCTTTGGATCCCTTTTAAGAGTAAATAAAATTTCTCAGACCACCCAGAAGGCTTCGCCCAATGGCTCATAACTAAATTACATTCCTTGTGTAATGATCACGAGCAAAAGGAATGATATTATTATGATTTTTGAAGAATGCCACAATCTTTTTGATCTATAATACTTAAGCTACAAAAAATAAGAGTATTGTAGCTACTATAGGTGAGACTATAGTTGTGAAAATATTTGGATTTTTCCATAATTGTCACTCCTTATAATCTGTGGGAAAAGGAAAAAAATTCCTACATCACACACCTCTTGTCCACTCTCAGACCTATTAACTATCTTATTCAAAGTGCCTTTAAAGGAAAGCCAGTCTCCATATTTTGCTTCACTTCCCAGGGAGGAACATACCTTTAAAATATTCAGCTAAATGTGAGGGATAGGAAAAAGGAGGAACACATATAAGGCTTCCTGTCTAAGTTCAAACCCAGTGTGCAAGTGTTTTGATTTACATCTGAATCGTGGTTCAGAAAATAACTCAGTAATATATGCAAAGTAAATGGTCAAAGTAATATATTGCTCTTAGGCAGGAAGCAAGCCATGCTGTGGAAGAAGACAGCAGAAGCCTCTCCTGCTACCTCTGTGAATAATATCGTCTAGCTTGAGCAATCCTTCTTTCCAAAAAATTGGATAATGATGCTCTTAATTCCAGGGTTTTAAATTATGCATATGTAGGGGTATTTTTTCCTCATTTAGCAAACTCTTAATTGTCCTCTCCAATGGCAGCAGTGGTATATACCAGCTTTTTTGATGAAAATAGAAACGAGAAATTCTTTTGGGTGATATTTGGGAATTTATACTTATTTTGGATCCTGGCACCTGCTCTGTTCTTATGGTAGGTGGATTTTGTAATTTGGAGTGAGTTCCAAGTGTTAGACTTGCCTTAATGATCTAGAGAGACAGAAGGGATTGACCTATAAACTGGAAAGTATTTAGGATGGCTGATAGCTCCATGTGTGCATGTGAGTGTTTTCAGGCCTGGTAACATCCATGCCTAGGGCTGCCTAGCAATGTATTGCTTGAAGAGCACAGAAAGACCTACATGTGTTTAGATCAAGAGTTTAGTTTTTAACCCCCGCAGGTTTTTGATGTTTCATGGTTTGAGGGAAGCTCTCGGACTATTTGCCAAGTTTTCATTTTGATAAATTCTTGTTGTTCTGAGCAACTTGCAAAATGGCTATGAATTCCACCTACCTTCATGACAGGAAAAAGATAGAAATCAAGGGCTGAAAAGATATAGAGCAGTAAATACAGTAAACAAAGACCAAAGTAAAATGTAAGCCCTTGTTTTAATGCCTTATATATAGTGTTTTGCTATCACATTGGTTAAATACACCTCTAATCCCCATGGTACTATCTTTGACTCAGAGCCTTGCCTTATCACATACTATTCTGCACTTGTTTACAGTATGAGAGCTGAGACAAGAAGGCAGGCCATTGACTTACTGGACCTCAGCTGGAAAATTTTACATCAGGCAACAAATTTTTCACCAATCTGTGCATGTCCACAAATAACCACAAAAAATGCCCCAACTATAGATTTTAGAACTGTAAGTAAATTTTAGCAAATAGGCAAATTTGCAAATATGGAATCCATGAATAATGAGGATTGTAAATGAGTGAATATATACTTTTAAATTGAGCCATTTTGGAGGAGAGGCGGACGTTCTCTCTTTTTTCCATTTGTTGCTGTTGTATTTGCCTCACTCAAGAAATTGCGGTAATTCTTACAAAGCTGCATGGAGGGTGGCATCATTTTAAACTGGAGGGAAAAAGGCTTCTGAGTGGTTGCCATGTAAAAATCACAGAAATCATTCTGGAGGTGACTGGCAATTTAACTAGTCATGAGATATGGTTCAGAGCTTGAGCAACAGTAGAATGTGGCAGTTAAAACGTAGGCTCCAGAATGAGAAATATTGAATTTACATCACAGACCCACTATTTCCTAGCTGTGTGATTTTAAGCAAATTATCTAACATCTCCAATCTTCAATGTGCTTATCTGTAAAATGGAAATGATGTTAATAATATATTATAGCGTTGTGAGGAGTAGCTGAAATAAATTAACACACAATGTAAACTTGTTCTATCACAGAGAGGTAATGTTCAATATTTTTAAGCTATATCCATGTGTTTGAGATGTATGTTTCATTTGCATTTTCTTGGTGCAGTTTTTTTTTTTTTTTTTTTTTAAATTCACGTTCTTTTTTTATTTATTTATTTATGACTGTGTTGGGTCTTCGTTTCTGTGCGAGGGCTTTCTCTAGTTGTGGCAAGTGGGGACCACTCTTCATCGCGGTGCGCGGGCCTCTCACTATCGCGGCCTCTCTTGTTGCGGAGCACAGGCTCCAGACGCGCAGGCTCAGTAGTTGTGGCTCACGGGCCCAGTCGCTCCGCGGCATGTGGGATCTTCCCAGACCAGGGCTCGAACCCATGTCCCCTGCATTGGCAGGCAGATTCTCAACCACTGCGCCACCAGGGAAGCCCAAAATGTCCTAGTCTGAATGATTAATTTTATCATCAATTTGCTAAAATAAAAAACGTATAGTTCTTTATTTAGATTGGCACTGTTTGTAACTCATGTTGTCAGGATTGAATGAGACAATATAATGCAAAGCCTTATTTGCGATCTATGAGAATAGTGCTGTAGTCAACTGTTAAGTAGGGCTCACCATGGCAGAGAGAACAAAAGGCACATATGCCAGCATGTTGCCATACTGGGACTAAATTTGTGGTAAATCAAGATTTTCACCCTTTATTTCAGTTTAGGTTATTTTTGTCTTGTCACTGTTATAAAATCCAAGTCCAGGGAAATCAGGATTGTCCTAGGAAAACTGAGATCAGTAGCTACCTGAAAGGAAGTGTACTTGCTCTGACTAGATTTTTAAATTTACCACCTCCAATTTATAGGAATTAACCAAAGTTGAAAGCTATTTGTGAGTTTCCATCAAACACAACCATTTTGTAATTAGTCCCTCTGGAAAGAGGAGCAGTATTGGGTATCAGAAGGTACCTTGCAGTTGGTAGAGGTAAGATTTTGTTAAATAGTTGTCTTTTAGTGGGTAAGTAAAATGTTGTGAAACCTAGGAAAGACACTGTAAGCAATCAGTTGATCATGTCTGTTTCAGGGATGAAGTTTTCCTTTTTTAATTTTAACACTTTCCTTGCTATAACTGAGCTAATAACTTTAAGATGCCACAAAGATCTCAGGGCATTATTTAGATGGATCTTCTTTGGGGGAACATATGTTTTGCTTTAGTGGAAGCTTAACATTTTGTAAGTTTTTGGTTATGACAGTTTCTTAACATTTCTAGAAAGTGATTGCATAGCAAAAGAAAAGAACAAAATACATTTTCCAATTAAAGCCCACTTTGGTCTTAAAAAAGTGAATTATTTTTCTTCAGTCAAGTTACTGAAGGAATTTGGAGAGTAAAACCCACCTAAAAATAGCAATAACATAATGGATAAATGGCAGTATAGTCATATAACAGAATTCCATATGACAGATAAAAGAAATGAGTTAAATATGTATATATAAACAATGATAGTTTAAAAAATGATGTTGAGGAAAATTATGGATACAAGGGCTATTTAAGTAAATTAAAAACACAAAATACTATACTATGTATTTTTCATGAAATCTTATATAAGTAGATAATTATTTTTAGTAGATAATTTTTGATAAAATATTAAAAAATAAATGTAAAGGGCAGCTATCAAATAAAGGATAACTACTCACCACATAGAAAAACTTTCTCTGAAGAGCAGGAGATCCTATTGGGAAGAGAAGAAAAAGGTGCTTCAACTTGATCTGTAAGGCATCACCTATTTTGTTATTGAGTGGCCTGAAGCAAATTTGGAAGACATTCCTCCGAAACTTGAAGGAGGATCCAGACAGGGCTGGTGCTCAGAGCACTGAGGAGGTGGCACAGGGTGACTGCTGCCTCTAGGACTTCTGAGACAGGATGCTAAGGCTGACTGTGGGAGTGCTGAAATTCCAATGCTGGAGACTGGGAACAAGCGCTGATGCTAAGCCGATGCTGATAGGAGCAGCAAAGCAAAGACATCCCTTCCTCCTCCCACCTTTCAGTCTTCCTCTGGTACCTTCTAATGGCAAAACCTAACCAGAATTTCCCTGGAAGATGAGTCTGAAAATGTGGCTGATTCCAAGCATCACAGAACAGAGTATAGAAAGTGTATTTATTGCTGAGAGACAATTGATAATTGATTGGCACCGTTTGTAACTCATGTTGTCAGGATTGAATGAGACAATATATGCAAAATATTGTACCTGGCACATAGTCTATCCTTAATAATTTCTAGCTGAAATAAATAATAATCAAATACTTAGCAGCTATTTATAATGCAAAGAATCTCAGTGAGTTCTGTGGCTGACACACAAATGGTACACAAGCTAAGTATCTATTGCTATATAACAAACTACCCTCAAAATACAATGGCTTTGTAACAACAGTCATGTTGTTTCATCTTATGAATTTGTGGGTCTGGAGTTTGAGCAGTTCTCAGATGGCTGATTCTTCTGCTCCACGTGTCACTGACCAGGGTCACATGATGGCATTCAGTTGGCAGCTGGGTTGGTTTGGAAGGGTCAACATGACTTCACTTTTTATTTGGTACTTCATCAGAGAGAGTGGAAGGGTTGAGCTCAGCCAGGCGATTTTCCTTCTATGTGTATTTTCAGGGTCTCTCCATAGGCCCCCTCCAGAGGGGAACCTGTTTACGTGGCTGCTCAGTGCTCCAAGAGATACAGACTGACAGGGCAACACACCATTCTTCTGACCTGTTAGTTTTCCTATTTTACAAAACTTCTGTTATTAAAGTACCTCCTCAGCCATCGTCAAAAAGTCTACAAACAATAAATGCTGGAGACGGTGTGGAGAAAATGGAAACCTCCTACACTCTTGGTGGGAATGTAAATTGGTACAGCCACTATGGAGAACAGTGTGGAGCTTCCTTAAAAAACTAAAAATAGAACTACCATATGACCTAGCAATCCCACTCCTGGGCATATACCTGGAGAAAACCATAATCCAAAAGATACATGCACCCCAATGTTCATTGCAGCACTATTTTCAATAGCCAGGACATGGAAACAATCTAAATGTTCAATGACAGATGAATGGATAAAGATGTGGTACATATATACAATGGAATATTACTCAGCCATAAAAAGGAATGAAATTGTGCCATTTGCAGAGACGTGGATGGACCTACAGTCTGTCATACAGAGTGAAGTAAGTCGGAAAGAGAAAAACAAATATCGTATAATATTGCTTATATATGGAATCTAGAAAAATGGTACAGATGAACTTATTTGCAAAGCAGAAATAGAGACACAGATGTAGAGAATAAACGTATGGATACCAAGGGGGGAAGGGATGGTCAGATGAATTGGGAGATTGGGATTGACATATATACACTACTATGTATAAAATAGATAACTAATGAGAACCTACTGTATAGTACAGGGAACTCTACTCAGTGCTCTTTGGTGACCTAAATGGGACGGAAATCCAAAAAAGAGGGGATATATGTATACATATAGCTGATTCACTTTGCTGTATATCAGAAACGAACACAACGTTGTAAAGCAACTATACTCCAATAAAAATTAATAAAAAAAAATTAAAGTACCTATGCCCATACAATGATTATAACGGAAAACATTCAGACAGAGGGGCATGGTCCCAGAGAAAGGATAAAGATGATTTGACTAGAACGTTTTCTGTACAGTGGACACCGGGACTCTTCACCCAAAACCCTTTCAGTTCTGAAGGGCTTGTTGGTCCAGCCGCTGGAAGTGCTGATCCATGGACAGCCTTTGGCTATAGGTTCCTTCAGAGATAGTCTTAGCTGTAATCAGTTCACAAATAGCGGTGGGTAGGACAGTACCCTGAAACAAAAGGGGCATGAATGCAGTGCTTAACCTGCAGGAGCCAAGTGGGCACAATTATTGTAATGAATGGCATTAGGGAGCCCTGGCCCACAGAGCATTATAGAGATGGTTAATAGGACCTGGAACCCTAGGAACAAAATAGAAAGGAAGCCAGAAAGGAGATAAACCATCTCCCCTGCCTCACAAGTGCATTCCCTTTATGTTCCCCTTAGATAAGATCCCCGTGGGGCTTATCAAAACCTTTTTCTTTTGGTTTGAATTTACCAATCTGGCCTTAGCCCAGGAACCCCAAAGCACTCCACCCACAGACTCTGATACAGACATGTGCCCCAAGTCCTGTCTTTCTCTCTGTCTGCACTCTGTCTTGACCTCCCTATGTGGCCCCTCAAAGCATGCCATGTACTTCCTCCAGGACCTTCCTCCAGTAATAAACTTCTCTATTTCAGTTCCTCTTGTGGTCTGTTTCTGAACTGCAGTTCACAATCTAGCACCCTGTGTTCCACTTAACAAGTATTAATTTGATAAGTGTGTTAACACTAGCCAATGTTACTTCTCCATTCTCTGAATATATAGTGGTAATAGACCTAATTAGTAGTTAGCACAGGCCCACATAAGGTCCTTGGTCTGTGGAGTAAAAGCTAACACAGTAGCAAAGTCCAAGTGAAAAGATCTTCCCTCCTGTCTTTTTCTCCTAAGCCAATAAAATAAAATAAGGACATTAAGTTATCCTTGGGGATGGCAGAAACTAATGCCACTCACATAGCTCTAAAGTATGCAGGTGTGGTGACACTCATCCTAGTGCTGTTTAATTTACCAACCAATCTACCTTTTGTTAGAAACTAGATGGAGCCTGGAGAACCCAGTAGACTCAACTGGGGTCACAAACTCAATGAAGTAGTGGCCCCAACTGTAGCCCCCATGCCAGCTATGCTATCTTTGATTGAGCATAGTAACACAGCCTCAGGTGTGTGGTATGCTGTCTCTAACTTAAGGAATAATATTTCCTTCCCTATCAGAAAAGAGAATCATAAATAGTTTGTATTCACATGGAATGGACAATAATATACATTCACATTTTTCCCCCAGGGCTACCATTTTCTCATTCTCCTTCATACTATATTATGCTAAAGAAGCTTGGACTCTCTGGACATCCCACAGAACAACACAGTGATTCTCTATATTGATTAATCAAATGGAATAAGCATGAGATGGTTACCATTTTGGAGGTGTTGGTAAGACAAATACCCTTCAGAGGGTGGGAGATAAAGCTTATGAAGTTTCATTGGCCCGTCATGTCAGTAACATTTTTAAGGACCAATGGTTATGAGCACCCTGGGATATCCTATCCAAAGTGAAGAATGAATTATTGCATCGTTTATATCCCACCACAAAGAAGGACATGTTGGAATTCCCTGGAGGTCCAGTGGTTAGGACTCAGAGCTTTCACTGCTGGGGCCCAGGTTCAATCCCTGGATGGGGAACTAAAATCCCACAAGCCACGTGGCATGGCCAAAACAAACAAACAAACAAAAATGGACATGTAATGTCTGATAAGCCTCTTCTGTTATGAAGGCAGCATATTCTTCATGGAGGAATATTGTCCAAGCTGTCATCTTTGATTGGAACTCAGAAAAAGAAAGCGCTCTGCAGAAGGACCAAGCTGTGATACAATAGCCTGAGTGCTTGGGCCAGAAGATACAGAAGATATTATACTATTTATAGTATCCATGTGCAAATATTCTCAACCTTGTACCTAATAAGAGAAATGAAAATTAAACTATAGTAAGATATCAAAAAAAATTTATAGTATTAATGGTGGAAAATGAGGCCACAGTGAGTTTATGGCAAACCCCAATGGGAGAATCACAACATAGACTCTGTGCCATCTGCAGAGGAAAATTATCCTACTGGTAGAGATGAAATGTCTGACCCTGGTGCACCAGGAGATCATGCAGCCACAGCTATCCATCATAAGTTGGGTTCTGTCAGAACCACGAATCCATAAGGCTAGTCACGTTCAGGAAAAATCCATTATAAGATGAAAGTGGCACATTGGGACCAAACATGAGCAAGACAAAGGTAAAAAGCAAGTTATATAAGCAAGTAGCTCAGATTCCTATGTATCCACTCCTGTTCCAGTAGCACCTCTTTCTCAAATTAGGAGCAACTGTGGGCTCTCTAGAGTTAGAGGTCCTAGTTCCTAGAGGAGGAACACTCCCATTATAGCACATCGCAAGTGTCCCACAGACTGGGAGAAAATAATTGCGATTCATTTATCAAATGAACTTGCATCCAGAATATGTAAAGAAAAACAATAACTTAATAATTAGAATAAGAATAACTCAATGTTAAAAAAAATGAGCGAAAGATCCTACCAGGCACTTCACATGAGAAGATATATAAATAGCCAAAAAGGAAAGGAAATCATGCTCAATTTCATTAGTCATATTCTTAAATTCAAATGAAACCATGATGAGATACTACTACACAGTGATTAAACTGGCTAAAATTTTAAGAAGATTAGTCATATCAAGTGTTGCTGGAGATGTAGAGTGACTAATATTCATACACTGCTGGTAGTAATGTAAAATGGAACTGGAAAAATTTGACAGTTTCTTAAAAGTCAAACATATATTCCCCCATATGATCCAGCCATTCTACTCCTAAGTATTTAAATAGAAGTAAAAACATATGTCCACCCAAAGACTTATTATATATTGATACAAAGTTCATAGAAGATTTATTTGTAATGGCCAAAAACTGAGACAACCCAAATGTTCATCAGCAATAGAATCAATAAACAGAAAACACATGCTGTACTCATAAAACGGAATACTACTCAGCAACAATAAAAAACCAACAATTGATTCATGCAACAACATACATACTCAAAAGCGTTATGATAGGTGAAAAGAAGGTAGGCAAAAAAAGGTATACATTCTATGATTACATTTACATAAAATTCTAGAAAATTCAAACTAATCTTTAGTGTTAGAAAGTACATTAGTGGTTGCCTAACAATGGGAGTAGAGGAAACAATGGATTACAAAGGACCATGAAGAAAATTTGGGGCAAAATGAAAATATTGATTATCTTGATTTGGGTTATTATTTTATAGATGAATACTATTTCAAAACTGATAACACTTTCTATGACTACATTTATATGAGTACTTTATTCTTCAATACAATTTTAGAATGAAAGCTGAGAAATACCAGATATTATAAAATCCCCCAAAATCATCAGAATATTTTTATTTCTGAACTGCCTGACACATTTTACTTTTTCCCTACAATTTTGCCTCATAACTTTTTGATCTCCTTTTTATATAATAACAATTGTGTAGTATTACTTTTTAGAATTGAAAAGTAACTCCGGTTTCTCTCTAGAATGGTTAATCAAAAAAATTTTGATAGTATCGAAGAATTTCTTTTAACCTCACAGCTCATTAACAATCTAAAATTTTTAGATTAATTAGCAAATTTTGGGAAGAAGTCTCAAGTTGCTTTCATATATTACCTCCTGCAGAACTATTTACTATTTTTAGTGCTGTTACAGGTTTGTGACCTACAAACTCAGGAGTTCTGACAAATTCTATTTTGCATGTGCTATCAAAAGGAAAAACAAAAACTGTGGTGCATTATAACTGCCTATGTTGCATTACAAGTGTGTTCTTGACAGAAGAGAATTTCTGTTTTGACAGGGCATGGATGAAGAATACTGGGTGGATATTCCCCTTAGAGTTTCACATATCTAATGATTGGAAAAGTTCTCCAGAGAAGGTAAGCTCCTGGGTTCATAAATTTTAAACCTTTTTTCTGCTCCAATAACCACATGCTTTTGTTGCCAGACACTGTAGGATGCCTTGATATCATAGAATGACCTCTGGCTTTGTGCCTGTCTGTCACCATGCCAGATGAGTTGACCCAGTGTATGGTATTCCTAGAAACGGTCTATGGAAACTAAAACATGATGACTAGTAATAACTTTGTAACATAAGGTAGTGACTGCAAACCACATAAATACATCCTGTTAAACCTAAACCAAGTGTATGTCTATGATTTATTCAACTATCTCATAACTGAATCACAAAAACACCTGGGGCCACTTCAAAGTCACTTGACACAAAAAGAATTGTAATGGAGGAGAGAGCGAGTGGAAAGAGGTAACAGTGATAACCATTTGTGGTTAAAATACCTCACTTTTGTGAAATTTTCCTGTATGATATATTTATATATTGTGTATTTTATATATGTGTGTAATATACAAATACACACATAAAAATGTATGTGTGTGTGTATATATACACACAGGGTGTAGATAATGAATTATCTGCAAGCTATCTATTCTCACATATCCCTTGGGAACATTTTTGTATATTTTGAGAAGTACATGTACCCTAGTATGAATAGCTGATTTTAAGGGTCCTGTTGGACAGAAGCTGTGTCAGGTTTGAGCTACAAAAGGAAATGGAAAAGCTTGGGCTTGAAGATAATTCATTGCATACTGAAATGTTTTAAAGACTCAATTCAGGAACCTTAGAATTCCCTCTTTCTTCTCTCTACCTACCTACCTACCTACCTACCTACACACACACACATACACACACACACACACACACACACACTCCTATGGAGAAGTATAGGCTCACTTAAGACTAACCTTTAATCAGTCAAGGTCTTATTTTTAAGCTACAGAAACTTACTCTGGCTGACTTAAGAAGACAAGGATACGTATTGAAAGAACTGCCAGAAAGGTGACTGAGCCTGGCGTGGAGAATAGGTGGGACTGGGGAGGTATGCAGCATTGAAGAGCAATGGCAAAATTATGCCACTAAACCAATGCAGTGTGCGTACTTACTGCTGTGAAACCCTGGACTCAGCTTGCATACCTGCCATATGTTGATTCTTGACACTGGAAGCTGCCACTGCTGCCCCTGGAAACTCCTTGTTGCTGCCACTGATGCTACCGTCACCTGCATCAAAATGTGCTCCCCATGATGCCTTCTCCCACTGTGTTACTGTCTCTCAGTTCCAAGTTTAGAGGTAATACATTCTAGGTCAAGTGCTCATGCCTTTGAGGCAAAGAAAATAAATAAATGAGCATCTGGCATCTCCAACATCTGTCATTAAAGCCAGGCTCTGCCTTTTTCTAAGATTTACATGGTGAGGAATTCCACAAATGTAAGAATGGGACTCAAATTCTGCTCCACAAAAAAAAGGTGATAAAGACATAGGCTCAAAGAGAACACACTAGCTCTTAAGCCTTCTGAACAATGGAGACCTGGACATCTATCCTCTTCTACTAAACAAAAAAGTAAATACAAGGTAAATGTGATTCTTACGTGCAATCATAATTAAGGTCTGCTACTATTTTCTGCTTTCTGGCTGTGCCCCCTCCCCACACAAGTTTCCTCATTCTTGACTTGACACAAGGTTACTCTGAGAAATAAGGCTAAAAAAGAGGGACTTGATATTTTGGTTGGGTTAGATGGTATCCGTTATGGGCTGAATTGTGTCCCACCCCCAAATTCATATGTTGAAGACTTAAGACCCAGTATCTCAGAATGAGACTATATTTGGAGATCAAGTTATCAAGTTTAAAGGAGATCAAGTTAAGATGAGACCCTTAGGGTGGACCCTAATCCAGTCTGACTGGTGTCTTTATAAGAAGAGGAAATTTGGACACCAAAAGACATTAGGGATACATGTGCAAGACAAATGTCATGTAAAGACACAGCAAGAAAGTGACCATCTGTGAGCCAAGGAGTGAGGCCTCAGAAGAAACCAAACCTGCCAACACCTTGATCTTGGATTTGTGGCTTCTGGAACTGTGAGAAAATAAATTTCTGTTGTTTAAGCCACCAAGTCTGTGGTATTTTGTTATGGAGCCCTGGCAAAATAAGACAGTATCCAAGTAAGTACTGGTGTGGCTCTACATTACCATGTGATAGAGAATAATTTGATGTACAGGGGCAGAAGGATATATAGGGAAGCAGCTAATAAACTCTTGTGATAGATGATAGTTTTCTAGTCCACATGGCCAGATATCAACAATTCATGAAATGAGGCAACAAGAATGTCTGTAAGTTTCCAGAGCTAAATAATAAAGTAAAAGAAACCAATGCAGGAAAGTGTCAGAAACAACCATGTCCAGCATATGAAGCCATTTACCACAAGTTATTAACACAGCAGTTCTTCCTCCAGAGCCTCTGGAAGATTTGATCCATCTTGTTAATCAATCAGTTTTCAGAGTCATGATATAAATAAAAATTCACTAGTATATCTTATTAAATAAAGGAAACCAAGAAGATGTTAATGAAAAGGGGTAAACAACTGGACAAATGGGATCTTTTAAAGGACAACTGGGATCTTTTAAAGGAAACTTGCAGTGTATTTAGATTCCAAAGACTCAGTCACATATCTATTGTGGCTAAATCATCTGATAGTAAAAAGAAAGCTTCATGAAAATAAAACCAGATGAAAGTGTAGTTCTGAAGATTCACTTCCCTTTGGAATAGAAGAATTTGCTGAATCAATAGCAGTAGCGTATATGAGCCCTCTAGGACATTCTAGCCTCACTGATAGAGAAGAATACAGTAGTTTGGTTCACTGGTTATGCTGGCGGTGTTTATTGTACTACTCACTATCATACATTATACATGTAAAGTTAGGAGATAAGACATATAACTAATTATCAACTTCAAAAATGTAAAAGTATGGAAAGTTCCATTTTTAACCATAAATACTCAGTTTATTAAAAGAAAAAGTAATAATTCTACTTGTAATAATAGCAGAGTAGCTCATATTGAATTTATCTTCCTCTACATAAAAATTATAAACTCTGGGGAAAATATTTAGAAACAACTATTTTGACGGTACTAGAGAAAATATAAACATTTCTGTAAGTGCTGCTATACATGCTCTCACAAATTTTGATATATTAGGTACTTATTATCCAGTTTGAAATATTCTCTAATCTCATTCTTGATTTCCTTTTTGAAAGGTATTGTTCATTTTTTAAATATGTGGGGCTTTTCTAGATATCTTACTTTTATTTCATGGTTAGGGGACACACTGTGTATTACTCCAACATTGTGGAACTTACTGAGACTTGTTTTATGGTCAGAATGTAATCTATCTTGGTCAATGCTCCATGTGCTTTTGAAAAGAATATATATTCTGCTTTTTGGGATATTGTGGTATATAGATGTCAATTAGGCCAAGGTGATCTAACACACTATCAAGTGTTCATATCTTCTATTACTTGAGTTTTTGTCTAGTTATCCTATCAATTATGTGATAAATATGAAGGTGTGAAAATACTCATCTGTACTTATGGATTTATTTATTTCTCTTTTTATTGTTTTTGTTTCATGTATTTTGAAGCTCTGATACTAGGTACATGAACACATTTATTCTTTTTATGCCTTCCTGATATATTTATTGTTCCTTTTAATATTACAAAATATCCCTCTTTATTTCTGGTAATACTCCATATCTTGAAGATTATTCACTTGATGTAAATATAGTCACCTTGACTTTCTTATGACTAATCTTTGCATGAGGTAAACTTTTCATCCATTTATTTTCAACCTTTGAGTGATTTCATGTAAAGTGAATCTTCCTCAGATATATATTGTAAGGTCTTGGGGTTTTTTCATCTAGTCAAATTTCCCTTTAGTTGGGAAAGATTTTAAGCAGGATTCAGAAAGCAGTAACCACAGAAGAAAAACTGAAAATTAGAATTCGTCAAAATTAGAAATGTATGTCCATCAAAAGGACATCATTTAAAAAATGAACAGGCAAGACACATACTAGGAGAATACATTTGAAAAACATATATCTGTCAAAAGATCTTGTATACAGACTACATAAAAAGAATTCCTGAAACTTAACAAAAAAAAATGAATAATCCAGTGAAAAATAAGTAAAGGTTGAAAGAAATACTTCACAAAGAAACATATTTGAATGGCCCATTTGCATATGAAAAAGTGCTCAGCAGTATTTGTCATCAGGGAAATAAAATTTAATGAAATGAAAATTAAAATCACAATAAGTAACAGTATATAGCCACTAGAATAGTTAAAAAGGCAACCCAGAAATTCCACTGTTAGAATTTAATAGAGAGAAATGAAAGCACATATCCACAAAAACACTTACACAAGAATTTTTATTCATCATAGCCCCAAATTAGGCATGATGGTTTATTTTACAAGTCAACTTGACTGGGCCATGGGGTGCCCAGATATAACATTATTCTGGGCATGTCTGTAAAGCTGTTTTTGGATGAGAAGAACATTTGAATAAGTAGACTGAGTAAAGAGATTGCCCTCCCTAATGTAGGTGGCCCTCATACAATCCACAGAAGGCCTGAATGGAACAAAAGGCTAAGTAAGAGAGAATTCTCTCTTTTTGCCTGTCTTTGAGCTGGGACATCAGTCTTCTCCTGCCTTCAGACTCGGACTTGGACTGGAACTTACACCATAGGCTGTCCTAGGTCTTAGGCCTTCAGACTCAGACTGGAAGTATAACACTGCACTACTGGGCCTCCAGCTTGCCAGCTAAAGATCGTGGTACTTCACACTAGGAAAATCCAAAAGACAACACCAGAATAGACAGACAAATTGTGGTATATTTATACAATAGAATACTACTCAGCAATAAAATGGAATAAAGTACTGGTATCACAACAATATGGATTAATTTTATAATGCTATACTGATTGAGAGAAGCTGAACATAAGAGTATATACTATGTGATTCCACCCATGTGAAGTTCTAGAACAGTTAAAACTAACCTGTAGTAAAGAAAATCAAAATCAGAAAACTTGTTGCTTCCCTGGGGTTGGAGGAATTGACTGGGAAGTGGTGTAAGTGATTAATATGTTCTATATTCTGATAAGAATGTGGGTTATACTCACAGGTGTATACATTTGTCAAACCTCACTTAATATTTGTGCATTTACTCTGAGTGCATATATGTATATTTATACATATATAAATTATTTGTCAATTTACTATTGTCAACATAAAGTACATTAGTTGATCTTTAAAAAAAAAAAAAAAGAAAGAAAATTTTATTTGAGCCAAATTGAGGATTATAACCTGAGAACAGCCTCTCAGAAAGCTCCAAGAACTGTTCTCCCCGTTAGAGGTCAAAGCACAGTTATACAGCTTTTTGAGACAGAGGGCTGTATATTAAATGACATAGATAGTATGCACAATCCAGATCTGTAAGTACAAAGTGGTGGGTCATCGTGGCCCCTTACAAGATCAAGAAGGATGGTTATGTTTTAAGGAGTTGTCCTGTTGGTGCTAGGAGATTGTTGATCTTTATGGTTGAGCAGGTATTTCTGCCAATGGGGAGGTTTGGCTGATGCATAATGCAGATACACAATGCACAGTAGAGGGGAAAGAGGAGGCCAAAACACAGAGAAAATTTTTTGTTTAAATTGTCCTTGACTTACCTTAGAATACGAATTTTTATTTTATCACTGTATATAATACATGTTAATATATAATATAGTATATTACCTAAGATGACTGTGAAAACTAGTCAATTCTACGATAAAAGACAGACTTACTTGAAACCGGAAAAAGAAAGCAAGTAGTGTTCAATTTCTTTCTTGGAAGATGATATGATAGCATTTGTGCAGCTTTGGCTATTTTAAAAAGAACTCTCATTTAACTCTTACAAACCCTTTTACAGTTCCTTTTTTATGGGTCAAATTTTAGCATCCTAAGTACCAGGAGACCTGCATTCTAATTTATCTGTCTGCATTCATCATCATACTACTCCTGTAGTCATTTCACCTTTCTTGGGCTTTTATTTGTTTTTGTTTAAAACTCAAGATCAGGGTTTTCCAAATTGAGTTCTCAGCAATGGAGATTTCAGGAAAACGTAATAAGACTTATATTAAAAAAAAAGAAAAAGGAGGAGGTGTTCTGAGGTTAAATACATTTGAAGGGATGAATAAAAGAAAACTTTTTATTTAATTTCAGGCCTTCTCAGAACCTAAGAGCTAAATTGACATGAGACAGAGTAACAGGAGAAAATAAAATTTAATTTCATATGTACAGGAACCCCACATACATGTGAGCATCAGAGACCCCACATGCATGAGAGGTTCAAAGACAGAAAGGTAAAATGAGGCCTGTATTCCATCCAGAGCTAAGAAATGGGATAGGGATTGAGGACTTCCAAGGACAGGAGGGTCATTCACAGAACAAGACGAGTAGCTGTTAGGCCATTAGATGTTTGCCCTGCCATATAGATGGGGCAATTTAGATAAAATTTATCTCTGGTAATAACTCTTTTCTGTGAAAAAAAATCCCCAATTTAAATTCTTCTAGGTAGTTAAGGGAGGGGCAGTAGTTTCTCTTGAACCTTCAAGGTCTTGATTACCTTTAGCTCAAAATAATCCTCATGCAAAAGTGAAACATTTGGGGGAAGCTTGTTCTGAACTCCTACAGTGTCGAGGGTTGATGATAAACAATACATTCAGGAAAAATCTTGAAAATATACTAAGATCCACTAATCAGAGAACATGAGTTCTGGAGCTCCAGATAAAAGGTTCAGGAGTGAAGTGGGATAGTATAGGGGAATGGCTCCCATCAGGGGACATCAGAAGCAGGACATGATGAGAGTTTGGGGAATAATGGATGATGAACGAAGCTTGGCCCCTGGGAGGTGACTGTTGAAACAGGTCGATAAGGCCTGGGGAGAATGGTTCAGAGGAACTCTAGAAGGAGTGGGAAGCCACATTTGGAATGTAGATTCAGAATCCTTTTGTTCAGTGAGGTGGTGGCAGCCAGTTTCTTTAGGCCAAATGCAGCAGGAAAGGCCAGCTGCTCCCTCAGGCTGTGCCTGGAGGATGGAGAAGATACAGGTGATACCATTAGAGAAACAGAATATTGAAAGGGCAGAATGAAAAGGATAAAAATGTTTTGGCTGATAAAGCAGAGCTGGTTCAGGGGGAAAACAATAAAAATAGCTGCCCTCACTACAGGCAGGTTTTTCATATTCTAATACTGTAAGAGCCAGTTGCCCAAAAGGAAGTATTTTTGTGATGAACTCTCCGGGCAAAAAATGTCACACGTGTTTCTTAATTATTCAGAAAGCATGAGAGAAAACTTGATAAATGAGAACGAAGAAAATTACTGAAAGAGCTAGTATTCTTGTGAGGCTGAGATGGGAGGGCATAGAAATGTAACTATCGATTATTCAAACTTGACGTATTATTCATAGGAATTCTGAGCTTCCTAGCACTTTGGACTGAACTTCTCATAAAGAGAAAGAGAAGCTAGAGTGAGACATATTGAGAGAGCTGGAGGCTGGGGCAAAGTTGTTCCCACTGTCCTACTCTCTCTAGAACCAGTTTTGTTTCAGGAAGGGGACCCCTTCCAGTGTCCAAGCGTGGGCTCTTGTCTAACACTGAGAAATGAATTGTCCAAGGAGACACACGTGCTGACAAAGTAAAAGGCTTTATTGAGAAGGGGCGTCTGGGTGGAGAGCAGTAGAGAAAGGGAACCCAGGAGAACTGTTCTGCTACGTTGCTCGAAGTCTCACGTTTTATGGTAATGGGGTTAGTTTCTGGGTTGTCTCTGGCCAATCATTTTGTTTGGCCCATATTGGGTCTGACTCAGGGTCCTTCCTGGTGGCGTGTGCCTCTCTCAGCCAAGATGGATTTCATCGAGAAGGATTCTGGGAGGTTGGTAGGCTATATTATGGACTGATGTCTCCTCCCTCTTTTGGCCCCTCCCAGATTCTCCTGGTTAGTTTCCTTATCAGCACCTGCTGTTGCGAGACAGCTCATGCAAGCGGTTATCATCATGCCTGCCCAAGGCATGCGATTTCAGTCAACTGTTGCCTAAGAGTTTGGTTCCATAGAGATAATGTTTTCCTCGGTCAGCTCTAGGTTGGGTATAAGATTCTTGGGGGTCTAAATTAGTTTGGATTTTTCCTGAAAATCCTTTCTAGGCCTAGGTTGATCAGGAAATCTCTGAAACTCATCTGTTTCTCCCCAAATTCTTCCAGACCGGGTATGTATTAAGGCCAATTTGAATCTTTTGAAACGCTATGGGTTAAATTTAGATGCTCTTTATACAGTTGAAACAGAGTCCCCCTAAAACCGAGTTCTCCTGCTAAGTTTATGATTAAACTCTCTATCCAAAACTTTATTCCATTTCTTGTCCTGCCCCAATTCAGGATTGAGGAATATCAAAGAAAAGGGGGGGCTGAAACCAAGCAGGACCCTGTGTGGCCCTTCATGTCCCCTGTTTCTTGTTTGTGGAAAAATGTTTTAGTTTTCTAGGCCTTCCCCAAGTTCCAAAGAGCAGGCACAAGCTGTTACTAATTATGGGAAATGAGGGAATTCAGAAACAAAGGATAAGCAGTTCAACAAGAAAAGTAATGACAACAGTTCAGCAATTAAACAGTCCTAGTTCCTCCTTAAGGGATATACATAGCAATCTGACACATATCTTTGAGTTGTTCTGTAAGAACTAAGACCCCCCCCCCACCCAGATAGAGGATGACTACATGCTGAGCACTAGCACTAGACCCCAGGCTGGTTGGAACCAGAAAGCTGATGATTAAGATTCCTGACAATCACACTGATATCTCACTACCAATCAATCAGAAGAAAGTCATGCACCCTGCAGCCCTCACCCCCAAATGTTGCCTTTAAAAACCCTTCCTTGAAGGCCACTGGGGGGGTTTTGGGTTTTTTGACCATAGGCTGCCCATACTCCTTGCTTGGTGCCCCACAAATAAATGCCATACTTTCCCTCACCACAACCCAGTGTCAGTAAATTGGCTTTGCTACACAGCCGGCCTGACCCAAGTTTGGTTCAGTAATATTGTCCCTTAACCATCAGGAGCATAAGAGGGAAATCTTGGATGTTTTTAAAAAATCTATTTCCTGCTTTTAAATACCAATATTCTAAAAAATAAGAATGGTAGGAAACATACTGATATTGACTTTCAGAAAATTAATGCCCTAAATATGTTTTATAGGATTTGATACTTTGTAGGAAATCTGTTTTCAAAAAGTGAAACATCTTCAAAATTACTTTAAATCTCCAGGCACATTTCTTCAAATGGAAGAGATGCAGATTTTCTTAAATTGGGTTCAATCTGAATGTTAGCAGAAGAGCATGGGAAACTAAAATGATGTGATTGAAATTGACTAATAACTATTTTATTTTTAGTCTAAGAAGGCTGATAGGAAAAGAGATGGATTGAGAGTGAACAAAAACAAGTTAAAAGGATAATTAGGGATGGGAAAAGAAATATATGTCATTCAGACCAGATTATTGCTAAGGAAATGTATTTGAAATGTACATGAAAGAAAAGTAGCCCTAATAAAATTGAAGAGTGGAGAATTAAAGAGAAGTTATCAGGAAATGGAGGATTTTTATATCACTATTTCCCTTTTGCATTTAATGTGAAGTAAGAAAAAAGAGAGCTGCCTAGGGCATAGAGCATATTTCTTAGAGTAGCTGTGGAAGAGACCATTGGAAAAAAAAGATTGGAACATCCTAAGGCAAAGCAAGTATAAATACCAAGTCCAAATACCTGTGATTCATGACTCTGAAAGGACAAGAGAATAGGAAGAACAAAGTCATGCTTTGAATTAATTGCTTTCAACATATCTCAGAAGCTGGATGAGTACACTACCTGGCTCTTTTAAAGTGGGAAATGATAACCACAGGAAAATTATTCTTAATTGGCTTATGAGAGGGCAACATGAAATTGCCAATTGGAAAGGGTGGTTTTGAATTTGGTGAGGTTAGAGAGAATCTCAAGATGATGTTAAAGACAGTGAAGATAAGGGAAAGAAAGGGAACAGGGAGAAACCAATCAAGATCTTGCTAAAAATCACATAATTTTATAACTGGAAAATGCTTTAAAACTTATTTACTCCACTCCCTTATTTTTCCAATGAGGTAACAGGGTTCAGGACTCTAATCTGGTTCCTCGAACTCAGCTCATTGTCCTCTAGCCACTCCACTACTTTCCTTTCTTTTTTTTATCCTGGCATCTTTGCAGGTGAGAACAGGGTGCTTTATATGTGAAGATGCCTAGAAATCATAGTTGGAGGATGGGTTTTCTAAAGCCTGGCTCTCAGCCCTTCATGTTTCTATTCTTCAGAGAGATGTCAAATTTAAGTTAATTAAAATAGAATAAACCCCCAGATTCAGTTTCTTAGTCACAATAGCCACATTTCGAGTACTTGGTAGCCACATGTTGTTGATAGTGGTTACCATGTTGAACAGTGCTGATAAAGATCATTCTTGTCGTTTCTGTTTTGTTATATTCATTTGTTTGTTTTATTTTTTAGATTCCACATATAAGTGATAATATACTGTATTTGTCTTTCTCTGTCTGACTTATTTCACTAAGCATAATAACCTCCAGGTCCATCCACGTATTTGAATGGCAAAATTTCACTTTATTATGGCTGAGTAGTATTCCAGTGTGTGTGTGTGTGTGTGTGTGTGTGTGTGTGTGTGTGTGTGTGTGTGTGACTGTACCAATTTATATTCCCATCAACAGTGTACAAGTGTTCATCTCCACATCCTCACCAACATTTGTTATTTGTACACTTTTTGACAGATATAGAGAACAAACTAGTGGTTGCCAAAGGGGAGAGGGAAGGAGGGAGGGACAAGGCAGGGGCAGGGAATTAAGAGGTACAAACTACTATGTATAAAATAAATAAGCTACAAGGATATGTTGTACAGTACAAGGAATATAGTCAATATTTTATAATAAATTTAAATGGAGTATAATCTATAAAAATATTAAATCACTATGTTGTATACCTGAAACAAACAGATATTGTAAATCCACTTTACTTCAATTTAAAAAATTTTAAAAGGGGCATTTCTGTTGTCACAGAAAGTCCTGTTGGAAATGGACAGCACCACGTGGAGACTGTGGTTATGTTCCAGACTGTGTGACTTTTAGCTATAACTTATACCTGAAATTAAGACCCCTCTTCTACTTTCCATAGGATAATATTCCCATAATGAATTAGGAAATACGAACATAGTTTTTCCTCAACCATAAGACAGCTGACTGGTGATGTTACCTGTATTGATCTCTTCTGCTCTTTGTTTCACCTTCCTCAAACGTAAGATAGAAAAAATAGAGCCTGCTAATCTCACAGGGCTATTGAAAAGGCCAACCAGAAAGCTGCAAAATACCCAATAATTATGAAGTTTATTATTATGATGGTGATGGTTAAAGATGATGTGATATTTTAAAATCCATTTTAAGAAGACTGTATGGGTTTTTCTTTTCTCCCATTTTCAAAAACATTTGCAGCTTTTAGAGTCCTAGTTATTTTTCTGTTGTCTTTTTAATGTTTAGATTATCTAAGCAGTGATAAAATCCTTATACATTCATTTTTTTCCAAGTAAAAATATATAAACTAATATTTAGATTTAGGGTAAGGGCCAAACAGAGTTAGAAATTAAGATCTGATTGAAAATTTTGGAGTTGACACACCAGGTTAAATCAAACTTGAAGAGGTTCTAATCTCACAGTGTCATATTAATGGCTTATATTTATTTCTCAAATCAGCTATTTTAATTAGGTAAAAGCACGGGCAGGATGCTCACTTTTACCCATGCAGGTAACTGGCAATCCAGCTAGCCAAATACGTGCAAAATTCTAGAATAGTGAGCCCTTTATCCAAAACATTTAGAAGATACTGGACTCTGGAAAATTGGTTTAAAGGCAGCTTTTAGCTAAAACTACAATCAGGTACTTTGAAAGGGCTCTTTTTCTTCTTTTCCACTCATCCATCTGACATATACCATCTGTCAGATCATGCTGGGTCGCCTCTGTCAGCCTTCTGTTCATCTTAAAAGAGACAGAGCTTTTGAAAGTTTTTATTTCTCATGAATTTCCCCATGAAAATGCAGAGGATTTCTTACTGGTTCAACATTTCTATCTATAGAAGATTAGGAGCTAGTGTCTGTCCACAGGGTATCTACTCCCTTAGGCTAACCAATACATAAGGTTGATCACGGACATACCCTAGATAATCATGGACTTATTCCATGGTGTATACTATTGCTTCTCAAACTTTAATATGTGTAGGAATGTCTTGGGGATCCTGTTAAAGTGCAGATTCTGATTCAGTAGATCTAAGGTGGAGCCTCAGATTCTGCATTCTCCCAGGTGACACTGTTGCTGCTGGTCAGTGGACCATATTTTTAGTAGTAAGAGTTTTAACAACAAAAAACAAAAGCAATAATAATCATATGTATATTTTTAGCTGTTCACAATATACTTTTGTATGTGTTATCTTTTTTAGAACAAACAATACTGTGGAGTTAGATGTTATGGCTATATATTGCTGTGTAACACACTAACCCAAAATCTAGTGGCTTAAAACAATGACATTTATTTTGTTCAGAGACTTGAAATTTGAACAGGGCTCAGTGGGCATAGCTCGTCTCAGCTCCACAAGACATAACTGGGAGCAGCTCAGATGCTGCAAAATGGACTCACCTAGAGGCTTGTTCCTTCCTTTGTCTGATGGTTGATGTCACCTCAGCTGGCACAGTAGCCTAGCCACCTGCACATGGCCTTTCCATGTGGCCTCTTGACTTCGCCACAGCATGGCGACTGGGTTCCAAGAGTGAGAATCTCATGAGAACCAGGTGGAAGCTAAATAACCTTTTATTAGTTAGCCTTGGAAGTAACATAGCGTCACTTGTGCCATAGTTACAGACCTGGCCATATTCAAAGAGGGGAAATATAGGCTACACTCCTCAGTGGAAGAGAGTCAACATTGCGTTTTAAAAAGAGCTTGTGCAGTAAGATGTATTGGTTTGCCTGCCTTTGGGAAGTGCAATGTTGCAACAGGTAATTTGATCCATATTACTGATGAAGATGACTGGTGGTCAATAGGATAATCTCTCACTATAGAATTCAGCTGACAGAAGACAGTTTGGGAATCTGTGTAAATATGTTATTATTTGGACTTTTTTAAAGTGTAGAGTGGCATATATAGGTATGTATTGTGTTGTGTAGTATTTAAGAATGTAGGTTTGGGCCCAAGATTTCCTATTTCTCAAATGTGTGACTTTGGACTAGTTACTTAATATTTGTTACCTTTGCTTTCCTTGTTAGTAAAATGAGGCTTTTTCTGTCTTAAATAGTTCTTTGCAGGCTAAAATGAATTAAGGTTTGTAAAACGCTAAGTCTCCTGCCTCGCACATAATAAGTGCTGAAGAAATGATGACAGTTTTATCACCATTGTCATTTCCATTGCCATTACCATTAGGAAAATAACAAAGATTTTTTTTCTTTTCCATTAAGGTGAATGCATTTTTGTTTGTTTTGCCCATGCCCTTTATCTCATTGTGACTGAATGGTATCACTGACTTAGAAAATTTTGACGTTGGTTATTATTATGAGCTAGCTGTTGTATATATTATTATATGCTAGCTATTGTGAGAGCTTAAATGTTTCTGAGTCATATTTGACATATATGGAGCTTCAGAGAAAATGCATTTTTGAGTTGATTCCAAGATGCACTCTGTGCATTCATGCCTTGATTTAGTTCCCAGTTCTTGATGGATAGGATCATTACATTGTTCCTTTATCCCCAGTAGCACCTGGTAAGTGATGTGCATAGATCAAGTGATCAGTAGATGTTTGTACATGTATATAATTAATTTTCAATTGATCTCACTCTTGCTTCCTGTGGAGAGACTATATAGTAGTGTTATGTAAAGAAATTAACGTAAGGGAGATTTTCCATAATTGTTAAAAGTCTAATTTTTCTTTCCACTCCAGTGATGTTGTGCCATACTGATTACCTAATATTTTAATTGTGTTTTCTGGTCTTAATTGTGAGCCAGTGAGGAGGAAGGGTTCAACCAGTGCCCAGAGAACAGAACATGCATTTGAGTGAGAAGACCTGCTCAGCCTTTGCTCACAGGTTCTTCAGTTTCATTCAGGAGATACTGATAGCAAATGATTTAAACTCAAAATTTCTTGATATAAAATGGGCAGTGGTAATGTGTAGGTGTTACTGAATGCAAGTTTATATCCCGACTCACAGTGTGGGCAAACAATACCAAAACCAGGAGTTTGGAGCAGAGAAAGGTTTATTGCAGGGCAATGCAAGGAGACGGGGTGGCTCATGTCCAAAAAGAACCCTGAACCCTCCTAAGGCTTTCAGCAAGGCACTTTCAAAAGAGAGCTGAGGGAGGGGCGTGGTTAGTTGTTACAAACTTCTTGGTGTCGAAATCCTTTGTTTCTGTCCATGTTGGTCAGGGTCAGGTCATGATGTTCCTGTAAACCTCCAACAAAACAAATGTTATTCTCTAATCTGCAACTTTTTATCTCTATATGAATGGGCTTCTAAAGGTCAGAACCCTGAGAATGGGCTATCCTGTATATTTCAGGCTATAGGCAACATTCTTTTACAAAAGGTACAGAGCCAGCATGACTAAGCACAGGCAATGAAACACAAAGTTTTAAGTAAAAGGAACAGATCTAATATGGAGTCAAATTTGTTCTTCCTATTACATAGGAAGAATTCGTAATGTGTATATATTTTAAAAATACCTCATTTGATGATGAATTCATTGTGACATAGGCATTTCTGTTATGAGAGATTTTGCTCTGGTCTCTGTTATATTTTCACATTTACTCCTAAGCAAATTACCGTGCTCCTGAAAAAGAAAAACAAAAATGACTTCACCTTTCCCACATACAAACACACATATGAAAACACTCATAAATGGAAACACTCATAAATGAAAACAATAGAGAGAAGTTGCAAAAAACAGCCAGTAACTTGTTCTGTATGTTAATGTATTATAATGTTAAAAAGTGCCTCTGAGCCAGCCACCTTGGCATGAGAGGTCCCACAATACCACCGTAATGGACTAAATACACACACAGGTGCCTGGCTACTTGACAGTACCATGTTTTCCAATCCAGTAAGACATTTTGTAGGAAAGAAAATAGCTGTTTCTGACACACTGCAGGTGGGTATGAATGATAGATCAAGTTTTTTGCTCCTTTTACATCAGCATTTTCACTGGCCTCCCTCACAGAACATTAAGGCATTATTTAATTTCTGTTCAAATCTAGATAAGCAAATCTAAAACTCCCCCAAAGCAATATTGTTTTATTCTTCTTTTAGCATATGTTTTCTACGTATAGCCAAGCTAAATGTCAGGGCACACCAGTATTCTCATAAAAATTAAGGCGATTTAAAAATAGTTCCTTCAGAATTTTTCAAAATGATTTATTCCTCATTACAAAAGTTCCATCGATCTCCCTTTCACATTATTTCTTTCAATATATCATTTTAAATTTAGATATAGTTAAATATGTATAGCTTCTAAATCTATCTTTCTTAAAGTGTGTTCTAATGAACACAGATGGCATTTTTACATTAATTCATGTTACTTGAAAAAAATTTGTGAATTAGGAAGCATGAAGGGCTAGACTAAAAATAAATAAATATATATAAGCAGGATTTTTGCTGCAGTACATCTTGAGGCTTTGATGTCCTAAAGTGCAGTGAAAATCTCCAAGAGATTCTCTCCCTTACCATGGCAACCTAGCCCTTTCCTCCACTCTCTACTGAAACTGTTTTTGGGAAGGCCACCAGTGGCTCCTAGCCTGCCAAATCCAGGGCACTTTTAAAAGAAAAATGTCATCATTAGAATTCTATTGAATTGACACCATTTGTTACTCTTCAATATTAAAATTTTCTATTGCATTGGGTCCTCAATAGCAAACTCTTCTGATTCTATCGTATATCCTACCATACTGGGTCTTAACTGTGTATGGCTTACCTTTCTTGTATGTCTTACCATACCGTGTCTTAACCATGACTATCTTTTTCGTGAACTCTCCTTGTGTTCACCATTAACTAGAGCTATTTCTCAAGGCTATCTCCTCAGACCACTTATCTTCTTGTTCTAGACTCTTCTGTATTCTCTCATCTGCTGTAGTTTTAACACCTAGGTACTGCTAATATCTTGATCTTAATTCTAGAAATCTTAGTTACACCTCACATTCATAGGCAGCTTCACAATCAACTACCTGTGGAACATCTCTACCTAAACATATCACAAAAATCTCAAACTCGATATGCCTAGAAATGAATCAATAAGCATTATCTCATCTTGAATCCTACCCTTTGTCCAAATCTACTGATCTCTCTGTATTTTCTATTTCAATATCATTATCCTCCCATTTAACCAAGCTGGAAGATTGGGGTATATTCTTGACTTTTCCCATTTGCACATCTCCCACACCTCATTGATTTCAAGTTTGATTCCAGTTAAATGTGGTTGACTCTAATGCAATAGGCTAAGTGTTATAAAATAAGAATTAGAAGCCTGTGGGTCACAGAGGAGAAGAAGGAATTGTACACTTATAAGGCTTTTCCCCTCTTGTTTCCTACATCTACCCTAGTACAAGCCCTCTTTATCGCTTATCTGAACAAGTAATATAGCTTTTTATCCCTTGTTTAACTTTTCCCCACTTAGACACATGTCCGACCATATCACTGCCCAGCTTAAAGCCTTTCAGTGGTTTCCCATCACCTAAACCTCTGATCAAGAGATAGATCTGTTCCACCTCTCCAATTTCATCTCTAAACATCCTTTACCTTACGTTCCATTAAATGTGAGCTATTTGTTATTCATCATATTCAACACACAATTTCTCATCTTTGTGCCCTTGCTCATGTTTCCTCCTTTAATTAGTGTTTTCTTTCTTCCCTTATTCTCCCCTTCATTTATCAAAGACCCACTCAGGTAATCATCCATAGGACTTTTCCCCAGACTCTTCCCCACAAAGACCTTATAAGGATTCCTATTTCTCATTAGGTGCCACTTCTCTGTGCTCCTATTTTGCATAGCTCTATTATTATAGTTATATTTTAGTAATGATTTCTTTGTATATGTCCTTCATAGTAGACTATAAGGTCTTCAAGAGCTGAGCTTGTATTTTAGCCATTTTTTATTCTTAGTACAGTAAATTCCATTCATTCATTGATTAATTCATTCATTCACATATTAATTCAGTAAGTATTTTGTATTGAGGATATAAAAATATCTCTCAAAGATCTCACAGTCCAGTGAAAAGGCAGGAGAGTCTACAAGTGACTCTAATACAATGTGCAAAGTGCTATAGAATGGTATATAGAAAGCTGTGTAACACAGAGGAGAAGAAAGAATTTTTACCTCCTTTGCTAGACTCTATGAGGGTACAGAAATAATATAAAATAAGTCGATGCATTAAAATTTTTATTGTATAATTTACTTATTTTCTATATCTCTCCTCCATTAGTTCATTTTATTTTTGCTTATAATAATCGTCAATAAGTCAATGAGGCCCTAAAATTTCAAGATAAGTAGGAGGGAAAGAGAGGGAAATAGTCAATGACTTTCTTCTATAACTTTTTTTCTAGTCTCCACCATTTTTAACTGGCTGATAAACCGCATTATTTTACAGTCTTCTTGGAACATATGTAAATGTAATCATCATTTGAGTATCAACCGTAGAAAAGGATACTGTGCAGATATGTGGCAGAAACTAGAAAGAAAAAAAAATTTTCTGGTTTCATGCAAGACATTTTTGATATGCTATGTAGGAAAAGGCTTATGCATAAATAAGTGTAGTTTGATATACATAAATAAGTGTGTATTTGTGGCAAATGCCATCAGAGATACAGCAATACAGTGCTCTTTCAGCAAAATACTAGGATGATTCAAGAATTGATGTTTGGGGACTGCACTGTTTTAAGTTCTCATCGTAGCTCCACTATTTTGTGGATTTGTTTTGTCTTGTTTACCTTGGACAAGCTATGTAGCCTTTCCAAGTTTTGGTTATGATATAGACAGCATTATGTGTATCTCAAGGTTTTATTGTGAGGATTAATAAAATTACTTGGAAAAAAATGCCTAGCATTGAGACTGACAGCAAAAACTTAGTAAATGTCATCAATTACTATTATCATTAATGCTGTAAAAAACTAACATGATTTGAATCCTTATCCTAGCGAGGAATGGTGGTATATGCTTATTATTGTGATGGCTGAATATTTTAATCAAGATCAAGAAATTCTACTAATCTTTGACATTTTCAGATATCTCAAGTTTTAACAATTTTTGACCATGAATGTAGAAGACCTATAGAGTGTGTGTGTGTATGTACATTTATTTCTGTACATTTATTTCCAATGGCCTTGACAAAGAGAATATTATTCTTTATGTCAGTCTACAAGAAACAGCATGTTAGAGGACTCAACATAAAAAAACCTTAGGCCTATTGGTATAATTAAGATTCTTAATTATAACAAATTATATAAACGATAGTATACATATGAACCAGAGAGGATGGAGGCCTAATTTATAAGATGCTGAATTTAGTTTGACTAAATGAGCCACCTTTCCCCTTCTCCTAGTTAGAATTCCTGGTTTGGCCTACTACAATGCCTTAAATAGAGGTGATTGCATAGTTTTCTATAATGTAACATACAAAGCTAAGCTTTAGAAGCTGTTTTCTCCTTTTATTATGCTCTACTCTTTGAGCAAACAAGTCCATCAATTTTAGCTGAGCATGATCAATAATGGTTGGTTAACCATTAACAAATGAACACTTGTAAGTTGGTCAATAACCTGGAGTAAAGTAATGGCACAAGAACACCATTAGTGTGTGAAATAACTTTTTCTAGTAACTTATGGCCTATTTTAAATTACATGATTTCCAGTTCAAAGGTTTATATTTATGTCACTTGGAAAAATTTAATCTCAAGTATGTAATTTAACTCTTACAGTACCACTGACAGATCTTGGAAAGAAAGACTTGTGAGAAGAAGAGAGAATGGAAGTATGAACTATGTGATACTTTCATCACAGAATAGGCTATACAAGCATCACTTGTTAAAAACTTCAGGTTTTGTTAGCTCCAAAATAGCACTATTAAGTGTATAATGGTTTTCTTCTTCTAAAGACAAAAACCGAAGGGCCCATCAGCACATGGGGGATGTTCAGTTGTAAGTAACATTTCATGCCTATCAGTCAGTTTTCCCTAGGCCTTCTCTAATATTGGAAATCAAGCAGGATTGTTCAATTAGTTACTTTTGTATCTTCTGTCACAGGTTGGAAATTAACAGTTCCATTTCTTTACCTGGTAGCTTGTTAAGTTCTGAGAACTGAATGCCATCTCCTTGTTTCAAAATGTTCTGAAAATAAAAACAAATGTGTCTTTACTTTGCAGATGTTCCTATCTTTACTGTACTTGACAAATCTGTTGACAAATTTTTCTAAATTTTACAAAAATTAATTGCATATAACTATGCCTGACTAAAAGAGAGAATAGACCTCCAATAATTTCTTAGAAACTGTTAAATATTCTTGACTAAATGCCTATGAATCCAGAATGCATCATACTTCTCATTGCTTTGATTTTAATACTGGTTAAGTGGAGGTATTGGGAATGTGGGAATATAATTACTCTTTGGTTCATGATTTGTCACTTTTAGATATTGGCTTTCCTAAAGCTAAAGAATTCTGTCTAACAGTATGTTTATACCAAATCTACCAAACCTATTTATCCAGGGCTATTATTACAATTTTTGCAATTTCTTTATAAACATAATAGCAATAGTTTTCTCATCAACACTTGCTTGATTATTCCTGTCCAGATACCATTATTTAAGACATCTCCTCAAATTTTCCATTGAACATTTCCCTGTAGCACAATAATATAAGAAAAGCAGTTCCGAAAATATAAATAGGGTTCCATGATCAAATAAATTTGGTATATGCTGCTACTAAATACTCCTTTTGGAAATTCACAAGGCACACTGCCATATTATAGGCTCTGAAAGGTTTTAAAATAAAGAAGCCTATTTAACCTAGTCCAATCCCAAATTTTCCGAAATAATTTGACAGTGGAGCATTTACTAACATATCCTGGAGAGGTAGTGATAAGTGAAACACACTTTGGGAAACAATGTTACACAGTATATAAGAGATAGTTTTAATTGTCACCAGAATCAATAATTTTCTTGGCATCAAGGCTTTCTAATAATATCTAGTTTAGTGGTCTCCTTTGGTAGATTTAAGATTCAACATAAAAGGTATATTTATTCCTAATTCACAGCATATACTGCTTCCAGGGGGACCAAATCCAACCTTGTAAGGTGGTATTCCATAGCTGGCAAATTGACTGAGTCTTCTATAGGCCATTTCCACTTTTCATGATGCCCATGGTTTTTGAATGACTGAATGTGTGCCAGGAGCTATGAATGCATGAGTATAAACCCATTGCCTTACTTCTTTTGCTTTTAAATTCCCTGGTCAGAAATAGAATGCTATTTGAATACCCTAACATTGCAGAAACATTGCTGGCAGAAGCATGGCAGGCAGGGAAGGCATACACACACACACACACACACACACACACACACACACACACAATAAGTATATAGTCCAGGAAGAACAAATCTTCTTGATAACTGGATTCAAAAAATTATGAAATTATAACCAGATTCCTTGAGTTGTGATGCCACATCAGACGTTACATTATCTCTACCTCTGGAAGACTGGGCGCTAAGTAGTAGTAGTAGATCAGCCATTTTGTGAAAAAGTCTATTTTATTGACTCCCTGCATAACCTACATTTCTACCATTATGGCCACTTTGTTTATGAGCCTTTGAACAAGGACAGGAATGTCCAGGTAAAGAGACTTCATCCACAGAATGTGTCATCTATCTAGCTAATTATTGAGTCTCTTCTGCAGCTGGTATCCTTTGATAAACATTCCCATGGAATATAGATAGCCTTATACTCTGTGTCCATTCCAAGAGTCTCATCCACAAGTCTCTTTTCAAGATTCCTTTTTCATCAAGTCTTCAACTTCATTATTTCCAAGTCCCTGACCAACCTGTGGCAAAGAAGACAACCGGATGTGTTGCAGCCCTCCCCTTTCAGCTGGGGCCAGAGTATCATGTAGAACCATCTTTAAACCAGGTTCAAAACTGCTCTTCCTAGTTCACACGATTTAGGGGACTTCTCATAAAGAATGGAGAAAGAAGTGGCAATGAAGCAAGAGGAGGTGCACCTATATCATTTACCACCTGCTTATACCACTTGCTAGTGCCTTCTTTAGGCCTCAGTAGGGCCTGATCAAGTATGCACCACAGCCTTTTGATGATGGGCTACCCTTGAACATGCTTTAGCATTTGGTGGATCAGATAACACCCAGTTTGTGTCAGGTAGCTCAAGTTGTTTGATCGTTTGGTGTCCTGAGCACAGACCTTGAGTTTCCACCAAGATCCGGTTGTAACCATAATAAGAAACACGAATATGGAACCTACCATTTGTCGAACACTTTCATAAACACTTTATGTACATTAATTTATTTAATTATCACAGTGACACATGAAATAGGTACTATTATTGTCCCCATTTTTCAGAGAAGAAATGTGGCACAGACAGTTTAAGTGTTGTGGTCATGGTCACACAGCTAATGAGGGAGAGAGATAGGATTCAAACTCAGACAATCTGGCTCCAAAAATTACTCTCTCAACTCTTCCCTGCACTATGACACTTCAGTTCTAAGCCAAGATTGATTTATTGAAAGCAAATCTTTTATTGAAGAAGAAGGCATGACTTTACTTTAAAACCCTCAAGGCCATTCCTGTGATTGTCTTTTTAGGGCCTGCCACAGTTTCTATACAGTATTCTCTTCTGTCACAGTCACTTTGAGCTGGGTCATAAAGTCCAAGTGGTATGCAGTTCTAAGTATCTGGGATTCTTATGATGTCCCATGCAACTCTTAAAAATTTCCAACTTAACTATTGAAACAAAACAACACTGTATTAAAATAGCATGATTCTAGAAGCTCTCATTACATATATTTCCTTTAAATTTTAATTGTCCATTTTTTCCCAATTGCTGATTTTATTAAAAACCAAACACCTTGATTTCATTAACTATAACCTGCCATTTTGTCTCATGTCTCTGCCTCTGTATTGAGAATAAAATGCAACAAAGATCTGTCTCTATCAAAGGGAGATCTTCTATCTTATCTTTTTCTTTTTTTCTTATCTTTTTTTAAAAAAATTAAGATACTATTCTTTTTTTCATCTCCATGAAGATGCTGATGGCTGATGTATGTCTGGTACAAATATAGACTCTTAAACCTCCCGGCATTACATTCAGAAAGGGGACTAATATACTGCTCTAATTTTTGCCCCTTTGTCTTTAAATTTTGCCCCTTTGTCCTCCCATAAGCAGGACAAAAAGAAGAGAATTTCTTTAACTTATGTCAGCTACTTAGAGTCCTTTCCCTCAGGACCCAGAACAAACTTGATTTTTTGAATTCTGAGAACATGACCTGACCCACCAAAATGCTTTCAAGAAGTTTAACTTTTTGGTTTCTTTTTATTCACAGCTTTCAGCAATTTAGTTTCAATAAGAATAAGAACATGGAAATCATATCCACAACTATGAATTTGTTAGATTATCTCAGCAGTGCTTTTTCACCATAGACTTGCCTATCAATTCACCCTCTGAATTCTTTCCACCATGGCCAATTGATGCTACAACATTGTCCCTACCTTTAGCCCTCTGTTGGTCATTGAATCAGTCCCAGCTAGTATTTCACTTTCTTGGGGACCACATTATGAAACAAGTAATCTAATGAACTAATCAAATTATATTATAGGTAGTTTTGTGCATTTCTTTTTCACTGTATTTTGATATATTTGAAGGTGGAATCATGTCCTGTTCACCTTTGAAATTCCCATAGTTTTATACAATGTGTTGGAACATAATAGAAATATAATTAATGGTTATTGAATTAAATGAGACCCGGAGACAAAATCCACACCTTTATGGTCACATAATCAGTAATAACAGAGGTAGTGATTTCAGTCCAGTATTGTCATTTGGAGAAACCCCAGACTCTTCCATATAGGCAGTTTCCTATACTTGTTATGTTGTCAGCCAGGCCCAAGTGGAGACAAATATTCTGCTTATTTGGCAATTTGATTCCAAACTCCATGAGAGGCGTGTTGTGATTTTGTATCTCAGAATTTTGGAATTGCCTTGGAAAACAACCCTTATAAAATCTCAGAGTAAATATAAGTATCAAACTTTTCTAGTACAGCATCGTCTAATTTTTGTTGATCTGTTCTATGATCTCCTATCATACAAGGAAGCAGGGGATGAATTATTTTTCCTACCTTTTTTATGTTTACTCCTCTAGTTAAGTTTATGTTAAACCCCAGGAAGAAAGTTTATTTTCCTGAGATCAATTATTAATTCCTTAGTTTATGCATCTACTATATAACAGGCACTGATTGGTGGTAAGTGCTAGAAGGGCAGGATGGAATTATGAATATTAATAACACAAAAATCTCTTCTCTCTTCACCTCCAAGGAGCTTTTGCTTTAGTAAGTGGTAGAATATGAGTCTCTGGCTCATACTGCTAGAGTTATACCAATGATCTTGGATTGGATTTTTTCTCTGGGGTAAGAGTACTGTGGTATAGGAAAATACTTATGAATTCATGTGACCTACATAGAATCAATAGGAAGTGCATGGCAGAAGTACATTTGCATGTAATTATACCAGAACCCTATTCCAGAACTTCTTTCTCAGAATGTTATAAGCCAGACTAGTGCTCGGTATCCTTATTTTTATCAGAGTAGATTACCAGAATGATAAAACACAAGCTATAAACCAATACAGTTTGATGTCCCAGTGAAATAGACACATAGTCATATAGTAATTAAATAAGTCCTATTTATTTACAGAAAGCCTACTTTCATCAGATCATTTTCTTCAGTGAGTGTGTAGTCCCTTCTGACTTATTCTAAGTTTGATGCAAGCTCAACCCATTTCACTGTTTGTACTAATGAGGAAATGCTGATGGTTTGTGATATTATGTTGCCAAATTGTGTATCTACTGTATCACCATCTTCCTCCTAACACACCCATACTCCTTCTGAGTGTTTGAAAAACTGTTTCTGCCACTGGGACTATTATTGAACCACTTTTTCATTATTTTTTCACTGTAATACATGCCAAATCATGGATTCTACAGATAATCTTTATTGTATAACCTGTCAATAAAAAAATCAAGAGTATGAATTATCCTAAGAGCACACCAAGTTGAAGTCTCCTGTTGGTAAAATATTGGTGTTCTTTTTCATATGATAATATGGATATTGTGCTAAAATAATTCTTTGTATGTTTTGAAGTCTTGTTATATACAAATTTTATTTTTTAGTAAAATAAAATAATTTGTCAGGTTTAAAAAAAAAAATATTGACCCACCAGCCAATTATATGTATATATCAGGTCTAATAGTAACAGAACAGGATCATAAGTGGGGAAAGAAAAGTACATATTGCCCCTAACTTCACCCATACTGTTTTTTTGTAAAGCACTATGAAAGGAGATGAGGAAATGGGTAATCTCAAACAGAATTTCAGTTCAAGTTGGAAGAAGAATGAGACAATAGAATTTAATGATGTAATCCAATTAACAGTTATTAACCTGGTTTATACTAAAAGGTGCTTTGAGGGGTACAATAAAATTTTTACCATGGATTTTACCATCAGTAGTTTATGATTTAATTTAAAAATTAAAATAAAGCAATAGGAAAAGATTAACTATGTAAGACTGTATGTTCAGGGCTATATGGCTGAAGTGGCCAGTGATGCTGGAATTTTAGAGAAAGAGATCACCAAGAGATAGAGGGGAAATTTCCTTTTCTTATGGGAGATTTTTACATTTTAGTGGATAAAGGAAAATGGTACAGGGCATTTAGATTTATTAGAAATTACATACAGAGATGGCATATATCAGGCTTTGTGGTAAAAATGAAATAATCACTTCACTAATTTTCAATCAATATCTACAAAAGATAACGGGTTCCTTTGGCACTGTTCATTTCAGTTGCATGTCTATAAAACTGACCATACAGGGAGCATAATCATTCAATAGGATGGCTAGTGGTTTTATTACGTTTTAAATCCAGTTATGCCTCCTTTAAGTAATATGCATTCTAGAGAATATATCACAGACCCTATTGAATTATAGGAACAACATGAATTTCTTTAGGGTGGAGAATTAAATAAAAAGAAAAATGGGGTAAAAAAGTAGAAATCTGGGCTAGTAAGTGAGAATTTCTCACACCAGACTATTGTGAGCTGGGTTTTTTGTTGTTGTTGTTGTTTTTTGAGACAGAAAGAATTGAAGGTAAAGGGCCTCCAGAGATGAGAAAGACCTGGAATCAGCTCCAGATATCCAGCTCTATGCATGTGACCTTATATAAATAAATGCTCTTGAATTTAAGCCCCTTTCATTTTTTTTCTCTGAAATATAAAATTGGTTTCCTTCTTCTACTCTGTCCATCAACCAACTGCTGGAATCACATTTCTCCACAGACTTTTTTTTTTTGTATTGAGGTTGAGTGATGGTGTGTTTAGCAGCTGAACAGATACTTGGAAAAACCACATTGTGCATGCTCTCATAGGATCTCTCCCAAGGCAGATAGTTTTTTTTCATTTCATTTGGATAGCTAAACTGAGGGAGAAAAATGCTAGCATTGGCCGGATTCTCTCAAGTATTATCTCTGAAAATGGGCTACTTCTGAATCGTAGACGTCACGTTAAGGTGGAATGTCAGCATTGTGCTTTACACACATCTTTTCATGCCTTATCCTTTGAAGAGTGTAGACAGTTATTCTCAATCTGTTATTAATCATCATTATTCTTATGGGGAGTAGGTAGGAAAGGGCACAGGTTTAAGTGTACATGAATCTAGTCCAGCCTTGTGAGAACATTATGGCCAATGTTCATCTCAGGCTAATGTGTTATGTCACAGTGGAGAGACGAGTCAAAATAGAATACCTTGTGAATAATTGGAAACGAGAGTCGAAGTGTTATTCTTATGATCAAGGGAAGGATTAGATCCTAGCTATTAGTCTGCCAGGTTCAGGATGGCCTTGCAAGAGAGCAGGGCAGGGTTCACTCCATAATCTAAAAGTAATGCTAAGTAATGACGCTAACACAAATATGAATATCTTAATCCACAATATCTGTACTTGGGTAGCAGTAGGAAACAGAGTTTGGTTTAACTGTTTGGAATTTGGTTTCCTGAGCGATCTCAACAATAAAAGAATCTTCTATGACTTGAGTTTCCTTTCTAAGGTTCTAGAAAACAGTGTGTAAGCCATGGATAGTTCATTTATATTTCTTACACCTTATATCTATCTTTAATGTTGTAAAATGGTCCACAAGTTAAAATAAAAGCAATTAAAAGTAAAATTACATTACATAGTAACTTTGTGCAGTTACTATGTGTATATATGAAAGGCTATCGGCTGGCTCTTTTGTGGCATTGGCTAACTTGTACTCTTAATTTGTCATTCCTAACAAAAGCCCTGCTCTGTGTGAAAGACAGTCACTGAGCATAGTTATTCATGTAGAGACAGTTTTATAGAATATGAAACAGTGGGCTAGAACACCAGCTGTTGGGTGCCAGCCAAGTGCATAGAATTCATCTGTACTTGGTTTGCTTTTTCTGTTTAGGTTCATTAATTTATCACTTTACTGTATGAAATTTATCCCCCCTTCACAAGTTATTTTAATAGTTTTATTTCTCAAATGTGATATAATTCCATCTCTAATTTTTTAACGTTTAAAGTTTTAGATCGCTACATATCTCTGTTCTCAAGTTTGATGTGATATTAGTAACTGGAAGATTCTAAATATAATCAGCAGACAAAACAATCATGACCTCAATGAGAGTGTCTATAGTTAGAAATTAGAAGCTTTAATATTCTAAAGCATAACTGGGTAAGGTAGTAAAGTTCTTTCCCCCTGTTATCTCTCCAAGGTTCCAAAGATATTTATAGAATTTTTACAGTGGACATTGTATTTTCAAAAATGCTGTCTAGAGGTCAAGAGATGACTTTGTTGACCTCTAGAAAACTCATTCTGTTGAAACAATAAGGTTGTAAAGAGAAACTTAATAGTATTCTAATAGCTTTAAATATTGCAGAATTTTCTCAAGAATTATTTAATCTACACAAATTTGATGTCATTTTGTGATTTATGCTTGTCTTTATAATGCAGCTGATATGGCATTAGTGGAATTTCATTATGCAGTGAATAGTTATTCTGATGAAGAAAATGATTAAATTTAATTTCAACCAAATATAAGATTGTATAATAATATTTTCCCTGTTGGATGTTAATATAAACACAATCCCTCCTAGTGTTGTGAACTGAGAAATACATTTTGAAAGCATAATAAAAAGCAAAAAGAAAAGAAGATAAATTCTAAAAACAGAGAGTAAGAGGAGATTGTTGAAAAGTTATAAGCATATATGATTTCAGTGTGTTGCTGATCCAGGAATGTTAACGTGGTTTGGTTGTGTTTTGGGCCATCTATTACTTTGACTATATTACAATATATTACATTAATGTGCAAGTAAATGCATGTAGGTAGCATAGGACAACCCCATTCATTCTTCCTATTCCATGTCTGTCCCAGCAAAATGCTAAACATCACTAATTATTAGAAAACACAAACAAAACTGCAGTGAGGAATCACCTTACACTAGTCAGAATGGCCATCATCAAAAAGTCTACAAATAATAAATGTTAGAGAGGGTGTGGAGAAAAAGGAGCTCTCCTACACTGTTGGTGGGAATGTAAATTGGTATAGCCTCTATAGAGAACAGTAAGGAGGTCCCTTAAAAAACTAAAAATAGAGCTACATATGATCCCGCAATCCTGCTCCTGGGCATATATCTGGAGAAAACCATAATTCAAAAAGATACGTGCACCCCAATGTTCATTGCAGCACTATTTATAATAGCCAAGACATGGAAGCATCCTAAATGTCCACCAACAGAGGAATGGATAAAGAAGATGTGGTACATATATACAATGGAATATTTACTCAGCCATATAAAAGAATGAAATAATGCTATTTACAGCAATATGGATGGACCTGGAGATTATCATACTAAGTGAAGTAAACCAGGCAGAGAAACACAAATATGATATCACTTATATGTGTAATAAAAAAAAAGTGATACAAATGAACTTATATACAAACCAGAAATAGACCCACAGACATAGAAAACAAACTTATGGTTACCAAAGGGGAAAGGGGGTGGAGGAGGGATAAAATAGGAGTTGGGGATTAACATATACACACTACTATAAGTAAAACAGATAACCAACAAGGATCTACTATATAGCACAGGGAACTATACTCAATAGTTTGTAATAACCTATAAGGGAAAATAATCTGGAAAAAAATAGATATATATGTATGTATAACTGAATCACTTTGCTGTATACCTGAAACTAACACAACATTGTAAATCAACTATAATTTAAAAAAGAAAAAAATAAATAAAATAAGGATAAAAAAAGGATTCCTAAGAAAAATGAGGAATTCAACTGAGTTCTAGTCTTAGGTCCATAGAAGGTAAATATGTCCAACTTTGAATGCTGATGGAAACTGCAATTATATCTGAGTAATGACAATTTCATCCTCTATCTCTTCACCTCGATTACAGCTTTGTACACACACAACCTCTACTCCCTTTTTCTACACGAGAAACATAGAAAAAATTTATAGAAAACTGTAGATACATACACCTTATTTAAAAAGCTAGTTCTTCTGATGTTTTAGAGTTGCCATGGTGATCTGTGGTGGTTTCTTGAATAGTTTTTCTAAGGATGACAGGAAAAGAGGTGTGATGTGTTTAACTAATTGGTGATACCAGTTGGGAACAATTTCTTCTATTTCTGGGGAGAACAAAGGCTCAAGGCTAATTTTCCATCTAGGCGGTAAATGTTGATAACATGATTGATCTTCATAAATACATAGTTGTTAAGCCACCAAAAACCCTACATTGACTAGACTGATGTATGCTTACCTCAGTAGAATTCTACGGGGGCTAATTTCATTCTGTAATATGGTTGTAGTAGAACTACAGGCCCAGGGGTAACTATATAACTGTTAGGTAGACAACCCTCGTCAAACTCGTGTCTATGTGAAGTCTCATTTCATCTCTAGTAAAATAAGAAAGGGAGGCTAGTTCTCAAAGTTGTTCTATCTCTAATATTCTATAATATGTGTGGCTCTCTAGCTGAGTTGATTTCAGTACTAAGAACATGGCAGAGTTTAGGGCAACTCCATTCATCTAACAAATACTGAGTCTGTACTATGTGCAAAGCTTTGTTCTAGGCATTGCAGATACAAGGGTACATAAAATGATGAGATCCCTGATCTCATAGAGGTAACATTCTAGGGACGCATAAGGACAAACATGTAAATACATATTATACAAGTTAGTTACTGATTGTTTTGAGTGCCACAAAGTTAACAGAGCAACAAGCAGAGCACAGAGTAGGTCTCTTTAGTTAAGGTCAGTGAGAAGGCCTGTCAGAGGAAGAACCATTTAATGTGCGATCAGAAGGATAAGAATAAGCTAAAGGAAGTGGTTTTCAAGCAGAGGCAGTAAGTGCAGAGTCTCAAAGGTTTAACTGTGCCTGGCGTGTCTGGGAAATAGAAGGAAGCTGTGCCTTCAGGTGCAGTGAGCCAGGGGTATGAAAAGGAAATGAGGAGGCAAGCAGAAAATGCATTACAGGCAAGGCCATGCATCTGAGCTGCGGCAGGGACTTAGGCTGTTGTTCCAAGAGCAGTGGGAGGTCATCTAGGGGTTTTAAGCATGGCAGTAGTGTGCTTACATTTAATTTTTTTAAAGATCATGCTGGCTTTTCTGTAGAGAATGCTTTCCTCAAGTTTTTATATTAAATGGCTATAGGCCCAATCACTTACAGAGATCTTAGTAAAATACCTCTTATATTTATTGCTTCAAACCCTCTACTTTACATAGAAAAAGAGGATTGAGCAAATTCCACAAAAACCTAATAAAGGAAGAAGAGTAAATAAAACAAATTGTATGATATTTTGTGTATGTGTGTGTGTTTAAGTGACTTTCTCTGCCAGAACATCTCTTTTCTGAAGCGAGGGAAGAGAGGGGCTCAATAATTTTAGCAAAATCAAGGAGTATCTTCAACTCAGTTTTGGTTTCTGAAATGGGTTGAAAAGTACCGAACTTCATTAGTGTCTTTCAGTGCAGTAGGTCAGCATTAGACTTCCTGCAATTTAGAAGCACTCTGGGTCACATACCTTGAGCTTCCATTTTGCAAGGTGCTTCCTCAGGGCCTGAGTTGTTCAGGGACTCCAACTTCATCTGAGTGTGACAGTGGCCCCAGTGCAGTTAGTGCTACCCAGCAGAGGAGAATGCATAAACACACACACACACACACACACACAAGTATGCACACACTGCTAGCTATTTTTTATCTACCAAATTTTAAAAGTCAGGTGAAGTTTTTATCCACCCCTGCAGGCTGGCCACGCCCACTTTCCTGTACTCCAGTAACTCTCCCTCCAGTTGCTTCCAGACACCCTGCAGAGATGGAGTTTTATTTCCTTAACTCGCCTGAAGATAGATCTTTTCTATTATATTTTAGATGTATTCAGATTACTTTTACTCATGAATGTTTGGTAAATATTAAAAGTGTTAGAAACACTTGTTCATTGGATGCTTCGAAAGTTATGAAATGAATCAATAGACATGACATTTGATTAGCAAAATTTCTACTCACAATTTTATTGCATCTGGCAACTGAAAATAATTACTACTATTTTAATATGATTTGATCTCAAGCTTACGACATTTTATCAGAGGTGAATTGGTAAGGTTTCAAATCTTCACATTTCACAGATTTTAGAACTTGGAGATTTAAATGAATTTCCAAGGCCACAGATAAGTATTTTAGAGAGCCCAGGCCCCCTGTTGTTAGTACTGTGCTCTTGTGACCACACTCCACAAACGTAAAACTGCTTCTAAATTGGTTTCCTTCTCATCTACAGGAGTGACTGGGACTTAGGAAAATGTTTATTTATCTTACATTCTGAAAGAATGTTGCTGTCATTCTTATGATTTACTATGGAATGGAGGGAACATTGCCAACCAAGCATGTCAAAGCCACATCTCATTATACATTCCATTTGCTCTTCAGATCATGGCTTCTTGTGTATATGTACATATGCAGTTTCTATTGTAGCAATAAAATAAGGCAACTTGGCTGTTTTACCTACTGAAGGCCTTTAAATGTATGTAACCTCTGGGATAAATCAAATGCTTCCCTGGATATTGGATTATAGACATTCTTCGGATGACAGGATCCTCAGACTTCAACAAGAAAATAAAGAAACACAAAATAAGGAATGGTTTCTTACTGACACTTTATTCTCACTGTCTCTCTAGAGCCCCAGTCATCGGATGTCTGTCTTCAGAATTGGGTTATATCTCGATTTCTAGAGAGGCTTTCTCCACTGAGATGCCTAAAAGAATACCACTAGCAGTATTGTGTCCAACCTGTGTGTTTTGCAAGTGCAATGCGAGGGTAAGAGTTTTCTCTTATTATTTTTTAAAATTTTACCTCATCAAGTGTTCTTGTTTGGCAAAACAATCTCCTTGATACAGAAGGCTTCTTGAGACCAATATTCCAGATTAGAAAATGATAGAAATTAAAATGGTTGTGTCAACAAATACTCTGTTGTAGACTCAGATGTCAGCTATTGATTATGAAAAAAACATATTGGATATATTTATGGGCAGTTCTTCAGTGCATTTGGCATGTTCAAAAGCCTTCTGTGTAGAGAGATGGAGAGCAAAGCTTGCTATCACTGTGGCTTCATTTTATGCTCAGTACCCGCTATTCAGCCTACAATGTTGCTTCGCCTTTTACTGTTTTATTGCTTTGCTGCTGAGCATATTATGCATTACACTTCAGCAGGGAAATTTAAAGAGTGTTATTCTATTTATTCTAAGTGTCATATAATTATGAATTGATTTACTAGCCATTGTAATGCTACAAATGATAATTAATTTATTTGCATAATATGTAGTTTCATAGAAGTTCAATTATAATAAAGCATTTGCTAAATGTACCATGATAATAGTGTTTCCAGAGAGAGTGGGAGTCTGAGGCTGGAATCTCTTTAGTCTGTCAATGCGTGGCCATCATCATGGGCAATCCCTTCATTTCAAGATGGAAGGGAGGTTTCGTTAGCCCCATGGTTCACTCATCTACATTTTCTTCTTATTTTAAAATATGATAATCAGTATCTTTGAAATATGCTAAAAAATCATATGAAGTTGAGTATATTGATTCAGTTAATAGCCAAAATCCCTTGAGTCAAAACTGGGATAGAGATGTATAATTCCTTTCAATTTTGCCTGAACAATACACTAGCAGGGTTCAGTCCTGGACCTTGTACACATGTCAGCTTCCCATGGCTTGATGAGCTCCCTCCCTTAGTTAGGACATGGAGGAATGGAAGGCGGTAGACTGTAAATCCATTGCCTGGTAATACAAATCAGCACTAGGAGAGGGTTCCAGGTGTAAGTTCCAGCTTCCCAGAGAGTAGCTCTAAACAGGTGGCACAAATGCCAAACTGTCTTGGACCAAAGTGTTCTGAGTATCCCTCCACTAAAAATAATGTGTTCTGAGTATCCCTCCACTAAAAATAATGCTTTTCCTTGCCTATGAAAAGGAAGAGTTTATAGGTGCATCTTGCATATCCAGCTGAGTACCTTGGCCCCAGCTTGCCTCTCTGGGAAGGAGGGAAGATGAAGAACCAGTGTGCTCTTATTTTGCTGACAAAATCTTGTTAGTTTTTCCTTTCCTAAAAAAAGTCTATTCTTCCAAACATACCATGCGACAGAGTGGACAGTGTCCTGAACTGTGATAAAAGACAGATTGTGACATAGATAGGAATTATTTTGCACAATAGTAGTGAACTCCACTGATATGACAATTTATTTATTGTATTTATTGCTTGTCTCTACCTGTTGCAATCAAAGCTCCATGTAGACAGGAATCGTTTCACTGGGTTTCATCAGCGTGGTATATTGTTTATTTATTTTCATTCATCTCAAAGTATTTTCTAATTTTCCTAGTGATTCTCTCTTTGATACATTGGTTATTTAGGAGTGTAATGTTGAATTTCCACATATTTGTGACTTGTCCACATTTCCATTTGCTATTGATTTCTAATTGTTTACATTTTGATCAGAGAACATACCTTGTATGATTTCAGTCATTTTAAATATATTAAGACTTGTTTCATGGGATGATATAAGGTCAGTCTTAGAAAATGTTTTATGTGCCCTTGAGAATATGTGTTCTGCTACTGCATGGAGTGTTGTGTAGATGTCTGTTGAGTCTAGTTGGTTTATAGTGTTGTTCAAGTTGTTGATCCTCTGGCTAGTTGCTCTATCCAATATTGAAAATGATAGTGACATTAGCAACTACCATTACTGAATTGTCTTTTCTTTAAAATTCTGTCAGATATTGCCCTCATATATTTTGAAGCTCTGGTGTTAGGTCCATATATGTTTATAATCGTTATGTCTTCTTGATGGAGTGACAGTCTTATCATTAGGAAATATTTTTCTTTTTCTCTAGGAGCAGTGTTTTTCTTAAACACTATGTTATCTGATATGAGCATAGCCACTCCAGACCTCTTTGTTTACTGTTTATTTGGCATATAAGTTCCATTCATTTACAGTTGGATCATTTTTAAAATCCATTCTTCTAATCTCTGCCTTTTAATTGGAGTGTTGAATTTATTTCCATTTAAATAAATTATTGATAAGGTATGATTTTCATCTTTCATTTTGCTATTTGGTGTTTACGTGTCTTATGAATTTTTGTTTCTGTACTCCTCTATTAATGTCTTGATTTGTACTAAAAAGATGACCTTTAGTGCATCATTTTAATTGTTTTGTTTTGCATTTGCTATATTTAAAAAAATTTTTTGCGATTACTCAAAAGATTATGATTAATAGTGTATGATAATGTACACTAAAGAGGACAATATATATGTATTTTTTGTTTATAATCTTCTTTCCTACTGATTTAAAAGAAAATTACCGTAAAGCAATAACAATCAGTCTCTGTTGATGGGCACACAATTTATGTAAATGCAATTTGTGACAATAACAGCATAAAGGAAGGAGAAATCAGAGCTGTATAGGGGCTCTGTATGGTTGCCCCAACATGCCTTCAACACTCGAGCAGGAGGGTTACAGTTCTGCCATAGCTTTCACTTCCTGTTTGCACAGAGCCTCAAGACTAGTCTGACTTGAGAGTTTAGGGCCCTCCTAGGTCTTTCCAGGGCACACAGCCCATGTGCAAGGACTTCTAGATTCCCAAGTATGTGTCAGAGCTTTTTAAAGCACCTATGTACATCTAAATCTCCAGATAATTCTATTGTTCTCATTGAGCAGGTTTTCAGAGATCTTTACCCCACCATTTCTGCTGATATTCTCACAACACTCAATATTTTAACCTTTAACCAAATAATTGTGCCACATAATTGCTTAGGCAAATAGCAAATTTCTTTTCTCTTCCCCCCACTGAATGGCAAAGTTACTGGAATGACTATTTCTTATAGTTCAACTAAGATATATGCTACATCTTGATATCTAAGCTCAAAGTAAATGATGTTTTAGTATACACAGGCTTTTACAGAGATGTTTCTATAAATGGAATATAGAACTGACCTTCTGATTAGTCTTAAAATTCCTTCATATGCCCATTTATTGCAGTGGGCTTGATTAAAGCTCAGAGCCTTTAATCCCATTTATTACAAGAACTAATTTGTGCACATAATGACCCTGCATTTGACTTATGGCTGCTTCATATCTTTCCTTTAAAGAAAATTTCTCATGTGTGGGGAATGCTCTGACTCTGAGTAGTTGAATTCCACAGGCATCAGCTGAGATTTATTTATTCTCTGCAAATGAGATTTTTCCAGTTAAATCCTCATTGTCCTTAGGAAAGACTCCATCAGTCTTTTAGTATGTAACTGTGTTCAATGAGTTAGAAATAAATTTAAAATGTATTTTCATTAAAAGAAGGTATTGTGATGTTACCTTAATGACAATTTAGACTGATCTGTATTCTAGAAATAATGTTGTTATAGCAGAAGATTAACAAAGCTGACATTGCTTAATTTGTTTTGACTTGTTACCATTAGCTTTATTTTGTGATGGGTGACTATGCCACGGGAATTTTAAAGTTGGACTTCATTCTCATAGCAGTAAATCTTTGTTAAGGAAGTGGGATGTAGTTAATTTCCTCTGACAATGAAGTTGGGGGACACTTGAAAATATGTAATTAAGGTGGCACCCTTAATAGTAGCTCATATTCTATATTGTAGTGGAAACTGAGAAATGGATTCATTACTAATGAAAGAATTTATTGGTTATATATATATTGCTTCTATAAATGATAAAATGCCTGTATTTACTACAGGGCTACAATTACCCTACATATATGCACCATTTGGCAACATAGTAGGTGTGGTAATAAACTTGAGGCAGCACAGAATGGAGATTAACAGTAGGGTGACCATATATCATTGTTTGCTTGGGATCATCTTAATTTACACCTATATTCCCAGTTCAGTTATTAGCAGGGTCCCCTTCAGCTCTCAAAATTATCTCAATTTGGGTGCTAAATTATTACATAGTTACCCTGGTCAAAAACACAGTCTCTGAAACTGGCTTGTGTGGATACAAATCCATGTTCCTGTGTCAAATGTAATTTAGCTTTTCTATGCCTAAGTTTCCCAATCAATAAAATGGAGATGGCAATGGCATCTGCCTAATAAGACTGCGAAAATTAAATGTGTGTAAGTCTCTTGGAACAGTACCTGGCACTCAGCATATGCCCTATATTGAATATAGGATCTCTTGCACCACATGCAATAAATGCAATTTCTAGCCACATTCATTAAAAAGGTTTCTATTGCACCATGATACCAATTTACTCCAAATGAATTCTTTAAAGGAGAATAAAGACAGAGAAGGAAACAACACCAGCAAAATGCTATGAAGTATAATGAATGAAGGTAGTAAGAAGAGCAAGATGTATTGTTGTGAGTAGTACTGAACTATATCTCCCTCTCCAGGATAGAACACTTTATATTAAAAATCAAAGCAATATTCCAATATCTTTATTATTAATTCACAAGTTTACATCTTTCTGGATCTGGCACTATCACAGGCCACTCCAAATTTGCCATAATATTATCTGAAAACCTTAGGAAATGAATAGCACTATTTTTTTACTTGAAAATCTCTGAAGTTACAGTTATGCCTTCTGGTCCCTGGAGTACACAATTTGCATTCTACTGATTATAGTAACATCATTGTACTTAAAGCTTCCCCCTTGGGGTAAATGTAAATCTCTATTTGATCCCTTGCAGGGAGCTGTTCATTTCAATAGAAAAACAAAAACAGTCTTTTACCTAAAACTCACACACTTGGAATAGTTAACACAGGGTTTGGAGAAACGTAATACGAGAGTCTTATTGCCTTGCCTGATCATAAGTGAAACAATACTAAATTGTACTTTTTATTACCTTGTGTTGGAGAGATTTTTCCTGACTCATATATTCAGCTCACATTCTAAGGATGCAGAAGTGCCTGCAACAAGGCTTCAGTAACTTCTCTCTCTAATACATCAATGCCAGTCAAGAATCTGGAAGCAGACAACAGCAAAACCAACTCTGAATTGCAAACTGACAATGTGATTTTTCCCTTTAGAAATAAAAAGGGAGTTCACTATTCTCATTAAAGACATAGCTTATAAGCTCATTGAGTGAGAAGCAGTTTTTCAGGTAGATAGAGCTCTAATTCAATAATTTACCTTAATTAAAAATTCATACAAGATATAGACATTAGTGCTAGCTCAAGAGAAATGGAAGAGGTGGAATTAAAACATCTGTAGAATGGTTTGATTTTATTTCCTTACCTATTCTACTTAGGCATTCCTTAATTGCTTTTGTCAATAAGATTTAATATGGTGCAAAAAGTCGAAGTTTCTCTTTTTTTCATCTTTATGAGTCCAGAGGAAATTGGCTACCCAACAATAGCGAAGATGGCTGCAACTGGCCTCACCAGAGACATGTGTGGTGGATGGGACATGAGGTGATGGGTGTCCTCACTGACAGGGCCTTGCACTTTGGGTAAATGGTGTCACAGAGAGCTTTGTTTGGAGATTCTGTCATTTCTCAGGCTGTGTGGAGTCCTGGGCTCTACTCTGTACTTTGCAGTGATAGCAACAGTGACCAGAGCAAGTGTGTCAAGGAATCTGTGTACTAAGGAGTGTTGTGTAATAAAGGTGTCTAGCATACTGCTTCCTAAGTTAACTGCTATTTGAAGAGAAGGACACTACTTCAAACATAAGCAATTATCTTGCATGGCTCTGAGAGGTCCTTTAGAAGGCATTAAGACAGCAATTTGTGAATTAAAGATATCTGTTAGATGTCTTGGGATAGCAGTGGGCACTGGGCAGAAAGGGAACTCTAAAAATATGGACAACTTTAATTATCTCCTATGAGATAATGGCCTATTTACTTTCTTCACCAGTGAGCTGGTTGCTTGAGCCATTTACATTATGTAACAGGCCATGGCATTAATTTTACATTGGAAAAGCAGACCTAATAGTCAGAGGCAGTGAGGAAAAGAATTTGGTAAAAAAAATGACTGCATATATAAATATATATACACACACACACACACAACTGTATAGACAAACATGGAGATCTTATAGAAACAGTTCTCATTTCCTCTCTCAGTTGAGACAGTAATCAATTGATTGTCAAAGAAGCATGGTATTATGCCTAAAACATGACCCTTGAATTTAGGATGTCCAGGTTTACATCCCATACCCACCCTTAGCAGCTCTGTGACCTTGGGTAAGTTACTGAACCTCTCTGTATTTCAGTTTCTTTACCTGTAAAATGTGAACAACCCCAACTACACAGAAATGTGAGCATTTAATCTTGAGTATTATATTAAATTATCCATGTTAAACACTTAGAAAAGTATTAGGAATGTTATAAATTCTCCAAAAATTTAGCTTTTAATATTGTGACCAAGCTGGTTATAGAATATGCATGACCAATATTCCTTGACGATTACCAGTTGGTAGGTACATGTAAGTCACAATACTCTTAATGTTTCTAGACCCCTGTTCCTTATATCAGCAATGTCAATATTTCCCAGAGATTTCTGTTCTGTAGAATACCAAGAGTCAGATGGAATGGGTAACTGTAAAACTATAACTCTACAGGTCTTTTCAGGGTGGAGAATGGCAGTCAGATTTTCTGTGGGGCCTAAGCCTACAGCCTCTGCCCATCCCTGCCTCCTTTCCTAGACTCCTAACCTCAGTCTCTTCACCCAGTTTCCTAGGAGTGAGCATCTCTTGGCCAGTTCTTTCTCAGAGTATTTTGAGAGCATAGCTGTTGAATTCTGTGACACAGTTCTCTATTGCAAGGGCTCCTGTTCCTAGAGACCACGTACTAAGGGCAAGTTAAGTATAGTCTGTAATGTACTTGAAATTTCCCCTGCTCCCTCTAACTAGCTATGGCCTGATAATCTGTCTGGCCCACTCCACCACACTTTTCCCCCTTCACTTCAGTCCAAGGAAGTCTTGTATATTTTCTTTCAGGCTAGTCTCCTTTGGGGGTCTTTCAGTCCATCAAACTACTCTGTGCATCTTTGAAAAACACTTCAGGACCAGGCTCAAAGTCTTTCCAACTGATCTCCTAGGACCCCCTGACATCAGTTTCAGTATCCTTAATATTTCACAATGTTAGGAAGTAACCTGAAGATTCTAGCAATTAGTGAATTAGTCTGCCCAGAGTACACAGAATACTTTTAAGCAGTTGCCTAACTCCACTTGTCTGACTGAGATAATCTCACCTTTGGCCCAACCCGAATATTTTGTATAAATGAAGCAAAAACAATATGTTCCACATGTAAACAAAGCAAAAATAGTGTGTCCGTGAGTTTCCTTGCATAGGTGAATCTGCACATTTTCTGTGGTATCCAAAATGGCCGAACCGAACAGATAGAGCCAGTGGTCCTGTGGCCAATCACAGTTGGTTATGTCTCTTGGTGCATTCATGCAGCCTAAAGAGAGATGGAAGGAAGCTAGCAGTAAGCACACACTGTAATGGATAATAAGAGTGAAACATAGGCGGCCATTGGAAGGGAAAACCCTGAGGAAGACTAATGAGGAAGAAATGGTAAATCTGTGAGAAGAAGCAACTACTGGGAGTTATGGAATATCTATTCCTGTCCCTTTCTATCAGTAGAGATGCCTCTGTGCATAATCCTGTAACAGAAACGCTAAATGTATGGATGCAAGACATAGGCATGTATGTGTGTCACGAAAGTATGTGCTTATACAGTTGACTGAAATTAATAACTATTTAAATTAGAATGATATGTTAATTATTATTTTCCTCTTTCTCCCTCTCAAAAATAGAATTTACTCATTTTAATGGATGTAATAAATGAGTAGCCAGCTATCCTCTAGGAAAAATCTAATTTATACCTGGGAGCTCCCTGAGGAAATTGAAGGTTTGTTTGTGCTAATGAAATTTACATAACAGCATTTTAAAAAAATAATAATGACAAATACTGAATTGTCAAACTCTTAAAAAAAGTGATGATAATAATAATGATATTAACATCCTTTCTCTCTGTTTTTCCAAGAATAAATAATAAACATTAATTCATAAAAAGGAAAGAATTGGACAATCATTTTAATATATATTATCCTTTTTCCTGGGCTTTTTATGAGCCTCTCACATTTCATTACTTCTAATATAAACATTTGGTAATTTAAGATTATTGGGACTTCCCTGGTGGTCCAGTGGTTAAGAATCCACATTCCAATGCAGGGGTCATGGGTTCAAGCCCTGGTCAGGGAAGTAAGATCCACATGCCACAGGGCAACTAAGCTCATGTGCCACAACTACTGAGCCTGAGCGCTCTGGAGCCCACACACAACAAAGAGCGTGCACACCACAACGAAAGATCCTGCGTGCCACAACAAAGCTCCCATGTGCCACAACTAAGACCTAACACAGGCAAATAACTGAAGAAAAAAAAAGATTATCAATCATTCAGCTGATACTGCAGAAGTAGGTTAGAAGAAGAATAGATTCAGAGATTATTTAGTCCAATTCCCTGTCTTTCTAGGTAAAGGAACAAGCTGAGGGAGAATAAAAGACTTCCTTGAGGTAATCCATCGAGATTATTAGTACATCCCTCCCTCATTCCAAAAAGTAGTCCACTCATTAGGAGTTGATATTAAAAAAAAAAAACAAAAACCTGAATGTCATGACTCATGGTCATGCACTAGAAATTGATTTTTCTTTCTAGCTTCACTGCTTCCAGACTAACCCATTTTAAGGATTAACACAAATGAAGACTGCCAGTAGAGAGAAAATAATTCCCTCAAAACTCATGCTAGGAATAATTTATACTTGATAATATCAAAGTATTTCTGCTTTCTCTTATTTTTTTTAACATCTTTATTGGAGTATAACTGCTTTAAAATGGTGTGTTAGTTTCTGCTGTATAACAAAGTGAATCAGCTATACATATGCATATATCACCATATCTCCTCCCTCTTGCATCTCCCTCCCACCTTCCCTATGCCTCCCCTCTAGGCGGACACAAAGCACCGAGCTGATCTCCCTGTGCTATGCGGCTGCTTCCCACTAGCTATCTATTTTACATTTGGTAGCGTATATATGTCCAACCACTCTCTCACTTCTTTCCAGCTTACCCTTCCCCCTCGCCATGTCCTCAAATCCATTCTCTACATCTGCGTCTTTATTCCTGTCCTGCCCTTAGGTTCTTCAGAGCAGGACATTTTTTTCTTTTTTTAGATTCCATATATATGTGTTAGCATACGGTATTTGTTTTTCTCTTTCTGACTTACTTCACTCTGTATGACAGACTCTAGGTCCATCCACCTCACTACAAATAACTCTATTTCATTTCTTTTTATGGCAATAAAAAGAATGTAATATTCCATTGTATATATGTGCCACATCTTCTTTATCCATAAATCTGTTGATGGACACTTAGGTTGCTTCCATGTCCTGGCTATTGTAAATAGTGCTGCAATAAACATTGTGGTACCTGACTCTTTTTGAATTATGGTTTTCTCAAGGTATATGCCCAGTAGTGGGATTGCTGGGTCATATGGTAGTTCTATTTTTAGTTTTTTCAGGAACCTTCATACTGTTCTCCATAGTGGCTGTATCAATTTACATTCCCACCAACAATGCAAGAGGGTTCCCTTTTCTCCACACCCTCTCCAGCATTTATTCTTTGTAGCTCTTTTGATGATGGCCATTCTGACTAGTGTGAAGTGATACCTCATTGTAGTTTTGATTTGCATTTCTCTAGTGATTAGTGATGTTGAGCATCCTTTCATATGTTTGTTGGCAATCCATATATCTTCTCTGGAGAAATGTCTATTTAGGTCTACTGCCCATTTTGGATTTCGTTTATTTTTTTGATACTGAGCTGTGTGAGCTGCTTGTATATTTTGGAGATTAATCCTTTGTCATTTGCTTCATTTGCAAACATTTTCTCCCATTCTGAGGGTTGTCTTTTTGTCTTGTTTATGGTTTCCTTTGCTGTGCAGAAGCTTTTAAGTTTCATTAGGTCCCATTTGTTTATTTTTGTTTTTATTTCCATTTCTCTAGGAGGTGGGTCAAAAAGGATCTTGTTGTGATTTATGTCATAGAGTGTTCTGCCTGTGTTTTCCTCTAAGAGTTTTGTAGTGTCTGGCCTTACATTTAGGTCTTTAATCCATTTTCAGTTTATTTTTGTGTACGGTGTTAGGGAGTGTTCTAATTTCATTCTTTTACACGTAGCTGTCCAGTTTTCCCAGCACCTCTTATTGAAGAGGCTCTCTTACCTCCATTGTATATTCTTGCCTCCTTTATCAAAGAAAAGGTGACCATATGTGCATGGGTTTATCTCTGGGCTTTCTATCCTGTTCCATTGATCTATATTTCTGTTTTTGTGCCAGTCCCATACTGTCTTGATTACTGTAGCTTTGTAGTATAGTCTGAAGTCAGGGAGCCTGATTCCTCCAGCTCCGTTTTTCTTTGTCAAGATTGCTTTGGCTCTTCAGGGTCTTTTGGGTTTCCATACAAATTGTGAAACTTTTTGTTCGAGTTCTGTGAAACATGCCATTGGTAGTTTGATAAGGATTGCATTGAATATGCAGATTTCTTTTGCTAGTATAGTCATTTACACAATGTTGATTCTTCCAACCCAAAAACATGGTGTAGCTCTCCATCTGTTTGTATCATCTTTAATTTCTTTCATCAGTGTCATAGTTTTCTGCATTCAGGTGTTTTGTCTCCTTAGATAGGTTTATTCCTAGGTATTTTATTCTTTTTGTTGCAATGGTAAATAGGAGTGTTTCCTTAATTTCACTTTCAGAGTTTTCATCATTAGTGTATAGGAATGCAAGAGATTTCTGTGCATTAATTTTGTATCCTGCTACTTTACCAAATTCATTGATTAGCTCCAGTAGTTTTCTGGTAGCATCTTTAGGATTCTCTGTGTATAGTATCATGTCATCTGTTTTACTTCTTTTCTGATTTGGATTCCTTTTATTCCTTTTTCTTCTCTGATTTCTGTGGCTAAAACTTCCACAATTATGTTGAATAATAGTGGTGAGAGTGGGCAACCTTGTCTTGTTCCTGATCTTAGTGGAAATGGTTTCAGTTTTTCACCATTGAGAACAATGCTGGTGGTAGGTTTGTCATATATGGCTTCTATTATGTTGAGGGATTTTATTATATATGGGTGTTGAATTTTGTCAAAAGCTTTTTCTGCATCTATTGAGATGATCATATGGTTTTTATCCTCCAATTTGTTAATATGGTTTGTCACACTGATTGATTTGCGTATATTAAAGAATACTTGCCTTCCTGGGATAAAGCCCACTTGATCATGGTGTATGATCCTTTTAATGTGCTGTTGGATTCTGTTTGCTAGTATTTTGTTGAGGATTTTTGCATCTATGTTCATTAGTGATATTGGCCTGTAGTTTTCTTTCTTTGTGACATCTTTGTCTGGTTTTGGTATCAGGGTGATGGTGGCCTCATAGAATGAGTTTTGGAGTATTCCTTCCTCTGCTATACTTTGGGAGGTTTGAGAAGGTTGGGTGTTAGCTCTTCTCTAAATGTTTGATAGAATTCGCTTGTGAAGCCATCTGGTCCTGGGCTTTTATTTGTTGGGAGATTTTTAATCACAGTCTCAATTTCAGTGCTTGTGATTGGTCTGTTTATATTTTCTATTTCTTCCTGGTTCAGTCTCGGAAGGTTGTGCTTTTCTAAGAATTTGTCCATTTCTTCCAGGTTGTCCATTTTATTGGCCTATAGTTGCTTCTAGTAATCTCTCATGATCCTTTGTATTTCTGCAGTGTCTGTTGTTACTTCTCCTGTTGCATTTCTAATTCTACTGATTTGAGTCTTCTCCCTTTTTTTCTTGAAGGGTCTGGCTTATGGTTTATCAATTTTGTTTATCTTCTCAAAGAACCAGCTTTTAGTTTTATTGATCTTTGCTATCGTTTCCTTCATTTCTTTTTCATTTATTTCTGATCTGATCTTTATGATTGCTTTCCTTCTGCTAACTTTGGGGTTTTTTTATTCTTCTTTCTCTAATTGCTTTAGGTGTAAGGTTAGGTTGTTTATTTTAGATGTTTTTTGTTTCTTGAGGTAGGATTGTATTGCTATAAACTTCCCTCTTAGAACTGCTTTTTCTGCATCCCATAGGTTTTGGGTAGTCGTGTTTTCATTGTCATTTGTTTCTAGGTATATTTTGATTTCCTCTTTGATTTCTTTGGTGATCTCTTGGTTATTTAGTAGTGTATTGTTTAGCCTGTATGTGTTTATATTTTTTATAGACTTTTTTCCGTAATTGATATCTAGTCTCATAATGTTGTGGTCAGAAAAGATACTTGATACGATTTCAATTATTTTTAATTTACCACGGCTTGATTTGTGACCAAAGATATGGTCTATCCTGGAGAATGTTCCATGAACACTTGAGAAGAAAGTATATTCTGTTGTTTTTGGATGGAATGTCCTATAAATGTCAATTAAGTCCATCTTGATTAATGTATCATTTAAAGCTTGTGTTTCCTTATTTATTTTCATTTTGGATGATCTCTCCATTGGTGAAAGTACGGTGTTAAATTCGCCTACTCTTACTCTGTTACTGTTGATTTCCTCTTTTATGGCTGTTAGCATTTGCCTTATGTATTGAGGTGCCCCTATGTTGGGTGCATAAATATTTACAATTGTTATATCTTCTTTTTGGATTCATCCCTTGATCATTATGTAGTGTCCTTCTTTGTCTCTTGTAATAGTCTTTATTTTAAAGTCTATTTTGTCTGATATGAGAATTGCTACTCCAGCTTTCTTTTTTTTTTTTTTAATTAATTAATTAATTTATGGTGTGTTGAGTCTTCGTTTCTGTGCAAGGGCTTTCTCTAGTTGAGGCAAGTGGGGGCCACTCCTCATCGCGGTGCGCGGGCCTCTCACCATCACGGCCTCTCTTGTTGCAGAGCACAAGCTCCAGACGTGCAGGCTCAGCAATTGTGGCTCACGAGCCCAGTTGCTCCATGGCATGTGGGATCTTCCCAGACCAGGGCTCGAACCCGTGTACCCTGCACTGGCAGGCAGATTCTCAACCACTGCGCCACCAGGGAAGCCCCCCAGCTTTCTTTTGATTTCCATTTGCATCGAATATCTTTTTCCACCCCCTCACTTTCAGTCTGTATGTGTCCCTAGGTCTGAAGTGGGTCTCTTGTAGACAGCGTAAGTATGGGTCTTGTTTTTGTATCCATTCAGCCAGTCTGTGTCTTTTGGTTGGAGCATTTTATCCATTTACATTTAAGGTAATTATCTATATGTATATTCCTATTACCATTTTCTTAATTGTTTTGGGTTTCGTATTGTAGGTCTTTTCCTTCTCTTGTGTTTCCTGCCTAGAGAAGTTCCTTTAGCATTTGTTGTAAAGCTGGTTTGGTGGTGCTGAATTCTCTTCGCTTTTGCTTGTCTGTAAAAGTTTTAATTTCTCCACCGAATTTGAATGAGATCTTTGCTGGGTAGAGTAATCTTGGTTGTAGGTTTTTTGTTGCTTTTCCCTTGCTGCTTTTAATATTGTTTCTTTGTATTTAATTTTTGATAGTTTGATTAATATGTGTCCTGGCATGTTTCTCCTTGGATTTATCCTGTATGGGACTCTGTGAACTTCCTGAACTTGATTGCTTATTTTCTTTCCCATATTAGGGAAGTTTTCAAGTGTAATGTCTTCAAATATTTTCTCAGTCCCTTTCTTTTTCTATTCTTGTTCTGGGACCCCTATAATTTGAATGTTGGTGCATTGAATGTTGTCCCAGAGGTCTCTGAGACTGTCCTCAATTCTTTTCATTCTTTTTTCTTTATTCTGTTCTGTGGTAGTTATTTCCACTATTTTATCTTCCAGTCACTTATCGATTCTTCTGCCTCAGTTATTCTGCTATTGATTCCTTCTAGAGAATTTTTAATTTCACTTATTGTGTTGTTCATTATTGTTTGTTTGCTCTTTAGTTCTTCTAAGTCCTTGTTAAACGTTTCTTGTATTCTCTTCATTCTATTTCCAAGATTTTGGACCATCTTCACTATCATTACACTGAATTCTTTTTCAGGTAGACTGCCTATTTCCTCTTCATTTGTTTGGTCTGGTGGGTTTTTACCTTGCCTCTTCATCTGCTGTGTATTTCTCTGTCTTCTCATTTTGCTTAACTTACTGTGTTTGGGGTATCATTTTTACAGTCTGCAGGTTCATAGTTCCCATTGTTTTTGGTGTCTGCCCCCAGTGGGTAAGTTTGGATCAGTGGGCTGTGGAAGCTTGCGGGTGGAGGGGAGTGGTGCCTATTTTCTGGTGGATGAGTCTTGATCTTGTCTCTCTAGTGGGCAGGACCACATCCGGTGGTGTGTTTTGGGGGTGTCTGTGAACTTACTATGATTTTAGGCAGCCTCTCTGCTAATGAGTGGGTTTGTGTTCCTGTCTTGCTAGTTGTTTGGCATAGGGTGTCCAGCACTGTAGCTTGCTGGCCATTGAGTGGAGCTGGGTCTTAGTGTTGAGATGGAGATCTCTGGGAGAGCTTTTGCCATTTGATATTATGTGGGGCTGGGGGGTCTCTGGTGGACCAGTGTCCTGAACTCAGATCTCCCACCTCAGAGGCTCAGGTCTGACACCTGACTGCAGCATTGTGACCCTGTCAGCCACATGGCTCAGATGAAAAGGGAGGAAAAAGGAAGAAAGTACGAGAGAAAAAATAATAAAATAATATAAAATTATTAAAATAAAAAATAAAAAATATTTTTAAAAATAAAAGAGTATTAAGAAAAAAAAGAAAGAAAGAAGAGGGTAACCAAAGCAAAAAACAAATCCACCAATGATAACAAGCACTATGAACTATACTAAAAAAAGAACCCAAAAAACAAGAAGAATTGACAGACAGAACCCTAGGACAAATGGTAAAAGCAATCCTATACAGACGAAATCACACAAAGAAGTATACACATACACACTCACAAAAAGACAAAAAGGAAAAAAAAAATATATATATATATATAAAAGGAAGAGAGCAACCAAATAAATAATCTACAAATGACAGTAAGCTCTAACTATTTAACTAAGGTAAACATCCAACCAAAACAAATTAGGTTCAGAAAGGAAACCCCAAGTCTACAGTTGTTCCCAAAGTCCACCGCCTCATTTTTGGGATGATTCATTGTCTATTCAGGTATTCCACAGATGCAGGGTACATCAAGTTGATTGTGGAGATTTAATCCGCCGCTCCTGAGGCTGCTGGGAGAGATTTCCCTTTCTCTTATTATTTCGCACAGCTTCTGGGGTTCAGCTTTGGATTTGTCCCCGCCTCTGCATGTAGGTCACCTGAGAGTGTCTGTTCCCCGCCCAGACAGGACAGGGTTAAAGTAGCAGCTGATTAGGGGGCTCTGGCTCACTCAGGCTGGGGGAAGGAGGGGTATGGAATGAGGGGCCAGCCTGCGGTGGTAGAGGCTGGCGTGTCATTGCACCAGCCTGAGGTGTGCTGTGTGTTCTACAGGGGAAGTTGTCCCTGGATCACAGGACCCAGGCAATGGCGTGCTGCACAGGCTCCCGGGGACAGTGGTGTAGATAGTGACCTGTGCTTGAACACAGGCTTCTTGGTGGCTGCAGCAGCATCCTTAGCCTCATGCCCATCTCTGGTGTCTGAGCTCATAGCCATGGCTCGCACCCGTCTCTGGAGCTCGTTTAGGTGGTGTTCTGAATCCCCTCTCCTCACGCACCCCAAAACAGTGGTCTCTTGCCTCTTAGGCAGTTCCAGACTTGTTCCCGGATGCCCTCCCGGCTAGCTGTGGCACGCTAGCTGTGGCGCGCTACCCCCCTTCGTGCTGTGTTCACGCAGCCAACCCCAGTCCTCTCCTTGTGATCTGATCTCTGAAGCCCGAACCTCAGCTCCCAGCCCCCACCCGCCCCGGAGGGTGAGCATACAAGCCTCTCAGGCTGGTGAGTGCTGGTCAGCACTGATCCTCTGTGCAGGAATCTCTCCACTTTGCCCTCTGTACCCCTGTTGCTGTGCTCTCCTCCGTGGCTCTGAAGCTTCCCTCCTGCCACCCCACGTCTCCACCAGTGAAGGGGCTTCCTAGTGTGTGGAAACTTTTCCTCCTTCACAGCTCCCTCCCAGAGGTGCAATTCCCACCCCTATTCTTTTGTCTCTGTTTTTTCTTTTTTCTTTTACCCTATCCAGGTACATGGGGAGTTTCTTGCCTTTTGGGAAGTGTGAAGTCTTCTGCCAGAGTTCATTAGGTGTTCTGTAGGAGCTGTTCCACATGTAGATTATTTCTGAGGTATTTGTGGGGAGCAAGGTCATCTCCATGTCTTACTCCTCTGCCATCTTGAAGGTCCTTCTATTTCTGCTTTCTTGAACTATGCATCTAGGAAATTAAATGTGATCAATTCCTCCCTGATTATACTTTTTTTTCCCTATGTAGTTGATTGCCAGTGATAAATTACCAGTCATCACAGGGGAGGTTAGGGGTTTGTTATTCTGGTATAATTTTGCTCTTTCCCATTCTCTCTATATGTTTAAGGACTAACGGTTTGAGTTTCTTCAATTCTTCCTTCTATTATTCTACTGAAATCTAACTTTAAAATGTTAATGGCATTGAATCAGTTAATCAGGATTTGTTATGTACCTATTAGGTGACAATTTCGGAATCATCTTTGATGCAGTATATCTCTTTGTCTTTCTTTTCATGTCTGGAATCCAAATACTACTGATGTTCCCCTTGGGAAACCCTTTTAATGAATTTCTTCTCCATTTCTACTATTATTACCTTAGACTGGCATTTATTTTCTCTCACAACTAGTGATTTCCAACTTGTTTATCTGATTCCCAGGTACTCTACCAGACTTACTAAATGTGAATATACAGAGGTTAAACCTGGTGATCTGTTTTTCTGAAAACATCTTTGTGCCATTTTGACATAGTCTATTTACATAAAAGCATGCAATTAAAGTGTTCTCCAAATTTTTCTTCTCCAAGATTTACCCAAGACCAACTCATTCTTTACTTTCTATTAGACATTGTGGGAAAATATGTAATGACCATAAACCCTTATTCATCATGCTTTTTCTTGTCCAGAAAATTTAGAAGGGCTCCATAGTATGTAGATGATAAATTATGAATTCCATAGCCAAAGATCTTTGGTCCTTAGTAGTATCAAAACTTTTTATCCTGGCTTTTGTCCCACCTCCCTCCAGCAGAAGCTTTTAATATACTCATACTTCATGTATTTGCCCAATATTTTGTCCCTACTGTGGCTCCCTACCTCTGCCACCCTCACCTCTTCTCATTTCACCTCATGTATATCTTGTTCTTCCAACAAGACGTAAAACATATTTTATCTTTTAAAGACAGGAATTGTATTTTATACATTTCTTCATTCTCGGCATTCTAAGCAAAAGTTATAGTTCAGTAAATTCTTGTTAAATGGTATTGAGTGTGCTCACAGGTCAAAACTGTGGATTTGACTAATTAATGAGTCCTTTTCTATTATTCTCAAAATTTCTCAAACACTAATTTAGTTCTTCCTTTTGGCTTTGTACCCAGAAAATTTGGGGCTCATCAACAAACGATTGATGATAGCAGTGCTAATTATATAATGGCATTTTTAAGTTTCTATAAGCATGAGCAGTTCCTAAATGAAATCTAAAAAGGCATGTCATCATTGGAACAAAGGTGGGGGTAGGAACCCTATTTTTACTGCTTCCTTTTATTTTGTTAAATATTTATTTATTTATTTATTTATTTATTTATTTATTTATTTATTTATTTATTTATTCAGTTGCACAGGGTCTTAGTTGCAGCAGACAGGCTCCTTAGTTGCCACATGTGGGCTCCTTAGTTGTGGCATGCATGTGGGATCTAGTTCCCTGACCAGGGATTGAACCCAGGCCCCATGCATTGGGAGTGCAACATCTTAACCACTGTGCCACCAGGGAAGTCCCTACTGCTTCCTTTTTTAAAACAAATCAGGCATTATACCTGGGAAACCATCGATTAATCCAAGAGTAAGCTGTAAGTAGACAAAATAATAAAATGTTCTTTTAAAAGCATGCCATTGGGAATTAAGTTCACTTGTGTGAGAGGGACTCCTGGTGAAATGGCTAAAGTTTTGGTGAGATAAGCAAGTGAAAATAAACTTCTAGTGTTCTTGTGTTCCAGGGGTTGGCAGAGCCAAAAACTGGTGTTTGCTAGGTTGACCATAAAAATGATCCTTCGGTATCAAGATTTTCTCTGATTAATAGTAACTTTCCTTCACCCTAAGACATAAGAAACATGTTAGTGAGGAGTGAGGAAAATATCTAAACAGTGCAACTGAGTCAGAAATCAGATGGCCTTAATCTAGTCAGTGCTACTAGGAACCAGGGAATAGCTTGGTATATGTTTTCATACTGATGATTTTTATCTGTTCACCTAAAGTGTTAGTATTCACTCAAGGCATTTTAAAGGTCATGAGGCCTCTAGCTCCTTTCTCCTTAAAGTGACTACCTCTCTTCAGTTGTCTAACTTGGAAGTGTTACTGGAGTTTTCTGGGAGCAGTAGAGCTAGAAAAGGGCCAAGACACTGAAAAGTTAGATAGGTGTTTGCTACTTCAGACTGCAAAGCCAGGAGTTGGATTCTAACCAAGATTTCTAATAAGTTTTTGGGGGTGGGTGTTAGTACCAGTAATAGACTTCTTTTTTTTTTTTTAAGGAATATTTGATATCGGTCCAAGGAAAGGACGGTTTCAAACTTCAAGATAAAAATAAAAATTGATAAGTATACGGAGCTGAAACATCTGCTTCTAGTAATAGCAAGCTAGGAAATGTAGAGCAGATATTCTACTCAAAACAAACTTAAAAACCACCAAAGAGCCTTTTTTAAAAAAAAGGAAGGTATTACCAGATCAAAATGTTGAAATAAATGAGAAACTAGAAAGGTAGGGTCAAAACTTATAGTGACCTTTTTCCTGAGGGCATTTTCCCATTTGGAAACAGAAGGCTAAGAAATTGAGCTTTCATTTTGGTGGTCATGAGACTAAGAGGACAAAACTTAAAACATAGGGTCACTCCTAGGTGGAGAGTCCACCTGATATACTAGTCTTCTGAATGGCTCTACTGTCAGGGAAAACTTGAACCGGAAGTAAACTTCCTCTTATATGAACTTGCAGCCAAGATGCTCACACTCTGGATGAACTTAAAAATGTTCTCAGACTGGTAGGGAGCCCCAGACAGATTACAGAAGTAAACAACAACCTTCTCAGTTAGAATGGAGCTTTATTATAAGTTTCAGATTATTTCTACAACTGATTTTTCAAATACAAAGATTACTGAGCACATATAGAAACAAACAAAAAAGCAAAGCAGCAGAAAAAAGAGAAACAGATCAGAATGACTAAACAAATATTAAAAACAAATTATTACATTTACTATCTTTAAAGAAATAAAAGACATGCTTTTAAATATCTGCAGGAAATTATAAAAAGTAAAAGAGTAGGCTTGAAAAATAACCAAATAGAAATTCTGGAACTAAAACAAAAAACTAACCCAAATTAGGAACTGAATAGGTGGATTTAACACCAAATTAAACACTGCTGAAAAAAGAATTAGTGTATAAAAAGGTATATCAGAAGAAGTTACCTAGAATTTTGCTGCTCAGAGTATAAGATAGAGGTATTAATTAAGGTCAACATGGCTGAAAATTTTCCAGAAAAAAACGAAAGACACCATCCCATGGCTTCAAGAGGTCCAAAGAATCCTGATCAAAAGAAAAAAAAGAAAAAACAGACCTCATACCTAGGTATAACATAATTTAGAACTGCAGAAAACTAAAGACAAAGAATATCATCTTCAAAATTCTGTAATAACCTATATGGGAAAAGAATCTGAAAAAGAATGAATATATGTATATGTATAGCTGAATCACTATGCTGTATACCTGAAACCAACACAACACTGTAAATCAACTATACTCCAATAAAACTTTTTAAAAAAAGAATATCATCTTAAAGTTAGACAGAAAATCAAAGATAACAGAAACAAGAGGTAACAATGATTGACTCAGATAAGTAATTATCATCCTACCACACATAGTTATAATTATTTATCTGATTTGTTTTAAAGGCACCATATGGCCTCTGAAAAGTAAACCAGTTACTAATATAAGAACTAGAGTCAGAATGTCTGGGTTCAAAGCCTTGTCTACAACTAACTACATAATCTTAAACCATTCACATAGCTTTTAAACTGCTAATCTTAAGCCATTCACATAGCTTTTAATCTTAAACTATTCACACAGCTTTTTAATACCCCCGAGTCTGTATGAGGCTTAGATGAGGCAATATGAATAGAGCACTTGTCATAGTCTCTAGCATATAGATACGACTCAATAAGCATTAAGTATTATCATGAATATTATTTTGTAATATATTTTAAACAATATCATTTATTTTCATTTTATAGAGCATAGATTTTTATAGGTGATTCTTTAAAAAGGCTGAGACACCTATGGTTTGTTTCAATGCATACATTAACACAATATTTTATTTTTATTTGTGAGGGATATGAACATATTAAATACGTCCCTGGTGGACATGTGAAAAATTCTCTGAAAACTGCAAATCACCATGAAAATAGTTGTAATTTAATTTATGCCACATAAAAATTGCATGGGATAAGAAGTAATATAATCATTACACAGACAATGATAACAAATGCTTATGATATGCTCCGCATGTGCCAAGTCCTGTTCTAAGTGCTTTAAATGTGTTATCTCATTTCACACCAACTTTATGACACAGGTACAGTTATAATCTCCATTGTATAGAGCATGAACTTGAAGTATAGAAAGGAGTCAGTCCACGTAAGGGCTGTGAGTTAATCCTTGACCACCTGGCTTGAAAGTTTGCACTTTACCTTGGATGAATAAACCAAGCCCTAGAGAGCCTTCCAAGGAAGTACTGAATCGAGATTATATTTCAGTTCTGTTGGTATTCCAGAAGCACTCCAGTACACTGCTCATCTAGAGGTTTATAAATGTTCCCAATGGGCCTTTTTAGATCATACAAAAAAACTATAAAATAGTACTGAAATTTAGCAATTCAAAACATTTAAGTTGTTATGTACCTACTTCTTTCTCTTTGTTTCCTTATATACCTACTTTTCCTTTTTCTTTTTTTTTTCTCCCTAGATTATGTTTTTGTTCAAAACTGAAGTGAGTAGGCCCTGGTAAAATGTGTCAGTGCTCTTTAAATGAAATCTGAGAATAGTTACGAATTAGATAGGGAATGGTAATATTTGAATATTGGAGTAATACTGCTTTTTTTAGTTTGATGGAATTTCTGTGTAGAACAATTTTAAAATACTATTTTCAAAGTAGTTTTAAGATCATTGGATAGAAAACTCAGAGAAGGGAGACTAAAATGTTCCTTAGTCCAATGCTTAAAACATTCTACTATGCGTATATGTGTGTTATGATGGACTTTACAAGGGTTGGGGAAGTTGAATTTAAAAGAACTTAAACAAAATGAGGAAGAACATGATGGAGGTCATCAAAAGAAGAAACTTTTACTGAATTATGCACCTGGAAAGAACCCTAGAGAAATAGCGAGAATATAACAAAAGAACAAAAAGGAATCAAGTTGGATGTGTTTTAATGGTGTAAAATGCTACTAAGCACTTTTCTTGCTTATGATTTCTAGCTTTACTATTCATTAAGTAAGTTCTTATTTCTGACAGAGGATTACGGTTCATTATCTTCAAATGGCAGGAACAGCATAAAGCCTGACATGTCCCGGGCAGTGAGAAAGTTGTAGATTCCAAAAAGCTCGTTAGTTCCTCTTAGGCAGTCATCAGGCCATTAGAGAAGGGGAAAAGCAATACTTTCTGCTCTACTTGCCATCTATTTTGCTTATTCTGAAAGGAACAAATGTTAGATAAATTATAATCTGACTTGGCCTTTATTTACTATTTGCAGGGGGAAAGAGACAATTGCTTTGGTGGTAAGCACAATTGGTAGATCTGATAACTTTCTTTGTTCAGGTTTTGTTTTGTTTTTTTCCAAGTCATTAGTGAGTGAGAGCCCTCAGGGCAAAATAGTGGGGTAGAAATTTAAAATGGCAATGTTTCATAAAATTTCTTTCTTGTGGAGCTCTCATTTTTCTTTCATTTATGCCTAGTTAGCAATCTATTATTGAAACCTTTTTTTGAAGGCAAACACTGATAGTACTGAAACAGTTAAGTATGGCACGAAGAGTGATACCTTGTCTCTAATCTATTCTCTACATGAATCATGGAGTCTACATTTTTCAGGCAAGAAAGAAAGAGATGAGTAACAGTCACCCCCAGAGTTCACTTAACTTGCCCAACTTTTTCACTTGAGTGTGTATCAATATTTACATCAGTGAGCATCTATTTTATGCTACATACTTTGCTAGGTACTGAGGAGACAATGCCAAATGAGACATGGATCACACCTAACATAAGAGAATTCACAGGGAAGCTGCTGTATAAGCAAGTAATTGGGATGCAGCATAATCCAGTATGCAGTATGAGCACCAAAAGTGGTGACCAAAGGAAGAAGTCATCAATTTTCAAAAGGGGGTGGGGCAGGAAGGAAAAGACCTCATAGCAGAAGAGGTGTGCTCTGCTGGGCCCTTGAGGATCATTTGCAAGGTGTTTGCCAGACAAGCTAGGTGAAGTGGGGAGACATTTGAAGCACAGAGCAAGAGCTAATGAATGCAAGGGAGAACATCTGGAGATCAAGGCAGAGTGAGCACCGTAGAATGGCAGGAGCAGAGGAAGTCAGAGGAAATAGTGGGCAGGAGGCTAGAGAAATTGCAGAGTGATGCCAAAGACCTGTCTGGTTTTGAAAAATAGGTGGCAGACATATGTTTATTTTTAAAAGGGTGTTCAAGAGAAAACTTGAGTCAAGTTAGATATAGGATATCTAACAAGCTATTGCATTTTTCCTTTAGAAGAAGAACATATTATTTCCCTGTTTTCTCTTGAATGCTATTCTGTCCTCCTGATTTTCTCCAATTTCCCTCTACCTGTTCTTAAGGACTCTGACCTCTCAAGCTTTCTCTAACTGTCCCAGCCCACACTTTCCTTTCTTCTCTGACCCCCTAATTATCTGAGACACTCCTTTGATACTAGAATCCTAGGACTTTTAAATAAGCCTCTAAGTTCACAGATCAAGAAAATAAAGCCCAGAGAGATGAAATCACTTGCTGAGGGTTTTTGACATTCTGCCTTAGATTTCTAGTTAACATTTTAGATGTGTAAATCTTGTCTCTCCATCCACATTATAAACAAGTAAAGGGCCAACTTTCACTTTATTAATTTCTCCTTTCTCTTCTACAGTGTTGACTAACTGCCTATATAATAGGTTCTCAATATGAGTTTGCAGATTGATTAGCAGGGACACTTGCTTTCTCAAATATATTTCACTTTAAAAAAAAAAAGAAAAGAAAAAGGGGTCTTTGGGCATCAGATAAAATAAACTAACATTCACTACTAAAAAAAATAAAACCCATCACACGTTAGTCTACCTCTCTGCCTTCAGAACCTCCTTCTCTCTGTTCCTGCACTTCGCAGAAACTATTGTCTTTGGGGGGAAAAGAAAGGGGACTTAGGATACGTCAGGCATCCATTATCTAGAAAATTATTTTCCCCCTCTCCAACCTATCTCTGCAATGAAGCATCAAGATGACAAACACAACTTCAAGACCATTCATTATCCACCTGTAAATTACTGTCAGGTTTGCCATCTCTTGCTTTCACACATACTAAATTTCAGTTGATTATTTCCACATCTCACTGTTGCTAAATGACCCAGTATCATTTTCTGAGTCTGCTGTGTCACTCTTCTTGATTGAACTCTCCTTTAAAAACCTTGACTTTACATCTGTGTTCTTCCCAAGAGATGTCTTTTACATGAAAGTAGCTCCCCCAGCCTATATTTCGTCATAGATTTGAACATATCTCTGCCCTAAGAGGTTTCATGTGTGATTGTCTTGTTTCTCTAGATTTTTTTTTTTCAAACATCTTTATTGGAGTATAATTGCTTTACAATGGTGTGTTAGTTTCTGCTTTATAACAAAGTGAATCAGTTATACATATACATATGTTCCCATATCTCTTCCCTCTTCCGTCTCCCTCCCTCCCACCCTCCCTATCCCACCCGTCTAGGTGGTCACAAAGCACCGAGCTGATCTCCCTGTGCTCTAGATTTTAAACTCTTTAGAACAAGAGATTATCAAGTCCAGTAAAACCACTACATACTGGTATTCAGGGACTGATTCTCTTTGCATCTTAACTCCGGTCATTATGTTGTTTATTACTAAGTCTACTTTCCTAATTAAGCTTGCTCCTAAGATGTTAGTTAAGACTTTTTCCATCCCTGCAGGTATAGACTTGGAATCCACATTGTTTTTCTTGCTGAGCATTAATATTTCTTTTATTTCATTGAACATGAACATATGGTGCTTTCTTGATAAAGCGCTTTTATTTTAAAGAGTTAATCCTCAAACATGGATGGATATTTAAAAAATAAAAATTTAATTAAAACGTTGTCTCCAGGAGGAACTAGATGACACTTTGCAAAAGGTTTCCTTTTGTTTGCATTTGGTTACATTGACCAGACTCTGGGTTTTAGATTGACAGAACTGGAGACCTGATATTGTCATTCACTGAGAGTACCTCATATCTCAGGGGCAGACTCAAATTGAACAAGCTCACAGACCAATGCATAAAACCAGAATGCCTATTTACTGATTTACAATGAGAAAAATTGCCGTTACATGGACTGGAATGCTAATGTCAACTTTCTATTCCAGGAAACCATACAACAACTCCTACATGGGAAGCTAAATTATAACACCAAGATTGCTTGGTGAGCACGGGATCAGAACAGGGCAAGATTAAGACCTTTAGAGGCCATAAGCATTTTAGTGTGCCTCCCCGCTTCCCTTATGTTATTCAAAAAATAAACAATATAAACTACAAAAATGTGAAAAGTCTAACAAAGTTTTGACTTTCCCCATGATGAAAACTTCCATAGTTTCATTGAAATTTCAAATATTATATTCTTTCAAAACAATTTTTTTTTTTATGACTTTGCTTTGTTGGTGTCCTGAACTCACGATTTGTCTGCGGGGCTCAAAACAAGAGGTGCTAGTTCTAGTGCCTGGAGTTTTGATTATAACAGGCCTGGATGCAGCTGTTCTGAAGGAAACCAAAACCCTCCTCTGGACCCTACTTGGGTAGATGTTGCTAATGTTTGCAAAGTGACTCTTGTGTGCTTCCCTAGCCTGACTCATCCCTTTCTGATTGACACATTCTTTCTTCAAGCTTGTTAATGCATTCAATCAATTTACAGTCAAGGAAGGCTGATCTGAGAATATTCTGTCCAAGAGAGTTCGCATATCTCTGATCTGCTCCACTGTGCATAGATTTCATAATGTAGAGCTCATCAGAGGGCAGCAACCCCACTTCGTAAGAGTCACTACTAAGAAGGGAGAAACGCAACTATATCCTCATATCATAGGCAAGGCCAAAAGACCTGTTTAGGATAATAATTCCTATCTACAGATATTATGCAGGGTGAAGTCAGATTTATATTAGCCGGGGCAAGACCACAGTCAACAGCATAAATAACCACCAGCCTGAACATGGGATTTTATGGGGAGTGTCCTAAATAATTAAAAAGATACTCAGTGAATGAAGAAATGAATAAATTTTAAGAAAAAAAATTTAAAGCTTCAAATAATAACAGTTAAATAACTAGCATTTTGCATATATTGAACATTTAATGACTTAGATAAAATGTTAGCTTAGAAAGGCTGAGGACCTTTCCCTATAAAGTATTAATTACACAAGGAAAATTCATAATTTTATTGTGGAAAAATCTGGTAGACACCATTCTAACCAAGTAAGGAAACACATGGACATGATATTCCTCCCAATATGATAAAATAACAAGGGCACCTTTGTAGTACTCTTGCCAAAAAGGCATAACCTTAATCTAGTTGTGAGAATACATCTGACAAAACCAATTTGAGGGGCATTCTGCAGAGTAGCTGGCTCTTCAATAGCATTAGGATCATAAAATACAAAGGAAGATTGAGGAACTGCCAGAGAATAGCGAAGACCAAGGAGCTATGACGGCTAAACAGAATGTGGGAAATTGGGTGGATCCTGAAACAGAAAAAGAGGAAGAATTGGTGATATTCAAATAAGATTTGTAGATTAGATTTAGTGAATCAGAGTTAATGTCCTTGTTTTGATGATTATACTATGGTTACATAATATGTTAACAATAAGAGAAGCTGAGTGGAGTGTGTTTTGGAACTCTGCACTATTTTTGTAACTTTTCTGTAAATCTAAAATTATTTCTAAATATTAAGTTAAAAGAGAAAGAGTAAGGCAAATTTCGTGGAGAAACAAACAAGTTTATGTATCACATAACTGAAGTAAACATATCTAAATTTTTTTTTTTTAGAAATAACATCTAAATGATGTTTAAAATCTATCATGTATTAATGCCAAAAAGCTCTTCCTCCCTCCACTGCCTGCAGTCGCTTCTGGAAGCCTTTGCCACCTCCACTCTTTCAGAGTTGTCATACACACCTAATATTTTCAAAATGTACTTTTCAAACTGTGATAAAATGCCCATGGTTAAAATAAATCAAAGATTACTGAAGGTTTTTTTAATGAAAAGTAAGTTTCCTTCTCTAAGCTTCTGTCATTTTCCAGACTTCCTCTCCAAATGTAATCATTTAAACTCCTGTAGCATTTACTATAAGTAGTCCCTTCTTACCTCTAAATAATGTGTCTTTTACAGTATTTATTTTAATGTTTTTAGACAAGATCTCTTGGCTTCTTACCATGATAGATAGATTCGTTTTTGCTTTTTACACAAGCTCTTATATCCCCTCTGTGTTCCAGTAAAATTATATCCCTGTTTAATTAAATCAATAGACAATGATTAGAATACTATTATTATGTAATTGTGGTTCACTTTAGCGATAAGTCATGTGCCATGACCTTATTCTCTTTCTTTTTTTTTTTTTTTTGTATGACTTGTTTTTTCTCTGTATTTTCTATGTGCCTTTTATTTTTTCTTTTATCTTCAGTTGTTTCCTTCAAGCACTCTATTATATCTGTCATTTTGTGTGTCTTCCCTCTCTCTTTATTCTGGAGCCTCTGCCCCAAGACCATCAAGCTTCCTCCTTCAGTCTGACTTTGTTTCTCTCTAGCCCTGCTGCACAACTTTCCTCCTGGGCCTTCCCTCCCTCATCCTTCACATTGAATCCATTGACTCTTGAATCTCATAACATTACAGCTGAGTCATGATTTGACTGGCTTAAAAATTCGAGGTTGAGAAAATTTTTCCCTTGGTATTTTGAAAAAATAGTCCCATTGTTTCCTAGCATGCAGTATTACTGCCTCCATTTTAATTTTCTCTTTTTAAGAAATTACCTCCCAACCTTTAAGCTTCTCTACCTCCAAGGGTAAGAGAGTCACCTCTTGGGTATCCTCAAATTTTACAATAGTCATGCATGTAAGTATATTTATTAATTATCTGATACTTGGTATAATCTTCTAATCTGGAGAAGAATGCTCTCTTTCATTATTTCTGTGATATAATTCTCCTTTCCATTTCTCTGCACTCCTTATCTGGAATCCCAACTACAAGTTGTAACTCTTAGAATGCTTCTCTATGCCTTTATTTACATCTCCTCCCCCATAATTTTTAGCTAATTATCTTGACTTAATTTTCAGTTCTGATGAATTTGTTATTCTAGAAATTGTCTTTACTTTCTCAGAAACAGTTCTTGTTTTCTTGTTGTTTATTTACAACAGCAGCGTGACCTTAATATATAGATAAAATGTCTTCTTGGCTTACTCTGCTCTGCACTGAATATTTTAATGCTTAAGTTCTCTATATTCCTTGACGTATCTCCATTTTATGGGGTCAGTTTTTCTTATTTATTCATCTTAAATCTTTTTTAATGTGTTGGCTTTCATCACATATCATGGGATACTTGCTTATCTGTTTGTATTTAGAAAGGAGACAAAAAAGAAGCTGTCTGGAGGATCCGTATATATTTGCAGGGTTTGTACGTTGATGGGTTTGCCTCAGAGTGTATAGGCAAAAAGCTACTTATGATTGGGTGGAAGCCTACAATGCTAGATTATGGTCTGTCTTTCCTCTCTAGGACTGATTTACATTTCTTAGAGGGTTTTTTGTTTTTTTGCTTTTTGTTGCGGCTGTTGTTGTTTTTGCCTTGGGAGAAAACATCTATGAGAAATTATTCTGGAGGACTGAACAATTTAACTGTGTTTGAATCAATACCAGCCCTGTCTTCAGTATCAATTCTCACTCCAGCCTACCATAGTACCCTACACTTATGAGTGTCAGTGACCTCCATGGGCTTAGCAGTCTGGCCGTCTCTCTCACTGAGTGAATCTTCCTCTTGATGTTGTCTAGGCTTCATTTTCCTCTACCTCCTTTAGCAGTTATCTTTCTCCCTTTTGACCTTTATTATCCAAGAACATGTTGAAATCTCTATCACTAATAGCTCTTTCCTCATTCTCTACACCATTGTTATAACATGTTTTTCCCTTTGCTATCCTTTATTCTCATTTAATAGAGTTTAAAAAGGCAGAAGAAATGTGGCCTATCTCAACTCTGCAAAAACTTGCTCTTCTAATGAGTAAAGAGAAGCACTGAGGAGTTTGTTGTAAAGCATCTGAATCACAGGGAGAAGTAGACTTGGCTATAAAGTGAAACAAAACAAACAGTGCCAAAAGCAGGGATTCTTAAACTTTTATGTTCATAGAGAGGACTTTTTAAAAAACAGCTGCCCAGACCAAATTCCAGGCCTACCAAGGAAAAATGTTCAAGATCCTAACCTTTACTATGTCCACCTTAAAATATCAAATACTATATATTTCAAAACAACTTTTGGTGACTGTAATCTGCTGGCTCCCTAAGCACATGCTTAGTTTATTGGGCTCAGTACAAATAGAGTTACTTGAAGATGTTAGAGCAAGGTGACTTCTTTGGTGTTTTACTGCCAAATAAAACATGAGCAGATAGAGAAGTCAATATTATTTTATAAGTTACCAAACTTAATTGTTCAACAAGGAGTGTAGAGGTCTTCATTTTTTAATTTCTCCTCTAAGCACTCTCAGAGGGTATGAACCCAATAGGAAACCCTCTCTCTTTAATTCACTTGGAGTCTTGCCCTTAAGGTGCCATAATGCATCCTGACCTCCAAGTCCAGCCACACCATGCTAGGGTGCCAGTGTGAATAGAGATGACGTTGGTCAGGAAAGATGAAAAAGGAATACAAACACTGAGAGTACAAAATATAAAACTAATGATTTTCAGATATACAAAGAGTTCTTGTCTAGGATCAGGTTAGTTTTCTTTCTTCTTCTTTAAGGAAAGACAAATTACATGGAGGTATATGATAACAAAGGCTTAAACTGAAAAATATCAATGGTATGTATTTGCATCGTACTTCATAACAGAATTTTTTTAGAAGCATTTGATTTAAGCATTAAAATTCACTTTGCAATAAGGACAAAAAATTTTAATCATTTTATTTTACAGATCTGGAAACTGAGGCTCACACTTTTTCCCCCCAAGATCACATACATTTTGAAGGTTGATATTATAACTCAAAGTCTACCTTTAAATTCTGTTCTTTTCTCATCATATAACATTGACTCAAATTCATCAATCAGAAATATTGACTCCTCCTATAAATTACCCGCCAGTTCTGTGGTCTTTCCATTACCCTGCTGGCAATAATCCAGGGTATAATCTATCATGGAGGCACCACACTATCAAGCAGGCATTTGATTCCAGAATTTCCAAATATGACAGAGCTTAGAGGATCAAGTTCATAATTAAGTATCGAACTTGTGAAGCGTTAGCTCATCTGTTTAAGATGCCTGGTTAATACTCTGCAGATTCAATATCTATGAAGCTCTTAGTGCTAGTTCCCAATTCCTATTCAAAATCCCAAGTTTGAAAACATCAAATTAGGTAATTAGGGATAAGTTAGACAGCCATAGCACAGTTAGGCTCGAGACTCTATGGCTAAGTGAAATTGTAGGATATCTTTGTCACTGATCAGAATTTTTTAAAATTAGGTGCAAGTCACTGTGATAATTTTAGAATGATAGTATCAGCAGTCATGGGTTACAATAGTCAACATCCATTAAATGTTACTTCTCATTCAGGAGAAAGGAGGAATAGTATTTTCATTATAAAACTAGAGCTAAACTTCCTAGAACTGTAATTATAATTTGCAGCAGATGATTAAAATAGAAAAATGATTTTTTTCCTATGAAAAGGAGATCTGTCAAATAAGAGAAGGCTAATTGCATCTCTGACTATAGGGTAAAATAAGAACCAATAGGTAGAAAAAGAGGCAGATTTTATCTCAGTATAAGAAGCAGCCACTCAGCAATGAAATGGGCTGTCTTAGTGAAATGGTGAACATCGCCACAGATGTTCTCTGAGGGGGCTTTGGAAAGGTTAGATCCTAGTGTAGAAGGTTTGGTTAGACCCTTCCCACTCTGTGATATTGTGTTTCCAATATTGTTACCTTCATGCCAAGTAATCTTAATGACCCAGGAAACTGTTATGCCCTTTCTATCTTCCTCTCTTATAAAGAATTACTAATGCATAATTACTTATGATAATTACTTGTATATAAGAACAATTCTTCTTGATATTAAATTATTTTTAACATCAATGGGATATGATTAATTTTAAAGATTTTCTTCAATGAGGTTAGCTATGTTTGAAAAAAAAATGGGACAGTTGCCTTTCTCATTTTTATTTTACTGCCTCCTAGTCTTTTTAATTTCAGCTCTGATTAGAATGTCCTATATAACTACAAGTTCCCTTGTAATTCATTACAACAACCCTCCTTCCAATATCTGTATACACTTATGAGAAGCAGCAATGTCAGATAAGTGCACTGCAGTCCCATGGAACCTGTTGCGTTCTCTCTTGGGGCCCATCAACCTAACAGGATGTTTAAAAATCTGCCTGGGATCTTTTCTCTTTACTAACTTCTATTTGGTGTAATGCCAATGGTATTGGTTGCTTACAGAACATGACTTTTGAACTTAGTTTACAATTTCAGTCTACTCAAGACTTATTTTGCATACTTTTGTCAGTGGAGTGCTACAATCTGGGGTCATTATTGGGCATGGAGGGTGGTTGTCTTACCTTGAGTTTTCCCAGTAGCAGACGCTGTGACAAGGATTCTAATACAGTAGTTCACTTGGGAGGTGATCCCAGGATCCCAGTGGGGGATAAGTGAAACAACATAAGATGACATCTTTCTTCACCCACAAAGTTACTACTGAGAACAACTCAAGTTTAATCCTACTGGGGAATTCTGGGAGTCAGTGCAGAGCATAGTTATCTCACCTGAGGATAATGAAGCTGGAGCATTTATCCACTAAACCTCTTTCTGTAATTTGTCCTGAGCTGATTCCAGGGACATTAACTCTGCCACTTCTGGCTTGCTCTGTGCATGTGGGTCTGCTCCTATCATTGAACAAAGTCTTTCAACCAGAAAGACTGAATTGTTCCCAATAAACAGCTTTCAGGCAGGTAGAATGAATGCCAGAGCACCGACTGTGCCTGCCTCAGTGGCCTGTCCTTTTGCCTGGAGATTAGTTTAAATCAGAAATCTCATAAAGCAGAGACTGACTTGGAGTCATGATTGGATGGTACTCTAGACATGACTGTGTCTCTCACAGGATGGTCTATGGGTAAGAGGTATGAAGAACCTTGACAACAGCACATAGGAGAAAAAAACAAAAGGAGGCAGTGGTCAAACAGGTTAGAAAAATGCTGGCTTAAACAAGCTTAAACAGCTTAAAAGACTGTGCCCTAATAAACACAGTAGATTTCCCAAAACAGCTTTTTCCAAACTTACTTGATATGCAGCATTTCCCAAACTTACTTAATCACAGGACCTTCTTTTTATGGCCCATCTCTTTGGGCTGATATTCCATGAAACACACTGTGAAAAATGCTGATCTAGTCCAGTCCTCTCATGTTACAGCTAAAGTGATTGGAAGGTCAGAGGCCTTGTGACTGGTCAAGGTCATGCAGGTGATTAGTGGTTAAGCTGGGCCATGGCCCAGAGCTTTTCATTCTATCCTGCTGTCTCTCATTTCAGTTCAAAAAGCCCCTGGTGACCTATAGCTCCTGTTTCTTGAGCTGTTTTCAGATGGGATCTTAGCGGGTAATGATTGCCTCTGGATGTCAAGGGAATCTGTAGGCCTCCAGTGAAAATGAGTTCATGAAGCCCACTCAGCATACTTTACAAGATATAGAATCATATGTGTCTGGGCTTGGTCAAGAGGTTTGGCAAGCCTACTCCTAGGGTTGTTTAAAATGGTGCATTTTCCTGCTATTCTGCTGGAAGAAAGGCAGTGATAACAAACTATCTGTTAGAATGATTTGATAAGATTAGAACCTACTGGGGAGGTTGTTCCTTTTCCCTGATGAAACCTAGGAGTGGGTACCTACTGGCAGCTCCCAGTGATCAGGTCCTTGCTTCAAAGTGCGGGCCTGGAGAGACACAGGCCTCACTTGGCCTTTTCTTATTAGGGATACACAGGCCAGAACAGGCTGGGATGCTGGCAGTATTTCCTCAGAGGACATAATCGACTGAAGCTAGAGATTTTAAGGGAATATAAGATTTTCACTGATCCTCTCTTTTTCCTTAGTAAGAGCTGTCATATATTTGGGGCACTTACTTGTGGTAGGGATTGTACTAGGCACTTTATTAAATTTAGTTCATTTAATCATCACAACAACAATGTGGAGAAAGTACTGTTATTCCCTTTTTTGGTGAGCAAACTGAGGCTCAGAGAAGCTATTAAACTTGCCCATGGCCCCCAGTAGGGAGCAGGAGATTCCATTCCAGAAATAGAAGCCCAGGCAATTTTAGCTTATGTGCCCTTCTGCCTAGGAGACTGCATTGATCCACATTCATTAGTGTCACAGTCTCAATGAGAAGACAGACAATAAATCAAGAGAAAATGAAGCAAATCCAGTTGGTAAACTTGGTAAAATTTAAAGTAGCTAGTGATGTGAACAAGTTATCCCTTGTAAGAGAGCCAAACATCTCCTACTCCCAAATTATACAATGCTGCCTCCCGAGAAAGACTTTGTAGTTTGATTTGCCAGATGAAAATGATAATGACTACATTATAGTCTCTTTTACAGTGATAAATTGAACCCTGTAACATAAGGAGAGTTTATATCCTCTGCTTATGGTCCTAGGGAATAGCAATGCTGGGATGCAGCTTTTTAAAAAATAGCTGTTCTTTAAAAATAAAAAACAAAACTGCACCCACACAAGCTTTAACCTGAACAGGTACAGTCAATGTTATTACGATATGAAGCTATATGTTTGGAGACCAGAGAAATAAGAAGACAATAAATTAGAATTTCAGGCTTGCACAGATAGCTGAAGGATAAAGCATTTGGTATCGACTGTGTACCTTAGATGCCCTGATTGTGCTGGGTATAGTTTCAATCAGTGAATAATAGATAGATAGTGGACACAGGGATAAAAAGGGGGGATAGAGAATAATTTTTAGAGTTTACCAGTTCCACAAACCTCAAGCAGAAGCAATGAGAGTTCTTAGAGAAAGGGTAAGATAAATGGCAACTTTGGGGTATTCTTGACCGTAAATGATACTCTCCTGCAAACCGAGGACAGAATCGGGCTCAATAAATGCCGTGACAGTATGTAGCTTTGCCCTGGTTCTTTGGCTGCCTGGGGAGCAAATGAGTCACTGTGAGGTGTTCTCTTAAGACTCCCACAGTGTCTTATGCCTAATAGATTCAGTAGATGAAGCTGAGGTTTTTAATGACTGGGAACTGGACCCCCAGAGGGCTAGCTAGAATGGAGAGGTTTTGGCCTCTCCCCAGGACATTCACATTTTAGAGATAAGAAGAGGGTGTCAGACGAGCAGGGAGTCGGTGATGCTGTGGTAGAGTGTAGGGGAGGGACAGTAATGGAAATGTATTTCAAACCCCGACTTTGTGGGCAACTGAAAGGCATCACTTGTGCTGAGTGTGTTGTTCCAGGGGACTGAGGTCAGCCAGTAATAGCTGAAGAAGGAAGTTTTGGACTAGAGAAGAGCTGGGTGAAATGGAACAGATGGAGGCTGTGTTAGGCACTGAGGTCACATCAGCCCTAAGGAGAGAATTTGGCATGAATTATGTTGCCACATTGTAGGTGCAAATATGTGATTGCTTAGCAAATTAAAGGGGTAATGAATGAAAGATGGATTGGAAGGTGGCAAGCTGAAGTTGCCAGAGTTATCATATGTCATTTAATCACACTGACATTTCACAGGCAAGATGAAAACATGATCAAGAGACAGCATGTATCAGTGAAAAGAGGAAATGAATTAAAGTGAGGCACAGCTGTTTACTCCATAATAACTGTGTGAAACTGGACAAATTATTTACCCTTCTGTGTCATTTTCCCCCTTGTTTATAAGTGATGATTTTTGTAACACCTAATATAACACAAAGGGTCAGAAATAGAGGATTACTCTAAACTCGGTGCAGTTGTTATTACCATTAAAGTTAATAATTATAAGCAGAAGTCACTATTATTAAAATGAAATTGTTTTTAATGCAACAGAAGTGAATCCTATTTGCCAGTATATAAGATGTAACAACAGCATAAGAAAATTATATCAAGGGTGAGATTTACTGGGAAGAAAGCAGAGGTTATGGGCCTGAGTTCTGAATTTCGACAGATCTGTGGCTGAATCCAAGTTTTTCACTCACTAGTTATGTGATATTGATGTATACCTAACTTTTATGAGTCTCAGTTTTCTTATCTATAAAGTGAGAATGATCCCTACTCCATCAGTGGTTGTAGGTATTAAGTTGGATAATATCTCCTAAGCACATGGCATACAAAAAAACACTCAGTGAATGGTAGAGCATGTACTTTGTTGTGACTTGCTTTTGTAATTATGGGACTATGGAAGATGAGAAGAAATGGCCTGAGGCAGATAGAGAGTGGAGTACAAAATAAGTCCATCTACTGACAATAACCATAAATCAGGAAGACATGTAGCAACCAGAACCAGAGTAAATATGAACAACAAGGTCGTATTGGTGTCATGTCATGAAGACATAATAGGACCTGTGATGGGAAGCATCAGGTTTGTGATCACTTCTTAAATTTCCCCTTGAGAGGAAGAACGTTGAGGCAGGACTGTGAAGATAGAAACCCACATCTGGAATACTACTTCACAAGTCTCTCCAGGACCCAGTGGGTCCAAGTCTCTCCTAAAATAGCTCCCAATAACTCCCACCTCTTGGTATTCGCACTGTGTAATCTTCTCCTCTTGATGGTGGGCTAGGCCCCATGAGTTGCTTCTAATGTACTATAGAATATTGTAAAAGTGATAGAATTTCCCTTACAAGATTAGGTTGTAAAACTCTGAGACTTGTCTTGCTAAGATTCTCTCTCTCTCTCTCTGGCCCTTTTAGTTTGCTTGCCCAGGTGAAGCCAGCTGCCATATTATGAACTGCCCTATGGACTTGCTTTATGATCACAAATCCAGCCTGTCTTATATGATAAAATTGCTTCAAATTTGGAGTAAATAAAATATCATATTGATATTAGAATCTTATGTTGTAGAGAAATATGTTAAAAAGCAATGTAAAAGTAAAGGGTAGAGTACCATGTGTATCTCTAAAAGTTCGACTTATCATACCCATTCCAGTGGGCTGTTGTAAGCACTTAATAAGCTAATGCATATAAAAGTGCATGATATGGGACACTAGCTTTTTTTTTAAGTTTATGGTGTTCAGATTTTTTAAAGTAACATTTTACCAGAAGTCAGAAGAATTCTGTGCTTAAAATCAGTTCTAGTTCTCTTGTCTCTGCCACAGTTTTCCTTGACAGGCTGCAAAATAAACCAAGCAATATTTATAGTATACCAAACTAGACAGAAAAAGTAACTATACCAGGCAGAAAAAAATTCCCAATTTATACTTCCATTAAAAGGATAAAATATCCAAAAATTCTTATAGATTATGTATACTTATTTCCTTTTTATTGTGTTTCTTCCCGTGTTAAATTGAATTCTAATTTTTTGGAATACAAGAAAAAAAATGAAAATAAATATTAAAAAAGATGGTTCATGTCAACTACCATTTTGACACTTTAGGAAGTCAAAGTTTATTTGGTAAGAAAAGGAGAAAACTCAGCATTGTCCATGGAATATATATGAAGGATCAGTGATGAATAAGACTTATCAAACGGAGTATTATGACCTGGAAGTAAGTCATGGAGATAGTAGCTCTCCACTTATTTGGAGACTAAAATTAGCCAAACTGTTTCATTGAATAAATATTAATTCAAAGCTGTACCAACACTGTTCTAGGGGCTTGGGTTATATCACTAAACAAAGTGAAGACTCTTGTCCTCATAGCACTTACATAGCAGACATTAAACATAATAAATAGCAAATCATAGTGTATTAGAAGAAGCAGTATAAGAGTACAGCAGGTAATTTGGGCATGTCTGGTGTTTCCCCTGATATTTTTTTTACTTTTAAGCATTTAGGGCTACTGAGAGGATTATCACTTGTGACACAGTCTCCTTGGGTGGAAGTGCGGTGTTAGAAATTAAGTCCTCAGGAACTACTCATATAGACTCAGGATACAGGAATTTTAGAGGTATGGTAAAATCATTATAGAAATGAATATAGTAATCTTTGAAAATCTTTGAACATAAAATAATAGTAGTCAATTTACCTACAGGTAATACACCTCTGGGAAAACTGGGTTGACCTATGCAAAATCACATCATAATTTTTAAACATATTTATGTTAATATACTATTTTATGATGAGGAAATGCCTCCTAACAGTTGGGAAATCAAATGGACATCAAAATATGACTGACAACAGCAAAATTGCTTGTCAAACCCATAGGTTCTGAAATAGTAAATGACCTCTGTAGGTAGAGCTACTTGCATTAACCACATACATCTAAAGTTTAGTCTCGGCTTTTCATCCAGTAATCCTAGATACACATTAACCTTTTCTAAACCAAACAATTTATCAGCCAGGGTTTTGTTTCAGACAAGATAATTTATTCTAGTTAAAGTATTAAGTGGATTTATTAGAAGAATTTTGATATTTTACAGAATGCCTTTGAGAGCCAGGTACCAAGCTTAAAGGCTATACAGCTTAAAGCAGGAGAAATGCCTATCCCACCACAAAATTGTTTCAGTAGTTAGAAAATATAAACAGACCTCTCACAAGTAATGAAATTGAAACTGTAATTAAAAATCTTCCAACAAACAAAAGTCCAGGACCAGATGGGTTCACAGGCGAATTCTATCAAACATTTAGGGAAGAGCTAACACCTATCCTTCTCAAACTCTTCCAAAATATAGCAGAGGAGGAACACTCCCAAACTCATTCTACGAGGCCACCATCACCCTGACACCAAAACCAGACAAAGATATCACACACACAAAAAGAAAAGTACAGACCAATATCACTAATGAACATAGATGCAAAAATCCTGAACAAAATGTTAGCAAACAGGATGCAACAACACATTAAAAGGATCATACGCCATGGTCAAGTGGGGTTTATCCCAGGAATGCAAGGATTCTTCAATATATGCAAATCAATCAATGTGATACACCATATTAACTAATTAAGGAATAAAAACCAAATGATCATCTCAATAGATGTAGAAAAAGCTTTTGACAAAATTCAACACCCATTTATGATAAAAATTTCTCCAGAAAATGGGCATAGAGGGAACCTACCTCAACATCATAAAGGCCATATATGACAAACCCACAGCTAACATCATACTCAATGGTGAAAAACTGAAAGCATTCCCACTAAGATCAGGAACAAGACAAGGATGTCGACTCTAGCCACTCTTATTCAACATATTTTTGGAAGCCCTAGCCACGGCAATTAGAGAAGAAAAAGAAATAAAAAGAATACAAATTGGAAAAGAAGTAAAACTGTCACTGTTTGTAAATGACATGATACTATACATAGAAAATCCTAAAGATGCCACCAGAAAACTACTAGAGCTAATCAATGAATTTCATAAGGTTGCAGGATACAAAATTAATGCACAGAGATCTCTGGCATTCCTATACACCACCAACAAAAAATCAGAAAGAGAAATTAAGGAAACAATCCCATTTACCATTGCAACAAAAAGAAAAATACCTAAGAATAAACCTACCTAAAGAGGCAAAAGACTTGTACTCAGAAAACTATAAAACACTGAGGAAAAAAATCAAAGATGACATAAACAGATGGAGAAATATACCATGTTCTTGGATTAGAAGAATCAATATTGTGAAAATGACTATACTACCCAAAGCCATCTGCAGATTCAGTGCAATCTTTATCAAACTACCAGTGACATTCTTCACAGAATTAGAACAAAAAATTTTACAATTTGTATGGAAACACAAAAGACCCCGAATAGCCAAAGCAATCTTGAGAAAGAAGAACGGAACTGGAGGAATCAGGCTCCCTGACTTCAAACTATACTACAAAGCTACAGTAATCAAGACAGTATGGGACTGGCACAAAAACAGAAATATAGATCAATGGAACAGGATAGAAAGCCCAGAGATAAACCGACGCACATATGGTCACCTAATTTATGACAGAGGAGGCAAGAACATACGATGGAGAAACGACAGCCTCTTCAATAAGTGGTGCTGGGAAAACTGGACAGCTACATGTAAAAGAATGAAATTAGAACACTCCCTAACACCATACACAAAAATAAACTCAAAATGGATTAAAGACCTAAATGTAAGACCGGACACTATAAAACTCTTAGAGGAAAACATAGGAAAAACACTCTTTGACACAAACCACAGCAAGATCTTTTTTGACCCACCTCCTATAGTAATGAAAATAAAAACAAAAATAAACAAATGGGACCTAATTAAACTTAAAAGCTTTTGCACAGCAAAGGAAACCATAAACAAAACGAAAAGACAGGGCTTCCCTGGTGGCGCAGTGGTTGAGAATCTGCCTGCCAATGCAGGGGACACGGGTTCGAGCCCTCGTCTGGGAAGATCCCACATGCCACGGAGCAACTGGGCCCGTGAGCCACAACTACTGAGCCTGTGCGTCTGGAGCCTGTGCTCCGCAACAAGAGAGGCCGCGATAGTGAGAGGCCCGCGCACCGCGATGAAGAGTGGCCCCTGCTTGCTGCAACTAGAGAGAGCCCTTGCACAGAAACGAAGACCCAACACAGCAATCAATCAATCCATCAATAAAATAAATAAATAAATAAGAACGTGAATTTCTTAAAAAAAAAAAAAAAAAAAAAAAAAAAAAAACGAAAAGACAACCCTCAGAATGGGAGAAAATATTTGCAAATGAATCATCAGACAAAGGATTAATCTCCAAAGTATAAAATCAGCTCATGGAGCTCAATATCAAAAAAACAAACAACCCAATTAAAAAATGGGTGGAACACCTAAATAGACATTTCACCAAAGAAGACATACAGATGGCCACGAGGAACATGAAAAGATGCTCAACATCATTAACTATTAGAGAAATGCAATTCAAAACTACAATGAGGTATCATCTCACACATGTCAGAATGGCCATCGTCAAAAAATATACAAACAATAAATGCCGGAGAGGGTATGAAGAAAAGGGAACACTTTTGCACTGTTGGTGGGAATGTAAATTGATACAGCCACTATGGAGAACAGTATGGAGGTTCCTTAAAAAACTAGAAATAGAACTACCATATGACCCAGCAATCCCACTACTGGGCATATACCCTGAGAAAACTATAATTCAAAAGGACACATGCACCCCAGTGTTCATTGCAGCACTATTTATAATAGCCAGGACATGGAAACAACCTAAATGTCCAATGACAGATGAATGGGTAAAGAAGATGTGGTACATATATACAATGGAATATTACTCAGCCATAAAAAGGAACGAAATTGGGTCATTTGTAGAGATGTGGATGGACCTAGAGTCTGTCATACAGAGTGAAGTAAGCCAGAAAGAGAAAAACAAATATTGTATATTAACACATATATGTGGAATCTAGAAAAATGGTACAGATAATCCTATTTTTAGGGCAGGAATAGAGACGTAGACATAGAGAACGGACATGTGGACACAGTGGGAAAGAGAGGGAGTGACGAATTGGGAGATTAGGTTTGACAAAAATACACTACCATGTGTAGAATAGATAGCTAGTGGGAACCTGCTGTATAGCACAGGGAGCTCACCTCAGTGCTCTGTGATGACCTAGATGGGTGGGATGGGGCGGAGGAGGTCCAAGAGGGAGGGGATATAGGTATACATATAGCTGATTCACTTCATTGTACAGTAGAGAAACTAACACAACATTGTAAAGCAATTTTACTCCAGTAAAGAAAAGAAAAAAGAAATAAAATTCCACTGTTTTTTCCACTAGTTAGTTGAGTCTATAAGTCAGGAACTGGAAGCTAACCCTTTCCTATAGCTGGTGCAGCAAATGCAACAGTTTCATGAGGCTGTGCTTGCCAGAACTCCTCAGTCACAAATTGTTCACTTTTACATTTTACGTTTCCTGCAAATGAGTCTGCTTAATAAAAGCTGGTCGAATGTCTACACCTCATGTCAAGGAAGCCTGGGAATGATCATTTAGTGCTTCTACCAAGGGAAGGCTAGATTCATGATATTGGAAAGCCACCAGAGTGAGGCAAGGATATTCAAAAGATTTAGGGCTGCCATAAATGACAGGTGTGTCCTGAGAACCATGTTCACACTTTTTTCTACAATTATTTTGATTCCGTTACCACTTAGTTCTCAAAAGACCTACCTTGTGCCTGTGAAAGAGCTTAATTGTGTTATTTAAAGAGGTAGCTACTTCTACTCTTCTCAAGGTAACTACATGAAGAGAGACATGAAGAGAGAAGTATGTTGGCGTGCTCACTTATTTTCTATATATATCTAGGCCAATATTTGTTAGTTATATTTACAGTTAGAGAAGTTGCATGGAGGTCTCTATTAGAGGTGGTTCTTAAGTTCTATGTCTTTCAAGAAATCTTTTCAAGTAGAGCGCATTGCTGCTGCTGGATGTCCTAATTGGTTTTGAATAGTGCTGAGACAGATGCTACCGATGAGGTCTCCATGCTCATTTTGTCACACATATATGGGTTATGTTGAAAGTTTCACACATCTTAGGAAGATGCTTAATTTAGTTCTACTTAAGAAGATGGAGGTTCTTTTATTGTTAAATATAGAAAGACATAAGGTAAGTGAGTAGCATGGGATAGTTCAGTCCGGGAAGTGAAGGATATCTTTTCTGGAGGAGCAATGGGATCATATTTGGATTTTTGTTAAAATGATTGTTCTCACTCCAGCAACAGAGGGCTGTTACTCTACAGTTCTGATACAGCAAATGGCTAAGATGAAGCTGGGATCTTCCTCCTTAGTCTATTTAATAGATAACTGCAAGGTGGAAAAATGAAAGAAAATTTATCTCTTTTTTTCTAAAAAGAAAGCTCTTTTCAGCTAGCAATCCTGTAGCACACTGAAAGGATAGCATTATGTGCGTAATGTAAAATACCATAACTCTCTAGTAAATGGACACTTATCCTATGCAGCTGCGAAGAGGTAATTGGAGTCCAAAGTGTAAAATACAGTGGAAGGTTACTGAGGCATTCTGAAGAGGTTGGGCTGGATTTTGTAATACATGTGTGGTAACATTCTTTATAGCCTACAATCTTTTGTGTAGTTTGCTTTTAGAATTTAATAAGCCTAGAGTTAGAAAATTTGGAAGTTATTTATTCCCTCTGAGACATCCAAAGGTGGTATCTCTCTGACTGCTAGGGAAACTGGTATCAATAAACAGGAACCGCGTTAGTGTTATTTTGATTATTTTTAGTTTCAGGGTAAAAAAAAAACCCCAAAAACATAATCTGTGCCTTTGGTATTTTTTCTCAAATCTTAGGATCTGGGCTTTTAAACCTGGGGTCTGGACAGCTCTAATGAAAAAGTCAGGGTTTCATCCATGGATCCAGGGCTTTTAACACCTCAGTTTGTGCACTGAGTTGTACTTTCACAAGACCCAAATCATCAGCATTCCTTCAATAGCTACTCTGCAGGTATAGAGGATTCCCTTCTTCAAAGAGATCAAAGAGTGTATTACTTTGTTATTTTTTAAGTCTAGCAGTATTCTAAGAGAGAGAAAGACTGTAGCTAGTGAATTCCTTTAAGTTTCCTTCTATTTCTAAATGTATCTGAATCAGTTTCCATCCCTATATTATTCCCTTTTATCTCAGTGAAAAGGGGAAAAGGAATGATGTGAATGCACGCCAAGCAGTGCACTGGGCTCCGTACCCGTGTCATCTCTACTTGATTCCAAGTTCGACATGAGCTGAACACAATAATTATTTTCCTTCTGTCATATTTGTGATACATGATCATTGGAGAGAATTTAAGGAACACAGAAATTACAAAAAAGAAAAAAAAAAACCATTTTTCTCAGAAACCCAGAGCCTACCTGTTCTCTCGAAACAAATTCTCACCATTCTTCTGAGACATAAATTATTCTCTTTTCTATTGTCCGTTATTTTCTTCACTCTCCTTTCCCCTCAGTCTACAGTTGTTCTAGAAACTCCCCAATACTAGCAGGAGGGTTTTTTTGTGTGTTTTTTTTGTTTGTTTGTTTTTACTAATTTTCATCTCTTTTATGGTAATTCTGAATTTCTCCTCCTTTCCCTTTATTACCAAACTTTTGGAGATTGTATGTGGATTTGGACACTTGTATTTATTTAATGCTCCTAATTCATGTCTCAGTACATAGTATGCTAGCGACTGTTTTCAACCCTAATGAAAAAGCCTGCATTTCTGAAGATGTCCCTGAGTAGCAGGATAAACTCCAACACCTACTAATATCTGAGCTTCATTTATGAAAGCAAAAAACAAACAAAAAAACCCTATTTATTTAAGTTACTATTAGTGGGAAGTGTGCAATTTGCAGCAAAATGCATTCCCACGTGATTGATTTATCTTCCTTTGTCCATCATTTCCTTTCACCACTAAATATGCTCCTCATATTTACTCTCTTTTTCTTATAATGATGATTTCATCACCCAAAGAGTAGCCTAAATGTTTTAACCACTAAGATTTTATTCTTCTCCTTCAACCTGAACAACAATTTGGTCCCCAGATATATCTAGTCTTTCTCTGCTTCCGCTCCTATTGTCACTTGTAAAATCACAGTTGGACAATTTCACTCATGTTCTAGCTGGTATTCTACCTTCAGTGTTCTCCCTACACCCAAACCATGTTCTTTTCCAGTGACTCTCAAACTTTCTGTCAAGACACAAATGCATTATGCTCAGTTGAGAAATGTGTCTCATATTTTTTGTTACTACTAACAAAGCTGAAATTTTTTGAATGATTTACATGCTTTATATAATAAAGAAGATGCTAGAATAATTCTTTAATAGTGTTTTGCTTAAGCAATATTCATTCTAATTTTTTTGAGAGCTAGGGAAAGGGGTTACATTTAGCTTGCATGGTGGTAGCTGTATTAGATATTTCCAGGTTTGTTGTTTTTTTTTTTTCTTTCAGGTAAATATCTCCCACGTGTATCAGAGCAGGGAGAGGAGATTGAGGACCGTTACATAAAAGTCTATTTTCTTAGCATGGAAAAAAAAAAGCTTTGAATGACCCCTTTACTCTGTGTATGTTTATTGTCTCTTACTCCATAATCCTACCTGTACCCCTTCTCCAGTCTCTTAACGTCTGGAACTAGTCATCTTTCCACCAACACAAGCATTCTTTCATATTTCCATGCTCTGAATACCATGTTATATTGAAGTACTTATCATCATATGTTGTAACTACAATAATCCCTCTGCAACGTCAAGTTAACTTAAGACAAAGTCTTTATTTTTAGGTAACATTTTTGTCAATTAAGAGATCCTTGGTTCCAGTAGAAGTTGTTCTGTTTCTTTTATGTGATGATCAGTCAGGTATGGCCACAAGAGAAGATAAAGGAGAAGCTCAGGAAGAAAACAAAGTTTATGATACTCACAGGTCCTAGAGACTGGAGGCATGGCCACATAAGAAAGACACCAGGGTGGTCAAGAGGCAGAAGGGGCAGGATTGAGGGGGAACTAAGGCCACAGTGTTTATTTGGGCTTCCACAGGAAAGATGAGACAGGCCAGAGTAAACAGTTTAGGACTGGCTAGTATGAGTAATTTCAGCAAGCTCTAAGCTCTAAAGGGTAGGCCTTAGTTGCCGGGAACCTGGCTCTGGGATGATTAAGGCAGAGAGAGGAATATTGCTTCCCGGGTGTACCAGCCAGTTAAAGGAGGCAGGGCTCTGTATTGGTTAGTTGGTTTATCAAAGGCATGTTCCAGACTGAGCCCTTTACTCTCTCTAAGAACTGGCTAGTCCCAGGAAGGGCAGTCTCTCCCCAACCAGAAAAGTCAAAACATCATAATATACAAAAGATTAAAAATATAAACAATACCTAAATGAATTATCCTATGCAACTAATTAGAAAATTGAAATTGAAAGTTGGGACTAGCCGTAAAGGAGGGTCAACAGAAAGTAGAAGTTTTACAATGAAGTTTAGAAGAGGAATGTAAAGACAGCTCAGGAAAAACAAATGCTAGCATAGAATGGTATTTCTGTTGGCAAATTGAAAGCTAAGATACCGGTAAAAGATTCTGAGGCTTTGATGCTACATTTCTAGAATCATCGTGGTACTTTGTAGGGGGTGGCTTGGGTAAATAATTCTGCATATCACAACCACAATGAAATTGAACATTTAGATAGCAAACAAGACCAGAAAAGTCTCTTGAAACTATTTCATGTTTTTAATTCCTTTCAAGTGTAACAATGGATAGCAGTCCCTGGTTTCTTCCATGGAGAGAGTAATCATGGGGGGTGAAAATCAGTCCTATCATTGTTTGACTTAGTCTGTACTTTGGAGCTTACCCAAGGGCTGAAAAGTTTGACCTCAGTGAAAGGGGTAGGTGAGACACACAGAGTAAGAAGCCTTATGGAATAAAAGGATTAAAGGAAGCAAAAATTTGGGCTATTCAGGACCCACAGACTATTTTGCACTATGAGTTTTAGGACCAATTTCAAGGAAAGAAGCAACTTTATTTTATAGACCCTGATGTGTTGTATATACTTACAGAGTATTCTCTCCTAACCCCACACATCAAAGTGAGAGCCCTATTATTTGTGTCCAGGGAGTGTACAAGGAGCACAAAGTCTGGTACCAACAAACATAGCACTCTCTGTAGCTGCTGAAACATTTTAATATCGGCCTATTGATTTATTGTTTAGGGTGAAGGTAGGAGCTAGGAAAGGGATAGGACTGATAGCCCAGGAGACCGAGGTTGATTTATTGACAGAACAAGTATAGTCCTCTGGCCACACTCAAAGTAGCACTTTAGAAGTTAGATTTTTGTTTCTATCCTGGAGAACCTTGAATACAAGTGAGGATTCTCATTCCTCAAATCCTAGAATCTAGTAAAGGCTGGCATCAGGGATAGATCTGCCATTAAACAGTGAAGATTCCTATGCTACTTTCCTAGCATTGAGATATATGTTTTCTAATCAGCTGAGAGAAGCTAATTTCTATCATAATTCCAGTAAAATGAAATGGTGCTTTTTTATGGATAAGTTTCTAATGAAAAGTTCATATGATATGTATATGGTAATGGCTTCAAGAAAGGAGTGCAATTTGTATCTTTTAAATATTTGAAAATTAAACTTCACAATTATGAATATATCTGTAATTAGAAGGACTTTATCATAATGAGCATTACTTTTGAGTCTTTGGTAATGAATGCAACTCTCTAGGCAAATTAAAAGTAACCATTGTTAATATTCTCCATGGAACTTTCCTGTAACCATCTGTGTTCTTTCCAATGTTTATGCCCCAAAGGTGGGATAATATACAGGTACCAGGCTCTGGTGTTACACTGCCAGGGTTTTAATCTTAATTTGAATACTATACTTACTCAGCAAATTATATGAGTTCTCTCTGCCTCAGTTTCCTCATTTGTAAAATGTGGCTAATAGTGTTACTTCTGTTAGGATTATTGAGGAAATTAAATGATTTAAAGTCTACAGAATTCTTAGAACAGTGCTTGGAACATAATAAAGTACTCAACAAATATCCATTACAATTATTATTTCTTTAGAATTATTCTAGAAAATCCTTAAGTAAAATCAGTTGGATTGGATTTCCACAGCAGACCAATTCAATAGCAGTAGAGATAAGATGATAAGATGGAAACTTGAATTTGAACCACATCCTGGGGCCAAAAAGGGTTGGTGAAAAGGTCAATTTCCCCAACAACAGTGGGGATGAAATTTCAAAAAAAAATGTATGTTAGATAGCTAAAAGACTAATTTCTCCTACATTTGGAATGTCAAAATTGCTGTCTAACTTCTTACTACTATTTTAAGCATCAGCTTCTGTTTTATAATATTTTAAAATTGTCTGGTCATCTAGTCCATTCTTATTACATGTCCCATTTTTGAAATGAGTATTTTGTATGATATTGACTCAGACAATTGGCTCTTTGTTTTGACTCAAATAGTTTTTGTCTTATACGTGTAAAATCAGTCTTCCACAGACCAATCCGTTCATTCTAGCCTTCCAGGCTAGCCCTGTGCTGCTATAATTGGTATTTTGAAATAGCTCTGAGGAAGTGGACTTACAACATTGCAGTCTAGTATATTAACCAGGCATAAAAATGACTTTGTATTTCTATGGAAGAAAGAGGAAAAATATCCTGACTAATCTTTAATGTACTGACTTTTCACTTTGTCATCTACATCTGGTATTTCTGCAACAAAGTATATCAGTCTTTGAGGTAGAAAACAACCAGGTCCATTAAACCAATGGTGGATACTCATTCATAACTCTTGTATCCATTTGATGTTATGATATGGATACATGTTTACTCCATTAGGTTCTACCTTGCATTGAAATTGAAACACTCTAGCATAACATCAATTTCCTTAGTACTGTGTTTTTGACTTGCACATAGAGGTAGATATTCCTTCATGAGCTCATTTAAATTTCTTGAAAATTTCTGTAAACTTATGATTGCTTCAATAACAGTTTCCTGGGCCTACAGTATATCTTTGTATTTGTATGCCAGAATTTTGAAAACAGTATGGCTGTTTTATATTTTCCTGAATACTAAGAAATATTATTTAAGCCTTCTCTGTGACTACTGGAGTAGTAGATCTTAATGTTATGATGTATGCATTCCAAGAAAGACAGCAAAAGGGCTCTTGCTTCTCAGAAGCATGATCATTTTTGACAGATTTTATTCTCTCAAGATGGTTATAATAATATCTCCCATGCTCATGCTCTTCTGCAATGTTATGTTGTCCCTCCCCCATCAAAAAATGGAGCTTATCTCTCTACCCCATTGAATCTGGTGGGCCTTGTAATTGCTTTGATCAATAGACAAGGACAGAAGTCAGGGTAACTTATCCATCAGATACAGCTAGCACAATGTCTAGGGCCATGACACTTTTAGGGGCCCATGAAAATGTTTTCATTTCTCTTAAAATCAGAATTTAAAAAAATGAACATTTAGGTTTAAGAAAATATTTGAACATATATTTACCTTCCTATCAATGCTGTCATAAACTATAGTTATATATTTAAATTCATCTATCTATCTATCTATCTATCTATCTATCTATCTATCTATCTATCTATCTATCTAATGGAGGAAGGTACCCATGAAAGCAAAAGTGCCTGGGGCTCATGAATGTCATAATTCAGCCCTGGAGTAAGTGATACAATGCTAACTCTTAATGGGCCAGGCAGCTTCTGCTTCCTCCCTTTTGGGATATTTGCCCTGGGGACATTCCCTCTCAAAAGCCAGCCACCAGGCTCTGATAAATCCAGGCTAAATGGAAGGGTCATTTAAGAGCTGCAGCTGAGCTCTCAGACATCAGTCAGTATTAACTGTCAACCAGGTTGTCCAACCTAGTAGAGCCTTCAGATGACTTCAACTTAGCTATTATCTGATTGCACCTGCATGAGGGACATCCAGAAAGGTCTGCCCAGCTTAGCCCAATCAACCCAAAATACTGTGTAAGGCAATAATAAAGGGCTGTTTTAAACCAGTAAGTTTTAGAGTGGTTCATTAGTTTATAGTAGATAACCAGTACCTTGATTGATTCATTCATTCACAATTTATTGAGCCTTTTATAATGTATTATTTGGGATACCATGATATAATATTAATGTAATGAGGACTCTGTTGATGAGCCTGCCCAGGTCACCTGCTTCTTTAAAACCCTGGAGGGTAGGGAAAACATGAATCAAGGTGAAAGTTAAATAAACTCAAAAAGAAGTTCTAAGATTATTTTTAAGTATAAAAAATTACCCTTGACAAGTGTTGAAATTCATTAAAAGAAAAACATCATCATTATTATAAAGCCACATTTGTAGGATAAAATTTTTTTTTTCACGATTATTATATTTTATTTAAAGGTTTTAAAAGATAAGGGGCAGAGCTCACAAAAGTTACCTGAATCATTAAAAACCACAAAGTTGGAGAACTTTTTTTTAAAAGAGTGGATACCAAAATAGCTTTTAGGAAGAAGATAACCTATAAGTCTTTTAAATTGTTGAAGAAAGCAAAAGAAGGCTTAAGATATGAAAGATAAAAGTTATATTTATAAACATGCTAAAGAATACATTAAAAGAAACAAAAAAGAATGAGGAAAAATAAACTGTTTTAATCCTGTTATACATGAACATCATTTCTATGGGAGTCGACAGTCCACTTCAACAGTATTCAAAAAACAAAATCCCCATCACTGAAAGAGCTTCAACACTCCTTTGGAGTTGGCTATTACAGAATTTATCCTGCATATAGGGTATGCATGAAAAACATCCTGGAGACTCAGAATATCTGCAAACATGAAACTGTTTCTCTAAATTGCACTTATTGGTCTTGAATCCCATAAAGGGGGGTCAACTACAACTTGAAGCTTGTCATCTTGCGGTGGGAAAGCAATTTGAAGCCAAAGGGAACTTTGCTACAGTTCATTCATGTGGCTCTAAGTATATTCTATAAGCTTCTCCTCAATGCTAAATATCTACTGAGAATTAAAGAGGAGATGAAACTTTCTAACCAATTCCAAGAATTCATGTAATAAAGGGTAATCATTACAGAGTTTATATATACTCAGTTTTCTTAAAGCCATAGATTTTATTATAGAGAGGAGAAAGAAAATGGCATTAATAGATCAAGCACATGAATTCCAGAATACTGAATTCCTTTTCCTCTTGCTTAACAACCAATTACATCCATGGACTGCAAAATTACAGCCATTGCAAAATTTTTAGTGTTTTGCATCTTGTCAAAGAAAGACCAATATTTTTGCCTGAGTGTCCCCTTAACCTTATGAGCTATTATTTTTTAACTTTCTATAAAATTTCTTTTCAAATAATTTATTAATTATAACAACTGGGAAGAGCAGTGTGAGGACCTGAATACTTCAGCCAAGCAGTGAAGGCAACAAACGTCCTTAAACCTGCTCTCCTGCCTGGATTTTTATATACTAAAATAACCTTTCTCCCTCACTTCTCCGGGGGTACCCAGAAGAGAGTGGCATTTCTTGGCCATCACAAGTCTCAGGTAGAACCTTCTCTGTTCTTCAGTGTTCTGACAAAGGCCTCTGGACCTGTAGCTCATGCCTCTGGTAATTCAGTCTTGTTCTCAATAAGAGAGATGTCCAGCACAGGTAAAAGTAGCTGAAAGGCATCCTGAATGTAGGAAGCACTGTTTGATGCCTCTAGAAATACTGCAGTGATTAATGGATTAAGGACGTCTGCCTTTTCCTTAACCCCAGCAGTTGTTAGGCAGGTGGTGAACTCTTTAGACAGAGAGGACAACTCTTTACACAACACAACTGTCATCTGGGAAAGGGCTCTGCTCCTTTCTATGGCTGTTACTTCCTGCTTCCTGCCATGCAGAACCAGAGCCGCTGTTTTGTGAAACAGTTCAATTGAGCAGGCAGTCAATTCTGCTAGGCTCCGGATTGCAAATGCATGGATATCCTCTATTGAATTGTTATTGATTTGCTCAATTTTTTCTGCTTCCAACTGTTTTTTCCTTCTTCCTTCTCTTCTAATGGTTTGGCCAGAGGTGTCCTGATCCATTCACAGGCTGTATTTCTTGCCCTAGTAAGTTTCTCCGGTTTGGAGGAGACATGCAGCTGGGAAAATAGCTCTGTTATCTCTCTGGTAAAGTCTTCATCCCCTTTCTTCTCTTCCTCCTCTTCCTCACAGAACTCTGCTAGGGAAAATGCTTCTTTGAGTTGCTCCAATTCAAATTTTAGAGTCTCTAATTCTTCTCCACTTAGAGAATTAAGAATAGATTTCACCTTTATTTCACTTTCTCGGGAGAACATCTCCAGAGCTTCTAGATGTGAAAGGCCTTGAAATTCATCAAAGAGTAGCCCATAATGAGTTTTCTTGTCCGTTTCCATGGTAACCTCACTGGCAGTCCGTAGCTCTTCTTTCTCCTTTGCCTCTCGTAAAACCTGAGACAGTGTGGAAGTCCGGTTCATCAGACCCTTGGCTCTTTTAAATCCAGGATCCCCTTCTGCTATTACATCCATTGTCTTTTTCCCAATGAATTCTAAGGCATCCAAACCCCCACTGATAACACTCTTTCCTGTGCTCTGAACAGCAGTAGAGATGGTTGAGAATACCCCAAATGGCCCACTCACTGGAGAGGAGTTTTCATTCTCCTTGGCATTTGTCTCTCCTGTTGCATACTGGACTTCAGATGAAATTTCACTGGGACTAGGGATTCCAAGGGAAGTCCCTGCCTTCTCAATAACATTTGAAATACCTTGTCCTACTGTGGCTACTGTAGCTGAGGCTGAGGAGAGCAAGGACTTGCCCCAACTGCCCCAATAGCCCCATCCAGTCTGGGGTACATCTTTGGAAACAGTCTCTTTGCCTGCAGCCTGTGATGTCTGAACAGGGAGAACGTCTGAAGTCTCAAGGTCACTGGAAGGTTTGGACTCTGGTCTTTTCCGAGTAGAAGCTACAGGTTCTGATTTACTCTCTGACTTGGCACTTTGGTCAACTGACTCAAAATTCTTGGTTGGCTCACAGTTCTCATCTTCAAGGATGGAGGTTGCTTCAGTTATCACTTCAGTCTCAATATCATCTTTATCCGACATGATTAGATCATTGCCGCCTCCACAGCCGCAGAGAAGCCGCTCCCTACTCAAAATTTTTTTTTTTTAATAAAATTATTCAAACCCTGGTTCCACTGTCTTCTAGCTGTGTGATCATGATCACATATTTTAAAGGTTCCGTGCTTCATTCATAAGTAGCTTGTTTGGCTGTTGGCAGACTTAAATGACTCAATATGTGCAAAACTCTTCGAATAGTGCCTGGTGTGTGTGTGTGTGTGTGTGTGTGTGTGTGTGTATGTATTAGCCATTTAAGAAATGTTAGCTTTTTGTACATATATTTATACTCATAAGCATGTTATTTGTGTCTAGAACAAACTAGACTTGATGGAAGGCAAGCATGAACCTACTCCCTTATCTTCCTGCCATAGATTTCAACCATGACATATTAAATTCTCCTTTTAGAGGATTTTTTTCAGAGACAAAGGACTTTGTTATTTACAGCAGAAAAATTAGCATGAGCTTCAGGTTTGTGTTGGTACACCTCAAGCCTAATTTCCAAGGGCGTGAAGTAGACTGGTCCAGATGGACGCTGCTCACAGAGTGAGCTTGTGTCAAGCTGAGGAATCCCAAGCTTACAGAACTTCAAACTTTTATCATGGGCAACAAACAAACCTGGCTGACCTTTGTTCTGCAGGAAAAGATTATCTAATATTTATTGAGTACCTCCTGTGTACTAGGCACTGCAAGACCCCATATAAGTCATTTTATACCGCGTAAATCATTTAATCCTCCACACAAACAAAACTGTGAAATAGGTTATGGAGATATTCAGGGAAGATACATAACTTCCCCAAAGTCACATAGCTATGGCGGACAAATATGGAATTTGGTCCAATTTGGTCTGATGTTTTTCCCTACCTTGCTGTCTAGGGAAAATAAATAATAAAGAAATCTCCTCGAAACCCACCACTTAAAAATGATAAATCCAATTACTATGGCCTCTCATGTTTAGAGAAAGTTGATAAAATATTTCGGATTCATGTATCTCTGAAGGTAGAGGAAGGTGGAGTGTTGGCTCACTGAAGGTAATTGCTATCTTTGGAGCAAGCAGCCTCAGTGCTGGGATTCAGCAAGTGGACTCAGCTCCATCTCTCCCTGGTCTTGTCCTCTTGTTTCATTCTTTCACCCCTCATGCATAGTTAGAAAGCCCTCAGGGAGCTGAAACTTCCAGGCCTATCCAGTATATATTGCATTTGCCAGACACTCAGTCATTCAATCATCTTTTACTCTCAGACTTAGACCCCTTGAACTGATAAAATAATAAGAGCAAACACTCACAGGACTTGTGCTGTGTGCCAGGCATGGTTCTATGCCCTTTACATATTTTACCTCATTTAAGACTCACAAGAACTTCCTAAATAGACACTACTATTATCCTCATCTTTTAGATGAGGAAACTGAGCTAGGAGAGGTTAAGTAACTTTCCTGAGGTCACACAATTAGTTAAGTGCTAAGGATGGGAATTAAAACTGGGCAGTCTGGTCCATAGGCTGTGCTCCTGAGCATTACATTACTGCTATCAAGGAAGCCCGTTCAGTGTTTCTTCCATGTTCTTTCTTATAAGGCTCTGGGCAGGATCTCAGAGCTTTTGCTGCCATCTTACCTCCCCATCCCATGCCCAGAAACTTTTTTTTTCCTTTATTTAAACCCAGAGAAAGATTAAATTCAGATCATTTTCAGAATTTTTACTCAGTTTTTTGGTTGCTTGACTTAGAGTTTACCAAGCACTTATTCCAGTATTCTTTTTAAATGAATCCATCATGAAGGCTGGGCTTAACATTACAAACCTTGGAGAAGAAACAGACATGAATTGTACAAAATTAATCAAGACAAATGCAGTGTCATTGGTTCTATTGTCAACTTGCAGGGCCCACAGAGTTTTAAGGTGATTGGCATCTCAGTGGGGATGGGAAATAATAAAGAAGATTTTCAAGGTTATGTGAAACAAAAATGGTAAAACAAGCTATCTTGCAAACCCTCCTGGATATATAAAGGAACCCTTGGAATCATATTTTCATTGATTTTGTGGAAAGTTTTAACTGAGCCTTATTGAAATATATAAAATATTTGAGGAAAATGTTCATGTTCACTTAAGCACCAAAAGGTCTTAAGAAATGCTATATTACATAAATTATAAAAGGTCCCAGGAAATTCATTTTGTTTTCAAAGAATTAGCTAAAATTTTGAACGGATTAATTATTTAGGTACTTTTGAACTGAAACACAAATGCTCACCAATCTTCTTTCTTGTTTTCTGCTGGGTCTGGCAACTGTCTAGTTTAATTTGGAGAACATAATAGGCTTTGCCTAAGTATCCATTGTGTAATTTTAAATATCTCTTCTGTAGGGAGAAAATTGATTACCTCTTATATTCTAATTGGAAAAAGCACTCACAATATTAGTAGCGCATTCAGGAGGAAAAGATAAAGATTTAGACAAGATAGTAGAAGGTAATTTCATGTTCATTTTTATAGTTATATTAGAAAATGGGCCCAAATGTGAATGACATAATTATAGAAGTATTTACCTTAATTGAGGTCTTGTCACAAAGTTGACCATACTAGTTTCAAAATTGCTAATAGTATTGTGCAAATTGGTCAATATTAATAAGCCTGTATTTTGAAACCCAAGAGAAATAGGACAACATGGACAAAGCTATGAAATTTCCATACTTAGGTCCTGGTTCTTTTAGAATTCTGGAAGTAATACATCCCTCCTCCTGATTCACACACACACACACACACACACACACACACACACACACACATATACATGTGATGAAGACCCACTACCCAAAGGTGATAATAGGAAAGACTTACAAGTCCTTAAGGATACAGGTGAAATAAGGGGAAGGTTGGTCAGGACAGAGCAGTGAAGAGACACATAGAAATAAAACTCTCATATGATTTCACAGAAAAATCAAAACCTTTTCTTTTTCCACATTAAAACTGAAGGGAATATAGGACATATGACTTCTCACTCTACTTTAAAATGATACCAACTCTGCTAAAGAAAAAAACAATGAATTTTTCATTATATTTGAAAGTAGTTGTACAATTTTATGGCAGATGAATTCTCTTACAGAATCTTCGGTCTCTGGTATAACAAATCCCTCACATAATAAATCTTTTATGACTCAAGGAAACTTTATGTTTTTACCTAAATAAACTTTTTCCTATGAGATGTTCTTCAAAAAGTATAACAACTTTAGTAACCTTCAGTTGTGGGATCTATTTTACGTTTTTGGCGCAGTGAGACCAGTTCTTTAATTCACAGAGGTAATGTGGGTGTTCACATTCCCACAAAGAGCTAGCTTTCTTTGGGGGAAAACGTTGCTTCCTCCCACGTCAGTGAGCAGAAGTGTGACCAACTCCTCTGCCACACTTTCTGCCCAGTGCTCTCAAGGCTTGGGGGAGATTATCTTGGGTTGTCCTTGTGTATCTTCATTGCCACTGTTGTAGCTGAACTTTAGTTATAGGAGAGCAGTTTTCTACTCCATCCTGACAAAAGCAGACAATGAAAAATAAACAGGAAAACTTTCCCCTCTTTGGGCCAAAATATCCCATTGAGAAAGTAGCAGACTAATAGCAATGCAATGGAAGCTCCCTTTTTGATAAAATCAAAGAGAACCAAGGCACAAAAATCAGAGTAGCTAAATTAGCACTGGTATAAGAAACCAGGTCTTTATCATTTTAATCAGTTATTATTGTCACAAGACTTTATTTCAGAGTATCTCAACCTTGGTGCTATCAACATTTGGGGCTAGATAATTCTTTGTTGTGGGGGACTGTTCTGTGCATTGTATAATGTTTTGAAGCATTTCTAACTAGGCCCACTGGATGGTCACCTATAGCACCGCCTCCCACTCCCAGCAGTTGTGACAACAAAAATGTCTCCAGACATTGCCAAATGCCTCCTGAGAGTAACATCTCCCCTGCTTGAAACTACTGCTTATTGGAATCTATGCATAAAAATCCATAAAACCTGGCATATAAGTATTTATTAAAATGAATAAATTAGCAAGTGAAGGTGATTAAATTGCTTATCCCATTGCCTAGTATATAGTTGAATACTTAGCAAATAATAATTCTTCCAAATCCCAGGTATGATATCTTGTAACTAAATTTGCCAAAATTAGTTCCAATTCCTGGCTTGGGAGGGTAGTTCATCTAAAATAAATGTTTGTGAATGAAAAATACATAACAAATACGCAGCTGACACAAACTCTTGAAAATAAAATTTGCCTCTGCTCTCTACTAATACCCCGTTGAAACAGTAAAGAGATTTTTTAAAAAGCATAAATTCCCAAAAATGGGAAAAGAGATGATTACAATGACATTTCTGGAACTGAAAACCAAAAGAACACATGGTAAATATTTTAGCCCCTCTAAAAATAATTCTAAGTTGGCAATGATGAAAACTGTGAAGCACCATGATCTGCACACCCACTCACATACAAACACACCTCAAAGCTCATGAATCCATGGCACCGGGTTCCACTGGAAGTGATAATAACATATGAGTAATAAAAAAAGACTTGGCCAAAAGTCTGTTTAAAAAGCCTTTAAACCTCAGATTTTCCCTCCTTGCCAAAAAGTAGGACAGATTTCCTTCTGTGATCCTGCAGAAGCCTAGAGATTTATTCTCTAAAAAGGTTAAAACATAAAGTCTCTGAGCCAGGTGAGTACAAGAGGAGGCATCAGGTAGTGTTGAAGGCAGGGATACTTTATAGAAAACAGAGTTTAATTGAATATCTATCTACACACAGAATGTTGATATCCCAGACCTTTTCACCCAAGTAACTCTAAGCTTATACCTTCCCAATGGGAACTTAGAGGTAATATGACATAGTGGACGCCAGAGCCAGGCTGCCTGTTTGTGTACCACTAGTTAGCTGTGTGACCTTGGGCAAGTAACTTTACTTCTTTTTATCTCAGTGTCCTCATATTACAACACTGGAATAAAAATAGTACCTTTCTTATAGAGCTGTAGGGATTAAATAAAATAGAACTTTATAAGTACTTAGAACTGTCTGGCATATAATAAGCACTAGTTAAGTGTTTATTATTATTATGCCGTGGGAAATCAGAAAAGCTCAGGAGAAAAGACCTAAAGATATGTACAGTGGTGGTTTTCCACCATGGAATTTCAATCACCTCTCAGAAGACCCATGGCTGACAAACTTCATGGGGTACTCCTGGTTTCCAGTCAACTTTTCAATTCCTATTGTTCAGTATTAGTAGTCAGCCAAGGGCCAGCAACCATTGAGGAAAATCTCTAGTACTAAAGTCAGACACCAAAGCAAATAAGCTGAAATACACAATTTAAAGGAAAAGCAGATAATGAATTAATTTATAAGAAACTTAGAAAAAATTATTAATATCCTCAGAGAAATAAGAAAATGTACCCATGAATCAAGAACAGGTTGTCATGCTGCTATTAAGGAGCACTAATAAGAGGAAAAACAAGAGCTGTAGAGAATAAAAATATGATAACAAATATGAAAAATTCAACAGAAAGTGTGAAAAATAAATTTGGGATGTCCCAGAAAGTATTGGTTAAAGACAAAGAGATGGAAGAAAGAAAATTAGAGAGTCAAGCCATAAAGGCTCATGTCTAAAGGAGATTTTGATGTCATGTAGCACTTTAACATGCCAAGCCTATAGTAACTGATAGCAATAATTAGTATAAGATAGAAAGAAGGTATTTTTTATATGAAAGGTCTAAAACGATTACCTTCCATGAATCCTTTCTGAGGGAGCTATTGGACTAAAGTAAGAGAGTAACCAAGAAAAAAAAAAGACCTAGGATCCAATACCAGAGAGGCGAAGGCAATCTTCAAGTTCATGATAAAGGAAGGTCTAAGTTAACAGTTTTACAGCAGATCTAGAGAAAAAGTAACCCATGTTGGGCAGACTGCTTGATGCCTAGTATGGTTCAAGGAAGGTTCATCACGCCACAGATCGATTGGTGGAATATTTCAGATTGTCTGGTATCTTTAGAATTCAGATGTTCATAGAGCAATCTCACGTAACTTGATCATTCTCCCCAAACTAATTCATGTATTTGAAAGACAGTGAAATTATCACAAAATAGTTCATCTGCCCAAAATCTATATTTCTGCTTTTGAAAGTGAAAAAATTCATGTTTGGTGTCTACTTTTTAAAACTATGCTGTTATTTTTTGTTGTTGTTGTTATTTTTTTTTCTAGAATCATAGCTTAGCATTTTATTTTGATTCCTAAGTTTTCTCATCATCAGTTCACAGTAGTTATTTGTGATTCCTGGGCAGTGTTCTATATCTATACAGTCACATCTCTGTGATGAGAAAGCTTTATTCTCTTTTCAATAATAAATCCTCTCCTCTCCCTGCCTTTGGGAAGCAAACATTGGTTGAGAGTTGGGAAAATGTTCCCAGACCTAAAATTGACTGCCTTGGGCTTAAGGCCACCACCCATGAGACTTAGATGGTTAATCTGTTCAAGTACAGCCCACAGTGCAGTGGGTGTTATCTAGGGAGTAGAGTGATGGGAATTTATCAGAGCACATTTTATCTCCCTTCCTGCACAGCCCTTTCTCTCCAACACCTCCCACACATTGCACCTTTCTTCCAAAGATCCAGGCATCTTCAAATATACTATACTTCTACCAACAACCTTTGAAATCTTTCCTAAGCTCACACGTCTGTGACAGGCGTGACTGAGGAGTGTGGCACCACATAGAGGTGAATGGACAATGAGCCAGGACTCCTGACGTTTAGTTCCACTTCTCCAGAGTTGTTCTAGAACCTTGGACAAAGCATTTAAACATCCCACACTGCTTCATTTGACAAATGGATAATAAAGGCAATCCAATTTGCCTCCTTATGTGGTTGTGAGCAGCAAATGAGGTAAAATTGTGTGTATGTGTAGTATGTAGTATGCATGTGTGTTTACATAATACAATGGGCTATACATATAAGACATTTGTTCACATTTTAACCCTCTGAAAAAACTACTTCTAAAAAACTGTCAATTTGATGGTGCAGGGATTTGGGTTTAAAATCTTAGTTCTTTTGATATGTTTCTGCCAGTCACTAAAGTATAGTTATCTGACTTCAGATTAGAGAGAAATAAAGATAAGGGCAAGGTTCATAACCTGGAGGATCAACTCATAATTTGTAGGTGAGATAATTTGAGGTTAGATATTATTAGATATTTTGAGGTTTCGATTATTTTGTTTTTAAATTTAACTGAAAACAAGGCATTAAGAGTCTTGGAAAAGCCACAAACTGGTATCTGGATCTCTTATGAATATACTGCCTAACTTCAGTGGTAAAGAACATGGATCTCACTGCCAAGGTTCCATTGTGCCAAGCTAAACATTTTTCAGTTGGAAAGAATGGAGATTGCCTCAATTTATGGAGAGTGTTGGCTAATCCCCATAAAGGAGAAGCAGCGATGAAGAACAAGGAGTTGGCTCAAAAGCCATTTAGTCAGATTTAATTGGCCACTGTTTATAAAATACTGCAGTTCTTTGAATTTAGTTATCTTGCCTTTCCTTCAGCACCAAGAATCTGTAACTCTACTCTGTTACACAGTAATAAGAACTTTCTATCTCTGCTTCCACTTCCTTTGTTTTTTTTTTCTACTACCAATTACACCTACCTCATTGTTTACACTCTCTCTCTCAACTAATGAACTCTCCACTCCTTTCTTAGTCTTTGGTCTTTGCTTACCAATGGCTTCAATTTTCTTATGCCTGGTGCCTTCTACTGCCTATGATCTCTGTTTATGGACATTACTTACCAGGTAGCTCAGCTCCTATGTCATTACTCTGTGACCTGTTATTCATGACTAATTTCAAACTCTTTACAAGACTGGATTGATGGATCTGTTGGTATCTACCTAATATAGAGAAACCTCAATTGGGGAGATTTCCAATGTCATCTCATGTACATTTGGCAACTTAATGATTACTTCCATTGCTAAGGTGTCCATCTTTTGTCTAATTAATTATGACTTGAATAGTAGGGTAAAGTTTATGTTCAGAATGTAGTTGAGGCATAAGTTATTCACAGGATCCTTTCTTGTATAACATATAAACACAGAGGCTGTACATTTTTCATTATTTTTTTAAAATTCAAACAGAAAGTCATAAAAATGATAATCATCCTCATCAGTTCACTCAGTTCCATGTAATTAATTTTTTTTTCATCTTGATCATTTGTTAGCACTTTTATGAATTCATCAATTTTCCATTAGAGTTCTGAAAATGCTTATTCATTCAGTTCAGCAGTATAGCCAGTTACCAGAAACCTGTACTTGTCAGAGTCTTTTCCATGAATTCCTTGAAGATGAAACCCTTTTATAGGAACATTTTTGCAAAATCATCAGAGTACACCCAGAACTGTCTGTAAATGACAAAAGACTTAAAAATGACCACGGTTAAAGATTTGATGAAAGTTCATAATAATGCAATTGACAAGAAAATTGTTATTTCTGAGATATACATTTTAAAGTAATAACTAGAATTATGACTTATAACGTTATACCAGAACATATAAGATTTTTAGAAATTTCATGTAATGTCTGAAACATTTATATTAACATATTTCCATACAAATAACTGAAAGAAAGTTTAGTATTAGTTGTTTTTTTGTTTGTTTTTTTGTTTGTTTTATACAGCAGGTTCTTAATAGTCATCAATTTTATACACATCAGTGTATACATGTCAATTCCAATCGCCCAATTCAGCACACCACCATCCCCACCCCACCGCGGTTTTCCCCCTTGGTGTCCGTACGTTTGTTTTCTACATCTGTGTCTCAACTTCTGCCCTGCAAACCCTTTCATGTGTACCATTTTTCTAGGTTCCACATACATGCGTTAATATACGATATTTGTTTTTCTCTTTCTGACTTACTTCACTCTGTATGACAGTCTCTAGATCCATCCACGGCTCAACAAATGACTCAATTTCGTTCCCTTTTATGGCTGAGTAATATTCCATTGTATATATGTACCCCATCTTCTTTATCCATTCGTCTGTCGATGGGCATTTAGGTTGCTTCCATGACCTGGCTATTGTAAATAGTGCTGCAGTGAACATTGGGGTGCATGTGTCTTTTCGAATTATGGTTTTCTCTGGGTATATGCCCAGTAGTGGGATTGCTGGGTCATATGGTAATTCTATTTTTAGTTTTTTAACGAACCTCCATACTGTTCTGCATAGTGGCTGTATCAATTTACATTCAACCAACAGTGCAAGAGTGTTGCCTGTTCTCCACACCCTCTCCAGCATTTGTTGTTTGTAGGTTCTCTGATGATGCCCATTCTAACTGGTGTTAGGTGATACCTCATTGTAGTTTTGATTTGCATTTCTCTAATAATTAGTGATGTTGAGCAGCTTTTCATGTGCTTCTTGGCCATCTGTATGTCTTCTTTGGAAAAATGCCTATTTAGGTCTTCTGCCCAGTTTTGGATTGGGGTGTGTGTTTCTTTAATATTGAGCTGCATGAGCTGTTTATATATTTTGAAGATTAATTCTTTGTCCGTTGATTCATTTGCAAATATTTTCTCCCATTCTGAGGGTTGTCTTTTTGTCTTGTTTATGGTTTCCTTTGCTGTGCAAAAGCTTTGAAGTTTCATTAGGTCCCATTTGTTTATTTTTGTTTTTATTTCCATTACTCTAGGAGGTGGGTCAAAAAGGATCTTGCTGTGATTAATGTCAAAGAGTGTTCTTCCTATGTTTTCCTCTGAGAGTTTTATAGTGTCCAGTCTTACATTTAGGTCTTGAATCCATTTTGAGTTTATTTTTGTGTATGGTGTTAGGGAGTGTTCTAATTTCATTCTTTTAAATGTAGCTGTCCAATTTCCCAGCACCACTTATTGAAGAGACTGTCTTTTCTCCATTGTATATCCTTGCCTCCTTTGTCATAGATTAGTTGACCATAGGTGCATGGGTTTATCATAGGTGCATGGGTTTATCTCTGGGCTTTCTATCTTGTTCCATTGATTTATGTTTCAGTTTTTGTGCCAGTACCATATTGTCTTGATTACTGTAGCTTTGTAGTATAGTCTGAAGTCAGGGAGTCTGATTCCTCCAGCTCCGTTTTTTCCCTCAAGACTGCTTTGGCTATTCGGGGTCTTTTGTGTCTCCATACAAATTTTAAGATGATTTGTTCTAGTTCCGTAAAAAATGCCATTGGTAATTTGATAGGGATTGCATTGAATCTGTAGATTGCTTTGGGTAGTATAGTCATTTTCACAATGTTGATTCTTCCAATCCAAGAACACGGTATATCTCTCCACCTGCTGGTATCATCTTTCATTTCTTTCATTAGTGTCTTATAGTTTTCTGCATACACATCTTTTGTCTCCCTAGGTAGGTTTATTCCTAGGTATTTTATTCTTTTTGTTGCAATGGTAAATGGGAGTGTTTCCATAATTTCTCTTACAGATTTTTCATCATTAGTGTATAGGAATGCAAGAGATTTCTGTGCATTAATTTTGTATCCTGCTACTTTACCAAATTCATTGATTAGCTCTAGTAGTTTTCTGGTGGCAGTTTTAGGATTCTCTATGTATAGTATCATGTCATCTGCAAACAGTGACAGTTTTACTTCTTCTTTTCCAATTTGTATTCCTTTTATTTCTTTTTCTTCTCTGATTGCCATGGCTAGGACTTCCAAAACTATGTTGAATAATAGTGGTGAGAGTGGACATCCTTGTCTCATTCTTGATCTTAGAGGAAATGCTTTCAGTTTTTCACTGTTGATAATGATGTTGGCTGTGGGTTTGTCGTGTATAGCCTTTATTATGTTGAGGTAGGTTCCTTCTTTGCCCACTTTCTGGAGAGTTCTTACCATAAATGGGTGTTGAATTTTGCCAAAAGCTTTTTCTGCCTCTATTGAGATGATCATATGGTTTTTCTTCTTCAATTTGTTATTATGGTGTATCACATTGACTGATTTGCGTATATTGAAGAATCCTTGCATCCCTGGGATAAATCCCACTTGATCGTGGTGTATGATCCTTTTAATGTGTTGTTGGATTCTGTTTGCTAGTATTTTGTTGAGGATTTTTGCATCTATATTCATCAGTGATATTGGTCTGTAATTTTCTTTTTTTGTAGTATCTTTGTCTGGTTTTGCTATCAGGGTGATGGTGACCTCATAGAATGCGTTTGGGAGTGTTCGCTCCTCTGCAATATTTTGGAAGAGTTTGAGAAGGATGGGTGTTAGCTCTTCTCTAAATGTTTGTTTGATAGAATTCACCTGTGAAGCCATCTGGTCCTGGACTTTTGTTTGTTGGAAGATTTTTAATCACTGTTTCAATTTCATTACTTGTGATTGGCCTGTTCATATTTTCTGTTTCTTCCTGGTTCGGTCTTGGAAGGTTATACCTTTTCAAGAATTTGTCCATTTCTTCCAGGTTGTCCATTTTATTGGCATAGAGTTGCTTGTAGTAGTCTCTTAGGATGCTTTGTATTTCTGTGGTGCCTGTTGTAACTTCTCCTTTTTCATTTCTAATTTCATTGATTTGAGTCCTCACCCTCTTTTTCTTGATGAGTCTGGGTAATGGTTTATCAATTTTGTTTATCTTCTCAAAGAACCAGCTTTTATTTTTATTGATCTTTGCTATTGTTTCCTTTGTTTCTATTTCATTTATTTCTGCTCTGATCTTTATGATTTCTTTCTTTCTGCTAATTTTGGGTTTTGTTTGTTCTTCTTTCTCTAGTTCCTTTAGGTGTAAGGTTAGATTGTTTACTTGAGATTTTTATTGTTTCTTCAGGTAGGCTTGTATAGCTATAAACTTCCCTCTTAGAACTGCTTTTGCTGCATCCCATAGGTTTTGGATCATCGTGTTTTCATTGTCATTTGTCTTAGGTATTTTTTGATTTCCTCTTTGATTTCTTCAGTGATCTCTTGGTTATTTAGTAACGTATTATTTAGCCTCCATGTGTTTGTGTTTTTTACGTTTTTCTCCCTGTAATTCATTTCTAATATCATAGCATTGTGGTCAGAAAAGACGCCTGATATGATTTCAATTTTCTTAAATTTACTGAGGCTTGATTTGTGACCCAAGATGTGATCTATCCTGGAGAATGTTCCATGCGCACTTGAGAAGAAAGTGTAATCTGCTGTTTTTGGATGGAATGTCCTATAAATATCAAGTAAATCTGTCTGGTCTATTGTGTCATTTAAAGCTTCTGTTTCCTTATTTATTTTCATTTTGGATCATCTGTCCATTGGTGTAAGTGAGGTGTTAAAGTCCCCCACTATTATTGTGTTACTGTTGATTTCCTCTTTTAGAGCTGTTAGCAGTTGCCTTATGTATTGAGGTGCTCCTATGTTGGGTGCATATATATTTATAATTCTTATATCTTCTTCTTGGATTGATCCCTTGATCATTATGTAGTGTCCTTCCTTGTCTCTTGTAACATTCTTTATTTTAAAGTCTATTTTATCTGATATGAGTATTGCTACTCCAGCTTTCTTTTGATTTCCATTTGCATGGAATATCTTTTTCCATCCCCTCACTTTCAGTCTGTATGTGTCCCTAGGTCTGAAGTGGGTCTCTTGTAGACAGCATATAGATGGGTCTTGTTTTTGTATCCATTCAGCAAGGCTGTGTCTTTTGGTTGGAGCATTTAATCCATTCACGTTTAAGGTAATTATCGATATGTATGTTCCTATGACCATTTTCTTAATTGTTTTGGGTTTGTTTTTGTAGGTCCTTTTCTTCTCTTGTGTTTCCCACTTAGAGAAGTCCCTTTAGCATTTGTTGTAGAGCTGGTTTGGTGGTGCTGAATTCTCTTAAGTTTTGCTTGTCTGTAAAGCTTTTGATTTCTCCATCGAATCTGAATGAGATCCTTGCCAGGTAGAGTAATCTTGGTTATAGTTTCTTCCCTTTCATCACTTTAAGTATATCATGCCACTCCCTTCTGGCTTGTAGAGTTTCTGCTGAGAAATCAGCTGTTAACCTTATGGGAGTTCCCTTGTGTGTTATATGTCATTTTTCCCTTGCTGCTTTCAATAATTTTTCTTTGTCCTTAATTTTTGCCAATTTGATTACTCTGTGTCTCGGCCTGTTTCTCCTTGGGTTTATCCTGTATGGGACTCACTGTGCTTCCTGGACTTGGGTGGTTATTTCCTTTCCTATGTTAGGGAAGTTTTCAACTATAATCTCTTCAAATATTTTCTCTGATCCTTTCTGTCTCTATTCTCCTTCTGGGACCCTTATAATGTGAATGTTGTTGCATTTAATGTTGTCCCAGAGGTCTCTTAGGCTGTCTTCATTCCTTTTCATTCTTTTTTCTTTAGTCTTTTCTGCAGCAGTGAATTCCACCATTGTGTCTTTCAGGTCACTTATCCATTCTTCTGCCTCAGTTATTTTGCTATTGATTCCTTCTAGTGTAGTTTTCATTTCAGTTATTGTATTGTTCATCTGTGTTCTTTAATTCTTCTAGGTCTTTGTTAAACATTTCTTGCATCTTCTCGATCTTTGCCTCCATTCTGTTTCCGAGGTCCTGGATCATCTTCACTATCATTATTCTGAATTCTTTTTCTGGAAGGTTGCCCATCTCCACTTCATTTAGTTGTTTTTCTGGGGTTTTATCTTGTTCTTTCATCTGGTATATAGCCCTCTGCCTTTTCATCTTGTCTGTCTTTCTGTGAATGTGGCTTTTGTTGCACAGGCTGCAGGATTGTAGTTCTTCTTGCCTCTGCTGTCTGCCCTCTAGTGGATGAGACTATCTAAGGGGCTAGATGGGAGGGACAGGTGGTGGGTAGAGCTGACTGTTGCTCTGGTGGGCAGAGCTCAGTAAAACTTTAATCCACTTGACTGTTGATGGGTGGGGCTGGGTTCCCTCCCTGTTGGTTGTTTGGCCTGAGGCAACCCAACACTGGAGCCTACCTGGGCTCTTTGGTGGGGTAATGACAGACTCTGGGAGGGCTCACGCCAAGGAGTACTTCCCAGAACTTCTGGTGCCAGTGTCCTTGTCCCCACAATGAAAGAGAGCCACCCCCCATCTCTGCTGGAGACCCTCCAACACTAACAGGTAAGTCTGGTTCAGTCTCCCCTGGGGGTCACTGCTCCTTCCCCTGGGTCCTGATGCGCACACTACTTTGTGTGTGCCCTCCAAGAGTGGAGTCTCTGTTTCCCCCGGTCCTGTCGAAGTCCTGCAATCAATTCCCACTATGCTTCAAAGGCTGATTCTCTAGGAATTCCTCCTCCCATTGCTGGACCCCCAGGTTGGGAAGCCTGACGTGGGGCTCAGAACCTTCACTCCAGTGGGTGGACTTCTGTGGTATAAGTGTTCTCCAGTTTGTGAGTCACCCACCCAGCAGTTATGGGGTTTGATTTTATTGTGATTCCGCCCCTCCTGCCGTCTCATTGTGGCTTCTCCTTTGTCTTTGGATGTGGGGTATCTTTTTTGGTGAGTTCCAGTGTCTTCCTGTCGATGATTGTCCAGCAGCTTGTTGCGATTCTGGTGTTCTCACAAGAGGGAGTGAGAGCACGTCCTTCTACTCCACCATCTTGGTTCCTCCTCTTGTCATTATTGATTATAGTCATCCAGTGAACTCTAGCATGAGTATGTTCCAGCTATAAAATGGGGAATAAGATTACTTGTTTGTCCCTTTTTTTCCATCAAAAGAATACAGTGTTTATTAAGTAATTACTACAGTACCATTTTAACCAACACTTATATTGTGTCTGTAATTTTTAAATATTGAAATATTGAAATTTTGAAAATTATACAGTTTACTTCCCACAACAATTTTGGTATATTTTTCTCATTATTCACATGATACACTTGAGGCCAAAGGACATTCTATGGTTTTGTTTTGACACCGCCCAATTTGAGAATGTAGGTTTAACTTCTAACTTCATACCTTTTCAATCAGACCAAAGTATCTTTTAGATAACAAAGTTATCCATGTGTCAGATGGAACCATGTTTTAAGGCTAGTCCATTTTTCTAGGTGAATTATAAGGAAGAACAGGTAATGGAACAAAAGTGACTGAAGATAAAGCAAATGCGTTTTCATCCCCAAAATCTTTTTTAAAAATATGATTTAATAAGAAATATTTATTTTCTGTCAACTTTCTGATATAGTTCAAAGTATGTCAGTATACACCAAAAACTGTGCATAAGATTTTATTATATAGGTAGAGATGATTAATTCTTTGGGGCCTGTTTTACTCATTCCCTTTCTGAAGCACAGTGGCAGTCTATATATTACGCTAAAGCCTCTGTTTTACATAAAGTTGTAGGATGGAGTTGAATAACAAATTGGCAAAAATCACAAGATGTAAATGAAAAAGGCCTATTTCTTTCACAGGCAGAATTATAGTTTCAAATGGATACATTAATTTAATCAGAGAATACATGGTATTCATTTTCTGATGTCATATTGAGACCTTGCCACAAGCGAAATAATAAATTTTTGCTGAAAAAAGCCTGTTAGCTAAACTTTCACCATAGGTCTCATGTAATTACTCCGTAGATAACTGCTTAGATACAATAGGGAGGTTGGAGTTTTCTTCTAATTGGCAGCTATTAGAACGGCCACAAGAAAGGATAGATGTGACCCAGTTATCAAAATCTTAACAAAGAGGGGAGTTTTTTGTTTGGTTTTCATTTATTTCCAAGAGCCTCCACACTTTGAATTTGGAATTGTTCTTCAGTCATATGTAAGAAGAATATCTTATTCACCTGCCACCATAATCAGCACCCATTTCACATCTGGGGGTCTCTGCTGAAATGATTGAATCCTGCAGTAACTGCGATTGCTGATACTATCTGTTAGAAAAGAGCAAGGTGTAGAGAGTAATTGGTTATTGTGAGTAAGAGGATCTGTTCCAGGTCATCTCACACAAAATATCCTCAGAGGACCCTTCTCTTCCATTGCCTTTTAATCCTCTGCTGGTGATTTAACCTTTTAGACCAATATATTATTTGACTTTTCCCTAGCTCTGATTCCTTCATAAAATAAAGTGAAAGTACTTGATGTAACTGAAGGCAAACTTTTAATCCATTGGAACTGAGGGTTGAGAACTGGGTCTATGCCAAGCAATGACCAGACTGTAAAGCAGATACCAGAAGCTGCTAAGCTCTACATTGTGCTCTTAACCCAAATGGCTTGAATGATTCACCTTTATGAGCACACTCCCTTTGAGTTGTTGTTCCTATACTGGAAATTGTTTTAATTTGATCCATCCACATTACCTCATATGTAGGGTAATTACTTGCCCAGACTGTGACATCTATTAAGGTCATCTTCAAAATCAAAACCAATGCCATTCTCTTACCACCATTGTCCTTCTCTCAGTTTTCCAATAGGGTAATCTCACAATTTCATGACTGCCTCCAGTCTATGATATGCTGCCTTCAGAGAGGATTTATTAGTGGTCACTTAACCAATGTTATAATGAATTGTTGTGAACTTTCTCAGGAACATTTCAATTTGGAGTGTTATTTTTAACTGTGTCCTGAAAAATTTGCCACTATTAAAGAAATTAAGGAATCTTTGAACTTAGTGAGTTGGGAGGGAGGAAGAGAGAGAGAGAGAGAGAGAGAGAGAAAAAGAGAGAATATGAGAACATAAGCCCCCGGACCCACAGGCTGTTTAGTTGTTTATACGATTGCTTGTTCCACTATAGTCCCATTGGGACCTATAACACATACTCTTATCACAGCTCGTTGGGGTTAGGGGCTCAGCTCAGTGTACAACTCTGCTATATAGGGCAAAGAAAAGTGGTCCATGTGGACATAGAAACTAAAACACTAATTTTTTCAGCACTTCATTCTGAGGCAAGTAGATAGACTAAGGATTAAAAAACAAAACAAGTCATTATGAAATCCATAGTGTTAACAACAGGTTCTCCTAAAAAATTAAAAACCGTGATTTACCAGGAGAAACGCATTTGTAAAGTTTACTGCTCCAGAACACTTGTCTCCCCTCCCCTACTCTTTGTCTGTCTCTCTATTTGTATCTCTCTCTCCTCCACTCTCTTCCCCTTCATTTCCCTTGTTGTCCTTACTGAACATAATATTTTTATAAGCTTCCTTTGACTTTACATATTTGTGGGGGATTGATGACAAAGTGAGAAATAGTGTAGTAAATATTCATATTAATCAGAAAATAGTCACCCAGGGCAACATTTTTCATTTTAAGCAACAACTAGAAGAGGACAGGTGGCCTTTTTAAATGCCCACAGTTGATTAATGAAATGTGAGATTGATTGTGAAATGCTTGGAGGGCCCACCAGACAGTCTCCCCTCAACTTCTCAGGGAGGGCAAAAAAATGTCTTCTTTATCTCACAAAATAAGGTGATTATTTTTTAACTAAGGACTGATTCTTTCTCCTTTCTCTCTCTGTTTATTCAACCCAGAAGAAAGGCTATTCCCCGATGTAATAGAGTCATATCACCTTACATTTACATAGCACTTTATGTTTTATGAAGTATTTTAAGGTGAACTGTCTCACCTTACCTTAATAGCCGCCCTCTAAGGCTAGGTGGGCAGAGGCCTTATTCTCTTTCATTTCATGGGTGGGACAACAGAGAGAAAATGAATTGACTAATATTTCATAGTTTGTTAGGACTAGGATTAAAACTTGCTATTTTATTCCAACATCTGTTCATTGATCTCCTATTTGCTTAGGAGGCGTTATCTAAACTGAAGAAAGAACTTTTGTCATTTGCTATAAATAAAAATTGAACATCATTTAACTAAAAAATATTGGACCTGCATTTTTATACAATTTATAAGTATGTTCTCTATAGGTTACTAAAATAAGAGCAATAATAATTGTTATTGAGAGATGAAAAATGTCTTTACTGGGAATTGTACTACGCAAATAAGAAATCAGAAAAGTACAATTCAATGAATATAACTATGAGGTTACTTACCAAGTTTGCTCTAGTTTTCTCGGTTTTAGTAAGATTTGATGGGTATTACTATAATGTTGCTCTATTTTCTACTGATTTCATAGATTTGGAAGTTAAAGCTACTTTATTTAAAGAATTCTATTCTGTGGTTCATCTGTTCATTTCCAGTTAGCTATCACTGCGTAACAAACTATTCCAAAAATCGAGTGGCTTAAAACAACCATTTACATAATATATAATTTTGTAGGTTGGCAATTTGGGCTGGATTCAGCCGTGGATTTCCTTTGTTCTCACCTGGGTTCACTGAATCAGCAGCTAATGTGGATGAGAAATGGCTGATCCATACCGGTCTTAGTTCCACATGGTCTCTTACCCTCCAGCAACCAGTCAGAGATTGTTCACATGTTTGTGGAGACTGTGGAGGGTTGGGAGGAGGCATGCAAAGTCTGTAGAGTCCTAGATTCACAATTGGCACATCTCTATCTTACTGTATTCTTAGAGCCAAAGCAAGTCCCATCATCAAACCAGATTCAAGGGGGTGGAAAATAGACTCCCCCTCTCATTGAGAAGAGCATCATAGGTATAGTACAAATGGAGGGAAGAAAGACTGTGCCCATTTTTTGGTAATTTATCATATTACCTATTTGCTTATTTTTGGTTTTCAGCAGATTATTATTTGATATTGATGAGATCATTGGTGCAGCTATTTCAAATCTCTTCAAGGAGTTCGCTGGTATTCTATATAGGAAATAATATTTTAATTAAATAGAAGACTGTTGAAACTTTCTGATAGCTAAAATAATTGCATTTTACATTAGAGCTATTTTAGGATTTTGGAATGTAATATAGAATGAAATTGTTAATTTCAAATAACAAAAGCTCAAGCAGCATACTGACAATGAATCTCTCTACGTAGAGTCATCATAGTTACTTATGGTTCTAATTCACCTGAATCGCAAAAATGTTCCTCAGGAGATCACTTTTCATGTGTGTGTTGCAAATGGATGGATATTCCAGTAGATACTGTCTACTCTTATCATCTCATTTATTTCCTTAAAATCTTCTTTCAACAGGAATTTTGGAGATTTTACATGTAGATATAGAGAGAAAGTACAAGTCCATATTTATGCTTGTGTATGTTAGACTAAAGAACGGGGCACATGGCACACATCTTTAATGTTTCATTTTTATTCTTAATATTTTTCAAACACTTTCTCTCATGTGCAAGTTAGGAAAACTTCAAAATATAAATATTTTAAAGGTTGGCAGTGTTGACTGAAAAAAAATACACAACATGAGAGTTGTGAGTTAAGTTTTTATTTGGGGCAAAATGAGGACTATAGCCTGGAAGCCTCTCAGAAAGCCCTGGGGAACTGCTCTGAAGTGGTAGTGGGGAAGATCAGTATTATATATGATTTTAGTGAAGGGGGTGGTACATGCAGTCAAGCACACGTTTTGGCAGAGGCTTGCTGCGAGTCATGTGGAGCAGATGTCACCGTTAATGATTTCAGTGCTTTTCTAAATATGAGAAGATGCAGGAATTTGGGCTCATAAATCTTCTCCTGAAAATATCTATCTTGAAGGCCTGTTCTGCCAGTTTTTTCCAGAGCACGGAATGTCTCATTCCTGATCTGTACCCTGAACTCCTTTCAGGGTGTGTTGAAGCTTGGCAACTGCAGAGGCTAGTGACTTAATTCTCGTGAAGGCAGATGGCAAATGCCAGTTTTCATTTGGCAGCCTCATTATATTCTATATTTTTTATTGATTTGGATCCAGTTTAAATGTAATTATCAGCTTCTATATTTACATCTCTATATTCTTCCAGATAGTAGCCATCTCCTATTCTCCTAAGTAGCCTCTGGATCTAGCATAACACTTGACACACAGTACTGGTTCAATAAATGTTGAAGAAAAAAAATGGATGACTCTGCCAGCCATCAAGGCTACAACCAATCCATCTTTGCATCCACACTTCTCAGGTCCTGCCCAGAAGCAAAATTCTTATTCCTGTTCTTATTCCTGTATGTCTTCCAAGCCCATGTCTCCTATTTTTGCTCTGATCACCTCCCCAAACCTCTGGTCTGCACTTCATCAGTACTTGGCCTTCAACCCATCTCTCTATTTATAGCCCCTTAGCTTTCCATCATGCCTTCATGTATGCTATTTTATTATATTGAGCAGCAAAACTTCATTATCTTCAGCTTTATTAGAAAAAAAAAACAAGTTACATAGGCAGTTTGTAAGCAGAGCAGAGTAAACCTCCAAAGTTCATTTCTCTGAGCATGCACGAGATCCCCTTTTGGGTGGCTTGAATTTGCACATGCTCCCTTACTGTCTTAGGGCACAGTGTTTCTCCCAATCTAAGTGTGTTACAGAGCCCCTGTTATCCACTCCTAAAAATAAGAGGCTCTGTTTGAGAGAACTCTTTAAGCTTTAGTCTCTCACCAAGCTTTTAATTGTACCGAGGGCTGCAGTGCAGCTTCACACACAGAGGGAGGCTTTCCAAACCAGGACAAATGCAAACAAGGAGAGCATTAAAACAAAAAAGCAATTTAACCTACTTACAATTTCCTGTATTTCTCCCAGTGATTGCTAATTATTAGAAGATTTGTGTGTGTGGAGAAGCTGACTCTTTACCAGCCTCGCTTTCTCCTGGTCTTCCATCCAGAAGTCAAGGCATAGTATGGCGTTTCCACTGGGGCACTCATTCCGGTCAGAGATAATCCAAGGGCCCACATTCCATGCCAGGGTTCTCTTGCCCACATAGGTAGGAAGCTGTGGCAGGGAAAACCCACATTCAAATCTAAATGCTTCAACTTGTGATAGTGGATAGGAAATGGGCAAAAGAGTAGAACACAGACTGAAAAATGTCCCACACTGGAAGGCTGTTTATTTACATTTCCCTCACTTGATTCTCTGCCTCTTTTCCTTCATGGTTTTTCATATTGTTGTGGAGCTATCTTCTTTTTCCCAAGGAGAAGGGCCTGGAATGTATAGTTTTTCTCAGGAAAAGATTTGTTTTAGAGAAGGTGGTATAGTAGGAGGAAACAGGTAAATTTTAGAGACACTAGAAAGGCCTTCCTGCTTCTAGAATTACTCTCTCCTCCTCATTAATGGTGGAAAATGTTTGACTCCACAATGGAAAATTTCCTAAAGTGGAAATATCAGAAAGAAACACAGTGATATAATAAATTCCTACTCTCTAGTGTAAATAATTGCTGACAGAGCCTCTCTTCAGAATAGATTTTAAAGACATGGAAGTGATTAATGACAGGGATAAGGGGATCAAGAGAAAGGACACATTTTCCAGAAAAAAAGGGCCTCCAAAAGTTAGCCAAATCACTGTGCTGAAAGTCAGTAGACCAGTGGCAATTTTCTTGGACCTGGTTTAGGACATCATTTTCCTTACTCTACAAATCGGAGAATATTTTTTAAAATGTAATTTTTCATTTAGAAAAATGAAAATAAAAGGGAAGAGTTTTTCTTCTTCTCCTGTAACTATCACTAGTTTCCCATAATACTAATGGCTTCAATAAAAAGAAATAAATTTCAAATGTAGTAAGAAATTCAGAATAATTTACAAAGAAGCATAGCCAAACATAATCACATACATTCTGATGAACAAATGAAAAAAATTCAGGAATTTTCTTCAATAGAAAACGTTAGGAGGATAATACCTTCTCAGTTGATGAGGTCTTTTATGGGAAAAAAAAAAAAAAAACACAGAAAAATCAAGTGATTTAAGATTTCTTTTCTATCTCAGTGCAATATAGCTTGAAAACCTCTACCTCACTGCTTTTATCATTATAAAAAAGGAATTAAAATTCTCCTTACCATTGTTTCAAATTCTTTTTCATGACTTTCATCATATTTTACTTTTTTATTATGAAGCTTACTGTAATTACTTGCTATACGGCGGTTATACTTAGATTTTAGTGTGGAAAAGAAAGAACTCAGGAACTTATCTAAGAGGTTCTGAGGCCCATGCCCAGATAGTTTAATTTTAAGACTTTCTGAAATAGTCCAGAAATCTGCATTTCATTAATTATTCAAGTAAGTCTCCTGTACGTGGTCAATAGGATCCACTTTGAAAGACTGACGGCCTCACTGATTTTTCTCAACTGCTTAGAACATCTTTCTTGATGATTATAGTTCCAAGGGAAGACTCCCAGGTCCTTGAGAAAGACATTCCTGGGTTGTACATGATTTATATCTCAAAAGGGATGGAGAAAGAATTTACAGTTGCAGGTTTCTCTAAGAAAAGGGAAGTCAGAGGCCTATAGTCAGGAAGACACCTGTCAAAAGTTTAGTCAAGCTGGCGAGATTAGTAAGGCTGGCTCTCTAGGTCACTCCTGCTTCCCTTCTTGCCTCTGCTCTCTGCCTTGACAAGGACCCAGCTCTGCTCATTTGACCGGGACTCTTAGGTTCCTCTCCATTTTTAAGTCTCAACCTTCAGAGTTGTGGCCTGGCATTTCCACTGTGATTCCACAGCTCCCATTAATTCTCCTTAGCAAGAAAATCTCCAAAAGTGGAATTTGCCTACTCAAATGTGACGATGAATAATCATTGTTAATGATGCGTTCTTTACCAGCAGATCTTTAACCTCCATATAGTTGAGTAAATTAAACTTGGAGAGTTTCTAATGAAGAGAATTTGAAAGCTAATGTATTATATGCTGCCTAAAACTGCTGACTCTATGACAATAGCAGACAGTCATTCTCTGCTGGCACGATTCAGTGTCTTCAGGAAGATATAGACCATGCTCTTCATATAATCACCATAATGACTAGAATAAATGGAAGATATTTTAATGATGACAGATGTAATTTTCTTTCAGCTCTTTCAAAGATAAAAAATTTTGAGATTATTGCAAAATAAAATATAAATATTTATGTAACAGTCTCGGTAGGGTGGCAGGTTGGAGGCAGCATGTCCAAATGCCAATTGGATGCTGAAAGAATAAAACAAAACAATAAAATTATTATAAGCCATCTACAGAAACATGACCGTCAAGGAAACCTAAGTGAGCCAAGAACAGTCTAATTTTTCAAAATATCTTAGTGCTTTTCTCCTTTCACTGGAGGTTTCTTTCTTGCAGAAAGGTAATAAAATGATTATAATTTGAGATTGAGATGAATTATCAATTCATCAGAGGGTATGTTTAATGTGATATACTTGCACTAATGGTATGTGCCTTCTAATTAGGGAGCTATTCTCAAGGCAGGAAAAAATTCATTTTCTCAATAAAAATATTTTACACCCAAGATATGGTGCCTTAAAAAACTTAATGAGCTTTGAGGCTGACATTACAGCAATTAAAATATGAGTGAAAGAATAAGTCTGTCTTGTTGAGCAATCTGGATGATTGGAGATATTTCCTCTATCATACAGAACATAGGTCACATTTTATATTATTTGCAAGAATCTGCAATTTACCTCAAGGGAAAAGAAAGCTAATTTTCATAAAGTGGCAATGGGGCTCTCTAGCTTTGGCTCTTATACAAATATTGTATTCACTTAGGAAGTGAATATTTCTTGCAGTGGGTTAATAGAGGTTCTGCAGAAGTCTGGTGAATTTCAAGGAGAAAAATTTTACAATTTACAGTACAAGTGATTATGCCTATTTAGTGATTAATGGGGCAGAATTGACCTTTTTCAAAAATTGGGCAATAGCAGTCTAGAATCAGTAAGCTTTTCTCGGCGGATGCTTTCACCTGAGTTTGAGAGAAACTAGGTAAGCTCACTGACTTTTCCATATGTTAATCCAATAAACACTTATGAAACACTACACTGTAAAGAGCCTCTAATTAGGCATAGGTATACATAGATGGATACCAGGCTAAAGAATTTGGATTTAATCTTAAAATGAAGCTCTTGATTACCCCAACTCTGTCTACATCTCAATAAATGTCACATTTATCCACCTGGTCACTCAAGTCCAAAACTACAGAATTGTCCTTAATCCATAATTGTCCTTCATTCCTCTCTAGGCCTGACACTTCTATAGTCAATCTACAAGCAAGATCTATTGATAATGCCCTCAAAAGGTATCCTGATTCTGCCCAGTTCTCTCCAGTTCCACTGTCACCAGCCTAATCCAAACCACCCTCATTTCTAACCCAGATTATACTAATAATTTATTTACAAGTCTCCCTGTTCATATTCTTGTCCTTTCTCTTATATTCCATTTTCCACCCAGCAGTCACAGGAATAGTATTAAAGACATAAAGCAAATCATGTTACTACCCTGCTTAATGCTTTCTAAAATTTCTCCTTTGCATTTAGAATAAAAGAGAAAAACAAATACTGTATGCTAACACATATATATGGAATCTAAAAAAAAAAAAAAAGTTCTGATGAACCTAGGGGCAGGACAGGAATAAAGACGCAGACGTAGAGAATGGACATGAGGACACGGGAAGGGGAAGCGAAGTGACGAAGTGAGAGAGTGGCATGGACATATATACACTACCAAATGTAAAATAGAGAGCTAGTGGGAAGCAGCCGCATAGCACAGGGAGATCAGCTCGGTGCTTTGTGACCACCTAGAGGGGTGGGATAGGGAGGGTGGGAGATGCAAGAGGGAAGAGATATGGGAACACATGTATATGTATAGCTGATTCAGTTTGTTATAAAGCAGAAACTAACACACCATTGTAAAGCAATAATACTCCAATAAAGATGTTAAAAAAAAAAACATTTTATCATGGTCTGCATTATCCCACATGATTTGATCTCTGTCCACTTTCCCAATCTTATATTTTACCATTCTTTTTTCATTTCTCACTTTCTCTGGTTCATAGTGACCTTCCTCGAATTTCTGAAACAGGCTAAGTATATTTCTCCTTCAGAACTTCTGCCTGGACAAAATATCCCTTTCCCATTATTCAAGTCTTTGAGCAAATGTTCCCTTTATAAATAGTTATTCCCTAATGATCTCATGTTCTTAAACTTCCTACCCCGTAGTTATATATACAAACTTCAAGACACATTCCATCACTGTTACCCCCCTCTCAGAGCATGAATCACTACCTCCAATGATCTTGTTTGCTTGTTTTCTTGTTTGACTTTTGTCCCCCATTAAATTGTAGGATCCAGAGGTCAGGGTGCTAATCTGTCTTGTTCACAAATAATCCAAGTGCTTAAAATACCACCTGGCACATATGTAAAAAATTAAAACAGAAACCTCAATTAAATAGAGTCAGGAGACCCGAGGGGGAGGTCTCACACCCTGCCATGATGGCAGAACTCTAAAGAGAAGACTCCTCTTCTTTCCTGTCAAGGATAGGGACTTTTCGCAATCTTCCCTTTTAATCGACTTGGAGGAAACACTTCTCCAGTTTGGGGATGAATCTCTTCCAGTCCAGATTGACAGTGGAGCAGCCACACTCTCTCTGCTCAGCCTCACTGCTATTAAACTGCCTTGGAATACTAAAACCGTTCAAATGGTGGGGATCTTTAATGAATCTCAAGAGGTTCCTGTCTCTGAACGTATCCCCTTTTGCTTAGGCCCTTTGAGAGATACACATCATTTTCTCCTTAGTTCCTTCAATCTTATCCATTCATTAGGCCAAGACTTCTCAGAGAATTATCATGCCAGAATTTCTATCTCCCAAAGGGGGGAAATAATTTTAGAAATTGATAATAGGTAGCAAAGTAACCTACCAGATGAATTAAATGACCCTTTGACATTTTTCATTTGTTCTATCTCTGACAGTACTAGAGCTGTCTGGAAACACTGATCATTTGTCTCTAATGAATCAGCTACCACTTTCCTTATGGGCAAAATATCCAATTGATGTTGGCAAAATTCACAGTGCACCTCCCATCAAAATTCAAATAGACCTTTCAAAACCTCTTCCCAGAATAAACCAATACCCTATAAATAAAGAAGCCCTTCCAGGCATAAAGCTCATAATAGAAGATTACAAGTCTCAAGGCCTCATTATCCCTTGTACTAGTCTCTGTAAAACTTCCATTTTACCAGTGAGAAAACCTAAAAGTCGAGGGTGGAAGTTTGTCCAGAACTCTGAGCAATAAATAATGCTGTTAGCCGTGGACACCTCATTGTTCCTAATCATCATACCATAGTAACTTCCATTCCCACTGAAAGTAAATTCTTTAGTGTAATTGATTCATGCAAGGTGTTCCCTAGTATGCCAGCTGATGAAGTTAGCCAATATCGTTTTGCCTTCACTTGGGGAAAAAAAAATTCACCTGGACAGTAATGCCTCAGGGTTATACAGAGAGCCCTTTTTATTTCTCTTAAATCCTGAAGGCTAATCTGGATCACATAAAGCTCCCTAGAGATTACAGTTTGTTGCAATATATGGATGATTTGCTGCTTTTCCCTCCTTCTCAAGCCTCCTCACAGGAAGACAGCATCCACTTGCTAAAGATTTAGCCTTAAAGGGACATAAGGTCGCCAAAGAAAAACTACAGTTTGCCCAAACCGAGGTTTGATATTTAGGGCATCTGATATCAGAACCAGGGCTACACCTAGATCCAGAAATAATTCATTGTGTCCTGAGTTTCCCAAAACCCAAAACGAAGTGCCAACTGCAAGGTTTTCTCAGGCCAGTTGATAATTTTGAAATCCATTTTCAGCAATAATCTCTTATTTCCAGCCCCTATACGTTTTACTCAACAGTAACAAACTTGACCCAATTTTATGGGAAGAACAGGACAACATAGCCTTCAAGGCCTTAAAGGAAAGTTTGATGACCCCCCTCCTCCTTTCCCCCTACCCCCCTACCCCACATCCTTGAGCATCCCAATTAGTAGATTCCCTTTTTCCTTTTTGTATATGAAAAGGAAGGGATTGCCTTTGGGGCACTCACCCAAAACACAAGCACTACCATCAATCCATAGGGTATTGTAGCCAGCAACTAGACCCTGTGGCATGGGAATATCCCCCTTGCTTTAGAGTCATTATGGCCACTGCCTTTTCGGGTAAGGCCACCAAGAAAATTGTTGTGGTATACACTTTAACCACATTTGTACCTCATGCAGTAGAAGCTCTCCTGAATTCTCATCACACTCAACATTTCTAGGTAGCCCCCTCACCTCCTATGAAGTCTTCTTGTTAACTGCCCCTTACATAATTCTTTTACATTATAATAACCTTAACCCTGCTACTCTTCACCCCTGTCACCAACAAAGTATGTCAGGACTACTTAATACTGACAGGTCACCTCCTGACTCCTCATAATGACCTACAGGAAATTCCATTGGGTAACGTTGACTTATTGTTCACTGATGGTTCTTATTATAAGGTGACAGTAACAAATATTGTGCTGACTATGCTATTACAATTCCTTTTGATTGTGTTGAGGCAGCATCTTTACCTATGGCTACTTCAGCTCAATAGGCTGAATTATATCCTCTTATGTGGGCTTGTACTTTAGCCAAGGACAAAACTGTCAATACTTATATTAATAGTAGATATGCTATATGTGCATTAAACCATTGGTCTACTGACAAAATGATAGCATTCATGAATCAATATAGGTGGGAAAATATTAACAAGGCCACAAACAGTGCCTACATCACTTGTCCCACTTATCCAAAGTACAACCCAGGGAAGTCTGTTCGTACTGCTCCCAGACATTATAAACTGCCTAATGGACTATTTGAGGTCTGGAAAATGGATTTCATACAAATTCCTCTTTCTCATGGTGATGGGTTGCACCCCGAAGACCTGCAAGCCCTGTACTTGCCCAGCCTCAAGACCTAAGAAAGAGCCCAGAGTCAGCGACAGAAACATCAGTGATTGAATGGATACGGGGATCTCACCTGTCTGAAGCAAGGTCCTGGAGCGACACCCCACACCATGTGTGGCAGACAGCAAGCAGGACATGGCAGCAGTCTTCACTCTGGGGGGAGGGAAGCACAGGGGAGAGGGAGGTTACCAGTTATAGGGGGAATTAACATCAGGTTAGCTCATTGGTTATCTGGGAAACCAGCAGAGAAGCATGCCCCTCACTGCCCCTTTGATAAGCTATCATGGTAGAGATGTTCTGATCTAAAGATCCACTCACTCACTAACTGGGGTCAAGGGTAAGTATGTAGGCATTTACTGATGAGTTTCTCTGATTAAGAGGGAAGGTCACTCATGTGAGTAGGGTGTAGGTGAAGAAGGGACTGGTCAAGCAGGGGATGTACAGAGAGCAAGAGAACAGCCGTCTTGGGTGGCCTGATCATACATATGGATATAAACGTTTTAGTCATGGTGTGTATGTTTTCACATTGGACTAAACCTTCCCTTGCAGGCAGGCTACTGCCTCTTTTGTGGCTCAAGTCCTTTGGGAAAAGATTATCTTTACCTGGGAAACTCCTCTTGAACTTCATAGTAATGGAGGAACACATTTTTACTGGCCAGGTGCTTCAACAAGTCTCCACTGTTTGGCTGGTTTTACAACACGTTCATTGTACTTACTACCCTTGATCCTCTGGGTTAGCTGAACACACTAATAGCATTCCTAAGACTCAAATGGCAAAATTTGTGGAGGCCCTCTAAATACCTTGGCCAAAAGCATTGCCATTTGTCTTTCTAAATCTCAGATCCACCTCTTTTGGAACTCAAAACTCTTACACTTTGAGATAGTCACAGGATCCCCAATGCCTTGTATCCTGCTTCTTTTGACCCACAGGTGATAAAAGGAGATTGCAAAGGCCTAACTGCTTCTATTAAAAATAACCATGTTTTACGGTTTGAAAGGATACACGCACCCCAATGTTCATTGCAATGCTGTTTACAATAGCCAAGACCTGGAAGCAACCTAAATGTCCATCAACAGATGAATGGATAAAGAAGATGTGGCACATGTATACAATGGAATATTACTCAGCTAGTAAAAAGAAGAAAATAATACCATTTGCAGCAACATTGATGGACCCAGAGATTATCATACTAAGTGAAGTAAGACAGACAAAGACAAATATCATATGATATCGCTTATATGCAGAACCTAAAAAAATGATACATATGAATTATTTACAAGACAAAAAACAGACTCACAGACTTAGAGAATGAACTTATGGTTACTGAAGGGAAGGGTGGGAGGGAAGGATAGATTGGGAATTTGGGATTGACATGTACACACTGCTATATTTAAAACAGGTAACCAACAAGGACCTACTGTATAGCACAGGGAACTCTGCTCAATACTATATAATAACCTAAATGGGAAAAGAATTTGAAAAAGAATAGATACACGTATATGTATAACTGGATCACTTTGCTGTACACCTGAAACTAACACAACATTGTTAATCAACTATATTCCAATATAAAAAAAAAAAAACATGTTTTGGTGGAGCAGTCTTTTCACAGTGTGCCCTCAAGGGGCACATCTATTATCATCTATTGGAAAAGACATCTCTAGAACTCTATTCAACCTAACTGGAAAGGCGCCTATCAAGTACTGCTAAGCAACCCTTGTGCCATCAAACTCCAAGGAATAAACTCTTGGATTCACGTGACACACCTAAAGAAATTGCCGAAACCTGACTAGAACTACACATCATCTGGTGACCTGAAAGTAAAGCTTTTCAAGAATTAAAGCAGACAACATCTGATGAGACAGTTTTCCCAAGATATCCAGACTAAGCCTGTTGGATGTTTGTTGCCAAACCTTTGATAATGATGTAATGCTTCAGATAATCTCCGATGTCTATAATCTGATAATGTTGGACTTTAGATTTTAAAAAAGTATAATATCTGAGAGTTGTCCTTCCTACCTCTCCTTGTTACTCAAATGTGATCTTAATAGGTTTCCAATCTGTGCACTTTCCTTACTACGTGAGACACTACATCCAAGAAAGGTCCTTCCTTACAATGAGTGACAAAAAGCCTCTGAAACTAGAAAACCTGACTCTTGATCAGTGACGCTTTCAGAGAAAGATCTGGATCAAGACAGGGAAATGTTAAAAATTAATAAATAGAAACTTGAATTAAATAGAGTTGGGAGACAAGGAGGATCTCTCGCACTGTGATGATAGCAGAGCCTCACATAAAGAAGAAAGGCTCCTCTGCTTTCCTGGCAAGGACTTGGTCAATGAAAAGCCATGGACTCTTTGTGTACTAGAGCCCTCCTGACGTCTCCTCTCTGTAAACACTTTCTCCTTCCCTTGCCATGTGGGACTTACACATTGTTCGACAGAGTTGCAGACCCTGGCTTGCAATTCTCTGCTGATCCTGAATAAATTCATCTTTGCTGAGAAATATCTGAAAAATATATAAAGTCTATTTCAGGTCAGCACATAGTAGGCATTTGATATGAATTTGGCCTAATAAGAAATAGAAAGCCAAAAGTAATTATTCAGAAGAAAAGTATCACATTAACATCAGTCTAACAGCTTAACTCCCTAAAGACCTGATGTTGGGAGGCAATAGAGTGGTTAAGAACCTCAGACATTGGAGCCAGAAAAGTCTGTGTTTGGGTTCTAGTTCTGACACATTCTAGCCGTTGACCTTGTAACAAGTTGTTAAACCTTCCTGACTTAATTTCCTCATTTTTAAGATGAAGATGAAAATACCATTTCATTGGATTACTGAGAATTAAAAGAACTAGTAGTATATAAAGTGTTTAGCACAAAGTCTGACATTAAGGACTTGGAAATTATTATTATATTGTTATTCCACTTTTTAAATGTTTCCAACATTCTTTCCTATGTAAACTGTCACTAAGCAAGGTTAAAAGCAATCCACAAGAGTTCATTGCATACTTATTGTTGGAATAATGGTGAAAATGGGGTAATAGTAGAGGAGAAGTAGGAGGAAGGATTTGGAAAAGTCTTAATGAGAATTCTGTTTCAGAAACCACTGCCAGCTCCTTAAAAGAGCCTTTCAAGAGCAGTAGATCTAATCTTTACTTAAAGGTGCTTCTGGCAAACCTTCTGAAAGAGATTGTGGGTCCCCTCAATCTCCTCCCTACATTGAGAAAATCATTATGCCATCAATTCTCTCTTCACATGTTGACAGCTTACTTTATGGGGCTGTTAACAGAGTAACCAAGGCAGGGACAGGGAGAGGTAAACGACAGGCATTTTTATGGTAAGACCAAAACTAATCGCTCCCCAAAGCAAACAGAGGCCCATGTGGAAATGCAATGAATTGAGAAAATCCTCAGCAAAATATTTTTTTTTAAAGGCAGAAAAAGACCACCAAATACTTTGGTTTTTCTGTTGGAAGCAGTTTCGATTTGCAACCTGATAGGAGGTAGGATAGAATCATAACTAGGATTTAATGATACAAAAGACAGCTTTAATGGGGGTAAATGGTTCAGTTGGTGATTTCTTACTACCAACTCACCAACACCATTCCTCCAGATAGGGGATCTCTAACCTGACAGTGATGGAGGACAAGAGCACTCAAAGCTTAGCTTCCTCAGTGCTGGTTGCCATGACGACAACCTCATAGAACCTTTCATTCCACAACTAGGCAAAGTCTGCAGCTTTTGAATCAAAATTAGCTTATTTCTTTTTCATTTGAGTCAGATCTAACCAAATTCTTACATGCCTTGTCTGAAACAATTGTTTTGTTCTTCGTATAACATTATTTTTTTAATGAAATAAAAACAACTGCTCCCCCCACCCTGCTTCACCTCCCAGAGTATGTTATAGTGCTAAATCCCAGAAACTGAGGAAATACATCATTGAATGACCTGTTAAGTCTGAATTGTTCAAAAATCAGCAACAACTTTAGACCAACCTAGATATCGGTTACTGTATATGGACAAATTTTGTACAGATTAATGAAAAAATACAGGTTTCACTTTTATATTTAAATTGAAAAATGACAACTAAATATTTTTTTCCCAGAAGAAAAGAAAATCTGATCAAAGAAAGACTTCTTAATATCAATTACTTTTGCCTCTATGTGGGCATGCAAGATACTAGCCAGAATAGAAAAATAATTTTTAATTATCCATGAAAGTACAAATAAGCATAATAAATCCAGCATTGTTAGCCCTCGGCCTTCACCCAGTACTACTGCTGCCCCACCAGTTTAAAGTACCATAACTTTGTTAATTAATCTCATGAGCAAATAAAATTAATAAGTGACAAAGTTATTCTTAAACTACTGTTCCTAGTACAGCGGGAAGAGGGAATATACTGAATTATTTTAAAGCCAAAAATATATATATGCATTTATTTATTCACTGGCATATTTAACACTTGTTAGTTTTTTAAAAAATTAATTAATTTATTTATTTGGCTGCGTTGGGTCCCTGTTGCTGCGTGCGGGCTTTCTCTAGTTGTGGTGAGCAGGGGCCACTCCTCATTGCAGCATGCGGGCCTCTCATTGCAGAGCACCGGCTCTAGGTGACCGGACTCAGTAGTTGTGGCTCGTGGGCCCTAGAGTGCAGGCTCAGTAGTTGTGGCGCACGGGCCTAGTTGCTCCACGGCATGTGGGATACTCCCAGACCAGGGCTCGAACCCATGTCCCCTACATTGTCAGGCGGATTCCCAACCACTGTGCCACCAGGGAAGCCCAACACTTGTTATTGATACTAACCATGTGCTGGGCGCTGAGCTGAGTCCTGAGTGTATGAAGATAGAGTTCTTTTCCTAAAGGAGCATGCTGTCTAATATAAAACTTGACCAGTAAACAAAGGACTACATGTGATAATGCTAATATGAGGCTTTGAGAGGAAAGATAGAGTGACAGCCTGACATACACGCACTTTCCTCCCAGGGCTTTGCACAGGGAGTGTTTAGACTGATTCCTGAATGGAGAGTAGAAGTTTAAACAATGTTTAACCAGTAGACAATCAGTAGAGGGCTATTTCAGAGTAAGAAGCATGTGCACAGCCAAGAGGTGTGAAGGAACAAAATGAACTCACTTCTAGGGGCACCAAGAGATATGAGAGGAAACACAGCTGGAGAAGTGGACAAGATGCCAGGTCACAAAGGGCCTTGTATGCACACAAATATGAATGCTATGGACTAGGCAATGGAGAAATATTGGAAAGTTTAAGAAGTGGAGTAATATGATCTAATTTGCGTTTTAGAATCATAATTCTCGGTGTCGATGGTAAGACATCATGGTGGATAAAGTGGAGAAGGAGAAGGCTAGAGCAAAGGAGACCCTCTGAAGTGTTATTACAATAGTCTGTGCTTTCCAGATGAAAAGATGCTCAACATCACTAATTATTAGAGAAATGCAAATCAAAACTACAATGAGGTATCACCTCACTCCTGTTAGAATGGGCATCATCAGAAAATCTACAAACAACAAATGCTGGAGAGGGTGTGGAGAAAAGGGAACCCTCTTGCACTGTTGGTGGGAATGTAAGTTGATACAGCCACTATGGAGAACAATATGGAGGTTCCTTAAAAAACTAAAAATAGAATTACCATATGACCCAGCAATCCCACTACTGGGCATATACCCAGAGAAAACCGTAATTCAAAAAGACACATGCACCCGAATGTTCATTGCAGCACTATTTACAATAGCCAGGTCATGGAAGCAACCTAAATGCCCATCAGCAGACGAATGGATAAAGAAGTTGTGGTACATATATACAATGGAATATTACTCAGCCATAAAAAGGAACGAAATTGAGTCATTTGTTGAGAAGTGGATGGATCTAGAGACTGTCATACAGAGTGAAGTAAGTCAGAAAGAGAAAAACAAATATCGTATATTAATGCATGTATGTGGAACCTAGAAAAATGGTACAGAAGAGCCGGTTTGCAGGGCAGAAGTTGAGACACAGATGTAGAGAATGGACATATGGACACCAAGGGGGGAAAACTGCGGTGGGGTGGGGATGGTGGTGTGCTGAATTGGGCGATTGGGATTGACATGTATACACTGATGTGTATAAAATTGATGCCTAATAAGAACCTGCAGTATAAAAAAACAAACAAACAAAACAACTAATACTAAACTTTCATTCGGTTATTTGTATGGAAATATGTTAATATAAATGTTTCAGACATTACATGAAATTTCTAAAAATCTTATATGTTCTGGTATAATGTTATAAGTAATAATCCTAGTTATTACTTTAAAATGTATATCTCAGAAATAACTAATTTTCTTGTCAACTGCATTATTATGAACTTTCATCAAATCTTTAACTGTGGTCATTTTTAAGTCTTTTGTCATTTACAGACAGTTCTGGGTGTACTCTGATGCTTTTGCAAATATGTTCCTATAAAAGGGTTTCATCTTCAAGAAATTCATGGAAAAAACTCTGACAAGTACAGGTTTCTGGTAACTGACTGTACTGCTGAACTGAATGAATAACCATTTTCAGAACTCTAATGAAAAACTGATGGACTCAAAAAAGTGCTAACAAAAGATCTAGATGAAAAAAAAAATTTAATTACATGGGACTGAGTGAACTGATGAGGATGAGTATCATTTTTGTGACTTTCTGTCTGAATTAAAAAAAAAAAAATCCCACAAGCACTCAGAGGCAAAGAATATACAAATCAATTTTCACTGCAAAGTAAAGGAGCTGTTACAGTGGAGGATTACTGGACTGAATGTCAATATTATGACATAGTATGAGTGTGTTTCAGGTTTGGTAATTGCAATCATTGTTGCTTTTGTTGTGGTCATCCATGTACAATGCTTGGTGTCAGTTTATTTATCTCTTGTAAAAATAAAATACAGTGTGTGTGTGTGAAAACAAACAAACAAACAAACAAACAAAAAAAACAGGTGACAAGAACCAATTCAGATGGAGATGGAGAGGAGGGAACAAATGCAAGAAATAGTCAAGAAATGTGACTGATAGGATTTAGACTAAAAAGTTTCAAGGAGCAAAAGAAAAGGAAATTATAGTCTACACCTAGGCTATTGAGTTTTAGTGTTTTGGTAAATGACGGTACCACTAGTTGTGCATTAGAGGTACAGTTAGGAACACATTTTGGACAACCTGAACTTGAGATGTCAGGGAAACAAAGATACAGTCCTGGATCTCAATAGAAAAGTTTGATTCAGAGACACAGACATAGGTAGTATCAAATGTGCCTAATACTGAACTCCAGAAAGAACAACCAGAAAGATTATACAGGGAAAGAAACAAGGGCTAAGACAGAAATGTGGGATCCATAGATATTAAAGAAATCAGAAGAGAAAGAGGATTCAGCAAAGGTTAGAAAAAGGATTTAAGAGAAAAAAGTAAGTTTAGATAGTGTGAAAGAAAGCCATGGAAGCAGTTGGAACTCACACTGAGGATATCTCAAAGCTGATATGCCACAATGGGTAATTGTGACCTGCACACGTCCTCACAGTGTTCCCACACTAAACACACTGCAAAGTAACATTTCATTTACCATCTGAAGAGGCAAACATAGTTTATGGCTCAGTCTCCCCCCATGGGTCTGAAATCTTTGCACAAAAATAGCAACTCCAAGCTTTTCAACTGCTGAGCCAGTGTACTTTATTAGGTCTGGCAGTAGGCTAGAATTGTGGGCACCTGCATTCCAGTCTTATTTATGATATAAAAAGCTTTATACTAACACATAACTTCTCTGTTACCTGCATTCTCTGTGGATTTCTTTCCATTCTTTAGACATCCTAGAAAATGGACAGTTGATAAGTGAAGAAGGGTTATTAGGATTTTCCTGGTAATAACTCTAGTTTAAAGGTCTTAGAAGTTTTATGATAATATAATTGAAACAGATATAGTATGGGACATATTTATTTGCTGATAATTTGGCATGCTGCTCCTCCATCCTAACTATTCCTTTTCCCATAGAAATAATTTAGACAAACTAATAAGTAATAAAAATAATAAGAAGAGGAAGAAAAAAGTAGTTGTCTCAAAACTGAAGCACTGTCATTCAAGTCCTCAATTAAATATAAACCTTTTGTTCAGGCATTTGACCATCTACCCTCTATTACCTTTTCCCTTTTCACTACATTTATTTCTCATCACTTTCTACCTAAATCTCTCCACTCATGAAAAGTTTATCTCTTAATATTCCTCTCCTGCCAAACCTTATCTTCTTCATATACATTCTTTGGGTAGATAATCTCTTTTGTTTGGAATCTCTACCCAATGGGTCAGTCAACTTTCCAATAGGAAGTCAAAAACATAAAGTTGACCAGATGTAACAGACAGGATGCACCAGGTTATGCTGAAGTAACAAATAACCCCAACATTTCAGTGGCTTACAACAGCAAAGGTATATTTCTCACCCAGACTACATTTCCATTGTGGTTTGGCTGGGGGCCTGCTCCCTGAACTTTTCACTCTGGATCCAGGTGAGCAGTGTCTATATGGTATTTTATCTGTTATGGTAGCAAATAAAAAGAAAATCTTGCAAAGAACAAAGTGGTTCTTAAAATTCTTGCCTGAAAGAGAAATGTTTTAGCCAAAGAAAATTACACAGTCCAAATTGACTTCATTGTGGCAGGAAAGTATATTTCACCAAGGGAGTGAAGTGTTGATAATAAAAAGTAATTCAACTTAGCACACATCTTTTCTTGGACATTTTCCTTGCTCTTCTTTTAGGGTTTTGTTTTCTTTTGTTTAACTTATCCTACTTGCTCTTTCAAGTGCCCTAATCCTGATCTATTGTATTCTACCCTTACTATTGGATAAAAAAAATATCTTGTCATATGCTTCGTTGTGAATTGTATTTGCTATTTTACAAATTACCAGGTCGTGTGTTTTGTGCAATATTTTTATAAGTGTATGGATATGCTTTCCATAAAGATTTATAAATGGAGCTTGTATGTTAATTATATTTAGCCTTTGTCCATCACAAGTTTTTATGAATTGTTGATTTCACTTAAAATTCATAAATAAAATTTATTGTATTTAGTATTATTTTAGTTAGTCATGTATTTTTAAAATAATTTTTGTTTTATGTTGGAGTATAGTTGATTAACAATGTTGTGTAAGTTTCAGGTATACAGCAAAGTGATTCATTTACACATATACACATATCTATTCTTTTTCAAAATTTTTTCCCATTTAGGTTATTACAGAGTATTGAGCAGAGTTCCCTGTTCTATATATTAGGTCCTTGTTAGTTATCTGTAAAATTTATATGTAGCAATGTGTACATGTCAATCCCAAATTCCCAATCTATCCTTCCCCCCACCGACCCTTCCCCTCTGGTAACCAAAGTTTGTTCTCTAAGTCTGTGAATCTGCTTCTGTTTTGTAAATAAGTTCATTTCTTTCATATTTTAAAAATTCTGCATATAAGCAATATATGATATTTGTCTTTCTCCATCTGACTTACTTCACTTAGTATGATAATCTCCAGGTCCATCCATGTTGCTGCAAATGGCATTATTTCATTCTTTTAATGGCTGAGTAATATTCCATTGTATATATGTACCATACCTTCTTTATCCATTCCTCTGTTGATGGACATTTAGGTCACTTTCATGTCTTGGCTATTGTGAACAGGGCTGCAATGAGCATTGGAGTGCATGTATCTTTTGAATTGTGGTCCTCTCTGGATATATGCCCAGGAGTGGGATTGCTGGATCATATGGTAGTTCTATTTTCAGTTTCTTAAGGAACCTCCATACTGTTCTCCATAGTGGCTGTACCAATTTACATTCCCACCAAAAGTGTAGGAGGGTTCCCTTTTCTCCACACCCTCTCCAGCATTTGTAGACTTTTTGATGATGGCCATTCTGACTGGTGAGAGATGATAACTCATTGTAGTTTTGATTTGCATTTCTCTAATAATTAGCGAGATTGAGCATCTTTTCATCTGCCTTTTGGCCAAATGTATGTCATCTTTAGAGAAATGTCTATTTAGTTCTTCTGTCCATTTTTTGATTGGGTTGATTGTTTTCATGTTTTTTTTCTTTTTCTTTTTGATATTCAGCCGCATGAGCTGTTTGTAAATTTTGGAGATTAATCCCTTGTCAGTTACCTCATTTGCAAATATTTTCTCCCATTCTGTGGGTTGTCTTTTTTTTTTAAAATCCAACACTTTTTAAAAATTTTATTTATTTATTTATGGCTGCGTTGGGTCTTTGTTGCTGTGCACGGGCTTTCTCTAGTTGGCAGCGATCAGGGGCTACTCTTCGTTGCGGTACACAGACTTCTCATTGTGGTGGCTTCTCTTGTTGTGGAGCATGGGCTCTAGGCACACAGGCTTCAGTAGTAGTGGCATACGGGCTCAGTAGTTGTGGCTCGTAGGCTCTAGAGCTCAGGCTCAGTAGTTGCAGTGCATGGGCTTAGTTGCTCCACAGCATGTGGGATCTTCCCGGACTAGGGCTCGAACCCATGTCCCCTGCATTGGCAGGCAGATTCTTAACCACTGTGCCACCAGGGAACTCTGGGTTCTCTTTTCGATTTGTTGTGGTTTCCTTTGTTGTGCAAGAGCTTTAGAGTAAAATTAGGTCCAATTTGTGTATTTTTATTTTTATTCCCACTAGTCTAGCAGATGGATCAAAAAAGATACTGCTGCTATTTATTGTAAAAGAGTGTTCTGCCTATGTTTTCCTCTAAGAGTTTTATAGTATCCAGTCTTACATTTAGGTATTTAATCAATTTTTAATTATTTTTCTGTATGGTGTTAAAGAATGTTCTAACTTCATTCTTTTACACGTAACTGTCCAGTTTTCCCAGCACCACTTATTGAAGAGACTGTCTTTTCTCCATCGTACAGTCTTACCTCCTTTGTCGTAGATTAATTGACCATAAGGGTGTGGGTTTATTTCTGGGGTTTCTATCCTGTTCCATAGGTCTATATTTCCATTTTTGTGCCAGTCATCAATATTTCCTATTTTGATGACTGTAGCTTTGAAGTGTAGTCAGAAGTCAGGGAGCCTGATTCCTCCAGTTCTATTTTTCTTTCTCAAGATTGCTTTGGTTATTTGGGGTCTTTTGTGTCTCCATACAAATTTTAAGATTTTTTTGTTCTAGTTCTGGGAAAAATGCCATGGATAATTTGATAGGGATTGCATTGAATCTGTAGATTGCTTTGGGTACTATAGTCATTTTCACAATGTTGATTCTTTCAATCCAAGAACATGGTCTATCTTTCTATCTGTTTGTGTCATCTTCAGTTACTTTCATCAGCATCTTATAGTTTTCAGAGTACAGAACTTTTGCCTCCTTAGCAATTTTATCCCTAGGTATTTTATTCTTTTTGATGCAGTGGTAAATTGGATTGTTTCTTTAATTTTTCTTTCTGATATTTTGTTATTAGTGTATAGGAATGCAAGAGATTTCTGTGTATTAATTTTGTAACCTGCAACTTTACCAAATTCATTGATGAGCTCTAATAGCTTTCTGGTAGCATCTTTGGGATTTTCTACATATAGCAGCATGTGATCTGGAAACAGTGACAGTTTTACTTCTTCTTTTCCAATTTGGATCCCCTTTATCTGTATTTCTACTCTGATTGCTATGGCTAGGACTTCCAAATCTATGTTGAGTAAAAGTGGTGAGAGTGGACATTCTTCTCTTGTTCCTGATCTTAGAGGAAATGCTTTCAGATTTTCACATTGATAATGATGTTAGCTCTACATTTGTCATATATGGCCTTTATTATGTGGGGATATGTTCCCTCTATGCCCACTTTCTGGAGAGTTTTTTATCATAAATGGCTGTAGAATTTTGTCAAAAGATTTTTCTGCATCTATTGAGATGATCATATGGTTTTTATTCTTCAATTTGTTGATGTGGTGTATCACACTGATTAATTTGTGGATATTGAATAATCCTTGTATCCCTAGGATAAATCCCACTTGATCATGTTGTATGGTCCTTTTAATGTATTGTCGGATTCTGTTTGCTAGTGTTTTGTTGAGGATTTTTGCATCTATGTTCATCAGTGATATTGGCCTGTAATTTTCTTTTTTCATGGTATCTTTGTCTGGTTTTGGCATTATGGTGATGGTGGCCTCATAGAATGGGTTTGGGAGTGTTCCTTCCTCTGCAATTTTTTGGAATAGTTTCAGAAGTGTAGGTGTTACCTCTTCTCTAAATGTTTGATAGAATTCGCCTGTGAAGCCATCTGGTCCTGGACTCTTGTTTGTTGGGATTTTTTTCATCAGTTTCAAATTCAGTACTTGTGATTGGTCTGTTCATATTTTCTAGTTCTTCCTGGTTCAGTCTTGGAAAGTTGTACCTTTCTAAGAATTTGTCCATTTCTGTCAGGTTGTCCATTTTTGGGGCATATAGTTGCTTATAGTAGTCTCTTATGATCCTTTGTATTTCTGTGATGTGTGTTGTAACTTCTTTTTCATTTCTAATTTCATTGATTTGAGTCCTCCCCCTTTTTTTCTTGATGAGTCTGGCTAAAGAATTATAAATTTTGTTTATCTTGTCAAAGAACCAGGTTTTAGTTTCATTGATCTTTGCTATTGTGTTCTTCATCTCTATTTCATTTATTTCTGCTCTGATCATTATGATTTCTTTCCTTCTACTAACTTTGGATTTTGTTGGCTCTTCTTTCTCTAGTCGCTTTAGGTGTAAGGTTAGGTTGTTTATTTGATATTTTTCTTGTTTCCTGAGGTAAGATTGTATTACTATAAACTTCCCTCTTAGAACTGCTTTTGCTGCGTCCCATAGGTTTTGGATTGTTGTCCTTTTGTTTTCACTTTCCTCTTGCTATTTTTTTATTTCCTCTATGATGTCTTCAGTGATCCATTGGTTGTTTAGTAGCATATTGTTTATCATCCATGTCTTTGTGTTTTCTACGTTTTTTTTCCTTGTAGTCAATTTCTAATCTCATAGTGTTGTGGTAGGAAAAGGTGTCTGATATGATTTCAATTTTCTTAAGTTTACCAAGGCTCACTTTGTGGCCCAGCACATGACCAAACCTGGAGAATGTTTCATGTGCACTTGAGAACAGTCTGCATTCTGCTGCTATTGGATGCAATGCTCTATAAAGATCAATTAAGTCCTTCTGGTCTAATATGTCATTTAAGGCCTGTGTTTCCTTATTGATCATCTGTCTGGATGATCTGTCCTTTGATGAAAGTGGGATGTTAAAATCCCCCACTATGATTGTGTTACTGTTGATTTCTCCTTTTATGGCTGTTAGTATTTGCCTTATATATTGAGGTGCTCGTATGCTGGGCGCATATATATTTGCAATTGTTATATCTTCTTTTTGAATTGATCCCTTGATCATTATGTAGTGTCCTACTTTGTCTCTTGTAACAGTCTTTATTTTAAAGTCTATTTCATCTGATATGACTATTGATACTCCAGCTTTCTTTTGATATCCTTTTGCATGGAATACCTTTTTCCATCCCCTCACTTTCAGTCTGTATGTGTCCCTAGATCTGAAGTGGGTCTCTTGTAGACAGTATGTATACAGGTCTTGTTTTTGTATCCATTCAACCAGTCTATGTCTTTTGGTTGAACTATTTAATTCACTTTTGTTTAAGGTAGTTATTGATATATATGTTCTTATTGCCATTTTGTTAATTGTTTTGGATTTGTTTTTGTAGGTCTTTTTTCTTCCCTTCATCTTTTGTTCTCTTCTCTTGTGATTTGATGACTAACTTTAGTGTTGTGTTTGGATTACTTTTTCTTTTTTTATGTATGTATCTATTGTAGATTTTTGGTTTCCTGTTACCATGAAGTTTTGCTATAGCAGTCTATATATAAAGAAGATTGTTTTAGGTTGCTGGTCTTTTAATTTCGAATGCGTTTCCAATATCCTGTGTTTGTGGTCTCCTTGTCTCACAGTTGTGGGTTTTGATATCATATTTGTGTGTAGATGATTTCCTACCCTTACTGTATGTTTGATTTTACTGGTGAGCTTTTCCATTTGTAATTTACTTGTTTCTAGTTGTGGCCGTTACTTTTCCACCTAGAGAAGTCCCTTTAGCATTTGTTGCAAAGCTGGTCTGGTGGTGCTGAATTCTCTTAGCTTATGCTTGTCAATAAAGCTTTTGGTTTCTCTGTCATATCTGAATGAAAGCCTTGCTGCATAGAGTATTCTTGGTTGTAGGTTCTTCCCTTTCATCACTTTAAATCTATAGTGCCACTCCCTTCTGGTCTGCAGAATTACTGCTGAGAAATCAGCTGATTAACTTATGGAAATTCACTTGTGTGTTACTTGTTTTTTTTCCCCTTGTTGCTTTTAATATTTTTTATCTTTAATTTTTGTCATTTTGATTACTATGTGTCTCAGCGTGTTTCTCCTTGGGATTATCCTGCCTGGGATTCCCTGTACTACCTGGACTTGGGTGATTGTTTCCTTTTCCATGTCAGGGAAGTTTTCATCTATTATCTCTTCACTTATTTTCTCAGGTCCTTTCTCTCTCTCTTCTCCTTCTGTGACCCCCTATAAAGTAAATGTTGGTGCATTTAATATTGTCTCAGAGGTCTCTTAGACTGTCCTCATTTCTTTTCATTCTTTTTCCTTTATTCTGTTCTGTGGCAATGATTTCCACCATTCTGTCTTCAATCTCACTTATCCGTTCTTCTGCCTCACTTATTCTGCTATTGATTCCTTCTAGTGTATTTTTCATTTCAGTTATTTGATTGTTCATCTCTGTTTATTTAGGTCTTCTAGGTCTTTGTTAAACATTTCTTGTATCTTGTTGATCTGTGCATCCATTCTTTTTCTGAGATCTTGGATCATCTTTACTATCATTACTCTGAATTGTTTTTCAGGTAGTTTGCCTATCTCCACTTCACTTAGTTGTTCTTCTGGGGTTTTATCTTGTTCCTTTATCTGGAACATATTTCTCTGCTGTCTCATTTTGTCTAACTTTCTGTGATTGCAGTTTCCATTCCACAGGCTGCAGGGTTTTAGTTTTCCTTGTTTCTGCTGTCTGCCCCCTGGTGGATGAGGCTATCTAAGAGGCTTGTGCAGGCTTCCTGGTGAGAGGGATTGGTTCCTGCCCACTGGTGGGTGGAGCTGAGTCTTGTCACTCTGGTGGGCAGGGCTGCACAAAGTGGCATGTCTAGAGGGATGTGGGCTCAGGAAGACTTTTTAAGCAGCTTGTCTGGTGATGGTTGGGGCTACGTGCCCGCCCTGTTGGTTGTTTGTTTGGCCTGAGGCATCCCAGCACTGGAGCCTGCAGGCTGTTGGGTGGGGCCAGGTCTCAGTAAGAAAATGGCAGCCTCCAGAAGGGCTCACCCCAATGAGTATTCCACAGAACTACTGCCGCCAGTGTCTTTGTCCCCCACAATGAGCCACAGCCACCCCCCCACCTCTGCAGGAGACCCTCCGATACTAACAGGGTGGTCTGGCCAGTTTCTTATGAGATTGCTGCTTTTTTCCCTGAGTCCTGGTGCTCAAGACTTTGTGTGTCTCCTCTAAGAGTGGCGTTTCTCTTACACCCAGTCCTGTGGAATTCCTGTGATCAACCCTCGTTGGCCTTCAAAGCCAAATTCTCTGGGGGCTCCTCCTCCTGATGCCAGACCCCCCAGGCTGGGGAGACTTATGTGGGGTTCTTAACTTCCACTCCTCTGGGAGAACTTCTGTAATATAATTATTTTCCAGCTTGTGGGTCACCCAACTGGCAGGTGTGGGATTTGATTTTATCATGATTGCACTCTCCTTACCATGTTGTTGTGACCTCTTGTTTATCTTTGGATGCAAGGTATCTTTTTTTGGTTGGTTCTAGCATTTTCTTTTTTTTGATGGTTATTCAGCAGGTAGTTGTGATTTTGGTGTTTTCATAAGAAGTGGTAAGATCACATCCTCTACTCTGCCATTGTGTCTCCATCCACTAGTTATGTATTTTAAATGAGCCAAAGTAAGTCATTTTCTTAAGGTTTATATATTTGTTATTATGTTAGAAAGTCTTCTAACTCCAGACCACACAGTCTTCTACTTGTATTTTTCTTCTAGTAATTTTATGGCTTTACTTTTATATTCAAAATTTTAACCTATCTGAAATTTATGTTAACATATGTAGTAGAGATCTAATTTTATTTTTTTTTTGCCAAATAGCAGCTCTTGTCTAATACTGTCAATCTCTATTTCCCCCACTAATTTGGCCCATAGTCATTATACAGTAAATTTTGATATGTATACTTAAATGTGGCCATGACCTTTATTTTACTGATTGTCTATTCATTCCTGTACTAGCATTATAATGACTTTATAATGTATATTAATATTTGATAGGACAAGATTCCTTACCATTTAAAAAATGTTTATATCATATTCTCATTCATTCAAAATAAACATTTAGAATCAAATTTATCTACTTGAATTTTTATTTTGAATTAATTATATCTATAATTTAGAGAGAATGGACATATTAAGCCTCATATTTCAAGATGCATCTTTCTAATTATTCATTTTTTCATTCAAGTTCTTTATAGTTTTCTTTCTATCAGCTCTTTACATTTCTTATTAGTAGCTCCTTAGCCAGGTATTTCAAACGTTTGTTCTATTTTGGTCAGATATTTTTATGGTTTTTGTTGCTGCTGTTGTTTACTATTATATTTTCTAATAGATAATAGCTTTCTTATACACAAGAAATAAATTTTATATACACACTAATTTCTTTATTAAATGTAGTGATTTTAATGATTTTTCAGTGGATTCTGGGTTTTCCAGTTAGACAATATTATTATCTGCAAATAATACTTTTGGATGAACCTTCCGCATATTTACTCTTTTATTCTTATTGCATTGACTATGATGTTTAAGAGGCATTTTAGCACGTAACACTTCATCCCCAATCCATCCAATCAGTTGCTAAGTCTTGCCAACTCTGGTTCTAAAATATCTCTCTCCTATATTTTATATCTGTCCTAATATCAGTCACTCATCAAAACTAACTGATCTTTATGACTCCTAAGCATCTCCCTGTCTGGGGAGAATTCATTGACAGCAGGCCACACTCCAGGTAATGTTAAAGGAAATTCTTCAGGTAGAAGGAAAATGACACCTGAAAGAAAGTCGTATTTTCATAGAGAAATAAAGATTACTGGAAATGGTAAATATGTAGGTAAAAGATGGTTTAAAGAGAGAACATTAACAATGCTTTGTGGAGTTTATAACATATGTAGGAATAAAATGTATAATAACAATGACACAAACAATAGAAGATGAAAAATGAAAGTATACTATTGCAAAGCTCTTATACTATGTGCAGTGTGGTATATTATTATTTGCAGGTAGACTGTGATAAATTAGAGATACATATGATAAAACCCAGAGCACTAATTCTCCAACTTTTTGATCTTAGAAAAACTTAGAACCTTAAAATTATTTGGGACTCTAAAGAGCTTATTTATATTAGTTCTATCTCTCAGTATTTATCATACTGTAAATTAAATTAATTTTTAAATATTTGTTTAAAAATAGTGATAAGCTCATTATATGTTAACATACATAGAACATATTTTAATGAAAAAATACTGTGTCTAACAAAACAAAAGAGTACTTAAAAGTATCATTACTTCACACTTTGCAAATTATTTTAATGTTGGCCTAATAAAAGATGACTAGATTTTCATATCTGCTGCACCTTTAATCTGTTGTAGCATGACATGATATATAGCTCCTGGAAAACCCCACCATACAAGAGAGAAAAAAATGCAAATAACTCTTAGCATCACTGTGAAAACAGTTTGACCTCACAGATTCCTTAAGAAACTCAAGGACCTACAAAAGCCTCTGCCCAAGAGAAAAAACTAAAGAAACAACACAAAGAGGTATAGCAATAAGAAACTAGTGAATCTATTGTAATCCTAAAAATCACTTAATGCAAAAAACAAGTGGGGAAAAAAGAATAAATAGAGTACAGATGACAAATAAGAAACAAATAGAAACATGGTAGATTCAAATCATAATGGTAATAACATCACATATAAATGGATAAAACATTAACAGGATAGAGTTGGCAGACTTTATAAAAATTCAAGACCCACCTATAGCTAAAAGCAACTCACTCTAAACATACAGATATAAAAATTACAGGTAAAAGGATGGAAAAAGAAAACCATGCAAACACACTAATCAAGAAAAGTGCCTATTTTAATGTCAGATAAAATAGACTTCAGAATAAGGATATTACTTATTATTTATCAACTTCCTACTTATCAAGTGAGATACAGTTGATCCTCATTATTTGTGGATTCACTTCCTGGCTAAAATTTATTTTTAATCCCCAAATCAACCTTCCCCATACTTTCGTGGTAATTCGTGGACTTGTGAGGAATGGGGGCAAATTTTGGCCTTCCGACATACACATTCCCAGCTGAGGTTGAACAAAGCAATGCTCTTCCTACTTTTTCCAGTTCTCATATCGTGATGGCCAGAGTAAAGAGACAGCAGAAGGCAGTGAGATGTAGTGCAAGAAGATCCATCTCTGGGGCCAGATAGACAGGGTTTAAATCCCAGCTCTGGCATATGTTAGTGGGGCAGCCTCAGGCAAGTCACTTCACGTTTTTGAGCCTCATTTTTTCTTTTGTAAAATAAAGGAAGAAGAATCTACCATGCCATGTTGTTTTTTTAGCATTTAAGATTATAATCTATGTCCTACATGTACATATGTGTATATATTTTCTCTGGGAGTGATTTTTCAGTACTCACTAATTCAGTCTTCACAGTGACATTATAGAACATAACTACCATGAATAATAAGAATCGACTGTACATTTAAAAGCTTCAATTCTTTAAGAAGAAATACAAATCCTAAATGGCTATGCAGCTAAAATTAATGCTTCAAAATACAAGAAACAAAAACTAACAGACATGTAAGGAGATACAAATAAATCCATAATAAGGGCTAGAAATTTCAAAATCCTCCTTCAGTAATTTGTAAAGCAGTAGGCGCAAAGTAAGTATGAATCTAATTGACATTTTAGTACACTCCACTCAACAACTAGAGAATACACATTCCTTCCAAATGCACATGAAACATTCTCCAAGGTAGACATGTGCTGGTCCATAAACAATTTTCAATAAATATAAAAGGATTATAATCATGCAAAGTGTTTTCTTTGACAACAAATGAATTGAATTAGTAATCAGTAACAAAAATATCTGGAATATCCCTTAGTATATGGATATTAATCAACACACTTCTAAAAAAACAGGGGTAAGTAAAGAAATCTCACAGATAATTAGAAGTTATTTTGGACTGAATGAAAATAAAAATACACCAAATCAAAATTTGTAGGATGAATTTAAAATAGCACTCACAGGATGTTTATAGCTTTAGATTCTTATATTAGAAAAGAGTAAAGATCTAAACTCAGTTTTCTAAACTTCTACTTTATAAGCTAGAAAAGGAAGAGAAAATTAAACTCAAAGTAAGTAGAAGGAATAAAATAAGAGCAGAAATCAATGAAAGAGAAAAGAGACAAACACTAGAGGAAAAAAAGATACCAAAAACTTGTCCATAGAAAAGAGTAACCTCAAGCTAGACTGATCAAGAAACAAAAAAAAAAAACAAAAAAAAAACAGGAGAGAACACAAAATCTACCAATACCAAGAAGAATGCAAGAGGGGAAACCACTAGCAATCCTACACACATTAAAATAAGACAATATTATGAAAAATTTGTCAATAAATTAAAAAATGTAAATGAAGTGGACAACTTTGAAAGGCACAAATGACCAAAATGAACTCAAGACATAGTAGAACTATATAGCTAAAGAACCAAATTCATAAATAAAAACTCCCCCCAAAACACACACACACATATAAAACCCTTCAGAGACAGAGGCTTCATTGATGAATTCTATTATACACTTAGAAGTAAAAAATACTAATTCTATGCAAACTGTTTCAGAATATGGAGGAAAAACAAGCCCTTCTCAACTTATTCCATGAGGCCAGTGCTACTCTGATACCAAAATCAGAAAAGGATATTATTACAAGAAAAGAAATTTCAGACCAATATACTTCATGAGCATAGATACAAAAGTCTTTAACAATGTTAGCAAATTGAATCCAGCAATATACAAAAAGTCTAATACATCATGAACAATTGGGATTTATTCAAGTAGTACAGGTTTGGTTTAATATATGAAAATTGAACAATATGATCCTCCATATTAACACAATAAAGAGAAAAACTGCATGACTGCTCCAATATACAGTATACATAAGAATTTTTTGAAAAATTCAACACCCATTTATAAAAACCCTCAGCAGACTAGAAATAGAAAATAATACCCTCAATCCCATAAAAGGCATCTGTAAAATACCTACAGCTAGTACCAGTTGTTAAAGGGAGAAGACTCAATGCTTTCTCCCTAAGTCTGGGAACAAGACTATTCTGTCCACTCTCAGTACTTCTATTCAACATAGGTTTAGAGGTCCTAGCCAGTGCAACTGAGGAAGAAACGAAAAGTCATACAGGTTGGAAATTAAGAAGTTAAACTCCTTTTATTCATAGACAACATGTATTAAAAAAATTAATTTTCAAAAAAGATACTAGAACTAATAGGAAAGTCAAAGAATAAAATGAAGAGTTATGTTTCTAGAAATTGACAAGATAACCTTAAATTTATGTAGAAATGCAAAAGATGTAGAAGAGCCAAAACAATTTTGAAGATGAAAACAAATTTGGAGGACATAAACAATCTGATTTCAAGAGTTACTCTAAAGCTACAGTAATTAAGACAAAAGATATGCACTAAAGTAAATATTAAAGGACATTCAATATTTGAATAATGAACCTAGATAGAATCATGGCAGTTCAGGAAGGAATGAGAATTATGGAAAGGATAGTATGTGGTTAAATTTAAATGGCCATTAACTGTGTAAAATAATAAAAATGTTGCCTTGTGATATATAGACATTTGTATAATAAATTATATGACAAAAAACAGCAAAAGCCTAATTAGGAGTAGGAGGAGAAGTGGTAAAAACACTATTTTTTTAGAATAAGTCAGAAATGCATGTTGTGAAATTTAGGGCAACCAATACAAATAGTAAACAAAGGTAGAACTAACAAGCCCATAGGGGAAAATGTAAAACATTTACAATAACCTATTAAATAAGAAAATGACCATGGCAAAAGGAACACAGAACACATTGGAGAAATATAAACCAAATCATAAGATAGTAGATTTAAGTCCAAACACATAAGTAACTATTAAATGTAACTGAACTAAATACTCCTATTAAATGACAACATTTGTCAGACTGGATAAAAACAACAGTAGATACAATAGACACACCTTAAAAATAAGGATGCAAATAGATTGAAAATAAAGGAAGGGGAAAGTTTACAATGTGAATACTAAATAAAAGGAAACTATTGTAAGCATACAAATATCAAAAAGGGTAGACTCTGAGGCAAGAAGCATTGTTGAAGATGAAGGGAATATCAGTCCACCAGGAATACATTATACTTCTGGATTTCTTTGAAATGAATAATAAATTCAAATTATATAAAGCAAAATGTGACAGAACTAAAAGAAATATAGAAAAATCCTCCATCATAGTGATAGATATTTTTCAGTAAATGAAAGGTAAAACAGTAATGCTTTTAGAAAATAACACAGGAGAGTATCCTTAGTGTTTTGGGGGAGGAAAAGATTTCATAAACAGAGTGCAAAATATGCTAGCTATTAAAATGATTAAATTTCTACAAAATCAAGAACTTAGCTTCATTGAAAGATAATTTTAAAAGAGTGAAACCCAAACTAGAAAATGAGAGAAAAGATTTGCATTGCATATACCCCTCAAAGAATTCATATCCATAATATAAAAATAACTGCCAGAAGACATTAAAAATAGATAACCCAATTTTTAATGCACAAAACACTACACAAAAGAAAATATCCAAAGTAGCAAAACTTGTTAGAAAAATATGCTAAAGCTAACTGGACATCAGGGCAATGCACAGAATGGCTTAATTTAAGTCTCACGATACCCTGCTTTGGCAAAAAGGTAGAACTGGATCTCCCATACACTGCTGTTGGGACCATACACTTTTACCACCAGTTGGAAAAACTGTTTGGCACTATCTACTAAAGCTGAACACATGAACACCTTATTATGTCACAATGCCACTCATAGATATACGTCCAACACAATGAAACACATGTGCACCAAAAGGCATGTACTTGTGTTTGTAGCAGGAGTATTGGTAGGAGCCTCAAACTGGAAACAACCACAGTAGAATGGGTAAGTACATTGTGGTAATTTCAAACAATGAAATGTGCAGACTGCCGCATGCAACAGCATAGATGAATCTCTCAAACACAATAGTAAATGACAGAAGCAAGACCAAAAAAAAAAAAAAAAGGATGAAAGAATGAAAGAAAATATGCACACCAGCAGAGTTAGATTTACTATAAGATAATATGGAGGTCCTTTAACTTGCTCAGATTCCATCTAAGGCCCTGTACCTATTATTTTATTTATAATTATGTATTTGCTTATTTAAAGAGAGGCCCAAATGGTTTAAGCTTCTCACCCTCATGAATCTCTTCTTTCCTCAACCTATACATTTGTAAAGTAGTAAATTAACCTTATAGTGCTAGATATCAAGTTGGTGGTTACCCCTAAAATAGAACGGTTAATGATTGGAAGTAGACATAGGAGTGGCTTCAGGGATGCTGTTAATTCTGTATTTATTAATCAGCAGTGATTAATCAGTGATGTTAAATGTTTAGAACAAGTTTAGCAACTTGTTTTCTGGAACAAAGCTCCTAGTAGTTAAATATTCTCATGCTGCCCAATTTCAAGCTACCAACATTTCAACAACCAGTGACAAAATTCCTGAATATTTAACAGTTGGATCCCACAAGTTGGTACAAGCCATCTCCAGCACATCATCCTGGGGTGTGGTTTTATGGCCATGTTTACTTTAGATATTTCATTGAGATATAAACTTAGGATGTGGAGTACCTTCTGTATATTATATACTTAAATAAAAATAAAACATTAAGAGTTCTAGAGGATGTGCTCTCCCAATGAGGAAGTATTCAAAAACAAAACCAAAAATGAAACAAAATTAATAAACACTGAAGAACTCCCAAATAAATTCAAGTTATTATGGGAATGGACACAGGGAAAAATTTTTTACAAATTGGTTTGAAAAATAAGATATTATCAATACATCTGAGCTTTCAAAACTCTATGCACAAATCTCTGTTAGCACCCTTTCACATTCCATTGTAATTATATATTTATTTTTATGCAGTTTCTTAGTAGGCTGTGAGTAGCTTAAGGGAAAGAACTGTATTTTATTCATAATCTTAGCCACATAAAAATGGCTGACGTTAAATAAATGTACTGAATAAATAAAATAATCACAAAACATGGCAGTATTTAAAAGAATTATGACAAGAGCAGATGCATGATATTGGAGGTCAAAACAGGGAGAAATTACTTCTAGCTGCTACGATCAGGGAATCATGGAAGCTATTACATATATTTCTATGTACTTGGCTACATAATTCTTACTGCAATAAAATGCTTCACCTAGCTTCCACAAGAGGTCATAGTCTTCTTCCTTGGTCTAATGAGACTAAGGGATTTTACTTAGCAAACCAGGCATACAACAGCTGAAAGAAAAGAGCTCACTTTTTCTTTGATGATATTGCTGAGTGCAGAAATTATGCAAAACAAGCAGGAAAAAATCCTGTGTGTGTATTTCAAAGTATTACACAGACACTTAAAATAAATTTTGATTCTACATTTAGCTGTTTTGAGTACAGTCTAAAGTGTCAATAGCTTTCTATAGGTTATAGTCCCTGAAAACTTTCCTTAACTAAGAGTGAAATGAAAGCTTAGCAAAAAGAATCAGCTATTGCCTGGTATGGCTACTCCTCTTGAACCTTCAGATTTCACAGTTGCCAATGATACCTCAATCAGACTCGCAGGAAATCTGACCTCAAATAGCATTTTTTATGTCCAAAGGCAGAATTGGCAAATGATTAAATAGGTATTCCTTGCCATCCTGTGTTGGTTCCCCGCCCCCCAACACCAATGGGCCAAATGCAACACAAAGTCAGTGCTAGATGAAATGCACGTGTGTGTGTCTGTTTTCCTCTTTGGGTTGGGCCAAAAAAAGTGTTATCCTAGTGTTATCTAGAGGTGGCAAATCACTTTCCCTTGCAGAGACTCTGTTCTGGACAAGTAGTGGGGGCAGAGTTGGATAAGAAAGGAAGAATTCACAAATCTATGTTTGCTGGAATAACTTAATCTATATTAAGGTTGCCCAAAGTGTGTGTTTCCATACTGCTCAGATTCTGTTGATAAATGCATTTCAGGGTCAGGGTCAGTGACAACACTGGAGTCTAAATTCATGTTAGCAAATACTGAAAGGAGTGTGGGGAAGAAGGGAGTTGATCACCAGCCTAAACACCAAGGACAAAGGCACCATCAACCTTTGGAGCCTAATGTCACATCGGATTCCACAGCAACAGTGGTCATCATGCCTCAGAGAAAGCTGTAGAATTGCAGGGAGTTGCTGATCACTAACAAGGGAAGGAGGACCAGGTCCAGAGACCTCCAAAAACAGATCGAGTAGTAGAGAGAGAATGCTACTTCATTCTTCCCAAACTAGATAGACTGGAAATAACACACAATACATTTTATATGATTTTGAATTATCCAGATTTGAAAGAATGTGATACAAAAATCGTAGCAAAGTCTCAATTTATGCAAATAATTGATATAGTGAAAACTCCCGACATTTTTAATGTGTAAAGAATCATATATTTTAAAGCTGCTGGGAGCAAGTGAATTGCATGGTGTAGTACCTCTTTGGTTGATAAACAGAAACACCTCCCATCCTTTGTCAGAATCAGCCTTTCTTGTGGGGGCTTCCTGCACCTGGGAGGACACTTAGCAGCATCCTGGCCCCTACCCACTGCCTGCCAATAGCAACCCCCCTCCCCACTGTGATAACTGAAAACGTCTCAGGACATTACCAAATGCCTTTTGAGGGGGCAAAGTTTCCCCCAGTTGAGAACCACTGCTCTAGGGACTATGTGAAGAGCAGTGTGTCTTGAGTGTAATGAGTTAGGGTAAAATGGTTTGACATAAGTTTAGAGTTAAACAGGGGATAGACCCGGAAGGGCCTTTAGGTCTTGTCAAGGAATTTGGATTTTATTCTCAATGTAAAGCCATGGAGCAGTTTAATCAGAAGTAATGGGATCACACCCTGACTTCTAGGTGGAGAATACATTATAGGAAGGCAAGAAAGACAACTGTAAAAATAGTTAGGATGCATCTGCAAGCAAGAGACGATGGCAATTTGGACTATGGTAGTGTCAGAAGAAATAGATTCAGGATAAGCTGTGGAGGTAAGAACAGCAAGACTTACTGGAGGTCACAGAAAGAAGGAATTAAGGATTAATCCTAAATTTCAGGCTTGAGAAATTGATGTGATGGTGTCTGTGGTAGATTAAATTTGGCTACAAATTCTCTGCTAATCCCTTCATTGAAAGAGAGATTATAATCTCCACCACTACCACTACCATACTACACACACCTTTTGACTCTGAGTTGAACTTGTCTGACCCAGAAATACAGCGGAAGTGACATTCTGGGACTTCTGAGTCTTGGTTAGAAGAAGCTTTGCCCATGTTTCTGGGGACAATTGCTTTTAGTGCCCTGAGCTTTCAAGTAGGAAGTTTGACTACTGTGAGTCAGTCATACTATGAGAAAGCCTCAGACAGCCAAGTGGAGATACCAGCAGGGGCAGGAGTGACAGGGAGGTGAGGGGAGGGAAATCTGCCCATCCAACCCCCAGCTCTTCCAACTTCCAGCCAGTAGTGTTATTTCAGCTGAGGCCCCAGACATTATGGCGTGTCTAATGAGTGATGGGTGATCCCCACTGTGCCCTGCTCAAATTCCTTATGCACAGAATCTTGGGATATAATAATAAATTATTGCTTTAAGTCACTAAGTTCTGGGATCTTTGTTATGCAACAATAGGTAATAGGACCAGTGTCATTTATTAAGATTCAAAAGCTTTGAAGAATTAGTTTAGGAGAGAAATCAAGAGTTTCAGATGTATTAAGTTTGTGAAGCTTGTGAAATATATGTGGGAAGAGAACAGTAACCAATTCCTATAAGAACCTTGATCTTAGGGGAGACTTTGGGCTTAAGATATAAATTTGGAAGTTACTAATATAGAGATAGTATTGAGACCCACAGCAATAATTAAGATCACTTAGGAGAAAATATAAGGAAAGGAGAGAAGGGAACTTCCATTAAGCCCTATGAAACCCCAATATTTACAGATTAAGTGGACAAAATATTCCTTTTTGTGTTTGCTTATTTTATGTCATGGATTTTCTTTTATCCATCTTTTTATCAAACTATTACCCCTCCTCCTTCAACTACAAACTCACCTTGTATTATAGTTACAAAAGCAGAATTAATTGCCCTCATATCTGTTCCATTGGACTTTTCAAGGAATCTATCTTTTCTCTCACCATATCAGAAGTACTTAAGTGCCTATATTACTCCTAGACAGTGGTTTCCAAACTTGATTGGCAATTAGAATAAGCAAAGCCTTACCATAGAGCTCCTGACTCTGTGGGTCTAGGAAGAGCTCATGAATACCTATTTTTGTAAAAGTTCCTCAGCTAATTCTAATGCACCCAATCCATGGCCTAGAATTTTAGAATTCTTTCCAGAGATTCTGAACTTCCCTGGGGTAGATACCACTGAGTAAGGGGAAAATATAACAGAGTGATTGAAAGTATGAATTCTAGTGCCTAATTTAGAATTCTAGTTTTACCACCCATTAGCTCTATGTTTTTGGTAGAGTAATTAATCTCTCTGGGATCAGTTCCCTCATTTGTAAAATGGAGTTAATTGTGAGTTTTGTTGTGAAGCACACTACACCTGGAGTAAGGCAGCTTGATACATACTCACTATTATTATTATTAACTTTGTGTTCTAAACTCCCAGCACAGGGCAACATGGTCCATGCTAAAACAGTACTTTCTGAATCTCTTTGAAAGGAAGTCAAGTAAATTTAACTTTACAGAAGATTCCCAGTGCTAAATATAAAAATACTTTATAACTAACTAGGGTCTAATTTAACATATATTCTTAGAAACAAGATGAATAGGCTGTGGAAACTGCCATTAGCCTGGTGGCAGTAGCAGTAGTCAGGATAGGCTAGGTTATGCAGATTTAACAAATTAACCCTGAAATCAGTGACATAACACAAGAAAAGTACATTTTTTTCATCATGACACGTGACTAATGCTAGTCAGGAAGAGGTAGAAGGGGAAGCTCTACTCCATCCAGGCTGACAGTGTCTCTACCGTATGGAACATTTCCTTGCTGGGCAGAGGAAAAGACAATGGGAGAATCACTAACTGTTCACATGTTGACCCAGAAGGAATCTGCATCACTTCTGCTCATAGCCCATGACCAGAATGACCCCAGCTAACTGTAAGGAGTATGAGGAACATGAGAGAGTTGATGGGATTTTTGGTGAGTCTAGCCTACTAGCATTCAACATAACACTTATAGCCACCAAAAATTCATTTCTTACTGTTTTCTAAGCAGTTATACAGAGTTTCTAATGGTGTTCTCACAAAACCTTTTTATCATGCATATCATCTGTTGACAAAGGAGGAAACCTAGAACTTGTAGACTAATTTGTCTCAAAATGTCCCCACATTTCACCATCCTTTAATCTCCATGGCTCACCAAGGAGGAGCTGTGGCTACTCTTTTGAAAGCTGACCCCTCCACCTGTGCTGTCTTTCTCAGAACTTTGCATTTGACCATTTCTTTCTCCTTCATCCCCAGGCTCTCCTTCACCTCTGGTATTTCTCCTTATGGGACAAGCACCTCAAGGATTCTACATCAATTTAAAACTATAAAAAAATACCCAAACCCCTACTCTGTTCTGAAATTTCATTTCCCTTTACTTTTAAATTTCTCAAAACATAGATCTATATGTCTTATTTCTACTCCCTTACTACTCACCTAAAATCATGACATCTGCTCTTTGGTCTCACGATAACTGTAGTTATCCTACATAGCTGCAGATACACAGGTATTAGAAATCACAGTGAAGCTGAATGAACTAGAGTTTTAGAAGCTGGATTTGAGTCCCTGCACCTTAATACCTTGGAACCCCAGGCAAACTTTTTAATTAAGTAATCTCCAATTCCTCATTCCTGAATAGTGGCTCAATAATATTTGGGCTGCCAACCTCACAGACTGGTTAGATAGATTTAATGCAATCAGGTAAATAAAAGTGATTGAGAAACCATGTAATTCAGAATATCCCCTTATAATTTTATTTTCAAATTTAATGACCTCAACTCAGTCCTTGACTCTTTCTGCATATTGTCATTCTCCAAAACACATCTCAACCACGTTCCATACTCTCACAAATCGTTCTGTGAATTTTCCCTCATTATTTTTTCTCCTCAGTTTATTGACTTGGTCAATGTGCTCCCCAGTTTCAAACCTTTCCCTAGTTCTTTGCCTCCCTCTTCCTTCCCCAGTGACTTCCCTCCACTCATCTCCTCCTCACAGAGGATCTTCTTGATGGTGACCTCATGCCTCCATCATCTATACCCTCTCATTCACACACTGACCCATATATTTGTCTTCTCCACAGACTTAACATCATTTTATCCACCTGTTTTTCTTCCAGTTGTCAAATCCAATGAACATTTTTCAGGCCTTATCTTATTTGAATTTCCTGCAAATGATCTGTTCACTACTTTCTAATTGAAATTTTCTTCTCCTTTGCCCTTTATGACAGCATTTCCTTCTGTCTCTGTAGCCATCCCTTTCCAGGCTTTTCCTCAGGATTTCCTTCTTTTCTCCATCCCTAAAGTGTTGATGTTTTTCAAGGTTCTATCCTTAATCCTCTTCCCTATTCATTTTAAATATACATCCATGGATTATTTAATCTATTCTCATGAGTTTAGAAAAGTTAGCATTCAAATGCTGACGATCTCTAAAGCTACATTTATAACCTGAAAAGGAAACCAGAAACCCACCTCTAATGTATTTCCCACATAAATGATATTGAGTTATTTTTCAAAACTGTACTACATGAATCATTGACTCTAGCAAGACCCATCTACCCATTGCTCCTCAAACATACCTGACTCATCTCTACTTTTATGCCATTTCAATTGCTCTATTGGAATTACTCCTTCCTCCATCCTCTTGCACTAATCCAAGTATTACTGATTCTTTATGTTCTACCAGTTCCCAAGGCCTTCCAGCAACGCATCTCAGCCCATAATTTTTTTTCTGAATTAGTTTCTCTTATACACACAGTTTAAGATATCCTGCTAGGATATGACACTTTTCTTCTTAGAACTTTCTTAGTCCCCCAGATGTTTGATCCAACATTTATTTTATATATATGGCTCTCCAACCCAGCCACAGCTGACTGAATCAGGAAGTAGTGACCAAGATGAACCAGTCAGAATCTCTGTCCTAATAACTAGAATTGGGACTCAGAGATAGCTAATGACTCTGGCTTGATTACTTAAACAAACAAACAAACAAAAAAACCCACATAAAGTTCAGAATAACAAGGAAGGCATTTTTAGCCACATGCACAATGAAGCAGGAAAATCTTGATCTACAGAAAAACAAAGAAGGAAAATGGTAGGCAGAGGGGTGCAGAGATGAGGTTTGAAGTCAACTGCTGACAAGGTTTCTAACAGTTTTGCATTCTCTTGTGATATTTTACTGCATATCCTGCCTTGGGCAAAGATATTCAGGTAGCCATCTAATTCCTTTTTTGCTTTGTGGTTTGAAATAATTTTATGATACTTTCAGAAAAAAAAAAAAAAAAAACGTGGCCAGGAATCACCCGTTTTTACACTTAATCACATATTACCTCATGCTGTTGCTTAGCTGTTTCAAGTATGTATATTTCTCTAATTAGGTTGCAAAGCTTCTCTAATGTGGGAATTTTGTCTGATTTTCTTTTCCTTAAATCCTCCCACTAGTGCCTTCTACAGTAAGCACTGTGGGAACTCAATGAAACCCACTGAGGCAAACTCTTTATTAAGCTTAACTCTGTTTCTCCCCTTCATAGTCTACTACAATGTTTTGAATGTATTTGATACTCTCATATTTGAGTTAAACAAATGAGTTTTTGATATTCCCATATCCATTCCTTTCAATCTTCTACCATCACATCTTAAAAAAAAGAAATAAATAGGAATACAACAAGGAACTTATGTTTAGACAGAGAAAGAAAAAACAAACAAAACCTTGTTCAAGATAGGAGGCTGATAAGAAATTTCCTCACAAAATCAAATTTTTTCTTATTCTAATATTTTCTTAATCTTTTTTAGTATTTGCTTCATTTTCATAAAGGTGGTGGGGCGGGGAGTGATATTCAAATAATCAAACCCCAAATTATGGACCAAGTAACTCTATTTTTAATTATTTGCAAACTTAATGATTACATCCAAATCTGTTTTGATTACCACTGAATGGAAAGAGGCTAGAATTAGAAAGTTGAACTGGAGTCTTTTCCTCGCTCTGTTTTTAATTAATTATATGACATTGGATAAGTTATTTAATATTTTTGTACTTCATTTTCTTCAGCTGCCAATTGACAATAATATACTATACATCTCATAAGAAAATGCAAAGATGAAAAGAGGTAATAAATAATTAGAAAAACTTTTAGAAAACTATATTAAATGTGATCATAGGAAGACTAATAATCAAATGATACTACTTTGCAATTGTAGTAGAATTGGGCTGAATGTGAATAGAAACCTCCAGAGATTTAAAATATCCCTAAACTTATAATGAGATTCTCTCTTCTCCAGGTCCCTTTCTTAGCCTATGTTTAACCTGCCTGCCATTTATCCTCCCCAATCTTTTTCTGGTTTCTCTTGAGGCCAGAGTGCCAGCTGTGTTCAATTGTGTGATAATTCTGTGCTATGAACAATTCTCCTGAGGAAGCAAACATGGACTCCGTGAATAGTCTTGGAAAGAGAAAAGCTCCAACCTGCAAACTCATAATATCAGTCCCTTGAAGTTGCTCTTATCACTATACTGTTCATAAAGACCTTGAAGCAGGAAATAATGGCCCTGTGATGGAAACCAGAGCATCTCACAATGCAAATACAGTGAATGATAACTATTATCAGTTGGGGGCCCCTAAGCTACACCTCAGAGCTTAGTGTCAGACAGGCTGAAATGTGTCTGGTCTTCATTAACCAAGGATGACCCTAAAATGGGAGATATTGGTCAAGCCATGGCAAATCTCTATGACAAGCTTTTTATATGGATCCATTTTCATTTCAGATAAGACAATGAGGGAAGGACAATGTTGATTTCCCTTGATTTATATTTTTAGAACAAATCCAGATAGAATGATAATTGTTGTTTTAGTGATAGAAGGTGTGTGTGCCTAGAGATTGATGGGGAGAAAACTGTTATAAAAATAATTCTCAAACCTGAGAAGTAAACACCACTCTTGCATAAACATGGTTGCTTTTTCTCCCATTTTTATTTGTCTTCACTATGGTTTTTCTAAGTCACAAAACAAGAGCTTAAATCTCGCCTTTAAATTTTTTGAGTAAATGAAGAGAAGTCTTGTCTGTGAAAATGCTCCCTGACCAATTTTAATACCTTAATGAATAATAGATAAATTTCATTTCCTCCTGATCCTCTCTCTACATGGCAGCCAAAGTGATCTTTTGAAACTCCAAATCTAATCATGTCACTGCTTGATTAAAATCCTTCAACAAGTCCCCATTATCCTCAGGATAATGTCCAAATTATTATATTTTTAAAAAGAGCTTTATGATCAGCCCCTGATTGTCTCTCACACTTTCTCTACCCTATGCCTTGTAATACACTCCTCTGTTACACTACTTCCCCGGCCACACAAAACCAAGTACTCTGGGTTCTAGTCACACTGACTTTCTTGACTCCCTTACAGGCCCCTAAAACCACCATGTTCTCCCCCTCCATCTAAGAAGAGTTTAACTGATTCCTAATCCTGAGGTGTGCCCCTTTCTACATGCCCCTCAAGCAACCTGTACTTATATTCTCATACTTTTATCATAGGTATCAATTAACTCCTCAAGGTCAGTGTCACCTTATTTCCCCAGCACTTAGCCCAAAGTCTAGCAACAAGGAATTGCTCAATAAATACCAGAGGGAAGTTCTATGAAAGATGGCTGAAAGATACAGAGGAAGGAAAAGGGAGAAGAAGAAAGATACTAGGGAGATCAAGAGCGTTAGAGTAATCTGGTGTATTGCTGAGTCAGCTATCACCATTCCTCTCTGGTTTCTTTAGTTCCTCCTGATTCTCAGTTCTGGAGGGAGTAGTTGACTACTGTCTTCCTCCCGTGCTCTAGGACATCCCCATCTCTGCTCCTTCCCTTTTCCTGAATTGCGTACTCTCCAAATCAGTATTTGCTTTTCACTGTCCCATTCCTCCCAGGTCTTCTTAGATATTATTCCCACTAAAACAAACTTCTTTTGTCTCAAGACCCCTAGACATTAAAAGTTATCCCTTTTTCATTAAAGACCGATGCTATCTATTGTATCTCCATCACAAAAATACATCACATAATGGAGGAACATTCTAGTAAGATCCAGGAAAGGCTGCCAACGATGAAACCAAAGAGCACACAGAGAGCATTGATCTTCTTAATTCAATCTGTCTCTTATCGCTTTACATCCATTTAATTAGACATCTCCAATGTGAAATAAATGGCAGTATTAAATGTAGCAGGGTGCCCTATAAAGATTAGACTTGTTTTCTTATTGCATTTTTCTTTGTTAATGATAGAAATTGCTACTCAAATCACAGTATAGGCAGTGGCAGGAATTCATCATGAGAGGTGGCCTTTCTTGCAAGAGTCAATGCTGAGAGAGGAGCCTCTAAAGGGGGAGAGAAATTATCCTCTAAGGAAAAGAAAGAAAAGAAGGACAGACTTTCCTGGAGTGTACATGCAGCAACAGACATCAGAATCAATACTGCCTCCAATACATCTATTTTGCGCCTATTTACAACTGCCTGGAAAATTGACTAAAACCTGCCCACCTAGATTTGTAGACTCTAAGAATGTGACCTTGAGGAACTGCACTGGCAAATTTCTGATTATGCCACTGTCTTCTGAACTCAACCCTTCGCACATAAACACATAAATGTAACAACACTATTGCCTTAACTTTGCATGTCTTGAAATTAACTACATATACACTTATATACAATGGCAAATCAGAGACCTTCCTAAATAGTTTGAGTCCATTTGTGATCATGCCCAAATTCACTATTAATACAAATGATGTATAATATTTTTAATGTATTTTCTTCATTATTTTATGGTTTTCAATGGGAAATTCTAAAAACAAAAAATCACTTCAAACATTCATTCATAATGAACTACCAGGGCGATTAAACATGAATAACATATACATGCAATTAGCTATATGTGCTTTAATTTATGCCTATGGAGATAACAAATGAGAATATTTCAATAACAGCCTAGTAAGTTTTTTCATGCAGACATGTGATCTGAATCATTCTGGTCAAATTTTTTCTACAAAAAGCGTGAATGTTCCTACAGTTAGAATTATCAAGATAATCTTTCATTATACAACCTGCCCTCTTTTTTTTAAGTATATAACTCTTGTGACCATTTTCTAACAATCACTCTAGCATCTCCATAAGCATTTCACTGAGTAAAATTTAATTTAAAAGTTATTCTTCCAAACAAAATAAAATGGAGCCAGCTGCCAAATGCTATGGGAGTTCGGATGTTATAGTGGTTTCTTGAAAGAGGCATAAATTGCCTACAGATTATGGCTTTTTTTCTTTGAAAGGAGCAGATTCCAGAGATAAAATGTTCAGAAGGTTTACTTCATATTTTGTCCTAAAAGAAACAAGTGCTTGTAGCTTAACAAGACTAAACCCTCACGCAGGTCATCAATATGTAACATTTCCTGTTCCTTTCACAGTACAACTAATCAATAAATACCACAAAGCACATAGTACAATCACACTTAGGTGGAACAGAAGAGGCATAAAATAGTCCACCCACAAAATAACCTCAGTCACCAGAGGAATGATATAATTCTCTGGAAATGAGAAGTACCCTACCTTTCAAATAATTTTCATATCAAGAAATAGAAATTGTTAGAGAAAAAAGGAGACAGGCTTTACAGAAAATTACTAAAATAAGCAGTGTGTCTATGACATCTACCCAGAAATTTCTATTGTGTTCTGATTTCTATAGACATTTTTAATATCATTGACATACTTCCTCCTTCTCTACAGATCATCAATATTTCTTAACTCCACAATCTAGCACAATCCAATAAATTGCCTCTTTGCAGTATTGTATAAAAATCTCATTCTTACTAGAACATAAGCTCCACTAATAAGGGATATGCTTCTGTTCTGCTCACTGATGTATCATGGGCACCAAAAACAGTGCTTGATGCATAAATAGTGTTGCTTAATGAATATTTGTTGAGGAATTCGCTCCTTCTACCTATTATCTGATTAGGCATAAATTCAGAGTCTGCATTATGTTGTCTGTGTCTGTGGTTCTAATTTTTTTACTTCCAAGGATACCATTTACTATTTATTCACCTTGGATTTCATGTTTTGAACAATTTGATCTACCAATTGGCTTATATTAAGTAACAGTTTTCCATTTGTATAGGTGTGTACACGTGTGTTTTAAATTATTAATCAAAAAATGAGTATGAGAAAAAGAATGTTGCCATATTGAGTGAATATAAAATTCTACTCAAAACAAGAAACGTGGAGAAGGGTCCAGGTTGCAAGAAGACCCTGCAGGAAGACACCTCCTCCCATGGACACACCAAATCTATACCTACATATAGAACAACTCCTCCTGAAGAAGACCTGCAGGCTGATTGAACAGCTACTGTGTATACATGGACCACATACAAGTGGGTATCAAACACATAGTTACAATATCCATGGGAACCCCACCTCCAATGCAACAACCTGCAGTGGGGAGAGATATTGCTGAGGAGCCCAAGCACAGACTCACCCACCCTGGGACACAGCAAAAAAAACAGTTTAAAGGGCACCTAGACTATATTGCAAAGAAATCCTTTTACTAACCCTAGAGTTTCTGCCAAATGGGCAGGGATCTGCTAGAGCCCTCTCCAGGGTCAGAGGCACCAGTGAGCAACATTGCTTGAGCCCTCCCAGGACTCCCCCCAGCATTGCCTGCTCCAGCTCCAGCTACCCCACCAAGGCAGCCTCAGGCACAATGCTCCCCATGGACTGCCCCCAGACCGCACCCACTCTAGACCCAGCTACCTTGCTAAAGTGGCCTTGGGCACACCACTCCCCAGGAAGTGCCCCCAGCTCACACCAAATCCAGCTCCAGCTGGCCAAGCCACCAGTCACAAGCAGTCTACACAGGGTATGCTCACACACCAGGCCACTCCCTCAAGACCAGGAGAGGTAGCTGTTTTGCCTAATTCATACAAACAAAAACTGAAAGTCAAACAAAATGAGAGAGGAATATGGTCCAAACAAACAAACAAACAAACAAAAAAACAAATCAAACCCCAGGGAAAAAAAACCTAATGAAATGGAGATAAGTAATTTACCTGATAAAGAATTCAAAGACAAGGTCATAGGATGTTCACCAAACTAGAAGAATTAAAGAGCTCAGTGAAAACTTCAACAAAGACTTGGAATAAACAAGAAAGAACCAATCAGAACTGAACAATGCAATAACTAAAATTTAAAAATACACTCGAGTGAATCAAGAGCAGATAAGAGAATACAAAAGAATGAATAAGTAATCTGGAAGACAGAGAAAAGGAAATCACCCAATCAGAATAGCAAAAAAAAAAAATTTTTTTTTGAAAATGAGGACAGTTTAAGGGACCTCTGGGACAACATCAAGCATACTAACATTTGCAATATAGGGGTACAAAAAAGAGAAGAAAAAAAGGGACAGAAAAACTATCTGAAGAAATGGCTAAAAATTTCCCTAACTTGGGGAAGGAAACAGACATCCAGGTACAGAAAACACAGAAAAAATCCCAAACAAGATGCACCCAAAGAGATTCACACAAAACATTATCTTTAACTTTTGCCATTTTAATTATAATCTTAAAGGCAGGAACAGAAGGCAACTCATCACATACAAGGGAAACCCTATAAGACTATCAGCTGATTTTTTTTCAGCAGAAATTTTACAGGCAAGAAGGGAGTAGCAGGATATATTTAAAGTGTTGTAAGGAAAAAACAAAAACAAAAACAAAATAGTGTACTGTATCCAGCAAGGTTATCATTCAGAATTGAAGGAAAGATGAAGAGTTTCCCAGACAATCAAAACTTAAAGGAGGACTTTCCAAGATGGCGGAGGAGTAAGAGGACATGGAGTTCATCTTTCCCCACAAACACACCACGAATACATCTACAAATGGAACAATTCTCACAGAGCACCTACTGAACACTAGCAGAGGACCTCAGACACCTAAAAGAACAAGAAAGATCCCCATGTAACCAGGTAGGATGAAAGAAAGACAAAGGGAAAAAGAAGAGGAGAGGAAGCAGGATGGGGCCTGCATCTCTGGTGGAGAGCTGAAGGTGAGGAGAGGTTCCCACATCTGGGAAATCCCCTTACCAGTGGGGAGATCAGCTGGGACAGAAGGGGAGTGTTGGGGGCTCAGAAGAGAGACAACAGCCAGTCTGTGGCAGGCAGAACAGAATAATACCTACACAGATGGTCTGTGCCACAGCCGTGCATGCCCCAGCCTGAGACGTGTGTACACCAGTGCGCATGGGGGCTGGGGGCTGGAACGTGGGGTTGGAGAGCAGACTGGGAGAGGAGACTGCTATTGGCTGTGAGGAGAGAACCTGAAGGGATGGGAGTGAGGGGCTCTGCAACCGGGAATGCTCATTGAGAAAGCCTGGACCACCACAGAAGCAAAGCACCATTGTCGAGTGATGTGCAAAGGGCAGTGCCACCATTGAAGCCTCTCTCCTCATGAGCCAGTCCCTGCCTCCACGAGCACTAGGGAGGGCTCCCACCAGAGTGGGCTCATGCACCCCAGCCATTGCCTCCTCTGCCCTCCCTCCCACCCCACCTGGGAAGCATGCTTGCCCAAATTGCCACCTTACAGGCTCACATGTTCCAATTGCTAGCACCCTCCTACCCCAGCACCCTCCCACCTGGGCAGCCTGCTCACCCAGATCACTGCCTTGGCTCTTTCCTGCATGAAGGGCTCTTTCCTGCATGATGATCTCATGTGCTCTGGCATCCTCTAGGGCAGACTGTGGTGGGAAGAACACATGCAGGGGTGGGGCTGAAACTACTGCTGAGCCCCAGGGGGTGTGTGACTAGGGAAGAAGAGCTGAAATCTCTCCTTGCAGCTGCATGAACTACAGAGTTTCATCTCCACTGATGACTTCCTAAATTAAGCACCTGTGAAACATCTAAAAGGACAAGTGCTCCTGCAGCTGGGACAGGTCTGGCTTTAGCAGCTGTGAGCTTTTGGACAAGTACACATGGGGGTTGGGCCAGGACAGAGTCTGAGCTGCCTCCATAGCTCCCACAGTGGGTCCAGGTGCACAACTACTTCAGTCCTGGGACCTGAGCTCAGTGGATTTGTGCTGATGGCCTGGTGAAAACAACACCTGAGAGTCACCAGGGCCAATTGCCAGCATAACCACAGTTAAGGTGGGATTGAGAGCAGTGCCAACAACAGTGTATTTTGTGAGCCCACACAGTGGGCAAAAGGGGACACAACAGAGCACATTCACAGGTGAACAGCTCCAGAGGAGAAAAAATCAGTGGCTTCTCTCCCAGTGGGAGTGCTCCAATGCCACCTACCTCACACCACAGACCAGAATCACAGCTAAGAAACAGATCTGGGGGCCTCTACTCCAACAACTAGGGAGCAGAGCCCACCCCTGACAGGGAAGTGACAACCACAGAACAAAGGGGAGGCCCCACTCAATATCCAGGGCAGGCTCCGGTCACCACAACACCAGTCAAACTGTCTATCAAGGGGATAAAGGCACAAGCCTCTGGACCAAACTCACCCACCAGGGGGCAGACACCAGAAGCAAGATGAACTACAATCCTGCAGTCTGTGAAAAGGAAACCACAGACCCAGTAAGTTAGACAAAATGAGATGACAAAGAAATATGTTACAGATGAAGGAGCAAGATAAAAACCTACAAGAACAACTAAATGAGGAGGAGAAAGGCAATCTACCTGAAAAAGAATTCAGAGTAATGATAGTAAAGATGATCCAAGATCTTGGAAAAAGAATGGAGGTGCAGATCAAGAAGATACAAGAAAGGTTCAACAAAGACCTAGAAGAATTAAAGAACAAACAAACAGAGATGAACAATACAATAACTGAAACGAAAAATACTGTAGAAGGAATTAATAGCAAAATAACTGAGGCAGAAGAACAGATAAGTAAGCTGGAAGACAGAATGGTGGAAATCACTGTGGTGGAACAGAATAAAGAAAAAAGATGAAAAGAAATGAGGACAGTCTCAGAGACCTCTGGGACAACATTTAAGGCACCAACATTCAAATTATAGGGGTCGCAGATGAAGAATAAAAAGAGAAAGTGCCTGGGAAATATACTTGAAGAAATTATAGTTGAAAACTTCCCTAACATGGAAAAGGAAATAGTCACCCAAGTCCAGGAAGTGCACAGAGTCCCATACAGGATAAACCCAAGGAGGAACACATCAAGACACATATTAGTCAGACTAACAAATTTAAATACAAAGAAAAAATATTAAAAGCAGCAAGGGAAAAGAAAAATAACATACAAGGGAATCCCCATAAGGTTAACAGCTGATTTTTCAGCAGAAACTGCAAGCCAAAGGGGTCTGGCATGATATATTTAAAGTGATGAAATGGAAAAACCTACAACCAAAAATACTCTACCCAGCAAGGCTCTCATTTAGATTTGACAGAGAAATCAAAAGATTTACAGATAATCAAAAGCTAAAAGAATTCAGGATCACCAAACCAGTTTTACAACAAATGCTAAAGGAACTTCTCTAGGCAAAGGAAAAAAAGAAAAAAAAAAAAAAAGAGGTCACAATTAGAAACAAGAAAATCACAAATGGGAAAGCTCACTGGTAAAGGCAAACATACAGTAAAAGCAGGAAATCATCCATACACAAACATGATATCAAAACCAGCAAGAGTGAGAAGAGTACAAATACAGGAAAAGGGAACTGCATTTGAAATTAAGAGACAAGCAACTTAAAACAACCTTGTATATACATATGGACTGCTTTATCAAAACCTCATGGGAGATGCAAACCAAAAAACTACAATAGATACACACACAAAAAAGAAAAAGCAACCCAAACACAACACTAAAGATGGCCATCAAACCACAAGAGAAAAGAACAAAAGAGGAAGGGAAGAAAAAAGATCTGCAAAAGCAAACCCAAAACAATTAAGAAAATGGCAATAGGAACATACATATCCATAATTACCTTAAATGTAAATGGACTAAATGCTCTAACCAAAAGACATACACTGGCTGAATGGATACAAAAACAAGACCTGTATGTATGCTGTCTACAAGAGACCCACTTCAAACCTAGGGACACATACAGACTGAAAGTGAGTGGATAGAAAAAGATATTTCATGCAAATGAAAATCAAAAGAAAGCTGGAGTAGCAATACTCATATCAGACAAAACAGACTTTAAAATAAAGACTGTTACAAGAGACAAAGATGGACACCACATAATGATCAAGAGATCAATGCAAGAAGAAGATATAACAATTGTAAATATATATGCACCCAACATAGGAGCACCTCAAAATATAAGGCAAATGCTAAAAACCATAAAAGGGGAAATTGACAGTAACACAATAAGAGTGGGGGACTTTAACATCCCACTTACATCAATGGACAGATCATCCAGACAGAAAATTAATAAGGAAAAACAAGCCTTAAATGACACATTAAACCAGATAGAATTAATTGATATTTACAGGACATTCCATCTGAAAGCAGCAGAATACAGTTTCTTCTCAAGTGCTCATAGAACATTCTCCAGGATAGATCATATCTTGGGTCACAAATCAAGCCTTGATAAATTTAAGAAAACTGAAATCATATCAAGCATCTCTTCCAACCACAACACTATGAGATTAGAAATCAATTACAGGAAAAAACTGAAAAAAACTCAAACACATGGGGACTAAACAATATGCTACTAAATAACCAAGAGACCACTGAAGACATCAAAGAGGAAATCAAAAAATACCTAGAGACTAAGGACAATGAAAACATGACAATCCAAAACCTATGGGATGCAATGAAAGCAGTTCTAAGAGGGAAGTATATAGCAATACAATCTTACATCAAGCAACAGAAGAACCTCAAATAAACAACTAACGTTACACCTAAAGCAACTAGAGAAAGAAGAACCAACAAAACCCAAAGTTAGTAGAAGGAAAGAAATCATAAGGATCAGAACAGAAATAAATGAAATAGAGATGAAAACAATAGCAAAGATCAATGAAACTAAAAGCTGGTTCTTTGAGAAGATAAACAAAATCGATAAACCTTTAACCAGACTCATCAAGAACAAAAGGGAGAGGACTCAAATCAATATAAGTAGAAATGAAAAATGAGAAGTTACAATGGACACCACTGAAATATTAGGTTGGCCAAAAAGTTCGTTCTGGTTTTTCCATACCATCTTACGGAAAAACCCAAACAAACTTTTGGCCAACCCAATACAAAGGATCATAAGGGACTACTACAAGCAACAGTATACTAATAAAATAGACAACCTAGAAGAAATGGACAAATACTTAGAAAAGGTATAACCTCCAACTCTGAACGTGGAAGAAATAAAAAATATGAACAGATGAATCACAAGTAATGAAATTGAAACTGTAATTTAAAAACTCCCAAGGAACAAAAGTTGAGGACCAGATGGCTTCACAGGTGAATTCTATCAAACATTTAGAGAAGATTTAACACCTACCTTCTCAAAGTCTTCCAGAAAACTGCAGAGAAAGGAACACTTCCAAGCTCAGTCTACGAGGCCACATTCACACTGATACCAAAACCAGACGAAGATATCACACACAAAAAAAGACAATACAGGCCAATATCACTGGTGAACATAGATGCAAAAATCCACAACAAAATACTAGCAAACCGAATCCAAAAACACATTAAAAGGATCATATACCATGATCAAGTGGGATTTATCCCAGGGGTGCAAGGACTTTTCAGTATTTGCAAATCAATCAGTGTGATACACCACATCAACAAATTGAAGAATAAAAACCATATGATCATCTCAATAGATGCAGAAAACACTTTTGAGAAAATTCAACACCCATTTATGAAAAAAACTCTCCAGAAAGTGGGCATAGAGGGAACCTACCTCAACAGAATAAAGGCCATATATGACAAACCCACAGCAAATATTATTCTCAATGGTGAAAAACTGAAAGCATTTCCTCAAAGACCAGGAACAAGACAAGGATGTCTGCTCTTATTCAACATAGTTTTGGAAGTCCTAGCCACAGCAATCAGAGAAGAAAAAGAAATAAAAGGAATCCAAATTGGAAAAGAAGTAAAACTGTCACTGTTTGCAGATGACATGACACTATACATAGAAAATCTTAAAGATGTTACCAGAAAACTACTAGAGCTCATCAATGAACTTAGTAAAATTGTAGGATACAAAATTAATGCACAGAAATCTCTTGCATTCCTATACACTACCAATGAAAGATGAGAAAGAAAAATCAAGGAAACAATCCCATTTTCCATTGCATCAAAAAGAATAAAATACCTAGGAATAAACCTACCTAAAGAGATAAAACACCTGTACTCTGAAAAACTATAAGATGCTAATGAAAGAAACCAAAGATGACACAAACAGATGGAAAGATATATCATGTTCTTGGACTGCAAGAATCAATGTTGTAAAAATGACTATACTACCCAAAAAAATCTACAGATTCCAACTGGTGTGAGAAAAAGAATAGAAAAAAATCTTTAAAAAATTAAAAAAAAAATATACTATATCACATCCATTTTAAAAGGGGGGTTCATTGGAACTTCTTGATCATAACATATAATTAAAAGTTTACTATATTTTTGGGTATGATGAGAATAATTTTTGTACATTTGTAGCCTTTAAATGGTTATTTAATGGAACTGCAAATGTATTTTCTAAAAAAAACCTTGAAAGAAAGAAAAGAGAGAGAGAGAGAAAGAAAGAAAGGAAAGAAAGAAGGAAAGAAAGAAAGAAAGAAGGAAAGAAAGAAAGAAAGAAAGAAAGAAAGAAAGAAAGAAAGAAAGAAAGAAAGAAAGGAAGGGAGGAAGGAAGGAGGGAGGGAGGGAGGGAGGGAGGCAGGCAAAGAAAAGAGCCCACAACTGGAAATAAGAAAATATACAAAAGGAAAAAAATGTCATTGGTAAAGGCAAATATATAGTAAAACCAGTGGATTAGCTACTTAAAAAGCTAGTATGCAGGTTAAAAGACAAAAGTTATACAATCACCTATAACTACAGCATGTATTTAAGGAATACACAAAATAAAAAGATGTAAAATATGGCATCAAAACATAAAGCGTGGGACAGATTAAAAATGCATTGTTTCTAGAATGCCTTCAAATTTCAGTGACTGTCAGCTTAAAATATTAGATGGCTATATATACAGGTCCATATATATGAACCTCATGGTAACCACAAACCAAAAAAACTATAATGGATACACAAAAAAGTAAAGAGAAAGAAATCCAAACACAAAACTAAAGGAATCCTTCAAACCACAAGTGAAGATACCAAAAGAAGACGAAAAGAACAAAGAAGAACTATAAAAACAATCAGAAAACAAGTGACAAAATGGCAATAAGTACATAGCTATCACATATCATTTTAAACATAAGTGGACTAAATGTTCCGATCAGAAACTTAAGGTAGCTAAGTGGATAAAGGAAAACAAAACTAATGTATATACTGCCTACAAGAGACTCACTTCAGATCTAAAGACACAAATAGGCCAAACGTAAAAGGATGGAAAAAAAGTTACTCCGTTCAAATGGACTATAAAAGAAAGCTGGGGTAGCTACACTCATATCGGATGAAATAGCCTTTAAAACAAAGACTATAAAAAAGACAAGGAAGGACATTATATAAAGATAAAGGGGTTAATCCAACAAGAGAATATGACATTTAAAATTTTTTATGCACCCAACATAGGGGCACATCAATATATAAAGCAAATATTAACAGAATCAAAAAGAGATATAGACAGCAATATAATAATAGTAGGGGACTTTAATACCCCACTTACATCAGTGAATAGATCATCCAGACAGAAAATCAATAAGGTAACACTGGCATTAAATGACACATTAAACCAAATGGACTTAATAGATATTTTTAGAACATATCATCCCAAAACAGCTGAATACATGTACTTTTCAAGTGCATGTTGAACATTCTCCAAGATAGATCACATATTAGGCCACAAGATAAATCTCAATAAATATAAGAAGATTAAAATAGTGTCAAACATTCTTTTGACCAGAACAGTATGAAACTAGAAATCAAACACAAGAAAAAAACTGAAAAAAACACAAACACGTGGATACTAAACAACTTGCTCATTTATTATAACCAATGAGTTAATGAGCAAATCAAAGAGGAAATCAAAAACTATCTTGAGACAAATGAAAATAGAAACACAACTGTCCAGAATCTATGGGACAAAGTAAAAGCAGTCCTAAGAGGGAAGTTCATAGAGAAACAGGCCTACACCTAAAGAAACAAGAAAAATCTCAAACTACCTAAATGTACATTTAAAGTAAAGAACAAGCAAAGTCCAAAGTTATTAGAAGGAAGGAAATAAAAAAGATCAGAGCAGAAAAAAAAGAGACTAAAAAATTAAACAGTAGAAAAGATCAATGAAACTAAGAGTTGGTTTTTTGAAAAGATAAACAAAATCGACAAACGATTAGCCAGAGTCATCAAGATAAAAGAAAGCCCAAATAAATAGATCAGAAAAGAGAAGTTACAACTGACACCACAGAAATACAAATGATCATAAGAGATTACTATGACCAATTATACACTAATAAAATGGACAACAGAGACAAAATGGATAAATTCTTAGAAATACATCCTCTAAGACTGAATCATGATGAAACAGAAAATCTGAATAGACTTTCTAGTATTACTAGTAACAAAATTGAATCAGTAATCAAAAACCTGGCCCCTCCCCCACACACAAAGAAGTTCAGAACCAGACAGCTATACAGGTTAATTCTACCAAACATTTAAAGAAGAGTTAACACCTATTATTCTCAAATTATTCCAAACAATTAAAGAGGAAGGAACACGTCTAAATTCACTTTACAAGGCCAGCATAGCCCTGATACCAAAACCAGACAAAAATACTACAAAAAGAGAAAATTACAGGCCAATAAGCACTAATGAACATAGATGCAAAATCCTCAACAAAATTTTAGCAAAGTGAATTCAACAATACATTAAAAGTATCATATACCATGATCAAATGGGATTCATTCCAGGGATGCAAGGATGGTTTAACATCTGTAAATCAATCAATGTGATATACCATATTAACAAAACAAAGGCTAAAAATCATACGATCATGTCAATAGATGCAAAAAGAGCATCTGACAAAATTCAACATCCATTTATGATAAAAACTCTCAACAAAGTGGGTATAGAGGAAGCATATCCCAAATTAATAAAGCCATATAAAACAAACCCACAGCTAACATCATACTCAATGGTGAAAAGTTGAAAGCTTTTCCCTAAGATTAGGAAAAAGACAAGCATGCCCACTCTTGCCACTTTTATTCAACATAGTACTGGATGTGCTAAACATAGCAATCAAACAAGAAAAAGAAATTAAAGGCATCCAAATTGGAAAGGAAAATATAAAATTGTCACTATTTGAAGATGACATGATACTATATATAGAGAACCCCAAGACTTTACCAAGCGAATTATTAGAACAATAAATGAATTCAGTAAAGTTGCAAGATTCAAAATTGATACATAGAAATTTCTGGCATTTCTGTACACTAATAAAAGAGAAATGAAGGAAACAATCTCATTCACTATTGCATCAAAAAAAAAAAATAGCTAGGAATTTAAAAAGGAGTACAGTTCTCAAACCTGTACTCTAAAGGCTATAAGACCTTGTGGAAAGAAACTGAAAATGACACAAATAAATGGAAAGCTAGACCATGATCATGGATTGGAAGAATTAATATTAAAATGTCCATACTACCCAAAGCAATCTACAGATTTAATACAATCTCTATCAAAATACCAATGGCATTTTTCATAGGACTATAACAAATAATCCTAAAATTTGAATGGAACCAAAAAAGACCCCAAATAGCCAAATAATTCTTTTTTTTAATTGGAGTATAGTTGCTTTACAATGTTTTGTTAGTTTCTGCTGTACAACGAAGTGAATCAGCTATATGTATAAATATATCTCCTCCCTCTTGGACCTCCCTCCCACTCCCCACCCATCCCACCCATCTAGGTCATCACACAGCACCAAACTGATCTCCCTGTCCTATACAGCAAGTTCCCACTAGCTATCTATTTTACACATGGTAGCGTATTTATGTCAATCCTAATCTCCCAATTCATCCCAGCCTCCCCTTCCCACTATGTGTCCACATGTCCATTCTGTACGTCTGCATCTCTGTTCCTGCCCTGCAAATATGTTCATCTGTACCATTTTTCTCGATTCTACATATATACATTAATATACATTTGTTTTTCTCTTTCTGACTTACTTCACTCTGTATGACAGACTCTAGGTCCATCTACATCTCTACAAATGACCCAATTTCATTTCTTTTTATGGGTAAGTAATATTCCACTGTATATATGTACCACATTTTCTTTATCCATTCATCTGTCAATGGACATTTAGGTTGTTTCCATGTCCTGGCTCTTGTAAATAGTGCTGCAATGAACGTTGGAGTACATGTGTCTATTTGAATTATGGTTTCCTCTTGAAAACAAAGAACAAAGGTGGAAGTATTATTCTTCCAGGCTTGAACTTATACAATAAGGCTACAGTAGTCAAAACCATGTGGAACTGGCACAAAAACAGACAGATAGATGAATGGAAGAGTAGACAGAGTCCAGAAATAAACCCACGCTCATATGATTAATTAATCTATGACAGAGAGAGGAGGCAAGAATATACAATGGGGAAAAGGCTGTCTCTTCAATAACTGGTATTAGGAAAACTGGACAGCTACATGCAAAAGAATGAATTTGGACCACTTTCATACACCATGTACAAAAATAAACTCAAAATGAATTAAAGACTTAAATGTAAGTCCTAAAACCATAAAACTTCTAGAAGAAAACGTAAGCAGTAACCTCTCTGACATCAGTCTTAGCAATATTTTTTTAGATATGTCCCCTCAGGCAAGGGCAACAAAAGCAAAAAGAAACAAATGAGACTATATCAAACTAAAAAGCTTTTGCACAGTAAAGAAAACCACTAATAAAATAAAAAGGCAATCTACTGAATGGGAAAAGGTATTTACAAATGATATATCCAATAAGGGGTTGATATTCAAAACATATAAAGAACTCACACAACTCAATATCAAAAAAACACAAACAAACAACCTAATTAAAAAATGGGCAGAGGACCTGAATAAACATTTTTCCAAATAAGACAAATAGCCAACCAATATATGAAAAGGTATTCAACATCACTAATCATCAGAGAAATACAAATCAAAACCACAATGAGATACCATCTCACACCTGTCAGAATGGCTATTATCAAAAAAGACAACAAAAAATAAGTGTTATCAAGGATGTAGAGAAAAGGGAATCCCTGTGTACTATTGGCAGCAATGTAAATTGGTACAGCCAACATAAAAAACAGTACAGAGTTTCCTCAAAAAACAAACAATAGAACTAACATATGATCCAGCAATTCCACTTCTGGGTATTTATCAAAAAAAATGAAAACACTAAGTCAAAAAGATATGTACCTCTATGTTCATTGCATCATTATTTACAATAGTTAAGATATGGAAGCAAATGTGTCCATCAATAGATGAATGTATAAGGAAGATATGGAATATATACACAATAGAATATTATTCAGCCACAAAAAAATAATGAAATCTGGCCATTTGCATCAGTTTGGATGGTCCTGGAGGATATCACAATATCCTAAGTCAGACAGAGAAAAACAAACACTGTATGATCTCATTTGTATGTAGAATCTAAAAAACAAAACAAAACAAAGGAGAAACAGACTCACAGATACAGAGAACAAACTGGTGGTTGCCAAAGGGGAAGGGGGTGGAGGGATGAACAAAATAGGTGAAGGGGGATTAAGAGGTACAAACTTCCAGCTATAAAATAAATAAGTCACAGGGACATAATGTACACACAGGGTATATAGTCAATAATACTGTAACAACTTTGTATGGTGACAGATGGTAACTGGTCATATTATAGTGATAATTTCATAATGTATAAAGCTATGGAATCACTATGTTGTATAATACCTGAAACTAATATAATATTGTATGTTAATTATAATTTAAAAAAAAACACACAAGAAATGTGGGTCAATAGCCCCTGTTGCCTTGTCGTGAGTAAATATATGATTCCTATTAATTAGACTTTTTGAAGTAATGAGACTATTTCATGGATTTTGCTACTTAGATGGCTCTGTGAGCTTGGGAGCCATTGGTCTATGTCAGTGAATCAGAAACATTATACATATGAAAATACATATATTACATATATACACACAGGCATTTATGTATACATACATTTATGTATATATGCATACATATATGTACTTATGCATACTAGATTTAACTAGTTTATTCATACTGAGAGAGAACAGGAAAGTTATGTGCAGTGTTTTCCTTGCCTTCATGGAGAGCATGAGTTCATAAAATAGCAATAATAAAAGAAGTCATAAATTGGGTCTAGTATTAATGTCAGTTAGCATCCCAATGACATAATGACTATGGCAAAACACTTAAATTTTATTGACATCAATAGCTATTATCAAGCCAGTTTTACTGATGTTGTAATCAAGAGGGCTGAATTTCACAAAGCTCCCAGTAATTGACAATACCGTGTCAGAAAGTCTCTGGAATAGGTTGACTGCACACAAGTATATAAAATACTATCAGTTCTAGTAGAAAATACTATACTAGCTCACAGAGATCTTATTCTGGTATAATTGGTCAAAGCTAATAAAAAATGTTTACTGAGCAAAAACTATGAATCAAATCTCTATTAGAAATTATGGGGAAGACTTCCCTGGTGGCGCAGTGGTTAAGAATCCGCCTGCCAATGCAGGGGACACGGGTTCGAGCCCTGGTCCGGGAAGATTCCACATGCCGCAGAGCAACTAAGCCCGTGCACCAAAACTACTGAGCCTGTGCTCTAGAGCCCGCAAGCCACAACTACTGAGCCCACGTGCCACAACTACTGAAGCCTGTGTGCCTAGAGCCTGTGCTCCGCAACAAGAGAAGCCACTGCAATGAAGAGTAGCCCTCGCTCGCCACAACTAGAGAAAAGCCCGTGCACAACAACAAAGACCCAACGCAGCCAAAAATAAATAAATTTATTAAAAAAAAAAAAAAGAAAGAAATTATGGGGAATAAACAAGGAGTAGACATCATGGTCTCATCACAAGTTGGTATGATCTGGTTGAGGAAACAGGAAAGTCCTGCATGAAGAATGTAGTGCTTGTCTTCCCCGCATAGTTTCCCCTGACACCCCTACTTGAGATCCCCTCTCCATCCATTGCCTAGTTAAAACCTATCTCCTCCCTTTTCCATTCCACTTAATGCCATTCTTAATGCCATCAGTGTAGGTGACCTGAAACTCAAATCTGACCATGTCACTCCCTTGCCTAAAGCATTTCAATGCCTATTTTATTACTAATTCCTTAGCACTGACATAAGTCCCTAGAAAACTTAGTTCCTCTCTTATCTATAAAATAATTTCCTAAGGCTCCTCATTTTCCTTTTTGTGAATTTTATTTTACTTGTTACTGTTTATTTAGCTATGGGATATATATCCTACCTCCAAACCAGGGTTCCTAATTAAACCTTGCTACCATGTCTTATAGCACTGTTCTGATCTGCTGAGCAAGAGTAACTTTGATTCAATCTCTTTTTCTGGACCTACATGATACTATAGCTATTACGATGTTTTAAGGTATGATGACTGTAAGCTTCTCACTGGAATACAAGCTCTTTGAGGACAGCAACTGAAAAACCTCCTTGTAGTAATTGTCTATGCTCACGTATCAGCATGTCAATAGATAATAGTTTTCAATACCTGAGAATCATAAATTCATAGAATTACATATTTCAGAGTAATTTTAAGAATTATTTGTTTCAAACTTGTTTTGCAGTTAAAGAAACTGAGATCCAGAAATGTAAGTGATTTGACCAAAGTGACAATTATTTATGAGCAAGGTTTGGAGGAGTAGAGACTCACTCTTAAATATCAGTCTTAAGTAGAAGTCACAATTTTTATTACAGGGAAACAAAGAGATGATAGATAGATAGATAGATAGATAGATAGATAGATAGATAGATAGATAGATAGATAGATAGATAGGGATAACATAAGGATACAGTTTACTAGAAGGGACAGGAATGCAGTGCTGCTAATTACTAGTTATAATTATGGCTTTAAACAGTTCATAAGCTCAAAATCAATTATGTGTTAAGCTTCAGCTAAAAGATAATACTAGATTATAGAGAAATTTTATAAAATTACAATACTACTGAATCAGGACAGGAGAACAGATTCATTTAGTATTTCAGGTGTCAAACTCCTACTTAATCCACCAGCAGTTCCTGGCAAATGCTACTGGCAGAGTCTAAAGAAATAAGACTAGTCATGTAACGTTAAAATCTTTGGATAAAAAACCTTGAGAGTCCTAATATAAGAAAAACTCCTTATCAATCAATTATGAGCTGTAATCACAACCCCACCTCCAGTAGGGGGCCTTACACCTCCTTCCTCACAGAATTTTCCACATATCAGCAACTTGCAAAGATCACTGAGCAAAGAACAACCAGACAGTATTTCAGAGATGTGAGCATGGGCTAATGACATAAAAAGTCAGATGAATGATCCCCACCATGCCCTGTTATTTAGAGAAAATCTCAGGAACAAAGGGATGTAGGGTTAGAAGTTCCAAACTGGCTGACAGGATTATTTTCTTCATCCTGACAAGACAGCAGGGCACTGCACAGCTCTGGGACACATGTTGTATGGCATGATCTATGTGCACGGCTTGCCTGGAGTTGTGCACTGCTCAGGAGCTGGCAAGGGACTCTGAGAAAGGCTCTCAAATGGAGAATCATTTCAATTCTAGAAAAGAGGCTTTCAGAAATCCCACTGCTCCCATTTACCTGAGAGAATTGAAATCAGGATCTCAAAAAGATACTAACACTCCTGTGTTCATTACAGCACTAGTCACAACACAAGAAGCAGAAGATACAGAAACAACTTCAGTGTCCTTCAACAGATAAATGGATAAAGAAAATGTGGTATACATGTACAATGGAATATTATTTAGCTTTTAAAAAGAAGGAAAATTCTGCAACATGTGACAGCATACATGAACCTTGAGGACATTATGCTAAGTAAAATAAGCCAGTCACAGAAAGACAGATACGGCATGATTCCACTTATATAAGGTATCTAAACTAATCAAATGCATAGACTCAGAGAGTGGAATGGTGGTTGTCAGGGGCTGAGGGAAGGAGAAATGAGGCGCTACTAATCAATAGGCATAAAGTTTCAGTTAAGTAAGATGAATACATTCTAGAGCTCTGTTGTACAACATTTTACCTATAGTCAACTATACTGTATTACACACTTAAAAATTTGTTAAGAGGTATATCTCAAGTTGTGTTCTTACCACAATAAAAATTTAACTTCTGTCCCTTGAGTCTGTAAACGTAAATCCTTACCTGCTACACTTTAGTACTAAAATGATTTTTGAACTGTTCTGACTATGTCATCATAAAATCAGTATATACTGTGACCTACAATTGGGGCCCAAGTCACTCTCTAAGCCTCTGCCAGCCACAATGCTGCCTTCCAGACAGGTCATGCTATTTGGACTGAATGAGAGCTCAGTATCAGAAGTAGACATAGCTTAAGTGTGTTTCCAAACACAATATTGGACCCACCACAACTGGAAGGAAACAGTGGTACTAATTTTTTCCATCAGCTCCAAGAAACTGACGCTGTGTTGGCTTACTGTGACCCAGGGGAGAGAGATTCAAATGCCCATGTTTACCTTGAACTGCTTCTAAAACTCCATTTCCAGTTATTTAACAAGTCTAGTTCATCAGTCTAGCATGGAACATCGATCCTGGATTGTCCATAAACATGGGCATACCTCCCTTTGCGTTTGTCCTCTCTGTGCACTGTGCAGAGGCTGCTCTCTCCTCTGCTATTTTCTATTCCTGCGCTGCTGGATCTGTTACTTTAAACGTATATGAAAAACAGTTGATTTGCTATCTATCTCTTCTTAAAGGCACTTCAAAGTCATTACTCTATGGAAGTTACCATATAAATCTACTCTCCTGTTACTCTTCTGAATACCTTCTTCTTTAACTGTGTGTCCTTTCCTAATCTTCCACGCCATGTTGAAAAGTATCCTCTACTGATAATGTGCTATTGATTGATCTGCACTAGTCTATTCCAGGCCCCTTATAAATCTTACTTGGAATAATAAAAGTATAATATTGTTTCCTGAATATATTACATTTAATCTAAAATTTAACTCATTTCTCCATTTTCATCAGTCTATTTCTTCAAGTTTAAAAACATTTCAATTTAACTGCAGCAAAAAATGGCAACAAGAACTATTTCTTTATCTCCAGATGTGATGTTTCAATTCAATATTTTGCTTTTTACATTAATAAACACTTTCAAGTAATTATTTTAAGGCTAAATAAAATCTTTTCTAAATTTCTATTATTTTGGACCTCAAATTTTCTATCATATGTCCTTACTTTTATTGTGTTTCAATGCTGTGTTCATCATCCAGTTTTCTCACAGCAGTATGTTAATATACATTCTTAATTGTATTTTTCTCATTTAAAACACTGATAGCATTATTTTTGTGCAAGTGCAACAGTAAGGATGATACAGAGCTTTCTCGTTAGATTTATATTATCCTTCTGCTTTTACAGTTAGCTTGGACTTAAAATTCTACATTTAATAAATTAACCAGAAATACTCAAATCTTAATGGCATAAGATACTCAGAAGTATTCCTTTTAAGTGGATAATAGCATTTACGTAATTCCTAGTTCTTTAAGAGGAGAAACAAAGGTAACCAACAAACTACATTATATGATATCCTATATTATTTCCTTCAACTCCTTAAGCAAATCCACTGATATTGATATATCTTTTTTTTTTTTTGGAGTATAATTACTTTACAATGTTGTGTCAATTTCTGCCGCACAGAGAAGTGAATCAGCCATACACATACACACATCCCCTCCCTCTTGGACATCCCTCTCCACCTCCACCCCATCCCACCCAACTAGGCAATCACAGAGCACCGAGCTGAGCTCCCTGTGCTATACAGCAGGTTCCCACTCGCTATCTGTTTTACACATGGTAGCGTATTTATGTCAAACCTAATCTCCCAATTCATCCTACCCTCTCCTTCCCCCCCTGTATCCACACATCCTTTCTCTACATCTGCCTTTCTATTCCTGCCCTGCAAATAGCTTCATCTGTACCATTTGTCTAGATTCCACATATATACGTTAATATACGATATTTGTTCTATATCTTTTAAGGCTTATTGCTGAAACAGAAATTTTAGAGGAACAAAATTCCATAAGCCCTACTATTTTTCATTCACTATACATTAATTACTGACCAGAGTTGTATAGTGTTGAAGAACATGAGCTTGAAGTTAGATGTGCCTGAATCGAAGTGTTAGCTCTCTCTCTTACTAGCTATGAAACTATAAATCAACCTAAAACTTTAGTTTTTCATCAATGAAATGGGAAAATGGTATTATCTACCTTATAAGATTACTGAAAGGATTAAATAAAATGATATATGCAATGAAATATTATATATACTAAGGAATAAGTACTAATTAAAATAGTTTATATTTCTAAATGAATTTCAAAACATGCCTTCCAAAATATTCTTAAGGCTATATTGAAAATTAGTAATGGAGGGCTAACTTTCAGGGTGATAATTTTCACAACATTAGGATTTCTCTCTTCAAAAACCCACCACATAAAGGACAGTATGACTTACATTTAAGTATTATGTTGCCTTTCACTACTTCTAATGTCAAATGTGCTATTCAGTTTTACATCTTTCAGTAAATTTTATCGCAAGCCACCATAGCCAGAAACATACAACAAAGCTTTCACACTTACCAACCACATATTTAGTGGTTCAGCATAAATTAGACACACCTCTAACAAAATAATTTTAGTTGAATTACTAAGACATCCTTTTAAAATCTAAAGCTGGAACCCAGGGTGAATGCTTTATAGTTTCCAGGACATTTTATTCCATATTTTCAAACTTCAGCACTGTAATTGAAGTCATCTTAATGACAAATATTGCTAGGTAGGTTCAACTAGTTTATTATCAATGTTTTACCTCAATGCTATCATTGAGAAATAATCGCTGTTTTAGAGCCATCCACTATCTCAATTTCAGCTTTTGAAAAATGTTAAAACATAGCACGATACAAAGTGCTATATGAAGCCAATAATATTTCAATGACTATAATTTTAAAGTCTCTTCTTCATTAACAAGTATAATCTTAAAAGTATCCTTCTGTTCTACATATCACTAATTTGATCTGACTCATCTCATTACTCTGAATTGTTGCTACCTGATTATAATCAATTGTTGCTACATGTAATCAACTTGACATATCAATGGTGCTCTGTCATTATAAAAGTTCAGAACCAAAGCTCCAGAAGTGCAAGATTTTTGTTCATTATAGTCCTAAGACTATGGGCTAAAACTATAATTTGTCCGGAAGAAAACAGAAAGAAAAGCTTCATGATGATGGGACAGGCTGGGATTTAATAAGTAGTCCTGGAAAAGGATAGATCATAAAAGAAAAACTTGATAAATTAGATCTCATACAAAAAAATGAAAAGATGCACATTAAAAGAATGAAAAGCTATAAAGTAGAAGAAAATAATCACATTACATATAAATGACAGATACTTATATCCAGCCTACGTAAAGAACTCTATTTAATAAGAACACAACTAACCCATTAAAAATTGGCAAAATTTGAATAGACACTTATCAAAGAAAATATACAAAAAGATGCTCAACATCATTAGTCATCAGGTAAGTGCAAATTAACACTACAATGAGATACTACAAAAACACACATTAGAGTGACTAAAATTAACCTGTCTGACAACACCATGGATTGCTGTGGAGCAAGTGGAGCTCTCATTCATTGCTGGTAGGAATGCAAAATGGCACCACCACTTTAGAAAACAGTTTGACAGTTTCTTAACATAGCTAGATATGTATTCACCCTATAAAGCTCAGCAATCCTTTTCCTAAGCATTTACCAAATAAATGAAACCTATGCTCAAACGAGACTTGTACTTAAATTTTGATAACAGCTCTATTTGTAATGGCCTTAAACTGGAAACATCCCAAATGTCCATCAACAGGAGAATGAACTTATTTTTTTAATATTCATACAATAGAATACTACTTAGAAACTTAAAAGAAGCAACTGTTGAACCAAAACACAACACAAATAAACCTAAAATATTCTGCTAAGTGAAAGAAGCCAGATACAAAAGACTACATATTATACAATCCCTAGATGAACCTCTAAAGAAAACAAGTAGGACTAAAAGAAATAAGGTGGGCATAGAGGGTTTGAATCAGAAGGCACACCAGGTAACTCTTTGAAGTGATGGATATTTTCCATATTTTTATTGTGCTGATGATTTCCCTGGTGTGTAAATTTTCCTAAAATTTATCTAAATGTACACTTTCAATGGGTACATTATATTTTATGTAAATTATACCTCAATAAATTGATTTTTAAATGGGGTTAGAGTGAGCATTATTGCTTATCAGTATACCATAGTCATTAAGAAAAAGGGCTTTAGAATTAAATTGGATCATATTTGAGTTAGGATGCCATCCTTTAAAGTTTTTTGGCCTTGAACATGTTAGTTAATGTATTTAAATTTTGTTTAAATATAAGTAATAGTAGATATCACATATAACTGTGGTAAATATAGAAAGATATAATCATGAACTGACTTGGCACTGTCATTTATAGTCAATAAATGGTTACTATATCAATAATAATGCCATTATTATCCTCATCATCATCATCCAAAAGCCTTCAGGAAATCTAAAATAAAACCGTATTTAAAAAATATAAAACCTTCATACCTTCAATATTATCACTCTTCTCACAACAGGAGTAATAGGTGGTTAGTGTTTCTACTCAGAGTGAATATGTGAGTGGCAGACACTTTCTGGATTTAAAATATTGTCTTCTGGGAAGCTGGAGCTATTTCCTAAAGTTATAAAATCTGACTTCCACTCTGTGGAAATCACTCCTGAATTACATGACAATAGTTCCACTTTTTAACTTAAACTCCTCAGACTAGAATTTTGTAATTTCTTAAGAATAAATGCTTTACAATTATGATTAAGTACCACTCACTTTGAAAAGAGCCAAACTTGAATTTTTATTATCATGAATTGCCAAATTGGGAAACTCATATAAAAGATGGTAAATGCACAAATAATTTTTTCTTTCTGCCTCCATATTTTCTTTTGGTGAATATTAAGAGTGAATAAGTTTGCAGTTAGATCTCCATGTGGTTTAATGATTCTGTCTATTCTCCATAATTATTCATAAGCTATGAAGAGCTGACTCCAGATTTACCTGATTGAAGAAGTCTCCCCTGATTCAATTCTCACACAGTGTCCCAAATGACACAGGAATTTATTTCTCCATTTGTTGCTGTAGTTTCAAATATTCAATGTGATGCTTAGCCTCTCTACTGCAGGATGACTCTTGAGAAAGACCACAGGGAAACCGATGTCTTAATGGAAATTATGCTTGCAGGCATCTGTTGCCAGCCGGAGGTAGGGTGGCAGAACTTATTTTGAAAGCCAGAAACAACAACTCCAATCAGTCGTCTCTGAAGAGCCAAGCCTCATTTCTTTAAGTTTCTTTAAGTCTAGCCTCCTAAGATTGCTCAAGACAAACCATCATTTTATGGGCATATCTGTATTCTCAGTCTTATTGGAAAATCTAAAATACATTCACCATGACCAGTCAGGACCAGGTATATATTCTGTTATGATATTCTGTAGATACTACATTATCATGAACAGAAGGAAGCACCGAAATGGATAACTATGGCTAAACACATGTTATTTGAAGCCATAAAGACCTCATTTTGAATATAATTCTACTACTTTCTAACAATATGGACTTTGGAAACTTACATAATCCTACATAAACCTCAATTTCCTTCTGTAATTAATATTTATAATAATAATAATATGATAATAATAACTTTCCCTTGAATTGTTGGGGTAATTTATTGAACACAAATTAGCTTCCGCTGTGTCTGGCATGTAAGTTCCCAATCATTGCTGGCTATTATGATTATGAAATTACCTAATTTTTTCAGTATTATTTAATATGTTTTATTTTACCACTTTAGAATTTACTATTATCTACTTCAAAGAGCTAATTTTCTTGAGCATTTTCTTCACTATCAACTGTTTCCTTGACACATCACACTCTTAAAATGAATAGTATTAAAAAAATGTAGAAAGTAAAAACATTTTAAAATCAAATTCTCTAATGTAAAATCAACATTTGAAGTTTTGAGGTTGAGTAATATTTTTATTCTGGAAATAAGGGACAAAAACAGGCTTTAAATACATGATTTGTTAAGTAAAAGTCCCAGGGGTGGGGTAAGACTGCTATCTTGAAGCAAGAAAATACCTATAAGAAAAACAAATAAGATCAAAAATAATGATTAAGATTCATAGCTTATTTTGTCATTTCTTTGCATCATTTCTAAAGGTATTTTCATGTAAATGGCTTTACACTTCGAAAAAATTGTACCAAAACAATGTTTGTTGTCTTTAACAAAATCCATTGGAATGATCAGAGAAAAGCTAACATACAAGTAATTTTTTCAATTTAAACAGAATAATAGGCTTTTCAATTTAAACAGAACAATACACTCACTTCTTGATAGGAAGAGCAAGGAGGAAATAGAATTAATTAGTGGTTGAAGCATTTAAGCAAATTCAGGCCCTTTGAGTCAAATATTGTTTGCAGTTAGATTAAATACTTGACTTCTTCAACCAAGATGTCCTTCAATAGGTGAAAGGATATACAAACTGTGGTACATTTGTATAATGGAATACTATTCAGCAATAATCAGGAATGAGTAATCAAGCCATTCAAAAACATGGATGGATCTTAAATGCATATTGTTAAGTGAAAAAAAAAAGCCACTTTTTCCACTTTTTTGAAAAGGTTACATAGTGTGTGATTCCATTTATATGACATTCTGGAAAAGGAGAAACCATAGAGATGTGAACAGATCATGGTAACAAGGAATTTGGGAAGGAGAGATTTGAAAAAATGAAGCACAGTGTCTTTTTTTTAGGGCCATACAACTAATTTATATGATACTGTAATGATGGACGTATGACAATGCATTTGTCAAACTCATAAAAATGTATAGTAAAAAGAATGAACCTTAATGTATGCAGATGTTTTAAAAAGTCAATTAGGAAGTCAGGAAATCCCAGGAAGGATTGCAGAGTATGACAAAAGATATAACCATATCACAAATATATAAAATAACCTCACAGAAGTGGGTAAAGGAAAGAGGTGCTGATCTAAGTAACTTTAGAAATGAAAGGAGCCTGGAAGAGTAAAGACAAAAGGAACTGTAGATAGCATTGTACTTTAGTTGATAAAATTGTTTCCCACAAGGGTATGGATTAACAACTTTGAAACTTCTATACATATATACCAGAATTAAACAATTAAGTAAATGGATGGCAGATGAGGGAAGTCAGGTTTTTCACTGATAGAGTGAGGGGTCACAGACAAGCAAGGGGAGAAGGTCAAAATGCTCCTTGTGGTAGTGTATTATATTTGGAGACCTAAAATGAACACACGTTTAGCTAAATATAGATACAGCTGGATACATATAGAAATATTTATATGTGTATATATATGATTAGGTGTGCACGCATATTATTTCCTTTTTGTGTCAGTTAAGAGGTCAATGAACATGTCTAGCACCATCTTGGTTTCTAATATCACTCTTCAACCTAGGGAACTGGAGCTCCTTGGGGAAATGACTGACACTAGGACTGGGGGAGGGAATATGCAAGATGAACCTGGAGCATTTTGTAGTGCCCCAAAAGTAAGGAAGTGTTTTAAAAATTTACAATAATGGAGTATGTCAAAGGGACACAGGAATCAACTGAAAGAACTCCCAATGGACAAAACTGGAACAATTTTAGCAACAACATAAATAATATAGTATTGAATTATAACCTAATGTATAAAACAAATATCCATGAATCCATACTTATATAAATAAATGGGGGGAAACAAACAAGTTTCCCATGCAGGAGAATTCCAAATAATTGATGTAGAAATTTCATTCATCCTCAAGGAGGTGAAATATAGCTCCTCATTCCTTAAGTGTGGACTGAAGTAGGACTTCCTTCCAAAGAGTATAGTATGGTAATGGAGGAGAAGAGCAACTATGGATGAACATAATAAACACTACCCGAGCAACTTGGTCAGATGAACAACAACAGTGATAAGTCATGTTGATTGTATGCATTCTTGATATGATATGATGAGAATGACATTTTATTACTATGATCTTACTTCCAAAAACTCATTAGGCAGTTGCATTCATTTTTTTACTGTTTTTTTCCCCACTAGAAGATCAAGGAAAGGAATGAATCAAATTCTGACATTAAAATAATGGTCTCCTATTACTATAACAATATTTTCTTACTTGATAATGCCACAGATTTTAGATACTAAATAGTTATAGGTCTTTAGTCATAAAATAATTATGAGAAAAAATTTTCTGTAAACTTAAAAATAAAATCCTCAATAAAGTTTTTAGGGATTTCTAGTTCTCTCTCCTCTCTCCTTTACAGATCATCTCCACTATAACAGCATCCTTTTTTCTGAAGCAAATTTTTAATTTTTATTCTCTTGCTTAAAAGCTTTCTTGCTTCTCCACTGCCTTTATTATACAAAACAGTATCTTGACCTGGGATTCAAAGTCCTCTATAATCTGGCTTGGTTGAGAGTTGAATTATATCCTCCAAGAAGATGTGTTCAAGTCCTAAACACAGATTCCTGTGAATGTGGCTCTATTTAGAAGTGGGACATTTGCAGATGTCATCAAGTTGAGATGAAGTCATACTGGATTAATACAGGCCCTAATTCAATCAATGGTGCTCTTGTAAGAAGAGGGAAATTTGGACACAGACACAGACGCAGGGAGAACTCCATGTGACTACGGAGACAAATATTGTAATGACACATCTACAAGCCAAGGAACATTAACAATTGCAACCACCAGAAGCTAGGAAGAGGCAGGGAAGGATTCTTCCCTAGAGTTTTCAGAGAAATCAAGGCCCTTACTGACACCTTCATTTCAGTCTTCTAGCCTCCAGAACTGTGAAATTATAAATTTCTATTGTTCTAAGCTTTCCAAGTTTGTGGTCAGTTGTTATGGCAGCCCTAGGAAATTAATATATGCTCAACTTGCCTTTTTTTTTTTTTTTTTTAACTTGGCTTTCTAATCACATCTCCCAAATGGCGTAATTTCCTAGTGTTTTAAGACTGCATAATATTCCATTGTATGTCTACACCACAGTTTCTTTATCTCTTCATATGTTGATGGACATATAGCTTGTTTCCATATCTAGGCTATTGTGACTAGTGCTGCAATAAATATGAGAATGCAAACAACTCTTTGAGGTCCTGATTTCAGTTCTTTTGGGTGTGTAACCAGAAGTGTGAATGTTGGTAGTTTTATTTTTAATTTTTTGAGGAACCACCATTTTGTTTTTCATAACTGCTGCATCACTTTACATTCCCACCAACAATGTACAAGAGTTCCAATTTTTCCAGCTCCTTACTACAATTTTTATCTTTTTTGTGGTGAGGGGGTTATTATAAAATCTATCCTAAGTTGTGTAAAGTGATATTTCATTGTGATTTTGAATCATATTTCCATGATGGTCAGTGATGTTGAGCATCTTTTCGTACTCCTGTTGGTCATTTATATGTCTTCTTTGGAAAAATGTTTATTCAAGTCCTTTGCCCATTTTTAAATCAAGCTATTTGGTTTTTTGTTGTTGAGTTGTAAGAGTTTCTTTATACATTTTTAGATATTAACTGCTTATCAGATACATGATGTGCAAATACTTTCTCCAGTTCCCAAAGTTGTCCTTTCACTATGTTGACTGTTTCTTTTACTGTGCAAGAGTGTCTTAGATATACTCCCATTAGTCTATTTTTGCTTTCATTGCTTGTGGTTTTGGTCTCGTCTCCAAGAGGTCATTGTCAAAAACAATGTCATGAGATTTTCCCTTATGCTTTTCTTCTATGAGTTTCACAGTGTTGGGTCTTACATTTAGGTCTTAATCCATTTTGAATTATTTTTTGTCTGTGGAATAAGGGTCCAATTTTATTCTTTCACATGTGGCTATCCAGTTTTTCTGACATCATTTGTTGAAGAGACTTTCTTTTCCCCATTATGTGTTCTTGGCACCTTTGTTAAAGATTAGTTGACCAAATATGTATGAGTTCATTTCTGGGCTATTTTATTGTTCTGTAGGTCTCCATGTCAGTACCAACTGTTTTAATCCTGTAGATCTGTGTCTATTTTGAAATCAGGAAGTGTGATGTCTCCAACTTTGTTGTTCTTTTAAAGATTTATTTGGCTATTTGGAGTCTTTCATGGTTCATTACAAATTTTAGAATGGATTTTCTTGAGTTTTTGCAAAAACTGCCTTTGGTATTTTGATAGGGAGTGAATTGAATCTGCAGATTGCTTTGAATAGTGTGTACATTTAAATTATATTAAGTCCTCTAATCCACAAACAAGGTCTGACTTTCCATTTATTGGTGTCTTTAAAACGTTTTTTTAATCAATGTTTTATAGTTTTTGGTGTATTTCCTTAATTGGACTCATTCCTAAGTATTTTATTCTTTTTAATGCTACTGTAAATAGGATTGTTTTCTTAATTTCCTTTTCAGATAGTTTACTGTTAGTATATAGAAATGCAACTGATTTTTGTATATTGATTTTTTATTATGCACCTTTACTACATTCATTTATTAGTCTAAAAGTTTTTCAGTGGTGACTTTAGGGTTTTCTGCATATAAGATTATGTCATCTGAAAACTGAGACTATCTTACTTCTTCCTTTCTGATTTGGATGCCTTCTATTTTTTTTTTTCTTTTCTTGCCTGATTGTTCTCGCTAGGATTTCCAGTACTGCACTGAATAAGAGTAGTGACAGTGGGCACCTTTGTCTTGTTCCTATCTTAGAGGAAAAGCTGTCAAACTTTTACAACTGAGTATGATATTAGCTGAGAGTTTATCATATTTGGTCTTTATTACATTGAAAAACATTTTTTCTAAATCCAATTTGTTGAGAGTTTTTATCATGAAAGGATATTGTATTTTGTCAAATTTTTTGCATCTATTGAGATGATTATATGACTTTTATCTTTCATTTCATTAATGTCATGTATCACATTTATTGATTTGTATATGTTGAGCCAACCTTGCATCCCAGGGATAAATCCCACTTGATCATGGTATATGATCCATTTAATGTACTGTTAAATTCTGTTTACTAGTAATTTGATGAGAATTTTTGCACCTATGTTCATCAGAGATATTGAACTGTAATGTTTTCCTTGTGTAGTTTCCTTGTATGACTTTGGTATCAGGGTAAGTCTGCCATTGTAAAATAAGTTTGAAGTATTTCCTCATCTGCAAATTTTTGGAAGGGTTTAAGAAGAATTGCTGTTGAATTCTCTTTGTTTGTATTAACCATGAGTATATGAGTGGTCTGTACAAGCTACTTTGATAAGAGTATTATTTCAGGGAATAGTTGTGATAGCTCTTCTGTAATACATTTACATAAGTGGTTTAAAAACCATGTAATAAAGATATTTGGATTTTTGTTGAAATATATTTGACATTTAACACTGTGTGATGTTAATTCTTGTTTACATGTTTGATAAAATTCACCAGTGAAGTCATCTGGTCCTGGGATTTTCTTTCTTGGGAGGTTTTTGGTTTCTGATTCAATTTCCTTATTGGTTTGTTCAGATTTTCTCTTTCTTCATGGTTCAGTCTTGGTTGGTTGTGTTTCTAAAAACTTATCCATCTATTCTTGTTTATCCAATTTGTTGGCATATAATTGTTTATAGCAGTCTCCTAAGTGCCTCTGTATTTCTGTGGTATCACTTGTAATGTCTCATCTTTTGTTTATAATTTATTTGAGGCTTCACTCCTTTTTTTCTTAGACCTTTCCACCTAAAGATTTGTCAATTTTGTTTGCTTTTCAAAAACTAATTCTTAGCTTTGATTTAATTGTTTTTCTATTTCATTTATTTCTGGTCTAATCTCTATGATCCTTTCTTTTGCAAATTTGGGTCTAGTTTGTTCTTTTTTTCCTAATTCCTTGGGGTGTAAAGTTAGGTTGCTTACTTGAAATTTTTCTTCTTTTTTAATGTAGGTGTTCATCACTATAAAAATTTTTTAGGGTGATTTTGCTGCATTTCATAAGTTTTGGTATGTCATATTATCATTTTCATTTGTCTCAAACTATTTTTTGATTTTCCCTTTGATTTTGTCTTTGATCCATTGATTTTTCAAGAGTGTATTAGTGTCCACATATTTATGAATTTTCTAGTTTTCCTTCTATTAGGGATCTCTAGTTTTGTTGCATTGTGGATGGACAAGTTACTTGGTGTGATTTCAGTTGTCTTAAGTTTGTTAACAGTTGCTTTGTGGCCTAACATGTGATCTGTCCTAGAGGATGTTTAATATGTACTTGAAAAGAATGTATACTCTGATGCTGTTGGGTAAAATGTTCTGTATATGTCTCAGGTCTATTTGATCCATGGTGTTTCTCAAGTCTGCTGTTTCCTTATTGATTTTCTCTGTGGATGTTTTATCCTTTGTTGAATGTGAGACTTAGAGGACTCCTTTTGCCATTTTTTAAGCAAGTCTAGCAGTGATAAATTCTTTCAGCTTTCGTTTGGGAAGTCTTTTTCTCTTCTTCAGTTTTGAAGGACAGTTTTACCACATACAGCACTCTTGGTTGGCAGTTTTGTTTTTTTTTTCCCTTTGGCCCTTTGAATATATTATCCTTGTGCCTTCTGAATTGCAAGGTTTCTACTGAGAAATCTGCTCATTGTCTTATGAGGAATCCCTTGTGCATGATGCGTCACTTCTCTCTCACTGATTTCACAATTGTCTTTGTCTTTGAACAGTTTGATTATATTCTGTCTTGGGATGCAGTGATTTGGATTCATCATATTTGGGCTTCATGAATCTGGATTTCCGTTTTTCTCCTTGGAATTAGAAATTTTTGTCCATAGTGTATATGTTGGATTGTCTGCTGGCGACAATAGGCTTTCTTCACTCTTTTCTTTTTGTCCTCTTACTGGATAATTTTAAATTATCCAGATTCAAGTTCACTGATTCTTTCTTCTGCTTGATAAAGTCAGCCGTTGAATAACTCTAGTGAGTTTTTCAGTTCAGTTACTGTATTCCTTCATGTCCAGAATTTCTCTTTGGTTATTTTTTAGTTTCTATCTCTTTGTTGATATTATTTTGTTCATGTATCATTTTCTTGAGTTGACCATCTGTGTTCTCTTGTAATTCACTGAGACTTTTAAATTCAATTATTTTGAATTATTTGTCAAATAATACATAGATCTCCATTTCTTTAGGGTTGGTTACTGGAAGTTTTTTTGTTCCTTTGATTGGGTTATGTTTCCCTGATTTTTGTTGTTGTTGTTGCTGTTCCTTGTAGCTTTGTGTTGGTATCTACAAATTTGAAGAAACAGCTGCTTTTCCCAGTCTTTACAGACTGGTTTCAGTGGGGAGAGATATTCACCAATCATCCCAGCTAGACATTCTAGGAGCCTCTCAAATCTTTTCTACGAATGTATCTTCTCTAAATTTTTGTGTGTAGACTCCTAATTAGAGGGATTTACCAGTTTCACTATTTTTTTTAGGAGCCCATAATCTCTGGCTCCCTCTGGTGTCTAGACTCCACTGCAGCCCAGAACATTGGTGTCATGCTCCACTACTCTTCTGGAAAGAAGCCTCAGGTTCTGCACCTTCTCCCAATCTTGCATGCTGGGCAAAAACCTCCTTCCCCTTTCCTTTGTTTTCAGCGATCCCCAGGCAACCAAACTATGCTGATTCCATCAGCCCTCTATGTGAGGCAAGATAGAAATGAGTCTTTTGGAAGCACACTTAAGACCAGAATGTTGGAAGCATGGTCTACTCCTCTCTCTGAGACACCGTGCCTCAGATTCTGTGTGTTCACAATCTTGCAGAGTGTGCTGGCAGCAGCAAGCCATCACACCTTTCTTTTGTTCTTAGTTGCCAAAACTATGCCAGTTCTGTCAGTGTTCCAGGTGAGGTGAGGTAGAAACAACTCTTTCAGGCAGTGTACTGACAGTCCAGGGACTTTGGATAAACACTCCTCTTTCTCTTTCTCCTTGAGGGGAAAATCACAGGCCAAATCACTGAGCTGTGCTGGCTTGGAGGACAGGCTGATGGGGATAAGGTAAAATTGCTATTTTTACCCATTTCAATGTAAGGTGTGTGTGTGTGTGTGTGTTTGTCTAGAGCACTGCAGCTTCTTAACTGGATACAGAAATTCTCATAAAATATTTTGCTCCATATATTGTTGTTAAATCAGTGTTTCTGTGGGGGACAAAGGATGGAACTTCGTATTCTAATTTCTTACTGACATTACTCCCAAATGAGCATTCTAAATCCAGTGAATCACAAAGAAAAGTAAAAGTAAGATGTCTATCCTAAAAATACTTTAGAAAATCAGAGTATTCCTCTCTAATTACTGTAACAAGTTACAACTCTGTTTATGCATTTTCAAGTGGTTTTTTCTCAGAGGATGTCTTCAGAGTGGCTTATTTATCATGTACTTATAACACTCTCTGTTGTTGCACATTTTTCATAATTAGAAGTGTTGCCTGACTGCTATGTTGTCCAATTAATATTTATAACCCAAGATGTCCATTTCTTCAGACCCAGAACCCAGCATCCGCTTAATGATCTGATTCAAGGCTTTGCTCATTTAGAGCTCATGTCTAGCTCTAAAAGTTTTGCTGGGCTATACATGGGAATGGAACAGTGTTATCAGATTCTTACAGTTTGAAGAAAAAGGGAATACATAGTGATGCAGATAGATACAGAACAAAGAGTGAGGCACCAGACCATTCGCCAGGATGCTATGAATAGCTCTTCATACCTAAGACACTATAACTTTAATTCTTGAAGGTACTGCACATCAATTCACTGACAGACACTAGATAAAGGCATTAATCAGTGTCAATATATATTTATTGGACAGCAACTGTGTACAAAGTGCTATAGATCATTTGTTTTAAAATATTTTGTTCCTAAAAATTTTACAATTTGTATGGAAACACAAAAGACGCCAAATACACAAAGCAATCTTGAGAAAGAAAACTGGAGCTGAGGAATCAGGCTCCCTGACTTCAGAATACACTACAAAGCTAAAGTAATCAAGATAGTATGGTACTGGCACAAAAACAGAAATATAGATCAATGGAACAGGATAGAAAGCCCAGAGATAAACCCACGCACATAAGGTCACCTTACCTTTGACAAAGGAGGCAAGAATATGCAATGGAGAAAAGACAGCCTTTTCAATAAGTGGTGCTGGGGAAACTGGACAGCTACATGTCAAAGAATGAAATTAGAACACTCCCTAACACCATACACAAAAACAAACTCAAAATGGATTTGAGACCTAAATGTAAGACCGGACACTATAAAACTCTTAGAAGAATACATAGACAGAACCCTCTATGACATAAATCACAGCAAGATCCTTTTTGACTCCCTCCTAGAGAACTGGAAATAAAAACAAAAATAAACAAATGGGACCTAATGAAACTTAAAAGCTTTTGCACAGCAAAGGAAACCATAAACAAGACAAAAAGTAAACCCTCAGAATGGGAGAAAATATTTGCAAATGAAGCAACTGACAAAGGATTAATTTCCAAAATATACAAGCAGCTCATGCAGCTCAATATCAAAAAAACAAACTACCCAACCCAAAAATGGGCAGAACCTAAATAAACATTTCTCCAAAGACAATATACAGATTGCCAACAAACACATGGAAGGATGCTCAAAATCACTAATCATTAGAGAAATGCAAATCAAAACTTCAATGGGGTATCACCTCACACCAGTCAGAATGGCCATCATCAAAAAAATCTACAAACAATAAATGCTGGTGAAGATGTGGAGAAAAGAGGACCCTCTTGAACTGTTGGTGAGAATGTAAATTTATACAGCCACTATGCAGAACAGTATGGAGGTTTCTTAGAAACCTAATAATAGAACTACCATATGACCCAGCAATCCCACTACTGGGCATATACCCTGAGAAAACCATAATTCAAAAAGAGTCATGTACCACAATGTTCATTGCAGCTCTATTTCCAATAGCCAGGACATGGAGGCAACCTAAGTGTCCATCGACAGATGAATGGATAAAGAAGATGTGACACATATATACAATGGAATATTACTCAACCATAAAAAGAAACAAAATTGAATTATTTGTAGTGAAGTGGATGGACCTAGAGTCTGTCATACAGAGTTAAGTCAGTCAGAAGGAGAAAAACAAGTACTGTATGCTAACACATATATATGGAATCTAAAAAAAAAAAAAAAAAAGTTCTGAAGAACGTAGGGACAGGACAGGAATAAAGACACAGATGTAGAGAATGGACACGTGGAGGGAGAAGAGTAAGCTGGGATGAAGTGAGAGAGTGGCATTGACATATATACACTACCAAATGTAAAATAGATAGCTAGTGGAAAGCAGCCACATAGCACAGGGAAATCAGCTCAGTGCTTTGTAACCACCTACAGGGATGGGATAGGGAGGGTGGGAAAGGGAGGTTGGGATGGAGACGCAAGAGGTAGGGGATATGGAGATATATGTATACGTATAACTGATCACTTTGTTATACAGCAGAAACTAACACAACATTTTAAAGCAATTATACTCCAATAAAGATGTTAAAAAAAGAAAAGAAAAGAAAGAAGATAAAATACAGATAAGAATTATTACTATCTCAATAAATATGGAATAATTTGGTTAAACATTGTTCTTTGTAGAAATACAGACACAATTAACAATATAAAGGAAAAATCATGGGGTTTACAATCAGAATCCTTATAGTTTTCACTGGGAGACATGGAAAAGATAACTAGCTTCTCTGATTCCATGTTCTCATCTATAAAATAGAAATAATACTTGGACTTACCTGGTGGTTTAGTGGCTAAGCCTCCGGGCTCCCAAAGCAGGGGGCCTGGGTTTGATCCCTGGTCAGGGAACTAGATCACACATAACACAACTAACACTTCGTGTGCTGCAACTAAAGATCCCACATGCTGCAACTAAAGATCCCACATGCCACAACAAAGATCCCACATGCAGCAATGAAAATCCCGTGTGCTGCAAATAAGACCCGGTGCAGCCAAATAGATAGGTAAATATTAAAAAAAAAAAAAAGAGAGAGAGAGACACAGAAAGAGATATAATGACAGAAGTAGGATCAGAGAGTCCAGGGGGAAAAAAATGGAAATAATACCTATCACAAAAGTTGTTTTGAGAATCCATTAATCTAATATAGATGAAAATGCTATCAGTGTTGATAAATACTATCTAATATATGTATAAAAATCTGTAATAGATTCAGTTGAATGGTACAAGTTCAATTAAATTTAGTTTCCTTGACAGTATATGAATTTAAAATATGAGATTAAAGATTTTAATATATGAAATAAATCTTTTTATTTTTGCATTTCTCTATTCCTTGCGCTTATACTTACACTGGAAAAACTGGGATAAACTTAAAGACTCCTCAACATATGCTTCTTTCTTTAAAAATAAATTTGTTCATTATTTAGAATTTGGAGATGTACACATTGAAAGGAAGTTTACTAGGATGAATTCCAATAATTGAGAGAGATGAGTACTATAATAATATTTGTCTCAGATTTCTGTATACATTGATTATCCTCTAATACAAGGATCTCCAACCCCCCAGGCCACATACTGGTACCAGTCCATGGCCTGTTAGGAACTGGGCCACACAGCAGGAGGTGAGCAGCGGGCAAGCAAGCAAAGCTTCATCTATATTTACAGCTGACCCCCATTGCATGCATTACCACCTGAGCTCCGCCTCCTGTCAGATCAGCAGTGGCATTAGATTCTCATAGGAGCACGAGCCCTGCTGTGAACTGTGCATGCGAGGGATCTAGGCTGCGTGCTCCTTATGAGAATCTAATGCCTGATGATCTGAGGTGGAGTTGAGGCGGTGATGCTAGCGCTGGGGAGTGGCTACAAATACAGATTATCATTAGCAGAGAGGTCTGACTGCACAGAGACCATAATAAATCAATTGCTTGCAGACTCATATCATAACCCTATCAGTGAGTGACAAGTGACAAGCTGCATCAGGTGGCAGGCTTTATAGTGGCAAGTGAGTTGGTGTAATTCAATTGTCCAGCTGCATCTGATGGTAGGCTTTAAGTCAGAATCTGACACTTATTTTAGTCTGTGCATGGCCTGCCCATTATTTTATTTACCACTTCTGTCCTCACCTCTTTCCTGTACTTTGCACTTGTCTCAGTCACAGTTTTGGTAAACCCACAATCTAACCCTAGCCAAAACGAGTAAAAAACAAATGTCACTGGAGAGCTTCTTTGAAAAGGGGGAAAGACCCAATGATGAGAAAGCAGAAGAGTCTAAGACTGACAACAAAAAGAAAGCTGTGTTTAAAAGAAAATACCAAGAGTCCTACTTAAATTACAGGTTAATTGCAACAGGTGATTCACATTCTCCAAGCCCACTTTGTATATGTGCTGACCGGCTATCCAACGAAACCATGAAACCTTCAAAACTGCTTCGCCACATGGAGAGCAAGCACCCTACATTCAAAGACAAGCCTTTGGAGTTTTTCAAAAGAAAAAAAAGGGAACACGAAGAACAGAAGCAATTACTGAAGGCCGCCACTTCATCAAATTTGTTTGCACTGAGAGCATCATTCTTAGTGGCTAACTGCATTGCTAAAGCTAAGAAGCCCTTTACTATTGGTGAAGAATTCTGCTGCTAAGGACATTTTTCATGAACTTTTAGGAGAGGCTGCAGTTCAAAAGATGGTGCATGTTCCTTTTTCAGCTAGCACCATAACTAGATGAATTGGCAAAAAAGCAGAGGATATTGAGGCACAATTGTTAGAGAGGATTAATGAGTCACCGTGTTATGCAATCCAGGTTGACAAGTCTACCAATGTTGACAAGGCAACAATGCTTGTTTTGGTGTGATATATTTTTCAGGAGGATGTGCATGAGGATATGTTATGTGCACTTTTGTTGCCAACCAGCACCGCAGCTACAGAACTATTCAAGTCTTTGAATGATTATATAACAGGAAAACTGAATTGGTCATTTTGTGTTGGTATATGCATGGATGGAGCGGATGCCATGAGTGGATGGCTTTCTGGTTTCACTACTTGGGTCAAAGAGGTCATTTCTGAATGTGAGTCTACGCACTGTGTCATCCATAGAGCAATATTGGCTAGCCAAAAAATGTCACCTGAACTTAACAACGTTTTGCAGGATGTGACTAAAATTATCAACCACTAAAGTACATGCCCTTAACTCACATCTGTTCACACAGCTCTGTGAGGAGATCGACACAGAGCACACACGTCTTCTCTTAGACACAGAAGTGAGATGGCTTTCTAAAGGTAGATCACTGGCCAGAGTTTTTGAGTTACGAGAGCTGCTCCAGAGATTTCTTTTAGAAAAACAGTCACAACTGGCAGCACATTTCAGTGACACAGAATGGGTTGAAAACTTGCTTACTTGTGTGACACATGCAACCTGCTCAACGTACACAATCTGTCACTTCAGGGGAGAATGACAACTGTGTTCAAGTCGGCAGATAAAGTGGCTGCATTCAAAGCCAAACTGGAATTATGGGAGTGATGAGTGAACATTGAGATTTTTGACGTTTCAAACATTAGCAGAGATTTTGAAAGAGACCGAGCCAGGGCCTTCTTTCTCCCAGCTGGTGCATGATCACCTATCTCAGCTTTCAAAAGAGTTTGAGCATTACTTCCCAACCACAAAAGACCCCTAAACCGGGAAGGAGTAGATTTGCGACCCATTTGTGAATAAGCCAGGTAAATCAACTTTGTCCGTGCTAGAAGAGGATCAACTGCTTGAGATTGCACATGACGGTGCTCTTAAAAGTATGTTTGAGGCAACTTCAAATTTCCATACACTCTGGATTAAAGACAAGGCGGGATATCCTGAGATTGCCACAAAAGCAATGAAAAGCCTGCTTCCATTTCCAGCATCCTATCTTTGTGAGCAGGGTTTTCTGCAGTGACAGCAACCAAAACGAGATTACGGAGTAGACTGGACATAAGCAACACACTTCAGGTGTCACTGTCTCCTGTCACCCCCAGATGGGACCGTCTAGATGCAGGAAAACAAGCTCAGGGCTCCCACTGATTCTGCATTATGGTGAGTTGTACAATTATTTCATTATATATTACAGTGTAATAATAACAGAAATAAAGTGCACAATAAATGTAATGCGCTTGAATCATCCCGAAACCACCACCCCCCATGTCCTTGGAAAAATTGCTTTCCACAAAACTGGTCTCTGCTGCCAAAAAGTTGGGGATCGCTGCTCTAATAGACATCATATTATAATTGGTGAAGTCAATGGTGATTTTGACAATTCTCTGTCAATGCTATTTTGGTGATGTACATATTATTTGGAAACATCTAAATTTACAAATAGCCCGACACTACATTAAAGTTACCAGACCCCTCAATGCCTTCCGCAATTGAACGTTAAGAGATTTATAAGATGTTTAAATTTTCTAACTTTTTATTTTGAAATAGTTTTATATTTGCAAGAAAGTTACAAAAATAGTACCAAATAATTCTAAATAAATAATTGAATAAATAAGCTAAAGAGAGGAAGGGAATGCTCTTTCTTATAGCAGAATTCCAATTATTAAATGTAGAAACAGTGATAGAAATAGAAAATCAACATTTGCCAAACAGCACGGTAATAATTATCCTAAGATAAGGTTAATGAGCAAACATATGATCTGAAATAGGATATCTGCCTAGTCTCAAAATACTTATTAAATTACAAAGTGAAAAATAATAACTTTATATTAGCAAAACCTGGAACATACAACCTCAACTAAGTGATCAAAGTTAGCATCACCAACAATGAGACAGATGGATGTGATCCTTGATATGATACACTGAGGAGAACGCAGATCATTTTTGTGGAATTCTTTCCAAGAATATTATATTTAAGTAGAGCAAAAGGATTCTCCCAGCACTAAGGGAAGGAAGGCCATTTACACAAGAATGTCTCATGATTTCTTTCTAACAATCTTTAAAAGATAATATGTAAGTATCTGATATTATGTAAAGATAAGATAAAGTGAGATCATTTAGAATGTATCAGTTAGGGTGCTTTCAGTTAAAGCACCTTAAAAAATAACCACCACACTTCATTTTTATAACAGAGACAAGATTTAGCTAGAAGGGATACAAACTTGTCTCAAGGCTCTTCTAAAATATTTCTTGAACCATATCCAAAACCCAAACATTTATTTTTAAAAGATGCAGTAATTAAGTTGGCAGAAGAGTAGGGCCCAAAAGACTCTTAACTCAAGCGTAGAAAAAAACAAACATGGAGGTCAATGATTGTATTAGTTACCTATTGCTGAGTAACAATTTTACCTCAAAAGTCAGTATCTAAAACAACACACATTTTTATTATCCTGAGGTTTCTCTAGGTCAGAAATCTTGAAAGCACTTAGCTGGTTGATTCTGGCTCAAGATCTTTCATGAGGTTGCAGTTAGATAATTAACTAGAGGAAGATTCACTTCCAAGTTCTTAGGAGGCCTCGGTTCCCCACTGGCCATCAGTGGGAGACTTCAGTTGTTTGCCACATGGACCCCTGCATAGGCTACCTGAGTTTCCTCACAGCCTAAGTGATTCCAGAGAGAGCAAGTCAGAACAACCAAGACAGAATCTACAGAGGCTTTTGGTTACCTAGTCTCTGATGTTCCAAAGTGTCACTTCCTCAAGGAGCTAAGGCAAGACCGCACTCAGGGGGAAGTGAATAACGCTCTGCCTCCTGAATAAAGAGAATCAAAGAATCCATGGACAAATTTTAAAACCACAGAAATAGCATTATGTGTTTGCCCAAAGGTCATGCTCTTCTTGGAAATCAAAAACCCTTTGGTCAGATTCTTTCTTTCACACTCCCATCTTTCCAAGCTGCTTGGAAGGCCTCTACATTATAAGCTTTATTGTTCTACCTAATGGGCAGTATATAAATCCTGCTGATTCTTATCCTTCCTCCACAATAAATGCTGGCAAGTTTTCCTGTGTCTAAATTTCCATTTTCTCCCCTCTAGAAGTAAAAGAAAATGACAGTGTATGCTGATAAATTGGTTTTGCTCCTGATAACTAGAAAGGATTTCTGAATGTTTCCTTAGTTTACTTTAGTTCAACATATTTTTCTTCATTTTGCAAAATCAAATTGCTGACACTACACTAGATTTGGCTCAGTTACCACAGAAATAAAATTGACACAAAGTCAGAAGCACAAAGATCCCTAGATGGTTACTGTAACTTAGCTTGTAAAATAATAATTTAAAAGTGGATGTTTCTGCTAACAGCCATCACTTCCACAGTCTGAAATGTCAGAGGCTAATTATTTCTGAATCATACAAAAATATATATCCTGAATTGTGGATTCATAAATTGCTCAAACTTTAATAGTTTATACTTTGCAGACTAGTATTTTTTCAACCTTGGGATGTCATTTAAAAAGGTATCCATCATATTAACTAGCAAGATATACCTTTATTTCATGGAAAGACATACAGAAAAATCTCATCTTAGAGTATGAAAATATGTACATCTTTTAAAAACCTGAATACTGATCATTAAATTATTCCTAAGCTTTCTAAAAATATTTTCACATCTTAAGATAAAACACCTTCTCCATGCTGGTGTGTATATTATGTATCAAATTAATATGTATTTCATAAAATGTTACTACAATGATCACAATAACAGTCAATCACTAAGTCTTTTGAGAATCTACCAGAAATTTAAAATGAATCTTCAGCATCATAGAAACAATTCTCCCATCAAAATCAAGAACCTTCCTACTATACCCTTGGCAGATGAACAGCGAAGGCTTTCCCAAACGTTCTTGCTCATAAAAATTTCATGATATGCTGGCTAAAAATTACATGTATCTATGCCTTTTCCCTGACGTCTTGAATCAGAACTCCAGGGGAGAGTCAAGAAGTCTGTATTTTGCACCAGAGGGCAAACAGCAGAAGCAAGAAGAACTACAATCCTGCAGCCTGTGGAACAAAAACCACATTCACAGAAAGATACACAAGATGAAAAGGCAGAGGGCTATGTACCAGATGAAGGGACAAGATAAAACCCCAGAAAAACAACTAAATGAAGTGGAGATAGGCAACCTTCCAGAAAAAGAATTCAGAATAATGATAGTGAAGATGATCCAAGACCTCAGAAAAAGAATGGAGGCAAAGATCGAGAAGATGCAAGAAATGTTTAACAAAGACCTAGAAGAATTAAAGAACAAACAAACAGAGATGAACAATACAATAACTGAAATGAAAACTACACTAGAAGGAATCAATAGCAGAATAACTGAGGCAGAAGAACGGATAAGTGACCTGGAAGACAGAATGGTGGAATTCACTGCTGCAGAACAGAATAAAGAAAAAAGAATGAAAAGAAATGAAGACAGCCTAAGAGACCTCTGGGACAACATTAAACGCAACAACATTCACATTGTAGGGGTCCAAGAAGGAGAAGAGAGAGAGAAAAGACCCGAGAAAATATTTGAAGAGATAACAGTCAAAACGTCCCTAACATGGGAAAGGAAATAGCCACCCAAGTCCAGGAAGCACAGTGTGTCCGATACAGGATAAACCCAAGGAGAAACAGGCTGAGACACATAGGAATCAAATTGGCAAAAATTAAAGACAAAGAAAAATTATTGAAAGCAGCAAGGGAAAAACAACAAATAACATACAAGGGAACTCCCATAAGGTTAACAGCTGATTTCTCAGTAGAAACTCTACAAGCCAGAAAGGAGTGGCATGATATACTTAAAGTGATGAAAGGGAAGAACCTACAACCAAGATTACTCTACCCAGCAAGGATCTCATTCAGATTCGATGGAGAAATCAAAAGCTTTACAGACAAGCAAAAGCTAAGAGAATTCAGCACCACCAAACCAGCTCTACAACAAATGCTAAAGGCACTTCTCTAAGTGGGAAACACAAGAGAAGAAAAAGACCTACAAAAACAAACCCAAAACAATTAAGAAAATGGTCATAAGGACATACATATCAATAATTACCTTAAATGTGAATGGATTAAATGCTCCAACGAAAAGACATAGGCTTGCTGAATGGATACAAAAACAAGACCCATCTATATGCTGTCTACAAAAGACCCACTTCAGACCTAGGGACATATACAGACTGAAAGTGAGGGGATGGAAAAAGATATTCCATGCAAATGGAAATCAAAAGAAAGCTGGAGTAGCAATACTCACATCAGATAAAATAGACTTTAAAATAAAGAATGTTACAAGAGACAAGGAAGGACACTACATAATGATCAAGGAAGTAATTCAAGAAGAAGATATAATAATTATAAATATATATTCACCCAACATAGGAGCACCTCAATACATAAGGCAACTGCTAACAGCTCTAAAAGAGGAAATTGACAGTAACACAATAATAGTGGGGGACTTTAACACCTCACTTACACCAATGGACAGATTATCCAAAATGAAAATAAATAAGGAAATTGAAGCTATAAATGACACAATAGACCAGATACATTTAATTGATATTTTTAGGACATTCCACCCCAAAACAGCAGCTTACACTTTCTTCTCAAGTGCGCACAGAACATTCTCCAGGATAGATCACATCTTGGGTCACAAATCAAGCCTCAGTAAATTTAAGGAAATTGAAATCATATTTAACATGTTTTCTGACCACAACGCTATGAGATTAGATATGAGTTACAGGGAAAAATCGTAAAAAACACAAACACATGGATGCTAAACAATATGTTACTAAATAACCAAGAGATCATTGAAGAAATCAAAGAGGAAATCAAAAAACACCTAAGGACAAATGACAATGAAAACATGACGATCCAAAATCTATGGGATGCAGCAAAAGCAGTTCTAAGAGGGAAGTTTATAGCTATACAAGCCTACCTCAAGAAACAAGAAAAATCTCAAATAAACAATCTAACGTTACACCTAAAGGAACTAGAGAAAGAAGAACAAACAAAACCCAAAGTTAGCAGAAGGAAAGAAATCATAAAGATCAGAGCAGAAATAAATGAAATAGAAACAAGGAAAATAGCACAGATCAATAAAACTAAAAGCTGGTTCTTTGAGAAGATAAACATAATTGAGAAACCTTTAGCCACACTCATCAAGAAAAAGAGGGAGAGGACTCAAATCAATGAAATTAGAAATGAAAAAGGAGAAGTTACAACAGACACTGCAGAAATACAAAGCACCCTAAGAGACTACTAAAAGCAACTCTATGCCAATAAAATGGACAACCTGGAAGAAATGGACAAATTCTTAGAAAGGTATAACCTTCCAAGACTGAACCAGGAAGAAATAGAAAATATGAACAGACCAATCACAAGTAATGAAATTGAAACTGTGATTAAAAACCTTCCAACAAACAAAAGTCCAGGACCAGATGGCTTCACAGGCGAATTCTATCAAACATTTAGAGAAGAGGTAACACCTACACTTCTGAAACTATTCCAAAAAATTGCAGAGGAAGGAAAACTCCCAAACTCATTCTATGAGGCCACCATCACCCTGATACCAAAACCAGACAAAGATACTAAAAAAAAAGAAAATTACAGAGCAATATCACTGATGACTATAGATGCAAAAATCCTCAACAAAATACTAGCAAACAGAATCCAACAGCACATTAAAAGGATCGTACACCATGATCAAGTGGGATTTATCCCAGGGATGCAAGGATTTTTCAATATATGCAAATCAATCAATGTGATACACCATATTAAAAAATTGAAGAATAAAAACCATATGATCATCTCAATAGATGCAGAAAAAGCTTTTGACAAAATTCAACACCCATTTCTGATAAAAACTCTCCAGAAAGTGGGCATAGAGGGAACCTACCTCAACATAATAAAGGCCATATATGACAAACCCACAGCAAACATCATTCTCAATGGTGAAAAACTGAAAGCATTTCCTTTAAGATCAGGAACAAGACAAGGATGTCCACTCTCACCACTATTATTCAGCATAGTTTTGGAAGTCCTAGCCACGGCAATTAGAGAAGAAAAAGAAAGAAAAGGAATACAAAGTGGAAAAGAAGAAGTAAAACTGTCACTGTTTGCAGATGACATGATACTATACATAGAGAATCCTAAAGATGCCACCAGAAAACTACTAGAGCTAATCAATGAATGTGGTAAAGTTGCAGGATACAAAATTAATGCACAGAAATCTCTTGCATTCCTATACACTAATGATGAAAAATCTGAAAGAGAAATTATGGAAACACTCCCATTTACCACTGCAACAAAAAGAATAAAATACCTAGGAATAAACCTACCTAGGGAGACAAAAGACCTGTATGCAGAAAACTATAGGACACTGCTGAAAGAAATTAAAGATGATACCAACAGATGGAGAGATATACCATGTTCTTGGATTGGAAGAATCAATATTGTGAAAATGACTATACTACCCAAAGCAATCTACAGATTCAGTGCAATCCCTATCTAATTACCCATGGCATTTTTTATGGAACTAGAACAAGTAATCTTAAAATTTGTATGGAGACACAAAAGACCCTGAATAGGCAAAGCAGTCTTGAGGGAAAAAAACGGAGCTGGAAGAATCAGACTCCCTGACTTCAGACTATACTACAAAGCTACAGTAATCAAGACAATATGGTACTGGCACAAAAGTCAAAACATAGATCAATGGAACAAGATAGAAAGCCCAGAGATAAACCCACGCACCTATCATCAACTAATCTATGACAAAGGAAATACAATGGAGAAAAGACAGTGTCTTCAATAAGTGGTGCTGGGAAAACTGGACAGCTACATGTAAATGAATGAAATTAGAACACTCCCTAACACCATACACAAAAATAAACTCAAAATGGATTCAAGAGCTAAATGTAAGACCAGACACTATAAAACTCTTAGAGGAAACATAGGAAGAACACTCTTTGACAAAAATCACAGCAAGATATTTTTTGATACACCTCCTAGAGTAATGGAAATAAAAACAAAATAAACAAATGGAACCTAATGAAACTTAAAAGCTTTTGCACAGCAAAGGAAACCATAAACAAGACGAAAAGACAACCCTCAGAATGGGAGAAGATATTTGCAAACGAATCAACAGAAAAAGGATTAATCTCGAAAATATATAAACAGCTCGTGCAGCTCAATATTAAAGAAACAAACAACCCAATCCAAAAATGGGCTGAAGACCTAAATAGACATTTCTCCAAAGAAGATATACAGATGACCAAGAAGCATATGAAAAGCTGCTCAACATCACTAATTCTTAGAGAAATGCAAATCAAAACTACAATGAAGTATCAACTCACACCAGTTAGAATGGGCATCATCAGAAAATCTACAAGCAAGAAATGCTGGAGAGGGTGTGGAGAAAAGGGAACCCTCTTGTACTGTTGGTGGGAATGTAAATTGATACAGCCACTATGGAGAACAGTATGGAGGTTCCTTAAAAAACTAAAAAAAGAATTACCATATGACCCAGCAGTCCCACTACTGGGCATATACCCAGAGAAAACCATAATTCAAAAAGACACATGCACCCGAATGTTCATTGCAGCACTATTTACAATAGCCAGGTCATGGAAGCAACCTAAATGCCCATCGACAGATGAATGGATGAAGAAGTTGTGGTACATATATACAATGGAATATTACTCAGCCATAAAAAGGAACAAAATTGAATCATTTGTTGAGACGTGGATGGATGTAGAGACTGTCATACAGAGTAAAGTATGTCAGAAAGAGAAAAACAAGTATCGTATATTAACGCATGTAAGTGGAACCTAGAAAAATTGTACAGATGAACCAGTTTTCAGGGCAGAAGTTGAGACACAGATGTAGAGAGCAAACGTATGGACACCAAGGGGGGAAAGCCGTGGGGGGTTGGGGATGGTTGTGTGCTGAATTGGGCGATTGGGATTAATATGTATACACTGGTGTGTACAAAATTGATGACTAATAAGAACCTGCTGTATAAAAAAATAAATTAAATTAAATTAAAACATTAAAAAAAAAAAGAAGTCTGTATTTTTGTTAGGAAGCCTAGGTTATTCTTTTCATGGAGTAGGTTTGAGAGATACTGATTTAATCGTAAATAAGCATTTCTGATGAAATCATATTACTCTACCCAAAAACCCTTTTAGAAGAGCTTTAATTGTTTATAATTACACTGCTGATTAAGTCAAATTTTTCTTCTTGAAATTTCTATCAGTGGCCCTAGTTCAGCCTCCTAGGGCTGCTCTGAGGATATCTAAACACTTTGACATATAGACATGTTTCAAATGTTTGAAGAGAACTCCCTGCTTTTGCCTCTTGCCATCTCTTGAATTTGTCCTTTTCCTAGATTGACAAGCTCCAGCTTCCTCAAACATTCTACACACAACATGATTCCCAGAACCTTCACCATTCCAACGTTCCTCTTCTCCCCGTCTAGCCGTCTCACACTTGGCAACATTATTCTTGCATATGTCCTTACCCAGAACTAGATGCAGCCTCCACAAGGGCTCTGATCAGGAAGACAACATCATGGTCTATGTAAAGTTAAAGTCCCATTAACTCTTTAACAGACTTGCCACACTTTTTGGTTCACAATGAACTTAGTCAATTTAAAGACCTTTACCTTCTGGCCTTGAACTGCTCCTAACACCATCACCTCCTCTGCCGTGCCACACTCGCCTGATTAATTTCTTGGATTTAAAGACTTGTTATTGAATTCTATGAAATTTCAGCTTGTGAATATTCTTCAAATTTTCCAGTAGTACAGAATTCTAGAGCCTGTTGGAAAGGCAAATGAGGTAGATACCAAAGGGACACATGAATCTACAGAGCTCAGCCTCACGCTCTATGCCCATCTCCAATTTTCAGAAAAGTGTACGTCCAAGAAGATTAAGTGAACAAGTCACGGGCCAGAACTAGAATCAACACACTTCTGATCCTTGATCTCAGTGGTTTTCCTACTATAAAAACTGTACCATGTCGACAATAAAATAAACTTACGATCCAGAGAGGAAATAATAACAATAATGATAATAGCTATCATTTATTGACTACATGACAGAAAATGTGTTAAATATACATTCATAGATTGTTTCATTTTATCCTCCAAAACAATGCTACTATTTATATTTTTTAAATTAAAGAATATGAGGCTTTAAAATGGTAAGACATTTCCCAAAGCAGTGGTAACACAGGTTTTAGACATGAAAATATCTGATTTCAGAAGCCACACTCTCAACCACTAAGCTATATATCCATCTTACAACACTGCTCCAGCACTTAGAAGCATGGATTTTGACAAAATTTAACCATCCAATATTATTCTTTTGTAAAGACAATGTTGTTAGAACAGCTTGTTTGTTTTTCTTTTACACAAAGTTTACAGAAAACTAAACGTTGGTAACCAATCCATCTTCCACTTACAAATATCTCACACTATTTTATGACACACTATGTTCTGTATTTAAAATATTAAGTGGAAAAATTCAATTGGTTTAAAGAATTCAGACCCATAAGATAGACCAGAGACCTTCACAAAAAGGGTTATTCCCTTCCTGGTTGGTTAATACACTTCACAAAATTAGACATTTTTTCTGCTTTAAGAACAGGGCCATTGAATCAGCCATGTACTTGTCATTCACCTTCAAATCACTGTAACAAAAGCCATGAGCTTTGAGTTTAGATATTAATGGTTTTAAATTCATATCTAACTACTAGCTGAGAAACCTTGGGCAAATCATTTAAACCTTCTGACCTTGAGTTTTCTTATCTATAAAATCAGAATAACAATATCTACTCATCACTACAAATGTAATGTCTGTAATATTTAAAGCAAAATATTCACACAGGAATGTTAGATGTGATGGTGATCTTGATGATGATCCTGATGGCATCATGCCAAACCAGGGAGCATTACACAGTTATCCACGAAGGATAACACATGAATACCAGTCAAGTTATGGTTTTTTTTTTCAAGGCATGAGTGGATTACTTTAATAAAAGATAGTATGTTGAGATGTTTAAGAATGATCTCTCATAAGACTTATCACAGAAGTGATGTTCTAACAATAATATCTCAAAACTAGATTTTTTAAGTTTAACATGAATAGTTCCACAGTCAAGTATTTTTCAAAACAGACTAAGCCAAATGACTGTTACTTACTTGAATTATTGTAATATCCTTCCTGTTCCTAGTTTCACAATTACCCAAATACCTAAAATAGATTGTATTAGTCTGCACAGAATGTCATAACAAAATACCATATGCTGGCTGGTTTAGACAACAGAAATTTACTTTCTCACAATTCTGGAGGCTGGGAAGTCCAAGATCAAGGTGCTGGCCAATTCAGTTCCTGAGGAGGACTCTCTTTCTGGCTTGCAGATGGTTGCCTTCTTGCTGTGTCCTCATGTGGCAAAGAGACAGCAAGCTCTCTGGTGTGGCTTCTTATAAGGGCACTAATCCCATCAGGAAGGCCCCACCCTCATAATCTTATCTAACCCTACTTATCTCCCAGAGACCCCATCTTCAAATACTATCACATTGGGAGTTAGAGCTTCAACATATAAATTTGGGGGAAACACACACAATTCAGTCCATAGCAGAGATAAATAACATTTTTACAGATCATCCTCAAAAACTGCTACCAGTGATTGCTCCAAAATCCAAATCTAATCAGATCCTTTCCTACCTAAAATTCCCTAATACTTAGCATAGTTTGGAAATAGGAATTGAATTGTTCAGCACAGAATAAGGAGTCCTCATGATGTAGCCTTCAACCACCTCTCCAGGTTTACGTCATATAAATTCCCACATTTACCCTAAGCTATGGTTAAAATAAACTACCTGTCACTCCCAGCATGCACCACACTCTCCTTTTGACTTCTACCTTTAGACTGAATATTTCCTACACTAGAATATTGTGCCTCTAAATTGCCAGGCTTAGTTCCACTTATTCTTTTTTTTTTTTTTTTTAAAGATGGAGTAAATTTAATATATTCTAACTATTACATCTTAAGAAGCCTTCACAGTACCATTTATGTTAAAGGTGCACAATATATTTTTCTTATATAAATGAATGAATGAAGTCAAGCAACATAACCAATCTCAGTGAACTATGTAACTCAACAGTTATGTTACGTAACTATTACAGTTATTACATTCTGGCCTTAAACCACAACTTTTTTTCTAAACATCTTTATTGGAGTATAATTGCTTTACAATGATGTGTTAGTTTCTGCTTTATAACAAAGTGAATCAGCTATACATATACATATATCCCCATATCTCCTCCCTCTTGCGACTCCCTCCCATCCTCCCTATCCCACCCCTGTAGGTGGTCACAAAGCAGCGAGCTGATCTCCCTGTGCTATGCAGTTGCTTCCCACTAGCTATCTGTTTTACATTTGGTAGTGTATATATGTTCATGCCACTCTCTCACTTCGTCCAGCTTACCCTTCCCCCTCCCTGTGTCCTCAAGTCCATTCTCTATGTCTGTGTCTTTATTCCTGTCCTGCCTCTACGTTTCAGAACCGTTTTTTTTTAGATTCCATATATATGTGTTAGCATATGATATTTGTTTTTCTCTTTCTGACTTACTTCACTCTGTATGACAGATTCCAGGTCCATCCACCTCACTACAAATAAACAATTTCGTTTCTTTTTATGGCTGTGTAATATTCCATTGTATATATGTGCCACATCTTTATCCATTCATCTGTCGATGGACACTAAGCTTGATTCCATGTCCTGGCAATTGTAAATAGAGCTGCAATGAACATTGTGGTACATGACCTTTTTTGAATTATGGTTTTCTCAGGATATATGCCCAGTAGTGGAATTGCTGCGTCGTATGGTAGTTCTATTTTAGTTTGTAAGAAACCTCCAAACTGTTCTCCATAGTGACTCTATCAATTTACATTCCCACCAACAGTGCAAGACGGTTCCCTTTTCTCCACACCCTCTCCAGCATTTATTGTGTGTACATTTTTTGATGATGGCCATTCTGACTGGTGTGAGGGGATACCTCATTTTAGTTTTGATTTGCATTTCTCTAATGATTAGTGATATTCAGCATTCTTTCATGTGTTTGTTGGCAATCTGTATATCTTCTTTGGAGAAATGTCTATCTAGGTCTTCTGCCCATTTTGGATTGGGTTGTCTGTTTTTTTGATATTGAGCTGCATGAGCTGCTTGTAAATTTTGAAGATAAATCCTTTGTCAGTTGCTTCATTTGCAAATATTTTCTTCCATTTTGAGGGCTGTCTTTTTGTCTTGTTTCTGGTTTCCTTTGCTGTGCAAAAGCTTTTAAGTTTCATTAGGTCCCATTTGTTTATTTTTGTTTTTATTTCCATTTTTCAAGGAGGTGGGTCAAAAAGGATGTTGCTGTGATTTATGTCATAGAGTGTTCTGCCTGTGTTTTCCTCTAAGAGTTTGATAGTGTCTGGCCTTACATTTAAGTCTTTAATCCATTTTAAGTTTATTTTTGTGTATGGTGTTAGGGAGTGTTCTAATTTCATTCTTTTACACGTAGCTGTCCAGTTTTCCCAGCACCACTTATTGAAGAGGCTGTCTTACCGCAATTGTATAATCTTGCCTCCTTTATCAAAAATAAGGTGACCATACGTGCGTGGGTTTATCTCTGGGCTTTCTATCCTGTTCCATTGATCTGTATTTCTCTTTTTGTGCCAGTACCATACTGTCTTGATTACGGTATCTTTGTAGTATAGTCTGAAGTCAGGGAACCTGATTCCTCCAGCTCTGTTTTTCTTTCTCAAGATTGCTTTGATATTCAGGGTCTATTGTGTTTCCATACAAATTGTGAAATTTTTTGTTCTAGTTCTGTGAAAAATGCCATTGCTACTTTCACAGGGATTGCATTGAATCTATAGATTGCTTTGGTTAGTAGAGTCATTTTCACAATGTTGATTCTTCCAATCCAAGAACATGGTATATCTCTCCATCTGTTGGTATCATCTTTAATTTCTTTCATCAGTGTCTTATAGTTTTCTGCATACAGGTCTTTTGTCTCCTTAGGTAGGTTCATTCCTAGGTATTTTATTCTTTTTGTTGCAATGGTAAAGGGGAGTGTTTCCTTAATTTCTCTTTCAGATTTTTCATCATCAGTGTATAGGAATGCAAGACATTTCTGTGCATTAATTTTGTATCCTGCTACTTTACCAAATTCATTGATTAGCCCTAGTAGTTTTCTGGTAGAGTCTTTAGGATTCTTTATGTATAGTATCAAGTCATCTACAAACAGTGACAGCTTTACTTCTTTTTTTCCAATTTGGATTCCTTTTATTTCTTTTTCTTCCCTGATTGCTGTCACTAAAACTTCCACAACTATATTGAATAATAGTGGTGAGAGTGGACAACTTGTCTTGTTCCTGATCTTAGAGGAAATGCTTACAGTTTTTCACCATTGAGAATGATGTTCCCTGTGGGTGTGTCATATATGGCCTTAATTATGTTGAGGTAAGTTCCCTCTGTGCCTACTTTCTGAAGGGTTTTTATCATACATGGGTGTTGAATTTTGTCAAAAGCCTTTTCTGCATCTATTGAGATGATCATATGATTTTTCTCCTTCAGTTTGTTAATGTGCTGTATCATGTTGATGGATTTGCATATTTAGAAGAATCCTTGCATTCCTGGGATAAACCCCACTTGATCATGGCGTATGATCGTTTTAATGTGCTGTTGGATTCTGTTTGCTAGTATTTTGTTGAGGATTTTTGCATCTATGTTCATCAGTGATATTGGCCTGCAGTTTTCTTTCTTTGTGACATCTCTGTCTGGTTTTGGTATCAGGGTGACGGTGGCCTCGTAGAATGAGTGTGGGAGTGTTCCTTCCTCTGCTATATTTTCGAAGAGTTTGAGAAGGATAGGTGTTAGCTCTTCTCTAAATGTTTGATAGAATTTGTCTGTGAAGCCGTCTGGTCCTGGGCTATTGTTTGTTGGAAGATTTTTAATTACAGTCTCAGTTTCAGTGCTTGTGATTGGTCTGTTTATATTTCCTATTTCTTCCTGGTTCAGTCCTGGGAGGTTGTGCTCTTTTAAGAATTTGTCTGTTTCTTCCAGGTTGTCCATTTTATTGGCATAGAGTTGCTTGTAGTAATCTCTCATGATCGTTTGTATTTCTGCAGTGTCAGTGGTTACTTCTCCTTTTTCATTTCCAATTCTATTGATTTGAGTCTTCTCCCTTTTTTTCTTGATGAGTCTGGCTGATGGTTTATCAATTTTGTTTATCTTCTCAAAGAACCAGCTTTTAGTTTTATTGATCTTTGCTATTGTTTCCTTCATTTCTTTTTCATTTATTCCTGATCTGATCTTTATGATTTCTTTCCTTCTGCTAACTTTGGGGTTTTTTGGTTTTTCTTTTCTCTAATTACTTTATGTGTAAGGTTAGGTTATTTATTTTAGATGTTTCTTGTTTCCTGAGGTAGGATTTTATTGCTATAAACTTCCCTCTTACAACTGCTTTTGCTGCATCTCATAGGTTTTGGCTCGTCGTGTTTTCATTGTCATTTGTTTCTAGGTATTTTTTGATTTCCTCTTTGATTTCTTCAGTGACCTTTTGGTTATTAAGTAGTGTATTGTTTAGCCTCCATGTGTTTGTATTTTTTATAGATTTTTTCCTGTAATTTATATCTAGTCTCATAGAATTGGGGGTGGAAAAGATACTTGATAAAATTTCAATTTTCTTAAATTTAGCAAGGCTTGATTTATGACCCAAGATATGATCTATCCTGGAGTATGTCCCATGACTTGAGAAGAAAGTGTATTCTGTTTTTTTTGGATGGAATGTCCTATAAATATCAATTAAGTCCATCTTGTTTAATGTATCACTTAAAGATTGTGTTTCCTTATTTATTTTCATTTTGGATGATCTGTCCATTGGTGAAAGTGAGGTGTTAAAGTCCCCTACTATGACTGTGTTACTGTCGATTTCCCCTTTTTATGGCTGTTAGCATTTGCCCTATGTATTGAGGTGCTCCTATGTTGGGTGCATAAATATTTACTATTGTTATATCTTCTTCTTGGATTGATCCCTTGATCACTATGTAGTGTCCTTCTTTGTGTCTTTTAATAGTCTCTATTTTAAAGTCTATTTTGTCTGATATGAGAATTGCTACGCCAGCTTTCTTTTGATTTCCATTTGCATGGAAAAAGATATTCATCTTTTTCCATCCCCTCAGTTTTAGTCTGTTATGTCCCTATGTCTGAAGTGGGTCTCTTGTAGACAGCATATATACAGGTAACAAGTCATATTTTAAAATGTATAAACATACACTTACCTTTACATATATATTTATATAGGAAGTAGAAAGAAATGCACTAAAATATGAGTAATCTTTCCTTTCTTGAGTGACTTTTACTGTCTTATGTGGTTTCTAAATATTCTCTGATAAAATTTCTCTTTATTTTAAAGAAGGGAGGAAGGAAAAAGAAAAAGAAGCCTAATTTAAGTATAGCCCATAGTCCTTTATAGCTGCTTAATCAGAGTTCCCTAAAGGTGAGTGAGTGGAAGACAGAGGAGAAAACTGATAACACTGAGATCTGATTCTACCCTGACACAGAATTGTCAGGGTTGTGTTTCTCCTCTAATGAGAGGTAAAGCATAAAAGACAAGAATATGCATGGCTCCTTTTCAAGCCAGATTAAGGGGAAGCCAGCTGGGTAGCTGCCAACCAAGCCAACTTATAAAAAGGACTAAAATATCACTTCAGTAAATCTAAAATTTGTTGCCATTTAACACAGATCTCTCTACACATGATCAACTAGTGAAATATAAAATGACTGACTTCCTTCCCTAGAAGAGAAAATAACAACAACAAAATATGCCTTAACCCAAGTTTCTTTTAACCCCTTTAAATAAATGTTGAAATTATTCACAAAGAAAACATTTAAATGTAAACTAAATCATTAGCCTGTCTAGGTCCCATGTAGTTTGGAAGGTTCTGCTTTAGTCTTATTTGAATAATCTTGTTTTGATTCTGGTAACTTGGCTAGACTTACTAGAAGATGCTTAAACACAATTGTTTCAGCTAGTATACAAGTACTGACTTTATAAGAAAAGTTTAAATAGATCTGGACGTTTTAAAATAAGAATTACGTACTAGCCACATTGGAGTAAAATTAAATAGCCTGAAAATAGAAAGAAACAAGAGTAGTCAGGAGCCCCTCAAAATTATATAGAATTGTCTTCAAATTTGTACCTAAGAGTGGTTTTTGTATACCACTTTTAATTTTATTTATCTGGCCTTCTTTTAAGATTTTATTTTAAAAAAGAATACCCACATCTGTACTTGCTATATGCATATCCTCTTTAAAACTTTGAGAACCTTCAAAGGCAGAAACCTTGTCCTTTTCATCTTTGCAATCACATAGCTTAACATAGTACATTACACAGAATGCATATTAATCATATGTATGAATAAGTGGATAGATAGATGGATGGAAAGATGGATAGATACATGAACCTATTTTTAAAGACTTGGGTTTTAGGATTTACCTACTCAGTAAAAAAAATAACATCTTCTCATTGTGTCTATTTCAAGCAAAGTAAATAAAATGTAAATGTTCTGACCAGATTCTGAAGGACGTGCCTGGGGACTTATGCAACCTGTAAGATGACTGACCATCTGTAATTCTGGTTTTTTTTCTGTCATACACCTCATAGTCTTACTCTACAAGTCTTCCTAGAAAAGGTTTATAAGTAAAATTCCCTCCTTCCCTCATTGTTTATATATTAGGAATAACAATAATAGCATTTTATTTTATTTTGTACAACACTTTGGGTTTATAAAACACATTCAAAATCATCTCTCGAGTAACTAGATGGAATAAAGATAAGGAAACAGGCTGAAGGATGAAGGGAGTGTCAACCTTCACAGTTAGTGTTAAAGCCTGTTCTCAGACTCAAATCTTCTGAATGCAAGTCCAGTGTTCCATTTGCCACAGACACATCAGCTCATCACAGCTTCCTCCAGCATTGACAGAGTTAAAGGAATGAATTCGTACCATTAGTCCCACTGCTGTGTCTGCATTCCTTATTTTCTGCTAATTACCACATTTGCTGTCAACACTGTATATTGCAGGGAAATTGAAATTCAACTTCCTTCTCTCAGACATTTGAAAGTTTCCTCTCCAGGAAGACAGTAGATCTGGAGCAAACTATGGGAAGGCCTGTGGCAAGGATTTCTCCCACAGCTGGCAGCTCTCCCCTAAATTTGAATGAATTCAAAGATGGAAGAGGTAAGATGGGCTGGAGAAATGTACTGAGTATAAGACTTAAGTGTTTCTCCATGTGCCCAGCAAGACTGACATCTTTGGGATTTAGCTGGAATATCGCCCTACCAATAAGGTATGGGAAGAATGCCTTTAAATAAAGAAGATTCGCAAGGCAGTTAAAAATGTTATCAGAGAGAGTGAAATTGAACAGGAAGCATGAAGGCTTCAAAACCCTTCTCACTGTTTAACTGGGGGAGCTGCTCCATTAGCTCAGCTAATTGAACCCTCTGTTATCTCACTTGGATTATCACTGCAGAAGAAAAAGGGGCTGTATTTTTGCTTCCTGAAACAGAATCTGAAACAGGTGAAGAAAGGCAGGGGACAGGATATATGCTGATTACTTTATTTTGATACTAGATCTGTGACTAGAATTAGCTGTGCTCAGATATAAATATCCTTTTAGACACATCCATCCACAACCAATCTATATTATAATTGGCAAAACTGGCCAAGAAGAAATAAAATAGAGAAAAAAGAAACTTTGCCAATACTTAGCAAGAAATAAAATCTATGCAGTGTTTCATTTAATGATGCAAGCATATAAAATAAGATGAGCAGCCATATTACAATTAAACATCAATGACAGAAAGGTAGAGGTAGAAGAAAATGTTTTTATTTTTCATACATCTGTTTTTAGCTTTTTGCTCTTAATTTATTTTATGTACTAAAAAAAAAGGCACACCCCATGAGTACAACTGAGTTGAAAGATACAAATGTACTTGGGCTGGTTATGTGGCTAACTATTGTGAAAAAAATATAAGGTTGGATCCACATTTCATATCAGGTATTAAAATATATTTTAACTAAAATATATTTTAATGGAAAATTCCAACAATATAATGTGAAAATGACTTTCTCAACCAAATGCAATACAACATGATTCTATACATAGAGAATCATAAAGATGCTACCAGAAAACTACTAGAGCTAATCAATGAATTTGGTGAAGTAGCAGGATACAAAATTAATGCCAGAAATCTCTTGCATGCTTATACACTAATGATGAAAAAACTGAAAGACAAATTAAGGAAACACTCCCCTTTACCACGCAACAGAAAGAATAAAATACCTAGGAATAAACCTACCTAAGGAGACAAAAGACCTGTATGCAGAAAACTATAAGACACTGATGAAAGAAATTAAAAATGATACAAATAGATGGAGAGATAATACCATGTTCTTGGAGTGGAAGAATCAACATTGTGAAAATGACTATACTACCCAAAGCAACCTACAGATTCAATGCAATCCCTATCAAATTACTAATGGCATTTTTCACAGAACTAGAACAAAAAATTTCGCAATTTGTATGGAAACACAAAAGACCCTGAATAGCCAAAGCAATCTTGAGAAAGAAAAACGGAGCTGGAGGAATCAGGTTCCCTGACTTCAGACTATACTACAAAGCTACAGTAATCAAGACAGTATGGTACTGGCACAAAAAGAGAAATATAGATCAATGGAAAAGGATAGAAAGCCCAGAGATAAACCCATGCACATATGGTCACCTTATCTTTGATAAAGGAGACAAGAATATACAATGGAGAAAAGACAGCCTCTTCAATAAGTGGTGCTGGGAAAACTGGACAGCTACATGTAAAAGAATGAAAATAGAACACTCTCTAACACATACACAAAAATAAACTCAAAATGGATTAAAGACCTAAATGTAAGGCCAGACACCATCAAACTCTTAGAGGAAAACATAGGCAGAACACTCTATGACATAAATCACACCAAGCTCCTTTTTGACCCACCTCCTAGAGAAATGGAAATAAAAACAAAAATAAACAATTGGGACCTAATGAAACTTAAAAGCTTTTGCACAGCAAAGGAAACCATAAACAAGACAAAAAGTAAACTCTCAGAATGGGAGAAAATATTTGCTAATGAAGCAACTGACAAAGGATTAATCTCCAAAACATACAAGCAACTCATGCAGCTCAATATCAAAAAAACAAACAACCCAATCCAAAAATGGGCAGAAGACCTAAACAGACATTTCTCCAAAGAAGATATACAGATTGCCAACAAACACACGAAAGGATGCTCAACATCATTAATCATTAGAGAAATGCAAATCAAAACTACAATGAGATATCATCTCACACTGGTCAGAATGGCCATCATCAAAAAATCTACAAACAATAAATGCTGGAGAGGGTTTGAAGAAAAGGGAACCCTCATACACTGTTGGTGGGAATGTTAATTGATACAGCCACTATGGAGAACAGTATGGAGGTGCCTTAAAAAACTAAAAATAGAACTACCATACGACCCAGCAATCCCACTACTGGACATATACCCTGAGAAAACCATAATTCAAAAAAGGTCATGTACCACAATGTTCATTGCAGCTCTATTTACAATAGCCAGGACATGGAAGCAACCTAAGTGCCCACTGACAGATGAATGGATAAAGAAGATGTGACACATATATACAATGCAATATTACTCAGCCATAAAAAGAAATGGAATTGAGTTATTTGTAGTGAGGTGGATGGACCTAGAGTCTGTCATACAGAGTGAAGTAAGTCAGAAAGAGAAAAACAAGTACTGTATGCTAACACATATGGAATCTAAAAAAAAAAAAACTTTCTGATGAACCTAGGGGCAGGACAGGAATAAAGATGCAGACGTAGAGAATGGACTTGAGGACACGGGGAGGGGGAATTGTAAGATGGGATGAAGTGAGAGATTTACATTGACATATATACACTACCAAATGTAAAATAGATAGCTAGTGGGAAGCAGCCGCATAGCACAGGGAGATCAGCTCGGTGCTTTGTGACCTACTAGAGGGGTGGGATAGGGAGAGTGGGAGGGAGATGTAGGAGAGAGGGGTTATGGGAATATATGTATACATAGAGCCGATTCACTTTGTTATACAACAGCAACTAACACAACATTGTAAAGCAATTGTACTCCAATAAAGATGGTTTAAGAAAATGCAATACAAGCAATGATAACAAAATCATTAACTAATAAAGTGAAGATATAAAGATGGAAGCTTTCTGTATGCCAAGGCATCATTAAAAAATCAGGTAGGGGCCAGATCAAGATGGTAGAGTAGGAAGATCCTGAGTACACCTCCATCCCAAGACACACCAAAACTACAACTACATATAGAACAACTATTTCTGAAAATGACCTGAAGACTAGCAGAAAAGATTTTTCTACAACTAAGGATATAAAGAAAAGGCCACATTGAGACAGGTAGGAGGGGAAGAAGTGTGGGCTAGTCAGAGCACACCTTCCTGGTACAGTGACCCACAAGTGGGAGGGATATAACACCTGTGGATGTCCCTCCTCCAGACCGAAGTGTCCAATTCCAATCCCAACATAGAGCTCCCCAGCCCAGGGGATCTACACCAAGAAGATGAGCTCCCATAATGTCTGACTTTGAAAACAAGTGGGGTTTATATCTGGGAGAGCCAGAGGACTATGGGAAACTGAGACTTTGCTCTTGAAGGGCTCATACACAAACACACTCACTCCAAGTCCTAGTGCAGAGGCAGCAGCTTGAAAAGTGCCTGTTTCATATGAAAAGGAGATTCATTGACTAATTTACGGCATGTGCTGGAGGTGCAGGGATCTAGTGGAACTTTCTCCAGGGAGAGAAGCACTGGCAGGTGCCATTTTTCTTACTATCCTTCCACTTAGCTGGCCCAGTTCTGGTGGGCACCACTGATATCACTCTCCATCAACCTAGCAAACACAGTGAGTCCAACCCCAGTGTTCCCCTGAAGACCAGCCCTGCCCCTGCCCAACCTACCCACCATAGCTGGCCCCTTCAAAGCAGCTCCCACCCTACCCCAAGAGGTGGCCCAAGCCAGCACTGGTGTCCCTCTGAAGTGGCTCTTGATCTGGGGGACCAGCACAGCAACATACCCACAATAATTGTGGCCAGGCCTCAGAGCCAGTTGAGCTGGGGGCCACACTCACTCACCAGGGCATCTGCAGTAATCATGGCCCAGCCACAACAGGAAGGTACACACAGCCCACACAGGGGATACCCTTGGAGTACCTAGCTCTAGTGACTAGGGGGAATTTTTTCACTGGGCACCATTCGATGCTGTCTACATAACGCTATTCCTTCAGGAATGGGAGGTGTAGATGATACACCTAATACATAGAAACAAAAACAGAAAATTAGGCAAAATGAGAATGCAAAGAAATACTTCCCAAATGAAATAAGAAGAAAAATCCTCAGAAAAAGAAGTAAACAAAATGGAAATAAGATATTTACCAGATAAAGAATTCAAAGTAATAGTCATCAAGATACTCACTGAATTTAGGAGAAGAATGAACTCAGTGAGAACATCAACAAACAGAAAATATTTTAAAAAATAACCAATCAGAACTGAAGAATAACTGAAATGAAAAATCAACTAGAGGGAATCAAGACCAGATTAAAGGATGCAGAACAGATCAGTAATCTGGAAGACAGGGTGGTGGAAATCACATGATCAGAAGAGCAAAAAGGAAAAAAAAAAACTTTAATGAGAATAGTTTAAGGGACCTCTGGGACATCCTCAAGAATTCTAACATATGCATTATATAGGTCCCAGGAGGAGAAGAGAGAGAGAGAAAGGGACAGAAAACTATTTGAAGAAATAATGGCTGAAAACTTCCCTAACCTGGCAAAAGAAACAGACAGCTAAGTCCAAGAAGCACAAAGTCCCAAACAAGATGAACTCAAAGAGATAGACACATTATAATTAAAATGTCAAAAGTTAAAGAGAGAATCTTAAAAGCAGCAAGAGAAAATCAAATAGTCATGTAAAAGGGAACCTCCCTAAGACTCTCAGCTGATTTTTCAGCAGAAACTTTACAGGCCAGAAGGGACTGGCACAATATATTCAAACTACTGAAAGGAAAAATTTATAACCAAGAATACTGTACCTGGCAAGATTACAATTCAGAATTGAAGGAGAGATAAAGAGTTTCCTAGAGAAGCAAAAGCTAAAGGAGTTCATCACCACTAACCCAGCGTTATGAGAAATGTTAAAGGGACTTATTAAAAAGAAAAAAAAAAGACCATATCTAGAAACAAGAAAATTATGAAAGAAAAAAATCTCACTGATAAAGGCAAACATATAGTAAAGATAGTGTATCAACTACCTATAAATCTAGTATATAGGTTGAAAGACTTTTATATCTAAAATAGTTAAGCAATACACAAAATAATAAAATATAAAATATGTCAAGGGAATATAGTCAGTATTTTATAGTAACTATAAATGGAGTATAACCTTTAAAAATTGTCAATCACTGTTGTGCACCTGTAACTTATATAATATTGTACATCAACTATACTTCAATTTGAATTAAAAAAAAAATAATGTCAAAAACATAAAAGGTAGTAAGGAGAGTAAAAATGTACTGCTTTTAGAATGCACTCCAACTTAAGAAACCATCAGCATAAAATAGACTACTATATAAATATGTTGTTTTATATGAACCTCATGGTAACCACAAAACAAAAACCTATTAACAGATACACAAAAATAAAGAGAAAGGAATACAAACATACACTAAAGAAAATCATCAAATCACAGTGGAAGATAACAAGTGAAGAAAGGAACAGAGAACTACAAAACCATCCAAAAAACAATTAACAAAACTGTGATAAGTACCTACCTATCAATAATCACCTTAAGTATAAATGGACGAAATATTTCAATCAAAAGACATAGGGCAGTGAGTGCATTAAAAAAAAAAAAAAGACCCATATATATGCTGCCTGCATGAGACTCACCTCAGATCTAAAGAAAAACACAGGGTAAAATGAAGTGATAGAAAAAGATATCCCATGAAAACGGAAATTTTTAAAAAGCTGGGGTAATAATAGACACAATAAACTTTAAAAAAAGACTGTAACAAGAGATAAAGAAGAACATCACATCAAAATAAAGGGATTGATCCAGCAAGAGGATATAACACTTGTAAATATCTATGCACCCAACATAGGAGCACGTACATACATAAAGCAAACATTAACGGACATAAAGGGAGATATGGACAGGATATAAAACTCGTAAGGGATTTTAACACCATGCTTAAATCAGTGGATAAATCATCCAAACAGAAAATCAATTAAAAAAAATTGGCCTCATGGCACATTAGGCATGATAGACTTAATAGATATATAGAGAACAATCCACCCCAAACCATCAGAATACTGTAAGTCCCCTACACACGAATGAGTTTCATTCCAAGAGTGCAGTCGTAAGACCAATGTGATCATAAGTGCAACAAAGTTAGCCTAGGTACCCAACTAACACAATCAGCTATATAGGACTGTACTGTACTGTAATAGGTTTATAATACTTTTCATACAAATAATACATAAAAAACAAGTGAACACAAAAAATAAAGAGAACAATTTTAATCTTACAGTACAGTACCTTGAAATGTACAGTAGTACAGTACAACAACTGGCATACAGGCACTGGCATCAAGTGAACAGGCAAGAAGAGTTACTGACCAGAGGAGAGAGAGGAGGTGGGAGATGGTAGAGCTGAAGGATCCTCAGCAATAGGAGACAGGGCAAGCTGTAATTTCACTCATGCCTGGCATTGATGGCACAAGTTCTGGTTCCTTGCTGGATTCAATTCTATCTACCCTCTTGACAAAACGATCCAGTGATGTCTGGGTAGTAGCTCTGTTTTTTCGTCATAGATGACATGGTAGCACTGGATTGCATTCTGAATGGCTGCTGCAACATTTGTGTACCATTCTATGTTCATGTCCTGTGCCTCAAAAACTAACAGTGCCTCCTCAAATAAAGAAAATCCCCTTGCCATTTCCTGTGTCATGAATCTCTTCAGTTACTTCTTCTTCCTCTTGTCTCTCTTTGTCCTTTCTCTGGGCCTCCAATTCAATCAGATCTTCATTTGGAAGCTCCTTGTGTTACATAGCAAGGAGTTCAATGAAGTCGTCCTCTTGCAGATCTAGCTCCAGCTTCTCACTGAGGGTCACTAAGTTGCTGAAGACCTCTTTAGGCTCCTCATCCACCTTCCCGAATCCAAGAAAATCGTGAACAAACTTCAGGCAAAGGTTCTTCCAAACTCCATTCACGGTGACAGCTATAACCTCATGCCAAGCAAAGCCATGGCCTTGTAGATGTTATAGTCCTTCCAAAATTGTTGCAAGGTTGTTCCTGATTCATCACTCGCCTTTACTTCCTGACAAAAAGTATGAGATAAATAATATTTCTTGAAAGTCACTATAACTCTCTGGTCCGTAGGTTGGATGAGTGACATAGTATTTGGTGGCAGATGCACTACTTTGACATTGGGGTGAAAGTCGTCCATGAATGGGGGGTGGCCCAGAGCATTGTCAAGCAGTAAAAGAATGTTGAATGGGACATCCTTCTCCAAGCAATATTTCTCTACCTCCCGGATAAAGTGGTGGAAAAACCAGTCCTGGAAAATGGCCTGTGTAACCCAGGCTTTGGGGTTACTCTTCCACACAACAGGAAGAGAGCCCTTGGCTGTGTTTCTAAGGGCTCTTGGGTTCTCTGAATGATAAACTAAGAGAGGCTTCAGCTTCATATCACCAGAAGCATTGCCACCAAACAACAGAGTTAGCCTATCCTTTCTTGCTTTATAGCCTGGCATCAACTTTTCCTCCTTACTGACGTAACTTCAGTCTGGCATCCTCTGCCAGTACAGTCCTGTCTCATCCACATTAAAAACCTGCTCAGGTAAACAGGCACCTTCATCAATTTCTCAAAACGTTTCAGGAAATTCCCGGGCAGCACTCACTGCCTCACCACTTACTTTTATGTTGTGAAGGTTGGCTCTAGCCTTGAACCAATGAAACCAGCCACAGCTGGCATTAAAAGTTGTGCCCTCTGATTCTTCACTGTGTTTCTTCTTCAAGTCTTCATAAAGATTTTTAGCTTTCTCTTGAATCAGCATTAAGCTGAGCGGGACTCGATGCTGATGATGCTGATCCTGCATCCACACACTGAGAAGTTTCTCCATCTCCTCCATCACTTTTCCACTCTTCTTCAATGTTATTGTCAGCATCATTGGCACAGCAGACTTCACATCTTCCATGATCTTGTCCTTGTTCTTTAGAATCGTGCCTATAGTTGAACGATTCTTGTTATAAGAACGAGTGATGTCTACCATCTTTTTGCCTTGCTCCGCTCTCTCAATTATTTTGACTTTTGTTTCCACCGTTATCACTTAGCACTACTTAGCAGTACCAGCTACATCACTGCTGCTTTTATGCTTGCTTCCAGACATCCTGGGCTGGAAATAAAGATACTGTACTACTGTACTCTATACAGTCCTGTACAGTAAAGTATACAAAAGCACAACCACTTGTAGAGGATGCACTCACGTGACAATGTACACTAGACACATGAACTAATTTACATGATCAGACATGCAAACACACGTTTGCCTCTCTGAAAGTTAACAACTTGAAAATTCGTATGTAGGGGGCCTACTGTATACATTTTTTTCAAGTGCAGATGGAACATTTTCCATGATAGATCACATGTTAGGCCATAAAACAAGTACCAATACATTAATGAAGAATGAAATCATATCAAGCATCTTTTCTGACCACAACAGTATAAAAGTAGAAATCAATTACAAGGAGAAAACTGGGAAAAACACAAACACATGGAAGCTAAACTACATGCTCCTAGACAACCAATAGGTGAATGAAGAGATTAAAAAGGAAATCAAAAAAATACCTTGAAACAAATGAAAATGGAACACAGCTGTCCAAAATCAGTGGTATACAGCAAAAGCAGTTCTAAGAGGGAAGTTCATGCCTACCCTCAGGAAGTAAGAAAAATATCAAATAAACAATTTAACCTTAAACCTTAAGGAACTAGAAAAAGAAGAAACAAAGCCTAACATTAATAGAAGGAATAAAATAATAAAGATCAGAGCAAAAATAATGAAATAGATACTGGAAAGAAAAAGAAAAGAGCAATGAAACTAAGAGCTGGTTCTTTGAAAAGATTAAAAAAAAAAACAAACAAACTGATAAACCTTTAGCCAGACTCATCAAGAAAGAGGACTAGATAAGTAAAATTAGGTAAAAAAGAGGATAAGTTGAAACCGACATCATAGAAATACAAATGATCATAACAGAAAACTATGAACAGTTATGTGCCAACAAATTGGACAAGCTATAACTAAAAAATGGATAAATTCCTAGCAACATACAATCTTCCAAAACAGATTCAGGAAGAAATAGAAAATCTGAACAGACCAATCACTAGTAATTAAATGAATTCAGCAGTCAGAAAACTCCCAACAAATAAAAGTTCAGAACCAGAAGTCTTCACAGGTGAATTCTTCCAAACCTTTAGAGTTAATACCTATTCTTATCAAACTATTCCAAAAAGTTGAAGATAAAGGAATGCTTCCAAACACGTTCTACATGCCATCATTACCCTGATACCAAAACCAGAAAAGACACTAGAAAAAAAATGAAAATTATAGGTCACTATACCTGATGAATATAGATGCAAAAATTCTTAGCAAAATTTTAGCAAACTGAATTCAACAATACATTAAAAGGATCATATACCATGATCAAGTCGAATAGATTCTAGGAATGTAAGGATGGCTCAATATTCACAAATCAATCAACATGATACACCACATTAACAAAACAAAGAATAAAAATCATATGATCATCTCAATAGATGCAGAAAATCCGTTTGACCAAAATCAACAGCCATTTATGTTAAAAAATCTCAATAAAGTGGGTATAGAGGAAATGTGCCTCAACATAATAAAGGCCTTATATGACAAATCCACAGCTAACATCACATTCAGCTGAAAGCTTTTCATCTAAGATCAGTAATAAGATGAGGATGCCCACTATTGACATTTTTATTCAACCCAGTATTGGAAATCCTAGGCATAGCAATTAAGCAGGAAAAAGAGATGAAAGACATCCAAATTAAAAGGGAAGAAGTAAAACTGTCACTATTTGCAGATAATATAATTCTATGTATAGAGAACCCTGTAGGCTCCAACAAACTATTAGAACTGATAAATGAATTCAGTAAAGTTTCAGGATATAAAATTAACATACAGAAATCTGTTGTATTTCTGTATAATAATAACAAACTCTCAGAAAGAGAAATTAAGAAAACAATCCCCTTTACAAATGCATCAAAAAGAATATAATACCTAGGTGTAAAGAGGTAAAGACTTGTATTCTGAAAACTGTAAGACATTGATGAAATAGATTGAAAATGGCACAAACAAATGGAAAGATATACTGTGCTCATGGATTGGAAGAATTAATGTTGTTAAAATGTTCATGATACCCAATGCTATCTACAAATTCAATGCAATCTCTACCTACACACTTATGGCATTTTTCCTGAACTTAACAAATAATCCTAAAATTTGTGTAGAACACAAAAGACCCCAAATATCCAAAGCAATATTAAGAAAGAAGATTAAAACTGGAGGTATCACACTCCCTGATCTCAAACTATACTATAAATCTATAGTAATCAAAACTGTATGGTACTGGCACAAAAACAGACACATAGACCAATGGAACAGAAATAAACCAATGCTTGTATGATCAATTAATTTATGATAAAGGAGGCAAGAATATACAGTGGGTAAAAGACAGTCTTTTCAATAAATAATGTTGGGAAAACTGAACAGCTACATGCAAAACAATGAAACTGGACCACTGTCTTATACCATACTGAGAAAAAACAAAAAAACCAAAAAAACCTCAAAACAGATTAAGAACTAAATGTAAGACCTGAAATTATAAAATTTCTAGAAGAAAACCTAGTCAGTACCCTCTTTGACATAAGTCTTAGCAATATTTTGGGGCAATCCATCTCCTCAGGCAAGGGCAACAAAAGCAAACATAAACAAATGGGACTACATCAAACTAAAAAGCTTTTGTACAGTGAAGGAAACTGTCAGCAAAATGAAAAGGCAACCAACTGAATGAGAGAAGATATTTACAAATGATATATTCAATAAGGGGTTAATATCAAAAAATATAAAAAGAGCTCACATAACTCATTATCAAAAACTGCTATTAAAAAATGGGCAGAGGATCTGAATAGACATTTTCCAAAGAAGACATACAGATGGACAACCGACACATGAGTAGAGGCTCAGCATCACTAATCATCAGGGAAATGCAAATAAAACCATAATGAGATATCACCTCACATCTGTTAGAATAATAATAAAAAACAAGTGTTGGTGAGAATGTGGAGAAAAAGAGAACACTTGTGCCTGTTGGTGGGAATGTAAATAGGTGCAGCCACTATGGAGAACAGTATATAGGTTCCTCAAAAAAGTAAAATGAGAACTAGCATATGATCCAGCAATTCTACTTCTGGGTATTTACCTGAAGAAAACAAAAGCACTAATTCAAAAGATATATACACTCTTATATTCATTGCAGCATTATTTACAATAGCTAAGATATGGAAACAACCTAAGTGTCCATTAATAGATGAATGGATAAAGAAGATATTGCATACATATATATATGTGTGCATATATATAATGGAGTATTACTCAGCCATAAAAAAGAATGAAATCTTGACATTTGCACAACATAGATGGCCCCAGAGGGATTATGCTAAGTGAAATAAGTCAGACAGAGAAAGCCAAATAACATATGATTTCACTTATATGAATAATCTGAAAAATAAAGCAAACAAATAAAACTAAACAGAAACAGACTCATAGACACAGAGAACAAACTGGTGGTGGTCAAAAAGGATGGTGGTGGGGGATTAGAGGAAATAGGTGAAGGGAATTAAGAGACACAAACTTCCACTTATAAAAAAATAAATGACCAGCACATAATGTACAACATAGGAAATACAGTGAATAAAATTGTGATAACTTTGTATGGTAACAGATGGTTACTAGAATTATCATGGTGATCGATTTGTAATATAGATAAATGTCAAATCACTATGTTGTACACCTGAAATTAATATTGTATGTCAACTACATACTTCAGTAAAAAAAGAAAAATTTTAATAAATAAATAAAAATAGCCAATAAAGCACTAAAAAATAACATTGTACAAATGAAAGTTTGATTAAAAAAGACTGTCAAAATGAGGAGAAAAGCACTAAAACCAAGTAGAAAACCAGGTAATTTCATTAAAAATTAGTAGCAGAAGAAATGTAAACACCCTATCAGTATATAAAAACATCTAGCCTTGTAATTTAAAATATTAAAATATAAACAATAAAATACTCTTATAAATATTTTAACATAAAGAATAAGCAAAGATTTTCTTTTTAACTGATGATTAATGAGGGGAAAACCTAACTTGAAATGTAAATATTCAAAAACTGCTGGTAAGAATTGACACTAGTACAAGTTTTCCAAACAGCAATTTGGCAATAATCAATAAGGATCCTTAAGAACATTCCTACTTGGGGGTCTCAATGACTCTAATTCTAGAAATCTATACAAAGGAAATAATCTGAAATGTGGATAAATATATTTTATAACACATAAGCCCAGAAATATAGTATTGGTTTTAAAAGCATCTTGCTTATGTAAAAGGCAATACTATAAATCATTTCAAATATTTTGGAAGTACATTCAATAACTGGGAAAACCATCTACAATATTTTTAGTAAAGAAAAGGAAGCTACAGGAGAGCATGTATGGTGTGAACTCATATTTGTCATAAAATCAAACTAGAGCCACTCTAAACAGGTGGTAATAATTCTTAATTCTCTTTCTCTCACTGTCTTTATTTTGTTTCCTAAATCACCACTTACTATCTTTGCAGTACAAAGTTAAGAAGATATAAAGAATTAAGTTTCTAAAGAAAGTTTCACATGACAAAATGCTCTTCATAAAGTAACTAGTGTCACACATGGAGTGTATAGGTGCATGTGTGTATGAGTGTGTGTGATTGGAATAAGATATATTCAAAATGCTAATACATTTTCTATGTGATAATTTAATTTTTACTTTTCTAAACAATCAGAATTCCACTCCGTGCTTTTGTAAATGAGAAAATAAGGTATTACATGATTCTTTTTGAATAAATACACAGGAACTTTCATAAATACAAACAAATTACAAAGTTAAAGAAAAACTAAATGAATAATTAATATAATGAAAAAAGAAGCTCACTGATCAGGAGCCAAAAATTGGTGACAGCTGAAATCTAACAGCTAAAGCCAGCTCTGAGGCAGGTTTTCACTGTGTGGCATTTGCCAAATCCTTGCTTTTGTTTTTGTTTTTTTAATAAATTTATTTGTTTATTTTTGGCTGTGTTGGGTCTTCGTTTCTGTGCAAGGGCTTTCTCCAGTTGCGGTGAGTGGGGGCCCCTCTTCATCGCGGTGCGCGGGCCTCTCACTGTCGCGGCCTCTACCGTTGCGGAGCACAGGCTCCAGACGCGCAGGCTCAGTAGTTGTGGCTCACGGGCATAGTTGCTCCGCGGCATGTGGGATCTTCCCGGACCGGGGCACGAACCCATGTCCCCTGCATTGGCAGGCGGATTCCTAACCACTGCGCCACCAGGGAAGCCCCTTTGCTTTTGTTTTGATGTGTATTTTTGAGAGAGAATGAGGGATAAGAGAAAACCTAACACCTGCCCAATGCTGACAACCTAATAAGACCCCCTGCAAAATCCTAACTCCAGGGCTACATCCACAGTGTAAAGATGAACTAGAAATAAACCTGCTCCAGAACAAAAAAAAAAACCAAGAACATTTTCAGTAGCTTTCCACCCACATAAATAAGGGTAGTATGTATTTAAGCACAGCATACATTGCCATGCTGATATGCAGCTACTATATTTTGTCCATTATGAACAGGTACCTTTCTAAAAAGTTGATCATCAAGATTTATAGTTACACAATAATCAATCTGCCAGGATTGTACAGTGCATGGTTTGATGACCCAGAGGAAAGTAGTTCCTGGAAATTTCTTTCGAAATTACATCCTTTGAATAGATGCAACCTGAAAATTAGGAGTCAACTATACTGGCAGATTACTAGAGCTCTAGTCGGTCATCAAAAACTGGTCCAGTACGTGATCATAGTGTATGGCCAAAATGTCTCCCAGCGTGATACCCCTCAGGCTTTTCGGCTTCCATTTGACCTTGTCAGGTTCCAAAAAACTGGCGTTCCTGCACTTATGGCTTCACCCTTTCAGGTGTCTGGTATAACTGTGCTAAGAGACAGTGTCAGTCTCTTTCTCTGAGCCTGTTTCAAGGCACCAATGTCATGGATTTCCCTCTCTGCATAAGCTTTACTCTCAGCTACTATATCTCCCTCTCTCTTTTGACTGATTTTAACCCAAACTTTCCCACTTCTGGAAGGAATGTTAGGTTCAGCCAGTGTGCTTGCCCAAATTGCTGACAGTAATAGCAGTCTAGCAACTACCTCCCTGTCAGTCCATTCTCATGCAGATAGTTTAGGGTTACATAGGTTCAGAATTAATGGGCTATCCCAACCACTAGACAATACAGCTACATTCACTGTTGATCTTAATTTTTCCAGATGGGGTGAAGGCCCTTAAAAATCCTGGTATAAAGGTTAAAAGGTATGGTTACATTTTTTTCTTAGGGGTCATTCCACTTCCCAGCACCCACAGTTGCAGCCCTGGTCCCAAGACCACTGCAGTAAGCAGGAGAAAAAGAAAGCTGAGGTGACATTGTGAAGGATTATATAGTCATACCAGCATCTTGCTCCACACCCTCTTTTTCGGATCCCCTAGAAAAGCAGAGGAGCTCTCCCTTGGGGCCCCTTATGTTGTGTGTGATCACACACTTGTGAAGGCATGTAAACCAGTCTTTATGCCTTTATCTCTTCATAGTTTAGACAACTGTTTCCAGTGTCTGTTCCAATTCTCTATCAAGCCATTTATTTGGGGATGATATGCAATGCGATATGTCCATTTGATGTGATAACCCTTTGCCCATTGTTGGACACTATGAACTGTAAATGTATTACTTTGTCTGAAGAAATGTAACTTGGTAGTCCAAATTAGTACTGTATCTTCTGTTCCAGGTTTTTTACAGTGTTCTGAGCATTTGCATCAACCATTGGGTAGGCAAAACCTAGTCCAGAATAAGTGTCTATTTCTGCTAGAGTCCATTTATAGCCTCCTGGGGCTACTGGCAGTTGTCTGATATAATCTCCTTGCCAGCTTTGTGTGAGGGCCCTTCCCCTGGGGAGTCTTCCCCCATAGCCATCTGCAGTTTGTCTTTCTTGGTGGCAAACAGGACAGATCTTGCTGACATTTCATGTCTCAGATGGTGCAACAGGAATATGTCAATGCCCAGCCCATCTCCTCATTGCTGCAGCTCCTCCATTTACTCTCGTTTTATGAACCCAGCTGACCAGGTCAAGCAAGTACACCAGGATGTCCACATGCTGGTTCCAATCAACTTTTTTTTTTTAAATAAATTTATTTATTTTTGGCTGTGTTGGGTCTTCATTGCTGCATGTGGGCTTTGTCTAGTTGCGGCGAGCACGGGGCTACTCTTCATTGCAGTGCACGGGTTTCTCATTGTGGTGGCTTCTCTTGTTGCAGAGCGTGGGCTCTAGGCACATGGGCTTCAGAAGTTGTGGCATGTGGGCTCTAGAATGCAGCCTCAGTAGTTGTGGCACACGGCCTTAGTTGCTCCGTGGCATGTGAGATCTTTCCGGATCAGGGCTTGAACCCATGTCCCCTGCATTGGCAGGTGGATTCTTAACCATTGTGCCACCAGGGAAGTCCCAGTCAACTTCTGATCCTGGTTCTTTTGATGGGCATCAACATGCCCTATTGTTACCAGAAAGTAGGTTCTTGTCTCCTCACAGAAAGAATTCAGAGATGAGACAGGGAGGTCAAGAAAGCAAAGCGAGGATTTATTAAATGATAGTATGCTCTCAAGAGGAAAGTAGGCAGACTTAGGTGAGTAGATGCCCTGAGTTTCTTTGGCAAGCTGGTTATATGGGACTTGAAAATGAATGGGTGGAATATTCATTGAGGAGGGAGGGATTTGGGGTTGTATTTCCTGATTTTCATCCCAGCTCCACCTTCCCTAAGGGAGGAGGGATTTTTGTCCTTTATTCAGTCTTGATCAGAAGTGTCAGGGCATCAGTGCATGATCAGTACTTCTTATCTGCAAGACTAATTTTACTGTAATGAGGGCATAATGAGCAAAATGTTACATTCAGACACCGGAGATTCCTACCTTTCCTCACCTTTCTTTGTCTGCCTCTAGGACCCCTGTCACCTCAAGATATACAGCTTCCTGTCAGTCCAGAGGTTCCTGCTTTTCTTTGTCTGCCCAAGGAACCCCATTGTTCACAAGATGTATGGCTTCCTGCCATTTGGCCTTTCTCCCCCTTTCTCTGCTCATATCTAGCTATCTGCCTGCTCTAATACTACATTAATGTGCCAAATAATTTCTTATAGTGATATCAATAGGTCCATGCCCCATACAGGTATTTCTTTTAACAGTACAGTTCTCCACTGCCCATCTGCCTGACTCAATGGCGGGGCCACTGCTCATGACACTACATATACCCAAACATTGGGGTTCTTCTGCTTAACTATTCTATCACTACAAACAAATGGCATGCAGTTGAGTCAACTGAGCTGATTTTTTGCAACCTTTATCAATCAGGGTTTTCCAGGAGTTGCTCGTGGAGCAGTGGACTTTCAAAGCGTGTACTTGGAACTGCTATCCATAAACCAAGCAACTTCCTTTTGATCAGTTGAGATCTGTTCATAGGGCACCACTCATATGGCAATAGGATCAGGCAACAACTCAGATGTTCCAAGTCAGTCCTAGAGGAAAAGAAGCTATCTGCTCATGAATACGGTAAGTATCTCCTTACATTCCTCAGGTAGCATGTTCCTATATAAACCATTTCCATTACATTATAGAATTCTTCTGGACACTGACTTCCTCATTAGAGTGTTTCTCTGATATTACAACCAGGACATTATAGGTATTTTAGGTTTCAGGGTCTATTTTATGTTCTTCAGTAATAGGGTTAGTTTCTATTAATGTCCAATAACAAGTCAATAATCGTCTCTGAAATGGCTTGTACCATACCACCACGTATGGAAATTTTCTGGTACAAAGCCCAGCTGTTGTTGCTAAGTGGCATTCATGGGATTTTGCCATAACCTCCAATCTATGTAGGTTACAGATTCTTCCAAAATTGTACCTGAGTACTGATCATAAAAGTACAAATGTATCGGCTGAGACACTGCTTTTTGAAATTCTGGTAGACCCTGGTGTTATTTAGGTTCCCATTCAAATAACTGCCTCCTTTCAGGCAGTTTTATGGATAGGAGCTAACAATATTCCTAACTGTGGAATATACATCCTACAAAATCCAAACAACCTGACCATGTACTGTTTTTCTCGCTTAGTTCTAGAGGTAGGAAATACAACGATTTACTTTTAGCTGCCTGTGGAACGTCATGGATGTCTCCTGCCCAGGTTATTCCTAATAATTTCACCATCTGAGTGGGTCCTTAGATCTTTCCTGGATTAATCAAGCAGCCTCTGTTACTCATGTGTGTCACCATAAAATCTGTCTGTTCTAGCTTATTCTTTAGTTTATGATATTATCATATCATCGAGATCGTATATTACCACGCTTGGGACATGCCTCAAATCCAAGTCCCTTCTAACAAAATTATGCCAGTAAATTGGTGACTCCAAATAACCCTATGACAATATAATAAAGGTAAACTGGATTTCATCCCAGGTGAAGGCAAACTGGTTGGCTCTTCTGTAAGATCAGGATGGAGCAAAAGCCTTTGTAAGATCAGTCATTAAGTACCAGTCTCCTTTACCTTGTATTTTTTTATACTTTTGAAACCATACCAGGGACTGCTGATGCTACAGTGAATACTATTTCACTCCAGCCTTGATAATCTACTTCTTGTCTTCATGAGCCATCTGCATTTTGTATGGATCACATAGGGCAAATGCACAGAAAATTTAATGGTACCAGTACTCCCATTTCTAACATGTCACTAATTAAAGTGATAATCTCTTTTTATCCACCAGTTATTTAATATTGATTTAAATTAATAACCTGTATGGGATATACTATAAATTCTCATTTAGCATGTCCAATTAATAATACCTGAAGGACAAACTTATATGCCTTCTGTTTTATAATATTAAGTAGGAGAAGTATTCTCCAGTTAGACATAATATCCATTCAAATAATACATTTAGGTAAAGGAGACATGACTATGTCACATAAAGTCTCTTCAAACATTCTAATTTTCACCCAAGCTTTTTACCTTAATCCCACTGACAATTGCATCTCTATATCATCTCGTTATAATTGTAGTCCCTGTTGGGACTTCACCAATAGGTTTTGGAATCAAAGTGCATTGGACTTCCATGTCAAGGAGCTCCAGGTAGCGTTCTCTCCAACTCCCTGTCCGTTTTCCAGTTTGCCCACACGTGTGCACATGGTGTTGGGCCCCCAGCCAAGGGTCAGGCCAAGAGACCCTGGTGCTTTCATCAATCCTCATCCTCATTTTATAGATTATCACCCCCTGGTAATTTGAGGTCACATTTGTCATTGTGATCTTTGTCTTCTGGTTTTTTAAACTTCTCCAAACTAGGGTAAATAGAAAAGATTTGTTTAGAGCTCTTCAGTGCTGGGGGACCAGGGGTGGCTCCCATCTGTTTATCAGGTCTCTGAAGACTTTTGTTTTGAACCCTTCAATGCCCTTTTATTCATCCAATTCCTTAGTAAGTATTTAAAAACCTTCAACTTGCTTTGATGGATCCCTTGACTATTATTTCCTTTGTCTTTCCTCATACCCAGCAAATCATTCTAATTTTCTTAGAATCTTTGAGTCTCAGAAGGGGAAGCTGAGACAACAAATCTAATATGGCTTTTTTGATCTTTCCCTGACTTTACAGCAGGTGACATGGAGTGCCCATGCCAAAAGGATCCACTTAATCACAGTATTTACCATAATACGGTTAAAGAGAGTATTAAATGGATGTACATCCTAATAATTATAAAATTATTCCAGCATGCATTTCATATGCAGCATATCAGCCACTTTAGCTGGGGAGTTCCACTTGTCATGTGAAGGAGGGAAAGGACAATTCCCCTTCTCAGGATAAACGAACTTTATAGTGTCTTTGCTCCAGTCCACCAGGCCAGTTGTCCCTTCAGGAAGAAACCTGTTGTGTGTTTGGATAATGTACAGCAGCCAGTTCTGATTGTTCAATAGCAAGCTATGGGTCCGGCATCAACCCAAACATATTCCTCCACTCCACTGCATTCAAAATAAGAAGACTGCTTCAAAGTTAGTCACCCTCATAATTTACTTTAGTAAAAGTTCTTCAGGAAGCTGATCATATTAATCCACAAAATCAGACAACCCTTTCACAATATCCCCCAGTTTCAGTAGTTTCTTGGTTTTGTAAAGACATACACACCTACCCCTGCCACCTGAACTACCTTCTTAATGACCATAGATACTAGGAGTGCTACCTGTTTTTTCTATAATACATTTTCCTATTGGTAACAGCCCTGAAGCTAGTGGTCATAGCTCAGGAAAGCCAAAATCTAATGCCAGGACCCACGCCAACCCTGTCCTTTACTTTCATTTTATCTACTACAGAAAAAAATAACCAATGATTTCATATTTGGCTTGTTTCTCATTATTTTGTGTTTTTGTATGTGTCCAGTGAGCCAACTCCTCAAGAAGTAGATCTATCATTTCTAAATTCCATCGATAATTTTTACCTAGAGTAACTAATCACATCACACCTGCTGTCCTACACCATAGGAGATGTGGTAGCCACTTAGGTTTCAAAGGTTTGTCATCCTCCACTCCCATCCTTTTCCCAGACAATCCTCCCTCCACTTCCTTTTCCCAAACAATGTTTTCACCATATTTCAGTGAGTCAGTGTCATTCTAGTAAATTCCACTTCAGAAGTCCACTGTGACCCCAAGACCATCCTCTTGCTCAATGATTAGCTAGGACTCACAGGACTCAGAAAAATTGTTATACTCATAGTTATGGTTTACTACAGCGAAAGGATACAGATTAAATTCAGGAAAAGAAAAAGGAACATGGGTGGATGCCAGGAGAATCCCGGTACAAGCTTCCAGATGTACACTCTTGGTAGAGTCTCACGGACACAATTCTCCCAGCAAGAATATATAACAACACATTAAAAGTGTTACCAAACAGGGAAGTCCAAGTGAGGTTTGGCATCAGGGTTTTCATTAGAGTCTGTCAGGTAGACATGCAGTGCTCATATGACTGACCTTGGATACTCAGACTCCAGACCCCCAGATCAAAAATAGGCATTCACCATAAATCATATTTTTAGCATTAATTATCTGATTGAAATGGTACCAAGTGACCCAAGGCCTCAAGCACACAAAACACTCTTATCAGGCAGAATATTCCAAGGGCTCATGACTCATTTCCCAGGTGCTGGCCAAGAGCTAGTCCTAAAGACATGTTTTTCTAGGGAATGCACACGGTTTCAGTAGCCTAGGCCTACTTTCCTATACAATAACCTTGATGTTAAAAATAGGATATAGCATTGCTCAGCTAGAAAGAGTTCCTCTCACCAGGAAAGGAAGAACAGGGTGAGTGACCAACTTCCCCAACCTTTCAGGGCACCACAAAGAGGTTCCTTTCGATTTCACCTCACCCAGACTGGCAAAGCTGAAATGTATAGAAATGTCTAGGAACAAGGAAGAAAAGCAGGGCTACCAATAGCAGCCACACAGTGGGAGTCATGGCAAATCACAATGACCTGCTCTGCAGATAAACCCAACAACTTTCACTACTGAAGAAGGAACCAGTGGCCATCATAGCTGCCATAGACCTCTTGTAGATTTCACCAGCTTTTGCCTCACAGGTGTTTGCATTTGCTGATGCCAGTTGCCTGAGTCCCTGTTCTTTCCCCACTTGCTCCCACCAGAGCCCAAAGACCACATGGCAGCTAGTCCAGACCTCTTCAGCTGCTTGAGTGCAAGACACCAGGCTAGACACTCAGGACTGACCCCTACTACCATGCACACACTTAGGACTAGCCCCTCCAGCCATACATTTGCATACTACCAGCCTGATGCCTGCTACAAGACTCCACCATGCCACGCTCATGCCCAGGGCGAGACTGTGCAGCCACATGAGGGCACATCTGATACGCAGGACCCCCACAGCTGTTTGTGAGCCTAGCCCGGATCAGGCAGTTTTCTGTGACTGCATTCACCTGTAGCTAGCCCCCTCCAACTGTGCACCTGCATGCCTCAGGTCTGACCCCATATCAATTGTCTCTACTTCCATTTGCCTGTGATGAGATCCAGCAGCTACAGTAGTACATCCTGACAACCAGAGCCCACACAGCTACCAGTGCCTGGGCAGTTGGCCTGGCCCTAGCTACCTTCCTTGGCTCCCACCATTATCTTTGTGTCTGCTATCATCCTGGCCATTTCACAGGCACCTATACATGGCCCCTGCAGACAAGCATGTGAACACCAGCAGCTCCAGCCACTACAACTGCCTGCCCTTGTCCCTAGGTGCTAGACTTAGAGGTGCCACTGAGGATCTCAAAGCCTTGCAGTCATAGAAGATCCCCCACAGTGCTCACCAAGAACCATATGATTGTCAGTGCTGTATCCGGGCAGCCTGAACTAAAGAGACATCACACACACCTTGGGTCCAGTGCTGCCACACGCCTTCACACTTGGCACCCTGCACCATTAGACCCAGGGTCACAGCATGCTCCAGTGTGCCCCAACCCACAGGTGAAAGTCTTCCCATACCAAAAGGGTCCATAAAGTCTGGAAGAGGTGACTGCTTCTTCAAATGTGCAGACACCCATGCATGGCTACAGGGATCATGAAGTTTCAGGAAAACATGAGTCTTCCAAATGAACACAATAAACTTACAGTAGCTGACCCCAAAGAACTGGAGATTCAGGAACTGTCCCACAAAGTATTCAAAATAATTGTTCTAAAGATGCTCAGAGAGCTGCAGGAGAACACAAAGAAACAAATTTACAATATCAGGAAAACAATAAAAAACAGAAATGAGAAGTTCAACAAAGAAATAGAAAACATAAAAAGGAACCAAACAGAAATTCTGAAGCTGAAGAATACAATGATGGAGCTAAAGAATTCAATAGAAAGCTTCAACAGCATATATAACCAGAAGAAAGGATAAGTGAGCTTGAAGACTGATCAATTGAAATTATCCAATCAAGGGAACAAAAGAGAAAAAAGATGATGAAGAGTGAAGAAAGCCTACATGATCTATGGAATAACATAAGAACCAAGTTATGAATTATTAGAGGTCCAGAAAGAGAAGAGAGGGAAAAGAGCAGAAAGCTTATTAAAGAAATAATGACTGAGAATTTCCCCAAACTGGGGAGATATTTGGGTATCCAAGTTCTTGAAGCTCATATATGACCAAACAATGTCAACTTAAAGATAACCTCTCCACAACACATTATAATAAAACTGTCAAAAATAAAAGACAAAGAGAAAATCTTAAATGATGCAAGAAAAAAAGAGCTTATAACTTACAAGGGAAAGCCCATATGGATGGCTATCAGTGGATTTCTCATGAGAAACCACACAGGTCAAAAGAGAATGACATGATATATTTGAAGTGTTTTTAAAAACCCTGCCAACCAAGAATACTTCACCCAGCAAACTTGTCCTTCATAAATGAAGGAGATAAAGGAATACATCACTAATAGACCTGCCTTACAAGAAATGCTGAGAGGATTTCTTCAAACTGAAATAAAAAAATGCTAATAACAGGAAAACATGAAAATGTTAAACACATGGATAAAGGAAAATATATAGTCAGATTCAGAATACTCTAATACAATAATGTGGTGTGGAGTATTAACCATCTAGCTCTACTATAAAGGTCAAAGAACAAGAATATTAAAAATAACTACAGCTACAGTAATATATTTATTAATGGATATATATATAAAAGGAGGGAAATTGTTAGCACTCGTTACAAAAAAGGAATGAAGTAAAAGGGTACAGTTTTGTATGTGATAAAAGTTAAGCTGTTATCAGCATAAATGGACTGCTATATCTATAAAATATTTTATGTAAGCTTCATAGTAACCACAAAGCAAAAATCTAAGCATATTCACAAAAGATAAAGAGAAGGGAATCTTTCATACCACCAGAGAAAATCATCAGTTCACAAAGAAAGACAGCAAAAGTTGAATAAAGGAACAATTGAACTAGAAAACAGGCAAAAAAACAAGAAATAAGATGGTCTTAGTAGTTTATTACCTATCAACAATTACTCTAAATGTAAGCAGATTAAATTCTCCAATCAAAAGACATAGATTGGCTGCATGGATTAAAAAAACCAAAACCTTATTATATGCTGCTTACAAGAGACTCACTTCAGCTTTAAGGACACATGTAGGCTCAAAGTGAAGTGATGGAAAAAGATATTCCAGACAAATGGGAAACAAAAGAAAGCAGAGGTAGTTACGCTTATATCAAAAAACAAAATAGACTTTAAGCCAAAAACATTATATAATGATAAGGGGGTCAATTCGCCAAGAAGATATAATAATCATAAATATATATATACAGTATATACAATAATGGTGGGGGGCTATAATACCCCACTTTCAACAATGGATAGGTAATCCAGACAGAATATCAACAAAGAAACATTGGACTTGAACCATAATTTAGGCCAAATGGATCTAACTTTCATATACAGAACAACATGAGAAGACACGTTCTTATCTAGGCACTGTCCAGGATAGATCACATGATAGGTCAAAAAATAAGTCTTAGCAAATGTAAGAAGAATGAAATCATACCAAGAATCTTTCTGACCACATTGGTATGAAACTAGAAATCAATAACAGGATAAAACCTGGAAAATTCACAAATATGTAAAATTTGGACAACACACTCCTGAGCAATCAATGGGTCAAAAAAGAAATCAAAAGAACAATCAAAAAGTATCTTGAAATACACAAAAAAATTGAAACACAACTTACCAAAACTTATGGGAGGTGCAAAAGCAGTTCTAAGAAAGAAGCTTATGATAAACACCTACTTTAAGAAAAAGAAATCTCACAAATAAACAGTGTAACTTTATACATCAAGGGACTAGAAAAAGAGGAACAAACTAAACCAAGTTTGAAGAAGGAAAGAAATAACAAAATTCAGAGTATAAATAAGTGAAATAGACACCAGAAAAGAATAGGAAAAAAAAAAATCAATGAAATTAAGAGCTCTTTTTCTTTTTTAAGATAAACAAAATTTTAAAACTTTTAGCTAGACTAAGGAAAAGAGGAGAGGTTCTAATAAAATCAGAAACAAAGGAGGAGACATTACAACTGATAGCACAGACATGCAAAGGATTATAAGAGACTATTATGAACTATTATACGCCCCAAATTTGGATAATTTAGATAAAATAGATTCATTTCTAAAAACACAACCTACAGTGATTGAATTGTGAAGAAACAGAAAATCTGAACCGACCAATAATGAGTAAATAGATTGAATCAGTAATTACAATTCTCCCAACAATGAAAAGCCCAGGACCAGATTGTTTCACTGGTCAATGCTACCAAGTTTTAAAGTGGAATTGATGCTATCCTTCTCAAACTCTTCCAAAAAACTGAAGAAGAGAGAACACTGTCAAACTCGTTTTATGCATTACCCAGATAGTAAAGTCAGATAAGCACACTATAAGAAAACTACAGACCAATAGCCCTGATGAATATAGAAGCAAAAATTTTCAAAAAAAATATTAGAGATCAAAATTCAACAGCACATTAAAAATAATTATACACCGTGATGAATATATCCCTGGGGTGCAAGGATGATTCAACATATGCAAATTAATAAATGTGCTATACCACATTAATAGAATGAACTATAAATATATGATCATCTCAATAGATGCAGAAAAAGCATTCAACAAAATACAACCTTCTTTCATAATAAAAATTATCAATAAATTGGATATAGAAGGAACATACCTCAACACAATAAAGGCCATATATGACAAGCCCACATCTAACATCATAATCAATGGTGAAATGTTGAAAGTTTTACCTCTAAGGTCAGGAACAAGACAAGGATGCCCACTCTTTTTTGTTTTTGTTTTTTTTTGGCTGGGTTGGGTCTTCGTTGCTGTGTGTGTGCTTTCTCTAGTTGAGGCAAACAGGGCTACTCTTCGTTGCATAAATGGACTTCTCATTGTGGTGGCTTCTCTTTGTTGCAGAGCATGGGCTCTAGGTGTGCAGGTTTCAGTAGTTGTGGCACGTGGGCTCAGTAGTTGTGGCTCACGGGCTTGGTTGCTCCATGGCATGTGGGATCTTCCTGGACCAGGGCTCAAACCCATGTCCCCTGCATTGGCAGGCGGACTCTTAACTGCTGCACCACCAGGGAAGTCCCAGGGTGCCCACTCTTACCACTCCTATTCAACAAAGTACTAGCAGTCATAACCAGAGAAATTAGGAAAGGAAAAAAAAAAATGAAGGAAATCCAAATCAAAAGGGAAGAAGTAAAATTATCTCTTTTTGCAGATGATATGATCTTCTATAGAGTATATCCTAAAGGCACCACCAAAAACCTGTTAGAACAAATCAATGAATTCAAAAATTGCTGGACACAAAGTCAACATATAGAAATCAGTTGTGTTTCTATACACTAACAATGGAATATCAGATAAAGAACTAAAAAATACAATCCCATTCACAATAGCATTAAAACAATGAAATACTTAGGAATAAACATAAACAAAGAGGTAAACATCTTTACTGCCAGACTTTGATGAAAGAAATTTAAAAGGCTAAACAAATGGGAAGATATACTATGTTCATGAATTGGAAGAATTAATATTGTTAAAATGCTCATACTACCTGAAGCCGTCTATGTATTCAATGCAATTTCTACCAAAGTCCAATAGCATTTTTCAAAGGCACAGAAAAAGCAATCCTAAAACTTGTTGGAGTCATAAAAGACCTAAATATTCAAAGAGATCGTGAGAAAGGAGAACAAAACTGGAGGTGTCCCACTTCCTCATTTCAATCCATTCTACAATAGTAATCAAATCAGTATGGTACTGGCATAAAAAGAGACACATAGACCAGTGGAACAGAATAAAGAGACCAGAAATAAACCCACACATATATGGTCAACTGATATTTGACAAGTGACCCAAGATACCTAATGGAGAAAGGATAGTCTCTTCAATAAATTGGTGTTGAATAGCCATGTGAACTCACGAAAATGAACTCACAGAGAAATTCGAGTCAAAACTACAATGAGATACCACTTCACACCTGTTAGAATGGCTATCATTAAAGAGACAAGAGATCAATATTGGGAAGGATGAGGAGAAAAGGGAACTTCTTTTAATTCTCTATTTTTTTAAATTGAAGTATAGTTGATTTACAATGTTGTGCTAATTTCTGCTGTATAGCAATGTGACTCAGTTATACACATATATACATTCTTTTTTATATTCTTTTTCATTATGGTTTATCCCAGGAGATTGGATATAGTTCCCTGTGCTATACAGTAGGACCTCGTTGTTTATTATCCATTCTAAATGTAATAGTTTGCATTTGCTAACCCCAAACTCCCACTCCATCCCTCTCCCTCCCCCCACCCCATCAGCAACCACAAGTCTCTTCTATGTGTCTGTGAGTCTGTTTCTGTTTTGTAGATAGGCTTGTTTGTGCCATATTTTAGGTTCCACATATAAGTGATATCATATGGCATTTGTCTTTCTCTTTCTGACTTACTTCACCTAGTATGATAATCTCTAGTTGCATCCATGTTGCTGCAAATGGCATTATTTCATTCTTTTTCTTTGGCTGAGTAGTATTCCATTGTATATATGTACCACATCTTCTTTATCCATTCATCTGTCAGTGGACATTTAGGTTGTTTCCATGCCTTGGCTATTGTGAATAGTGCTGCTATGTACATAGGGGTGCATGTACCTTTTGGTCACTATATGCAGATGACATGAAACTATATATAGAAAACCCTAAGAACTCCACATGAAAACTACTAGATGTAATAAATGAATTCAACAAAGGAGCAGGATACAAGATTCACATTCAGAAATCGGTTGCATTTCTTTACACTAACAATGAAATATCAGAAAAAGAATGTAAAATAATTCCTTTTAAAATAGCACCAAAAATAAAAATACCTAGGAATAAACCTGACCAAGGAGGTGAAAGACTTATATGCTGAGAAATAGAAAACATTAATAAAGGAAATTAAAGAGGATTCAAAGAAATGGAAAGATATCCCTATCTCTTGAGTTGGAAGAATTAATATTTTTAAAATGGCAATACTACCCAAAACAATCTACAGATTTAACGTGATTCCCATCAAATTACCCGTGACTTTTTTCACAGAACTAGAACAAATAATCCAAAAATGTGTATGGAACCATAAAAGACCCAGAATTGTCAAAGCAATCCTCAGGGGGAAAAAAAAAAAAAGCAGGAGGCATAACTCTCCCAGACTTCAGACAATACTACAAAGCTACAGTAATCAAAACAGTGTGGTATTGGTATGAAAACAGACATATGGATCAATGGAACAGAATAGAGAACCCAGAAATAAACCCACACACCTACAGTCATTTAATCTTCGACAAAGGAGGCAAGAATATAAAATGGGAAACAGTCTCTTCAGCAAGTGGTGCTGGGGAAGTTGGACAGCTGCATGTAAATCAGTGAAGTTAGAACTCACCCTCATGCACAAAAATAAACTCAAAATGGCTTAAAGATTTAAATATAAGACATAACACCATAAAACTCCTAGAAGAGAGCATAGGCAAAACATTCTCTGTCATAAATTGTACAAATGTTTTCTTAGTTCAGTCTCCCAAGGCAATAGAAATAAAAACAAAAATAAACAAATGGGACCTAATCAAACTTACATGATTTGCACAGCAAAGGAAACCATAATAAAATGAAAAGACAACCTATGGAATGGGAGAAAGTGTTTGCAATGATGCAACCAACAAGGGCTTAATCTCTAAAATATACAAACAGCTCATACAACTCAACAACAAAAAAACAAACAACTCAATTGAAAAATGGGCAGAATACCTTAATAGACATTTCTCCATAGAAGACATACAGATGGCCAGTAGGCACATGAAAAGATGCTCAGCATCACTTATTAGAGAAATGCAAATCAAAACTAAAATGACGTATTGTACCACCTCACACTGGTCAGAATGGCCATCATTAAAAAGTCTACAAATAACATATGCTGGAGAGGGTGTGGAGAAAAGGGAACCCTCCTACACTGTTGGTGGGAATGTAAGTTGGCACAGCCACTATGGAAAACAGTATGGAGTTTCCTCAGAAAACTGAAAATAGAACTACCATATGATCCAGCAATCCCACTCCTGGGCATATACCCAGACAAAACTATAATTTGAAAAGGAAACTCTTGTGCACTGTTGGTGAGAATGTATATCAGAACCACCACTGTGGAAAACAGTATGGAGAGTCCTTTAAAAATTAGAAGTAGAACTACTTTAGGATTTAGCAATCCCACTTCTTGGTATTTATCCAAAGGAAATGAAAAAAAGATATCAAAGAGGTACTTACACTCAGTGCTGCACGTTCACTGCAGCATTATTCACAATAGCCAAGATATGGAATTATGTATATATAAGAAATAAACATAAAATAAATGAAGACTAGAGAATAAAGAATAATATTGTTTTAGTCACATATATGATTATCTATGCATAAAACCCCAAAGAATAATGATAGAGTTTAGAAAGTTTACCAGATATAAAATATCTAAATAAAAAGTTAATTACATTTGTATTGACAGGATATTTGATTTAGAATATGATACTAGTTACAATAGCAAACAGATACAGAAGGATCACAAAAAACTTGTAAGAGTGTTAAGGAGAAAATTTTAAATACCATATATAAATACTTTTAAAATTCCTAAATAAGTGATGTAGTTAATGTTTATTGATAAAAATGTTCAGGATGTTTAATTTTCAGTTTTCTCTACGTTGATCCATATCATTTAATGTGATAAAAAACCTGAGCAGCATATTTGTATGGCACTTTACAGTTTTTATGGTCTTAGTAGATACCAGGTTTTTTTCTAGTAATTAGAGTAGCTTGGTCATACCTCAGTAAATGATGAATAGACTATGACATAGAATGGAGAAACCAGTTATAAATCCACATGTACATGGAAACTTGGTCTAGGACAGAACTGTTATTATATCTTAGTTGGTAAAGAGGGGCTACTCAGTAAGTAGTATTGGGAATATTATCCCTACCTGACTATGCAACCAAATCAATTCCAAGTTGCTAAAAGTTCTAAATATGAGTCATGAAAAAATAAACTTTTCTGAAAATAACATAAGCACATATATCCATCAGGTTTACAAAAAAAAAAAAAAAAGCAATAGATGAGAAAGAGAGAGAGAAAGATTAATTTTAAATAATTGGCTCACATGATTGTGGGGACTGGCAAGTTTGAAATCCATAAATTAGGTCAGCAGTCTAGAAACTCAGCAGAAGGTAAAGCTATGGTCTTAAGCCCAAAATCTGTAGGGCAGACTGGCTGCCTAGAAACTCAGGCAGGAGATAATGCTGCAGTCTTGAGTCAGAATTCTTTCATTTCCAGGAAACCCGTTTTTAATCTTCAATTGATTGGATGAAACCTACTCATATTTATCAAGGGTAACCTCTTTTACTTAAATTTAACTAATTATAGATGCTAACCATATCTACAAAATACCTTCATAGCAACACCTAGATTAGTGTTTAATTAAATAACTGGGTCCTATAGCCTAGCCAAGGTGACACATGAAACTACCACAGCACATATTTGAGATACTTGAGAAGAAAGGAGGAATTCTAAAACAAGACACAAAATAAGATGCAAGAAATATAATAAAAGGTCAATAAACTTGACTACTCAAAATCAAGAATTTCAGTTCATCAATACACACCATAAAGTAAAAATATATTGCAACATATACAACTAATAAATGTTTAGTACCAAAAGGATAAAAAGAACTGCAAATCAATAAGAAAAAGACAAGCATCACAAGAGGACATGTACAGAAAATTATGAACAGATCCAACACATAAAAAGAAAACAAATGAGTAATAAACATACCAAAAGTTATTCAACCTCATTAGTAGTCAGGGAAATACACACTAAAGTCTTCAAATAGACAATATTTTACATCCATTGCTTGGAGAAAAACTAAATTGATAATACCAAGTTCACAAGGATATGGATCAAGAACCTCTATAGATTGCTGGTAGGAGTATAACCACTATGGAAAACAGTTTGGCATATTTAGTCAACTGAAAAATGTCAACTCAAATTTCACTCCTTGTGACCCAGAAATTTTACTCCTGTTCATGTACACCAGAGAAAACTCTTACCTCTGTGCATCAGAGGGCACATCCAAGAATGTTCATAGAAATGTTGTGCTGTGAAAGGAAAAAAAAATGGAAACAATTCAAATATCCATGGAAGAAGCTTGGGTTATAAATATTTGTATATTTATAGACTAGATTATTCTACACTGACATTGGACAACCTATAGAAACACACATGGATGAACCTTAGAAACTTATTGTCGATAATTTTGAAAAGCAATCTTTAGAAGGATATACAATTTTATGTGACATTCAAAAACATGCAAAGCTAAACATGGTAAAATTATAAAGAAGAGCAAAGAAATTATATAAATACAATTGATAATACAGTCATTTATGGTGGAGAAAGGAGGATCAGATTGGTGAGGGAGAAATCAAGGAGTTTTAAGATTCCTGATAATGTTTTATTCCTTTTTTTAAAATTTATTTATTTTAATTTTTGGCTGCATTGGGCCTTCGTTTCTGCATACGGGCTTTCTCTAGTTGCAGTGAGCGGGGGCTACACTTCCTTGTGGTGGCTTCTCTCGTTGAGGAGCATGGGCTCTAGGCACGCGGGCTTCAGTAGTTGTGGTGCACAGGCTCAGTAGTTGTGGCTTGTGGGCTCTAGAGTGCAGTAGTTGTGGCACGTGGGCTCTAGAGTGCAGTAGTTGTGGCACACGGGCTTAGTTGCTCCGCGGCGTGTGGAATCTTCCCAGACCCCCTGCATTGGCAGGCGGATTCTTAACCATTGCGCCACCAGGGAAGCCCCCTGATGATGCTTTATTTCTTAAACTGAGCATTCATATGATCATATTGGTTATATTTTTATTTGTTTTAACCTACATTTGCTATAAATATTCTTCTGTATATACTTAATATTAAAACAAATTTTTACGCTTAGCATCCTTCAAATTTGTAATGTTTAAATAGCTTTAAGCCTTAAAAAAAAAGCATGTTCATCCTCACCCACTAATACCCTTTCCAAAAATCAGGATCAGTAACTAAATATAAACTTTTAAGAAAATATGTAAATTAAGGGCCTTCTAAATTGCTCAAGATCATCTCCTCTTTTCTGAGTTCTCTTACTTCTCCCCTTCCCTCCTACATATTTTTCATTATTATTTTGATCAAGTGGAAATTATTCCAGGGTCCATATTTTACAAGTTCACAGCATGAAGTTTATTCACTACTTATACTCTGTAAGAGGCATCCTAATCCTGTAGCCTCAGTAGCTCTTTATTTTCTGGTTTAGGACAGTGTTTAATTTTCTGCTTAATATTTATCTATAAAATAAATGGCAATTTGGTCATTTGAATAAACCATGTAATATCATTACCATTAAGATCTATATTATTAAAGACAGTCTATTGAAAATAAGTTAAGCTTAATTTTTAATCCCCCTCACCTTTTAGGTCATATTTTGATGTTAATAATCACTGTGTAACTAAACGGGAAAGCCATGAAGCTCAATATACGACTTAAGGTTTTTGCTTTGTTTTGTTTTTCCTTCCTATCTTCTTATTTCTTTGACCTTTAGAAGATTTGTGACAGTGAATCTAGTTTTTAGAAAATGACAATTCTCATAAGGTACTTGTGCTGCTGTTGTTCTTGGCCAGATCAATCTGAGATGTTTTATATTTTGGCTGATAAATACAAAGCCTTCAGAACCCTTTTTTTCGTCCTTTTTTTTAAAAAAATAGTGCCAGGCTTTTAGCTAGTAAGGTGTTCAGGGCTAGGATAAATAAATATTTTATCTGTCAATGAGCAAATACACAAATGTTTTAAAAGAAATGACTAGAGATTTCTGGTTTGATGAACTCTGCAGAAAATAAAGATCAATATTAAGTATTTTAGCTTACAGCTTTTTGATGCTAGCATATATCCTTAAAAATAAATAAAAGATGCCAGTTTTATACTTTATTCATACCTTAACTATATTTGGGGCCGAAATTAGAAAAACAATGCATATAAAATATGGTTTATTGTATATTTGACAAATAATGTGTCATATCTTTTCCTTACCAGCTCCAAGAAGCTAAAAATCACATCCATTTAAATTACAGAAGAAAGGCAGTTATGTTATTCTTCCTTGGGGGATGGATGACAAGGTAAAGTAATTAATTAATCCTTCCACCTTTGCAAAAACGTACAATGAGTTTATATTTTTCATACTGCCCATTAACAGGTTAGTAATCATTCTAATTAGAAACTTTTGGGCACATTTTCAAACATGATAAAAATCATCATTGTGCTGATAAATGAATTGAAGATTAACATACAAAAATCAAAATAACCCATTACTGAAGCATAATTAAGCCAATGAAATGTGAAAGTCATCATACAGTGATTCTAAAATTCACTTTATTAAACACTTTCTTGACTAGCCATGTAGTTATATGATTTTCAACCATGAAAGGCTTGGGGAAAAACATTTTAGAAGTGTCTGGTATCATAGGCAGAATAATGGCCTCTTAAAGATGTCCATATCCTAATCCCTAGAACCTGTGAATATATTCTTTTACATGTCAAAAGTAATTTGTAGATGTGAGTAAGAATTCAGAGATTGAGAGATTATTCTGAATTATATGGGAGGGTCCAACAAAATCACAAAGGTCCATATACGTGAAAGAGGGAGGCAGGAGAGTCAGAGAAGGAGCTATTACAACAGAAGTAGGGGTCAGACAAAGAAAATGAGAGAAATATTGATCTGAGGATGCTAGGCTGTGCTAATTTTGAAGATGGAGGATGGAGCCATGAGCCAAGGAATGTAGAAGGCCTCTGGCAGCTGAAAAAGGCAAGGGAAACAGTACTGTTTCCTAGGGCCTCCCGAAAATAGGCAGCCCTACCAAAACCTTGATTTTAGCCCAGTGAAAGCCATTTCAGTAATTTGTTACAGCAGCAATAGGAAACTAGTACAACTGGTGTGACATAGATGTATGTGTGCGACAAATTGTTGTCTACTTAGAGACAAAATAATGTAAAGAAAAATTCAAGATTCTTCTCATCATTAAAACTTTATTATTCAAATCATCCTTACTCATTTAAAGTTTCTGTATTGTGCTGATACACTATTATCAATCAATAATAAATCAAAGAGACAAAAATAAATTGGGCCATTGAGAATTAAAATAATATAATAATGATGTTAAATTAATGTGTTACATACAGTATTGCATCCTGAAAACAAAGCCCAGGGTTTTTTTGCCCCTAACATAGTTGGAAGAATCACAAAATTTGCCATATTTTTACAGAACAAATAAAAATTCAGTAATGATAGAAAGCAAATTGCACAGACTACCTTCTGCCCAAAATGCACAAAATTCTAAATAAGAGATTTCATTTTAAAAAATCCAATCAGATATTTGAAAAACATTATTCCATGCATGTATGTACAAAATACTTGTAGATAAGCAAGTTGGTTCACTGGGAAAGTTAGCGTGTATATGCCTGCTTTGTTCCAGAAGGATCTCCTCTCCTATGGTCACATCAAAATAAAATTACCGGCTTTCAAAATCTATAAATGCAGCTCACGGTGTATGCTAAAGAAAGCTATATTCAGGTGAAAGGTCTAGTCCTTTCCAAATGTGAATACCAGGAAAAGGCAGAAAATGAACAAAACATTCAGCTCAAAATATTATTTTGACTGCAAAAGGGAAAGTGAAAGAAAGGAAAACAAAGGAAACAAAATAAAACAAAATAAAAGAAATAACAGAATACTGAGTGATGAAAGCTAAAGTAGATGATTTAGGAACTGGAATGATAAGTGCAATTGTATAAAAACCTGAGACGTGGCTCTTTTAAAAAAATTGACATACTTATGAAAAATCTAATAAAAATAGTGAATATGCACATTATAAACTGTACACATTTAAAGGGGATATAACAGTGTCTTAGCTCAGGCCGCCATAACAAAATACCATAGACTGGGTGGTTTAAGCAGAAATTTATTTCTCATAGTTCTGGAGGCTGGAAATCTGAGATCATGGTGCCAGCACGTTTGAGTCCTGGTGAGAATTCTCTTCCTGGCTTACGGATGGCCGTCTTCTCACTGTGTGCTCACATGACCTTTCCTCAGTGCATGTGCACAGAGAGAGAAAGAGATCTGTCTCTCTTGCTTTTTTAATAAAGTCATCAATCCTATCCAGTTAGAGCCCCACCTTTATGACCTCACTTAACGTTAATTACCACCAAAAGCCCTATCTCCAAATAGTCACATTAGGGCTTCAACATATGAATTGGTGGGGGGGGGGGTGGTGGGCACAATTCAGCTCATAGCATTCAACCCCTGACCCTCCCAAAATTCATGTCCTTCTCTCATGCAAAATACATTTATTCCATCTCAACAGCCTCAAATTCTTAATTCATTCCAACATCAACTTTAAGTCTGAAGTCCAAAGTCTCACCTAAATATCATCTAAATCATATATGGGTGAGACTCAAGATATGAATCATCCTGAGGCAAAACTTCTCTCTGGCTGTGAACCTGTGAAACCAGTCAAGTTATGTGCTTCCAAAATACAATGGTGGCACAGCCATAGAATAGGCATTCCCATTGCAAAAGGGAGAAGTCAGAAGGAAGAAGTGAAGGGCCTCAAGCAAGTCCAAAACCTAGCCAGGTAAATTTCATTGGATCTTAAGGCTCAGGAATACATATATATATACAAACACACATACATGCAGATCTATAGATAGATAGATAGATAGATAGATAGATAGAATAGATCATAAGGAATCAGCTCATGTGAGTATGAAAGCCGAGAAGTCCCAAGATCTGTAGTTGTCAAGCTGGATACCCAGGAGAGTCAATGGTGCAGTTCCAGTCCAAGTCCAAAGGCCTGAGAACCAGGAGAGTTAATGATGTAAGTTCCAGTCTGGAGGCCAGCAGATTCAACACCCAAAAAGAGCTGATTTTTCAGTTCAAGTCTAAATGCAGGAAAAGATTGCTGCCCTGGCTCAAGTAGTAAGGCAGGCGGAGTTCCCTCTTACTAAGTTTTTTTTGTTCAATTCAGGTATTCATTGATTGGATGAGGCCCATCCACATTAAGGAGAGCAATCTGCTTTACTCTGTCTTCCAATTCACATGTTAATCTCATCCCGAAACATCCTCACAGACACAGCAAGAATAATGTTTGACCAAATGACTGGGCACCCCATGGCCCAGTCAAGTGGGGACACACACACACACACACACACACACAAACCACCACAAATAGCAAAGACAAAAATGGATATCAATATCAAAAAACTGTATCTTCAATTCTGTATCAGGAGGAAACATATGGCACAGATAATTCAAGGAGGTTTTAATAAAGGAATGTGCAGGTATAGGGAAACCACAAAGCCTGATGCAGTACATGGAATAACAATGCTGAATACAAGGCAACCATCAGTGACACTGACAGCCTGAATTGAACTGCAGTGAGAGAGCCAGGGTAGTGAGTACCTGGCCTCCCTTTCCTCCCATATCCTGATATGGCTTCCCACTAACTGAACCCAACAAGAAGCTAGAGGGTAAGGCATCTCACTCATATAGTCCATATAGGTCTATGGGGTGCAAAGATGGATGAAAGGTTGATATAGAGAGGCAAGTGGAAAGATTAAAACACAAAATCTGTAATAGTAAAATTTATACCTCAATAAAATGAGTAATTTTTCTGGAAAATATGATTTATAAAAACTGACTCTAGCATAGAAATACTAAAAATCCCATAAACATGGAAGAATTTAAAACGTTATTAGAATATTGCCTAAAATAATGGCTCCTGTTCTAGATGATTTTATGGTCATTTCTCCCAAGGTTTCCAAGGAAAATATTACATTTTACATAGGAAAAAAATGTTCAAAGGATACTTAATTAATTTTGTGAAGACACCATGACTTAACACCAATCTCAGACAAAAGAAAGAAAAACTTTCAGGCTAATAGGTTGGCATAGTTTGTTATGCTGACAAGATATGAATCAAGGGCTACAAAACTGGCTTCAGTAGAAGAGGATGAGACCAACAGAGCACAAAAGAGGGCTAAGGGAAGGGGATGAGGGGAGGGGAATGCATGGAATAGGAGAGGAGGGGAGAGAAGAGGAGGAGGGAAGAAAGGAGGGGAGTACAGGAAAAAAATAAATGAATGACCCAGTGACCTCATTTGTATCCCTAGATTTGTTTGAGCCAGAGACGAATCCTCCTCTGGACTTCTGAGTTATTAGAGATAATAAATACCCTTTTTTGCTTAAGTTGGGCCAAGTTGGATATCTGTCACAACAAAGAGTTCTGACTGAAAAAGCTCCTCCAGATAAAGGGCCTCGTCTGGCTATTTACAGAACTCTGCACAGCAGGATAAGGGCTTCGCCATTAACTCTCTTAAAATATTGATGTGGATTAAAGTGAATACTGGAAAGGTGAAGTTCACATCAGTTCGTATAGGTTCATTTTGTTTTCCTGAGGGAATGAAACATATGACAAAACTAGGTCATCAAGGTTTATAATTGGTAAAGTATGGGCACAGAAGAAATTGAAAGGAAGTTTATTTCTCTTAAAATTAGATGTTACCAGCAATGGGCTTAAGTCACATAATCAATTATTACTAATTGCATTTTAGTTTGTTTTCTAATCATGGTATCATTCCCAGATCCATTTTCAGAAATGAGGTTTACAATTCAGAATACCTAAGAGATGAATTGGCTTCGATAGAGCTATAGAGGGAAAAAGACTCTAATTATATTTTACCTAGAGACTACCAGTGTTTCTTGCATACACGGCTTTTCTCCAGCCATTTTCAAGATTTAAAAAAGTAAAATAAAATTGTCTTTTACCCTTCACCTTGTATTAATTACTTCAATTTTCCATATACTAGCACATCCTGTTGTGGTTACTTACAGGCATCTTTATCATTAGTCCTTCTACAAACCTAAGGAAATAATAACCTATTGGAACAGTACTATAAAAACAAACTCATATTGTATTACAATGAAAAAAAATCAATAAACAAGCGCTAAACAAGGTTGACTATAAAAGAGACAGAAGGAAGAGAGAAATCACCTTGTTGCTCAGTCATTTTGAAGTCAGCTGGATGTCAAAGCAATGGCCAGCAAAGAATGTGGCAAGTGCACAGAAAGCTTGATCATTAGATCTGTATGAAGATTTCCCCCTTTCATTCAACAACAAAGCCACCAAAATTTAAATGAGAATTCAATTGAGTATATTTATTGCTAAAAATTAGTCTATTTGTAATTCATTTACAAAGACTGGGTAACAAGATAACAACTTCACATATTTGAGAAAGATTTCTCAAGTTTTCAAATGTGCATGGTCCATTCTGAAAATAATAGAAAGAGAATCTTAAACTGTTGAAGTGTGTTTGAATTTCCAAAATATTATAGACATTGTGCCTAATAATAAAATAACCATATCTAGGAAAAAGAAAAATTCTTTTAAAATAGAAACTGATATAAACATATAAGATTATGTATATATGTAACCTGACAGTTATCAGGTAAAAAGAGCGTAAAGGTATAAATAAGAAATTGCAGTCTGCCTGCCTTTAGGCTCATCTTTTTGCCTATAGATTATCAGTTAAACTTCACTGTAAAAATAGAGAAATCGTGCAGACACACACACACACACACACACACACACACACACAACTAAATGTTCACAAACTGCAGACGAGACTCTATTTAAAGTGATGAAATACCCTGATTCGAACTTTCAAAAGACTAAAGCTAATGTCTCCTTCAGGAATTAATGTCTATTTGACTAGAGTTGGTATGTAGATACCTTAGTTCTTTTGGCCCTTGGCCAGAATAACTCACAGTGGCCAAGTGTTTCATATCGTACCCTATATTGACTTCCATCCCTTCTTGTGTTCTTTTATATAGTCAAGAATTTTTTAGTATTCTTCCCCAGTAAACTACTTGAGCATAAAGCCTTTTTTCAGGGTCTGATATTGGAGAATCCAAACTGAGACATGTAATGAGAACAGTTCTCATACTTCTGAAATTATGTTAACATCATTAATTCTCTAGGTGTTCACAAATTGCATTTTTTTCTAAATTTCATTGTACTCAATTTTTTAACTGCAAAAATAATACATGTATGTTTTAAGGTAAAAATATTAAAAAAAGATAATGATCTAATTTCCATTCTTATTTCTACTTTACTGAGATAACCCATTTCTCCATGGTGTAGTGTATAACCTTCCACAACATATTCAACACTTATAAAAATATGCGTAATCTAATGAAGAATTTCTCTCTCTTTTTTTCCAGATTCATCGAGATACTATTGACACATAACACATGTAAGTTTAAGGTATACAACGTGATGATTTGATACACATATATATTGTAAAATCTTTACCATAGTACAGTTGGTTAACACATTCATCACCTCACATAGTTACCATTTTTGTGTGTGTGGTAAGTAGTTTTAAGATTTACTCTCTTAATTTTCAAGTATGTAGTACAGTACTGTTAACTATAGTCACCCTGCTGTACGTTAAATCCCCAGAAATGATTCATCTTATAGCTGGAAGTTTATACTCTTTGGCCAATAAGTCCACATTTCCCTCACCCAGAGCCCCTGGCAACCAGAATTCGGATCTCTATTTCTAGAGTTCATCTTTTTTAGATTCCACATTAAAGTAAAAACATACAGTATTTGTCTCCTCTGACATTTTGCTTAGCATAATGCCCTCAAGGTCCATCCATGTTGTCACAAAAGGCAGGATTTCCTTCCTCTATATGGCTAAAATATATTCCATTATATATATATAATTTTCTTTATCCATTAATCCATCAAAAAACACTGAGTTTATTTCAATATCTTGGCTACTGGGAATAATGTGCAGTAAACGTGTGGGTATAGATGTCTCTTCGAGATAGTGATTTCATTTCTTTCAGATATATACCCAGAAATGGGACTGTTGAATCATACAGTAGTTTCATTTTTCATTTTTTGAGGAACCTCTGTACTGTTTTCCATAGTGGCTGCACCAATTTACTTTCCCACCAACAGTGTGCAAGGCTTCCCTTTACTCCACATCCTCACCAGCACCTGTTATTTCTTCTCTTTTTGATAACAATCATTTTAACAGCTGTGAGGTGGTATCTCATTGTGATTTTGATTTGCATTTCCCTGATGGTTAGTTATGCTGAGATCTTTTCATATATCAGTTGGCCATCTATATGCCTTTTTTGGAAAAATGTCTACTCAAGTCATTTTCTTACTTTTTAAATTGGATTGTTTATTTCTTTGCTATTGAGTTGCATGACTCCCTTCTATATTTTGGATATTAACTCCTTATCAAAAGATGGTTTCAAAATATTTTATCCCATTCTATATGTTACCTTTTCATTTGGTGATTGCTCCTTTTGCTGTGCAGAAGCTTTTTGTTTGATGTAGTCCCACTTGTTTATGTTTGCTTACTTACTAGTATTTCTGGTGTCATATAAAAAAAAATCATTGCTAAGACCAATATCAAGGAGTTTTTAACCTATGTTTCCTTCTATTAGTTTTATATTTTGGGTTCTTATATTTATGCCTTTAATCCATTTTGATTTAATATTTGTGAGTTGTGTAATATAGAGGTCCAATTTCACTCTTTTGCATGTAGCTGTCCAGTTTTCCCAACATCATTAATTGAAGAAACTATCATTTCCCCATTGAGTGTCTTGGTTCCCTTATCAAATATTAGTTGACCACATATATGTGGGTTTATTTTTGGGCTCTTGATTCTATTCCGTTGGTCTATGTGTTTGTTTTTATATCAGTGCCATACAGATTTGATTATTCTAGCTATGTAGTATGGTTTGAAATCAGGAAGTGTGATGCCTCCAGCTTTGTTATTCTTTCTCAAGATTGCTTTGGCTATTCAGGTTTTTTGGTTTGTTTGTTAGTTGGTTGTTTTTTTTTTCCTTTGGTTCTGTACAAGTTTTAGGTGTGTTTTCTATTTCTATAAAAAAGGCCATTGGAATTTTCATAGGGATTGCATTGAATCTATAGATGGCTTTGGGTAGTTTGGACATTTTAACAATACTGTATTAATCCTTTCAGTCCATGAACATGGAATATCTTTCCATTTATTTGTATCTTCCTCAATATCTTTCATGAAGTCTTACAGTTTCCAGTGTACAAATCTTTTACCTCTTTGGTTAAGTTTATTCCTAAGTATTTTATTGTTTTTGATGATATCGTGAATGAAATCGTTTTCTTTATTTCTCTTTCAGATATTTCATTGTTAGTTTATAGAAACACAACTGATTTTGGTATGTTGACTTTGTATCCTACAACTTTACCGAACTCTGATTAGATCAAACAATTTTGGGGTGAAGTCTTTAGGATTTTCCATACATAAAATCATGTCATCTGCACAGAGAGAGGATTTTTAGATTTTTTTTCCCAATACAGATGCATTTTATTTATTTTTATTGCCTGATTGCTCTGGCTAGGACTTCCAGTACTATGTTGATTAGGAGTGGTAAGTGTGGGCATCCTTGTCTTGTTTCCAAATTTAGTAGCAAATTTTTAAAACTTTCACCCATTGAGTATATGTTAGCTGTGGGTTTTTCACATATGACCTTTATTGTGTTGGGATATGTTTCTTCTATATCCAATTTGTTGGGCTTTTATCATGAGAGGATGCTGAATTTTGTCAAATGCTTTTCCTGCATCTATTGAAGTGATCATGATTTTTATCTTTCATTCTATATATTAATGTGGTGTATCACATTACTGAATTGTGTATGTTGAAGTAACCTTACATCCTAAGGATAAATCCAACTTGGGTGTATTATCCTTTTAAATGTGCTGTTGAATTTTGTTTGCTAATAATTTGTTGAGAATTTTTGCATCTATATTCATCAAGAATATTGGACTATATGGTTTTCTTTTCCTGTGCTATCCTTATCCAGCTTTGGAATCAGGGTAATGCTGGTCTCATAAAATGAGTTTGGAAATGTTATCTCCTCTTTAAATTTTTGGAAGACTTTGAGAAGGATTGTTGTTAATTATTTTTATTTTTAAATGTTTGGTAGAATTCACTGTGAAACCATCTGGTCCTGGGCTTTTCTTTGTTGGGAGAATTTTGAATACTGAATCAGCATGTGCTGGAGTAAGCCGGGAATCTGGGTTTATGGGAGCCACCTAGGACCACAGGAGCAGGCCTGGTGCTGGGGTGAGCCAGCTCTGGGGTCTATGGTGAAGCTGGCTGCTGCTAAAGTCTTCTTCCATAGGGAGGGCATATCCTTCTGTGCTAGGCTGCCTGGGCTTGGGGAGGGGTGATGAGGATAATGTGACATGATTTTTCCTACCCTCCTCAGTACACCTTTTCTTATTTCTATGTTTCACCCAGGTGTAATTCCCTCACCTGGAATTCCCTCATCTGGAATCCTTGGCTCTTGTGAAGGTATTTTCATACATGTAGTTGTTCAAATTGATGTTTCCAGGGAGGCAGTAATCACTAGAAATCCCTTTGCCACCATTCTGGTCTCTTTCTCTTTTTATGCTAGCTTTATTCTTTCCATTCCTTCATTAATGCATAAAAATCACAGTCTCACATTTAATTTTAATTCACAGTTTATTTTTTCACTGTTACTGAGGTTATAGCAATTCTTCCTCTGTGAATTATCAGTTTATATACCTAATCTATCATCTATTGAGTTTTATAATTTTTATACTATTCTTTAGAGATTCTTCTGTATTATTCATATCAATGTGTTAGAATATCTGTCTTATGTAATATTTAAATTGACTATATATTTTTTGTGATCAAAATAGTATGGTATTGAAAAAGAGTACAAGTAGAGAGTCCATAAAGAATATATGCATATATATATGTGTACATAAATGTATAGATAGATATAAATGCATAGGAGAAGTTGATATATGATAAAAGTGATATTTCAACTCCAAGAGGAAAGATGGTTTATTTAACATGTCACTGGCATAATGAATAGTATCTGATAAAATTAATTTAAACCCTTGCCTCACATCACAGAAATGGATATCAGGTCAAGAAAAAAGAAAGGAGAAAAGAAATAGGAAAAGAAAAGTAAAAATTCAATTCTCTAGCTCAGATCTCTTATCTGAAAAATAAGGATATATAAACTCTCTCACAGTGAAGCTGTGACACAGAGGATATGAAAGTTCTTATCATAAGAACAGTATAAAGTCACCTGTAAATGCAAAACAGAAATATTAGTATATTTTAACCAATGAGTTGCTGCACTTTAGGGAATGCTTTGTGGCTAGAACATCCTATTCAGGGGTGAGGTTTAGGGCACTAAGTGAGGACTGTAAACGCTTTTCTCAAAAGAGGAGAATTTACAACAAAGGAGAGAAAAAGTTGCTATACCTCTGTGATCATAATGCAGATCATTTGCATAAATGGAATCTGAATGAGAACTTTCTCCAGCAGATTGTAAGATATAAGTAAAGCAGAGGAAATTTGCTTTCTTCTCATTAAATCAAAAAGAAATGATTCATCTCCATGAATGCAAATGAAAGCTTTCCAAATGGTGTGGTCATAACATGGTAATTAAATGCCTGAGTGCCAGCCAGATTCCTTCATTTTTTCTAAATTATAATAATTACAATTGACTGTTACTGATAATTATAGCAATCAGAGTGTCAAATTCCAATTTTTCATTCTCTTCTCTGTATTAAATGTGTAACTTCCTTCCAGTAAAATCTATCAAGTTTTCTTTTTCCTTACCCAAATCCTTTCTACCCTTTTACCACACACCCACAGAAAATAGTTCTCTCTTCACCCTCTCCTTTATGTTTACTCACCTCATAATAATGGTTTCTTTTTTTTTCTTTTCTTTTTTGAATTTCTCCCAGGGGCTAATCAGGAGGTGTCTAGCTATATAAGCATTATATCAAGGTAAAATTAAAAGATTAACTATGTAAATTCTTGTTTCAAAAAGGGTTCTATGTATTCTGAATGCCTAAATCACTTCATACCCACTTATTATCCCTGTAATTAAAATAGAAGCTAGTAATCAAAGGTCCTAACCAATTCCTTGAGGAAAGCATACAAGTTAAAAAGGGAATGATTACCTAATCCTTCCAACTTTACACTAAAACCATGTTTCTCAGCCCTTATAAATGTATCAATTTCCTAACTGGCAAAAATTGTGGTTTCTGTTGTGGGACTTTAGAAGGATTTCCTACAAATCATATTTTAAATATTTCTTTCCTTTTGAATTAACTCATTCCATTCTCCAGCTGTCTTCCTTGAAAACATAAATGCCCCTGAGTAAGTCAAACTGCCCTTAATCACTCACGGCCCAAGTTTATCAACTTGCAACTTTTTAGGACTGCTAGCCCAGTACAAGTGTTAGGGAATTCTGAGGGCCATGTTGGCAATATGAATCAAAATTTCAATGCATAGAAATTTTGGCCCTGCAGTAATATCTATAAAAAGACATAAATAAACATATATTTATTGTATTATGATTTATTTCAGTAAAAATATTATATAAAAAACTTCCATGTCCATCAGTAGATAGCTAACCATTTAAATTATGGTACAAATGTACAATAGAAAAATGTTTAGATATCTTGATTATACATACACACACGTACATAATACACTTTTGACCTGAGAAGTTGTCCAAGACATATGATTCCATCTACATAAAATGTAATGCATGTATGTATGGGTGTGAACATAGAGCAAGGACAGAAAGAATCATAAGCAATGTCAGCAGCTATTTTATCTGAGTGGCAGGACCTCACGTAACTTTAATCTCTTATAAATTTTATAGAATTTTATATACTTTTATATCCTTATAAAGGTGAAGCATGGATTAGAATCATGCTATAAAGGATCCTCTGAGTATCTCCAAATGGATTTTATTAATTGCTTCTATCTATTGTTTATAGATGTATATCATTGTTGATTTCCTGTATTGGTTGAATCATGTCCCGATAAAAATCCAAAACATTCATAGTGGCAAAAACAAAACGAAAGCCTATTAGATTTGTGATCTCTACCGAAAACGTTCCAACATATGTATCCAGGGATATAAGGACATATTTAACTGGAACATTTATTCACAGATTTGAATGATGCAGGCTTTGCCTCTTACTCAAATATTATTGTCCTTATCAGACCCAATTCTCTGGGGAAAAAAATGGAAGGGACCTTGTATTAGAACTGGAAAGTTACTCCCTTTAGATAAGTAGAGGTTTCAGTGACCCTCCCCGAGCAGACAGTCTGTGGAAATTTACTGCTTATTCAAGATCATTGCAACAAGCTGATGACACGAAGTAGCTTCCTCACAAAACCACCGGAAAACATGAATTCTCCTGTGTGTTACACAGTCCTTTGCATACTCTGGTTTATTATTCTTGTCTTCACACTTTTCATCTTTAAGATCTGACCCTTCCAACCCACCAGGGACATTTGGCAAAGTCTAGAGCCCATTTTTACTTATCATGACTCGGGGGAAGGTGGTGCCACTGGCATCTATTAGGTAGAGGCCAGAAACACTGTTAAATATCCTACCATACACAGAACAGCCTCCTCCCCACAAATACATGCAACCAAGAATTATCTGATACAAAATATCAGTAATGCTGAAGTTGAGAAACCCTTCTCTTGATAGAAGCAACTTTGGCTGAATGAGAAAGAGAACAGGGTCTGAAAACAAAGAGAGGCTCCCACACTCCTAGGAAATGACTGATTATCCCACAGCTATGTTAACAAGTAGCCACCAGAACTGGTTTTAAACCTATTCATCAGTTACTGAAAATCTGTCTCTGTGAACACTTTTACAAGCCAGTCAGTGAGAGCTTTTTGGTTTTGGATGTCAGACAATCAGGAATGAACTCATTCCAATAAACACACTATTCAAGGCCAACCAATCAACAGTTACCACACATATATAGATGTGGTCAAACCATTTGAATCTCTGAAAATCTACCTATCCCCAAACTCCATGCTTCTCAAAACCCTGTATGAAATTAACAGAGTTCTCTCATTGGGTGGACTGGACCTGACAAACACAGTTCTGCCTTACTCTAATAAGCAGTAAATTTATCTTTGTCTTTGTATTCCAGACAGTGACAAACCCAGAATTGTCAAAGGATTATGAGAACACCTCTCAATATCTAAAATAAAAAGGCAAATTAATGATTTTTATAATAAGGGAGAGCTATGCTGATCAGGAAAAACAGACTGCTGATTTTATATAGTGGTTTGGGGAAGCAAGATCTTCCAATAGGAGGTTGTTACTGTGACATAGAAAAACCAAAAACAGACAAGAAATAAAGGCCACTAAGACTGGTGAATAGTATGTGCTTACAAATAATGTCTTGTGTTCCCAAAACAAGCAGAGGCTTGGAAGGGACCATATGATCAACAATCTTATGGTGTTTATGCTGGAATGCAGAGTAAACAAAGGAAACGTCTTTCACAAATTGACAAAAAAGGGAGGATTTTCATGAAAGACTTTTAGGTCACCCAGGGCAAAGTTTGACCAACTAACTTTTCATGAATTGGTCACCAGTCTAACAAACCATTAGTCCTCAGAGCTGGCTTGCTTAAGAATTGAAACTTACTTGGCTTATTCCTCCAATTATTCCCTATGAAAGATTCTCTTATACATTATAAAACCCAGGAAACAGCAAAAATATATAAAAACAGATTGTACATATACACAGACAACAGCAAAAGCAAAATAAGCAGCAGGAGAGTAAACAGGTTAATGGCAAACAACGACAACAACAACAAAACAAATGGCATACTTTCAAACCTAAAGTTCTAATGACCTTACATAAAAAACTAAGTCTAAGTATTTACCATGTAAAGTAGTATATTTGTATAAGTAAACTTAGACAAAGACTGGGCTTAATTATACAAAGACTATGGTCTAATGACTTTATGCAAAGCCTTATTTGGTTACAAATTCTAGGATAACAGAGTAAATTCAGCAACAAGAGCTTAAAGAAACTAGTCAGAACTCAGACTGCCATTGAGACTGACTCAGCCCAAAATACACAGTTTGGGTCAGGGTCCCCCTGAGAACACCTGCTGCTCCGAGCACCCCCTATAGTCCTGCTAAGCCTGAAGTCTTCAAAACAATCTCAGTAGAACCTTGTTGATCCTGGTACAGTTTTCACAAAACTGTGGCTGTCAATACTTAAGGAAGAGATGTTGCCTCTACCTGTTCCTGCACCAGGAGGATGAAATATTTCACTTTATTATAAGAGCCTTGACATTCAACTTAGAGTTTCTAGGAAATGGATTTCCTCCTTTCTGGTCACTTAGCTATAGTTATTCGAAGACGATATCATGGGGCTTCCCAGATTTCATAGCACATTTCTTGGGAAGCATTTGATCGCTTAATTCATACATTTATTCAAAAACTTTTATTTTTTGACATAGTACCAGACATAGTTTTGGATGTTGGATAGTCATCAATGTTTGTTCATCTATGGGTCACCATTTGTCTGTGATTGAATACTGTACTTAGAAAGTCCTAAAATTAATTCTTTTTTTTAAATTAATTCTTAATATTAACATCATCTTTAATTTGGTATCAATTAAGCCTCAAAAATAACGCATGCAAGCTTTTCTTATTTTATTTATATAATGTTAGAAAAGACTGGTACTATGATTTTTTGATGAAACATATATGCTAGGAAAAAGGTCATTTGATGCTTTTGGAAATTTTTGCCATTTAAATGACCCAATGGAGCAGAAGGGAAAAAAACTAACACCTTAGTAAGGTCATTTTCTTTCATAATGGCACAAGTATCCACCCAGTTATTTAAACCAAAAATTTAGATGGTCGTCCTTGATTTCCTCATTCTCTTCCAATCCATCAGTCAGTCCATCCTACCTGACTGCTCTACCCCCAAAATGTAAATCTTTCCCCTCGTTTCCACTGCTACAGCTAGTTCCCTAATCCTTGTCCAGATTATTGTCGTAGCCTACCACATCCTCTCAGCTATTCTACTCTTGTCTTTCTGTAATCCACTTCCCAAAGAGAAGCCAAAAAGATCACTTTAAAATATATAATAGATCATATAATACCCCAGTTTAACACCCTCCAATGACGCCCATCGTGTTTAGAACACAATCCACACTACCTACTAAAGCCTATCATGGCTGTTCCTAATTTGCTGACATTATTTTCTACCTTTTTTCTCCTCATTCAATATAACCCTGCTTGACTGGCTTTCTTTCTTTTCCTAGGAAACACCAAGAGCTTGCTTGTCTCATGGGTTTTGCACCTATCATTCCACCTGCTGAACCTGGCTCCTCCTCACCTTAGATGGAACCCACAGTGTGTCAAGTTGTACAGTAACCATCAGCTAATCCAGAGAGACCTTTCCTGGACACCCGTAGTCCTTTCATGTTGTTCAGCTTCATATGCCATGCATATATTCTTCATAGCACACTTGCCAAAATATGACACGACCTTCTCCAATGGTTTGTTTATTTTGCTCCTTTTTTAGAATATAAGCCCTAAAAATGTTTGTCTGTCTTGTTCACTTACATAACCTCAGTACCTACAACAATGCCTGGAAGACAGTAAGTGAATACCGCATTGAGTGAATACACTTATGATTCATCAACTCATGAAATCATGCATATGGATGGGCACAGGTTAAAGGGAGTTGAGAAAACACCTTACAGATCTGAACTGAGGATTCCCAAAGAAATAATGGCTGGATCCCCATTTCTGTCCTTTATTACAGTTCTTTTTTGGTCAATTCTCTCAAAAATGATATTTAGGTTTGGCTCACCAGAAATTACTTAAAATTTTCTCCTTAAAGAGTCATACCAGTTTCTAGACCATTATTTTCCAATGGTGAAAGAGCTTGGCACATGCCCCATATGTGTATCTTTTTCAGGGTGTCTGGTAAAATTCTGAACTAAAAATAATTTTCAATTTCCATTGAAAGTAGTTTAAATCAGGAAGCATTCGAAAACCAGAATGTCCTCTAAGTCCTGGAATGCTAGAGGTAGAGAACACCAAAATCTTGAAAACTCTTAGGATTTGGTTCCATTAGGTCATTTATCTCTCCAGATACACTGTTATCCTTCCTTTTTTGCATGAATGAAAAGAACTTATCTTTTTTTTTTTGCAATTATATCACTCACCTATCCAGTGTTTATATAATATTTTCTACCCATTCTATCTTCACTAAATGGACTTTTATCTTTAATTTATGTAGAGGTATGTGACATGTGGAGAGCAGCACAGCAGTAAAAAGAGATTGAACTTGAAACTAGACAATCATTGGTTCAAATTCTGACTCTACCATTCACTAGCTGTGAGAACTTGGAAAAATTTCATAACCTCTCTAAGCCTCTTTTCTCATCAGTAATACATATACTATCTCACAGTATTATTATGAGTAATAAATTTATAAACAATGTGTTCAGCATAGTGCCTAACACATAGTGGAAACAACATAGGTGTAATTTGCCTCCTATAGCTTCTCTTGTCTACCCTTAATGGCAAGTCACCTTAAATGTTTTGGGAATATTGGAAGGGCATATAGATATAGATTTTAAAAATAAAAAGCATAACCTCCTAAATATAAAATATAAATGTAGAAAAATAATATACTAATCCTAGCACCTCTGAAATGCCAAGTGTTGTAAATAAACTGAGAGAGATCATTAACTTAAGAGATTGTAGACTGAAAGTATACTTTCTTCAATGTTTAAGAAGGGTTTAGAAAAACTGCCACAGATAGGAAGAGAAATCAGGTGGGTCAGGCATAACACCCACCAGAGAAGCCAGCCCTCTCCTTTGTGGTTCAGCTCTAAGAGAAGGATTCAGAACAGAGGGCCAGGTCTTTAACTTCCTATTTTGGAAGAGTTTCAAACTCACAGAAAAGTTACTAAATAGTTCACAGAGCATCCCTGTACTGTACCATTTACCATTACTTTTAACATTTTTTTCCAAACTTATTTTCTCTCTCTCTCCCTCTCTCCCTTCCGTTTTCCCTGTCTACATACATTTTTTTTTTCTGAAACTTTTGAGAGTAAGTTGCTGGCATCTTACCCATTTCCTTCTAAATACTTTAGTGTAAATTTCCTAACAACAGGACATCTTTAATACAATCATAATATAATTATCAAAGTCAGAAAATTCACATTGATACAATACAGCGTCTGATCTGCAGGTATTATTCTAAGTTCACCAGTTGTCCCAATAATACCCTTTATAAGCAAAAAATAATCCTGGACCACTCAGTTGTATCTTTTTAGTCTTCTTTAATCTACAAAAGTTCCTCACCCTTTCTTGATCTTTCATGCTATTGGTAGTCTCAAAGGGTGGAGGGCAGTTATTCTTTGAAGAATGTCCCTCAGTTTGGGCTTGTCTGATGGTTCCTTATAATTGAAATGATGACCTGTGTATTCTGTGTATTCTACTCAAGGACCATTGTCTTCTCTGAGTCTCCTAGCTCTGTTTGAAACCACATTAGTCTCTTCCTCCTCTGTGCTCTTTTGCATTTAGGGTCAATACCATAATATTAGACCTAAATCTTTTCTAATATTAGACCTAAATTTATCTGAGAAGAAGCGGTGTCTTCTGTACCTGTCATCACATAGCCCTCTATCTATATAGAAAGAAGACAGTCAATTAGACTTCGTGTTAGAAAAAAAATATGAAATCTATATTATTTCAGAAGCTTCTTTCACCCAGTGAAAACTGAGTGACAGTCTCCATTTTATCACTCAAATGGATCCTCTGAAGGCTCTGTTAATTTCTAGGCTCATCAGTGGAGGAAGGCAAACAGACTCTTTAAATGCATCTTATGCTGGTCATGATTGACTTAGAAGATTTCAAGGAGAAAATGACCCTGGAGTTGGACCTGAATTTATGACAGAAATGAGGAGAAAATGAATTAAATTGGATATCCATAAAGGTAGAAGAAATTAGTAACTTACTCATGTTTTCTTTCATAGAAATTAGTAATTTAGAAATTAGTAATGTTTTCTTTCTTTTGCTTAAAGCAAAACATTTAGTGTTAAGTTCTAGTCTAGTGTGTGTGTGTGTGTGTGTGTGTGTGTGTGTGTGTGGTGTGTGTGTATGTCTTTTACCAAGCTAGAATACACAGCCTTGATCACAATTCAGCACCCAAAGTGGCCTGAGACCTGGAACTGACTTGTGTTACTCTAGTGTTTGAGACTTCAGATATGATGCTATTGTTTTCACCTCCATTTGCTGGGCTCCCTATGGCTTCTGAAGTGTTCCCATGTAGAAACCTGCTTTCCAGGAAGCCCTTCCATTAGGGAGCAGTTAGGATCAGCTGTTCTCCATTCACAGCAGTTTGAGGCCTACTAGAGTCCATGTAGACTAAGAGTTTAGAGATTTGATGACTTTAATGTGCCCAACATTTTGCAATGAGAGTTGAAAACAAGGCTATTATAAGGATCCCCTTATGCACTAAAAGTTTAGAGAACAGAGAAAGTACATAGAGCCTACAACATCTTTACAAACAAAACAGCTGTATTTTTAAAAAATATATGAAGAAACTGGAAAACAGCAGAATCCCAGCTGAGGCAATCATTGCATTTTATGGATATTCAGTCTAAAGCATTTAAATTTAACAATTAAAAAGACACTGGGGAAGAAGGTAATGTTCCATTCTGGTACTTTAAACCTGTAGTTTATGTTTCACTGAGTGAGTTCTCAAAATTTTCAACTGTTCCTGCTTAAAACCAGAGGTGCAAATATTGGAGAGCTGGAACAAGATTATGAATCAAGACAAACACTCAAATTGCTTTAAAGAAACAGAATTCTCAAAAGTTCAGTGGACTGAGATGGGAAAATAATTATTTTAAGCAGTGAGTCTCATGAAACATATGACAATTTTTGAGAAAATACATTCTCTCCAAAATGGAAATTCAGAGACACTATTCTGAAAAGGTTAATTCAAAATAAAAGCAGAATAATGCGTACTTCTATTTCTTTGGATTACATTCTTTTCATTAGCCCCACCAATCCAGAAACATATTACATTATAAATATTTTCTTATATATAGATTATTGAGCACAGGCACAGAATATTTTTTAATCATAATAATAAATTTACAAAGGAAGCAAAATGGAAATGAAATCCATCTCTTCGTTACAACAACACTTTTCCTTTCCAATATATCCAGTATGTCATTAACACCACATTGTAACTGTTAGGCAAATGGCCTCGAGGTAGACAATGTATAAATAAGTTAAACTGACATGATACCTATTTGCTGAAAAACTATAAAAGAAAATAAACAAGTATGTCAAACTCTGTTTTCTATTTATATTCAGTCCTGGTCTGCTTCCACAATCTCTGCCTACCATATGTAACTATCAAACTAAATGAAAGCAAATATTGAAAAAAAAAAAAAGTAATAAAATCTTTATGGCAGAGATAATATTAGCTCAATGTGTTAACTTCAGCTGTATATACTAATACTGGACAAATACAGAAAAAGGTATTGGCTTAAACCTTTTGATTACATTGACGAGTGAGGAGTGAGTTACAAAAGTCATTTATGTAAATAATATTTAAGGACTCTCACATGCCATGTACTGCAATGGAGGCTGGGGATATGGCAGTGAACCAGATAGCCAAGGTTCTCCCTTATCACTTATCTGAAATATAGTAATAAAAACTAAAAGAAAAATAAGCCAGGATAATATGAGAGGAACGAGTAGTGGGAAGGAATAGGAAGTCGTGGATCATCAGGGAAAGAATTTTTGAGGAGGTGACATTTAAGCTAAAACCTAATTGATAAGAGGCTCCGGCCATAAAATGATCTGAGAGCAGAGCATTCTTGGTGAAGAGAACAGTAGGTTCAAAGGCTTGGCTGGATGGTGGAAAAGAAAGAAGAGTGCTATCGTTTAAAGCAGTGAACACAGACCCCTAAACTCACCAGTACATGCCTCTGCCAAATCAGTCAGAACAGTCCAGTTAGGTGTGTGTAGACACAACTCACTGTGGAGTTTCCTCCCCATGGAGTACAAAATGGGTATAGGACAGGAAACTTGGACCAGGAAAGTCTTACTTGATAGCCATGATCCTTTTTGTAAAACCCTGCCTAGTTCCTCTTTAGAGGGTTCATGGGCTGTCTCTGAATCTTAACTCTTAAAATAGTGTCTTTGTAAAAAAGTCTGCAGAGATGAATATCAACACTTGGCGTGCCATCTGCACAGAGCTAATTATATACACTTTGTTATTTGTCACTATAAGATATTTCAGAATGAAATGTGCGAACCATCTGCCGACGACGTTATTCACATTTCTTGGATCATCAACAAGAAACCTTATACTTCTTTTCCCCCCAGGGAATACAAATTGTAATGTGCACAAGGTGGGTAGATGGGGAAAAGATTCTAAAAATGGCTTTAGCATGTACCAGAAAAATAGGTGGTATTTTCAGAATGTCCTAGAATCATGTGTATTCATTACTCTGCCATGTGTCCTTGATACAGCGTTATACAAACTAAACCTAACCCCCACCCCCAGTGTCAGACAGGCACCAGTGCTTTTGGCATTATTTCCGTGATTGTTGGGTAAGGAAGAACAAAGAATCCATGAACGTAAAATAAATTGCAGTTTGCCATTTGATTATGTAAATATGTGGTTGCATGATCCCCAAATTCTCCAAATCACACTTTATGCACAAAGGCAAAACCAGCTTTTGTGTTTTGAAAAGCAGGTGTGCAATTATTCCTGCAAAGAAAAAGAGTCATTTGCAGTGATTTTGGAGTGGTGAGATGATTGAGCAATTATAGGCGTACATGCTAATTTTGTTTTACCCTATGACCATCTTCTGTTTGTAAAATGGATGGGTCTCTCTCTCTCTCTGATAAGGGAAAGAAGCTGCAGAAACAAAGATAAGGAAGTTGGACAATTTATGCCATTGCCAGTGGACATCAACCTGGCACCATTTGTTCAAGCATTTCTCACTGAGTACTTGTCATGGCCCAGCATTTAATAAAACACCCAGGCAAAGTTTAATACTTACTTACTGACAATGAGTTTTCCAAATACCCCCACAGAAAGCCAGGGATTCAGTATTGCTGCAATACGCATAATTTTCAATTCTACTTTCTAACAGTCCATTTGGAAAGAAACTGAGAGGTGAAGGTAGAAGATTAAAACAGCCTATACTTTGATTTGGAAATTCAACTCACTTCCTTGCTACCTGAGCTTCCCTTGAAGGCAAAAGGGCTATGTATTCACGATGATATAAAATTAGAACATGGATGATTCTAGAAGGTAGAAAAGTGACAGAAATACAGTTCTTTACTACTTAAGCTACTTTCACTACTTGAGCTATGAGAATTTTCCAGGATTAGAACTATAATTAATACTATAAATAGTCAAATTTCTATTTCCAAAATTAAAATTTTATAAATAAAGTTGGCTTAAGTGTATACATCTAAATTTTTTATACATAAACACATATACACGTGTACACATACACACACACATTAACAGTGATCTTTAACTGTATATTTATATCTATATTTTAAGGAACAGATGAAGACTCTCTAATTGTAGGAAACTATTTTAAATAATTCAAAATCATTGAAATGTCAATTACCTTGGAAAATTATCCCACTGAAACTACTTCGGAGATATTTGAGTGTACATAATTTTACTCAAATAATTTGATAGGGCTCCTGGTAAACCATTAGAATAGAAACAGCTGGTATAAATGAACACAGCCAAGTATTAGCAATAGACTATTATAATATCGTGGATAATAAGATGGAAAAATGTAACTGGATACTAATTAATTCTAGATTACATTAAAATTAGCAAATGTCTTGATCTAAAATGGTATAGACACATGAATCAATATCGCTTGGAAAAAAGGCTCACAGCATATACCATTGTATTCCATCCTTGACCATTCTGCTTATCATGTCCATGAACACTTTGGATGAGGAAAAAGAGATATGCTTGTTATTTGCTTATTAAGAGAAACAGAGAACCTCCATACTGTTCTCCTGTATCAGTTTACATTCCCACCAACAGTGCAAGAGGGTTCCCTTTTCTCCACACCCTCTCCAGCATTTATTGTTTGTAGATTTTTTGATGATGGCCATTCTGTGAGGTAATACCTCATTGTAGTTTTGATTTGCATTTCTCTAATAATTAATGATGTTGAGCATCTTTTCATGTGCCTCTTGGCCATCTGTATGTCTTCTGTGGAGAAGTGTCCATTTAGGTCTTCCTTCCATTTTTGGATTGGGTTGTTTGTTTTTTCTGATATTGAGTTGCATGAACTACTTGTATATTTTGAGATTAATCCTTTGTCCATTGATTCATTTGCAAATATTTTCTTCCATTCTAAGGGTTGTCTTTTCATCTTGTTTACGGTTTCCTTTGCTGTGCAAAAGCTTTTAAGTTTCATTAGGTCCCATTTGTTTATTTTTGTTTTTATTGCCACTACTCTAGAAGGTGAGTCAAAAAAGATCTTGCTGTGATTTATGTCAGAGTGTTCTTCCTATGTTAATAGAATTACCATATGACCCAGCAATCCCACTACTGGGCATATACCCTGAGAAAACCATAATTCAAAAAGACACATGCACCCCAATGTTCATTGCAGCACTATTTACAACAGCCAGGTCACAGAAGCAACCTAAATGCCCATCGACAGACGAATGGATAAAGAAGAAGTGGCTCATATATACAATGGTATATTACTCAGCCATAACAAGGAGCAAAACTGAGTCATTTGTAGAGATGTGGTTGGACCTAGAGACTGTCATACAGAGTGAAGTAAGTCAGAAAGAGAAAAACAAATATCATATATTAACACATATACGTGGAATCTAGAAAAATGGTACAGATGAACTGGTTTGCAAGGCAGAAATAAAGACACAGATGTACAGAACAAACATATGGACACCAAGGCGGGAAAATGTGTGGGGAGGTGGGATGAATTGGGAGATTGGGATTGACATATATACACTAATATGTATAAAATAGATAACCAGTGAGAACCTGCTGTATAGCACAGGGAACTCCACTTCACTGTACAGTAGAAACTAACACAGCATTGTAAAACAACTATACCCCCAATAAAATAAAAAAATTTTTTTTAAAGAGAAACAGAGAAAAGGCCAACACAAAAATTTAGTTAAGGTTAAAAATGATAGAATGAAACAATGGGCCAAGTTTATCACAAAGGAAAATGAATACAGTAAAAGGTAGTCTGGATTTATTAAAAGTACATTTTATCAAAGCTGTGCAAGCACAAGCACAGGATAGTCTGAATCTTTGCTGTGCCATTTACTCACTCTATACACAGGAGCAAGTTGCTTAACCTCTCTGTGTTTCAGTTTCTTCATCTGTAAAGTTGATTTAATAAAGAGAGTATGATCTTTTATGAATGTTGTAGGATTAAATGAGTCTAAGGTTTGTTCAGGCACAGAGTCAAATCACAATGAATGTTAAGTACTATTGTGTTTGTGGAAAAAAGGGGGGGTATTTTTTTTGCTAACAGCTCAATGTGAATCAACAGTGTTATGAGATTGCCAAAATACACTTACCTGGGGCTTCATTAAAAGAAGGAAAATATCAAGACTCAGAAGCCTATGGGAATGTACACACGTGCCAACCCAGCCCCTGGCTACACACATCCCTTCTGGAACATCTACCTTCTGCTGTCTCTGTCTCTTTCTTTGTTTCTCTCCAAGCATCCTTCTTAGGTATCTTTCGCTCCCTGTCTCCCTCTTTATTTATCTTTCTATGCCGCTTCCTTTCTATCACTTTAGAGGAAACCTCAACAGTCTTGAGTGCATCTAGGGGAGAGCAAACACTAGTTGGTAAAGGCTAGAAGTGTGGTGCTAGAATGGCAGCTCTGTAAAAGGAGAATGCTGGGCTCGGGGAGGAGATGTGCTGAGGAGAAAAGCGAGCTGTTTTCAAGCCCAAGGTCACACAGTTTAAGTCAGGGCTGTGCAGCTCAGCAGGGAACAAGAAGAATGAATGGAGACATTACAGAGAAGAAGCTATTTGGATTAAAACAGTAAGTAAATTTTAACCTAAAACTGTCTAGAATTAAGAATAGTCTCCAAAAAAAAGGAACCCTGTACAATGTTAGTGGGAAGGTAAATTGGTGCAGCCATTATGGAAAACAGTATGGAGGTTTCCCCAAAATTAAGAACAGAGCTACCATATGATCCAGCAATCTCACGTCTGGGTATATCTCTGAAGGAAATGAAATCACTATCTTGAAGAGATATCGGCACCCCATGATTACTGAAGCATTACTCACAATAGCTAAGCGATGAAAAAACCTAGGTGTCCATTGACAGATAAATGGATAAAGAAAGAAATTCTGCAATATGTGACAACATGGATGGACCTTGAGGGTATTATGCTAAGTGAAATAAGCTGAACAGAGAAAGACAAATACCATATGAGCTCACTTAAATGTGGAATCTAAAAAAAGTCAAATTCGTAGAAACAAAGAGTAGATTAGTGGTTGCCAGAGGCTAGGGGGTGGGAGAAATGTGGAGATGTTGGTCGAAAGCTCCAACTTCCAGTTATAAGAGGGATTTATTTCTAGGGATCTAATGGACAACATTGTGATTATCGTTAATACTGTATTATATGTTTGAAAGCTGTTAAGAGAGTAAATCTTAAATGCTCTTACCAAAAAGAAAGGATAATTATGTGAGGTGATGGATGTGTTAATTAATCTTATTGTGGTAATCATTCTACAATATGTATGTATCAAATCATCCCATTGTACATCTTAAACTTACACAATGTTATATGTTAATTATATCTCAATAAGCTAAGAAAAAAAATAGTCTCCTCATGCAGCAGTGAATTTCACCTCCCCAAAAGTTCAGAAAGGGGCTGGATAGCCTATGACTACATGACAGCTGGACTTGGATGGTCTGGAAAGGGCCTGTCAGTTTAACCACTGTTACAGACAGAACAGATGACTTTGTATTTGCTGTACAGCAGAGGCCCTCCAGTAAAACAAACAAGCAACAAAAAAAGCAGCATTTTGACCCAAAAATGGAACAAATTTGGATTGCTCCATTGGATCAAGATATTGAAAGCTCTTGTCAAAGTGGAAAATACTATCTGGGAGTGATTTTTTAATCTTTATCATTTTACAGGGGATTTATTTCCCAACTGGGCAAAGGAACGTGTACATAATCTAAAATAGAATTGATTTTTGTATATAAAAATAGGCAACTGTTGAGAAGATACGAACAATAAAATCTTGTGGTTGTGTGCTCTCTTTTGCTTTTATGTCCTTCTATTCAGGAAGGCTGTGGTTATGTATGTGATAAATGAAAGACACATTTCTGCAAAGTATATAAGCCACAGAGGCATTAATAATTATGTGACCACACAGATATGAGAAAAACATGTATGATTAAACGGAAATACTGCCATTTTGAATACACCCAATGTTACTGTTTGGCTAAGTATGTCAAAAAAGAAAGAAAAAAAAAAATGCTTGGGCCTATTATCTGTAACCTCAGTGCCATTGCCAATGCTGTGTAAGATAACATATACATATAAAAATAAAGGGGGCATATACACTCAGCATCCCAAACGTAATTACTTCTGAAACAGATTTCAAAAGAAACACTCCTGATATATTTGCATATAGATACAATCACCTTGAAATTTTACTACCTACTTGCTAATGAGGATATAAAATCACTCATTTTATATGATGCTTTGGGAAACAGGATTTTTTTAACAACATAACATTCATCATAGAACCTTCTAGTTGACTTAAAACTGCATTTTTCTCACTTGCCACTTAGGAAATGGAGAGGGTAAACATTCCAGGAGAGAAAGGTGCTTGAGAGCAGTGACACAGCCCTTGGAGGCCCTAATATCCTCTCCCTGTTCCTCTAGAATACCAAGCTACTAGAGAAAGTTTTTCAGGAGGAACTGTGAGAAATGAACTTTGAGGCAATGTCTTTGGAGAAGGGAACAGACAAAGCATCAGCAAGGTGTTCACAGTAATGCAGATAAGAAGTCAGAGATGGATTTTGAAGAGGTATTGAACAGGTGAGAGACACGGAGACACACACAGAGACAAAGGGACACAGAAAGAGACAAGAGACAGAGACTCCAAACGTGGTTTAAACAGAGAAGAAAAAGAAGTCAAACAGTCTACCCAGTAAAGCTGTTACATTCTACTGTGCCCTGTGTAAAAGTTATGAGGAATATCTTGAGTAGTTCCCAGGAGTTAGATATTTTTATTCTGTTCCTTCAGCCCATGGTTTCATTTTGTTCAGAACAAACAACTGAACTTTTCAAAGATAATTAAAGAAGAAATCTTTAAGGCCTTAGAACTTCATATTATTGCTACAAGCCTAATGCTGCCTCCTCCACAAATGATGATACTGAAATATATCTTTTATTTCTTTGATCCCAAAGGTCACTTCTTCAAATTCAAACATCAAAAGAGAGGAGAAACTGGTGGATTCTTTTTCTTATTGTAGGATTTATTTCAAACGAACTCCACTTTGCCTTTTTTCTTCCCATAATAAGACTGAACAGTACACACTAAATCTTCTCCTATGCCAGGAAATCCATTCCTACCATATGGTAAATTTTTGGATTGTAAGAGCAAGTGGGCAAAACATAGTGGAAGTCAAGAGACATGGATATAGTCCTTACCACTAGCAAAACCATGTGATTTGGGGCAAGTTATTTCCCCTCTCTGGGCTTCCGTTCTGTTCACTGAAAAATAAGAATTCTTAATTCAATGCTTGCTAATGTCCTTTGTACTTATAAAATTATATTATTCTGTAGGTAACTATATAACATGCTAATGAATTAATGATTTTTGATTAATAGTCATCTTATTCCATTGTTATTTGACTTAGCACTTTATATATATGTGCATATTTAATGGATTTAGTATATATTTAAACACAGCATATATTATAATCTTAACATTCTCCTAATGGTTCTTAATGCACTTAATTCTACTTTGCCTTCATAAGAACACTTATGGCTTAATTGCTTTACTAAAAAGGAGGGTATTACAACCTATTGACAGAATCACACACACACACAAACACACACACACACCACAAACCTATTATTTCTCAGCATCAAAATAAGTTATTTGCCATACAAAGGTAGGGAGGGAGATGATGTCAACTTAATCAGACAATAATGAAACACATAAATAGGTATACAATAGCATCAAGAAAAAAGAGGACCCCCCCCCCAAATTATGAAAAGTTCTTAGTAATTAAATGATATAGTATAAATATTGGCTATTTTTAAGAAGGAAGACTAAGATTTGGGTTATTCATGAAAAGTGTAGGAAAAAGCAAATGATTCCTTAAAATAAGTGCAATTTCTCCCAACCATAAGTGATTATATTGTGGTAAGTGTAAAAGTGATCTCATGACAATAATCTGTGGGAAAATCCTATTAAAATTCTGGTATCAAATTTTAAAATTATGTTCCAGACTTTAAATTTTGAAAACTATAAGCTAACTTATTGACTTGATGTCCATGAAAAATCTGGAGATTTAACTAAACATGAAAGTCTATTCACTCTTAGAAAAGACTATAGCAATCTGTATGAGCCACCAGAGTGACGGTTCATGCTAAATTAAATTTGCTTCCTTTTGTGAAAGATGTATTAAGATTTTCAAGCCAGATTATATTACAAATAATTTACTGCAGTATCACCTTGGTTCTACTGAGTTTAACATTTTTGTCAATGATCTGAATGAACACTGCTATTTGTGGACAAACATGATAAATATTATAACAGATAAAATAATGAAAGGCAGATATAGTATCAAAAGAATCCAAACACATAAAATTGAACATGTATAAATGTAAGCTCTGTAGTGGGTTCCAAAACAATTGCACATATATGCAGTCAGAAGAGCATCCTTGAAATTAATTTTTGTGAAAATTACAGTCAAGAGCTGCTTGAACTATAGGTTGTTATACATCTTCTTATAGAAATATGTTTTCAAATGAATACTACCTAAAGAATCAAAGCTGGAGAGAATGAGGTCTTCCTTAATCAAGCTTAAATGAAATACAATAGAGTCATCCCTCAGTATCTTTGGAAGATTGGTTCCAGGACCCCTGCAGATACAAATATCTATAGATGCTCAAGTCCCTGATATAAAGTGGCATAGCGCAGCTGACCCTCTGTATCCATGGGGACTGATCCTCCACCTGACTTTGGTTAAATCCACAGATGTGGAAACCATGGATACAGAAGGCTGACTGTAATACCCGATCCTCAAAGTAAAATGAACAGTGAAGTGCTATCAAGTATTCAGAGAGTTCCAGGCAATGTGTTAAGCAGTTTATATGCATAATCCCATTTAATTTTCATGTCAATTTCATTGAGATAGGGACTGTCCATCTCCATTTAACAACCTAGAGACAGGCTTAGAGAGGTTAAGTAATATGTCTGTGTCACATAGCTAGTGGGTAAGTCATGACTTAAAGCCACTCCTGATACTCCAATACCCACATTCTTATCACTACAATATATAAACTCCCTAGTATGGAGGTTATAGAGTTAGAAACCCTGACCTAAGTTTTATATGACTTGTGTACAACAGCTAATAGATCAGAATATAATTTTCTTTATTGTTAATGATATGGCCTCAATATCATCACCTAGAAATGGCGTAAAGTAAAACTTCCCACTGCTATAATAAAGAATTTAATATCAATTAAATTCAAATGAAAATATTTCTTGGCTCTTACATTTAAAATTTCGTTGAAGAAAAAATGACACTACCTCTTGACCAATAAATTATATTCTAAAACACCTAGATATTGTACACAGGAAATCACTGAATCGTTTCATTAGACCACTGTTGCAGTTTTTAAAAACTGCTAAGATTAGAGTAACTGTAGAAGGTGGACACAGACAAATGCCATTCCAATATTCAAAAAGATAAAATTGGGTCTATTTCCTGTAATTGTGGACTAAGCAAAACAGACTAAAGCTTCTGTTGAGGAAAAATAGAAAAACTGGAAAAATATCATGGAAAAGACCCTAAAATCCTCTTTAGAAGAAGAAAACATCATTCCAGGCCTCAAATTATTTCCACAAACATTTTTCCACAAACATAGTATTTAGAAAACATGAAAATAGAACAACATAAAGGAAACTGAGCAGAAATAAAAATTAATGATATCAGATTTAAAGGGGGGTTTAAAGTGTTGTAATTATCAGACTGAAATTTTTAAATAACCACTTATTCTATCCAAGAATCAAAAGAAAAATGAAAAATTTAGCAGAAAACTGGAAAGAATAAAAATCACTTTGCATATTTGAAAAAGAATTCCAAAAATCTAGAATTTAAAAATACAAGAGCTGAAATTTTGAACTCAGATGTATTTAACAATACATTAGACAAAGCTGAAGAGAGAATTAAAGAACAAGAAACTAAGTGATTAAAAAATACTGAAAATGAAATATAGTGGGAAGGCAAAATAAGAATAGGTAAGAGACAAATTGAATACATTGACAAGTTTTAATATACATGTACTTATAACCCCAGAAAGAGAGAAGCATATGGATCAAAAGCAATATTTGAAGATATAGTAACTAAAAATATTCCAAAACTGATGAAAAACATCAGTTCATTGATTCAAACATCCACCTGGCCCCAAAGCATACTAAAATTAAAAAATCTGCACACGGTTTCCTTACAGTAAAACTACAGAATACAAAAAACAAAGAGCTGCCAAAAAAAGAGAAAGAGCCAATTTTCCTTTAAAGCTAACTTCTTAACAGAAACAAGGAAAAAAGGATTAATATTTTCAGCATAGAAAAGAAAATAACTACCAATGTTAAATTCCATATCCAGTGGAAATAAGAATGCAAATGATAAAAAAGAATTTTTATTCAGTTGAAAAAAGAGAATTCATTACAAGCAGACACTCACTACAAAGAAAAAAATATATTCGTGTATATGTATGTGTGTGTATATACACATACATGTATATACATATACAAACACACATCTATGTATATATACACATATAAGTATATATTAACATATATATTCATATATATAAACATACATATATATGGATGACATGTATGGATGAAAGGCAGATTGATTTATTGATTGATTTAATGTGTTCTAAGGTGTTTGTATTGCCTGGGAGAAGGATAAAAATACTAATTAATATCAGACTTGATAAGTCAAGTGTACATTGAATGACCTCTAGCATAACCACTAAAAAAAAGCACAATAATGTATGAGTTGCAAATAAATAGTGAACCAAATTGAATAAAATAAACTAATCTACCCATGCAAAGAAAACAAGAAGGAAAGAAAAAGAGAATAAACAGGAGTAGAAAATAGGTAATGCACCAAAAAAAGGTAATTACAAAGTGATTAGTAATTACAATGATATAATTGAACTAGAAACTCCAATTAAAAGACAAAGATTATACATTTACAATCATAAAAACCCACGTTTGCTTCTTACAAGAGTTGTATATAACACATAAAAATACAGAAAGATTAGCTGAAAGTAAGAGAATGAAAATAAACAATGTACTGTGTAAAAAATAACAAAAATTAAAATGGGAAGAGCTATCGATATACTGATTCAAACTAAGTAAACTTAAAGGCAATAAGCATTCAAAGAAAAAAGTGAGACATCTTAAGAATAAATGTTCAATTCACCAATGAATAATTCTACTTTTCTCTGCAATATAATGTTTGTTTTCAAATTACATAAAACAAAGCTGATAAAACTAAAAGGGCAAGTTTACAAATCCACGATTATTGTAGGAATTTTTAATATAACTTTCTCAATAACATAGAAAATATAGTAAGGGTATAGAAGATTCGAACAGATGATTAACAAATTTGACCTGATAGACATATATGAAATATTTCACCCTACAATTATAGAATGCAAATTCTTTTCAGAGGTTATCTGAAATGCTTTAAAAAACTGACCAAAGTAAACTTCAGTATAATTCCAATTATTAAAATCATATAGAAAATGTCTGATATAGTAGAACTAAGATAGAAATCAATAACAATAATATGTTCCATAATTTTTGGAAATTAAGAAATATAATTTTTTAGACCCCTTGGGTCAAGAAACAAATTACAAAAAAATTAGAAAATATTCTGAATTAAAAGCTAGCTAAAATTCTGCATATCAAAGTTATGAAAATAGTTGAAGCTGTACTTATCAGGAACTTGCAGCCTCAATTTCAGACATGAGAATAGGGATAGGACAGAAAAATTAATAAATTATGAATCCATCTCAAGATGTTAGAAAAGGGATTTAAAAATACATTTAAATAGATTAAAAAAGAAATAATAAGAACACAAATTAATGAAATAAAAACTAACATACAATAGAAAGAATTGGCAAGTCAGAATTTGGTTCACTGAAAAGAGTAATAAAATTAATAAATCCCAAAGGAAAATTTTAAAAAACAGTATGGTATTGGCAGAAAGAGAAAAAATAGACCAATGGAACAAAATTAAGATCCTAGAACAGACATATAGATATATGGAATCTCTATTGATAGGCAACAAAAGTGACACTATAAAGCCATGAGGAAAGGATGGTCTTTTCAATAAATGATGCTGGGATAATTAGATATCCATGCAAGAAGAAAACAAAACTTTACTCTTTTCTTCTACCATACCAAAAAAAATCAATTCCTGGTGGATTTTAAGCACAAACGAAACTTTTAGAGGAATAGAGAAGAATATCGTAAAATCCTCAGGGAAGGAAAATGTTTTCAGTTTTGTTTTTAACAGAAAAATCAAAAGCACTAACCATAAATGTGAAGACTGATATTTATAACTGCATTAAAATTAAATTCTTTTTCTCTACAAGAATCAAGAGTTGGGAGGCAAGTCATAGAATTGAGTTGGCGTTTCCCATTCATAGAACCAAAAAAGGAGGTGTAAATGCAGAATATAAACACCACACCGTAGGATATGTTCAGATGGCCCACTGTCAAATGAAAAATTAGTCCTCTTCATTATTCATCAGAGAAATGCAAATTAAAACCATAATGATATATCACATACACCCACCAGAATATCTAATATTAAAAAGACTAACAAGGTAGGTGCTAGCAAAGATGAGGAGAAATAGGTATACTCATAAAGTTTGGTATTATCTACAGAAGCTGAAGACGCTCACCCTCTATAACTCAGCAATTTCATTCCTATGTATAGACTCAACCAAAATTCATTCACGTGCACCAAGAGACAAATAAAGAATTTTTAATAGCAGTCTCGTTATTAACAGTCAAAAGCTGGACTCAACCTAAATGTCCATGTACAATTGATTGGATAATTTAATTGTATTATATTCATTCAACAGAACACTGTAACAGCAGTGAAAATGCATAGACAATACTTATATGTAAAAACATGGATGGATCTCACAAACATGTTGAACAAAAAAGCCATATGCAAAAAGAACACTTATTGGAAGATCTATTTATACACCTAATTTTTTATATATGTGTTGTGTTTTATAGTAAAAGTGGTTTCTAAAAAAGGATAACACTGTTATGCAATAACATTTATAATCACACATGTTACAGAAGCCTTTCTAAGTACCCAGTTTATATTATCTCATTCACTCTTGAGAACAACCCCTATTTTATAGATGATTACTCAGAGGCTTAGAAAGGTTAAATATTACCACAATCACAAATGACAGAACCAAAAATAAACACAGTTCTGATTCTGGAGCTTATAGAATAGTCTGCCTTAGATGTATTACCTCATTTAATCTTGTAAAGTTGCAAGGAAGGAGCTATTATTTCTATCTTCTATGAGAAAAAATGAGCCCTGAAGAAGTTAAATCATGTGAGCTAGGAAAAGCCCATCACACTGCCTCCTTCTAGTAAGACAAATAGGCACATTTTTATTTTTTACTGTACACAGTCCACTGAAATACGTTAGCAGCCTTGCTTACTAAGTAATTTGGTGCATAAACATGCTATACTGAGCCATATGACCTATTTATTCCAAAATATAACGTGATTCTCCATTTCCCAAATAAGAATTGAGAGGTAACACACATTTGTTTCTGGCTTTCCATGGCAGTATGTGACTACTGATTTTACTTTTGTGACAATGGACCCCAGCGGCCTAAGTAGGACTAGTTTTGAAACCAATTAGAAAGAAAAGTGCAAAACAGCTAACCAGAGAAACAGTCAATGCTGCTTCTGAGATATAGTTGGCTAATTCCTTTGTGTTCCTAGTGTCTTTTTAAAAAAGTTTTATTGAAGTATAGTTGATTTACAATGTTCTGTTAGTTTCTGCTGTACAGCAAAGTGAATCAGTTATACATATACATATAGCCACTCTTTTTTAGATTCTTTTCCCAGGTAGGTCATTACAGAGTATTGAGAAGAGTTCCCTGTGCTATGCAGTAGGTCCTTATTATCAATAGTTATGGTATCTTTATCACAAACTGTAATTGCTATACAAGAAATCATGTGAGGAGAAAAAATTAAGGTTAAATAGAGAGAACAAATTTTTAAAACAGAATTTCCATTCCTTAGGTTGCTTCCATGACTTGGCTGTTGTAAATAGTGCTGCAGTGAACATTGGGGTGCATGCGTCTTTTTGAATTATGGTTTTCACTGGGTATATGCCCAGTAGTAGGATTGCTGGATCATATGGTAATTCTCTTTTTAGTTTTTTAAGCAACCTCCATAATGTTCTCTATAGTGGCTGTATCAATTTACATTCCCACCAACAGTGCAAGAGTGTTCCCTTTTCTCCACAACCTCTCCAGCATTTATTGTTTGTAGATTTTTTGATGATGGCCATTCTGACCAGTGTGAGTTGATACCTCATTGTGGTTTTGATTTGCATTTCTCTAATGATTAGTGATGTTGAGCATCTTTTCATGCATTTGTTGGCAATCTCTATGTCTTCTTTGGAGAAATGTCTATTTAGGTCTTCCATTTTTGGATTGGGTTGTTTTTTTGATATTGAGCTGCATGAGCTGTTTGTATATTTTGGAGATTAATCCTTTTTCTGTTGATTCGTTGGCAAATATTTTCTCACATTCTAAGGGTTGTCTTTTCATCTTGTTTATGGTTTCCTTTGCTGTGCAAAACCTTTTAAGTTTCATTAGGTCCCATTTGTTTATTTTTGTTTTTATTTCCATTACTCTAGAAGGTGGGTCAAAAAAGATCTTGCTGTGATTTATGTCAAAGAGTGTTCTTCCTATGTTAATAGAATTATCATATGACCCAGCAATCCCACTACTGGGCATATACCCTGAGAAAACCATAATTCAAAAAGACACATGCACCCCAATGTTCATTGCAGCACTATTTACAACAGCCAGGTCATGGAAGCAACCTAAATACCCATTGACAGACAAATGGATAAAGAAGATGTGGTACATATATACAATGGAATATTACTCAACCATAAAAAGGAGCAAAACTGAGTCATTTGTAGAGATGTGGTTGGACCTAGAGACTGTCATACAGAGTGAAGTAAGTCAGAAAGAGAAAAACAAATATCGTATATTAACACATATATGTGGAATCTAGAAAAATGGTACAGATGAACTGGTTTGCGAGGCAGAAATAAAGACACAGATGTAGAGAACCAACATATGGACACCAAGGGGGGAAAGTGGTGAGGTGGGGTGGAGGTGGTGGTGGGATGAATTGGGAGATTGGGATTGACATATATAAGCTAATCTGTATAAAATAGATAACTAATAAGAACCTGCTGTATAAAAAAATAAATAAATAAAATAAAATTCAAAAATTCAAAAAAAAAAAAGAATTTCTGTTCCTTGATATCTTGAATAGGAAAAGGAAGGAGAGAAGAAAGGAAGAAAGTAAAGTAAAGAGGAAAGGAGGGAGAAGAAAGATCTTTCCACCCTAGGGGGGAAAAGAAAAGTAGTCAGAGAAAGAGTGATAGGAACTTCCATTCTGAATTCTGCCAGTTTGTGGAATCAGATCACACTCTCAGTGACTCCCAGCATTTAATCACCATTCTTCTCTAACTTTCTCAGTCTGAATTGAAAAATGCCATCCCACATTCAGCATGATGTTACAATAAAATGATTTCTTCCAGCAATTTGCCTTGTAATTTGGGTGAATGACAATTGGCTCACCCAGTAAAATAATGTGATGCTTGTTGGTGACCTAAAGTCTTCAAAACATCATTCATTTGTTTCCCTGTCCTGAAAATAAATGTTTTACCACCAAATTTATTATTTCAGAAGGGCCTAACTATCACTATTTGAATCACCACTGTACAGAGTAGTTCTGGTAATACTGACATCAAAATACTTGGTGTCAATTCTAAAAACAAAATGAGTTTCATCCAACATCTCTTATCATCTTACTCTTGAGCTCCTTTAATTGCACTAACAGTCTCTTAATGTGGCATATCAGCCAAAAGGGGATGTTCAGTTTTTGCCAACAATTTCATGCAGACTCCTATTCCAAGAAATTTCCTACTGTCATTGGCATTTGTCTTGTTTTCAAACTACATCCTGTGTCGCTTGTAAATCTGCATTCCCAAAGGAAAAAATGAAATTCAAATCTTATATTTTTGTGAGGCAAGACAAGAAGCTCAGCCGTTTTCTGAAACCTGTAGAATGGTAGAAATATCATTTCTCTGTCATATAATGAGAAGATATTTCCAATCTTCTCCAAGGGAACCCCAGCAATGGAGAAATGAAAATCCTTTAATATACCAAATTATGTTCTAAAGCTTATAAATGGTCTGAAATAGGGAGTGGATATTTTTGAAAAAATTAAGCCCATGGGTATCATAAACTGAAAAGAATAATATTAAGTGATATATAAGATAGTGATTATTTTACAAGTATTTTCCTCCTTCTGCTTGCCCTCAAAATTTTCTCTATTATTTCTGTATAATTTAGAAAAACTTATTTATACTTTGAGCTAAAACTGCACAAATGCTCTCAACTAGGAGTCAGTTTAACTGACAACTAATATATTCTCTATCTGAAGTAAACCATTAGAAAAGGTCATGTCCAAGTTAGTATCAAATGTATGTGCTGATGGAAAACAAGAGAATTGGGTAACTCTTATAGAAGTGGAAAATCACCACCTCCAGAATTAGAAATAACAGGACTCCTAGAATTCTTTGTGCCTACCACAGGGAAAGGACTCAAATGGTTTTCCTGTGTCCACTCATATTAAAGTAGAAAATGGGAAAGGGATTCCATTGAAGAACAATTTCATGTATTGTTTGGGGCCTATTTACATGGGTATGGGCTCAGAGAGGGGCATCTATCTTGATATAATTGGTGGCCAAATCAAGGGAGAAAGGAACAACATTATTTTCCTGGATTCATCATCTGGCTTAAACTATCATATCAGGTGGCCTGGGACAAGGAGAACCAGAATTAGGACCATCAGTACAATAGACTAGAATAATTCTTAGCCAAGAGTGATTCTGCCCCCCCCCCAACACACACCCAGGGGACACCTGGCAATATCCAGAAACATTTTTGATCATCATAACTTGAGGTTTCCACTGGAATCTAGTGGATAGAGGCCAAGGATACTGCTAACATCCTAAAATACACAGGATATCATCCCCCACCATGAAGAATTATCTGGCCCAAATGTCAGTAGTACCAAGGTTAAGAAAACCTGGCTTAGGGAAATACCCGTGTGTATAAATGATAGGCAGATAAAAAGTTAAGGTTAGAAACACAATACATTAAGTTCAATGAAATTTGTTTATAGGTCAAAGCACATAAAAACTAACTGAGCTATAGTTTAATTCTTGATTTGTATATTATTTCTATATTAAAGTATATCTTAAAGAAGTCAGTGCTTCTTAATTCATCATGTCATTTTAAAATTTTAAATATTGTTCTGATACAACACCAAAAGCTTGAACTATAAAAAAAAACACTGATATATTATACCTTATCAAAATTAAAACTTCTGCTGTTCAAAAGACACTGTTAAAAAGAAGACACTGTTAAGAAAATTAAAGTACCATTCATAAACTAGAAGAAAATATTAGCAAACCATACGTCTTATAAAGGACTTTATCCAGGATACATAAAGAACTCTCAAAATTCAATAGTAAGGGTAAAAACTCAACTAAAAAGTGTGCAAAAGAAGTAAAAGGACAGTTCACCAAAGAAGATATACAGATATCAAATAAGCACGTGAAAAGACATCAGCAATATTAGTAATCAGGGAAATGAAAATTAAGATCATAATGAGATACAACTTGACACCTTTTAGAATGTCTAAAATCAAAAAGACTGACCATATCAAGTGTTGTTGGAGAGGATGTGGAACAATTGGAACTTTCACACATCATTGCTGGGAATTTCCAACCACTTTGGAAAACAGTTTGGTATATATCTACACAAATACTTGGACACAGATATACATAGAAGATTTATTTGCAAAAATAAAAAACTGGAAACAACCCAAGTGTCCATCAAAAAGTGAATGGAAACAAATTATAGCATATTTGTTCAATGGAATACTGCTCAGCAATAGAAGGAGTCGACGAACACAGAAACATGGATAAATCTCAAAATAATTTTGCTGAGTAAAGGAAACCAGACATAAAAGCACATACTGTATGATTCCATTTATACAAAGTCCCAAATAACGCAAATGCATCTGTAGTAACAGAAAGAAGATCAGTGGCTTCTGGGGAACCAGTGAGCAGAGGGACATTTAAGAGAAGATGGAGGAATTACAAAGGGCCATAAGGAAACCTTTGGGGGTTATGGATATGTTTACTATCTTGACTGTGGTAAAAATTCATGGATGCATACAGAGGTCAAAAATGAAAAAAACTGCTCACTTTAAATACGTGAAGTTTATTGTATATCAATTATACATCAATAAAGCCATTCTAAAAATAAAAAAGAAAGTTTTTCTGCAAAAGACACATCAAAGTCTTCATTGTTTATTATTCTGAGTTGTTTAAAATAAAATCTTATTTTTAAGATAGAACCTTATTTGACCCCTCCTTAACTGCCGTATAGTAGCAAAAACTCTTGATCAGCTAACAAGGCCAATGAGAGTCCTATCTAAGTAAACCTCTGAAAGCCCAGATTGAAGTAGCTTACTTTTTTAATGTGATAACCAAATAGGACTTCTACAAAAAAGTTCATGTTACATATTAAAATATCACTCTACCAGTCCTTAATGTGTGAGTTTCAAAACCAATGAACAAATAGTTACTGAAAACCAACACAACTCATTCTAAAGTTTGAGCCATTGTTCCGATCCTCAAGAATTCCCAAAATGATCTGAGAAATAATACTACATATTTATATTATACATATACTATATAAAAATGTATATATAACTATATGTATAATTTGTATATACAGTAAAACTATATATATTATTTATATACATGAATAAACTTGCAAAGATGAAAGAAAAATTTGAACAGAAAATGGTTTTAATAGAATTTTTATAAGGTGAGTATTTCCATGGATTTGGATAATAAGAAGTCTATATTAAGGAACTGAGGCCTAACTGAGATATATCATTAATTTATTCAACATATATTTGTTGTGTGTCCACTAGTTAGATGCTAGAAATACAGCAAGAACTACAACAGATCTCATGGAGCCATGCTTTATGAATTTTATATTTAAGTGGGAACAATGAATAGTATAAATTTAAAAAATAAAGTTATACATGATATCAGTTGGTAAAAAGTACTAAGGAGAAAAACAGAGCAAAGAAGAGGAATAGTTGAACGTCACAATATTAAATAGGGGGTAGGGATCCTAGTAAGTCCTCACTTAAAGCGTAATGTTCAAGCAAAGACTTGAAAGAAGTAAGAGAATAATACATATGGATAACTAGGAAAAAAACACTTCAGAAAAAGAATAACCAGTTCCCTCTGAAGATATGATCAGAGAGGTAAATGTTCAGATCTTTTATGGCCATATAAAGACCTGGGCTTTTATTGTGAATGAAATGAAAACCGTTTAAGGTTTTGAGCCTAGGAATGATGTGATATGGCTTAACTTTTTAAAAGATCATTCTAACTATCAAATGAGGGTGGGAGAGGGAAGAAGCAGGAAGGAGTTAGGAGGCTATTTCAAAAATCTAACCAAGAAATGACAGTTGTGGCAGACAATCCCTAAGGTGACTCTCAATGATCCTTGCCTCCTGGTGTCTACACCTTTGGACAATCTCCTCTTTTGGGTATAGGACCTGTTTGCTGCCAATAGAATAAGGCAAAGATGATGGGATGTCATTAGCCCGATTACCTTGCCATATATCTGAGTCTTCATCTTGCTAGCAGAGCCAGTGGAGAGATTCCCTCTTGCTAGCCTTTAAGAAGTAAGGTGCCGTGAAGTAAGTGGCCATGTTGGAGAAGGCTTTGGGGCAAGAATCGGAAGAAGGCTTTGCATTGCTAATGGCAGCCTCCAGCAAGAAACTGAAGCTTCGGTTATGCAGCCACAAGGAAACTTTTTTGACAATAACCTGTTGGCACTTGGAAGCTTACCTTTCCCCAGTTGAGCCTCAGATGAGACTGCTGACTAGGCCATCATCTAGACTGGAGCCTGAGGAAGGAAAACTCTGAACCAGAGAACACAGTAAAGCTACACCCAGACTTCCTACAAACTGTAAGATAATAAATGTATGTTGGCTTAAGCTGTGAATCTAGGGTAACTTGTTATGCAGCGATAGAAAACAAGTACAGGGACTTCCCTGGTGGTGCAGTGGTTAAGAATCTGCCTGCTAATGCAGAGGACATGGGTTCGATCCCTGATTCAGGAAGATCCCACATGCCGTGGAGCAACTAAGCCCGTGTGTCACAACTACTGAGCCCACGTGCCACAACTACTGAAGCCCACATGCCTAGAGCCCGTGCTCCACAGCAAGAGAAGCCACTGCAGTGAGAAGCCCGTGCACCACAACGAAGAGTAGCCCCCACTCTCCGCAACTAGAGAAAGCCCACGCACAGCAAAGAAGACCCAACACAGCCAAAAATAAATAAAATAAAAAATAAATACATTTACAAAGAAAAAAAAGAAAACAAGTACAACAGTGGTTCAGGTTAGGGTGGTAGTGGTGCTTTGAAAGTAGAGGCAACGAGATTTAATAACTATTACAAAAACCAAAATTAAGATAGACTCCAAGGTTTTTTGCTCAGACCACAGAAAAGAAAAGGCCATTTCCTGAGATGGAGAGAACTGTGGAAAGAGCAAGTTTGGAGGAGGTGGAATCAAGTGTATATTTTTGGATGATTTAATTTTGAGATGCATGGAGACAATGAGTAGGGAGTAGGACGTTGCATATAGGAACTGGAGTTCCGTGGAAATAAGAGGCCAGTGATACACATTTGGGAGTAGTCAGTGTACACATGGTATGTATGGCCATGAGACCAATGACATCTCAAAGGTGTGGTAGAGAGAGATACTGGAAGACAGAAATCTAATAGGAGAAAAAGATGTCACTCAAAAGATGGTACAGAAACTTAGTGGAAGAAATGATTCAAAGAGATTGACTATTAGTGACTTAAAGGCAGTCAGCATATTTCATTCATCTGTTACATCTTCAAGAATCTAGAATAGTGCCTGGAAACCAGAAAACCCTAAAAAAATGACAGGTGGTAATGAGCAAGGCACATGAAGGCCGCAAAAGAAAATTGTCCTTAATGGGAGATGGGAGGTTAGAAGGACAGATTTACATTAATGATTTTCCCTCAGAGATATCTGACCCTAGAAATGGCATGCATATTCTCTTTCAGGGTGTGAGAGAATTCCTCTGAAACTGAAGCAGGAACCTTGTAGATACCCTGGCTAGGAATAAGTAGGTGCCTTAAGTTCAAAACACAGCTATAGGAGAAAGTGATAACTATTGAGCCACCTGAAATTCTTTTTGACACAGAGAGAAGAGTTAGGAGTAGATTCATAGTTCAAAGATAGAAAATAGAGTGCTCAGGTCAACCAATAGGCCTCCAGACATTTAAAAATTCTATACTAGAGCCTTTTCTTACTTTAAAATGCTTTTCTTCAACAACTCTAAGTATTGTATGTTTTCAATACCACGACAGAAATAGTGTGTTAAAAAAAAAAACAAAAAACTTTAAGGTGTATTTTCAATACTGCACCAGAGATATTGTAGAAGATAATAAAAAGAAAAAAACTACCTGCAAGAAACCACTAGAGAATCAGGAGTCAGCATATATTCACACTTTGGAGATGTTATTAATATCTTAATACTGCTATAAATTATTTAGAAGCACAATTTTTTAACACCTCTAATAGATTGTCCTGCCATTCTCTGGTATACCTTACCAAATGTGTATGTGTCTATATGTATAAGGTATAAAATGTAGATTATATTCAAAATCACTGAAATACCAGATAAGTAAATATCAGGAGTTACATTGATTGTCTGTTATGAGCTCAGTACTTTCATCTGTGTTAGCAGGACTATTAAGTGGCAGGGTATGGAACTGAACACAGGCTGTAGGATCTAAAAACCTCTCAGCCCTGTTGTCTCTGCCCCAGTGCTCTTTCCCTTTCACTCTGCATGTGTCAACTCAGATGGACTAACTTATACATTCACACTCTTCACTTTAGATAAATGCTAAAAAAAAAAAAAAATTAAAAATAAGTCACCCTGACACATGGCAATTTTGCATAAGCTTTGGAAGTTCTTCCAAGTGTTGCTATGAGATAAATTATGTACCAAAATAATGTACTGTCAGGAACATTCCTTTCTTGCTACTTGGATGGTTGTAATAACGTAGTAGGTTCTTTCCACCTCTAATTTATTGTTGGCATCAGATTTGACATTGTGTCTGGGTAAAATAATATTTCTAAAGGGAATTTTCAATAGATAAAGTTAATCTCAGTCATTTTGAACTTTCAGCAAGTCTGGGAGATTTTTGTAAAAGGACTAACACTGTCAACCAATGAGGCAAGAAATTATATATTTTAGTTTGGATTTTTTGAAAGCACATGAAAAGGCAATTCACACAGTTTTGACACAGTTTTTATATTAGAAAGAACACTCAGAGGTTAAATGTCTATCAAGAGTATCACCAAAAAAAAAAAAAAAAAAAAGCAAACATACAGATTTTTATTTCTTTCAATTAAACACAGATTAAAATATTCTCCCTTTAGAAACTGGGTAAACCCAAAGATTTAGAAACACACTAATTCAAACAAATCACAAATATGTTGTCCCTCCTTTGTGTAGACAGGACCTCAGCTGTGGTCATTGACCCCTCCGGAAGAAAGAAGTGTCAGCCAAAAAGTCTACTACTTTATCATCCCAATATCCAAGCTTTGTAAATACCCAGTTCTTTCACTGAATTGTTTCACCTTTTCAGCTAGACATTGGGCACTAAGCAGTTTAAGCAGACTAACACATGCATACTTCCATTTAATATCACTAATGTGATTAAGGTACATAACTGCATTCTCATAGATGAGACAAAACAAAATGTTCCCTCCCTAAAAGGAGGAACTTTAAAATAAAAGGAATTACATTTTGTGACTTTGTTCCTTCTACATATGTGCTAGTATACCTCCTCATCCTTTATCAGGCTCTTATTAAGAATGGTAAAACTAAATTATTAAACTGTATTATGTGTGCTATAAATACTTATTTTCACTTAATATCCACAAAAATCTTACAAACTGGGGATTTACATCCTGATTTTAAAGATGACAGACTAAGGTATAAAGATGAAAACTATCTTGCCCATAAGATCTTTCATAAGGATGAAAACGAAGTTTACCCAGTTCTGACTACAAAGACAATGACCTTTTAATTGCTAAGTACTTAAATAACTCTAATGCTTAAAATAATATATTAATACCACTTTCAAATGGGAGGATGCCCTGGAAGTTCAAACCCATAATTCGGGTTTCAACCAACGTTTGAGTAGTTTGAGTAGTCCTGTTCTCATGCAATGAGGGAGAAAAAAGACATTTTCGAGATACACTGTATAAATATCAGGCAAATCTTCCAAGTTCTGCAGCTCCTACTTTCCCTCTTGTTCTCAGCTTAACTGTATCCTTGTACTGTTCTCTCATTTCAGAGAAGATACTAATAAATGGTCTTTGGGTCATAACTGACGCTGTTCTTAGCAGAGGACCCCACCAAATTTGAATTCAAATTCAAGCTTAAGATAAGAAGAAAAAAGAATCTAAAGGGTTTTTTCATTTCATTGCTTGCTATTTTTCTGCTTTTGACCACAAACCCCAAGTCACTGGCAATATTAGAAAAAAGCAGAAGTCTAGATGGAGGAAAAGGAAGTGGGAAGAAAAAATGAAAAGAGGACAAGGTTTGGCAAAGTTTTCAAGAGTTTAGAAATGGGTCATAATTAGGGATTAGAAGCATAAATTGAGAATATTATTTACTTTTATGCAAACAATGGATTAAAAATATGAATTGATATGCCCAGTTTCACCAGATAAAATTTGCCTTTGGAATACCAAAGAGAACAGGCCTTTCTTATACTAGGCTACAGGTCCCAGCCCTCTCCCTTAATGATTTATCTACAACCCCAAAGTGCTATCAACTTTTGAATTATAGAAAGAGAATAGATACTTTTTATCACTATTAAAAGGAGGATAATCATCTTGTATTTCTTTTCCCATCCTCTTATCAACTTCCTTGAGTTCCTCTCCACACGGAAAAAAAAAGATTTGACAGTTCCTCCTCTGAATAACAACAACAGAAGCCATACAGAAAGGCAAAACCTAGCATTTCAAGTTGTATTCTGTGTGTTGACGTTTGGTATCACATTGGGATATGTAAGTCTTAAACAAGAAAGCAAAACGTCCATAATTTAAAAGTAAATATACACCTTTAAATGTGTTACTTGAAGGACTTTGATGATAGCACAGTTCAACAGTTTTAAATAAAAATTAAGACATTCACTTAAACACAGAGCCCATCTGTCTAAAAAATGGAGAAATATTTTGTCATTCATTTCATCATTTTAACTGGATTTTTTTTGGTATGTACAGGCTTGGGAACCCCAGACAGTTTTTGCATTTTTTAACCAGAACACAGCCCCTTCTTTCCTCAGTATGATATTTTACAGTCCCTTCCTTCCTGCTCTTCTAGCCTCTCTGATCCCTAAACTCCACACTACTGATCGCCTTGGTCTGAAAGTGCAACATAGAGAAAAAGAAGGATTTGAAGTCTAGCAGTAAGAACTAGTCAAACGTTTTTATGGGTAAAGCTTAAAAGATTTCTAAAGATACTTATATTAAATCCTTAATAACTGCTAACTCTTGTTTAATAAAAATAAAATTAAATGTCAGTGAACTTCTTAGATGAAAGAATCAATTTTAGGTCAGGAAACCTAACAGCATGATTTTTTCCAAAACTATACAGAATGTCTCATGTGAAATTGCTATAATACCCATGACTACTACACCAACAGCAACTACTAGTGCCTGTATTGTTAACAGGAGGCACTCTTCTCCATAAAAAACCACTGACTTCCTCTACAGGTCTTAAAACGTTTTACTTTTGCATAATAAGAATTTATCCCAAAGTTTTCCCCAAGTCTGAAATCTGCACCAGGTTGCTGAATGCTACTAAATTAGGATGAATTTTCGGACAGAAGACAGAAAAACAGAAATATAGGGAGGACGTACTTAGTCATAGCTAATATCACAAGTTTACAGGTTCATATTTTCACACCAACAAAAAGAAAAAACAGGTGTTAGTTCCAGAGTTGTTTTCAAGGGGACATAGTGGTAATTTATTTTTTCCTATCAAAGGAAAAATATTAAAAACATCTCACTAAAGGAGTTTAGCAGAAAAATCAGTTCTAATTTACCTGTCACAAATATTCTGTAGGTATACAAATGGAACTATAATGTTCTTATAGTGGTAGACCTGAAATTATGAGGACATGGTTATTTACTGTTAATGATGCAAATAACTGATAGACTTGCATAGTGATACTTCCATATTTATTAACTTAAGAATAGTTTATTATCCAAGTATTGATATCCTCATAGTAAAATTCTTACCAATTCTGCAAGAAATCCAATGAAAAGTAGAGAAAGCACACTAAACTACTTTCCTAGATAAGTGAAAGCCCATGGAAGGAAAAAAAAAATACATACATATATAAATATAAATATAGATAGAGATATAAACATATTTATTCATAATACTTGCTACATTGATGGGCTTGGAGGAGGTAAGGGATACATCAAGGAGATAGAAAAAAAAAGAGAACTAAAATCAGAAACTAAAAGCAAAAAGTAGTAAGAAAATATGAAAGTCGTGTCGCTCTGAAGACAAATGCACTGCAGCATTGCAATGAAGACACTTAGTCTTGGTATAGAGCAAAAAGGTAGAGCTGAATGCAAGATTCTTGGATTAAGCCAAGACTCTGGAAGAGGGCTAAAGATTTGCTGCTGTCAGGTTAAACAAATGCAAATCATCTCTCAGAAAAGCTTCTGCATTGTAGGTTTACAGGTTTTATTTTATATAAGGTCCTTTATAAAACTCATAAAACTATGTGTGTATATATCCATTTATATATCATAAATCATTATATGTATGCTTACATATACACACATAATCAAAATCACCATACATGTAAGTACACATGAATACAAATCAATAAAAGCATAGACAATTGTTTTAGATATTCAAGAACTTGAAGTATTTTACCAGCTAGAGATCATGAAATAGCTATGGATGGGATATGTAAAGAAATAATTAAATTTTCAGAATGAGCAAGCTATAAGATACTATCAAAAGTGATCAGGCAAACCTGAAAAAAATAGAAGTTTTATGAATGAAAAAATATTATGGAAACAGCCCAAATTTCCACCAACATATGAATGGATAAAGAAAATATGGTACATACATACCACAGAATACTATTCAGAATTTAAAAAGAAGGAAATTCTGCCATTTGCAACAACATGGGTAGACCTGGAGGATATTATGATAAGTGAAATAAGTCAGTCACAGAAGGACAAACACCACAAGATTCCAATTATACAGGTACCTAGGACAGGTAAACTCAGAGAAGCAAAAGACTATAACTGTGGCTACCAGGGGCCAGGAGGAGGGAGAAATGAGGAGTTGTTCAATTGGTATAAATTTTCAGTTATGCAAGATGAATTAGTTCTAGAGATCTATTGTCCAGCATAATGCCAATAGTCAAAAATACCATATCACTCACTGAAAATTTTAAGAGGGTAGATCTCATGAGTGTTCTTACAAAAACAAAACAAAACATGAGGAAACTTTGGGAGGTGATGGATATGCCTGATACATTGATTACAGTGGTGTGCAAACTCATCAAATTTTATACATTAAATATGTGCAGTTTATTGTACATCAATTAACTTTAATACATCTGTTTTTAAAAAGAAATGAAAAAACATGGTTGAAATAAAAATATTGATAGATTAAATATCAGAATAGGCAAAACTGAAAAGATGAATTCAGAGACATCACTGAAGAAATTACTCCAAATGTAGCACAGAGAGAAAAACAGATAGAAAATTTGAAAGAGAGGTTAAGACATATTGAGGATAGAGAGAAAATAGCTAATATTTATTTATTCACCTATTCTATAAACATTCAACAAGCTTTCCTTCTGCTAACTTTGGGTTTTGTTTGTTCTTCTTTCTCTAGTTCCTTTAGGTGTAAGGTTAGATTGTTTATTTGAGATTTTTCTTGTTTCTTGGGGTAGGCTTGTATAGCTATAAACTTCCCTCTTAGAACTGCTTTTGCTGATCCCATAGGTTTTGGATCGTCATGTTTTCATTGTCATTTTTCTCTAGGTATTTTATTATTTCCTCAATGATTTCTTCAGTGATCTCTTGGTTATTTAGTAACGTATTATTTAGCTTCCATATGTTTGTGTTTTTTTCTCTGTAATTGATGTCTAATCTCAGAGCATTGTGGTCAGAAAAGATGCCTTGATATGATCTCAATTTTCTTAAATTTACTGAGGCTTGATTTGTGACCCAAGATATGATCTATCCTGGAGAATGTTCTGTGCACACTTGAGAAGACGGTATAATCTGCTTTTTTTGGATGGAATGTCCTATAAATATCAATTAAATCTATCTGGTCTATTGGGTCATTTAAAGCTTGTGTTTCTTTATTAATTTTCTGTTTGGATGATCTGTCCATTGGTGTAAGTGAGGTGTTAAAGTCCCCCACTATTATTATGTTACTGTCGATTTCCTCTTTTATAGCTGTTAGCAGTTGCCTTATGTATTGAGGTGCTCCTATGTTGGGTGCATATATATTTATAATTGTTACGTGTTCTTCTTGGATTGATCCCTTGATCATTATATAGTGTCCTTCCTTCTCTCTTGTAACATTCTTTATTTCAAAGTCTATTTTATCTGATATGAGTATTGCTACACCAGGTTTCTTTTGATTTCCATTTGCATGGAATATCTTTTTCCATCCCCTCACTTTCAGTCTGTATGTGTCCCTAGGTCTGAAGTGGGTCTCTTGTAGACAGCATATATGGAACAGGATAGAAAACCCAGAGATAAACCCACGCACCTATGGTCAACTAATCTATGACAAAGGAGGCAAGGATATATAATGGAGAAAAGAGAGTCTCTTCAATAAGTGGTGCTGGGAAAACTGGACAGCTACATGTAAAAGAATGAAATAAGAACACTCCCTAACACCATACACAAAAATAAACTCAAAATGGATTAGAGACCTAAATGTAAGACCGGACACTATAAAACTCTTAGAGGAAAACACAGGAAGAACATTCTTTGACATAAATCACAGCAAGATCTTTTTTGATCCATCTCCTAGAGTAATGGAAATAAAAACAAAATAAACAAATGGGACCTAATGAAACTTAAAAGCTTTTGGACAGCAAAGGACACCATAAACAAGATGAAAAGAGAACCCTCAGAATGGGAGAAAATATTTGCAAATGAATCAATGGACAAAGGATTAATCTCCAAAATATATAAACAGCTCATGCAGCTCAATATTAAAAAACAAACAACCCAATCCAAAAATGGGCAGAAGACCTAAACAGACATTTCTCCAAAGAAGACATACAGATGGCCAAGAGGCACATGAAAAGCTGCTCAACATCACTAATTGTTAGAGAAATGCAAATCAAAACTACAAGGAGGTATCACCTCACACCAGTTAGAATGGGTGTCATCAGAAAATCTACAAACAACAAATGCTGGAGAGGGTGTGGAGAAAAGGGAACCCTCTTGCACTGTTGGTGGGAATGTAAATTGATACAGCCACTATGGAGAACAGTATGGGGGTTCCTTAAAAAACTAAAAATAGAACTACCATATGACCCAGCAATCCCACTACTGGGCATATACCCAGAGAAAACCATAATTCAAAAAGACACATGCACCCCAATTTTCATTGCAGTCCTATTTACAATAGCCAGGTCATGGAAGCAACCTAAATGCCCATCGACAGACGAATGGATAAAGAAGATGGGGTACATATATACAATGGAATATTACTCAGCCATAAAAAGGAACAAAATTGGGTCATTTGTAGAGACGTGGATGGATCTAGAGACTGTCATACAGAGTGAGGTAAGTCAGAAAGAAAAAAACAAATATCGTATATTAAGGCATATATGTGGAACCTAGAAAAGTGGTACAGATGAACTGGTTTGCAGGGCAGAAATTGAGACACAGAAGTAGAGAACAAATGTATGGACACAAGGGGGGAAAGCGGTGGGGGTGGGGGGTGGTGGTATGATGAATTGGGTGATTGGGATTGACATGTATACACTGATGTGTATAAAATGGATGACTAATAAGAACCTGCTGTATAAAAAAATAAATAAAATTAAATTTTTAAAAAAAACAGGCTTTCATTAGCATCTGTTGTGTATTAGGCACTTTCTACTCTCAGAAGGGAAAAGGTAAGGAAGAAAATGATGCAAAGCAAGGAGGAGGTAGATAGTCAGTTACACATACACATATATCCACTCTTTTTTGGATTCTTTTCCCATATAGGTCATTACAGAGTATTGAGTAGAGTTCTTTGTGCTATTGTGTTATGTTTAAAATAGTAAACAAAATAAGCAAAAATTTCTGCCCTGACAGAACTTTCATTTTAATGGTTGGAGGCTGACAATAAGCAAAATAATAAATAAAATATATATTGGAGATAAGTGATATGTTATGGAAAAAAATTTAAAAGACAATGACTGATTGTGGGAAATAGGGAAGGGTGTTTGAAAGAGTTGTGATTTTAAACAGAAAGTCAGGGAAAGCCTCAATAAGAAGGAAACCTTAGATCTAAGCCCTAAAATGAGGGAGTGAGAACATGGAATTTGGAGCCAAAGTGTTCCATTAAGTTTATTGCTGAGGGGTGCATGACTGCTATGTTCCAAAATCAAAGGATTATAGTATGCCTGGAGTAAAAAGAGAAAAAAGAAAATTAGTTAGATATGAGGTCAAAGAAGAAAGACGGGGAGAGGGCATCTTGCGTAGGAACTTGCAGTCTGTTGTAAGGACTTTGCCTTTTACTCTGAGTGATTTACGAAGCAATTGGAGGGCTGTAAACAGAGAAGTGGTAGAGTGGAGCTGAATGGTGGCCCCCCAAGGATACATCTGAGCCCTAATTTCTATGACCTGTGACTATTACCCTATATAGCAAACAAATCTAGAAGTGAAAAAATATAACAGCACAAAGGATGGGAGGGGATGAACGGAATTATACCATTTAAGGTTGCTACATTATACATTAAGTAGTATAATATTAATTCAAAATATACTGTGATAAGTTATATGTGGTACTGTTAGCCTTACCTTAGAGTGACTTCTATACAAAAAGGTATAGTTAAAAGGCCAAAAGATACAACTAAATTCAATACTCAAGGTTTTTTGGCTAACCCTAGGGAAAGGAGCAAAGTAAAAAACAAGAGCCATTAGGACAAACAGAAAATAAATAGGAAAACAGTAGACTTAAACATAACTACATTATATTAATAATTATATTAAATGATAATGGCCTAAATATCCCACTTAAAATTATCAGACTAAATAAAAAACAAGATTTTTAAAAATAAATACACAAGACATTGAAAATAAAACACTGGGAAAAGACACCCTCTGTATATCTGGCCTCTCTTCACACTGAGTATGCAGTTATAGCAAGAGATCTATGCCCACAAATTTATTAAATAGACAGCTGGTCTTATGTTTTCAGGGTGTATCCAAAAGATAACTAGCTCTATAATTTTGAGTAGAGGATATTAACGTTTGCCTTTCTGCAGCTAGGACAGAGTAAAATCTGGGGTCATACTCTAGGTCTGGTGAGTTAAATTTGGTAAGTTAGCTTTTAATCACTTGCTTATATTTACTGTAAGAAATTGTGATCCATTGCCCCTCCCAGCTCTTTGTTTCAAGACTTACTTTCATACTGGATGAACCTGGTCTGGGTTTTTAATTGTCCCTGGTTAATGTTTGTATTTTTTTTCTTTTTACCAACCGCCATTATATATAGGTTTTTGTGCTAATCCAGGAATGAAAATTTTTGATTGACAGTGAGCATCTGAATCAGGGGGGAAACTTAGAGGCAGAAATATCTATTATATAAGTAAGACACAGTGAAAATACCAGTGATTGTTCTCTGCATCATACTTTCTTTATCAACAAATTAAATAATAAATATTAAACAAATGTGAACAAGTCCCTGCTTCTTGGTTAGCAGTATTCATTTAATTGTAGAGTCAAATAGAATTGGAGAGTGCCAATCTTGTTGTGGGCTAAATTGTGGCCCCTGCCACTAAATACATATGTTGAAAGCCTCAGAATGTGACCTGTATTTATTCAGATACAGGTATTTAAAGAAATAATGAAATTAAATTAGGTCATTAGGGTGGGACCTAATCCAACATGACTGGTGTCCTTATAAGATAAGATTAAGAAACAGACACAGACAGAGAGAAGACCATGTGAGGACACAATATAAAGGTGGCCATCTACAATCTGAGGAGAGAGGCCTCAGAAAAAAACCAACCCTGCTGAAAACTTGATTTTGGACGTCTAGCCTCCAGATCTATGATAAAGTAAATTTCTGTTGTTTAAGCCACCCAGTTTGTGATACTTTGTAATGGCAGCCTGAGCAGACTAATACAAATCCTATCTTCTTGTTGCTTGGTGATACTGCTGTTGGTACTGTTGAAATTGTTGAAAAGAGAGCCCAGATGACCTAGTCAAAGTAACAAAGCAAGTTAGAAGAGCTGGGCTAGAACCCACATCTCCTAGAAACCAATCTCATTTTAAAATAAAAATCCAAAGGTAGGACATAGAAAAACAAAAAGACAGATGATCTGTGGAATGGCAGAAGAAAAAGCCCACTGTTTGTGAAACCCCTGAAGATACGCCTACTGATCTACAGAGCACCATGTGAAAATCAGTGCATTGAGAAGGCTGACATTTTACACAGGCATTCCTAGGGAAGCTTGCCACATAAGTTGGTTTTGAACCTTCCCTTCTGACCTTAGATAATAAGTCAACCGTCACTATAAAAATAAACACACATAAGAAAGATAAATACTTTCTGTGGTTGGTGAAACAAGATACAGAGGTTTAATTACACTATTTGAAGATATAAAAGTAACGAACAAAAACTGAAAAGTGTTCTAAGTATGCCATAAAGGGGACGAACAAAGTGGTGATAGAGTGCAGTTAAGCTAAATCTTTAGCATAGTAGGAAGTTTAGTGTCTAAATCCAGAAATACATATATAAACATTTATTAATGAGGTGAAAATAACCACCAAAGGAAACTAGAAATAGCTATAAATCGTTAGCTCTAAAGCTCTGGGATTAGAAGTGCGAACGCATGAGGCAGGAGATTATACATCCATTATAAGCACTCTTATAGCATTTAATGTGTATGGAGATGTGTGCTGTGGCGGGGAGAGCGGGGGATGGTTTGTGTGTGTGTGTGTAACTCTCTCTTTAAAAGAAAAGGGAGAAGTTTGTAAAAGGGAAGCTTTCATGGAGTATATCTTTTTTCTGTATCCACCAAAGGGAATAGTGAAGTCCATCAGTATACAATAAAAAATATAATTCAAAAAGGTGAATGAGACCAAATAGGACAAAAATCACTCATCTGTTCCATGCTTACTTCTATTCAGATACAGAGCCCATCAGGCCCTTCCCAGTCTTCCCTAAAGTGAGTTTTCCTAAAGCAGAGAATCACTTTGGCCATGTGGGGACAAAGTCAAATCAAATCTATCCTCTGCTGTCACCTTCACACTTCTTTCCTCCTCCTGCCAAAAAAAAATTTTTAAACACACAAATGAAGCACTTTATATAGTAGAATGTAATTTGTCTAGCCCCTGAAGCAGAAGATGTTAAATTTCTACAAGATTTCATTTTAGTGCTAGAAATTCAATTCCAGACCATGCTGTCATTTATTTTACTTCCCTGGGCTGTTGAAGAATTGAAACAAAGGAAGTATTTTTGTTTGCCCCTTAAACATGGAGGTAAAAGAGAACTGGCAATTTTGCTATCCAAAAAGCAAGTCATGAAGGATATATATCATAAGATAACTGGATAATCTATCTCACCTTTAATGATATTAAGATCAACTGAACACTACCAAATGTAAAATGGATAGCTACTGGGAAGCAGATTCATAGCACAAGGAGATAAGCTCGGTGCTTTGTGACCACCTAGAGGGGTGGGATAGGGAGGGTGGGAGGGAGACACAAGAGGGAGGGGATATGGGCATATATGTATACATATAGCTGATTCACTTTGTTATACAGCAGAAACTAACACAACATTGTAAAGCAATTATACTCCAATAAAGGTGTTTAAAATAAAAATAAGTGGGAGGTGTTAGAGATAAATAGGGAATTTTTAAGACAGTGAAACTATTCTTTATGATACTATAATGGTGGACATGATATTATACATTTTCTGAAACTCACAGAACTGTATAACACACAAAAATACTTTTTACTTATTTAATATCAATATGTTTCTTCAGTTGTAACAAATGTACGCACTAATGCAAAATGTTAAGAATAGGGTAAACTGTGGGGAGGGGGTAGAGGGGAGCATATGTAAATATACTTTCTGATCAAATTTTCTGTAATTCTACAACTGCTGTAAAAGCAAAGTCTATTAATTAAGAGAGAGAAAAAAAATCAACTAAAAAAGGTTTCTTAAAAATTACATGCCAAACACAATATACAATAAGAAAAATTTGATAACTTTTCTGTCATAAACTGATAGAATAGAAAGTACCTTTTTATTACATTTGCTTGTCTAGAGTAACTTCTGCACACAGTAGAAATATAGTTGTTACAGTTCAGTGTCAAAATATCAGTTAATGACCATAACTGTGTTTGCCTAAACAATGTATAACACGTAAAGCCAATACATCTTTTATTCACAAGCAACCTTATTCTAATAATATTAAAGGAAAAATACCTAGGTTATTTTCAGACTAGAAAACTAAAAGGGTAATGAATCTATTATGTCCTTGTAACTAAATTAGAGCTGTCAATATGCTGTACAAGTTTGTTTCATAACAAAAGACCACAGAACATGTGCTTTCTCTGGCCTTGATACACAAGGAAAACATGATATGTATTGTTCTGTCATAATCCACGCTATTACAACTGTCTGAGCAGTACATTTTCCACAGGGGCATTTCCATTTGGCTCTCCTCTTTCTGAAGCACTGCCAATTTTTTCAAACTATTTGGAAGGTTTCACTCCATTACTTTCAAAGCCACCAAGTTAATGTGATCCAAAGCAATCTAGAAACACTTCAGACCCAACTGGAAATTTTGGACACAAAGTATGTTTCTGCAGTGGTGAGTTCTCTTAAGAAATCACACTTTAAAAAATAAAATTTTAAATCACTCAGAAAAAGTCTTCACCGTAGGAGCTCCCTGAATAGGTAAGTCATCATGGCAAAAGCAAGTAGCCAAAATTTACAGACACAAACACGACACAAACAGTCTAGGTAGCATGAGGGACCGCCCATTCCTGAAGGCTCCAGATACTCATTTAGACACAAATTCTAAAATTGTTTAGAGTAGAAACATTGTTCTCTGTTTCTGACTGGAATAAAAAACTCTCACGAATGCCTTCAAGCAACATGAACAGACCTTTTTTGGGTCCTTCTGAATAAAAGGACAAAATTCTCAGACATTCCAAAAATTATTTCCCTTTTTTATTTAAAAAGCACTCTTTTGTACACATGACAACCTCCCCACCTTCCCTAGCCATCATTTTTATATGTATTTTGATTCAAACAGGCAGCTATACCTGACTAATTATGCATCTGTGATCTGGAGATATGGGCTGTGGAATAGACATTCCTTCTGAATCATGAAACTTAAAGAGGAAATGACCGATTGGGTCACACCACTATGTTCTTGCTCATAAAAGCTAGAAACCAATTATATAGTTCCTTGTTTTCGCAGCAGCAAAGATCGTATCAGAACAATTACACAGGGCTTCAATAGATGATTTTTTTTTTTTTAGAAAAAATTTATCTATCCTGCCATTCAATCACTAAAGAAAACACTCTTAATTTGTTACTAGATGAGAAAGTGCAAGGAACTTTTAACTCATCAGATAAAAAGTTTAACACAGGCTATAGTTGCAGGCTCAGAAAACATGACAATATTCCTTAAGGAGAGATTTATTACCTTTTTGAGTTACTTCCATTGATTTTTCATGGCTATATACCTATGTTTCCTGCTGTACCACAATATCTATTTTCTATTTGGATACTTATATTTTCCATCTGCCTACTACTAACGCAAGTCTTTAATAAATTTTTAATGGGTTTTTAGGGTGACCTTGGCAGACCATGTCTTTGTTTCTCTCAAGTAATCTCTAGAGAGAGAGGCCAAGGTCAGCTTCTCTATTTCTAACACAAGTAGGAAAATAAATTGCAGGTTAAGCTATAAGCGATGTTAGCTGTTGTACTTCTATCTCTAAAACAATGCAATAATATTGAGACTACTGATTTTTAATACCATCAAATAACTTGATTTCAACAATTGGAAAATAGTATAAATGGATAAAAATTGAATACGTCTGACTTTTTAAAACTATTTCTAATCCAAGGAAATGACTTACACAAAGCTTAGAGAGCAGCAGAATAGTAATACAGAGTATGGCACTCAGTAGATGATTACTAAATGTTATTGAATAAAGAGTAATGATTTTGTCTGACATGTTTTAACCAAAAGTTTGATAAAGGAAAGAATAATTTTGGCTGCTATAAAGCCTTATCCAAATTTCAGACCACCTTAAAATAAGAATATAAAAATGTTTGCATGGTCGTAGGATAATGACTATTCATGTGAAAAGAGATGACCTTAAAACCCTATAAGAAGGAGCTTCAAGATGGCGGAACAGTAAGATGCAGACATCACCTTCCTCTCCACAAGTACATCAGAAATACATCTACATGTGGAACTGCTCCTACAGAACACCTACGGAACGCTGGCAGAAGACCTCAGACTTCCCAAAAGGCAAGAAACTCCCCACGTACCAGGGTAGGGCAAAAGAAAAAAGGAAAAACAGAGACAAAAGAATAGGGATGGGACCTGCCCCTCGGGGAGGGAGCCGTGAAGGAGGAAAGGTTTCCACACACTAGGAAGCCCCTTCGCGGGCGGAGACTGCGGGTGGCAGAGGGGGGAAGCTTTGGAGCCACGGAGGAGAGCGCAGCCACAGGGGTGAGGAGGGCAAAACGGAGAGATTCCCGCACAGATGATCGGTGCCGACCAGCACTCACCAGCCCGAGAGGCTTGTCTGCTCACCCGCCGGGGTGGGCGGGGGCTGGGAGCTGAGGCTTGGGCTTCGGAGGGTGGATCCCAGGGAGAGGACTGGGGGTGGCGGCGTGAACACAGCCTGAAGGGGGCTAGTGCGCCACGGCTAGCCGGGAGGGAGTCCGGGAAAAAGTCTGGAGCTGCCGAAGAGGCAAGAGACTTTTTCTTGGCTCTTTGTTTCCTGGTGCGCGAGGAGAGGGGATTCAGAGCGCCGCCTAAATGAGCTCCAGAGACGGGCGCGAGCTGCGGCTATGAGCCCGGACCCCAGAGACGGGCATGCGACGCTAAGGCTGCTGCTGCCACCACCAAGAAGCCTGTGTGCGAGCACAGGTCACTATCCACACTTCCCCTCCTGGAAGCCTGTGCAGCCCGCCACTGCCAGGGTCCCGTGATCCAGGGACAACTTCCCCAGGAGAACACACGGCACGCCTCAGGCTGCTGCAACGTCATGCTGGCCTCTGCAGCCGCAGGCTCGCCCTGCACTCCCTATCCATCCCTCACCCCGGCCTGAGTGAGCCAGAGTCCCCGAATCAGCTGCTCCTTTAACCCCATCCTGTCTGAGCAAAGAACAGACGCCCTCAGGCGACCTACATGCAGAGGCAGGGCCAAATCCAAAGCTGAACCCCAGGAGCTGTGCGAACAAAGAAAAGAAAGGGAAATTTCTCCCAGCAGCCTCAGGAGCAGAGGATTAAATCTCCACAGTCAACTTGATGTACCCTGCATCTGTGGAATACCTGAATAGACAACGAATCATCCCAAATTGAGGAGGTGGACATTGGGAGCAAAGATATATATATTTTTTTCCCTTTTTCTCTGTGTATATGTGTATCCTTCTGTGTGTCATTTTGTCTGTATAGCTTTGCTTTTACCATTTGTCCTAGCCTTCTGTCTGTCCGTTTCTTTTATTTATTTATTTTTTTTACTTTAAAAAATTTTTTTCTTAATTATTTTTTATTATAATAACTTTATTTTATTATATTTTATCTTCTTTCTTTCTCTCTTTCTATTTTTTCTCCCTTTTATTCTCAGCCATGTGGATGAAAGGCTCTTGGTGCTCCAACCAGGTGTCAGGACTGTGCCTCTGAGGTGGGAGAGCCAACTTCAGGACACTGGTCCACAAGAGACCTCCCAGCTCCACATAATATCAAATGGCGAAAATCTCCCGGAGATCTCCATCTCAACGCCAAGACCCAGCTTCCCTCAACGACCAGCAAGTTACAGTGCTGGACACCCTAGGCCAAACAACTAGCAAGACAGGAACACAACCCCATCCATTAGCAGAGAGGCTGCCTAAAATCATAATAAGGCCACAGACACCCCAAAACACACCACCAGACGTGGACCTACCCACCAGAAAGACAAGATCCAGCCTCATCCACCAGAACACAGACACTAGTCCCCTCCACCAGGAAGCCTACACAACCCACTGAACCAACCTTAGCCACTGGGGACAGACACCAAAAACAACAGGAACTATGAACCTGCAGCCTGCAAAAAGGAGACCCCAAACACAGTAAGTTAAGCAAAATGAGAAGACAGAAAAACACACAGCAGATGAAGGAGCAAGGCAAAAACCCACCAGACCTAACAAATGAAGGGAAATAGGCAGTCTACCTGAAAAAGAATTCAGAATAATGATAGTAAAGATGATGCAAAATCTTGGAAATAGAACAGAGAAAATACAAGAAACGTTTAACAAGGACCTAGAAGAACTAAAGAGCAAACAAACAGTGGTGAACAACACAATAAATGAAATTAAAAATTCTCTAGAAGGGATCAATAGCAGAATAACTGAGGCAGAAGAACAGATAAGTGACATGGAAGATAAAATAGTGGAAATAAGTACTGCAGAGCAGAATAAAGAAAAAAGAATGAAAAGAACTAAGGACAGTCTCAGAGACCTCTGGGACAACATTAAACGCACCAACATTGGAATTATAGGGGTCCCAGAAGAAGAAGAGAAAAAGAAGGAGACTGAGAAAATATTTGAAGAGATTATAGTTGAAAACTTCCTTAATATAGGAAAGGAAATAGTTAATCAAGTCCAGGAAGAACAGAGAGTCCCATACAGGATAAACCCAAGGAGAAACACGCCAAGACACATATTAATCAAACTGTCAAAAATTAAATACAAAGAAAAAATATTAAAAGCAGCAAGGGAAAAACAACAAATAACACACAAGGGAATCCCCATAAGGTTAACAGCTGATCTTTCAGCAGAAACTCTGCAAGCCAGAAGGGAGTGGAAGGACATATTTAAAGTGATGAAGGAGAAAAACCTACAACCAAGATTACACTACCCAGCAAGGATCTCATTCAGATTTGATGGAGAAATTAAAACCTTTACAAACAAGCAAAAGCTAAGAGAATTCAGCACCACCAAACCAGCTTTACAACAAATGCTAAAGGAACTTCTCTAGCCAGGAAACACAGGAGAAGGAAAAGACCTACAATAACAAACCCAAAACAATTAAGAAAATGGTAATAGGAACATACATGTCGATAATTACCTTAAATGTAAATGGATTAAATGCTCCAACCAAAAGACATAGACTGGCTGAATGGATACAAAAATAAGACCCATATATATGCTGTCCACAAGAGACCCAAATCAGACCTAGGGACACATACAGACTGAAAGTGAGGGGATGGAAAAAGATATTCCATGCAAAAGGAAATCAAAACAAAGCTGGAGTAGCAATTCTCATATCAGACAAAACAGACTTTAAAATAAAGACTATTACAAGAGACAAAGAAGGACACTACATAATGATCAAGGGATTGATCCAAGAAGAAGATATAACAATTGTAAATATTTATGCACCCAACATAGGAGCACCTCAATACATAAAGCAAATACTAACAGCCATAAAATGGGAAATCGACAGTAACACAATCATAGCAGGGGACTTTAACACCCCACTTTCACCAATTGACAGATCATCCAAAATGAAAATAAATAAGGAAACACAAGCTTTAAATGACACATTAAACAAGATGGACTTAATTGATATTTATAGGACATACCGTCCAAAAACAACAGAATACACATTCTTCTCAAGTGCTCATGGAACATTCTCCAGGATACATTACATCTTGGGTCACAAATCAAGCCTTGGTAAATTTAAGAAAATTGAAATTGTATCAAGTATCTTTTCCAACCACAACTCTACGAGACTAGATATCAATTACAGGAAAAAATCTGTAAAAAACACAAACACATGGAGGCTAAACAATACACTACTTAATAACCAAAAGATCACTGAAGAAATCAAAGAGGAAATCAAAAAATACCTAGAAGCAAATGACAATGAAAACACAATGACCCAAAACCTATGGGATGCAGCAAAAGCAGTTCTAAGAGGGAAGTTTATAGCAATACAATCCTACCTAAAGAAACAAGAAACATCTCAAATAAACAACCTAACCATACACCTAAAGCAATTAGAGATGAACAAAAATCCCACAAAGTAAGCAGGAGGAAAGAAGTCATAAAGATCAGATCAGAAATAAATGAAAAAGAAATGAAGGAAACGATAGCAAAAATCAATAAAACTAAAAGCTGGTTCTTTGGGAAGATAAACAAAATTGATAAACCATTAGCCAAACTCATCAAGAAAAAAAGGGAGAAGACTCAAATCCATAGAATTAGAAATGAAAAAGGAGAAGTAACAACTGACACTGCAGAAATACAAAGGATCATGAGACATTACTACAAGCAACTCTATGCCAATAAAATGGACAACGTGGAAGAAATGGACAAATTCTTAGAAAAGCACAACCTTCCGAGACTGAACCAGGAAGAAATAGAAAATATGAACAGACCAATCACAAGTATTGAAATTGAAACTGTGATTAAAAATCTTCCAACAACCAAAAACCCAGGACCAGATGGCTTCACAGGTGAATTCTATCAAACATTTAGAGAAGAGCTAACACCTATCCCTCTCAAACTCTTCGAAAATATAGCAGAGGAAAGAACACTCCCACACTCATTCTACGAGGCCACCATCACCCTGATACCAAAACCAGACGGAGATGTCACAAAGAAAGAAAACTACAGGCCAATATCACTGATGAACATAGATGCAAAAATCCTCAACAAAATACTAGCAAACAGAATCTAACAGCACATTAAAAGGATCATACACCATGATCAAGTGGGGTTTATCCCAGAAATGCAAGGATTCTTCAATATACGCAAATCAATCAAAGTGATAAACCATATTAACAAACTGAAGGAGAAAAACCAAATGATCATCTCAATAGATGCAGAGAAAGCTTTTGGCAAAATTCAACACCCATTTATGCTAAAAACCCTGCAGAAAGTAGGCATAGAGGGAACTTTCCTCAACATAATAAAGGCCGTATATGACAAACCCACAGCCAACATCGTCCTCAATGGTGAAAAACGGAAAATATTTCCACTAAGATCAGGAATAAGACAAGGTTGCCCACTCTCACCACGATTATTCAACATTTTGGAAGTTTTAGCCACAGCAATCAGAGAAGAAAAAGAAATAAAAGGAATCCAAATCAGAAAAGAAGAAGTAAAGCTGTCACTGTTTGCAGATGACATGATACTATACACAGAGAATCCTAAAGATGTTACCAGAAAATTACTAGAGCTAATCAATGAATTTGGTAAACTAGCAGGATGCAAAATTAATGCACAGAAATCTCAAGCATTCCTATAGGCTAATGATGAAAAATCTGAAAGTGAAATTAACAGAACACTCCCATTTACCATTGCAACAAAAAGAATAAAATTTCTAGGAATAAACCTACCAAAGGAGACAAAAGACCTGTATGCAGAAAATTATAAGACACTGATGAAAGAAATGAAAGATGATACAACTAGATGGAGAGATATACCATGTTCTTGGATTGGGAGAATCAACATTGCGTAAATGACTCTATTACGCAAAGCAATCTACAGATTCAATGCAATCCCTATCAAATTACCGATGGCATTTTTCACAGAACTAGAACAAAAAATTTCACAATTTGTATGGAAACACAAAAGACTCCAAATAGTCAAAGCAATCTTGAGAAAGAAAAACGGAGCTGGAGGAATCAGGCTCCCAGACTTCAGACTATACTACAAAGCTACACTAATCAAGACAGTATGGTACTGGCACAAAAACAGAAATATAGATCAATGGAACAGGATAGAAAGCCCAGAGATAAACCCATGCACATATGGTCACCTTAGCTTTGATAAAGGAGGCAAGAATATACAGTGGAGAAAAGATAGCCTCTTCAATAAGTGGTGCTGGGAAACTGGACAGCTACATGTAAAAGAATGAAATTAGAACACTCCCTAACACCATACACAAAAATAAACTCAAAATGGATTAAAGACCTAAATGTAAGGCCAGACACTATCAAACTCTTAGAGGAAAACATAGGCAGAACACTCTATGACATAAATCACAGCAAGATCCTTTTTGACCCACCTCCTAGAGAAATGGAAATAAAAATAAAAATAAACAAATGGGACCTAATGAAACTTAAAAACTTTGGCACAGCAAAGGAAACCATAAACAAGATGAAAAGACAACCCTTAGAATGGGAGAAAATGTTTGCAAATGAAACAACTGACAAAGGAATACTTTCCAGAATTTACAAGCAGCTCATGCAGCTCAATATCCAAAAAACAAACAACCCAATCCAAAAATGGGCAGAAGACCTAAATAGACATTTCTCCAAAGAAGATATACAGATTGCCAACAGACACATGAAAGAATGCTCAACATCATTAATCATTAGAGAAATGCAAATCAAAACTGCAATGAGACATCATCTCACACCCGTCAGAATGGCCATCATCAAAAAACCTACAAACAGTAAATGCTGGAGAGGGTGTGGAGAAAAGGGAACTGTCTTGCACTGTTGGTGGGAATGTAAATTGATACAGCCACTATGGACAACAGTATGGAGGTTCCTTAAAAAACTAAAAATAGAACTACCATACAACCCAGCAATCCCACTACTGGGCATATACCCTGAGAAGACCATAATTCAAAAAGAGTCATGTACCAAAATGTTCAGTGCAGCTGTATTTACAATAGCCAGGACATGGAAGCAACCTAAGTGTCCATCAACAGATGAATGGATAAAGAAGATGTGACACATATATACAACAGAATATTACTCAGCCGTAAAAAGAAGCGAAATTGAGTTATTTGTAGTGAGGTGGATGGACCTAGAGTGTATCATACAGTGTGGAGTAAGTCAGAAAGAGAAAAACAAATACCGTATGCTAAGACATTTATATGGAATCTAAGGAAAAAAAAAAAAAGTTCATGAAGAATCTAGGGGCAAGACGGGAATAAAGACACAGACATACTAGAGAATGGACTAGAGGATATGGGGAGGGGGAAGGGTAAGCTGTGAGAAAGTGAAAGAGTGGCATGGATATATATACACTACCAAACATAAAATAGATAGGTAGTGGGAAGCAGGCGCATAGCACAGGGAGATCAGCTCGGTGCTTTGTGACCACCTAGAGGGGTGGGATGGGAGGGTGGGAGGGAGGGAGATGCAAGAGGGAAGAGATATCAGAACATATGTATATGTATAACTGATTCACTTTGTTATAAAGCAGAAATGAACACACCATTGTAAAGCAATTATACTCCAATAAAGATGTTTAAAAAAAAAAGAAAAAAAAACCCTATAAGAAGTGCCTGTTTAATCAACAAAGAAAAAAAAATGATCATATTTAGCAGTAGTCGTTGAAAGAGACCTTAGTACTTATCTTACTGACTCTTACACCCAAAATACCACCCCCTTCCCTACAAAACTGACTGTGGTCACTAGTTCTGTTTGAACACTTTCCAAGAACAAGGAAGTCACTCCCTACCATTAGTCCATCCAATTTGGACAAACAAATTCTTTCTTTTTCACCTAAAATCTATCTTTAATTGAGTCGACTGCATTTATTTTAGTTTTGATCTCTAGAGATTTGCAGTTAACTAAATGTCATGAGACATTTTCACTTGAACTCTTAAGTCAGTCAGTCTCTTGGATCTACTTTTAGAACCTACCTTGAAAGTTTGCCTTGCTCCCCATTTTATTTTAGGTCAGTATTAAAATAAATTTACAATATACCTTTATTGTGAAATATTTTAAACACACAGAAAAACCTAAAATAATAAAAATAAATGCTCATATACCAACTAATGTTAACAGTCTTCATGTTTTGCCATGTTTGTTTTAAATATTAAAACAAAGCAAACCAGAGCAAAGTAAATCAAACAACAAACAACAACCAAAAACTTCACAAATATGGCTGAATCATCTTGTGTGATTCTCCCAAATCCTATCTCCTTTCCTTTCTCCCCAGAACTAACCACCATACTGAATTTACCTTGAATCACTTCTCTGCATTTTATAGTTTTCCTCATATGTATGTATCTATAAACAATACAGAGATATTTAATAAATTTCAAATTCTGCATAAATGTTATCACCCTCTCAATAGATAGATAGGTAGATAGACACATACACATACAATTGACCCTGAAACAACTGAGGTTTGAGCTGCACATGTCCAGTTTTATGTGGATTTTTTCACTAGTAAACATTGTGGTACTACACAATCCTCAGTTTGTTAAATCAGGGGATGTGGAACCATAGATATGGAGGAACCTTGGATACCAAGGTCCTACTCTAAGTTATATACAGATCTTCCACTGCTCAGAGGGTCAGCTCTCCTAAGCTATGTTGTTCAAGTGTCAACTAAACATATGTCATATTCTAAAACTTGCTTTATTCTATTTAACTTCTGAGATTTGTCTGGGTTGATACATACAGCTCCAGTTAATTCATTTTAACTTCTGAATAACCAAAATAAAAAACTGAATGCTGCAAAAATCTGTGTACTCAAGTACACTTGGAAGAGTTTCTCTAGGGTATAAACCTAGACATAAAATTACTTGGCTGTAGTAAAGAGGAGCAAGGATTGAATCAATTTATACACATACCAGGAACCCTGTGGCTCCACTGTCTTGACAATAGTTGGTATTATGAGACTTGGTACTTTATGCTAATCTGATGGGAATTATATTTCATTGTAGTTTTGTTTGCATTTCCCTAATTACCGACAAGGCTAAGAGTCTTTGCTTATAGTGGTTGACCATCTAGCTTTCTTTGTCCATGAATTGCCTATTTATGTACTTTGTCTTTTTTTCCTCTTCAGTTTCTGGTCTTTTTTTTTTTCTTTTTACTTTATATATTCTGATAAAAATCATTCAGTCTCTCCAATGTGTGGCTTATAATTTATCGCTGTACAGATATTTTTAGTGCTAATGTAATCAAATTTATGAATATTATTCTTTATGGTTTGTGATTACTGTGTCTAGTCTAAACAAAATTTTTTCCTGCCATGGGGTCATAAAAATAACCTATATTTTCTTTTAAAAGTTTTAAAATTCTGGTTTTCACATGTATGTTTTTCATCTTCTTGGGATGTATACTTGTGTCTATGGGATAGAATTTGACGTTATTTTTTATCCACAGAGATAAGCTTTGTCCCAGTACCATTTATTAAGTGCTCCAGTCTTTCCCCATTGATTTATAATGTCATTCTGTCATTCGTCATATTTCATATTTTAATGGTTCATTTCAGGATTCTCTATTCTTTTCCATTATTCTATTTAATCTCTGAAATAATGCCACATTTTTCCCACACTGTTTTAATAACTATAATTCATAATTAGCCTTGGTGTCTGGTAGGGAAGAACCTTTACCATGTTCCTCTCCGCAATGGCTAATTTTATGTGTCAACTTGACTGGGCCAAGGGGTGCCCAGATTAAACATTATTTCTGGTTGTGTCTGGGAGAGTGTTTCCTGATGAGATAAGCATTTGAATAGATGGATTTAGTAAAGTAGATCACCTCCCCAGTGTGAGTAGGTGTCATCCAATCTGTTGGGGGCTTGAATAGAACAAAAAGATAGAGGAAGAAGAAATTTGCTCCTTTTGCTTCCTGTCTGCCTGTTTGAACTGAAATACGAGACTCATCATGCCCCTGGACTGGGATTTATACTATCAACTCCCTTGATTCTCAGGCCTTTGAACTTATACTGAAATTAAACCACCAGATTTCCTGAGTCTCCAGCTTGCACATGGCAGATCATGGGATTTCTCAGCCGCCATAATTGCATAAGCCAATTCCTTATAATAAATCTCTTCCTATGACTATATATCTTATTGGTTTTGTTTCTCTGGAGAACTCTGACTAATACATTCCCCTTCAAAACTGCCTTAATTGTTCTGGGCTTTATGCTCTTCAATGTACATTTTAGTATCAGTTTGTCCAGGAAAGTTCCTGTGAGGATTTAAATAGAAGCTGAATTAAATGTATAGGTTAATTGATACTTTTCACACTAAGTGACCACATACATGACTATATCTTTCCATTTAATCAGATTTTTAAAATCTTCTTCAATAATATCTTATATTTTTCTCAATAAGAACCTTAAGTACTTTTGTTAAATTTATTCCAAGTTATTTAGTTTTTTGCTCTATGGGCACTTGAAAAGAATATATATCTTTACAAATGGGATATAGAATTTTAAATATATTTTAGATCAGGCTCACTAGTTTTCTTGTTTAAACATTCTAAATCCTTCTAATTTTTTCCTCTCAATTTCATAGAGGTGTGACAAAATCTCCCGCTATGATTGTGTATTTTTCAAATTTGCCTGTGTTCTGTCCATGAGGGCAGGAATTTTTGGCTCTTTGTTCACTTTTACTCCTCAATAACTAGAATGATGCCAAGTATAAAACTGTTTTATATTCTTGGTGGATTAATTTTTATTAGTATATAGTAACTCTATTTATTCTTATACATGATTTTTGCCTTAAATTTTATTTTGCCTAATAATAATTTTGACACAGTAGCTTTCTTTTAATTCATACTTCCCTGATATATTCTTTTTTATCCCTTTATGTTCAAATTTTCTGCATGGTTTTGCTCTAGGTCTTTTTCTTGTTAGTATCATCATAAGGCAGGATATTTGAATATCATATATGATAATGTGTTGAGATTTATCTCACTGACTTCTATCATCCTGATTTTCTTCTATGTATTGATATTAACCTGTCCCTTTGTTTTTATTTTCCCTTTTTATTTCTTCTATTGGAATTGATAAAGTATTATATTTTCCCTTTGTTGGTATGTGTCATAGATTATATATCTACTCTTTCAGTAATTAATATTATTTCCAATTTTTTATTGTGGTAAAATACACATAATGAAATTGACCCTCTTAACCATTTTTAGATATACAGTTCAGTGGTATAAAATACATTCACATTGTTATACAACAATTACCACTATTCATCTCCATAATTCTTTTTGTCTTGCAAAACTGAAACCCTGTACCTACTAAACAATAACCCTCCACTCTCCCTCCCCCCAGCTCCTGGCAACCACCATTCTACTTTCTGTCTCTGTGAATCTGACTGCTCTAGGTAACTGTTGTAAATAGAATCACATAGTATTTGTCATTTTGTGACTGGTTTATTTCATTTAGTATAATATCTTCAAGGTTCATCCATGTTGTAGCATGTGTCAGAATTTCTTTCCTTTTTAAAGCTGAATAATATTCCACTGTATGCATACCACACATTTTGCTTATTCATTCATCTGTCAGTGAACATTTGGATTGTGTCCACGTTTTAGCTATTGTGTATAATGCTGCTATGAATCTGAGTGTACAAATAGATCTTCGAGACCCTCTTTTAATTCTTTTAGATATACACCCAGAAGTGGAATCATTGAATCATAGAGTGAGTCTATTTTTAACTTTTGAAGGAGCCCCCATACTGCTTTCCACAGCAGCTGCACCATCTGATATTCCCACCAACAGGGCACAAGTGTCCCAGTTTCTCCATGTCCTTTCTAACACTTGATATTTTTTTATAGTAGCCATCCTCCTGGGTATGAGGTGGTAACTGTCCTTAAATTTCTAACAAACTTAACTATAAATTACTATAACAAAGCAGAAGTTATTCTAAATTTCCATCTCATCCCAAATATGTCTCAGAGCCACAGTTCTATTACCCATTGAAAATTATTCTCCTGCCTCCTTTAATTCTTGTTCAATGGTTTACAATTATCTTTTTAAAATGTTATTTTATAGTCAGTACTCATTTTACATGGTTTTGACTTCTGTGCTAAAAAACATTTTTTCTCCTAAAGTAGTTTTAATAAAAATTTAAAATCTCAATTGATACAGGTCTGGAAAAAAAACTCCTGATTGATAATACAGCTGGGAGTAAAATTCTAGGCTGAATACCATCTGATTGCAGCACTTTGAAGCCACTGTTCCACTACTTTCTAGTCTCTACTCATGTCTAGAAGTCAACTGTCCATCAAAATGCTATTCCTCTGAAGGAAACCTATCTTGTCTTACTGGTTTAAGAGCTTCTCCTTATTATTTATGTCCTATAGTTTCACAATAATCTTCCAGGTTGTAGATTTATTTTATTCATTTTTTTCAGTCTCAGAATTCAGGGAATTAATTCTGGAAATTTGTAGATTTTATCTCTTCAAATATTGATGTTTCACAGTTCTTGCCATTCTCCCCTAAATCTCCTTTAGATGTTTGTTGGAACTTTTCAGTCTCCCTTCTTATCTACTAACTCTACATTTGTATTCTTTGTCTTCGTGTGCTGGTTTAAGTGAATTTCTCAGCATCATGTTCTGGTTCACAAACTCACTCACCATGTACAGTCTAGAGTTCATCTAATTTGTTCCATTTTAAAATATTTTAATGGCTATATTTTTCATTATTACTGCTTCTTTTCACATAAGAACCTGTCCTTGTTTTATTTATGCTTACATATTTTATAACGTCATGCTCTTTCATAAAAATTGTCTTAAGTATTCTAGGCAAACTTATTTTAAATACCTTGCACTACTGTTCTTATGATTAGTTTCTTTGGGAATAAATTCACGTTCTAAGTGTTGATGGGCTGTCTTTGGGGATTACATTTACTCACGTGTTTTGGAATTTTGGTTTGCAAGTTCATTTTGAATATTTAGTTTTTGTTTTCTGATATTATTTCTCTTTCCATCTTTCTCTGTGTTCTTCCTTCCACATTGCAAGGGTTTGCAGTTGTCACTTTCCAAACCCTCAGGACCCTTGTGTCCTCTAATGGGCTCATGCCCATTGTGATGTTGATAAAATTGCAAATCCAGTTAATGATCCAGGGCACAGCTTAGTTCAGTCCTGGTTGGGAGGTTATGTAGGACTGTCCATTTCTCTAGTTCAGATGCTTGCTTACATCCAATACCACATATAATGGCAAGGTTTTATTTTTCTCTCAGTTTACATTCATAAGCCTCCTGTGCAGTCCCTGGATACAATCAAGGAGTCTTCTTCAGGGTCCCATCCCCCATGGAGTACTTAAGTCCCCTTTCTCCCTCAAGGGTCAAATGAAACCACAACTTCCTGCTGAGGTCAAGGGCCAGCAGGTGTGTAGTCCGTCTACATTCATCATTTTTTGTTCCTCATCTGATTCAGATCCATGAGATTCTTTTTCTTTGTTTATGTTTTTGTTTTTTTAGCATAGTAATATGTTTTCTTATTTTGTCTTATCATAGTTTATCTATGTGTTTGAAGTGAAGAAGATGCATTACAGTGTTAACTCATGGTGCTATGTTGACCAGAAATCCATATTATTATAATTTTGAAAGTTGAGTCCACCTTCCCACCTATTATATTTTACTAAGCTTTGTATACATTTAAAATTCCTTGGATAGAGTTGTGTTGCCAGTTACAAATTTCTCAAACTATGATATTGTCATTCCCATATTTATTATACTTGTCTCTGAGAACATCACAAAAACCTTTGTCAAATGTTCTGCTGATATCCAAATACCTAGATTATTTCATTCCTATATCATTTACTATAAAAGGAAAAGTGCGACCTAGTTACTCTTAGTGAATTCCACGGTCAGTCTTCTAAAATTTGCTTGGGGGGGATATTAACTTTATTAGCCCACTTAAAAACAGTATGGTAAATATTGGGTTGGCCAAAAAGTCCGTTCAGTTTTTTCGTAAGATGTTATAGAAAAAACTCAAGCGAACTTTTTGGCCAACCCAAAACTATACACTAAGCCAGGGATTCTGCAAGGCCTTTTTTTCTAGCACCTCCCCCATTTTCTGCAATTCTTGAAAATTAGCAATAGTGGCTGTTTTCCCACCTCTACATCTTTGTTCAACCTCCCTCCCAAAAGTATTCACTTAGTTCTGAAGAAGTGACTTGATTTGAAAGAGCAAATTACCCACAGTATCTGTCTGGTACTTCCATTTTCTCTTAATTATGTTTATTTATCCTATACTTGTAAGTTTTTAAGTTATTTTCCTTGATAAAGAAGAACAAAGCATAACAGAAACTGAATAGTTAAGCTTTCTAACATCTCTACACAGTACAGCATCTTCCTCCAGTGGTATCCTTATTCTTTCCTTAATTCCTTTTCTTGTTTCCACCAGACTAAAAGCACCCTAATCATCCCTCTGAAATTTTATCCCTTTTATATCTTTTATGCCTATATTTCTATAAATGTGTACTCCATCAAGAAATTCTAATAGTGTTAAAGTGATTCATTTTTGTTTTATCAAAAACAGGGATGAGAATTCTGAAAGACTGCAAGTAATCATTGACATATGTAAATATATCATGGTAGAAAGAAAAAAGGAAGTTACCAAAATCTTGATAATTATTGCTTTTTATAGAGGATGACTTTCTCTTTATTAAATATTTGAGCTTCAGATTTTAAAAACATCTTGAACAAGCATGATCAAATGGCTAAAGTCTCTGATTTCATATACATGGTCCCTTGATGATATCAAAGAAATCTGTCCAACAGCACTAGTAGTAATAATAATATCAATATCTAACTTTGTGAGCACTTACCATGTACCAATGCATTTCATCTAACACTTTACATGGATTATTTCATTAAATCCTTAAAACAATTCTGAGGTAGTACATTGGATTAAATAATGTCCCCCCAAAATTCATGTCCACCTTGAATCTCAGAATGTGACTTTATTTGGAAATAGACTTTGCAGGTGTAATTAGTGAAGATATCATGTTGGATTCAGAGGGGCCCTAATCCTATGACTGGTGCCCTAATAAGAAGAGAAAACAGAAACACACAGACACACAGAGAGGATGCCATGTGAAGACAGAGGCAGAGACTGGAGTGATGCATTTGAAAGCCAAGGAAGGCCAAGGATTTCCATCAACAACCAGAAGCTAGGAAGCTTCCAGAGGTGAGAAGAGATCCTCCTCTGGAGCCTTCAGAGAGAGCATGACCCTGCCAACACCTTGAATTTAGACTTCTAGCATCCAGAACTGGGAGAGAATACATTTCTGTTGTTTAAAGCCACCAAGTTTGTGATACTTTGTTATGGCAGCCCTAGGAAACTAATAAAGGTAAGTACTCTTTGTTATTCCACTTTATATATGAAAATACCTAATTTAAGAAAAGTTTGGTAATTTATCTAAGATCATATGACTTGTAAACAGCAAAACTAGAATGAAAACTCAGTAAGCCTGACTCCAAACTCAGATATCTATATATACGTGTGTGAGAAAAAGAAATGTACATGTATAAATGCATATGTATGTACATATGTAAATACACAGACACACATATATACAAACACATGTATTCTCCAAATTACCATAAAGGTGTATAGATATGAGTGCTATGAAAGTTCCTAGGTAGACAAAAGCATTGCAGGATAGTTTCATCACATTTTTTATCAAGGAGGTAAAACTTGTATTGGACCTTAGATTTTGATGGAATTAAATGAAGCCACTACAAATTGGAGTGCTGGGGATAGAGAGTGGATGAACACATTAGAAGATGGAATGTTGTAGCTGTTAAACCATTCTGGTTGTAGCATAGAATCCAGAAGAGAATTAAAGTGAGGATAGCGTTGGGAATGCAGAATGGAGGGAAATGATGGAACATCGTGTACACTAGGAAAAGGAAATGGGTCTTAATCATAAAGGTGCAAATTGCTATTATAATTGAGTGTAAAAGAGTATTTGCTTTTGCAAAGCTGAACTTAATGAAAATCATACATTTGGAAGATTAATCCAGCAACTATATAAAAATGTGACCTTTATGGAAACAATATTAGTGGGAAAGAAACTATTTTAGAGAACAAAGCAATAATCTAAGTATGAGGAAGTAAAGGCCTAGATATTATTGGTGGCAAAAGAAAGAAAAAGGTAAGATAAGATTCAAGAAATGTTGCAAACGAGATAAGAGGAATTAATTTCTGATTGACCTGGATAGTGGGGATATAAAGAGAAAGGAAAGAAAGGAGGTAGAAAGAATTAAAGTGCTGTTCAGGATTTAAAAAAAAAAAAAAAAAAAAGGTAGGGAAATGAGATTAGAACACAGATTGTTATTTAAACAAACCCAATTTACTCATATCCATGATCATAATAATTATTATCCTTTTCTATCTTGAAAATGGATAGGCTCAAATTTTTCTACTACAAGTGTTTTGATTATACACAGTTCTTTTTCCTCTTTAACATAAAATCCTAAAAGCTATAGACATTTGAAATTATAGGTAGATATAATAATTTTGGAATTACAGTCCAAAATCATTACATTTGGACTTGGAAATCACCACATAACACATTTTCCTAGGAAAAATAACAATTGGGTTAGCTTAAAAAAAAACAAAACAAAACTGGTTTTTGTTTTAGACTACTTAGTCCACCCATAAATTTACCTAATTTATTTGTAATAAAAAATGAGACTGGTATTCACAATTTGCCTAGTAAACCAATCTTTAATGTGTATAACATGGAAAATCAGGAAAGTATTAACCAGATTCCAGAGGGAAAGTTTTACATAGTCAGCAAAAACCAGGATGTCATATATCATATAATGTTCCCTCTTTTCCAAAGGCATGAAAAAAAATCTGGTTCATTCAACTTCCTAGCACAGAGTTAACACATATAAAGTAAAATACAGTTTCACTGAGAATCTACTCCAAGAATTTTGATTTTTTACAAAATTATCCCAAAGCTGCATCCAAATGCTAAACTGAACTTGACTGAGTGGAAAACTACAATTACCAATACATTTCATCTACATAAGAAAAAAACTGTCCCTTAGGAGGCTTTCACTAGATGGCTTTGTGATCCAAATACCCTCCATATTACAAAAGAGTGTATAATTCCCTTCCCCTTCTCATCACCATAACAACTGTATCTTAACGCTTTGTCTAATATCTAACATCAACAGGTAAGATAACCACCAAGCTAACGTGGTTTTACCTAGTAATTAGAGGAAAGGTGAAAAATCCAAGATCTAATTCTAATTATGAATCTATGCAGTTTTACGACATAAGATTAGAAGGTGATATTGTTTACCATCTTTAATGACATAGTGTTGAGATACTTCTTGCATATATTTCTCCATAAGCTAATCTCCATCTCATTTGTGTTTTCCTGCTCCACATATACTGCCTATCCAACATACCTATATATTCTGCCATAATACTAAGAATGTTAACATGATATTTGATGTATCTCCCTACTTAGAAGCACGTTTACTACACCAAGAACCTTTTAGTTTTCTCCTAGATTCAAATGTCTCTGTATTACTGCAACCTAGACTATTTGATAAGTTGATGACACATACTGGAAGTGGAAACTATTATCATTATGTCAGTTTTTTAATTTCTATTTGAGGATGTGAGTGTGTTGCTCTAATCAAACAAAAGTACCCTAGAGAAAATTTTCCAAGGAATAAAGAAGAACTTCACTTGTGGAGTGTATTCCTCTTCTTGATCTTCAAAATCTATTGGAATGATAAATATTTATTTCAACAAATATATTGCAAGCCCAAGTAGACTGTAGATTTCTTAGGGTCAAGTACCGTATCTCAAAGTATATTTATATTACCCGTAATATCAAGCACACTGTTAAATGCACACTGGAATCTGAGGAAATATTCACTGATTTAAAAAAGGAAATTATTTTATTTTTTGGTCTGATTAAGAGGTGGTCTGTTATTGCCCAAAACCAGGGAGAATACTTCATGACTTCTAAACTGGGATATTTAGGGGGAAGAATTTGAAGCTAGTTCCCATATCCTCCTGATAAACCAACCATCCTCTCTTCACTTTGTAATTTAGAAATTCACAGCAATAGGTTGATTTCAAATACCAACCTAAATGACAGCCCCATCATTCAAACTCTAAGGGCAGATAGCTGACCTCATAGTCAGGCTGGGAAAGAGAGCTCTGCATTTGTTCAATTTTTAAAGGTCTGTATTAAACAGAACTGTTATTAAAGGATCTATTGCTCTAAAAATAAAAAAACTAAGTGCCATCAAAATATTTTATGTTCCAATTATTGTTTCAATTATAAAAGTTTAAGCATTCAATTGAATTTTGAAAATAATCACTCTTCCATGTGCACTCCCCACTTTTCTACAAATTCATTTTGAAAAGTAATCTCTCTGAAAGCCAAACCAATATTAGAGATGTCATAGCCATAAAAAAATCCCTCATAACAAGTTCAGTGTCTTGATTTCTAAAACTTTTTGGAACCTGTAAATTAAGTTAAAAATCTATTAAAGAAGTAAAGATGAAGCAATAAAAGAGAAAGGACTTTGAGTCAGATACAACTGGATTCTGTTCATGGCAAATCTACTTACTAACTCTAAACTTTTAGGCAAGTTACACTGGGCTCTGTTTTTCTCATGGATGAAATATGAGGTAACTGATTCTCCTTCATAGGGTGGTTGTGTGAATTGATGTAATAATATATATGCAGTGACCATACAGGGCCTGGCACATAATATCTACTCAATAAATGATAACATGCACAACTTCAGAGAGGAGAAGATGGAGTGGTAGCATGAAGGAGAGAGGGGAAAGTATGAGGAGAAAGGATTTTCAACAAGGGCATAGCTGCCTTCCTTGAAGAAAAGGCATAGGTCACAAGCCCAGAATTGAGCAGCTCAATACCTGGTTAGTATTCAGATGGGACTTGATTGAGTGAGTGAATGAAAGAAGAGGGAAAAAATAACTAAAAGACAGAGAAAACAAAGAGATAGGGAAAAAAAAGAAGACAGTTACTCAATAATTCTGAGTGTGCTGAGTATACTCATACACATATGGAACAATTAAAGTACAAACTACAAACCACTGGGATAGTGTCACCACCATCAGTAAACGTTAGCAAATGTAGACTGGGTCAACTACAATTTGAAAGACTGAACTGGATAAATGTGCTTCTAATAATGCCTGAGAACCATTTACCAAATTAAAGCAACTTGTCCACATTCATATGGATGTGAGGTGAGGCGGCTACACAGCTGGGCCAGAACTCATCATCCCTCACCATGTGCTTCAATTATTGGTACCCCATTCCAAAATCCCAGGTACGAAAACCATGTGGAAAATTGTGTCTATGCCCTGGTTTTGTTTAATCTATTTTCTCCCAGTTAAAAATTGTCATTTGTGAGCCTATATGCTTTTTATTCCAACCAAATAGCATGAACTTAAAGGAAAAAAAAAAAATAGATCATCCAATAGTGGACTGTAAAAGGTGCACTCAGAACAGAGTGGTTTAAGAAACAAAGGAAAAAAGAATAACACTTATAATTTCTCAGAAACCCAAGTTATTATGCCCATACATTCTCAATTACTATACTGCCCTTAAGCAATGAAGTTTATATGCAAGTTGATTATGTTTTGGGACACTGGAATCTAAACTGATTCTTATTATCTCAGAATATAGAAGCACTTATGATTTAGGCAACAGCTGCAACTCATAGATGATTTCCAAATGAGCTAAATACAGAGAGTTGGGGAAAATAAATTATGAACATATGTAAATACAGACAATTCAGCTAATCAGGTTTTCAATATTTTATTTTTCTAAAATTTTTTCTTCAATTGTATCTCATTTATTTAATGAATTATTTCTAATTTTCTGAGGTGCTTGCCATTACACTGGCCCACGTTATGCATTCATAATGGACATGAGAAAATATTATGTTTTATCAACATAAATTAGAGCCAAACTCTTGTTACCATAACTCATCCACTTTATTAGGGATGAATCTGTTATTCTTGCCACTGTTTTAGGCTAAACAATTTTGTTCTAGACCCACACTGAAGTACATTCATAGAAAAATGACAATTCATGTATATATACTCAGAAAGGGAACTTCACAGTATTTTTTGTAGACTAACTTACAAATTCTCTTACAAGCTTCTTGACTGTAACAAATGTAAAATATGTAAGATCCGCACTATTCAGTTCATTATTGATCTATTATTTTAGACCATTGCTAGTCTGATGTCCTTTAGAGTCTTTGGATTCAAGATTTTGCTTTCATTCTCAATTTATTAGTTTCACCAAAGCATCTGAGAACTGATTATGAGCCATGCACTGTGCTAGATCCTGTTGTCGCCAAGAGGAATAAGATAAAGCTTGCCGTCAGGAACTTACAGTCTAGTCAAGGAAACTAGAAAAGTAAAGAAGGAAATAAGTTATGCTTGCAACAATGGACATCTGAATACAGGGAGGAAAAGAAAAGAGAATGCTTGGAGATATATATCTATCTATAGGGAGATGTCGGAATGGCTTTGGAAAGGAGTTTATTTTTGAGCTGAATCTTGAAAGACAGGTAGGTTACCTCCTACTATATAAATATATGGGGAGAATGGGGAGGGTGTGCCAGAATGGGCTGTATGACAAAAAACAAATTTGGAGAATTTCAAGTAGATGTGTTTGCCTTTGGGATGGGATGACAGAAGGACATGACACAATGGAAAGCTGGAAATAGTAAGGAAGATAAATCTGAGGAAACAGATAAGAGAAGGCTAAAGAATGGACATCTAGGGTAAAACCTGGGTGTAGAGATTAGCAGATTGGGTAGAGGCTTATGACATTCACAGAAATTGAGAAAAATAAAACAGAAATATCAGTGTGAGGAAAATTTCTTCAGTTTTTGACTTCCTGAATTTGAGGTTCCTGTAGAATAGCCAGACCTAGATGCCCAAAGACAATTAGATATATGGAAGTAACACCTACTTTTCCTGCATTTGAACCTTTTAAATTATTTCTGTGATGATATATCTCTGGGAAGTAGAAGATAGGTAACTGTTAGGAAGCTCTCTCAAGCTCACACTTAAACAATAGAAAGTCAAATATAAAAGGAACCTTCCGAGAGACAGAACAATTATGATGTCTAGAAAGCAATTTATCTTGTCCACCAGAAAAAAAACAGAGACCCTGGAAAGAGTGAGATTTTAGAGTGAGCTTGGGGTCAAATTGGGTCAAATCCCACCTCTACTTGTACGAGCTATATGAGCTTATGCAATTTATCCAGCCTCAATTTGTCTATAAAATAAGGGTGTTAATATCAAACTTAGGTTTGTTGAAATAAATATTTTAGATCATTTGCATAAAGTACCAGCATAGAGCCTTCCCCTTTCTAAAAATACTAAATTTAATCATTGTGACGAGTTCACTATTTCAGTTCAGTAGTTTGCTTCCTGATGATGGCTGCTTACAGGACACACACATCTTTCAAACAATCTCTGGAATGCTCACAACCCTGGAAGGCAAGGTTAAACTATGACTAGATGAGTGATAAAACAGGTAGCTGACAGATGGCTTTGTTCTCAATCTTTCTATTTCCAAGCTGTTCATAAAACTCCAATTGCTTTGTTTAAAGAAGAAAACGATGGTAGAATGATTTGCTCCTTGACACCATCCAAAAACATTATGAATTTGCACTGTCATCTTCATCTTTCTCCCTTATGCAAATGAAAGCATTATTGCAGATGTTTATGTGGCTTTCTTAAATACTTTTCTAATTAGGGATTTTGTCATTCCTCCTCCCTCACATACAAGGTGGGAAACATTTCAATCAGGACTGTACACAGAGCTAGTCCAAACATCTCTTCCCAAAAATAAATTTAAAAAGGGGATTTGTTGGGGAAGGAAAAATGAGACTCAGAAGCTCAACTTGAATAAGCCCATTATTTAAGTGCCACACTGTCCCTTTGTCCCTCCTCAAAAAGCATAGACTCTGGCTCTCAGAGCAGTCCTGCTGCGCAGCCCTGTTATTCTCTCCTCTAGTTGGATATGCGATTCTTGGAAAACAAACATAGAAAACAGAAGGATCTTTATCTGCCTTTCATGCTTGCCCCTACAGAGAAGCATGTAACATACAGAGTGTCAGATGGAGTTCAAAGATGTCACTTGGATAATTTTTTGTCAATTTTTAAAGCCTTAGTTCCAGCAAATCTATGTTGGATACAATCACATCACTAATTTACCTAGCTCCTTGAATTTCTTTGTAACAAAATGATTGTAGGTAAGTTTGTCTAGGAGGAAATATGTGAATGAGACGTGACATTTAAGACGGAAAACTGAAAAATGAGGATAATTTCTACTTTACAAATCCCCACTTACTATAATCATGATGCAAGAGTAAACAATAAATCCAGTTTTTTATCTTTGTAGGGGGTGATTTTATGGCTCTGGGTTCTAGAACCCACTCCCTGGAGTTCTGAGAAACCAGTTCAGCCCTCTTGACTGTCACTTGTAGGAACACTTGAGGAAACACTTCTGAAGTCTAGACCTTTTCTAAATGACGATCTGTCATCCACTTATAAGAAACATCAATTTTGAGGACACCACAAGAAGTTCCAGAGAAAGCATATGGATATCAGGAAATTATGTTGCCTTTTGATCATGAACAAGTCATCTGCAAGTGTCTCTTGAGAGATGGGATTGGCCCAGGACTTCATTTTCAAAGAGAATTGATGGAGCATTAAATCCAAAAGCATCTGGGACCAACCAGACAACCCAATCAGCTTATCTTTGCATGAACTATGACAGACACTGAATGTAACTCCAAAAAAGCATCAAAGCAATTGCCTGTGGATTCTGCCAACACAGGAAAATGCTGCCAGTGAAAAAGAGCATTCCTGGCTTAGCAGCTGGAGCCTCAAACTGCTTTTTAAAAATGAGCAAAAATAGAAGTACAAAGAATTGGTGGTCAGCAATAGTTTGAAAATATTCAATAAAATGTGTTTGTGAGTCGTACCATAAATCTTCCATTGCCTGGTTGGATATTTCTCATCCAACAGAAATGCTTCTGTATTAGACAGCATGTTCTATTCAATTACTCAATTTTCTTCCAATATGTTTTCTTTAAGAGTCAAAGGAAGACAGTGATTAAGGAAAAGGGGTATGTGCTAGATGCTTTAGAGACATTAACATCTTTACTTTCTGTTTTTACCTCGAGAAGAAAACTCAGTGATCTCTTCAAAAGGAAAAATCTTGAAACTGAAATGGTTGAAAATTCAAAGCTGCTCAGGGCCACAGTCTCAGAAAAGACCTTTGGGATCCTTCAATGGCATTTCCAATTGAAGGCAAAATACACCAGCCTCTTCTTGCACACTTGTAGAAATGGGAACTCCCCTGGTTATAAGGGTGCTTATACCATCACTGCATAGCTCTTATTATTAGAAAGCTTTCCTCAAATATCTCCCATTAACCTCCAGGTACCCATTCAAACTCTGCTATCTGATAAGCTAAAGACAAAGACTGCTGTTTCTTTCATGTTATGCCCTTCATTTCAATTATTAGGTAACAAGAACTATGGCTTCCCAAATTTTTTTCTAGACAAACCTCCAACTTAAGCCTTGGGTAACTCTTGACTCTTTAACATCTTGTTAAATTCCCTTTCCATATTTGAGGATTTAGTGAGGGTTCAGGCATAGGAGATGCTCAGATGACTGAATATAATAAATATGGTGAAAAAGTTCAGGAACAGTCTGCTAAAGCTCATTTTATCCATTGTTAGGTTGACTCTGTCTGGAGGTGTTATGTTGACTAGCATGACATGTGTCCTAAATCCACTAGGATATATCAATCTGCTGTGCAAGCTTGACAGTGTTTCTTGTGTCTCTCTAGACTCATTGATGGATTCTTCCCATCCCCATAATACTCTAAACTTGCCCAAAGCTCAACCTGTGCTCATCTCAATATCACCCTAGGCACATGCCAGCCTCACTCCAAGCTCATTTTAACCTCATTCTAACCCGAATCCAACCTTGTTCCAACTTCACCCTTACCTCGCATCAGAAAGGCTTTCCCAAGAATCATTTGATCCCTTTTAGTAAACTGGAGGTTTCCTACCACATCCTTAAAGTTAAGCAAACAATATGTCCTTTTATATCAATACATGTATACATTTGACCTTTTATTTGTAATCCAACTGAAATGATCCAATACACAATCATAAGGCATCTAGAAGAGAACTCAGTATTCCAGATGCAATAGGATCAGCAGAGAACAGAGGGAATATTACTGCCCTTGATCAAGACACAATATGTTATGAATGTAGCCAAAATTTGCATTAGCTTTCTGAGCAGTGGTGACATACCCATGCTGAATCTACAATCCACTTAAATGAGGAAGTCTTTTTCACAATAGCACGTTAAAACACAACCTGCCAGTCAGTCTGTGATAAATAATATTAACTGATGGCAATGTAAATACTTTAGAGTAATGTGATAGACCAGAGATAAATTTACATTAAAATAGATCATATTTTTGACCATACTTATAATTTAAGGGTTAATCCATTCAGTCTACTCTTTCCTAACACCCCTCACTTATCCAATGACCATTACTTCATTTCTGTGCTTAAGGTTTTGATTCCTATTAAACCGCTTGAGAAGAATAGCATATTAAGTTGTCAGGCATAGCTAGGAGAGGAAGATTTGATAGAGAATGAAAGAGAAGCATAAAGGAGAAGACTAAATATTTTGAGTAAAATGAGCAGAAAAGCTACTGAACATGAGGCTGAGGGTGCTAAGGAAAGCTTCACTGGATCCACAGTGCTCATTAAAGTTAATTCTGCTGATGACTGTGGTAAAACCTCCATCCAACACTCCTTGAGTTCCCGGGGAGGCTGAAGACAACTTCCACATTCTTGAAAGAACAACTTACTTCTCCACTGGTGAAAGCTTCAGAAACAAACTCATCTCTCACTAGATTCCTGGGTATTCCTGGGGCACAACAAATATGAACAATATAGTTCATATTATCCAAATTTTGTTCATCAGCTAATTATTCATTAATTAGTTCATTCATTTATTTTCAAGAATCTTGTTTTATTCAGATTAGTTTTTCCTTTTTATTAGCTTCTGATGTGGAAAAGACTTAGGGATGGAGGAGTAAAGGCAGAGGAGGTTCGGGGACTAATATCCAGTGTCTTAGAGTTCCATAATCAAGGCAAAATTTAGAATTGGAAGTATTCAGTGCTAATGGTTAATAGAGTTATACACTAGATTTATCAGGCAACAGAAGCCTAATGTATCAGGTTGGATTGATTTAACAGTGGAGACACTTTGCAGAAATAATCTCTCAATGGCATAGTCCAGCTCTTTTTGAATACTTTTAGTTTGATTTGTCACATTGCAAATCCCTAATAACTATCATGTAGCTCACTCAATGAATAGAATCCTTTATATTAATACCTGGTTCCAGAAATTAGATCTTATCAACAACAATAATAAACACAGGAAGAGCACTGCCTTACCACTGTGAGAAAAAAATCAGAAAGAAAATTCCTGTCTTGTACAGATGCTTTGTTTTTTTCATTGAGATATGAATACATTTATATGCACAACTTCTAACAGGGTTCACTGTATCTGCAGTCGTAAAAAATAGAAAATGGAGAGGTCAATCTTCTCTATTTCCTGTATCTGAAAGCATTGCTCATACTGCTGTGAAGGCTTACTTCCCGATTACTTCTGGATACTCAGAATTAAGCTATGTGTCTATGTCAAGCATGATGTGATGTGACGTGAGACAGGATGACCCCGTGATTTGACATGATGCCGAGGCCATCACTCAGAGATGTACTCAATGATACATACATGCTTTCTGCATCCCATAATCCAGTCAGCAACAGAGTCAAATGTCACTGAGCTTTACAAGCTCTGTGCTAAATAAACAAGGAAGGGGAGAAGAGTGGTGTAAGAATGAATTACTCAAAGCTTAACACATAGAAAATCACCACCATCAAGAAGCAACCATGCAAATTAGCAGGAAAGGAAAACGGCTGGACATAAACTCTGCAGAATGGTTAGTGAGAATGACAATAGCATATGCCACTGCAACTCTGTGCCTTCCTGCTATTCCTTAATGGCATAGTACTTGTAAAAAGCATGCTTATGTATAGAGAGAATTTCTAGAATCTTTGAGTGCTATACCTGGGGCTTTCCTAGCCCACAGATTCCTAGGAAATTTAAGGTGACTTAAATAATAGATTTCAAGAGTTTTCATTTCAGTTCTGCTTGCAGATTGGCTTCCATTAAGGGCCAAATCTTAATTATTATAATTTACCCTCAGTGCTACACATTGATGAAAGAGAGCCCTGAATTCATTGGATGGTACACCTTGCTGCCTTAGTGACACAGATGTCTTCTCCCCAGCCAAGGTATTTTCATGGGAATCAGAATTATAGCCCAGCTCAGCAAAGTTGAGTAATGAAGAATTCTATGTTTTGAGAGCTAGTGAATTGATTCAATTTCCCAGTGTGATCTACCTCTCAAGAACTTTAGAAAGCACCAGTCAAAAGAATCACATAAGTGATGATCTTTTTCTTTTCTCTGCTAAGTCTGCTTCGAAGTGTTGGCAAGACCAATCCACAAATGCCAGTTTAAAAAACAGTCCTTTGTTTCCCCCACTGAAATTTATTATTTGTATCACATCACTATACCTCTTTATTCTTCTTGTCCTTTAAGGTTTCTAGAATGTCCCATTTGTACTTGATTTTTTTTTTTAATTGGAGTATAATTGCTTTACAATGTTGTGTTAGTCTCTGCTGAACAGCGAAGTGAATCAGCCATACGCCTACACACATCCCCTCTCTCTGGGACTTCCCTCTCCCACCCATCCCACCCAACAAGGCCATGATGTTTTTTACTGCCCAGGAGTTGAAAGTGCATTTCCCTCCTTTGGTCCATGTTTTCACGGGACTCTGGCAAATGGACAGGTGTACTGATCCCTTTCCAAGTGGAATTTTTTACCTTGAGGATTTCAGATATAATCAATTGACCTATTGATGGTAGTTTCCAATCATTTCAAGCAAGCTGATAAAAAATTTCATCTGCTTTTTTATTGTGCATAAATACTTTCAATAGTCTATTTAGGGTGTCTTCAACTTTATAAAGTTCAGAAATCAGTCAAAGGATAATATTCTAGGACTATGCATCTAAGGATCATATCATTGTTCTCTGGTTGAAAAGTCCTACTCCAACATGCTTGTGGGGTACCCAAGGGGCATTATAGTTATAGTAGCTACGAAAGACACATCTACTCATACCCCAAATATAGTTGAGAGATTCTGCCAAGTGAAGTAACATCACTGAAACTTCTTGTTTTTACTTCCAAGGTCAAATATATTCTTGCAAAAAGGAGAGAAAAATAAATAGACCCAACTGATTTCTTTATATTAATTATGTGTGATTATTTCTTTTGGAAAAGTACTTTAAGCTTGCTTCATTGATCAACACTTTCAGAAAAAAATGCACAAAGTAGTATTCTCTGTGTGCTGCCTACAATAATGAAATACAAAAGCCTACAGTATATAAACAATCAAATCTTTTAAATACTTTGAAATCAAAATACAAATGCTTTCTATCTTCCTCTTGGATCACAAATTTTAAGAGAGACCATTCCTCCATAGGAATCAAAAGCAGTCTGATAAGCACAGTTGGTAAATGGTTCCAAAACAGGAAAACAAATGAAAGATGACAACAAATGTAAAATTAGAGGCATCCTCTTGAATCATGAATCCTTTTAGCTTAAGAATTACTGACATCCCAAACTACTGCAGTGACAATCCGCTGCAGTCTACCTTGATCATCCTTTTCACATGAATAGTATTTTCATTTTAAAAGTTATGTATATACAGCAAGCCCATGGAAAACTCAGCAATGTGCATGGCTTTACAGGGAAAATGACAAGCTTCCATTTCTCTTCAGTGGTTATATTGAAAATATAGTGTGTTGAATGATTCACTGGACTTTTTCTTCCAGTTGGAGAGCTGGCTTGTGCCAAAACTGGTGAAATGTATCTTCCATTAACTACCATAGCGCTTTTTAAGAAACAAACTTGAAATTTAGTTTAAAAAAATCATGCTTATATTCCACCAAGTAATAAGGGTAAGATGACTCTTTAGTCCCTTGATTTTCAGATGTCTGTAAAATGTTTTTTCTAGGAAGAAGGTAACTGTGATAATGTAATATCCATAAATGGAACCGAAGGGTTGGATGAAAATAGTTAATATTTTATTTAGTGTTTAATTAAGTGCCCAGCACACAGCCAGGCAGTGTGCTGGGCACTTAAGACATGATTCCTCACTTCTCTCAATGATATGAAATGGATAGTATAATGCCTACTGTATAGATATAAAAACTAAGGTTAAAACTAAAGTTCTTAGAATATAAGTGATATATTCAGATAGTAATTAGCGGAGCTGATTGGGATTTGTCTGCAAAACCATTTCTTTAGACTAAAATATTTTGTCCCCAGGGAATAAAAACATTAAACATTACTTAAGTGGTCATTATGAAACCTGGATTTGAATCTACCTTTACTGATAGCTGGGAGACATTGGGCATCTGTGCCTGAACCTTTGTTCCTCACCCATAAAGTGGAAAACCTAATAATACCTACATCATAGAAGTAAAGATCAAATTATTTAATATCCATATAAATCCTGGACAAACCCCCAAGAACATGCAAGTATTTCCAGCTATTATTCTTTGTGGATCCTCATTTTGTCACTTACAAACTGAGACAATTAAGACTGCTTTGGCTATAATTCTATGACATTTTACCTTGTGATTTAGCATTTTCTTTATTTCTGTCCTGCTCTGCATAGTTTGTGGCCCCCATGCCTAGTCCAGGGATGACCCAAAGAGGAGACTGACTCTTTAACAAATCAGTAACACCAGGTCAAGTTCAACAAACAGAAATGGCATGGAGAAAATCAAGGCCATTTTACCAGCACTGAACACCTACCCCCAGAAATAGCTGTAGCATTCATTACTTCCTTTATTAATTCATTCAGTAAATCTTATTTTGTACCTACTATGTGCCAGCATTATTCATGGGGTGGAAAAATACCCTTCACCTTCATTTAGTTTACGTTCTGATAGAAGAAAAAAAAAACAAACCCTAAGTAGACAAATAAAGAATATAATCTCAGGTAATGATAAGTGTTGCAAATAAATTTTAAAAGCAGCAGGGTAAAGAGAATGATTAGGACTATAATCAAATATGTGAATAAGCAAGGCCTATGAGAGGAGGAAAAATTCCAGCAGAGAACTAAATGAAGTGAGAGATAGAGCCATTTAAAAACCTTGGGGTAAACATTTGGAGCAGAGGAAACAGCAAGCACAAAAGCCCGGGTGTGTGAATAAGATCAGTGTGCTCAAGAAACTGCAGGAAAACAATGTGGCTGGAGTGGAAGAAATGGAAAAATGGTCAAAACGCAGACCTACTAGAGAATGGACTTGAGGACACAGGGAGGGGGAAGGGTAAGCTGGGACAAAGTGAGAGAGTGGCATGGACATATACACACTACCAAATGCAAAACTGATAGCTAGTGGGAAGCAGTCGCATAGCACAGGGAGATCAGCTCAGTGCTTTGTGACCACCTAGAGGGGTGGGATGGGAGGGTGGGAGGGAGGGAGATGCAAGAGGGAAGAGATATGAGAACATATATATATGTATAACTGATTCACTTTGTTATAAAGCAGAAACTAACACACCATTGTAAAGCAATTATACTCCAATAAAGATGTTTAAAAAAAAAAAAGGTCAAAAGACAATTGCTTTGATAGACAAGGGTCAGTTCATGTAGGACCTTGTAGAACAAGCTTCATGCTTAGACTGAGAGTCTTATTTTTACTGTGATCTTCTCTCAAAAGAGAGGTTTGAACACAGAAGTGAAATAAAATGGCTTATATTTTTAAAAGTCAAGTGGCTGTCGTGTGGGGAAGGAAGCAAGTATGGAAACATGAAGAGCAGTCAGGAGACAATTGCAAAAGTCCAGTTGAGAAATGGTGGTTTGAACCAGAGTGGTTGTATTCAGTGGTTGGGTTGGGGATATATGATGCAGGAAGTAGTATTAACAGGATTTGATAAATTGTTGACCATCGAGTGAGAGAAGAATCAAAGAATGATTCCAGGATTGCCACTTATTAAGATGGGGTACAGAAGGAGGACATGGAGCTGAAAATGATACTGTCCACGTGCCTGTACTACCCCTTTTGTGCTCCATCTCTCCTGATGTTTGCTCAGATCTGCCTCAGGTCTTTTTCTCTGACATATTTATCTTCTGGGCTTTCCAAAAATTCCCAGTTCTCCAGGTAGGTCTGATTCGATATCTTTCCCATGTAAAGTTATGATCAAAGCTCAGGTTGAAAGGGAAGAGACAGCACTGAAAAAAATTAGTCTGGAGGTGCAGAAACAGTCATTGTAACTCAATATATAAAGAACACTTTCAAAACTTGACCAAAGGGGGACAGTTGAAAGAAATTAACTGAGTATCTACTTGATGCTTTACCCTGTTTTAGGTACTACAGGAAATTTAATAAAAGCATTAAACATTAACTGCTTCTCAGAAATTAAAATTTTGTTCGAAAACCATACAGTATATGCAGTACAATTGAAAACAAAATAAAAACTTACAATCACATGATTATGGCTGAATCTTAAAAAGTATAAGAATTTAGTGTAGGGCTTCCCTGGTGGCGCAGTGGTTGAGAATCTGCCTGCCAATGCAGGGGACACGGGTTCGAGCCCTGGTCTGGGAGGATCCCACATGCCACGGAGCAACTGGGCCCGTGAGCCACAATTACTGAGCCTGCGCGTCTGGAGCCTGTGCTCCGCAACAAGAGAGGCCGCGATGGTGAGAGGCCCGCGCACCGCGATGAAGAGTGGTCCCCACTTGCTGCAACTAGAGAAAGCCCTCGCACAGAAACGAAGACTCAACACAGCCATAAATAAATAAATAAATAAATAAATAAAAAAGAACGTGAATTTCAAAAAAAAAAAAAAAAAGAATTTAGTGTAGAAAAGATACCTGGGTTCTTATCTGACAGTATCTAGCACAATGACTGGCATACAGCATTCTCAATAATTTTTTTAAATATCGATATATTAATCAGTTGACTCACTAACAGAACCAAACTAGTTGGGATTGACATTATGTAAGAGGAGGACTTTACAAAATTAAACAGTAAGTTATTCTGTGCAAAAAAACATAAAAATAAAAAGTAAAATAAGCCAACTACTGGAATAATAATGAGGTCCAGCAAAGAGCATCATGCTATTTAATTAAAAAAACAATACACAAGAACCAGTCTTTTGCCCTTTCTATCCATATACCACCTCATCAACAGGTAAAGTTTTATCTTTTCTACTCTGTTCATCTCCCCTCATAAGACAGATTTTCCATGAAAGGAGACAAGACCCCCCCTGGGATTTCTACAAAGAGCAGTGTACACTGGCCTCCCTCCACCCACCAAGACTTGCTGCCACCCAGCCCAGAGAAATTTGTGCTCTGCTGCCAAGAATCTCAGGCAGGTATAGAGGTCAATCCCCCCGAGTCTCCCTGTGAGTATGCAGGTCAGCCTATCTGGTTGGCAATTTTGAATATTCAAGGCCATCTGACATAACAGCAGAAAACTTATTTCCTAAAGAAACATTATTCACTGCTTTGATCCTTGGTATCTCTTCTACTGCCTAAAAGAGAAAAGCCACAGCTATTTACCAGATTGTCAACTTCCTCTCTAAGCTGATTTTATCTTTGCCCTCAACTTTAAACCAAATTACAGAGGAAATAGACCACAAGTAAACTGACTTAACGATGAACCCAAGATATAAAATGGTCCAGCTGACAGGAAGAACTCACTCACATAATCTCTGCTACACTGCACATTACAATTCTGAAGTATATTCATTGTCACTTACGCAAACAGCACTTTGGACACTATCCACAAAAAGGCAGGATATACTCCACGTTTTTTTCCGCCCCCCTCTGTACCCATCACACCGTAGGCAGGCTGTTAATATTAATTTGTTTAAGAAAAAGACTGTCTTCCTTGTCTGTCTACTTTCTTTCAAATGGAGCATTCTTTCAAACGGAGCAATGTTTCTCTAAGTTTTCTGTAGAAGGAAAGACCTAAAACATAGTGTCTTCCCTTAGGGGATCCATCAGCCAGCTTCACATTCTACCTCACTTACAAGGTTAAAATCAATATTTAATCCCCGTAGTACAACTGAGCAGTTTGGGGAAATTCACTGATTTATCACAGGGAAAGCAAAAAGCTAAAGAAAATACGTTTCACACATCAGATGGACAATTTTTACTTTCTTTGGATGACCACCAACAAAAAAACTTATCTTCCAGCTGGTCAAGTAAGAACTTGCTCTCTCTCCCTTCTTTATTTGCTAGGGCAGCAACTTTTTCAGACATTTCTTCTCCTTCTCTCTATGCCCCCACAAACTATTGTTAGTAAATACATCAGGAAAGTACTTCATTTATAGGAAGACTTGGTTGTGATCTCCAAAGCCATTTCAAGGCATGAATCTTCAGTGGGATATTTTTTTCCTCCTCCTTTATGGTTGAAAGTTAGGAAAGCTGTTGCCTGCTTGCACAGAAGCCTCTCCAAGCAGTCAGATCATATTCCAGTTTGGTGAGAAAGCCTTTGATTAAGCCAGCTTTCTCTTTCCCTGCTATGACAGACAGGCCCCGGAGAAAGATATCTGCCTCCTTGGGAGGGTCAAGTGGCTGTTACTAGGTGCTCTCATGTTAGAACAGAACTGACTTTTCTGGAATACGTTCTCAGACCAGAGAGAGAAAGAATGAAGGTGGAAAACTGACCCCAAAGGGGAAAAAAGTCCAAAATTTAATAATTTTCCACAGAGATTTTTCTATCACTCAGGTCCTACTTAGAAATGCATACACATTCACACACACAAACACCTACACCTCCCTTCGCATGCAAGTTTAATTTAAATACAATATAATGGTTGTAATTTCTCCAAAATGAGATTTGTTTTTAAAAACTTGTTGCAAAAAAGCAGCATCCTACTTTTCTCATGATGTGAAATCACTCTTAACACATATATATTGGCAGGTGATACAGTGACTGTTAAAGAAAAATCAAACAGGACCAGATGGGCAGACAAAAGTAGATTTTATTCCAATACTGTCACCAGCACTAGAGGACAGAACAGATGAAATGTGGATACTCAGCTCTGCTGATACAAAGGGTGGGGGATTTTCTTTTTTAAGATCTTTATTAGAGTATAATTGTTTTACAATGGTGTGTTATTTCTGCTGTATCACAAAGTAAATCAGCTATACATATACATATGTCCCCATATCTCTTTCCTCTTGCATCTCCCTCCCTCCCACCCTCCCTATCCCACCCCTCTAGGTGGTCACAAAGCACCGAGCTGATCTCCCTGTGTTTTGTGGCTGCTTCCCACTAGCTACCAGTTTTACATTTGGTAGTGTATATATGTCCATGCCACTCTCTCACTTCATCCCAGCTTACCCTTCCCCCTCCCCATGTCCTCAAGCCCACTGTCTACGACTGCGTCTTTATTCCTGTCATGCCCCTAGATTCTTCAGAACCCCCCTTTTTTTTTTTTAGGTTCCATATATATGTGTTAGCACACGGTATTTTTCTCTTTCTGACTTAATTCACTCTATAGGACAGACTTTAGGTCCATCTCCTCACTACAAATAACTCAATTTCGTTTCTTTTTATGGCTGAGTAATATTCCATTGTATATATGTGCCACATCTTCTTTATCCATTCATCTGTCAATGGACACTTAAGTTGCTTCCATGTCCTGGCTATTGTAATAGTGCTGCAGTGAACATTGTGGTACATGACTCTTTTTGAATTATGGTTTTCTCAGGGTATATGCCCAGTAGTGGGATTGCTGGGTCGTATGGTAGTTCTATTTTTAGTTTTTTAAGGAACCTCCATACTGTTCTCCATAGTGGCTGTATCAATTTACATTCCCACCAACAGTGCAAGAGGGTTCCCTTTTCTCCACACCCTCTCCAGCATTCACTGTTTGTAGACTTTTTGATGATGGCCATTCTGACCGGTGTGAGGTGATACCTCATTGTACTTTTGATTTGCATTTCTCTAATGATTAGTGATGTTGAGCATCCTTTCATGTGCTTGTTGACAATCTGTATATCTTCTTTGGAGAAATGTCTATTTAGATCTTCTGCCCATTTTTGAATAGGGTTGTTTGTTTTTTGGATATTGAGCTTCATGTGCTGCTTGTATATTTGGAGATTAATCTTTTGTCAGTTGCTTCATTTGCAAATATTTTCTCCCACTCTGGGGGTTGTCTTTTCATCTTGTTTATGGTTTCCTTCGCTGTGCAAAAGCTTCTAAGTTTCATTAGGTTCCATTTGCTTATTTTTGTTTTTATTTCCCTTTCTCTATGAGGTGGGTCAAAAAGGATCTTGCTGTGATTTATGTCATAGAGTGTTCTGCCTATGTTTTCCTCTAAGAGTTTTCTAGTGTCTGACCTTACATTTAGGTCTCTAATCCATTTTGAGTTTATTTTTGTGTATGCTGTTAGGGAGTGTTCTAATTTCATTCTTTTACATGTAGCTGTCCAGTTTTCCCAGCACCACTTATTGAAGAGGCTCTCTTTTCTCCATTGTATATTTTTGCCTCGTTTATCAAAGATTAGGTGACCATATGTGCATGGTTTTATCTCTGGGCTTTCTGTCCTGTTCCATTGATCTACGTTTCTGTTTTTGTGCCAATACCATATTGTCTTGATTACTGTAGCTTTGTAGTATAGTCTGAAGACAGGGAGCCTGATTCTTCCAGCTCCATTTTCTTTCTGAAGATTGCTTTGGCAATTTGAGATCTTTTGTGTTTCCATACAAATTGTGAAATTTTTTGTTCGAATTCTGTGAAAAATACCATTGGTAATTTGATAGGGATTGCATTGAACCTGTAGATTGCTTTGGGTAATATAGTCACTTTCACAGTTGATTATTCCAATCCAAGAACATGGTATATCTCTCCATCTATTTGTATCATCTTTAATTTCTTTCATCAGTGTCTTATACTTTTCTGCACACAGGTATTTTGTCTCCTTAGGTAGGTTTATTCCTAGGTATTTTATTCTTTTTGTTGCAATAGTAAATGGGAGTGTTTCCTTAATTTCTCTTTCAGATTTTTCATATTATTGTATAGGAATGCAAGAGATTTCTGTGCATTAATTTTGTATCCTGCTACTTTTACCAAATTCATTGATTAGCTCTAGTAGTTTTCTGGTGGCATCTTTAACATTCTCTATGCATCGTATCATGTCATCTACAAACAGTGACAGCTTTACTTCTTCTTTTCCGATTTGGATTCCTTTTATTTCTTTTTCTTCTCTGATTGCTGTGCCTAAAACTTCCAAAACTATGTTGAATAATAGTGGTGAGAGTGCACAACCTTGTCTTGTTCCTGATCTTAGTGGAAATGATTTCAGTTTTTCACCACTGAGAACAATGTTGGCTGTGGGTTTGTCATATATGGCCTTTATTATGTCACGATAAGTTCCCTCTATGCCTACTTTCTGGAGGGTTTTTATCCTACATGGGTGTTGAGTTTTGTCGAAAGCTTTTTCTGCATCTATTGAGATGATCATATGGTTTTTCTTCTTCAATTTGTTAATATGGTGTATCACATTGATTGATTTGCGTATATTGAAGAATCCTTGTATTTCTGGGATAAACCCCAATTGATCATGGTGTATGATCCTTTTTATGTGCTGTTGGATTCTGTTTGCCAGTATTTTGTTGAGGATTTTTGCATCTATGTTCATCAGTGATATTGGCCTACAGTTTTCTTTTTTTGTAACATCTTTGTCTGGTTTTTGTATCAGCATGATTGTGGCCTCATAGAATGAGTTTGGGAGTGTTTTTCCCTCTGCTATATTTTGGAAGAGTTTGAGAAGGGTAGGTGTTAGCTCTTCTCTAAATGTTTCAAAGAATGTACCTGTGAAGCCATCTGGTCCTGGGCTTTTGTTTGTTGGAAGATTTTTAATCAAAGTTTCAATTTCAGTGCTTGTGACTGGTGTGTTTATACTTTCTATTTCCTCCTGGTTTAGTCTTGGAAGGTTGTGCTTTTCTAAGGATTTGTCCATTTCTTCCAGGTTGTCCATTTTACTGGCTTATAGTTGCTTGTAGCAATCTCTCATGGTCCTTTGTATTTCTGCAGCGTCGGTTGTTACTTCTCCTTTTTCATTTCTAATTCTATTGACTTGAGTCTTTTTCCTTTTTTTCTTGATGAGGCTGGCTAATGGTTTATCAATTTTGTTTATCTTCTCAAAGGACCAGCTTTTAATTATATTGATCTTTGCTATCATTTCCTTAATTTTTTTTCATTTATTTCTAATCTGATTTTTATGATTTCTTTCCTTCGATAAGTTAGTTGTTTTTTTTGTTCTTCTTTCTCTAATTGCTTTAGGTGTAAGTTTAGGTTGTTATTTGAGATGTTTCTTGTTTCTTGAACTAGGATTGTATTGCTATGAACTTCCTTCTTAGAACTGCTTCTGCTGCATCACGTAGGTTTTGGGTCATCGTGTTTTCATTGTCATTTGTTTCTAGGTATTTTTTGATTTCCTCTTTGATTTCTTCAGTGATCTATTGGTTATTTAGATTTAGTAGTGTATTGTTTAGCCTCCATGTGTTTGTATTTGTAGTTTTTTTCCTGTAATTGATATCTAGTCTCATAGCTTTGTGGTCAGAAAAGATACTTGATTTGATTTCAATTTTCTTAAATTTACCAAAGCTTGATTTGTGACCCAAGATATGATCTATCCTGAAGAATGTTCCATGAGCACTTGAGGAGAATGTGTATTCTGTTGTTTTTGGATGGAAAGTACTATAAATATCAACCAAGTTCATCTTGTTTAATGTGTCATTTAAAGCTTGTGTTTCCTTATTTATTTGCATTTTGGATTACCTGTCCATTGGTGAAAGCAGGGTGTTAAAGTCCCTAATATTACTGTGTTACTGTTGATTACCCCTTTTATGGCTGTTAGTATTTGCCTTATGTACTGAGGTGCTCCTATATTGGATGCATAAATATTTGCAATTTTTATATCTTCTTCTTGGATCAATCCCTTGATCATTATGTAGTGTCCTTCCTTGTCTCTTGTAATAGTCTTTATTTTAAAGTCATTTTTTTCTGATATGAGAATTGCTACTCCAGCTTTGTTTTGATTTCCATTTGCATGGAATATCTTTTTCCATCCCCTCACTTTCAGTCTGTATGTGTCCCTAGGTCTGAAGTGGGTCTCTTGTGGACAGCATATATATGGGTCCTGTTTTTGTATCCATTCAGCCAGTCTGTGTCTTTTGGTTGGAGCATTTAATCCATTTACATTTAAGGTAATTATCAACATGTATGTTCCTATTACCATTTTTAATTGTTTTGGGTTTGTTATTGTAGGTCTTTTCCTTCTCTTGTGTTTCCTGGCTAGAGAAGTTCCTTTAGCATTTGTTGTAAAGCTGGTTTGGTGGTGCTGCATTGTCTTAGCTTTTGCTTCTCTGTAAAGTTTTTAATTTCTCTGTCTAATCTGAATGAGATCCTTGCTGGGTAGAGTAATCTTGGTTGTAGGTTTTACACTGTCATCACTTTAAATATGTCCTGCCATTCCCTTCTAGCTTGCAGAGTTTCTGCTGCAAGATCTGCTGAATCTTATGGGGTTTCCCTTGTATGTTATTTGTTGCTTTTCCCTTGTTGCTTTTAATATTTTTCTTTGTATTTAATTTTTGATAGTTTGATTAATATGTGTCTTGGTGTGTTTCTCCTTGGATTTATCCTGTACGGGATTCTTTGCACTTCCTAGACTTGATTGACTATTTCCTTTCCCGTGTTAGGGAAGTTTTCAACTATAATCTCTTCAAATATTTTCTCAGTCCCTTTTTTTTCTCTATTCTTCAGGGACCCCTATAATTCGAATGTTGGTGTGTTTAATGTTGTCCCAGAGGTCTCTGTGACTGTCCTCAATTCTTTTCATTCGTTTTTCTTTATTCTGCTCTGTGGTAGTTACTTCCAGTATTTTATCTTCCAGGTCACTTATCCTTGCTTCTGGCTTCAGTTATTCTGCTATTGATTCCTTCTAGAGAATTTTTAATTTCATTTATTGTGTTTTTCATCATTGTTTGTTTGCCCTTTAGTTCTTCTAGGTTCTTGTTAAACAATTATTGTATTTTCTCCATTCTGTTTCCAAGATTTTGGATCATCTTTACTATCATTACTCTGAATTCTTTTTCAGGTAGACTGCCTATTTCCTCTTCATTTGTTTGTTCTGGTGGGTTTTTGCCTTGCTCCTTCATCTGCTGTGTGTTTCTCTGTCTTCTCATTTTGCTTAACTTACTGTGTTTGGAGTCTCCTTTTTGCAGGCAGCAGGTTTGTAGTTCCTGTTGTTTTTGGTGTCTGCCCCTAGTGGCTAAGGTTGGTTCAGCGGTTTGTGTAGGCTTCCTAGTGGAGGGGACTGGTGCCTGTGTTCTGATGGATGAGGCTGGATCTTGCCTTTCTGGTGGGCAGGACCATGTCTGGTGGTGTGTTTTGGGGTTGATGTGAACTCATTATGATTTTAGGCAGCCTCTCTGCTAATGGGTGGGGTTGTGTTCCTGTCTTGCTAGCTGTTTGTCATGGGGTATACAGCACTGGAGCTTGCTGCTCATTGAGTAGAGCTGGTTCTTAGTGTCGAGATGGAGATCTCTGGGAAAGTTCTCACTGAATGATATCACACGGGGCTGGGAGTTCTCTGGTGGACCAATGTCCTGAACTCAGCTCTCTCCTCAGAGGCTCAGCCCTGACACCTGGTTAGAGCATCAAGACCCTGTCAGCCACACAGCTCAGAAGAAAAGGGAGAAAAGATAAAAAAAAGAAAAAAAGAAAATAAATAAAATAAAATAATTACCCCAAAAAAATGTGTTTAATTATTAACACAAAAAAATTAAAAAGTAATTTTAAAAAAAGGAGAGCAACCAAACCAATAAACAAATCCACCAATGATAACAAGTGCTAAAAACTATTCTAAAGAAAACCAGACAGACAGAACCCTAGGACAAATGGTAAAAGCAAACCTATACAGACAAAATCACACAAAGAAGCATACACATACACACTCACAAAAAGAGAAGAATGAAAAAAAATATATATATATATATATTAAAAAAACAGAAGAGAGTTACCAAATCAATAAACAAATCCACCAGTGATAATAAGCTCTAAATACTGAACTAAGATAAACATAAAACTAGAAACAAATTAGGCAAATAAAGCAAACCCCAATTCTACAGTTGCTCCCAAAGTCCACCACCTCAGATTTGGGATGATTCATTGTCTGTTCAGGTATTCCACAGATGCAGGGTACATCAAGTTGACTGTGGAGATTTAATCCACTGCTCCTGAGGCTGCTGGGAGATATTTCCCTTTCTCTTCTTTGTTCGCACAGCTCCTGGGGTTCAGCTTTGGATTTGGCCCCACCTCTGCATGTAGGTCACCTGAGGACGTCTGTTCTTCACCCAGACAGGAGGGGGTTAAAGCAGCAGCTGATTAGGGTGCTCTGGCTCACTCAGGCCAGGGGGAGGGTGGGGTATGGAATGCAGGGTGAGCCTGCAGCAGCAGAGGCCAGAGTGATGTTGCAACAGCCTTAGGCACTGTGTGTTCCCAGTGTGTTCTCCTGGGGAAGTTGTCCCTGGATCACGGGACCCTGGCAGTGGCGGGCTGCACAGGCTCCCAGGAGGGGTGGTGTGGAGAGTGACCTGTGCTCGCACACAGGCTTCTTGGTGGCGGCAGCAGCATCTTTAGAGTTTCACACCCATCTCTGGGGTCCGCGCTGATAGCCGTGGCTCGCGCCTGTCTCTGGAGCTCGTTTAGGCGGTGCTCTGAATCCCCTCTCCTCGCTCACCCTGAAACAATGGTCTCTTGACTCTTAGGCAGTTCCAGACTTTTTCCCGGAATCCCTCCCGGCTAGCTGTGGCGCACTAGCCCCCTTCAGGATGTGTTCACGCAGTCAACCCCAGTCCTCTCCCTGGGATCTGACCTCCGAAGCCCGAGCCTCAGCTCTCAGCCCCTGCCTGTCCCGGCGGGTGAGCAGACAAGCCTCTCAGGCTGGTGAGCGCTGGTTGGCACCGATCCTCTGTGCGGGAATCTCTCCGCTTTGCCCTCTGCACCCCTGTTGCTGCGCTCTCCTCCGTGGCTCCGAAGCTTCTCCCAGGCGGGAGATTTTTAAGTGCTGGGGTGAGCTAGTGGAAAAGTATTGGAGGATGCTGGGGCGGGGAGTTTGATCAATGGGATGTATCCTGAGTTTGCAAATGATTTTCTCTGTGATTAGTTCATCTTCATTTACTAGTTGGTGGCCAAAGTTAGTATACTACCCTCCACAGAGACTGTGAGATGGGGTGCTCTCTCCTTCTATGTTTACATTTCAGAGAGATAGTTCCCACGTCCTTGAGAAAGACTTTTCCTGGGTTGTAAACTTACAAGAGGCTGGGAAAAGATTTACATCTCAAAGGGGCAAAGAAAGAACATACAATGGCAAGTTTTCCAAAGTAAATGCTCTATCTAGGAAAAGAGAGGGCAGGGAGGGATCTATAGTCAGGAGAAAACATGTCTACACACATATATATAAATTCCTACATGTGTCAGATGTAATGACAGGTACTTTCACACGTAGATATTTTTCATGATTGCTTGTTCCCTTCTCCCTCCTTCTTAGCATCTTCTTCTCTGGTTCCTTTCCGAGTTTTCAAGTTCTTCCCCCTTTCAAGTTTTGATGATTTGGATATACTTAGGTATAAATTTAAGTTAATAGTTAATACATGCTGTCATCAGAGGCACTTCCATTAAATCCTTTTGTCTAAGAACTGGTATGAACCTGTCTGAAAGAAATGCCCATTATTCAACCAAAAATTGTTAAAAATAAACAAATAATTGGTTGTACAGGCAACCCGCAGACCACACCATGTGAGTATCTCCCCCCACCCAATTCTCCAGCACTCCCATTCTACTCTTAGCTTTACTAACAGGGCCATTTCTAGATATTAGGGTTTTTTTTAATTCCCTAAATTTTACACTGACACTCTTCCACACCCCCAGGCTGATGACTGCCTGAGATGAGAGCTTGAGGTTACATCTCAGGGAGAGCAAGGAAAAAGATTGCTCATGGGGGGGGTCACTGAAATCAAACCATAGGCCTGCAGCTCTTTCTGCCTCAAGCTGTTTTGTCCATCTGAGCGCTAACCTTCATTGAATCCCACCTTTGTGTGTTGCTGAGGGCAGCCTATTGAAGGCGTGGCTGTCTGGGAGAAAACTGAAGCAAACCTCTGGGGGGTCGGGGGGAGACAGGAGGATTATTATGGCCTTTCAAGTTCTAACAGAAAGATTTCAGAAGAGTTTCAGTGGGTTGCAAATCAGAAGGAGACATTTTAAGAAAATTTTAAAACTCTGTTAAGCCGCCTTTTTGGACACAGTTTGACTAAAAATAACTACTAAAACCTTAAGTGCTAGACTTTGGGAATTCATCATTGACTCAGAAATGGTTAAATGTATCAAAATTGACCAGACTGCCAAGGGAATAGACTCCTAGAAAAATATACTGTGGGGAAGCCATTTCTCCTTAGGCTCTGTTTGATGGAAAATGACTCTGACTAAATCATTTAGTAAGATTGTTCTTTGTCTCTTTAAAAGGCAACAGAAGGCTCAGGGGGAAAAAAAATCTCTTAACTGGGTATCAGTAGGTTCTGAATTCAATTCAATGTTTTTGAACACCTACCATGCAAGAGGCATTGTGCTAAGAAACACATCAGGGAAAAAAACACAATCCCTCTTGCATAAGCTGTAACACAAAGGATATAAACAGGATTTTAATAGCTACAATTAAAGTCAGAAAGGTATTAAAAGGCATGAAAGTGACAATCCGGTGTCACGGGGCTCAGAAAATTAACAGATTTTGGGAGTAAGAAAAGCTTTATGAAAAACGTGGCATTTGAGTTGTCCTCCAAGGAAAACTCTGTGGTCTAGCCCACAGGGGGCTTGCCTAGAATCTCCCCCAGGGAGTTAGAATTGTCCGTAAAGGCACGTCAAGACTCCACCTGGAATATTTAGTCCAAACACAATTATCCTGGGCCTGTGGAGACATCACACAGGTTAATTGGTGGGGCTTCCATAAATTAGCCAGCTGTCACAAACTGTTAGGGTTAACAGGATTGCTGTTAAACCAGCAATGACAGTAACAGAACTTGGTACCAAAGGAACACTCCTCAAGTTCCTTATTGATCATACTTCATTTTTGCAGCTATTCTTAAATAATTTCCACAAGGAAAATTCACTCTTTAAAAACTGCGTAGAGTACAGTAGGTGGAATGCACTGGAAGTTCTGTGCAATGGAGCCATTAACAGCTGAAGTACAGTGATCTAGATCAATGGTCACATACCATGGCCTGCAGGCCTTTTTTTTGTACAGTAAGGTAAAATTGGTTTGTATGTCATTAAGGTTGTTAAAACTAAAACTAAAATTTTTAAAAAAGAATATGTGACAATGAAGACTGTGTGTGGCCATCACGGTCTAAAATATCTACTACCTGACCCTGGTTTTTAACAGAAAATATTTGCCAACCCCGGTCTAGATGGTAAATATCTGAGGTTTGATAGCAGAGAAATCACCAACAATTTAGTGTTTACACATTAGTATTAAAATATTTAAAAACAAGTAATGTGAAATACCCTCAAAAGCATTTTTACATGGTCATAATTGAAAACACTCTAAATGGCATATATGGAAACACTGAGGCAGAGAGATAGTAAGATAACAATGCACAGTAAAAACCAGATTTCCAAATCGAAATTCTTTCATTTTAACTCCTAGATGAGGCATGCTAATGATGGTTTATTTGTTTAACAAGCATTTATTAAGCACCCTATATGTATGTGTATATATGCATGGATGGATGGATGGATGGATAGATGATAGACGGATAGATAGATAGATAGTATTTGGCACTGCTTTAACAGGTATGATGTAGAAAATGGTACCCCTTTGAAACTTATAATCTATATAAGCACATCAGAGAAAGCTTCAACACACATAAGCACATAAGAAACAACAGGTCACATAAAAAAGGGTTAAGGGCACAACAGTCAGGAGGAGTCACTGCCAAATGGGCCAACCAGTGCAAACTCATTGAAGGGCACCAGTCTTGAACTGCCTTAACAAAACTGTGTGATGTATCAGGAGAAGGAAAGAAGATTTCCATATGGAGGAAACAAGAACAAGAGTCAGGAAGATACTAAGGGGGAAAAGAAGCCATGCGCTAATTTCAGAAACAGCAAGAGAGATTGAGGTTATAAATTCAGGCGATGGCATATAGAATAGGACAAATTGAAAGCTTTGGGAAACTTTTTAAACAGTTTATAAATTTTTTTCAAATTAAAACTTGCTTTCTCTTTGTAATACTACAACAGAAATGTCGATAATGTGAAGCAAGCATGGTGCTGAGGATGTATATTAACTCCGGTCATGGTCATAGAAATCTTTTGAGGTATGAAATATGAAATATTAACACCCTTTTACTGCTGAGACCCTGATGCTCGGGGAGGGGAAAAGAAAGCAGGAGTCAGTGCAGATCTCCTAGCATCTAATGTGAATGCTCTTAGTCACTCTGCTAGAATAAACATCTTCTTGTTCAAGTTCAAAGGGAACTTGGCAGTTTATGACAAAAACAGAGCAGAAGTGGCAAGCCCTATAAGGAAAAAAATTATGCCCAACAATAGTACCTAGGCCTTTAATTCAAACTCTTAGTGCATGCCTGGAAAGGGGGTTCATGACAAGCGTGCATTTTGAGGGTTCGGGCTAGATGCAAATGAGGAAATGAGACTGAAATTGTAACCAAGTAATAAAAGAAAAAATTAATAAAACCCTTATCAGAAAATGAGACACTTGTAATGACCTCAGAGTTTTACTTTACCCAAATTTTATAAAAGGCAAGAAGCAAAGCATGTGCGGAAATCATGTATTTCAATGTGTCAGTCACCTTTCTTTTTCCCTGCCACTGATGGCATGCACTCCTTTGCCTTTATTTTCTGACACTGCAGGAAAAGGCATGTTTGATAAAACATATAAAATGCAACTGATCACCCAAACCTTTAGACAAATATTTCAGTTCCAGAATGCTTATAGCGTGTGTTTTGATGCTTCTAAATTACCATATGTTTTTATTGTAAACAGGGACTGTTTTGTTTGTTGAATAGCGATGATACGTTATGTTGACTGTTTCTGACATCATATTGAGTTTGAAACTTGCGAGGGAAAAAGTAACCTCTGAATAGTCCCAACTTGCCTTCTCTGTTTTAGAGACAGAAGCCATTTGCATTTTACCAGCTACTGTTACTGCACTGTCTTTTTCAAATTCACTTCAATTTCCATTGGGCAAAATCAAAGAGGTAAATAATTTGTTTCAACCTATGAATACTGATTAATAAACTTCTAAAAAATTCTCCACTCCACGTTGTTAAATGGCTAAGAAAAGTATGGCCAGAACCATGAATTCATAACACTCTTAGTTTTTATCTCAGAGTGCAACCCATCTTACTTTAAAAGCTTGAAAACAATCCTTCATGCAACTGAATCCTGGCTGGAGTTGCGTGGGGTGATGCAGCAAAGACTGTAATGAATGACTCCAACATCCCAGAACGATGTCTGCCTGACAGAGCAATGTATACACACCCGTGCCTGCCTTTTATTCGGCAGCACCAAGCGTACAATTCTCCAGTGAGCCCAGGAGTCAGAAACTGTCAACTACAAAGAAATGGTTGGCAGACTGAATGAATATTTTTGTGTAATTATCACAGCATCCACCAGCGCAAAGACTCCAGAATGGTGTACACAAATGTTAGTGTCCTTTCCCTGCATAAAACACCCATTTTTACACTGCATGATATCAATGACTAACAGAGGTGATGAGGCAGGATGCCGGCAATTTATTTTGCCAGGCGCATGTGACCCAAGATGTTACTCATCACTGAACAGCGACTGCTTTTGCCAAAAGAGTTGTTTTCAAATATTTGAGTCTCAGGTTTTCTTTGGCCATCCGAGAGCCCCCTTCTCCCCTAGCTTTATATATAGTCCTAAAGGACAATGCTCAGGGCATTAAGCAGTTACAAGCTCCCCAGAAAAGCTCCTTTCTAGAGTCCCTCTTCCTTATATATAAAAATGAAGTTGATAGATATTCTAGCTCGGATATTTTATGATCTCGGAACACCCATATTTCCAATCAGTAAAACCTTCAGAGGGGTAGTGCCAAACTTGATGGCTTGGTGAATGCATTGTGAGTGGCACCAGCAAATCCACTTGTACCAGTTCCTTAGGCTGTTGAAAGAGGAGAGAAATAAGAATGACCACCTCCCTTGCAGAGTGATGAAGTTCTTTTCTGAACCACAATCCTTCTAGAACAGTATCATCTCACGTTTTTGGTGAGGTCAGACACTCATTTGAAAATCGAAAAAGGATTTGCATCTGCTTGGCAGAAAAGTACTACAGGCAAGAAGTGCACACAAACCCCTACACATGCTGACTTCATGGGCATGTGACCTGTGCAGTCACACAGAGTTCCTTGCTTAGAAGGTTCTCATGCTTGCCTTAATACTCTGATGTTGCCATCTTGAATTCTTAATAATTTCACCTTTGAATTTGTGTTTTGTAAGAGAAGTCCAGTGGGATAATGGAATATGAGCAGAGGAGAATGGGAAATATGCATGTCCCCTGTCCATGCCACTCCATCTGCATATAGAATTCACAATGCCCATGGGCACAGAATTCCAGTGGACCCCTGATGTGTGGGCATTCACCAAGACTCAAAGCAAGGACAAGGTAAACATGAACATCTACTACTGAGTAGGCAGGGTGCCAACAGCCCCAAGAGGCCACGCTTTCAAATCAAATCAGAACTTTCTTCAAATGCAGAAAGAAGACAAATGACCAAGGAGCCCTATTGTATCCTTTCTTATTTCTGTTGCTTCCCTGAATTAGCCAATCACCTACACTGAAAATGATGACATAGAAGGAAAAGACAGGGCAACCCATAATTCCTTTAAGTCCTTCTTTACTCATCAGAAAGCCATAGGTAGTGAGTGTTGATAGGCTGTATGTGTATCAAGAAATGAAGTAAAATCAGTTGAGTTAGTTTTGTGCAGTGTTTCTACTGTTCTGACAAGAACAAAATATACATGCACAAACTACAAAATAAGAACTGTGCAAAAGTGGTAATTCTGCATACAAGTTAAGTGCTTTTTAATAAAAAATATTTGCCTTTAAAACTTGCAATGCACAATACAAATATGAATGGTAAAATGCAGGCTAATAATTTTAAATGTTTTCATTTCTCTTTATTGAGGAATTAAAAATGGCAAGTTGAAAGACAAGCCATGGAAAAAAGGAAAACTTTTGTATTTTAGTACCTTAAAGGTACTATAGCTTCTAAAAAAAAAAAAAAAAAAAGTACTTTCTTGCTGTTTTTTGAACTAAGGGCCTCATATATTCATTTTGCACTGAAACCCAGAAATTATGTAGCCAGCCCTGCTTCTACAAATATTTTACATACAATTTCAAGAGATTCCCATATCCTTACAAGGTGGGAAGAAGTTAAGAGGATATATATCCATATATATGTAATTGTATTAGTTTGCTTGGGCTGCTGTAACAAATACTACAGACTGGGGATTACTTAGAGAGTGATTATTGGTACTGTCAAAATGCAAAGATTTTGTTAGAGTTAACTCCTTTCTCTAATTCTCTTACTACCTCTCACCTGAGGGGTCTCTTGAAGTATCTCGTGACTTAAGATAGCCCTTACTCTTTTTTAAAAGAAGAATTTTATAATACAGCATAAACAGTAACAAAGATAAAATGAATTTAAAGACTTCTATGCTAATAAACTGAGATTGCTCTTTAATTATCCAGAGCTCTCAAAACAACAATTGTCTATGCTTCAGTGTTCTACATTGTTTTTTAATGAATACACGTCAAGAAAGCATTATATGTATCTACTTGATTCCATGAAGTTAATTCCATTAATGTGTCTAAATACTTTCTGGCCCTTATCTAAAATTAATCTCTAATAGAATTTAGAGCCTTTAAATTATTTCTGTTCTCAGAAACCTGTAAATCTTGTTCCCAGAAATTAACCAAAGAGGAGGAAATATGGGCTGCAATTTTGAGAAGCACACACACCAGGCAGGGTAGCACAATCTTTTCTTGCCCCCAATAATTTCTGAATACCAGAAGTACAATGAGGGAAGGTGGAAAAATTATTTGGCTCCTGATGTCCACAAGATCCAACACATTTAAACTCATTTTTAGACCATGTAAAAATAGCATTCTTTTCATATATGGATGGTATGTATTTTGCCCACCAGATTCAGTAAGAAGGGAACTATGACCAGAAGATGTGAGTTTTAGCACAATTTCTGACACTAATTAAGTCCATGGCCCATGATAGCTTAGCCATTCCATTTCTCTTTCTTCTTCTCTCAAGGGAGGGTAGTGACACAGACCCTATCCAGCCTTTAGGCTGCTTTTAAGAATGAAGAGAATGTCTGAAAGCCTCTGAAGATGCAATCATAAATCATACAACAATTTGCAACAGCGTTTTAAAAGACTATTTCACCAGACTAATTTTTCAACTAATATTTGAGTTGCTCCAATCAACTTCAAAATGTTCCTCCATGCACGTGTACCAGTGTTGAAGTAAGCGAGTAGTATCCCTAATCCATAAGGTTAATTGTTGCATTCTCTGGGTATACTGTGGACAAATAATTTAATATCTTCAATATTATTTACTGAGCATAAACATGATATTATGTATTTGGGTAAGTGAAGTTTAAAGAAGTGTTTAAGACTCACTTCTCTCAAATTGAATAAATACTATTAAGAATCTATTTCACTAAGTAGATTTTGTGTTCAGATTCCATCTCAAGCCTTGGGATGCTAAAGAAGACAGTAAATAAAAACCATAAGAATTTGAAAGCTAAAACTCATTTAGTCAGAACAGCTAGGCTCTGTCAGAGCTTCCAGCTTTCAATTGCACTTCTTAAGTCAAAACAAAAAGTGGCTTTATTCCAAGTAGATACACAATCCAATGCTGAACAAAAAGATACAAGGCCTACAGTAAGTTTTGTCAGTTTTTTTAAACTGTATTTTATGTATCAAGACTAATGAATGTCATGTTACATAAGTCAACACTGATATTGGTACATCCGAAGTTTGTTAAGTGAAGAAATTGCGAGTTTTGTTGACTTTACAATCAGTTTTACAATAATTCAGTGTCCTGCCCCCAATCTCTATAACCATCATATGAGCATTTGAGAAACAGATTTCCTGATCCTGCCACAGATTTACTAAATCAAGTTCTCCAAAAGTGGGGCCCAGGAATCTATATATTTAAAGCTCCCATGTGTTTCTGAAATCATTCAGTTTTGGGAACCACTAAATTCATAGTTCTGAATCTGGAGCACATACACAATAGAAACCAAGTATACCCAAAGACTTCCTGCTGTTTGTGGGAAGTTGCTAAATTTCACTGTTTGCTTGTTTTCAACTAAAAACTAATATCTCCTTGTGAACTTGAGGGTTATATGTCATTGGCAGATGTTTTTATTTGATTCGTTTCAACTAACTGTAACAGAGTACATTGGCTCTCAGATTTTAATGTGTATTAGAATCACCTGGGGTTTTGCTAAAATTCAAATTTCTGGGACCCATCAGATACAATAACTCAGTAAATTCAATGTAGGAGAGTGGAACTGACATTTTTAACAGCACCCCAGACTCTTTAAAAATCCAACTGAAGTAATGCTGCTGTAGTATGTGCAATGTGTTCTTAGATCCTACCCTGCTTTTGTATGGTGATTTGTAATTTATGCAGAACATTCATATTCATGCTGTCATTTTATCTTCACAGGCAGAGAGATGGGATAGGTATCATTGATTCCACATTACAGATAAAGTTAAAAATGTGACAAATATTAGGTACCAGCAGCTCCAGGAATCAAAACTAACACCATGTTCAGTGCTCCTTCCAAGAGTAAAAACCAAAAAAAAAAAAGGAAAATTATAATGTGCTGACCAAATCTGATAGTTGCTTAACTAATGATATTCAGAAATTAATTTCAAAGAAAATTTGGAAGAACGTTGGATACATTGAGTATCTTAAACAAAATCTAAATCCAAATTCCTCTCTCAATTCAACAAATTTTAGAGAATCTACTTTGTGCTAGATACCACGGTAGGAACTAGTAATATTCCAAGATTCAATTTGTCAGAAATGAAATGGATATTAAATGATTATGAAAAGTGTGAGGAGTGTTGAAAAATATGGGGGAGGTGTTTTGGACTGAATGTCTGTGTTCCCCCCAAATTCATATGTTGAAGCTGTAAACCCCAGGGTGGCTGTATTTAGAGATGGGACCTCTAAGAAAGTAATTAAGGTTAAATGAAGTCATAAGGGTGAGGCACTGATCTGATAGGACCAGCGTCCTTAAAAGAAGAAACACCACAGAAACACACTCTCTCTCTCCCTCTCTCTCTCTTCCTCTCTCCCTCCGCTCCCATGTGCACACACCAAGGAAAGGCCATTGAAGAAATAGTAAGAACAGCAGTCATCTACAAGATAGGAAGAGTGGCTCACCAGAAATTGAATTTGTTGCCACTTTGATCATGGATATCTAGCCTCCAGAACTGTGAGAAAATAAATTTCTCTTTTTTAAGTCACCCAGTAGGTGGTTTTATTTTGTTTTTTAATAATAGCCCAAGCAGACTAACACAAGAGGGAAGACCTAGACCCTAAGTGCAATGGTTGAATTTAGCAGTGTCTGGTATAAGGCCTGAAGTTAAGACCCAATATTATGGGCCTTTACATCTGGTCAAACCAGAAAGACCTCGAATGACCTAACTGCAAGTTCCTATCCCTACTCCACTCCCATAGATCCAGTCTATAGCCAAACAACCTTCCTTAACAAAGCAACCGGGCATAGTTCCTGCCTATTGCTGAGTAGTGAGTTTCAATTCCCTTCCAGTTCATGGAATTATTCAACACAGAAATCACATCCTCCCATGGGAACCAGGGGCCATTCCATCCTCTTGATATTTTTAAAAAACCTGGGCAATGAGTAATGGGATTAATAAACTTTTGTTGATCTCAGCTGTCCAGTGTCAGGTATTATGTGTTCAGTCATCCCCATAACCGCAGGGTGGGAATCCCTCTTTCACTAATGGGATGAAGAAGAGGAGATTAAAACACAGTGAACGTGCTGGATCTGCCCACCACAGATACTCGAAAGGTCTAATTTAATAGAACAAACTTTTACCACTGGCTTAACTAGAATATTTTTTGAAAATGTCTCCTAAAATCAGATTCTCTGGCCTGACTGTTAGAGCAGTGGAGATAGACCTTTCTTCACACATTACAGGAAGTCTTCTAAATGAAGTGATAAATTACATTAAAATTGGGTGGGGCCATGCTTCCCTCTCACTTCTGAGTGGCTTTGACTAACACGTTGGCTTTATATTTCTCTTTCAATTTTTAATCCATGTGACTCTAAAAATAGTTCATAATCTGTAAACAAGGATGGACAAATACCAGGAAATCTCTATATTAAAGAAAACTATGTACCAAATAGTTTAAACCTAAGACATCACTTACAATGCGTCGACATGCTTCCCACGAAATGTTTTGAAGAACTGTGTTTTTGTACTTTTAGTTCCCTCAAAGAGGAGCACATCTGTGCAGGGTTTCTTCTGTTTCCCCACCTATTCACCATGGCCCGTGGCTGCTTGAAACTGACACACTCAAGTGCCACCAGCAAGGCCTGAATGAGAAAGGCTTTGCAATTCAGCCTCTGTGATCTCTCATATAAATATAGCTTGGAGTTGGACAGTGAAAAAGCCCAAGGTAGCACTATAATGCCAACATGACAGACACTTTATAACATCTGCCAGCATAACACTGTATCAGCATCCTGCTTAAGCATGAAAGAAGAATGTTCCTGAAATCATTCAAAGTGATAAAGTAGTCCCCAAAGAGATTTAGAGTTGATTTTCCAGCTATTAAGTATTTCTCCATCTTTTCCATCATCCCTACTGGGGATGAGAACACGGGGAAGAAACCATTCTACACAGAGGTATTCTAATCCCTCTAGGATGGCAGACTGTTATCTCGGGCTCTGGACCCTTACTTAAGTCCTGCTGACTGGATTGGGATCTGTGCTCCACATCTTACTAGCTGCAAGACCTTCTGCAAGTTTCCCTGTGTCTCTGTGCCTCCACTTCCTCCCTTTTAAGTGGGGGGTTTTGAGACCGGCCTGGGACTGGGACCCTTTGCTGCAGTGCTTCCACCTGGACAAATATCTCCTTGAGCAACAAAATACAAAGAAACTATAAGGGACTAAAAATAACTGCATATGTATGCACATTTGGGGCAAATTATGGACAACAATATACAAAGAGACCAAAAATCCCAACTGCCAGTTCTGAAGAGCCAGGAGCAAAAACAGGGAGTCGGGAGCAAAAGCAGGGTACTACTGCGCATGCCCCCTGCACACGCCACCACCAAAGGGGTGGGCAAACCACCTAAGCCACCCCTGGACACACCCCTACCCTCACCCCATATAAGGAACCAGCTCGCCCCCCGTCGGCAAGCAAGTAAGCAAGGGAACATGTTGCTTGTTCTCACTCCCCCCTGCTGCAGCAGGGACCCCAATAAAGCCTTGCCTGAGTTTCTTGTCTGGCCTCTGATCAATTTCTATTGACTAAGGAGTCCAAGAACCCCGTTCGGTAACAGTTTCAATAACCCAGTATCATACAAGGAATGAATCAGTGAATATATGCTAATCCCTTAGCACAGTACTTGGCTCACAGTGAATGCTCAATAAACATTAGTGACTTCTTTATTACTGTCATTTTAGATTGGTTTGCTCCCTTTCAAACTGGGGTAAAGCTTATCTGGGCCATTTTCTGGTTAGAACAGAATAAAATGATGCACTTATTGCTGAAAAGGGCCTTGAAGATGATGTAGTCCAATCCTTCCTTCTTTAATTTTGTGGTTGAGGAAACAAACACAGATAGTGTAACTTGCCCAAAGTCATGGTAGAGACAAATAGAACTCAGGACTCTGGATCCCCAAAATTTTAAGAGCAGAAATGCCCTTTCACAGAGAACTATCAGGAGGTCTCATTCATTGTCTACCCAAAAATTAGCTATATGCAACCGTCATCGTAGAGGAAATCTCAAGTTCAAATCTGCTTCCTACTTCAGTTTTCCTTTTATTTGGATGGATCCTAATATTTTAATGAGAAACATCTGAGTTGTACATGCCACAAATAGCTTCAGCTTTCTACACTGACTCTAGTGGCAAACAGATAAACAAAACTGAAGCATCATTTTAAATGTGAAAAGTCTTATAAAAATTAACTTACAAAAATATAGGTTGGCTTATAGGCTGGCATTTACATTTGTCAAATCTCAAACTAAAGCTAATTTTCCCCACAAAATCAAAGTTTACATTATTCGGGCAGATTCAGTATTGTTAAAAATAATATGCAAAATAACCGCATTCATGCAACACAATTTCTTTAAAAAGTAAAGTATAGTAATATGAAAGAGCAGACCTAAGTACTGAACAGAACATTTGGGTTTATAAGCTACAGCTAAAGATTGCTAGCTGACTGGAGTACTTAACAATGCTAAACTTATTTTACAGTTTGGATCAAAGAGCAAAATTAATTTGAGATTATTAAGAACTCATACCATTAGATAGCATCCTTAAGAAATACACTAAAATTTCCCCATTTTTCTCAAGCTCAAATGTGTCTATCCTATTGAGATATGAGTCTAGGCCCTGACTTATGAGCTCTGGGTTAGCCTTAGCCAGGATAATTAGTTGCTACACATGCTTTTCAAAAAGGGCATGAAGCAATAACCTGGATGACATATGCCTTAGTTTTCTCAGGAGAATGAGATAATACAATTACTTAGCTCTTTGGTTTGCTATAATGATGTAATATCTGTTAAGAGGCTAGAACAGTGCCTTGTACATAGGTAGCACTCAAATATCTGTGAATATTAGTATTATTATTGCCTTAATAATATTATTAATATTGGTATTATTATTGATCTCAGAAATAACATCTAAAATTACAGAGCAAACATTAATATTCTTGGATGTGTCTCCCATTAAAGAGAATTATCAGGGTTCAAGTTGGTACTGCCAAGGCCTCTCTAGCTTGTATTGTTGAGCCCTATAGAGAAAGTTACCTAAGAAATTAATCTTTGTCTGGAAAGTCTGAAGTTTTGCTCTTGGGTAGTCATGACAAGAAGTTCCCAATCTAAAGCCTTGTATGAAGAAAATCACTGACAGTATTGAATATAATTTAGATCTAGTGGAAATCATTTACAGGAGATTTTTCCCTTCCTACATCTATAGTACAAAACTGGAATTCTTTTATACATTTACACTTACATCTTAGGAAACTATTTCAGATTTGAATCAAAAGTATAGTAGTAAGTTTGTATTCATGTGCTACTTTTGCATGAGGGGTACAGAAGGGAAGAAAGGGATTTACTGACACGTAAAGGAATGGAAAAGAAAATTGTCTACATTCTTGCATGTTCTTTTTTCAACTTTTAATGATAAAAGTTGGAGCCAAAAGGATTAAGTTACAATACAAAGGATGCCACAGCAACATGATTCTGGTTTCTTTTAACCAAAATGTAATTTTATGTTTAGCCTTTTGGTTCTTGACAGCACAGTGGGCCGTGACATTTACTCATAAATATTTATTTACCAATTCACTTTGATTCTGTCAGTGATAGAAAGGTGGGAAAAACATGGTCTTTGTTCTCATGTATTAGGCGGCAGATGTCACTTACTGTAAGAAGTCCAAGTGTTATGAGTCTAAGAGAAGAAAGCGCTTCTCTAAAATGAAAAGCTCTGTAAAAAGGATGACCATAGGGGCTTCCCTGGTGGCGCAGTGGTTGAGAGTCTGCCTGCCAATGCAGGGGACACGGGTTCGAGCCCTGGTCTGGGAAGATCCCACATGCCACGGAGCAACTGGGCCCGTGAGCCTCAACTACTGAGCCTGCGTGTCTGGAGCCTGTGCTCCGCAATGAGAGGCCACGATAGTGAGAGGCCCGCGCACCGCGATGAAGAGTGGCCCCCGCTTGCCGCAACTAGAGAAAGCCCTCGCACAGAAACGAAGACCCAACACAGCCATAAAATAAATTAATTAAAAAAAAAAAAAAAAAGGATTCCTTAACCTGTTTGTGAAATGCGTTATTAAAAAAAAAAAAAGGATGACCATATCTTCCCTAATATTGGAAGTTAACTTATTGTGCAACTTGGTATCACAACCAAGTAAATACTGTAAAGTCAATACTAAAAGATACTGCCCGTGTGCCCTAATTTAAATGACATCATAGAATCCTTATTACAAAGTTTCTAAAGGTTCACAGTAATTTTCTCAAGTCATCTAGGTCCACAACAAATACATCTGAAATCTCCATAGCTTTTTGTGCACATAATGAATTTTGATAATATGGTAAAGTTCAGGAATTCAAATAAGGTGATCACTATGCTCATTAATTCCAAACAGAATGAAACATCATGCTATTTAATATCTTTTTTCTCTTCTATATGCCCTTAATTTTCAGAGCAAACAATTAATCCTCTGCTTTGCACCAACATGTTTTGATTAATAATGATTTTATAAAGAGGAAAATCCAATAGCTTACAGCATTATATAGCTGGATGGTCAACATAAAGGATTGTAGAAGATTTAGCTTGAAACTTTTCACATAATGAGAAGTCATCCTTTTCTTTCCCTGCAGATCTAAATTGTAGGTTACTCTGTAGGTTATTTCCCAAGTAAGTAAATATAAATTTCTGAGAATAAAATACTATGAATTTTTAAAGAAAGTCCCTGGAAGCACATCTATTCTCATTTTGTAAAATGCTGCGGTCATCTTAACATCGGAAAACAGAAATGTGTCCTTAACCTTTGAAAAGAAATAACAGTATTAAAATAGCATTTTGAAAATACAGTTATTAGGGAGAAAATTGTTTTTAGTACTGAAACGTATTCACTTATTCAACGCAGTGTCATAGATTTAACAGCTATGTAACCCTTGAAGTAGGAAATTATAATGGAGATATTAAGAAGACCTTAATTAAAGCAGCATTATCTGTGTCTCTTTCTCCTCCTGCTCTATAAGAGGATTACATCTTTATCTAGGAGCCTTTTCCTTTGAGTTGTACATACCTGTTTTTCATGACACATTTTGAGCTAACACCACACTAGTAAGATCAGTAGCAGTTCTAGTCTCTTAAACCTTGACAAGATATAGAGAGAAGCCAAGTATTATCTTTTTGTTGTTGTTATTATTATTAAACATGTGTCTTCATGTTGATTCACATTCAAGACGATTTTATAAAGAGAATATGGAAGATGGGATTGATGGGGGAATCACAGCTGACATAGAGAAGCAAGAGAGCCACGTGTGCTCTGGAAAATATTACGACTCCCTTCGTCTTCAGTCTCAGCAGAGAGGAGGAATGAGGGTAGGAAGTCTTACCAGCCTTATCCCTAATAACTCTCAGTCATAAGTCCTGGGTTCTAGACAATTTGACCTCACTGCCACCTGTCCCTGCTTGAGCCTTGCCCATCTCTATGTTTTTCTTTATGTCTTCTCTTCCTAGAGGACCTTCTTCCTCACTCTTTGCCAGCCAGCCACATACCTCTCAGCCTTCAAGGAGGTGAATATCAATTCTACCTTCTCAACAAATGTGCCCCATCACACCTCCTGGGAGTCATCTTTCCTTGCATGAGCTTCCAGCGCCCTTAAATCTAGCCCCCAAAGCTGTCACATATTTACCTCCCAAGGAAAAGTCCTTTTTTCCCTGCATGTACTGTCTTGTTCCTCCCTTTCTTAATAATCCTATTGCCTGATGAATACTTCCTTATGGTAGGGGCGAAGGTGATATTTGAGATGGGTCCTGAGTGCTGGTTGGATTGTATAAATCTGGTAGGGGAGAAGGAAGGGAATTCCAACTCAGGCATTAAAGCTCAACCAAGAACTTTGACCTAGAACTGAGCAGAGCTTGCACAGGGTACAATGAGTATCCAAGACTAATTGTGGAGGATGGTTCATGCAGAGCACAGTCCTTACTCTTGTTCAGGTGACAGAATATCATAAATTGATACATACCATCTCACATACATTATTTACTATGTCCATAATGGAAACAACTTTAAAAGAAAGTATAATGAGATATAACTGTATACAGCATGACAACCACAAACATATGTCTGCAAAATATAAATCTGTCCAACTAGACTCGTTTTCCCCAACGTTTCCTATTTGCTATTTGCTCATTGATCTTGTCATGTACTAAAGCAGATTTCAAAGGTTTGTGGAGAGGGGATGGAGTACGGAAGGAAAAAATAAATTTGAGGAAAACTTATCTATTAACTTTATTGTTTTCTGAGAATTTTAGGAAGATTCCTCTTTTTCCCTATTTCAGGAGTTTTATTGAGAATCACTGATTTAGGGCAAGAGTGGAAAGTGATACTGTATAGGTGGGGAGAGGTGAGCTTAGTCTGGGTCCAGCCACATACACTCAGGAAAGTATTTACTGCTTCCCCCCTGCCTTAAGTCTCCCCAGAATTTAATGTGCCTGAACACTGAATTCAGATATGTTGCTTTAAAATATGTATTTCCTCCAATTTTTTCCCTGAAACATTTTCTTCTTGCCTAGTTGATTGGTGTAACTATGTAAGCATTTGGCATTCTAGCTGAATGAGAACGAGATGAAATGGCAGCTCTCCCAGCCCTCTTATTTCACAACATAGAAGTAAAACTGGCAATGCAGAGAATGTCATAATTCAGATGTGTCAGTCCTGAGATGTTCAAAAGTGGTTAGCAGCAGGAATACCACAGCCCATTTTGAACCACAGCTAAGAAAAGGGATACCCCATCCTGTTGTTCAGAGTGACATCTACTGGTATAATCAAGTTCAAGGCATAACTGTGAAACACGTCTCCTCTTTTCCTTAAATATAGGCAGAGAAGTGGTTCTGCAAAGATATGTAGGAGATTGAAAAGCCGGTCATTCACAGAAGTCTTGTGGGCCCAGAGCTTTGGGAGAGGCCTTGTCCCCAAAAAAGAAGAAGTTTCAGAACAGGTGAAATGGAAAGAGAGGGGGATAATATCACACTCGGTTTTCTTTTGGTTTTGCTTTTGAAGAGAGGACATGCTTTCCTGATCCAAAGTGTAGAGTTAGCAACTCTGTAATCTTACCAAAAGTGAGCCAATTTTACTATTTAGAGAGAGGTGACAATGTTCAAATCTGCCAAAATGATATGGACCAATTCAAGTGTACAACTACATACCAACCCACACAGCAAGAGGCCTACCGCTGACTGCTGAGAGACCTGTGGCACTGTTTCAACACTGTCTACTTTTAAAAACAAAGAAGTAAGAAATTATCCAGAGAATTGTCTTCAAATATTTCCTCATACAGTGATATGGAATGGCTATAACTCAAGCAGTAATAACCAGATACCATGCATTAATAGGCTGAGGAAGAATAGAAGTATAGGGTGAGACTCCTGTCTCAGTTAGTGATGGTCTTCTTGGAGGTAAATGAAACACACACACACACACACACACACACACACACGTAACCAACACTAGGGAATTAATGTTCAGTAGCAAGTGAGAGGTCATTTCTCTGCTCTCCCTTCCTCAGGTCCCTCCATCCTCCACAAAATTATCAAATAGGAATGCTTACTTGTCAATAAGATTTTTACCCTTTGTCTTATAAATACCACCTTTCTTTTCCTTTCACAGTCCAACTTCTTCAAAGACTAATATAGCTTCTGTCTCCCCTTGTCTAGCACAAACCCCTCAACTCATTGCAATATGGCTCTGGCCCCACCATCCCACTAAAGCACCTACCTAAGGTAGAATATGACCTCCTAATTGTCAAATCCAAAGGATACTTCTCACCTTATCTAATGTCTCCTTCTTGCTTACATTTCTCTCTGCCTTTGCTTTCCAGGTCTCTAGTACCCCTGATTTCATGTCTTCATTCCTAAATTCTCCTTTTAGCCCCATAGAGTCTACCAATAAGTATTTATGTGAAAGACTGTGCTGGATACTGGGTACACAGAGATGAACAAGATGCATTCCCTACCACTGACTCCTCTTCTTCCAATCATCTCTTAAACACTTGTGGTCCATGGGATTTTCCTGTCCTCAGCCCTCTTCTCATGCAATAGAATCTCTAAAAAGGAGCATATCCAATTCACTGGCTACAGCCTCAACATGGATAATTCTTAGATTTGTGTATCCAGATGTTCTCTCTGTTGATTTCCAACTACCAACTAAACATCTCTATCTGCATATCCCACAGGCATACAAACACCTAAAACTGGATTCTTTACCTTCTTCTTTAAAATCTGCTCTTATGTTCACATTATAACATGGCCTTCTTTTTATCTGTCACATCTAACTGAATAGTACATATAAGTAATTCTATCAGAAATTGTTTTGATGTTAAATTTCCACTGCCAAAAATGTAAACGTAACAGCCTCCAATCAGTCTTCTGTCTCTCCAGGCCCTCCTTGTAACCGTCTTTAAAAAGTGCATCAACGATCTGTTTTAGGGCTTCCCTGGTGATGCAGTGGTTGAGACTCCGCCTGCCAATGCAGGGGTCACGGGTTCGAGCCCTGGTCTGGGAAGATCCCACATGCCGCGGAGCAACTAGGCCCGTGAGCCACAACTGCTGAGACTGCGCATCTGGAGCCTGTGCTTCGCAACAAGAGAGGCCGCGATAATGAGAGGCCCGCGCACCGCGATGAAGAGTGGCCCCCACTTGCCGCAACTAGAGAAAGCCCTCACACAGAAACGAAGATCCAACACAGCCATAAATAAATAAATAAATAAATACCTTTCAAAAAAAGATCTGTTTTAGGAAGCATGAATCTGATCACTGCACTCTTCTACTAAAATTTTTCCATCATTCCCTCCCTACAGCACAGAGTAAATTTAAAATTCCTTGGCAAATTGTTCTACGTCCTTCATAATCTCCCCCCACCACTGTCCACCTATCCAGCCTCACACTTTATTACTCCCTCAGATACTCCCTTAACTGCAGACATGCTGAACTGTTTACTGTTCTCCAAAAATAGGCAATTATCCAAACATGGATGGCTCTGAATAGGGCTTTCCTGTGCAGTTCTTTTCAGGGGAACAGGTCACTAAGGCTATTTGGACAATTCCAAAATTCAGTCTAGGGGACCTGGCCTTGAATAAAGTACTAGAGAGGTAGTGCATAGAGGAAATAAGCTGAATCACCGACCTGAAGGTGCAAAAAGCCACCCAGTTTATTTCTCCAAGAAATTTTTCCAGATGAAGAAAACTCTTGAGAAGTCAGGATCACAGCTATCCAATCGGATACATTAAATCGGAATAATGAGAGTTGAAGAAAGAAAAGTTAAACAATTTTACTTGCAATTGCTGTGTTGAGCTGGTCTTTGAGGCCAGAGAGAGAATCAAATCTGGTCCTTATAAGGCCTCACGATAGACATCAAATCAAATTCAATAATTTACAAAAAGGAAGCCTCTCTAAGTGGCTGTTATATTTTCAATTTCTATTTAAATGAATGTAATAAATAGGTTCCTGGAAGAGGTTAACAATGCAATAATGTGATAAGGGCATTCCTCTCCTTCATTAGCAGACAAAATGAAAAATAATTAGAAATTCCAGACAAAACAAAAAGTTGCACAAGAAAGTCACAGTCCAAATGTGAAGTAAACTAATACATCACATGCTTTTGAATAATTGATGAGATGCACAGAAGAAAAGAAAACCATGTCACTTTGATTCCTAGAACATTCTCCCTTAAGCAGCATAGATTTAGTGATACAGGGTCATACATAGCATGGGGCTCTCCAAGAAATACTATTACCGAGCACTTACTATGTGCCAGGCATTATTCTAGGAACTTAGTAAGTACTTTCTTATTTAATGCTCACAACACCACCAGCAGGTAGATACTATTTTATGACCAGTCTACATAAGAGGAAGTGAAGGCACAGAGAAGTTAAGTAATGTATCCAAATTTGCAAAAGCCCAGACAGAAAGTGGCAGAACTAGACTTTGAAGCCAGGTGGTACAGTTCCAGGGCCTGTGCTTTTACCAACTACATTATTTCATTGGTTTTCAATTTTTATAATTAACTTCAAAATGAAGCAGAGAAAACACAATTCTAATTACAGGTCAAAGGATCAGTGTTATACACCTTGATGATGCAAAACTAATGGAATGAGGGAGAAGACTAAAGGAAAATGAGATGTATTCTTTCTTCATCTTACACAGAAAAGAGCTATGGTACATTTTCCAAAGTTGATTCATTATAAAATGTACTTTTCAGAATATGAGTTGTAGTTATAAGTGAACCCACCAAAAGACAAAAGATAGTAATAATCCAAATGAACATTTTGACTAACCCAGTATATGTGTATGTATATGTGTGTGGTTCTATACACACACACACACACACACGCGGCAGAGAGGAGATAGATATATAAAGATACGTCGAAAGAGAGATGTCAATGTTCACTACAGTTATTTATAAGGATGATTTTAATTTTCTTCTTAAGGCTTTTTTTTCATTTTCATCTTTTTTACAATAATATGTATATTCTCTTGTCATTAAAAATATCTTTTTATAGTGTGGTTGTGTTTATACAATATTTGAAAGCTGGGTGGAAATGAAAAGAGATTATTTACCTGATTAAATGTTATTTCTTCTGTTAAGAAATAAAAAATGATTTTAAGAAATAGTCTTAACCTTCTGGAACCTCTAAATTTTCAGAAAGCTAGACATATCTTTGATGAGTTCAAAGTGCCGAGATCTCTTCAAGTTAAAAGAATTATATTTTTCTGAGAGTTCTACCACTATGTAATGTTCAAATATCACTCCAACCCCACATATTTCAGATGTTAAGGAAAAACCAACTTTTAACATTCATTCCTCTTATTAAAATATAAAATTCACCTGTCTTAAATGTAGATTTTCAACACTACAAACAAGTCCTTTCCAAGGCAGTCATGCTTAGGGTCACATGACCTAAGTATGCTATATGACAACTACATATTGTGAACATAATGAAATAATTTAAACAACAAACTCTTAAGAACAGCCATGTTAATTGACACAGTGGAGAATTTCCAGGGAGATACAATGGATTTTATAGTAGCTGAAGAGCTCAATTAATCATTCAGCACAATGCTTTCCCTTTACACAGATAAAATGCAGTTATTAGCATATTACAAATAAATCAACTGAGACCCAGTTTAGTGACTTCCCCCAGGTCATGCAGCTAATTGTGAGAGGAAAGGAATTACAACTCATGTCACCTGCCTGCCTTCCCATGAAAGAGCTTCTCCTGCCATAGCACACTGCCTCGTTGAGTAACGGTGAAAGATACATGCCCGTGTCATGAATTTGGAGATGCTCTTCTTGTTGACTTGTCTCAGAGGTTACTAACAACATGATCCATGCATAGTTCATCCCTCGCCTGGACTTCCAACACAGTTTCTCTCTGAGACTCCAGAGTCCCCAGTTCTGGTTGCAACCTCTCCAGATGTTTTGTCTCCCAAGTGGAATTCACACTCAGGGTCACTCCTCCTTTCTGTTCAAGAGTAGTGGCAGTGTCCTCATCTCTGCGTCACCAGAAAAGCCTGAACTCTCCATACCCTCTCAGAATATCTTCTTGTTCACACTGGTGTATCATATTACCTTGTGAGTATATTCTCTCGTTTCCTCAGTTGTAAAGCCTTGTCATTCCCTTTATTTACCAATCTCAAGAGAATCTGACTTCTTTCACAAAAATCCAAAGCAGACAGCTAGTCACCTTCCTTTACTTATTCTCAACACGTTTCTTTTTCCTTAAACTTGGATCCCACTTAAATACTTATAAATTCAGCTCCCTTTAAATCCATGCTCCTGTAGGGCACATCAGCTTGCATCCAACAGGACAATACTGTGAGATCTATGTGCAAAAGTACCATTTGCATTTATCCTCTCATTTAATAAATACCTTTTAACTGACCACTATGTATCGTACCCTAGGCTAAAGGTTGGGGATTTGAGTAAGAATAAGGTAGGAGACACATTCCTTAACCTTAAACTTCTCACAGTCTTGGGTGGGGGGAATGGGAGTGCTAAGCTGTTAGGTTCATGTACAATGAGTCATTCGACCATGCAGTGAGTGCAGTGGCACTGCAATCAATATATGTGAAAAGTGATACGGCAACAGAGAAGACAGCAGTGTTAATTCCACATGACATGTGAGCCAGGTTTTGAAGGACTGATATAAAATCACCAGGATGGAGAGCAAGGACCCTCTAAGGAATATAAGTTTGGGGTAAGAGAAGCTGACTGAGAGGGAGTATTATTGTTATTATTATTATTACCTAATTCAATTTTGCAAAGGCAGGATGTGAAGGGTACTAGAAGGCAGGAAAGAAATGCCGCTGCCTGCCCTGAGCCCCAGCCTGGAGTTAAACCTGAGTAAACTTGGCTCCTTATGTGACCTGTCACCCTGTATAAACCAACACTGCCTGGCTCCCGTGGCATCTTTTCTGGGCACAAAATTTCATTGTAAAAAACATTGGGAAGCCAATCATGAAGCAGCAAAAACAAAAGCTGTCTACATTCCCCCTGCTGCAAAACCTCTTCTTTAGAGGAAATGTTGAAGCGAAGAAAACAAATAAAAGTTGTTCTGAAAGGAGAGCCAATTACATTTTTGCCAAACATAACGGGAAGCGGAGAACTAAAGCAGACAGAGTAATGTCTATCTTTGGCACACCAGACAGGGAGGAGAAGAGCGTGTCTTTGATGGCAGACTTTATTTTAAAGGTGCCAACTGACATTTTGAAAGGACATAAAAACACAGAGAGGAGAGAGCTCTTCAGCCTCTGCTGTCTGGGCTGCAGAAGCTCCCAAGTGCCCCCAGGGTTTTCATTTTTCTAGTCTAAGGCTAACACAAGATAAAGTGCAGGAAAGAAAAGGAAGAAAAGAAAACAAGTCCCTATCTTAAAGCAGCCACGCGAATCCACATGATGCATTTAAGTTGAAAGTATAAAGAGAAAGACATTTCCTGACTCTGGAAGGACGCTGGCAGAAGGGGTCCTCCGTGGTAACCAAAGGCAGAGTGCTGTCCATCATCTGAGCAGTCAGTGAAGCGCATGCTTGTTTTTACAGGGAACCCCGTTCCAATAGCAGGACAGGCGCAATAGCTCATGTCTAAGGCCACCAGTTACTCATGACTTGAAGAAAGCCCCCCCATGGCTTTCCCATAGGCACACTTACAGCTGATCAGCTGCCTGAGGTCAGGAGCCCAGTGTCCTGAGCCTTCCAAATCTTCAGAGCCCATCTCTTGCCTCTTTCCTTCCCTGACTCTATTGTCCTGCTGTTCACTGAAGGCACAGCTTATATGCTTCTTGCCTCTTGATCCTGCTAAAACATTTTGTCCCATCAAAGAAGTTTAGATTTAAATGTTTGATACACCTTCATTGAGCTTTGGACGTCTCACGATCCAAATTTCTCCCTCTCTCTCAGGGTCATGTAGACATTTCACTATATCTTTTCAAAAATTTTTTTTAATTTATTTAATTAATTAATTTATTTATTTTTGGCTGCATTAGGGTTTTTTTGCTGCGCATGGGCTTTCTCTAGTTGTGGCGAGTGGAGGCTACTCTTTGTTGCGGTGAGTGGGCTTCTCATTGCGGTGGCTTCTCTTGTTGCGGAGCACGGGCTCTAGGCTTGCGGGCTTCAGTAGTTGTGGCTTGTGGCCTCTAGAGCGCAGGCTCAGTAGTTGTAGTGCATGCGCTTAGTTGCTCCGCGGCATGTGGGATCTTCCTGGGCCAGGGCTCGAACCTGTGTCCCCTGCATTGGCAGGAGGATTCTTAACCACTGCGCCACCAGGGAAGCCCATCACTATATCTTTTAAATGAGGAAGGTGATAATCCCCTGCCCTATTACTCAGGTAAAGGGGATTCATATCATTCTGGTAAGGGCAACGAAGGATAGAAACTGGAAAAATCAGGAGCCAATGAGAATATAATTCAGAGGAATGGTCTATTTCCAGTCAAGCACCGACCAACACTTACTTCAGCTCAGTGCGAATAAATACAGAAGAGGGAAAAGAGAAGTATACAAGAAAATAATTCGGTACCCACTCCATCCTCCTCGGCTTTCTCACACTAAGATTCTACACAAACTCTCAGCAACGCAGCATCTCCAACTCACCTCTGACCAACTCACTGTGTGCTACAGTCAATACTATCATGCAGCCACTGTTTATCGAGTTCCCACTCTGGGCAAGATGCTACGTTAGAGGATCCAGGAATGAAGAAGACAGAGCACCAGCCTGCAATAACGTCACAGTCTTAGCAAAAATCTTACCGGAAGAATGTGACCAGGGTGAACAGGGGTCTGGAGGAGCAGTTCCGTTAGAGAAGATATCTGACAGAGTAAGTCGATCCAGGGAGGTAAGACCCAAGGCCTCGGAGTTCAGTCAGGGAATCAGAAACAACAGTCCTAGCAAAGAGAAGACAATGACATGAGTGCAAATCCTAGGACAAAGGTTATTTCCTTCCTAAGCTGTTTTAGACTTCTTGCTGCCTGTAAAGACCCAGGACCTGGGGAAATAAATTATGTCCAGAAAGTGGTTCAAGGCCTCCAGGGAAAGCCTGCTGCTGTGTGAGTACAGAAACAAACTATTAGATTGCTTCATAACCTCCATAAAATAACATGCTTTGTTATTTTAATGGCTAAAACAAAAGCATAGTTACTTGGACACTGAAATAACTCATTTTGGCCCTGGCAAGATTTCAAAAGGACAATTACAAAGGTAAGAAGAAGAAAGGAAAAAGAGCAAATTAAGTTCCTTATTTCTTAAATGACCAATATATGCACAAAAGTTCAAAGAAAACAAAATTTCTGTATAAATTACAAAAGCCCTCTCAATTTTTTTCAGAAATGCAATTCAACCATGAAGAAAATCTCTCTAATTTCCTGAGATGATGAAAGAGAAGGCCAGTTTCTTAATTGCCTGATTGCTAAACACATTAGGAAATGGATGGCGTTTCAAGATTGAGATTCTGGCCAAATATTATCTTTTGTATTAGAAACAGAAAATGACTCAGGAAAATATGGAGCTGCTTTTTATGAAGAAGAGTCAAAAAGAAATTACAGCTGAGAGAAACAATGAATCATAAAAGATGACAGATAAGGAGTCAGAGTTAAGAACCAAAATACCTCAAGATGGCTCTCAAAACTAAATGGAAATAAAATTAAAACATACATCTTCAATTTTATTACTAGGAAATCACTGCAGGAGTCAGATAGGAAATACTCTCTTTCCATTATTTTGCAAAGCACAAAGAGCAGTTTTCCAGACAATTTCAGCACTTTACAAAATGCCCGGAAGCAGCAGATCTCTGCAGAAGAGGTCACACACTCGTAGGCTCAAGATATAAAGCAGACAGATTCATGTCAATAGGAACATCAAATTAGTTTGCTGGTTATTGAGTGGAGAGGGCACTTGTATGCCCTGGTCCCTGAACTTCTGTCTCAGCCATGCAGCTCAAGTCTGATATTAATCTAGAGGAAATAGCAATTCGGTCAAAGAAAGAAAAAAAATTCATAATGAGCTAGATTGGCCATCTGCGTGTTTTAATTTTCTGAAGATTAAAAACAAATAAATGAAAGAAGTGCTTAGCATTTTAAAATTACAAGCCGAACCTTCATATGGTGCAATGATTTTTTAGCTTCTTAGAAGTTTGTCAATTTCTTTCTCTTTCCTCAGTTACTGATAGTGTTCATAAAGTATTCATGTTATGAGAGTGGATAATGTGATTCCTGTTTATAAAATGAGAAGGGGCATGGAGCAGGGAGTGACCAAATGACCTTCTTGGGTCCTTCCAGTTCTGAAATTATATAGTTTAATGGCATTCATAACTCTTAAGTGACCTGGCTTGAGAAAATAATGCAAAAACATTAGACAGTCAGCATTTTTTTCCCCAAAGGCACATACTAGGTCCTCAAATGATTGCTGAATAAATGAATGCTTTTTGGCAAAAAAAAAAAAAAAAAAAATTTAACAACAGGAAACTTTTATATAAAATTATAGGCTTCCCTGGAAATATATATGTATATATATGAAACATACATAGAAATATATAAAATATATCATAATATTATTTTGTGTGTTTTTAAAATTCTTTCATTTGTTCTGTATTTATTAACTGACATTCTTCTGTAGAGAAAACTTTTGCTCATGAATTAGAGCATTTGGTTTGCCAGAACTATAGTTCCCACTGAAGAACCAGGATAAATGTATAATAATTTGTCTTTAATTACCAATTTTCAGAAGGATTTGACTTAATAGTCACCTCCAATAGTGGCAAATAACTCATTGTTTTAAATCTTTCTCTTCTTTTATATCTTGAAAGATTCGGGACTCTGGATGCTTAGGTACTCCATGTGTTTCAATCACTATAGTCATGTTCTTTTGCACGTACAAAATGTGCCAAATTTGGCCAATGAGAACTTCCTAGTGCTTGTCCCCATGACCCAACCCATGAGTCTTCCCTTGCTTTCTGGCACAAGGTGTCCTAAATTCACCTTGTATTTTCCTTCCTCCGAGCCTACAATCAGCCATTTCTCCAAGGAACCCTGATTCCTTTCTGTGAAGAATAGTATTTAGAAAACAAAATTTGGGCAGTAAAATGGTGATTCCTGACAGAGTGCCACAGCTCCTGTGCCTTTCCCCTGGACAGAAACAGGAAATATATTATCATGAATCAAATTGATATTCCCAGAGCAAGTTTAACATTATGGGATTTTCATTTAATTTCTTCGATTTAATACTTGTATCTGTTTTTCATACACTGAAAATCTCAGTTTAATTATTGGTTTATTCCGTAACATACAAGAAACCACAAAGTAGCCATCTCAATATCACTATTTACAATAACATTACTGAATGATATTTAAGACTTCCTTGCAGTTCTTTTCATTCTTAGGTTGTATGCCACTAAGTTTTGTTTTGTTTCTGTGTTCTTTTGGCATCAAAGAAGTTGAAATTTTATTCTGTTGGTTGTCTTTTTATTAATATTTTGGGTAACACTCATAGCCCCCCTTTTCCACCAGACAATACATACATATTGTTCCACGATTGTGAGTCACAATAAAATTCATTTACAATAGCTTTTCCACCCGTTTCTCTTCTCCATCATGTACTTTTAGCCAATATTAATATCTTTCTTATGCCTAATCTTTGTACTCTTAAATATACTAAAGTTTCCATTATTCGTCAGCTTTAAACAATATCCAAAGAAATCATTTAATTCCCTCCCTCCCACCTTGCTCTGTGTTTTAGTTCTGTCATTTTTACTTTGGCATTGCATTTAACACTGACAAACTCTTCTCTAGTCCTTGTCCACAACGTTAAGATCTTCGATCTACAGTTATATATATAAAATACTCACTACTGATGTCTCTGTCAAAGTCCCCCATGGCACTTCTTTATAAAGCTCATCTTGTAGTAATTTTCTTAGGAAAAGCTTCTAGGGACAATAACCCCTGAGTTCTTGCATGTTCCATATCACATTTAAAGGACAACTTGAATGGAATAACATCCTTCACCTTCTTTCTTGAATATCTTGAAGATGTTATTCCTTCACTTATTGTTTTGAACATTTATTGAGAAATTTGATGTCAACCTACTTCCTTTCCTTTATGAATGACTTTGTCTTCTTTCTTGGCTGTTTCAGAGATAATCATCATGGGTCCATTTTTACAGATACAAATGGCCCTTGTAATATGTAGATTCAGATCTTCATTTATAGCAGTACATTTTCTTGAATATGGTTTTAAACATTCGTTCTGTCCCACTTTTGTTTTTCTCCTCCAGGGGCACCAAGTATGTGTATTGTGTATCTTGAACATTGATCCCACCCCACTCAACTCTTTAGTTAAATGCCATGAAAAATGAGAGCCACCTCTCTGAATCAAGCATTTATAGCTGCCTAAACTGTATGTAGCCTTTGATTTCTGACCTTACTGTCCCTCTTGATTGGTACCAGGACCACATATTGTAGTCTATCACATGCTGTTACTCTTCCTCTTTTGAATCTAAACCATAGTATTTCAATTATATCACTTTTTAATACGTTTTGCAGTATTGCCAATTAACTACACAAGCTATTTTCATCATCCTTCTATTCCCTTGCCAGAAATTCCAACTGATATGGATGGGCTACCATATACTCTCTGATGTAGTTTCATCATGAAATAGAATCACTTTCACTGTTCTCCACAGTAAATTTATTTATGTTGAGGGTCCTTTTACTTCTGCATTTCCATAATTCTACACCTTTGGCTATAGATTAACACAGACAAGCCTCATATCAAATTCTAAATTACGAATAATTATTAGATGCCTATTGTATGAAAGATAGCACACAAAGAAGTGGTACAATGAAGAAGATTATACTATTGTTTCCTTTAGTAGGTTTAGTCTAGCAAAGTAAATAAGATATAGATATAAACTGTGTGTGTGTATTTACACATATATACATTACATACATTAGGATAAGAAGTGTTAGAACATCAAAATACATAAATAAAACGTATTGGGAGTTTAAGCTAAAGAAAGATGACTTATGGTAGTGGAGATCCTGGGAAAACTTTGTAAAAGTAGTGGCCTTTCAGTCTTGAAATACAGAAAAGCTTTAGGTGTACGGAGATCAGAGAAACGTACTTTAAGAAAATGGAGAGTGTGTTTAAGGAAACGGCTTAGAAATTGAAAAGTTTGTATTGGATATGACAATTAGCAGTAGTTTCATTTGATTGAAACAGAACCAATAAAAGAAAACACTCATAAATAACATTTTAAAAAATGAAGTGAGTATTTACAATATTAGGATAAAATGCTTGACCTTTGTTAGAGAAACAACATGAGGTCAAAGTTTGGATTAGAAGAGTGATATAAGAGCTTCCCAAAGATTAATTCAATAGCAGAATACAAAGCTGATTGGAAAAGGGAGAAATTGGAGACAGTGAAATCAGTGAAAAGGCAACTTCAATGGTCAAAACAAGAAAGAACGAAATATATCTCTGTATACAAACACAAACCAAAGCAACCAATCTTTTTATAAGATTATACACCTCTTCTGTAGAAGAAATATTCAGTCAGAGGCTTTATGGTGTATGTGTTATTTAGGCATCTACAAGAAAGGAAATGTATTTTTGATTTAGTCATAAAACCTGAGAGCATTCCCCTGCTCAGTTATCTACAGAATAAATGATGCAGTCTGCACCATGACAAAGCAGTCTGACACGCTGTATTCATATTTAGAAATCTGAATATATCATCTGCAAAAAAGAAACTAAAAATAAAGTCTACCCTAAAGCCCTCCCTCCTTTCCTCTCTCACTATTCTACCTAATTGTGCCTCTTTCCCCTTTAAAACCAATTTCAAGAGGTTAGCATTGTCATGTGATTATATTTTATCTTACACAAGGATGGTCACTGACAATCTAAGCTAATCCAGGATTTTGTTAAATAAAAAGTCCAAATAGGGTCACTTAGGTTGAACAGAGCGATTTTATCCTTTCATCAAATCAAGTATGAGGGATTCACTTCTGCTAAAGTTACTTCTATGGGTCTTTGCCTACAGCGTGATGAAGGTCACTAAGTTGATTAAAGAGTGGCAATAATGGGTCTTCGGCAGATGCAATCTGAAATGATCAAAAACTGAGAGCAAAAAGGGATTTAAATGGTTCAGTGGAGATAATATACCTGAAAAAACCCAGCCCCTGTGCTGAATGATTATTCTTCCAAGCAGAAAGGATTCTGTGAGAATAGAGCGACTAGATATTTTCCCTTTGAAACTATGAGAGAATATAAGAAAGAAGTTTAAAAATGATAGATGAAAGTAAAGCAGGGAAGAATTCTAAGTGTAGAAATCTGAGTCACTGGAGGAGTCAGGAAACTCCATCCATGGAGTATATGAGGGAGACAGCCATGTGTCTGGAACACAGAGGAAAGGACCAGATGAGCATCCCTCATCTGTCACCCTACAAGGCCTTACACTGCTAGCTATTTAGTCATGTGTGTGGGTCTTGCTCTCTAATTAGTCTTTAAGTTCCCTGAGGGCAAGAGTACTTTGTTAATTTTTTTTGTATTGCTAGCACCATGCATAGGGCAATGCACTCAGTATGTTTAATATAACATATATAATTCAACAAAATGGCCTTAGAAGTTTCTTTATCATCCATTATAAGTAAATTCCTTGAAGGCAAAAACTCTCTCTTGTTCACCATTGTATACCCAGAATCTAAAGCATAATGGACTCATAATAAGTATTTGTTACACTCTGCAGGCATGCATACTTGGACAATTGAATTTTTTAAATGAATGAAAAGAAACTGACAATATCCATGGTCAGCTAATCCACAGCTATTTATAGAGCATATGCTAGGTATGCAGCACTATGCTAGTTGAATCTTTTGAAGAACACTGCTGCTAGAAATATCTGCTACTTGATTTCATCCCAGCTAACTAGAATAGTCACAATTTGCATATCTGAAATGATTAAATATCAAAAACATTCTTTCTCTAGGATTGGCCATGTAAAAATATCTTAAGTAGCTAAAATAAATCAATATGTCAGTCTCTAAAAATCATGATTCCTTTAAGGGTATTTATATTTCAAGTATTCTTTTTTATCTCTAAGTAAAGTCCTAGAATAGTAATGGAAAATTAAACAGTTCTAGAAACAATGAGAGGCAGGGAGGAAAAACCAAGTAATTAGATACTGTTCAGACACATGCATGTACTTGTGCATATGTGTACACACACAGAGACACACACGAAACACAACTCTTCACTCACATGAGGTAAACAGCCTTCCATGAATCACAGCAAGATTTCCCTTGTAATCACCATGGTTGTGATTTCTCAAACATCCTGATAATTTTTGTAGGCCTGGCAGAAAACAGTCTCTGAAGATGTCCTCTATGATTATACATTGTAGAAGCCATTTGTCTAATACAATGTGCATATAAGAGCGAGGAAGCAGCTTGTTGCATTAATGAAGGCTTACTTCATACACAATTAACCTGCTCACCAACCCAAAATGTTGCAAATCTCAACCTCACTGTCTAGGAAACCATGAAATTAGGTGTCCAAAAGACAAAATTCAAATTCATAATTACAAAGTATAAGGGGTATTTTGCATTAAATAGAAGAGCTTCCAGGATGCATTGTGCTTTGCAAGTCCCTGTTGAAGTATACGTGCACACCTTCATTCAACCATAAATGTCTGCTCTGGAGCAGGGCAGACTAGAGCTGAATGATGCACACAGAATTAAACAATCATTGCAGCCAATTCCAAATCAATAGCTCAGAGAAAACCACCTGCTCTACCCACTTCAAGAGAGAGAGAGAAAAAAAAATAACTTTAAGGAAGCTTTTGTGAAAAGAAATGGGAGACTGAGCTCTGCCCACCAGAGCAACAGCCAGCTCTACCAACCACCAGTCCCTCCCATCAGGAAAACTGCACAAGCCTCTTAGATAGCCTCACTGACCAGAAGGCAGACAGCAGAAGCAAGAAGAACTACAATCCTGCAGCCTGTGGAACAGAAACCACATTCACAGAAAGATAGACAAGATGAAAAGGAAGAGGGCTATGTACCAGATGAAGGAACAAGATAAAAACCCAGAAAAACAACTAAATGAAGTGGAGATAGGCAACCATCCAGAAAAAGAATTCAGAATAATGATAGTGAAGATGATCCAGGACCTCGGAAAAAGAATGGAGGCAAAGATCAAGAAGACGCAAGAAATGTTCAACAAAGACCTAGAAGAATTAAAGAACAAACAAACAGAGATGAACAATAAAATAACTGAAACAAAAAATACACTAGAAGGAATCAATAGCAGAATAACTGAGGCAGAAGAACGGATAAGTGACCTGGAAGACAGAATGGTGGAATTCACTGCTGCGGAACAGAAAAAAGAATGAAAAGAAATGAAGACAACCTAAGAGACCTCTGGGACAGCATTAAATGCAACAACATTCACATTATAGGGGTCCCAAAGAAAAGAGAGAGAGAAAGGACCAGAGAACATATCTGAAAAGATTATAGTCGAAAAATTCTAACATGAGAAAGGAAATAGCCACCCAAGTCCAGGAAGTGCAGAGAGTCCCATACAGGATAAACCCAAGGAGAAACATGCTGATACACATAATAATCAAATTGGCAAAAATTAAAGACAAAGAAAAATTATTGAAAGCAGCAAGGGCAAAAAGACAAATAACATACAAGGGAACTCCCATAAGGTAAACAGCTGATTTCTCAGCAGAAACTCTACAAGCCAGAAGGAAGTGGCATGATATACTTAAAGTCATGAAAGGGAAGAACCTAAGATCAAGATTATTCTACCCGGCAAGGATCTCATTCAGATTCAATGGAGAAATCAAAAGCTTTACAGACAAGCAAAAGCTAAGAGAATTCAGCACCACCAAACCAGCTCTACAACAAATGCTAAAGGAACTTCTCTAAGTAGGAAACACAAGAGAAGAAAAGGACCTACAAAAACAAACTCAAAACAATTAAGAAAATGGTCATAGGAACATACATGTCGATAATTACCTTAAATGTGAATGGATTAAATGCTCCAACCAAAAGACACAGGCTTGCTGAATGGATACAAAAACAAGACCCATATATATGCCGTCTACAAGAGACCCACTTCAAACCTACGGACACAAACAGACCGAAAGTGAGGGGATGGAAAAAGATATTCCATGCAAATGGAAATCAAAAGAAACCTGGTATAGCAATACTCATATCAGATAAAATAGACTTTAAAATAAAGAATGTTACAAGAGACAAGGAAGGACACTACACAATGATCAAGGGATCAATCCAAGAAGAAGATATAACAATTATAAATATATATGCAGCCAACATAGGAGCACCTCAATACATAAGGCAGCTGCTAACAGCTATAAAAGAAGAAATTGACAGTAACTCAATAATAGTGGGGGACTTTAACACCTCATTTACACCAATGGACAGATCATACAAAATGAAAGTTAATGAGGAAACACAAGCTTTAAATGACACAATAGACCAGTTAGATTTAATGGATATTTATAGGACATTCCATCCAAAAACAGCAGATTACACTTTCTTCTCAAGTGCGCATGGAACATTCTCCAGGATAGATCACATCTTGGGTCACAAATCAAGCCTCAGTAAATTTAAGAAAATTGAAATCATAACAAGCATCTTGTCTGACCACAATGCTATGAGATTAGAAATGAATCACAGAGAAAAAAACGTAAAAAACAGAAACACATGGAGGCTAAACAATACGTTACTAAATAACCAAGTGATCACTGAAGAAATCAAAGAGGAAATCAAAAAATACCTACACACAAATGACAATGAAAACATGATGATCCAAAAGCTATGGGATGCAGCAAAAGCAGTTCTAAGAGGGAAGTTTATAGCTATACAAGCCTACCTCAAGAAACAAGAAAAATCTCAAACAATCTAACCTTACACGTAAAGGAACTAGAGAAAGAAGGACAAACAAAACCCAAAGTTAGCAGAAGGAAAGAAATCATAAAGATCAGAGCAGAAATAAATGAAATACAAACAAAGAAAACATAGCAAAGATCAATAAATCTAAAAGCTGGTTCTTTGAGAAGATGAACAAAATTGATAAACCATTAGACAGACTCATCAAGAAAAAGAGGGAGAGGACTCAAATCAATAAAATCGGAAATGAAAAAGGAGAAGTTACAACAGACACTGCAGAAATACAAAGCATCCTAAGAGACTACTACAAGCAACTCTATGCCAATAAAATGGACAACCTGGAAGAAATGGACAAATTCTGAGAAAGGTATAACCTTCCAAGACTGAACCAGGAAGAAATAGAAAATATGAACACACGAATCACAAGTAATGAAATTGAAACTGTGATTAAAAATCTTCCAACAAACAAAAGTCCAGGACTAGATGGCTTCACAGGTGAATTCTATCAAACATTTAGAGAAGAGCTAACACCCATCCTTCTCAAACTCTTCCAAAAAATTGCAGAGGAAGGAACACTCCCAAACTCACTCTATTAGGCCACCATCACCCTGATACCAAAACCAGACAAAGATACTACAAAAAAAGAAAATTACCAACCAATATCACTGATGAATATAGATGCAAAAATCCTCAACAAAATACTAGCAAACAGAATCCAACAACACATTAAAAGGATCATACACCATGATCAAGTGGGATTTATCCCAGGGATGCAAGGATTCTTCAATATATGCAAATCAATCAATGTAATACACCATAATAACAAATTGAAGAATAAAAACCATATGATCATCTCAATAGATGCAGAAAAAGCTTTTGACAAAATTCAACACCCATTTATGATAAAAACTCTCTAGAAAGTGGCCATAGAGGGAACCTACCTCAACATAATAAAGGCCATATACAACAAACCCACAGCAAACATCCTTCTCAATGGAGAAGAACTGAAAACATTTCCTCTAAGATCAAGAACAAGACAAGGATGTCCACTCTCACCACTATTATTCAACATAGTTTTGGAAGTCCTAGCCACGGCAACAAGAGAAGAAAAAGAAATAAGAGGAATACAAATTGGAAAAGAAGAAGTAAAACTGTCACTGTTTGCAGATGATTTGATACTATACATAGAGAATCCTAAAGATGCCACCTGAAAACTACTAGAGCTAATCAATGAATTTGGTAAAGTTGCAGGATACAAAATTAATGCACAGAAATCTCTTGCATTCCTATATACTAATGATGAAAAATCTGAAAGAGAAATTAACAAAACACTCCCATTTACCACTGCAACAAAAAGAATAAAATGCCTAGGAATAAACCTACCTAGGGAGACAAAAGACCTGTATGCAGAAAACTGTAAGACACTGATGAAAGAAATTAAAGATGATACCAACAGATGGAGAGATATACCATGTTCTTGGATTGGAAGAATCAATATTGTGAAAATGACTATAATACCCAAAGCAATCTACAGATTCAATGCTATCCCTTTCAAAATACCAATGACACTTTTTACAGAACTAGAACAAAAAACCTTAATATTTGTATGGAGACACAAAAGATCCCGAATAGCCAAAGCAGTCTTGAGGGAAAAAAGTGGAGCTGCAGGAATCAGACTTCTTGACTTCAGACTATACCACAAAGCTACAGTAATCAAGACAATATGGTACTGGCACAAAAACAGAAATATAGATCAATGGAACAAGATAGAAAGCCCAGAGATAAACCCATGCACTTATGGTCAGCTAATCTATGACAAAAGAGGCAAAGATATACAATGGAGAAAAGACAGTCTCTTCAATAAGTGGTGCTGGGAAAACTGGACTGCGACATGTAAAAGAGTGAAATGAGAACACTCCCTAACACCATACACAAAAATAAACTCAAAATGGATTAGAGACCTAAATGTAAGGCCGGACACTATCAAACTCTTAGAGGGAAACATAGGAAGAACACTCTTTGACATAAATCACAGCAAAGTATTTTTTGATCCACCTCCTAGAGAAATGGAAATAAAAGCAAAAATAAACAAATGGGACCTAATGAAACTTTAAAGCTTTCACACAGCAAAGGAAACCATAAACAGGACGAAAAGACAACCCTCCGAATGGGAGAAAATATTTGCAAACGAATCAACGGACAAAGGATTAATCTCCAAAATATATAAACAGCTCATGCAGCTCAATATTAAAAAAACAAACAACCCAATCCAAAAATGGGCAGAAGACCTAATTAGACATTTCTCCATAGAAGACATACAGATGGCCAAGAAGCACAGGAAAAGCTGCTGAACATCACCAATTAGAGAACTGCAAATCAAAACTACAATGAGGTATCACCTCACACCAGTTAGAATGGGCATCATCAGAAAATCTACAAACAACAAATGCTGGAGAGGGTGTGGAGAAAAGGGAACCCTCTTGCACTGTTGGTGGGAATGTAAATTGATACAGCCACTATGGAGAACAGTATGGAGGTTCCTTAAAAAACTAAAAGTAGAATTACCATATGACCCAACAATCCCACTACTGGACATATACCCAGAGAAAACCATAATTCAAAAAGACACATGCACCCCAATGTTCATTACAGTACTATTTACAATAGCCAGGTCATGGAAGCGACCTAAATGCCCATCGACAGACGAATCGATAAAGAAGATATGGTACATATATTCAATGGAATATTACTCAGCCATAAAAAGGTACGAAATTGGGTCATTTGTTGAGACGTGGATGGATCTAGAGACTGTCATACAGACTGAAGTAAGTCAGAAAGAGAAAAACAAATATCGTATATTAATGCATATATATGGAACCTAGAAAAATGGTACAGATGAACCGGTTTGCAGGGCAGAAATTGAGACACAGATGTAGAGAACAAACGTACGGACACCAAGGGGGGAAAGCGGCAAGGGGTGGGGGTGGTGGTGTGATGAATTGGGAGATTGGGATTGACATGCATACACTGATGTTATAAAATTGATGACTAATAAGAACCTGCTGTATAAAAAAATTAATAAAATTCAAAAAAAAAAAAAAAGAAATTGGAGCCCCACAGCTTCCATTATAGAGATTTTTGTGATGTTGTCAATGTCTTCAGAAATCAATGTCATGAAAACTTTCACCACTTTTAAAGAAGAGAATTGACAGAGAAGAGAAATGGTTATTATGGGATTATTTTCCAAGTTTCCCAGCCACATCTTATGAGCTGAGTTTAAAATAGTTCATAATGACCCCCATGGCAGTGGTGGTACTGGAAGAAAGTGAGGTATTGTTAATAAACAGTCAATCACGAAAGAGATATGTGGGTTTAGTGCTGGATCTTCTCGGATATTATTTTGGTCAATTCAGCTTAACAAGCCTTTTGAGGCCCATTCTATTTCCTCCATTATACAGTGAGAGGGTTGAACCAGATTGTTTCTAGGGGTCATTTCCAACTTCAACATTAATTCCTAGGTCACCAGTTACCTAAGCCAAACACATACAACACCCAAACCTGGAGCACACAGCTTGCTCCACTGGCTCAAGACCTCCTAGGAAGGTCTCACTCCACTGCTTTAGTTTCCACCTCTAACTCAGCAACAAACAGAGTAAAGGAAGCACCAGTCTCTGTTTATGTGTTCATAGGGAGTGTTGCTCGTTCATTTGCCTTCACTGGGAGTTTGGAGGAGAATGGATATATGTATATGTATGGCTGAGTCGCTTTGCTATTCGCCTGAAACTATCATGACATTGTTAATCGTCTATACTCCAATATAAAATAAAAAGTTTAAAAAAAAAAAAAAAAAGCAAGTTATTTACCTTCTTCATACACCAGGTCTTTACATAAGAATCACCTCTTCAGTGAGTCCTTCCCTCGCCAACCTAACGTTTCAGTCTCCAAATCAACAACTGTATTTCCTTTCCTCCTTTACTTCTTTCTCTTTGCACTTATCACCCTGTATTTTATTTATTAATTAATGTGGTTTATTTTTGAGGAGAATGAGTTCATTGAGGGCAAGGATTTTTGTCCCTTTTTTTCACTGCTGTATCCCCAGTGCCTAAAATAATGCTTGGTGCACAGCAGGTGGTCAATAAATATTGGTGGAATTAAAGAACGAATGAATCAGTAGTTTGCTTCCAGGACAATTATGAACTAAATTTCCAGTTAATACCATTAAGATTTCACCCCATCCCCTTCCTAATTATATATCTTCAATGTTCTACCTGCTATACAGATTATAAAAGAACTTTTAAAACTCTGATTTTAAATCTTGGCATTAAGATACTTCTAATCTGCAACATAATCCACACTCTCAAGCATACTAGAAATCAGCAAATACAACACCCATGTGTCCCTTACAGGCTACCTGAAAAGGTGAATCAAAGTTAAAAACTCAGAAATGTGAAAAGTATGTTAAAATGCTTCATGGAAAGCACTGGTTGAATATAAACAGAACCTAGATAAAACAAGTTTATTATAAAGATTCTTCTTACATTGATCCCTCAAAAGCACCAACTGCAGCTGAAGGGCCCTAAAAACAGCTTGGACAACAGTCAATTAGAAATGTCTCAAAACCATGGCCATGTTATAACACTGTGGTTTACCTTCAAAGATAAAGTGAGTTTACTATAGGAGGAGACTGAGGCAGCCACGTGGTTTCAAAGATGGTTTCAAAATCTCCCAAGTAAAGAGGAGGCAAGGTTACCTAAGGGATGATGGGAGGCTGAAAGCTGGATATGTATGAGAACAGTTTGGAACAGTAACTGGAAATTTTACTAAGGAGTTAAGGAGAGGAATGACAATAACTTTATGTCCATGCCAAGAGTTTTGTAATGCACCAACTCAAAAGTGATTTTACTGCCTCCACACATACAACCTTCAGGGGTCTTTATTTCTAATCAACTCATTTCTCTCACAAACAAGCAGCATAAATTAAGGAAAACAAATAAATAATATGCTTATGTCAATACTGAAAGTCAAAATTCTAAGGGTTCATTTATAATCTGCACAGCATGGTATAATATTGAAGATATACCCCTGTTTTACCTTAATAGAAAATACAGATGAATGCATACTCTCACACCTTATTTCTGCATTTAGAGAGGAAATCTACTAAATGGTAAATGGGAATGTGAAATAAAACCTCACTACCAGAAAAAGTCCCTAATGTATTTATTACTTCTGATTTGGGGCTTTAGGGATCAGATGTATTATCTTTTTAAAGTCCATCTGGTAAAGCTTCTTTGCTTTTCAGAATTAATGTTTGGATGATGAAAAAGTAAATCAACCAGCTAAATTTAGTCCTTTTGACAGGAAAGAAATGAAAGCAGAGACCCCCATCTTTGACATTTGTGAAAATGAAGAGACTGCAATCTTAAATTTATAATGTAGAATCTGTAAAGGTTCTACCTAGTCTCATGTTTTGTGGATTGACTATATACAGCAATTATTTTCAAGAACAGCAGCAGGAAGTAAAAAGAGGAGATGGGAAGCAAGGTTCTGCATTTTGAGCAGCTTTTTCTAGACAGGAGAAAATCTTACACAGGCTGTGAACATAAAGAGACTCAGTGAGGGAAGCAGGCCACATGATGGAAAAAGGAGAGAGAATTTTAAATGTCAGTGCAAATGACAGCAGTCACTAGAGTCCCAAGAGCATCAGTGGGGTAAACAGGACCTCTCTACACCCCACCCTTCCCTACTTACATTAATTAATGTTGATCCACCCTGAAGTAGTAAGCAGATGCTGCCTTGCTGTTCTCAATGCCCTCCAGCGGGGCAATCTCAAGTGAAAACCTTCAGTCCTTCCAGTAAAACTGATTTAACATTCTTAATCCAAGAAAAATGCTTTTCAACTTTAAGGTACCAATATGCCCAAATAAAAGAGGCTGATGAAATGATAAAAACACAAGCTTTTATAAGCAATGGTCAGAATGGAGAGATGGGGTTCTGGACTGGTTGGGGTGGTCATAATTGTAAAAATGTCTTTATACAAGAGAGACAATATTCTTTGGTACTTGAGTGTTGTCTCTTCTGATCTCGGACCTTTAAGTAAGTAAAGCTGGGCAACCTCTGTCACACTCATTTTAGAGACCTCTAAAAAGCCCAAATGTAACAACCACCTTCTGCACCCCTACTCTGCCTTTCCTGTCTCCCAGTAGCCTTCCAATTACCTGACCCTCACACTCTCCTATGCTCTCCTCTTCCTGGTCCTCAGATCTCCTACCTTGCCCAAGCACTGCCTCATTTTGATGACCCAATTGTACCCATTTCTCCAGTTGATTGATTCAACTGATCCCATTCAACTATCAATTTTGCATACCCTCTGGTTTTCAATGTCTCTGAAGTTCCAGATAAAGGATAGTCCCACTGGACTAATGCAAACCAGAACTGCTCCCCAGTCTACTGGTCAGGGAAGAGGGATCAGACAGGAGCAAGTATCTCCAAGTGGTAAAAGGTTTATATTTACTTATTTAAATATTGTTGCAGTCATCTACAAATGCCTGGATCATGTCGCTTATTCCTTGAAGAATTTAGCCCTTGGTTCATTGTAACTCTCTCCAACACCCCTCCTGTCATAATTTTTGGTGATTTCAATATCCACCAGAGAGTTATCCAATAATACCCTTGTTACTCATTCCTTGAATTTCTCCTCCCCAGTGACCTTGTCCTTGAGCTAAACCTTAGCACCTATTCCCATGGCTGAATCATGGCACTACTAATAACTGTACCTCTCCACTAATCTCAATTTTAATCATCACACTTATCCAGCTTCAATCTAAATCCAAGGCTCCACTCTTCTACTAGACCCCATATTCCATGCTTAGTCAGTAACTCTTCTCATGATATTTCCCTCTCTTTTAGATCATTCCTATCAAAATTCACATGCCGCAATATCTCCTATTCAAAAAGGAAGGTGATGTCCTAACCCCCACCAGCTTTATAAAATAGCAGGAAAACCTCTCTCTCCCTGTCACTCCCTATTCTATCTATCCTACTTCATTTTTCTCCATAGTGCTTATTATACTATGGAGAAAAAAACTATATAGTTATTTGTTTGTTTGTCATCTGTGTATCCTCACTAGAACGTAAATTTCACGGTGAGAAACTGTCTGTTTTGTTCTATTAAATGTTTCTAGTGCCTAAACCGTGGCCTAGAACATGAAAGGCACTCAATTAAAAACTGATTGATTAAGTAAGCAAGTAATCTGTCAAGGCATCTTCATGTGTTTCTCCCCATTAACAACCACTAGAGAGCACGTCTGTTCCCTCCTATGTCTGCGCTTCTACAGTATCTTTAGATGTCTTGACCAAGGTTATTTATTATCTTTCTTTTAGCTGCCTCTGTAGCATGTTAGACTCAGCAAACAAACAAACAAACTTGTTTCCTGGACCACTAATAATTCTAAGCATCATCCATAATAAATATATTTCCCACTTTTTCTCCACAGTTCATATTGTCAGTCTTTCCCTGTTTGATTGCACATCCGAAATCTAACTGATTATGACTGTTTGTGCTTCAATTATATTCACCAGATCACATATCCATAGACAATATCAGAAATCATCCCCAACCATACTACTCAACAGTAGAAAACTAACATCTCCCAGTATGAGAGGCAGTGAAGGCGGTGCTGTGATACAGAAGCTACTTGAGTATTAGAGTATTTCCATATATGTCTGCAAGGATAGTGGCTTCAGGATGGTTTGGATACCCATTAACTGCAACATCCAGATGCATCTTCTGACTACCATGTCTTATATGACAAACCAAGTGTATTCCAGATTGCCAGGCTGCTAGATGGGTGGATGATTGGAAGGAATAGAGAGCATTGATAACGTTAATGAGGACTTTAGAGGCGTCTAACTAGTATAGGTTAAAACTGCATGTAATCTACCTAAACTGTGTGGACCTTTCTCCAAAACCTCCCGAAACTAGTCTATTATTCAATTACAAATAATAGTGGTTAATGAGTTAATATGAAACCTTAGGCATGGTTCTGTGATAACTTGTCTCCACTGTCAAGCAAGCACAGGAAGCTAGTTTGTTACTCCATGATGATGCAACAAATTACTCATGATAACTCATACCCCTCCTTATTTATCTTCTCCTGAGAAGTATAACAGAAATAATATTCGCTTTACTAGAGATGTTTTTCCAAGCACTGCTGCTATGGATCTAATCACATTTTCATTGATAAGATCCTTGCTATGAAAGGGGAAAGTGACTCTTAAATATTTACAGTGTGATTATTTATACACAATTCCAATCATCCTTAGAAATATTTCTGTGAGATCAAACAGCAAGAAAAGCCATGCTCGTAGTTTCAAGATGGAAATATTCAATACTCATTGTCCTATTGAATTTAATACCAAACATGAATCATTTGGAAACCGGATTAAAACTATAAATAGAAAGCAACTATCTAGTATTTTAATCAAAATAATCCCTTTAATACTATCTTACAGCCTTAGAAATAAAAAGGCAGCTAATAAGAAAACTACAATCTTGTGAGGATGACATATCAAAGCCGAAACAAACTCCTTGGCATAATTTCTGCACAACAGCTGTTAACCCCCTAAAACAGTGCTGCGGCTAATTTGCTTAAAGTAGAACTGTGTAAATTTGAGAATACTGGAGTGTCACTCTCCATTTCCCTTAGACTGAGAAAATTTACAAGTTTTTGTTTACTTGTCACATTGGTGTTACACTGAATATTGTATAATCAATACATTTTTCCTAAATGTATGTGCTCAAAACATTCATGATAGGGGCCCATGCCCTCCACTATCACAGGTTCTCATGGAGCTGGATAATGGAGATGGCAATGCCTTATTTACAGACTATAGGTCTCTAGGATAGGAAACCGAAGATGTAGCCCCATTCCCTTTAGTGTTAAAAATATAGGATCACAGAATAATTCTTTACTGTGCCTTTTTTCGCTAAAGTTTGAAGCAAGACATTGACCAAAGGCCACAATAAGAAACTTTAAAGATTCAAGTGAACCACAGCTAAGAAAGGATAAATCAAAAACAACACCTTTCACCATAAGCCCAAATCCAATTATATTGTCCCCTTCCTTCACCATGTAGTACTGAGTACTTACAAATTCAAATATCTGTCTTCTGATATTTTATTCATAATATTGAGGACAAACCACTCTGTATCCCCAAACCAGAACCTTACACTCTCCTTTTCCACACTTTGGCTCATGTGATTTTCAGCTCCTGAAATGTGTTGTGCCTTCATCCTCATAACGAAATCCTAAATTCCTGAGGTTTGATTTAATTCTTATTTTTAGGGAGACTATGAAACTATAAAGGGTAGAACAATAAAGTAATTCTGAAGATCATTTGTGACCAAACTCCTTTTTTACTAAAAAGGACTCAGGAGTTCTGTAAAGCCTGTGTGACTTGCTCCCATATAAGAGGCAGGTATGGACTGGCTTCCAGGCCCACATCCCCCTAACTCCGAATCCAAAGCACTCTATGATTTCTCCAGCTCAGCTGTGACCTCCTCTTTCCCTGGTCTCCCTTGGCCTTGAATGTCCATTGCATTTGTTTGGCAATCACTATGCACCACCAATGGCCTCTCCCCCTGTGGTCATATGTGTGCCTAATACATGCACCTGGATCATAAGTTTCTCCTCACAGTATCTGGCACAAAGCAGCCCTCAAGAGCATTTGTTCCACCTCACCACAATATCTGCAACAACCAATGTTCTCACTATCTTATACATCTGTTGAAACCTTGAACTCAAGTGGAACTTTATGTCAGCAACCTGCAAGGTCAAACTTACTTAGTTTTCTCTTAGTCAAAAAGCTAAAATCTTCACACCATTTATACACTTCAATGGCAGCAGCCACTAAACACTTCCAGGACTTCCAAGATCCTCATTACACTGTTCTGTGCATGGAACCAAGATCCTGTGGAAGTTCAGAAATAGGAGACCAAATTTTTTTTTTAACATTTTTATTGGAGTGTAATTGCTTTACAATGGTGTGTTAGTTTCTGCTTTATAACAAAGTGAATCAGTTATACATATACATATATCCCCATATCTCTTCCCTCTTGCATCTCCCTCCCTCCCACCCTCCCTATCCCAGCCTTCTAGCTGGTCACAAGCACCGAGTTGATCTCCCTGTGCTATGTGACTGCTTCCCACCAGCTATCTATTTTACATTTGGTAGTGTATATATGCCCATATATACACTACCCCTCTCTCACTTTGTCCCAGCTTACCCTTCCCCCTCCCCGTGTCCTCAAGTCCATTCTCTAGTAGGTCTGTGTCTTTATTCTCGTCTTGCCCCTATGTTCTTCATGACCTTTTTTTTTTTTTAGATTCCATATACATGTGTTAGCATACGGTATTTGTTTTTCTCTTTCTGACTTACTTCACTCTGTATGACAGAATCTAGGTCCATCCACCTCACTACAAATAACTCAATTCCATTTCTTTTTATGGCTGAGTAATATTGCATTGTATATATGTGTCACATCTTCTTTATCCATTCATCTGTCAGTGGGCACTTAGGTTGCTTCCATGTCCTGGCTATTGTAAATAGAGCTGCAATGAACATTGTGGTACATGACCTTTTTTGAATTATGGTTTTCTCAGGGTATATGTCCAGTAGTGGGATTGCTGGGTCGTATGGTAGTTCTATTTTTAGTTTTTTAAGGCACCTCCATACTGTTCTCCATAGTGGCTGTATCAATTTACATTCCCACCAACAGTGTATGACGGTCCCCTTTTCTCCACAACCTCTCCAGCATTTATTGTTTGTACATTTTTTGATGATGGCCATTCTGACTGGTGTGAGGTGATACCTCATTGTAGTTTTGATTTGCATTTCTCTAATGATTAATGATGTTGAGCATTCTTTCATGTGTTTGTTGGCAATCTGTATATCTTCTTTGGAGAAATGTCTATTTAGGTCTTCTGCCCATTTTGGGATTGAGTTGTTTATTTTTTTGATATTGAGCTGCATGAGCTGCTTGTAAATTTTAGAGATTAATCCTTTGTCAGTTGCTTCATTTGCAAATATTTTCTCCCATTCTAAGGGTTGTCTTTTCATCTTGTTTATGGTTTCCTTTGCTGTGCAAAAGCTTTTAAGTTTCATTAGGTCCCATTTGTTTATTTTTATTTTTATTTCCATTTCTCTAGGAGCTGGGTCAAAAAGGATCTTGCTGTGATTTATGTCATAGAGGGTTCTGCCTAAATTTCCCTCTAAGAGTTTGATAGTGTCTGGCCTTACATTTAGGTCTTTAACCCATTTTGAGTTTATTTTTGTGTATGGTGTTAGGGAGTGTTCTAATTTCATTCTTTTACTTGTGCTGTCCAGTTTTCCTAGCCCCACCTATTGAAGAGGCTGTCTTTTCTCCATTGTATATTCTTGCCTCCTTTATCAAGGATAAGATGACCATATGTGCGTGGGTTTAACTCTGGGCTTTCTATCCTGTTCCATTGATCTATATTTGTGTTTTTTGCCAGTACCATACTGTCTTGATTACTGTACCTTTTTGGTATAGTCTGAAGTCTGGGAGCCTGATTCCTCCACCTCTGTTTTTCTTTCTCAAGATTGCTTTGGCTATTCGAGATCTTTTGTGTTTCCATACAAATTGTGAAATTTTTTGTTCTAGTTCTGTGAAAAATGCCAGTGGTAGTTTGATAGGGATTGCATTAAATCCGTAGATTGCTTTGGGTAGTAGAGTCATTTTCACAATGTTGATTCTTCCAATCCAAGAACATGGTATATCTCTCCATCTCTTTGTATCATCTTTAATTTCTTTCATCAGTGTCTTATAATTTTCTGCATCCAGGTCTTTTGTCTCCCTAGGTAGGTTTATTCCTAGGTATTTTATTCTTTTTGTTGCAGTGGTAAATGGGAGTGTTTTCTTAATTTCACTTTCAGATTTTTCATCATTAGTGTATAGGAATGCAAGAGATTTCTGTGCATTAATTTTGTATCCTGCTACTTCACCAAATTCATTGATTAGCTCTGGTAGTTTTCTGGTAGCATCTTTAGGATTCTCTATGTATAGTATCATGTCATCTACAAACAGTGACAGCTTTACTTCTTTTCTGATTTTGATTCGGGGACCAAATTTAAAGGGACAAAAAAAATGTGGAGTCAAGTTGTTAAGCTGAGTGAGGAAGCAAGTGATGCTAGGATGTGGGGCAGAGAGAATATGGGCTATAGATCAGGCATTCACCTCAATTTCTTGGGAAGCTCCCTGACCTCCAGCATGCTGATGTTCAGGAAGCTGCTGAGTTTGACACTGCAGTTTCCTCCTTCTCTGACTCAGGTGGTGGGATAAAGATTTCTGAGGTATCTCATATCTGCTCTTCTAATTCTTACATGGCTGTCACTATCATCACCAACTGGCCATCTCTGCAGGCCCAGAGGATCTTGTCACCACTCAGAGTAACAGATGCCACTCTTGCCCATAGCAACCACATTTGCCTAGGATAATTTCACACATACAAGGGCCTTGAGCAAGGAGGAGAACAATTAAGACCCTGTGTGCAGGTGGATAGACACACCTGCTCTTGCCTCTGCTGCTCTCTGCCAGTGAAAGCCACCTCAGGGAGGGTTTTTTTTTTTTACAAGAGATAAATAGACTGACATCAAGCATTGTACATGGATGAGCACAACAAAAGCAACAATGATTGCAATTACCAAACCTGAAGCACACTCATACTATGTCATAATATTGACATTCAGTCCAGTAATCCTCCACTGTAGCAGCTCCTTTACTTTGCAGTGAAAATTGATTTGTATGTTCTTTGCCTCTGAGTCCTTGTGGGATTTTTTTTTTTTTAATTCAAACAGAAAGTCACAAAAATTATACTCATCCTCATCAGTTCACTCAGTCCCATGTAATTAATTTTTTTTTCATCTTGATCTTTTGTTAGCACTTTTATGAGTTCATCAGTTTTTCATTAGAGTTCTGAAAATGCTTATTCATTCAGTTCAGCAGTACAGTCAGTTACCAGAAACCTGTACTTGTCAGAGTCTTTTCCATGAATTTCTTGAAGATGAAAACCTTTTATAGGAACATATTTGCAAAAGCATCAGAGTACACCCAGAACTGTCTGTAAATGACAAAAGACTTAAAAATGACCACGGTTAAAGATTTGATGAAAGTTCATAATAATGCAGTTGACAAGAAAATTAGTTATTTCTGAGATATACATTTTAAAGTAATAACTAGGATTATGACTTATAACATTATACCAGAACATATAAGATTTTTAGAAATTTCATGTAATGTCTGAAACATTTATATTAACATATTTCCATACAAATAACCCAATGAAAGTTTAGTATTAGTTGTTTTGTTTGTTTGTTTTTTTATACTGCAGGTTCTTATTAATCATCAATTTTATACACATCAGTGTATACATGTCAATCCCAATCGCCCAATTCAGCACACCACCATCCCCACCCCACCGCAGTTTTCCCCCCTTGGTGTCCATATGTCTGTTCTCTATATCTGTGTTCAGGGAGGTTTTAACCAGAGCACTTTCCCACTCCTGTACCAGACGCTTGAAACTCTCACAGATATATTCCTTTCCATTCTGTCCTCCCAGGCTGCCACACACCCAAAGTGTCAGGAATCCCTCTGTCCCAGGTATCAAGTAGACCCATCCCATCCTCCCTGTGCACTAAGCTATTTGCTCGTGAATTAACTTTCCCCATCTTCCAAACACATATGATCTGCCTCTTTTTCTGATACCTTAGTTTTACATCTTTTATTTTGGTGTGCTAGGACAAAGTTTTCACTGTACTACTGTTCTCACAAACGTTCTTGGTCTTCAGCTCTTGCTTAAAATTCCTTTTAAAGTAAGAGTCTTCATCAAAGTCCTGGCTAAGGAGCTTTGGCTTTTCTTCAGGAAGCTCCGCAAAGTGCATGTTGTTGGCTTTGCTTCCTCCTCTAGTGATGACCACCTGGTGTGGCAGCTGTGCCTCTTATCCTGCATCTTCAGACTGTGGTTCTTTCTGTGCATCCTCTCACACTCTTAAAACTCTGCCAGAGGTTTATCCTTCACCTCTTTGGTAAGAATGATTTCCTGTTTGGCAGTCAAGCTGGAAACCAACACTTTGATTTTATGTAAAGCTGCTAAGACTCTTCCAGGTTTACATTCAAACCAATCATATCCAGCACCAAATCAGGTCCATTATGCTAATGCTGAAGACAGGTGTATATAGAGTCACCACCACCACTACAATCTTTAAACAGCACCTGTTATGCAACTACTTGCTTCTAATATGGCACAAAACAATTAACCACCATGGATGCTGTCCTCTTGAAAATTACAACCCAAGACACATGAAACATATAATGTATTCAGGGAACATAAAAGAATGTATAAGCCAATATATAAACATACAGTTGAATAAATTTGTACTAGGTAGGTGAATAGTTTACTCTTAAGATTTGTTTGCTCTTGGTTACTACAATTCTCCTAGGAGAAAGCCAAACAGCAGTGTATTTTTAAATAGATAAGCACTAAGCTTTGCTTCAGAACTTATAACCAGACGCCAAAATGTCTCCAACTCATTACTATCTGATATGAAATATAGAGATGAGCTAGGATCAATAAACATTTCTACACAGTGTTATTTCATCAGTGCTGAAACCACCCAAAGGTCCTAGTGGTACAAATGGGCAGAAGCAAACACTCTTGGAAATGTCCCACAGGGTACCAGATGGTCTTCCCCACACTGATAAATAGGCAATGGATCCAGATTCAAACTTTGCTAAAACTACTTATTAATTACTATTTGCTTACTGTTCCTCAATAACAATAGTGTCTGGACTATGCTACTTCCTAAAGACAGCTGTCTTTAACCTCCATTTGAGGCACAACAGTAATTGTTATTTTTAGCTGCTTGATTCTGAGCCAATAGACAGATTCAAAGATGATGGCAAAGGCCACACAGGTAACTGTAATAAATAAGTACTCTTTGGGATTTGTTTGATGAATAGAAGTTTTTACCGCTGTTTGAGATAAGTTTAAGTCAGTAATGCAAAAATACTCCTAGAACTTGGCTGATTCTGAACCATAACATTAGAATGGCTTATATGTAAACAGATTTGGGAAGAAGAAGAACAAAATCAGTGCAATATCTTCAACTCCCCTACTTGTAAAAGCAACCTTCCACTTTACGTTTACATTCTCTGAAAGTACGTTATTAATGCTGTCCTTAAATGATGATCAGTCAGCCACATCTGCCATAACTCAGGCTGCCCTGCCAACCATTATCTGGATCAGGCAGTCTAGATACACTAGTAAACCATAGCTTCTGACACACTTGCCATAGTAGTGTATTCTTTGCAAATAATTTTCTTATAATTTCTGACCAGCATTCATGGTAGAATCTGGCATATATATTAATGGCCCTCTACTCACCCACAACTTCATTAATAATAGGGAGAAATTAGGAGATATAATTTCTTTCATCTCTAAAAACAAGGGCTGTTTCAATTTAAAAAAGAAAAGCACACTATTTAACGTGGTAGGTGGTGAATGTGGGGAAAATAGAGATAACAGGCAGCCAACAAAAGATACACAATATATTTTTGGAGAAAGTCAGACACTGAAACACTTGGTGACAACAATTTAAAAATAGAAGTATCATTTTTATGAGTAGGAAGACTCAATGTCACAAAAGTAATTTTCCCTAAATTATCAGAGTAATAGAATCAGTGTAATTCAAAAAAATCAACATATTTTAATTAAATTGTCAAGCTAATTTGAAATTTATTTGAAAGAATAAAAGACCAGGAATAGACAAAATATTACTGAAAATGATCAAGGTAGAGAGATGTGCCCACACATCAATATCTATTATAAAACAATAGTAATTAGGAAAGTGTGCTCTTGATGTGGTGATAAGTAGATCAAAAAGCAGAAAAAAGAGTCCTTATGTTTTAAAATCTACATAATTAGTACAATGGTCAATGTAACATTTGACAATTTTTATTTTTATTAAACTTTTTTTTAATATATTTATCAATATTGATACATTCAGACCTAGTTATTTCATTTTATCTATGTAGTATTCCATCACGTGAATAGACCTTAATTTTTCTGGTCCTCTATTTGTGTTTATTTAGGTTAGTTCTCAGTTAGCCACTTATACATGGTCTGATGAACACTTTTGTCTTTGTGCACCTGCATGAAGGCATATTTAGGATAATATTGTTGTTTGTACATAAGCATGCTTATCTTCAAAGTTATAAGTTGTTTTACAAAGGAATTACAGTATTTTACACTCCCATCAAAGGTCATCTTAACATACACCTTCACCAATTTGGTATTTTCAAAATTTTTTATTTTTGCCTATTTGGGTAGAGTGAGCTTTTATTTTTGCTTTAGTTTCATTTACCTTGTTACAATTGTGATTAAGTATACTTATTGGTCACTTAGGTTTCCTCTTTAGTTAATTATTTATTGATATCTTTTGCCCTTTTTTCTATTTTATTCTATCATCCTTAACTTCCTATTTTAAAAAAACTTTATTATAAAATATTCATACATGCAAATTTTTTTAGATAATAAAATCAAAATATGCATCATGTATCTACTACCCAACTTTAATACATTCTCTGTTTGCCAAATTTGTTTCACATTTTTTAAAACAAAATCATTCCAAATAAGCTTAATATCCATGCATGCCATCATCACTCCAGTATAATATTTGATTTCATATTTAAATTTTACAAAAATGTTATCATTCTATAGGTATCATGTCACAAATTTCTTTTTCCTTTTTTTTACTCAACATTTTACCTCATACTAATACTTGGAACACATGATCATTTTGATTTTTTTATAGTACTGTATTATATGAATATGTTATAATTTGTTTATTAATTTTCCTCTAATGGATATTTATACTGTTTTCAGTTTTTCACCACTGTAAGCAATTTAGCATTGAACATTCTTATTTATATTTCCTCCTATAGTTATACACCTAGCATAGGCAATCTTCAGGTTCACTACACATTGCCAAATTGCTCTCCAAAGTTGGTTTAATTTCCATCCCCTTCAGCAGTGTATGAGATTCCTATTTCCCCACATCCTCAACTGTTATACGTCAGTTTTTCATATAAATATGTATATATCAATTTAGCATGGTCATAACTTTTTATTTCTGCAGTTATACTAGTGTAAAACTGTATTTTGTTTGATCATATGGTAGCTCTATTTTTAGATTTTTAAGGAAACGCCATACCTATTCTCCATAATGATTGTACCAATTTATATTCCCATTAACAGTGCAAGAGGATTCCCTTTTCTCCACACCCTCTCCAGCATTTATTGTTTGTAGATTTTTTGATGATGACCATTCTGACTGGTGTGAGGTGAGCAATCCCACTCCAGGGCATATATCCAGAGAAAAACCATAATTCAAAAATATACATGCACCCCAGTGTTCATTGCAGCACTATTAACAATAGCCAGAACATGGAAGCAACCTAAATGTCCATTGACAGATGAATGGATAAAGATGTGGTACATATATACAAAGGAATATTACTCAGTCATAAAAAAGAACAAAATAATGCCATTTGCAGCAACATCAATGGACCTAGAGTTGTCATACTGAGTGAAGCAAGTCAGACAGAAAAAGACAAATATCAAATGATATTACTTATATGTGGAATCTTAAAAAAATGGACAAATGAACTTAGTTACAAAGCAGAAATAGAGCCACAGATGTAAAAAACAAACTTATGGTTACTGGGGGGAAGGAGAGGGAGGGATAAACTGGGAGATTGGGATTGACATGTACACACTGCTATATATAATAGATAACTAATAAGAACCTACTGTATAGCACAGGGAACTCTACTCAATACTCTGTAATGACCTATATGGGAAAAAGAATCTAAAATAAAGTAGATATATGTGTATGTATAATTGATTCACTTTGCTGTACAGCAGAAACTAACAACATTGTAAGTCAACTATACTCCAATAAAAATTTTTTTTAATTTTAAAAAAGATGTTATATATGGGGAAAAAAACCTGTATTTTGTTGTTTTGATTTGTATTTACTGATTACTAGTTAATTTGAACATCATTGCTAACCTACAAAGCCAATTTAGGTTTCCTCTTCTGTGAATTGTCTGTTCATGTCTTTTCCACATTTGTCCATTGGGTTATTGGACTTTTTATGTTCTCAAGCTACTATTTCTTTGACACTTATGTGTACACCAAATATCTTCTTCCAGATTGACTTTTATTTTAATGTTATCTGTTTATCGCTCTAAAGAAATTTTAAATTAGTGAAATTTAGCTTTTTATGGCTTGTGCTTTTTGTGAATAGTTTTAAATGTTTTTCTCTACTCTGAAATTAAATGGTATTCTCCTATTTATGCAGTTTTTATTTTAATATGTTGCTGTATGATATTTTGTAATTCTACCTACAATAGATTTTTATATATGATGTTAGATAGGGATCTAATTTTATCTTTATTTTCCTATTTAGATAGCCAACTGTGACTGCTCCATTCAGTAAATAGATTATCTCCACTGATTTCTAATATCCTTGTCATATACCAAGTTTTCATTTATGTAGGTGTGTTTCTCTGAACTTCCTATTTTGTTCTGTTAGGGATAGCGGGATTCCCATATAATATAACCCGTTCTTCTCTACTAGAGTTCAAAACCATTTAAGACATATCAAGATGTAAGGCAAGTGGAGATAAAAATATCTGCTACTTGACAAAGTCTGCTTAGTGCTTTAGGGTCCCTCTTTATGTTATTACTTGTTTGGATTATACATTTAAATGTTTGTTATATTTTTCCAGCATTTGTTAGTGTTTTTGATAAGATCAAGGTTTCTATTAGCTCATTCTACTATGTTGCTGTAACCTGAAGTCAACGTGATGTAGTAACTTGGCAAGATTTACTTGTTACCTGCAATAATTATGTTACTTGACAACAGTTATGCTGAATACTTACACATTTATAGTTATTTCTACCATCTTATTTTGTAGTTTCTACTTACCATTCATTTCTTTGCTTCTTTTGTTCTTTTTCCTGTCTTTGATTATACTGATAAAAAATTTTTGTTATATCTTTGTTTGAAAGCTAAAGATCAAAAAGTTGCTTTTAAACACTTTCTTAAAGTGTTAAGATATCTCTTATATGTGAATTTTTCTAAAAGTCAAAATTCAACTTTATATACTCCTCTTAATAATACGATTTAATCACCCTTGAACTTTACAACATATTTTATTATTGTGTTGAAATTTAGTTTTATCTTACTTGTGTTGGGAAAAAGCACCATCAATGGTTAAATTTCATTATCTTTTGTTTTAGTTTCTTTTATATTTTTTTATAAACTTCCTCCTCGGTTCAGTTTTCTTCTTGCTGAACTATACCTATTTCCTTTAAATGCACATGGATTAGTAAGCTCTCCAAGTCTTTGTCTGATTTTTTTTTTTTCGTTTTGCCCTCACTCTTGAAAGAGTGTATGAAACTCAGTTGACTGGTATTTTCCCTCAGCTCTTTGAAGTTTTCTGAGAGTGTTTCCCCGTGATGAGGAGCTGATGGGACCAAGGGACAGAGGCTACCAGAGCTGCCTCCAAATAAGAAGTAGAGAAGATTTTTGAGGCTCTCAGCCCTTTTCTTTCCAGGACACTTTCTTACTTTTGGCCAGCTGACACATGCTAGGCTGCACACATAACCATCTCCTCTAGTCCCCTAACCAACATGCACATAGCCCCTTCTCTGGGCCAGGCTCTGAGCTAATCATTTCACACACAGTCTGACAATCATCTGACAATCCTATAATGACCCCAGTACAATGACAACCAGTAGGGGAATTTAATTCTTAAAACCTTATTGCAGACTTCAGGTTGCAACATGGGAGACTGAGCTAATAGACACCTTGATCTCACCAAAACAACAAACAAATGATGGGAAAAATATAACAAACATTTAAAAGCATAAATCAAACAAGGTATAGCATACAGAGGGACTAAGCAGGCTAAGCAGGCTAAGTAAGGTGGTCAGTGGGTATTCCTGCAAAAATCTCCAGAAAGCTGATTCTATGAGGCCAGATCAGCCAGCTGCCTCCTTTCCTGAGGTTATCCAGGCCAAGGTTGGCATGCAGACCTCCATGTCACCACAAATTTGAGCATCTTCTCTGGCCAGGCTGGCCCAATGCTGAGTTCAAGGCAGGCACATGGCCACAGCTTGCCCAGCTCTGTGCCTCCAAGCCTGGATGGTCAGGGTCAGCCTTCAGGCCATTCTCTGCTGCTGAGGCATTGGGCATAGCAGTCATGGATGCTGACACATTCCCCTAGGACTACTGAAGAATTGAAACCTAGATTTATCTTCATCTCAGAGGCACAATGTAGAAGAAGATCATTTATCTCAGAAAACATAAAGGAACTTGGATTACTTTGTCAGGATTTTTATTTCAAAACTGCCAGATTGATTCTTTGTACATGCCTACACCTAGGCATAAGTTTTAGCAATCTTATTTGGAAAGGAATGATAATTAGAGAGAAAAAAAATCCTTGCCTCTGAAATTGGCTACAGGAATGAAGCTGCACTTCATTTTAACCCCTGCTACCCTTGCAACTCATTGATTTCCAACTCAAAACTTCTGTTTGTATTTTGATTAGGATTCTTTCAGTTGTAAGTGACAGAAAACCCAAATTCAAACCAGCATAAATGAAAAGGGGAACTTCTTGGATGGAATAACTAAAACATCTAGGTCTTTTTTCCAGAGGTTCAAAAAGTCACTGACACTTGGCCTCTCCCCCTGATATTTTATTCTACTTTCTTCCACGTTAACTTCATTCTCAAGGTCCTTATAGAGACAAAATAGCTGTGCTTATATACTCACCCCTGAGCCAACCACAGTGGCTATGGGAATATAATGTACTGATTGGCCAGATCTGAGCCACATACTAGCCTCACCCCTCCCCTCCCCCGCATGAAGAATAGATGAAGATTACCCATAAGAAAAATGGGGTGATTTATCCAGAAAACAGTGAGTAGGTGCTACACGACCCAAGCAATAGATGCCTACTGCAAACTTTAATTAAATTAAATAATAATGGCAATTAATGTACTTGGGTTTCATATACAAATTTAGGAGTACCTGAAATCATTTTTTAGTCTAAATGTTTATTTAACTTGCATTAAAGATAAAAGAAAAACATACTGACAGCAAGCTTTCTAAGCATTCTCCACTCATGTTAGTCAAACAATAGGACGAATAAATGAAATCTCACAGGCCTTATAAACAATTTGTTGCTGATGTTGTTTTAGAGAAGATGAAGAGAGAAGGCATTAAAAATCAAATCTACAGATTCAGCTTGATCTCAGAATTCTGGTCTTGAAAAACAAAAAGTGAGTGAGCCCGCATTAAGTACAACATTCCCTCTCTGGTGTTTGTTGTCTTTATTTTTTCCATTAAAACTGTATGTGTTGTTCCTAAGAGAGCTAAAGTAACTAGAGATGAAAAATCCTCAATGATTCATACTCCCTCCCATCTCTGTAGGGTTTCATAGGAAACCGCTTTGACATATCATCTGCTGTAAATTACTTTAATGGCTTCTCTACCACATTTAACTCCTACCGATAAAAGTGATTTAGTTCCTTAATTTGTGCAACACCTGAACACACAAACATCAATACCATTCAGAGATCTAGAAGAATGTCATTTGCTATAGTACTTAAAAGCAAATTAAATTTGTCTCCAAAAAATATTAGTCATTTTAACGTTCATCTCTGTGTAATCAAATAGTTTCAATTAGATTAACAGCATTGAATTCTTTGCAGACATTTTCATAGATAAGAATTTTATTAAACATGAGAATAGGTATTGCTAAAGTAATAGTATTTCAAGTACACTCATTTCTAATATATCTGAAAATTAAGGCTAGCACTTATTGAGTACCCTTGTGTGCAGAGAAAGTACTATATTCTCTTAAAGCATTTGAGTGCACTGACAAGATGAATTGATTTTGAAAACATTAACTGATAAGGATTTTATTTTAAATTCTAAGTCTATTCAAAATGTATGTGCCCCTCAAAGTAACAAGGAAACTGTTATTTTCCACACTGGATACATGACCTGTATCAATTCAAATTTCAAGTATCATAGGTTCAAGACCTTGAGGAGTTTAGGCTAAATTTAAAAGAAAGATGATCACAGGCAAATATACTTAAATAAAAATGAGTGCATTTTTGTGAACTGAAGAAATACAGCATTTTTTTCTTATGAATCATCTTGCCAGTCAGTCTCTGCCATATTGCTATTTATGTACTCTGCTTTTCTCAATATCTCACAAAATATTCAGGGAGTTAGGAAAATGTGTTTTACTTAAAACTGTCTCACATTTGCAAATTGGTTAAGATACATATACGTACACATGTGCACACACACTCATATATAAATTCCACAAGCTCGTTGCTTTAGGGTGGCGTGACAGACTGAGACATGCACTATTCAATCAAAACAGCAAATAAAAACTCGAATTTAGTACCAAATTATGAATGAAACAACACGGTGTATAAAACAAAGAATTCTCAATAAAAGGTGGTTAACAGAGAATAGGAATATTTTAGAAATGCTTACTATGAAATAAAGCAAAATGAAAAATTTAAAGCCTTAGCCTTAAACATAAGAGTAAATTAGGATACATTTCTATTTGAAAATCTATATTTATTAGTTAAGTTATGGAGTTAATAAATCTACATTGGGAAACTAGCTACCTGGGAAGAAAGAGGCCCAAAATTGACAATATCTCATTAGACCTAAATTACTTTTTGATATCAAGAAGAGAAAGTCTTTAAAAGGCAAGTTATAGTTTTATAAGAGAGGTAAAAAACTAAGCTGAAATATTACTCAGCCATAAAAAAGAATGAAATATTGCCATTTGCAGCAACATGGATGGACCTAGAGAATATTATACTTAGTGAAGTAAGTCAGACAGAGAAAGACTAATACAACGTGATATCCTTTGTATGTGGAATCTAAAAAAACAATACAAATGAATCTATATACAAAACAGAAACAGACTCACAGACATAGAAAACAAACTTATGGTTACCAAAGGGGAGAGTGAGGTGGGGAAGGACAAGTTAGGAGTATGGGATTAACAGATACAAACTACTGTATATAAAATAGATAAGCAATAAGAATTTACTATATAGAACCGGAAATTATGTTCGACATGTTGTAATAATCTATAATGGAATATAATCAGAAAAAAATAATGGAATCACTAAGCAGTACACCTGAAACTAACACTATATTGTAAATCAACTATACTTCAATTAAAAAAAAAAAAAAGTTGAACACATGAAGGAAAATATAAGCATTCTAGAAAACCCCTTTCTCCATAACTTTAACCATCCCCCCTTAAGCACCTATGTATTTACATGCCATCTATGTTCCTTTGAAGATTCTTCTCACCCCAAACCCACTCAGAGCAGAGAGTACATTTTCTGTATTATCTTTCCAGAACCTTTCTAGTCGTTTTCCATAGTTCCCACCTCTGTGTTCCCAAGTACTTGGTTCACACTGTGTTTTTAAAAATTAATCATAACAATTAATATTTATGTAGGATTCATTGTCATTCTATGTAGGCCTTTATATACTCATGACAACCCAGTGAGGTGATGTTACTTAATTTAAAAATAAAGAGTCTGAGGCCTTCAGTGGTGCACTGACTGACCATGGTCACAAGGCTAACATGCAATAGTACCAAGTTTACACCCAGGAGATCTCATATTAGATACCTCCCTATGATGCAGCTTCCACTGACAATACTGACCCTGAGCATAATGGGTTTTGTTTAGTCTGTCTGGGCTGAAAGGCAGGCTTTTGAGGAGAGAGCACTTCTTGTTCATATTTTCACATCAGAATATAACAAAGGCCCTAGGACCTTGTAGACCTTGTATAACAAAGGCCCTAGGACCTTGTAGACCTTGTAGCTGAAAGGCAGGCTTTTGAGGAGACAGCACTTCTTGTTCATATTTTCACATCAGAATATAACAAAGGCCCTAGGACCTTGTAGACCTCAAATGTCTGCTGAATAAATGGATGAATAAACAAATGACTGAAAGTTTGCTACTTATTGATTAAAATTTTCTTGGGTAGAACAAGACAATGCTTGTTAAGTTCTATACAAACACTAGGTGGCGTGGCATTCTGTTCTTTTCACTGTATTGTGTGTGTGTATATACATATATATACATATATGTGTATGTATCAGAACTAATTAAAAATAAATGGAAATGTATCCATGATCAAATAAATTTTATCAATTTTTCTTAGTCCTCCAAATTTCATCTATAAGTCTCTTTTTTAAGTACCTTTCTATTCAACTTTTTCAAAAGAAGTTTTTGCCTTTTAATGGGAAGTTGACATTTCATCATAAAGATAAAACACAATGTGCTCAACTTATTCTGCCTTCTAGAAGTTCCTTTTTATCATGAGTACTTAGCCAGTAGAAAAGATAGATTCCAAAAGAAAATATATTTCAGGCATGAGAGATCAGAGCTCTACTAGACTGAAAAGAATGAAAAATGAAGCTTCCATTTCCGTTGTACTGAAAGACATAATTTGCAAATGCTCCATTATCACTGAACTTCTGTTCCAGAGTCCATGAGAGCAGAACAAGGAAAGAACTTGCCTATCGCAAAAAATCAGTCAGCTCTGAGTTTAAGTAAAAGTTTGAACCATGAAGCATTCCACAGAGTCTTGATTATTTGGACAACATGACTTTTTAATCAAATAGCATTTTGTGTGTCTCCCAGCAAACTACTTCTAATGAATCACTTTCAGAAATGGTAGCATTAGTAATTAAGTTACAAAGTCTGTCTGTAATTACTGCTGATAACCTCAATGGCAGTGATTCTTGGTGGTTGAGCCCAAACCCTTTTGAGCATCTGATAAAAGCTATGGATTCTCATCCTAAAACAAAACAAAACAAACAAAAAAACCCCACATATACAAATAAGGATAAATACTTAAAATTTGCATGGCATCTCAGGGGAGTCACAAATGCCCCAAAGTCCACTCACAGACTCCTCCTGTTTCATAGTTCTCCCCAGTCCCTTTAAATACCTGGGCTCTGAGAAGAACTCAAGACTTTGTCTCTCCCCAGGTCTTTTCTATGAAGGAACCACTCTGAAAGACAAGGACACAATGGAGGGCTCAGGAAGACACAAAAGAAGCCATGTCACTAAGTGGTAGAACTTTCACGGGAAAGCAGAAAGCACTTATTCAAATTAGATTTGGGAAAATGTTCACTACCCGAGACTTGTTCTGCAAAATTCAGTCCTTCATTTAACAAACATTGACTGAGTTCCTACTCTGGGCCCCTACCTCCTGCTGCCCCTCAAGAGTCCAGGGAGAACCTACACATAAGGAGTGGAGTAGACTGCTAGGGCCTGACTGCATCTGGAGGAAAGGGTTCTTGGGACCATCACAATCCTGGGCATCTCGCCAGGATGAGCAACCAGAAAGCCCACATCCTTACCAGCAGTAGAGGGTTCATGTACCTAAGTAGTGACAGTGAATAAATTCCAATGAATTTAGTAGAACAGCAGACATCAAAGTCCCTCCGACAGAACATATACTGACCAAATCAATGATGACAGTAATGACCTTAGCAAATTTTCAATTCAAACATTACACACAGTTCCAAACTGTGTTTATTCATAAATGATGGAATCCCTCAAGTTATTTGATACCTATCTGGTCAGCATTCATGAAGAAATCTATACTATACTTTTGTGGGTATTTTAGAACAATGATATTTCTTTAAATATTTTTGAAAGATATCTAACTTAGGGAGCAACAAAATCAAAGGTGGCTCATTAGATTTGCATAATGATTAAAATTGAAATTATCTAATTGGGAATTATGTGTATGTTATTTAGGAGTACTTCCTTCTTTTAAGATAATAAATGAATGTTTAGTATGCACACAGCAGAACTGTAAAACACTCCTCTCATTGGGGAGAAATGAGATAGTCCCCAGAGGAAGCCTTGGGAAGACTAATCAGGTTTCCCAGTTGCTCATTTGCCTTGGCTCATGTAGAAATTAATGTCAGGAAAATCCATAAGGTGCTGCACAGCTGGAATCCGGCAGTTTAATTGCTTTGCACAAGAGACCAATGGTCCTGGGTCTTGGGTGTGTCCACATGTGCACCAAGGCAAGGGACAAAGCCCTTGCAAAGCTCCGTGCCCTTAACTGCTATAGATAGTCAACCAGGAGAACTGTGTCTAAGGGGGAGGGGTATGAATTGTGCTGAATAGGAATCTATTTTTAGATCTATTCATTTGCCTCTCTTTAGATTCATTACAATTTTAACTCATATACCAGAACACTGTTTCCAAGGAAGCACTGATTAATGTCCTCCAAGGACAAATAGAACAAAAATAAGGCACATTCCAGATGAAGATTAACTCTACTTTTAACTATGCTTTGGATGGGAGGTAGCCCCTGCTTACATACTGCAACCCTGTGAATAAGTGTGTTCCCTTTAAGACACACTTCAGCCAAGGTGCAGCAAAGATAGATGAGCAAATTCAGGCAGATTCAAATAAAAGTGATTCTTCTAGGTATGTTTTATTTATACAGCATGGCTGAATCTCAAATATATTCTGAATATTTTTGCCATATTATATGATAATACTATGTTATCCAAGAAAAAGAGGTACCATTCAATTTTAGCAGAAGTATCATTTTAATCAAAATGAATTTTATTAAGTTGTAATAAAATTGTATGCACTTGTCCAAACTGTTTCATGCTGTTTAAAACCTATACCCGCTGTTTCAGAGGATTAATGAGTCCCATTTAAGAAACTTCACAGGACCTCTCTATCTTGGGCCATCCTTACTGTACAAAAGCCATTCTTTGAATACCTAGGAAATTAATTTGAATTCAACTGACTGCTTATTCTTGTGTTAAAAAAAAAAAAAAAGGCCTGGAATGAAGGTAGGAAATGGACATTCTAGTCATGAATGCTTCTAAATATCTGGTGGGCTTCAGACAAATCATAGAACATTTTAGTACTTTTTCACTTTATTAAATTACAGTAAATATCATCTGAATCTCTGAGATATTGGTAGTAAAACTATAGTCACCATGCTGTACAAAGGCAGTTGTATTACGTATTACAACATTAGTGAAGTTTTCTAAATACTAAAGACCTTTCATTTAAATAAAGCATTAAAATAGACACTAGGCTCCAGTGGTCTCAAGAGAGTTTCCCCACTCAGTTCTTATGTGTCAAAGAAGGATCTGTTCCATGATCTTTTGAAGCACCTCATGGAAAAATTTAAGGCATAATATCTGGCTCCTGAAAAGTGTTCTCTGTCCATTATTCTAAACACTAAAGGAGAGAAATAGAACATGTAGAGAGAAAAAGCTAACCTCTGGCCAGAAACTGATTCTGTCTTAATCCATACTTTACTTCCCAACAGAAGAGATGTTTCTCTGAATCTCCAAAAGAAGGGGGAAAAGAGAGAAAGCTGCCTAGATGATAATTAATAATGACCATTACTACAAGATTTGTTGGAGGGAATTCTCTTCACACTAAGCATTGAGAACAATCTAATCTCTTCAATCACCGCTCCAAGATACTGTCAAATGGGTTTCAACATTAGGAGAGAATCTAATTTCCTTTGCAGTGCCAAGTGATAAGTATATTTATTAAGGTGGAAAGGAGAAAAGAATTTGAAGTAGTAATAAAAGTCAGGTATCTTTCAATGTTCAAGAAAACCCAGTGATTTATTTTCTGGTATTTGGGAGAAAAGATTTATGTTCATTCTATCTTATCTGTATTAGTTATCTATTGCCTTGTAACAAATTACCCCAAATTCAGCACATTAAAACAACAAGCATTTTTTATGGCCAACAGTTTCTGATCATCAAGAATCTGGGAGGAGCTTAGCTGGGTGGTTTGGTCCTGGTTTTCTCAGTAAGTTGCAGTGAAGCTGTCAGCTAGAATTATAGTCATCTCAAGACTTGACTGAGTCAAGAGAATCTGCTCCAAACCTCATCCATGTGGTGTTGGCAGGTCTTTCTTTTTCACTGGTTGTTGGTCAGAGACTTCAGTTCCTTACTCTATGGGCCTCTGGATAGGGCTTCTCACAACATGGCAGCCTACCTCGTTCAGAGCAAGATATCCAAAAGAGAGGGTCAGCACCCAAATTGCAATCTTGTATATGTTCATCTCAGAAGTGAATTACCATCATTTCTGCTTTATGCTATTGTTCACATAGGCCAATCCTGGTATAATGTGGGAGGGGACTACACAAGAGTATGGCTACCAGGAGGTAGGCAACATCGGGGGTCATCTAGGAGGCGTGCCACCACATCACCTAACTTACAAGAGGCCTACAAGAAAGCAGTACTGGCCAACCACAAAAATGGCTAGAGGCTCAGCTGGTGGGATCTGGGTGCAAAGTAAACTAATCATAAATATACCATCTTTTGCCCAGGTTTGTCTGTTTTACCTTTAAGGTAAATCTGTGTCCTCTCTCTACTTGTGAAGTCTGCATAACTGCATAAGCTAAGCCAGTTAGTCTTCTCCAATTTCTAATTCAAATTCACCAAACATATAGTGTGGTAGGAAAGACAAGACACAGTGTCTTTCAAAGGGCTTGTCTTTCAGTGTAAATTCCTTCTCTGGCACTTTGCCCTTCCCTGGACAGTATGAAGCTATTTTCCTGGGGGGTGGAAACGGGCACAGAGAAGGAAATAAAACCTCCTTAGGATAATTAGAAGTGATGTTAAGGAAAGGATAATTCAAACAAACCATGTTTTTCTCAGAAAAAAAGAGATACTGTCCACAGCAGGCTTGCACCTGGCTTCTCTCTGGCCATGAAGAGCAACTACTGAGTTGAACATTTGGAACTTGAACTGCAGTAAGGTCACCTGATACTCTGAGAAGAGACTTCCCCTTTTCTTAGATAAAGATTTACATATGAGATAAATATAAAACATTTTATGAGACTACGAAGGAAGGATAGAGCTATATTATTGCAGTGGAGAGCATTACTATCTAAATGTCTGTCTGTACCAGTGGTACTGAGGTGTGTGTATAGGGGGATAAATCCCACCTTCCTCCGTCCCCCCCACCAAACATTCTGATAAACCTTCCTACAGGATCTATCCCTAGCTCCTGAGTTGAGAATCACTACCAAATTGACCCATGGTTACTGACGGGAATGTCTTATTTCTCAAGGAGTTTAAGAAAGAGAATCTTTGTCAACTAATTGACTCAGTGATAACTATTCTCATGATATATACCTCTACATAAAGGAGTTTATTTACCTATTTACTTACGTACCACCTTGTTCCCTCTAAAAAAATATTTATTGTGATTTATAAGGATTTATAAAATACAACAAAAAAATAACATTAACTATTTATGAAAGAAACAATATAAGAAAACCAAGTCTACGGGGCATAAAACTGAGCAAGGAATGTATTTGCTCCAGATGGGCAACAAATTTGGCTGTAAACTTTTGAGCAGTCTGCCAACTAGAAAAGAGAAATCTGGTCTCAGTTCAGTTTACATAAGAAAAATATTAACAATTTTCCTAAAAGGGGTACAACTATTCTTAAACTAAGATCAGGCCCAGTACTCCACTGGGGACACTACTCAACAGCATTTATACAGTAAAAATAAGATAATGTGGCCTTGAACCATTTCTTATACTGACTTGATCAGAGCCTTGTAAAAAGTGAGTCTGCAGGACCGTATGTAACAGAGGCCACCTCAACGTCTTTTTTTTCTTCCTGCACACACAGAAACTCTACATTTTCCAGCTATGTGAGATCAGATTGGGGCCATATGACTGGATTCTGGCCAGTGCACAGCGATGTGCCCTCTATGGAGGCCTGGGCATAACAGCTCCTTGCTTTCTTCTTCCACCATGACTTTGAAGGACCATATTTAAGACAACAGTGCCACACAATGGAAGGAGCTTATATCCTTAGCTCAGAGGAGTGTCTCCAAGGAGAGCCATTCAACCTGAATTAGACCATGACATAAGCAAGGAACAAAACTTTAGTGTGTTGATTTCCCTGACTAAAACAACAAGCATTATCAATACAGGATTCAAAATTCCAGCTCTCTGTAGACCTGGTTTGATTAACTAGGCAGAGTTTAGAATATTTAGAAGAATAGATAGATTCTAAATCTTTCACATAGTCCTCCCTCAATATTGTTTTATTCAACTGGGTGTTAAAAAATCATGGAGATGATGATGATGAAATTATAATAATAATAGCTAACACTTGGATATCACGTGCTATGTGCCAGGAATGATTTATTCTAAACCCTTTCGATATATTAACACATTTATTTCTTACAATATATTCATTCATTTAATCCTTACCATTATCTGTAATATTCAGATGAGGAAACTGTGGAAAAAAAGTGACTTGTCCAAGGTCCCTCAGTAAGGGGTGGCACCAGAATTAGATTCAGGGACTCTAACTCCAGAGTTGGTGCTACTAACTTCTATACTATAATTTATTTCATACAATGATGATAAGATTCGTATCGCGCTCCCTTGAAAAATTATTAAAAACCTCCAATTGTCTAAAAGTCCAAAGACTTCAAAATGCATGCCAGCTGAAGTATGGCTGGCATCCTCTTGGAATAGCTAAGGAGCCTAATGAATCATTAATCTTAATAGATGCCCACCCCATTTCAAATGAATAAACCTGTATGGAGCCAAGATTAGCTTTTGAAAGGATTTTCTAATATAACCCAACTGTATGATACCTTACTAAGTTGGTTTAACAATTTCTATAATTTACTTTAAAATAACAGCATAGACAACATAATATTGTATATGTACTAATTAGCTGAAGTTTTAACTTTAGAGGTATTTTGGTGCCCTAATTTAACTTTACAAGAGAACACAACAAAAAAACTCTTTTCTGAATGCAGATAAAAATCTTGGTACTTCTTGGTCACCTAATTCCATTATATACATTCCTATGTGATCCATTGGCCATATATGACATACCAGAAGAAAATCAATATAATACACTAATTCCCCTAAGTTAGTTCTCCTTGCCATAATTAATCTTTTGGAAAACAAATGTAAGCTTCCTGTTAACTCAAATAGCACTCTGTTTACTTCATGCCGTGTTTTGCTAAAATACATAATAATGAGTTTTCTGGTTTCATGTAAAATTCCCTTCACTTACCTCAAGTATACATAAATCACAAAACCGTACATCAAGAAGGCAACTCTTAATATTACCTAATCCAATTCCTTTTTCCATAGAGGAAAAGACTGAGATCCAGACAGACTAAATGACTTGTGCCAGGTCTCAAGCTAGTTAGTGGCAAAGTTGGACACAAAAGCCAGTGTCCTGGCTTTCTCCTCCAAGTTTTTTCATACCATCACACTGAGCCACAGGTGGATCCCAAGTGCACATTTAAATACCGAGATTGCAAAATATGCTTGGCCAAGAGGCAGGGATAAAGCATGGCCATAACTTTTTTAAGTATATATCACAGTGAAATAAGCTAAAGCAGTTTCAACTGAGGTGGCAAATGTTTCCTGCTGAAATAAATACAACTATTTAATTTTGAAGGTGAAAAGGCAGCTCAGAGGCAGGATAAAGATGGTGGAGTAGGAAGACCCTGACCTCATCTCCTCCAAAAATAATACACCAATACTACAACTACATGTAAACAACTTTCTCTGAGAACAGCCTGATGACTAGCAGAACAGTTCTTCTATAACCAAGGATATAAAAACAAAACAAAACAAACAAACAAACAAAAACACTGATATGGACAGGAGAGGAAGAGAAGCAATCCAGTTAGGACCTGCAGTGCCAGTGGGTGACCCAGAAGAGGAGGGCAATATCACAAGCTCAGGGACTGTCTCTAAGGAGCAAGGAGTTCAAGCCCCACATTGGGCACCCCAGTCCTAAGGTCTGGCACTGGGAAGACGAGCTCCCCTTGCTGGTTTTGAAAAACAGTGAGGCTTATGACCAGGAGAGCCAGAGAGCTGTGGGAATTAGAGACTCTGCTCTTAAAGGGAATGCACAGACTTGCTTGTTCCCAGTCCCAGCATACAGGCAGCAGATTTAAAAGTGCCTGGTGCTCTTGCCAGCCTACCAAGACTTCTCCAGTGTGCCCCCCAGCCTGCACCAACTCCAGCTCCAGCCCTGCACCTCCCCCCACCAAGATGGCAGTCACCAGCACACCCCAGGAGAAGCCACAGCTCACACCAGGATCTGGCTCCAGCCCCTCCAGCCCTAGCCCCTGCCAAGGCTCTGGATGCCAGTGTCACTAGGAGAAGCTGTGGCTCACACTGAGCTCCAGGTCTAGCCACCCCTGACTCCAGCCTGCCCCCGTCAAGACAGTTGGCCACTAGTGCACCCCAGAAGTAGCCCCAGCCTGTGCTGCTGTGCTGGGCTCTGGCTATAGTGCCTACATAGCTTAAACCCACCTCTGCCAAGGCAATGGCCCCAACACACCCCAGAAAAAGTCCCGGCCGGCACTCACTTCAGATACAGCTCTCCCACCAAAGCCACCTGACACCACAAACTGCATAGGAACAATCCCACACAAGGACATGCCTTCAAGATTGGAATACGTAATGGTTTCTCCTAATTTCACAGAGATAAACAGAGAAAGTCAAACAAAATGAGAAGACAGATGAATATGTTTCAAATGAAAGAACAAGATAAAACCCAGGAAGAAAGAAAAACTAATGAAACACAGATAAGCAATCTACCTGATAAAGAATTTGAAACAATGGTCATAAAAATACTCACTGAACTTGGGAAAAGAAGAACACAGTGAGAAATTCAAAAAATAATTAGAAAATAAAAGATATATGAAAACAATCAGAGCTGAAGAATACAATAACTGAAACAGAAAATACACTAGAAGGAATCAACAGCAGATTAGGTGATACAGAAGAACACTTAAGCAACCTAGAAGACAGAATAGCAGAAATCATCCTATCAAAACAGCAAAAAGAAAAAAAATTTATTGAGGATAGCTTAAGGGACCTCTGTGACAACATCAAATGTACTAACATTCATACTCTAGGGATCTCAAAACGAGGAGAGAGAGAAAGGGACAGAAAACATATTTGATGAAATAATGGCTGAAAACTTTCGTTAACATCAAAAAGGAAACAGATATCCAGGTCCAGGAAGCACACAGAGTCCCAAACAATATGAACTCAAAGAAATCCACACTGAGACATATCCATTAAACCAGCAAAACTGAAAGAGTCAAACACAGGGAACCCCAAAAACGTTTTCAGCTAATTTTTCACAGAAACTTCACAGGCCGGGAAGAAGTAGCAGGATATATTTAAGCATTGAAAGGAACAATCCTACTACCAAGGATATGCTACCCAACAAGGTTATAATTCAGAATTGAAGGAGAGATAATTTTCCATACAAGCAGAAACTAAAAGAGTTCATCACCACTAAATTAGCCTTACAAGAAATGCTAAAGTGTTTTACAAGAAATGTTTTTTAAAAGGCCATAATAATAAATAAAATATATGAAGGAAAAAAATCTGACTGGTAACAGCAAATATATAGTAAAAGCAGTGAATCAATTATTTTTAAAATCTAGTATGAAGGTTAAAAGACAAAAGTTGTAAAACCAACTATTCAGTTTAAAAAAAATACATATGTGTATGTGTATGTATATGTATATATGTATAGAGAAACCTCATGGTAACCAAAAACCAGCAACAGATTCACACACACTAAAAGAAACAAAGAGAAAGGAATCTAAACATAATGTTAAAGAAAATCATCAAACCACGTGGGAATAGACTAAAAGAGAAAATCTACATGAACAACCAGAAAACAGGAAACAAAATGGCAGCAAGTAAATACATATCAAAATTCACTTTAAACATAAATGAACTAAATGCTTTAATCAAAAGACAAAGGGTGGCTGAATGGATAAGAAAACAAGACCCATCTATATGCTGCCTACAAGAGACTCACTTCAGAGCTAAAGACACACACAGACTAAAAGATGAGGGATGAAAAAAGATATTCCATGCAAAAGGAAACAAAAAGAAAGCTGAAATAGCAATACTCACATTAGACAAAATAGACAAAGTATTTAATAAAAGACAAAGAAAGGCATTATATAACGATAAATAGGAAGAGTATATAACATTTATAAACATATATACACCTAACATAGGAGCACCTAAATCTATAAAGTATTAACAGACATAAAGGGAGAAATTGATAGTAGTATAATAATAGTAGGGAACTTTACAACACTGGATAGATCATTTACATCAATGGACAGATTATCCAGAAAGAAAATCAATGAGGAAATACTGGCCTTAAATGACACATTAGACCAGATGAACTAAATACTACCTATAGAACATTCCATTCAAAAAGAGCAGAATAAGTATTCTTTTCAAGTGCACATGAAACATTCTCCAGGGTAGATCACATGCCAGGCCATAAAACAAGTATCAATAAATTTAAGAAGATTCAAATCATATTAATTATATTTTCCTATCAAAACATTATGAAATTGAAAATCAATTACAGGAAGAAAACTGGAAAAAAAACACAAACATGGAAGCTAAACAACATGCTATTAAAAAACCAATAGGCCAATGAGGAAATTTAAAAACACCTTGAAATGAATGAAAATAGAAATACAACTTTCCAAAACCTATAGGACACAGCAAAAGCAGTTCTAAGTGGGAAGTTTATAATATTACAGGCCTACCTCCAGAAACAAGAAAAAACTAAAATAAACAAAATATTTTAAAATAACTTTGTATGGTGTGTAATCAATAAAAATCACTATGCTGTACACCTGAAAGTAATGTAATATTGTAAGTCCACTATACTTCAATAATTTTTTAAAATATGAGAAAAAAACCTCTTGACAATAACTAATAGGGCAATTTTATTTTAAAGGAGGCAAGAATATACAATGGAGAAAAGACAGTCTCTTCGATAAGTGGTGCTGGGAAAACTGGACAGCTACATGGAAAAGAATGAAATTACACTCCCTAACACCATACACAAAAATAAACTCAAGATGGATTAAAGACCTAAATGTAAGGCCTGATACTATAAAACTCTTAGAGGAAAACATAGCCAGAACACTCTGACATAAATCGCAGCAAGATCTTTTTTGACCCACCTCCTAGAGTAATGAAAAATAAACAAATGGGAACTAATTAAACTTAAAAGCTTTTGCACAGCAAAGGAAACCATAAATAAAACAAAAAGACAACCTTCAGGATGGGAGAAAATATTTGCAAATGAAGTGACTGACAACAGATCTCCAAAATGTGCAAACAGCTCATGCAGCTTAATATTAAAACAACAAACAAACCAACCAAAAAATGGGCAGAAGATCTAAATAGACATGTCTCCAAAGAAGACGTACAGGTGACCAGCAGGCACATGAAAAGATGCTCAACATCACGAATTATTAGAGAAATGCAAATCAAAACTACAATGAGGTATCATTTCACACCAGTCAGAATGGCCATAATCAAAAAATCTACAAACAATAAATGCTGGAGAGGTTGTGGAGAAAAGAGAACCCTCCAACACTATTGGTGGGAATATAAATTGGTACAGCCACTATGGAGAACGGTATGAAAGTTCCTTTAAAAACGAAAAATAGAGCCACCATATGATCCAGCAATCCCACTCCTGGGCATATATCCAGAGAAAACCATAATTTGGAAAGATTCATTCACCCCAATGTTCATTGCAGCACTATTTACAATAGCCAGGTCATGGAAGCAACCTAAACGTTCACTGACAGATGAATGGATAAAGAAGATATGGGACATATATACAATGGAATATTACTCAGCCATAAAAAGAAATGAAACTGAGTTATTTGTAGTGAGGTGGATGGAGTTAGAGTCTGTCATACAGAGTGAAGTAAGTCAGCAACAGAAAAACAAATACCGTATGCTAACACATGTATATGGAATCTAAGGGGAAAAAAAAAAAAAGGTCTTGAAGAAACTAGTGGCAAGATGGGAATAAAGACACAGACCTACTAGAGAATGGACTTGAGGATATGGGGAGGGGGAAGGGTAAGATGTGACAAAGTGAGAGAGTGGCATGGACATATATAAACTACCAAACGTAAAACTGATAGCTAGTGGGAAGCAACTGCATAGCACAGGGAGATCAGCTCTGTGCTTTGTGACCACCTAGAGGGGTGGGATAGGGAGGGTGGGAGGGAGGGAGATGCAAGAGGGAGGAGATATGGGAACATATGTATATGTATAACTGATTCACTTTGTTATAAAGCAGAAACTAACACACCATTGTAAAGCAATTATACTCCAATAAAGATGTTAAAAAAAAAAACAAAGAATGAAGTAATGTCATTTGCAGCAACATGGATGGACCTAGAGATAGTCATACTGAGTGAAGTAAGTCAGACACAGAAAGACAAATACCATATGATATCGCTTATACATGGAATCTTTAAAAAAAAGTTACAAATGAACTTATTTACAAAACAGAAATAGAGTCGCAGATGTAGAAAACAAACTTATGGTTACCAGGGTGGAAAGGGGAGCATAAATTGGGAGATTGGGATTACACACTACTATATATAAAAAACTATACACACTACTATATATAAAATAGATAACTAAAAATGACCCACTGTATAGCACAGGGAACTCTACTCAATACTCTGTAATGACCGATATGGGAAAATAATCTAAAAAAGAGTGGATACATGTATATGTATAACCGAATCACTTTGCTATACACCTGAACCTAACACAACATTGTAAATCCACTATATTCCAATAAAATGTTTTTAAAAAGGAAAATAAATTTTTTAAAAAAGGACTATATGAACATAGAGAAGGGAGAATAAAATAAAAATGTGCACTTAATGAAATCTTGAAATATGCATACAAAAAAATAAAGACAACTGTGATAGATATGGCACAATAATAGAAAAAACACATTTAATAAAATAGTTGGATCTCCTTGGCTAATGATTTAAAATAGGCAATGATACTTTAATCTCTCCCTTCAAAATCACTTTTTTTTTTTTTTTTTACAGAAGTGGCTGCTTTGCAATATTCTACATCTTCTATGCATATTCAGAATGTTGATTGGCAGTATAACCCTAATGGGACCTGTGATTAAGTAAAGAAGAGGAAGAAAGAAACTGAAACAGAGTCCTATGTGATATTCTTTATTATATATGACCCTCTTGTAGCAAAAGCTAACATTTAACAGTTCTTCAAATATGCCGTAGGTTCTCTTGACTCTCAGCCTTGTTATATGCTCCTCTCTCTCCCTGATATAACTTGTGTCCTACCCACACACCTTTGGCTGAATCCTACCCTTACAAGTCTGTTCAAATTATACCTCTTCCAAGAAGCAGGATCTGATCCCATCACTTTGAGTTAGATGTCCATTAAATGTATAACCTAAATTTCAGCAGGGTTCTCAAACTCCTTTTTAAGCCACCTCCCAAAAACCCACTTCTATAAAATACTAGTGATTAATACTAGATTAACTGGGATTTCATAGAGGAGACAGAGAGATGGTATTTGCTGCATAAACCATTCCAAAATAACTTGCATCCACTAACTGTTCGATCTTGTCAGTTCTAAAATAGACAAGGTATACATATAGCCAATTCACTTCATTGTACAGCAGAAGCTAACAAAACATTGTAAAGCAATTTTACTCCAATAAATAAATAAAATAAAAACTAAAATGGATATAATATGACCTACCTTCTAGCATTGTGGGGGACCTAAATGAGATATATTTGTAAAGTACTCATCATACTGGCACAAGAAAGAGCTCAATTAAAGAAATCCCAAGAAAGAAAGAGAGAGAGAAAGAAAGCGGAAGAAAGAGGAAGGAAGGAAAGAAGGAAGGAAGGAAGGAAGGAAGGAAGGAAGGAAGGAAGGAAGGAAGGAAGGAAGGAAGGAAGGAAGGAAGGGAGGGAGGGAGGGAAGGAGGAAGGGAGGGAAGGAGGAAGGGAGGGAGGGAGGGGAAAAAATGCAGCTCAAAATCCTCTTCCAACATGGCCTTTTCTATCAAACAGCACGATTAGATTTTCCGGTGTCATCATCTCGATGCCTTGTCATCTCAAGGCATAAGCACACTCATCACTGATCACTCAGATGTTATGGATTTGCCAGCAATAAGCTTGGAAAACATCCCTCATTTGGAGCTGCCTTGTTTGTTACTAGGTAACCCAAGGCACTTCTCTCCCAAATGCCATCCCAGCCTCTGTAGCGGACCTTTATCAGCTCCCTTGTCACCCTCAAACATTTCAATAATTCATCTGTTTAGAATGTTGTTTTGATAGCCGACAGCAGATTGGAAAACAGCTTTCTAAAGAAATAACAGGCAGGCAGTATCCACTAAAGCCCCTGCTTCTGATTTCAGGAAACTCTGCTTGAACAAAATAAAAATCCCTGTGAGGACATAGTAAAAATTTCAACAACAACAAAATTCCTGCCTAAAAAGTAAGAGGTAGACTCAGAAGTCTTAGGAGTTAAAAAGGCATATGTTTAGTATGTCATGTGTCGTGTTCTGCTAAACATGCACAAGTATGTATTTTATGATGCCTTTTTTTAGGTCAGAGAAAAGAGACTTGGTGATTTTACAAGGCAAATGAGTTTTCACATCAATTTAGCAAATAAAGTACAGTAATTTTTTTAAAGTGTAAAACCACCTGAACCCTTTTGAGTAAATAAAGATCAGCAAGGTTCTGATTTAGCTGGATAATATAAAAGCAAAAGGAACAGGGGTTATTCTAAGGGAAACAAGTCTTCCAGGGTCACAGGGTACTATGGAGTGGATGTTTGTGTCCCCTCCAACTCGTATGTTGAAACCCTAACCCCCAATGCAATGGTAAGTTGGAGATGGGGCCTTTGGGAGGTAATTAGGTTTATATGAGATCATAAGGGTAGCATCCTTATGATGAGATTGCAAGAAGAGATCAACCAGAGAGCTCACTTGATTTCTTTCTCTCTCTCCCTCCCTCTCTCTCTATCTCTGCCATGAGAGGACACAGCAAGAAGGCAGCCATATGCAAGCCAGGTAGAGGGCTCTCCCAGAACCAAACTATACAAGCATCCTGGTCTTGGATTTCCCAGCCTCTAGAAGTAAGATATAAATGTCTGCTGTTTAAGCCACTCATTCTGTGATATTTTGTTGTGGCAGCCCGAGCCTACTAAGACACTGAGTTTCCTGTGTCAGGCATCAAGTCAACATGAAAGGGTCCAGGGCAGACAGACTGAGGGACGTGGGGGTCACTTCCTTTTCCAGAGGGGATTTATAGGGTCTACTCTTTGAAAACTTCAGTTGATTTAATTTAATCCTGTAGCGTGAACAGCCAATGCAATTTCTCTTGAATATAACCAAGTTCATATTAAAGTAACTGTCCTCTAGCCACCAAGCAAAAATTAAAAGACAAATCTAGACATCCTTAGATTTAGAGACACATATTTTTAAGCCTTGCTTGCTATAACTCTGTTAAGCAACTTGAGAAAAATGTTCATATTATCAATCCTTAAAAAGTTTAATTTGTATATGCACAGTACTTGCCTCTCTCAAAGTGTTTTTATGTCTGTAGGAGAAATACCTTACAGACATACACTTTCTTTCCTTTGCCTGCAAACTTGCTGACTATGAACCTTCCTTAATTCTTTCTCTCTTTCCTCAATAGAAGTGCCCTTTCTTCTATCCAAGCGAAACTTCTACTTGCTTCCTAGACCCATTCTCCCAATTTCAATCATCTTTCTCTCTTTCCTCTTTACCCTACTGATTCTATTTAATTAGCCTCTAAACATGATCACATCTTTCCCATTACAAATCAAAACAAAATAAAATAAAACATCCCTCACATGCACCCCGAAATCACAGGTCACCCCTGGCCACGAGTCTTCTACAAAGCAGCTTATACTCAACATCTCTGCTTCTCTCTAGTTTCTACTCAAGTCACTACCTCTTGTCTTCCACTCTTTCCATGGTCACTAATATTGCCTCAACCATCAAAAACAGTTAGGCATGTTACCTTCCTTGATGTCCTCACAACATTCAGAACATTTTACCACATAATCCTTCACTGATTGAGTTTCCTTTGAAAATCTTTTCTCCCTTGGCTTCTGGTATACCCCTGTCATCCAAATTTCTTCCTAAGTCTGGGTCACACCCTCCTGGTTGTTTTCATGGCTCTCTCCCTAAAAGCAGTGATTAAGACTGCTAATTCTCACATCAGATCACTTGATTTTGAGTCTCAACTCTAGCACTCACCAGCTCCATGACCTTGAGCAAGCTACCTCTCTGAGGTTATGTTTTCTCCTCTGTAAAATGAGTTTAAGAGCATCAGCTGTCTTATAGGATGTGACTGAAGTTAAACAATAATCCATGTAAATCTCTTTATACAGTGCCTGGTTCATGGTAGGTACTCAATAAAAGGGAGCTGTCATACATGATTATATATTTACATTCCCCATAGCTTCACCCCTGGCCCTATGCCCTTATCCCTCTCTCTAGATAATCTCAACGAAACCCAGACTTCATCTATTTCTTGGATGATAATGACTCTGATATCCATGTTTTTTGCTCAGACCTTGGGTCTAGGAGCAAGTCCTATAAAACCAATTGTTTATTGAGCATTTCTTCCTGTACAACACCCAGGCAAATAGCAAACTCTACAAGGACAACATTGAACACACTGTCTTTCCCTCAAAATCTTTCCTTTCTTATAATCCATCCTCATCCACCCCCACTTACACCAGAGATCTCAGAGTCAATCAGGACCCAAATCGTAATATTTCCAAAATATTTTCTAAATATCTCTCAAATGTTTCCCCTTCTCCCTACTCCCATTGCCATTGCATTATTTTCCCTATATTACCTCAGGAAACTTCTACCCAGTACTTTCTGCCCCTCCAAGCTAAGTTATATTGTTGCCTTAGTGGTATTTCTAAAAAGGTAATTTTTATCGTTTCTCTCCATAATTAACATCCTTTTTTTGATTCATGATTTGATTTAGAAACAGTCTAATTTCTTGACTTAGCACACAAGACACTAATGATCTGTCTTCTCCCTACCCTCCAACCATACCCAGCACCACTACCCCACAAGCACTTACTGATTCCTGATTTTGTACCTTCTTCCATCATTCCCACTATAGTCTCTGCTTAGACATAACTCTAAAATATTCTTCAAGATTTAGTGCACTTATCTCCTCTAGGAATTCTTCTTTGACAGCTTTCTTTCTAATACTGGAAGAGCTGAGCTTCCTTTGTGAACCAAAGCCCACTGTGCTTAATGATCATACAGTATTTAAAATTTTCTGACTCTATAAGAAAAGATCAGGTTTGGTTTTTCTAAGCTTAGCACAAGCTTAGCATCTGAAAGATGTTCAGTAAACGTATGCTAATGAACAAATCCAAGATTCTCACAATTGTCTTGTGGAGTACACAAGGCAAGTATAATTAATCCCATTTTACAGAGAACAAAAAGATAAGAAGTTAAAGTCAACATCTTAATCTTGGAAGCCCAAGAACTCTGTGACTTAGAAAAAAATAATGTTTATTTCTTGCCTCTTAATATAAGTGCAACAAAGGTTAGCAGAGGGCTCTGCTCATATTAGTCTTTTATTCCTGAGCGACTTTGTCTAATAGCAAGATTTACTTGGTTCCATACCTTTAGTTGGACATTGAAGGAGATATTTTATCCATTCAGAGGATTTAACAATACATGTAATGACCATACATTTGAGTTCAATCAGCCTTTTTTAACCAAAATCTTTCTCAATTTTATTTTTTCCTCTTTGATACTGGGAGGATGTGGCCTCTTCCAACTTTACAATTATTTGAATTTGTGGACTCTATTACTTTTATTCCTGCTTGTAAACTGGCCAATCCTTATCCAGATTCACCTTTCTTGAGTTTTCTTGTCACAGTGAACAGCAACACACACACTACTAACATTCTATTTTCTACCTCTTCTTCTAGAGATACAAATTAAGTAAGTATATTAACTCCTTTCCAAATTATCACAGGAGAGAGTTCACCATTTGTCTCATCTCTAATAATACTTTTCTACCAGCCAGCACCCAACCAATAAGCTAATACCACACATATCTGTCAATGTGAGTTATGTTATGCTGCAGTAACAAAACAGCCTTAGAACTGCTGGTTTAAACTATTTCTCATTCATACTACATAGTCAGCGTGTGACTGAAGGGTCAGCTTTGTTCAACATGGTCACTCAGGGACTCAAGCAATCTGAGGTTCCGTCTTAACACATTTCCAAGATCACTATGGCCAGGGTAGGGACGTAGCAAATAAAACTTTGGCTTTTAAAGTTTCCAGTCATAGTTTATTAACCAAAGCAAGTCATGAGTCTTTGGGGTTGGGAGGTGCGATCCCACCATATCCCTGGAACAAAGAGAACCAGTGTATTTATGAACAGTTCTAATTTAATGCCTGCTACAGTCACATAGTTACAGAGGCACTGAGATACTATTCAAATTCAGGGCCCTGACTCCTAGTTTTTCGTTACTTCAATTATCTTTTTAAAACTGTAATGAAACTAATCCAAACATGTAACTCAAAAAGTGGCAGAAATCTTAAAATAATTTCTATGTAACATTACATGACTGTTTTGCTACTTTCCTAACAGGGGCTTAAGCTGAAGAGAGAAGCTGAAAAATTCATCATTCCCAGCCCTGAACAGACTAAGGTAGTGAATAAGACTTCAAAGTCTTTTTATCTGAAAGTAACTTTCTTCTGTTTTCCTCTACTTCCTTTATCAGAAGAGATGGTCACATTGTTACTATTGGTGTCTACATACTGCAATATCTATGTCTGCTCACAATGCCTTCCCAGACAGGGTCACCAGATGTAGCCAAGAAAAATACAAGACACCCAGTTAAATTTAAATTGAGATAAACAAAAAATAATTTTTTATTATAAATATGTCCCAAATATTACATAGAATGAATATATCTCAAATATTACATAGGACATACACTTAAAAAATTATTTGTTGTTTATCTGATATTCAAATTTAACTGGGCATCCTGTATTTTATTAGGCAACTCTAATCCTAGAGCCAAGTCATCAAAGGAACTAACCTAAATTAACTTCATATAAATGCTTTAGAAGCTATTTTAAAGGTATTTTCCCCCTTGTCCAAAACTAGGCCCCTATTTTTGAGCCCAAGCAGACCAAAATTAAACAGAAATATTTGACCAATATAAATTGTCAAGAGCCATGGAAAACACATGCTCTTTCAAGTATCTTTTGGCAGAATGCACCAAGTATTCCAAAATGCAATTTAGGAACTGAATTATTTTCATCATATTAGTGCACTGACAAACCTAGCTTCTGGGTAAAGTACATTTGCAATGAGTTTGGGGGTAACAGCAGACATGTTGACCGTGAAGTACTTGAGAAGCAATTCTAGTGACAGTAAAGTTCAGAAGCATTTGCTGCCTTTCAATGGAAATCATGGCAAATCATTGAAGAGGAAGACCTAGGCAGCAACACTAGCTGAAGAGCTAGCAACAAGAGAATCAGCTTAAAGATTAATTGATATACAAAAAGAAAGATGGTCAGATACAAGAGCAGCATACAAAAATCCATAGTTTTCCCCTATATTACCTGTAACCAATTAGAAAATGTAACAGAAAAAAATGCCATTTACCACAGCAACTACTAGGAAATACTTAGATAGGAATAAGACTATACAAATACATGCAAGATATTCATTTAAAAAACAAAACAAAACAAAAAACCTCTAAAATATATTTTCTAGAGGTTAAAAAAGACTTGAATAAATACAGTGATATAACATGCTCATTAAAATAAATATGTCAACAGTCTCCAAACAATATGTTAACTTCAAAGCAGTCCACATAGAGTCTGCAACTGGACTTTTCACCAAACCTGATCAACTGATTCTCAACTTCATGGAGAAAACTAAATGCACAATAATATGCAAGACAATTTTGGATAAGAAAAATAAAGGGCAAATACCGACCCGATATTCAAACATATCATAAGCTACAATAACTAAGAATGTAAAACTAAAAAGGAAAAAAAAAGAACCCCAAATACAACAAGGAATATATGTGAATCTAGAGTATGACATGGGTGTTACTTAAATTAATGGGCAAAAGATGAACTATTGGAACAATAGACAATTCATTATTTAGGTAAAAATTTTCACACACAAAAAATCAAGATAAATGAAAACTCTCAATAAAACCAGCAGAACTGTATAGTTATATTTAAAAATCTAAGAGTCAATGTATATGAAGTTAAGATAGGGAAGATCTTTTTAAACAAGACATAAAATGACAAAAGACACTTTGATGAATTTTCATGAAAGTTTGAAGAATTTTGTAAGATCAAATTTTAAATTTTCCATGAGACAGAAGACACTATAAATAAAGGGAGAGGGGGGACCTTCAAGATGGCGGAGAAGTAAGACGTGGAGATCACCTTCCTCCCCACAAATATATCAAAAATACATCTATATGTGGAACAACTCCTACAGAACACCTACTGAACGCTGGCAGAAGACCTCAGACTTCCCAAAAGGCAAGGAAATCCCCACGTACCTGGGTAGGGCTAAAGAAAAAAGAAAAAAAGAGACAAACTAAAAGGGATGGAACCTGCACCTCTGGGAGGGAGCTGTGAAGAAGGAAAAGTTTTCACACACTAGGAAGCCCATTCACTGGCAGAGACGGGGGATAGGCAGGGGGGAAGCTTTGGAGGCCCAGAGGAGAGTGCAGCAACAGGGGTGTAGAGGGCAAAGTGGAGAGATTCCCACACAGAGGATCGGTGCTGACCAGCGCTCACCAGCCTGAGAGGCTTGTCTGCTCACCCTCCGGGGAGGGTGGGGGCTGTGAACTGAGGCCCGGGCTTTGGAGGTCAGATCCCAGGGAGAGGACTGGGGTTGGCTGCGTGAACACAGCCTGAAGGGAACTAGTGTGCCACAGCTGGCCGGGAGGGAGTCTGGGAAAAAGTCTGGACGTGCCTAAGAGGCAAGAGACCATTGTTTCAGGGTGCACAAGGAGAGGGGATTCCTTCCCCTGAGGGTGACCTACACACAGAGGTGGGTCCAAAACCAAAGCTGAACCCCAGGAGCTGTGCGAACAAAGAGGACAAAGGGAAATTTCTCCATGCAGACTCAGGAGCAGCAGATAAAATCTCCAAAATAAACTTGATGTAACCTGCATTGGAATACCTGAATAGACAACAAATTGCCCCAAAATTGAGGAGGTGGACTTTCGGAGCAACTGTAGACTTGGGATTTGCTGTCTGTGACTGATTTGTCTCTGATTTTTATGTCTATCTTAGTTTAGTTTTTAGCACTTGTTATCATTGGTATATTCGTTTATTGGTTTGGTTGCTCACTTTTTTCGTTATTATTTTTTTTTATTTTAATACTTCTTTAATTTATTAAAAAATTTTTATTTATTATTTTTGTAATTTATATATATTTTTTTTCTTTCCTTTTTTTCCCTCCCTTTTCTTCTGAGCCGTGTGCCTGGCAGGGTCTTGGTGCTCTGGCCTGGTGTCAGGCCTGAGTCTCTGAGGTGGGAGAACCAAGTCCAGGACACTGGACCACCAGAGACCTCCCAGCCCTACGTAATATCAACCAGCAGGAGCTGTCCCAGAGATCTCTGTCTCAACGCTAAGACCCAGCTCCACCCAACGGCCAGCAGGCTCCAGTGCTGGACGTCCCATTCCAGAAAAGTAGCAGACAGGAACACAACCACACCCATTAGCAGAGAGGATGCCTAAAACCATACTAAGTTCCCAGACACCCCAAAACACACCACTGGATGCAGCCCTGCTCACCAAAAAGACAAGATCCAGCCCCACCCACCAGAACACAGGCACCAATCCCCTCACCATGAAGCCTAAACAAGCAAATGAACTAACCTCAGCCACTAGGGGCAAAAACCAAAACCAACGGGAACTACAAACATGCAACCTGCAAAAAGGAGACCCAAAACACAGTATGTTAAAAAAAATGAGAAGACAGAGAAATATGCAGCAGATGAAGGAGCAAGGTAAAAACCCAGCAGATGAAACAAATGAAGAGGAAATAGGCAGTCTACCTGAAAAGGAATTCAGAGTAATGATAGCAAAGGTGATCCAAAATCTTGGAAATAGAAGAGAGAAAATACAAGAAACGTTTAACAAAGACATAGAAGAACTAAAGAGAAAACACACGATGATGAACAACACAATAAATGAAATTAAAAATTCTCTAGAAGGAATCAAAAGCAGAATAACTGAGGCAGAAGAAAGGATAAGTGACCTGGAAGATAAAATAGTGGAGAGGAGTGTATTACCACAGAGGAGAATAAATAAAAAAAAATTAAAAGAATTGAGGACAGTCACAGAGACCTCTGGGACAACATTAAACACACCAACATTCGAATTACAGGGGTCCCAGAAGAAGAAGAGAAAAAGAAAGGGTCTGAGAAAATATCTGCAGAGATTACAGTTGAAAAATTCCGTAACAAGGGAAAGGAAATTGTCAATCAAGTCCAGGAAGCGCAGAGAGTAACATACAGGATAACTCCAAGGACACGCCAAGAAAAATATTAATCAAATTATCAAAAATTAAATACAAAGAAAAAATATTAAAAACAGCAAGGGAAAAGCAACAAATAACATACCAGGGAATCCCATAAGGTTAAGAGCTGATCTTTCAGCAGAAACTCTGCAAGCCAGAAGGGAGTGGCAGGACATATTTAAACAGATGAAAGGGTAAAACCTATAACCAAGATTACTCTACCCAGCAAGGATCTCATTCAGATTTGAAGTAAAAATCAAAACATTTACAGACAAGCAAAAGTGAAGAGAATTCAGCACCACCAAACCAGCTTTACAACAAATGCTAAAGGAACTTCTCTAGGCAGGAAACAGAAGAGAAGGAAAAGACCTACAATAACAAAGCCAAAACAATTAAGAAAATGGTAATAGGAACATACATATTGATAATTACCTGAAATATAAATGGATTAAATGCTCCAACCAAAAGACATAGACTGGTTGAATGGATACAAAAACAAGACCTGTGTATATACTGTCTAAAAGAGACCCACTTCAGACCTAGGGACACATACAGACTGAAAGTGAGGGGATGGAAAAAGATATTCCATGCAAATGGAAATCAAAAGAAAGCTAGAGTAGCAATTCTCATATAAGACAAAATGGACTTTAAAATAGAGGCTATTACAAGAGACAAAGAAGGACACTACATAATGATCAAGGGGTCAATCCAAGAAGAAAATATAACAATTGCAAATATTTATGCACCCAACATAGGAGCACCTCAATACATAAGGCAACTGCTAACAGCCATAAAAGATGAAATCGACAGTAACACGAAAAGAGTAGGGGACCTTAACACCCCAATTTCACCAATGAACAGATCATCCAAAATAAAAATAAATAAGGAAACACAAGCTTTAAATGGTACATTAAACAAGATGGACGTAATTGATATTTATAGGACATTCCATCCAAAAACAACAGAATACACTTTCTTCTCAAGTGCTCATGGAACATTCTCCAGGACAGATCATATCTTGGATCATAAATCAAACCTCTGTAAATTTAAGAAAATTGAAATTGTATCAAGTATCTTTTCAGACCACAACACTATGAGACTAGATATCAATTACAGGAAAAAAACTGCAAAAAATACAAACACATGGAGGCTAAAGAATACACTACTAAATAACCAAGAGATCACTGAAGAAATCAAAGAGGAAATCAAAATATACCTAGAAACAAATGACAATGAGAACACGATGACCCAAAACCTATGGGTTGCAGCAAAAGCAGTTCTAAGAGGGAAGTTTATAGCAATACAATCCTACCTCAAGAAACAAGAAAAATCCCAAATAAACAACCTAAACTTACACCTAAAGCAATTAAAGAAAGAAGAACAAAAAAAAACCCGAGTTAGCAGAAGGAAAGAAATCATAAAAATCAGATTAGAAATAAATGAGAACATATTAAGTAACGATAGCAAAGATCAATAAAACTAAAAGCAGGTTCTTTGAGAAGATAAACAAAATTGATAAACCATTAGCCAAAACCATGAAGAATAAAAGGGAGAAGACTCAAATCAACAGAATTAGAAATGAAAAAGAAATAAAAACTGACACTGCAGACATACAAAGGATCATGAGACATTACTACAAGCAACTCTATGCCAATAAAATGGACAACCTGGAAGAAATGGACAAATTCTTAGAAAAGCACAAATTTGCAAGACTGAACTAGGAAGAAATAGAAAATATAAACAGACCAGTCACAAGCACTGAAATTGAAACTGTGATGAAAAATCTTCCAACAAACAAATGTCCAGGACCACATGGCTTCACAGGTGAATTCCCTCAAACATTATAGAAGAGCTAACTCCTTCTCAAACTTTTCCAAAATACAGCACAGGGAGGAACACTCCCAAACCCATTCTACGAGGCCACTATCACCTGATACAAAAACCTGACAAAGATGTCACAAAAACAGGAAACTACAGGCCAGTATAACTGATGAGCATACACGCAAAAATCATCAACAAAATAGAAGCATACAGAATCCAACAGCATATTAAAAGGGTCATACCCCATGATCAACTGGCGTTTATCCCAGGAATGCAAGGCTTCTTCAATATATGGAAATCAATCAATGTGATACACCATATGAACAAACTGAAAAACAATATGATCATCTCAATGGATGCAGAGAAAACTTTTGACAACATTCAACACCGATTTATGATAGTAAACTCTCCAGAAAGTAGGCATAGAGGGAACCTACCTCAACATAATAAAGGCCATATATGATAAACCCAGAGCCAACATCGTTCTTAATGGTAAAAAAAAAATGAAACCACTTCCTCTAAGACCAGGACAAGAAAAGGTTGCCCACTCTCATCACTATTATTCAAAATAGTTTTCGAAGTTTCAGGCACAGCAATCAGAGAAGAAAAAGAAATAAAAGGAATCCCAAAGAGAAAAGAAGAAGTAAAACTGCCACTATTTGCAGATGACATGATACATAGAGAATCCTAAAGATGCTACCAGAAAACTACTAGAGCTAATCAATGAATTTGGTAAAGTAGCAGGATACAAAATTAATACATAAAAATCTCTTGCATTCCTATACACTAACGATGATAAATCTGAAAGAGAATTAACTTACTGTGTTTGGGGTCTCCTTTTCACAGGCTGCAGGTTAGTAGTTCCCGTTGTTTTTGGTGTCCGCCCCCAGTGGGTAGGGTTGGTTCAGTGGGTTGTGTATGCTCCCCGGTGGAGGGGACTGGTGCCTGTGTTCTGGTGAATGAGGCTGGATCTTGTCTTTCTGGTGGGCAGGACCACGTCTGGTGGTGTTTTGTGGTCTCTGTGAACTCATTATGATTTTAGGCAGCCTCTATGCTAATGGATGGGGTTGTGTTCCTGTCTTGCTAGTTATCTGTCATAGGGTGCCCAGCACTGTAGCTTGCTGGTCGTTGAGTGGAGCTGGTCTCAGTGTTGAGAAAGAGATCTCTGGTAGAGCTTTCGCCATTTTATATTACATGGACCCTGGATGTCTCTGGTGGAGCAACGTTCTGAACTCGGCTCTCCCACCTCAGAGGCTCAGGCCTGACACCCAGCCAGAGCACCAAGACCCTGTCAGCCACACGGCAGCAAGTTGGATCAGTGTTGAGCTGGCTAAAAATGTCAGGCCGTTGAATGCTTTCTTGCTTTAAGGTTTCCGTTCTACTCATTTAAATTTCAAGGTGCACTTAGATGACAAAGTGATTCCCATTCTCATTATCTCATTATCTACACTCAGAGTTGACTGTGTAATTAAAACACCCAGTGCAAATTGCAAATGCAAATCTGAGGGCAGGGAAGGTCTACAAAGGACAGATGACTCAAGAGATTGTAACATCTGACCTGTGATGTCTTAGTTTCCTGGACCTAGGTAGGTGAGAAACCCCTGCTGAGTTGCCCCCCAAGAGCTACCCCACAGGTACTGTGGCCCTGTGGGACCTGCACCCAAGCTCAACCCACCCCACATTTATGTCCAGGCCCTCTCTGGGAGTGGTGGGCCACAGTAAAACACAACCCCTTTCTCCCCCACCAACCCCCATTACACATACACATACACAGCCCAGTCACTGCCCTGAGTGGCTCATCCCAAGTGTCACTGAACCATGGGGTAGCTGGGGATACAGAGTGCATAGAGTTGAGCCTCAGAAAACCTTGTTCTGGGGAGGAGGTGGGACCCCTTGAGCAGAAGCTAGAAACCTCCAGACATTCTCCATTGTCCTGTTGAACTGGGTTGAGAAAACACAGATTCAAAGATTAAATTATTAATAATTTCAAGGCAGGGAACACAGAGCATTAAGCCAAAGGTGGGGCCCTTCTGAGTGAGGGCTCCTGTGAAGTTGCTGTGGAGCCTCGCTGCAGTCATCTCCCCCCTTTCCAGAATATGCAAAAAAGAAAACATCCACATTCAGAGAACTTTAGAGTTCTCGGAGCAACTGTCCTGGAGCAGGGGTCTCCAGAGGACAAGCCCTGCCCACACACACAGAGTTCCGATTACAGTTTCTTATACCCTCATCCTAAAAAGGTGAAAGAAGACCTTAACATTAAGATCACCTAACATTTGAAGAAAATTTCCAAAGGGAAGGCACAGATAAAGATCTAAAAAGAAAAGAAATATGATGCCAGAGAGAAAGATTCATTTAGGGGAATGAAAAATTTAAAAACCTCAAATTGTTCCCTAACACCATACACAAAAATAAACTCAAAATGGATTAAAGACCTAAACGTAAGACCAGACACTATAAAACTCTTAGAGGAAAACATAGGAAGAACACTCTTTGACATAAATCACAACAAGACCTTTTTTGACCCACCTCCTAGAGTAATGGAAATAAAAACAAAAATAAACAAATGGGGCCTAATGAAAATTAAAAGCTTTTACACAGCAAAGGAAACTGTAAACAAGATGAAAAGACAATACTCAGAATGGGAGAAAATATTTGCAAACAAATCAATGGACAAAGGATTAATCTCCAAAATATGTAAACAGCTCATGCAGCTCAATATTAAAAAAACAAACAACCCAATCAAGAAATGGGCAGAAGACCTAAATAGACATTTCTCCAAAGAAGACATACAGATGGCCAAGAAGCACATGAAAAGCTGCTCAACATCACTAATTAGTAGAGAAACGCAAATCAAAACTTCAATGTGGTATCACCTCACACCATTTAGAATGGGCATCATCAGAAAATCTACAAACAACAAATGCTGGAGAGGGTGTGGAGAAAGGGAAACCCTCTTGCACTGTTGGTGGGAATGTAAATAGATAAAGCCACTATGGAGAACAGTATGGAGGTTCCTTAAAGAACTAAAAATAGAACTACCATACGATCCAGCAATCCCACTACTGGGCATATACCCAGAGAAAACCATAATTCAAAAAGACACATGCACCCCAGTGTTCACTGCAGCACTATTTACAATAGCCAGATCATGGTAGCAACATAAATGCCCCTCGACAGACGAATGGATAAAGAAGATGTGGTACATATATACGATGGAATATTACTCAACCATAAAAGGAGCAAAACTGGGTTATTTGTAGAGACATGGATGGACCTAGAGACTATCATACAGAGTGAAGTCAGAAAGAGAAAAACAAATATCGTATATTAACGCATATACGTGGAATCGAGAAAAATGGTACAGATGAACCAGTTTGCAAGGCAGAAATAGAGAGACAGTTGTAGAGAACAAATATATGGACACCAAGGGGGGAAAGTGGGGGTCATGGGATGAATTGGGAGATTGGGATTGACATATAAACACTAATATTTATAAAATAGGTAACTAATACATAAAAATGAAGAAAAACCTCTGTTATCTTCAGAAATCTCAAGATGCTATTTTTCTATAGAAAAATAAGAGATCACTTAAAAAGGAGAAGTCAATGAAAAAACAGAAATTCTTATATGTTGAAACTATATTAAGTTAAAAAAATCAAGGGACAGTTTGGAAATAAAGTCAAAGAAATATCCCAAGAAGGAGAATAAAAGGAAGAGAAATAAAAATATATAAATGGAGAATTAATACACATGACCCAAGGATCAGACATTTCATTCTAATAGGAATGAGACAGAGAAAATGAAAGACAAAAATTATGTCAGAAATAATACAAGAAAGACATGAGAGTCCAAAGTGAAATACCCACTTTAAAAACAGAAAGACCCACAGTTAGGGAAATATCTGTAAAGTTTTATGATACTGAGAATAAAGATGTTGAAAGCTTTCAGATGGGGCAAAAAAACAAGGTCAAGGCCACAGGAATAACAAGTTGATCGCCTTCAGACTGCTCACAATAACATTTGATGCCTTCATTATTATAAGGAGAAATAATCTTGAAACTTTAATTCTTACCCAACCAAATTATCAATCAAGTTTTAAGGTAGAAAAAATATTTTCAGACATGCTCAGAAAATTTACCCCTCAGACACCATTTCTTAGTAAATTACTTGAGAATATTCTAGAGCAAAAAAGATATGGGAATAAGAAATGAGGGGAACATTCTAGAGAAGCAGTGAGGATAAAAGCTGGGCAACAAACATAGAGAACAATAGTCCTTATTGGAACAATAGAATGGTGGCCCTGAGAGAAAGATCTCTGGGAAGGAAGAATCCATAAATAGTTCATTGAAGGAGTTTTTTAAAAGGATATGATAAAGGCAAATAAAATGCCATCAGAAGCAAAAACTGAAAACTATATTCTGAAAAATCATAGATAGTGTATACTCTTTGCGCACGTCATATTTGCATAGTTAGAAGAATGTAAATGCCATTTGTTGATTTTCAGCTTTTAGATTCAGCTTATAAACAAAGCAGGTAATCCAAGTTAATACTCTAAAGGATATAATTCTTTTTTATTTGGAAAAATCTATCATGTTGACTATTAAATGTTATCACTAAATGACAGTAATTAAAGCAGTGTGACATTAATATAAAAAGGGACAAATAAGCCAGTGAAACAGAAAAGAGAGCCCAGAAACATACCCACTATATGTGGACACTTGATTTACATAATAGTTGTACTCGAGAAATAGTGGAGAAGGATGTTCTTTTCGATACATGGTGTTGATCAAGCTGGTATGTACATTAAAAAAGGGGAAATTGGACCTGCGCTTAACACCACTAACAAAAATCATTTCCATATGTATTAAAGATAAAACAGTAAGATTTTTTAAAAAATAATGTGTAACAATAGCCACATGATCTTGTGGTAGAGACAGATTTTATAACCAAAATACAAAAATCACTAATCATTAGACAGAATTAATAAGTTCTGTTTACTAAATGGTATAATTAGTATAATAAAGAAACTAAATGCAATGTTAGGACCATATGGGGGAAGATGAGGAAGGAAGTAGCAACAGTATAAGTATGGAGAATCATATTCCACCAAGCAGAAAGTCACTATAGTGTCTGCAATTGAAACTCATTAATAATGATATGGGCACAGATTATTTTGACATCTGTAGATAATATCCACTGGCACCTGCTCAGACTGGCTGCCTATGAGAAGTGAGACGGGGTCTGGTGGCCATGGAGCAGGAGACTGTTTCATCTTAGTATAAGCCTTTCTTGTCCCTTCTGATTTTTCGATCAAAGGCATTTATTGCTTTGATACAAATGTCTTAAGGGGAAAAAGAAATGAAATGAGGGGAAATATTGAAGTAGATTTGTTGTGTACCATTATCAAAAATCTCTAAGGCATATGATTGAATGATAAATGCATTTTAGAGAAAGGTGAATATAGAATGATCTCATTTATTTTGGAAACCAAAAAGCAAACAAAAAATCCACAATACAACATTCTAAAACATGTATGAGTATATATAGATAAATGTATTTAAAATGCATTAGAAATCAACTGAAAGTATCCACGCCAAACCAATACCAAGTGTTATCTCTGAAAAATGGATGGATACTTGGGGATGGTCAGAAATATTATAATATTTTACAAAGAAAATAAATACATGTGTTACCTTGTAATTAAAAATAAATGTTAAAAATAATAGTAGCAGACCATATCTATTATTTCATATGTCCTGATTTCTGTGTAAGGTTTGGGTAGCTTTGATCCAATTTCCTTTTTAATTTCTACAGTATTACAATTTGACTTGTAAACAAATACTACTCATTAATACTGAAGACACTTTCTTATCTTAAAAAAATCAATAGCTCCTTCAATAGCTCTTGCTATATTTTTGAATAATTAGAGTCGCCCCTCTGATAATGTGTGCGCTGTTTAGGGAGGCATGCACACAATTTGCTCTGCTTTAATTTGTTTATCTATTAAATGTGGCTTCATTTTAATTATCCAGCGACCATTAGCATGCACTTTCACGTAGAGAGGAAAGGCAAGCTTAGATGTGCACTATCTGAGTATCACTGTTTATTACATTTACCAGTGGGTAAAATAACATTAAAACCTTTTCAGGAATTTAGAAAAGCAAATAAAAACATTCAAGCTCCCTTTGTGGTAGGGCTGTAGCTAGAGGTGAGTACCATGAGCATTTCAGAAACTCAAATCAGTGGAGCAAAATATTCTAAAGTCATTCCTGCAAGGAGGTGAAGCAGGTGGTTGCCCTTATGGCCACCTTTTCCTGGATGTCCTAGTATGACATCTATTTCAAATATTCCATCCTCTTGTCTATATGGGCCATTAAAGTACTCATAAAAATTCCAACAACTTGGGATGCAAACAATATCACATTTAGTAACCATACTTTCTGAACCACTCGTACAAGAGATACTGTTTGCCATAGTCTAAGCACTAGATATGATGCACCTGAGTCTGAGATGGGTTATCTGCTAAGGTACCAAGAGTCGCAGCAGCTATGGGAAGGCAGCAGGGTAAATTCACATCACACGTGGGAAATGTTAAGTTTAGGGAAAAAACCAGACACCCAGAATGATGGTTCCATGAATTTGACCATGGAAGGCAAAAAGGAAACAGGAAGCCAGGAGTGCAGCCATCCCATACCACTGGCCTCCTCTACCTGATATCTGGGAGGACAGTTTGGGGACGACAGAATATGAGAGGCTGAGATTTCTAACTTGACTTGGTTGTTAATGTGGGTGATCAGATCTCTCCCTCCCAGCCTCCCCCAAAATTCCCGTGAAACATAATGTAAGGCTAACTTGCAACTAGTAGATAAATAAGTCCTGAAGATCTAATGCACAATACAGTGATTAGAGACAATACTGTATTATAAACATCAAACTTACTAAGAGATTAGATCTTAATTATTCCCACCACAAATGAGAAATTATAATTATGTGACGGAATTAGAGGTGCTAGCTAATGCTACCGTAGTAACCATATTGCAATATATAAATGTATTAAATCAACATGTTGTACAACTTAAACTTATACAATGTTCTACGTCAAATATATTTCCATTTAAAAAATGTAAAGCCAAACTGCATTTTTGAAAAAGAAAGTAAGCTAGTGCAAGGGCCCCTTGTTGACTCTTTGGCCCATTGCATTTTCATTTCAAACTTTCATAGTCCCTCTAGGCTCCATATTCCACCTCTTCCCTCTGAAGTCTCAGAAAATGACACCGCCTTTTAGTTCAGCGAGTCAGAAAAGAAGCTGTCAGGGGAGATCTGCTGCAGCTGCCTCTCGCTCCTGCCCCACCTCCAGGAAGCCTCTGTCATACAAACCTATTTGCATCCACTTACTTCCTCCTACATCTCCATGTTCATAGAAGAGAAATCGCTTTTCCTGAGCAAAGCCAGTCCTTTCACTTGAGCTCTGGATTTCCTTTCCCACTGACCTCCTCAGGAATGTTACTTCATACATTTTGCCCTTTTTGCCTGGTCTTCAGATATCCCTTCTCTACTAGCCTCTCCATTCATTGAACAAATTTATTCAACCTTCCCCCATTCCTGTGTTCCCCTCTAGCTGTCATCCTCTCTTGCTTTTCCTCAGTGTCCAAGGAAAGCACATGGCGCTGGGTGCTTTTATTTCTTCACCATTCCTTTGCTCCTCAAGGTAACCTGCTCTAGCTTCATCTTCTCACCCAAATGCCTCTGAAGCTCACTAGGGAAGTCGTATATGTTAAATCCTAAAAACACTTTTCAGTTTGTCTCACCAGACCTCTCAGAAGCAGTTGGCCTTGATGGCCTCTTCCTCTTCAGCATGCTACCATCCTTGTTTCCACGATGCCTTTCTGATTTTTCTCAGGTCTTCTGACCACCCCTTGATGGTGTTTTAGGGGGCCAATAAATAACACCATTCTCTTCCCCACCAAACTCTGTAGCCAACCAGAGACAAACTCAGGATCCAAACAACTAGATAAAAATATCACCTTTTTATTAATGTACACTATTGAAGAATATGACTTAGATCAGGGTTTCCCAGCCTCTGCACCATTGACATCTTGAGCCAAATAATTCTTTGTTAGGAAAGGAGGGTTGTCCTGTGTCCTGTAGGATCTTTAGCAGCATCCCTGGCCTCTACACACTAGATGACCATAGCACTCTCTCCCTCCCCCCAATTGAAACAACCCCAAATATCTCCAGACACTGCCAAATGTCTCCAGTGTTAGGGTGGGGGTGGGGGAAATTTCTTCCAGTTGAGAATCTCTGATTAGATACACAGTCAAGGAGGTCTATTAACACCCTGCTTTGAATTAACATATTTACTCATAAGGGTTCGGCACAGCTGAACAACCTCAGGATGTCCCCCAGAGACAAGCTTCTTAGCACAGGCCAAGTGCAGACAGAAACACTCACTTTATGCAGAGAAGCAGGTCCTAAAATTTAGAGAAAGTGGGTAGGGACTGGGCCAATTTACCTGGGAGGAATGAGTGAGGAGGCAAAGGGAGTTGTTAAGGGCTCCTCCCTACACTGACACTGCCAGTGTCCTTTATGGACTGCATGTCAACCTTCTCCTCTTATGCTGGTAACTCTCAGGGTTCCATTCTTTGCCCTCTTTTTCACAATCTCATTGGGCAGTCTTACTTTTGCCAATGGCTTCAACTACAACCTAAAACCTGACAAATCCATATGTCTGCTTAGACCTTTCTCTTGAGCTCCACTCCCACGTGGCCAACTGCTAACCATACGTCTCCACTTGGGTGTCCTCCTCCATACACACCCAAAGCTACACTCATTTTCTTTCTCCCAAAGAAATCCTCTGTCTTGGTGAGTGGCAACATAATCCACTGAGTTGTTCAAATTATATATCTAGAAATTATCTTTAACACTTTCTTGGGCACCCTATATCCAAGTATTCTCTATATCTCATCAATTCTCTCATATATGTATCTTTGAAATCCATTCCATTTTCTCCATCTTAATTTATGGCCTCATCATTTCCTAATAGGATTAATGAAACATTCCCAAATCTCATTCCCACCCTCATCATCCATCATCCCCTTTCTCTGTATTCAAACAAATTACTAATATATATCTAACTTAACTTCTTCTGTGGTTCTCCATTGCCCTGAGGGCAACTGACTTGACCCCACTTAACCAGCCCCTCCAGTTTAGCGCTCCTAGTTCCAAATCATGGTCTCTTAGTTTTGCTAAATGCCCCTTCATGCCTCTGTGCCATGTGCCTGCTTCTGACCCATGCTGTTCTCTGTAATATTTCCCATACCCCCCATTTGTCTAACTCCTTCTCCATCTTTAAGATACTGAAAGGCATTACTGATTCTAGAAATCCAGGTTTGACACCTCCCGGTTGAAGTTAAATATGTCTTGCCTTTACTCTCACAAGACCCTATGTTTATAATCCAATAATTGCTGAGTTCCCACATATATGTGAGCTTCTTGGGAGTAGTGACCATAAGAAACACATTTTTGTAGAATCGGTGGGCAGTCAATAAACATTTGCCAAATGAATAAATGAAGCTTTTTTTTTTTCACTGATTGCTCCATTTTTTCTATTTTAAAGTTAGCAAATTTAGAGTTTCTTTCCCTAGTGCAGTTTCTTTCCCTTATCGCAGTGCCTAGCAATAAAAAAGCTGAAAGGCAAAGAACAAAACCTATCTGCAGATCACATCCTGTCCAAAGGAATCAAGAGCCTCCCATATGCTTTTTTAAAAATTATTATTTATTTTCTTATTAGTCATAAATTTTATACACATCAGTGTATACATGTCAATCCCAATCTCCCAATTCATCACACCACAACCCCCACCCCCCACCGCCTTCCACCCTTGGTGTCCATACGTTTGTTCTCTACATCTGTGTCTCAATTTCTGCTCTGCAAACTGGTTCATCTGTACCATTTTCTAGGTTCCACATATATGTGTTAATATATGATATTTGTTTTTCTCTTTCTGACTTACTTCACTCGGTATGACAGTCTCTAGATCCATCCACGTCACTAAAATGACCCAATTTCATTCCTTTTCATGGCTGAGTAATATTCCATTCTATATATGTACCACAACTTCTTTATCCATTCGTCTGTTGATGGGCATTTAGGTTCTTTCCATGACATGGCTATTGTAAATAGTGTTGCAATAAACATTGGAGTGCATGTGTCTTTTTGAATTATGGTTTTCTCTGGGTATATGCCCAGTAGTGGGATTGCTGGGTCATATGGTAATTCTATTTTTAGTTCTTTAAGGAACCTCCATACTGTTCTCCATAGTGGCTGTATCAATTTACATTCCCACCAACAGTGCAAGAGGGTTCCCTTTTCTCCACACCCTCTCCAGCATTTGTTGTTTGTAGATTTTCTGATGATGCCCATTCTAACTATTGTGAGGTGATACCTCATTGTAGTTTTGATTTGCATTTCTCTAATAATTAATGATGTTGAGCAGCTTTTAATGTGCTTCTTAGCCATCTGTATGTCTTCTTTGGAGAAATGTCTATTTAGGTCTTCTGTCCATTTTTGGATTGGGTTGTTTGTTTTTTTTAATATTGAGCTACGTGAGCTGTTTATACATTTTGGGGATTAATCCCTAATCTGATGATTCATTTGCAAATATTTTCTCCCATTCTGAGGGTTGTTTTTTCGTCTTCTTTATGGTTTCCTTTGCTGTGCAAAAGCTTTAAAGTTTCATTAGGTCCCATTTGTTTATTTTTGTTTTTATTTCCATTACTCTAGGAGATGGATCAAAAAATACTTTGCTGTGATTTATGTCAGAGTGTTCTTCCTATGTTTCCCTCTACGAGTTTGATAGTGTCTGGCCTTACAGTTAGGTCTCTAATCCATTTTGACTTTATTTTTGTGTATGGTGTTAGGTAGTGTTCTAATTTCATTCTTTTACATGTAGCTGTCCAGTTTTCCCAGCACCACTTATTGAAGAGGTTGTCTTTTCTCCATTGTATATCCTTGCCTCCTTTGTCATAGATTAGTTGACCACAGGTGCATGGGTATATGTCTGGGCTTCTATTTGTTCCATTGATCTATATTTCTGTTTTTGTGCCAGTACCATATTGTCTTGATTACTGTAGCTTTGTAGTACAGTCTGAAGTCTGGGAGTCTGATTCCTCCAGCTCTGTTTTTTTCCCTCAAGACTGCTTTGGCTATTCGGGGTCTTTGTGTCTCCATACAAATTTTAAGACTTTTTGTTCTAGTTCTGGGAAAAATGTCATTGGTAATTTGAGAGGGATTGCATGGAATCTGTAGATTGCTTTGGGTAGTATACTCATTTTCACAATATTGATTCTTCCAATCCAAGAACATGGTATATCTCTCCATCTGTTGGTATCATCTTTAATTTCTTTCATCAGTGTCTGATAGTTTTCTGCATACAGGTCTTTTGTCTCCCTAGGTAGGTTTATTCCTAGGTATTTTATTCTTTTTGTTGCAATGGTAAATGGGAGTGTTTTGTTAATTTCTCTTTCAGATTTTTCATCATTAGTGTATAGGAATGCAAGAGATTTCTGTGCATTAATTTTATATCCTGCAACTTTACCAAATTCATTGATTAGCTCTAGTAGTTTTCTGGTGGCATCTTTAGGATTCTCTATGTATAGTATCAAGTCATCTGCAAACGGTGACAGTTTTACTTCTTCTTTTGCAATTTGTATTCCTTTTATTTCTTTTTCTTCCCTGAATGCCATGGCTAGGACTTCCAAACGTATGTTGAATAATAGTGGTGAGAGTGGACATCCTTGTCTTGTTCCTGAACTTAGAGGAAATGCTTTCAGTTTTTCACCATTCAGAATGATGTTTTCTGTGGGTTTGCCATATAAGGCCTTTGTTATGTTGAAGTAGGTTCCCTCTATGCCCAATTTCTGGAGAGTTTTTATCATAAATGGGTGTTGAATTTTGTCAAATCTTTTTCTGCCTCTATTGAGATGATCATCTGGTTTTTCTTCATCAATTTGTTAATATGGTGTATCACATTGATTGATTTGCATATATTGAAGAATCCTTGCATCCCTGGGATAAATTCCACTTGATCATGGTGTATGATCCTTCCAATGTGTTGTTGGATTCTGTTTGCTAGTATTTTGTTGAGGATTTTTGCATCTATGTTCATCAGTGATATTGGCCTGTAGTTTTCTTTCTTTGTGACATCTTTGTCTGGTTTTGGTATCAGGGTGATGGTGGCCTCGTAGAATGAGTTTGGGAGTGTTCCTCCCTCTGCTATATTTTGGAAGAGTTTGAGGATAGGTGTTAGCTCTTCTCTAAATGTTTGATAGAATTCACCTATGAAGCCATCTGGTCCTGGACTTTTGTTTGTTGGAAGATTCTTAATCACAGTTTCAATTTCATTACTTGTGATTGTTCTGTTCATATTTTCTATTTCTTCCTGGTTCAGTCTCAGAAGGTTGTGCATTTCTAAGAATTTGTCCATTTCTTCCAGGTTGTCCATTTTATTGGCACAGAGTTGCTTGTAGTAGTCTCTTAAAATGCTTTGTATTTCTGTGGTGTCTGTTGTAACTTCTGCATTTTCATTTTTAATTTTATTGATTTGAGTCCTCTCCCTCTTTTTCTTGATGAGTCTGGCTAATGGTTTATCAATTTTGTTTATCTTCTCAAAGAACCAGCTTTTAGTTTTATTGATATTTGCTGTTGTTTTCTTTGTTTCTATTTATTTCTGCTCTGATTTTTATGATTTCTTTCCTTCTGCTTACTTTGGGCTTTGTTTGTTCTTCTTCCTCTACTTCCTTTATGTGTAACCTTAGATTGTTTGAGATTTTTCTTGTTTCTTGCGGTAGGCTTGTATAGCTATAAACTTCCCTCTTAGAACTGCTTTTGCTGCATCCCATAGGTTTTGGATCGTTGTGTTTCCATTGTCATTTTTCTCTAGGTATTTTTTGATTTCCTCTTTGATTTCTTCAGTGATCTCTCGGTTATTTAGTAACGTATTGTTTAGCCTCCATGTGTTTGTGTTTTTTACGTTTTTTTCCCTGTAATTCATTTCTAATCTCATAGCATTGTGGTCAGAAAACATGTTTGATATGATTTCAATTTTCTTAAATTTACTGAGGCTTGATTTGTGACCCAAGATGTGATCTATCCTGGAGAATGTTCCGTGCGCAATTGAGAAGAACGTGTAATCTGCTGTTTTTGGATGGAATGTCCTATAAATATCGATTAAATCTATCTCGTCTATTGTGTCATTTAAAGCTTCTGTTTCCTTATTTATTTTCATTTTGGATGATCTGTCCACGGGTGTAAGTGAGGTGTTAAAGTCCCCCACTATTATTGTGTTACTGTCAATTTCCTCTTTTATAGCTGTTAGCAGCTGCCTTATGTATTGAGGTGCTCCTATGTTGGGTGCATATATATTTATAATTGTTATATCTTCTGCTTGGATTGATCCCTTGATCATTATGTAGTGTCTTTCCTTGTTTCTTGTAACATTCTTTATTTTAAAGTCTACTTTATCTGATATGAGTATTGCTACTCCAGCTTTCTTTTGATTTCTATTTGCATGGAATATCTTTTTCCATCCCCTCACTTTCAGTCTGTATGTGTCCCTAGGTCTGAAGTGCGTTTCTTGTAGACAGCATATATATGGGTCTTGTTTTTGTATACATTCAGCGAGCATCTGGCTTTTGGTTAGAGCATTTAATCCATTCACATTTAAGGTAATTATTGATATGTATGTTCCTATTACCATTTCCTTAATTGTTTTGGGTTTGTTTTTGTAGGTCCTTTTCTTCTCTTGTGTTTCCCACTTAGAGAAGTTCCTTTAGCATTTGTTGTAGAGCTGGTTTGGTGGTGCTGAATTCTCTTAGCTTTCTTGTCTGTAAAGCTTTTGATTTCTCCATCAAATCTGAATGAGATCCTTGCTGGGTAGAGTAATCTTGGTTGTAGGTTCTTCCCTTTCATCACTTTAAGTATATCATGCCACTCCCTTCTGGCTTGCAGAGTTTCTGCTGAGAAATCAGCTGTTAACCTTATGGGAGTTCCCTTGTATGTTATTTGTCATTTTTCTCTTGCTTTCAATAATTTTTCTTTGTCTTTAATTTTTGCCAATTTGATTACTATGTGTATCAGCATGTTTCTCCTTGGCTTTATCCTGTATGGGACTCTCTGCACTTCCTGGACTTGGGTGGCTATTTCCTTTCCCATGTTAGGGAAGTTTTCGACTATAATCTCGTCAAATATTTTCTCGGGTCCTTTCTCTCTCTCTTCTCCTTCTGGGACTCCTCTAATGCGAATGTTGTTGAGTGTAATGTTTTCCCAGAGGTATCTTTGGCTGTCTTCATTTCTTTTCATTCTTTTTTCTTTATTCTGTCCGCAGCAATGAAATCCAGCATTCTGTCTTCCAGGTCACTTATCCGTTCTTCTGCTTCAGTTATTCTGCTACTGATTCCTTCTACTGTGTTTTTCATTTCAGTTATTATATTGTTCATCTCTGTTTGTTTGTTCTTTAATTCTTCTAGATCTTTGTTAAACATTTCTTGAATCTTCTCAATCTTTGCCTCCATTCTTTTTCCGAGGTCCTGGATCATCTTCACTATCATTATTCTGAATTCTTTTTCTGGAAGATTGCTTATCTCCATTTCATTTAGTTGTTTTTCTGTGGTTTTATCTTGTTCCTTCATCTGGTACATAGCCCTCTGCCTTTTCATCTTGTCTATCTTTCTGTGAATGTGGTTTTTGTTCCACAGGCTGCAGGTTTGTAGTTCTTCTTGCTTCTGCTGACTGCACTCTGGTGGATGAGGCTATCTAAGAGGCTGGTGGAAGTTTCCTGATGCGAGGGACTGGTGGTGGGTAGAGCTGGCTGTTGCTCTGTTGGGCAGAGTTCAGTAGAACTTTAATCCGCTTGACTGTTGATGGGTGGGTCTGGGTCCCCTCCCTGTTGGTTGTTTTGCCTGAGGCGACCCAAGACTGGAGCCTACTGGGGCTCTTTTTTGGGGCTAATGGCAGACTCTGGGAGTTGTCTCTTGGTGATCCACAGCTGCCCCCCGCCTCTGCAGGAGACCCTCCAACACTAGCAGGTAGGTCTGGTTAAGGCTCCTATGGGGTCACTGCTCCTTCCTCTGGGTCCCGATGCACACACTACTTTGTGTGTGCCCTCCAAGAGTGGAGTCTCTGTTTCCCCCAGTCCTGCCGATGTCCTGCAGTCAAATCCCACTAGCCTTCAAAGTCTGATTCTCTAGGAATTCCTCCTCCCGTTGCCGGACCCCCAGGTTGGGAAGGCTGACGTGTGGCTCAGAACCTTCACTCTGGTGGGTGGACTTCTGTGGTATAAGTGTTCTCCAGTTTGTGAGTCATGCACCCATCAGTTATGGGATTTGATTTTACTGTGATTGTGCCCCTCCTACCATCTCATTGGGGTTTCTCCTTTGTCTTTGCATGTGGGGTATCTTTTTTGGTGAGTTCCAGTGTCTTCCTGTTGATGATTGTTCAGCAGTTACTTGTGATCCTGGTGTTCTTGAAAGAGAGAGTGAGAGCATGTCCTTCTACTCCGCCATCTTGAACCAATCTCCTCTGCCATATGCTCTTATGTAAGAAACATTTTTATTGAGAAAAAAATATTACCCATACCCTGAATCACCCAAGTTTTTCTCTCACACAATAGAAAAACTTTCATGGCTTGGTAATATTTTTCCTCTGGCGGAAGAGAATTTTTCCTCCTGTTTCACATTAATTCCTCCCACAAGAGTCTCAGAAAAGGTTGCTTTTCTTTACTAAATTTTCTCTGAGATGGAAGAGAGAATTTTTTTCAGCCAACATGGGTATTAGTTTTTAAATGAAATATTCCTAAGTCAGAAGGATATGAAACTAAACATTTCTTTGAAAACAGTAGTTTATAAATTATATGCTGAAATTTACATGCAATAAAACTGATTTTCAAACACAGGACCATTCATTAATTCAGCACCATAAGCTAACAATTAGCAATGCAAGATAAAGTTGCATATGTTCCCAAATTCAAATGTGATAAATGCAGTGTTGTTTTTTCATTGTTGTTTTGGACAACATGGTACCTTTAAGCACCATCACCTCATGATTCTTGATGGAAAACAGAGGACACCTCCCACTACAGAAGCCAGGTATTTCTTTCCCAGCCTGCCTTAGAGCCAGGTGCAGACTGTGACCAAGCTCTGCCAATCAGATGACCAAGCTCTGCCAATCAGATGAGATGAGCTGGTCTTTGAATGAGCTCCCTAAAGCAGGCCCCACATATAATCCTTCATAGTGAGAGCGGTGGCATCTCAAAGCAGTTTTTGGACATGGCTGGGGCAGCTGGAGTAGAACTTCTGGTGGTAGCATCTAGTGCTCAGAGCTGGGGGCATCATTTGGATAAGTTGCAGCATTTATGCTCAGACATGTGACAATGGTTTATCCTCTGGAACTGCTCTTATCTAGACTTTAGGCATTGTTCCTGGTAACTGATCTCTATGCTTAGTTCTGCAGCCCTCCCAGAGGTACACTGAGCTATCTAATTCCCTTTAATAAATTCCTTTTCTGCCTCAAACAACCAGAGTTAATGTTTATTGTTTGCAACTAAGAACCCTGATACAGATATAAATATTTCTATGTGATAAATCCCTCCCAGTTTTCCCCTCAGTAGAATAGAACAGAGGAGAGAGGAGGGAGGGAGAGAGAATAGGATGGGTGTAGGTGATCTATGGTGTGAGCCAGCAGTTAGCCAAATGTCTGTAGGTCATCTGCACCATAGTCATGTGGAACACGCTTGCTGGAATGTAGATCCTCCCAGACCCACTAAATCCAAATCCCTGTGCGAAACCTGTGAAACTACACTTCTAACAAGAAGCCTGAGGGATTGCTATAAACATCAAAGTTTGGGAGCCACTGCCATAAAATGAAATCCTCAAGTGTCACGACTATTCCTTATTTATGTCTGTGCCTGCCAATCCATTAACTATTAGAAGAGTGTTGTTACAGAGCAGAAAATAATTAAACAGTGGACAAGGTATCTGATACCTCTGGGCTTTAGTTTTCTTAAAGCTTAAAGTTTTCTTAAACTTGTGACATAATGTGAATAGAAAATTTTCAAAGGTAAATGACCAATGTTAATTATTCCATAATCTGAAGAATTAAAAAGTGCCTGTGTAGATAAAATTACACATTGATACCTGAATTGGGGTGATTTAAATTTATAAAGATAAGATGAACATAAGCAATGCTGAGATCTTAAGACCCATTTCAATGGAAATCAAAATAAGTAAATCAAAATAAAGTATCTACAGGCCCTTAACCCTAAGAAAAATGCAGGAATTTATATTATAAAAGATGGAACATCTTTGCCATAACATTTATAACAACCCCACTTCTAGGGACTTAAACCTATAAGTTCACAATTAATCCTCTAACAAAATTTCCAAATATTATAATAACATAAGAGCAATACCTGTCTTGACATTAAACTTATGAAATACTAATGTTCCAGTTCCTACCTATCTCCAACCATCTGCATTCTCTCATCCATGTTTTTAAAGATATTCTCCTGTTATCAAGGCTTAGAAAGAGAATTTTATGGCAGACATACTTACCAAATGTTCCATTGTTCCCCATTACCCCCAACATTTCCTGATCTCCTTGCAATTAGATGAAGTCATGCAACTATTTCTTGCCAGTGAAGTGACAGTGACATTGATGTGTGCTGCTTCTAGTCCAAGGCAATGAAAACCCACATGAAATTCTATAGTCCTCTCCTTCCCCACCATGGAGACTAACAAACTAGACAGGCTGAAGATTCTAGATGGGCCAGCCAGAAGTGCTGAAGCCTAGGTCACCAAGTGATATCATGGGGCTTGGGCCCCCTAAAAGCCCTGCAGGAAGGAACATGAAATGCAAAAGAGAAGTGAACTACTGAGTCCAACCCCTGAGCATTTAGATCATTTTTGCATCATAACTAAACTAATATGCATATCATCTAATATAAACATTTTCCCCATTCTATAACTTGTGAGCACATAGGTGAGTTGTAGGGACTAGAGTGAAGAACAGGAAGGAGACAAGGTGAAGTCAGCTGTGCTCCTTCCCTGATGGAGACCGGTAGCTCCTACTCATCTCTACCACAGTGCAAGGAGAAGCAAGAGTCAGCCCACACACACGTGTGTACTCTCTGCTTGGGAAACACATAGAGCTTTCTGGATATCAGAAACTGAAACTATCTAGGAGCTGATTGAATAATGATTCCCTTTAAACTATTTTAAAAGAGGAAGTTTAGAAAATGGCCCATATTTCTTACCTGCGACAACAAATTTACTTTTTATGAGTGGGAGACACTAGTCATGTATAATATACAGGAAAATGCCTGTGCCCCTAAAAATTCTAGCGCATTCACAAAAGTGATTTATTCTTTGGGTTTGAAACTTTTATTATTTGGAATAAAACTAAAACTGCAAGCATTCTAGGCAGGTAGGTTCTAAGTTAATCAATACTTATGGAGAATTTGAGTGTGTCACTTGAAAATCATTCTTTAAAGAAGACACGTAATGCCTAAATTCTTATTCCAGATATACATAAGAGAGGACAGAGTCTCTGCTCACCCACTTATCTTGCTACACACTCAGTGATGGAATCTGTTTCCCACAAAAGCAAGTGTATAGTCACTAATCTCTTCTGAACAAAACTGACCATTTTCCTCTTGACATTCTTCCTCAGTCTAGGGATGGAAATTTCTCCTGCCAGACCCTTCAGTGAAGTTACAAAAGTGCCCATACTAGAAACCCCTCCCAATGGAGAATGAAATTAGGTAAGACCTGCAGAGTGAGAAACAAACTGAATTTATTGAACTGAATGACTATCTGACCCATAAGTCTCATCTCCAAGCAGAAGCAGAATTTCAAGGTAGAACTAGCATCAACAAGATGAACTGTGCTCTCCACCTGTGTGGCAGAGCTCGCTGCTGACTGTGCAATTACCAAAGGTGAACCCATGAGTCAATTTCTTTTTTGGAACTGTCTTGGTCTCTGTCTCACACTAAAAAAAAAAAAATAGCTTCCCTATGTCTAAACAGTTCTATCCATCTCTTTAGAAAATTTTCTGTTGTGCAATTGCATGATTAGAATAATAAGCCTTTTGGTGAACGAAAAGTCTGAAGAAAAGCATTCACCATGACATTTTCAAAGCATTGCCTGTATTATCTGTCAAGTCTAAAATCACTCTACAGAAATAAGTTAGGAAGTATTAGGCAAATTAGACAAATTAGGCCATATTTTCGAGAATGAAACACAATCTAGGTGTCAGACTGTCACATTATGGTATCTGTTCCTGCCTCAGAACGGAATGGGCAACAACTCATGAACCAAAGCCCGGTTGGCAGATGTGTGGGTTTCTAAGGATCTTCTTCACAGGTAAATACAAACCCACCTTTGATTTAACAGCATCTTTGATGGCACACACACACATTCACAGTCAATCTAGTCTCCAAAAAGGAAAACTGTTTTGTTGTGATAATATGCATCATTACCTCCCTCGAAGGCATTTCCTACTCTAATTTGCATACCCCCTTACTTCACAAATGGAGGTCACATGGAAATACACACAGGCCTTGGACTCAGTTCAGTCTGGATTTGATCCCAATTCTGCTGCTTTCTAGCTGTGAAACCATGAAGAATGCACTTAACCACTCTGAGCATCTGCTCATCTATAAAGTATTTACTTCATGGTGTTATTTGTAGAACTAAATGGGCATATAAGGTGCTCAGTAAATGACACATTCTATTAATGACATATTCACAAATTACCTATCTTGTCCACAAGTTTAAAGACTGTGGAAGCATAAGGAATTTTCCTGGCCCAAGCCTGACCTTAAGGAATCCTCTTCTTCTAGACATCTTTCAAGATTACAAGAACCAGTGGTCTAACCTGAGGATCCAGACCTACTTTATTCAAGGCCAAGGTTTGGGGATATAAAATCTGCCCTGAGTTGACAACTACAGAAAGTTGTCAGACAGAAGTAAGAAAGTACTCAGGACAGAAGCTCAGAGGTGACTTTACATTCAACAACCTTAAAAAACAGACTAGAAAGCCATGCCCATCTGTAGTCCTTACAGATCTCAATAATTGGCAACCTCTTGAAAACCGAAACTCCATTAATCTTTAAAATGGTACAACTCTGTTAACGGCAAAGTCCAGTTTTTCCTTGCAAATATTAAAAACAAAGCAGGCAAACTTTCCTGACTTTCAAACATTAATACAGAAAATGGTTAATTTCATATTTTAGTAAATTCACTTTCATCTAAATGATTTTCTGATTTCACCATTAATTTGTTGCCTTTGTTATTTACTGATACTTTCTAATTTTATGCTGGTTCTCTTACAATATTTTCTCAGTTTCCAAATATTTCAGAAGCATTTTAGCTAAAAACTTTCAGTAGCTTATCTGTATTGAGCTATGCACTGTCTTCTAAAAACTGTGCTATTTGCCAAGAACATTGCTGATGAACTGTTAAACAATTAGAAGACAAATGCCAAGTGGAAATTAAGTTCCTTTCAGTCAGTCACCATCCTAGAGTTTTATCTGTAAAGTTGTCATGAGATACTTAACCACAACTGTGTAAAATCACATAGAATTGGAATTTTAAAAACTGGATTTTCTCCATGTTAGCCCCATTCTTATCTGCTAATAGGGGAGTTTTTCTCACAAAGCGCTTAAGAATTAATAAGTGGCCACCATGAATTTACTCAGATGATATAACTATAGTAAGTATCAGATTTAACAACCATGAAAACAAAAACATATACAGTAAGTCCCCTACATATGAACGAGTTCCATTCCAAGAGCATGTCTGTAAGTGCAATTTGTTCATAAGTCTAACAAAGTTAGCCTAGGTACACAACTAACACTATCGACTATATATTACTGTACTGTAATAGGTTTATAATACTTTCCACACACATGATACATAAAAAACAAACACAAAAAAATAAAGAAAACATTTTTAATCTTACAGTACAGTACCTTGAAAAGTACAGTAGCACAGTACAACAGGTGGCATAAAGGGGCTGGCATCGAGTGAACAGGCAAGAAGAGTTACTGACTGGAGGAGGGAGAGAAGGTGGGAGATGGTAGAGCTGAAGGATCGTCAGCAACAGGAGACGGAGGGCAAGCTGCAATTTCACTCACACCTGACGTTGATGGCACAGGTTCTGGTTCTTTGCTGGATTCAATTCTATCTACCCTCCTGAAAAATTATCGAGTGATGTCTGGGTAGTAGCTCTTTTTTTCTCATTATAGATGACACAGTAGCACTGGATTGCATTCTGAACAGCTGCTGCAACCTTCGGTACCGTTGTACATTCAGGTCTGGTGCCTCAAACAGTGCTTCCTCAAATAGAGAAAATCCCCTTGCCATTTCCTGCTCCACTTGTAGAGGATGCACGCACATGACAATGTACACCAGACACGTGAACTAACTTACATGGATGGACACATGAACGCATGTTTGCATCTTTGAAACTTCGCAACTTGAAGGTTCATATGTAGGGGATTTACAGTATAATAATTTATGTTATTACAGAAAAAGCATTTAGAGGCATGAAATATGCTTAATCGTGTTCATTTCCCCTTTTCTCCATAAAATATATCTTTAATGGGAAAAGATAGAATCTTCATCTTTTATGAAGTTGTACAGTTTCCTTAATCGGTAGAATCTAAGCAAATGATAAAAAATTATTTAGACTGCCATAAATAATGTTGTGTGTGAACAAAGTGTTCTTCAGAACTCCAATAGTAAGGAATTCCAATAGTAATAAGAAGAATGCATAGGATTGTTTAAACTGAATAGAGTTTAGCGAGGATGCCCTCTAAATAAAGTCAGACAGAATAAATGTGTTAACTCAGTACATTGTCCCAGTCCCTTCTTCAGTGATACTATTACCAATAAAGGCTTTCCTACATGCCACCTTCAAAGCATTCAGCTCATGCCTGCATAGCCAGACATACAGGCACATAGCCCATCTTCTCCATTTATCCCACCTTTTCTATATATGTATTATTTCACTATAGATTACACCAAGTCCTAAGACCCCACTAAATGGTGAGCTATCTTTTTTGACACAAGCATAATGGAGTTGTCATAAATTCTAAACTCATATTAACACCATATACTTAGTCCCTAATCAAGTTCCTAACTGACTCGTTTGATTTCATTTCCATCTTAGAAATCTAAGAAACATTCTGTGCTTCAAATTCAAATAGGGATAGACTTCTGGATATAAAAAGACTGCTCTTTACAATAAGATTTAATATGTTAAAGAAAAATATATATGCCCATAAAATTTTGGATGTTTACACTCCAATTTTAATAACTATTCATTTGAAAAGGAAATGGTACTTTCCCTTTTCTTAGTTTTGTTTTCGTCTGTTTACTACTTTTACTATAATGAACTTATACTAATAACTATTTTTAAACTTTTCAGAAAAAATAAGTTTGCTGTTCAGAAATTAATGTAGCTTATAAAATGTCACCATTACCATCACCATTACCACCAATGGATTAAAAAAAAGGTATTATTAACCTGCTGAATAAAGTGGTTTGGAGGTATCTCTTTAATAATGAGAAAAAACAAAGTAAAGCAGTTTTTATGAAACTAATACAAGATTTCTCCTTATCCAGACTGTTGAAAAGTCAGAAGGGTCAGATGCAATTATAACTAGAAATGGACCAGATGGGATATCTAAGTTGGAGAGCTTAGGTGGCCAAAAATTCATAATATAGCAGCTTTCAAATATTGATGAGTGTCTGTAGAAAGAGCAATAACATGAGAAAGGATAGACTTTGGAAGAAGATAGTCTGTAGAAAGAGCAATAACATGAGAAAGGATAGACTTTGGAAGAAGGGTTTTGAAGAAAAGTGAGATTTATAATAGAAAATTGAATGAAGCTTAATAGAATAGCCAAACTTTCAAAGGGCAACTAAGAAAGGATAAGTGAAACGGAAAAATTAAAATTGTTTCCTATAAAACTGAAAATACAAAGAATATGCACTGACTTGTAAAATGTGGTAAACACATAAATATAGAATTATGCTACTTATTATTAATACATTTAAAGCATCTTAAGATCCATAAAAGAAATTTGTACAGAAGAAAATGCAACTTATCTAGAGACACTGGTATATCCTCTAAAGAAATCAAAAGGTAGAATCATGACCAAAAGAAAAAAACCCAAAAAACCAGCCCTTCATATATTGTACATAGTGTGAAAATATGTGCATTATTTCTTCCCCTCAATTCAAATATTTTTTCTTAAATTGGGTCTAAGTTTACATGTTACACTCTTCCTGGGTATTCAGAGGTTTTTAAATGTGCATGAGAAAACAAACAAAACCATAAAAGCAAAATATACAAGACATTTCCAACTTACATATAACTCATAAGAATGAGTTCTTCCATCTACATTTAAACCTATCAAAGACCACCAAAGAGTATGGAATCTAAACTCTATGGGTTGCAATTAGGGTAGAAAGAAGTTTAAAGCTTGTAGTAAAGTTCAATAAACAAGTAAAATGTGGAAGAATACCAGGGCTCTAGAAAACCCAACTGACATTCTAGCATAATGTTCCAAAATACAAAAAAACAATTTGTCAGAAACATAAAAGTGGTCACGTAATACATGGCTCTATTTCTTCAACGAAAATAGAAACAAACAAAGATTATGAGTGCCACCTTGCAAAGAAGTCTAAAACTACTATATTCAGATTATCTGAGGCCCACCTTCTCCTACACACAACAATTTTCCCCACCCTGATTCTGTGCTCCTCACAAGGTCTAAAATACAAATATGACACCACCGCGATGAATCATAGTATCTTCTCCACCAGGCAATTAAAAAAATTTTTCACTTTGTTTAACTTAATACTAGGAATTGGATGAGAATTAGCATGTAGAAAGTTCCTGGCACTATGCTCAGTGTTTCATGTGTATTCTCCTATTTAATTTATCGATCTAAACCTCCACTAAGTGGATATGCTTTGAGTTATCAAACACCTTTTAAAAACATATTTACAAACGCTTCTGAAAGAGTTGAGCCTTTATCATCCGCTCCAACTGTCTTGCAAATGTAAAGTAAGTTTTGTGAAAGGAGGAGGAAGGGGAATAGAAAATGAGGGAGCTAACTCTGGACCACCATTTATTACTTTTAGTGGGACAGTGAAGCATCCCTCAACAGAATGCCCCAGTGAGAAACATAAAGCAACATCAGTATGTTAAGATCAGAGCATCTGGGATGAGCAATATTAGGAAATGGGAGAGGAGTACAGAAGGAAGGTGGGAGGGTATTTGAAAGAACCCCTGTTTCAAAATTTTCCTAGGGCCCTGTGGGGGAATCAGGAACTCATTTTTTTCTTCTTCCTCTTCCTGCTGATTCCAAATTTTAAAATGAATACTATCTGCTCAGTGGATATTGAATGGGTAGTTTAAGGCTGACCAGGGATTTGATTTGCTATCTTAATTCACACACAGCTATGCTTCTTATTTCCAAATATATATCTCACTATTACCTGAACTTTAAGAATATGATCCACTTTTAATTTTGTGACTACATTAATAAACTATATAGATAATTACTTATTCCCAAACATAAGAGTTAGTGTCCTGAGAATTTCTGTGGTAGAAAACTGGCAGTTAAACAGTGAAAATGTTTTAGGGATACAGAAGTGAGGAGAAAGACACAAATGAAATTGTGAAAACCTTCATATGCATTTTTCTATTCTCTAAAATAGAAGAATACCACATTCCAACTGAATAACTTTGTATACCTTTTAAAATAGAAATGATGCGGAATGCACAATAAACTTCCATTTGTCATTCTCTGAACTTCCCAAAGTTATCAGGATCTGCTTTGTCACATTTTAATTACATGTTGGTAATTAATTTAATTTCATTGAATATAATATCCCTTTCTTTCTCCTCCTATTTCTCTATCCAAAGTTCAATGCTTTTTGGATTTGGTTAAAAAAAAAAAAACTATGTCAAAGTAGTTGACCCTGTCACTAGTTCTCAGTGGAAACACCTCAGAACACAGCTGTAGCCTTCCCTTCTAGCAGCTGCACAATCACAGGTTTGAGGCTTGTGTCTCTGTTCCCTCCTTTCAGCATCTTTATTTCTTCCAAGAAGAAATTTAAAAAACCTTACCTTCATTACAAAAACCTTACATCTGCTGTCAGACACTTACTTCCTTGTTCTCCTCCAAACCTCAGTACCCCATTTTATTTCAATTATCATTGCTACATATAAAACTGAGCATCTCATAGCTGCCAAAAAGATATTTAGAAATAAGGCCATATGTATTAAAATGTCAATGAAAGGAAACCTGAGACTGAGGAGGAGTGGGCATTTGGGGAGAAGGGGCATATTTGGGGAGCTATCTCTGTCATGAGGCTGAAGATGGGTCTCAAGAGAAAAATTACCAAGGCATTTCCCAAGACAGTGATCTGAGTGCCCCAGAGGCTCAGCACCCACGACAAGAGTCTAAAAAATAACAGAAGGTAGATAACCAGGGAAAACTCATGAAAGTGTTATCTTTTCCATAAGGTATGTTTTGACATCTACTGTTTAAACGGAAACAGGTTTCTGGGTTTTTTTCTAGTAGAAATGAGCATATACTGATTAATACACACACTAGAGAAATCTGTAAAAATACTATACCCATAAAGTGAGATTTAACTTTTGTAAAAGTATATATATACATGGAAGTATATATACAAATGTATATATAGACACACAAAATATATTTAACCTTACTATCACTCTACCTTACTTCACTCATTACAATATCTTTCTAATATAGCGTGTGTGTGTGTGTGTGTGTGTGTGTGTGTGTGTGTGTGTGTGTTTGGTTTGTCATTGTCACTGTTGTTGTAGTTTTCTCTCTACAACTAAAGCATACGCTCCGTGAGGGCAGAAATTTTGTCTTATTCTCCACTATGTTTCCACACCCAGAACAGGGTTTAGTCCATATAAGGTGCTCAGTAAATATTTCTTTAATGAACCAACAGTCCAAACCATTATAGCTTCTTGCCTGGAGTGCTGCAATGGCCTCCTAGCTTGTTTCCTGTGTTGCAGAGACAAGGAAAGACACAGAAAGGAAGACGCCATTTCCCAGTTTCCTTGAAGGTAAATTTGAACACTGTGACTGAATTCTGGCCAGTAGTAAGTGGCCATTTGCAGTCCACTTCCAGGCAACCTGCTGAATTCCCATTCACTCTCCTCCTCCTTTTGCAACAAGCTTGGAGGTCATGCGTTGAATTAAGATGGTAGCATCACATGATAAAAGGAGCGTGAGGCCCTAAAACACAGTGTGGGGTAAAGTCTTCCCCCATCAGCTGTATTAACCTATGAAGTGAGGAAGCAATGACCTGACATTATGCTAAGCCACTGAGATATGAGAGCTACTTGTTACAGCAGTTAACATGTCCTGACTAATACACTATTTCTTGGTGTTAACATTCCATTCCTATAGAGCAACCAAAATGAACCTCTTTAAACAGAAATCAAATCACATCATCTCTCAAGAGCTTACCATCACAATTCAAATCCAAATTCCTTCCAGGCCCTCAAGACCCTAAAAAATCTCATGTCTGCCTATATTTTCAGCTTTATCTCCTCCTCCATTTTACTCACCATAATCCAGCCAAACAGGCCTTTCTGCTGGTCCTAAAGCACACAAAGCTGGCTTGTTCCGACTTGAGAATGACTCTTCTGTTTCCTGTACAGGCCTTAGATCAAATGTCACCTCTAAAAGAAGCCAATTTTCCCTCTTTTAACCTATCCTTGCACCACACTCCATGTCTACTGCCCAGAGCTGTCTATATTATTATCCCATTTTATGTTTTATTTTGCTAACAAGACTAATCCCCACCTGCAATTATAATATTTATTTGATTACTTATTGACTGATTATTCCTTAACTCAAGGTTAAGCCCCATGACAGCAGTAACTTTGACTGTTTTACCCCCAAAATCTTCCGAACACCTAGAACAGTGTCTGGTGCATAATCAATGAATATATTCACCTAAAGCTTGATATATATGAAAGCCTGAAAAAAATGTGACAAAATGTTAATAATTGGGTAAGAGCCTCAAAGGAGCCAGTTAAGTTTTTTATTTATTGGTATTTTCCAGGCCCTCTAAACTTCTTACCAAGCCCTCTAAACTTCTTTCAATGAGCATAAAATACTTTTAAAAGCACATGAAAGAGGAGAGGAACCAAGATGGCGGAGTAGAAGGACGTGCTCTCACTCCCTCTTGTGAGAACACCAGAATCACAACTAACTGCTAGACAATCATCGACAGGAAGACACTGGAACTCACCAAAAAAGATAACCCACATCCAAAGGCAAAGGAGAAGCCACAATGAGATGGTAGGAGGGGCACAATCACAGTAAAATCAAATCCCATAACTGATGGGTGCATGACTCACAAACTGGAGAACACTTATACCACAGAAGTCCACTCACCGGAGTGAAGGTTGTGAGCCCCACATCAGGGTTCCCAACCTGGGGGTCCGGCAATGGGTGGAGGAATTCCTAGAGAATCAGACTTTGAAGCCTAGCGGGATTTGACTGCAGGGCTTTGACAGGACTGGGGGAAACTGAGACTCCACTCTTGGAGGGCACACACAAAGTAGTCTGCGCACTGGGACCCAGGGGAAGGAGCAGTGACCTCAGGGGAGACAGAACCAGACCTACCTGCTACTGTTGGAAGGTTTCCAGCAGAGGTGGGGGATGGCAGTGGCTCACCGTGGGGACAAGGACACTGTCAGCAGAAGTTCTGGGAAGTACTCCTTGGCGAGCCCTCCCAGGGTATGTCTTTAGCCCCACCAAAGAGCCCAGGTAGACTGCAGTATTGGGTCGCCTCAGGCCAAACAACCAACAGGGAGGGGACCCAGACCCACCCATCAACAGTCAAGCAGATTAAAGTTCTAATGAGCTCTGCCCACCAGAGCAACAGTCAGCTCTAGCCACCACTAGTCCCTCCCATCAGAAAACTTACACTAGCCATGTAGATAGCCTCATCTACCAGAGGGCAGTCAGCAGAAACAAGAAGAACTACAATCCTGCAGCATGTGGAATAAAAACCACATTCACAGAAAGATAGACTAGATGAAAAGGCAGAGGCTTATGTACCAGATGAAGGAACAAGATAAAACCCCAGAAAAACAACTAAATGAAGTGGAGATAGGCAACCTTCCAGAAAAAGAATTCAGAATAATGATAGTCAAGATGATCCAGGACCTTGGAAAAAGAATGGAGGCAAAGATCGAGAAGATGCAGGAAATGTTTAACAAAGACCTAGAAGAATTAAACAACAAACAAACAGAGATGAACAATACAATAACTGAAATGAAAACTACACTAGAAGGAATCAATAGCAGAATAACTGAGGCAGAAGAAGGGATAAGTGACCTGGAAGACAGAATGGTGGAATTCACTGCTGTGGAACAGAATAAAGAAAAAAGAATGAAAAGAAATGAAGACAGCCTAAGAGACCTCTGGGACAACATTCAACGCAACAACATTCACATTGTAGGGGTCCAAGAAGGAGAAGAGAGAGAGGAAGGACCCGAGAAAATATTTGAAGAGATTATAGTCGAAAATTTCCCTAACATGGGAAAGGAAATAGCCACCCAAGTCCAGGAAGCGCAGAGAGTCCCATACAGGATAAACCCAAGGAGAAACACACTGAGACACATAGTAATCAAAGTGGAAAAATTAAAGACAAAGAAAAATTATTGTAAGCAGCAAGGGAAAAATGACAAATAACATACAAGGGAACTCCCATAAGGTTAACAGATGATTTCTCAGCAGAAACTCTGCAAGCCAGAAGGGAGTGGCATGATATAATTAAAGTGATGAAAGGGAAGGACCTACAACCAAGATTACTCTACCCGGCAAGGATCTCATTTAGATTTGATGGAGAAATCAAAAGCTTTACAGACAAGCAAAAGCTAAGAGAATTCAGCACCACCAAACCAGCTCTACAACAAATGCTAAAGGCACTTCTCTAAGTGGGAAACACAAGAGAAGAAAAGGACCTACAAAAACAAACCCAAAACAATTAAGAAAATGGTCATAGGAACATACATATCGATAATTACCTTAAACGTGAATGGATTAAATGCCCCAACCAAAAGACATAGACTGGCTGAATGGATACAAAAACAAGACCCATATATATGCTGTCTACAAGAGACCCACTTTAGACCTAGGGACACGTACAGACTGAAAGTGAGGGGATGGAAAAAGATATTCCATGCAAATGGAAATCAAAAGAAAGCTGGAGTAGCAATACTCATATCAGATAAAATAGACTTTAAAATAAAGAATGTTACAAGAGACAAGGAAGGACACTACATAATGATCAAGGGATCAATCCAAGAAGAAGATATAACAATTATAAATATATATGCACCCAACATAGGAGCACATCAATACATAAGGCAACTGCTAACAGCTATAAAAGAGGAAATTGACAGTAACACAATCATAGTGGGGGACTTTCACACCTCACTTACACCAATGGACAGATCATCCAAAATGAAAATAAGTAAGGAAACAGAAGCTTTAAATGACACAATAGACCAGATAGATTTAACTGATATATATAGGACATTCCAACCAAAAACAGCAGATTACACGTTCTTCTCAAGTGCGCATGGAACATTCTCCAGGATAGATCACATCTTGGGTCACAAATCAAGCCTCAGTAAATTTAAGAAAATTGAAATCATATCAAGCATATTTTCTGACCACAACGCTATGAGATTAGAAATGAATAACAGGGAAAAAAACGTAAAAAACACAAACACATGGAGGCTAAACAATACGTTACTAAATAACCAAGAGATCACTGATGAAATCAAAGAGGAAATCAAAAAATACCTAGAGACAAATGACAATGAAAACACGACGACCCAAAACCTATGGGATGCAGCAAAAGCAGTTCTAAGAGGGACGTTTATAGCTATACAAGCCTACCTCAAGAAACAAGAAAAATCTCAAGTAAACAATCTAACCTTACACCTAAAGAAACTAGAGAAAGAAGAACAAACAAAACCCAAAGTTAGCAGAAGGAAAGAAATCATAAAGATCAGAGCAGAAATCAACGAAATAGAAACAAAGAAAACAATAGCAAAGATCAATAAAACTAAAAGTTGGTTCTTTGAGAAGATAAACAAAATTGATAAGCCATTAGCCAGACTCATCAAGAAAAAGAGGGAGAGGACTCAAATCAATAAAATCAGAAATGAAAAAGGAGACGTTACAACAGACACCGCAAAAGTACAAAGCATCCTAAGAGACTACTACAAGCAACTTTATGCCAATAAAATGGACAACCTGGAAGAAATGGACAAATTTTTAGAAAGGTATAACCTTCCAAGACTGAACCAGGAAGAAACAGAAAATATGAACAGACCAATCACAAGTAATGAAATTGAAACTGTGATTAAAAATCTTCCAACAAACAAAAGTCCAGGACCAGATGGCTTCACAGGTGATTTCTATCAAACATTTAGAGAAGAGCTAACACCTATCCTTCTCAAATTCTTCCAAAATATTACAGAGGAAGGAACACTCCCAAACTCATTCTATGAGGCGACCATCACCCTGATACCAAAACCAGACAAAGATGCTACAAAAAAAGAAAATTACAGACCAATATCACTGATGAATAGAGATGCAAAAATCCTCAACAAAATACTAGCAAACAGAATCCAACAACACATTAAAAGGATCATACACCACGATCAAGTGGGATTTATCCCAGGGATGCAAGGATTCTTCAATATACGCAAATCAATCAATGTGATACACCATATTAACAAATTGAAGAATAAAACCCATATGATCATCTCAATAGATGCAGAAAAAGCTTTTGACAAAATTCAACACCCATTTATGATAAAAACTCTCCAGAAAGTGGGCATAGAGGGAACCTACCTCAACATAATAAAGGCCATATATGACAAACCCACAGCAAGCATCATTCTCAATGGTGAAAAACTGAAAGCATTTCCTCTAAGATCAGAAAAGAGACAAGGATGTCCACTCTCACCACTATTATTCAACATAGTTCTGGAAGTCCTAGCCACGGCAATCAGAGAAGAAAAAGAAATAAAAGGAATACAAATTGGAAAAGAAGGAGTAAAACTGTCACTGTTTGCGGATGACAGGATACTATACATAGAGAATCCTAAAACTGCCACCAGAAAACTGCTAGAGCTAATTAATGAATATGGTAAAGTTGCAGGATACAAAATTAATGCACAGAAATCTCTTGCATTCCTATACACTAATGATGAAAAATCTGAAAGAGAAATTATGGAAACACTCCCATTTACCATTGCAACAAAAAGAATAAAATACCTAGGAATAAACCTACCTAGGGAGACAAAAGACCTGTATGCAGAAAACTATCAGACACTGATGAAAGAAATTAAAGATGATACAAACAGATGGAGAGATATACCATGTTCTTGGATTGGAAGAATCAACATTGTGAAAATGAGTATACTACCCAAAGCAATCTACAGATTCAATGCAATCCCTATCAAATTACCAATGGCATTTTTTGCGGAGCTAGAACAAATCATCTTAAAATTTGTATGGAGACACAAAAGACCCCAAATAGCCAAAGCAGTCTTGAGGGAAAAAAAATGGAGCTAGAGGAATCAGACTCCCTGACTTCAGACTATACTACAAGGCTACAGTAATCAAGACAATATGGTACTGGCACAAAAACAGAAATGCAGATCAATGGAACAAGATAGAAAGCCCAGAGATTAACCCACGCACCTATGGTCAACTAATCTATGACAAAGGAGGCAAAGATATACAATGGAGAAAAGACAGTCTCTTCAATAAGTGGTGCTGGGAAAACTGGATAGCTACATGTAAAAGAATGAAATTAGAATACTCCCTAACACCATACACAAAAATAAACTCAAAATGGATTAGAGATCTAAATATAAGACTGGACACTATAAAACTCTTAGAGGAAAACATAGGAAGAACACTCTTTGACATAAATCACAGCAAGATCTTTTTTGATCCACCTCCTAGAGTAATGGATATAAAAACAAAAATAAACAAATGGGACCTAATGAAACTTCAAAGCTTTTGCACAGCAAAGGAAACCATAAACAAGACGAAAAGACAACCCTCAGAATGGGAGAAAATATTTGCAAACAAATCAGCGAACAAAGGATTAATCTCCAAAATATATAAACAGCTCATTCAGCTCAATATTAAAGAAACAAACAGCCCAATCCAAAAATGGGCAGAAGACCTAAACAGACATTTCTCCAAAGAGGACATACAGATGGCCACGAAGCACATGAAAAGATGCTCAACATCACTAATTATTAGAGAAATGCAAATTAAAACTACAATGAGGTATCACCTCACTCCTGTTAGAATGGGCATCATCAGAAAATCTACAAACAACAAATGCTGGAGAGGGTGTGGAGAAAAGGGAACCCTCTTGCACTGTTGGTGGGAATGTAAATTGATACAGCCACTATGGAGAACAATATGGAGGTTCCTTAAAAAACTAAAAGTAGAATTACCATATGACCCAGCAATCCCACTACTGGGCATATACCCAGAGAAAACCGTAATTCAAAAAGACACATGCACCCGAATGTTCATTGTAGCACTATTTACAATAGCCAAGTCATGGAAGCAACCTAAATGCCCATCGACAGATGAATGGATAAGGAAGATGTGGCACATATATACAATGGAATATTACTCAGCCATAAAAAGGAATGAAATTGAGTGATTTGTTGAGAAGTGGATGGATCTAGAGACTGTCATACAGAGTGAAGTAAGTCAGAAAGAGAAAAACAAATATCGTATATTAATGCATGTATGTGGAACCTAGAAAAATGGTACAGATGAGCCGGTTTGCAGGGCAGAAGTTGAGACACAGATGTAGAGAATGGACATATGGACACCAAGGGGAGAAAACTGCGGTGGGGTGGGCATGGTGGTGTGCTGAATTGGGCGATTGGGATTGACATGTATACACTGATGTGTATAAAATTGATGCCTAATAAGAACCTGCAGTATAAAACAACAAACAAACAAAACAACTAATACTAAACTTTCATTGGGTTATTTGTATGGAAATATGTTAATATAAATGTTTCAGACATTACATGAAATTTCTAAAAATCTTATATTTGTATTTGTATGGAAATATGTATGGAAATATGTTAATATAAATGTTTCAGACATTATATGAAATTTCTAAAAATCTTATATTTGTATTTGTATGGAAATATGTATGGAAATATGTTAATATAAATGTTTCAGACATTACATGAAGTTTCTAAAAATCTTATATGTTCTGGTATAATGTTATAAGTCATAATCCTAGTTATTACTTTAAAATGTATATCTCAGAAATAACTAATTTTCTTGTCAACTGCATTATTATGAACTTTCATCAAATCTTTAACCGTGGTCATTTTTAAGTCTTTTGTCATTTACAGACAGTTCTGGGTATACTCTGATGCTTTTGCAAATATGTTCCTATAAAAGGGTTTCATCTTCAAGAAATTCATGGAAAAGACTCTGACAAGTACAGGTTTCTGGTAACTGACTGTACTGCTGAACTGAATGAATAAGCATTTTCAGAACTCTAATGAAAAACTGATGAACTCATAAAAGTGCTAACAAAAGATCAAGATGAAAAAAAAATTAATTACATGGGACTGAGTGAACTGATGAGGATGAGTATAATTTTTGTGATTTTCTGTCTGAATTAAAAAAAAAAAATCCCACAAGGACTCAGAGGCAAAGAATATACAAATCAATTTTCACTGCAAAGTAAAGGAGCTGTTACAGTGGAGGATTACTGGACTGAATGTCAATATTATGACATAGTATGAGTGTGTTTCATGTTTGGTAATTGCAATCATTGTTGCTTTTGTTGTGCTCATCCATGTACAATGCTTGGTGTCAGTCTATTTATCTCTTGTAAAAATAAAATACAGTGTGTGTGTGTGAAAAAAAAAAAAAAGACACTGATGAAAGTAAGTAAAGATGATACCAACAGATGGAGAGATATACCATGTTCTTGGATTGGAGGAATCAATATTGTGAAAATGACTATACTACCTAAAGCAATCTACAGATTCAATGCTATCCCTATCAAATAACCAATGGCATTTTTCATAGAACTAGAACAAAATATCTTAAAATTTGTATGGAGACACAAAAGACCCCAAATAGCCAAAGCAGTCTTGAGGGAAAAAAATGGAGTGGGAGGAATCAGACTCCCTGACTTCAGACTACACTACAAACCTACAGTAATCAAGACAATATGGTACTGGCACAAAAACAGAAATGCAGATCAATGGAAAAAGATAGAAAGCCCAGAGATAAACCCACGCACCTATGGTCAACTAATGTATGTCAAAGGAGGCAAGGATATACAATGGAGAAAAGACAGTCTCTTCAACAAGTGGTGCTGGGAAAACTGGACAGCTACATGTAAAAGAATGAAATTAGAACACTCCCTAACACCATACACAAAAATAAACTCAAAATGGATTCGAGACCTCAATGTAAGACTGGACACTATAAAAGTCTTAGAGGAAAACATAGGAAGAACAGTCTTTGACATAAATCACAGCAAGATCTTTTTTGATCCACCTCCTAGAGTAATGGAAATAAAAATAAACAAATGGGACCTAATGAAACTTCAAAGCTTTTGCACAGCAAAGGAAACCATAAACAAGACGAAAAGACAACCCTCAGAATGGGAGAAAATGTTTGCAAATGAATCAACGGACAAAGGATTAATCTCCAAAATATATAAACAGCTCATTCAGCTCAATATTAAAGAAACAAACAACCCAATCCAAAAATGGGCAGAAGACCTAATAGTCATAATTCTATTTATTACTTTAAAATGTATATCTGAGAAATAACTAAATTTCCTTGTCAATTGCATTATTATGAACTTTCATCAAATCTTTAACCATAGTCATTTTTATGTCTTTTGTCATTTACAGACAGTTCTGGGTGTACTCTGATGCTTTTGCAAAAATGTTTCTATAAAAGGGTTTCATCTTTAAGGAATTCATTGAAAAGTCTCTGACAAATCCTGGTTTCTGGTAACTGACTATACTGCTGAACTGAATGAATAAGCATTTTCAGAACTCTAATGGAAAACTGATGAATTCATAAAAGTGCTAACAAAAGATGAAGATGAAAAAAAACTTAATTACATGGGGCTGAGTGAACTGATGAGGATGATTATAATTTTTGTGACTTTGAATTAAAAAAAAACTGTGATATAAATTTATGTAAAAAGAACTTAATGTAAAACAATGCCACTCTGGGCTTCCCTGGTGGCACAGTGGTTGAGAATCTGCCTGCCAATGCAGGGGACACGGGTTCAAGCCATGGTCTGCGAAGATCCCACATGCCGCGGAGCAACTGGGCCCGTATGCCACAATTACTGAGCCTGTGCGTCTGGAGCCTGTGCTCCGCAACAAGAGAGGCCGTGATAGTGAGAGGCCCGTGAATTGTGATGAAGAGTGGCCCCCGCTTGCCACAACTAGAGAAAGCCCTCTCATAGAAATGAAGACCTAACACAGCCATAAAAAAAAAACAACAACAAAAAAAAACAATGCCACTCTTCTCACATATTTTCTCTTGTTTTGGAAAATATAGATATTTTCAATTAAAAACGTGATTTATGCTGACACGTAATAGGTTGATTATTCTTATTATAAATGAATTAGTAAATATTTTTGTTTCCAAAAAAAAAAGAAAAACCCAACAGGAGGCATGAGGGATGCCCAGAGGATGGCAGAATAGAAGGGACAGAAGGACCTGAATTCTTCATGATATTGTTGAAACAATAAACCAATTCTAGCACTAAAAAAAAAAAAAGAAAAACAAAACAAAGCACATGAAATATTTTATATGAAAAAATAATTTATATCTTTTGTAATCATTTTCTAAAGTAACACTTTCATAAAGTAGTTGTGATAGGAGCTCCAAGATGGCGGAAGAGTAAGATGCAGAGATCACCTTCTTCCCCACAGATACATGAGAAATACATCTACATGTGGAACTGCTCCTATAGAACACCTGCTGAACGCTGGCAGAAGACCTCAGACCTACCAAAAGGCAAGGAACTCCCCATGTACCTGGGTAGGGCAAAATAAAAAAGAAAAAACAGAGACAAAAAATAGGGATGGGACCTGCACCAATGGGAGGGAGCTGTGAAGGAGGAAAGGTTTCCACACACTAGGAAGCCCCTTCCTGGGCAGAGACTGCGGGAGGTGGAGGGGGGAAGCTTCAGAGCCATGCAGGAGAGCCCAGCAACAGGGGTGTGGAGAGCAAAGCAGAGAGATTCCCACACAGAGGATCGGTGCCCACCAGCACTCACCAGCCCGAGAGGCTTGTTTGCTCACCTGCTGGGGTGGGCGGGGACTGGGAGCTGAGGCTCGGGCTTTGGTCGGATTGAGGACTGGGGTGAGCTGCGTGAACACAGCCTGAAGGGGGCTAGTGCGCCACAGCTAGCTAGGAGGGAGTCCGGGAAAAAGTCTGGACCTGCTGAAGAGGCAAGAGACTTTTTCTTCCCTCTTTGTTTCCTGGTGCGCGAGGAGAGGGGATTAAGAGCAGCTCTTAAATGAGCTCCAGAGACGGACGCAAGCCACGGCTATCAGCGCAGACCCCAGAGACGGGCATGAGACGCTAAGGCTGCTGCTGCAGCCACCAAGAAGCCTGTGTGCAAGCACAGGTCACTATCCACACCGCCCCTCCTGGGAGCCTGTGCAGCCCGCCACTGCGAGGGTCCCGTGATCCAGGGACAACTTCCCAGGGAGAATGCACGGTGTGCCTCAGGCTGTTGCAACGTCACACTGGCCTCTGCCACCGCAGGCTCTCCCCGCATCTGTACCCCTGCCTCCCCACAGCCTGAGTGAACCAGAGCCCCTGAATCAGCTGCTCCTTTAACCAAGTCCTGTCTGAGCAAAGAACAGACACCCTCAGGCGACCTACACGCAGAGGCGGGTCCAAATCCAAAGCTGAACCCCTGGAGCTGTGCGAACAAAGAAGAGAAAGGGAAATTTCTCTCAACAGCCGCAGGAGAAGCAGATTAAAGCTCCACAATCAACTTGATGGACACGGCATCTGTGGAATACCTGAACAGACAACAAATCATCCCAATTTGAGAAGGTGGACTTTGGGAGCAAAGACATATTTTTTCCTCCCTTTTTCTCTTTTTGTCATTGTGTATGTGTATACTTCTGTGTGTGATTTTGTCTGTATAGCTCTGCTTTTACCATTTGTTCTAGGGTTCTGTCCGTCTGTTTTTTGTTGTTGTTGTTGTTGTTTTAATTAAAAAATTTTTTTTCTTAATAATTATTTTTTATTATTTATTTTAATAACTTTATCTTATTTTATTTTACTTTATTGTATTTTATCCTCTTTCTTTCTTTCTTTCTTTCTTTCTTTCTTTCTTTCTTTCTTTCTTTCTTTCCTTCTTTCTATTTTTTCTCCCTTTTATTCTGAACTGTGTGGATGAAAGGCTCTTGGTGCTCCAGCCAGCACTCAGTGCTGTGCCTCTGAGATGGGAGAGCCAACTTCAGAACACTGGTCCACAAGAGACCTCCCAGCTCCACATAATATCAAATGGCGAAAATCTCCCAGAGATCTCCATCTCAACGCCAAGACCCAGCTTCCCTCAACGACCAGCAAGGTACAGTGCTGGACACCCTGTGCCAAACAACTAGCAAGACAGGAACACAACCCCATCCATTAGCAGAGAGGCTGCCTAAAATCATAATAAGGCCACAGACACCCCAAAACACACCCCCCAGACATGGACCTGCCAACCAGAAAGTCAAGATCCAGCCTCATCCACCAGAACACAGGCACTAGTCCCCACCACCAGGAAGCCTACACAACCCACTGAACCAACCTTAGCCACTGGGGACAGACACCAAAAACAATAGGAACTACGACCTGGCAGCCTGCGAAAAGGAGACCTCAAACACAGTAAGTTAAGCAAAATGAGAAGACAGAAAAAACACAGCAGATGAAGGAGCAAGGTAAAAACCCACCAGACCTAACAAATGAAGAGGAAATAGGCAGTCTACCTGAAAAAGAATTCAGAATAATGATAGTAAAGATGATCCAAAATCTTGGAAATAGAATAGGGAAAATACAAGAAACGTTTAACAAGGACTTACAAGAACTAAAGAACAAACAGACAATGATGAACAACACAATAAGTGAAATTAAAAATTCTCTAGAAGGGATCAATAGCAAAATAACTGAGGCAGAAGAACGGAAAAGTGACCTGGAAGATAAAATAGTGGAAATAATTACTGCAGAATAAAAAAAAAAGCAGAATAAAGCAGAATAAAGAAAAAAGAATGAAAAGAACTGAGGACAGGCTCAGAGACCTCTGGGAAAACATTAAATGCACCAACATTCGAATTATAGGGGTCCCAGAAGAAGAAGAGAAAAAGAAAGGGACTGAGAAAATATTTGAAGAGATTATAGTTGAAAACTTCCCTAATATGGGAAAGGAAATAGTTAATCAACTCCAGGAGGCACAGAGAGTCCCATACAGGATAAATCCAAGGAGAAACATGCCAAGACACACATTATTCAAAATATCGAAAATTAAATACAAAGAAAACATATTAAAAGCAGCAAGGGAAAAACAACAAATAACACACAAGGGAATCCCCATAAGGTTAACAGCTGATCTTTCAGCAGAAACTCTGCAAGCCAGAAGGGAGTGGCAGGACATATTTAAAGTGATGAAGGAGAAAACCCTACAACCAACACTACTCTACCCAGCAAGGATCTCATTCAGATTTGATGGAGAAATTAAAACCTTTACAGACAAGCAAAAGCTAAGGGAATTCAGCACCACCAAACCAGCTTTACAACAAATGCTAAAGGAACTTCTCTAGGCAGGAAACACAAAAGAAGGAAAAGACCTACAATAACAAACTCAAAACAGTTAAGAAAATGGGAATAGGAACATACATATCAATAATTACTTTAAACGTAAATGGATTAAATGCTCCAACCAAAAGACATAGACTGGCTGAATGGATACAAAAACAAGACCCGTATATATGCTGTCTATAAGAGACCCACTTCAGACCTAGGGACACATACAGACTGAAAGTGAGGGGATGGAAAAAGATATTCCATGCAAATGGAAACCAAAAGAAAGCTGGAGTAGCAATTCTCATATCAGACAAAACAGACTTTAAAATAAAGACTACTACAAGAGACAAAGAAGGACACTACATAATAATCAAGGGATCGATCCAAGAAGACAATATAGCAATTGTAAATATTTATGCACCCAACATAGGAGCACCTCAATACATAAGGCAAATACTAACAGCCATAAAAGGGGAAATCAACAGTAACACAATCATAGTAGGGGACTTTAACACCCCACTTTCACCAATGGAAAGATCATCCAAAATGAAAATAAATAAGGAAACACAAGCTTTAAATGATACATTAAACAAGATGGACTTAACTGATATTTATAGGACATTCCATCCAAAAACAACAGAATACACATTCTTCTCAAGTGCTCATGGAACATTCTCCAGGATAGATCATATCTTGGGTCACAAAACAGGCCTTGGTAAATTTAAGAAAATTGAAATCGTAGCAAGTGTCTTTTCCAACCACAACACTATGAGACTAGATATCAATTACAGGAAAAAATCTGCAAAAAATACAAACACATGGAGGCTAAACAATACACTACTTAATAACCAAGAGATCACTGAAGAAATCAAAGAGGAAATCAAAAATACCTAGAAACAAATGACAATCAGAACATGACGACCCAAAACCTATGGGATGCAGCAAAAGCAGTTTTAAGAGGGAAGTTTATAGCAATACAATCCTACCTTAAGAAACAAGAAACATCTCAAATAAACAACCTAACCTTATACCTAAAGCAATTAGAGAAAGAAGAACAAGAAAACCCCAAAGTTAGCAAAATGAAAGAAATAATAAAGATCAGATCAGAAATAAATGAAAAAGAAATGAAGGAAATGATAGCAAAGATCCATAAAACTAACAGCTGGTTCTTTGACAAAATAAACAAAATTGATAAACCATTAGCCAGACTCATCAAGAAAAAGAGGGAGAAGACTCAAATCAACAGAATTAGAAATGAGAAGGAAAAGTAACAACTGAAACTGCAGGAATACAAAGGATCATGAGAGATTACTACAAGCAACTATATGCAAATAAAATGGACACCCTGGAAGAAATGTACAGATTCTTAGAAATGCACGACCTTCCGAGACTGAACCAGGAAGAAATAGAAAATATGAACAGACCAATCACAAGCACTGAAATTGAAACTGTGATTAAAAATCTTCCAACAAACAGAAGCCCAGGACTAGATGGCTTCATAGGTGAATTCTATCAAACATTTAGAGAAGAGCTAACACCTATCCTTCTCAAACTCTTCCAAAATATAGCAGAGGGAGGAACACTCCCAAACTCATTCTACGAGGCCACCATCACCCTGATACCAAAACCAGACAAAGATGTCACAAAGAAAGAAAACTACAGGCCAATATCACTGATGAACATGGATGCAAAAATCCTCAACACAATACTAGCAAACAGAATCCAACAACACATTAAAAGGATCATATACCATGATCAAGTGGGGTTTATCCCAGGAATGCAAGGATTCTTCAATATATGCAAATCAATCAATGTGATACACCATATTAACAAACTGAAGGAGAAAAACCATATGATCATCTCAATAGATGCAGAGAAAGCTTTTGACAAAATTCAACACCCATTTATGATAAAAACCCTGCAGAAACTAGGTATAGAGGGAATTTTCCTCAATATAATAAAGGCCATATGTGAGAAACCCACAGCCAACATCATCCTCAATGGTGAAAAACGGAAACCATTTCCACTAGGATCAGGAACAAGATAAGGTTGCCCACTCTCACAACTATTATTCAACATAGTTTTGGAAGTTTTAGCCACAGCAATCAGAGAAGAAAAAGAAATAAAAGGAATCTAAATCAGAAAAGAAGAAGTAAAGCTGTCACTGTTTGCAGATGACATGACACTATACATAGAGAATCCTACAGATGCTACCAGAAAACTACTAGAGCTAATCAGTGAATTTGGTAAAGTAGCAGGATACAAAATAAATGCACAGAAATCTCTTGCATTCCTATACACTGATGACGAAAACTCTGAAAGTGAAATTAAGAAAACACTCCCATTTACCACTGCAACAAAAAGAATAAAATATCTAGGAATAAACCTACCTAAGGAGACAAAAGACCTGTATGCAGAAAATTATCAGACACTGATGAAAGAAATTAAAGATGATACCAACAGATGGAGAGATATATCATTTTCTTGGATTGGAAGAATCAACATTGTGAAAATGACTATACTACCCAAAGCAATCTACAGATTCAATGCAATCCCTGTCAAACAACCACTGGCATTTTTCACAGAACTAGAACAAAAAATTTCACAATTTGTATGGAAACACAAAAGACCCCAAATAGCCAAAGCAATCTTGAGAAGGAAAAATGGAGCTGGAGGAATCAGGCTCCCTGACTTCAGACTGTACTACAAAGCTACAGTAATCAAGACAGTATGGTACTGGTACAAAAGGAGAAATACAGATCAATGGAACAGGATAGAAAGCCCAGAGATAAACCCACACACAAATGGTCACCTTATCTTTGATAAAGGAGGCAAGAAGATACAGTGGAGAAAAGACAGCCTCTTCAATGAGTGGTGCTGGGAAAACTGGACAGGTACATGTAGAAGTATGAAATTAGAACACTCCCTAACACCATACACAAAAATAAACTCAAAATGGATTAAAGACCTAAATGTAAGGCCAGACACTATCAAACTCTCAGAGGAAAACATAGGAAGAACACTCTTTGACATAAATCACAGCAAGATCCTTTTTGACCCACCTCCTAGAGAAATGGAAATAAAAACAAAAATAAACAAATGGGACTTAATGAAACTTAAAAGCTTTTGCACAGCAAAGGAAACCATAAACAAGACAAAAAGACAACCCTCAGAATGGGAGAAAATATTTGCAAACGAAGCAACGGACAAAGGATTAATCTCCAAAATATACAAGCAGCTCATGCAGCTCAGTATCAAAAAAACAAACAACCCAATCCAAAAATGGGCAGAAGACCTAAATAGACATTTCTCCAACGAGGATACATAGACTGCCAACAAACACATGAAAGAATGTTCAACATCATTAATCATTAGAGAAATGCAAATCAAAACTACAATGAAATATCATCTCACACCAGTCAGAATGGCTCTCATCAAAAAAATCTACAAACAATAAATGCTGGAGAGGGTGTGGAGAGAAGGGAACCCTCTTGCCCTGTTGGTGGGAATGTAAATTGATACAGCCACTATGGAGAACAGTATGGAGGTTCCTTAAGAAACTAAAAATAGAACTAGCATACAACCCAGCAATCCCACTACTGGGCATATACCCTGAGAAAACCATAATTCAAAAACCATAATTCAAAAAAGTCATGTACCAAAATGTTCATTGCAGCTCTATTTACAATAGCCAGGACATGGAAGCAACCTAAGTTTCTATCGACAGATGAATGGATAAAGAAGATGTGGCACATATATACAATGGAATATTACTCAGCCATAAAAGAAATGAAATTGAGTTATTTGTAGTGAGGTGGATGGACCCAGAGTCTGTCATACATAGTGAATTAAGTCAGAAAGAGAAAAACAAATACCATATGCTAACACATATATAAGGAATCTAAGAAAAAAAAAAAAAACGTCATGAAGAACCTAAGGGCAAGACGGGAATAAAGACACAGACCTACTAGAGAATGGACTTGAGGATATGGGGAGGGGGAAGGGTAAGATGTGACAAAGTGAGAGAGAGGCCTGGACATATATACACCACCAAATGTAAAATAGATAGCTAGTGGGAAGCAGCCACATAGCAAAGGGAGATCAGCTTTGTGACCACCTAGAAGGTTGGGATAGGGAGGGTGGGAGGGAGGGAAACGGAAGAGAGAAGATATATGGGAACATATGTATATGTATAACTGATTCACTTTGTTATAAAGCAGAAACTAACACACCATTGTAAAGCAATTATACTCCAATTAAGATGTTAATAAATATATAATTAATTAATTAATTAATTAATTAATTAAAGTAGTTGTGTTCAAAGAGTAGGGAAAAGAAGGGATTTTGGAATCAGGAAAACTGGTTTCCTTGCTAAGCCTTGGTCTTCTTATCTGGAGAATATGGTGATATTGCAAATACACTCCCAAGGTCCTTTCCAAATCTCACTCCACTGCACAGGGCAAACGAATCAAAGGCTCTTGCTGCATGCTGCATATTTATGCACATATATACTTCCTGCATCACTGAACTAGAGATGACTTGCTAGAATTCTGCCCAGGTAACAACTGTTAAGATAGTTTTCCCTCTTAGCATGGTGGCCATATGCTGCAGACATCAGAATTTCTCACTGGGTCCAAGACTGCCACAAATTGTTATAAGTGGGTATAGACATGACTTTTATTATCAGTGAGACAGAGTGGAGGATTGGGCCTCAGTTAACCTAGGATGGACAAGGCAAAACTCTACATCCAGATGTATAACTTTTATAACTTATTGAACTGTTCGTAAAAGTTGTCTTTGTAAGTTCTTTGAATTCAGGCCAAGTGAACGACTTCCTGTTTCTCTCATTTGAGGTCCGAAAGCATTCTTCCTTGAGATTCCTGGAGACATTTGTTTCACATTACCAAGAGGTTTCAATATTTTAAAATAAAATGTATATTTCATTTTCATTTCAAAAATATATTAGCTAAAAGAGATATTCATATAGAGTGCAAATAAAAGAAATTAACTAAAACTAATGTGTATTTCAAGATAAACAAATGCTTGTGCATGTCTACTAGAAGACATAATGAAATACTCTCAGATGCTTAAACTTACTTTAATTAGTAAGTTTGAATTTAAGAGAAGGAAATCAAAAGCTATTCTGTATGTTGAAGAATAGAAAAATGAAAATACATGGGTACCAGGAGGCATGAGAATAAAAATCTAGTCAAATGAGTTATAACACCAGACTTATTTGTATGTGATAAAAGGAGCCAAATAATCTTAACTGAAATAGGAATAAAATGTCAAATCAAGATTACAGACTGTCAAAGAGGAGAGAATGATCAGGTATGCTATTCTTGCATAGAACCATTGGGCCCACGTGAAAGTCCAATGAAATTTTTAAAATCTGTGTGTAGTGCAGGGTTTTTATTTAATGAACAGAACTGTCCCATAGCATAGCAAGATATTCCGCATCCCTGGCACTCAACACCAGTAGATGCTAGAAGCACCCCCGATTATAGAGACAAACTTAAACTCTATCAGATCTAATCTTCCTTTTATATAACAAGTATTTTATAATGTCCCCATTGTACTCCCAGAACAAAAGTCATAGATCATACACACATTCTTACACATATGAATTTCAAAAATTCAATATAGTATGAATGCCTAAGGCCTATTGTGAAGGACAAACAAAAGGAAAGTAATTTATAATAAAATATCACATATTTATATATGTGAATGCTTGAGCATGGCTATATTGGTAGCCATCAGGACCTAGTCTGATATTTTCTCCTGCCAGTGTTGAGTAAGTTTGAATCCAAAAGGTCACTTGTAGGGAGAGTACAAAAAATGAAAGAGTGAAGATAAGGGTAGACACTCAAATAAAAACCTGTATTAGGGACTTCTTGGTGGTGCAGTGGTTAAGAATCCGCCTGCCAATGCAGGGGACACGGGTTCGAGCCCTGGTCCAGGAAGATCCCACATGCTGCGGAGCAACGAAGCCCGTGTGCCACAACTACTGAGCCTGTGCTCTAGAGCCCGTGAGACACAACTACTGAAGCCCCCATGCCTAGAGCCCATGCTCTGCAACAAGAGAAGCCACTGCAATGAGTAGACCCTGCACCGCAACAAAGAGTAGCCCCCACTCGCTGCAACTAGAGAAAGCCCACGCACAGCAATGAAGACCCAACGCAACCAAACATAAATAAATGAATAAATTTATTTTTTTTAAAACCTGTATTAGGGTAAATCATAACAGAGTAGACTTATGTATATAGATAAGAGAAAGCAAAACAATCAAAAAACAAGTCAAGACAAATTATAGATTATCAAAGCAGAAAAGATGAGGTAGTATGGTATTCTTGCAGAGAAGCTGTAAAAACTTTCTAACGCACTGGAGCATCAGAAAGTCATATAGTGTATATATGTCAACCCCCATATATACACTACTATGTATAAAATAGATAACTAATGAGAACCTGCTGTATAGCACAGGGAGCTCTACTCAGTGGTGACCTAAATGGGAAGGAAATCTAAAAAAGAGGGGATATATGTATACATATAACTGATTCACTTGGCTGTACAGCAGAAACTAATACAACATTGTAAAGCAACTATACTCCCATAAAATTTTTTTTTTAAAAAGTCATATAGACAAGGAGTTAATTCTTGGTTGTATGGAACCATCTTACAGATTGCAATACATCTGTCATCCTTGGATCCAGACACTAAATGCTAGTAGCAATCCCCATTATTGTGACAACCTAAAACACTCCCACAGATTTCCAAACAGCTGTAGTGGGAACCACTGACATAGTTAACGCCTATTATCCTCAGATTAAATGTCATCACTTACTTCTTTAAGACTGGCTTAGATCCTGCCCCTTTCCCCACCCCACAGCAGTTATTCTCACTTGACCTCCAGCCATTCTTACCCACAACACTTACAAGAATTGCAATTGGTTTTTCAAAGTCTTATTCTTAATTATAATGGAAGCTCTATGAGAAAAAGGACTAATTCTGTCTTGTTCACTGTGCCATATCAAACGCTTAGCATTGTATATGTTTAATAAATTTTCTTGAATTAAATTCAGGTTATTTACCGCAACACTGCAGTTGAATTCCTTCTTGTTCTTCTTCAAGGCAAACTTAGATTACCTAATTAAATGAATATTTTAAATAATGCCAAAACAAGGGAAAACATTTTTTAAAAATGAGACTTACTGGCTGGAAAATATTTTTAAATGGAACACCGAGGATAGCTGGTGTCAGTCTGTTCAAGCTTTTATAATAGAATTCCATAGACTGGATGGCTTATTAACAACAAAATTGGGCTTCCCTGGTGGCAGAGTGGTTGAGAGTCTGCCTGCTAATGCAGGGGACACGGGTTCGATCCCTGGTCTGGGAAGATCCCACATGCTGCGGAGCAACTAGGCCCGTCAGCCACAACTACTGAGCCTGCGCGTCTGGAGCCTGTGCTCCGCAACAAGAGAGGCCACGATGGTGAGAGGCCCACGCACCGCGATGAAGAGTGGCCCCCGCTTGCCGCAACTAGAGAAAGCCCTAGCACAGAAACAAAGACCCAACATAGCAATCAATCAATCAATCTTTAAAAAACAAAAACAAAAAAACAAAAAAAACCAAAATTTATGTCTTACAGTTCTGGATGGTGGGAAGACCAAAATCAAGGTAGCAGCAGATTCAGTGTCTGGTAAGAAGCTGATTCATTGTTCATAGACTACTGTCATCTCCCTGTGCCCTCACATGGTAGAAGGGGTAAGGGAGCTCTCTGGAGTCTCTTTTATAAGGGTACTAATTCCATTCATGAGGGCTCCACCCTTATGACCTAATCAGTTCCCAAAGGCCCCACCTCCAAACACTATCACCCTATGGATTCACTTCCAACATATGAAATTGGGGGGGAACACAAACATTCAATTTGTGTTTAACTTGCTAAAATATGTAACATAACTATAAAGAAAGCATAGGGTAAGCAAGTTACTAAAATGTTCACAGGTTTTTGAGAAGAATTTGTTTTCATCCATTTTGCAAAAATTAAAATTTCATGAAAATGTTATCAAGCTAGGAGATCATTATAATTTGTTTTAACTTATTTAGAACCAAAGAGAACAAATAGTCTTTTTTTTTTTTTTTTTTTTGGCACTGCAAGCACAGCATGTGGGATCTTAGTTCCCTGACCAGGGATTGAACCCCTGTCCCCTGTGGTGGAAGCACAGAGTCTTAACCACTGGACCACCAGGGAAGTCCTTAGGTTCATCTTGTATGTTCCTTTTCCAGCCCTAGAATTAGCCATTTCTCCAAGAAGCACTTTTATTGGAGAATGGTATTGAAACCAAGGTCTGGGCACTAAGACTGCACTTAAAACTAATGGGGTGTCATTGCCTCTAGGGTTTCTTAGCTGACCAAACAAGGAAGTAGATGTGAACTAAACCATGTATATACACATATCTATAAATATCTGTCCATATATATCTATAGTAAGCAAGACATGAGTTCACTCCAGTGTCTCTAATGTTAATCAATTACCACCTGGATCATTCTAGCCTTTTTCCCATTGATTATCTGAGTTGTCTCCCACTCCAACAGAGAGAAACCATTCACCAGCCACTTAATTGTTCAGTTTCAGTATATGTGTATTGTTGTTTCAAAACTGTTAACTTGTACCTAAAGTGTATTTTTCAAATAGCTATAACAGAGCTAAAAGCTAATAGCTATAAGCTTAAATGACCAATAAATACATTCATTAGTATTCTATTTACACTTTGCTCATCAACTTTAATCATTTAATTAACACTCCTGCATTTTTGATTCAATCCTCAGTGGTCATCAATTTATATTAACGTGCCCCAATGTCACTTGTTAGCCAGGACCTAGAATCGGTCAGTATTTTCATGTAAGAACAATTGTAATCACTACATAGAATCTCATTTAAATTAACAAATTGGTGTTTTCTACAATAAATGTGTAAATAGCCTCCTGAGGCATCAAGTCATTAATTATTCTTCCCAGCTTAAAATATTAGCTTCAGATACTTGGAAAGGGACAAGGAAAAATGACATTCCTGTGTGCCTCAACCATTCTTCCAGCCACAATAATGAAAGCATTTTAAATTTTTAAAAAGAAACCTTTGGGAAAAAAATATAATCTTTTGTACTACTGTAGGCTCAATGTCACTGTATAAATTTAATTTCTCTAAAAATAGCAACATTCCTTTACTGAGCACATACTATTGGCCAGGTGCTGTTCAGATGTGCTATATTTATTATGTACAGTCCTCTTACCAGGCCTATGAGGTAAATATACCAACGCTATTTTAGACACAAGACAAATGAAGCTCAGAGAAATTAAATAATTTATTCAAGGTTGGACAGCCAATAAAAAGCAAAATGAGTCTGATTTCAGAGGCTACACTTTCTCCATTACGGTAGGTGGAGCACTGCAAAAAGTATCCTCAGAAATCAATGCCTGTGCATACATATCCAACTCCTGTTTGTATAAGCAAAGAGACAAACTTAGAATGAAAAAAAATAACACATTCACTCTTTCCCTAATTTCACCTGGGACACTGTACAGGAAATAAGCTCAGGTCCCAGAAGGAAAGTATTTCTAACAAATGACTTTGGCGAAATCAGTGACCATAACAATATTCATTTTGGTCATCTCAATTCAAACTGGAAAATAAATCTGGCAACAAAATAAAATGCTTCTCACTAAAGATAGAGCCTTCTTAAATTCATTAACACTTTTCTTAGTGTTACTTTCTGAAAAACTCCACAAGGGAATGTGAATAGCTGAAATATGATTTCAACATTAAAAAAAAAAAAAGTACAAATAATTCAGGCAAAGAAGTTTTTTAATTACTACTTGTTTACCATGCAAGCTAATTTTAATGTTCTTGCTTTTTTGTCCCTTGACAAATGGCTTGTGTTTTGTTTGGTCCAAGACAAAATATAAAGTATAAAAATGAATTTAAATTGTTTCTCTTCATACATTTAGTATGAATGACCTCTTTATGCTGAAAATTTGGAAAGAGGAAGGACAAAAACATGTCAGCTAAAAAACATGAACTCTTCTCCAAATTAATTAAAAGGCTTTTTCAATTCTGTTTTCTTTTATGAATAGAGAATTTGATGATAAATTGGCTTTCATACTACACCTGTATCTTTTTCTTTATATGAGAAAGAAAAATAAAGAAGATGCGACCTTAGACAAAGAAGAGAGTATTCTGCCTACCTGGATGCAGTGAGATCTGCATCCAGGTAAGATGCTGGGAGATCCCAGTGGGATGCTGGGATCTGTTAAGAAGCTCAGTGCTTGTTCATATCTATAATTAGGAACAAATTCTCTGCCAAATAAACTTATACTTTTGGATCTTTTTTGACTATGCCAGTTATGACTTAACTCTTCCAGGATACAGAAAGCTTATTTTCTATACATGCATAAATAAGCTACATTTCAAATTGGATAACTATAAAAGGCCACATTAAAAAAAAATAAAAGACTTAGAGGATTGCAATGGGCCCTCTGAACTCATATTCTAGATTCCCATAATATTTAAAGAGCTCAGCCTCTTCTGTGATTGTACTGGAGTCTTGGAGGGTTGGGAGGCAACAGAATTTGAAGGGTGCTCACTGTAAACAGATGTTTAGAGGAAGACTGGCTAGACAAAAAATAGTAACAAGTGTAGGTAGAAATGATATAAATTGGAGGAAGTAAATAAAAATTTTCCATATTTAAAGATGATTTATCACATGTGTAAACATCTACAGCCTCAGCAACAGCAGCTTAAAATTTTTTAAATAACAAAAAAGCAACTAGAAATTGATAGATTCCTAAGAACATACAATCTTCCAAGACTGAATCAGGAAGAAATTTAAAATCCAAACAGACCAATTACTAGTAATGAAGTTGAATCAGTAATCAAAAAACTCCAAGCAAAAGTCCAGGACCAGATGGCTTCACAGACGAATTCTAAAAAACACTTAAAGAAGAGATAACACCTATCCTGCTCAAAGTATCCAAAAGAATTGCAGAGGAAAGGACACTTCCAAACTCATCTACAAGGCTAGCATCACCCTGATGCCAAAATCAGACAAAGACACCACAAAAAAGGAAATCTCAGGTCAATATCACTGATAAACATAGATGCAAAAATCATCAACAAAATGTTAGCAAACCAAATTAAACAATACATTAAAAGGACCAAACACCAGGATCAAGTAGGATTTAATCCAGGGTTTTCAAGTATGGTTCAAAAATCACAAATCAATAAACGTGATACCACATTAACAAAACAAAAGATAAATATTATATGATCATCTCAATAGAAGTAGAAAAATCTTTTGACAAAATTCAATATCCATTTATGATAAAAACTTTCAACAAAGTGGGTATAAGGGAACATAACCTCAACATAATAAAGGCCATATAAAACAAACCCACAACCAACATCATACTCTACAGTGAAAAACTGAAAGCATTTCCTCAAGATCAGAAACAGGACAAGGATGCCCACTTTCACCACTTTTATTCAACACAGTATTGGAAATCCTAGCCACAGCAATGATAAGGAAAAAGAAATAAATGGTATCCAAATTGAAAGGGAAGAAGTAAAACTGTCATTGTTTGCTGATGACATGATACTATATATAGGAAACCCTAAAGATGCCACCAAAAAACTATTAGAAATAACAAATAAATTCAGTAAAGTTGCAAGATACAAAGTTAATATACAGACATCTGTCATGGTTCTATATACTAACAACAAACTATTAGAGAAATTTAGAAAACAACCCTCTTTGCAGTTGCATCAAAAAGAATAAAATACTTTGGAATAAATCTAACAAAGGAGGTAAAAGACCTGTACTCTAAAAACTGTTAGACATTGGTGAAAGTAATTGAAGAGGACACAAACAAATGGAAAGAGAGATATACCATGCTCATGGATTGAAAGAATATTGTTAAAATGCCCATACTACCCAAGGCAACCTACAGCTTCAATGTAATCCCTTTCAAAATACCAATGACATTTTTGACAGAACTAGAACAAATAATCCTAAAATTTCTATGGAAACACAAAAGACACCAAATAGCCAAAGCAGTTTTGAGAAACAAGAACAAAGCTAGAATTATTACTCTTCCTGATTTCAAGCTATGCTAGAAAGTGACAGGAATCAAAACAATATAGTATTGGCACAAAAGAGACACAAAGATCAATGAAACAGAATAGAGAGTGCAGAAATAAACCCATCCTTATATGCTCAATTAATCTATGACAAAGGAGCCAAAAATATACAATAGGGAAAAGACAGCTTCTTCAATAAATGATGTTGCAAAACCTGGACAGCTACATGCAAAAGAATGCAAATGGACCACTTTAGTACATTGAATACAAAAATAAATTCAAAATGGATTAAACACTAAAATGTAGGATATAAAACCATAAATCTCCTAGAAGAAAACATAGGAAGTACCCTCTATGACATCAGTCTTAGAAATATTTTTTTGAACCTGTCTCCTCAGGCAAGGAAAACAAAATAAAAAATAAAGAAAAGGGACTACATCAAAATAAAACCTTTGCACAGCAAAGCAAACCATCAACAAGGCAGAAAGGAAGCCTCCTTAATGGGAGAAGATATTTGCAAAACAGTATATTTGATAAGGGGTTAATGTCCAAAATATATAAAGAACTCATACAACTCAATATCAAAAACAAAGAATCCAATTTAAAAACGGTCAGAAGACCTGAATAGACAAATTTTTAAAGAATATATACAGAGGGGGACCTTCAAAATGCAGAGGAATAAACGTGGAAATCACCTTCCTCCCCACAAATACATAAAAAATACATCTACAAGAGGAACAACTCCTACAGAACACATACAGAAAACTGGCAGAGGACCACAGGCTTCCAAAAAGGCAAGAAAATCCCCACGTACCTGGGTAGGGCAAAAGAAAAAAGAAAAAAAAGGGACAAAAGAACAGGGACAGGACCTGTGCCTCTGGGAGGGAGCTACAAAGAAGGAAAAGTTTCCACACACTAGGAAGCCCCTTCACTGGCAGAGACGGCGGGGGAGGGGGGGGGGCGGGGGGGTGTAGCTTCAGAGTCATGGAGGAGAATGCAGCAATAGGGGTGCAGAGGGCAAAGCAAAGAGATTCCCACACAAAGGATCAGTGCCAACCAGCACTCACCAGCCTGAGAGGCTTGTCTGCTCACCCACTGGGACGGGTGGGGGCTGGGAGCTGAGGCTCGGGTTTTGGAGGTGAGATCCCAGGGAGAGGACTGGGGTTGGCTGTGTGAACACAGCCTGAAGGGGGCTAGTGCACCACAGCTAGCTGGGAGAGAGTCTGGAAAAAACTCTGCACCTGCTGGAGAGGCAAGACACCTTTGTCTTGGGGTGTGTGAGGAGAGGGGCTTCCTGCTCTGTGTGCCCACGGAAGACAGAGCACAGCCTAAGCGAGCTCCAGAGACAGGTGCAAGCTGGGGCTATCACCTTGGACACCAGAGGTGGGCACGGACCACTACCACTGCTACCACTGCCACCAAGGATCCTGTGTGCAAGAGGAGGTCACTACCCATACCCTCCCGAGAGCCTGTGCAGCCCACCACTGCCAGGGTCCTGTGATACAGGGCCAACTTCCCTGGGAGAACACACAGCATGACTCAGGCTGCTGCGATGTCAAGCTGGCCTCTGCCACAGCAGACACGCCCCGCATTCCAATTGTGACTACCTTACTCCTCCCTCTCCCCAGCCTGAGTGAGCAAGAGAGACCTAATCAGCCGCTGCTTTAACTCCCTCCTGTCTGGGCAGGGAACAGATGCCTCAGGGTGGCCTACACACAGAGGCAGGCCAAAACCAAAGCTGAATCCCAGGAGCTGTGCAAACAAAGAAGAGAAAGGGAAATTACTCCATGCAGCCTCAGGAGCAGTGGACTAAATCCCCGCAATTGGCTTGGTAAACCCTGAATGTGTTGAATACCTGAATAGACAATGAGTGTTCCCAAAATTGAGGTGCTGGACTTTGGGGGCAACTGTGGACTTGGGGTTTGCTTTCTGTATTTGATTTCTTTTTCATTTTATGTTTATTACCTTAGTTTAGTTTTTAGTGATTGCCTTCATTTGTGGGTTTATTTACTAGTTTGGTTGCTCTCTTCCTTTTTTTTTTTTTTTCCCTCTTATTGTGAGTGTGTGTGTGTATGTTTCTTTGTGTGATTTTGCCTCTCTAGTTTTGCTTTTACCATTTGTTTTGGGGTTCTCTCTGTTTGTTTTTTGGTTTTTTGTTTTTTTTTTCTTCCTTTTCTTCTGAGCCATGCAGCTGGCAGCATCTTGGTGCTCTGGCCTGGTTTGGCCCTGAGCCTCTGAGGTGGGAGAGACAGGTCCAGGACATTGGACCACCAGAGACCTCCCAGCCCCATGTACTATTAATCAGTGAGAGCTCTCCCAGAGATCTCTGTCTCAACACTAAAACCCAGCTCCACCCAACGGCCAGCAAGCTCCAGTGCTAGATGCTCCATGTCAGACAGCTAGCAAGACAGGAACACAACCCCATCCATTAGCATAGAGGCTGCCTAAAATCATAATAAGGTCACAGAGACCCCAAAACTCACCACTGGATGTGGCCCTGCCCACCAGAGGGACAATATTCAGCTCCACCCACCAGAACACAGGCACCAGTACCCCCCACCAGGAAGCCTACACAAGCCACTGAACCAGTCTCACCCACTGGGAGGAGGCACTAGAAATAAGAGGAACTATGGACTTGCAGCCTGCGAAAAGGAGACCACAAACACAGTAAGTTAAACAAAATGAGAAGACAGAGAAATATGCAGCAGATGAAGGAGCAAGGTAAAAACTCACCAGACCAAACAAATGAAGAGGAAATAGTCAGTCTACCCGAAAAACAGTTCAGAGCAATGATAGTAAAGATGATCCAAAATCCGAGAAATAGAATGGAAAATACAAGAAACGTTTAACAAGGACCTAGAAGAACTAAAGGGCAAACAATGATGAACAACACAATAAATGAAAGTTAAAATACTCTAGAAGGAATCAATAGCAGAATAACTGAGGCAGAAGAACAGATAAGTGACCTGGAATGTAAAATAGTGGAAATAACTGCCACAGAGCAGAATAAAGAAAAAAGAATGAAAAGAATTGAGGACAGTCTCAGAGACCTCTGGGACAACATTAAACGCATGAACATTCAAATAATAGGAGTGCCAGAAGAAGAAGAGAAAAAGAGAGGGTCTGAGAAAACATTTGAAGAGATTATAGTTGAAAACTTCCCTAACATGAGAAAGGAAATAGTCAATCAAGTCCAGGAAATGCAGAGAGAAACACACCAAGACACATGTTAATCAAAGTATCAAAAATTAAACACAGAGAAAAAATATTAAAAGCAGCAAGGGAAAAGCAACAAATAACATACAAGGGAATCCCCCTAAAGTTAACAGCTGATCTTTCAGCAGAAACTCTGCAAGCCAGAAAGGAGTGACAGGACATATTTAAAGTGATGAGGGGAAAAACCTACAAGCAAGATTACTCTACCCAGCAAGGATCTCATTTACATTTGATGGAGAAATTAAAACCCTTAAAATAAGCAAAAGTTCAGAGAATTCAGTACCACCAAACCAGCTTTACAACAAATGCTAAAGGAACTTCTCTAGGCGGGAAATACAAGACAAGGAAAAGACCTTCAAAAACAAACCCAAAACAATTAAGAAAATGGTAATAGGAACATAAATATCAATAATTACCTTAAATGTAAATGGATTAAATGCTCCAACGAAAAGAAAAAGACTGGCCAAATGGGTACAAAAACAAGACCCGTATATAAGCTGTCTACAAGAGACCCACTTCAGACCTAGGGACACATACAGACTGAAAGTAAGGGGATGAAAAAAGATATTCCATTCAAATGGAAATCAAAAGAAAGCTGGAGTAGCAATTGTCCTATCAGACAAAATAGACTTTAAAATAAAGACTATAACGAGAGACAAAGAAGGACACTACATAATGATCAAAGAATCAATCCAAGAAGAAGATATAACAATTGTTAATATTTATGCACCCAACATAGGAGCACCACAATACATAAGGCAAATGCTAACAGCCATAAAAAGGGAAATCGAGAGTAACACAATCATAGTAGGGGACTTTAACACCCCACTTTCACCAATGGACAGATCAACAAAAATGAAAATAAATAAGGAAACACAAGCTTTAAATGACACATTAGACCAGCTGGACTTAATTGATATTTATAAGACATTGCATCCAAAAACAACAAGAATACACTTTCTTCTCAAGTGCATATGGAACATTCTCCAGGATAGGTCATATCTTGGATCATAAATCAAACCTCAGTAAATTTAAGAAAATTGAAATCGTATCAAGTATCTTTTCCAAACACAACACTATGAGACTAGATATCAAATACAGGAATAAAAAACTGTAAAAAATCCAAACACATGGAGGCTAAAGAATACACTACTAAATAACCAAGAGATCACTGAAGAAATCAAAGAGGAAATCAAAACATATCTAGAAACAAATGACAATGAAAACATGATGACCCAAAACCTATGGGATGCAGCAAAAGCAGTTCTAAGAGGGAAGTTTATAGCAATACAATACTACCTCAAGAAACAAGAAAAATCTCAAATAACCAACCAAACCTTACACCTAAAGCAACTAGAGAAAGAAGAGCAACAACAACAACAACAAAAACACAAAATTCGCAGAAGGGAAGAAATCATAAAGATCAGATCAGAAATAAATGAAAAAGAATTGAAGGAAACAATAGCAAAGATCAATAAAACTAAAAGCTGGTTCTTTGATAAGATAAACAAAATTGATAAACCATTAGCCAGACTCATGAAGAAAAAAGGGGAGAAGACTCAAATCAACAGAATTAGAAATAGAAAAGGAGATGTAACATCTGACACTGCAGAAATACAAAGGCTCATGGGAGACTACTACAAACAACTCTATCCCAATAAAATGGACAACCTGGAAGAAATGGACAAATTCTTAGAAAAGTACAACCTTCCAAGACTGAACCAGGAAGAAATAGAAAATATAAACAGACCAATCACAAGCACTGAAATTGAAACTATGATTAAAAATCTTCCAACAAACAAAAGTGCAGGACAAGATGGCTTCACAGGTGAATTCTATCAAACATTTAGAGAAGAGCTAACACCTATCCTTCCTTTTCCAAAATATAGCACAGGGAGGAACAATCCCAAACTCTTTCTATGAGGCCCCCATCACCCTGATACCAAAACCAGACAAAGATGTCACAAAAGAAAACTATGGCCAATATCACTGATGAACATAAAGGCAAAAATCCTCAACACAATACTAGCAAACAGAATCCAACAGCACATTAATAGGACCATACACCATGATCAAGTGGGGTTTAGCCCAGGAATGCAAGGATTCTTCAATATATGCAAATCAATCAATGTGATACAACATATTAACAAATTGAAGGACAAAAACCATATGATAATCTCAATAGATGTAGAAAAATATTTGAACAAAATTCAGTGCCCATTTATGATAAAAAAAAACTCTCCAGAAAGTGAGCATAGAGGGAACTTACTTTAACATAATAAAGGCCATATATGACAAACCCACAGCCAACATCGTTCTCAATGGTAAAAAACTGAAACCATTTCCTCTAAGATCAGGAACAAGGCAAGGTTGTCCATGCTCACCACTATTATTCAACATAGTTTTGGAAGATTTAGACATGGCAAGCAGAGAATGAAAAGAAATAAAAAGAATCCAAATCAGAAAAGAAGTAAAACTGTCACTGTTTGCAAATGACATGATACTATACCTAGAGAATACTAAAGATGCCACCAGAAAACTACTAGAGCTAATCAATGAATTTGGTAAAGTAGCAGGATACCAAATTAATGCACAGAAATCTGTTGCATCTCATACACTAATAATGAAAAATCAGGAAGAGAAATTAAGGAAACTTTCCCATTTACCACTGCAAAAATAATGAATAAAATACCTAGGAATAAATGTACCTAAGGAAACCAAAGACCTGCATGCAGTAAACAATAAGACATTGAGGAAAGAAATCAAAGGCGATTCAAACAGATGGAGAGGTATACCATGTTCTTGGATTGGAAGAATCAACATTGTGAAAATGACTCTACTACCCAAAGTAAACTATAGATTCAAGGCAATCCTTATCAAACTACAAGTGGCGTTCTTCACAGAATTAGAACAAAAAATTTTACCATTTGTATGGAAACACAAAAGGCTCTGAATAGCCAAAGCAATCTTGGGAAAGAAAAACGGAGCTGGAAGAATCAGGCTCCCTGACTTCAGGCTATACTACAAAGCTACAGTAATCAAGACAGTATGGTACCGGCACAAAAACAGAAATATAGATCAATGGAACAAGATAGAAAGCCCAGAGATAAAGCCACGCACATATGGTCACCTTATTTTTGATAAAGGAGGCAAGAATATACAATGGAGAAAAGACAGCCTCTTCAATGAGTGTTGCTGGGAAAACTGGACAGCTACATGTAAAAGAATGAAATGAGAACACTCCCTAACACCTTATACAAAAATAAACTCAAAATGGATTAAAGACCTAAATGTAATGACAGACACTATAAAACTCTTAGAGGAAAACATAGGCAGAACACACCTTGCCATAAATCACAGCAAGATCCTTTTTGGCCCACCTCCTAGAGTAATGGAAATAAAATCAAAAAGTAGCAAATGGGACCTAATGAAACTTAAGTGCTTTTGCACAGCAAAGGAAACCATAAACAAGATGAAAAGACAACCTTCAGAATGGGAGGAAATATTAGCAAACAAAGCAACTGCCAAAGATTTATCTCCAAAATATACAAGAAGCTCATACAGCTTAATACCAAAAAAACAAACAACCCAATCCAAAAATGGGCACAAGACCTAAATAGACATTTCTCCAAAGAAGATATACAGATTGCCGACAAACACATGAAAGGATGCTCAACATCGCTGATCATTAGAGAAATGCAAATCAAAACCACAATGAGGTATCACCTCACACCAGTCAGAATGGCCATCATCAAAAAATCTACAAACAACAAATGCTGGAAAGGGTGTGGAGAAAAGGGAACCCTCTTGCACTGTTGGTGGGAATGTAAAGTGATACAGCCACTATGTAGAACAGTATGGACGGTCCTTAAAAAACTAAAAATAGAACTACCATATGACCCAGCAATCCCACTACTGGGCATATACCCTGAGAAAACCATAATTCAAAAAGGGTCATGTACCACAATGTTCATTGCAGCACTATTTACAATAGCCAGGACATGGAAGCAACCTAAGTGTCCATCGACAGATGAATGGATCAAGAAGATGTAGCACATATATACAATGGAATGTTACTCAGACATAAAAAGAAACGAAATTCAGTTATTTGTTGTGAGGTTTAAGGACGTATAGTCTGTCATACAGAGTGAAGTAAGTCAGAAAGAGAAAAACAAATACCATATGCTAACACATATACATGGAATTTTAAAAAATCGTTCTGATGAACCTAGGGAAAGGACAGAAATAAAGACACAGATGAAGAAAATGGACTTCAGGACATGGGAGGAGCGGGAGGGGAAGCCGGGATGAAGTGAGAGTAGCACTGATATATATACACTACCAAATGGAAAATAGATAGCTAGTGGGAAGCACCTGCATAGCACAGGGAGATCAGCTCGGTGCTTTGTGACCACATAGAGGGGTGGGATAGGGTGGGTGGGAGGGAGGCTCAAGAGGGAGGGTATATGAGGATATATGTACACATTTAGCTGATTCACTTTGTTATACAGCAGAAACTAACACAACATTGTAAAGCAAGTATACTCCAATAAAGATGTTAAAAAATATATTTAAAACTGTTTAATTTAAAAAATAAATGTATTGATGAACAACAACAACAACAAAAAAGAATATATACAGTTGGCCAGCAGGCACACGAAAATATGCTCAATATCACTAATCATCAGGGAAATGCAAATCAAAACCACAATGAGATATCACCTAACACCTGTCAAAATGGCTATCATCGAAAAGACAACAAATGACAAGTGTTGGTGAGGACGTGGAGAAAAGGGAACACTTGGGCACTGATGGTAGGATTATAAATTGGTGCAGCCACTATGGAAAACGGTATGGAGATCTCTCAAAAAATTAAAATAGAACTACCATGATCCAGCATTTCCACTTCAAGGTATTTACCTGAAGAAAACAAAAACACTAATTCGAAAAGATATATGCACCCCTATGTTCATTGGAGCACCATTTACAATAGCCAAGGTATGATAGCAACCTAAGTGCCCATCAATAGATGAATGGATAAAGAAGATGTGATATATATACATATATATATTTATACATATGTGGTTAATTTTATGTGTCAGCTTGGCTGGGCTACTGTGCCCAGATATTTGGTGAAACATTATTTTGGATGTTTCTTTGAAGATACTTTCTGCATGAGATTAACTTTTAAATTGGTGGCTTTGAGAAACGATTCCCTCAATGAGGATTGAAGGTCATGTGGAATGGTGTCAACATCATCACCACAAATCAGTGAGATGTGTTTGGTGAAAGTTTTTGGTACACCTCAAAGACCTACCAGCTTCCTACTCAACACAAGTAGCAGTCGACAGAATGCTGGAGTATTAGTCATGGTAAGCTAGCTAGCTATATATATATATATATATACATATATATATATATGTATATATATATATACACATATATATATACATATATATGTGTATATATATGTGTATATATATATATACATATATATATATATATATATAAATGAATGAATAAATAAATAAATAAATTGATGGCTTTGAGTAAAGCAGATTACACCCCATAATGTGGGTGGGCCTCAACCAATCAGTTGAAGGTCTTGGTAGAAAAAAGATGGATTTCCCCTGAGCAAGAAGAAATTCTGATAGCATATGGCCTTTGGATTTGAACTGCAACTCTTTCCTGGGTCTCCAGCCTGCTGGTCTTCCCTGCAGATTTTGGACTCAGTAAGCCTCCACAATCACATGAGCCAATTCCTGAAAACAAATCTTTATCTCTCTCTCTCTCCCTTCCTCCCTCCCTCCCTCGGTCTGTGTCTTCCTCTCTATTCACATATTCTGTTGGTTCTATTTCTTTGAAGTACCCTGCCTAGTACAACCCAAAAGTGTGTTTCAATCTTTCTTATTTGTAAACACAGTATTATAATTTTTGAAGAAAATAACTTATACTACATATAAAAATTCAAATAATACAGAGAAGTAAAAGCAAAGTGTAAAAACCACCCCAAATATCATGACCCTGTGTGAACCACCGTTACTCTTTTGATGAACATCTTTTTGTAATGTTCTCTCTCTATCCACACTCTTTATGGCCTACTTTTTTTCAGTCAACAATTTGTCATGAGCTCCTTTCTATGACAATACATATAGTTAATATTAAATAAAACATAGCATTTCATGGACATGTAAGTTATTTCCAATTTTTGACAGTGTATGCATGTGGGGCTGCTAAGAAATCCTATACCCTAAAATTACATTTTCCTCATACTTGGTTATCTCCTTATGCTGAAGTCTCTTAAGAGGGATTTCTGGATAAGGTTATATTTGAAATGAGAAAAGTCAGAGTCAGAAAGATTTTTCAGGTGTCACAAAAAGAGTGTTAGTTTGGTTAGAACTCACAGCCAAGGTCTGTCAAGTTTTTTTGTCTAGACTACTAAGTAGTTTTTTCTTAATATATGTCTCACTGGAAAAGTTCCATTCACTGTAGCAAATTTATATCGTCTACTGAGGCCACAGCTTTGAGAGAGCCTCAGATTTTATTTACTGTAATTACCTACTAGAAGAGAGAGGTAAATCTGTTGGTGGAGTGATTTCATATAGAATTTTATATTTCTATTAAAAGATGATAGAAATCAGAAGAGTTACTTGGGAGCCTCTTTTAGACTGAATGCATGTGGAGCTACTGGGTGGCTGCTTTTGATCATTTTAATGCAATTTATGTCCAGAAACATAGATCTGATTACGAGTGTTTGCTGTTGGGGAGGTAAAATTTGGGGAAACAATAACATTCATGTGGAGAAAGGCTATAGTCTGTAAAGAGGACAATTGACATTTGTGGAACTCATGAACAAGTTTTCCGTCTTAATCAGGATTTTGATGATATTGAATAGAATATCTTGCATTTCATTTAACCAGATAATCAACATGTTTTAAAATTTTAATCTTCCTAAGTACTTTTACTCCTCTAAATAAAATGATCTGGGTACCCAGCCATCAACTTACATACTCAGTGCCCAATAATATTTACTGAAAGAAAGAAGAAATGAATGAATCTGGTAAGGCTGAGTTATTTATACTCATCTATATTATTAACACAGATATATTGATCTTTCTTGTAATTGAGAATTTGGTAGTAAGCATATGTTTATCTTTCCTTTAGGAGATAAAACTAGAGTTAGTTTATAGACCAGCACTCTTCAGTATGGTAACCACTAGCCACATGTGGCTATTTAAATTTAAGTTAATTAAATTTTAAAATTTAGTTTCTCAGTTACAACAGGTACATTTCAAGGGCTCAGCAACCCCGTAGGACTAGTGGCTACCATATTGGACAGAACAGATATCAGGTATTTCCATTACTGCAGAAGGTTCTATTGCACCAGCCTGTTTTAGGTTATGCTCAACTACTAAAAATTGCCTTATGTAGCAAATGAAAAGGAATCTTAATGAAGATATGGCAACGGAATCTTAATGAAGATATGGCAACACAGTTAATCACTGACAATGAGCTGCTTTTTTTGTACTGAAATGTAGTTATATATTAAGTTAGTTTCGGGCGTACAACATAGTGACTCCACATTTAAATACATTACAAAATGATCATCACAATAAGTCTAGTAACCATCTGTCCCCACACAAAGCTATTAGATACCATTGATGATATTCTTTATGCTATACAATACCTTCCATGATTTATTTTATTTCATATCTGGCAGTTTTTACCTCTTAAATCCCTTCACTTATTTCACTCATTCCCCCACCCCCTCCCATCTGGCAACCACACATTTGTTCTCTGCATCTATGAGCCTTTCTTTGTTTTGTTTTTTAGATTCCTCAAAAAGTAAATCATACAATATTTATCTTTTTAAAGCTTTTAAAGTCTAAACCCTACATTGTTACAGTGGGGTATAAATGTCAGAGTGATATAAAAATATTAATTGAAAATTTCACACAATCCCATTAATCCCTAGGAGAAAGGTCAGTTTGAATTAGTGAAAAGTCTTATGCAACCATTTCATTAAAGAAATATAAAACTGAATTTCCTACATTTCCTCTCCTCTCTCTCTTTTAACCCCCAATTCCACCCCCACCCCCAACCCCATCCTCTTTACTGTCAGAGGATGCTCTTGCCAAATATTTCACAGAGAAAATGAAAATCATCAGACGGTGCACAGGCGCACCTCAGAGACTATTACAGACAACCACAATAAAGAGAATTCTGCAATAAAGTGAGTCATACAAATATTTTGGTTTCCCAGTGCATAAAAGTGTGACACAGAGACGCAAAGTGAGCAAACGTTGTTGAAAAAATGGCACCAACAGACCTGCTCAATTCAGGGTTGCCACAAACCTTCAATTTGTAAAAAACACAATATCCATGAAGCACAATAAAGTGAAGTACAATAAAGCGAGGTGTGGCTATATTAGTTTGCTAGGGCTGCCATACCAAAAGGCCACAAATTGGCTGGCTTAACAACTGAAATTTATTGTCTCACAGTTCAGGAGGTCAGAGGTCTGTGATCAAGGTGCCAGAAGTCTGACATCAAGTTGGTTCCTTCTGAGGACTGTGAGAAAGTATCTGTTCCATACCTCTCTCCTCGTTTCTGGTGGTTTGCTAGCAATCTTTAGTGTTCCTTGGCTTACAGATACATCAACCCAATTTCTGCTTTTATCATCACATGGCATTCTTCCTTTATGTCTCTGTGTCCAAATGTCCCCTTTTTATAAGGACACAGTTTTATGAGATTAGGACCCACCCTAATCATTTCATCTTAACTTAATCATCTGCAAAGATCCTATGTCCAAATAAAGACACATTCACAGGTACTGGGGATTAGGACTTCAACATTTTGTATGGGGGATACAATTCAACCCATAAGAGACAGGCACTCCCTTAACCTAGAGTTATCATCTCCGCTAGCATCTATCTTTCCTTCCTGTCTTCTGTTTCAATGGAGGGTATGCCCAGCCTTCTATTAAAAACTAATAGAACCACCTTCCCATTCATCTTGAGCTTACAAAAAAAGTTCATGCTTCCTGAATCCTACAGCCTTCCTCCTATCTTTCTCCTACACTTCTCTGCCGCCTTTCTTGACAATGTCTTCACACAATGCCCTTTTGCCTTCAAATCACATTTTCTCTTCATCTACTTCAATCTGCATTCTATTCCCATCCTTCCACCCCTGAAACTACTCTTGCTCAGGTGATAGATGACAATGTTACTAAATCCAAAGAACAATTTTCTATCAACTTACTTGATCACTGATAGTCTGTAGGCAGAAAATTTATCACTTGTAACTTTCAAGGCCACTCTCTTCACTTGCCGTCCATCTCTTGGTTTTAATCTTTGTAGCTTTTAAAGAATAAACTTTATTTTTATAACAGTTTTAGATTTACAGAAAAGTTGCAAAGACAGTACAGAGATTTCCCATATATCACATAACCAATTTCCCTTACTCTTAACAGGATAGGTTTGTTACAGTTAATGAACCAATATTGACACATTATTATTAACTAAAGTACATCCTTAATTCAGATTTCCTTAGTTTTCACCTAAGATCCATCTTCTGTTCCAGGATTCCATCCAGAATACCACATATGTTTAATTATCAAGTCTCCTTAGGCTCTTCTAGCTTGGGACAGTTTATCAGACTTTCCTTTTTCTTTTTTTTTTTTAATGACCTTGACAGTTTTGAGGAGTACTGATTAATATTTTTCAGAATGTCCCTCTATTGGGATTTGCCTGATGTTTTCTCATGATCAGACTGAAGTATGTGTTTGGGGGGCAGAATACTACAGAATTAAAGTGACATTTTTATCACATCATATCAAATGTACATACTATCAACATGACTCATCACTGTTGATGTTGACCTTGATCACCTGGCTAAAGTAGTGTTTGTCAAGTTTCTCCATTGTAATATTGTTCTTTTTTCCCTCTTTCCAATCTTCCTTTGGAAGGAAAACACTATGCACAGCCCACACTGATGGGGTGGAGAATTGTGTTCAACATCTTTGATGGCAGAGTACATACATAAATTATCTGGAATTCTTCTGCACAAGAAAGTTGTCTCTTCTTCCCCATTTATTTATTCAATCATTTATTTATATTAGTATGGACTCACAGATATTTATTTTATACTTTGGGTTATAATCCAATACCACTGTATTTATTTGCTGTTCAAATTTCCAGCTTTGGCCACTGGGAGCCTTTTAATTGACTCCTGTGTACATTTGACGTATTTCCATCATTTGGGGTTTTTTTCTTTTATCATGTTCTTACTTTATGACATTACAAAATACCCCTGGATAACCTTGTATATTTCCTGCATTTCGTAGAAGCAGCCACTTCTTCAAGGTACTTCTCCTTTTATAGTCATTTACTTTTAGGTGCCACTTATTTTCAAATGTTACAGTTTGGGGGAAACTTTTCATAGGCTATCTTAACTTCTCATTCTACATTCTTTTCCTCAGATGTCTCAACCACTCCTATGGCCTCCACCTAAATGCTGATGAATTCCAATTGTGTATCTTTATTTGATACCTCTCTTCTGAACTCATCTTATGTGTCCAACTTCCTACTTCTGCATTAAGATATCCCATAGACATATAGAACTAATAGACATCTAGAACTAAACTTATGTCTTCATAACTGCTTCTCCTGCCCCATGTCTATTTTTCTTTTATTGCTTCCTGTCTTATCACCATCCATCCAGTTATTTCTACCAAAACCTAAAATTAATTTCTGACATATTTCTCATATCATCACATGTAATCAATCACCCAGTCCTGTTTATTCTCACTCCCTGATTCCATCACTATTACCCAAATCCAAGACACAATCATCTCCCTCAGAATACTGAAATGGTTTTCTAACTTTTTTCCAACTTCACTCTTTTATCCCTTTAATTCATTTCCCACATGGAAAACCTGAGTATTCATTCAAGAACATAAATCAGATCATATGGGTCAGTCAGCTCTTGCTATGTTATGCTGCAGTAATAAGCAATCCAAAATTTCAGTGGCTTGCAACAACAAAGGTTCATTTTTGCTCATATGATATGTCACGTGCAAGTCAGCTGCTTCTCTGATTCATGTCATTTTTTTTTACTCTAAACGCTCCTAAACTCACATTCTACAACTAAAGAAAGTCTCATTGAAAAGAACTCGACATCAGTGGGGTGGGAAAGTATACAGCTCCCATAGAAGGTACCGCAAATCTGAGGCACTACAAATTTCATTGCAAATGGTGGATATGTAAATTTCAAGGACATCAGCAAATAACTGGAGTCAGTAATACAATCTACAATAATCCATCATCTTACTCATAAATATTTGATGACTTCCTTTCAGCATCTAAAATATCGAGCTTTTCTCTAAGTCAAATATGCAAAAGTCCTAACCAGTCAAGATCTGAGGCATAAAGTTAAGAACCGCATGGTAATCTCAACATCAAATATAAATATAACTCCTCTTGATCCAGAAAAAGAACAAGTTATCTGTTGAACACATAACTAAAATACAATGGTGGGACAAGGACAGTATAAATACAATATTTCTCATCAAAAAAGAGAAGAATGCTAAAAATAAAACGACCATGTGATCCAGCAATTCCACTTCTGGCTATATATCCAAAGGAAATGAAATCACTATCTCAAAATGATATCTGCACCCCCATGTTCACTGTAGCACTATTTACAATAGTCAAAATACAGAAAAAAATGTAAACGCCTGCTGACAGAAGAATGGATAAAGAAAAAAAAACATATTTTATACACACACATACACACACACACAATGGAATATTATTCAGCCATAAAAAAGGAGGAAATCCTGCCATTTGCTACAACATGAATGAAAGTTAAAGGCATTATACTTAGCTAAATAAGACAGAGAGAAAAAGACAAATACTGTATGATCTCACTTATATGTGGAATCTAAAAAAACAGAACTCATAGAAACAGAGTAGACTGGTGGTTGGTGGGATGCGGGTGTGAAGTAAATAGATGAAGAAGGTCAAAGGGTACAAACGTTCAGTTATATGATGCACAAGTTCTGGAGATCTTATATACAGTATTGCTATAGTTAACAATACTGTACTGTATACTTGAAAGTTGCTAAGAGAGTAGATCTTCAAAGTTCTTACCACAAAGAAAAGGTAACTAAGTGAGGTAATGGGTGTGGTAACAGGTAACATTGTTAACCTTATTGTGATAATCATTTTGCAATAGATACATATATCAAATCATCATGTTGGACACCTTAAATTCATAGTTGTATGTCAATTATATCTCAATAAAGCCAGAAAGAAAAATTTTCAAATCAAGTAAGTTTAAAAAAAAAAAAAAGAATGCAAGGCACACAGCAGTCTGTGGCCCACAACATTTCTGAAATCCTAGTGGGAAGATTTTTGTAATCAGGGTGCTTTCTCTGGGAGTAAAAGCCATTCCTATCAGGCCCTGATTTTGCCACTACAATCTATGGTTCTCCATGTCTCTTAGCTCTATACCCTGGTATGTCCTTCCAGTTCCATTTCTTCCTTTGACCACATCTGTAAAGGGCACTGAAAGGCTTCTTGCCTGTATAATGTTGGAGGCTAAAATGTTATTTTAAGCCTAGAATGGTCACACTCCTTCTAATACAAGAGTTTTGGGAGGGGGGTGGGGGGGTATACACATTCTATCAAAACTTAGTCAGGTTTTTTTAACTGTTGATTCCAGGTAGCTCAATTTGCCAAAAGACACATCCTCAATTCTTTTTGAAACTTGTTTCTTTCTCATAGGACTTAATTTTAAGTGCTTTGAGCTTATCAACACTCTGTGGGAGAATTATACTCTTACCCTGTTTTCCTGAGCCATTTAATACACATAAAAGCATTTACTTGAAGTTGCCTTTATCAATTAAGGGTTTTAACAAAGAGCAAGATACCTGTCTTTCAAAGCATTTCTCAGTTTTGGATTTAAGAAATACTTACATTTTTCAATGACCCAGAAGAAAGCAGAAAAATGAAGCAAAAAACCAGATCACATATTTTTTAGTCATTTCCTTGTAGACCATGCCCTAATATGCCCAAAATACTTTTTTCATTTTTAGACTAACAAGGACTTACTGTTTCTGCAGGTGATTTTAGACCAAACTTAGGCCAGTTTCTAGCTCCTCTCTTCTCTTCCCTGAAGCTTTTTAAAGCCTGTCTTTGTTTGCCATGAAGCCTTGCAGGAGGGCAGGAACATAAGAGATCACTCACTGGGATTTGAGGTTTCTTTTTTTTTTTTTCATTTTTTCTTTTTACTTATAGTTATTTTGAAATTTGGGCATTCTCTGTCTTCAAGTTATTTTGAGTGATATTCATGTAGTTTTAGTTTTTTCTTGCTGTTCTGTGTTATTTGGGGATGAAATTTGCAATACAGGAAACTAAGCAGCTGGAATTCTCTTCAGTTGCCCTCCTGTTACATTTAAATTTGTATGTGCATATATATTATTTCATCAAGTCTAAGAATCCAACAAATGTAAGATGCATAACTATTCTAGATACCATTGAGAAATAAAACACGATGTCAATTAAACTACAACATGACATTGTTTGAGAGAAGCAAGCCCAGTTTCAGTAATGTCAAAATTAGGGGTTAGGGGGAGCATGTCTTAGAATCAATGAACTATTGCATATACATTTTAGAAGTATATATCAATAAAAATTCATGGTAATATGTCAAGTGAATTAGTTTCTTATCTATTGCCAAAACCAAGATCTAAAGGGCATGTTGTCTCTGTTTTCTGAATATTTCCTTATATTCCTTTTGAGCTTCAATACCACAAGATGGTAGATATCTTAGGTATTAGGTATTAGGTTCAACAGGTATTATGGATGTGGGATTTTTTGCAATTAGACAACAATAACCTGTCTCATCCTGAAATACCCTGAACTACAGACAAGTTTTTTCTGCTAATCTTACTGTTCCAAGTAACACAAAATGAAGATAATACTACAGCTTCACAGAGTCATTGTGATGATTAAATAAAACAATGCAGAGAGATCGCATGATAATGTGGAAAGAGAATGAAATTTGGGGTTTAAAGTCTAAATTCTGGCTATGTTACTTACTATCTCTTTGTACATAAAAAATTTACTTAAGCTCTCTGAAACTCAATTTTAATATCTATAAAATGGACTTAATGATTCTTCATTTGGAGGTTCTTTTATTTTTGTTGCGAACATCTTACCTTGTTAGATCAACTAGTTCATGAAATTAAAGTATTATTACTGAAAAAATAAAGGCAGTCTGATGAGTATTATCAAAATTTGTCCTCCTTTGTCATCAATGATTTGGTCTTCTCAAGACTTTTAGTGTACACTATTGGGTTATCTGACTATCCTCATTTCTCTGAAAGTTACCATACCTTTCAAAACAGGGGATTCTCAGTAGACATATTTTTACTTTATGACCTTCCTCCACCCACAGTTGTTTGGGTCAAGGGAAGATATCTGACCCACTCTGGAATACTCTAACTTAAACTCCTTGGGATTTGGACTCTTGAACTGAGATCACTAAGAATTGCTGGCAGCAGTCACCAAAATGGCAAGAATCTGGAATAAAACCCTGAAATTGCCTTAGTTTCTGGAGATGTCTTATTCAGATATTCCTTGGATTTCATGAGATTCATCACTATTATTAATATAATATTTTTTTGGCTTAAGATACTGGTAATGTTGGTTTGAGTTGCATGCATTAGTCAAGAACTTTATTTAATACAATAGGAAACAAGCCAAGGAGAAGAAATTCCCTGTTTTTTATGTACCAACTGTATGAAAAAATGAACCAGTAAAGAATAAACACTTCATGGTAATGACAGGAGCAAAAAAACAATAAATAAACTATAAAAAGACTGAATCCTTAATTCCTCCAACTCACTCAGAAGATCTCAAAAGCAATTTAACCTCATGAGCTTTTTATGAGAATTAAAATATGTAGAAAGCATTATATTAAGAAGAAAAATACAATATTCTGAACATAGTAATTATTTCTTTCATAGTCATATACAATATGTTGAGCAAACTTTCTGAAAAATATCTTTTATTTTCTACCATCCTATAAAAATGACAAGGAAATAGAGTAGCAGAAGAGTATAGATTAAGAATATAAAATTATTCATTAAGTATTTACTAAGTTCTTACTATATGATAGACACTCTGCTGTGCACAAGGGAACAGAGTACAGAGGATGTGGTCCTGGCCTTAGTGTGCTTACAGTCTAGGTGAAAACAACATGCAATCGCAACACAGGATAATAGATGCCTTGATTGGACACAAGTACAATGGGAGCAAAAAGAAGGGACATGTAACTCCACATTTGAGGTATCATGGGCAATTTCTCAGAAAAGATGATGTTTCTGCTGAGACATGAAGGTGTTATAGCTGTAAGCCCAACTGCAGGTCAGGAAGAAATCTCTAGGAAAAAACATTCTCATCAGCCCTGAAGTCAATTAACAGTAATGGTGCCTCTCCCGACTTTCTCACACAGGATACTGATCTTCCGCAAAGTCCTCCCATATTTCTGAGCATATTCTCCTACTTGTGTTCATAAACACATGGAGTCCATTCCTTCATAGATTGTGAAATGAACTCTTTCCTTTTTTCCTTTCAGACTCACAGATTTGACTATCTCTTTCCCTTTCCTCTACACACCCCACTCCTGCTCCCACCCCTCTCTCTTTCTCCCACACACATTCACACACAAACACCACCACTCATCACATACTGAGTCGTGAGTTAATTATCAGCCAGTATTGAAAAGAATCTAAAGTCATCCCTTCCCCTCTAATGGCTAAAGCTTTCTGACTGTGTCAGGTGTCTAGCTGATAAATGGCTCCTCTGTCGTCTAGTAAGAGTTATCTATTTGCAGTCTTTATAGAGCCTAATACAAATATAGTACCAGAAATTATGGACTGTCTCTTCTACACCCAACATTGTAAAACATGAGAAAGAGTGTACGCTCCATGAAGGTAGGAACTTTTTTCTGTTTTGGTCACTGCTTTGTTCCAAATGCCTAGGACAGTGTCTGGCACATAATAGGCACTCAGATAATACTGACAGAATGAATGAATGAATCAGGCAATCAACTAATCCACCAGTTTCCCAGTTATGCCAAGATATGATTAAACTTGGCTTGAACTCAAGCTGGAACCTGTACTACACTAAGGCTCAAGTAACTCATAAGAATAAATAAGATATAGCCAATTAAGGTATTTGAAGTTAAAGAAAGTCACTATAAATAGAGAATTGCATTGCTGTTATTACATAAGAAAAAATTAGGCAAAAATCTTATGTTCAAAAATGTGGGTTGGTTGGTACATTTTAGTCTTACAAAGAAAATCACTATTTGTGACTTATCTGTAACAATTTTTAAAGGACACCATACTTGAATACATAATTTCACATTATACTCTCTGGAGAATTAGCTAATTTGGTTAAATTGTCTAAAGTGACTAATAAAGGACTGTGAATTAAATTGATCCTGCTGACTTGGTGAATTATTATGGGCGAAGAGACCACTAGCTCTGCTAAGAAGGGAACAGGCCCCAAAGGTTCCTTCCAATCCAAGGAATCAAAGTACTTAGTGCATTTAATTGGTACAAAGGAACAGAGGTACTGAAATCCAGTTTTAAACAGTAAAACCGAAACATATGAACAAATGCAAAGGAAAAATCAGGACTAGTGTTCCTGAAAGCTATGACACGTGTTATTGAATACTTTTGTTTATATCTGCTGTCCTAGCGCTGCACAGAAGTACTATCCAATAGCTACCAATGCCTGTGAACTGATCTCCCACATTAGGTTGAGTGCTTCTAGCAACCATGAGCAAAACACCAAGTCAACATGGGTTCCCAGAAAACATTCGATTTTATTTTACAACATTTTGAAGCTCCCTGAAATAACTTTACACACAACTCCCAATTAAATTCTCCCAATAATCCAGGTGTTCAGACACAAATTTTGTGCTGACCCCACTGGTCTCTGCTGTCCTTCCAATGGGCTTTTTGAATCTGAATGCTACTACTTGCCACAGCATGTAAGAACTTCCACCATAATGCATCTCAACATTGTAGAATAGATAAATCTTTCTGAAATACATCACAAATGGTACTCTTATGTTTCTGTATGTTTTTAATATATTGACAAGTTTCAATAATAATTGAAAGAGTGTTCAAAGAGCATCCCAGCCTCACATAAAAAGACACAGGCTCTCACTCGTAAAATTGAGAGCAAAAAACATGATAATTCATTTGAAGAACAAAAGCCTAAAATACAAAGTCCTGCAATAAGGTATTTCTAAATAAGCCTGAAATGTGAAACTTTTGGAAGGATCTTGATGTGGATCACCTCTTAAGGCTTTCCAGGAAAATCTAAGAGAGAAGGAGATCGCAGATAAGAGGTAAGAGATGAGAATGCCTGGTTTAAATGAAGTTAGACTCTCTGTGGGCTTTTGATAAAGTCCTTCACAGGCGACGAGTAAATTGGTGTGTTATTTCTGAATTTCTGTAACAAATTTAGCATTGGTTTAGAAGATTAAAAAGCACATCAGAAGTAAACTAACAAGTAACAGAGAGAAAAAGTAAAATTCAAAAATAAGACAAAAGGTGTTAGAAGTTAAAGGATGGTTCTCCAAAAGTAACAAATTCATTTCAGTTAATTAGAGTAGGGGATCAAGATGAATTACCTTATTATGAGTAATGCTGGATATTTTGACAAGTTTTCAGATAAATGCATATTCAATACAAAATTTCAAGGAAGTAGGCACAACCTTTAGAACTGCACATGGTCCCTATCTGTAGGACATATAGCCTAAAAAACCAAACTGGGTAAAGTCACAGTTGAGTAGCAGGGTCATAGACGAACACCCCAGATTAGAGTCCAGACTGACTAGCAATGTTCAGGACTATAGCAACAGTGAGGCTAATGTCAACAGTGGGAAAATCATTCCAACGGGACCCAGGCCTAAGCTAAAGCATAAAGGCTGACAGCCAAGAAGCTTCCATCAATAAATGGAAAACTCATTCATGAGGGAGCAGGGAAGTTGTTCCCCATTATCCGTTCTTCCCTTCTTTATAATAATATCACTATTGACCACATTTCTAAGACTCTATTATAGCTAGGTGAGGTCATGGAATTAATTATGGCCAGTGGGCTTTCTGTACAGTAAAAAATAAATATTTGCTCTTTGTCCCAAATTCCTGGCACAGAGCTCCTAAAACACTTGAAATTTCCTGAACGATAGGAAGGTCTTTTGTTCTTCTTTACAAGCCCCTTTTGACTATATGTGAGCTTATGCTAATGGAATGACTTAGGGTGGGGCCCCTGGAGAGCCTTAGGTTAGGGCTATTCTCCAGAAAACCAAATCTGTGATTAGAGTGTTGGAACTTGCAACATCTTTGAGATCTCCAGGGAGGGGGTGCAGATTGAGCCCTTATAAGACTGGGGAGCTTTGGGGTTTGTTAACCCATCCACATGGGAAGATGGTGTGCCCCAACTCCATGAGAACAGAGGCTCCTGCATTCAAGACCCTTTCAGAGCTCACCTTATGTATCTCTTCAGATGGCTGATCATTTGTATCCTTTATAATAAACCACTAAATGTAAGTAAAGTGTTTTTCTGAGTCCTGTGAGTCACTCTAGCTAATTATCAAATCTGAGGAGGATTGTGAGAATCCCTGAATTTGTTGTCAGCCAAACAGAAGTGTGGGTAGCCTAGGCACACCATTTGCAGCTGGCCTGTGAAGTGCAGGCAGTCTTATGGGATATGACAGTAACTCCAGGTAGATATTGTCAGAATTGAATTAAATTGTAAGACAGTGTCCAGTAATTGTGGAATTGGTATGGAAAGACACCACATATTTAGTGTTAGAAAGAAACTTAGAGGGCTGTAAAAGAAAAAGTGTCATTTGAATCCTCCAGAAAGTGGGGAGGCATACTCTTCTCTCCCCTCTTTCCTCTTTCCTCTTTCCTGATGGCAGGAAAGCAAATGTAATGGTTGGAGCTCCAGTAGTCATCCGGGACCCTGTCCTTAGGAATTAAAGTTACACAGGGTAGAGTCACAGGATGAAAGGAACCTGGGTCCATAAACTACAAGCTGCCATACCAGCTCTGGACTGCCTATTTCCACGCTCTATGTGAGACGGAAAGAACTTTCTATTTTGCTTAAGCCAGTATTTGTATAAGATTTATTTCACACATAGAGCCAAATCTAAACCCAAATGATACAAGAAACCCTAGAATGTAAGCTTTGAGATCTGAATATGGGATTTTTCACTACTCATACTGTGTTCAAAGTATTCATAAAGAAAAAAAAAAAAATCCATGACTGAATTTGTGTTGAAATAAGAAAATAAGGTCATAGTCCGGCGCAGTAGCACGTGCCTATAATCCCAGCTACAAAGATGGTTGAGGCAAGAGGTTCGCTAGAGCCCAAGCGTTCTGGGCTGTAGGGATCTATGCCGAACGGCTGTCCACACTAAGTTCGGCATCAATACTGTGACCTCCCCAGGAGCGGGGACCACCAGGTTGCCTAAGGAGTGGTGAACCGGCCCAAGTCAGAAAAGTAGGTCATACATAGAATCTGCCTGAAACACTAGAGTAGCCTCGGTTTTTATTTGTGTTTGGCTTGGTTTTTGTTTCTTAATGTATTGACCCATTATTTTCATCTCTCCACTGTATTCTATCAGCTCAAGAGTCCCCACAACCTAACTCTCTCTTCGTCCTCAATTTTCTGTTATAGAAATCAAGAGAACAAAATCTACCTAGCTTCAAAAAAGAATCATTGAAAAGCACAGATTTACACATTTTTAGCATCTCATCCCCTAAACATCTGTTGTTCTTAAGGAAATACCCAGTGAGACTCAGAAGCCTAAGTAAATTTACCAATATTAATCACTGTGATTAACATGTATTGAGTGATGTCATGTGCCAAGCACTATAGTAAATTCTTTACCTCCATTTTCTCATTTATTTCTCAAAACAACCTGGTGAAATCAGAGATATTATTATCTCCAGATAGAGAGGAAGAAAATGAGAAACAGAAGATAGACAAAGGAAGACAGTTGCCCATATGATGTAACTAGTAAGTGTTAGCACCTGGCTTAGAACTCCAGGCAGTTTACCTCCAGAGACCATGATAACTATTATACAATACTACCTCCCTAATAGGGCTGATATCATATTATATGTTTTGTTTGTTTGTTCTATAAATTTATTTATTTATTTATTTATGGTTGTGTTGGGTCTTCGTTGCTGCACCCGGTTTTTCTCTAGTTGTGGCGAGTGGGGTCGTTGCGGTGTGTGGGCTTCTCACTGCAGTGGCTTCTCTTGTTTCAGAGCACAGACTCTAGGCATGTGGGTTTCAGTAGTTGTGGCGTGCAGGCTCAGTAGTTGTGGTCCCCAGGCTCTAGAGCATAGGCTCAGTAGTTGTGGCACACAGGCTTAGTTGCTCTGCGGCATGTGGGATCTTCCCAGACCAGGGCTCGAACCCGTGTCCCCTGCATTGGCAGGCGGATTCTTAACCACTGCACCACCAGGGAAGTCCCATATTATATGTTTTTAATTAGCACTTGTAATCAGGAGTTTTAGGGGTTTTAAAGACCACCGTCATTTTCTAGACAAATCTTTTCTCAAAATGATCCATGGAGCACTGGTGGTTCCAAGGGTCAAGCAGTCCTCAGGCAATTTATTTCAGAAACAAAAGCAACTGAACAATGTTGTTCACATTCACTTAACAAATTTCACAGTGTGGATAAAAGATGGCCATAACATGTTTGACATTTCTGCCATTGAGAAGAGATAGGATAATTCCTCTGCCCTTGAAGCCAGCCTGGCCTTAGTGATTTACTTCATCAATAGAATGTACAAGTGACTTTCTGGGACCTTCAAGTCTGTGTTACTAAAGGCCTTAAAGCTTCTCCCTGCATTTCTTGAGACAGTCATTCTTGGATCCCTAAACCACTGTGTTGGAAACTCATCAACCTTATTTTACACACCACAGGGAAAGAGCCCTTGACTACCTGGACAGAGGGGGGCCCCAGCTGATCCCAGGCTTCCAGTCATTCACACTAAAGCACCAGGTATGTAAGTGAAGCACCCTGGAGCCCCCAGCCAGCCCAGCCATCATCACTGAACACCACTGACTCATCCCAGTCAATGCCATGCGGAGCAGAAAAATCAACCAGCCAAGCCCTGCCCAAATTCCAACCCACAGAACTGAGATGTAGCATGGTGTTGTTTTAAGGCAATGAGTTTTGGGGTAGTTTGTTGCATAGCACTAGGCAACCAGAACAATAAAATTAGTAACGATTTTCACAGAACCCCTGTGAGATTCTTACTAATGATTAAGTCTGTAAAGGTCACAAAGGTACTTCAAAGACAACATAGGTCTGTTTACTTTGGCTGATATTGTTGATGGCACACAGTCAGTCCAAGCCAATGTATTTACACTTCTGTGTAACTGTTTACAGTTGTTAAATTTATATTTTTGTGAGTATTACAGTCTATCGTTATGTCACCAATCCCCCAAAATGGAACGATGGCTCTATTCTTGTACATGGATGAATAAATATGTTTGAAAACTATAATGGAAAAAGTATAACCCATAAGAATATCATAAACATATTTGAACTTAACTCCAGAAAGACCACAGAAAGTGAATCTTTACATGTGTAGTCAAGTGAATCTGTGAGTATGAAAATATAGCATAAGCAGTCAAAACAGCAGAGTGGGAATAAAAAGTACATTGATAATTATCTGAAAATTGGATTTTCCCGGACTGGTGATTCATTCTCTTGTGCGTTGTCTGTAATGAAATGTCAAAGAGTAACATGCAGCCATTTTAGCCATTTCCAAGCAAAGCACAACCACCTTTCTGGCAAACCAATGAAGTTTGTCCAGAACAAGGACTAAATGATTGTACTGATTATAGTGCTTGGTTTAAAGCAACTGAAACTGATTCTAGCTATAATAAGCAAATGGGGATTTATTTGAAGAACAATTAAGGGCTTAATACAGAATCAGTGCAAGGCTGAGGAACCAGATTTAAAAATGGGTAGAAACAAAAGCATCTCTGAGAGTTTTCCGTTAGCACTAAGGCTGGAACAACACTCTCCTTCCCTACCTGAGTCAAAGACCTGGGGAACAAATTACCAGTTATTACTGAAAAAGCTATGTGTGGATGGTGGCTTTGGACAGAGCAGTCTCCCTGAATTAGATTTATCACCCCTCTTATTCCACAGCTGGACAGGCACACGTCTCCCTGGACAGACGCAGGAGCACAGCAGAGTGCAGCTCTCCTGTAGACAGGCTGACATGAAGAAGAACAGAAGATAGGGCTGAGCTGAGTATACCTACTTCCTTCTTCTGAGCTCACAAATCACATGGTCTTCTCCTTCCCAACAGGACTGGGAGTAAGAGCAGTGTAATTCAAAAGGCCAGGAAGATTTCTCCACATGCAACCATGAAATGTGGGACAGAGTATTTCCTGTTGCCAAGGTCACACTACAGAAGAGTCTGGGCTCTTGCTTATGGTGCCACAGCCACAGCCATGAATCTTACCATCCACCCAACATCACACCTTATGTCTCTATTTACTTAGCTACCACAAGAAGCCCTGACTCCCAGGCCATCCCTCCTTACCTGGACCCTCACCTCCATACAGCTCTGTACACTGCCTGATACAGACCAGCCACCCACCCCACACACACTAAAATCCCTTGACCTTCAGAGTAATCATCTGCCATTAGCAAAATGCCTTCCATCATAACCCTTCGCTCCAAATATTTGCTTCTCTTTCTGGTTCCAAACAAAATCTTGCTGTCTCCTAAAGACCTTATTTAGTGGTTACTATTCTTTTTTTTTTAATAGATATTTATTGGAGTATAATTGCTTCACAATACTGTGTTAGTTTCTGTTGCACAACAAAGCAAATCAGCCATATGCATACACATGTCCCCATATGCCCTCCCTCTTCAGCCTCCCTCCCATCCTCCCTATCCCACCCCTCTAGGTCATCGCAAAGCACCGAGCAGATCTCCCTGTGCTATGCTGCTACTTCCCACCAGCCAACTATTTTACAATCGGTTACTATTTTTGTCCAAACTCAACGACATGGGTCCTCAAAGTTTCCTAAAATCTTCATAAGTCCTCCTAGAACTTCATGCCATCAGATCATAACACCATTGATCCTCATTACTGCTACTAATGACAGAGCTCAGAGTCACCCTCTTTCATTACCAGAAGATTTTAGCTCTCGGCTCTCACTCTCTCTACCACTACCCCTGTCATCATTCTGGATTATTTCAGTATCCACATAAGTTGTCCTAATAATATCCTGCCCTCTAAGTTCATTGTCCTCCTATTTCAGTAATCTTGTCCACCACTCCACCTCAGTCACCTACTCTGTGATTCTATCTTGAGCCTTGTTATATTCATAACCAAATACCCTCCACAATCTCAATTTCAAAATCCCATATTGCAACTAGCTTCTCCTATCAATCCACTCACTCTCTCAAGGAGTGCCTCCTCAAATTATTCACAGTGAGAATGACAACCCATTGATCCTACTATATTTTCACTGTCCATAACCCCTGCAGGTCCACATTTTCCTCCTAAATTGGCTTAGATTCCATGGCCTATCATTATAATCATTCTTTGTGTATAACCTCGATGCCCATACCCTTCTCTCTGTTCATCCTACAAGACTGGCAAATCCCAACTCTGGTTAAAGCCATTTCTCTGTATTCTTCATCCCTGTCCAAGGAGTTACACGTACTTAAGAAAAACACACCACTAGAAAAGGGAACCCTCCCACACTGTTGGTGGGAATGTAAGTTAGTACAGCCACTATGGAGAACAGTATAGCGGTTCCTCAGAAAACTAAAAATAAAATTACTATACGATCCAGCAATCCCACTCCTGGGAATATACTCTGATAAAACTATAGTTCAAAAAGATACATGCACCCCTATGTTCATAACAGCACTGTTCACAATAGCCAAAACATGGAAACAACCTAAATGTCCATCGACAGATGATAAAGAAGATGTGGTACATATATGCAATGGAATACTACTCAGCCGTAAAAAAGAATGAAATAATGCCATTGCAGCATGATGGATGCAACTAGAGATTATCATACTAACTGAAGTAAGTCAGAAAGAGAAAGACAAATAACATATGATATCACTATGTGAAATCTAAAATATGGCACAAATGAACCTATCTACAAAACAGAAACTGACTCATACACATAGAGAACAGACTTGGGGTTGCCAAGAGGGAGGGGGGTAAAGGGATGGACTGGGAGTTTGGGGTTGGCAGATGCAAACTATTACATTTAGAATGGATAAACAACAAGGTCCTAATGTATAGCACAGGGAACTATATTCTATATCCTGTGATAAACCACAATGGAAAAAAATATTAAAAAAGAAGGTATATATGTGTATAACTGAGTCACTTTGCTGTACAGCAGAGACTGGCACAACATTGTAAATCAACTATACTTCAATAAAATGTTTTTAATAAATAAATTAAATTAAAAAAAATAAAAGAAAAACACACCACTAAGTTGAATGGCCTTACCCTAAATTTGTGAACAGAAGCCAACAAATCTCTGTGCTGCTATGTTTTCCTAGTCAATTCTCTTTCCCATCTTTCCTCCCCCTTCAAACTTTGATGCTCCTTTCCCTCTACTGACAACCTTTCCTCTTCAATAACAAATATAGAATTAAAAGAAAAATTCTAAATTCTCATGACAAAATACGTCATCCTATCTGAATTCAGACCCATATTCTTGGCGTTGTTTCCAATACAAAGGATAACCCATCCATCAGTCAAATTTGGTGCAGTGTCCCTCATATTTGTGTTCAAGCAAAATGTTACCCTGCTGGCTTTGAAATGAAGGAAAAGGCCACGAGCCAAGGGACGTAGTTCTAGAAGCTGGAAAGGCAAGAAAATGGCTTCCCCCAGAGAGCCTCTGGAGGGAGCAAACTTCTTGCCAACACAATGATTTCAATCTGAAGCTGATTTTGGAATGCTGTCCACTGTAAGAGAATAAATCTGTGTTGTTTTAATCCACCAAGTCTGTACCGTAGCCATAGGAAATTAATACAATATACATACAATGTGAGAGCAAAATTACTATCACATGGGTACCCCACTGGACGTCTGAATTTAGAGCTGAACAAAACCACTGATGTTCAGAGTATGAATATGCTGTTGACATAGGTGTAATACATACACAAGGGCGATGTGCCAGTAACATTTTGCTTTAATGCTAAAAATCCATGAGCTGGAATGTAGACTCAAGAAAGATACACTGGGACCAGTATTGATCAGCATTAGCTATGTATACAGCAAGCAAGAACATTAATAAAGGAATAGTTTTTCCTAAATGTCATTTCACACATGGCTTTTTCAAAGAACAGGTTGTAGTCAACATTTCTTAATTCAGTGTTAAATTAAATAGCACAGAAACACTTATGATCTAATTGAAGGCACTGAGCATATGACATTTCAGTGGGCTCTGGGAAAAATATGAGCATCAATACACAACTCTGCTGATTAACACTGGATTATGCTGACTGTTGAGTGGAAAGATGCTTATATGTATTTTAAAATTAAAGAAAAGATATTATTACTTCATGACATTGATAACTAGATAAAGAATAATTCTATTATTTTATGTGAGTTGATTAAGTAGAATACTTCAGTAATATATTCAGAATATTTAGTAGTTTGAATCTAAGAGTTCTAAAATATTATGATTTTTTAATATGTTGAGAATAAGACACCAGCCTGTCTTAAAAAGACAAAACTGCAATATGAATGACTCAATCTAAGATAATTTTACCCTTTCCTAACACTTGATTTTCTTCACCCATTGAGGAAAGTAGATGATAATGTATTATTGCATATGTTTTTTAAGTAAAACCAAATATTTCTAAAGAATGTGAAATTTTCCAAAGCTGAAAGAAACCAAAGCTGAATACCATTCACCATTTATTCTAAGAAGCATTCAATTTTTCTGCTTTCAAGGGTGGTATACTCATTTGAGCATTTAACCAAAAGCTGAAATCTTTGCTGAAATATCTTCCCATAATTTCTAGACTTATACTCCATCCAAACACAATATGACAGTTGCCTTTTTCAATTATCTATAATAGTTTGTGCTTTCCAATGTACACACATAAAAGAAGTAAAAGAAGAAACCATCTGGGTATGAGATGTGATCTATGGCTTCAAATAGCTGTAATTTAATAATATATACAATATTCAAAGACTAATGATATCATCCCAGTAAGTGAATATATCAAAATTATTTTTATTTTATAAATATTATGCTTGTATTTTTATTGCTATAAATCTGTTTTTAAATTTAGCTAAAATTGGTGGTTTGGTTGTATATTAAAATGTACATTATGACCATCACATAGTCTGTGGATAGCAAAAGTTTCAGAAATATTAGTCTATATTATAAGCCAATTTTATGATTCTGTCCAAACTGGTTAATTCCTTATAGAATAAATCACTAGCATGACACTTTTCAGCATGGTGTAGTGATTGCTCAAAAAATAAACTCCTAAAGAACACCGAATGTTTGGAAAAATTATTCCAGAATCTCCCATTTCCCTCACTTTTCTTTACTGTTTTTCATGATTTCCTGCCATACATTCTCATTGAGATATTAGTTCCATAACTTCTCATTCATTTGAAGTGCCAATTGGTTACCTGCCCAGCCTCTTACCTTTGTCTTTGCTTTCTGAATTCCATATGGTCTTCTCTCCTGTATTTTTCTAAAATGGCTATAGCAATATTTCTTTTCTCACGTGCTTTTGTAGAATCTTGCTACTCCCCATCAAAAGCCAGAGCCTATTTCTGCTCTCCTTAAACCTGACTGGGACTTCTTTTACTACCTCATTGAATAAAACGTGCCATAAATAATGCTGCATGACTCCCAGCGCTAGGTCATAACAGATTATTTTATTTCTACCTGTCTTTTACTTTGGGGATGCTTGCTTTTAGAACCCATGCACCATTCTCTGAGGAAGTCCAAACAAGCTCATGCAGAGAGACGACACAAAGAGATCCACATGGGGAGGATCTGAGACCCCAAGCAGTAGTTGTCATCCAACACTAGACATCTGACTGAGCAAGCCTTTAGATGATTCCAGTCTATAGCTTTTGAGCTTCCCCAACTAACATAAAGTGAAGCAGAAATGAGCTATCTCCACTGAGCCTTGCATAAATTACAGTGGTTGGTTCTGCAGCCACAGTATCTAGAACACAACCAAGAAGTAACTTGAACTAAGAAATAGAGTAAATCCCAAACCTTAACAACCTACCATAGAACTAACTGTTATTGCTGGTCCTGGAAAAGACAACACCCTGTATAATAAGCAGAAAAATATATCTAACATCCATGCATGGTTAACATAAGAAAAAACAAAAAATAAGAATCAAAACTTTCAAGGTAATGAAATACTCCATGAATGACGATCAACACTGATCTTAGATTTGATTTGAAAATAAGATTCACAGGATAAAATAGGTTTAGCCAAGCACTGAGTTTATCATGTAAATCATTGGTATTTTTATCAAGAAGTCTTTGACTGGACCCCTGGATGGGCATAGTTGGTTGCAAGAGATAAGGTTGACATGAGTAGACAAGCTCCACGTGAAAAATCTGACAACTTTGTTCCTGTTTTTTAAACAACCCTAGTCATGTAGCATAGCAGGGTCTATGTGTCAATTCACAGTCTTGCCATTCCAGGTACACTCCATAAATCAGGTGTTGTACATTAAGCAAAAGCAATAACCAGGTAACCATGTCCTGATACTATTAACACTTTAAATATGTATTAACTTGGTACAATTCCAGAGACAGTGTTGCAAGAAGTTAACCTAAGGTCTTCTGAGGCATTCCTGGATCTGTGGGAGGGGGGACAAGGGGGGCAGGGAGCAGAAACGATACAGACTAATCTTAATCCATTAACTAACACACACACCCCACAGGAAAACTTTCTCCAATATAAAGTAAATGTCAATAAACTAACTACTACATGTATGAAAAAACACCACAATCCCAAATTTAGAAACTCAGAATAGAAGTAGACAAAAAATAGACAGATATTTAAAAAGAGCTGATCAAACACCAGAAGCAGATTGAAAAAAAAAAAAGACAAAATCAGTTCAAAAATAAAAACTAAATTACAAAACTCCTGAGGGAGAACAGGTAAACACTGGAGGTATGGTAAGAGACACAAAGGATAAAATGAAAAGAATTCCACAATTTAAAAAATGGCACAAAAACAGAGGCACGAATTTGCTCATCATTGCTAATTATTAGAGAAATGCAAATCGAAACTACAGTGAGGTACCACCTCACATTGGTCAGAATGGCGATAATTAAAAAGTCTACAGGACTTCCCTGGTGGCACAGTGGTTAAGAATCCGCCTACCAATGCAGGGGACATGAGTTCAAGCCCTGGTCCAGGAAGATCCCACACGCCACGGAGTAACTAACCCCATGTGCCACAACTACTGAGGCTGTGCTCTAGAGCCTGCGAGCCACAACTACTGAGCCCATGTGCAACAGCTACTGAAGCCCACATGCCTAGAGCCCATGCTCCACAGCAAGAGAAGCCACCACAACGAAAAGCCCATGCACCGCAACAAAGAGTAGCCCCTGCTCACCGCAACTAGAAAAAGCCCACACGCAGCAATGAAGACTCAACGCAGCCAAAAATAAATGAATAAATAAATAATTTTTTTTTAAAAAGTCTACAAATAACAAATGCTGGAGAGGGTGTGGAGAAAAGGGAACCATCCTACACTGTTGGTGGGAATGTAAATTGGTGCAGCCACTGTGAAAAACAGTATGGAGTTTCCTCAAAAAAACTAAAAATAGAGTTGCCATATGATCAAGCAATCCCACTCCCTGGCATATATCTGGATAAAACTATAATTCAAAAAGATACAGGCACCCTTATGTTCATAGCAGCACTATTTACAATAGCCAAGACATGGAAACAACTTAAATGTGCATCACCAGATGAATGGATAAAGAAGATGTGGTATATATATTCAATGGAATACTACTCAGCCATAAAAAAGAATGAAATAATGCCATTTGCAGCAACAAGGATGGACCTAGAGATTGTCACACTAAGTGAAATAAGGCAGAAAGAGAAAGACAAATAACATGATATCACTTATATGTAGAATCTAAAATTTGACACAAATAAACTTATCTATGAAACAGAAACAGACTCACAGACACAGAGAACAGACTTGCAGTTGCCAAGGGAGAGGGGTAGTAGGAGAGAGATGGATTGGGAGTTTGGGATTAGTAGATGCAAACAATTATATATAGAATGGATAAACAACAAGTTCCTACTGTATAGAACAGGGAACTATATTCAATATCCTGTGATAAACTATAATGGAAAAGAATATGAAAAAGAATATATATACATATATATATATACACATATATATAAAACTGAATCACTTTGCTGTACAGCAGAAATTAACAACATTGTAAATCAAATGTACTTCAATAAAATAATTTTTTTACAAAATAGAGGCACAAAAAAAGGATAAGAGATAAATCTTATAAAGAGATAAATCTGCAAGAGATAAATATAGAAGACAGGCAAGATGATCCAACATACATATAAGCTAGGTCTCAATGAAGAAAAACAAAGCAGTAGAAGAGAATTACTATCTAAACCTATAATCTAAGAAACCATTCCAGAAATAAAAGGTGACCTGAATTAATATAGTAAGAGTTCACCATATACCTGGGAAAATGAACAAGGATGGTCAATCCTAAGACATATCATACAGAAACTATTAGACTTCAAAGATTAATAAAAAATCTTCTGGGCTTCTAAGTACAATGATCATGTCACTTATAAATTGCAAAAAGCATGCCGCCAGCAACATATTAAAAAAGACATTAATGTAACAACATTTCCAAGAAACTCAAGAGATTGTGAGCCAAGGATTTTATATCAAACCAAGCTGTTGTTCAACTGTCAAAAATACAGAAAACTCATTAAACATACAATAACTCAAAGAAAATTGAATTCACAACCCCTCCCTGAAGAAACTTCTTGGAACAAGCTTCACTCAACCACAATATTACTGGGGACAGTTCTGCAAAACAATTGATGGAGAACATTTACAACATTTAATTGTAACTATAAGACCAAAACAAAGGTATGGATATAGGTAGCAGAATACCATATAAATGATATAGGTTCAAACAAAGGTGAAATATAAAATCTAACAGTAAAAGAGAAAAGAAGAATGAGCTAACTGATTGCAAAATGAGTAACAGGAGAAAGTAGAAGGAAATGATTTAAGGAGGCAAACCAATTAGTAGAATCCTAAAGAGAAAAAAAGCACTAAAAACAATGTAAAAATGTAAATATAAAGAAAAGTCATATATGAAAACTAGGTGCCATCTAAATATCAAAAACATACTAAAAAAGAATTAAAATATTTTGAAAAAACACATTAAATATTATATAGAATAGTATAACAGAATTAAGACTCAAAATGGCAGTCATATTAATAAATGTTAATTATTTTCCTATGTAATGAGAAAGATTTTAGAATTGGTTCACAAATCATAATTCAACACTGTTCTATACATTAAAACATTCTAAACAATATGATATTGCAAAACTAAAAAAAAGGGATAAGCAAAAACATACCTGACAAATGGGAAAAAAAAACATGAAATCAGAGGTTGTAATTTTATATTAAAGCAGAATTCTGTCCCAATGGCAAGAAATGAGACAAAGAAGGAAACTATAATGCTAAATAACATAAAGGCCACAGTCCACAATGAAAACACAACATGAACGAATATATAAGTGTATACACACACACACACACACACACACACCAAATAAGCAACCACCTTCATAAAGCAAAAACCAAACTACATACAAGAAGACATAGAAACAGGCTGATAATCAGAGACTCTAATACACCACTCATACTACAAGAAGGTCAAATAGAAAAATTATATCAATAACATAGATTCCATGGATATGTATATGAAATTTTACACCCAATAACAAAGAATGCATTCTCTTTTCAAGCATACATAAACATTAACCTCAGCAAATTCCATATCACAGAAATAAAATAAATAATTTTATCTGATGACAGTGCAATAAAATTAAAAATTAATTAAAAATTTTTAAAAAGAGACCCTTTCATTTGAAATTATAGAGCTCTCTAATTATACAATGCTTGGGTCAAAAAGAAAATTCACATTATAATTGCAGAATTTCTTTATTCTATGGGAAACAAAGCAATGATCAGATGAAAATTCACAGTTTTAGATATTTACATCAATAAAAATCAAAGAATAAAAATACATGAATTAAGTTCTCAACTGAAAAAAGATAGAAATAAAAGTAAATCAAAAGCAGATGTTAATGAGGTAGAGAACAATTTAAAAGAATCAACAAAATAAGTGATCAGAAAACAAATCCAAAAAAGAAAAAAGAAAGCATATATAAAGGACATTTTTAAATTACTGTAAAGGAGGAAATAACCATCAAACACAAAAAATTATTTTTAATCACGAAATCTACTTTGAACAACTCTAATGGAAATTAATCTGAAAACCTAGATGAAACTGATAATTCCTAAAAGATTATACTTTACCTCTTTGGCTCTAGTGGAGATAGAAAGTTTAATCAACAACACTCTCAAAATATATCAAAAAAGAATATTTAGGGAGTTCCCTGGTTGTCTTAGTGGTTAGGATTCAGCGCTTTCACTGCTGTGGCCCAGGTTCAATCCCTGGTGAGGGAACTAAGATCCCACAAGCTGCAGACCATGGCCAAAAGAAAGAAAAAAAAAAAAAGAAAGAAAGAAAAGAATATTTATAGAACTAAAACAATAAATACATAAATCATAAATAGACGTTTTTAACACATTTCCTAGAGAATTAATAGAACAAACTGACAAAATATCAGTGAGAATACAGTGTGTTTGAATATTACTGAAATTGAGCTAATGGGCAAATATTGAATATTCCACCCCAAAGATTTCAAACACATTCTTTTCGTGTACTTCTGAAACACTTATAGAAACTAACTACATAATGACCAATAAAGCAATCTCAGAAAATATTAAAGAATTAAAATCTAAAAGGTTTTTTTTTTTTTTACCACAGTGCACTAATTTGAAGATAAAATAACAGAGAGATAAGTAGAAATCCCTGTGTTTTGAAATAAAAGAAAAATGGGTCAAAGAAGAAAGAGAAGAAAATGGAAAATATTCTGAACTGACTGGAACCAGTTCAGAGGGGCCCTGCCCTCCAAAGCACCCTCTAGGCCACGTGGGTCCTGGGGGCACAGGGAAAACAGGGGTCCTGGGGGCGCAGGGAGAACAGGAGAGATAGGCAGCAGGGGCCCTCCAGGACTGGAGGAGCAGGAGAGGAGTGGAGGGTGTTAGCCCCACCCACTCGGGCCCAGGAAGCCTGCTGGGTTCCCAGGTGGGATCCCCCACCCTCTGAGACCAGAGGCACAAGGCATGCCTGGGCCCCAACTGTTTCATTGAGACTAAGCCCAAACCCCCACACTACCCAGGGCATTTCCCAGTCCTGTGGGTTCCAAGCATAGGCCCGCCCACTGCCAAAATCCCGCCCCTGCTTAGGTCCCCCCCTACCTTTCAGTTGTTGTTTCATCTATATTTTATTTTTATATTCTTTCTAACATATCTATTAGTTTCCTAGTCTAATTTTACTTTTTACTCTTTGTTATTGTTCTCCTTTGTTTTCTTTTTCTTTTTCTTTTTGCCACCCAGCACAGCTTGCAGGATCTTGGTTCACAAGCTGGGTGTCAGGCCAAAGCTCCTGCAGTGGGAGCTCCAAGTCCGAACCACTGGACTAACAGAGAACCTCAGACCCAAGGGAATATTCAGCAGAGTGAGGTCTCCTGGAGGTCCTCATCTTGGCACCAAGACCCAGCTCTACCCAACAACCTACAAACTCCAGTGTTGGAAGCCTCAGGCCAAACAACCAGTAAGACAGGAACACAATCCCACTCATCAAAAAAAAAAGAAAAAAATGAGATGGCAAAAAAATATGTCACAGATGAAGGAGCAAGGCAAAAACCTACAACACCAAATAAATGAAGAGAAAATAGGGAATCTACCTGAAAAAGAATTCAGAGTAATGATAGTAAAGATAATCCAGAATCTCAGGAATAGAATGGAGGCACGGATTAAGAAAATACAAGAATTGTTTTACAAATCTAGAAGAACTAAACAACAAACAAACAGAGATGAACAGCACAGTAACTGAAATGAAAAATACACCAGAAGGAATCAATAACAGAATAACTGAGGTAGAAGAACCAATAAGTGAGCTGAAAGACAAAATGTTGGAGATAACTGCCAAGGAGAAGAATAAAGAAAAAAGAATGAAAAGAATTGAAGACAATCTCAGAGACCTCTGGGACAACACTAAATGTACCAACATTCGAATTATAGGGGTCCCAGAAGAAGAAGAGAAAAAGAAAGGGTCTGAGAAAATATTTGAAGAGATTATAGTGGAAAACTTCCCTAACATGGGAAAGGAAATAGTAACCCAAATACAGGAAGTGCAGAGAGTCCCATACAGGATACACCCTGGGAGAAACACACCAAGACATGTATTAATCAAACTAACAAAAATTAAATTCAAGGAAAAATATTAAAAGCAGCAAGGGAAAAACAAAAAAATAACATACAAAGGAATCCCCATAAGTTTCAGCTGATTTGCCAGCGGAGGCTCTGCAGGCCAGAAGGGAGTGGGAGGATATACCTAAAGTGATGAAAGAGAAAAACTCACAACCAAGATTACTCTACCCAGCAAGGATCTCATTCAGATTCGATGGACAAATCAAAAGCTTTTCAGACAAGCGAAAGCTAAGAGAATTCAGCACCACCAAACCAGCTTTACAACAAATGCTAAAGAAACTTCTCTAGGTGGGAAACACAAGAGAAGAAAAAGACCCACAAAAACAAACCCGGAACAATTAAGAAAATGGCAATAGGACCATACATGTTGATAATAAACTTGAATGTAAATGGATTAAATGCCCCAACCAAAAGACACAGACTGACTGAATGGAAACAAAATCAAGACCCATATGTATGCTGTCTACAAGAGACCCACTTCAGACCTAGGGAGACATATAGACTGAAAGTGAAGGGATAGAAACAAGTATTCCATGCAAATGGACATGAAAAGAAAGCTGAAGTCGTAACACTCATATCATATAAAATAGACTTTAAAATAAAGACTGTTACAACAGATAAGGAAGGACACTACAAAATGAAGAAGGGATCAATCCAAGAAGAGGATGAAACAATTGTAAATGTTTATACAGCCAACATAGGAGCACCTCAGTACATAAGGCAAATGCTAACAACCAACAAAGGGGAAATCAACAATAACACAATAATAGTAGGGGACTTTAACACCCCACTTACACCAAAGGACAGATCATCCAAACAGAAAATAAGTACGGAAACACAAGCTGTAAATGACACAATAGACCAGAGAGATTGAACTGATATTTATAGAATATTCCACCCAAAAGTGGCAGAATACACTTTCTTCTCAAGTGCACACAGAGCATGCTCCAGGATAGATCACACCTTGGGTGACAAATCAAGCCTCAGAAAATTTAAGAAAAATGAAACCGTATCAAGCATCTTTTCTGACCACTATGAGATTGGAAATCAACTACAGGAAAAAGACTGTAAAAAAACACAAATACATGGAGGTTAAACAGTGTACTACAAAATAACCAAGAGATCACTGAAGAAATCAAAGAAGAAATTTAAAAAATACATAGAAACAAATGACAATGAAAACACAACAACCCAAAACCTATGGGACACAGAAAAACAGTTCTAAGAGGGAAGTTTAAAGCAATTCAATCTCACCTCAAGAAACAAGAAAAATCTTAAATAAACAATCTAACCCTACACGTAAAGCAACTACAGAGAGAAGAACAAAGAAAACCCAAAGTCAGTAGAAGGAAAGAAATCATAAAGATGAGAGCAGAAATAAATGAAACAGAAATGAAGAAAACAATAGCAAAGATCAATAAAACTAAAAGATGGTTCTTTGAGAAGATAAACAAAATTGATAAATGCTTAGCCAGATTCTTCAAGAAAAACAGGGAGAGGATGCAAATCAATAGAGTTAGAAATGAAAAAGGAGAAATCACAACTGACACCACAGAAATACAAAGGATTATACTACTACAAACAACTATATGCCATTAAAATGGACAACCACGAAAAAAAAAAAAAAAGGACAACCACGAAGAAATGGACAAATTCTTAGAAAGGTACAAGTTTCCAAGACTGAACCAGGAAGAATTATAAAATATAAACAGACCTATCACAAGTAATGAAATTGAAACTATAATTAAAAATCTTCCAACAAACAAAGTCCAGGACCAGAGGGGTTCACAGGCGAATTCTATCAAACATTTAGAGAAGAGCTAACACCCATCCTTCTCAAACTCTTCCAAAAATTGCAGAGGAAGGAACACTCCCAAATTCATTCTATGAAGCCACTGTCACCCTGATACCAAAACCAGAAAAAATATCACAAAAAAAGAAAATTATAGACCAATATCACTGATGAACATAGATGCAAAAATCCTGAACAAAATACTAGCAAACAGAATCCAGCAACATATTTAAAAAAATCATACGCCATGATCAAGTGGGATTTACCCCAGGGATGCAAGGATTCTTCAATATGCACAAATCAATGTGATACACCATATTAACAAATTGAAGGAGAAAAACCATAGGATCATCTCAATAGATGCAGAGAAAGCTTTTGACAAAATTCAACACTTATTTATGATAAAAGCTCTCCAGGAAATGGGCATAGAGGGAACCTACCTCAACATAATAAAGGCCATATATGACAAACCCACAGCAAACATCATACTCAATGGTGAAAAACTGAAAGCATTTCCACTAAGATAAGGAACAAGATGAGGATGTCCTCCTCACCACTCTTATTCAACATAGTTTTGGAAGTCCTAGCCCAGCAATCAGAGAAGAAAAAGAAATAAGATGAATACAAATTGGAAAAGAAGAAGTAACACTGTCACTGTTTGCAGATGACATGATACTATACATAGAAAATCCTAAAGATGCCACCAGAAAACTACTAGAACTAATCAATGAATTTGGTGAGGTTGCAGGATACAAAATTGATGCACAGGAATCTCTGGCATTCCTATACACTAACAATGAAAAATCAGAAACAGAAATTAAGGAAACAATCCCATTTATACCTAGGAATAAACCTACTTAAGGAGGTGAGAGACTTTTACTCAGAAAACTATAAAACACTGATGAAAGAAATCAAAATTGACATAAACAGATGGAGAAATACACCATGTTCTTGGATTGGAAGAATCAATATTGTGAAAATAACTATACTACCCAAAGGAATCTACAAATTCAGTGCAATCCCTATCAAACTACCAATGGCATTCTTCACAGAATTAGAACGAAAAATTTTACAGTTCGTATGGAAATACAAAAGACCCCGAATAGCCAAAGCAATCTTGAGAATAAAAAATGGAGCTGGAGGAATCAGGCTCCCTGACTTCAAACTATACTACAAAACTACCGTAATCAAGACAGTATGGTACTGGCACAAAAACAGAAATATAGATCAACAGTACAGGATAGAAAGCCCAGAGATAAACCCATGCACATATGGTCACCTAATTACAACAAAGGTGGCAAGAACATACAATGGAGAAAATACAGCTTCTTCAATAAGTGGTGCTGGGAAAACTGGACAGCTACATGTAAAAGAATGAAATTAGAACACTTTCTAACACCATACACAAAAATAAACTCAAAACGGATTAAAGACCTAAATATAAGACTGGACACTATAAAACTCTTAGAGGAAAACATAGGAAAAACACTCTTTGACATAAACCACAGCAAGATCTTTTTTGACCTACTTCCTAGAGTAATGAAAATAAAAACAAAAATAAACAAATGGGGCCTAATGAAACTTAAAATTTTTGCACAGCAAAGGAAACCATAAATAAGACAAAAAGACAACCCTCAGAATGGGAGAAAATTTTTGCAAATGAAGCAACTGACAAAGGATTAATCTCCAAAATTTACAAGCAGCTCATGCAGCTCAATATCAAAAAAACCAAACAACCCAATCCAAAAATGGGCAGAAGACCTAAATAGACATTTCTCCAAAGAAGATATACAGATTTTCAACCAACACATGAAAGAATGCTCAGGATCACTAATCATTAGAGAAATGCAAATCAAACCTACGATGAGGTATCACTTCACACCAGTCAGAATGGCCATCATCAAGAAATCTACAAATAATAAATCCTGGATAGGGTGTGGGGAAAAGGGAACCCTCTTGCACTGTTGGTAGGAATGTAAATTGATACAGCCACTATGGAGAACAGTATGGAGGTTTCTTAAAAAACTAAAAATAGAACTACCATATGATCCAGCAATCCCAGTACTGGGCGTATACCCTGAGAAATCCATAATTCAAAAAGAGTCATGTACCACAACGTTCATTGCAGTTCTATTTACAGTAGCCAGGTCATGGAAGCAACCCATGTGTCCATCGACAGATGAATGGATAAAGAAGATGTGGCACATATAAATAATGGAATACTACTCAGCCATAAAAAGAAATGAAATTGAGTTATTTGTACTTGTATTTTCAAGATGTTAAAAGTAAATAAATAAAAATAAAATGTTGAACTTTTTAAACTGACTCATTGGCCATCTGTATAGTATCCTTTGTGAGGTGTCTGCTCAAGTTTTTGCCCATTTTTAATTGTGTTGTAAATATTTTTATTGAATTACAGGATTGTTTTATATATTAATGTATATTTTTTATCATATTTAGTATTATGGATACTTTTGATACTTTCACCTAATTTTTGGCTTTCATGTTTATTTTCTTAATGATGACTTTTATTTATTTTTGTTTGTTTAACATCTTTATTGGAGTATAATTGCTTTACAATCTTGTGTTAGTTTCTGCTGTATAACAAAGTGAATCAGCTATACATATACATGTATCCCCATATCCCCTCCGTCTTGTGTCTCCCTCCCACCCTCTCTATCCCATCTCTCTAGGTGGTCACAAAGCACCGAGCTGATCTCCCTGTGTGATGCAGCTACTTCCCACTATCTATTTTACATTTACATCTATTTTACATTTCATAGTGTATATATGTTAATTCTACTCTCACTTCGTCCCAGCTTACCCTTCCCCCTCCTCGTGTCCTCAAGTCCATTCTCTCCATCTGCATCTTTATTCCTGTCCTGCCCCTAGGTTCATCAGAACCTTAATGATGACTTTAAATGAGCAAAACTTTTTAACAATTAGTCCAATGTATCACTTTTATCTTTTAAGGTTAGTGTTTTCTGAGTCCTGATAAGGAAATTTCCAAGGTCATAAAATATTCTATGTTTTATTTTATAAGCTTCATAACTTTCACTTCATATTTTGGTTTATGATTCATATCAAATTAATTCTTATAAATAGTATGAGATTAGGATTGTTATTAATTTTTTTTCCATGTGGATGGATATTCAGTTGTTCTTCCACTATCTGATGAGAAAAAAACTATCCTTTCCCTCATTGAATTTATTTGGTACCTTTATCAAAAGTAATTTTGGCATAAATTCTAGAACTTCTATCTCAATTTCAATAATCTGATAGTTTTCATATCAATATTGTCTTGATCACTGTAACTTTATAGTAAGTTTAAAATAAGGTGGTGGAAAATACTCAAACTTGATTATATACATTTCCAAATTTTAGAGTTGACTTGTCCATTTCAACAACAAAAAAGTTGCCCAGATTTTGACTGACATTTTATTAAATCTACAGATCAGTTTGTAGATAATTGGCATCTTATCAATACTGATTTTTCTACTGCATAAATATGGTACACCTTTCCATTTATTTAGGTCTTCTTTAATTTCTCTCAGGAGTCTTTTGTAGTTTCCAGTGTAAAAAAGTCTCACATATTTTAAATTAAATTTATCCCTAAGTATAACATTTTTTATTGTTATTGTGAATGGAATTGGAATTTTCTTTTTGCTTTCCATATTGGCCCTGGCTAGAACCTTCAATAAAAAGTATGGACTAGAAATGGTGAGAGCAAACATCCTTTCTTTGTTCCTGAACTTAGGAGAAAAGCATTTAATCTTCGGATGTCATCTGTAGGATTTTCATAGACTCCTTTTATTAAGCTGAGGAAGATTCCCTCTCTTTCTACTACTCTGTGTGTTATTTATCATGAACTGGTGCTGAATTTTGTAACTATATTGAGATGGTCATGCGATTTACTCCTGTATTCTTTCAATGTGGTAAATTTTATTAATTTTTTAATATTAAACCAACTTTGCATTCATCAGATTAAACTCTCTTGGTCAGGATATACTATCCTTTCGATATGCTTACATTTTCTCAAGGATTTTTGCATCTATGTGCATGAGAGTATGAGTCTACAGTTTTTTCTTGTAATACTCTTTTCTATTACTGGTATCAGGGTTAAATTCATCTCTTAACATTTACTGGGAAGTATTCCCTCCTCTTCTGTTTTCTGAAGGATTTTGCATAATATTAACGTAACTTTTTTCCTAAAGGCCCAAGGGGATTCAGCGCAGATTTCTAGTTCCTTAACTAAGTAGCTCCCTCCTCTCTAGTATTCTGCTCCATTAATTCCAGATGCCTCATCATCCCTGACTCTGATTTTTGTCTCTTCAGTTTATTGACACCACTGACTTCTGTTTGGACCCCACTTCCCTGTGCCAAATCTGGAAAGTGACTCCAGGCAAAAGTTGGGCTCATCATATGTGATTATATTCCCTCAGGGGGTCAAGGTCCTACAATGCCTATTGACCAACATCGGAAAACAGTTGTTTCATGTATTTTGTCCAATTTCATAGTTTTTTATGATGGTTTAAGTCTAGTACTAGTTACTTTATTATGGTCAGTAATAGAAATCCATCAGAATTTTTTAATTTAATTTTTTAATTAAAGTCTTTAAATAATTCAATCTCATGGTTCAAAATTTAAAAATTATAAAGGGTGTCAAATTCAATATACTGGCTTATCACATGTGTGCCAACCTTCTATACTGCACAGGATGGAAAACCCAAGACTACATTTATGTATGTATGTATGTATGTATGTATTTATGCTTCACTGTGCAGCACATAGGATCTTAGTTTCCCAACCAGGGATCGAACCCGTGCCCCCTGCAGTGTAAGCATGGAGTCTTAACCACTGGACCGCCAGGGAAGTCCCTAACAGTACTTTTCAATATACACTTGAAGTTCTGGATATAAATTATATTCCACCAATCAGACATACTTTTATGAAAATTGCATTTGGAACTAGGATATGTGGGGAGAGAGAAAGTATGAGAGTTTTCTTGATGAAAATAGTAGAGGCTGATTTCTAGATTGTAGCTAAGCCATGGTTTTCCTGTAGCCAACAGTTTGGCTATCACTTTCTGATTTCTGGATTGAAACTAAATGGGTATGATTCTGCAACAACAAGTTGAATCATCAGTTTTCTGGTATGAAAGATGTAGCATTTCCCTTAATAGCCTTAGGTGCTCTGGGAGTTCATAGGGGAGGTCTAGTCTAGAGTCCTCCAGAGGTTTTTTTCCAAAGTTGATCATCTGTGGCAAGCCCCAGATAACAGCCTCATTTCTCCTCAGATTTTTCTTCCACATCTTGTTCATGCACTCTATGTCTCAGACAGGCAAAGGAAGTAATAAATCGGGTGTGATATATTGATTTCCCCCCAATTTTTAAAAAACTGCTAAAGACTATCCTTCCATAAACCTTATCTGTCAAGTCATAATACAGAAAAAAGGGTAAGAAGAATTATGACAAGTCTAAGCAGTTGAGACCTCTTCTCAATTTACAAATAGGTTTAATACAATATTCCAAGGTAAACTGATATGACTTATCATCTATTGATGGTATGTTTAATTTCTAGATTTATAGAAGCCCATCCTAATAGAAGACTTGATTTTATTGTAATGACAAAAGGATTGCCTGCTTTTCTTTATTCTGCACTATCTCACAGATCAGGTTAGAAAACAAAAGAGTCATTTCTTCAATATATAAAAATTCCTGCATGATCTACATCATTCTCACACTGCAGGAGCAGTTGAGAGGGGGAAACAAAAACAAAAACAGTATTTTAATGAGAAAATTGTCTAAAATTTCTGACAAGTTTAACTTGGTCTGAAGATTTGATTTACCCAAACTTTATGACCTGAAGAGCCACATCAAATTGGAAAACTAAATCGTCTCAACAAATAATTATAGCAGGCCTAACAGGTTTCTTGTATCTACCTGAAAAACATTCCATTACAGTTAATCTGATAATAATAGCACTTTATATTGTCAAGCTCTTAGTTTTATCATTCACAGGCCAAATCTGCCTTTGCAAAGTCACACTTACCAAAGTCCCCAAATCTAACCTAGATATTGAGTCCAAATCACGGAACATATATGAGGTCTCATTTGACCCTTTCTGAATCAGACCATACCAAGTGTTCCTGACAACTCACATTGCCATAAAGTGCCACATTAGAGAAACATGGACGTTCGCAGCCCACAACAAAGAAGATTCCCATACAAGCCTATAACCCAGTGGACAGACACTTTCTTTTCATCATGAAGTCAGCATAATAACACTGCCAACACAACACTGACAAAGCTCCTCTACAACTTGCTTAGATGGGAATTTTACCTTCTCTTAGAAAGCCAACACTTGAAAGAAGTACACTGTGAACTTCACCTTTGGTAAATGATTGTTACCTTTTCATACTACACTGGTCCTTTGGGATTAAAATGGTATTTACAGCTGAATGAAAACTAGGCAACAGAAACATGGAAAACAGCATAGTGGTACAGGCCAAACATACCGTGTGTAGGATTGACCAAACAATGCTGAGGTAATCTTGGTGGCTAAATGTTTAATGTACTTGATCATATTTACATATATTATCCAACTATAGCTCAGATTATACTCTTTCCCTGTTACTTTTTTTTTTTATAACATCTCTCCTAATACCCCAGCCAAGAGGTATTATCCTGACTACAAATAGCCCAGATTCCCAAACTGGGCTGACCTAGTCCAGAAAAAATATTTTATTTCCAGATCTGATTACTGCCCAAAGTGTTATCCTGCCCACCTTATTATTAAAAGCATTATTCAACCTTATTAATATCCTATTATCAACTTGACCATGCTCCCCAGAATGGACCTTCATTAAAGCAAGCTTCTCACAAACCTGGGACTCCACTCTCATTTCAAAAATAAATAGATAAATAAATAATAAGCCACAGATCTAAATTTGGATTAGCCCCAAATTATTGTTCATTTTGATCAAAACATATTAGATCCTAACAAAATTAGGTTAAATAATCTGAAATACATAATGAACCTTTCAGGTGTGTTCTTCCTAACTCTGCTCACAACTGAAAGGGAACAGAAATGTAGCAACTTCTTCTTCAACCTGACTCAGACCACTACCCCCTTAGAATATGGTTGAGTCTGTGCCCATGGCCCAGCCAATGGAGAGCAAGTCATGCAACTCCTGATCCAGTCAGATTGCCCATTTTAGTCTAAACTCATCTGGATTAAATATATTGTTTCAAAATAAGTCTCCCATTCATGTGTTCAAACTAGGAGTCACACTTATAATGAGCTCCAGCAACTGAGAATCTGATAATAGTAATACAGTTATAAATATACCATGAGAATAATTGTTCTTGTTTTAAATGGAACAAAAAGAGGGAAACTGAAGTGGAAATTTCCTCCTGCTTTGATTTCTACTTTACATGTAAATGAATCATTACATTAAATATAACAATTTTTATGTAATATTATATTTCTATATTTCCAGATTCAAAGGTGACAGAATCTACGTGATCTAAATTTAGAAAATCTGTCACCGCACAAACATCAAAACCATAAAGCTGGACTCTGGTAATGGGGAATGTACCCCTTAAAAATACTTCTTTTATGTGGCTGACCTCAATATTTTGCTTGAAAAATTTATGCATGCAATAGCTCTATGGAACACTCACACCAAAATGATATCTCCAGTCTAAGCAATAACAATATGAAAGTTTCAGTGCCAAGTTCTGGAGGGATTTAACCTTAGTTTTTCTGAACTGGGGGACAATGAGTACAGTGGAGGTTAAGGATGAGGTTCCTTATTGAAAAAAGGATAACTGATCAGGAGTCTGTATTCAGGACAATGAACCTTCCAGTTCCCTGGTCCCTTTGAATCTGAGGAAACTGTTTCCAAGATTTATACTATCCCAGAGAAGAGGCTGAGGGTTATTCTTTGGGGAAATGACTAACCTACAAGAAAAGATACTGAAATTAAAATTTGGAGATCCCCAAACAAAATAGCCTGATGACCCTGCCCTATGAGAGATGCAGCCCTGCCCAAACAGTGAGTTTTCCATTCTTAATATAGATGGAGATGAAAGTTAGCAGACCCTTGAGGCATACCTCTCACAGAAGGCAGAGACTAAAGCAAGCAACAAAGGAATGTGGATGACACAGACACAATGAAGGGAGAAGCAAAGCTGAAAGACAAAACTATTATTATAAACAGCAAGAGAACAAAATATTACTACATGAGAGAAAGACAGAGCAAGAGAGGGAGGAGAAGAGATTCAGAGACACAAAAAAAAACCCCTGAGAAATTAAAAAAATATGATGGCACATAATTACAAAACAACATTAATAAAGATTCAAGCATAACACTGAGAAAACCTTCAACAAACAAGAATATAAAGACAGTGTATTGGGAAATAATGGTGAAAAGATGTGAATATAAGAGGATTTTTCAAGGTAGTCCAACTTTTGAATAATACAAGTTATAGAGAGAACAGAAAAAATAGGGGAAGAATTTACCAAGGAAATAATTCAAGAGCGTTTCCCAGGTAACAAAGTCATGAACTTAGAAATTGAAAGGGCCCACAGAGTGACCGAAAACTTAAATTCAAAAGACCTCTATCAGGGCATGTAATCACAAAACATCAAGACACCAAGGAGAAAGAGAATATTCTAAAAGCTTCTAGAGAGAAGTTAAAGAGGACATACAAAGAATTAGGTATTAAAATGGAAAAGAAATTTCAGCAACAACATTGAAAGCTAGAAGACAATGGAAAAACAACTTCAAAATTGTGAAGAAAAAATTATTTCCAACACATTTTCATACCAAACCAAGCCAGCTATCAAATGTGAGCACAGAATAAAAAGCATTTTCAATTATGAGAGGTTTTTGAAACTTTATCTTCTATGAATTATTTCTTGGGAAACTACTGAAGAATACGTTCCATTCAAAAAAGTTTAATAAATCAATAAAGATAAAAACATAGGGTCCAGGAAACAGGGATTCTAACTCAAGTTCAAGGCGAAGATGGTTTCTAGGATAACAAATGGCGATGGTGTATAGAAAGCCTAGAGAAAGCTCCAGGAAGAATGTGTACAAGAAAAAAGTTGTAACAGATAGATTTTCTGATGTTTCTGACCATAATAAAGGTGTTTTAGAGTCCTTTCCAGGAATTTATGTTGAAAATATTGATGACTTTGTAGAAATCTAATCAAATAATTAAAAACTCAAGAAATAGAAATAGAAATATATTGACTAACATAGGCATGATAAGTAGAGCCATAAAGATGAAACACCTACAATTGTGTAAGTAGTTACTTTTGTGAAATGAGCCTTGAGAGAATTAGAATTCTACAATTATTTGAGTTGCCAACTATATACTGTAGTAACTTTTTTTTTTCTTAATCCAAAAAGAATGTATTGACTCTTGTAACTAGAAATCCAGCATTATTTAGCTGCAGGTATGGCTGGATCTAGGATTTTTTTTTTAAGTTGCTTTTAGTCTCTTGGCTATGCTTTATTCTTTTTTTTTTTTTAACACACACACACACTGTATTTTATTCTTACAAAAGATAAATAAACTGACACCAAGCATTGTAAATGGATGACCACAACAAAAGCAACAATGATTGCAATTACCAAACACAAAACACACTCATTCTATGTCATAATATTGACATTCAGTCCAGTGATCCTCCACTGTAACAGCTCCTTTACTTTGCAGTGAAAATTGATTTGTATATTTTTTACCTCTTTTAAAAAGGACTATTAATGCACGTAATCTTCAAGGCTCATGTCCACTTCCTGAAATTTATCTTAGGGAAAAAAATCAAAGGTAAACACAAAAGTACACCTACAGCTATGTTCATTATAGCACTGTTTATTATAGTAGGAAACAGAAAATAAACAAAATGCCCAGAAATAGATTAGTTAGATATATGTCCTGATATGTTATTGAATACCAGTACTAAATATGAAGCTGCAGATACTTTTCGATATTGAACATTTTCACAATATATTAATAAGTAAAAATGGTATGCACATGATCCTATCTTTTATAAATAAGAAAAAGACACATGGAAAAAGTTTGGTAGAAACTTAATGAATGAACAATGACATTAATCATCATGAATTCTGGGTGAAAGGAGTACAGAGACTTCTTTTTTCAAGCCACTTTGTTTCTCTTTAACCTCACACTAAAAATATGGTAGTGGATTAGAAAAATGGTAACAACATTTTGCAGCTCCTCTTATCAAAAGATGAAGTCTATTTCCTCACCCCTTGAATCTAAGCTGGCCTTGTGACCTGCTTTCACCAATAGAATGTGGCAAAGGTACACTGTGTCAGTTCTGAATCTAGGCCTTGCTGGGAAGGATATTTTTCGTCTACCAATTCAGGTGCTTGGGGGGTCTACAAATTAATTGACAACAAACAGATTAACAAGAGAATAACTTAATTCACAGGCATGTGGGATCATCCCGTAAGGAATGGATCACCAAACAGCTAGGAGTAAAGGTTTGTATACCAGCTTAATAGGGGAAGGAGGGAGAGACAGAGCTTCTTTGGAAAAACTATAGGCTTCTAGGAGGAAAAAATGGAAGATATGGAAGCTTCTGATAAAGTTTATTTAGGAATTTCTCATCCCGGTGCTAATGGTCAGTCTCCTTCCTGACTGGAAACTCCCTCAGAGAGGGGATTTATAGCAGTTTCATTCTCAGAAAGCTTTGCCTTTAATCAGATAAGCGAGGCTCAGCAAAGGCTTCCTCCTGTATCTGCTGTATCTCAAATGTCTTCGGTTTAAAGTAATCTCTATACCATTCTGGTGGATTTGGGTCCTTTCAGCCTCAAGACAATGTGCAGTTTCTGCTCTCCCATTCCTACTCTCTCATGCTTGCAAGCTGGTCCCCATGCAACAAGCCTGGTGGAGAATGACCGCGCAAGGAGAGAGCCCCTGCCATCCTAGCCGTCCAAGCTGAGGCTCCCAAACCAGGTAGTCCCAGCTCCCCAGTAGCTGAACTCAGACTCACCAGCCAGGCCAGCTGACCACCAACAAGGCCCAGACAAGAACCACCAGCTGAGTCCAGCCTAAATTGCCAACCTACGGGAACATCATTGCTTTAAGCCACTACGTTTTGGGGTGGCTTGCTGTGTAGCAATAGACACCTGATAGAGAAATATATTGTTTTCAAGAAAATATGGCAATAAATGATTTACTAAAAACAACAAATGGTTGTTTAACCACAAAAGCTAAATAATTGGTGACATGAAAAAAATCGTCTCAAAATGATGGACAAGAAATGTATTAAGATCTTTCCTGGTTGTCTGTCTCTATATGAGGAGAATAAGAGATGACATGAAAGCCAATAAAAGGGGACCTTTCCCTATATGCAAGGCATAATAATTAATGTGAGGGCTTTACTTTACCCACTAGGAATTACAGAGTCAAACAGCTTAGCAGGGATCCCAGAAATACTGAACAGCATTTCAGTACAAATTTGAACAATGTATCTGATAGGCCAAAAGAAGCTAAATCATAAGAGTAAAGTCCTTAGATACTGAAACAGGAAGCGATAGAGATTGCCAACAGCATGCACTGAGTTTGCCCTCAGCTGCTATGACTCAAAGGGGTCATTACCGGGAAGAGCACTGTTTCTCAGCCTTGGGTTTCACATAGAGATTACTAGCTTGCTCTTCTATTTCTATTATTACCACTACATACCCCAGCCATTACTGTTATGTAGGATTGGACAACTTGGTGTACTGATGGGGTTTTAAGCCTTTCCTAGATGCATCTGGCATTAAAAACCGCCAGTTGGGATAGGAAACTAGATGGGAAAGGAAAGCCATTTCTCCTCCCCTGTTGCACTTTGAATCACATCACTACTCAATCAAGATCCTAGGAACCAGCTGACTGTTTTAAAAAAAAAAAAAAGAGAGATAAAGTGAGTTTTCTTTTTCCTGATTTCTGCAACAGAGATTCCTAGAAGCATATTATGTATGCAAAATACACTGTGTTACAAAGTTGGTACTTCTGTTCCTTGGGAGAGCCATTTAGCATTATTTTGTTTTGTCATTTGTGTGTGTGTGAGAGAGATCCAGTTTTACTTTACAGGGATATATGGGATTAGTCCCAATCGTTTCTGTTTCAATGCAGGGCAGTTGTTGAAAATCTAGTTGGTCCCTGAAATGGCACACAACATCTTCTGGTGGTGAGGATGAGATACTTTTATTGATAAGGCTTCTTTCTAAGAAAGCATCACACAGTAACCAAAAACTATACTGAGTAACAGTATGAAATACAAAACTGTGTCTACCCTATAATTATATCATCTAAAGATTACATATGGGCGTGTACAAAAGCTGCAGATATTCTTAAAAATATAAATGTTAATCTATTAGTGAATAATTTTGTTTTAAATTTGTTTTTGATAGTGTTGGTACAATACATATTTCCTTCAAAAAAAATTCTTTAAGTAGCCAAACAATAACAAGGATATAAAACCTCTCAAATACTTAAACACTTTATTGCAGATTCTGACTTAATGTATCAAATTACTGCTTTGAGACATATTGAAAGTCTTAGTGCTAGTCTCTTTCTGAAATTCAAATGCTTTTATTCTATCCTGAAGCAAACAGATAAAGAACTCTTAAAAATCCAAGGGGCCTGAATATGTGCTACAATAAGTTTCTATAAGTACTCGCTTCATCTAAGTCTAGGAAAAGTAATGAATATTCAAGATTCAGGGAACAGGTATGTAAATTTTACAAATTAGATTAACAGCTTGACGAGGGCACCATTTTTTAAACTGCAAATTTCTGCTGCCTCAAGTCTATAATATTCCTTCTGGGGGCTGACAGTAGCCTATAAAGCAATGATCAACAGAGAGGAATGACTTCTTATAAATGTGCAGTTTTTATTATAGGAATCAAGAAGTTTTATAATTACTTCTATACATGTACTTTAACTAATGGTACTAATGATAAGCCTCACCTTAAACAGTTTTCATCTTCTTTCTTAATTATGTCATATTCAAGTTCCTGAGTCTTTCGCTCTGCATTACTTGCAAGGTCTGAAAGTATAATGTTGAGTACTAAATCCCCAAGCTATCTCTTGTAAAAAATTCATACTTACAGTAATAATAGCTACTATCATTGAGAGTGTGTAAAGTACTCTATCACGCATGTTACATGTCTCACTACAACATTGTGAGATAGCTATTACTCCCATATAATAAACATGATGTACATGAAAATTCAACCTTAGAAAAGTTAAATAATTCACCCAAGAACAAACAAGTAGTAAATGGTAAAATCAGAATTTAAACCAAGTATAACTCTATATTAATTTTATTATATCACCTCCATTGGAAAACCTCTCATCTCTTCAAGCAATTCAAATCCACAGATACTGCATTAAACAGTTGAGAAAATCAATTCACCCATGATCCCACGATTTGACCTCTACCCACAAGTAGAATGGTACTTTGTCTTGGTTGCCTAGGACAGTCCCATGTTATGCCTGTGGTCTCTCTGTAATTATTAGTTGTGGCTTATTTCATTCTCAGAGGTATTCCAGTTAGGGTAACAAACTTAATAGTCACCCTACTCATGAGAGCTACTTTTTTATATGTCAATAACTGAGTGCATCTCAATAAAAATTAATTTCACAGTGATGTCGGTAAGGCTATATATGGAGGATTCTGTTTCATGTAGCAAGGCAGACCAAATATCCTGACTCACTTGATGGGGGAAAAAAAGCCAGATTAAAGTAGTTTTAAAGTCTTTCTTCATAAAAGTTGGTCTTTGCCTTGAGGACATTAGTCAAACAAGGTGAATTTGGGTTTCCATGTTTCACAGAAAACAAAGGACACTAGACAAAGCCCAAGGTCTGCCAAAACAGAACATTTAATGGAGCGAGACCTTCCCTGAAGCTGGGGAAACAAAGGGCTACCATTCAGTATTGAATAGAAATAAACTGCTCTACCAGAGTGTAAGGAAAACTTAAAAGAAACTTGATGCTGAGGATTTTATACCTCAGGTGGTGTCCGCATGGGTTTCCAGCTTGAATTCATGCTACCTTAATTTAAAGTGGTCACAGAGTAGAGAAATGAGAGAAATGGTATAAATCTTCTTTAGAGAAACGCACCTCCAAAACAAACCTGTAAAGATTTCCACAGACAAAGTTCTAAGAAATGTGAGATCAAAGTAAAAAATCCTAAAACATGCAAGAAAACAAGGCACCATGAGAGGACGTCAACAGAAACGACCACAGAATCAGACACAAAAGTCATCTAATATTATAATTATCAAAATAGAATATGAAAGAAATATAATTAGTTTGTTCTTAAAATGAAGAAAAATATAAACGATATCAAAAGACTAAAATAATGACTAGCAAACTTGAGAAAAAATTTTAAAAGAACTTCTAGAAATAACAGTTGAAATCTAAAAACTCAGACATATTACAAAGCTATAGTGATCAGCGTAGTGTAACGGTAGCATAGAGTTTAAAAAATCAATAGGAACAGAATAGAGCACCCAAAATATATGGAATAGAGAGATCATACATATATGGGCACTTGATAAATGAAAAAGATGGCACTGCAAAGCAGTGGGGGAAAAACAGATTTTTCCCCAAAAAATGATAGTAGGACAATTAGGTGTACACATAGAAAAAAGTAAACCTGACTCCTACTTTATACTATAATAAAAAAAAAAATCTATTCCAACTGTTTTAAATATCTAAATGTAAAAGGCAAACTGTAAAGATTGTGTAGGATAACACAGAAGATTATCTTTATGACCTCAAGATAAAGAAGGTGTATATTCCAGGGATAGGGGATGGGGTGAGGAGCCTCTGACTTCAAGGGTCCAGCTTACATTTCAACCAGCAGTCATGTCCTCTCAATGACGTCCTCCAACACGCCCCTCATCATGAATGGCTCTTACAATCTTACATGCCCCCCTCTTTCACAATGTGCTGAGTGGTCAGCAAGGGGTTTCACTGTGGCTCGTTTGGCAGTTATCTGGCTGCACTGGAGGCAGATATCACAGCAACAGTATAGGCACACGCAAGAGAAAACACAGATTAAGATATTGATTCCCAAAATAAGTAACAATTTTTTCCACTAAAAGAGAGTCGGAAAATTCAAGCCGTCCACTCGTGTCCTCAAGTGATTTAATGAAAATGATACATTAGCAGACTCATCAGTTATGAGAATACAGTATCTATTCAGGAGTTCATCTGGTAAAAAATTAATAAACAGAAACCTCAATTAAACACAGTCAGTCAGGAGACCAGAAGGGGGAGCTCCCATGCCCTACAGTGATAGCAGAGCCCAACAGGAAGAAGAAAGACTTCTCTTCTTTCCTGGCAAGGACTTGGCTAATGAAAGGCCATGGGCTCATTGTTTCCTATAGCCCTCCCAATTTCCTTTTCCTCTCTATAAAAGCATTCTCCTTCCCTTGCTATGTAGGGACTTCTGCATGGCTCACCATGGTTGTAGACCTTGAATTGCAATTCTCTGCTGATCCAAATAAACCCATCTTTAACTGGAGAAATATCTGGCAGTCTACATGTTTTAGGTCAACATTTTGATGGTCTTTATGGGAACCAGAGATGACTCCTGAAGCCTCCAGGGCTGGTGAGCAAGCAGGTGCAGTACCCACAATTGAACTCGAGCTCAATGCTCTGACCCTGGAGTTTGGCAGCATGTCTTTCTCCTGGATACAAGCTCATGTCCTCTTTGCATTTGATGTTCTCCAGGCTTTATTTGGGATCTATTTTAAAGTTTCATCCTTTGTGGTTAAGGCCTTGTTCTGTATGCAAGTACTCATTTGGCACTTTGGTCTGATTCTGGGATCAGACTGTTTCAACGAAAGCTGGCTGAGACACCTTTAGCCCATTCCTTCAGGAAAAGGGTCTGCTTCACTGAAACAGCTGGTTTTTCAGCCTTTGACCCATTCCTTTGGATAGATGCTGTTCTATAGAAACTTGCTGAAAAGTCTCTGGCCTGGCTCCTCAGGGACCAAGCTGTTTCCTTAGAACTGGCTAGTATTAGCTTGCAGGCTGTTGGAGTTGCAAGCTGTTTGAATTGAGCTATTTGAGCTATAAGCTGTTCACGCTAATTGAAAATTTTTCTTTTACTCTAGAGAAAAACCTATGAGAAATATTTAGATAACTGAGAACAAGTTATCTAAATATTTTGAGGGAGCTCACCCACAGGGACTATGGCTGTTTGTGTTTAAAAATCAAGGTCCTTCCTCATGTGCATTTCTAACTAAATGGGCCTACCTGACCAAAGGAAATTTAGAATATCAATGGCCATTATGGGGAACTTTTGAAATCTCTAAACTTAATTTTCTTAAAACCAGATGGTTACAATAGCTCAAAAATTTCCATAACTGAATGGTATGTCTATTTCAAATGGTGTTTTGAAGCTTAAAAACATTACTGGGAGCTTAAAATTGCCTTTCTGCACAATAAGATCTTAAGGCTAACTGAGGCAAACAAACAAGTAAGGAAAAATAAAACAGCTCCTGAAGCCTCATGCTCTTCTTCCTTGGCTTCTTTGTCTCAGGCTCCACCTTCAGTGCCAATTTATTTCTCTCTCTTGGCCCCTTGTAGTCAGGCTCTGCCTCTAGTGCCATCTTCCTCCTCCCCTTCTATACCACCTACACCTCTTCTATACCTTGAGTTCCCCATACTAATTCTCTCACTGAACTTTCCCTTTCCTCTGAAACTCTCCCTACTCCCTTTTCCCCTGAACTTGTCAGAACCTGTCCCTTTAAAATTAAGCCTTCTGAGGATCCATAGGCTAAATCCTAATTTCTTACATTCCCTGAACTAAAGGTAAACTGTGAGCCATCGTCAAAGATTTCCCCAAATTAGCCAGAGATATATAGTCATTCAGACTTGTCAACCTGATTTTTATGACTTATATTAGCTAGTCTATATGCTTGTCAGTGAAGGGCAGGCTCAGCACTGTATGAAAACCACTAGTTGGGAAAATTCTGAAAGTTCTCTAGAATTACAGCTGGGAGATCAGCCAACTAACTTATTAAATGCTCAGGCTCAAGCAATAGCTAGGCAACTTCATCAAGTAATTCCTAGGGCTTCTCCAAAGCCTGCTGATTAAAATTCAGGCTTGTACACAAAAATCTGATGAACCTATTCATAACTACTATCATCAGCTTCTGTCATTGATGAAGTCCTTCACAACTGTTTAATGCTGACAGATCACCTCCTGACTCCTCCTAGTGATCCACAGGAAATTCCTCTGGGTAAGGCTGACTTCTCATGGCTCACTGACAGTTCTTATTTTAAAAGTGACAGTGGCAGGGCTTCCCTGGTGGCTCAGTGGTTAAGAATCCGCCTGTCAATGCAGGGGCCACGGGTTCGAGCCCTGGTCCAGGAAGATCCCACATGCAGTGGAGCAACTGAGCCCGTGAGCCACAAATACTGAGCCTGCACTCTAGAGCCCGCAAGCCACAACTACTGAAGCCCACGTGCCTAGAGCCTGTACTCTGCAGCAAGAGAAGCCACTGCAGTGAGAAGCCCGCACACCGCAACAGAAAGTAGCCCCCTCTCGCCACAGCTAGAGAAAGCCCGCGCACAGCAACAAAGACCCAACGCAGCCAAAAATAAAAAAAAAAAAAAAAAAAAAAGAATCATAAAAAAAATAATGACAATGGCAAATATTGTGCTGGGTATGCTACTGCAACTCCTTTTGATGTTGTTGAGGCAGGATCTTTACCTATGGCTACTTTGGCCCAACAGGCTGGATTGAATTATACACTCTTACACTGGCTTGTACTTCAGCCAGTGACAAAACTGCCAATATTTATACTGAAATTAAATACATTTTCAGAGTAGCTTATGTTTTTGGAATGTTGTGGAAGCAACGTGGCTTCCTTACTTCCAGTGGAAATAAAATTTTAAATGGTCCCTATGTTTAGAAATATTGGATGCAATACTTTTACCTGCTACTTTAGCTATTATTAACATTCCAGGGCATTCTAAACTTGACTCTCTGGAAGGTAAGGGAAACCACTTTGCTAACATCTCTGGAAGGAATACTGCAGTTAAAAGGACTAACAGCAGCCAAACCTCTGTCACGGTACAAAGGGATATTTCCCCAAATGATAACATGGAAAAACCGGCTAGAGAAGCCCAACAATTGGCCTCAGAAAAGGAAAAAAAGAAAGATTGGAAATTTAACAGTCGTTGGTTTGATAAAAAAAGAAAGCCCTGGTTTGGACCAAATGACAACCCAGTCCTGCTAGAGACTCTGACGTTACCATTGCTCACCACTACACATTCATTAAACCATTGGTCTACTGAAAAAATAATAGCATTCATGAAACAATATTGGTGGAAACATTAACAATGTTGCAAAAAGTGCCTAACTCACTTGTCTCATTTGCCCAAAGTACAACCCAGGGAAGCCTGTTCCTATGGCTCCCAGACATTATAAACTGCCTAATGGAGCATTCAAGTTCTGACAAATGGATTTCATACAACTTCTTCTATCTCACTGATATAAATATGCTTTAGTCACGGTCTATATGTTTTCACACTGGACTGAAGCCTTCCTTTGCAGACAGGCTACTGCCTCTTTCTGTGGCTAACATCCTTTTGAAATAGATTATCCCAACCTAGGGAACTCTTCTTGAACTTCACAGTGATCAAGGAAGCCATTTTACTGGCCAGGTACTTCTACAAGTCTGCACTGTTTCGCCGGTTTTACAACACTTTCACTGCACTTACCACCCTCAGTCCTCTGGATTAGTAGAACATGCTAACGGCATTGTTATTAAGCAAAAATAATATTAATTGGCAAAATTTGTGGAGGCCCTCCAAATACCTTGGCCTAAAGCATTGCCGTCTGTCCTTCTAAATCTTAGATCTACCCCCTTTATAACTCATAAATTTTCACCCTTTGAGATAGTCAGAAAATGCCAATACCTTGGCTCCTGCTTCTTTTGATCCACAACTGATAAAAGGAGAGACACTCCAGTATCGCAAAGGCCTAATTGCTTCTATTTAAAATAATCATGTTTTGAATGAGCAATCTTTCCACAGTGCACTCTTGGGAGATAAAGAACTTAAACGTCACACCTTGCAACCTGGAGATTTCGTCTACTGGAAAAGACACTTCTAGAAGAACTCTCTTCGACCTCACTGGAAAGGCCCCTATCAGGTACCACAAACCAACCATTGTGGCAACAAACTCCATGGAATAGACTCTTGTATTCACATGACACACCTAAAGAAAGCACCAAACCTGACTGGACCTGTATATCATCTGGTGACCAGAAAGTAAACCTCTTCCAGAATTGAAGCAGACAACATCTGATGAGACAGGTTTCCCAAGATACCCAAACCGAACCTGTTGGAAGTTTTTCACCAAAGCTTTGATGATGACATAATGCTTCAGATACTCTCCAATAGTCTATGATCTTGACTGCACACAGACTTTAGATAAAAAGTACCTGAGAGTTCTCCCTCCTTCTCTCTTTGTTACTGGAACATGACCTGAATAGGTTTCCAATTTGTGCACTTTCCCTTCAACGTGAGACACTACACCCAGGAAAGGTCCTTCCTGGCATTGAGAGACAAAAAACTGCTGAAACCAGAAAACCCGACCCTTGATCAGTGATGCTTTCAGAGAAAGATCCTGATTAAAATAGGGATATGTAAAAAATCAGTAAACAGAAACCTCAATTAAACAGAGTCAGAAGACCAAAAAGGGAGCTCTCATGCCCTGCAACAATAACAGGTACCAACGGGAAGAAGAAAGACTCCTCTTTTTTCCTGGCAAGGACTTTGTCAATGAAAAGCCATGGATTCTTTGTGTACTGTAGCCTCGCAACTTCGTTTTCTCCTCTATAAAAGCATTCTCCTTCCCTTGCTGTGGAGGGATTTTGCATGGTCTGCCATGGCTGCAGACCCGGAACTGCAATTCTCTGCTGATGCCAAATAAACCCATCTTTGCTGGAGAAATATCTGGCAGTCTATCTGTTTTGGGTCAACAATTTAAAAAACTATGTCTGATGATTTTTGAGATTGAAAAATTGTGATGGAACATAGCTCACATATGGTACTTATCACAATCTGCCAGCATAACACCTTTCCAAGGAAAGTGATCAAGAAGCACAAGTCAATGCTTACTGACTTTATAATACTATATAATGAAGGCAGAATATCTGACTTGTGCTAACTACCTTGTCTCTAGTACCAAAGACCTGGACTAGTTATTTTCAACTCACAGTTTAACAGATAATATCATATTTGAAGGTTTGTTCTACTTTTTTTTTAAAATTGGAGTATAGTTGCTTTACAATGTTGTGGTACAGTTTCTGCTGTACAATGAAGTGAATCAGCTATATGTATACATATATCCCCTCTCTCTTGGACCTCCCTCCTACCCACCCCCCCATCCCACCCACCTAGGTCATCACAGAGCACCGAGCTGAGCTCCCTATGCTATACAGCAGGTTCCCACTCGCTATCTATTTTACACGTGGTAGTGTATTTATGTCAATCCTAATCTCCCAATTTGTCCCACCCTCCCCTTCCCACCCTATGTCCACATGTCCGTTCTCTACGTCTGCATCTCTATTCCTGCCCTGCAAATAGGGTCATCTGTACCATTTTTCCCTCTTGTAATGTTGGTTGTTCTACTTTTACATCCTGAGGAGTTTAGAGAATATTTTTAGAGTCCTTAACAAAGATGACTTCACTATGGCTCATCAATACACGACTGCAAAGGATAGTATAAACTGCTAAGAACCCTGGGAAACATGTGGTTTAAAGAGAGTGAGCAACAAGGTTCACCAAGTCTCTCACTGTTTAACCTAGCAGTGAGTGTTCATCAAGAGAAGTCTGTCTGGGACTTCCCTGGTGGTGCAGTGGTTAAGAATCCACCTTCCAATTCAGGGGACACGGGTTTGAGCTCTGGTCCGGGAAGATCCCACATGCCGTGGAGCAACTAAACCCATGCACCACAACTATTGAGCCTGTGCTCTAGAGCCTGCAAGCCGCAACTACTGAAGCCCGCATGCCTAGAGTCCGTGCTCTGCAACAAGAGAAGCCACCATAATGAGAAGACCCTGCACCGCAACGAAGAGTAGCCCCCGCTCACCACAACTAGAGAAAGCCCACGCTCAGCAACAAAGACCCAACACAGCCAAAAATAAATTAAAAAATTTATTTTTTTTTTAAAAAAAGTGAAGTCTGTCTTGCTGAATTAAAAATAGAATGCTCGGGCTTCCCTGGTGGCGCAGTGGTTGAGAGTCTGCCTGCCAATGCAGGGGACGTGGGTTCGAGCCCTGGTCTGGGAAGATCCCACATGCCGCGGAGCAGCTGGGCCCGTGAGCCACAACTACTGAGCCTGCGCGTTTGGAGCCTGTGCTCCGCAACAAGAGAGGCCGCGACAGTGAGAGGCCCATGCACCGCGATGAAGAGTGGCCCCCGCTCGCCACAACTAGAGGAAGCCCTCGCACAGAAACGAAGACCCAACACAGCCAAAAATAAATAAAAAAAAAAAAAAAAAAAAGAAATAGAATGCTAACACTAGATCAAGAAACCTGAAGTCTCAGTTCACATAGCATTCTTGGTTTTCTCAAAGTCTAGCACAGTGCCTGGGAGGTATTCAATAAATACTTCTTGAATAAATATATAAATAATGAGTGAATGGAAGACTTTCTTTCTTCCTTTATCATCTCCACTTAGACAATGAAAAGAAATCAAAAACCTGGAATACTTTGTAGAACACACACACACACACACACACACACACATACACACACACACACTTAAAATCTTGAAAGTTCATATAGAAAAAAAAGAAGTTAGGGTCTATCTTTACCAGTTCTTTGATATTATATTACTTTTCCTGCATAATTTAGCACTTTCTAAAGTCCAATAGGCTGTCTGATGAAGCATTTCCAGTCAAGGTCTAGAGTGAAGATAGGTATGCAGGTTGAAAAGACTGACATTCCTTCTCTTTTGAACTAATTTTCAAACCTTAAGGGATAAATCCTCTAGAATTATACAGAAATGATTTTCAACTGCATGGCTTTGGGACTCACCAGAGTCTCAAAGAGAAGACAGAAATTACTATCCCCTGATTGTCACTGCTGAAATAAAACAACCCCCTAGGTAGAAAACAGAGATAGCCATATATTATTTTTTAATAATTTTGATATATAATTTACATACTAAAAAATTCTCCCATTTGAAGTATATGGATCAGTGGTTATTTAGTACACACACAGAGTTGTGCAACCATGACAACAATCTAAATTTAGATCATTTCATCACCTGAAAAAATACCCCATGCCCATTTGCAATCATTTCCCATATTCCATCCCATCCCACTTCCCACAGACCCAGGCAACCATTAATCTACTTTATATCTCTGTAGGTTTGCCTACTCTGGGCATTTCATACATGGAATCATACAATATGTGGTCATCTGTGACAGACTTCTTTTAATTAACACAGTGTTTGCAAGTTTCATCCATTTTGTGGCATGTTTCAAAAAAGGAACTTTCCTCCTTGTTATGGTTGAATAATATTCCACTGTATGAATATATTATGTTTTGTTTATCCATTCATCCGTTGATGGACAATTGGGTTGATTCCACTTTTTAATGACTATGAATAATACTGCTACAGACATTTTTGTACAAGTTTTTGTGTAGACATAAGTTTTCCTTTCTCTTGAGAATGTACTTAGGCATGGAACTGCTGGGACATAGGGTAACTCTATGTTTAAAATTTCCAAGGGCTGACAGCATATCTTCCTGAGTGGCTGTACCATTTTATATTTCCAACAGCAATTTCTCCACATGCTTGCCAACACTTGTTATTTTTTTTCCTTTTGATTATAGCCATGCTAATAGATGTGAAGTGACATCTCATTATGGTTTTGATTTGCATTCCCCTAATGGCTAATGATGTTGATCACCTTTCATGTGCTTATTAGTCATTCATATATCTTTTTAAAGAACTGTCTATTCATATCCTTTACCCAGTTTTAAACTGAATTGTCTTTTTATTATCGAGTTATGTGTTCTTTATATATTCTGCATTATCAGATACATAATTTAAAGTATTTTCTCCCATTCTATGAATTGTCTTTTCACTTTCTTGATGATATATTTTGTAGCACAGAAGTTTAATTTAAGGTAGGCAATTTAACTATTTTTCCTTTGTTCCTTGTGCTTTTGGTGTCATATCTGAGAAACCATTGCCTCAACCAAGGTCACAAAGATATATTACTATGTTTTCATCAATAATTGTATAGTTTTAGCTCTTATATTTAAGACTTTGATCCACCAGAGTTAATTTCTATATATGATGTAAGGTAGGGATCCAACTTTATCTTTTGCATATGGATATCCAGTTTCCAGCACATTTTCTTGAGAGGTCTATTCTTTCCCCCATTGAATTGTCTTGGCACCTTGTTGAAAATTAATTCACCAAAAATGTAAAGGTTTATTTATGGACTCTCAATTCTATTTCATTGACCTATATGTCTACCCTTATTCTAGCACCAAGCTGTCTTAATTAATATAGCTTTGTGGCAAGTTTTGAAATCAGGAACTGTGAGTCCTCCAGCATAGATTTTCTTTTTCAAGATTTTCTTGGCTAGTCTGGGCCTCTTTTATGCCATATGAATTTTATGATCAGCTTGGAAATATCTACAAAAAAGTACAGATGATATTTTCACAGAGATTTCATTGGATGTATAGATCAATTTTATAAGTATTGTCATTTTAACAATACTGACTCTATCAATCCATGAACAAGAGATGTCCTTCCATTTAGATATTTTGAAATTTCTTTCAGCAATGTTTTGTAGCTTTCAGTGTACAAGTATTACCATTATTTTGTTAAATTTCTTCCTACTTTATTATTTTTTATACTATTGTAAATGTAATTACTTAATTTTTTTCAGATTGTTCCTTGATAGTGTGTAGAAATAAAATTGATTTTGGCATATTTATTTTGTATTTTGCAAACTCACTGGATTTGTTGATCAGTTCAAACAGTTTTTAGTGGGTCCTTTGTGATTTTTCTATACACAAGATCATGTCACATGCAAATAGAAGTAGTTTTACTTCTTTCTTTCCAATTTGGATGCCTTTATTTCCTTTGTTGTAAATTTCCCTGGCTAGAATCCACGGTACAATACTGAATAGAAGCAGTGCAAGCAAATATCTTTGTCTTATTCCTAATAATTCCTTATTCCTAATAATATTCCCACTAAGGTGGGAAAGTATTTAGGCTTTCAACATGAAGCATGGTGTTAATTGTGGGTTTATTGTAGATAAGCTTTATTAGGATATATGTTACCTTCTATATCTAGTATAAGTTTTTTATCATGAAAAAATGTTGTGTCAGCAAATGCTTTTTCTCTGTCTAGTGAGATGACCATGTACTTTCTTTTTTTTTTTCTATTTATATGTTGATTTTTTTTTATGTTAAACCAACCTTGCATTATTGGGATAAATCCCACTTGGTCATGGTGTATAATCCTTTTAAGTTTCCATCAGGATCTTGTTCATCTCAACTGAAACCACAGCCTTAGGCAGCTGTGATACTGCTAGGATATTGCTACTACTTTCAGTAATATCCTGGGTGGAGGGCATTTCCACTGAACTGAGCTCTAAGTTAAATAAAACAGCCATATTATCCTGGAAATAGAGATTTTCCAGGAAGCTGCAAATCTGGGGAAAAAAATTTACTGTGCTCTGGGGATAGAATATTTAATAGAGCTCCAAAAGATGTCAGTCCTCACTGGTCACAAGGCTGCCAGCAACTACTATGCCACTGAGCTGGGAAAGGAGAGAGGATGGGAATAGCCCCAAGTTAAAACATTAAAGCCCATCCCATCTTACTTAACTTCAATAGTTTCTCTCATATAGATGCCTTACAGTTTGTTGTGTTTTGGGTTCATTTCCAGAGTTTTGAAATGGTTGTTTTTGTTGTTTTTGCCATATTTTCTTTGTTTCTGTGGGAGACTCAGTTCACTAAGGTCCCAACTGGTTCACTCTCCACCAGTCCAGAAGATGTACTATTGCCTGGCTTAAGAGGATGGTGTGTGTACAACTGGACACATGATAGTTGTTTTGAGTCACTGCAATGACTTTGCATAATATGTTGCAGAAATTCAGACTGGATCTGGACAGGGCCATTTTTCTTAACTCATTCAACAAATATTTATAACGTAGCTACTAAAATTCAATGAATAAGACTATCCCACCCTCAGCAAAGGTAAAGTCTAGTTGGAGCAGAGAAACTAGCGGTTATTGGGCATGTACTATTTGCCACTACTATTAGTCATATCACTATCTTAGAAAGTGGAAAAAGAAAAAAAATGGTAGAATCTTACCTAAAAGGCAATACCTTAAGTTGAGTCATGAAGGATGAATAGAACATTTCTAACTGAACCCAGTGCAGGAGAACATCCCTTGGTAGAAAGAACATGGACTTCAGAGAATAAAAGATCACACTCAATAAGGGATTTTTGTTGAAGACCTGATGGTTCTTGCCTAATTAGTGTAACCCAACTCAACAGAGTGAAGAAAAAATATTATTTTTTTAACTGAATAACTAAATCTTCACTTGACCAAGTTTTTAATCACTGATAAATACTTTAAAGGAAACAAAGATAAGTTTATCATTATTACATAAACCTAAGAATTTCACAGCAATTAGGAGATGACGACTGGCTATATAAGCTATGCTATGTTGTCATAGTCAACTTCAGAGTCTGTAAGTAAGTATATGAGTACCTGTTTATTTCTGAGAAATCAAAAACTAAAACATATTAAATTCCTAAAAAATGATTAGATACAATTTTTCTTGAAAAATAATGTGGGAGGAAGAAAAATAAGAAAATCAGTTTGGTTTTGACCTTCCATCATACACAGTCTGAGCTGCTCTGGTTAATGAAGACATTACCCAATTGGAAAAATAGGTGAAAGAAGCTCTTGACTTATTAGAGCTGGAGTGACTTCATGTGGGAGTTTCAAGGAAGATTTCGAAATGCCAAATGTATCCTTGCCATCAGCTGTCATGGCATGGTGTGCAGCTCAGGAAAGATAAGTGGATCCTGCAAACTGGCATTTGGACCAAAGCTGCCTTTGGTAAACATAAATCAGAAGACAAGTTTCATAAGACTTGAAAGTCATGTGGCAATATTTTCAATTGCTGCCAGTCCTACTACCTTCTTACCTCAAAAGCATGAAACCAATTCCAAATGAAAAAAACTTTCAAGGCATGTCAATAGCTGGTAGCAAAAAATGCTGTGCTATAATTTTGAATACGATAAATATCCACCTAGCTAAGGGTAAAAGTCCAGAGTCAAACAAAATGCTCACTATGCCAGCTAGAATGTCTATGGTGATAAATGACAAAATATATAACCATATAGGTCTTAAAGGATAAGGGCATTTATTATGTCACATAAAAAGAATCTGGAGAGGGCTTCCCTGGTGGCGCAGTGGTTGAGAATCTGCCTGCCAATGCAGGGGACACGGGTTCGAGCCCTGGTCTGGGAAGATCCCACTTGCCGCAGAGCAACTAGGCCCGTGAGCCACAATTACTGAGCCTGTGCTCCGCAACAAGAGAGGCCGCGATAGTGAGAGTCCCGCACACCGCGATGAAGAGTGGCCCCCACTTGCCGCAACTAGAGAAAGCCCTCGCAAAGAAACGAAGACCCAACACAGCCATAAAAATAATTAATTAATTAATTTAAAAAAAAAAAAGAATCTGGAGAGAGATTGGTCCAGAGTTGGTTAATTTAGTGGCGTAATGACATAATCAAAGACCTGAGTGCCCTCTCTCCATTTTGTCAGCCTCAAAGTGTTGCTTTCATCTGCAAGTTTGACACATCAAGATAACAAGATGGCTACCATCACTCCAGGCATCAACCCAGCAAACAATCACATCCAAAGTCCAGAAGGTGGAGTTACTTTACACAAGCGTCTATCAGGGAGGGAAGACTAGAACAGCTGTATATGACTGCACAGATGGTACCTCAGAACCCCAGAGAGACGGTCACATAAACAGTAATGAGTATGGACCCTGTAGAGACGACCATTATTTTTAACAGCCACAAAAATACTGTAAACAGCTACAATAATATTTAATTATTTGAGGCTAAATTAATTCTGATACAATGTTAAGCCTGTATATATCTTTAAATATTTTAAAGGGACAAAAACCATGTGTGGAAGTTGTAGGTAGAAATATATAGTAATTGGGACTTCCCTGGCGGTCCAGTGGTTAAGACTTCACCTTCCAGTGCAGGGGGTGCAGGTTCAATCCCTGGTCGGGGAGCTAAGATCCCACATGCATCCCGGCCAAAAAACCAAAACATTAAACAGAAGCAATATTGTAACGAATTCAATAAAGACCAAAAAAAAAAAAAAAGAAGAAATGTATAGTAATTGGTCATTTTAAGTTTCACACATTGCTTCAAGTTTTTCAAATCCAACAATTCCAGCACTTGCTTTTTACCCCTAGAGAGTGTCTGAAAGTAAACATAATTTGTTCTATAATTTCAAGTCTTCTTTATAGAATAAAATAAGATTAGCAGCTCCATTTTTCCTAACATGGCATTAAACCACCTTTCAATTATCACCCTTAAATCAAAAATACTCCTAAATGCCAACTCATAAAAATTTGACAAGTCACTTCATTATTCAGGTTGTTCTTAAAGTGACAAACAGTGGTCTCTGTGAGAGAATACACATGTTCTCTCATAAAAACTATTTTAATGGTCTCAGCCACTCATTTCACAGAAAATATTTTCACTCCTGCTGCTGTGTAACTTCAGTCACAGCCAACCCCAAGTATTTAAACGCAAAGGACATGCTGAAATGAACTATTTATTAACTAAAGTACATTATCAACCTTATCCACTCCTCCCCTAGATTACTAATTTGATGTTACTTCAAAAGACAGAGCCTCATCGTTATTGGTGGCTTGTCTAGGACTTAATAAGCACATAAACTTAGACAACCATGACAGTCATTCCAGCCTCATAAAATATAACTTTTATGACTGCTATTTAGGTACACCCAGCCCTCAGCATGACTTGCATATTTACTTTACAAAGAATGATACCAATCATGCTGAGTTTCAACATACCAATATAAGCGTGGAGTCCATACTTTATTCTGAGTTGACATTAATGCTAGGGCCAGATGTATGAATTTCTGTCATGGGCACATGACACGGTATTCCCAATTCAACCAAAAGAGAATGAGTTTCAATTCAGGGTTTGGGTTTTTTTGCTTATTTGTTTTAAGCAAGAAAGAGATGTAAATGAGATGAGTGCCGATTCTTGTGTTCGAATATTGGCAAGGATCTCCAATCCGAAGGCAGTAAAGAGGGTTAGTGGACCCCGTTCAGTAACAGGAAACCAGAGGGGAAAATTGCAGTAAATGAGCCCAACCAGCATGTTGGTTCATTTCATCTTTCAGAGCAGAACTTTTAGAAATACTTTTCTACTTAGTATATGCTCTAGCGCTGGCATTCCCATTTCTCTCACCACCTGCCCTTATTCTAAACATGTAATCTATCATTTTAAAAATAATGTTGCATTGAGAAAACCTCAGAAAGTCTCCAGTAGAGTAAAATAACTCTAACTGTGGCAACTGTCTGATTTTAAAAGGCCTTACTGTATGTTATTCTGTGTCACATAATAGTCACGTTGCTATACTGATAACAAGTCTTTTCAGAGATTTAATGGCTTTCCCCAAAACCTCCTCCCCATTTCTCTGTACCACCTGGGGAGAATGTACATTTCCCAATGCCTTTTCCTCATTCCCCCACCAAGAAACGAAGAGCTTCTGTGGGATCCCACCCAATTTTAGAACTCACCTTTCAATGAGAATGCCAGAATTAGATTTCACCTGAACCCCAGATTTCAGAAGGACTTATTAATGATGTGCTCACATGGAAAGATCCAGAAGTGAAGAGAACTCTTTGAAATGAGGCCAAGAAGAACTGAGGATCCTGGCCTGCTTTTAACCTTTCTAGTTCCATGTGTGCCCCCAGATCCAAAATCTTTCGTATCTTAGTAAATGAAATACATCATATACATCTACAAATTGAGTCACTGACAGGCATATAAAAATTAAAATCAGGTATCTCGAAGTTAAGTCTGTTTCAATTTTTACTACTGGCATTCCTTTCTATCCCACTGATAACCAGAGTAAAGTTTTCATATGAGAGATGATTAAAAACACCAAAAAGATAAAAACTGTACAAAAATTAATGGTCTATATATGAAGCAAACTAAAATGTGATACCATTTTCGAGCAAGTGTTGGAGTGTTAAAAAAGAAAAAGAGAGAATGTTTTATCCTTGGCATCATGTTCCTTTGAGAGGCATGAAATTAATATCAATAGATTCCGTTTCTTTTCCTAAGGGCCCAAACGTAATACTTGGTTTTTACAGTGGACAACACTTACATACTCATACTATTGTAAAATCTATTTATTGGATTTTAATTTTTAGAATCAACCTGTGGACAAAGCATAGCGGACTTAGTAATAATCACATCTGAAAATAATATCTATACCTAGACCTCTAATGCTATACACAAAAACAAACTCCAAAAAAAGAAAAGATGACTACTTGAGATTTAAAAGACACCATTTATAAAACTAAAAACAAGTGGCAAACTAATGTGAACTATATTAAGGACTTCTCTAAAACAAAAGGAAAATTGATAATTGAATAGAAAAGATGAGAAAATGTTATGAACAGGTAATATACAGAAGAAATAAAAAAGAGAAAGAGTATCAAATTCATTGGCAATTATGTTAAGGCAAATTAAAACAATAATATGAAATCACTTCTGTCCTATCAAGTTGACAAAAATTAAGATGATTACTGTTATCCAGTATTAGTGAGGATATGGGGAATCGAGCAGTCTCATGCCTTGCAGGTGGGCATGTAAACTGGTAAAGCCCTTCTCAGAATAATAGGGCATTAACTAACACAGTTTACAATGTTCACACCCTTGGTCCTTTATTTCTACATATAGTTCTCTATACTAAAATATTATCCCACCTCGTAACAAAGATGTACGTAAAAAGATTGTCCTTGCACATTTTGTAACAGTAAACTTTGAAAACAACTTAACTATCCCTTAAACTGGTGAATGACTACATAAATTACAGGGCATTCATTTTATATGCATTAACCTGAAGAGATATTCCTGATATATTACCTGAACCAAAATAACAAATATCAGTGCAGTGTACATAATATGACTATATTTTTAATTTAAAAAAAAATTGAACTACCATCTATATGTATGTTCTAACAAGGAAATGTTTCCAAGCTCCTCTATTCATCATTAAAAAGTGCAAGTCATGATGCATTTATTTTTTGCTTGTAAGATACACAATTATATATTGATATTTATGTATATATATATAAAATTATACATGCAATACAATATAAATATATATAATATGTAAATAAACTGGAATGATATAGCCCAAATCAGGGTTTTTCTAGGTTAGTAAGGAAAGCATGAGGGAGAATCATAATTCTTTTTTACAAGAATGTACTCATTGGGCTTCCCTGGTGGCGCAGTGGTTGAGAGTCTGCCTGCCAATGCAGGGGACACGGGTTCGACCCCTGGTCTGGGAAGATCCCACATGCCGCGGAGCGGCTAGGCCCGTGAGCCACAATTACTGAGCCTGCGCGTCTGGAGCCTGTGCTCCGCAACAAGAGAGGCCGCGATAGTGAGAGGCCCGCGCACCGCGATGAAGAGTGGCCCCCGCTTGCCACAACTGGAGAAAGCCCTCGCACAGAAACGAAGACCCAACACAGACATAAATAAATAAATAAATAAATAAATAAACCCCCCCCAAAAAAAGAATGTACTCATTACTTTTTTACATAATAAGCAAAAAAGAATCAATTCTATGTAAATATAGACTGACAATAAAAACATTCTGAAAAATAAATGAAACAAACCAAGGATATGGGTGAAACAGGAAATAAACCAACCTGAACCACAGGGCCTCATCTCTCCATCTCCACGCCATCACTACTCAGATGGGTTAAGGGTAGTCACTTTTCTGCTTCTTACATTCTACATTGAAGGTTTAAAATGTAAAGGGTCAAGTCTTTCAAAAATGAATTCCCCCTACCTAAATTCATCTCAATAAATAATTATTCTTTTGAATTTGTCATTCTTCTTTTAAAAAATCATTTGATTTGCTGGCAATAAAATCCTGAACCAAGGGAAGACTAAAATGAAGCAGAATGTATCAATTTCTGAGGAAATGAAGGTGAGACTCCTGCCTCAATTCAATAATATCAATGATTACCAATAAAGAGATGACACTGAAACACTAGATTACCATAAGATAATGCTACAGTAAAAAGTACAGTGACCAAAATAGTAGATTTTATCAAATGGTTAAGGTAAAAAGATATACAATTTTCTTGGTTAACTGTTGAGCTTGAGCAAGACTTCTGAATATTTTGTGCATAATTCATTTAAGAATGAACAGACTATGTTCTGTTACAGTAAATAGGAGCACACCTCTAATCAGAGTAGTAGTCATCTTTGTGGTTTTTTAAAGTTTCAGATAGCTCAAGCTGTATCAAAGAATTATAAACATATTAACAAATCTGTAGTTGGCCGTTTTAAAAACAATGTGAAACTAGGGTATGTCTTAACCACAAAATGTCTGGGAATTGATGACACATTTTAGGAGCTTCCCTGATGGTCCAGGGTTTACGACTGCACTTCCACTGCAGGGGGCATAGGTTCTATCCCTGGTCGGGGAACTATGATCCTGCATGCCACGTGTGGCCAAAAAAAAAAAAAAAGAACCACACTCCACAAGTACAGAAACTTAAAGACAAGTTCTGCATCAGCCAAAGTGACCTGATATGTTTAGGTTAGATTAAGGTAAACACTCAGAAAATCTTCTCCAGTTTCATTCTAGTCAGGACAAATAACTCAAGTTCTACTCAGACTAGGTAGGGGAAAAGTTTCCAATATTTCTGATTGAATTTTAGCATAACAAAAATGGCCTTTTACTCAGATCTAGACATGGATCATAGAGATGAAAGTCATTATCTTGAAGACATCATCTGAAGCAGCCTCCTCCATTAAGAAAAGTGATGTGTTCTCATTCCTATTTTACAAATGAAGCAGCTTGAGTTTAAAAAAGAAGTTACATAGAAAAAATAGACTGAAAACCTGATCTTCCTACAGGAGCACTAATTGTTCCAATCTAGCATGTTAGTACTCTCATTCCAAATTCATTCTTGGTACTAATGTGCTTTGGCTGCACTGCTTGAGTTCACAAAATCATTAATACAGTTAGTGAATAACAAGATAGCACATAGGGACAGATGTGCAGTACAATCTATTTGAATTAATTTTGGCAGTCAGAATTTTCCCTTTCCAGACCTCCTTTCTAGTCTTCCCAAATCCCTGGATCTAGGGTTCATATAATTGATCCTGAGCCTTTATCTTTTATGTATATTTCTCTTGAGAGAAATCTATAAAATGATTAAGAAGAGAAACTATTTATTACAAAGACTAACATTAACTTTCCTTTCATCTAAGAATGTAATGTATTTCCTTCTCTTCCTTATAACTTTCCATCATTGGTTCTTGGAAATGATATGCTTGCCTAGGTAATTTGACTTTAAACTGCTCTATCAGAAAGGGTGAGTTTAATGGTAAGAAGATGTATATACAACTCTCTCGAGAATGTTTGGTTTTTTCTATTTCTCTTTTTTCGAGTTCTTATATGTTTTTAAAAAATCTTTTCTGAGTAATTCCACATGGTTTAAATGCTTAAAATCTAAAGAAATTCAAAGGAAGAAAACAGATTCTATTTCATATCAGATCAACAAGAAATGGTCTAGCTTTGGGCCATAAAAAAGCACATTGGGTTACCTGTTCTACCATTTTATAACAGCTCAGAGTCCCTAAAGAATGAAGATCTTGACTTTTATTGCCTTCTAATACAGAAGCAACTTTAATCTGTGGCTTTGATTAAACAAGGACAGCTAGAAACAATGACATAAGGCATGAGAGGCTGAAGCTGCTGAAATCTCGAGCACATTTATCATGTCCTAAAATAGATGAGCATAGAACAGATAATGCGTAGGAGACATGTCCATCTCAACCACGGAACTGAACTTAGTGAAGCTTGCCTGCTCTTGGGTGCAGTTCACTTTTGCTTTTACAGCTCAAATCCTGTCAGAATAAGGTTTCTCTGGAATTATGTCATAGATCATTATCTAGGCATTGGAAATCTTTAGTTGCTCAAAGGGTTTATGAAATTGGACCTGACCTTTACGATCTTTGAATCACTGAAATGTAAAGAAAAAAGTCTAGCTAATAAATTATAATTAAGAGTATTATATTTACACTCCATCATTCATTTTTCAAGGTATCTCTATATTTGTAATCCCATTGCATGAGTGGCTTAAGTACGACCATCTATACTTCACAGACAGGTCTAAAGTCACATGGATGGTGAAGGAAAATAGAGGATTTAAAACCCCAATCTCCTTACTTCTTTTCATTATTTTTTTTCTTGTTTTGGTTACCATTCCCCCCCAAAATAAAACAGAGGCCCAAAATGGAGACACTTAGGCTAGGCCATGCCACCAACTGGGGCTTAATACCTAACCTAATTGATGCTTTAATCTCCCCAAGGAATGTAGTCTTAAGTGGTCAGTCAGAATTTTCTGGTCAACACCAATGAGGTAATCTGTCACATGGGCCCTTTCCCGCCCCCCCCAAAGGAAGACGAGGTAGCACATCTAATAAAACCCTTTTGTCCCCAAAAGGAGATGACCTAACCTGAAATAATCTCTCTTTTTTTTTGGTCTTGTTTATGAATTCTCTGTCTTCCCTTTAAAAACCTCTCCCTTTCTGTAGACTTTCAAGCTCCCCTCTACTTGCCAAATGGGATGCTGCATGATTTATGAATCATTCAATAAAGCCAAAGAGACTTAAAATTTACTTGGTTGAATTTTGTTTTTTAACACAATGTATCTATTCCTAGTTTGGTTCTTTCTTTTTTTTGTTCCTTTGGTTCCCACATTGATACTCCTCATTTTGGTTCCCATACTTCTCTGGCTCAATGCAGACCATTTGGGGTTAAAATGCCTAATTCAATGCTTTGATAGAAAGCACTCAATAAATACAAATGAGTTTGAATTATTTATTCAGTCAGCAAGATTCACTGACTTTTGCCTATTGTCTGTGTGTCTCTACAAGAATATCTCTGACTGCTCTTTATTTCTGCCTGTTATAGGGATATTCATCTGAAACAGCAAGAAGGCATGCCTTTTTACAGAGTACACTACATGAAGAAAACCTCAATCCTTCCTTCAAACAGCGTCTTTCAAAAACATTTTTGAAAATATTATCTCTTATCCCTAGGCAATGAGACTGCGCTCTTGACTCTTGACTTGTCCAAATAGTTTGGAGTAAGAATTTCCATAGCAGACTCTCCATTGAAATGTAGACCAGGTTTATCCCAAAATGGACTCCAATTCTATCTACCTCAGGAAATGGAAATTAAAGAGAGAGAGGGAAAAAGCTTTTAAAAATTCACAGCATTAAATAATTCAAATGAAAGAGAGATCTATCTACTGCAAGTCCTAATTAAAGGAGTGGATTTCCATTTATAATTGTTGTGTTATTTTAATGAACACAAAAGGAAAGTGTTTATACCTCCTTATACCCAGGAGTTGAAAGTCTAGTTGAGGAGAGCTGGGGCCTTGGGGGGTGGGAGGGGGAGTAGTCACACTTCATTGAAACTGGAATATATGCATATGTGCATAAAAATTGGGGATTTACATTACAATTGACTTGATTCTCTTCTTTGATTTAATACTGGCAGATTTTTTTAAGGAACCTGAATACTCTTCAGATATTTTAGGTTTTGAGAAGTGGTTCTCCCATTGCATCAAAACCTAACAGATTTTTAAGGTTAATTTAAGTCTTTTGGATCATTGTAAATGATAAGAGGAGGAGTTGTACTGTGAGCCAACTCTCATCTATATTTTAACAGCACTTTAATATTTGAATACTTTTAAATCATACCTTTGCCAATTCTAATCAAGTTACCTTGAACCACTGTAGCCACTGCATTGACCGTGGCCTTCAAAGACAGCAAGTAAGTGTAGCTTTTCAAATAATACCTTCTAATCTATGCTCTGACTAAATTTACAATTTGTTCCTATATTTTCCTTTCAACACTGACAGAAAGCTCTCGTAGGCTTTCCTCGCTTACCACCCCCAGTTTCCTTCTACTCTTTACACATTCTTACGAAAAATATTTTAGCTGCCAAAGTATCCCTATTAGCGAAGACTTTAATAAAATTAATTATAAATGGTAACTTGAATAAAAGCCTTTTTTAAAAAGAAAGGATAACTTTCTATTTTACCCTGAATTTAAAGAAATCTGCTCTGTACCAGCATATCAGGGTTTTGGCAGCTCTTCTTCAAGTTATATTTAAATTTTAAAGGGAGAAAAATTCACCTTTAATGATATAGCATGGAAGCACTTCTGTGTAATCAAAAAGAAATTCATTTGTAAATGTGGAACTTGTTTGACAGAAGGAATCATTTCAACAAAGCAGGTTTGACCTGTAAAGAAATATCCAATCCTTCAGAACTATCTTCTAAAAATGCACAGACTGCATTCACTGTAGAGCAGCGGTCCCCAAACTTTTTGGCACCAGGGACCAGTTTCGTGGAAGACAATTTTTCCACTGATGGGGGCAGGGGGGCGGGGGGGTTGTGACGGTACAGGTGGTAATGCAGGCGATGGGGAGCATTGGGAGTGGCAGATGGAGCTTCCCTCACTAGCCCGCCGCTCACCTCCTGCTGTGCGGCCCAGTTCCTAACAGGCCGTGGACCGGTACCAGTCCACAGCCTGGGGGTTGGGAACCCCTGTTGTAGAGTTCAAACATGCCCTGAGCACAGAAACTGAGAATACTAATCTAACTTACAAATGTAGAGCTTAAGGAAGAAGTTTCACATTTTCTGCTGGAAAAGTCACTCTAGGGGTCAGGAAGTCCAGATTCTAATCCCTAACCTGCTAAAAAAAAACCTCTGATATTGGGCAAGTCTCTTCATTGGGCTGGCTCAGTTTCCTCACCAAAAAAGTGAAGTTTTTAAAAATACTTTTACAAACAGTCAATTTGTAAAAGTATTTAGAACTCTAGGGGCAAATTTCAAAGCAGGAAAGCCATACTTAAAGTGGTTTTTTTTTTTTTTTCCAACTGGCCACTTCATTTACTCAGCAAGGATACCTTCAGGTAATCTGTTAAGGATACAAAGTTGAATAAAACACACTTCCTGCTCTTCACAGTTTCACTACTGTAAAGGAAAGAGAAGTGAACAGTCATGGCAGCAAAGTAAGTGCTATAATCAAGGTATGAATGAGGAACAAAGATGAAAGATTTTCTCTTCCCGGATACATCATGGAAGTCTTTCTAGAAAAGATGGCAGCATTATATAATGCTTAAAACTGTGGACTCTGGGGCCATACAGCCTGGGTTCACATTATTACTTCACCACTTATGAGCTGGGTGTCCTTGAACTAGTCGTTTAACCTCTTTGTGCCTCAGTTTCCTCTTCTTTAAAATGGGGGCAATAATAGTACCTATTTCATAGAGTAGTTGTGAGGATCAAATGAATCAAAATATGTATGAGTGCTTAGAAAAGTACCTTGCTCATACTATGCATGTCAGGAAACCATTGATCAAAACCACCTGCCTTGGCCAGGCACGATAATAACCACTTGCCTGAGTTGTCTCACCACAGGAAGTCCCAATAAGGAACATGGTGCTGCTGCCAAAACTACCCAAGAGAATTCAGGAGGGGCCAAAAGAGGGAGGAGATGCCAGCCCATAATATGTCCTGCCAACCCCTCAGAAATCCTCGTGCTAGAAACCATCTTGACTGAGAGATGCACACACTTCCGTGAAGGCACTTGAATCAAACCACATATGGGCATAGGAAAGATGACTGACCGGAGACAATCCAGAAGGCTAATCCCACCACCATAAACCCTGAGACTGCAAGCCACGTGGCAGAGCAGTTCTCCTGGGTTCCCTTACCCTGCTGCTCTCTGCCCAGGTGCCCCTTCCCAATAAAGTCTTTTGCTTTGTCAGTATGTGTGTCTCCTCGGACAATTCCTTTCTGAGTGTTAGACAAGAGCCCACTCTAAGACCCTGAAAGGGGTCCCCCTTCTGGTAACGAACACATGTAAATTAGATTAGATGTTGGCCAAGAAGAAAAATATGTGGGGCATAGTGGGCAGAAGGAACAATAAGTATAAAGTAGATTTTTATATAAAGAAAAAGAATGGTGTGTTTAGGACATTTCAAAGAGTTTAACATAGCTGGAATATTGGGTACATCTGGAGGAGTGGGGAAAGATGGCCCTGGAGGGATGGACAGGCCATTTTATAAAGGCTTCATGCAACATGTTTAAAATAATTGAAAGATTTAAAGACTTATCTGGGCTTCTGTGAAAGGCCTTATAGGCACAAGAAATGTAGGTGTTAGATGTAGAAATTATGCCCCCCAAAATGTAGGTTTTATGTGTAGGAATTGTTTTTAAGTCTATATTTTAAACTGGCAGATAGGTAATAATTTCAGTAACTTGCACTGATAAGCACATAAGTAGATTGGTAGTTTCAATTTTCTCAAACAGTAAAACCTACATGGTTAACTTTGAATTTTAGTATTTTTATATCACTCCAAAGTTCTGTTTTAAATCTCAGAAAATTGTGAATGATAGACATAACCTGTGTCTATTTACACCAATATTTCATTCACACACTAATTGTATTTCCCGTTCATTTCTCCAAGTTTCTTTCTATGGGACTGTGAATGTTAGCCACAGAGGTATATAGCTCGATATATCAGGAAACCTGTCAGAAATGGCCAGAGGGAGAATTTAAGCTTAACACATATCTTAAATAATGATCCAGATATAGACCCTTTAAGGAACTGTGAGTTTGTGAGGAGAATTGTGAGATTCATTACCTACGTGCTAGTTATCATCTTATCAATACTTCAAATTTAGGATAGAACTACATCACATTTAGTTTTATCACATTTTTATGTAGTCAAGAAATAAAAAGCATGATCCACCTGTCAACACTCATGAAATATTCCAGGAATTTTTTGGGCACATCTAAAAATATCTTCAAGCCATAAACAAAAATATTCCTTGCTTGAATGGTGGTTAAACACAAAATCAGTACTCCTGAGGGAAAAGAATAAAAGGTCAAATCTCTGCCCAGGTGCTCTGAAATCTGAAAGCCAAGAAGAAAGATGAAGTGGATGAATTTTCTTGACTATTTGAGATGATGCTACCTACTTGATAAAAATTGAGAACCACTTTGGCAGGATGCAAAGATGTATCAACCTCTCCCCCAAATTTTTTTAAATTGAAAACAGACACTGTATGTTTGTATAAATGTATAAAATCCCTGCTGATATATCAAGTCATGTGGAAAATCCAAGCGGGTCTTTTCCCCTTCACCATGTCCTCTGCCAGAGAGCAGGGTCTTATTTTCAAATGGGCACCAGGAAATACACAGTTGACAAAAGCTCTACAGTGGCCCATAATATCTGTTTTGCATGTTTACTGCACTCACACAAAGAAAGCTTGGTGTTTACCATTCTAAACATCCAAAATTGTATGTCCACACAATCTTTGCCCTGGGCTAGACATGGTTCTCAGAATTTTGGAGATTACGGGGAAATATCTGGAAAGAAATGAGGAACAGAAATGTATTGTTTTCCCTAGACTAGCAGTTAATGTCTCAGGACAATTTTACATCACTAACAATTATTAACAACCAAAGAGAGCTTTGGTTTTGTAGGTGATATATAGTGATGTTTACTATACTAGACATTTTAAATATATTTATTTGATAATTTATTTGGAAATAGTCGTAATAACCCATGACAGGTTAAAACACATATTTTTATTAAAAGTAGCTTTATATTTGAAACATAGAAGTAGTGAGAAGAAAGGCATTGTCTTACATTTTTGAAATATCTTTTAATAAAAGGTTAATAGAAGACTACTGGATTCTCAATCTATTGCACTATGTTCTTTTGGTTAAAAGCTATGAAGCAAACCTTATACAGATATTTAGTTGGAAAGGGGAGGAGTATTTTAATAGCATTTTCAAATAATTTTGGGTATTACATTTTTATACTATATCCAAACTCAACAAACGGTAGTTTCTTCAAGTTTAGCTGCAATGTGAAATTCGGAGCCATCTCAATGAAAATTTCGTACTCTGTTATGGTAAAATCACTGATCTAGCTTGTGCTTTGAATGGGTCTTTTACCTATACATGGTTATGAATAACATGCTTTGGTCATTTGGAAAATATTGGTTCATGAGTTATGCATATCTCCCAAATGTCGGTACATTTTATCAGATAATATCAAAAAATCAAATTCATCAATATATTAGTGAGCTCATCAAAAAAAATCTTCAATTATTGGGAAACTATCAAGCTCACAATGACAAATACAACTTTTCTAAAATTCTAATTTTCACTTGAAGTCTCAAATTTCATCACTGGCAGTAAGTGCTGGGTGTTGTGTATTGAAGAAACAGCCTCACTTCATTCATTTTCATGGATTGCCATCCACTAAATGCACAAGTCTGAATAACCATAGTTTGTCTGTCCATAATTCTTTCAAGTAAAAATGATGTTTCATAAATAAGTGGCTACTTCAGCTGGCACGTCAATCACTCAAATGCTTTTTCTAAAGACAACTAGCATAGTTCATTGTGCTCTACGCAAACATTCCATTTTTAATACAAAATATTGAAAAGACATGTACTCAGGGATCAAATTTTAATAAAATTAATAATTTTTACTGCTTCGTTGACAGTCACTTTTTCTTATAATTGTACATGTATGGTGGTGGAGGATACAGTTTAAAGCCACTGCCTTGATTTGCAATTAAGGTGTCAGTAGTTTTACCATTCCTTTTGCACCATCAATGCAAATATCAGTTCAGTGAAAATGACAGATAACATCTTTTGAGAAGGTCTCAGAGACTCCAAGGGGTTTGTGGACTACAATTTAAGGACAGCTGTTCTAGTCCTTCTGTCCTTCAAATGATTCCTATAACCTCAAATCTCCCTAGTTTTCCCCAACATCTCTCCTGTCTATTTACAAAACCCATCAAGGTTGAAAGTGATAGCAGCCGATCCTAGCTTTCTCAGCTGCCTGAAATCCAGCAGAGCTGACTTCACCCCACCCTAACTGCTGGCAAGTAGATCATGAGACTGATCAGTAAACTAGTGGCTATTTTGATCTGTAACACATACTTCTGCAGAAACTACAAAACTAAACCATACCAAGAAAATGATTAAAGTTTCCACTTCTGGGTATATAATCAAAAATTTGAAAGCAGAATCTCAGAGAGTTATGTTCATACTCATGTTTATAGCAGCACTGTTCATAATAGCCAAGAGGTGAAAGCAACCCAAATGTCTATCCACAGAAGAATGGATAAACAAAATGTGGTATATACACACAATGGAATATTATTCAGCCTTTAAAAGGAAGGAAATCCCATCACATGCTACAACATGGTTGAGGACATTATGCTAAGTGAAATAAGCCAGTCACAAAAAGGTAAATACTGTAAATTCCATTTACATGAGGCATCTAAAGTAGTCAAATTCACAAAAACAGAAAGTATCAATAGAATGGTGGTTATCAGGGGTTGGGGGTGGGGGGAAGGGGAATTGTTTGGTGGGCATAAAGTTTCAGATTTGCACGATGAAAAAGTTCTGGAGATGTGTTTCACAACAATGCATGTACTTAACACTGCTAAACTGTACACATAAAAATGGCTGAGATGGTAAATTTTATGTTTTTTACCACAATAAAAAAGTCAATTATATTTCTATATACCAGCCATACACTAAATAATGTCCAATGTGTGTTTCCATTTATATAAAGTTCAAAAAGAGGCAAAACTGACCTAAAGTATTTAAGAAAGTATCTTTAGTAAAAGAAAAGAAAAGTACAGAAATAATTATCAATAAGGTCAGAATCAAGGTTATCTTTAGTGTGGAGAGAGGGCTTGTGATCAGAAAAGGACAGACAGTAGCTTCTGGCAGACTGGCAATGCTCTGTTTCCCAGCCTTTGTGGTAGAGACAGGGGTATTTGCATTATATCTATCTGTTAAGCATAAATCTATATATTACACATTTTCCTGTCTGTGTTATTTTTTACCACAACAAAAACAAAAAATTTAGGTAACAAAGAAACCGAGACACTGAGACCTTTTAAGTTTTCTGTCTTCACATAACTTATAAGTGGTAAAGCTGGAGAACTCAGGTCTCTGGACCACAGGTCCCATTTGTGTAGCTACTTGTAGAAATAAACTTTGAGTCATGAGAATTAAGGTCTGAAAGTAGTAGACTAGAGAAGCTCACAATGACATGTAAATAAAGATAATCCAAAATACAATTCCTGGGAGCCAAACAACAGCTCGGTTCAACAAGCGCTGGCTGAACATATAAAATGTGCAAGAGGGGGACCTTCAAGACAATGGAGGAGTAAGATGTGGAGATCACCTTCCTCCCCACAAATACATCAGAAATACATCTACAAGTGGAAGAACTCCTACAGAACACTTACTGAATGCTGGCAGAAGACCTCAGACTTCCCGAAAGGCAAGAAAATCCCCACATACCTGGGTAGGGAGAAAGAAAAAAGAAAAAAGAGAGACAAAAGAATAGGGACAGGACCTGCACCTCTGGGAGGGACCTGTGAAGGAGGAAAAGTTTCCACACACTAGGAAGCCCTCTCACTGGTGAGGATGTGATGGGTGGGGAGATCTAGAGCCACGGAGGAGAGCACAGCAACAGGGGTGCAGAGGGCAAAGCGGAGAGATTCCATCACAGAGGATCAGTGCCGACCAGCACTAACCAGACCTAGAGGCCTGTCTGCTTACCCGCCGGGGCGGGCGGGGCTGGGAGCTGAGGCTCGGGCTTCAGTCAGATCCCAGGGAGAGGACTGGGGTTGGCTGCGTGAAAACAGCCTGAGGTGGCTAGTACACCACAGCTAGCCGGGACTGAGTGCGGGAAAAAGTAGGGACCTGCCGAAGAGGCAAGAGACCATTATTTCGGGGTGCTCGAGGAGAGGGGATTCCTCCCCTGTCTACCCACAGAAGGCAGAGCACCGCCTAAATGAGCTCCAGAGATGGGTGCGAGCAGCGGCTGTCAGCTTGGACCCCAGAGACAGGCATGGAATGCTAACGCTGCTGCTGCAGCCACCACAGGTCACTATCAACACACACACACACACATGCACACACGCACACACAAACACACACACACACACCCCGGGAGCCTGTGCAGCCCGCCACTGCCAAGGTCCTGTGATCCAGGGACAAATTCCCCAAGACAACACACAATGCACCTCGGGCTGTTGCAACGTCATGCCACCCTCTGCCAACACAGGTTCGCCACACCTTCTAATTATAACGACTGTACCCTTCTCTCCCCCTGGCCTGAATGAACAAGAGCTCCTTAATCAGCTGCTACTTTAACCCCCTCCTAACTGGGTGGGTAACAGATGCCTGAGGGCGGCCTACACACAGAGGTGGGTCCAAAACCAAAGCTGACCCCAGGAGCTTTGAAAACAGAAGAGAAAGGGAAATTTCTCTGTGCAGCCTCAGGAGCAGCAGATTAAGTCCCCACAATCAACTTGATGTACCCTGCAACTGTGGAAATACCTGAATAGACAACGAACCATCCCAAAATTATTGAGGCGGTGGACTTTAGGAGCAACAGTAGACTTGGGGTTTGCTGTGTGCGACTGATTTGTTTCTGGTATTTATGTTTATCGTGTTTTAATTTTTAGTGCTTGTTATCACTGGTGGATTTCTTTATTGGTTTGGTTGTTCTCTTCTTTTTTTTTCTTTTTAACTATTATTATTTTTTATGTTAATAATTTTTTTTAATTTTTAATTTTGATTTTTGATTTTTTTACTTTTATTTTTATTTTTTTCTTTCTTTTTTTCTCCCTTTTCTTCTGAGCCATGTGGCTGACAGGGTCTTGGTGCTCTGGCCTGGAGTCAGACCTGAGCCTTTGAGGTGGGAGAGACAAGTTCAGGACACTGGAGCACCAGAGACCACCTGCCCAATGTAATATCAATCAGTGAGAGCTCTCCCAGAGATCTCGGTCTCCACAGTAAGACCCAGCTCTACCCAATGGCCAGCAAGTTCCAGTGCTGTATGCCCCATGCCAAACAACTAGTAAGAGAGGAACACAACCCCATCCATTAGAAGAGAGGCTGCCTAAATAATACTAAGTTCACAGACACCCCCAAACACACCACTGGATGCAGCCCTGCCCACAAGAAAGAAATGATCCAGCCCCACCCACCTGAACACAGGCACCAGTCCCCTCCACCAGAAAGCCTACACAAGCCAGGGAACCAACCTCACCACTGGAGGCAGAAACAAAACACATCAGGAACTATCAACCTGCAGCCTGAGAAAAGGAGACCGCAAACACAGTAAGTTAAACAAAATGAGAAGACAGAGAAATACGCAGCAGATGAAGGAGCAAGGTAAAAACCCACCAAATCAAACAAATGAAGAGGAAATAGGCAGGCTACATGAAAACAAATTCAGGTAATGTTAGTAAAGATGATCCAAAATCTTGGAAATAGAATGGAGAAAATACAAGAAACGTTTAACAACGACCTAGAAGAACTAAAGTGCAAACAAACAATGATGAACAACACAATAAGTGAAATTTAAAATTCTCTAGAAGGAATCAATAGCAGAGTAACTGAGACGGAAGAATGGATAAGTGACCTGGAAGATAAAATAGTGGAAATCATTACCACAGAGGAGAAAAAAGTAAAAAGAATGACAAGAACTGAGGACAGTCTCAGAGACCTCTGGGACAACATTAAACACAACAACATTTGAACTATAGGGGTCCCAGAAGAAGAAGAGAAAAAGAAAGGCTCTGAGAAAATATTTGAAGACATTATAGTTGAAAACTTCCCTAACATGGGAAAGGAAATAGTCAGTCAAGTCCAGGAAGTGCAGAGAGTCCTATACAGGACAAATCCAAGGACAGACATGCCAACACACATAGTAATCAAACTATCAAAATTTAAATACAAGGAAAAAATATTGAAAGCAGCAAGGGAAAAACAACAAATAACATACAAGGGAATTGCCATAAGATTAACAGCTGATCTTTCAGCAGAAATTCTGCAAGCCAGAAGGGAGTGGCAGGAAATATATAAAGTGATGAAAAGGAAAAACCCACGCCAAGATTACTCTACCCGGCAAGGATCTCATTCAGATTCGACAGAGAAATTAAAAACTTTACAAACAAGCAAAAGCTAAGAGAATTCAGCACCACCAAACCAGCTTTACAACAAATGCTAAAGGAACTCCTCTAGGCAGGAAACACAAGAGAAGGAAAAGACCTACAATAACAAACCCAAAAAATTAAGAAAATGATAATAGGAACATACATATCGATAATTACCTTAAATGTAAATGGATTAAATGCTCCAACCAGAAGACATAGACTGGTTGAATGGATACAAAAACAAGACCCATACATATGCTATCTACAAGAGACCCACTTCAGACCTAGGGACACATACAGACTGAAAATGAGGGCATGGAAAAAGATATTCCATGCAAATGGGAATCAAAAGAAACCTGGAGTAGCAATTCTCATATCAGACAAAATAGACTTCAAAATAAAGACTATTACAAGAGACAAAGAAGGACACTACATAATGATCAAGGGATCAATCCAAGAAGAAGATATAACAATTGTAACTATTTATGCACCCAACATAGGAGCACCACAATACATAAGGCAAATGCTAACAGCCATAAAAGGGGAAATCAACAGTAACACAATCATAGTAGGGGACTTTAACACCCCACTTTCACCAATGGACAGATCATCCAAAATGAAAATAAATAAGGAAACACAAGCTTTAAATGATACTTTAGACAAGATGGACTTAATTGATATTTATAGGACGTTCCATCCAAAAACAAAAGAATACACTTTCTTCTCAAGTGTTCAAGGAACATTCTCCAGGATAGATCATATCTTGGGTCACAAAGCAAGCCTTGGTAAATTTAAGAAAACTGAAATCGTATCAAGTATCTTTTCAGACCACAACACTGTGAGACTAGATATCAATTACGGGAAAAAATTATAAAAAATACAAACACATGGAGGCTAAACAATACGCTACTAAATAACGGAGAGATTACTGAAGAAATCAAAGAGGAAATCAAAAAATACCTAGAAACAAATGACAATGAAAACACGACAACCCCAAAGCAAAAGCAGTTCTAAGAGGGAATTTTAAGGCAATACAATCCTACCTCAAGAAACAACAAAAATCTCAAATAAACAACCTAAACTTACACCTAAAGCAATTAGAGAAAGAAGAACAAAAAAACTGCAAAGTTAGAAGAAGGAAAGAAATCATAAAGATCAGATCAGAAATAAATGAAATATAGCTGAGTCACTTTGTTATAAACCAGAAACTAACACACCATTGTAAAGCAATTATACTTCAATAAAGATGTTAACAAAAATAACAAACAAAAAAAGAAAGACATGAAAAAGAAATGAAGGAAAGAATAGAAAAGATCAATAAAACTAAAAGCTGGTTCTTTGAGAAGATAAACAAAATTGATAAACGATTAGCCAGACTCATCACGAAGAAAAGGGAGAAGACTTAAATCAACAGAATTAGAAATGAAAAAGGAGAAGTAACAACCAACACTGCAGAAATACAAAGGATCATGGGAGATTACTACAAGCACCTCTATGCCAATAAAATGGAAAACTTGGGAAAAATGGACAAATTCTTAGAAAAGCACAATCTTCTGAGACTGAACCACGAAGAAATAGAAAATATAAACAAACCAATCACAAGCACTGAAATTGAAACTGTGATTAAAAATCTTCCAACAAACAAAAGCCCGGGACCAGATGGTTTCACAGGCAAATTCTATCATACATTTAGAGAAGAGCTAACACCTATCCTTCTCAAAATCTTCCAAAATACAGCAGAAGGAGTAACATTCCCAAATTCATTCTACAAGGCCACCATCACCCTGATACCAAAACCAGACCAAGATGCCACAAAAAAGAAAACTATAGGCCAATATCCCTGATGAACATAGATGCAAAAATCCTCAACAAAATACTAGCAAACAGAATCCAACAACACATTAAAAGGATTATACACCATGATCAAGTGGGGTTTATCCCAGGAATGCAAGGATTCTTCAATATATGCAAATCAATCAATGTGATACACCATATTAACAAATTGAAGGAGAGAAACCATATGACCCTCTCAGTAGATGCAGAAAAAGCTTTTGACAAAATTCAACACCCATTTATGAAGAAAACCCTCCAGAAACTAGGCATACAGGGAACTTACCTAAACCTAATAAAGGCCATATATGACAAACCCACAGCCAACATCGTTCTCAATGGCGAAAAACTGAAACCATTTCCACTAAGATCAGAAACAAAATAAGGTTGCCCACTCTCACCACTATTTTTCAACATAGTTTTGGAAGTTTTAGCCACAGCAATCAGAGAAGAAAAAGAAATAAAAGGAATCCAAATTGGAAAAGAAGAAGTAAAACTGTCACTGGTTGCAGATGACATGATATTATACATAGAGAACCCTAAAGATGCCAGCAGAAAACTACTAGAGCTAATCAATGAATTTGGTAAAGGAGCAGGATACAAAACTAATGCACAGAAATCTCTTGCATTCCTATACACTAGTGATGAAAAATCTGAAAGAGAAATTTAGGAAACACTCCCATTTACCACTGCAACAAAAAGAATAAAACACCTAGGGATAAACCTACCTAAGGAGACGAAAGACCTGTATGCAGAAAACTATAAGACCGTGGTGAAAGAAATTGAAGATGATACAAACAGATGGAGAGACATACCATGTTCTTGGATTGGAAGAATCAATATTGTGAAAATGACTATACTACCCAAAGCATTCTACAGATTCAGTGCAATCCCTATCAACCTACCAATGGCATTTTTCACAGAACTTGAACAAAAAATTTCACAATTTATATAGAAACACAAAAGACCCTGAATAGCCAAAGCAATCTTGAGAAAGAAAAACGGAGCTGGAGGAATCAGGTTCCCTGACCTCAGACTATACTACAAAGCTACAACAATCAAGACAGTATGGTACTGGCATGAAAACAGAAACATAGATCAATGGAACAGGATAGAAAGCCCAGAGATAAACCCATGCACATTTGGTCACCTTATCTTTGATAAAGGAGGCAAGAATATGCAATGGAGAAAAGACAGCCTCTTCAATAAGTGGTGCTGGGAAAACTGGACAGCTACATGTATAAGAATGAAATTAGAACACTCCCTAACACCACACACAAAAATAAACTCAAAATGGATTAAAGACCTAAATGTAAGGCCAGACACTATCAAACTCTTAGAGGAAAACATAGGCAGAACACTCTGTGACATAAATCACAGCAAGATCCTTTTTTACCAACCTCCTAGAGAAATGGAAATAAAAACAAAAATAAACAAATGAGACCTAATGAAACTTAAAAGCTTTTGCACAGCAAAGGAAACCGTAAACAAGACAAAAAGACAACCCTCAGAATGGGAGAAAATATTTGCAAACGAATCAACGGACAAAGGATTAATCTCCAAAATATACAAGCAGCTCATGCAGCTCAATATAAAAAAAGCAAATAACCCAATCCAAAAATGGGCAGAAGACCTAAATCAACATTTCTCCAAAGAAGACATACAGATGGCCAAGAAGCACATGAAAAGCTGCTCAATGTCACTAATTATTAGAGAAATGCAAATCAAAACTACAATGAGATATCATCTCACACCAGTTAGAATAGGCATCATCAGAAAATCTACAAACAACAAATGCTGGAGAGGGTGTGGAGGAAAGGGAACCCTCTTGCACTGTTGGTGGGAATGTAAATTGATACAGCCACTATTGAGAACAGTATGGAGGTTCCTTAAAAAAACAGAAATAGAACTACCATATGACCCAGCAGTCCCACTACTGGGCATATACCCTGAGAAAACCATAATTCAAAAAGAGTCATATACCACAATGTTCATTGCAGCACTATTTACAACTGCTAGGACATGGAAGCAACCTAAGTGTCCATCGACAGATGAATGGATAAAGAAGATGTGGCACATATATACAATGGAATATTACTCAGCCATAAAAAGAAACGAAATTGAGTTATTTGTAGTGAGGTGGATGGACCTAGAGTCTGTCATACATAGTGAAGTAAGTCAGAAAGAGAAAAACAAATACCGAATGCTAACACATACATATGGAATCTAAAAAATATGGTTCTGATGAACCTAGGGGCAGGACAGGAATAAAGATGCAGATGTAGAGAGTGGACTTAAGGACATGGGGAGGGGGAAGGGTAAGCTGGGATGAAGTGAGAGGGTAGCATTGACATATACACACTACCAAATGTAAAATACATAGCTAGTGGGAAGTAGCTGCATAGCACAGGGAGATCAGCTCAGTGCTTTGTGACCACCTAGAGGGGTGGATAGGGAGGGTGGGAGGGAGACGCAAGAGGAAGGGGATATGGGGATATATGTATACGTATAGTTGATTCAGTTTGTTATACAGCAGAAACTAACACAACATTGTAAAGCAACTATACTCCAATAAAGTTGTTAAAAAAATAATAAAAATAAATTTTAAAGATGTGCCAGATCCTACAGTAGATACTGAAAATAGAGAAATAAATGACATGTTCCCAGCACTTGAGAGTTTTGTAATAAAGTGACGAGACATATCAATATATCATTATAACACAGTGTGGTACCTCTCAGCCTGGGAGGTCTTGCTGTATGAGGGGGTGGGATATGGGGACAGGACTGTGGGAGCTTCAGAGACTCCTATTCTGTGATTCACAGTTAGAAATAATGAGTTGGAAATAGGGAAGGGTGGAAAGAGTCTTTCAGGAAAAGAAGATAACGTCAGCAGAACTGGAATAAAGAATACGCTCAGTATTATATATATTGCAGAATCATGATGTGTGAGGCAGGAAATAGTGAAGATGAAGCTGGAAATAAGAAGAGGCCACATCGGGTAGGGCCTCATGGGACAAGCTAAGGTTCTTTGGACATTTGAGAAGATCTGTTTCTCCCTGCCACATAACAGGTTACCAGCTAAGAGGGAATAGATAGCAGTGTGCCTACGACTAGCTCTGAGCCTTGGGTATGTCATTTCCTCTGTCAGGGCCTCAGATTCTTTATTTGTTAAAGGTGGAGCTTGAACTAGACAGCCTCCAAGATCAATCACTCCTAGATCTGTTTCTAAAGTTTTATGAATCTGTGTCAAAGCTAGCAATCAGTGCCATTAAACACTTCTGTTAAAAAAAAAAAAAAAAAAAAAACCAATAAAGAGATCTATCCTATATAACTCATAGGAAAACTGAAAACTCAAACATGGAACCAAAAATGAAGAGGTATATAAACTGTCTTATCAGTTACAAAGATTACCAAATGCAAACCAAAACTACCTAATGTATAAAATGCCTCAGAAATAATGACAATATTTCTTGAGATTTTACCCTATGCCAGACCTTTACCTGTATTATTTCATTTAATCCTTAATCCCCTCTGAAATTGGCCTTCTTGTCTTCATTTTAAACAAGAGAAATCAGAGTTTTGGGATATTAAAAAGGTTACCCAAACTCCTCGTCAAGGAGGTGGCAGACCTGATATTGTGCATCCCTGTCTGCTCTAAGGCTAGTTCTCTCCTTGGGTTTTCCAATATATTAGGATTCCCATAAAAGTAAATGGAAAGAACATGCTATTTCTTGAGAATTCATATACTCAATTTACGTAAGATCCAATATCACCATTCTCAATTCTATGTAATATTTATGCTTCATTTTGCATGCTTAGAAAATGTGAAAACATGACAATGATAGCTTTTAGCAACTGAATTACTATTTATCCAGAAATTATCTGTTCAGAATAAATGAAATTATATTTACAACTTCCCAGGCTCTACCGAAAATGCTTTTAAGCAGTCACTCTAAGTTTATTCATGTGTTGATATAAGCACTGAAACACTAACCAAAAAAAAGAGATTATACTAAGATTAAGAGACCCCTTAAAATAACAATGCACAAGGCAGTCATTGACACTAACAAATCCCAGTTTCTCAGGGATTATCTCCAAGGAAGGAAAATAAAGATCCTCAGGCCTTGGTTGTTGCTATTGAACAGAAAAGCAGATAATCAAATGGAATAGGCACTTCCAGTGATTATTCACAGGAGACGTGACTGCTTGGTTCAGCCATCTAGCTATCCCCCGCCTTTAGATAAAAATGGTTTTCCCCCTAAATCTAACATGAGCATTTAATTCTACACTGGGCCTTTTAGTTTCCTAATCAGCTAATGTTATATGACGAGCATGTCAGCAGGAAGAACAGTGAACACCATAGCAAGAGCAGTGAGACAGGTACTGCATGAAGCAGTTCAAACCCTCACCTAACAGTGGTTCTCAAACTTGACTGTATATCAGAATCCCCTGCAGGGCTTGTGAAAGCACAGCTTACTGAACCTCACTCCCCAAGCTTCTGATTCAGTAGTCAGGAGAGGGACCCAAGAACTTGCATTTCTATTACCTTCTCTGGCAATGCACTCTGAGAACCAACATCTATGCCTGGTTTTGGAAGGGAAGCTCCATGTGCAATTTGTAACCAAAAAGGAGATTCATTGTTGATAGAGGACTATCCTTCAGGTGTGTGGCGGACAGTTAATAAATAGACCTCTTTGGTTCTTTGCTAAATGTAAAACTAATCAAACCTTAATGGTTGGTAAAATTAACTGATAGTGTTAAGCTTAGCTAAAATTCTGAGTTTGCAGTTATGTCATAAATAAGTAATAAAAAAAAGTCACAGCATTTATTGAGAAGTTATTACATGAAGGAACTGTGGTACTTACCTTTATATACAGTATTTGATTTAATCTTCATTAAAAATCTAATATACAAATGCCATTATTATTGTTATTCTCAGTTTATAATAATAAATGTGCTTAGAGAGATGAAATCACTGCCCAAGTTCACATTATTAGTAACTGAGGGAAGAAAGCTTCATCCCAGGAAGTCTGACTCTGGAGTTGGAGCTTTATTTTGCCTCATATTCTATGGTCTCCTGAGTAAATGGCACAATGACTATCAGCAGTAAAAATTATAATCTGAAACTCTAAACTCAAATGTGAAACTATAAACTCTAAAACCAAAGCATGAAATAGTTTACGAGCTGAATGTAGGCACAGAATTGCACAGGATACCAGAGCGACTATACCACAAGAATGTGTCATGGTTAGGCCACTATAAATTTAAAAAGGGAGAACTTGGTGTATAAAAAATTGATGGAGCTGAATTAGCCATCCTTAGGTTAGTTTTCTTTGCAAGATTATTTTCCATTTTCATTGAAATTTAAAATTCTATGTGAAATGAAATTCAACTATGAGAGCAAAATGGTACCTGGGCAGTGAGAGTAAGGAAATGTTTAAAGGGTATAGGAAGCTGAGTCATGTTCAAGATGCATTAAAGCCTACAGTATTTCAAGGGAAAAGCTAGGGTCCCAGAAGGTCGATCTAGTGCACAGATATGACATCAGGGCTAGACATAACCAGGAGTCCAGGCAACAGATAGGTATCGTCAGGGAGATGCATCCACATATATTAGCCTGTGTTGTAACTAGAGAAAAACAAGGAAGCAGGACTAAAAACAAAAAACAAAAAACCAGAAATCTTGTCTTAGGAACTAGAACACATAGAGATAAACTATGTCTCAGGAGAAAGTGATAGCAGTGTCACTGATCATAACTGGAGGGACTGAGTTCCAGGGAAAGGGAAAATAGAGCAAGATTCATGGATATCTACCTGGGAATTTATTAGCCAGCAGCACAGATCCTAACTTGGGTTGGGGAAAACAACAAAATTTTAGAGTTGCACCTTGCCCGAGTAGAAAGACAAAACAAGCCAAGAAATGCAGGTGGCCACTAAAAGCGGGAAAAGTGAAGGAAACAGATTCTCCTCAAGAACCTTCAGGAAAAAAATGCAGCCTTACTGATGCCTCAGCTTTTAACCCAGTGAAATTTATTTCAAACTTTAGACCTCTAGAACTAAAAGAAAATAAATTTGTGTTGTTTTTTCCAAAATATTTGTGGTGATTTATTACAACAGCAGGTGGGAACTAAAATAATCAGGAATAAAGAAAGAACTTGGTAAGCAGAAATATGGGTAAATACAATAGACTTTCCTTCCCTTCTAAAGTTCTAAATTATGTTTGATGGTTGAAACAAAAATTGTAACTGTCTAATGTGGTTCTAAATGTATATAAAAGAATAATCTAAGGTAATTTTATGATAAAGTGTTATATGATAATAAGTTCATCTATACTATAATTATTTTTATGTATTATAAACAAGGGAGGATAAAAATGTAAAGGGAAGTGAGGTTTCTATACTGCCCATAAACTGGCAAAATGATGACACCAGTAGATTCTGATAAGTTTTGTGTGTATAATGTTATATCTAGAGCAACCACTAAAAGAGCTATATAAAGAGATACACTCAAAAACACTATAGATGTTTATATATTTTGGTTATTAACCCCTTATCAGTCATATCATTTACAAATATTGTCTCCCATTCTGTAGGTTGCCTTTTGTTTTGTCAATGGCTTCCTTTGCTGTGCAAAAGCTTTTCAGTTTAATTAGGTCCTATTTGTTTATTTTTGCTTTTATTTCCTTTGCTTTAGGAGATGGATCTGAAAAAAATATTGCTATGATTTATGTCAAAGAGTGTTCTGCCTATGTTTTCTTCTAGGAGTTTTATGGTTTCTGGTCTTACATTCATGTCTTTAATCCATTTTGAGTTTATTTTTGTATATCATGTTAGAGAATATGCTCTAATATCATTATTATGATGATACATATACAATGGAAAACTACTCAGCCAAAAAAAGAATGAAATTTTGCCATTTGTAACAACATAGATGGATTTGGAGGGTATTATGCTAAGTGAAATAAGTCAGATAGAGAAAGACAATACTGTATGATATCACTTATATGTGTAATGTAAAAAATACAACGAACTAGTAAATATAACAACAAAAAAAGAAACAGACTCAGATATAGAGAAGAAATTACTGGTTACCGGTGGAGAGAGGGAAGGGGGGAGGGGCGATAAAGGGGTAGGAGATTAAGAGGTACAAACTATTATGTATAAAATAAGCTACAAGGATATATTGTACAACACATGGAATATAGCCAATATCTATAATAAGTATAAATGGAGTATAACCTTTCTTATATAAGTATACTTAGAGTGAATACTTATACTTATTGTACCCCTGTAACTTATATAATATAGTATATCAGCTATACTTTAATTCAAAAAAAACACTATAGGGACTTCCCTGGTGGTCCAGTAGTTAACACTCTGTGCTCCTAGTGCAGGGGGCATGGGTTCGATCCCTGGTCAGGGAACTAGATCCTGCCTGCCTCAACTAAAACATCACACGTGCCACAACAAAGAGGTCCTGCAGGCTGCAACTAAGACCCAGCACAGCCAAATAAATAAATATTTAATATACCAAGGACGTCTTTTTAAAAAAAAACACTATAGATGAATCAAAATGGAATTCTAAAAAATCTTCAAGTGACCACATAAAGGCATGAAAAATAAAAGAGAGAAACCAAAATAAAGAACAAACATAAAAGAAAAATTAAAATAGCAGACTTGAACCCTAACACCAATAATTATATTAAATGTAAATAGCCTAAATATACCAATTAAAAGACATAAATTGACAGAGTGGATTTAAAAATATGACCCAACTATATGCTGTGAATCTCTGTAAATTGCTGGGAATTTCTCCAGAAATTCACTTTAAATATAATTATATAGGCAGTTTGAAAGTAAAAGAATGGAAAAAGATGTACCATGAAAACAGTAATCAAAAGAAAGCACAAGTGGCTATATAAATATCAAATGAAGTAGACTTCAAGGCAAAGAAAATGACCAAGGTAGAGAGAGAGATTTAATGATAAAGGTGTCAACCCTCCAAAAAAACATAGCAACCCTAAATGTGTATGCATCAAACAAGAAAGCTACAAAATATGTGAAGTGAAACTAGTAAAACTAAAAGATATAGACAAATACACAATTATAGTTAGATAGCTCAACAATCCTCTCTGAACAATTAAAAGAACAACTAGACATAAAATTAGCAAGGATATAGAAGACCTCAATAACACCATGGACCAACAGTATCTAATCAGTATTTACAGAACACTCCACCCAATAAAAGGAGAATACACATTATTTTCCAGTAACCATGGCCCAAGATAGACCATATACCCAACCATGAAACAACATTTAACAAATTTAAAATAATTGAAATCATACAAAGTGTGCTCCCTGACCACAATGAAATCAAATTAGAAATCAATAACAGAAAGATGACTGGAAACTAATGAACACATTTATAAATAATCCAGAAGTAAAAAGGAAGTTTTAAGGGAACTGAAAAAATACATTGAAATGAATGAAAATGAAAATTTAGCATATTACAGTTTGTGGGCATCATTAAAGCAGTACTAAAGCCAAATTTATATACTAAATACATAGACTAGAAAATAATCTAAACTCCCACCTCAAGAACCTAGAAAAAGAAGAGCAAAATAAGCTGAATGCAAGCAGGAAGAAGGAAATGATAAACAGCAGAAATCAATGAAATTGAAAATAGGAAAACAGTAGAGAAAATTAATGAAACAAAAAGTTTGTTCTGTGAAAAGATTAATAAAATTAATAAACCTCTAACAAGACTGACAAATTTTAAAAAGTGAAGATACAAATTACCAATATGAGGAATGGAACAGGGGATATCACTACAGACCCTGCAGACTTCAAAAAGTATGCCTAAGGAAATGCTACAAACAATTCTATACACGTATATTGGCAACTTAGATGAAATAGACCAATTTCTTTAAAAGCACAAATTATCACAACATACCCAATATGAAAGAGATCATTTGACTAGCCCTATGAACTGTTAAGGAATTGAATTCCTAATTCAGATACTCACAAAAAAGAAATCTCCAGGCCTAGATGGTTTCACTGGAGAATCCTTCCAAATGTTAAAAGAAGAATTAATACCAATTCTTCATGATCTCTTCCAGAAAGCAGAAGAGAAAATGATACTTCCCAATTCATTTTAGGAAGTTAGTATTACCTTTATACCAATACAAAAAAAAAAGGAAACTGCAGACCAACATCCTTCATGGATGTAGATGCAAAACCCCTTAACATAATATTAGCAAATAGAATGTAACAAAATATAAAAAGAATTAAACACCAAGATCAAGTAGGGGTTGTAGGGTAATGAAAAGCTGATTCAGTATTTGAAAACTAATCAGTGTAATCTACCATATAAACAGGCTAAAGAAGAAAAACCACAATATCATATAATTCAATGAAGAAAAAGAATTTGAGATATAATTCAATTATATCTAAACTGAAAAAAAGAAGAGTAAAAGCATATGATGAAATTTAATACCCATTAATAGCAAAATCTCTCAGAAAAATAGGAATAGACGGTAACATCCTCAACTTGATAAAGAGCATCTACAAGAAGCCTACAAAAAGCATTATACTTAATGGTGCAAGACTAAAATGCTTTTCTCCTAAATTTGGGCACAATGTAAGGATGCCCATTCTCACTGCTCCTCTTCACAATAGTGAAGTTCTAGTCATTATATTAGGGAAATAAAAGGCATACAGATTGGAAAGGAACAAGTAAAACTGTCCCTATTTGCAGATGACATGTTTGTCTATATAGAAAATTCCAAGGGATGTACAAAAAAGACAAAACAAAACAAAAACAAAAACACCTCCTAGAACAAATAAGTCGGTTTGGTAACATCACAGGATACAAGACAAATATACAAAAATCAAGAAGACGTCTATATAATACTAGCAATGGACATGTAGACAACAAAATTAGAAATACCACTAACAATCACCAAAAAATAATAATAAGCTAGGTGTAAGTCTAACTAAACATGAACAGATTTATGTGCTAAAAACTACTAAATGCTGATGAAAGAACTCAAAAAATATCTAAACAAACAGAGAGATGTGTTCATGGATTGGAAAACTCAAAATAGTAAAAATGTCTATTTTCCCCAAATTAATACACAGGTTTAAGGCAATTCCTATCAAAATCTCAGCAAGATTTTTGTAAATGTAGACGAGGTTATTATAAAATGTGTATGGAAATGTAAAGGGACTAGAATTACTAAAACAATTTTGAAAAGAGAGAATAATATGGAAGAAATCTGTCCAACAGATTTTAAGACTTATCATATAGCTACCTGAATCCAGACTGTGTGGTGCTGTCAGAGAGACATGATCAGTGGAACAAAACAGAAAACCCAGAAACAGACCCACACAAATACATCCAACTGATTGTTGACAAAGGTACAAAGGTAGCCTTTTCAACAAAAGGTGCATCCAAAGGGAAAACAAAAATCTTGACCAAAGTCTCGTTCCTTACAGAAACATTAAGTCAAAACAGATCACAGAGTTAAATATAAAAAATACAACTATGCGATCTCACTAGAGATAGGCAGATTTCTTCAACTTAACACCAAAGCACAAACCATAAGAGAAAACGTTGACAAGTTCAACTTCATCAAAATTAAAAATATTTACTCTGTAAAAGACCTTGGGAAAAAAGTGAAAAGACAAGGTACAGCCTGGGAGAAAATATGTGCAAACCACATACGCAACAAAAAACTGCTGTATAAAATATATAAAGAACTTTCAAATCTCAACAAGAAAAAAATATCCAAAGATATCTCATTAAAGAAGATATACAGATGGCAAATAAGCGTATGAAACATGCTCTGCATATGTCATCAAGGAAATGCAAATTAAAACAATATAACTCTACTCACCTATTAGAAGGACCAAAATCCAGAACACTGGTAACACCAAATGCTGGTGAGGGTGTGGAGCAACAGGAACTCTCATACATTGCTGGTGGAACTGCAAAATGGTACACCCACTTTGGAAGGCAGTTTGGTGGTTTCTACAAAACTAAACACACTCTTACCATATGATGCAGCCGTTGTGCTCCTTGGTATTTACCCAGATGAACTAAAGACTTACGTCCACACAAAAACCTGAACACAGATATTTATAGCAGCTTTATGCATAACTGCCAAAACGTGAAACCAAACAAGATGAATAAACTGAGGTACATCCAGACAATGGAATGCTATTCAGTGCTAAAGAGAAATGAGCTATCAAGCCATGAAAAGACACAAAGGGAACTTAATGCGTATTACTAAATGAAAGAAACCAATCTGAAAAGGTTACATACTGCATCATTCCAAATATATAACATTCTGGAAAAGGCAAAGCTATAGACAAGTGAAAAATCAATGGTTGCTAGAGGTTGGGGGGTGAGAGGAGTGATAAATAGGTGAAGTACAGAAGTTTTTAGTGTGGTAAAAATACTTTGTGTGATATTATAATGATGGATTCATGTCATTGTACATTTATCCAAACCCATAGAATATACCATACCAAGAGTGAACCATAATGCAAACTATGGACTGTGGATGGTCATGATGTATCAGTGGAGGTTCATCAATTATAACAAATGTACCACTCTGGTGGGGGATGTCAATAATGGGGGAGGCTCTGCTTGCATGGGAGGTACATGGGAAATCTCTGTACCTTCCCCTCAATTTTGCTGTTAACAGTAAACTTCTCTTTTAAAAAAAAAAAAGTCTTAAAAAATCCAATTAGAAAATAGGCAAAAGACATGAATAGATATTTGACCAAAGAGAATATACAGATGACAAATAAACACATGAAAAGAGGTTCAACATCTAGCTATTAAGGAATACAAGTTAAAACCATGGTGAAACGTCATCATGCACCTATCAGAATGGCTAAAATAAAATACAGTGACAAAACCTTATGCTGACAAGGATGCAAAGAAACTGGATCACTCATACATTGCTGGTGGGAATGTAAAATTGGTACAACCACTCTGGAAATTTTGGCAACTTTTTTTTTTAAAAACTAAACTTGCAAGTACCATACTACCCAGCAGTTCCATGCCTGGACATTCATTCCAGAAAAATAAAGACTTATGTTCCACAAAAACCTTACACAAATATTTACAGCAGCTTTATTCATAACAGCTAGAAACTGGAAATGCTCTTCAATGGGTCAAAAATTAAGCAGACTGCGGCTTCCCTGGTGGCGCAGTGGTTGGGAGTCTGCCTGCCGGTGCAGGGGACACGGGTTCGAGCCCTGGTCTGGGAGGGTCCCGCATGCCGCGGAGCGACTGGGCCCGTGAGCCACAATTGCTGAGCTTGCGCGTCTGGAGCCTGTCCTCCGCAACAAGAGAGGCCGTGATAGTGAGAGGCCTGCGCACCGCGATGAAGAGTGGCCCCCGCTTGCCGCAACTAGAGAAAGCCCTCGCACAGAAGCGAAGACCCAACGCAGCCATAAATTAATTAATTAATTAATTAAAAAAAAAATTAAGCAGACTGGAGTAAACTCCATACCATGGAAAACTTTTCAGTAACAAAAAAGAACAAACCATTGTTACATGCAACAAGCTGGATGAATCTACAAATTACCCTGAGTTAAATAGCCAATCCCAAAAGGATACATAAGATGCCTTTTATATAACATTCTGGAAATGACTAAATTACAGGAAGGGAAAACAGATTAGTGGATCCCAGAGGTTAAGGAGGGGGTGGTGATGGAAGGGAAGTGGGTGTGGCTATAAAAGGGGCAATTTGAGGGATCCTCAACTTTTCTGTGTCTTGACTGTATCAGTATCAATATCCTGGTTATCATAATATACTAAAGTTTTGCAAGATGGTACCACTGGGGAAACTGGGAAAGGATACAAAGGGTCTCTGTGTATTATTTCTTACAACTGCTTGTCAATCTAAAATTATTTTAAAAATTTAAAAATCAGTTAAAAAAGAAAGAATCCCCTGAAGTGCTTTTAAAAGTTCAGATTCCCCAATCCCACCTCCAAAGAGTCTCATTTACACAGTTTGGAATGGATTCGGAAATCTGCATGTTTAACACACGCCTGGTGATTCTGATAGCATGGTCCATAGACTGCAGTGAGAGGAACACTCAGATTTGATGGAATATGCCTCCAATCAAATTGCTTCCTATAAATCAGCTCTGCTCCTAATAGTACTTGGAAGAAAGCCAAACCTCTAGGAATCAGAATTGCTGTGTCCAACTCTGTCACCAATCAGCTGTTTTCCAACATCCGCACAACATGACAAAGGGCCTCCTCCACAGAGAACTGTTTTTAGTGTGGGACTCTAAAGGAATTGGACCTTGCAGGCATCCCTTTAACAATGCATTGGGGAACACTCGTGGCATGTTAGGTCATAAAAATGTGAAAAGCAAGCTATGGTCTCCTTTGTGAATAAAATTTAACCAGAAAATTATTTAGCTGCAAATGCTGTATAGATAACATAAGGGAAAATTATGCTGCCACTCCTCACATTTCAATGAACCTTCACTTGTTACTCAAAAGGAAAAGTAAAATTACATCTTCACAAAGTGAATTTCCCTTTTAGATGGGTAATGAGAAGAGAAAATGTATTATAATTTTGTCAACCTTTTAGGTGTAATTAGAGGCAGGCTGTTTTATGAAACTGAATGTCAGTCTGATCGAGAAGAATGAGGTCTTATATATAGAGCAATACAGTAGTTAGAAAAAAATAAGACTCAAAGGAGAATAATTGAGATTATCTTTGGATTTGAAAAAACATTTAGTAGCTACACATTGCCTTAACTGTTCACCTATCTTCTGCCTTGGTTTCTCTTTTGACTGGGATTAGCAAGTTCAGAACACAATTTTAGATCAGAAACAATGGGTAATATACTAGACTTCTGAATATTACCAGGAACCAGATTTCTCCCTCCCCAGGCCTAAAGTCTGATTGGCAGCACTAACCAAAGGGAAATGTACTGATCAAGGGAAGGGAAATATATTGGGTGAAATAATGAACGTATAAAATGTATTTGATGAGAGATTTTTTAAAAGAATAGGCATAGTTATAAGAAAATGCACATTTGGGAATAGTTTGCATGTTTCTTTTTATAAAATTATGATGTGTTATATCAGGAGAATTAGATAAGCATATTCAACCCTCAAGAAGAACAAGTGTCTTGGTCAGTAAGACAAGGAGAATTAGACATGATAAAAAAGAAGTGAGTGTTCAGTTCTGACATCCTTGTAATCACAAGTAAAAAGGAAGAATGGAGAATAAGTTAATATAGAGGACAATTAGCAAGATCATAAAAGGAAAGATTTGCATTAGAAATTAGAAATTTTAAAAGGATGGATTGTATCAGTGAATTTTGAGAATTTGGGACATGGTATCTGCCTCCCATTAGCCAGCCTGTTAATAGTATGAATAATCCAAAAGTTCACAAGTCAGAATGGCTTTGTCTGTGCTGCCTGACATCATCTCTGACCCGAAAATGGCAGAGCCAACTCTCCTGGCCGTTTTCATAGGCTGAATTGAGTTGCTCCTTGTTAAGATCAGAGAGGTCTACCTGATCGAGAAAAGAAGGAACAGACAGCATAGGGTAGTACTCCCCAACTTTTTTCAAGCCAAAGAACACCAAGAAAATGATAATATTTGTGCAGCACACTGAGGTAAATTGAAGGAGACTGAGAGACCTCTATATGAGTCCTGATTAAAGAGTCATTACCTTTTCCTCATATTATTAAGGTAAGAAAAATAAAATGCAAAAATTTAGGGAGGGTATTAAACATAGAATTCTTATAAAACTTCCAGTTAAAATCTTTAAACATTTTTAATGAAGCCATTTTAACCATTAAAAAAAAAAAAACAAAATTTGAATTAACAAGTTATGTGCATTCCTATAGTTTGAATGGTTTTATTCAATTCCTGTTCAAGACATTTTAATGATGATCTCTATAAAATTTTGATGGGCACCGCAGAGAGAAATTTTATTCTTACCAGATGATTTTTTTTAATGTGACTCTTTTTATGCAAACATTTGAAATTTTACAACAGCTGAAATTATATTTAAAAAATTTAAGAGCTCTTTCATTGACAAATGTAACTGTACAATTTCTTATAACATGAAGAGATTTTTAAATCCAACTGAACTTTTCATATCCAGTATTTCAAAATAATGATGAAGCCCTGATTTGCAGAACACATATGTTAGTAAAACAGATCCCTACAGCTAGTTTGGACACACTAATAGGACCCATCTACGGAGAATGGACAGAAGTAGCTAGTATTTGACAAGAAGGAGTTTCTGGATTCCTGTCTGGAAGTGCAGTCACAAGGAGCCCCCACTGAGCCTCCTTAACCCCAATTGGCATCACCTTAAACTGCACCCTTGGCCAGTACACCTAGAGCACAAGACCACCCAGTAGTACATGGACTTCTTATGCATGATAGGCAGCAGAGTGCTCTGCAGCAGGTTGACGGAGGAGATGTTGAAGCAGCAGGCATGCCCTAGTACAGCAGCCACGCCAGATGAGTACCTGAGGTCCTTCATCGTCCCCAGTACACACAGGGAATGTGCTGCCAGACCCTCTGCTCTTGGCTCCCGCTCTGAGATGCCCCAGACAAGACTGCTCCCTTTAGAAAGAGCTGCCTGGGAGTTCCAGTCACCCAGCCTTCCTAAGGGATGAGGGGATCAGTATCTTAGCATACATGGCAAACCCAGTAGGAAGCTCCAGGTTAGAGAGTAAACACAATCATTTTAAATAGGTATGTCATATAAGTTTATTTTTTCAGTATATATTTAGATGTACTGACGCTCATTGCTTACACACTAGCCTTTCAGTGTCACATATTTCTTTTGTCTAAAATGGAACACAGCAGCAGACTTAATTGGTTCTTAGTTGCAAGTTGTGAATGTCAAATGAGCTTCCAAACCTGAATGAGAAACACAGAAATGTCTCCAAATAAAACTGTCGTCAACACAGCATTCACTTACTCATCCACACAAGTACCAGTTATTAAACACCTACTATGTGCCAGAAAATGTTTTAGGCACTAGGAATAATGAACAAAACAGACAAAATTTCTTCCCTCATAAAACTTACTTTCCAAGGTGGGGTGGGGAGAACTATATCTTTAAAATAATAATAAAGAAAATAAATAATAAAGAAAAAAGTTATATAGTATTAAAGTATAATGTGTGCTATGGACCTCAAAGGTCCAAGAATGGGTCCCAAAAAGAGTGACATGGAATTAGGAACTTTCCAATAACCCACCCTATATAGCCTGAGAAGTTTTTTGTTGTGATTTGTTTTGTTTTGTTTTGTTTTAATGCAGACCTGATAATACTACAACTCTGCTCAGAACTCGAGTGGCTCCCCAAGCCAAAGAACAAGCCAAAGAACAAAGCCCAAACTCCTCAGCATGACTTGTGCCTTCATCATGTAGCACCTGCTTAATGGTTCATTCAGCCTCATTTCTTACCGCAATCCCTCACCTCCATAAAAGCATTCTCCACTTCATAGAGACTGAATGACTTTTAGAAACTCAGGGTTTCCATCTATTTCTCACTTTGCTCTCCCCCACTGTCTTACCAACACTAACCCATATTGCTTTTATAAGGTTATAATTAGGTATCATTTCATCCTTCATTTTAATTTCCTTTTAACCCACTAGATTGTCAACTCTCTGAAAGGCAGTGTATTTGTTTCCTGTAGCTGTAACAAATGACCACAAACTTGGTGGTTTACAACAACAGAAACAGTCCTAGAGACAAGAAGTCAGCAGTTGGTTTCACTAGGCTGCAACCAAGGTGCGGGTTGGGACACGCTCCCACTGGAGGCTCTAGGGGAGAACACTTTTCATTGCTTTTCCCCGCCTCTGGACGCTGTTCCCTCCTAGGCTCATGGCTCTGCATCACGTTGTCTTTTCTACCCCTGCTTCCATCATCACATTACCTTCTTCCTCTACTCTCAAATCTCCCTCTCCCTTCCTCTTATAAAGGACACTTGTAATTGCATTTAGAGCCCACCCAGACGATCCAGGATAATCTTGCATCTCAAGGTCCTTAACTTCATCACATATGCAAAATCTCTTTTGCCATGTAAGGTAACATATTCACAGGCTCCCTGATTAGGACTTAGACTCATCTCTGTGGGCCATTATTCAGCCTATCACAGTCAAGACAGGGGCTGCTTTGCTTATCACTCTATATCCCCAACAGCTAGCACTATTACATAATAAGTCCTCAGTTTACATTTTTGAAATGAATGAATTTGGCGAGTTTTGATCACTTGAATACCTCATTAGTCTTTCTCTTAGATATAATGAGAGAAAAGTCATTATCTCATATCAACTTATTGTTGATAAGCAAAAAGGAGCTTTCATTGGAGCAAACAGAACTTGTTCTTCTAGTGTCAGATTTGACAACGTTTGTTAAACTGTGAGGGGTAAACAACCTTGGTCAGGTTATTTAGCTGAAATATAGAAAAGGCCACTGGGGTTCTTATCAAATTTAAATCTAACTATAAACTTCTAATTGCCTCCACAAAACTTAAATAATAAATCCTTCTGGGAGGACCAATGCTTTCTATGAGAATGGTTAATGAGGGTCGGTATGGGGGATTTAGTTACCAGGGGTGAGTAAGGTCCTGGGAGTCCAGATCCCAAGGACACAGGAAAGGCTTGATTTTCTTAGCTTTATCATCTCAAAATGCTTCCTTTCTGATTAAGTCCCAGTAATGTTTTCCTCGCATAGCACAGTTCATTTAAAAGTTTAAATGCATGAGAAAACTAGATAAAGGAACTATAAAACAGAGCTAAGTGATTTAAAAGAGGATGTAAGTAAGAGCTACTTTGGGTACATGACCACCCACAATAAATACATTTCCCATATTCTCTCCCAGTTAAGTATAGCCAGGTGACTAACTGCTGGCAAATGGGATATAAGTGGAAGCTGTGTGTGCAAATTCTGTCAATAATAATAACCATTAAAGAAAAAGGGCATACTCTTCTTTGCTCCCTTTTCCCTTACTACTGGCGAGAAAGTGGGCATGATGACTAGAGCTCAAGCAGCTCTTCTGGATCATGAGGCAGCAGGGTAAGAATGTCAGAGCATCAAGATAGATGAAGCTGAATCTTGATATTCATGGAACTACCATACAAATCCTGAATTTCCTACCTCTGGTCCTCTATGTTACACAGAGAAAGAATTCTATTTTGTGTAAGGCACAGTTATTTTATTTTATTTAATTAATTAATTTATTTATTTATTTTTGGCTGTGTTGGGTCTTTGTTTCTGTGCAAGGGCTTTCTCCAGTTGCGGCGAGCGGGGGCCACTCTTCATCGCGGTGCGCGGGCCTCTCATTATCGCGGCCTCTCCCGTTGCGGAGCACAGGCTCCAGACGCGCAGGCTCAGCAGTTGTGGCTCACGGGCCTAGCCGCTCCGCAGCATGTGGGATCTTCCCAGACCGGGGCACGAACCCGCGTCCCCTGCATTGGCAGGCAGACTCCTAACCACTGCACCACCAGGGAAGCCCAGGCACTGTTATTTTGATTTATCTGTTACTCACAGCTGGATCTAATCCAAAATGATTTAGAAGGTTAGGTACCTAGAAGTGGGTGCTGAAAATGATAGAACTTTAAAAAAAGAAAGGTGAGGGGGCATTGATTTAATGGATGTGGTAGACATCTGGTGATAAGGATACAGTTACTGCAGAGTAAAAATTTAGTGACCCTGTTTTATGACAGCACAGCTTTTGGGCAGTCATAATTCTTAGTCAAACTGAAACTTGTTCACCTTGCAAGGCAGATCACAGGCCCAACAAGGCTGTAGCTCTAGGGGAAATGATAGAAAAGGTTCAGAATCCTGGTTGGCAATTGTTGGCTGCTTCTTTCCACTTTCAGCAAAGATCTACAAGAAAAAGTTAAACTCGGGCCAGAGCCAGCCAGCGTGCAAGCAGGATGGAAGGGAATTTATCACTTTGCTAAGGGAGGCACCCTCTACCTGTGCCCTGAAATCTAGGTTTATTGAGAGTTCAATGATTCAGAACATTGCTAGGTTGAAAAAGTTTACAGCTTCAGTATCTCATTTTGAAGCAGCAGAGGGAGACTGGGAGGTGGGGTAGCTGAGAAGTTAAAGTCTCCAGCAGATTACATTTATGCCCACCCTATAAAGACTGAACATACTGGCAAAGATGATGTTAAGGGTGTTTCCTTCACCCTTGATGCATTATTTCAGCTAGCCACCGTTAACATGAGGGGTAGGGGAGGGGAGATCAAAAGTCTTAAATATCATAGTCTTAAAAACTAGGTTTATTCAAGAACTTGGACTGTGGTCATTTATACATGGAAATCACCAAAAGTGAATACTTTGAAAACCTGTTTTTTCTGTTTTGTTTTGTGTTCAGAGAATTGTATTGGCGAAATCTTCATGCCCAGTCTGCATATGCCTCGTATTAATTACCTTTTGCTGCCTAACAAACCACCTTTAACTTAGTGGTGTGTAACTACAACAATCCTTCATTGTTATTATCATCATTCCTCACAGTTCTGGGAGATGACTGGTTCACACTTAGAGTCGCTCATGTAGTTGCGACCAGACAGTGGCTGGTGCTGGGGTCATCTTAACAGTTTCCTCATTCATGTGTCTGGTGGTGGTTGATGCTGGCTGTTGCCTAATAACCTCCAGTTAAGTCCATGAGCCCAAATACTGCATGTGACCGCTCCATGTGGCCTGGCCTTCCTTAAAACATGGTGGCTGGTTTCCAAGGAGCAAGTCCACTAGAGAGTCAGGTAAAAGCTGTATCATCTTTTATGACCTAGCTTTGGAAGTCACATGGTGCCATTCTGCTCTATGCTATTGGTTGAGGCAGTCAAAAAGTTCCAAGTTTCCAGAAGAAGGGGACTCAGACTTTACTTCTTGATGGGGAAATAGCAAGGCTGTAAGAGGAATTGGTGTGTTGAGAGGTATTCTTACAACCATCTTTGGAAAATACAGGTCTATAACGGTCTAGCCTTCAAAATACAATTCCTGAGCTCCCCACCCCCTCCAAGACAGCAAAAACAGTAAGTGATGTGAAAAAGTTTCAAGACCCTCAGTAAAAGCTTAGCACCCATTGCTGTCCTCAGAGGTGTCCTTGGAGGTAAATGGAAATGAAAAAACTTCCCAGGAGCAAAGCCAGAACCATAGAGGATAATGGATAAGGGAGTTCCTCACAAAGAACTAGGGGCCCAGGTGGCTAATCAAGGCACTTATCCCATACTGTTACAGCCCATAGGGAATTTGCAACTTCTAAGGACCAGTGACTGATGGGTGTTTCCCATTCTCCCCATTTCTGAATGGAAGCTTTTATTGAAATTAGCCTTTTCCTCCTCCACTATTGAACATTGGATGTGTTTATGGAAGACAACTTGTCTTTTAGTTTTTGGGCCACCAGAACGTAAGGCATCATATCCAGACCTGATGGATAGGTTTGCCTATCCCCCAGAGATCCTGGACTTTGAACTGGAATTAGTAGTTTAATGGGATTCAGGGCTACCTCTCTAAGAAGGAAGAGAGTATGGCCAAAAATATGGGATCCAAATTTGTCCCAAATATTCATGTTCCGCTTCTTCCATAGGAATAGAATTGTTCGCTTTTAGCTAGATACATGGCACCACAGAAAGTTTACTATATACCCCAGCATCCTCTGGAACTGGGTGTTGGCATGTAATTAAGTTCCAGAACATGGAAACATTGTGTATAATTTCCAGTAAGTGTCCTTAAAGGGAGAAGATATGTTCTTCATCAATTCCTTCTCCTTTCTGACAAGGAAATTAATGTGATGTCCAGAATTCAAATGGCCCTCTTGGGCCATGAGGTAGTGTACACTGAGATGGTTGAGCAGCAGGAAAGGAGATCACTGTTGCTTGATGACTCCTAAGCTTTCATACTCACCCTGGAATGCCTACTTCCAGGTTCCTTTATGTGAGAGAAAAATGAACTTCTGTGTGTTTAAGCTGCTATTTGTTTAAGCTTCTGTACTAATAGAAAATCAAATCCTAATTACTGTAGCATATAGTTGAATGGGGGATAATTCTATAATATGAGGTAGATTAAAATAAACATTAATTATCTAGCAACATCCTATTCACACAAAATCAAGCGACAAAACGTGATTCAGGCAAGTACTCTGCCCCTACACAGTAGCCAAGATTTTCTTTCAAAATGCAAACCTGATCCCATAACTCCCGAGCTTAAACCTATCCTATGATTTCCCTTTGGACAAATCTCCTTAACCTGGTATATAATTCCCTGTGTGATCTGGTCCCTGCTACCCCTCCAGGCCCATTTACTCTCAAGGTCCCACCTACTCTCTGACATGTACCTACACTCGTTTTTCAGTTTCTCTTGCTAAAAACTGGAGTCAGAGGCAGCAGATTGTGTGATTGCTGAAGATAGATACCTTTTCAACTATTTTAAGGTAATATTTTAGCATAACTATTAAGATTATGATGAGAGAAAGCATAATAAACCAGGATCATGATATGTGTAATGTAGATGGTCAAAAAATGGCTCTTCCATGTCACCTCGCCTACTCCTGGCCTGACCCACTCCTAGGCTCACTCCCCTAATTTTAGAACCTAGCTCTGCCCTTGATCTTTGTCACTATGTTGCCTCCCACATGTTGCTCCTCCAACAGCTCTTCATCCAGATGACTTTTATTCATTCTCCAGGTATCAAATATCCCTGTCAAATTTCCCTTTTATAGTAGCTCTTCACACCAAGTAACTTTGTACAATTATTTGATAACAGGTCAGTGTTCTCACGGAGCCATGTGTATCTGTGTCTGTGAATATTTGATAAATGTCATTTTCCCCCAACTAAACTATATGTTCCATGAGTCAGATAAGACATTGGTTTTAGCTCATCAATGCACCTCAAAGCAGAGCACTGTGGCTAGCATATTGTAAGCTCTCAATAAATATCTGGTGAATGAATAATTAACATGCTCAGGGCTGAGCCAAAAAGAATGAAAAAAATTGATAGGGTGAGAATGAAAAGAGCTGACGAAAAAGCACATAGTCTCAGCAGTATAAACACGGATGACATACTTAGGAGGAGAATGTGATCAATGTGCTGGAAAACACTGTTCTAGATGATGAGAGAATATAAAGGGGTATAAAGCTTGGTCACTGCCTTTAAGAAATGTACAATTTAGGGTATAATAAAACCTATGCAAAAGAAAAAATAGTTAACTAACCAGGAAAGGCAGAAAAAAATGTGTTAAGACCAACCAACAACATGCCATAGATTACATCAAGAAAAATTAATACAGATTAGAAGAAATCAGGGACAATAATAATTTTTGTGTCCCTTGTTATGTACCAGGGACTGTATTAAGCACCTGACATATGTTATCTTACCTAAACTTTACAATAACCAATGAGCAAAGTATTAATAGTCTTATTTTAAAGATGAGGCTCAAAGTGTTTAAACATGCTTAAGTAACAAAGTTTATATATAGAATGCCAGAATTTGAGCCCTAGTCTTTATAAATTCAAAACCAATATACTAATATCTATGTTATAAAGATGAGAGTCCAGTTGGACTCCAAAGAGTAGGTAGGAAATACATAAGCAGAGGGAAAGTATGAAGGACGATCAGGCAAGGAGTATAGTGTGAACAAAAAAAGAGAAGAAAATTAAGATGTGATGAGTGTATAGCTGAGTCTAGCCATAGGTAGAAAGTCCATGAAGGAATAGAATCCAAGGTAAAGTTGGAGATAGAATTTGGGTCAGAATGAAGACAGCCTTTAACAGCAGACCAACGTGTATTTGGCTTTTATCCTGTAAGCAACTGAAAGTTTCTATAAGGTCCTGAGTTGGCAAATGGCAAAATGAAAATGAAATGATGGTCTAGTTGGATTGGAATGGGAAAAGAAAAGAAAGGAACAGATTCACATAGGAAAACTCAGCATACTTGAGATCAAAGAATGTTATAACTGAAGAGAATTGTAACTTAGTACCAGACCTCATTTTACAGATGAGGAAACTGTAGCCAGGACAATTTAAGTGACTTCCCAGAGATTGGTAGAATTGCTAGGACTGTAACTTGGTTTTCTCACCATTAATTCCACTATGGCACAAGTATGGAAACAGATAAAAAATGGAAGACAGAGAGAAAAACCAGAATCGGAAAGAACTCTCGGGTTTTAGGACAGAACAACTTTGAAAACAATGACATCACTGTCAGGTAAAAAATACCCAAAAAAACGACCCTTGTGGCAGACAGACTCTAAGATGGGGCCCAGTGATCTTCACTTTCTGCTATTTATGCCCTTGTGTAATCTCATTCCCTTGAGTGTCTCCTGGCCTAGCAACTGGCTTCCAATCAATAGAATACAGCAAAGATGTTGGAGAGGCACTTCCATAATTATATTACAGGAGGTTAGACTGAAACTTTTACTTTGCTAGCTAGCAGAAGCTCTCTCGTGCTGGCTCTGATGAATCAAGATGCCATGCTGTGAGCTGCCCTATGGACAGGTTCACATGGCAAGGAACTGAAAGTGGTCAACAGGGAGGAGCTTCAAGATGGTGGAAGAGTAAGACATGGACATCACCTTCCTCCCCACAAATACATCAGAAATACATCTACATGTGGAACAACTCCTATAGAACACCTATTGAACGCTGGCAGAAGACCTCAGACCTCCCCAAAGGCAAGAAACTCCCCATATATCGGGGCAGGGCAAAAGAAAAAAGAAAAAACAGAGACAAAAGAATAGGGACGGGATCTGCACCAGTGGGAGGGAGCTGTGAAGGAGGAAAGGTTTCCACACACTAGAAAGCCCCTTTGCAGGCAGAGATGGCAGGTGGCAGGGGGGAAGCTTCAGAGCCAAAGAGGAGAGCACAGCAACAGGGGTGCAGAGGGCAAAGCGGGGAGACTCCCGCACAGAGGATCGGTGCCGACCAGCACTCACCAGCCTGAGAGGCTTGTCTGCTCACCCGCTGGGACGGGTCGGGGCTGGGAGCTGAGGCTCAGGCTTCGGAAGTCAGATCCCTGGGAGAGGACTGGGGTTGGCTGCATGAACACAGCCTGAAGGGGGCTAATGCACCACAGCTAACTGGGAGGGAGTCCGGGAAAAAGTCTGGAACTGCCTAAGAGGCAAGTGACCATTGTTTCGGGGTGTGCAAGGACAGGGGATTCAGAGCACCGCCTAAATGAGCTCCAGAGACGGGCGCGAGCCGTGGCTATCAGCGCGGACCCCAGAGACGGGCATGGGATGCTAAGGCTGCTGCTGCCGCCACCAAGAAGCCTGTGTGCAAGCACAGGTCACTATCCACACCTCCCCTCCCAGGAGCCTGTGCAGCCCGCCACTGCCAGGGTCCCATGATCCAGGGACAACTTCCCCGGGAGAACACACTGCGCACCTCAGGCTGGTGCAACGTCACGCCGGCCTCTGCCACCGCAGGCTCGCCCCGCATCCGTACCCCTCCCTCCCCCGGCCTGAGTGAGCCAGAGCCCCCGACTCAGCTACTCCTTTAACCCCGTCCTGTCTGAGCGAAGAAGAGACGCCCTCAGGTGACCTACACGCAGAGACGGGTCCAAATCCAAAGCTGAACCCCGGGAGCTGTGCGAACAAAGAAGAGAAAGGGAAATCTCTCCCAGCAGCCTCAGGAGCAGCGGATTAAATCTCCACAATCAACTTGATATACCCTGCATCTGTGGTGTACCTGAATAGACAACGAATCATCCCAATTTGAGGAGGTGGACTTTGGGAGCAATGATATATATATATATATATATATTTTTTTTCCCTTTTTCTCTTTTTGTGAGTGTGTATGTGTATGCTTCTGTGTGTGATTTTGTCTGTATAGCTTTGCTTTTACCATTTGTCCTAGGAGTCTGTCTGTCCGTTTGTTTTGGTATTTTTTTTCTTGTATAGTTTTTAGTATTTGTTATCATTGGTGTATTTGTTTTTTGGTTTGGATGCTCTTTTCTTTTTTTTATTACTTTAAAAAAATTTTTAATACTTATTTTTTATTTTAATAACATTATTTTATTTTATTTCATTATTTTTTCTTTCTTTCTTTTTTTCTCCCTTTTATTCTGAGCTGTGTGGATGACAGGGTCTTGGTGGTCTGGCCGGGAATCAGGGCTGTGCCTCTGGGGTGGGAGAGCCAAGTTCAGGACATTGGTCCACCAGAGACCTCCCAGCTCCACATCATATCAAATGGCAAAAATCTCCCAGAGATCTCCATCTCAAAGCCAAGGCCCACCTCCACTCAACGACCAGCAAGCTACAGTGCTGGACACCCTATGCCAAATAAGTAGCAAGACAGGAACACAACCCTACCCATTAGCAGAGAGGCTGCCTAAAATCATAATAAGGTCACAGACACCCCAAAACACACCACCAGATGCGGACCAAACCACCAGAAAGACAAGATCCAGCCTCATCCTCCAGAACACAGGCACTAGTCCCCTCCACCAGGAAGCCTACACAACCCACTGACAAACCTTAGCCACTGGGAGCAGACACCAAAAACAAAGGGAACTACGAACCTGCAGCCTGTGAGAAGGAGACCCAAAACACAGTAAGCTAAGCAAAATGAGAAGACAGAGAAACACACAGCAGATGAAGGAGCAAGGCAAAAACCCACCAGACCAAACAAATGAAGAGGAAGTAGGCAGTCTACCTGAAAAAGAATTAAGAATAATGATAGTAAAGATGATCCAAAATCTTGGAAATCGAATGGAGAAAATACAAGAAACATTTAACAAGGACCTAGAAGAACTAAAGAGCAAACAAACAATGATAAACAACACAATACATGAAATTAAAAATTTTCTAGAAAGAATCAATAGCAGAATAACTGAGGCAGAAGAACGCATAAGTGACTTGGAAGATAAAATAGTGGAAATAACTACTGCAAAGCAGAATAAACAAAAACAATGAAAAGAACTGAGGACAGTCTCAGAGACCTCTGGGACAACATTAAATGTACCAACATTCGAATTATAGGGTTCCCAGAAGAAGAAGAGAAAAAGAAAGGGACTGAGAAAATATCGGAAGAGATTATAGTTGAAAACTTCCCTAATATGGAAAAGGGAATAGTTAATCAAGTCCAGAAAACATAGAGAGTCCGATACAGGATAAATCCAAGGAGAAACACGCCAAGACACATATTAATCAAACTACCAAAAATTAAATACAAAGAAAAAATGTTAAAAGCAGCAAGGGAAAAACAACAAATAACATACAAGGGAATCCCCATAAAGTTAACAGCTGATCTTTCAGCAGAAACTCTGAAAGCCAGAAGGGAGCAGCAGGACATATTTAAAGTGATGAAAGGGAAAAACCTACAACCAAGATTACTCTACCCAGCAAGGATCTCATTCAGATTTGATGGAGAAATTAAAACCTTTACAGACAAGCAAAAGCTGAGAGAGTTCAGCACCACCAAACCAGCTTTACAACAAATGGTAAAGGAATTTCTCTAGGCAGGAAACACAAGAGAAGGAAAACACCTACAATAACAAACCCAAAACAATTAAGAAAACGGTAATAGGAACATACATGTCGATAATTACCTTAAGTGTAAATGGATGAAATGCTCTAACCAAAAGACATAGACTGGCTGCATGGATACAGAAACAAGACCTGGATATACACTGTCTACAAGAGACCCACTTCAGACCTAGGGACACATACAGACTGAAAGTGAGGGGATGGAAAAAGACATTCCATGCAAATGGAAATCAAAAGAAAGCTGGAGCAGCAATTCTCATTTCAGACAAAATAGATTTTAAAACAAAGACTATTACAACAGACAAAGAAGGACACTACATAATGATCAGGGATCAATCCAAGAAGAAGATATAACAATTGTGAATATTTATGCACCCAACATAGGAGCACCTCAATACATAAGGCAAATGTTAACAGCCATAAAAGGGGAAATCGACAGTAACACAATCATACTAGGGAACTTTGACACCCCACTTTCACTTATGGACACATCATCCAAAATGAAAATAAATAAGGAAACACAAGCTTTAAATGATACCTTAAACAAGATGGACTTAATTGATATTTATAGGACCTTCCGTCCAAAAAAAAACAGAATACACTTTCTTCTCAAGTGCTCATGAAACATTCTCCAGGATAGATCATACCTTGGGTCACAAATCAACCTTGGTAAATTTAAGAAAAATGAAATCATATCAAGTATCTTTTCCGACCACAATGCTATGAGATTAGATATCAATTACAGGAAAAAGTCTGTAAAACATACAAACACATGGAGGCTAAACAATACACTACTTAATAACCAAGAGGTCACTGAAGAAATCAAAGAGGAAATCAAAATATACCCAAAAACAAATGACAATGAAAACACGATGACCCAAAACCTATGGGATGCAGCAAAAGCAGTTCTAAGAGGGAAGTTTAGAGCAATACAATCCTACCTCAAGAAAAAAGAAACATCTCAAATAAACAACCTAACCTTACACCTAAAGCAATTAGAGAAAAAAGAACAAAAAAACCCCAGAGTTAGCAGAAGGAAAAAAATCATAAATATCAGATCAGAAATAAATGAAAAAGAAATGAAGGAAACCATAGCAAAGATCAATAAAACTAAAAGCTGGGTCTTTGTGAAGATAAACAAAATTGATAAACCATTAGCCAGATTCATCAAGAAAAAAAGGAGAAGACTCAGATCAATAGAATTAGAAATGAAAAAGGACAAGTAACAACCGACACTGCAGAAATACAAAGGATCATGGGAGATTACTACAAGCAACTATATGCCAATAAAATGGACAACCTGGAAGAAATGGACAAATTCTTAGAAAAGCACAACCTTCTAAGACTGAACCAGGAAGAAATAGAAAATATAATCAGACTAATCACAAGCACTGAAATTGAAACTGTGATTAAAAATCTTCCAACAAACAAAAGCCCAGGACCAGATGGCTTCACAGGCGAATTCTGTCAAACATTTAGAGAAGAGCTAACACCTATCCTTCTCAAACTCTTCCAAAATATAGCAGAAGGAGGAACACTCCCAAACTCATTCTACGAGGCCACCATCACCCTGATACCAAAACCAGACAAAGATGTCACAAAGAAAGAAAACTATAGGCCAATATCACTGATGAACATAGATGCAAAAATCCTCAACAAAATACTAGCAAACAGAATCCAACAGCACATTAAAAGGATCATACACTATGATCAACTGGGGTTTATCCCAGGTATGCAAGGATTCTTCAATATATGCAAATCAATTAATGTAATACACCATATTAACAAACTGAAGAATAAAAACCATATGATCATCTCAATAGATGCAGAAAAAGCTTTTGACAAAATTCAACACCAATTTATTATAAAAACTCTCCAGGGCTTCCCTGGTGGCGCAGTGGTTGAGAATCTGCCTGCCAATGCAGGGGACACGGGTTCGAGCCCTGGTCTGGGAGGATCCCACATGCCACGGAGCAACTGGGCCCGTGAGCCACAACTACTGAGCCTGCGCGTCTGGAGCCTGTGCTCCGCAACAGGAGAGGCCGCGACAGTGAGAGGCCCGCGCACCGCGATGAAGAGTGGCCCCCACTCGCCACAACTAGAGAAAGCCCTCGCACAGAAACGAAGACCCAACACAGTCATAAATAAATAAATAAATAAATAAAAGAACGTGAATTTCTTAAAAAAAAAAAAAAAAAACTCTCCAGAAAGTACACGTAGAGGGAACTTACCTCAACATAATAAAGGCCATATATGACAAACCCACAGCCAACATCGTCCTCAATGGTGAAAAACTGAAACCATTTCCACTAAGATCAGGAACAAGACAAGGTTGCCCACTCTCACCACTATTATTCAACATTGTTTTGGAAGTTTTAGCCACAGCAGTCAGAGAAGAAAAAGAAATAAAAGGAATACAAATCGGAAAAGAAGAAATAAAGCTGTCACTATTTGTAGATGACATGATATTATACATAGAGAATCCTAAAGGTGCTACCAGAAAACTACTAGAGCTAATCAATGAATTTGGTAAAGTAGCAGGATACAAAATTAATGCACAGAAATCTCTTGCATACCTATACACTAATGATGAAAAATCTGAAAGAGAAATTAAAGAAACACTCCCATTTACCATTGCAACAAAAAGAATAAAATACCTAGGAATAAACGTACCTAAGGAAACAAAAGACCTGTATGCAGAAAACTATAAGACCCTGATGGAAGAAATTAAAGATGATACCAACAGATGGAGTGATATACCATGTTCTTGCATTGGAAGAATCAACCTTGTGGAAATGCCTATACTACCCAAAGCAATCTACAGATTCAATGCAATCCCTATCAAACTGCCAATGGCATTTTTCACACAACTAGAAGAAAAAATTTCACAAATTGTATGGAAACACAAAAGACCCCAAATAGCCAAAGCAATCTTGAGAAAGAAAAACGGAGCTGGAGGAATCTGGCTCCCAGACTTCAGACTATGCTACAAAGCTACAGTAATCAAGACAGTATGGTACTGGCACAAAACCAGAAATATAGATCAATGGAACAGGATAGAAAGCCCAGAGATAAACCCATGCACCTATGGTCACCTTATCTTTGGTGAAGGATGCAAGAATATACAATGGAGAAAAGACACCCTCTTCAATAAGTGGTGCTGGGAAAACTGGACAGCTACATGTAAAAGAATGAAATTAGAACACTTCCTAACACCATACACAAAAATAAACTCAAAATGGATTAAAGACCTAAATGTAAGGCCAGACACTATGAAACTCTTAGAGGAAAACATAGGCAGAACACTCTATGACATAAATCACAGCAAGATCCTTTTTGACCCACCTCCTAGAGAAATGGAAATAAAAACAAAAATAAACAAATGGGACCTAATGAAATGTAAACGCTTTTGCACAGCAAAGGAAACCATAAACAGAACCAAAAGACAACCCTCAGAATGGGAGAAAATATTTGCAAATGAAGCAACTGACAAAGGTTTAATCTCCAAAATTTACAAGCAGCTCATGCAACTCAATATCAAAACAACAAACAACCCAATCCAAAAATGGGCAGAAGACCTAAATAGACATTTCTCCAAAGAAGATATACAGATTGCCAACAGACACATGAAAGAATGCTCAACATCGTTAATCATTAGAGAAATGCAAATCATAACTACAATATCATCTCACACCGGTCAGAATGGCCAGCATCAAAAAATCTACAAACAGTAAATGCTGGAAAGGGTGTGGAGAAAAGGGAACCCTCTTGCACTGTTGGTGGGAATATAAATTGATACAGACACTATGGAGAACAGGATGTATGTTCCTTAAAAAACTAAAAATAGAACTACCATACCACCCACTAATCCCACTACTGGGCATATACCCTGAGAAAACCATAATTCAAAGAGTCATATACCACAGTGTTCATTGAAGCATTATTTACAATACCCAGGATATGGAAGCAACCTAAGTGTCCATCAACAGATGAATGGATAAAGAAGATGTGGCACATATATACAATGGAATATTACTCAGCCATAAAAAGAAACAAAATTGAGTTATCTGTAGTGAGGTGGATGGACCCACAGTCTGTCATACATAATGAAGTAAGTCAGAAAGAGAAGAACAAATACCGTATGCTAACACATATATATGGAATCTAAAAAAAAAAATGGTCATGAAGAACCTAGGTGCAAGACGGGAATAAAGATGCAGACCTACTAGAGAATGGACTTGAGGACACAGGGAGGGGGAAGGGTAAACTGGGACAAAATGAGAGAGTGGCATGGACATATATACTCTACCAAATGTAAAATAGATAGCTAGTGGGAAGCAGCTGCATAGCACAGGGAGATCAGCTCGGTGCTTTGTGACCACCTGGAGGGGTGGGATAGGGATGGTGGGAGCGAGGGAGATGCAAGAGGGAAGAGATATCAGATATATGTATATGTATAACTGATTCACTTTGTTATAAAGCAGAAACTAACACACCATTGTAAAGCAATTATACTACAATAAAGATGTTAAGAAAAAAGAAAGTGGTCAACAGCCCAGCAAAGAACTGAGGCCTCTGGATCAACAGCCTCAAGAAACTGAATCCTGCCAATAAGTATGCAAACTCAGTTGAACCTTCAGATGAGATCCCAGCCTTGACCAATGATTTCACTGCCGCCTTCTGAGACATCCTGAAGCAAAGACCACGTTTCAGCAGTGCTCAAAATTCCTGGCCCACAGAAATGGTGGGATAATAAATTGTGTGTTGTTTTAAGCCACTAAGTTTGTGATAATTTACTGTGTAACAATAGACAATTAATACAATACTGTTGAAACAAAAAGCCACGTTTTGTTTGAGGCAATGGAAGAATCAATTGTAGTTTCTGTAGAGCACCAGGGATCGAATCCATGTTTTTTAGGACAATAAACTGATGAACAGTGAAAAAGAGAGTATTAAAATTTCAATTAAGACATTGGCAGTGAAAAAAGAGAAGTGAAATTATGCACACTGAAAATTAAGCAAAAAAGCTTTAAGAGAAGTTTGGAGATACAATATGATATTGTTCAGAAATAGATTTTTTTTCTTGAGAAACAAAAATTTGTACAAACACAAAGTAGGCATTGGCAGTAAGGTAGGGAGAAAAATGAGTAAGTGACTAAAACCATTATGTATGCACAAACTTGGAAACCTCAGGGAGAATTCAGCAACTCTTGAATTTTCTCTCAGTACCTCTCAATTCACTTCCAACACTATCTAATAAATAAATAGCACAACTCCAATGATCAGAGTATCCCTGGAGAATAATAAACCATGCAGGTATTATTATTTTAAAATATTAACATCACCAGTTTGGAATAATACAACTAGAAACTTCCAGAACACTTTTGAAGATACTCTTCCATTTTACCTTCAATTTTTCAAATTTGGCTTTTTAAAAAAACAAGTTGAATTTTTATTCAAATGCTCCTTTCTTAATAAGAACACATTTTAATAGTCTAGTGGTGCACATGGGCTTTATTTTCCTTTAAAAGAATTTCAATGAACTACTCTACCCTTCTTCCACCTGGTAATTTGTACTCTAGCACAGAGGAGAAAGCCAAGATATAATTGACAACCTAGGACATAGTACATTGACTCTTGAGCAACACAGGTTTGAACTGTACTTATATGCAGTTCCACTTATATGCAGGTTTTTTTTTCAATGGTAAATACTTCAGTACTACACAACAGTTGGTTGGTTGAATCAGCAGATGCAGAACCACACATACGGAAGAACCACATACTATATACAGAAAGGGACTATAAATTATCTGTGGTTTTTCAACTGTGGGGAGGGTGGGCACTCTTAATCCCTACATTGTTCAAGGATCAACTGCTTTTCAAAAAGTCATCTTCCTTTCTATGGAGTCCACTTATTAACAGCGTTTTAAGTTCAGAGAAGAAAGAGTAATTCTATTCTACATAGGCACATAAGAAATATTTAAACTATAAACAATCACCTATCTCAAACAAACCAAAGGAATATCATTAATGTCCCACACAAACTGTCTTAGGAAGGGAGGAGTATTTCCCCATCCCAAGCCCCCTACAAGCAGAGAAAAGACACCAATGCACAGAGAGATCATTTCTCAAGTGATTCTCAGGCATTTAGAAGGTGGCATATTGAAGAAGACCAACGTGCCTTCTGTTCCAGCAGGGCCTTTATTTATGGAGGAGTTGTGAATGTGACAAGTGCAAGAACCATATCTATCTTATTCATCCACTAGCTCGCACACTACCCTGCATAGGCGTTCAAGAAATATGTCTGAGTAAAATGCCATTCAAGGATATCAAGAGAGAAAAAGAATACAGCTGATGTAACTCTTTATTTCCTTAAACTATAGACAGATATATTGAGAATTATCTACATTGAGTATAAGAATCTTAATGTATAAGGAGACAACCTTGCCAATGCAGAGACTGAATACTATGGAAGGTCATTAAGAATCAAGTGCTGATCAGTCCACATACAGAACCAAGACAATGAAAGTGATGGTCTGGACAAGCCTAGAAGTGAGACAATTCCCACCTGGTGGGACTTTCTTAGTTCATTGCATTACAAAGTTGGAAGGTAGATATTAGAGCCACAAAATATCAGTTTATTATATATGTGATCTTGCTTATTTTATATGTGAATAATATAATATGGATGTATTTTATATGTTTGTTTTACATGTAACCATATTCTGGAGTAGGGATTATTACTCTCAATGTATCCCTTTGTTTGTTTGTTTGTTTTTACTTCGGAACTCAGTGCTTTGTATTTACAAAAGAAAAATAATAAAGGAAAAGTCTGAAGCTAATCAGCTGGAGACACGGGGCAAAGGTGGGAATCTGGGGGAAAGGGTAGGGTCCTCTGCAGAGAGAGAAGGGGAGGGGCTCTGGCACTAAGGAAGCCTGAGGGTCCCAGCCTCTAGGGGCTTCCCCAGGGCCAGCTCCGCCCTCCCACAGAGGCTCAGATCAAGGGGCCAGGAGCTGAATCTCCCTCAGCCCCCTCTGGTTTTTCCAGGAGCCTGAGTTCCCAGCTCCAGGGGTCTGGGATGGCAGGGGAAACTGAGGCCAGAGAGAGCCCATGGGTCCTGCCACCACTTCTCACTGTGGCGTGATCTTGGCAGCCTCGGCCTGAATAAGGGCAATGAGGTCCTTGTAGATGAGGAAGACGAATTACAGGCTGGCAATCTCCACCATGGAGCTGTTGCTAAGGCGCCATTTGGAAACACACAGCACAGGCCGTCCATTGATGTAGATGGGCCACCAGGCCTCAATGGCAATGAAGAAATCACCGTTGTTTTTCAGCTTGATGACACCTTGCTTCTGGGAGATCTTTCAGGCCGGACCCTCCAGAGACAGGCCTGCGTCAATCTGGTTATCCTCGGTTGCTCTGCCTAGGGTGATCTTTCTCAAGTGCATCGCACCATGCGGCCCCACAGCACTGCCAGGGTCTGGTTGTCAAAGTCCGGAGAGCTCATGCCTGCGATGTTATCTACTAGCAGCCACTTACGCAGTTCCTGTTCCCGCTGCCGAATCTCTTGTTTCTGGCGTCAGTCAGCCACTGTCAGCTCATATTCTAGGACTTCATCTCGCATGTCACTCAGCTTACTGTCATCAATCAAGTCCTCTGCGATGGAGAAGTTCAGCACTTGGTCCCCCTTGGGCAGCGGCTGTCTGGTTCTCCAACAGGTAATACGGCTTCATGAGCTGCCACTGGGCCTGCAGAGCCTTGGCAGTACGGGCCAGGTAGAAGGCATCAGGGTGTCTGTGCAGCAGGTCCTGGAAGGTCTCCAAGGTCGGCTGGCTGGTTGATCCCACTTTGCTTAGCAGCTGCTCTTCAGCCTTGCTAAACAGGGCCTTGCTCTGGATGGCAGCAATGGCCTCTGGGTGCAGCTGTCTCATGGCCTGGCAGGCCAGGTTGGAGATGACAGGATCGTAGAGCAGGGCGGACCAGTGCTCCTGGACTTCCTGCAGGGTAAAGCGGCAGCTGAACTTCACAGCCAGGTGGACAGATCTCAGGTCATTGGTCTGCAGTACGGCACTGATGAGCAGGAGGTCATGTGCAGGCTTCCAGCGGCCCAGAGCCTTGGTCACCTGGAGAGGCTGTTTGTTCTTCTTCACATGCTTGGTGAGTCCAGGGGCTGGGGCTGGGGCTGGGGCTGGGGCTGGGCTGGGTGACACAGGGGTGCTGGGGGCCTTAGACACCTTCTTCCCACTGGAGGAGGGTTCACTCTCCGAACAGCACCCTGGTTCCACCCCACTGGCCCCCTTCGCCCGGGTAGAGGACTTAGCCAGGCTGCTCTCCACCAGCTCATCGTCAAACTTCTTTCTCTTGATGAACCTGGAGGAGCTTCTCCGTTTAGGGATGGTGCCCAAAGCCTGTGAGGAGGCCCGCTTCTGCCCTGCCAGTGACTCCTCATCCTCTGAGTGGCTGGCAGGCCTGATGCCATCAGGGGTGACTCTAGCAGCCCCTGAGAATCTTCCATGCTGGGCAGTTCTCCCTGTGCCACGTGTCATGTCGTGCAGCACATGGTGCTCAGGTCAGACTGGTGATGCCGACACACTGGGCTCTGGGCATAACTGCTCCCTCTGCCATCAAAATGCAGCCATGCCAAAGAGTGGAAGCTCAACAGCAAGTCAATCAATTGTGGCCTCTGCCAAGAGGTACGTGGGTGGTGCTGGCCCAGGGGGAGGTGGCAATGCCCAGCCAGGACCGAAAGACACACGTGCCAGGCACGGGGTGGAATCAGCAAATGCTTGGCACCCGAGCGCTTGGGGAGCTCGCTGGCCTCATACTACCTTTGTCCATCCTCTTACAGTCTATCCCATCTAAGCCCAACCAAGCACAGCAGAGCCCATCAGAGTCACTGGATCTTCTGACCAATGAGTGAGAAATAAATGTTGCTAGCCTCTGCGATTTGGGGAGTTATTTGTTACACAGCATTATTACAGCAAAACTAACAACAACAACAAAAAACCTTATGGTAGGACATCTCTTCCTAAATACGGATCAAGCTGAAAACAGATCTCCCACTGGGAAGTATCATGATGAAAATATACCAATAAAGCTACAACATTAAAACTACTGGAAGTGGTAATTCTAGAATACTGTTTAATAACTTCCTACCTAAATAGTTTTACTCCAAATCCTATTTCCATTCACCTACAGGATACAGGTTAGCAGACAGGAGATTTACAGAGCCAATAATCTCATCACATGAGACATCAAAAAAAAAAGTCAACTAATTGTCTACCAGCACGTTGATAAACTATGGAAGAAAACATCAAGGGGCTAGAAGTATCCAAAATTAAATGTCAGGCACAGAAATTAAACTGCTATGGCCACATACAGGGGCACAGCAGTTTACTTACATTTTAGTGCTCTCTTAATCCATCAGTTTTTGGATATTGGCTACTTTTTCATTGCTCACTATCTATTTCACATTCTTGATTCCTTTGGGGAGAATTACCTCTCTGGATTATCCAGAATTACCCACTGGATCAGAGGTCCTATCTTCCCTTAACCAAGCTAGACAAATCAGATATTTCTTTTTTAGAAAATAGGGAGGGGAGAAGAGTGGAAGATCATCTCCAGGGAAGAAAGGAGCAGCCCCGTGTCAGCTTCACTGACCAAATTGTGTTACTGACAAGACCCAGAAATGAAAACAACATGGAAAATGATAAGCCCATGGAAAGATAAGACAGGTATTACTCCTGTTGAGAAGGTACAATTATCCAAACTCTCCTTCCAGAAAAAGAAGTAAATGAATGTATGCAAGCAGTATGCAGTCATTGGTGCTTAGAAAATAAGCTTTTAAATACAGATTATGTTGGTCAGCTCATCATTTGACCAGAATTAAATCAAGCTTTGCCTCCTGGACTTCACACCACATACAGGTCTTTTCCCAGGACCATGCAATGGCCACCTCAGATGGGGTCCTGGACATCCACTTGACTTCCCAGTGTGCAAAGTTACACTTCCAGGAAGTCCATGAGCCAACCAGACCTTCTGAGAATCCAAGAGGGAAACTTGTAAGGTCTGACCCACAACTGGGTTGCATCCTTTTACAACTCTGCAATAAAAAATTTCACATTAAACGGAGTTTTCCATATATTTCAATGTATCCTTAAATCATTTTTTAAAAATTAAGTTATGTCATTCTGAAAATTGCATTTTCTCTACAACAACTTAATTTCAAGTTCTAGTGAATCCAGCATATTCACTCTCTTCATTTTATCAACTCAGGTAATTTCTCTGTTCTAATCTTTAATTTCTCTGAATTATAGAGATCATTTTAAAAAAGCACTTTAAGAAACCAAGACTGACCTACCACTTATAACCACCTTAAGTATACAGGAGAGATCATTATGCCCACCCAAACCAAATCACAGCCTGCCTGATTTTCAGACACACTGACATCCCTCCAAACCAGCTCTCTTGTCATCAATCTCCACCTGCACACACACTGCGAGTGCATCCTTAATTTTCTCAACGAATTTATCAGCAGCCCCATTAATATTCTGAATTATCCTCTCTGGAAGACAAATTGCTTTGCTATTTGTCTTCTTTATACATTTTCTAGTCACAAAATGTGGCCTCAAGTTTCCTGCTATCAAGTCTTAGTGTATAATCTTTTTTTCACTCTCCCACCAAAATTGGGTCCTCCTGCATTTCCAAGGCTAATGATCACATGAGAGCTGGGCCTTTAGGTCCCTATGAGCCTACTTGTTCTTTCAACAAGTATTTTTGGAGCTCCTACTATGTGCCAGGCAATCTCAGTGATTCCAGAGATGCAAAGTAAACAAGAGTCCCTGACCTCCTGAAGCTGGTCATTTTAGTGGATGGAGACCAACGTTAAACAAACCATTCAGTTAAACTTAGAGTATGGCATACGGGGATATGTGCTTTAGAAACAAAATGATGTAAGGCAGGGGGACGGAGAATGCTGAGCATGGGAGAGATTGCAGTTTTAAATGCGGCAGTCATTGAAGGCTTCACTGAGAAGGTGACATTTCAGCCAAGTTCTGAAAAGGATGAGGCAATGACCCACAGAGTTAGATGGGGAGAGAATTTTTTAGACAATGAGTGCGAAATGTGCTAAAGCCCTGGAGTAGGAGTAGGTTATGTCGTCCTCCAATGGATTTGCTAGTACCATTTTCTCCTCTTCGTTCTGTACCTGCCTCTGTTTAAAACCAGCTCAGAGAAGGGAATCTCATGGCACACTCCTTGCCCGGGTCCATCTCTTCCCACAGGTGATCCCATCCTCTCAAAGCTGCTTAATCCCAATTCTGCATATCAAGTCCAGATCCCTCTTTTGAGGTACACATCTGTACTGTTGAGAGCCTATTGTTATTTGTAGCTGGCTATTTCACACCCACCTCACAGACAATAGGTCCAAATCTGAACTCATCACCTTTCTTGCCAAGCCTGCTTCTCTTCCTGTCCCCACCATCTCAGTCACCCAATCTGGAAATCTTTGCTACATCTCAGGCTCCCTCCACTTCCTTCCATTCCACACCCAGTCTGTTGCACAGCAAGACATTCCCCCTTTTATATACATGGTGCTTCTTGATCCTGAGCACAGACATGAGTCTGACTCTCAGGATCTTAGCACATGCTGATGACCTCACTGTGTTTGTCGGCTGCCAGGGAACAGCACACACACACACACACACACACACACACACACACACACACCACCACAATTCACAGCTCAGTATAAACACTTCAAGTCTTTAATAATAAAGTTTATATTTTCATAGAGTCTTATCTTCCTGAGATTTTATGAGCTACATTACCAATAATTTAGGCTATAAAATTTAAGAAAACCTCAGCCATTCACAGACTTTTAACAATATTTAGACTCCCAGCCCTGTTAAATAAAAAAACTCAAGTTACATAAATCTTACATAACCAGTAAGGGAAAATGCATATTTCCAATATAAATAACCTAATCATAAGAGCTGTAACTCATCAGACCCCTCAGTGAAAGCAAAACATTTCAGAGCACCTCTCTCTTGATGTTAACAGAGGCCTATTGAGAGAAGCAAGGAAGTGTTTTTTTGGACTTTTTACCCTTGATGGAAAGAACCCAAAGAAAATGGGTGAAGAAGTTTCAAACCCCTTTATCAGCATTCCCTCTAAACCAGTTTGAGTAGTGGGCATTCTCACCATTATAGATAATGTTTAAAAAAAAAAAAAAAAAGACAACAGGCCCAAAATAGAGTTCTTTATGCCAAGACCCACATCACCAAACCAAGACTGAAGTACACTTACAGCTCTCATAAATGGAATCTTAAGCCAGTCAACCAGGAATCACCTAATCAACAGTTAGGTAGTCTGCCTGATAGACCCCTGTCATCCCCTAAAGGAAAGTAACCTTGCAATAACCAACCTTTTTTTTTTTTTTTTTTAATGACTTTTTTTTTTTAAATAGCTACTTTATTTATTTATTTATTTTATTAATTTATGGCTGTGTTGGGTCTTCGTTTCGTGCGAGGGCTTTCTCTAGTTGCGGCAAGCGGGGGCCACTCTTCATCGCGGTGCGGGGGCCACTCTTCATCGCGGTGCGCAGGCCCCTCACCATCGCGGCCCCTCCCGCTGTGGAGCACACGCTCCAGACGCGCAGGCTCAGTAGTTGTGGCTCACGGGCCCAGCTGCTCCGCGGCATGCGGGATCCTCCCAGATCAGGGCTCGAACCCGTGTCCCCCGCATTGGCAGGCAGACCCTCAACCACTGTGCCACCAGGGAAGCCCCAACCTTTTTTTTTTTTTTTGCCTAGTATAACTTCCTCATTCCCATTTCTTTCTGGCTATAAAAGTCATTCATTTTGTAAAGCTATTCAGAGCTCCTTTGTATCTGCTAGATTGGATGCTGCCTGATTCAAATCCATTCTTGCTCAAATAGACTCTTAAAATTTTTAATATGCCTCAGTTTATCTTTTAACAGCAGTCACCTACCTACCAATACAGGTAATCATCAGACACATAGACCTTGATCAGACTGACCTGGGTCCAAATTCTATCTCGTATGTTTACTAATTTTAGGGTAAGAAATTTCCCCCAGTGATCCTACCCCAGATTGGATATATGATTTATAAACATTTTGACCAAAAACTGGAACTTGTTTCAAAATGCGATGCTGTATTAACAATAAGAGTCCCACTTTGACTTTTAGGTAGCCCTTTATATCCTTTAAAGCACTGACCTGTACATGGTCTTATTTCATCTTCATAAACACTCCATGAAACATAAAAGGCGAATAGCAGGGCCATAGAATATGAGAAATATGGAGTTAATTGAGAATTAGCTTACAAGAAATATGAAGGCCCCTTACCTAGACATTCTCAAAAGTCATAAACGATCTCACTTTACAGATAAAACTACCGAGATTCAGGGAAGGTAAGAGGTGTACCAAACATTTTCACACAGTCACAGTGTGTTATTATAATCTGCTCAGCCAATGAAGAAACTGGAGCATGAAAAGATGGATAGCCTGACTTAATGGCCAAGGCAGGCATAAGGGCCTTAACTCTAAGGCTTGAACTTTTTCCATTCCTACATGTTCCTTTTAAGTCAAAGTCTGAACTGCACATCTGAGAGCTACAAGAGTGGCCCAAAACTCCTCTTGGCCGTCATGAAATTCGACTTCCTTCTACAAAGCAGTACTTACGAAAGCCTTATTTTAAAACATCACCCAGCTGCAAATGAAAATCTTCCCAACAGGGACAAAATGGAACATCTGCCTTCCTTTTGCTTAACAGAAAACTGCAGAGCTGCTCTCTGCTTGGATAAATGCTATTTGGGTTTTCTTGATTTCTGAATGGGTTCTTAGTATCGCTCTCTTGAGCGCTCTCTCTCTTGGTATTGTCATTGTCTTCCTGCCCAGAATTTTATGTGTAATAGTCTGTTCCACTATTGGCTTTTCTGAAACCAATCTTCCTTGTCTTTTGTAATTATGTAAAGCTGTTCTCTTTGCAGGCCACACACTGTAGATATCTAAAACCTGGAGAAAACACCCTAATTGTAATTATAATGGATTTCAAATTCCTATTATTCATGTTGGAGAGAAAACATGCAGTGAAGTTTCATTACCCATTTCTTTTAAAACTTGGAAAAAAATAGTACTTGAACTTATTTTTGTTAAAGCGGGCAGTCTTTAATTAAAAAAAAAATCCTTAATTACTTCTTCAGAATTTTAAAAATACATTCTATTTTTATGTCTACCTACTCTAGTTAAAGAAAATTGAGGTCTTTTAGTTGGACCACACAAATACAAGTAAAACCAACCTTAGCCACACCAAAAATCAACCAATTGACCTCATTCCCAGACGACAGACCAAACTTCAAAAGCAGCAATTATTTTGAGATTCTGAACCCCAGTAGTAGTGAGGCTACTAACTGTTGATTATTATGCAGGTCTTGCACTAATTTAATTAAGTAAAATGGAAATTCAATTTCAAGCTTTGTTGTACACATTTGTATATGACACAAGTAGTCAAAAGTCTGTCTGGGGGCTTCCCTGGTGGCGCAGTGGTTGAGAATCTGCCTGCCAATGCAGGGGACACGGGTTCGAGCCCTGGTCTGGGAAGATCCCACATGCCGCGGAGCAACTGGGCCCGTGAGCCACAACTACTGAGCCTGCGCGTCTGGAGCCTGTGCTCCGCAACAGGAGAGGCCGCGACAGTGAGAGGCCCGCGCACCGCGATGAAGAGTGGCCCCCACTCGCCACAACTAGAGAAAGCCCTCGCACAGAAACGAAGACCCAACACAGCCAAAAATAAATAAATAAAAACCCATGTAGCCATCCATTTCATTCATCTGTATCCATCCAGTTATTTATTTAAAAAAAAAGTCTGTCTGAAGTTAAATGAAGCACATGTACAGCCCCTTTATCAATTTGAATTTGGCTTTTCCATTCAGTTCCATTTTGAAATATTTCACTCTCAACATCTACAAACCACTCACAGCCCAAATGCCATTGCTAACAGCTGCTTGTTTTAGTGTCGCCATCTCTCTTAGTGAGCATTAGTAGCAAGGACCGGGCACAATTCAAGCTTGTATTTCTGAGGAAAGGATCCTCTGGGAATTTCTTAGTAAAGGAAGAAGCAAATAAATGCTACACTTACTGTCAAGTCAGTTCCTCTTAGACTTTGGGAGGATGTGGCAGTAGGAGATTTTTTTTTAAATACTCAAAACTTAGGTACCAAAAAGGGATTCTATTCTGGGTGAAACTCTTGACAAAAGTTTTTTTTCTCTGAAAAGAAGAGGACACATGAAAATGGAACACCAACAGGAAGATGATAGAGCCAACCTCAGATACCCTTGTCCCTTGAAAATTCTCACAGAAGAATTGTCAACCAGTTGTCAACTATTCTAGTTCACTGGAAGAGCCAATGTAGTCAGTACCCTGTTATACCCCAATGTGAGCACAAGTGTGACAGGTGTGGAGGGCAAAGCTGAGCCCTTGCCACAGCACCAGATTTTCTCAAAGCCCTGGGGAATGACTCAGTGTTCCATCTATTCAGCTCAATTCAATGTTTACAATCCTCTGGTTAAAGAGCATTTGTCTAGAACAGAGGGACAAAAGGTTCCACTCACATTCTATCTGTACTTTCTGATTTACCCATGGCATCTAACAAAAGGAAAATAAAGTATAAGAGTGAATTAAATGTGTAAGGAGAGAGAATAATGGAAGCAGATGCAATAAACAGCAAGCATTTATAAAAAGCCATCATGACAAGAAAAATTGATTGCTTTATACTAGGAAAGACTATCAAATGAAGGACTGGAGATTCACATTAGCATTTGAGGTTATGCATTCAACACAGTACTTCAAAAGAAAATGTATTAATTCAGAGGAACTTTGGAATAAGAGCCACTAGAATAGCTTAGTGGACATTTGACTATGTTCTCTGCACTGTTCAAGGAATTTGGTTTACAATTGAATAAGGCATGATCTTTTTGCCCTTTTTGATCATGATCTTTTTGAGTCATTCACAGCTAGAGGACCAGAAGAGTCCAGGAAACTAGAGACTGGAAGAACCCCTTTGCCTTGGAATCAAAATCTACATTGCTAACATTGCCGAAAGCTCACAAGTTCTCCTGCAAAGTATCTTTCTTACCTTCTCTCTGGCTTATAAACTATGCTAACTTGCAAAAGTCAGTTGGTGAAAGACCACATCACTCATTACCACAGATAAGCTTGAGGCTTAGGCATTTTAATACTATTGACTTTAAATTTTTGGACACAATGGTTCAAGTTTCTAGCAAATATTTTTAAACTACAGAAGTAGTTTTTGTTTTAATCCAGACTGATTCCAGCCTTCATTTAAAAATATTTGTATCTTTCTCAGCTATTTCTCTCCCTGTCTATAAACTAAGAATAATAATACCTGTCTTACTTACTCATAAGGTTTTGAGAGGCTCAAATAACTAAAATTTGTGAAAGATATTTATAAAGTGCCATGTTAATATTAGCAGCCATCATTATACTCACAAGAGCTGAGGTTGCCAAGCCAGTGGATGTAGTTCTCATTTACAGACCCAAAGGGAAAACATGCATGAGAAAGAATGGCGGAAAGCTCAAATTAAAGGATTCAGTTAATCACAGACCCAAAAGACCAAGACAAAACGAAGGCCAGTGGAGAGCACAGTGTACTAGAATCAAGACAGTTAGGATGTGGTCCTAACTCCACAACCAAAAGTGTAATCTGGGGAGAGCCAAATGATTTATGACTCATGCCTCATTAATCCTCATATTTCAATGTGTTTTGAGCTCTTCCCAAGATAAGCCTATTATATGCAAAATTACATTCAGAAAATTAAATAGTCCACAATATTCAACCTCAGAATGTGGATTTGTACCACACAATCAAAAGCACTCATGTGAGATTTAGTTAAGACTTAAATAAAACTAGTGACTAATGAAATAAATTGTTCACTGTTAAACTGGGGTGTTGAGTAAATAATTGCAGAGTCTGAAAAGGTTCACCTACCAATAAATAATAGAGTTTTTTTTAACTCAAAACTTCTACTATCTTTAATATCCTATTTGCTGTAATTCTTTGTTACTGACCAACTGAACATGTTTGCACTTGTTTTGAAGAATGCAGGGGCTCATTCTCCCACCTTTAAAATGACTGAAGGAATATAGGTGAATCCTTAGCATTTTTAAAGCCCTCATAGTTCATCAGAAATCAGAAACATAAAAGCAAAGAAAACTATAATATAAAACCATTTTGTGTATAATCTGGATGGGCGTGAGATATTTTTACCACACCAACAAATGATGTTGAGCAATTGTGTCGGTCAGGGTTCAATACAAGAAATAGAGAACTCTTTAAGTGTTTCTATAAGAATGGGATTTAATAGGGAATTTGGTATTTTCAAAATTGTTGGAAGGGCTGGAGAAGCAGAAAAGTCAGGGAGCTGCCACAGCCTGGATTTTGTTTTGTTTCGCTTCAAAATCACACTCCCTGGGCTTCCCTGGTGGTGCAGTGTTTGAGAATCCACCTGCCAATGCAGGGGACACGGGTTTGAGCCCTGGTCTGGGAAGATCCCACATGCCACGGAGAAGCTGGGCCCATGAGCCACAACTACTGAGCCTGCACGTCTGGAGCCTGTGCTCCGCAACAAGAGAGGCCACGATGGTGAGAGGCCCACGCACCGCGATGAAGAGTGGCCCCCGCTTGCCGCAACTAGAGAAAGCCCTCGCACAGAAACGAAGACCCAACACAGCCAAAAATAAATAAATAAATAAATAAATTTAAATTAAAAAAAAAAAAAATCACGCTCCCTCAGCTGTGACCCAGAGGTTACTGAACTACTTCTGTGACCACCTGTGTGCCCCACACTCACAAGCTGATGTCCAGAGAGTGGAACGTGGCATCTGGATGCTGAAAACCTCTCCATCCTTAGGAGTTTGCATGTCAGCTGACACCTCTGTAGAAAGACATCCTCTACCTCCCTTGCAAGCTCATGCATTTACATCTCATTGCATGAAAATCACATTGCATTCTAAATCACATCCATCAAAAAGCTAAAAAGGTCCAAGAAATGTCATTTTTAGCCTTCTAGCCCCTTTTACATGAATTGGTTGGAGGGATAAAAAGGAAGTGAAAGTGAACGCTAAGTGTAATAAAGCATATTTAGCCCAGCAGTTTCTGTGCAAAGCAGTATCCTAAGCTTCTTGAAAGATTAAAAAATATTCAAGGCAAGAATCTTTCCCTCAGTGAGCACTTATTCTAAGAAGACAAGAGACATATGTGAGGAGTTAAACCTCAATAAAAGAGGGTCATTGGTATTCAATACAACAGACCACTGGTTATGGGACTGAATATAAAGTTTCATGAGAATGATTAGCAGTGAGGAAATTGGCTTTGTGTTAGGTAAGACACAAACTACTTGCTTCTCTTTATTAGCTCAAACTATTCCAGTAATGAAGAGAGCACTGCTAGTATAAAGGGTTGAGTGGGGATTTAACACTCTCCAGGATTAAAGCAGACCCACAACTTCAACAAGATCTACCTAGCTCTCAAACCAGGTGAAATCTTCAAGAGCAATTGACTGTGCAGCTGCAGTCCATCATTCCAGAGTAAGTTCTCCCCTTCCACTTGGGTTGTGGGGTCATTATTGTGAGAAAAACCACAACAAAATCTAGATCAGTAAGTAAAGCAGTAAGCAAAATTGGGACATTAAATAAATGAGAAATAAGAGTGCTCTCACAGGGAGGAGGCAAGATAAAACACCTATCATGAGAGAAAAATACAGATATAAGGGATTCACTCCAAGCCCACTGACCATGGTAGGAAGCAGCTGGAAAGCTTATAAATTAAGGCCTTATGGGCCTATGAAGTCTGCATCTTTACTTAGGCTTTGCTTCTATGTGGGAAACCATAGAGATGTTTTCTGGTTGGGGAGTCTCATGGATCTAGCTTGAGTTGGTCCTTTGTTCAAGGTGCCTATGGCCAGAGACTCCCCAAGAGCCTGTCTGCAAATGTACTCAATGCCCATCCATGGTTAACTCTTAATAGATGGCACAAACAGACAATGGAGAGTCAGAAAAAAGGAATGGTACCATAAGCTGGAGGAATCTGAGAAGATGCCATTATGAACATTTACTCATATGTGACAATTCCATCATCTGTAAAAATAGTTTGGAGCATAGTCAGATTTCCTCCAGTTTTAAGTAGACATTTCTTGGTTGGAAGGAAACATGAATTCTGAATCAATATTCTGTAGTATGTACATCTCTGTTTCAGAATCACATACAATATAGGAAAAAAAATTATCTATAGGCAAATCTGTTTTCAGGATTTCTTTCTTCAGGATGTCAATCCTTTCAGTTCTTTGCCCATTTTTTTTTAATCAACTGGCATTGAAAAACAAGAAATAAAGTTTCCAGGATAACCTCATCAATGCTTATGGTTATATGACAAAATATCTTTGGAGCAAAACCAATATAAATAAAAATCCTTTAAAGGGGCTTGACTAATTTGGCATATTTATGTACAATTCAATTACAGTTTGGTGACATAAATGCTCTACTGGGGAAGGTACTTAACTAAGATTGAGGGGCTTCCTAAGAGGGCACTAACCTAGTCAGAGGAGGCCTCCTGGAAAGAGTGATGTCTACACTTGTAAGATAGCATTTTAAAGTATTAGATTCTTCCCATAAGGGGAGAGGGCAGTAGCACATTGAGATAGTGCCATAGATTGTTCTCCCCAGGAAAGTGGCTCTGAGATTTGCATATGGATGTTTCCCTGAGGAGCCCTCTTGGATCAATACTTGTAAGCGAGTAAGGGAAGCAGAAATGAGCAAAGGGTGAGGTTGGAAGTGTGAGGCAGCTGCAAGAGAGACCTCAGCTGATCCCAAAGGGAGCTCTGAAGCTGGGGAGGTCCTTCAAAGATGCCCCATATTGAGGCAAGGGGACCAGGCCTTTGTAACCTCAACATCTATTCATCGTTAGACGCCTGCAGTCCAAAGGGAGGTGCAAAACTTGGGTGAGGCAGCTCCCTCCGTCAGAGGGCAGTTCCTGGGGAGGCACCCACGTGTGAGTTGCCAGCAGTCAATACTCCCAGCAACTGCAAGAGTGGAGGATCTGGGCAGTGCCCCACAGGTGTGAAAACCCACTGGCAGCAGGTCATTCTTTGGCCTCATCAGCAGGTCCCTCTATTTCTCCATGGTAACCTGAATAAGCCATAATGTTGGCAAAAGCCCTGGGTCTTCCATCAACACAGAAGCATTTATTTGGGCCTACATTTCCTAGAGCCAACCTCATTTTCACATTTTAGGCCTTTCTACCAAATGGATGTTTTGGCATGATGACAAGTTCAGAATGGGACTTTGTCCAAGAGATCCACTGTCCCTGAAGTGAAAACTCAATTACCCCAAAGGGGAAAGAGCTGTCATCCTTATGGACTCTATCAGAAAATTAATACCTTGAATTATAAAATAACTAACTTTGAAGAGGACATATACCAGGAATTTTGTATCTAGTGTTACCCTGTTCATGGTGGTTAGTATTGGGAAATTTGTACTTGACATTGTTTTAGAAACTGCTCTTTGGACATTAGTTTCAAAGCCTATGACAAATTTTTAGGGCAGAAATATGATTATGCGGTGGAGAGAATTAAGACCTACGTAAAAATGGGCTTGAATTCTCATGTTTAACACATATTAGCTATTTGTCCTCGGCCAAATCATTTACCTTTCTGAGGAGTCTTTTCCTTTTTTTTATAAGATTGAAATAATAATTACTGTCATTGGATTATTATGAGAAGTAAATGAGAACATATACATAAGATTCTGGAACATGATAGATACTCAGAAAAGGTTAGTTTCTTTATTCTTTTATTCCTCATTTCCTTTTCTTTTCTCAGTCAATGAGAGGCATTAGAAAAAGGCAACATATCTCAGGTATAAGATTTGTCCTTTTCTGAAAATTTTTTTATTTTGGAATAGTTTTACATTTACAGAATTATGACAAAGTTACTACAGAGAATTTCCATATGCCCTACCCCCAGTTTCCCCTGTTATCAATATCCTCCACTAGTATAATACATTTGTCACAAGTAATGAACCAACACATTATTATGGAACAAAATCCATAGTTTATTTAGATTTCTTCAGTTTTTCCTAATACCTTTTTTCTCTTCCAAGTTTGTCTTTTTTAAATAGCCAAACATTATTTGAAATAAAATTTGGTAAATAATAGAATTTTTCAAAAAGGAGTTAATATAAATAAATAGATGAAGAAGTCTTGTGGGGCTTATAAACTGACATTTACAGACATTTCCAAGGGAGACTTCCAGAAATATGTTAGCTCCGGCAGCATCACTGGACTTGGAACATGGATTCCCAAACTAACTCTGCTAGAAGACAGTGTGAATTGGGTATATACAATCGTTTTCGCAAATAGCTTAATGTTAATTTCTAAACTCCCTTTCTAATCATTCTCACCTTCATCCCCTACTAATATGAATAGCCTTTCAAATCCAAGCAAAAATAATGATGGGGACAGATAAAGGGTCACCAAAACATATTTCAGGACATTTGAATGCCAAGATAAAGTTTTTAATTGGATTCATGATGTAAACTTTGATCTTTCACAGATAAAAGACCCCAGTGAATGACACCTCTACTCTACAGTAAATTTACATCAGTCTCTTTCTTAAATTTTTAACGAAATAAACTTAATAGCAAATATGCCTCAAAACTTGTTAGTAATGATGCTTACATCCTGAGAGACTTAGCCATAAATATTTGGTTTGAGGTTATAGGAGGCTGTGGGTTTCGTTGAGAGTTTGTGAAGGTGTTTTGTCTTAACAATAATACATCCCTTCTGCTGAGACCTTGTTTTGAACACCATTCTCACAGGTCCTCATGTGGCCCTTTGCATAGTTAATGTGGTCTCCGTATAGAATACGCATGCTATTGACCGAGGGGCTGAAGTATTCAAATCATTCAAGCGTCTTATAGCTAAGGATTAACAAAATCTCCCTCTATGCTCCAGAGTAATTAAAACATGCAGTTGTGGGCAAATTTGAGAATTGGGGATACACCTGAAATTTCATAAAGACTCATTAAACCATCAAAGATAATCCTAAGCAAAACATACTTCTATGTTTACTCCCTTGGTTTTTGCCTGAAAACAGGACTGTTTGCTGGCCTTCTGCAAAAGAATGCTCCTGACTCTGCCTTTTACTTCTACAATAAAGAATGCATAACTTCTTTTGGACAGACATCACCTACAAATGACAAGTTCTGTGCTCCTGTGTCCCAGAAAGACAACCCTCAGTGTACAGAGTTGTTAAACTCTGGGAGCAGACCTCAGAGAAGTGGAAAACAGGCAGCCCCTCCTATTTTATTTTGTACAGAGTTCAGATTATAACTCTGAATGCTTTGTGGAAAGAAGAATCCCATAACCTCTATGCTCAGGCCTCTTGCATTGCCTTCTATGGCTTGCTGTTAAATGAGGCTAATGCCACCTCTACAATACTCATGTCACATTGTTTTCTGACCACAACTCTATGCTTAACCCCAGTCATATAGCAGATGTATTGATACAGCAGACATGCTTATTTGGAGGAGGGACAGGACTGCCACTGTTCTGTTATTCCTCTTAACCTTGAAATTCTGATAACTTTTTTCCAACTCTTCTCAATATTTCTATTATCTAACAAAGGAAGAGACAGTAGTTAAAGAAAATTCACAGAGAACAGAAAAGGAGATGCAAATGGACAGATGCTATTACTATGGAAAACCACTGAGAGAATACTCAGTAGAAGTATTATCAATTCCTGAATTTCAAGTGTTTTTAGTAACAAAGAGGCGTGTCCCTTTGACCAGTTAGAATAGGGAACAGCGCCCCACTTTACCTGTTCTTTGTGGTCATGTGCAGGCTTGGATGTATCTCCATGGCTACATGCAAGAGGATACAATAGGCTCATGGGCCCTACTCATCATGGGTCTATAATTCTTTTAAAAGAGAGACAGTGTGAATTTCCTGTTTCTCTAGCCAATGAGAGCTATGACTCCATGAAAGCTGAGAAAGTAGAAGTGTCGGCAAGGCCCATGTAAATTCTGCAGGCTCCATCACGTTTTCCAATCTTTTAAAAATAATTTGCAAGACTCATCTGTTTGTTTCTAATGCCTACAACTCAGCACTAAGCCACTAGAATAAAAGCAGTATTTAGTGGAGGTATCACCTTGGGGGTAAAAGTCATCAGCAGTACAGAAAAAAAAAAAAAAAAAAGGAGCTTCACCCCACAAGGATAGTAGAGTTCTTTCAAAGGTCAGCAACAGTGGTGCATACAGAACATGTTTGCCATATCCATTATGTGTATCAGGGGAGTGTGGCTTTGGCCATATTTGTATGATTAAGGAGCTAATGAATCACCTTGCAGGGGCAACCTCTGAATTAGAACTGCTTGAAAGTTCCTGTCAGAGTCAGTGGTTTACATAAATCAGCTGCTTATGTGCAGTCAATGCGATAAGCTATGTTTACTAGGAACTTGGACTAGAATGAGTTGAAAAAATTACTTGTCTAACTATTAAACTTATACATTTGTAATTTATTTATAAATGAAAATTTTAATTTGTATTTTTTCTTAGCATATTATCTCACAGACATAGGGCTCTGTGCTTAATAACTGCTTCAATTATTTTTCAATTGCTTTATCTTAACATACTTCTCTCCAGCATTAGAAATGTTGACAATGTATTCATATTGTAAGAGACCTTTAAAATATGATAAACACCTTGGCACCATAGTTGCTTACTGCCTTCAATGAAATTAACTATTAATATTTAGAAATCCAATATTCGTCTCTCAGTACTAAACTAAACTTAATTGGAAACTAGAAAGGAGAACAGGTTCCCAGTCAAAACTGGCTCCTTAGTTTTTAATATCTGTAAAAGTGAAACATTCCATAGAAATGCTGCAATAGGCTGCAGTTTTGAAACTGGACCCCTATCTCTTCCAATTCTATCCATGTAATTTACACATCACACAACTTCAGGCACCTCATCAGGAAAACAAGCTTAACATCCTTCTCATAGAGTTCTTTTGAGGATTGGATAGGAAATTGCATGTGAAGGAACCTAACAACAGTGAGCATTCATTCAATAAAGATTTTTAAATCTAAATCTTTCTGCTCTAAACTTTCAACCTGTAAGAAGCCAAGGAATTTCTTTTGACCTAGAGAAGGGCAACCTCCTGACTTCATTATCCTTCACATCTTGAATCTGCTCCTCATCTCCTCCTAATCCCGTGCAATATACATTACTGCAGATCACGTTAGCAAACATTTCTGCCTTTCATAGAGCTGAGACATCCATTTAATATCAAAGAAAGACCAAAGGTGTAAGAGGAGTTAAGACAGAAGTTTCCTAAGAGCAGAGGATGGGACTTACTCATCTTTACAACATGGATGCACATAGATACACACACAGAAGATGCTTCGAGACATTTGCTGTGTAAAGGCCTTTGAATGCCTAATCACATAACCTCTCTGAGCTTCATCTCTAAAATTAAATTAACAATACCAGCTACACAATGCCATTGGAAATGTCAGTGAGAGAATATGAAAATGTCTGCAACAGTAGTTGGGCTGTATGTGATACATAATTTAAATCGTTGACTTGAACCTCAAGCTTTCCCCATATAACTAGCAAGCTCATAAAAACATCTTTCCTCAAATTTGTGTCTAAATCAAAATTTGTCTGTTGGACTTCCCTGGTAGCGCAGTGCTTAAGAATGCACCTGCCGATGCAGGGGACATGGGTTTGAGCCCTGGTCCAGGAAGATCCCACAGGCTGCGGAGCAACTAAGCCCGCGCTCTAGAGCCCGCAAGCCACAACTACTGAGCCCGCATGCCACAACTACTGAAGCCTGCGCACCTAGAGCCTGTGCTCCGCAACAAGAGAAGCCACCGCAATGAGAAGCCCGCGCACCGCAACGAAGAGTAGCCCCCACTTGCCGCAACTAAAGAAAGCCCGTACACAACAATGAAGACCCAACGCAGCCATAAATTAATTAATTAAATTATGAAAAAAATTTGTCTGTCATATATTAAAGGTATAAATATGAGTGTTATACACTATATTCAGGCTCTTATAGGTGGACATATAACATCATCTTAAGTAATCTCTGTATCTGAAGTATAGCAATTCTCTTTGAAAAGTTCCAACCTGCCGTGAATTTGACGTACTATTTTGTGATTAAGACAAGGCCGCATTCTGAATCACCAGCTACCTACTCATCAGTAAGAATCTCTTTAAGACATAAACTGCTGGGGCTTCCCTGGTGGTGCAGTGGTTGAGAATCTGCCTGCCAATGCAGGGGACACGGGTTCGAGCCCTGGTCTGGGAAAATCCCACATGCCACGGAGCGGCTGGGCCCGTGAGCCACAACTACTGAGCCTGCGCGTCTGGAGCCTGTGCTCCGCAACAAGAGAGGCCGCGATAGTGAGAGGCCCGCGCACCGCGATGAGGAGTGGCCCCCACTTGCCGCAACTAGAGAAAGCCCTCACACAGAAACGAAGACCCAACACAGCCATAAATAAATTAATTAATTAAAATGGAGATTTCTTTAAAAAAAAAAAAAAGACATAAACTGTTAATGCTTCATTATAATCTATATTCAGGACAGAACTTTCCCTACTTTCACACAGTATGAGAGAATAAAGACAGACCTGACAATTGAGAAGAGTGTTTTGGGCAGCCTAGTCTCTTTCAAATAAATGTCTCATGATTAATTCCTCTCTCCAGAAGACTGCTATGAAGTTTGTCGTTACTCTCACACTGCTTCTTAGAATATGTGTAAGTCATATAACTTTCACTACAGTTTGGTCTTCAAAATATTTGTGTCTATCTGCACTGATCACTGATTGGTTCAGCCCAAAGCCAATTCCACCTGAAGTTAGCTTCCTATCTGCAGGGTTAAGATTCAAAATTGTTAACACCCAGTATAGTATGAGGCAGCAATTAGTCAGAGGGGACGTTGACCGAAGCACGCAAGCTCGGTTCTGGGGACCACCCTGCTCTGCCTCCAGCTGTTTAGCTCTGGGGAGGTGGGCAGGGGAAAGGTCAGGATGACCACAGATGATGGGCATCACTTAGGAAGCTCAAGACAATGGCTATTTACCACCAGATAAGGACTGATTTCCATATCTTAACAACCAGTATGACCGTACTAATGTCTCCTTGCAAATACGTACCCTAATGGACAAAAAAATCAGAGAAATGAAGACCCCAACATGTAAGAAGCTACTTAAAATTCCCAACAGTAAAAGACAGTTGTAAGACATGCAGATGGCTAACAAGCACATGAAAAGATGCTCAACATATCTAATTATTAGAGAAATGCAAATCAAAATGGGTTTTTCCCCCCATTATTCTAAGATAAGTGAGAAAATTAATTCAATGCTGTCAAACCTTCTCTAACATCTTTTTTAAAAGACATGTTGATCAATAGTTACTTAAAGGTAGGGCTTTTAATAGCCAAAACCTCTTCCAGAAATTTAGACTCTTTGTAAGCAACTCATCATACCTTTTCTTTTAAAGATGTCTAAGGAAGTGGCTCAACTGAACGCTTGTGAGATAACCACAGATGGTTAAGGAAAAAGAAGATGAATGGCCTAGACTTGCAGAGCCATATAAATGAATCGTTCCTAACAAAAGGTGTTTTCAGAAAAATCCAGCAAACTATCTTAAAAAGTGGATTCTATGGTCTCATGACCCTCACTCTGATTTGAACTAACTTCACATTCACTGGGAATAGATGGGAACAGAAGAGTAGAGGGACCTCTGTAATTCAATAAAGCTGTGAGGATTCTGATCTTTATCAATGTATATCTGACACCTAAAGCAGTTTTTAGTATCGCTCTGTGAACAAGCTTTCGTGTGCCAGTAGGACAGTTTATAAGCTAATTAAATTCAGTTATATTGAAAAACTTTTTCTCCCTGGATTTTCACTGCATTTGATTTTAACATCATATTACAAATTCTTTAATATTGATTATATTTCTAATGGAAGTATTGATCCCACCACGTAGATGTCATTATTTTTCTCAGATTGAAAAATGTAAAATCTCAGAGCTACATGTCGCCTAACACCCAATGTATATGTGGATGAGAATACAGTATCTCTTGCTAGAAAGCTATTTATGTGTATAGGAGGGGGCAGGGTGGGGATTAAAAACAAAATAATCCTTTAATACAGTATTAGTATGCTTTTTTTTTTTTTTCTATTTCACTTCTACCTGTATTCTCCTACCTGAATGACTTGTGAAAGGGCCCAGTTATATCATTCCAGCAGAACTGACTGCTGGAGAGTGGGGAAGAAAAGGGCAGAGAAGCCCAAGAGTTAAGAAGCAGAAAAAAAAAAACAAACCAATTTTTTAAAAAAGTCAGGAAAGTTAGACAATTCTGGATGAAATACACAGAAAAGCTGAATGTTGCATGCAATCTGGAGATGAGCACATGGGCAGCCAGTGGGATGAGTTGGAACAATCGCACCGGAGAGATTTTATTTGAAGGCAGGATGCTGGGGTAATATGCAAAAACATGAAGAAGAATCTGGTTCCTTCCAAATAGGCACTCCTAAACCTTGATGAAAGAAATAGTATTGACCAACCCAGATTCTGGAGGCTGGTTTTTTGTGTTCAAACCCAGCTGCAATGATCTCGAGAAAGTTACTTAAGTCTCCACATGTAAAATGGGAATAATGAGAGGATCTAACCCATAGGATTGTTATAAGGAATAAAGGAGTAACTTTTATAAGTGTTTAAAGCAGTCCCTTGCAAATATATGATGCCATAAATTTTTATTAAACAATAAAATGAAATCAAAGAAAAAAGATTTATGAGATGTGTATGTAAATAGGGATCATCAATTAATTTCATGTGACTCAGTCACATGAATACCTCTTAGAACATTCCATCAGCCATATGCCTTCCTCTGGCCCTGATTTTAATTTAGTGTGGGAGTCCAAAATATCGAAGGTCACAATCTTCTGAATCCTGCAGACTTTGGCTGTCCATGCCAACAGCGGGGTCACAGCTGAGCCTAACCTCCAACCCTTCAAGGAAGCAACAGGAATAGTTGAGCAGGAAATGTGATTAAATTAAGGTCCTGCCAGTACTTCCACATGATCATTTTCAGAATGGTTTAATTAAAGTTTCTGACATGAAGAGAGCTATTTCTGTTCATCTATTCAGAGCTGGTTATGGAGGGGAAAAAACTGAAATAGGCTGTTTCAGTCAATTTGTAACAATATAGTTGTACAACTAAGCTGGAAGCATACAAAGAAAGTTAGTCTGTATAATTTCTCCTTTTATAGAGGTATTCATTAGAGAACAAATTGAGGTCTCAGATAGGATAATGTTCAGGCAAACCAGTCAGAGGAGAACATAGTAGTTTCTAAATGTTCAGCATGGACTCAATGCCCAAAATTCTAATTGTGTCCCAATTTTATTAGTAATTCATTCTAAAAAGCTACAGAATGGTCAAAATGAACTAATTAATGTACTATTATTAGCTACTTATTGCTGATACTATGCGTAATATTCCTATAGCTTATAAACATATATGCATTAGTAACTAAAATGACAGAAACTAAATAATTATCTGCAAAGGATTTGGATGCTCTAGTCATTGTTATATCCGTATTGGGAAATGAGTATCATATATCAAGAAAATGTCTAGGAGCCATTCAAGCTTTCTGAAAGGAACTGAAAAGAGCATGGATGTAAGTTCTAAATAGTTTTTCTCTCCAGCCTGAAAGAATCCCTCCAGCCTGAAAGAATCCCATCAGGTCACAGAGCTCATTCATCTCTTCCCTCAGCCTGAAGCCAGAGATGACTACAGAACTATTTATTCAGTCTGCAATGCACCAGCTCCATTTGTCAGCTGGCCTGGCCAGGTGAATGATGGCAGCCCTTCTTGGTCACCTAGAGGGTAGCAGCTGCTCTGAGTTCTGAAGAGGCCCAAGGAGGGGAGCAGCAGCCTCACATCGTGCGCCAGAAAGCTGCATCCTCCCGCCCACATGGATGTGTGTGCAGCCTCTGCACACCTGGGCCAGGGCTTTGGGTACCATCCATTATGCCAGTGATCACACAAGTCTCCAGCTTTCTGGGGAGATAAGGTGAGGAATGCTTAATTGCACTGCAAAATAACTTTTGCAAGAACAGATGTAGCCTTTCACATTCTGGTGACTTTGGGGAGGGGTGGGAAGAGAAAAGTAGAGGGAGGAGAAAGGATTGAAAAGGAGAAGGAAGAGAGGGATGCGGGAGTGAAGATACAAAACCTACTAGACTTCTGTCTCACTTTTCATCTGTCTCTATCACACAAGTGGTGCCTGGAGAATAAAGGAATGGCCTGGGGTAGGGATGTGGTTGTCATTTGAACAAAGGTGCTTTACTACATTTAGTCACAGAATGAAAACAGCATATACTTTTATTCAGAGCTTTATTAAAATGTAACTGACATTCCATAAAATGCACAACTTGATGAGTTTTGATATATGTACACACCATGAAACCATCACCACAATCAAGATAATGAACATATCCACCACTGCCAAAAGTGTCCTCAGGCCCTCTTGTGCACCCCTCTCTCCCTCCCTCTCTGCCGCCTTTCAGGCAAACATGATCTGCTTTCAGTCACTAGAGACGAATTTGCATTTTCTAGGATTTTTATATAAGTAGAACTGTATGGACTCTTTGTCTGACTTTGAGGGTAGCATATACTTGTTTGTATTTTCAATTTATTTAATTTTTAAAAATTCTACTGTGGTAAAAACACTTAAAAATTCACTAAGTGTGATCCTTATCAAATTAGCCATGACATTTTTCACAGAACTAGAGCAAATAATCTTAAAATTTATATGGAACCATAAAAGACCCAGAATTGCCAAAGCAATCCTAAGGAAAAAGAACAAAGCAGGAGGCATAACCCTCCCAGACTTCATACAACACTACAAAGCTACAGTATTCAAAACAGCATGGAATTGGCACAAAACCAGGCATACGAATCAATGGAACAGAATAGAGAGCCCAGAAATAAACCCACACACCTATGGACAATTAATCTTCAACAAAGGAAGCAAGAATATACAACAGGAAAAAGACAGTCTCTTCAGCAAGTGGTATTGGGAAAGTTGGACAGCTGCATGTAAATCAATGAAGTTAGAACACACCCTCTCACCATACACAAATATAAACTCAAAATGGCTTAAAGACCTAAATATAAGGCAAAACACCATAAAACTCCTAGAAGAGAACATAGGCAAAACATTCTCTGACATAAGTCATACCAATGTTTTCTTAGGTCAGTCTCCCAAGGCAATAGAAATAAAAGCAAAAATAAACAACTGGGACCTAATCGAACTTACAAGATTTTGCACAGCAAAGGAAACTATAAACAAAATGAAAAGACAACCTATGGACTGGGAGAAAATATTCACAAATGATACAACACACAAGAGCTTAACTTCCAAAATAGACAAACAGCTCATACATTTCAATGAAAAAAAAAAAAAAAAAGCCCAATCGAAAAATGGGCAAAAGACCTAAATAGACATTTCTCAAAAAAAGACATACAGATGGCCAATGGGCACATGAAAAGATGCTCATCATTGCTAATTATCAGAGAAATACAAATCAAAACTACAATGAGGTAACACCTCACACTGGTCAGAATGGCCATCATTAAAAAGTCTACAAGGGACCTCCCTGGTGGTGCAGTGGTTAAGAATCTGCCTGCCAAGGCAGGGGACACAGGTTCAAGCCCTGGTCCAGGAAGATCCCACATGCCACAGAGCAGCTAAGCCTGTGTGCCACAACTACTGAGCCCGTGTGCCAAAACTACTGAAGCCCACATGCCTAGAGCCCATGCTCTGCAACAAGAGAAGCCACCGCAATGAAAAGCCCACTCACCGCAATGAAGAGTAGCCCCCACTAGCCACAACTAGAGAAAGCCCACGCCCAGCAATGAAAACCCAACGCAGCCAATAAATTAATTAATTAATTTTTTAAAAACTAACAAATGCTGGAGAGGGTGTGGAGAAAAGGGAACCCTCCTACACTGTTGGTAGAAATGTAAATTGGTGCAGCCACTATGGAAAACAGTATGGAGGTTCCTCAAAAAACTAAAAATAGAGTTGCCATATGATCCAGCAATCCCACTCCTGGGCATATATCCAAACAAAACTATAATCCAAAAAGATACATGCACCTCTGTGTTCATAGCAGCACTATTTACAATAGCCAAGATGCGGAAACCACCTAAATGTCCATGGACAGATGAATGGATAAAGGAGATTTGGTGTGTGTATATATATATATATACATACATACATATACACATACACACACACATACACAATGGACTATTACTCAGCCATTAAAAAAGAATGAAATAATGCCATTTGCAGCAACATGGATGGATCTAGAGATTATCATACTAAGCAAAGGAAGTCAGAAGGAAAAAGACAAATACCATATGATATCACTTATATGTGGAATCTAAAATACGAAACAGAAATACACTCACAGACAGAGAACAGACTTGTGGTTGCCAAGGCAGGGGGAAGGATTGGGAGTTTAGGATTGGCAGATGCTAACTATTATAACATAGGATGGATAAACAACAAGGTCCTACTGTATAGCAGATGGAACTATATTCAATGTCATGTGATAAACCATAATGGAAAAGAATATGAAAAAGAATATGATACGTATAACTGAGTCACTTTGCCATACAGCAGAAATTAACACAACACTGTAAATCATCTATACTTCAATAACATTTTTTAAAATTCATTAAGAGGGTAGATCTCATGATAAATGCATAATCAAATATTGTGGACTATAGGTAAAATGTCATACAGCAGATTTCTAGAACATAGTCATCTTGCTTAACTGAAACTGCATGCTCATTGATTAGTAACTGTCCATTTCCCCCTCCCCCAGCCCTTGGCAACCAACATTCCACTATTTGATTCTATGAATTTGACTATTTTAGATACCTCATATAAGTGGAATTATATAATATTTGTCTTTCTGTGACTGGCTTATTTCACTTAGCATACATCCTCAGATTCATCCATGTTGTCACATATTGCAAAATCTTCTTTTTTAAGGCCAAATATTTTTCTATTATTTTCTTTATCCATTCACCTGTCAATGGACATTTAGGTTGTTTTTCACATCTTGGTCCTTGCAAATAGTGTTGCAATGAATGTGGGAGGGCTAATATCTCTCTGAGATCCTGATTTCGGTCTTTTTGGATAAACACCCAGAAGTGAGATTGCTGGATCATATGTTAGTTCTATTTTTAATTTTTTGGTGTGCCTCCATACTGTTTTCCATAGCAGCTGCACCATTTTGCATTCCCATCAAAGTGCCCAAGGGTTCTAATTTCTCCACATCCTCGCCAACACTTGTATTTTATTTCTTTGATAATAGCTGACAGGTATGAGATGGTATCTCACTGTTGTTTTGATTTGTCAGTTCCTGAGGATTAGTGACCTTGAGCATTGTTTCATATACATGTTGACTATTCGTATGTCTTCTTTGGAGAAATGTCTATCCAAGTCTTCAGACCATTTTTTAATCTGGTTAGCAGGGGGGTTTTTTGCCATTGAGTTGTAGGACTTTCTCACACATACTCTTTTGCCTCATCTCACTCCATCTTTCTCTTCATGTTTCTTTAACTTTAAACAGTTTTTAATTCTAACACTTAGCAGCCAATGCAAAAGTATTTTTAACCCATTCACACAAACCAGAACTTTACACAGACTGTGTATTATAATTGGTCTGATGTCCTGATATGACAAATATAAATGTATTACCCCTCCCAGACTATTTGAAACTCCCTTCCTCACACAGGAATCATAGTGGTCCCTGGTCACAACAGCAGAGTATGTTATCACAGGAGATAAATAACAGGGGATGTACTTTTGATGCTGGAGATCACATATTTAGCACACCTACCTGAGTTCATCTTGGAAAAATTTTAAACATCGTGCCTGTCATTTTACCACTACAACTTCATTCCTTTGAACCTTAAAGAGCCCATTTACTAAAAATGCACATAGATTTTGAGATCACTCTGCCTTAGTCTATTTGAGCTGTTTTAACAGAATACCAGACTAGGTGGCTTTTAAACAATAGAAATCTATTTCTCACAGTTTTGGAAGCTGGGAAGTCTGAAGACCATGGTGCTGGCAGATTTGCCGTCTGGTGAGAGCCCACATCCTGGTTTATAGATGGCTGTCTTCTCACTGTGTCCTCAGACGGCTAGGTCTCTCTCAGGTCTCTTTTATAAGGGCACTAAGCTCATTCATGAGGGTTATACCCTTATGACCTCATCCCCTCCCTCATACCCCACCTCCTAATACCATCACATTAGGGATTAGATTTCAACACACGAATTTTAGGGGGACACAAACAGTCTGTAATAACTCTGTCTTGAACTTTGCAGTCAATCAGTTAAGCTGGGATGAGACAATCATGAAAATACCTGGGAAAGGAGCACAGGTGAAAGATAAGGAGATTCTGTTAAAGGAAGTTAGAGATCTATTGCCTACCCTGGTTCCAGAGCTGCTCTAGCAGCCATCTTTGAAACTCTAGTGTTAGTGTTCAGACCTGCTCATTGGGAATGCCACCCAGCTGGACAGCCTGGGAGACCAGGCCTGCACCCTGATGGCCACACCAAAAGTCTCTGAATGTCAGAAAATCCACTGGAGCAACCAGCTCTTCCCCAGCAATGAGGTTGCTTCTCTGGAACCAATTATAACTTCAGAGAAGGAAATAACCCAACTCTAAAGAAAAAATTTATCATGAAACCTAAACATATGAGTCACAACAAGTATCTGACACAGTTCTGCAGACACAGATTCTTGCCACCACCAAAACCAGTAAACTGAAAACGGTCATTTGACAGTGAGAAGAAAAATCATTACGCAGCAAAATGCTCCCATCCCCAAAGAGCAATATCTATGCCAAAATAAAGTGCATGAAGGAAAAGTCAACTTACAAAGGACAGAGAGAGGAGATATGAGAGACAGGCTTACAACCCTGAAAATGAGAGCAACAGTGTGGCCTTGGGGGGAGTTATGTCACATTTCAGGACGTGTTTCCCCTGCTGTGGAGCAAGAAAGTCAGGCTAGAAGGCCCCTCCTCCCTTCCCAGCTCCAGTACTCAGCAAGGCACAGGGAGAGGAAAGAAACAGGACAATAGGACCAATAAGATTCAGACTGACCAGATATATATTTGTGGCTAAAAAACAAAACAAAATGCACACACACACACACACAAAAAAAAAACAAAACCACACCTCAAGACCTACTCTAGCTCAAAGGCAGAGGACAGCCAGATTGAAAGCACCAATGGGACATTGATCCTAAAAAGTCACAAAGAAGCCATTCTGGATTTGGGCCCCAGATTCTGAGCCATCCACCAAGAAATTTAAGAAGATGGCTCCAAGAGCCAAATAGCTTTTAAACTACCACCTCCAATTCAAACGGCAAAATAATTCCATCTGACCATTCCCTCTGTAGTGAGGGGTTATAGCTATAAACCTGCTAACACCCTGGCCTTGCTGGCATTTACACTGCAAGGTCACTGGCCTGTGAAATACATCCTGTAGTATAGGTGAAAACAAGGCAAACTAAAGGGGTCGTTGTGTGGGTCCAAGACACAAGGTCAGATCCCAGGGTCACACTCTCTCCCTGACACTCTGCCACTTCCTGCTCGCAGTTGAAGACAGTAATGTTTCATGGTCTGGAGTGTTTTCTCTGCTCTTATTCTTAATGTTTTAAGGAATTAAATGGACTCTCCTTAGAAGGTTCTCAAATGGAAAAATAAGCATTGCTAAAACCTGTAAAGAAATGGTTCTCAAACTCCAGCATGTATCAAAACCACCTAGAGGGCTTTTTAAAGCACAGATTACTGGGCCCCACCTCCAGAGTTTCTAATTCAGTAGGACTGGGGCAGAGCCCAAGAATTTTAGTATTGATGCTGCTGGTCTGGGGAACACACTTTGCGAATAACTGCTCTAAATAATTTTCTTTTCTTGGCTTGGATCAATTAAAATTCTTGAACAACCAATAATAATAATAGTTGACATTTAATGAAGGCTTACTATGTGCTGGACACAAAGTGCTAAGTGATTTACTCACAGGAGTCATGTTATTTACTCCTCATACCAACCCTTTGAGGTACTGTTTATTATTCCTATCTCACAAGTAAGGAAACTGAAGTTTAAGGCAATTATGAAGAAAATAGCAGAGGAGAATGCCAAGTGCCATGGTGATCTCTGGGGAAACTGAGGTAGCGAGTAGGATACCGAACGTGTGTGTATTTAGGATCTGAAAATTGCCACCGAGCAAGTGGAAAATGAGAGACAAGGGGAAAATATCAGTCCCTGTGAAAAATGCCTGGGTTTTAACAGGAAATGAGCCAACAGATTCAACACCAAAAGCCATCACAATCTCTAGCTGCATTCCCAGTACCTAGGACAGAGGTCCCAAAGGCTCAGATAGGTGGCGGTGGAATTGTCATTGCTGCTGTTTTTGCTAGAGCCAATAATATTATCATAATTAGACATCTGGTCGTCTCCAGATGATACTACTTCCCTTGAAGATCTCTTAAGTTTGTTTTGTTTTGTTTTTATTTCTTTTTTTCTCACACTCCATGTACTTTGGAACCTAGAGTACGTGTATCATTAAGTAATGCTAGGGACTTAACACAATAGAAGTTTCTTTCTTGCTCAGGTAAAGTCCAACCTAGTGACTAAAAGCAGCAAATATTCAGGACCCCAGGATCCTTCCATTTAGTTTCTCGTCATCCCCCAGGGTCTGAGAGTCCTCCAGGATCCTCTGCATCCATCAAGCAGACAAGGGAGAGAATGGAGCACTGCACATAGAAGGTTCCTATGGGACAGGCTTGGAAGCGCTGAGCATACGTCCATCCTCATTCTATGGACCAGAATTGTATTACTTGACCACACTTAATTACAGGGAAGGCTAAGAAATATAGTTTGTACGCTCAGGAAGAAGCACTAATGGGATCGGTGCGTATCTAGGCAGTGTTTGCCACAGTATTTGCTGCCAGACCATTTGTCATCTTTCTTCCCTTACTCCAAAATACTTCACGTCCTTAGCTTCAGACTTTCTCACAACCCTACAGACCTCTCAGGAACTCCCCTTCATTTACCAATGGATTTAGCACCTAGTTTACTGTCTTTCTCTCTACTTCTGTATCATTCTTGATGCCTTCAGTAACTCCATGGATGAGCCATTCAACATCCTGGCCTCTCTGTTTCTTGACCTCCTCACCTCTAGTAAGTTATTTTTTCCTATTTCACCTCTACCTGCCTCCCCCCACCAATCCCGTAATATGTAATAGTGGGAACTCGCTTCCAAGAATTTCCAGTTCATGCCCGCTTACCACCATCTCCTATCCTTCCAGTACACTCTTATCATTATTCCCATTTCAAGACTGCTTGACTTCATCAAAAACACCAAGCTACTGACCCCAACAATGTTCACCACTCTCACCCCCTTACCTCCTCACTCTTTGGGTTACCCAGCTTAACGTCTAAATAATCAATCACTCCTTTAAAAACACCATTAAGTCCCTTACCCTCATCCATTATACCCCATTAATGATCATCACCTTCCAAACCTCCAAACTGGCTAACCTGTACCAGCTGCTTCTCCCATGCTTGTTCCCAATCAGCTAAACATGTTCTTCACCAATATTCCAGTTCTTCTCCCAGGAAAATGGTTTAGTTACATTTCCCCAACCCCTTAAAGTTAGGCTAGGCCAGGGGGTAGCAAACTACAGCCCATATAAGCCAAATTCAGCTCAATGCCTGTTTATGTAAATAAAGTTTTTTTGAAGCACAGCCGCACTCACTGGTCAACAAAGTTTCTGTGGCTACTTGAGTGTTACAACAGCAGAGTTGAGTAGTTGTGATAGAGACCGTTATGTCCCACAAAGCATAAAATATTTACTGTCTGGCGCTTTACAGAAAAGCACTTACCAACTCCTTGTTTAGACTCTCATGTTCAGTGTCACCTGAGTTTTAATGGCCATAAAAAGTGCCATGCATTTTGAAAGATCTTTTTTTTATTAAAGGGTGATAATTTTTTTATATTCTTTTTTGTTTTTTATTTAATTTTTATTGGAATATAGTTGATTTACAATGCTGTGTTAATTTCTGCCGTACAACAAAGTGAATCAGTTATACATATACATATATCCACTCTTTTTTTAGATTCTATTCCCATATAGGTCATTACAGAGTATTGAGTAGTGTTCCCTGTGCTATACAGTAGGTTAAAGGGTGGTGATTTTTAAATGCTTGAATTCAAGCTATAATATTCAATTGTCTATAAAAATAATTGATAGGGCCCTGATGCCACAATATAATATGACTGTACATGTTTACGTATGCAAATTTAACTTACTTTTTTTGAGTACTTTAAATCATCATCCCGTTGGAACTTAGAATAGTCCTATAATGAGGGTGGAGCAGGTATTACTGGTTCAATGTTAATGATAAGAGGAGAAGCAAGCAGAGGCATGGAGATTAAATGACAGCCCACCAGATAACTGCACCTGGGCTGAGATGCCAACTCCAGAGTCTGGCTCCTTGCCAACAAGTGCTATCTCATTCAGTGCTGCTGCCTCTTGCAGAGAGAAGGCGCCTGCCATTGTGGAAACACTGGGTCCTCTGTCCCCATCGTCATTCCTATTACAGGGCTCTATATCCAGAAAACGCTGGCCTCCCCCAGCCAGAGGCCAGCAGGCTAACTCCTGGCACACTGCTCAGGGCCTGGGGTAAATGCCTACTCAAAACGTCAGAGTGCAGGCAGCGCCACACCCAAGCTCCGCAGCATTTTCTTCATGGGAAGGTAAAATGTAATTGTCAAGGGAAAAAAAGCACCACCTTCTCTGAATAAAAACCCTGCCAACTACAACAGTGAAGGGTAAACTGTTTCGTCACTTTCCCTAGCTTCCCGAGTCCTCATCACACTTCCACATATACATCTTCCTCCAAAGTGGAATAAAAGCTGAACTTCTGGTGTATTTATGGCTCACCTAGAACAACATCAACTAAGACTTCTAATTGCTTTGAAAGTGAGCAATAGAACTGGGAATATGCGATTATGTTTAACACATAAATCTTAAATTGAGAGATGAAAAAAAAAAAAAATGACCCTGCATGACTTCCATGGAAGGTCATTTAGCCACAGCTAAATCTGGCTTCAGAGCCAGCCAGCCAGCCCCACCAAACACCCACTATGGCTCCTACCTTCTAAAACGAACAGTGCTCACGGGTCTTCCTGTCCACAATCCACAGGGATTCATCCAGCCATGTGTGCTGCTCTGCATCTTTCAGCTCACTGATCCCAATCCAGTGTTCACGCACATTGCATGCACTTGAGACACTCCAGGGAGAGTCTCTGCCTGTGTAAATCAATGAACAGATGATTCTTAACCCCATGTCACCTTCCCATTATGACAAAGGCACAATCTGAGCACATCTCCCCACAAACCAGATCTCCCAGCCTGCCTCCCAGCCTTTGTCCCTGTACCTCTTCTTCCCCAAACCCCAATCCCTTCATCGCTAACACCAACCTGCCCCTCAGGATGTCATAGAGGAAAGTGCTGGGCTAGATCAACCCTCCAACGTGTTCCTAAAACAACTGGGAGAGGAACTAAATACTCATTTCCTAGGACAACTTCCTACTGCAAATTGGAATAGATGTGCAGTAAACCCTGACTCCAAACCAAAGTCAAATAAGCTAACTATATGAACATTTACCTCAATTACTTCTCTTATCTGCGTCCTTCCATCCATCTTATCTAGGAGTCTAAGCTCTTGAAAGCAGGAACTATGTCTTACGTTTTGTAGTATCTCCAGCCCTAGCACAAGCCCCAACATTTAAGAAACTATACTAGTTGAATTAATATTGTTAAATTGCAGAGGGTTTGGAGTTTGTACTGTCTTTGGAGTCGCAGCTGAAGGTCACGTGCTGTATGACCTAAATGCAGTACTAGACAACGTCGATTCAACCTTGATGGATGATGCTGGCCAAAAGTCCAACTTGCAATAATACTTTTATCCTATCTTAAAGGCTACTAGCAGCAGCAAACATACTTAAAATGTTCCATGAAAAAATGTGTTGACAGCTTTTTAGTACTTTTTTCAGTGTGTGATTTTTTTTTTTTTTTTTTGGAATACAGGACATAGCTGAAAATAGAGCACTTTTTATACTACAGAGCTGGATTCTCAGTCACCTAGACTGGCTGTCCTGTCATCCTATCAGGCAATTCTAATTGTTGTTCTCATGTCAAATCTAAGAGGACAGAGTCATCACAAGCTTGACAGTGGCCAACCCAGGTCACAAGGCAGCTCACAGGCCAGTCTGCACATGGAAATGAGAATTCCAGTAGGTTTCTGTACTGAAAGGCACTCTATTTCTGAGATGTTCTTTATAGATTGCATTGCTGGGACACTACCTTTGTCCTTGAAGAAGTGGCTTTTTCCAAAAGCACCACTAGCAGTGCTGAGCTACATGAAAAACCTGAGGTGTCAGCTTCAGTAATACAGATCTTATAAATGTGCACATCTTATAAATGAACATTATGATTCAAGCCACAGATTAAACATTAATAACAATGCATAAATAAGTCCCAGAGGAGGACACACTAGCTAGACTGCCTCTTATAAAAGACAGACACACATTTATATTTTCCGTGTATTCATTTTTTTCTTTTTTAATAAGATTCCAAACCCACCTAAGCACAAACACTTTATAGTAAATCAAAAAACAAAAAGAAAAGAATTACTGCACACAATTTCACATCCTTCATAAGATACAGGAGAGTGTTTCTGTCTGATTTGTCTTTATTATGTTATTCCTGGTCTACTTTAATAATAAAGTTTCAGTCTGATCTAATTCAAAAGCTACTTTGCACCCTCTCTCTCCCTACCTTCACGCATCCCTTTAATGACTAGGAGTTAGAAAACATGATGGAAAAGGGCTCTTTGAATAATCAGGGTTACCTGTTACTTCAAGTAATTAACAGCTTCTTTAAATGAACCTGGGCATATTTAATTCTCTCAACACTCCCAGAAAACTATTGTCTAAGGCAAAAAGTCACCTGTTTTATCATTAACACTAAACATTTCTGTGATGCTGTAGGAAAGAAAAAGCTAGAACTGAATATGTTTCTGGAAATATTTTGAATCCTTGCAAGCATATGTTACATCCATTATAGATAAAACTCCTCCTGGGTCATGTCTCTGGCGATAAATGAGTGGCTTCTTGTGCATAAGCACATGCATTGAAGGCCAGCTGGTACAAGGTCCTCCGTGGAACTTTTTAATCAAATCTTGCACAGAACCAGGGCTCCAGAGGTGATCTTATTTCTTCTCAAAGAAGAGAGGCAGCTCTATTTCAATTAGTACCTCGAGCTCAGAAAACACTGGCAGAAAAATCACATAATCAAAAGGAAAAGAAATCTTAAGGTCTTTACCAATTCAATAAAAAAAAAAAAAATGGAAGTAGGTAATTAAAAATTAAAAATACTCTGAAATCTTAATGTGGCAGTATAAACATGCCTCATGATACCATAGCAACATGCTCTCTTTCTTAATGAAATTGATTAATTAGCCTGTGAGCTTGCAAAATGTCAGAGCGAAAGGATTAAGAATGCCTCTCTCCACAGCTAACAGCTTACCTCACCTCTTCCTTCCTGAGCTTGTCAATTAGAAACACTAGAGGTCGATCTGTGGAAGAAATTTCCAACTACAGCTGTGTTTTAAATGCATGAAGAATGTGAAGGCTTCGATAGCATGCATTCCAAATCAGCTTTGAAGACCCAGAGATGAGAGTGTCTGAGATACATAAAGCTCAAACGAAGCACCTCACCATTGGACTGGGGCACCGGTGCACAGAGAGAATTAGGGAAGTAGTTTTGCAAATTGAACCAGCTAGAAACAAATTTATGTGCGTGTCTGCATGTATGATATAGCTATGAAGTAAAGAGATCATTTCCACAATTCATACATCAAAATTGCATGTTATAGTCATATTTCCTATGTATATATAAATAGATGTAAATATATTAGCATATTTTTACATACACTATAAATTTCTAGGAGTTACTAAGCAGAGAAACAAAATGAAATGCTAGACTTTCCTGCTCCTTCAGGGTAAGGGAGGTCACATTCTTTCTTGGAAGCAGAAATAAGGACTATCTTTGCTACAAGACCAAGCCTAGTCAGAGTAAATACACAGATTGCTGGCCACCTCTTATTTTAGTATTACTGTCCCTCCCAGATAAAAAAAAAACACCTCCACACAACACCTCTCTACTGCACGGGGGCTAGAAATTTCTGCCATTAGATCAGCACTATTTGCATTTTGGTCCAGATTATTCTTTGTTGTTGGAGATATTCCTGTGCATTGTAGACGTTTAGCCCATTCCTACAATGGCTTCTACCCACTCGATGCCAGTAGTATTACCCAGTTGTGAAAACCCAAATTGTGTGCAGAGAATGCCAGATGTCCCTCGTTCAGGGAGGTGGGTGAGGGGCAAAATCCCCCACCACTGGAAACCGCTGCATTAGGATAATCAGTGAGTAAAAAAAAAAAAAAAGAATAGAGTACCATCTCTTGTGGAAATCAACGCAGATCACCCAAATGAGAACAAACAGAGGCTATTTATTCAGAGCTTGCTATAGCAAGGGAGTCGGGCACCAGCCCTTGTGATTGGCAGAGACTCAAAGGCAGGCAGGGCAGTGGAAAGCTTTATAGAGAAAAAAGGGGAAGGCTTCAGGAGTGCTCTGGCGGGCAGTTGTTGGCTTGGGGAAGCTGGAGGCAGGGCACCTTATGTGACCGTTTTGGAAGCACATTTGGCTTTCTCTGTTGGTCCTGAGTTGGACGTGAGGGCAAAAACTAGGGAAGCTGGCAGTCGTTGACCAGGTCGGTTTTTACCATAGGGCTCCCAGTACCCATCACTTCCCTGGAGACATTTGTATTAGTTTCCTTTTGCTGCTGTAACAAATTACCACAAACTTAGTGGCTTAAAACAATGCACCTGTATTATCTAACAGTCCTGTAAATTAGAAATCTGACTCGGATTTGAGTAGGCTGCAACCAAGGTGTTAGCAGGCCGTGTTCCTTCTGGAGACTGTAGGCGAGAATCTATCTTCTTACCTTTTCCAGCTTCTAGAGGCTGCTCACATTTCTTGACTCACAGCCCCCTTCCTCCATCTTCAAAGCCAGCAACGTTGCATCTCTTTGCCCGTTCTACGATAGTCACAACTCCCTCTGATTCTCCTCTTCTGTGTCTCTTACCATTTTAAGCACCCTTGTGATTATATTGGGCCCACCTGGATAATCCAGGCTACTCTCCCTATGTTCAGGTCAGCTCTTTAGCAATCTCACTCTACTGCTCTATTAATTAATAAGTTAATTATAAATTAATTCTATTCAAAACCCTAATTCCCATTTTCTATCCAGCATAATATACTCTTGGTTCCAAGGATTAGGACATGGACATCTTCTGGGGCCACTGTTCTTCCTACCGCATCATTCAGTTAGCAAAGTGCGGTCCCCACCAGCAGCACTAGCATCACCTGGGAACTTATTAGAAATGCAAATTCTGAGGACCTGCCCCTGTTCTACTGATGCAAAAGCTTTGTGGGTGGGTCTCAGCAACCTGTTTTTTTATAGAATACTTTATTTTTAATAAATTTATTTATTTTATTTATTTATTTTTGGCTGCTTTGGGTCTTCGTTGCTGTGCTGGGTCTTCGTTGCTGCCCTTGGGCTTTCTCTAGCTGCAGCGAGCGGGGCTACTCTTCCGTGCGGTTCTCGGGCTTCTTATTGTGGTGGCTTCTCTTGTTGCAGAGCATGGGCTCTAGGCATGCGGGCTTCAGTAGTTGTGGCGCACAGGCTCTAGAGTGCAGACTCAGTAGTTGTGGCGCACGGGCTTAGTTGCTCCACGGCATGTGGGATCTTCCCGGACCAGGGCTCGAACCCGTGTCGCCTGCATTGGCAAGCGGATTCTTAACCACTGTGCCACGGGGGAAGCCCTCAGCAACCTGTTTTAACAAGCCCTCCAGGTGATGCACATTCAAGTTTGAGAAACACCGATCTATACTCCACATGCTCTTCCCCACTCTAAAATTCTGTGGTCATTATGTGAGACCTTTGGGAACAATTAAATTCCTTAGAAATATGCTATTTACCAGAGTACTCTTTCTAAAATGTAAATTCTACTTACATCACTCCTCTACTAATAATCCTTAAATGCATCTCTCCCCAGTTCTCAGTGGCTAAAATCCACACTCCTCAGCATGGCATGAGAGCTCCTTCTTCATCTCACCTCTGCACATTTCTCCACCTCCTCTCTCTCCTCTGCACTCCACCACCCTCACTAAGCTTCTTGCAGGTTTGGGATCTTTCATATCTTTGATGCCTCATACATCCTGTTCCCTTCCCCTGGAAAGTTCAACCTCGTCCCTAGCAAACTCCACCTCCCCCTACATAATGTTACCGCCTCCAAAAAACTGCCCTGACCGTCACAGGAAGTTAGGGGTTGCATCTTCTGTGGCCCATGGTCTCTTGCATAAACCTCTACATAGCACTTTCATGGGAATGATTTTACATGTTTGTCTCCCACCCCAGACTCTGAAGCTTTCATGTGTCAGGACATGATAAGCCAGAAAAAACAGAGGGCTGGGAATATAAAAGACTCTTTGTGGATGTTTAAGTGTATAAATAAACCATAACATTTAATGAAACATTCTTCCAGCCAAATACCTGGTGCTATCCTAAAAGCAACTATCATTATATAGATTTGTCCAGAAAAAGGTTTCCCGAAGATAGATTAATATTCAAGTGACTCTAGAAATAATCACCTTAATCTTCAATGAGAACAAATCCCTCAAGGGCAAGAAAATATTATTAAAACCCTCCTCCCACATCCCAAACTTATTTCTTCACACCTCCTACTACTTCCCCCTGAATAATCATCTGGAACCTGATCAAAAAGGCACGAAACAAATAACTGGAGCTGGGTTAGCTTGGCAAAGGGGTTCCACGGTTTCCCTTCCTTTTATACTCCATGCAAGCGGCCCCAACCTGGCCTGGTGGGGTGGGGAAGGAAGGGGGAGAAGTTAAGTCTTCAAATTGCTATAGAAGGAACACCTATCCTATGCAGACACCAAGAATTACCCCTAACTAGTCCACTGCAGAGACACTGATGATTTCATACGTTTTGTATTATAGGATAGTATAGAGAGGACAGTAGGGCAGATTACACAATGGGAAGCAGTTGGGCTGCACCCCGCAGACCTACAAGGCCTGCACTTGCCCAGCTTTAAGACCAAGGAAAGAGGCAAGAGTCAGCAACAGAGACATCAATGGCTTAATGGATGGGGGAGCTTACACGTCTGAAGCAAGGTCCCAGAGCAACACCCCACCGCGTGTGGCAGACGGCAGGCAGGACATGGCAGCACCCTTTATTTCCGGGGGCAGGAGGGGGTTGGAAGTTATAAGGGAATTGATATCAGGTGGGCTCATTAGTTACCAGGGAAACCAGTAGAGGGGCACGCCCCTCACCACACCTTTGATAAGAACAATCACCAGCTGGGGCCTGGGGCAACTTCCCAGGAAGGTCAGTCATCTGACTAGGCTTTAGGTGAAGCAGGCACTTGTCAGGCAGGGGATGTACAGAGAACAAGAGAGCAGCCATCTTGAGTGGCCTGACCACACAGAAGCAGCAGGATTTTCAGTCGGGCCTCTAAAGCAATGTTTTTCAGGTGTGGATGGTAACTAATTAGTGGGGCATTTAACAATTTATTGAGATGGCAACCTGCAATGTTTTTCATAGAGTAGAATATTCTTATAGAATAGAGTATTAAAAAATAGAATTGAAAGGTCAAAGTGCACAACACATAGAAAGGGTTAAGTATTATTTAGTGAACCTTCAGTTTCAGTGATTCACATCCATAAATGTGTATGGTTGTGATATCAAATACTTTCCTTACTGTGACTCAAAGTCAATACAGTTTGAAAAACACTGCTCAAAGGGATGTCCGAGTGATACTGGACATTTCTCATGGACAACACTTATCTCCTCAGCTGGAAAGGATTCCATCCTGAAACGATTGCCTACTTTGCACGGTATAATTGGCACTCAGCACACATGGCTTGTGAGTCAATGCAAGTTTGCACATGTGTCCTAACTTCTCAACTGCACTCTCGACTCTCCATGGATCGGGACAGCCTTCATTCCACTTCACAGTTTCCACCCAGCCTCGCCCAGGGCCTCGCACACAAAGTAGAATTTTTAATGAATATTGGTGGGTTGGCTGAATCTTACAAACCGTCAACTTTATTGAGACTCAGGTGAAATGTTTAGAGGGGAAATAAAAAAGAATTTCAAAGAAAGAGAAAAAAATCAAAATATGAACCTATTAAATATTCAGCATCCATGCCTAATTGTCCAATTATGCTGCTATTTTGGGGTATACCTGGCATGAAGCATTACAATAAAACAAGAAACAGGGCATGTGGCCAAGAAGACAGAGTAGGAAGACCCTTAGCTCACCTCCCCCCACTGGCACACCCAAATTACAACTACTTAGAGAGCAACTTTCTGTGAGAACAACCTGAAGACCAGCAGAAAAGATTTTCCACAGCTAAAGATATAAAGAAGGACCCACAACAAGATGGGTAGGAAGGGCAGAGATGTGGTATAGTCAAGACTCACATCCCTGGGTAGGCGACCCACAGATGGGAGAATAATCACAGTTGCAGAGGTTTTCCCAAGGAGCAAGGTGTCAAAGCTCCAATCAGGCTCCCAGCCCAGGGATCCTGCACTGAGAAAACAAGCCACTAGAAGGGTTTGTATGGGAGAGCCAGAGGGCTGTAGAAAACAGGGAGTCTTATCTTAAAGAGCACTTGCAAAATCTCACAGGTTCCAAGTCCCAGCACAGAAGTCATAATTTGAAAAATGCCTGGGTCAGGTCCACTTGCTCAACTGGGATTCCCCTACGGATCTGGCAGCAGCCATTTTTTGGAGCTCATTCTACCACAAGGACACTGGTGCTGGCAAGTGCCATTTTGGAGTGCTCTCTCTAGCCTACTAGCCCTGAGGGCTTACCCACCCACCAGCAGACTGGCACCAGCCCTGAGCACCCCTGGGCCCTGCGGCCAGTCACCCCAGGACCTGGACTTGCCTGCCAGTGGACCAGCAACCACCGCATCAGGCAGGGCCTGGCAGTCAACTGCGCTGGGGCCAACTCCACCTACCAGCACACCCACAGTCGGTGGCTCTGCCACAGCAAAAGAGCTCACGCTGCTCACATAGGGGGCACCCCTAGAGCATATAAGCTGCTGGGCCCCTTAGGACTTCTCTTACTTAAGGCCACTTCTCCAAGATTGGGAAATGTAACCAACCTACCTAATACACAGAAACAAACACAAAGAATTAGGCAAAGTGAGGAATACATTCCAAATGAAGGAACAAGGCAAAGTCTCAGAAAAAAAAAAAAACTAAATGAAGTGGAGATAAGCAATCTATCTAATAAAGAGTTCAAGGTAATGATCATAAAGATACTCAATGAACTCAGGAGAAGAATGGATGAACAGAGTGAGAATTTTAACAAAAAGTTAGGAAATACAAAGAAGAAAAACCAGACAGAGCTAAATATGATAACTGAAATAAAAATATACTAGAAGTTATCAATAGTAGATTAAATGATACAGAGGAATGGATCCATGAACTGGAAGATAGAGTAGTGAAAAACACCCAAGCTGAACAAAAAAAAAAGAAAAGATGAGAGGCAGGATGAAGATGGCAGAGTAGGAAGACCCTGAGCTCACCTCCCTCTGAGAACACACCAAAACTACAACTATATATAGAGCAACTCTCTCTGAGAATGAGCTGAAGACTAGCAGAACAGTTCTACAACCAAGGATATAAAGAAAACACCACACTGAGACTGCTCATATTGGGCTGTGGCTTCAGCACCCCCATCCAGCTCCTGCCCCATCCCCCACCAAAGCAGCAACCATCATCATACCCCAAAAGCAGGCATGGCTTGCACCAGGCTGTGGGTCCAGCTCCTGTGGCTCCACCCCACCCTCTGCCAAGGCAGCAACTGCCAGAATGCCCTAGGAAGAGCGGTGGCTCACACTGAGCTCTGGTTCTAGCCTTCCTGGCTCCATTCTACCACTGCCAGGGTGGCAGCCGCCTGTGCATCCCAGGAGAAGCCCAGCCAATGCCAAAGTCCAGCTCTAGCCCCTTCCCTCTGTCTCAAGTCCACCCCTATAAGGCAATGCCCCAGTGCATCATGGAAAAAGCCAGCCCACATTCACTTCGGCTCCAACTCTCCCATCAAAGCCACTGGGCACACACAGACTACACAGGGACATGCCCATACAAGGACACACCTGCAAGACCAGGATAGGTAACTGTTTCACCTAATTTCATAGAGATAAACAGAGAAAGTCAAAAAAAAAAAAAAATGAGAAGACAGAGGAATAAGTTCCAAATGAAAGAACAAGATGAAACCCCAAGGAAAAACTCTTAATGAAATGGAAATAAGTAATTGACCTGATAAAGAGTTCAAAGCAATGGTCATAAAAATGCTCACTGAACTCAGCAAAAGAATGAAGGAATGCAATGAGAACCGCAACAAAGAACTGGAAATATAGAAAAGAACTACTCGGAACTGAAGAATATAAAAAGTGCAATGAAAAATACATTAAAAGGAATTAACAGCAGATTAGAAACATACAATCTCCCAAGTCTGAGTCAGGAAGAAATAGAAAATATCAACAGACTAGTTACCAGTAATAAAATTGAATCAGTAATTTAAAAACTCCTACCCAAAGCAATCTACAGATTCAATGCAATCCCTATCAAATTACCAATGGCATTTTTTACAGAACTAGAACAAAAAATCTTAAAATTTGTATGGAGAGACAAAAGATCCCTAACAGCCAAAGCAGTCTTGAGGGAAAAAAACGGAGCTGGAGGAATCAGACTCCCTGACTTCAGACTATACTACAAAGCTACAGTAATCAAGACAATATGGTACTGGCACAAAAACAGAAACATAGATCAATGGAACAAGATAGAAAGCCCAGAGGTAAACCCATGCACCTATGGTCAACTAATCTATGACAAAGGAGGCAAGGATATACAATGGAGAAAAGACAGTCTCTTCAATAAGTGGTGCTGGGAAAACTGGACAGCTACATGTAAAAGAATGAAATTAGAACACTCCATAACACCACACACAAAAATAAACTCAAAATGGATTAAAGACCTAAATGTAAGACTGGACACTATAAAACTCGTAGAGGAAACCATAGGAAGAACACTCTTTGACATAAATCACAGCAAGATCTTTTTTGATCCACCTCCTAGAGTAATGGAAATAAAAACAAAAATAAACAAATGGGACCTAATGAAACTTAAAAGCTTTTGCACAGCAAAGGAAACCATAAACAAGATGAAAAGACAACCCTCAGAATGGGAGAAAATATTTGCAAACGAATCAATGGACAAAGGATTAATCTCCAAAATATATAAATAGCTCATGCAGCTCAATATTAAAAAAACAAACAACCCAATCAAGAAATGGGCAGAAGACCTAAATAGACATTTCTCCAAAGAAGACATACACATGGCCAAGAAGCACATGAACAGGTGCTCAACATCACTAATTATTAGAGAAATGCAAATCAAAACTACAATGAGGTATCACCTCACACCAGTTAGAATGGGCATCATCAGAAAATCTACAAACAACAAATGCTGGAGAGGGTGTGGAGAAAAGGGAACGCTCTTGCACTGTTGGTGGGAATGTAAACTGATACAGCCACTATGGAGAACAGTATGGAGGTTCCTTAAAAAACTAAAAATAGAATTACCATATGATCCAGCAATCCCACTACTGGGCATATACCCAGAGAAAACCATAATTCAAAAAGACACATGCACCACAGTGTTCATTGCAGCACTATTTACAATAGCCAGGTCATGGAAGCAACCTAAATGCCCATCGACAGACGAATGGATAAAGAAGATGTGGTACATATATACAATGGAATATTACTCAGCCATAAAAAGGAATGAAATTGGGTCATTTGTTGAGACGTGGATGGATCTAGAGACTGTCATACAGAATGAAGTAAGTCAGAAAGAGAAAAACAAATATCGCATATTAATGCATATATGTGGAACCTAGAAAAATGGTACAGATGAACCGGTTTGCAGGGCAGAAATTGAGACACAGATGTAGAGAACAAACGTGTGGACACCAAGGGGGGAAAGCCACGGGAGGGTGGGGAAGGTGGTGTGATGAATTGGGCGATTGGGATTGACATGTATACACTGATGTGTATAAAATTGTTGACTAATAAGAACCTGCTGTATAAAAAAAAAATAGAGAAAACCTATTTATTAGGTTTATAGACATGTGTGCAATTTAAAAAAAAAAAACAACACTACTGTTACCTTGAAAAAAAAAAAGACTATACATTTTCCTGTAAGCACAGCTTTAGTCACATCCAAGTTTTGGTATGTAATGTTTTTATTATCATTCAGTTCAAATTATTTTCTAACTCCAATTGTGATTTGTTTTTTGGTGGGTTACTTAGAAGTAGTGTTTTTCATAACTTCTAGTTACTTTTTTGTTACTGATTTGTAGCTTAACTACAAGTCAAGAAACACACTTTGTATAATTTTAATACTTTGAAATTTGTTAAAATTTGCCTTATAGCACAATATGGTCAGTTTTAAAAATGTTCCAAGTGTGCTTGAAAATAATTTGTAATTTAACGTTTTGGAGTATAGTGACTATTTATCTGCTTGTTGAATCAAATTTGCTGCTCACGTTATTTAAGTTTTTTATATCCCTACTAATTTTTTTTTGGGGGGTGTCTACTGGTTCTGAAAGAGGTATCCTCTATCAATGAATGACAGCAGTATGTTAAATCTCCTATTTTGATAGTGAATTTGTCTATTTTTTCCTTGTAGCTCTGTTGCTCTATATAATTTGAAGTTAAGTACATACAAATTTAAAACTTCCTGGTAAATTGGACTTGTTGATATGAAGTGCCCTTGTTTATTTCTAGCAACGCTTTTGCTTTCAAGTCTACTGTATCTGTTATTATATAATTTCCTTTTGGTTTATATTTGCACAGAATATCTTTTCCAATTCTTTTACTTTCAACCTTTTAGTACCATTATGTTTTATTTATTTTTTTAAAAAAAATTAAAAATAATAAATAATAAGTAAAATAAAATAAAAATTAAAACTCTTAACAAACAGAAGTCTAGGACCAGATGGCTTCACAGGGGAATCCTACCAAATATTTAAATGAGTTAATACTTATCCTTCTCAAACTATTCCAAAAAGTTGAAGAGGAAGGAACACTTCCAAATTCATACTATAAGGCCACCATTACCCTGATACCAAAAACAGACAAAGACACTACAAAAAAAAGAAAAATACAGGCCAATATCCCTGATAAACATAGATACAAAAATCCTCAAAATATTAGGAAACTGAATTCGACAATACATTAAAAGGATAATATACTATGATCAAATGGGATTTATTCCAGAGATGCAAAGATGGTTCAATATCTGCAAACCAATCAACATGATATACCACATTAACAAAAAGAAAGATAATAATCACATGATCATCTCAATAGATGCAGAAAAAACTTTTGACAAAATTCAAAATCTATTATGATTAAAACTTTCAACAAAGTGAGTATAGAGAGAATATAACTCAACATAAAAGGACTAATGCCAACATCATAATAGTGCAAAGGTGAAAGCATTTTCTCTAAGATAGGGAACAAGACAAGGATGCCCACTCTCACCATTTTTATTCAACACAGCATTGCAAGTCCTAGCCACTGCAATCAGACAAGAAAAAGAAATAAAAGAAATCCAAATTGGAAAGGAAGTAAAACTGTCACTGTGCAGATGAATGATACTACATACAGAAAATCCTAAAAGCAACACCAAAAATACTATTAGAACTAATAAATGAATTCAGTAAAGTCAAAAGATACAAAATTAATATACAGATATACAGAAATCTGTTGCATTTCTGTACTTTAACAACGAACTATCAGAAAGAGAAATTAAGAAAAAAAACCCATTTACAATTACATCAAAAAAAAAAAAAAAACCTAGGAATAAATCTAACCAAGGAGGTAAAAGACCTATACTCAGAAAACTATAAGACATTGATGAAAGAAATTGAAGATGGCACAAATAAGTGCAAAGATATATCGTGCTCATGGATTGGAAGAATTGATATTGTTAAAATGACCATGCTACCCAAGACAATCTACAGATTCAATGTAATCCCTATCAAAATACCAATGGCATTTTCCACAAAACTAGAATAAATAATTCTAAAATTTGTATGGAAACACAAAAGACCCCAAATAGCCAAAACCATCTTAAGAAAGAAGAATAGAGCTGTAGGTATCATGCTCCCTGATTTCAAATTATACTACAAAGCTACAGTCATCAAAACAGTATGGTAGTGCCACAAAAACAGACACATGGATCAATGGAACAGAATAAAGAGCCCAAAAATAAAGCCACTCTTAAATGGTCAATCTACAACAAAGGAGGCAAGAATATACAATGGTGAAAAGATAGTCTATTTAATAAATGGTGTTAGGAAAATAGGACAGCTACATGCAAAAGAATCAAACTGGACTACTTTCTCACACTATATACAAAAATAAACTCAAAATTGATTAATGACTTAAAATAAGACCTGAAATCATAAAACTTCTAGAAGAAAACATTGGTCTTAGCAATATTTTTTTGGATCTGTCTATTCAGGCACGGGAAACAAAAGCAAAAATAATCAGGTGGAACTACATCAAATTAATAAGTTTTGCACAGTGAAGGAAACTATCAACAAAATGAAAAGGCCACCTACTGAATGGAAGAAGATATTTGCAAACAATAATCCAATATGGGGTTAATATCCAAAACATACAATGAAATAATACAACTCAACACCAAAACAACAAAAAACCTGCTTAAAAAATGAGCAGAGGACCTGAATAGACATTTTTCCAAAGCAGACATACAGATGCCCAACAGACACATGAAATGATGCTTAACATCACTAATCATCACAGAAATGCAAATCAAAACCACAATGAGATATTACCTCGTACCTGTCAGAACGGCTACTATCAAATAGACAAGAAATAACAAGTGTTGCCAAAGATGTGGAGAAAAGGGAACTCTTGTGCACTGCTGGTGGGATTGTAAATTGGTGCAGCCACTATGGAAAACAGTACAGAGGTTCTCAAAAGATTAAAAATAGAACTATCATATGATCCAGCAATTTCACTTCTGAGTATTTACCCAAAGAAAGAAAAACACTCATTCAAAAATATATATGCATCCCAATATCCACTGCATCATTCTTTATAACAGCCAAGATATGAAAGAAAGTGTCCATCTATACTTGAATGGATAAAGAAGATGTGATACAAACACACACACACCCAATGGAATATTACTCAGCCATAAAAAATGAAATCTTGCCCGTTGCAACAGCATGGATGGATCTAGGGATCTAGAGTGTATTTTGCTAAGTGAAGTAAGTCAGGCAGAGAAATACCAGTACCACATGATCTTACTTATATGTGGAATCTAAAAAACATAACAAGCAAGACAAAACAAAAACAGACTCATAGGTACAGAGAACAAATGGTGGTTGCCAGAAGGGAGCAGGCGGAGGGAGGTAGTTGAAATAGGTGAAGGAGATTAAGAGATACAAACCTCCAGTTATATAATAAACAAGCCACAATGATGCAATATACCACATAAAGAATATTGTCAATAATATCATAATAACTTTGTATAGGGACAGATGGTTACTAGACTTATCATGATGATCATTTCATAATGTATGCAAATGTCAAATCATGTAGTACACCTGAAACTAACATAATATTGTACATCAACTATATTTTAATTAAAAGAAAAAGACAAACAGATGCCACACAGGAAACCACAGAACAAAAAGAACCACCAAAATAAGGCCCTGGTATGGACAGAGCTTCTTGACTCAATGCATAATTTATACAGTCTGTAAAGCCAACACCTGGGAACTGCTAATTTAACTAGTTTGTATTGAACACTTAACTGTAGTAAGCCAAGATTTTAGACTAGTTTGATAGCTGTTTTCATTACTTCTAATTAATCTATGGCATTTGGTTCTCTTTGCCACCTTGCTTGGACTTTAAAGCCCGCTTAGCTTTATTTGGTCTGATGAATCAGTTCCATCAGATGATATCAAGTCGATGTTATAACCCCTTTATTTTCCCTAATTCTAACAATTTATGTTATAATAGCAGAGAGTGTTGCCTGCTTGAGGACACTCCATCTGCCTGCAGTGGTCTCACTGGTCCTGCTCAAAGAACAAACACCATGTGGGGCCAGTACCTCCCCAAAAAGGTTTCCCTGACAGCACCGATTTTCACAAAGGCATTCATTTATTTATTCACCATTTGGCACACATTTGCTAAGTCACTTATGCCAGGCACTGCAGGAGGCAATGGAGTTAGGGGCGAATAAAACCCAGTCCTTACTCCCAAGGAGTTCCAGCCTAGTGGAAGACACAGAAGGGAAACTAATAGTAAAACTTAACAGCAGGCTCCACCTTAATATTTGCAGGCCTGGGCAGAGGTCAGAAATAGAGACCCTCATACCATGTATCTGAATGTCGAAATGGTATATATCAAGCTAGCAAACAGTTAAATAAAATATGTTCTCTACTGCTATCTTAATAAATTCAACTTCAAAATGACCCAGATGGTAGGTTCAAATTTAGAACTAGAAGAACAGAAAAACCAGCCCCCAGCCTGTGGCTCACTGCCCTTCTCTTCCTGCCCTCAGCTTCATGCTGTCTGGCAAGGGACCTGGCATACATGTGTGTGGACACCTTCACATGTCCATGCTCATCCACAGCCCCTTGATGGACCTGGGGGAGAGACCCACACAAGTTCTGGAAACAGACTCAGGGCAGAGAGTTTTAAAGCCTGGGGATGGAGGCACCCCATCAAGAGGACAGAGCAGAACATTTCAAAGCAGAATTTATCAAACATTTATGTACATGAAGACCACCTGGAAAGCACATTAGAACATAGGTTCCCAGGCCCCACTCCCAGAGACGAGGCTTTAGTAAGTCTGGGTTGGGGCCCAATAATTTTTATTTCTAACAATCTCCATAAGATGCTGATGAAACAGAAGAGAACTCTGAGCCATCCCCGCCAAGTACAAAGGCCCCTCCATGTCCCCTGCCTCTTGTTTGTAGAAAAGCTGAAGTCTCTCAGCCCTCCCTGAGTCACAAAGTATCAGACTCAAACAGCTAATGATTAGGACAATAGTGTCAGAGACTCAGTGTCTGATGCACATTTCTTCGTTGTTTTACAGATATTATAGCTGCCACCAGAGAGAGAAAAGCTAACTGCATGATGACCAGATTGTAGCCATGACATAAGCTGTTCCTTCTATGGCTAGCACAGTTCCAAGTACTGGCCTCAAGAGAATGGCATTAACTTTACTACTCATAATAATCTATATCTTTGGGGGCATCAAAATAATTGTAGCTTGCTCTGCCTGTATATGTAAGCAGGCAACTAAAATGGTCAGCAAAGAGATGCTACAGACCCATGTCAACATCTTCCACTCTAAGAATACGACACCCTATGTCAGCACGAAGTTACAGAAGACAGACTTTCATCCCTAATCCCATAGAAATGGAATGATGTTTGACAAGTAGGGATTTGTAAGCAGCTCTTTTGCCCCTTTCCTGTTTGCCCATTTCTGTTCTGATCAAACCTTATAGAAATGAGATCACCATGTAACATTTAACCTAACTCCTGACTTAATGCTCTAATAAATGCACACAATACTTTGCCTAACCTGTAGATTATTTTCCTAGATTAAAAGAAGTAGAAATGAAGAATTAAGTAGTTAAAGAATGACCAGCTCTCTACCCGCAGCAGCCCACTTAGCAATCCTGTAGGCAGACCACACAGATGAGATAACATCTGAAGAAAGATCATGAGGAGTCAGTCAGCCTGCACACAATGGAAAATGATGCAGTTTGACCTCCTACCTCAATGATTAACTGAGATTCTGCCCCCTTTTTCCCTGAGCAGAATCTACTGAGCTGTTTTTGGAACATGAGTCTACCTTCTCCCCAGATTGCCAGCTTTTCTGATTAGAGCAACCTTCCTTTCTGCCAACACTTGCCTCTCAAGTATTGGCTTTTGAGTGGCCAGCAGCCGAACCTGAGTTCTGTTACACTGATGCTGCCTGTGATGCTTAATTTTATGTGTGATCTTGACTGGGCTGTGGGATGCTCAGATATCTGATTAAACATTCTTTCTGGGTGTATCTACTAAGGTGTTTCCAAAAGAGATTAGCATATGAATTGGTGGACTGAGTAAAGTAGATGGTTCTTCCCAACATGGGAGGGCACCAACCAAACCATTGAAGGCCTGAATAGAGGAAAAGGTGGAGGAAACTTCATTATGCAGTTTAACTAAAAGAAGTTAGCAAGGTAGAGGGAGCAAAAGAAGGAAAGAGTTGAAATGAAGGCATTCCAGCAGAGCAGAGCACTGGTGTAGAGGCAGAAGCATTATGTATGACAATGAGTTCAAGAAAGGATCTGTTTAACTTGGAGGGTATTATGCTAAGTGAAATAAGTCAGAGAAATACGAATATTGTATGATATCACTTATATGTGGAATCTAAAAGAATACAACAAACTAGTGAATACAATAAGAAAAAAAGAAACAGACTCACAGATATAGAGAACAAACAAACGAGTGATTACCAGTGGGGAAAGGGAAGGGGGGAGGGGCAATATGGGAGTAGGGGATTAAGAGGTACAAACTATTATGCATAAAATAAGCTACAAGGCAAACATTTACATTCCACCTTTATCTTAACATTTGAATCAGATTTATTCTTACTCTGTATCATGTCATCATAATTAGAGTTTGTTTCTTAAAAAAAGGCAAATGATATTCTTGTAATATTGACAGATTTATTTAATGATTTAAAGGACTGTTGATTTTTTTAAATAAATAAATTAATTAAATAAGCTAAGAGGATATATTGTACAACACAGGGAATATAGCCAATATTTTATAATAACTATAAATGGTGTATAACTTTCAAAAATTGTGAATCACTATATTGTACACCTGTAACTTATATAATATTGTACATCAACTATACTTCAATTAAAACAAAAAAGAATGGCTCTATTTATCTGCAGTGAAGGATGAGCATAGGAAAACAGGCAAGAAGAAAGAGGTATGTGCATGGGGAAATTTTTAAGGATGTTTGCCCTATACAAAAGAGATTGAGAGAAAGACAAAGCAGGCTTGGCAAGAAACACGAGGTCCACTTTGTACATGTTCTTCCATCCTCTCACCTCCTGTGATACTTAATATCTTCAGAGTTTGTTTTGTAACTAGTCACATACCTCAAGGTGAAATCTCTGCTGATATTCTGAACATTTATTTAAGCAGTCCATCATGACCTCGCTATCCACATGTCTATATCCTGGCTCTTAATATACAGAGTCGTTTGCAAGCAAGAACTGTGTGGGTCGGTCTCACAGAACAGAGACACTCATTATTTGTTGATTTGGTTCCAAAATGACTGAAGTGTCAATACACTTTGCAAGGGAGTTTTTAGCAATGAAAATACCAAGTTACTTCTCACTGGTGTTGAACAGATCAAACAACATGGGATGTCCCTTATGAAGGGACTCAGGAAATATTCTTGTTTGTAGAACCTGACTTGACAGGCAGAGAGAGACAATGGAATGAGTTCCTAATTGGACAGAGATTTCTGTACTATGTCTTGATCTAAACAGAGCTAATAATTCTGGCCATAATTCCCCATGTGGATCTTACAATAGTTATATGGAACTCAGAATAACCTATAAAAATCTATCAGTCTAATAAATTTTACCAACTCCCTTATATGTTTCTTTTTTTTTCCTTGTAGCACTGATCACATTTATTTATTTATAAATTTTTTAAAATTGGAGTATAATTGCTTTACAATGTTGTGTTCGTTTATGCTGTACAATGAAGTGAATCAGCTATATGTATACATATATCCCCTTCCTCTTGGACTTCCCTCGCACCCATCTAGGTCATCACAGAGCACCAAGCTGAACTTCCTGTGCTTTATAGCAGGTTCCCACTAGCTATCTATTTTATGCATGGTAGTGTATGTATGTCAATCCTAATCTCCCAATTCGCCCCACCCTCCCCTTCCCCCACTGTGTCCACATGTCCATTCTCTATGTCTACGTCTCTATTCCTGCCCTGCAAATAGGTTCATCTGTACCTATTGGTTCATCTGAAGTTTTCTAGATTCCACATATATGTGTTAATATATGATATTTGTTTTTCTCTTTCTGGCTTACTTCACTGTGTATGACAGACTTTAGGTCCATCCACATCTCTAAAAATGACCCAATTTCGTTCCTTTGTATGGCTGAGTAATATTCCATTGTATATATGTACCACATCTTCTTTATCCATTCATCTGTCATTGGACATTTAGGTTGTTTCCATGTCCTGGCTATTGTAAATAGTGCTGCAATAAACATTGGGGAACATGTGTCCTTCTGAATTATGGTTTTTTCAGGGTATATGCCCAGCAGTGGGATTGCTGAGTCATATGGTAGTTCTACTTTTAGTTTTTTAAGGACCCTCCATACTGTTTTCCACAGTGGCTGTATCAATTACATTTCCACCAACACCCTCTCCAGCATTTATTGTTTGTAGATTTTTTGATGATGGCCATTCTAACTGGTGTGAGGTGATACCTCATTGTAGTTTTGATTTGCATTTCTCTAATAATTAGTGATGGTGAGCATCCTTTCATGTGCCCCTTGGCCATCTGTATGTCCTCCTTGGAGAGATGTCTGTTTAGGTCTTCCACCCATTTTTTGATTGGGTTGTTTGTTTTTTTGATATTGAGCTCCATGAGATGTTTGTATATTTTGGAAATTAATCCATTGTTGCTTCATTTGCAAATATTTTCTCCCATTCTGAGGGTTGTCTTTTTGTCTTGTTTATGGTTTCCTTTGCTGTGCAAAAGCTTTTAAGTTTCATTAGGTCCCATTTGTTTATTTTTGTTTTTATTTTCATTACTCTAGGAGGTGGGTCAAAAAAGATCTTGCTGTGGTTTATCTCAAAGAGTGTTTTTCCTATGTTTTCCTCTAAGAGTTTTATAGTGTCCAGTCTTACATTTAGGTCTTTAATCCATTTGGAGTTTATTTTTGTGTATGGTGTTAGGGAGTGTCCTAATTTCATTCTTTTACATGTAGCTGTCCAGTTTTCCTAGCAGCACTTATTGAAGAGGCTGTCTTTTCTCCATTGTATGTTCTTGCCTCCTTTGTTGTAAGTTAGGTGACCATATGTGCATGGGTTTATCTCTGGGCTTTCTATCCTATACCATTGATCTATATTTCTGTTTTTGTGCCAGTACAATACTGTGTTGATTGCTGTAGCTTTGTAGTATAGTTTGACGTCAGGGAGACTGATTCCTCCAGCTCCGTTTTTCTTTCTCAAGATTGCTTTGGTTATTCGGGGTCTTTTGTGTTTCCATACAAATTGTAAAATTTTTTGTTCTAATTCTGTGAAGAATGCCATTGGTAATTTGATCAGGATTGCATTGAATCTGTAGATTGCTTTGGAAAGAGAAATTAAGGAAACAATCCCATTTACCATTGCATCAAAAAGAATAAAATACCTAGGAATAAACCTACCTAAGGAGGCAAAAGACCTGTACTCAGAAAACTATAAAACACTGATGAAAGAAATCAAAGATGACATAAACAGATGGAGAAATATACCATGTTCTTGGATTGGAAGAACCAATATTGTGAAAATGACTATACTACCCTTATACGTTTCTTTAACCATTGAATAAAAGCAAATGAAGACACAGTGTACCACATTTTAAACTCATATACAATAGGAAATGGCATTGTGGTGAAATAAATTTTATTTGAGTTACTAACCTGGAGGTGCAGAGGGAATATTGGCGCCAGCTTGTTTATAAAGTTGCAGAAGAAAACCTACAAAGTTGTCACTAAAACAAAAAAATATAGACTCTCCAACTTACAGTTTAGCATGTCCTTAAGGAGGTATAATTTCTTAACTTCCTTTGTACCCAAAGCATTATATGAAGTATCCACTCCCCACAAAGAGGATTACCATAACGTTGTAACAGCACCTTATGCTGTGATCGATTATATGACAAAATTTGTTATAAGGCAGAACCCTGTTAGCCCCTGCTACAGAAAACTCACTCTCAGAGTCTCGCTGAGCTGTAGATACCGAGACAGTAGTTCCCCACTGGAGGATGAGAGTGAGGGGGTGGTGAGATAGAACTTTTGTGATTACATCAAGGCTGCTACTCACCAAGACAGCCTTAATAGTCCCCTCGACTTGACTAAACTTTAGACAGGCTACTTCCTGACTATAGGCACCTGAGCATACTTTTCTTAGAGCATTTACATTAGAAACTTGTAATTGTAAATTCGTTCTCTGACCCTTTGAGATGTAAATCTTCTACAACTCAGGAATGTCTTTCTCAAGGACCTGGAAGCCATCCTTTTGAAATGTAATCATCCAGAAAGATAGGACCCCTTTCCCCAGTCTCTGTGGAAGGGAGAGTAGGAACTTAACTTGGATCATCAAAAATTAGCAAACCAAACAAAGAAAGCCTAGTCACCTTGACCAACCTCCCACTAGATTCTTTCACAGGAGGATCCCAGAGCACTGGGAGAAAGGAGATGAGAAGTATTCATATGGCATCCCTGCTTTCTGACATTCAAAGCTAGGTTTACCTGCTAGAGTGGACCAGGGAGGCTCTGACCAAGACACTGTGCCATGGAAAGACAAAAATCTCCATGAAATCAATTTCTCTGGAGAGTCTAGGTTGGTGACTCAGGTTCAAGGGCTTGGTACAGGGTGGTCTGGTCAGAAAGAACAGATGGCTATGTCCTGTACTTCGGGAAACAATGGTCAAGTTTGTGAGAGGATACTAAGAAAACAGTTATCCTGGAATCCCAGCTTGGGCACACTGTTTCCCATAGAGGGACCAGGCACCACAGCCTCAGGAACCAACTTCAAGAGTAATACCTTGTGGCTCTAAGAGACATGGCTGTGGAGGACTCCAGTCCCCTTTGCTTGCCTCTGGTGGACAGAGTCAGTTCCCATTCGAATGAATGAGCCTGGGTTCTTGGAGGCTGGGGAGGTAGGTTAGGGATAGGTGACCCTCAAGTAGAAAGTAATGGACACCCTGCTCTATGGGACAGCTGTTTGAGCGAGTGAAGAAAACATAAAGAGATGTGATGCATTTAAGTAGGCAAGTACATCCTCATTTCTGAGCTGGTCATCCTACATATTTCTTTTTAATGAAAATAGCCATAGGACAAAAACTACTTCTGTCCTTTCTAGAGACATGAAAGAAAGATTTGTGGAGGTGGAGAAACTGGAACTCAATCACATTTGGACAGGTGGAGGAGGGAAGGTCTTCACCAGAAGTAATTCCCAAGCTCATGTCTTCTCCCTACTGAATATGACTTAGTTTGTCACAAGAATGGTAAGCAGTTGAGTAAGAGCCCTGACTAGGGCCGGGGGAAACCTCTAAGAAGCTTTCCCCTATTCAGGCCCTCAGGCCCTCAAGCCGTGAGAGGAGGCAGCAGCTTCAGAAATGGCAAGTCTGACTTACAAAGCCTCCGCTAATCTCTGTGCAAAGGTTCTATGCTTCGGATGGAATTCATAAAGGAACCTCAGATTTATGAACCATTGACAGGTAACTCAACTGCCTAGGAATTTTCTTTTTAATTTAAAGATTCTTATCACACAAACAAGACATCTCCTTTATAGAAAAATTAGAATGCAAAGAAAACAAAACTTCTCATAATCCTACCTCTCCTTGATAAGTACTCTTAATATCTATTAATATTTTGATGTATATATTTCTAAACATATGTTAATGTATGCTTTTTACAGAGTAGAATCACAGTTTTCATCCCATTTGATGACCTTTTTCTCTCTTAACAAATGTCTCATAAAGCCTTTTCACAGACAATAAATATAGATTTACTATATTATATTGTTGGATACACAGTAGTTTAAAGAGAAATTTCTGTACTGACTAGCGCTTTAGCAACTAACTATTCAGACTTATACCCAGCAACACGCATAATATTTTCATTTCTGGGGCTAATGGAATTTAATTCTACTTTGTAAAACAGCTGCACCATCTTGTGAGTCTGCATGAAGGGTACATGTGATGGGGAAGTTGTCATTTCTTCATCTTTTTTATTGCTTATAACTCACCCTCCATTCCCAATCATTGTACTAAGGAGAAAAGAGTAAAAGGTTCTCACACAAAGCATTTAAATATCCTACCATTCTAGAGTTGTTACCAAAAGGCATATTTCAATGTGACAGCTGGATGACATCTCACCCTCTCTATTAGGATGGAGAGGAGAGGAGACCCATTTCCAGGAGGAGGGCTGCATGTCTGCTGTGTGTAACCCATCAATTGATCTTTCAGACCCTGCCTATTTATTACTTTACATCATCTATGCTCTACTAAATCATTTCAGCCCTGCTGAGCAACCAAGTAATGCTGCCAAAACTCAGATTGCTCTGTTCTCCAGCCTCACTTTTACCGCTGACTTGTCTTCAACTTTCTTAAATTAAACAGCAAGAAAGAATCTTTCACTCCCAGAATCATCAGACCCCCTGCTGCTTTTGAATGAAGTGTCTCTGACCCTTGTCATAAATATATTAACCAAAGAAAGGTTAAAAATCCACTGAAAAGAGCATGATCAGTCTTGAGGTATTTATGTCTGGGGTGAAGTGTGAAGGTGTAAATTAAGGTAAATCAATTCCAATGGTATATCAGAGAAAAGAGGAAAGAAGCAAAAAGCTGAGGCTACCTCGTTACTAATATGGGAACTGTCATAGGGTGAATAATTCTTCAAAGATGTGGAAGGAGAGCAAAGAACAGGAGGAGCCACTCTCAGGGGACCAGGCAGGGACACTTTAGCCAGCAATAATCGATTTCAAGTGTAATTATTGTGATTCATAACCAAATAGGCAAACGTGAATTTCTGAAATCACACCCCTTGAGCAAAAACTAATTTCAAACCACCCTAAAGCTCCTATACTATATTCCCATGACAGAGGTGGGATTTATTATCAGTTCTCTGTCTCTGCCATGTATTACCTAAGATGACCCCAAACTCAAAGTGCCCTTATTCCTTCCGATGCTCAGCTGCTATTCACCACCATTTCTTGTGAATAAATAAATGACATAAGAAAAAACTCATCTCTGGCTCTCTGGCCTCATACACAGCCTTCCTGCCATTCAAAATAAATGGTCTCCTTGTTGACCACATTTTCAAAGAAAAACCAAAAATATTACTTTTTTGTAGGCTGAAAATAGACACAGGGCTAATAGGAAATTGACAGGAAGGCAGCATATGCCCCCTCCTGAGGAAGCACTGATACTACTTTCCGGTGTGAGGATGTTTGGTCGGTACCTATTAACCATAATGGGGTCCCCAGTCCTGCCCAGTTCCCTACACTGCTGTTTCCTATTCTTTAAAAAACAAACAAACAAAAAAAAATACAGGTTAACAGATGCAACTTACCATTAAATGTAAAATAAATGCAACTTTATGCCTTTCAAATGCTATTTAAATAAATTCACAAATCAGACCAAAATAGTATATGGGATTAAGTTTCCAGGCAAAATTTGATGAAAAACATTTAAATCTACACATCCAAGAATCTCAGGGCAGCCTGGCATCCAAGAGGCTGAAACCTCCGTTGTAGCTTTTTTTTTTTTTTTTAAACTTATCCCCTCCTTTTTAAAAAATTAATTAATTTATTATTATTTATTTTTGGCTGTGTTGGGTCTTCGTTTCTGTGCGAGGGCTTTCTCCAGCTGCGGCGAGCCGGGGCCACTCTTCATCGCGGTGCACGGGCCTCTCACTGTCGCGGCCTCTCTTGTTGCGGAGCACAGGCTCCAGACGCGCAGGCTCAGCAGTTGTGGCTCACGGGCCCAGTTGCTCCGCGGCATGTGGGATCTTCCCAGACCAGGGCTCGAACCCGTGTCCCCTGGATTATCCATGTACCTTTCACACTGGAGCATCAGTTCCTCCATTCGGGGTCTCCACTTTGGATAATAAAACCAGTACCTTAATTGGAAATCTTAGGCTACGCCTCTTGCTTCTGACTCTCTTGGGGTGGTGGTCAAGTTTAGGGCAGGGGGACTCTGGATGTGCAGAACTCATCCCTCCTGTCTTCCAGATCTGCCTCCCTGCAAAGACACTGCCTTGGTCCACCCTCCCAGAGGCATACGGTACATAACAGGAAAGACTCTGCCCCGTGTGGGGAGGGCTGCAGTTATCCAGTACAGCCTAAGACTAGGTGGATAATTCTCTCTAATTTCCAAGTTCAATGATTAGAAACCCACACCTAAAAACTATGTTCTTCCACATAGCCCTATCAGTAACAAAGCCAACATTTTGATCTTCATCAGACTCTTTTATGTTGATCGGTTAAAACCTGAAAGAGGAAATAAGGATGTAATTTCCTAGGGCTTCCCAGCCTGAAACTCAATAATATACATCAAATTTTTATTCCATAGCTACTTTGGTTTTTCCCAATGTATAATCTATAGGAAAATAGACTGGGTACTAGATTAGGAAATCAATTCATATATATCAATTTGTATATATACATACATGTGTATATATATGCATATATAAATTAAATATATGAAGATATGCCTGTAATCATATGAATTATTTATACTTTATCAAGTTCAGTGAAATATTTCAACTTTCTAAGAATGCAGCACTATTGCCCTACTAACAAAGAACTTGAAGTTAGAAGATGCCATAGATAAGTATAGGAATTTCTGGTTTTCAAATCTCCTTTCAAAAATTATACTCATTATTAGAGTACATCAATCTAAGAAGTTTTTAGAACAAGGATCAGCAAATTACAGCCCACAAGCCAAATCCAGCGTGTCACCTGGTTTCATACAGACCAAATGCTAAAATGATGGATTTTACATTTTTAAAGGATTATAAAGAAAAACAAAGAAGATTATGTAATAGAGACCATATGTGACCCACAAAGCCTAAAATATTTACTATCTGGTCTTTCACTGAAAAAGCTTGCCAAACCCTGTCTAGACCAACTCTCTCTCCCAGTACACACACATTCTTGTCTCCTACGTTGAAGTTAATTCCATGTTCTATCAGTGTAATGTAATAGAGAGAAGAATGAAGTCAGACAAACCAGTGTTCAAATCCCAGCTCTGACATTATGTGTTGTGTGACCTTAAGCAAGCTACTTAACTTCTCTGAGCATCAATTTCCTGGTTTTGAAAAGGCAGTGATAATAGTACCTAACTGATAGAGTTTTGTGCAGTTTTAGTAACATAAGTGGAAATAACTTAGGATAGTGCCTGGAATGTGCAGTTGCTTAATACGTTAGTCACTTTAATCATGTCCATTTATGTTAGTGCCTTTCTTGGTCTATGCAACCTCAAACTTAGCCACCCCTGGTCTCACAGTCCTCCCCAGAGATAAATTATTCTTTATGTGTCTAAAAACAACTGTTCCCATCAATACAGTCCTTTCACCTTTTTCTGTAACAAACAAAACTATCAATAAGGCTGTATTCTAAGAAAGATTTCAGAGAAAAATACTACAGTACAGGGCATCTGGGTCAAGGCGCCTGGCAGCCCTCCCCAACAACTGTGAAAACTCCATTGCATTTGGAACTTTGTGTGAAATAATTCAACATGAGGGCAAACAGCTCCTTACGCAAAATGGGAGATAAATGAATAATCATGTTCTCAATTAGGCAGCTACAGAAGCCACTGAGCTCAGTGTCCGCAGTTAAAAATAATACTGGGGTGATTTGGCATGACTTCCATTTTAAGTTATACAAAAGGAAAACTTTTTTAAGTTTCTACATCTTTTGACATTGTTGCAGAAGTTTCTAAGCCTTTTACCCTTGCCCTCTTGGGCTAGCCCATATACAACACTTGTACTCGTACTGAACTACACACAATCTTAGCTCTTCCAAAAATATATTCAATAGAAGGAGCTTCCCATTCAGACACTGCCTGACTTGTCTGTTTGCCCTTTGACAGGAAAAGCTAAGGAGAACTGCCACTCACGTTTAGGCAACACTGGAGGTGATAGAAGAGGAGCTTCCTCTCTGCCCTGAGCCCCAAAGATCCTCAGTCCCATCTTGTGGCACTATGGTAACCCACTTTTCTTCAGAGTTCCGGAGAACTGAAGAGTCTGCGTACAAACAAAACCGACTCCAGAGGCCAGTTATTGATGTTGACAAATTGTATTTGTGTGGCAGGTATGAAACTCACATAAGTTTTTAAATGTGGCCATTTTATTTTTGATAGCTTAAAATTCTGCTTCAATATCTTATGCTGAGGGGATGGTGAAAATATAATCTCAGTGACCTCTTTCCCAGGATTTCAGGAGAGTGGGGCATGTACATCTGCCAAGAGGTCTGGAGAGAAGCCCTCAGTGACTACCGGCTGGAGCAGCTGATAGGAGCAGAGGAGGGAAGGGTGTGAATGTAGAGCCAGAAGTCTGGGTTTAAATCCCAGCTCTGCTACTTACTAGCTATGAGACCACGGCGAGGCACTTAAGCCTTCTGTGCCTTGATTTTCTCATCTGTAAACTGGGGATAATAATAGTACCTATGTCAAGGGTTGTCATGTGGATTAAGTGAGTTAATATTTATTAAGTACTTGGACAGCCTTTGGTGCTTGGTAAGCATTATTTAATTATCTGTTAAATAAATAATAAATACCATCCAGTTGTGAAGGCATCTACTGAAAGCCCTATCTGACTGTGACTCAGAGTGCCACCCAAACACAAAATTTGTTTGTCCCTTGTTTCTGTCCAAATAGCCCCAACAGTCCACTGGATTTTCCTGATACTACTCATTCCTGAGAGCAAGGAAATCACCCAGCTACTTCCATGTTGAATAGAGATGTAGAATATCCCTGGGAGGCTTTACTCCCGCCCAATACACTGAAGCAAGTGTTATAATCACATAAACATATCTAACATGGAGCTGTAATTTTAGCTGTAATTCCCCAAGTCTTCAAAGATTACTAGTGTTTTTCTGTTTCACAAGGAAAAAAGTACCATGCAAATGTTAGCTTAAAATTCAAAATTTACTGTCTCTAAAGTCAAACAAAAAGAAAAACAAACTCATTTGTTCAAACACTTGTGATTTTCCTGTCTTCCACAAAGGAAATCCATTTTAGAAAATGGTTTTAGACTTGATCCCTAAAAACCCTCAAGGTAAAACACTGTAGCTTAGATGCTTCTAATTAGGCGGACTTCAAAGAGACATGGGAAAATCCCAAAGTATATTACCAAACTGTAGCAAGCAGTCTTGCAAACACATAGTAATATTTTACTTCAGTATGAAATACATGGCTCTTCTAGATCTGAGATGTCCAAAATAAGAGCCAATAGCCATGTGTGGCTCTTGAGTACTTCAAATGTGGAAAGTCCAAATTAAAATGTGCTGCAGGTATAAAAATACATGCCTGATTTCAAAGATTTAGTATGTAAAAAAATGCAAAATACTTCAATGATTATCTTATATTGATTACATGTTGAAATGATAATGTTTAGGATATATTAGGTTAAATAAATAAAATAGATAACTAATATTAATCTTACCTATTTCTTTTTACTTTTTAAATGAGGCTACTAAAAAATATTAAAGTGCACATGTGGCTAACGTTATATTTTATTGCATAGTACTGATCTAGATGACATAGAACTGAATCCTGTGTATTAACTCAAAGTAATCAGATATTTCTAGATAATAAAGACCTGTCAATTGATCAACATCTTTTTGTCTTAGAAAGAAAAGAAAAAACCTATGTATTCTTTGCTGCTATCTCACTGTGGAAGGGGCCAAACTAAAATTATTTGCATCTTTGAGTGACCTGGGAAATGCTAAGATTTAGTCTTTTTTTTAATTTTGTTTTTTCTTTTATTTTCTTTCATTGTTTCATCACATTTGTGTTCATGTAGTGATTTACTATAAAAATTTAGAGTAGTAATGAGTAGTAATTTTCACTATCAATTAAATGTGTCCAAGACCTTTTCATCCCCTATTTATAGCTATTCCACCAGCTGTTGGAATTTATAATAGATTGAAAACCTAGAACCTCTATGACTAGAATCAATAGCTTCAGTTAGAGGAACAACCAAGAGGCAAAAGTCTTGAGAATCATTTCACATGTTCTCGTCCTGGAGTATAGCAAGAGATAGTTCTATAATTGTTCTGTTTATTGCACTCCAAAACCAAGGTATCTAAAACTAGTGAAACCCACAATAGGGCTGACAATTCTTTAGTCATTGTATTGACTTCCTGTTCTCTTCCTTTCAGCAGCTGTTAACAAACCTTTCCCACCTTTGAAGGCCTAACTTTACCAAACATCTAAGGCAGTATCCCCCTCTCTGGACATCCTGTTGTATATGTCCTCCCGGGATGTTTCCTCCATAAAACCCACCTACCCTCATACGATCACCCACCCACAGGATGACCCAGTCATCCAGGCTCAGACCTTGGAGTCACCTTTCACTGTTCTTTCAATGATCAGTCCAATGAATGATCAGTTAAAACAGGGCTCCTAAACCAAATCTTCCCCAAGAGCTGCCTTACCATTTGCCTCTAGAATCCCTGAAATACAGAAGCTTCCGAGACCATTTACACACTTGTGGGGTAGGGAAGAGAAGAAGGCTTCAGCTCTTCCTTGTATGAGTAGAAATCACAAAAACAGTGAAATCTCAGGAATACAAGTCATTAGTCTTTTGTAAGTAGGCACAGCCTATAATCTTAGAAGGTATAGCTGAATTACCTGCTAATATAATTGCCAGTACATGTCGCTGTGGATTGTGGGGTTCAAGAAGTCACAGAACAAGTGGAAGCAGAACATGTTTCCACTACAGTTATTAAATCAGCAGATCCTCAAGTAGGAAGTTACCCATCATGAGGGGTCCCCAGAAGTATCCACAAACTTTGCAAGAGCCATTAGTCTGTTGCTTTATTTATGCACGGAGGGGTTACCAAAGAAAACTGGTTCCCAAAAGAAAAAGACCAAGATGGGATAAAGCCTGAAGGGCAGAAGGACTCATTCACATGTGTCTGCGTCCTCTAATAAACTAAAGCACTCCATTCCTTGGGTTGCACTTACCAAATATCTAGCAGACATAAATCACAGGCGCAGGGTGTACACTTTAGATACACAAAAGACTGGATTGATTCTACTACATCCATGTGTCAATATTAAAAGCAGATTTTCATTTAGAATAAGAAAAAAAGCAGAATAAAGATTCATTTTAACAGGCTCTCATTCAAAGCAGTACTTCTTAACACTTGGGTGTGGAAGAGTTACTGGGTGCTTGTTAAATGCAGATCCCAGAATCTGAATCAGGAAGTCTAGGGTGGCCCCCAATATATGCATTTTTAACAAACGCACCAAGTGACTTTCATGTAAGCCCCAAGGGATTCTGATGTGACCAGGTTCACAATTACAGAAATTCTAATTTAAAACCTGGGCTGTAATGTATCATGCATTAAATTTGATCCTCAAATGACTCCTGTGCATAGTTTAAGAAAAGGGAAAGAGATCTAAGGAGACAAAATTTCTGAAAATGTTCATAGTCACAAAGACTAAAACCTTACTCTCTTGGCACCTCTGTGCTTCTTAAGTAAAACACACAGTCTAAAAAAATGTCCCTTTCTGCAAAGTTTGACTCAGAAGTGTATTTGTGCAAAGGCTTAGTGAATCTCAGTCATTCTTAAATTCTATTATGTACTTTGGGGAAAAGAAGGGTAATTTCTCACTGTCTCCAGTCAGAGAAAAATCTTATTTTATTAAAATCCTAAAATATTTAGGAAGAAAACTGGCTGGGAATTTGCAGTGAGAGAGAATCTGGTACTATGTTAATTCACAAACCCTGAAACTTTTAGCAGTACAACAGGAGGACAGGGAGTACTTCAGGGGGATGAGTGTTCCTCTATGTGGAACTCAAGACTTTCCAGCACCTGAAAGCCATAATCATCACAGACTTCTAAAATTCTATGTTGCTTTTAGGAAACAGACATCCTAAAAATAGTTAGATGAGGATTTGCTTGAGTTTGAAAGAGTCACTTTGGGTCTATACTTATAAAAGCTCAGGCTGAGCCAGAGAACAGTATTAAAAGCTTTTCAATAGAGCTAAAAAAGGAAGCACAAATATCTCCTAGGTAAGAACAAGATTTAAAAAAAAAAAAAAAGGAAAATAAATTAGAAATCTAAAAAAATTTAGAAAGACTGAGACAAGGGAAAGTTTCATTGGAGAGTGGCCTGAAGCCATCCTGATTGGCATTTGTCCTAATATGGACTGTTTCTTTCATTTTTCTACTTCCCTCATCTGTCTCTGTCTTCATCTTGTGCTTTCTCCTCTATCATGGTTAACTAGAATGAGCTGGACTTGCGCTCAGAAGAACCACTGATTACTAGCTCTGTTATGATCTGAATTGTGTTTCCCAAAATTTATATGTTGAAGCTCTAGCCCCCAGAACCTCAGAATCTGACTGTATTTGAAGACAGGGCCTTAGAGAGGTGATTAAGTTAAATGAGGCCATTAGGTGTGCCCTAAGCCAGTGTGAATGATGGCCTTATAAGAGGGAATTTGGACACAAAGAGAAAGACACACCAGGGATACGTGCACAGAGAGAAAAGATCGCTAAGACACAGCAAGACGATGGGCATCTGCAAACCAAGAAGAGAAGTCTCAGAAGAAACCAAATCTGCCGACACCTTGGTCCTGGACTTCTAGCCTCCAGAACTACAAGAAAATAAATTCCTGTTGTTAAAGCCACCCAGTCTGTGGTATTTTGTTATGGCAGCCCTAGTAAACTAAGATAAAAACCTTGTCCCAGTTACCTAATTAGCTTGTTTCCTCATCTGTAAATCAGATAAAGACACAACTGACCCTACCTGACTCACAGAATTGTTAAGGTCAGTTACTGTATTTTTGGAAAAACTGCAAATAGGTTTATACAAATGTAATCACTAAGATAGTTTATTCTGAGAAGCATTTCCCTGGTGCTTCCTTTCCTGCGTTTGAAGCCAGCTATGGCATCAGGGGGCACTGATATGCCCACCGTCATCACTAAGATCACACCGCAGGTTGTAGATTCTTGAGATCTGGATATGTTTGTGCTCCTTGGCTCAAGCTGTTGACAGTGAGAACAAAGACAGGCAAACATTAAGTACGAGTAAGAGAAAAGGCTCTCTAGCGCATCCCGTTTTCTGTAACTCTGAAAATAGTAACAAATATTCCAGGTTGGAAAGGAAAAAAGTCATCTCAATATTTACTCTTGTTAGGTCACTTAAAATTGAGGCAAGAAAAGCTGAAGACATTGACATTTGGAAAATGAGTTGAGAGGAAATGGGGGTAAACAAGGAATTTTAATTAGAGTTCTAGAATATATAGCGTTCTACAATGTATAACTACAAAAATGAAAAGGACTCAAAAAACGTTGAAACAAATACTTGAAATGCATTTGAATTCAATTTAAGGGGTTATAGAGGGCAATGTAGTTAAATAGGGTATAGAGGAAAAACAGAAATAAACAATGATTCTAAAAATATAAACAGCCTTTTAGGGACTACTGAAATATTTGTTTATAAAATAAAAGACATTACAAAAATAGCAAATGTGCAAAGTCAAATATATTTCAAATTAAAATGCCCTTTCAATTCTCAGTTATCTTAGAAATGAGCTCATAGGAACCAAACAACTGAAAAACTAAATTGTTTGCCTGAAATGGAAAGAAAAAAAAAAAAATGGAAAGAACATTAGATCTTGTAATAGATTGTTTAGACAGATGTCTTGATTTTTAGAAAGTTCTAATTGTCTTCGATGATGTGATTCTCAAACTTGAGTGCATCAGAATCACCTGGAAGGCTGTAATAACAAATTGCTGGGCCCCGCTCCCAGGTTTTCTGTTTCCTGAGGTCTGGGATGGAGCTCAAGAGATTGCATTTGTAACAAATTTCAGGGAGATGTTGATGCTGCTGGTCCAAGGACATTTTGTGAACCAATATCCTATAATAAAGATGTTGGGGTTCCAGTTGAACACAATGGAATAAATATATTCACTTATTTGCACAAAAGGCTGCTGTATATTTGCATTTATCTCAACTCTTTCCCATTACAAAAAAAAAAAGTTTTAAGAGCTGAAAAACAGATAAGAGGCAATTGGCCAAGAAGACAACAGAAAGCTAAAAGCTAGGTGCCCTTTGGGAATAGACAATAGCAAACAGAAGTATGCAATGCTCGAGAACTGCTGGCATCAGGTATCTCTAAGAAAACGGTAGGGAACAGGACTGAAAATAGGAGAATCCATTCAAAATCCGAGGCAACCAAGCCCCAGATCTCCTTCTATATCGCAGTAGAAGAGTGCATGTTTACCTTCAGAAGGAATTAAACAATGAAGGATTTGGTGTCAGAGGAACCTGGCAAAGCTTGGGAATTGCTTTACTGAAAAGCCAGGGACGTGAAAGGAAAATCTACACATTGAGAGGTGAGACCATAACCCCCACACCGCCCAACCCTCCGGTCCTGGCCCCTTCCCTTGAGCCCCGTCCAAACTGGCAAGCAGAAAATTGACCACATCCTCTCTGGCAAAACTAATCAGGTCAAGTGAAAAGACCCATAGATACTGATATTAGGGATTCTCCAATGAAATTGGATCACTATCCAATTATCCTACATGAAGACCACCAAATATGCCCCATGTACACACAAACGGGTTCTAATCAGTGTTGTAGTGCCTTACTCTTAGGTATGAATTATTACCCAAGTGTGATCAGACATTAGAACAACTCACCTAACAGGATGACAAAGAATAAAATAAAGCAATAGGACAAGAGAACTTAGAGGAAACAAAGCTAGTAAAAGCAACAATCAAAACAATAAATAACTCAAACTATTAGATATACAATGGATAAACAACAAAGTCCTACTGTATAGCGCAGGAAAGTATATTCAATATCTTGCGACAAACCGTAATGGAAAAGAATATGAAAAAGGATATATATATGTATAACTGAGTCACTTTGCTGTACAGAAGAAATTAATACCACATTGTAAATCAATTATACTTCAATAAAATTAAATAAATAAATAAAAATAAATTTTAATATAAAATATTAAAAAATAATAAACAACTATAAATAATGCTTTTAAAAGAGAAAAGATATTGCATTCATGGAAAAAATACAGATGTCATTTTAATTTTTTTAGAAAGGAACACTCTGAGAGCAATAACAAATATTAAATCATGATGACAGAAATGAAAAATAAAGTTGAGAAAATCTCTGATAAAGTATAGAAGTATAGCAAAAAGAGATAGAAAGAGTCCCTATAAGACAGTGGTGATCAAGTGGGGGTGATTTTGCCTCTTAGGGGAAGTGTAACAATCTCCAGAGGCACCTTGGGTTGTCACACTGGGGAGATGGCTGCTACTGTCATCTAGTGAGTAGAGGCCAGGGGTGCTGCTAAACGTCTGTTAACCAAAATTTCAGAAATGAAGACCTGATTGAAGTAAAGAGGTGTTTACTTGGGGTTCGTTAGGACTGCCGTCTGGGAAACACAGATTCAAGAAGCACTTGAACTGTGTTCCACTGGACTACAAAATAGAGAGTGCTTATAAAGGCAAAAACCTCAAGGTTACAGTTAGTTACATGAGATGTTTATCGAGAATTATAATTGGAGCCAGCAAGAAGTAAGGGTGCTTGTTAAGTAAGGATTGGTTGGGGTCTGAAATAGTTGCATAGTTACAAGAGGGAACAACCTTCAGACTACAAGGTTGCAGCTGGCAGATGCTATTTTAAAAACAGCTGGTAGTGTCCTTGACTTTAGTACAGTTCACAGAAAGTTCAAGTTCTCATTGGTGCAGGGATGTGTCTAAGACCAGATCCTCAATGCCCCCCCCCAACACTCCATTTTGTATGTCTGAACTGTGATTACTCCATTAGATTCCAACCTGTCATTGCCCCCTAGAATGCACATGGAAGTCCCCAAGAATAAAAAATGATCTCTCCCAAAATGTCAAGGATACCAAGATTGAAAATCCCTGCCATAAGATAATTCACCTAAATGTGAATCTCTCCGTCTCCTACAAAAATATACACATTAACAAGGAGAGCAAATACAACTGCTCATGATCCACACCAACAATATAGGAGTCAAAAAATATTACGAACTTCAGATTGCTTGTAAATAAAGAAATAAATGTCCAAATCCAGAGTGGAGAGTCAGGGCAGAGAATATAAGAGAGAAGGGAGGAGAGGGGAGGGGCACAGTGGGGAGGGGAGGGAAGGGAGAGAGGGTCTAAGAGTGGTGGGTACTGGACAAAATAAACCCCAGAAGGAGAAAATCCACCCCAAGTGGAAACATACTAAAAACAGGTCTCAGTTGGGAAAACTGGCATCTGGCAAATCAAAAGGAAAGGGGTTGAGAGTGTACAGATCAGGAGGCACCCCTCTGGTACCTTGTGGAAATTAAGGGTCCCACAGCAACAAAAGAGAATCACCATCTAACAGACACCAACCCGTTCCATCCCAAAAAAGGCACCACTGATTAAAGAGAATGTGCTTCAGTATAGCAATGGAGGAGGGTACTGAACTAAGAGAAGAACCTAGAAAACACCCAAATTTCTCATCCCTGGTTTACAAGTATAATTGGTGATCCCAGGAAAATAATACAGTCCCAATCGTTCTCTGAAGATACTTAACCTCTTCAAAGAACCTCTTGTGTGACTGAATACTGACCTTTTGATCTTTCTGAGGTATTAGCAAAATTTGTCCAGCCACAGTCTCGGTTTTTTTCTTGAAAACACAATTTTCTATCTACTGGTCTCTTAATTTAGCATCTCTTGCAATCCAGATAGGCTGAGAATTTCCCAAATCACCAAGTCCTGGTTCCTTTTGCTTTAAAAATTTCTTCCCTCAATTTATCTCCTTCCTTTCACATTTTACTATATGCAACAAAAAAGAAACCAGCCTACATGTTCAGCACTCTGGTGGAAAACTCCTCAGCTAAACGCACCATTTCATCATTTCCAAATTCTACTTTCCACGTAATTGCAAGATACAATTCTGCAGAGCTTTCTGCCACTATATAACAAGGATCCCCTTTCCTCCAGTTTCAGATAACATGGTCCTTGTGTTCATGTTCAGCTCTTCTTGGTTCTTAACAATTCTCAAAAACATCTTTGGGTATCCTGCTAATGCCTCCTTTACCTTACTATATGGAATTATCAAATCAAAAGCTTCAAGCCAACCACAGTTGGGAAAAGAAACCTGGAGCCCTGGGCTCCAAGGCATAAGCTGACAGGAATAGCTAACAGCAAAGCCCTTTTGCTGATGGTGACCATCTACCATAGGCGGGATATAATAGCTAAACACATAGGTTTAAATCATGTGTCTGCTCCTGACTATCTGAGTGAGCTGAAGTACATCTGTAAGCCTCTCTGAGCTTCAGTGTCCTAATCTGCAATGTAGAGATTAAAATACCTGCTCATAGGGTTGTCCTGAGGCTTAAAAAGATATTGAATGTATAGTACTTTGCACAGTGCCTGGCTTGTGGTAAGTGTTCTTTAGATGGAACCTTAAAAGAAATGATCTCTGTGCTCCCTGGTGAGTGTAACAAAGACTGAGTCATCAACAATACTGTTCTTAGGATCCTTGAATGACAAATCCAGGGGACAGTTCAGGCCAGGGCTTCAGGGAGAACCCAGGCCACTATAACCACGAGGAGTCAGGGCGTACATTTATAGAGCAGGTAAAATACTCTGATTTTGCTTCTCCCTTCGAGACAGTTTTTGATGTTTATTTTGGGGTTGTAATGTTTCAGCATCGACATATACACAGATACACACATACCGAGATATTGCTTCCCCAGGATCAGTGGCTCTCAAACTTATACGTGAATCAGTACCACCTGTAGGGCTTGTTGAAACATGAATTGCTGGGCCCCACCCCCTGAGTTTCTGATTCTGCAGGTCTGGGTGGGGCCACAGAATTGACATCCTAACAGTTCCCAGTTGATACTGCTGCTGCTGGTCCCAGGACCACATCGGGAGAACTACTGCCCTAGAGAATGAGACAATATAGATGCTTCTTCTGAAAGTATATGGCATTCTACAAAGCAAACTATCAATGGCCACATAAGATTAAAATGGTCTTTTTTTTTTTAATGTTAAATATAATTCTTTATTTTTCAAATGAGGTTTCCATCGATTCAAAATTTAGGTCTCGCGGTAAGGTAAGGTACATACTGACCACACTTTTAATGCTGTCGTCTATAGACAAAGCTGCAAACTGTGCGATCTGTTGAAGGATCTCCTGCCTCCTCTTGGCATCTAATTTTATAAAATGGCCTTTAAATAAGCATGAAGTACTTAATGCTTTTTTTTACACAACCAGTAGAAATATAAGCAGACAGATAGGCCTTGTGTCTGAGAACTGAATTTAACCCAGTTCTTTTGTAAATTGCAATCCATAATATTCTCTTTTTCTCCAAAATTTAGAGCCTGCAAAACCTTTACCCATTTTATTAATACTGGCTGTTATGAAACATTACCGTAAATCACACTTCAGTTTTTGCAGAGTGGTTCAATAAAGTGGGGTAATATAAGTTGGAGACAAATTCTTATTCTCATTGCCCAAGAGGATAAACAAAGGATAAATTACATTCAAGGAGTTTGACCTTAGCAGAAAGTTTGAAGGCATTCAATATCTACCAAAACTAATCAGCTATAGCCTTCTGGGAAAAAAATTGGGGCATTTCTATTTTTTTTTTTCAGGTTCTCTATGGGATGGCTATGAAAGTAGAGAATTTTGGTTTTTTAACAACATAACGTCTTATAAATCTTCTACTTCATTCCAACACACAAAAAAATTCGATGAAGCACTTTCAGCATTTTTAATGTATTTTTAAAAGACTTTTAAACATACTAACATAAAAAGTGTTTACTGAATACCCTTTAGTTTAAGGTGAGCTAGACATAAGGTAGTCATGTACCTCAGGGTACTTAAATACAGCATATTCAGAGTGTGTGTGTGTGTTTGTGTGTGTGTGTGTGTGTGTGTGTAGCATGTGGTCCACAGAAAAGGGCTTATTTCCATACCATTGTATAAGGAATACTGTTTATCTAGTCTTGCACTCAAAGCATCAGGCCTAGGAATACCCACATCTACGGAATCCATCCACTTTACTTGCCTCTGCATCTCAGTACATGAAGGATGTGTCCAGTATTTCGCCATAAGTTTCTTTGCCGTAAAAGTCTTTGCTGCAAGCATTTTTGCAGCAAACTTTTTCACCACGTAACTAATTAGCTATAAGGCAATTTTGCCATAAAAGATAAAATAATGAAAAATAAAAGAGGGACATCGAAAATGACATAATGAAACATGAGAAATAACAGAAATAAAAAGAATTTGTTGCAAAACATAAAATATTTGAATACACTTAAAATATGCGTAGATTCATGGCAATGCTGCGCAAATGACATTGTATTTTGTGGGTTGTACCTAAGCACATCTTCAAAATCTTTTATTCATAGTATTGTGCTTTTTTTTTTTTTGCTTGTTGATTCATCTCCTCATTCAGCATCACACTTCTCTTTCTTCATTAAGAGAGGTCTCAGCTTCCAAATACTAGGATACATATTGGTAACTGAGCTTCGTGTCATGTTGTGAAAGCTTTTACCCTATTATTTGTTCTTGGCGTATTGTCCATGTCCGTTGGTAGATGTTCCAAAGTTCTATGGGAAATGTGGGTTCAACTCTCTGTCAGCTTGATAAAGCCGTCAATAATGTCTCTAACCGGAAGAAATGCTAACGCATTTCAACCAGCTGAAACCACACTGTCAAACCAAACTGTCAGCCAGTTATTTTACCTTTCACAGCAAAATTGCCTTACAGCCAGTAAATTTTGTGGTGAAAATGCTTGTGGCAAAATGTCTACGGCAAAGATGCTTACAGCAAAAATACCCAGAACCATGAAGGAGTCCTTACAACTGACTTTATAAAAGATGTTCCAATCAGGCACCTGCCCCTCCTCTCTAACAAAACAATTCTCACTAAGACCAGCAATCACCATGTTACTAAATCCAATTTTCATTGTCATTCCTCATTATAATTAGTGTTGCCATGGCAAATCAACACTGATGACCACATCTTTCCTCTCAGAATAATCTCTTCCCTTGTCTTTCAAACCTCATGTTTCTGATTTTTCTTCTACTTCTCTGGCTGGTCCTTCTCAGGCTCCTCTGACGGCCGGAGCACCTCAAGTCTTTCCTCAGCTCACTTCCTCCTGTCTTCAGTCTTTCCCGAACTCTCCTCACATACACCACAGCATCAATCACTCTCCAAACGCTAATGTTCCCAAATTAGATCTGACAAGAACCCTTCTCTCAGCTTCATATCCATGTAACCAACACTGACTGTATGATCCTTCCCGTAAAATCTGATCCAGTGTTCTCTACCTTGGTTGCACAACGTCTAGGAGACCTATTCTCTCTCCCTGCTGCACCCACAATGCATCACCATATCCATAAATCTTACTTTCTAAATGGCTCCTGAATTCTTTGATTTCTCCACCTCTGTGACCACCACCCTAGTCCAAGGCACCACCATCTTTAGCCTGGATTCCCACTGTAGCCAGATCTGCATACCCTCATTCACTCTTCTCCCTCCACGACGCAACCTGCATAACCTTCTCAAAACACAAATCGGAGAAGAAACCTCTTAGAGAATTCAGGACCAGCCAAGCTTCATCCCATTTCACACTCACTGGGCAATAAACTCCTCCATTCCCCAGCTAAGAAAGGTGGGAATTGGGCTTCCCTGGTGGCGCAGTGGTTGAGAGTCTGCCTGCCAATGCAGGGGACACGGGTTCGAGCCCTGGTCTGGGAGGATCCCACATGCCACGGAGCAACTAGGCCCGTGAGCCACAATTACTGAGCCTGCGCGTCTGGAGCCTGTACTCCGCCACAAGAGAGGCCGCGACAGTGAGAGGCCCACGCACCGCGATGAAGAGTGGTCCCCACTTGCTGCAACTAGAGAAAGCCCTCGCACAGAAACGAAGACCCAACACAGCCATAAATAAATAAATAAATAAATAAATAAATAAATAAATAAATAAATAAATAAATAAATAAATAAATAAATAAATAAATAAATAAATAAAAAAGAAAGGTGGGAATGGTCAAACTTAGCCTCCCCCCTCCTCACCCATCCCCTCTTAGCAAGGCAACTACTATCCCTTCACAGAGACAGTACTTCGAAGTTCATGTTGCGATTTTACCCGTCTTCCACCCATTCCGGGAAAAAATGATGGACTGGGACTCTTCAGAAATTCTGTTTCTGGAAGGAAATGTCCCTCCCTTATCTGCATCCTTATTTTGTAACCTGGCTTATAACAGGCCATCCATTTTTGTAGCATACTTTTCAAAAACACTTATAATCTGGTCCTATCTTTCTAGGGCCTGGACCAGCTCACACAGCAGGAAGAACAAAGTCACCAACTTTTACATAGCCCGGCTAATCATGGAAGTGTGTCCAAGCTTCAAATAACTTGTTTTAATTTTTTTTCTTGGCAGAGTAATGTAAATTAAAATGGGGAAAGATATTTAATATTTAATACTACGCTTTCAGAAGAAACCTGCTATGTATCTTGATGCAAAGACTCTGATGATAATAAAAGAATACAGAAGATATTTGGCATGCAAAGAAACAAAACACAAATCAGATGATGTAACCTCTTATTTAAAACTGTTCAGAGTTTGTGCATTGCTCTTGGAACAAAAGCAAGTTCCTTACCACAACTGTGAGGCTCTGCAGAGACTGGAATATTATAACTCCCAGTCTCTACTGCACCACCACTGCCCCTTGCTCCCTGGGCTCCAGCCACACTGGCTCCCTTCAGCTCCTTAAATGCACCAAGCTCCCACCTGCTATCAGTGCTGTTTGCTCTCCACTGCTATGCACCTAGTTAACTCATGTTCATTCTTCAGCTGCCAGCCTAAAGCCCACCTTGCCAAGTAAGCCTTTCCTGATGCTGAAGACCTTGATCTCACAACGCCATGTGCTTCTCCTTCACGGCACTTATCACAGTTGTGATTTTATGTTTATTAGTATGATGCCTTGAGTAATGTCAGTCACCCACTCTAGACTGTAGGGCAGACTGTAATTGTTTTGTCATGTATTATATCCTTAGCACCTGGCACTGCCAGACGCTCAATAAATACTTGTAGAATAAATGAGGAGATAAACAAGAAAGATTCGCTGAGAACACATTAATGCAAACTCTGTAATAAATAACATACAGTCTGCTAACAAATAATATGGCCAAATAAAGAGGTGTGCACTCACATAAACCACCCATCATCCAATGCCATGCATGACTCCGGGGGGCTTCTGGCCTAATTGCTCATTTCTCCTCACTAGAATGTCAGTGAAATCCATAGAAGATACTCTTACCCAGAACTTTCTCTTATTGTCTGGTCCTAAGTCATCCACTGATCCAGTTCCTCCCGTCCCTCAGCTGCCCACATGCCAGGACATCCCCAGAGGCTGCTCACCTCTTTGGACCAGTCACTTGTGCTAATCACAGAGATAAAAGACACTCATCAGCATGGTAGTCAGGGCCCCTCAGGATCATAGCACCCCCCCTCTCTCCAGTCACTCCTGCACCTCAAACACAGCGTTTTAGCCCCTCTGGTTTACTCTTAAGTTCTCTAAACATACCATACTGGCTCTCCTCCCAGGCTTTGCACAGGCCATTGCCTCTGTCCACAACACTCTTCCCAGCGCACCCCCTCCCACCACCTTCCTTCACACCTCTACTTGCCTGCCATGTCCTTCTGACAAACTTTGCTGTCTCAACAAAGCTTGACTGGGTGCTTCTCCTCCGTGGTTCCCTGACCCACTGTGCTTCCCTGATCACAGGGTGCCTCGCAGTGCAGTGGCCTTGCCTGCATCCTCCCAGGTCTTCCTCACTAGTCCTTGAGAGCAGAGGCTGAGCTTTTTTCAGAGTTGCATCCTCAGAGCTTGGCATAGGGTCAGAGACTAGTAGGTAATTAGTAAATACTTGCTGAGTGGCCACAGAGAAGCCTCAGATTCTACTTATGCAGCAGCTCAGAGTTCAGTCAGTACCACAGTCTGCAACTCAAACCAATTCTTGTTCTATTTGCTTCTGCACTGATTCAGTACCACTGCAGAAACCCTGAGATGCACTGCTTCCCTAATGTTCATTTGGCAAAAATGCCTCCTGTAAAATATTGCCTTCTGTGCAGTACTGAGTACAAGGCATTTTGTAGGCTTCTCTACGTCTTGATAGGATGAAAATAATTTTGCCAGAATCAGTACAACTTAAAATAATCTCCTCCCTGCTAGCCCTAAGGCTTGCACTTTACTATAGCACTTTCAAAAGCATGTTCAAGAAACATCATCACCCAGGATGTTAATTGGTATTACACACACAAAAAAAGAGAAGTATTCCAAAATAAAATATGTTTGAGAAACACTGGATAAAACAAAGTTAGATATGAGTCTTTACTGTAGGACTTCTCAGAGCCTTTAACAAGTTAGTCTACATCGTGAATTTCCAAGAGGAGAGTAGGGTTCACAACCACTTCCCAAACATATTAAACCACAGAGCTCCAAACCCACCCTTTTGTGCATTTTGGGGGGCTAGTCTTCTATGGAACTCACACTGGGAAATGTTGCTTTATGAATACTTTCTATATCTTATAATAAACATTCCCTCAGCTTAAAAATTCTGATCGCTGCCTTATATGGAGTTATACTGTTCATCAGTGTTATGTCCACTCACATATACAAGTGACATCCATGGCCGCCTGCTTTGTGCAAGAATGCACAGAGCTGAGGAAGTACTGCTTAGTACAGCTCTGCCTCTGAGGGACCTTGTCCACAGACAGAATAAGCAAATGTCCACAACATAATCCACTAGATGTGGTATGCCAAAGGAGCAGGCTATGTTCTCCACGGAAAAGAGCCAAAGGGATAGAATGCAGGTTTCCCACCTGTCCCTCCCAGGATACCAGGGTAAATGGTTCTTTTCTTGTTTTTGTCTTGAATGTGGAAATGGCCCAGCTGGTTCTAAACCCTTCCTGGGCTCTCCCTGGCACACACACCCCCAACACACACACACACACACCAGTTAATATGTTAATTTTATAAATCTTTCTACAAAACGTCATCATACAACAAGAAATTTTAAAAATATAATTTCTAAAGGACAGTCAGACTCTACCCTCCAATAAACCATTTTCATAAAATTCTCTATGAACAAGGAATGAGGGGACAGACACAGAAATCTGCAGATGATGAGCTTCACTACCTCTTGGTGGATCCAATAGTGACAGCAGAAGAGAAGCCTGTCCCCACGAAACAGCCCAGCCCTCAGCTTCCAAGTCCAGCTTCCCCACGACTGCACTGGTGTTTACAGCATATAAGATCATGCCACTGAATCTATTTGCAGGACCCTTGTATTCTACGGGATTTATGATAATAGCCCTATGTGTCCTTTTACAGATCAATACGGCTCAAAACTGAGAGCTGGGAAAATGTAAATCCACTGTGTGTATAAAACCCACTGAATTATATGCTTATTTACTATTCCTCACAGCATGTAGGTTGATCTAATAATTCATTTCTGACTCTAGAAAATTGTTGAATTGTATGAGCCTCAGAGCTCTGTGTATCCAGTTTTGGCCTGTTCGGCTTTGGGGAAAAGAGAGGGCAGAAGAGAGGGAGACAGGAACTAAATTCGGCCAACATTTATTGAGTGCTTACTTTGTCTTGATCAATGTGGGATAAGGAAGGAGGGGAAGCTGGGAAGTGTAAGGACAAGTAGTCCCTCCCTTAGGACAGGACCGGCATGACACCAACACCCCTGACACAGGAGGAGAGGAAAGATGGGATGGAGACAAAGGCAAGGCCAGGCAAGGTCATGCAAGGCCGGAAGGAAAGGCACAGGCAGGACAGCATAGAACTGTGATAACAAATGAGCTGCTCAATATCTGTAAAAGAATGACCTTACCCTTGGTGTTGCTCCTTGAAGGCAAATTTTATATTCAACCACTTTGTTCTAAGCAGACACTTTCTAAATAGTTCTAAGCAGACACTTTCTAAATACACTTTCTAAATAATAACAAACCTCCAATGCCTCTTTTGACCCTTAATTTTATATATATATATATATATATATATATATATATATATATATATATATATATATATATATATATATATATATATATATATATATATTCTTTTTCAGATTCTTTTCCATTATAGGTTATTACAAGATATTGAATATAGTTCTCACCTACTACTGAGCCTTAATTTTTAAAACAGTTGCTACCAACATTGAGGTGCTGTCCATGATCTGTTATATTTGTATGCCTTGTCTACGCCTAGAATCAAATAGTTTCAAAAATGAAGACACTGTCCACTCTACCCTCTGTGGTTTTCTCACTGTACAAACCCCATCCAACTTACCTGCACCTTCTCCTCAATGGAGGGAACGTCAGATGAGGCTGAGAGAGTGGGTGAGGGTGAATAATACTCCGTGGCTCTTATGGCTCAATCACGAAACAAGATTCATGTAAGAAGATAGAAAGATGAAGAAGAATCCAGGACACTCCTCAAGGAGCTCAGAGCCTAGCGGGGAGAGAGGACACCCAAACAGATCATCACAAGAAGAGAGGAAGGATGGCCAGTAGTGAGCACAGTGAGAATGGCCTCAGTGGCTTACATGGGTAACTCATTTCATCATCACACTTCCGTCATTCCCATTTTGGGGATGAGGAAACCAAGGCATAGAATTAAACCCAGCAAGCCTGTCTCCAGAGGCACAATCTCAACCACCACTGTATACTTCAGTCCCACACCCCTACTTTGGCAGGCACCTCCTCCCATAAAGTCACCCCAAATCTCATATGACCTCTCTCTTCTTTACCCCTGACTCCCATAAACCCATCCAGGTGGCTAGAAAAGAGAACAGTGAGACATTGTGCTGTATGGTTGGGTTTGGCGCTATGGGTTTGACACAGCGACTTGTCTTCTTAACTATTTTTTTTAACTCAAACCTTGGACTGTGGCCAGTGCAAGTCATGTCTGACTCAGTAGAGCCAGAAACACAAAAACAAATAGAGAGAAAACTTTTAGCTGTAGCTTTAAGTCATTTATCAACTATGAGAGGAGGAACATACCAGTTAATAATATCAAGACCTTAAATTCACTTAGCACTTTTTCCCCAAAGGGTCAAGGTATGCCATACACAAGTACATTCAGTCCAGACTCAAAATTAGGAGGAAGGAGCCTTCACTATGACTTCTGAATCAATGGATTCTATCGATATTTTAATGATTATCTGGGTAAACTTATAGTCTGGTTAAAACTTCCCCTTGGTTTACGGTAGGGCTTTGGCTTTCCAAAATCTCTCAACGCACATCTCATTTCATCCTCATGACATCCCCATAAGGCAGATTTTACCACATTTCACAACTAGAAAGCTGAAATTTAGAGATTTGAAAACACACAGAAAAATTTTGAATACGTAAACGTATTGTTTCTATGGAAAAGCCCGCATGAACTTTTTGGCCAACCCAATACGAAATATGATTCTACAAAACATAATTTTTCTATAAAATTGTTACCTCCAATTTGGAAAACTACCAGAGTTTATGCACCACCGTTGAAAGGAATTATTTTTTGGAACTCTGTTTCAAGAAGTGGAACCACCTAGGTACAGACACACATTTCCTGCACCAAAGCTGCTTTTAACACTGCTCAATATCACTCCAACGGGCCTCCTAACCTCACGTTTTAGCCCCATTCACAGTGGGCTTTCTGCTGCTGAAAAGAAGTGCTGCATCTTAACTTCTGTAGGAGGTGACCTGACACTTGACTGATCATACTATTTCTAGTTGCAGCTGTAGGTATTTGGGTTCAAAGTGAAATGAACCACTGGAGACAGTGAAGTGTTTAAATTCTCCAACTGCTAAAGCTGAGAGCTTAGCTCTATCTAGAGCCTACCTATTCTCACAGTTGCAAACACTTGACAAAAAACCCCTCTCTTTAAAAGAAAGAAAAACTACATGACTCAATTGTGAAGAAAGTTGAGTGGTCAGTAAATGCTTTTAGGGTTTTTTTTTTTTTTTAACTTCACTTATTTATTTATTTATTTTTGGCTACGTTGGGTCTTCGTTGCTGCGCGTGGGCTCTCTCTAGCAACAGTGAGCGGGGGCTACTCTTCGTTGTGGTGCACTGGCTTCTCATTGCAGTGGCCTCTCCTGTTGCGGAGCACGGGCTCTAGGTGTATGGGCTTCAGTAGTTGTGGCTCGCGGGCTCCAGAACGCAGGCTCCGTAGCTGTGGCACACAGGCCTAGTTGCTCTGTGGCATGTGGGATCCTCCCAGACCAGGGCTCGAACCCGTGTTCCCTGCATTGGCAGGCAGATTCTTAACCACTGCATCACCAGGGAAGTCCTGCTTTGAGGTTTTTAATGGGCAGTTTCATGCAGAAACACTGTGGGACAAAGGAGGGACAAGTAGACCCATTTGCCTTGTAACTCACCCTCCCAGCTGAGTCACCTCACACAACAGAAGAGGTGTGAACTTGGAGTCTGACTCACCTAGTCTGTGATCTCAAATCCCCAAGTTAACACTCTTTAGTCTCCTCTTACAAGACAGGAAAAACAATGCCTGCCTAACAGGAGAGTTGGGTGCAATCATTTTCTAGAGCTGCCATAACGAAGTACCACAAACTGGGTAGCTTAAAAAACAAACACTTACTGTCTCACAGTTCTGGAAACTAAAAGTCTGAGATCAAGGTACTGGCAGGCTTGGTTCCTTCTGAGAGCTGTGAGGGAAGACTCTGTTCCAGGCCCCTTCCCTTGGCTTGTAGATGGCCATCTTCATGTTCATATGGTGTTCTTTCTGTATCCATGTCTGTGTCCAAGTTTCCCCTTTTCATAAGAACACCAATCATACTGGATTAGGACCCACCCTTAATCCTTATTTTAACTTGATTACTTCTGTAAAAACCCTATCTCCAAAAAAGGTCAGTAGATTCTGGGGCATTAGGGGTTAGGACTTCAACCTATGAACTGGGGGAGGGGGGATTACAATTCAACCTGTAACACTGGGAGAAAACATTTTAAAGCCCTTGGCATAATGAGCATTCAAAAATTGGCTCCTGATTTTCCCCAGTCCTGGCACTGCCATTGCCTGCCATAAACTCTGGGTAAGTTATTCATCCTTTCTGAGCATGTGGTCCATGCCTATGAAGTGAGGAGGCTAGAATCATGGATTTAAGTCCTCCCAATTCTAACACTCTCTGCTTCTGCACCTTGTCGATGCCTTTTTCTTTTCTAACACATATATTTTGCATTTTATAACTTCTGCCAGTCTGTTTTTTTCCTTCTTCCTTCCATCTTTCCACTTTTCCTTCCCTTATTTACACCCACCAGCATCTCTGCCAATCAATGTGATGCATTTTTAATAGCACAGTAACATAGCTATACTTTAGTTTATTCACATCATTAGGGAAAAAGATGGACCTCATTAGTTGAGATACAACTTCCCCCCAGTTCTTGGGATAAAAGAAAACAGCCTTAAGGTTTTTTAGACATGCTTACAAAATCCAAAATAGCCAGCCATTCCTAGGAAGCAAATTAAAATGCCCTTGACCTTCCTGGAAGTTAAGTAAGGAACCATGTAACAAAGTGTTCCAGAAACTAAATGACTAAGAGAATCATACAATTTTAATACATGGGGGAAATGTAGGCTCCTCTGAGATCCTTCAAAAGAGTATTTCAAGATCCAGAGAAATGAAGTGTTTTGCCTGTCTGGACTATGAATTCAGCACAGTCAGAAGTAATATCTAGTACAATAATGATTTAACTTTGACGTTAATAGGAGGATTCCACCATACCTCGTGGGTGGTTTCACTGTAACAGAAACAGCACCAGACATGATCTCTAGAGCTGTAATTGTGCCAGTGTGATCATGGGTAACCTGGTGACACTGGGTTCATTGCTGCATTTTTCTGAGTGTCATTTTCCATGTATCCAAAAAGAGAATAATTCTGGCCTCTTCTTGGAACTACTGGAAGGATCAAAATATAATAAAATGTGTCAAAGAACTTTTCAAAGCATAAAACCCTTTACAAACGTAATATACTTTCATTATTAGCTATGCACATACCTACCTTTTGTCAGTAAATGAGGTCAGGCTGGTTCCCCACAGGCTCGCTCCCCACTTTAAATGGAAATTAAAATGCACCCTGCCCGTGGGTTCACACTCCAATCACCTACAATAGCTTCTTTTGAACATCATTAAGCAGCACACCTGAAACGTATCATTCTTTCTTCTGAAACCTCCTGTTCATCACTTGACCATCCAGAATAGCACCTCAGGAAAAGAAGGTTTGAAAGGTGAACAAAGTCTTCCAAAATTCAAGGTAATTTTAACAGGAGCCAGGGAATACTTGATATATATACACTCTCCTCTCTCTTGAAAACTTTTGAATGACAAGTACCCATCCTTGGGTGCTGAAAAGAAATCTTTGCTTTGATATAAGCCCTAGGGGCTCCTAATGTGTTCATCCAAAAAAAAAAAAAAAAAAAGCCAGAACATGCCACCACTCTAAAATATTTAGAGCTGGCTTTGAGGAGAGAAGATCTTATTGTTGCAGAGGCAGCAGTGATGTCATAGAAAAGACAGGGGACTCGGAGCCTAATGGCTGTAGGGCTAGGCCTGCTCAGATCATTTACTTGTTCTGAGGCCCCCGGAGTTATGCAACATAGCCCTACCCCAATATTATCACAAGGATTAAACTGTGCACATATATGGCTATATATACATCCCACTGAAGAATATGCATATGTGTATAAAGTATGCTGATCCTAATATTTGCTCAGCACTCATGAATGAGGCAGGATTCTAGCTCATTCCATGTATTATTTAATATTTACAGCAAACCTAAGGGAAGAGGTATTACTATCACTATTTATAAAGGCACAGAAAGGCTAAATGACTTGCCATGGTCACACATGGTAAATGGTAAAGCCAAGATTCAAGGTCAAGCAGTCTGACTCCCAAGTTCATGCTGTCCCCTCACCGTTGCATCTGCCACCCTGCAAGCAGAACTCTTCACTGGCTCCCCTTCACCTACAAATTGAAACTCAAGTTCCTCAGCATAGCATGGAAGGCCTTATTTCACCCACCACTGCCCATCTCAACTGGCTCATCTCCTATTGTCTTTGTTTTCAGATCTTCGTGACCACGGCCATAATAAAACAGGAAGAAGAAAACTTATGGACATGGTAAATACAGACCTGGTCTGAGGAGAGGTAGCTGAGATGCAGTGGGCACCAAAGCCCTCCTCCAGGAGGGGAGGCCACCGTGTTTCCTGCTGTATGACCTGCTGCAGGAGGTCGCCCCTCACAGAGCTCCTCTCTCAGGAGTATCAGTTAGGAAGGGGCTGAAGAGGCAAGTCCAATTAATGACTAATTGCTTAAAGTGACAGAAGAATTTCAACCAGACTCCTAATGATCACTTAAGAGACCATTTGGTACATGGACGAGGTGGTGGGAGCAGCCTGAGGAAAACACACAAAAAAACCTGTTCTCTCTTGGGGGTCTCTCATTCAAGGGCATTTTGAAAGCACCCCTTGATTGGGAGTCAGTTGAGACATGGCTGCAGAAATAATGCACAGGGTTCCCTCTGTTTGTGTCCTCTGTGTGGATTTAATTTTCAGTGTCAGCCAAAAATGGAATTCTCTGAAGTATTCAGTGCTAGTTCTGGGAAAATGGTTGCTATTGATAATTGGCTCTGTTACTTTCCTTTAATTTATGAGAGGATAGCAATACACTTTAAAACAAATGCTTTGCCTACTGTGGCATCTCTTTCTCATTGCTGATTGAAAACACGGAAAATTATACATGAACATGACCCCCTCCACCTCAAGACCTGACTTTAGACTATTTACCTTTATGTGAACACACCCAGAACTTTCCCCCCTGCAATTCTCAATTCACCCACTTCTCTCTACCAGGAAGCTCTTACCATCATCCATCAAAACCTTACCTGTCCTTGAAGGTCCAGATCAAATGCACTGTCCCATGATTTTCCCCAAAGGAAAAAGTTTCCCTTATTTCCTCCATCTCACCTGAGGATCAGGGACTGTGCCTTTTTCATCTCTGTGCCTCCAGGGCAACCAGCACAGTGCTCTGCACATAAGAGTTGCCTTTAAAATACTTGCTTAATTTGCAAATGACAAGACAGATATTAAAACAACAACAAAAAAAAAACTCTCATTGTAATGGGAAGGGCTATAGAGGAAGGCAGAGAGAAGAAAAGCTGAATAAGAAAAAAAGAGGGACAGAGTCACCCCCATTCTCCCAGTTACAAACAGCAGTTGATTATCTCAAGTATCTTTAGTGGATTATCTACAATGAGGGTTAGCTCACCGCAAAAATTAAAATTTATCTCCAAGTCATACTGACTAAATCAAGCAATGCGGGGCATACAGATAGTTTGTATACAATGCTCATAATCTTTTGTTTCATTTTCCTACTCCTGATATGAAGCAGACTTTAACTGGACATCAGTGCTAAATTTATGACAACATTTCTAACACCAGTTCTATAAATTTGCACAATTTTTAATCCAAATGTCTACCTAGTTTCCATTTTCACACTGGTAGTTAAATACTAAGCACATCAGGACCTCAAGAAATAGCCCACCTAAAACTAAATTGCCAAGCAAAAATCAGTCCATTCACTAATTCAAGAAATCTGCACTGAGCACAAACCACGTGCCAGCACAATCATAAATCGCCGCAAGAGCAGGGCCACCACCTAACAGGCACACCCTGATCTTGCCCAAGGTATTTGAATCACAGCTTAGGCCAATTCGATATATACAACCATTAAGTTGGTAGGTTAGTATAGCCACCAACATTTTTTAGATGCATGAGGGTTATATAATTCCCTTCTATGAGCATATATGGAAGCAAGTCTGTAACCAAATTTGACTATACATACTAACATTTATTAGCAAGTAGCCACAAAATCACACATATATCCTGCTCTTTCCACTCTCAGACATCCCAGGATTCCACCATTTTAGGTGATCCAACTTGGCCTGAAAGATTCACCTGGAAGAGATGAAACAATGGTCTAGAGCAGGGGTCAACAAACTTCTTTCTCAGGCCAAATCTGGCCCTGCCCGATTTTGTAGATAAAATGCAACTGGAAAACACCATGCCCATACTTTTAAACATTGTCCATGGCTGCTTTCATGGGACAAAGGCAGAACTGAGTAGCTGGAACAGAGACCACATGACTGGTAAAGCATAAAATATTATCTGGTCGCTTATAGGAAAAAACTGCTAATCTCTATACTGGAGGCATCAGGTAATGAGATATCCCTAAAGATACAGACCAAAGGGATTTCTAGATTTTTATACCTTATTTGTACAAAGGTGAAGAGTGTCTCTAAAATATTTTAACTGACCCATACTTTTTGAATAACACGCATTTCACCAATGTGAGCCCTTTCCAAACATCCATTATGCTAAGCCACTAATTTCTCCTGTTAAAACTCATTCCTAATAGGTATTATGCTAATCAGCAAAAATCTCTGGAGTTGATCAAATAATAAATATCACAGAAGTCCCCAGTAGCCCCATATGGAGTATGGCCTTTCTGATGAATTCTTAGCTAAAATCACTCCTGGAACATGAATTTCTGATTAGGTCAACTGGTTGCCCCTAAAATGTGGCTTAAACTAATTCACACATTCTTAACGTTATCCAATCTATGCTGAAGTATTTAAAGTGAATTACAGACATCGTAACCCACTGACATCAACATTTACAGTCAAAATGATGTAATATTCTCAAGTCATCGGGACTTGATTCTAGCAGCATTTGCAGTTCCTCCACATGCAGGCATTTTACTGAATCATAGCTGTAAGCACTTTCTGATAGATTGTACCAATTCTCTAAAATTCAGTCCCACTTATTGAAAATGTAATGTAACTGAAGTATAGCATCCTAATTATAAAGCAGGGCTGACCATGGAAAATGCATTTGACTCTTCTGCTACTGTGATTTTTAAAAATTTACACTTCAATTCCCCATGGATGATAAAGGAATTTTGCCTCACTTATTAAGTCCTGAACCACAAATGGGAATGTTCCTCCTTACTGCACTTGGACCTGGGAACATTTTGAGCATATATCAGTGCTCTTCTTTGCAAACAGTCCAATAGTTTTTCCCAAAGGACAAGAGAAAAGGAATGATTCTGCATTAAAAAATAAATAAATAAAACAAAGAAGTTAGTATTTAATTATTACTGTTAAGAAACACTGAATTAAAACAACTAGAAGGTTAATATTTTGTCTCACTTTCTTAATTCAGGATTTTTGTTAATTTCACTTTTTTCCCATTTGTTATTAAATAAGATGTGTGCCTTGTTTTGTTAGTCCAGAAATAATTTTCCCAGTCATTTCTAATTAGAAACTTCTGAAATAAAACTTGAACAATGGAAAAGTGTCCTCCTCATTTCAGCAAGCCACTGCTTGCTCAGACTCTTCTGTACAGCTCAGAGGAAAATGAGGGTAATTCCCATCGTTCTTAGAATATGCATCTCTGAAGAATACCTCCATTGCTCAGGAAGCCATGTTCCCACCCTAACTCCCAACAAATGTATTTGCTTCATGCATAGGATTAATTTTTTGTAATATAGCTCCTCTGATTGGAACTACTAAGCAGAGAATTTTTTAACTATAATTTTCCATGTTTTCAATCATACAATAAAGAGATGCCACAGTAGGCAAAGCATTTGTTTTAAAGTGTATTGCTATCCTCTCATAAATTAAAGGAAAGTAACAGAGCCAATTATCAATAGCAACCATTTTCCCAGAACTAGCACTGAATACTTCAGAGAATTCCATTTTTGGCTGACACTGAAAATTAAATCCACACAGAGGACACAAACAGAGGGAACCCTGTGCATTATTTCTGCAGCCATGTCTCAACTGACTCCCAATCAAGGGGTGCTTTCAAAATGCCCTTGAATGAGAGACCCCCAAGAGAGAACAGGTTTTTTGTGTGTTTTCCTCAGGCTGCTCCCACCACCTCGTCCATGTACCAAATGGTCTCTTAAGTGATCATTAGGAGTCTGGTTGAAATTCTTCTGTCACTTTAAGCAATTAGTCATTAATTGGACTTGCCTCTTCAGCCCCTTCCTAACTGATACTCCTGAGAGAGGAGCTCTGTGAGGGGCGACCTCCTGCAGCAGGTCATACAGCAGGAAACACGGTGGCCTCCCCTCCTGGAGGAGGGCTTTGGTGCCCACTACATCTCAGCTACCTCTCCTCAGTCCAGCTCATCGTACCACCCAGCCACACGAGCTGTGCCTAGACAATAAGAAATCTGCTTTAACAAACGTTCCTGAGCCTGTCTTCATTTTTGTTGTTGTTACAACAATAAGAGCATTTTCAAGCACTGCAGAGTTTAAAAAAACAACATCATGGTCATTATCTCATATAATCTCGACACCATTTTCCAGATGAGTAAACTGAGACTTGAGATAGTTAAGAGACTGGTTGAAATTCAAATGACATATATGTTGCAAGCAAGTACCCAGCTCCACAACCCATGTTAGTCAGCTTCATGGTCAGGACTTCAAGTCCGGGACTTTGTCCAGCTCACTGCAGTACTTCCCACTAAGAAGGTCTCCTTCAGAGTGTGGTCAGCTGTTTCCAGACTTTAATCATCTTCAGAGACATGGTCCAGGTATATTGATCTGCCACTTCTCTGTAGCCTGACAGTCTGCTATTATGGGATTGCACCGGAGTTCTTCTTATGTAGGACAAGGTCTTTGTTTAGCCAAAAATCTTAATGGCCTCTCACAAATGAAGGATGAAGTGCCTGGGGGCATGGCCTCAAAGAGCTAAAGGGAAGTAAGAGGAGAGGAATGGGGCAGAGGGATAGCATTCTAAAGGATAATAAGGAATGAGCCAGAGAGGGCGAGGGGCCGAGAGAAAGGTAGCCCAAGCTCTGTATAGGAGATAGTTAATAATCTCTCTGATGATGAAACTTAAAGTACAGAAATGTTTATTATTCAGTCCTAAGTTGTTTGCTTTTCTGTAATAGGATGTCATCCCCAGAGCCAGACTAGGGTATGGCAAGAGAGGCACCTAGGATGCAAAATTTCAGGGTCATGCAGCACTGGCCTCAGCCTAGTCCTGGCTCTGGTCATTCCCAGTAGGCCACCAAAGCGTAGATAAAGTCTGAAACATACACAGCCACATGTAGGCGATATTTTAAGAAAATGAAAGAATTAGAACAGCAACTAGCACAAAGTGATACAATTCAAAGTAGGATTACATACTGTTTGGTACATACATATTCATTTTGATGTAGTGGATCATAAACGGAAATAAGCAAAAGGAGAAAAACCAGAACAAGAGGTCACTGGAAAAATATATGTCCCTCGCCCAGGAATTTCAGGAGATATGAAGAGGGACACTGGGTGTCTCACTACTCATGGTCTGGGGTTTGCAGACCAATTTAATTAGCAGAGTAATCCTGGCCACCTGGAGAATCTCAGGACACCCGAGTGACCAGCAGTTGGGCTACAGTAATATGTGTGGTTTTTGTTTTTGTTTATTTACAACTGAATATTTCCTATTTATCAAGTTTCCTAGATGCTTTATTATGTTTTATGATTAATAAAGTTGTTTTTTGTCTCTCAGTCTACAGCATCTATTCAGCTGTAAGGGGAAGTGGGAGGAAAAATTATAATCACAATGAGGAAAAGGACCTCAGCAGTGTTTCTCTAGCTTCTTACTGTCCCTACTCATCTATGACCAATGACTGTGTGGGAAGCCCTGAAGGATATCCTGACACTCAGAGCTCAAATTTTAACTCATCTGTAAAGATATGAAGGCCTCAGAACTTGGAATAGTAACTATTTTACCATTTGGACAAAAGGCCTTGTGGCCCAATGGAAAGTGCTCTGTGCTAAGGGGGTGGCAGTCAGGAGACCTGAGGTCTTTGTCCTGATTCATTTTGCCCTGGTCCCATGGGCAGGTTACCAGAATCAGATCATTCCAGCTCTGCTACCAACCAATTTGATGACTTCAGGCAAGTCACTCAGCCACTCCTGGACTCAGTTTCCTTATCTGTCAAAGAATACCAGCCTCCTAGCACTGCAAGGAAAGAATGAAATTTTTTGAAAATGTGAAAAAACTTTTTAAAAGTAAAACAATGCTGTGAAATAACCAGTGATTACTTCCACTGCTCTATTATTTTTATGGTGGCAGTTCTTAACAACAATAATAAATATTGTGATGGAGACAAGGCAGCAGGATAATGTGATATGGGTGGTAGATGCTGCTCGTTGGCCAACCGAATGTCCTTTCCTAGCCCCTTATTTCTTGCCTGGCTCTATTATAGAGGCTGGAAAGCTAAATATTCTCTCCTAAACACTGGGAAGCTAAGAGTGAAGGCATGACACCGTTCTGGACAATTAAAAAAAGAGGAAGTTTTCTGTAGCATTTATGGTTATGTTTCTGTTTTCTTGATTAAAAATAAATCATTATAGATGGCATCCTCCCTTTCTTCTGCACTGCAGGTAGACATGTTACTCAGAGCATGGAGATCATTTAACAACCAATTGGTAAAAGCCAAGAGAGTTAGAAACAGTAGACCCAACATCATTGAACTGCTGAACCAACACCTTCAGTTCCCTATCAAAAGACTTCTCATTATATAAGAAAAACAAATGGCTATTTGTTTAACCTCTGTTAGTTACCTGCAGATGAATATTCCCGACCGATATAACATATATCCTATCCACTTCATGGCCCTTTGTCTTCTAAAAGATACCTCTCTCCTGGTGATCTGTTCAGATAAAAAGTTCAGCTCAAAGAGTAGAGAGGAAAATATTTCCTCCAAAGACCCATAGACAATAGAGAAAGAATAAAGAAAAATGGACAAATCTCCTCCACAAAGTAGGTTACAATATCACTATGGTATCAGGCCACTGGATCTCTTTATGTTTGTCTTGCCAAGACTCCCAGCCTGTAATGAATCTTTGACCACCTACCTGACAGGGTTCTAATGATCAAAAGATATAATGTCTGTTAAAGCTCTGTCTAGACTATAAAATACCTCATAATGGTTGAAGTTACCCAGGAACCCATCCTTGGTCCTATTATCATCTTATAAGATCTGCTTCTACTTACATGGCTGTGTTGCTCACTCACACTTCTATTATCATCCCCCATGTCTCCAGTGAGCTCTTGGTTTTTATTTCCAACTACCTCGTGAACATCTTCACCTGTATGTCCTAAAGTCACTTCATACTCAGCATGTCCAAAGCCGAACCACTGACTACTCTCTACAAAGTCATTCCTTTCCTATTTCCCTGCTTTCCAGTAATAGACGTCACCATCCACTTTTTTTCCCCAGGTAGAAAACTAAGTCATCTTCAATTCCTCTCTCTCTTCCCCCTCTACATTCTATTGGTAATTTAAAAGTAACTCCTCTCTGTTGCCCTTGATCACATCCCATCATTTTTTATCTGGACAACAGATTATAAAATTTTTGACAGTTCTCTCTGCCACCAGTTTTTCTGAACTCCAGCCTAGACAGAGATCCTCCTAAAAGACAAATTGGATCCCATCTTCATTTCACTTGCAAGTTCACTGGGTTCTGTGTATCTACCAAAAGAAGCTTGACACTGGAGGATGGCCCCAAAGGCCCTTCTGGGTCCCATTCCAGCTTCCCTCTTCAGGCTCATTCCTAACCCCTCTCCTTCCTATTCTTTTTTTTTTTTTTTTTTTCTTTTTTCTTCGGCCGCACCATGCAGCATGTGGGATATCAGTTCCCTGAGCAAGGACTGAACCTGAGCCCCCTGCATTGGAAGCACGGAGTCTTAACCACTGGACTGCCAGGGAAGTCCCTCTCCTTCCTATTCTTAACCTTCTTCCCCCCTGGATCCTTATACCCAATGGGCACCTGATAACTTTTCCTTCTTCCCATTTCTTGCCTTTTCATTCCCTTATCATCATCCTAGCCCAGCCCTTCCATGTCACATCTGGACTTTTCCAGGAATCTCCTAACAAGAGTTTCCTATCTTTCTTTGCCCTAGTCCACCCTATACCATCCAACCAAATCAAGTCACTTAAAAGACTCCTTTGACAAAGGTCCCATTAGCTACGAATAGTTCCCACTTCTCAGCCTGGCTTCTCTGACCCTCATTGTCACTCTGCTTCTTCATACTCCAGCTTCATCTTTCTCCGTCCCCACCTGCACCCTTCACTCCAGACAGCTGGGGTACCCTCCACTCCTTGAACACCATTAGGCCTTTTCCATTCCATGTCTTTCTCATCCTTATTCCTGAAGACCACCTCAACCCTATCTGCCCGATCTTTAGTTTTAGTTTTCCTGACCCCTATTTCCATGGGCAGCTTTTCCTCAGGCCCTCAAGCCAGAAATGTGCTCTTCTTCCTCTGGTCTCATAGCCCTTAATTTAAATTGAGCTTTAAATGAGGATTTATCATTGCCTACCCTCCCTTGTCATCTTTTAGATTCAAAAGACTTGTTTTACATATCTCTGCATGAAACATAGTGCCTCCCACATTATGGGTGCAAACTTACTAAGTAAATTGTTAAATAAATGCTTATGGGTAAAATCTACTTTTCAACCTGAGAGCACTTTCGCTTGAGTTACCAAGTCACAGCCACCACCTGAGGGGGGAGGAACAGCTGTCCCTGTAAAACCAGGACCAGAAAGGTTAAGGAACTTTCCTTAGATCCCCCCTGGAAGGTGTGGCAGATAAACAAAACTCACTTATCCTTGCTTTCAGCACTTCAGTGGGGATTTTTCTGCTCAACTTTGCTCTCACGGTCTTCAGTCTGTTCTGGGCCTTTTTGGTCCCAAAGCAACTTACACATCTTGACTTTCCACTTCGCTTTCCAAGCCCACACTCTTGGTAGTTCCAGAATGAGGCGTCCTGCCAGAGTCTCTCCCCACCCTCTGGGACATCTGTCTCTGGGACTCAGTGAGAAGAAAGGAGCTAATGTTCAGGAAATTTGCTGCCCTCCTGTGATGAAAGGTGCAATCTGCATTACTCCCTGAGACAGAGCATCGCCATGTCTGTTGTGAAAGCAGACGCTGTGTCTTCGCAGCTGCTTCCCGCGAGCAGCAGGAAACCAGTATCCCAGCCCACTGTTCTCTTCGTTTGACACTCTCTCTTAAATAAGCCGTTTTTCTCATTTTCATTAATAATCCTTCTTTAACACCTGATCAGCCTTGCTGTCTGCTCTAGGTTAAAGCCTATTATTCCGTTAGAGTCTGACATTTGAAATGCAATGAGGCATTCATGCACAGGTAGTGGTAATGGGGGAAATGGCTTGAATCAGGGCTTTATGCACCATGAAGTCTGAAAAATGGGAGGGGTCAACAAGAAACAGAAGGCTGCTTCTGTGCCAGCCACGGTGGGGCTGGGCCCAAAACAAGCCGTGTCACTGGTGATGGGCTTGGGACACAGATGTGACCTTTTCTGACACCTGGGGATATTTATCAGGCAGGTGTATCTCCTAGATCACGTGTCTAAAAAGAACCGGGAACAGCCTAAGGGAAATTAGGCAATAGGCCTGATGAAAAGTCAGCGAGGCTCAAGAAAGGTAATTGAATGTGTCTGCCTTTCCTGACTCTGACTCTCCAGTGTCAGGGCAGACTGTTATTATGGGGACCTCAGAGGACACTCACCAGCCTCTGGATTGTCCACTGGGCTGGTCCGTTGTGGGGTGTGTGAGCTGAGAGTAATCATTAGGACTAGAGAAGCCACAGAACTAGAGAGTAATGCCACCCCATATGAGTAATGCAGCCAGTATATCTCTCAGTTTTCCTTCCTAAACCTGTCAAGCAAAAGTAACTGTTTATATCTGGTTTATTTATTCATTTATCACGTATTCAATACATGCTTATTGAAGACTTACAGTTTAGGTGCTGGATATATCCCTGCCCTTGTGGAACATACAGTCCTTATAATTTCCACTTTCACCTTCATACTGACTCTACCTCCTCCATGTAACAAGGAGAAATGTCATCTTCAATTTTGAGATGCAAGGAAAATAAAATCTCGGTGGATATGAAATCTTGGGCTTGCAAGAAATACACATTTCTTTGTTATAATCGGTTTAACTCCAACTCCAAATCTGCACTTTGTCAGGCCTGGGGGAGATTCAGTCAGACATCACTGGCAATGTGTGGTACTAGAAAAATGGAGACAGGAGCTAACATTTAGCTCATCCTGGCTATCCATGTCATCCTCACTGAGCAAGCCCACTGTGGTCCCTTGAGATACGGTGGCCTTCTGCTTCTATGCCACGTATGGGGCCCAAGAATCTTCGCTGAGGCCTGGATTCCTGGTGCCTAGAGTGCCACTTCACCAGGCTTGTTACATGGCATCCCCTCTGAGCTACTGCAACTTTCCAGCATGCCGCTGTGAAGCCAGTTGTGGGTTCATGATAAAGGTGAAACATCTCAGGTTCTGGAAACCTCTCCCTTCCCTGTTGAGAACACCAGGTATAATCTTGTTTTTCAGTTTAGCTATTCCAAAGGAAGAAAGAGACATTGACTTCCAGCAGCTTCTATTTTCACACAGCCAAAATTTTCTGAATCCTTGATTCCAAGGCTCACTAAGGGCCTAGTAACCTGCTTAAAAGGAAGAAGGGAAAAATAGAGAACAAACAAAGATGTGTATAGTTAGGAGCCAACTTTATTATCCTGCCACAGAGATGAAGAAACCAAAATGCTGGAAGAGGTAACATCCATCACCTTGGGCTCTACCTCTGATCCCCATACAGTCATAAACCCCCAAAATGTGGTGGCAAATACGGGGAGACCTGCTGCTCATGGCTGCCTCCCATCCGTCAGTAGATCCTGAGACTTGCAATAACGTGAGACTGTGGGGAAATTACTTTAGCTTACATAGACTAGCCACACGAAGAGGGAACACATGCATCCAGCAGTCATCCCAACCCGGCTCCCTGCCACCAGTATAACTTCACTCCCACTCCTATCAGACCAGAGAGCACTATAAGCTGACCCCTACCCCCACTTCAGTTCTTCTCTTACCTTAACTTCCTGCATCTATTCTGCCCTCTTTTTCTTCCGATCTCCGGTCCCCTCAGTCCATCTAGGGCAACTAACCGCGGTGCTCACTGGGAGAGCATATACTCACTCTCCTGAGCACCCCTGCTGCAGGTTGCCTGCGACCTCGGTCCCCTGTAACCAGAATGCATTAAAAGAGGATGAGCATGGCAGAAGAGGGGGCAAGCAGTGGGGCCCATGCCAATTCTTCAGGCTGGAGGGGAGCTGTAAGAGGCTAAGGAGGTTGAAAACCCATTTTAAAAGGTCAGTTGGTTGATTGATGGATCTATTCAGTGACTTTATTAAAAAATGTGTAGAGACTTCGTTATGTGCCTATCACTGTGGGGTCACCTCCAAAGGAGAAAAGAAGCATAATCCATGTTTTTAGTGTTCAAAAAGGCTCCACTTAATATAGGGAGAAAGGGCATACACACAGATATCTAAATGCCAATAATGGTAAAGACAACAATTAATATAAATTGAACACATAAAGCACTGAGTGTTGTGCTAAACCAATATTTTATTTACCTGTCACAACATCCTTCTATGGTTGGTATTAACATTAGCCCCAATTGCAGATGAGAAAACTGAGGCACAAGGATTTTTTTTTAACTTGACCAAAGTCCTATACTATAAAAGTCTAATCCAACAACAATAGTTTATAACAGTTCATTACATCTTTATTTCTAATAGTAAAAAGGCAGAAATTATGTAATTATTCCACAATAAGGGAATGTTAAATTCATTACAAGGGAACCATAATGATAAAATTTTGTGCAGCCATTAAATTCATCTATTGAAGGAAATAAAATCACACAGGAAAATGCCCATGATAAATGTTAAAAAAAAAAAAAAAAAAGAACAGGATACAAAAATGTGTATGCTGTATAATACCAACTATGTGTGTTGAGGGGAGGGAGGAAGAAGGGAGGGAGGAAAAGAGAAGGAAGGGATCAGAAGGAAATATATCAAAATGTTAATAGAGTATGTCTAAACTTCAATACCCTTCAAACACCATGCAATTTATTGCATCTCAATTCCACCTCAGTGAAGTTGTTTAAAAATGTTAACAGAGGATTTCCGGGTGGTAGAATCATATATAATTTTAATGTTATTTTTTATTGTCCAAATACCCTACGAAGATTATACATTGCTTTAATAATCATGGAAAATTAACGTTAATTTTTAAAAAGAGTGTATAAAGGGAGCTCTGGGAGTAATATTGGAGAATATTCCAATTTAGTTGATATGGGGTGGGACCCCAGCATAGTTTTGTTGCCTTATCGCCCCAGGTGGTTCTCATATGCAGTCAGGGATGGGAACCCACTGATGTACACAAGGCATCTGGCCCAGTGTCTGGTCGATACTTGATGCCTGATAAATGGTGGCCATCACCGTTACCACCATCATCACTCTTGTTGTTGTCATGCTCTTTCTGTATATATCAGCATTACTGGCATATTTAGATTCTCATATTAAGTGGGGAAAAAAAACATCTAGGTAGAGCAGATGCCTCAGGCATTGGCAGATTCACTGGAAAGTTCAATGAGTTATCAGGTGTTGGAACTGGTGATATTTTCCCGTCATAGACTCTGTCAGAAGCTTTCATCTCCCTGGGCCTGTGGGATTAGTAATGCAGAGCACTTTCAGACTATTAGTGTATAAAACCACAACGCAAAAAGTTTTTACTAAAATTAATGATGCCAGGCCAGCCATAAAGAAATTGACCTCCCAAGTGACACGCTCAGCAGAGCTGCAGCAACTTCTGTTGCAGATGCCTAGACAATTTGACTTTGAAATACATACCCCACATTTAAACAACCTGAAGTTTCCCAGCCAGTGCCCAGCCACAGTTCAAAACCAGAGACCAAGGAGGAATAGAGGATTTGAAGATTATGAGTAAACTTATTCATAGGGAAAGCAGAGCGAGTACAGCAAGCTAAAAATTGATTGTCCAGAGAGGATGAGTCATCAATGAGACCATAAAAGACCATCTTGCAGCAAGACAGTTCATTGTCCTTAAACATTAACTGCCTGTCACACCAGGCCTCCCATCAGCAGACTGCAAAGCCCAGAGCTGGCCTTGTTAAGCTTTCTAGACATCCCCACCCCACAAAAAAGCAATCCACTTCTCCTCTATCTCTTTGAATCCCCACTTAGCAGTGAAAAGAACCACATCCACACTCGGTACCCTAGATTCCTAATGTGTCAGCCAGTTGAAAGGACTTGCCCTGGGTCAGTCTGACTGCCTGATCACTTTAAGACATTACATTTTTTAATTGAATATTTCAGGGCTAAAGATTTCCACAGGTGGCTGAGTTCCGGCCAAGAAACCTGAGACAGTCTCCAGATGCTGAGGCAGTGGGAAAACTACTCCTCCTGCCTTAATCTTGTCTCTTGAAGCATCAAAACAAACACAGGACAATGCAGCTATGCCATTTATAAAACTATGAGTTCCTGCTACCTGCTTCTGCAGGATAGTAGGTGTGATTTCAGACACTCAAAATTTATCTCTAGAGCCTTGAGATTTTATTACAATGGCAAGCCTCTAAATGATACTGAGATATAAGGGTACCAAGAATAAATTATTATGAGGAAAATCAACAGAAATGCCATTCACCTCACAAATATTTCCTAAGCCCTGGCTGTGAAAATATGCTGTGATCACTGGAGTTGGGAGATGGGCATGTGCCCATCTAAAATGAGGTCTGTTACTAAGAACAAAGGAGAGACTGGATCTGGAAGTAAACAACTAGCTCTTTCTGCCACTGTGTATCAATTGAGAGGAGAAGAGGAGAGCCATTAGATCCTTGCAGATCATCAACATTTGAGAGATAAGCAACAAAGAAGCAACCCACAGGGGAGACTAAGAAGCCATCACAGAGACAGAAAAAGTCCCAAAGAGAATGGTGTCAAGGAAGGCAAGGGGAGGACTTTTCATATTAAGAGAATAGTTGATAGGGTAGGATGAGGCCAGACAGTAGAGATAACTCAACTGTCCAAAGGAAATAGATCTCTGGATAACAAAATTTCAGGGACTATTTCTTTTATTATACTCTGTCCAGTTGCTTAGGATTGCCCTAAACTCAATAGTTAGATAGATTCCACCTTGTCAGAGGGGGTTTCTACCAGGTTAATATTCCAGACAAGGCCACTCATGCCTACTTATCCTCAGAGCCCTCAGCCACACTATTCTGCTGTGTTCTTCATTGCTTTGCCTTATTTGTTTCCTGAATTCTCAAGGTTTCAGGAGCACAAATACACAGAGCCTTCTTATAAAGGATTCTTAGGCCAGGCTGACTCAGGGAAAAAGCCATACACCTGTTTATAATGTAACATTACAACAAAAACGGCTAACATTTACTGAATGCTTATTAGATGCCAAGCGCCCTACTAACTACTCAATAAATATTAGCTCTTAGTGCGTGTGCACGCGTGCATGTGCACGCTCATGCACACGCGTGCACATGCACCCACGTTTGTATAATCATTTCTCAAAATGCTCTGTGAGGCAGATATTCTTATTCTCATTTTACAGGCGAGGAATCAGAGGCTCCAAGAGGTTAAGTGGTCTGCCTAGAGGCGGAGGTCATCTCTCGTCACGTCTGTCTCGCCACACATTACACAGTGCTGCCTCCATAGCAACAATACATTTTAGCAAATTTCTCATTATTTTTAGGCACAACTCTTTTCTTCCACACTCTAATTTTGTCTGTCACCCTCTAGGCTATGATAAGTTGGAAGCCTAATTAGTCAGCTAGTGACAGTGAGGGTTTATACAGAGCAGATCATTATTTTCTTCCTAGTAGGAAGCAATTCAGAAGGACGTGCAGGTCAGGGGTTTTCCAAATCCCCTGGATTCTTGGAGACACCTTTGATCTGATCATCTGGATGATAATAATGATGATTACTAACATCTACTGGACTCTTATATTCTAAGCATTTAACCCATATTAACTCATTTAATTCCCACCCAATTGCCTTATGGGATAGATATTATTATTAGCCTTTTTTGCAAAAGAGAAAACTGAGGTACAGAAGGGTTAAGTAACTTTTCTAAAAACTACAGTTAGAGAATATCGAAGCTTGAATTTGAACCAAAGTAGAATGACTGGAGCCTGAGCACTAACCACTCTGGTGCAAACATTTTTTTTTAATAGGTAAGAGAGAACAGCGGAAGAGTGGGTTATTTGAAAGGGCATCTTTTCTGAACCCTTCTATTACCCTTCAACAAGCTTACTCTAAAGGATCAAGTCATGGCAATCTCCCCAGGGGTTCTGCTTCTCTGCAAAAGTGAGTGGCACTATAACGTCCTCATCTAAACACTTAGAAGCTTCCCCAGCCCCTTTGACATCCAGCCTCCCCATAATGTTAGTCAGTGCAGGTTGCAGGGCCTGACAACCCAGTGATCCGTGAACCATTAACTGGAGCTATTTTCAGCTTCTAGGGATCAATTCCAACTGCAAGGTGTAATAAGGGCCAGGCCAATAAGCTGGAAAGAGGACAGATCTGAGTGCTCAGTAGGGAAAGACAGCCTCAAAAACATTCAGGCCAAGAGGAAACATGCCAACTGGAATGAAGCAGGATGGCAGAACATCTTCAGTCAATCAATAACCTTAACTGAGGCCCCACCACTCCTGCTGGGAGGACAGGTGTTGGCACTGAAAAGAGTTATAAGAGAAATAAAAGACAAACATGGCCTCCTCCCTCCAGCAACTAATGATCCACCATAAACGCTCAATGGTCCACAGTAGTTGGCAACAAACATGTTCTGGTCAATCAAATATGCTAGTTAGTTGGGAATTGCTACATAGACCATTCAAGGATTGTTAATTTAACAGAATTTTAAAAAAATAGATCAGATATATTTTTTTTAATTCAGAAGTGAATAAGAAAATTGAGAAATTGGTGATCTGCTTTTGGCGCTAGCAATGTTCCTTTTCAGATGCACCGTTCTCCCTTAATCCCCTCCAATATATCCCTTACCATCCCCTATAGATGACCAAGAGCCCCATGTTCTCTCCATTTGCAGACCTGCCAAACCTACTGACAGGAAAGAATCTGAGAGTACTGAGGTGTGAATTAGACAATGCCTTTTTTATATTTTAATGGGGTTCACACCCTTAAATAAAGGCATGAATGTTAATGGTGGATTTTAGTCATTTGTTAACTGACTGGGGAAAGTGTTTAGAGGTAGGAAGTACTGAGTTTTTCTTCAAATGTTTTGGCTTTGTTTTAAAAGATTAAACCAAAAAGTTACATTAAAAATTTTAAATGAGTAGGAAGGGTAGATCAAATAAAATACACAGATAACCAGAAACTAATTCTTGTCCATTTTAGTTTCAACTTTCTCAATACTGAACTATTAATAAGGAGCTAGGCTGGGTAGAGACCATGCCTTATTTTCATATCTACAGTGCCTAGTACAATATTATAAACATTTGAGAAACTTTTGTCTAACTGAACCAAAAATGGTAATTGGACTTTATTCTACCTCCTGTCTTTTTTTAAAAATTTAATGAAGGAAGACCTTAGTGAGAACCGAGAGGTTCAGAAGCAAAGCAGCATTAGAGAAAGGAAATAGAAATCGAGGAATCTAAATAATCCCCAAACTGGCAATGAGTCCCTGAGCTATAGAGAATTAACTATCATTATTTCAACTACAATTACAGCTTTATTAAAACCAACCAACAACTAACAAAGAACATAAAGAATGTGATTTGAATTGCCTTTCCATAAAGCCTGAACATATTGAATCCATACATTAAAAAACATATTACAGGTGTTGGTGGTAATAAAAATGTTATACTGAAATGTTACTAAAAATTGGTTCTGGTTTTTCTAGATGAAAATATATGTAAAGTGGGGACAGATCAGAAAAAAACTTCAAATGTGTTAAGTGCCCTCTGTATAAGAAAATACTTACTTAGATTTAAGGAATGTCTTCTCTTTCAGCTAAAGATGGTAGATGGAACACATGCATCTTTCCCTTAAGCTCTCTAAAATCACAATAAAGGATAATTTAAAGGTACAAACTGAAAAGAGCAATGCGGGAAAAGATAACATATTTTATAAACTGGAAGTTAGCAAAGCAGGTAAATCCACGTTATCTGGCTTAGCAGGTTCTAAGTAAGCTGAATTCTCTAAGCCAGTAGGAAAAGAATGAAGAACAAACCCAATATACACCACAAATCCCCCAACAGGCCCAGAAAGTAGCAGTGCCTTTTGATATAAGGGTGAAGGTGAGTATAAAAGTGGGGTGGCTGATTGGAAATCTTTTTAAGAGCAAATAAGATGATACCCAGGATTTCTCTCCTTCACTCAGTGCAACTGGGTGACTCCCCTTCCCCAGCTCTGATAGAGGACTAAAGGTTTATTCTCTGTTTAAGGGCCCCTGGACTGGGAGACACCATGCCCTTTTGAAGAAAAGGCCACTGGACTGAAATAAAGGAAATTAAATAAATATATTCATACAGTCAGCCCTTCATATCCTTGGGGTCTGCATCCACACATTCAAACAACCACAGATCAAAAATGTTCCAAAAAATTTCCAGAAAGTTCCAAAAAGGAAAACTTGAATTTCCTGGGTGTCAGCAACTATTTACAGAGCATTTACTTTATATTTACAATTATTTACATACATTTTTACATTTATATTTTACTGGATATTATAAGTGACCTAGAGATGATTTAAAGTACATGGGAGGGTGTGGGTAGGTTATATGCAAATATTACACCATTTTATATAAGGGACTTGAGCATCCAAGGATTGTGGTATGGGGGAACCAGTTTGGTATGGTCCTGGAACCAGTTCCTCACAGATACCAAGGAATTACTATACTGATATGAATACTCCCAGAGTTCTTCCCCTACTTGATTCCCAGAATGCTGACAGCCAGGCACATATACAAATATAAACACAAATACACGTGCGTGCACTCTCACACACACACACACACACACATACACACAGAGGATGCGAGATCCTCTCTGCATATCTGACTAGTCCAAGAGAACAGACGTAATAACACTGATAACTGGTATCAGAGGCCTCCCAAGTAAATAGCCCAGCCAGATCTCCCTGTAGTGAACACCACAGCAGACACGCTCAAACAAAGTTTCTAATCTGCTTTAGTGCCTCACACTTAAATGTACACAGTCAAGAATCATCAGACATTTGAGGAATACATCTATATGAAAGTCAGAGACTATAATAAAACAAACCAAAAAAGCAACTTGGAGGCTATGAAGAAGAAGAAAACTTCCCCAAAATCTTATAATTAACAATCATCAGAAAGATAAAAGAATATGTTGCACCAATAAACAAGAAAGGTATTCTTTTTTAAAAAGGAACATTCAAAAAACAACAACAAAAAAAAGCTCTTAGAAATTAAAAATATGACAATGGAAATGAAAAACTCAACAGAAGGGAGAGAAAATAATTTTGAGGAAATGTTAAAAAAAGAGAGAAATAAAAGAGATGGAAAAATGAGAGGAAAAATAAATGAAAATTGGGGCATTAGTCAAGAATGTTGAACTTTCAAGTAATTAGAATTTCAGAAAGAAGAGGGAACAGGAGAAGAAAGCAAAGACATAATTCAATAAAATTCCTCAAAACTAAAAGACATGCTTTCCCAGATTGAAAGTGTATCAGTACAAGGGCTAGAAATAATTGCACATACAGAAATATATCATCATGAAAATTCTAGAAGACAAAGAGAAAATATTATAAGCTTCCACTGAGGGGGAAAAACAGTTTTCACACACAAGATAAAGAACCATGGCAGTAGGGCTTCCCTGGTGGCACAGTGGTTGAGAATCTGCCTGCCAATGCAGGGGACATGGGTTTGATCCCTGGTCCAGGGATATGCTGTGGAGCAACTAAGCCCGGGCACCACAACTACAGAGCCTGCACTCTAGAGCCTGTGAGCCACAACTACTGAGCCCACGTGCTGCAACTACTGAAGCCTGCATACCTAGATCCTGTGCTCTGCAACAGGAGAGGCCACCACAATGAGAAGCCTGCACATCGCAGTGAAGAGTAGCACCACTCAACGTAGCCAGAGAGAGCCCACATGCAGCAACAAAGACCCAATGTAGCCAAAAATAAATAAATAAATTTATTTTTTTAAAAAAAGGGGTGGTTAGTCTTAAAAAAAAAAAAAAAGAATCATGGCAGTGACTTCTTAACAGCATCTCCTGGAATCTAAAAGAAAATGAAGCAATGCCCTTAAAGTACAGAAAAAAAAATAGGTTTCCAAGTTAAAGTTCTATACCCAGACAAATTATCAATCTGGTGTGAGGGTAGAATAAAAACATGTTCAGATAGTCAACATTTCAAAAATTTTGAATCCCACACGCCTTTTCTCAGGAAACTACTGGAATACATGCTCCACCAAAATGAGAGGGAAAAACAAGAATGAGTAATGAACATAATCAAGGGAAAAGGAAATCCAGAGAATAGAGAAGTAAAGGGGAACCCCAGAATGATGGTGAAGGGAGATGAAATATGACAGCTGTGCATCAGGCCTAAATAGCATGTGGTACAGAACAGGGCAGATCCAAAAGCTCCAAGAGAGAATTTTTCCAAGAAAGTAAAATTGGCCTGTAGTCTAAAGTATTTAAATTTATTGAAATAAGATATACACAACTGAGGAGAGTTTCAGATTGAATTAGTGATCAACACACGGAAAAATAAGCAAGCATATAAGCAAAAAAGACAATTATTATTAACTTTTAAAAAAATATTGTGGAGGAAAGCAAAACTAATTATAGCATACTACCTGGCTCAGCTATACTCACATTAACATACCTATAAAACTGTAAACACAGTGGGAGGAGGGGGCTTTCATGCATGTGGAAATAGTCATTACTTCTAGCATATACGTGGTAGGTTTGGAAGTAGAGTATGAAAGACTTAAATCCTTGTCTTATATAGAAAAAAATCAACAGCTAACATTAAAAACTGAAAACTCAAGAAGTCACAATGTAAGCATGTTATTTAGAAACATGGAGGTAAGAAATGTTGCTTCCCAGGATGCAAAATGTTAGAGTATGGCAATACTGAGGTCAGCTGTTTCTAATTACAAGCCTGTAGTACTCTGACTCTTTAAACCATGTGTATGTATAACTTCTATAAAGTTTTAAGCTACATGAAAAAGATTTTTCTTGATTCTAAAATCTGTAAGAATTTAGAATGCTGACACCTAATAAATACAACTAGCAATTATTTAGAATACGCTGTGACACTGTTCTAAATGGTTTACATTGTTAGCTCATTTCATTCAAAACAACCCAATGACCTTGGTACTATCATTTATTCCTTGCTATTTTTATCTTCCTTTCAGGAATTGAGGCTCAGAGAAGGTAACTACCCACGTTCACTTAGTAAATAATGGAGTCAAGTTTTCATGGAGCAGGGAATTTTAGAACCTAGTTAAGTATTGTGTCTGGAGAATTTTTTAAAAATCTTGCTGCCTCTATAGGGTGGTGCTCATGGGATTCCTCCTATCTGGACACTCTTCCCCATCCCACCACATCTAATTAACTTCTATTCATCCTTCAGCATTCAAGTCAAGGCTTTCTTAACCCACAAGTCTAGGTTCAGCTTTTTTGTCTTATGTGCTTACAGAACTTGGTGCCCTGCTTCCAAGCACCTTCATTATTACAGTGATCTCATATTCTCATGTGTGTGACTAGTTACATATACAACTAGTTATATCCCCAACTAGAATAAGCTTTATGAGGCCATGGGTCACATCTGTTTTTGCTCAACTCTATAGCCCTAAGAACTTGAAGAATAATAACTGAATGAATAAACAGATGCATGAGCAAAGGATTTAAGTTTCTGAAATATGGTTTTAATATATTCTCTCAGGGCAACTCGATGACCCTTTGGTCCTTGCCATTCCTAAGAATCTAAACCTTCCAGCTTCTCCAGGGAGGTCAGGGGAAACAAATCTCGGTAATGCAAGCCAACACACTCTTTCAAAGAAAAACGTTCTCCTGCCTGCACAAATGACAAAAATAGCTTATTTGGTTGGTTTATTTTGTTTAATGAGGCCACATGGTTGAGGTTTATTATGAGTGGTGAAAGACACTAGCGTTCTCTGGCCTGGGATCTCTTGCACCTTCCCATCATTCTAGATCTTTGCACGTGAGAAAAAGGGAGATGCTGATTACTGAAAGATTATTAGGGCATGGATGGCAACATTCTGGACTCTGAGATTCTTTTTTCAAAAGGTGGGAAAAGGCAAAGGAGAAAAAGTAGGCAGCATGATTGAATCATTCTCTTTTCAGCTGGATGCTTTCGTATCCTACAGGTAGAAATAGTCATTACTTCTAACTGTCCTATTTCCATTTGAAATTCCTCCAAACTGATTATTTCATTAATTATAAACCAAGGAACAGAACTAATTGATTAAGTAAATATTTACTTGTTAAGCAGTAGCAGTAACAACAACATACAGACAAGGGTCACCTCTCTATACTTAATTTATCTCCTGAGGGTCTCTCTGATCACCACTGAAAGACAAAATTCATCAAATTCTGTCTTTAGATGACGTCTGGAGGGAGGCTAGGGTATCTCCAGATTCGCTCAATGCTGCTTATTTGACTAAATAGGGAGACCCATTCCAACCACATCATTTAGTTGTGGACAACTAGTTTTCTCCGATTTTTTTTTTTTTTTTTAAATCAATGGTTTAATGGATGGGGAAGCTTACGCATCTAAAGCAAGGTCCTGGAGCAACACCCCACCATGTGCAGCAGATGGCAGCAGGCAGGACATGGCAGCAGTCTTCATGCCCAGGGGCAGGGGGAGGTTAGCAGTTATAGGGGAATTGACGTCAGGTGAGCTCAGCTACCAGGGAAACCAGCAGGGGGCACACCCCTCACAACCTCTTTGATAAGAACAATCACTAGCTGGGACCTAGGGCAAGTATGTAGGAAGGTCAGTCATGTGAGTAGAGTGTAGGTGAAGCTGGCACTGGTCGGGCAGGGAATGTACAGAGAACAAGAGAGCAGCCATCTTGAGTGGCCTGACTATACACTCCACCCCTGCATACCCTGCACAACCCTTACAATTTTGGTCCACCCCTCTTCCACGATATCTCTGGGGTACTGTATGTAGAGGGGCAATGCAACCAGATACCACAAATACAATACAGACAGGCCACCACTGGTTTTCACAAACCCAGAGCCACCCCCATGGGAAGGGGAAGGCCCGGCTTTAAAAGAAATATTCTGGTGGCCTAACCAGGAGTCAGCAGTCACAGTAGACATCTGTCACCCCATGTTATGTTGAGTGCCATTAGGGGTGGACCCATTAGGTCTTTCCAAACATAAACCCATTAATCCCACTAGTTGGACTTGTGTCTCCAGAAGCCAGCCTATTCCATTCCACACAGCATAACCCCAGGGCTCATGGGCAGTCAGTTGTACAGTAACGTTTACCAACAGGGTTCTTTCTGATGTATTGGCATGTGGGACGGAAGATGGTAAGAGTCTTTCTCCACCATTGTCAGTAGTCCCCACACAATCACAGTAGCTGGGTCAATTTTTCATGGAAGTCCAGAGGAGGACAACAACAGCATCTTGCTGTAGACCCAGCAATTAGACTCATTTCACAGTGAGGAGAGTGTTGCTGCTTAGTCCTTGAATGCATTTCCTCCCTCAGGCTAGGGACAAAATGTAAGACATCTAACAGGCACAACACAGGGAGATTATGACAACTAAGCAAAATACAGGCGGTAACCACATTCTGAGATAATACCACACCCGCCTATGGTTTTTTTGCCTAGTCTGCAATACAGTTCAGAAAACTCAAGTTTTCAGTAATATAGGAACGTGTCCAAAATCATGTATACAATGGTCATCTAGTTTTATCTTGGTTGTCTGAAACATAGCTACTCCATTTTGACTTTCAAATTTACCCCCTTCCTCAATGGCCAAAGCAGATGTACAACACATGTCAGAAAGGCAAAAAACAGGCTGCTCTGGTCAGTAAAATTTAAGTTCAAACATGTATAAGCCTCCTGACTTCCCCATACCTCAATACGTGCAGATTTTTCCATGATTTCCCCTTTTGATTGCAAATCTTTCAACAGAAAGCACTGATGATCAAAATATCAATCCCTTGATGCTAGGGTGCTGGCTCCTACTCCAGGTTCAAATCATGTCCCTCAGTGTTGAGACCTCCTTTATATTCACTTAGCCATTCACGCTGGGGGAAAACTAATCAGATCCCGTGAACAGGCTCAGAGGTATGTTAATGGGGAAACACTTTATAGGCAACACATTTTATCACTTATACCCAATTGTCACACAAGCATTGTACATGTGCTTTAAGCAGCAGATTTAAAGCAAGCAGTGTCACACTCCATGAGTAGTTATACTCTAGGGCAACTTCACTACAGAATTTTCTTTGCTTCCTGAACATCAGGGCAAAAGTATAACTAACACAATAACTTTCATAAATATAGACCTCAATTAACAGAACTGTAATTTAACATCCACTGAAACATAATATTGTTCTCTCTAAAATACCCTTATCTCCCTCAAACACAGCCAATCAAAACTAATTTGTTTGCAAAATAAGTCTGGTCAATTGATCATGTAGGCTCCTTCAAACTGGCTGAGGGGGAACTCCTCAGGAGTCTCAGAATGAATTCCCAAAAGGCCTCTTAAGGCCAGGAAAGCCATGCCAAAGGCCTGCCATCAGACTCCACCCTGACTGATTTCTCTCTTCTAGAAGTCCCCAAAATATCGAGATTCATGCACATGCCAGGAGACAGTGTTTTCCATTCCCCTGGTAAGGCTGCTGAGAACCCAAGAGTCTCCATTTGCTGGAGGGACCAGGAAGAGAGAAAAAGAAAAATGCTTCAATTCTACCCACAGATGTAGTTTACCAAGTTGTTATAAATCATAACAAACTTGAGGGGAAGTCTTCCCTATATCTGGAAAACAGAGATCAAAACCAGTAACATTCCAGACAAAACCCATAAACGTTACAACCGTATTCACCAGTTCACTTAGTAACCAACCTTTTTGTTAAATTTTTATGAAGCCATCAGGTCTTCCATTAGCATTGTTTAAATTCTTACCCATTGTAGCAATTTATCAGAGACTTGTTATTGTCAAAAGGTCCTTCCTATGAATCTTCCTGAAGATGAAGCACTTTTGCAAAAGCATCAGACTAAAACAATAACTGTCTATAAAAGACAAAAGACTTAAAAAGACATGGTTAAGCACCTGATTACAATGTAATCAATAAAGAAACTTGGTTACAGTAATTAGAATTATGACTTAGATAGCCTCATCCACCAGAGGGCAGACAGCAGAAACAAGAAGAACTACAGTCCTGCAGCCTGTGGAACAAAAACCACATTCACAGAAAGATAGACAAGATGAAAAGGCAGAGGGCTATGTACCAGAAGAAGGAACAAGATAAAAGCCCAGAAAAACAACTAAATGAAATGGAGATAGGAAATCTTCCATAAAAAGAATTCGGAATAATGATAGTGAAGATGATCCAGGACTTCTGAAAAAGAATGGAGTCAAAGATTGAGAAGATGCAAGAAATGTTTAACAAAGATCTAGCAGAATTAAAGAACAAACAAACAGAGATGAACAATACAATAACTGAAATCAAAAATACACTAGAAGGAATCAATAGCAGAATAACTGAGGCAGAAGAAGGGATAAGTGACCTGGAAGACAGAATGGTGGAATTCACTGCTGCAGAACAGAATAAAGAAAAAAGAATGAAAAGAAATGAAGACAGCCTAAGAGGCCTCTGGGACAACATTAAACGCAACAACATTCGCATTATAGGGGTCCCAGAAGGAGAAGAGAGAGAGAAAGGACCAGAGAAAATATTTGAAGAGGTTATAGTCGAAAACTTCCCTAACATGGGAACGGAAATAGCCACACCCAAGTCCAGGAAGACAATGCGTTACTAAATAACCAAGAGATCACTGAAGAAATCAAAGAGGAAATCAAAAAATACCTAGAGACAAATGACAATGAAAACACGATGATCCAAAACCCATGGGATGCAGCAAAAGCCGTCCTAAGAGGGAAGCTTATACCTATACAAGCCTACCTCAAGAAACAAGAAAAACCTCAAATAAACAATCTAACCTTACACCTAAAGGAACTAGAGAAAGAAGAACAAAGAAAACCCAAAGTTAGCAGAAGGAAAGAAATCATAAAGATCAGAGCAGAAATAAATGAAATAGAAACAAAGAAAACAATAGCAAAGATAAAAAAAACTAAAAGCTGGTTCTTTGAGAAGATAAACAACATTGATAAACCATTAGCCAGATTCATCAAGAAAAAGAGGGAGAGGACTCAAATCAGTAAAATTAGGAATGAAAAAGGAGAAGTTACAACAGACACCGCAGAAATACAAAGCATCCTAAGAGACTACTACAAGCAACTCTATGCCAATAAAATGGACAACCTGGAAGAAATGGACAAATTCTTAGAAAAGCATAACTTTCCAAGACTGAACCAGGAAGAAGTAGAAAATATGAACAGACCAATCACAAGTAATGAAACTGAAACTGTGATTAAAATCTTCCAACAAACAAAAGTCCAGGACCAGATGGCTTCACAGGTGAATTCTATCAAACATTTACAGAAGAGCTAACCATCCTTCGCAAACTCTTCCAAAAAATTGCAGAGGAACGAACACTCCCAAACTCATTCTATGAGGCCACCATCACCCTGATACCAAAACCAGATAAACATACTACAAAAAAATAAAATTACAGACCAATATCACTGATGAATATAGATGCAAAAATCCTCAACAAAATACTAGCATACAGAATCCGGAAACACATTAAAAGGATCATACACCATGATCAAGTGGGATTTATCCCAGGGATGCAAGGATTCTTCACTATACCTAAATCATTCAATGTGATAAACCATATTAACAAATTGAAGAATAAAAACCATATGATCATCTCAATAGATGCAGAAAAAAGCTTTTGACAAAATTCAACACCCATTTATGATAAAAACTCTCCAGAAAGTGGGCATAGAGGGAACCTACCTCAACATAATAAAGGCCATATACGACAAACCCACAGCAAACATCATTCTCAATGGTGAAAAACTGAAAGCATTTCCTCTAAGATCAGGAACAAGACAAGGATGTCCACTCGCACCACTATTATTCAACATAGTTTTGGAAGTCCTAGCCATGGCAATCAGAGAAGAAAAAGAAACAAAAGGAATACAAATTGGAAAAGAAGAAGTAAAACTCTCACTGTTTGCAGATGACATGATGCTTTACATAGAGAATCCTAAAGATGCCACCAGAAAACTACTAGAGCTAATCAATGAATTTGGTAAAGTTGCAGGATACAAAATTAATGCACAGAAATCTCTTGCATTCCTATACACTAATGATGAAAAATCTGAAAGAGAAATTAAGGAAACACTCCCATTTACCACTGCAACAAAAAGAATAAAATACCAAGGAATAAGGCTACCTAGGGAGACAAAAGACCTGTATGCAGAAAACTATAACACACTAATGAAAGAAATTAAAGATGATACCAACAGATGGAGAGATATACAATGTTCTTGCACTGGAAGAATCAATATTGTGAAAATGACTATACTACCCTAAGCAATCTACACATTCAATGCAATCCCTATCAAATTACCAATGGCATTTTTTACAGAACTAGAACAAAAAATCTTAAAATTTGTATGGAGACACAAAAGACCCCAAATAGCCAAAGCAGTCTTGAGGGAAAAAAACAGAGCTGGAGGAATAAGACTCTTTGATTTCAGACTATACTACAAAGCTACAGTAATCAAGACAATATGGTACTGGCACAAAAACAGAAGTATAGATCAATGGAACAGGATAGAAAGCCCAGAGATAAACCCACGCACCTATGGTCAACTAATCTATGACAAAGGAGGCAAGGATATACAATGGAGAAAAGACAGTCTTTTCAAAAAGTGGTGCTGGGAAAACTGGACAGCTACATGTAAAAGAATGAAATTAGAACACTCCCTAACACCATACACAAAAATAAACTCAAAATGGATTCGAGACCTAAATGTAAGATCAGACACTATAAAAGTCATAGAGGAAAATATAGGAAGAACACTCTTTGACATAAATTATAGCAAGATCTTTTTTGATCCACCCCCTAGAGTAATGGAAATAAAAACAAAAATAAACAAATGGGACCTAATGAAACTTAAAATCTTTTGCACAGCAAAGGAAACCATAAACAAGATGAAAAGACAACCCTCAGAGTGGGAGAAAATATTTGCAAATGAATTATCGGACAAAGGATTAATCTCCAAAATATATAAACAGCTCATGCAGCTCAATACTTAAAAAACAAACAACCCAATCCAATAATGGGCAGAAAAGTTAAATAGACATTTTTCCAAAGAAGACATACAGATGGCCAAGAAGCACATGAAAAGCTGCTCAACATCAACATCACTAATTATTAGAGAAATGCAAATCAAAACTACAATGAGGTATCACCTCACACCAGTTAGAATGGGCATCATCAGAAAATCTACAAACAATAAATCCTGGAGAGGGTGGGGAGAAAAGAGAACCCTCTTGCACTGTTGGTGGGAATGTAAATTGACACAGCCACTATGGAGAACAGTATGGAGGTTCCTTAAAGAACTAAAAATAGAATTACCATACGACCCAGCAATCCCACTACTGGGCATATACCCAGAGAAAACCATAATTCAAAAAGACACATGCACCCCAATGTTCATTGCAGCACTATTTACAATAGCCAGATCATGGAAGCAACCTAAATGCCCATTGACAGATGAATGGATAAAGAAGATGTGGTACATATATACAATGGAATATTACTCAGCCATAAAAAGGAATGAAATTGGGTCATTTGTTGAGACGTGGATGGATCTAGAGACTGTCATACAGAGTGAAGTGAGTCAGAAAGAGAAAAACAAATATCGTATATTAACGCATATATGTGGAACCTAGAAAATGGTACAGATGAACTGGTTTGCAGAGCAGAGACTGAGACACAGAAGTAGAGAACAAATGTATGGACACCAAGGGGGGAAAGCGGCGTGGGGTGGGGGTTGTGGTGTGATGAATTGGGAGATTGGGATTGACGTGTATACACTGGTGTGTGTAAAATGGTTGACTAATGAGAAAAAGAATAAGTAAATAAATAAACATTAAAAAAAAAAGAATTATGACTGATTATAATCTTAACCCTTAAAAACCTTAATCTCTGGCAAAACCAAGAAGCAAGTAATTGTGCATTTCCTGATTGGAAAACTTATGCTTTAGTCTTCCTCTCCTAAGAAGGCAAGGGTAGGTAAACTTAGACCTGCCCAGCAATTAATGTTCCAATATTTTATCCTATTTGAAATGACCCAGATAGTCATTGAATTCTCTTCATTTAATGTAGATTAGTTTCAAGTTACCAAAATCTGGAGAGTCTATTTTATTTTATTTTATTTTCATAAATTTATTCATTTATTTATTTATTTATTTTTATTTTTGGCTGCGTTGGGTCTTTGTTGCTGCACTCGGGCTTTCACTAGTTTAGGCGAGCAAGGGCTACTCTTCGTTGTGGTGCACGGGCTTCTCATTGTAGTGGTTTCTCTTCTTGTGGAGCACGGGCTCTAGGCACACAGGCTTCAGTAGTTGTGGCATGCAGGCTTAGTAGTTGTGGCTCGTGGGCTCTAGAGCACAGGCTCAGTAGTTGTGGTGCACGGGCTTAGTTGCTCTGTGGCACGTGGGATCTTCCCGCACCAGGGCTCAAACCCGTGTCCCCTGCATTGGCAGGCAGATTCTTAACCACTGCACCACCAGGGAAGTCCTGGAGATACTATTTTAGATAGACATTCCCAAAACATAATTATTTCTATAAAGTTTACTTAAAAGCTCTTTTTTCTCCTTTACTATTAGAGATCACACAAGATTAAAGTTCCAGAGAGCCCAAGTAGATTATTTACAACTCAAAGGCATAAGAGGAATACCAGTTCCTTCTAGAAAGCTAGCTTAACCAATTACAAAAGACTCTGTTTGATACAACAACAGAGTCATTAGAGGCCACTGTTCTCCAGACCTCCTGGCAGGCCCCATTCATCAAGGACAGCCACCACAAGGCCCCACATACCAGTGGACAGCCACCCCAGGATATCTCCCACACTTTGGGGATCATCACTCGAACTTTTGGGCCGCATGTGTTAGTGGACAGCCAGCCCAGGATTACCCTGCAACTTTTGGACCCCACATGTTAGTGGACAGCCAGCTGGGAATTACATTCACAACTTTCAGGGCCCACATGCTAGTGGACAGCCCCGGCAACTTTCCATTCCCCGTCCTGTATTTCCCAACATCTCCCGACATCTTGGCGCTCACGGGAGTTTCCTCGGTCTCCTGGCTGACTCTGCCAATTGTTGGGTTGCACCCAGCAGGCCTACAAGGCCTGTGCTTGCCCAGCTTCAAGACCGAAGAAAGGGCCTGAAGTCAGCATCAGAGACATCAATGGTTTAATGGATGGGGGAACTTACACGTCTGAAGCAAGGTCCTGGAACAACACCCCACCATGTGCCGCACACGGTGGGCAGGACATGGTCGCGGTCTTTGCTCTAGTTTTCCCTGGATTGATACAAATAAGTTTGTCTACTTTTTAATTATCCAGACATACATCTTTGCCTCTAACCAAAACACTTGATTTAATAAACACATAAAAGATTTGATGACATCTCCCTCACCGGTGTCTTCAAAGAGTCTGCATGTGGATGTAGGTGTTTTGTCTTCCATCATGTCATCATTAGTGGAACTCAAAGATGGGCCTTTGGACAGTGCTTTTCATCTCTCTCAGTCTTCTTTATAGCATACCTAGACTGATGTGAAGAAGATTCATCAAAGACGTCATGATTCCACATTCTCTGCTCTGACTGTACTCTTTCTCATCTGTTATCCTTCCAGAGATCTAAGGCCCTGCGTGTCTGGCTGTCCTCTCCTCATTATCTACCATCCCACTCTCACCCATTGCCAACAAGAACTGCTCTTTGTTCTTCAGTTCTTTGCCTTTCATTCTCAGACTCAAATATCAATACTGCTCACACTGTTCCAAACATTCAGAATCAAAAGTCACATTAGCAATTCCTTCTGAATATGCTGTCCATTAAAAAAAATTTTTTAAATTTACATTGACTCTTTTTCCCACATAAAAAATACATACACATTAAGAGGCAGGTACCCTTTGATCCTCCAAGAGACTGAAAAATATGCCTTTAGGTACTGCCGGCTCACATTCAATGGCACATACGGATTTGACTTTCTCTTCGTCCCATCTTCATTCCAATCATTCATATTTAATGCTACACGTACTTGACTCCTTGACTTTTTTAAAATCTCATATGCTGAATGGTGCATAAATTAATCCCATATTCCGCTATCCAGAAACTTGTTCTTATTTATCAGCATTGACTGAGCTATCATTGTCATCTATTCAGTAGCTTTCGAAAGATTTAAGCCTCTTCTCATATATAATCTAGCAGTGTTATTTATCATATTCTGTCCGTAATTCCTCTTTCTAGTGGTATCCGTGTCACAGCAAAATATCATCTTTTGGGCCAAACTTTTCATGAACACCAGAACTGCTACTCTTCAGCTACCAGTGTTAACCTTGATGGGGCTCACTGCCCAGATAGATCAAATGCTGTTGTCCTAGTAACCCAGCTATGGTGCCTCATCACTAAGTAGTCTTGTGATACCATCTAGTTTCTGTAATTCCCACTGAAGAGGACTACCAACTGCCTTCTCAGAAACATTCTAGGAGGTTTAGACCCACAACCCTTTAAGGAAGCTGGATTCTACCTAATTTGGGAAAGTCCTCAGCCCACAAAAGCTTTTCTTTTCAGAGTCCATGGCAGGGCAGGTGCTAGCTAGCAATACAGCCCCATTTCATGGTATTTCAAGGTTTCAAATAGAAGGGAAGACCAGAAACAGTGGTTTCATTATGTTCATTTCCATACTGCTTTTAAAATCTCCTGGAAAGTCTGTCCTCTGGATTAACTGGGCCTGGCTCCTGAAGTGAAAACTCACACACGTCAATCATCAGCATTCACTCTGACTTCTGAATGGCATCAGACTCCAAACAAATCTGTCTTGTGAGTGGCTGGTGCAGCCCAGGACTGAACACAGGCTATGTAAAATCAGAGTACACCTTATGAATACCAGCAACCAGCACAACATCCTTGGACTAAGGATGTGACACATTTCCAACATATGGCTTCTTCCCATGCTGTTTTGTTGTCTCTTGGCATGTTTCCATATGGGTCCCCAGTTAGGCCATGGGAGAAGAAGCTAAAGCAGAGCCAATGGATAAGGTAAGCTCACACAGAAAATGTCCACATATCCTTTAGCATGAATCATGGCCAAAAAAAGAAAAAAAAAAAGGCAAAAGAAGAAAACATGAAAATAAAAGGGGAAAAGCAAATATTTATTTTTTAAAAACAGCCAAGGTTCTGAATAGAACAGAGAAAGAACCCAGTCTAATTCTTGTCACACAGCCAGTCAACAAACATTGGTTGGATTGGATTGAAAGCCATATCATTGTAGCCTGGGTCCACTTCAATAATAAAGAAAATAAGGCCCACAAGTAGATCAGCAGGGCAAACTCCTTGAGGGAGGAACCATACTATGCATTCCCTCAATGCTATGCAAAAGGCAGGTGATCAATAAATATTTATTGAAACAATGGACAAGTGAACAGATGAACACTCAAGTCCTTCACTGACCTCAGCCTACAGCAATGCCTGCCCCAGACCATAACACCCATAATGAAATGTTTCATTCTCATACTATTATGAAAGTTGAAATTTTCTATTATAAACTAAGGTTTTGTTCTTCAAGCTGACAATGTTGTTAGTTGGATAATAGCATCTCCTCTGGCCTTTTTCTCCCTTACATACATATTTTGGTTAGTACTTATCATCTACACTGTAGCAGACACAGGTGTTGCTATGAATTCCGTGTTGCACTGCACTGCAGGGCTTACAGCATGTTTTATCATGGAACCATATTTTGGCCTTAATAAAACACAGCACCACACAGCATGACATTCACTGTAATCTAATTAAATACAATGCCAAGGGAAAAATATCACTGTGAAGGTGAAACACACATGTCATTTCTTTCTCCTTTCTATGCAAAGGGCAACTAAGGCAGAGTTTAGAAAGAAGATATTTAATGCAGTGAGGTTCAGCAGTTTGCCAGCAAGACCAAAAAAAAAAAAAAAGTGAGGATGTAGGGGGAGAAAAATAGACACAGAAGAGAGTATAAGGAGGAAGGAGAAGATGTAATAAGTGATCAGCAGCATTTCAATTATTTTTTTCTACTTAAACCAAAATGTCAAAGAATTTTCACACTTAAAGATTTCAGAGAAGTGGAGAGTAAGTGTCTCTGAGCAGTGGAGACAAGACAAAAAATGCCTGTTCTTACCTCCATTACTGGTCAGCTTCTAAAAGAATCTCAAAATAGTGAGAATTTATTTTGTTTCCTCCACTCTGGTATAACAACAGATAGTTAAGGCAAGAACCATCACCAACAGGCAGGACGTCTGGGTCCCAGTCCTGGCTATACATTTCACTGACCATAACCTAGGGCATGTCAATTAATGTTTTTGGCCCTCAATGAGCTTATTTAAGAGTTGAAGATATTGGATTCAATTACCATTGCTAAGATCCCAATATTGACCTTATGTAAGAAAATCTACCCATTTGAACTTCTGTCTTACCTACGAAATCTGAAATTTCTGTTAGCATCAATAGAAGCTATACCTAACAGTGCATGTGTATGAAAACCTATGATAATAAACACAACACACAATGAGCATAAGCAATACTCCTCTCTCACCCCTACAGCCTAGGAGACTTGGGCAGTGAAGGAATACAGTACTTGCAAAGTTGATTTACTGATGATCAAGGAGCAAGCTACTGTACTCCTTTTGGCAAGCAACTCCAATCTCTCGAAGGGTCTCTGGGTTCCCATTCTCAGTTTGTGGGGTGGAAAATGCATACCTCTCCCCTTCATAAAAGGAGACAGGAAATGTCACAGCATTCCACTTCCATGAACCACCTTTAAAGAATCCTTCTCTCTGTTAGACACTAGAGGCAGGTTGCAGGCCTAGTTTTGGCCACCTCTTAAGATGTCATGTTGAGGGTGGGTCTAACATCACTTTAGAAAATGTGGGCAATGGTCATCTATTGTTCTCAGCTTTGAGCTTCAGCTAAAAATTCAAAACAACAGGAAAAGTCCCATTTAACATCTTGTTAGATATATCTTAAATTTTATACAGCCCAAAGAGGTTTTTTTAACCGCCCCCTCACCAATAAATAAAAAGCTAGTCTTCTTCCAGTCTTCCTCAACTCATTGTATGATGTTACTATCCAACCTACCAGCTGCTCAAGCCAGAAACCTAGAACACAGGCTCAATATCTCTTCTCCCCTACATCCAACCCATCAGCAAGCCTGTTGACTCCGTGTCTTCCACCCCCACCCTAGACCCCAGCCACCATCCTCACTCACTGAGATTCCTGCAACAGCCTAACTGGCCTCTGAGCTTCCACTCTTGCCCCACTATGTTGCATTCTCCACCCAGGAGCCAAAATAATTTTCTAAAAGTGTAAGTCAAATTATGTCATACTCTGCTTAAAACATCCCAGTGGCTTCCTAAGCTGCTTGGAATAAAATCCTACAAGGCCTCCATACTACCGGCCCTACTTATTCCTCTTTCCCACCTATTCACTGCCCTCCAAACACTCAGGTCTTCTTTCTGTTCCTTGGTACTGAAGTTCATCTCCATCTCTGGGCCTTTGCACTCACTGTTGCTTCTCCATAGAACTCTCTACATCCAGATCTTTGTCATTTAGATCACAGTTCAAATATTCCCTCCTCAGTAAGGCCTTCCCTGAGTATCAGTCCCACCGACCAGTTATTCTCTATCAACACTTTATTTTCTCCTTAGTTCTGTTAAGTTGAACTTCTGTCATGTAATTATTTGCTTGAGCAGGGACACCACTACACTCCCAAAATGTCTAGAACAGGGCCTGGCCATAGTGCTCAGTCCAGGCCTTTTGGGTGAATGAACGAATTTTGTCCTCAGATTTAACATGTAAAGCAGTTCTTCAATAAAGCCCCTGTGAGTTTAGTTAACATGTATCAATCTTCAGAAAACTTTGGGAACTATTATAAAGACTATTGTCAGTCCTTACTTTAAATCAAATTTCTCCCCAACCATTAAAAGTATTTAATTCTAAAAGGGCAAGGGCTTATTTCTGAGTCAGATCAAAGTCATTTCGTTTTGTTTCGTTTAGAGATAATGACACATGAACCTTGATTTCGTTTTGAAATTAAATTTTTGTTAGATAAATGTCCACTTAAACTAGAAGAGGAGAATATTTTTCAAATTGCAGATCAAAAGAAATCCACAAAACTCTATTAAGGATAAAGTGCCTAAATAATTTTTCATCTAAAACAGGACATTTTTTGAGAGTAAAGGGGGAGCAGTATTAATAACTGTGCTGTGACAATAGTATAAACTAGAACATACTGTCATCCTAGTTAAGGGCCACAGAGGTAATTTCACAAATGAGATGCAGTTGTTTGGGCTAATTTTTAATTTATTTTTGATGGGGGCAGTGTGTTGGATTATAGATTTTTTTAAAAGGGAAATGAGAAGGAATGAAAGGAGAGTGCAATATGAGAGAAATAGAACTAGAAAATATTTTTTAAGATCACTGTGCAGTTCCCTAACACCATACACAAAAATAAACTCAAAATGGATTCGAGACCTAAATGTAAGACCGGACACTATAAAACTCTTAGAGGAAAACATAGGAAGAACACTCTTTGAAATAAATCACAGCAAGATCTTTTTTGATCCACCTCCTAGAGTAATGGAAATAAAAACAAAAATAAACAAATGGGACCTAATGAAACTTCAAAGCTTTTGCACAGCAAAGGAAACCATAAACAAGATGAAAAGACAACCCTCAGAATGGGAGAAAATATTTGCAAATGAATCAATGGACAAAGGATTAATCTCCAAAATATATAAACAGCTCATTCAGCTCAATATTAAAGAAACAAACAACCCAATCCAAAAATGGGCAGAAGACCTAAATAGACATTTCTCCAAAGAAGACATACAGATGGCCAAGAAGCACATGAAAAGATGCTCAACATCGCTAATTATTAGAGAAATGCAAATCAAAACTACAATGAGGTATCACCTCACACCAGTTAGAATGGGCATCATCAGAAAATCTACAAACAACAAATGCTGGAGAGGGTGGGGAGAAAAGGGAACCCTCTTGCACTGTTGGTGGGAATGTAAATTGATACAGCCACTATGGAGAACAGTATGGAGGTTCCTTAAAAAACTAAAAATAGATTTACCATATGATCTAGCAATCCCACTACTGGGCGTATACCCAGAGAAACCCATAATTCAAAAAGACACATGCACCCCAATGTTCATTGCAGCACTATTTACAATAGCCAGGTCATGAAAGCAACCTAAATGCCCATCGACAGACGAATGGATAAAGAAGATGTGGTACATATATACAATGGAATATTACTCAGCCATAAAAAGGAACGAAATTGGATCATTTGTTGAGACGTGGATGGATCTAGAGACTGTCATACAGAGTGAAGTAAGTCAGAAAGAGAAAAACAAATATCGTATATTAACGCATGTATGTGGAACCTAGAAAAATGGTACAGATGAGCCGGTTTGCAGGGCGGAAGTTGAGACACAGATGTAGAGGACAGACATATGGAAACCAAGGGGGGAAAACTGCGGTGGGGTGGGGATGGTGGTGTGCTGAACTGGGCAATTGGGATTGACATGTATACACTGATGTGTATAAAATTGATGACTAATAAGAACCTGCAGTATAAAAAAACAAACAAACAAAACAACTAATACTAAACTTTCATTGGGTTATTTGTATGGAAATATGTTAATATAAATGTTTCAGACATTACATGAAATTTCTAAAAATCTTATATGTTCTGGTATAATGTTATAAGTCATAATTCTAGTTATTACTTTAAAATGTATATCTCAGAGATAACTAAATTTCCTTGTCAATTGCATTATTATGAACTTTCATCAAATCTTTAACCGTGGTCATTTTTAAGTCTTTTGTCATTTACAGACAGTTCTGGGTGTACTCTGATGCTTTTGCAAATATGTTCCTATAAAAGGGTTTCATCTTCAAGGAATTCATGGAAAAGACTCTGACAAGTACAGGTTTCTGGTAACTGATTGTTCTGCTGAACTGAATGAATAAGCATTTTCAGAACTCTAATGAAAAACTGATGAACTCATAAAAGTGTTAACAAAAGATCAAGATGAAAAAAAAAGTAATTACATGAGACTGAGTGAACTGATGAGGATGATTATAATTTTTGTGACTTTCTGTTTGAATTAAAAAAAAAAATCCCACAAGGACTCAGAGGCAAAGAAAAAAATACCCCACAAGGACTCAGAGGCAAAGAATATACAAATCAATTTTCACTGCAAAGTAAAGGAGCTGTTACAGTGGAGGATTACTGGACTGAATGTCAATATTATGACATAGTATGAGTGTGTTTCATGTTTGGTAATTGCAATCATTGTTGCTTTTGTTGTGGTCATCCATTTACAATGCTTGGTGTCAGTCTATTTATCTCTTGTAAAAATAAAATACAGTGTGTGTGTGTGTGTGTGTGTGTGGAAAAATAAATAAATTAAAAAAATAAAATGCAAAGAAAAAGAAAAAAAGATTAGTGTGCAGTTAACACTACTCTATAAATATAATAAAATAAACTTTTAGATCTGTATTTTGGAGAAAGAATAGGGCAGGAAAAAAAGAGAAAAGTGAATAGACAGGAAAATGACAGATACACAGAGAATGGCAGACAGGAAGAAAGTCAGAGACAAGCAGTGTAGCCAAAAAGAAGGGAGGTGGCATACATAGTCCCAAGAAGATATCATCGGTTGGGTTCTCAACCTATGGAAGGAAGATGGCGAGATGAAGGCTGGCATGAAGGCTGTTTGGGGCACCTGTAGAAGCATGGGGAAGGAGGCAGGATTGGGAAGATGGAGGAGTTTTGTTGCAATGCAGGAGCAACAAAAGCTTCCACCTACCTCACAAGGAGCTCTGGAGCTGGGAGGGCCCTTCTGAGTTATCTTAAGTTGGAACAAGGGAGCCACGTCTTTATACCAAGTGTCAATCAGTTATTAGATGTGGGGCTGTCTCTGGAAGGAAGCATGAGAGTGAGTGAGGCAGTTTTCTTCAGCTGCCGTTATCTCCAAAGAGAGAAGAAGGCACAGAGTCCATGCAGAGGCTCAGTGTCTAGATAAGTCATTTGGTTCCTCCTTCTTTCTCTCTGCCAAACATGTGGCCTTCCACATATTTCTGGTCTTCATTTTTATGCATATGAGGAAAGTGTGTGTATACACTAATTTTTCAATATTTCTCTTGACGTCCTTTTGAGTTAAAATATCCTTGAGGGAGCAACTTGTACCTTTTCCTTACTGTTTTATCCCAATATCTCCTAAAATAAAACCAATTCATATGGTAGATGTTCAATAAATAGCCTTGGGGAATCAAAATGGGATTCAGTCTGACCTCCAGGGCCTTTCACAATCTGGAGCCAATTGAAAATGAATACTTACTTCCTTGTGTTAGTTCCTTCCTTTGCTGAGAGAACTGCCCATATTTTCCTTGAATTAATTAGTATATTTTTCTATTGACTAAATCATCATTCCTTTCTTCAAGGTTACCCCTGAAATGCTGAGAACAGTCCATCTCTCTCAGCCTCAGATCTAATCATTGAGAACATACAAATATCTCACTCACATTACTCATAATTTTACCAGAATAAGAATTGATGACTAATTTTATTAAAACTGAATTTCTTCCAAAAGCTCTAAGTATCTAAGCTTAATTTTTCTATATACCTTTCACCTCCTACTTTTCCAACACTCTGAATGATGATTTCAAAGGATTTAAAGAAAATAATCCCTAGACAACAACAATGTGAAAAGTTTTTTGCCTGTATAATATATTGTTCTTTTCGTTCTTTAACAAACTTGCTACAAATGCATAGTAAGACCCTTAGGGGAAGAATCTAAGCCTGTTTGCAAATTGTCAGGTGAGGCCTAACCAACTACAGAAGGAAGTTGAGATTTTTAAACATGTGGGCTAATTTTATAAATCACCATAATAAAAACCATTTCTAAGTGCTTGGATTTTAACTTGCCAGGAGAATGCAAATACACTGTAAACTAATAATAATATAAAACTAATTTGGTTTTAACGTATTAGTTGTTAGTCCTTCACATTTCAATCAACTTTGTTGGGACTTTTTATATTTCTAACTCAGTTTGCCACCTTTTCTAAGGATTCTTAGATACTTGTGATAATTAGATCTTTCAGTCTCCTGTTGGAAATTTTAGCTTCTCCCTCAACTCCTTGCCACAAGCTGAGAAGAGTCATTGGGTGTTTTAGGGCTTAGACAAAACAGGCCATTGTCTTCAGAAAATTTTAAATGGAGACAGGCAGTTCAAAAATAAGATTCTAAAATATTTCTAGCTGTACGAAAAGTAAAATTCTTTTAAGTTTTCAACCATAGATTAGATTCCGATCAAGGCAGCATAATGAAATCAGTCAGATTTAAGTTCAAATGTTCTGACCATCAGTGTGACCTGGGACAAGTGTCTTTACTGCTCTGAGCCTTGATTTCTTCACCCATAAAATGATCATCTCTGGGGTCATCGTGAGGATCCAATAGACACTGAAGATAATATCTGGTGCAGAATAAGCAACTCAGAAAATAGTAGCCATTATCATTAACTCTATTGTTTATGGGTAAATGCTTAAAATATCTGAAATGTCAATAATGAAAATATACAGTATAGTATATTTACACTCATGAACTGAATAACAAAGTATGTTTAATCATGATGGGGTTTAGATTCATGTTCACGCAAGCAAATAATTGGGAACATCTGTTTCCTTTATATACCTACCATGTCTTCGGCTCTCCCAAAGTTCGGTACAAACCGATTAATTATTTCTCAACCTTTTTATCTTTTCTTTCTTACAAGACTTGAGGAGTTCACTTTCTATTTGTCTTGATAAGTATCAGGCTAAGGGCAGGCCACACACAACTGGTTATAACTAGGAAAGCACACCTCCATAATCATTCTGTGACAAATTACTCCGTTAATATTTGGGGGCGAGTCTCTCCATAGACAACTTCCCTCACCAGCCATTTGTCTTACATCTTTTTTACCTTATCGTGCATACATTTCTCTGCAAATCTGCAACAATGACCAATGAGAACATTTCTCTGGGTGTATGCTTTAAAACATCAGTCTGCATTTTCTTTCTATTACTATTAATGAAAATATTTCTTTAACACTGACTGTCACATTTTTAATGCTTGTCACAGGCTTGTAAACACTAACAACAAGATTTTTAAATAAAGCTTTGAGCTATCTGGATAATGGTTTACCTCACATAAGAATTAACTGGCAATTTATTAAATTAAATTATGGCTGAAGCCTTGCTGAGTAGCTAAGAACATCAGCCATTCAGATTCAATAAGAAGTGGGAACTTTTGAGAAAAGTCCTAGCTGAACACCAACCAACCGAGCATCTACTAACCTGAGTGTTTTTCTATTTTTAATTAGAAATTGACTTCTGCAGTCATTTTACATTAGTAACAGATTAAAACAAGCGGGGAGATTTAGAGTATTTTGACGTTTACCTAAAAACCTGATATTATATGCTGTTTCTACAAATGCAGTATTAAGTGGAGCATTGAAGTAGTTATCTGGATAATTTAAAAACTTGTGATATGCTATTAAGGGAAAGGGTAGGAAGTAGGGAATGGAGACTCAAATTATCCATTAAAAAATCATTGCCTCTCCTTTTACCACTATTAGTTTCCAAATGAAATGCCTCATTTAGGAGACAAGAGTCTCCAAAGCAAAGAAAATATTTCAATGTGATTATGTCTAATTGTTTTTCAAAGCACTTTAAAAAAGTACTTTGAAAACAATTATTCACATCTATAAAAAGAGAGGTACTCTGGCTATGGCACCACAAGTAAAACTTTGTCTAAATTATTTAGGTTTTTCCCACAATGTCAGCCTTGCCCAAATGCAAGCTCAAATGAGAAGCAACAAAACAAGGTCTTCAAGGTGTTTGAAAAGCCAGTGAAGTGGCTTGCCTCGTCTGCTCCCTCCAATGAGATCATGGTGGGTGGAAGAGACACACAAAAGTTAAGTGAACAAGACAACCTGAATTGGCTTGAAAGTGGCAGTAAAGTTAGTATCACGGATACAGAGATCATTGACACCAACAATAAACTTTCTTTTAGCTATGCCACCCAGATTTACTCAATGCTTCCCCCTAAAAGAAACCTGATAGTTAGAAGCCAGAAATACAAGCACAGACCTGTCTTTCCACCTTCCTGTTTAGCAGCCTTCCCACCAGCCCGGCTCCCCAGGATGAAGCCAACACTGGACAGCAGACCAGTCTCACCCCAGGGCACTGCCTCACATGCCTGTAAATCGTTCTCTTTGGGGGAGCCATGCATCAAGCTTTCTTTGACAGTTTAACACGAAAAGTTGTGTTGCACTGATCAGTCCCTGAGTTCACACTCCTTGAACAGGTTGAATGAAGTAAAATAAACCTGCCATCTGTTCCTGACACTTGTTTTATTTTGGAGGGAATCTAAAATTTGACTAACTCTGTAAGAGGAGCTGAGAAAACGTAAACAAAGCCTCTTAATTTAAAATTGACTAAACACGTGTTTTTCTTGGTTCCAGACAATCTGCTGTCTTCCAGCTGTGCTTGCTCAGTTCTGCCTCATTCTGGGAGCCTTGGTGTCACAGCAGTGAATAGGCAGCGGTCGGTGGAGATGAGACTGCCAAGCCGGCTTCGCCCACAGCATACCAATGAGTGCCCCGGGAAGGCATTAATAATGCAGAGCACACCAGGGTAGCTGGCCTGGCAAGGCCCTGAACGCACATCAACAGAGGCAGCCGGGACTCACCAGCCTGAATGTGCCTGCGAGGCTGCCTGGTTTCCTAATCGCCAGTCTCCTTTCCCGTCACCCTCAAGGGCTTCATGAATAAAGATGAAGGACAGACGTTTTCTGCCTCTCTTTAGTGCCTCGGCAGGTACTCACGTAATAAACTTTCTTATCTCTCTGAGTATGAATGACCTCGGACATTCTGCAAACCCAAAACCGTCATTATTTTTTTCTCCTTTCGTCCACAAAAAATATGCCTGAGCCACGGAGGAGGAGGAGAAGAGAACACATGGGTGACAACAGTGAAAACAACAACAAAATCTCAGAGATGCAGAAGGTCCACACAGAAATATCCACCCCCAGTCATAAATGTGCCTCACTCTTTAGCAACCCGTCTGCTCTACCCACCAAAGAAAAAACACCAAATTCAAAGTTTCTGTGTGTTAGCATGTGATAAGGAGCCCCCAGTGTCCCTAAGGAAGATTTCCGAACATCTTCAGAAAGAGAAATTGGGATTGTATAAATTGGATCATCTGAACGGACGGCCAGGCTCACACTCTAAAGCTGATGCAACCACTAAAGACTTTACATGTAGCCACTGTGGAAAGCATAAAGGGGGAAAGCTGACATTACAGAGTGTTTTCATATTGTGATTTACAACCAGATTACAATCTTTTTTTTTTCAGATTACAATTTTTAACTGACCCACTATAATATTACAATATAAAGACACGAATGTATGGGTGAGCCAGCCAGAAATTAAACATATTTTTAAAGTTACGATATCTAAAATTGGGTTTGTTTTTCTATACGCAGCTTCTTTCATTCCACAGAGAGTGGCACATGGTAGGCATTTGCTAAATGCTTTGAATGAACGGGTGACAACACTGATAAACTGTGGATCTTGCTACTGGTCTTTCTTACTCCCCTACGTGTTCACTGCCTCCTTCCATCATATGCAGTTGATATCATCCTACAAACATACACACACACACACAAAATATTGTGGCAAAATATAAATAAGGACAAAGCATGAAAATCAAGGAGAGTATGAACTAAAGTAGAAAGACAAAACAAGGTGAAGACAAAAATGAAAATGCATTGCTCATGGGTCATAACAGCCTGTCGAGTTGCTTCCAAACTTCCTGAGAGGCAAAGGAAAGAGAAGACTCTGCTCAGTAACACAGACATTCGTGTTACCAGAAAGGATAAAATATCCCAATTCCTCAGAAGCAGCCAGGTTCTAAGTTAGCATCAGTATTAAAACAACATGCTCATGTGCAGTTTCATAAAGGGGTACCCTGTCCTGCTGTTACAAAAACATGCCAGCTCAAAAAAAAATGCCAGGTCCATTTATTCCTCAGGGGCTTTGTAGTCACTGTCTGCTCTTCGGAATACTCTTCCCCCGTCAGTCACATGCCTCAGTCCCTCACTGCCTCAAGTCTTAGCTCAAGCGTCATTGTCTCAGTGAGGCCTTCCCCAACAGCCCTGCTTAAAATTGTAAACCTCCACTCTCACCTCTACCCTTCTCAGCCCTCATTCTCTACTTTATTTTTCTGCAAAGCTTTTACCACCTTCTAACATACCATAAAACATATTCATTTTGTTTATTGCCTTTAACTACAGGCCCATCACCAACTATTATATAAGTTCCGTGGGAGCAGAATTTTTCTGTTTTGTTCACTACTGTGTCCCAGGGCCTATAACAGTATCTGGCAAATTTACTGAATGAATGAATAAATGGACAAATTCTCAACAATGTTATTATGATATGCCACACTTTCCCATGGTAAAGTAATTCCACTGGACAAGATAATTTGGTCCTATTATGTGGGCGTCTAACCCTGTGGCTTGATCCAGGGTCAGATAATTAACCCACCTACAGTGGCTCTTAACCATAGGACCAGACTACTTTCATCAGACCCCTCTGAGACTCTCAAGAAAGAAACAGACCCTCTAATGCAATACTGTCTGATAGAAATATAATGTGAGCCACAGATATCATGTTAAATTTTCAAGAAGCCTCATTTAAAAAGTGAAATTAATTTCAATAATATATTTTCCAGACCCAAGTTATTGTTTTAATACATAATCAATATGAAATATTATCATGCCATCCAGTTTGTGGTCATTTGTTACAGTAGCCATAGGAAACTAATATATTGACCAAGAAAAAAAGAAAGATACAAACTCCCAAAATCAGGAATGAAAGAAGGAGCATTGCTATTGACCATGCAAAAATTAAAAACATTACAGTGAAAATATTATAAATAACTTGATGCCACAAAATCAGGAAACTTAGATGAATCATACAAATCCCTAAAAAGACACAAATTACCAAAACTGACTCAATAAGAAATAGAAAATCTGTATAGATTTATAACAAGAGAATAAGTTAATAATTAAAAATCTTCTCACAGATAAGCCCAGACCCTAATGGCTTTACTAGTAGATTCTACCAAATATTTTAAGAAGAAAAATTCTTTTTACAAACTCTTTCAGAAAATAGAGAGGGAGGGAACGCTTCTCATCTCATTCTATATGAAACTATTACCCTGAGAAAAAATGCAATCAAAGACATTACAAGAAAAGAAAATACTACCAAACATTTTCATGAACATAGATGCAAAATTTCTTAACAAAATATTAGCAAACTGAATCCAATAACATAATGTAAAAAGAGATTATATACCACGATCAAGTGAGATTTATCCCAGGAATCAAAAATTGATTTAACATTTGAAAATCAATTAGTGTAATATACCAAAACAATAGAATAAAGGACAAATCCACATGATTATTTCAATAGATATAGACAAAACATTGGACAACCCAACACCGTTCTTAGTTTTAAACAAAAAACACAAAAAACTACCTCTCAACAAACTAGGAATTGAAGGGAACCTCCAACCTGGCCAAGAACATCTATAAAACACCCCTCAGCTGACAGCATACTTAAAGATGAAAAGCTTAATTATTTCCCCCTAAGACCAGTAAAAAGAAAGACTGTCTACTGTCTCCACTTCTATAAACAATGTACCACAAATTTTAGTCACTGCAATAAGAAGAATTTAAAGAAATTAAAGAAATTAAAGACATCCAGATTAAAAAGGAAGAAATAAAAATGTCTTGATCTGCAGATGACATGATCATACATGTAGAAAGTCATCAGGAATCCACAAAAACCCTACTAGAACTAATAAACAAGGTCACAGGATACAAACTCAATATATAAAAATTAATTTTATTTCTATAGACAACCATCTAACTGTCTGAAAATGAAATTAAGAAAAATATCTATTCACAATGACATCAAAAAATAAAATATTTAGGAATTACTTTAACAAAAGAAGTGTAAAACTCGTACACTGAAAACTATAATTGTCTCCCTCCTCCCCCACAAAAAAAAACTATAATTGCTAAAAGAAAGTAAAGAAGACATCAATAAATGGAAAGACTTCCCATGTTCGTGGATGGAAGACTCAATATTGTCAAAGTGATACATAAATTCAATTCAATCCTCATCAAAATCCCAGCAGGACTTTTTTGTAGAAATTTACAAGTTAATCCCAAAATTTATATGGAAAAGTAAAGGACCTAGAACAGCCAAAACAATTTTGAAAAAGAAGAACAAAGTTAGATGATTTGCCCTAGCTAATTTCACAACATACTCTAAAACCATAGTAATGAAGACTGTGGTACTGACATAAGAATAGACATATAGATCAATGGAAAAATATTCTAGAAATAAATCCTTTTATTTTGACAAAGATGCCAACACAGTGCAATGTGGAAAGAATGGTCTTCTCCATAAATAGTGCTGAAATCATGGGATCATAAACCTAAATGTAAGAACTAAGCCTATAAAACTAGAAGAAAATATAGGAGAAGATGTATGACATTGAATTAGGTAGAGTTTTAGATAGAGTACCAAAAGCACTATTCATAATGAAAACAAATCAATATATTGAACTTTATCAATATTAAAAATTTATGCACTTCAAAGGACACCATTAAGAAAATGGAAAGACAAGTCAAATTCTGGAAGAAAATATTTGTAAACCATATGTCTAATAAAGGACTTGTATCCCAAATATAAAGAACTCTTACAACTGATTAATAAGATAAATAATCCAAGTTAAAAATTGACAAAAGATTTGAATATACATTTCACCAAAGCATATATACAAATGGCCAATAAGCACATGAAAAGGGGGTTAGTATCATTAGTCATTAGGGAACTTCAAATTAAAATCACAATGAGATACTACTTCATACCCACTAGGATGGCATTAACCAAAAAGCCTGACAATAACAAATGCCGCTGAGAAAATAGAAAAACTGAAATCTTCATACATTAGTGATGGAATGTAAAATGGTGTCGCCACTTTGTGAAACAATTTAGTAGTTCTTTTCAAAGTTAATCATCACCTTTCATATAACCCAGCAAATCCTTCCTAGGAATTTATCCAAAGAGAATGAAAAGTATGTTCACACAAAGACATATATATGAATGTTCATAGCAGCATTATTCATAGTAGCCAAAAACTAAAAACAATCCAAACCAACTGTTGAGTAGATAAACAAAATGTGGTATATCCATGTAATGGAATATTATTCAGCAATAAAAAGATAAAAACTAATACTTGTTACTACATAGATGAACTTCAAAAACATTATACTAAGGCAAAGAAGCCAGATGTAAAAGGCCACGTACAGATATGATTACATTTAAGTTAAATACCTACAAAAGGTAGACTTATAGATAGAAAGCAGATCAGTGACTGCCTAGGATAGGAGATGGCAGCGGGAATTAACTGCAAACAGGCATGAGGGAACATTTTGGGGTGATGGAATTATGTTAAACTTGATGTGGTGATGGTTACCAAGTTTATAAAGTCAGTAAAAATCACTGAACTGTATACTTACAATAGGTGCATTTATAGAGAGTAAATTTTATCTCAATAAAGCTGTTTTTTTAAGAAATTGAAATGAGCAGTCACATGTCTTCCAGAAGTTCATAGTCTAAGATAAAAATAATGTTTTAAACAAAATTGATATGCGTTAATTCAGAGAAATAACAAAATACTGGAGGAGGGAGGTGATATTACTTTCAGCTACAACAAGGTTACTTATATCAAACCAAGATCCTGGGAGAAGGTAAACATCCTGACGTTCTCCACTGCTTTTTCCTGGTGGCATTTTCCAGTTTTCAGTGTAGGTAGATCCTTGAGCAGAAGACAATAACTTCAAGCTTTCAACCAGGGTTTCAGAAGCCAAGGTACTAGAGAAAAGGAAATCACAAAAGAAAGACCCCCAACAAGCTGCTCAGCTTTTCCCTAGAGGCATTTGTCAAGTTCAAAGTTGTATAGGACAACAAGCTTAAGAAGCAAAGCAGAAAACAGCTACGAAACTAAAAATCTAAGCATTGCCTATAGCAGACAGAATTTGGAGTTCAGGACCCTCAAGGATGAACAGCCCCAGTAAATACGCCAGATTTCCAGTTGAAATCCCTGAAAGTCCATGTCTAGCTGAGATAAATAAACCAACTGTTACAGGGAATGAAATTCAGCCTTACACTGTGTTCATCACTGACTGAATCAAGGAGATCTGCTCCTACTTTAACAGAGTCTAAGTGCTGCGTGAAAGAAAATTACATCTTCTCTGGAGGACTGTTGGTCCACAACCTCAGGAGTTCCCTGGGTGAAATACAAAACTGGCCCCCTTACAAGGAGGACAAGGAGAGACCGAAGAAAGAGGCTGGCCACTCCAGATTGGTAGGTGGCAGGTTTAGTAAGTAAGGGAACTTACTTTACGAGGCTTGTCTTGGGTGGCCACAAGATGAGTAGATGTCCACACTGTCCACCAGAATCTTAAAAGTTTACATAGAGGCCTTTATGGGGTTCAGTCCTGTATACCATCCAGAGGGTCTCAACAGCACATTGCTCTCTCAAGGCTGCGTCCTTGAAAAAGGCTCTGGCTGTGTGAACGGTGGGCAGGATATTGATTCCAAGGACAGGGGAGGGGGTGAGGAGCCTCCAATTGCCTGGTTCCAGCTTATAGGTCAACCAGGGGTCACATCCTCTCAGTGACCTCCTCCAACAAGAAATAACACATCATGCAGATTACCTGTAAATTTTGATACACAAAAGCTGGTATTAAATGAAAACTTAGGAGGCAAGTCAAGAGGAAGGAGCAAAAAAGCATAAAGCATGTGAAAATACAATAGAAACAGACCCACCAGCAATCCAGATATTGAAATAATTGTTTAATATGTTCATGAAAATAGATTGAGATGTGGAGAATTTCACCAGAGAACTGAAATCTATGAAAAAGAGTCCGTAATTTAAAAAAGAATATTCCAGGCCCAGAGCCCTTTATTGGTGAATTCTGCCAAATATTTAAGGAAGAAATAATACCAACATTACACAAGTTCTTCCAAAAAATAGAAAAAGAAGGATTGCTTGCCATTTCCTTTTACACAGCCTACATAACCTTGATATAAAAACCAGCCAAGGACATTAAGAGGAAAAAACATATGCCAATCTCTTTTATAAGTATAGAGGCAAAATTCTAAACAAATGGAATTCAGCAATATATGAAAATGGTAGTTCATCACAATCAAATTAAATTTATTCTGAAATTTTAAGGTCTGTTTAACATTTGAAAATAGTTCACATAACCTGTAGATTTTATCACATTCACAAAAGAAAGGAAAAAATCATACTTTCATCTCAATAGACGTATGAAAAAACATCTAAGATTCAACATGTATTTATAATTTTTAAAATTTCAGCAAAATTAGGAATAGAAAGGAATTTCCTTAATTTAATGAAGGGTGTATTTTCAAAACCTACAAAAAATATCACACAATGAAATATTGAAAGTTTTATCCCTGAGATCTAGAAGGTAACAAGAATGTCAGCCATCTCCACTTTGATTCAACCCTGAACTAGCCAAGGGGGGAAGAAAAACGAGAAAAAGAAATCAATGGTATAAAAAATGGAACGGAAGATGACACAGGTGACATAATAATACAGAAATCTAAAAGAATATATGTGATCTATTAGAATTAATAAGTGAATTTAGCAAAATCATTGAGATACCAAAACAAATTGTATTGTTACATATCATTCAAAAAGAATTTGAAAATGAAACTTTTTAACATGACACTATTTTTAAATGATACTTATATCCAGAAAATGAATACAAAGAAATAAATCTAATGAAAGATGTTCAAAACTCAATATAGAAAGCAAAAAAGCATTACTGAGAGAAACTAAAGATGTAGAGAGAAATTTCCTAATTAAGTAATGGAAGACTCAGTGTTGCAAAGATGTCAGTTTTCCTCCATATTGACCTACAGATCTCATACAATCCCATTCAAAGTTCTCCTGAAATTTTTTAATGGAAAATGACAAGGTGATTCTAAAATTGATATGAAAATTCAAGGGCTCTACAATAGTCACAGCAATCTTGAAGAACAATGACATTGGAAGTGTGATGGGAAAGGATGATCTTTACATTAAATATTTCTTGGGTGAATGAGACATCCATATTTTAAAAAATGAATCTTAATCTCTATCACATAGGATACACACACACACACACACACACACGTTAATTCCAGATAGATTAGATCCAAATGTGGAAGGTAAAAATATAAGGTACCTAGATGATAGCATAAGACATATCTTTATAACCTTTCTTAAACAGAACACAAAAAGCAATAAGCATAGAGGGAATGATCATAAAGACTACATTATTCTGTTTATCAAAAGACAACTTTAGGAGTGAAAATTAGAAGATGTTTGCAAGCCATATATTAGACAAAGGACTTATATTTCAAATATATAAAGCACCACTGTAAATCAATAAGAAAAAACAGCAATCAGTTTTATTTATTTTTTTGTATCTTTATTGGAGTATAATTGCTTTACTATGTTGTGTTAGTTTCTGCTGTACAACAAAGTGAATCAGCTATACGTATACATATATCCCCATATCCCCTCCTGCTTGCATCTCCCTCTCACCCTCCCTATCACACCCATCTAGGTCATCACAAAGCATCAAGCTAATCTCCCTGTGCTATAGCTTCCCACTAGCCATCCATTTTACATTCAGCAACCAGTTTTAAATAATTGACAAAAGGCATAAAAGAGGACATCCAAATAACTGATAAACTTATGAAATACTGTGGAGCCCTACATCAAGGACACCCTGTATCAAGGACACAGGACAAAAGTTCCAGAATTAACCGAGCCCCCACTGCAACTGCTGCCATGGGCTCTCCTAATCTAAACCGGACAGCCCCCCGACTCCATATTAGGCAAAATAATCACCATGAAGTAACCTCGTAGCATCCTGACAAGAATGACCTAATGCCACCTTGCCAGCAGGAATTTTCTTTGTCCTGAGGCTATAAAAGTGGGCTACTAGCCCACAAAGAGGACAGGCTCTCCCTGGTCTATCAGGAAGTCGGCCCACTGTATTTGCAGTGCCCCTCACTAACTCTGCTCTTTGTTCTCAAGAAACTCACTCTTTTCTAAAATACTTCGTGTCTGGAAATTCTTCTTCCAACCTGCACTCAGACCACAATAAATACTATTCAACATCATTAGTGATTAGGAAAATTCACTTTAAAACCACAGTGGTATATCATTACACACCATTATATTGGCTATTTGTTGTTGCTGTTCCAGAACAGACAATAGCACATATTTGTGGGGATATAGAATAATGAAAACCCTCCAGCATTGCTGGTATGGACGCAAACTGTGCAATCACCTTGGAGAAGTTTGTCATTATCCACTCAGTCTGAAGATATGCATATCCTTTGACCCAGCATTTCCACTTCAAGTTATACAGCTCACAGAAATATGTGCTTGTGAGCACCAGACACTTGCACAAATGCTCATGGCACATTATGTGAAATAGCCAGAAACTGAAAACAGTACATATGTCCCTCAACAGCAAACAGGATAAATAAATTGTGTTATATTCAGACTAAAAATGAATTAACTACAGCTATCCAAAACAACACTTAAAAATCTTAAAAGCATAATGTTGAAAGACAGAATCCAGGCATAAAAGGTTAAAAGCTCTATGAATCCATTGACATAAATCTTATATAAAGACAGAATAGGTTACCACTCGGGAAAGGATAATGACTGGGAGAGAGTAAGGGGGAAGTTTATAGGGTTGTAATAATGTAGTTTTTAACCCAAGTGATAGTAATATTGGTATGTTTATTTGGTAAAAATTCATCAAGCTAATATATATTATATATATTATATATATCTGTGTGTGTATACATGTGTATATATGTTATACTTCATAAATGATGTTCACAAATGCTGTAGGAAAGAAGATTAAATGTTTACTGAAGAATTTCTAGAGCTAACATTTTGTTGATTGGTTGGTCTGTGTCACTGTGGCCCTTTTACAGGAGAGGGTAGAGTCAGTGAGATGGCCCACTGATCTAATTTCCAGCAAAGGACGTATTGATAAGAACACTCAGATATGTTCCACTTGAGCACAATGTGCCTCCTTTGCAAAGAGCAGGGCAGGCATTGGCTGTTGTCTTTCCAGTGTTGGAAATGGATTCACACTGATTTATCTCTATTTTCTCATCTTCCACCCCCACCCACTACCACCACCAACAATCATGGCCATTTATTTTGTAGTGCTCAGGCGAAGTTGGGGCTGCAGTCTTTGACCCTGAAAATAACAAAGGTGACTGGTCCTGTGGTGCTTTGGGACCAGCTTTCCTGATCCCCAGTCCTATTCCGCCATGCTTTAGAAGAGCATTCTGGACTAGAGAGAGATACAGCCGTGGAAGCCATGGACACATGGGTGAGGGATGGTTCTAAAGGCGTTCACGTTGAGAGTGTGAGTGGGAAGGGGGGAGGAGATGGCTGAGGCTAGAACCCTGGATAGATAAATGTCAGCATTTAGAATGCGTACGCATAGAGGTGCCAGGAAAAATCTACTGCAAAGGGACAGTCAGAGAGGTGAAAGGACAGTGTGAAACCAGGAGAAGGCTGTTCTAACAGGTCTGCATAGTCTCTCCAGAAAGATCCTGATTCTCTGACAACAAGCCCGAAGGAACATGAAGGAGTGGGAGAGAGGGGCAGGCTTCACATCCCAGCCATCCAGCAACAGATACTGAGAGGAGGAGAGTTAAGCACACTGTCTATGTTCCTGGGACCCATTTCAAAAACAAAGTGACATTGTCCCCTCCCTCACAGCGCAAGTGCAGACTGTCACTGAGCAGATCCTTCCCGTGGGTCTCCCTTCAGAAGCCCTGAGGCAGAGAATGCCCCATCCACTATGAGCAGCTCTCAGTGCAACCCTGGGAGTGATACAGAAGAGCTAGAAGTGAAGGGCTGGCGGCCCATTAGAACTAAATTAGTGTACACTAAATTAGTGTACAAACATTTGTTTGTCATATAAAAGCAAGGCTTGATGTACCCACTGGGCACACAGACCCGACGAGATCCTCCCAAAGGGAGGTAGGGAAAGTGGCTCTTCCTACTTTGGCATTCAGGATACCTCTGTTTCTATTTCAGACCTTCCTCTCCCACACTGGTTTAACCTCAGAAAATTCATAACCATGTGACAAAGAGAAAATAAAATAAAATAAAGACAGTTCCATCATTTCAACCTGAATTTCTATTCTCAAGTTTCTAAACTTACATCTTACACAGAACTTCTCTTCAAGCAAATGACCTGCTCTCCCAAAACACACCTCCAGACCTTCCCACCAGAGCATCTCCCTTGAACGCCCCTTTCATCTTGACATTAGCACCTTGTGATCTCCAACATCAATTGTGAACTCTCAGCTCTCTCCGTGATCCAGCCTCTCCTTACCTGCTCACCTGTTCTCCCTGCTCTTAAGAGAGGTGACCCTTCTCTCACACCCATCTCCCCATCCCCATTCACCTTTGCTTCATCCTCTCCTCATGCCTCATTCCTTCCCTTTCCACTCAGACACCTCCAGCCAAGTGAAGCTGTCTCTACCTCTCCTGCTGCTGACTTCCTTCTGGGGCCCTACAGCACCACATCTGCAGCACATAATTTTCATTCATTATCTCCCATAGAGCATGTGTGGAGTGTTTTAAAAGATGGCCAACTGTGGGTTCAGGGTTATCTCCAGGGAAACCAGCAGGCTGTCTCCTAAGAAGCCTCACAGGGTGACATTCTTTAGTTTAATGAATATTTCCAGGTCCAGGGTTTGTCTCCTGGACTTGCAGGCTCAGACACCAAATGTGCCATCACACCATGAGTAGACTGTTTTCTAAAAAGGACTTGCATAACCCAGGCTTGTAACACCCACTTGCTTAGAGCCAGTATAGGAGAGTGGTTGTGAGCTGAGACACTGAGGCCAGACTACCTAGATTCAAACTCCAATTCCACTACCTGCTGGCTGTGCCACCTTGGGCCAAGTACTGAACCTCTCTGGGCTATATTTCCTTGTGTGTAAAATGGAGATAGTAATAGTAACATCCTCAAAGATGGTCGTGATGACTAAATGAGTCAATACACGCAAAGTGCTCAAAACAAAGCTTGGCACATACTAAGCACTCAGTAAAGTTAAGCTATCATTTTTTAAAATTAAATCAGAAAAGGAATTTATTAATTTGTAATGACAAATATGTGTCCCATGGAAGTTATATTCATAAATCCAGCTAGCCTAGTCTGTGCTTGGTAAACATAGAGCAAGACCAAGTAGAGTTTGTTACAGGATTCAAATAATAAGAAGCAGTAGAGCATGATGGTTAAGAACTTGGGCTTTCAATCCTGGCTCCAGCATTTATTAACTGTGTAACCTTGGGCAACTTCTCTAACTTCTCTAAGCCTAAGTTCTTCCTCTATACAACAGGGATGATAGGATTTTCAACACAGGATTGTTGTTAAGATGAATGGAAAAAGTCTACATGGGGCTTCACACTGCGCCCAGCACACAGAAACCACTCAATCTATAATAGCTCTTGTTGTTAATATTCAGCCCTAGCCCACTCTTCACTTTGCTATACTTAACTACCTCTAGAAACAATCAGCCTCTCTTTCTCTCCTTTCCTTGTTTTATTTTCTTTAACAGCCAGATAGCATCTTCTAACATTATGATCCTTGTGCAAACTCATTTCTTCCATTTGGAGGGATCAACTGACAATCAATATAGAAATGATTTGGAAAGTTTAAAGTACTATACAACATTAACCACTAATGGTAATAATTTTTAAAAATGTACATGTACCCTAATTTGAAAAGAAACACGTAGTTAAGGGAAACATACTAGAGCCCAAAATAGAATATCTCGGATTCCCCATCCACAAATTAGGAACACTAATGACTTTTCTGTAGCGTGGCCTGAAATGTGAAATGAGGGGCGTAAATCTTCTTAAAAGGATGGGTTCTATAGAAATGGCAAACAGAATGTAATCCTCATGTGGGAGGGATACTGAGGCACATCACTTCTGGCAGCACAGAATCAAGGTGAGCAATGAAGCACAAAATGAAACCAGAATTGGCCCCTTGGATATTACCTTGTCTCTTACCATCCATTACAACTGTCAGCTCCTCAACTAAGGAGCGAGGACTGAAGCCCAAGTCTGGCAAGAGCCTCATTCTTATTTCCAATGTATCTGTACTGGGATCCATTAGAGATTTAGGACTGTGTTTTCTTCCATGCCTGTAAAAATATTGCATTTGGCAGTCATCTGCAAGAGATGAACAATGAACATCAAGGAAAACAAACCGACTCTCGAATTAGATTCTGTCTACAAAGGGTGCTCATAGAATATATGCCTCAGAGTCTTCAAAATCCAGAACACCTGGAATGTCTTAGGGAATCCTAACTAAGCAGGTAGACCTCAGAAGGCCTCATAGTTCCAACAGTTATGCATTTTAAGGACTAGAGCTCCTGTTGCCCTAGGAACACTCATGCTGGCTGATAACCAACATTCTACTACTGATCTTCTGGTATGATGGATGTTAAAATGCAAATTGCCACATGAAGACTGTTATGTTAAGATGCACAGACATTTGCAGCTTAATGTTAATAAGTGTCAGATCCTTTTGTGGGCATGAGTTAGCTTTTCAAGGAGGAAAAATACACATTGAATCAAAAAGTAGTGGACACCAGCCACTTTACAATTTTACCTAAGTCAGGTCTCAAGCTGTGGCTACTGATTCAGCTGATTGAAAAGGACCACTTCATAAAAGTGGAACCACTTCACTTATGAAAACCTTCTATTTTATCTCCAAGAGGAATGGCATTGCAGTTTTGAATGTGACCATCTGGACAGGAGAAAATTGAATACATCAATTTATCTGAAAATCATACTTGGAAGGAAAAAGAACTTCAGAGCAACTTTAGTGTTTCATCAAAATGAAAGAAATTGTTATCCCTCAGAACACTGAGTAGATAAAAGAAAATTAGAAAAACCTAGAAATCTCTATTTATTTCCTTAATTGAGGCAGAATTGTTTTCCACAACCCAAGAAAATGCAGGTGACAATGAAATATAGTCTGAGGTATACAAAGTAGTTCTTTGATCAGGGAAAACAAAAGAGAAGCTATTTAAGGAGCTGAGGTTTTACCAAAGGTGAGAGCAACTGGAAAGTATCTCTAGGTGCGGGGCTGGCTGTGTTCCTCTTTGGAACGGGGCTTGATCTGGGGGCAGCAGTATCGGGCTGCCCAGCACTTTTTTTGAGCACTGGCTGGCCCAGGCCTGGAAGGAGTCTTGGTGATAATAGAGCCACGGCATTAGAAAATAAAGATAAAACCTGAAGTTTTACCCACAAGACAGGGGAAACAGGGGCCTTGAGGACTCACATCTTGGGAGGCCACTTCTTAAGAAAACAAATATGACACAGAGTTCTTAGCAGCCCCAAGAGGCACAGAAGCTGCTTGAGTCTGTAGCTCCCTCAGTCAGGGGTGTCAGTGACTATTTACCAAAGCTAGAAGGGTCATCTGAGTTTTGCATGGGAAAGAAGACAAACACTCAGGGCACTCCCATTCCTAGCAGGAAGCAAAACAATCCCCCTTCCTCCTTATAGCAGACTGAGCCCTCAGAACCCAGATTAGGGCTCTATAATACAGGGCAAAGGGCAAGTTGAATTCCACCTCAGAACAACTGGCCAAAGAGCTACCCAAGGGTTGTCATTAAAATAAAATAAAGCCTCTCAGCTTGCACAATCAAATTTTAAGTGGACTTTTGATTTTCAAGATCGTAATTTGATTCCCTGAATTATATTCTATGTTTGGCACCTGCCATCTTGGGTGAAACTTCCCAAACCTGACCAATAACCAGAATCGCAGGGGAAAGGGGGCATGGCGAGTGGGGGAGGCTTGAAAGAAAGGCTCAAGAACTACTGAATCACCATCCCTAGGGTGGGACTTGGAAACGAGTGCATATGTCCCCAGAAGATTCACAACCACTGTGTTTATAATGGCTCCATTCCCCATAGTTCCAGAGCAAAAACAACCTAAATTTTCAACTAGAGAATGGATAAACAAATTTCAGCAGAACGAAATAACACATAGCAGTAAAAGAGAAAATAATCACTGACGCAATAATATGGATGAATTCTGAAAGCATTATATTGAGCAAAAGAAATCAGACTCAAAGCAGCACAAACTGAGTGAGTCCATCCTTAAGAAGCTCAAGTAAAGGCAAAATTAATCTATGGTGATAGAAATCAGAATGGGAGTAACTTTTGACTGTAAAGAGGTTTTAACTATAAAAAAAAAATGAAGGAACTTTTTGGGGTGATGAATGTATATAATTATTTATGTATGCAAAACATCCATCAAACTATATACTTCACATTAGTGCATTTTCCTATATATAAATTATTTATTTATTTGTTTGTTTTTATTTTTGGCTGTGTTGGGTCTTCGTTGCTGCACGCGGGCTTTCTCTAGTTGTGGCGAGTGGGGGCTACTCTTCGTTGCAGTGCGCGGGCTTCTCATTGCTGTGGCTTCTCTTGTTGCGGAGCATGGGCTCTAGGCGCACGGGCTTCAGTAGACGTGGCACTTGGGCTCAGTAATTGTGGCTTGCGGCCTCTAGAGCGCAGGCTCAGTAGTTGTGGTGCACGGGCTTAGTTGCTCCGTGGCATGTGGGATCTTCCCGGACCAGGGCTTGAACCCGTGTCCCCTGCATTGGCAGGCAGATTCTTAACCACTGTGCCACCAGGGAAGCCCTTTTTATTTATTTTTAAAGAAACTTTTTAAATAAGATAGGAACTACCTGTTTTTCAAAGGTTTGGTAAGTCATTTCTGCTACACTAAATATTTTGCTTAAAAAAAATGTTCAGCCCATACACACACGTACCAACTCATTCCCCACTCACTTACTGGTTATAGTGTTGAATGCTGAGTTACTCTTGGATAACTTGCATCTTAACAAAATAAACTATGCATTTTTAAATCTGTCAAATTCACTAAATTGTTTTATTGCCTTGTTTTCATAATGTTAAAATTCCTAACAGGTATTTTATTATTTCTTACCTGGGCTTGTAATAAAAACAAGTGTCAGTATGTAACCAAATGCAAGCCGGTTCCAATCAGGAAAGTCATAAACTCCCTTTTAATTCTATTGTGAATTATTGTATAAGATGTCATGTTTTAAGTTTTAGGAGTTACTTATTCAAATGTTTTAAAGTATAGCTTTTTTTTCTTTTATTGTGGTGTAGTTGTTTTACAATGTTGTGTTAGTTTCTACTGTATAGAGAAGTGGAGTTCCCGGTGCTATACAGCAGGTTCTCATTAGTTATCTATTTTATGCATATTAGTTAGTGTATATATGTCAATCCCAATTCTTTTAGTCTCCTAGAATCACTGCTAAAAATATTGAATGACCTGAAATTGTAAGTTGGTTGTACAACCAATCATCACAATGTTTCCATTTTATAATTATTAGGGCACTGCTGGTGTTTCTGAGGCTGCAGACTGGCCTCTGCTTATCCCATCAACTGCTCTTGTGTGTGTTCCAATTAGTGTAGACTCCTGTGTCTTCACTTCTCTCCTCCCTGCCATACCCACCTACCCCAGCAAGGAGAGCTCATCTGAGTTCCCACAAGCTTCCTACATGTTTCTCAATGAACTGGTTTCTGGACCAAATTTTCCTTCCCCTTCCTCTTTCTCTGCTACTCACTCCCATCAATGCTGTTTGGTTACAAATTTGAAGTGTTAAAAAAATAATAATAAAATGGCAATTACATAGTCTACAATAAATATTTTACTCCTCCCGATTGTTACCTGAGAAGTAGGCCAGCGGAAATATGCACTTTCCATCTGTAAGGGGTCCCTTATGCATATGTTGTAATTTAGTTTACATCTGGCTTTCAACTCATGCCTGCAATTCCAAATGAAACTCCTGAACAGATTAATGAGGGCTTTTATGAAATAAACAAGAAAGAAAATAACCTAGAAAATCTTCCAGCATCCAATAGAGTCCCCAAATATATAACTTTATTTCAGTGACAACTGTGGCCAAATATTAAATAGGGAATTTGAACACTGTTAAGTACTAAAGAGAAGGTGCTCTTATTTGTTAGAGCTGATGCTCATAGAACATATATGAATCTTCAAGTGTTCTCTTAGTTTCCTGAGACTCCTAGATTCACAAATCTGGAATTAAATGCAACTGGAGCTTGCTTGCATCTCTGGTTAAGTAAATTCCTAATTTACTTAATTCCCATGACTCTAAGAGGACAACTGTTCAAGGTGGGACCAAATGCCTGTGTAATTCCTACCAGCCAAAGCACCTGCAATTGAATTTTCAGACATGACTTTCAGAAGCAGAATGCCCAGGATAGTGGGGACACATCTAACTCTTCCATAATTTTAGATATAGGAGTAGTGGCAAGTAAAGAGTGAAAGAAAAAATGTGTGTACAACTGTCAGCCTATCAACTCTCAACAAATAAAAAGATTCTATTCATCTAAACTCTTGGTCTAATGACTGATAACTTGAACTGATGGTTCCTGCGCTTATCAAAATAGCATCTGTCAATCCTGGCAAGAAGATGTATTGTGTCTGTGTGTCCTCTCACAGTGCTAAAACTAATTATTAGGGTCTTAAAATCCTTTTGATGGATTAAGAGTTCCTGGTGAGTGCAGTTAAACAAACCATTAGGTTGAGAAAAAGTTTTTTCCACACTGCAATGATCCGCTAATGAGCTGGCTGCTGCCACATTAATCAATTAGGAACTTGAACAAGAGAAAATCTGAACTATTTTTTTCTTTGTTTTCTTTTCCTCTTTTCAAACTGAGATGATTTATATTTATAACAAAACACATAGATTTTTAAGGGTATACTTGATGAGTTTTGATACATGTATATATCCATGTAACCATAATGCTGGTTAAGGTATAAAATATTTCCATCACCACAAAAAGGTCCCTCATGCCCTCTCCAGTGAATCCCACCATGACCACCCGGAGGCAACCCTGGTTCTAATTTCTATTACCATAGATTAGTCTTGCTTGTTCTAGAGCTTCATGTAAATGGAATCAGACAGTATGTACTATTTCGTATCTGGCTTCTTTCACTCAATGTTTTCAAAGTTCATCCATGTCTGTATTTTATTGGTTATTACGTGAATATATCACAGTTTGTTTTTTCACCCTCTTGGTAATGGACATTTGGGTCGTTTCCAGTTTGAGGCTGTGATAAATAAGCTGCTCTGGACATATTTGTACAAGTGTTTTGGTAAACATATGTTTTATTTCTCCTAAGTAAATATCTAGAAGCAGACTTGCTGAGTCATAGGGTAGCTATAGGGTTTAACATTAAAAGAAATTGCTGAGCCTTTTTTTTTTCATATGAAAATTTCCACCTCCTCTAATTTCTTCCACTGATGTCCAGAGGCCAGCCCCCAACCACAGGCCCATTCTAAAGATAATGCATAACTGAAGATTTTTTGTTTCTTTATTGCTTTCTGCTCTGGCAAGTAACTTTGGTTGTCATTGGCAAGACCAGTTTTAAGAACTCAATCCCAACCACTGAAAGTAAAAAGAATGCGCAAAAGAAGAATTAGCTGCCCAGACCAGGCCTACAGAGGCTCTGCCAACAAGGGATGTTATGCTTTTTGTTACAAGGGCATCATTCCTGTGTTAGCCTCTGAGCTTAGGCAACTGGAAACTTTTTTTTTTTTTTTCATAATACCACTTGGTTTTAGCAGTGAAGTCGCTGCTAAAAGGGAGGGCATTATGCAAATTAATATTACAAGTAACTGCATGTTACTAAAGTAATCTTGGACAAGCCTTTCTCTTTACTTCTGCTTTGGAGACTTAGGGTTCCCCAAATCCTCTTGGGCAGTGTTCAATGCCTGGCATCAGCGTTAGGGGGAGAAAGCAGTTGTTCACATTAAGGCAGATCCAGTTTTGGCATGATTAGTAGCCATGCTCTTCACAGGATTAAGATTCATCCCTTTGATAATATGAAAAACAAGAAAACAAAAGGCACTGCTTGAAAATAATGATTTAGCACAGAACACATTTTGCTTTAGTCAAAAGTTTTTTTTTTTTTTTTCCTAAGGAAAAAGTGTGTGGGATTATCTCTTGAAAATGCCAGCATGGCTGTGAACACTGGGGAAATTAAAAGACTGAATAGAACGGATTTCTTAGGAAAATCAGTGTGGTATGCAGAGGGTTGCATGGTTTATTTATTAAGTTGTGTGCTAGGGGAGGATTATCTGCCTGAGAGTTATCTGTTACTTTGTGGCAGTGGTTGTTAAATAGAGAGGTTTTCTTGCATTGCACAAAGCCAAGTTCAAATGGAATCTAAAACTCAGTAACTTTGGCAGCTTTGGTTATGACATGGAAATCAGAAAATCAGAGGTATAAATACTGTCTCTACCACCATCCCTTGCCCAGAAAAAGGAACAGCTTTGAAGAACATTCTGTAGCCTTTTGACATAGCACCAGGTATTCTTTCTTAGAAACAGAGGTCAGCGGAATGTTAATGAAGGTGTCAGGCTGACAGTCAGTACATCCCCATTTACCACTGTGGCCAAAACCACTGTGGCCAAAAAGGACCAAGATAGAGATGCCTCTGTCATGTGAGGAAGAGATTCATAATCTGGAATACATGCTACAAAACAGAGAACAACCGGCAGGATTGTAAATATCAGTGCAGCTTCTAGCACAGTGGCTGGGTGTCTTAAGGTTACATGCTGCCAGCTAATAATACTATTCTTTATTAATAATGTTTTTTGTTTTTAAATTGAAAAGTGCTTTATAGTTATTAGTCAATTTTCAGAATATCCTGAAAATAAATAGGCTGAGTCAATCCTTTTATTCTGATTTTATCTGAGAAGGAGAAGACGACTAGGAGTAGAAAAGTCACAGAAAGAATGAAGACAAATATTGGTCCCCAAGAATGCCTCCGCCCACTTCTGACCAAATTTAGTACTTTTAACCAAAAATATTAGTCTCCACAAAGAGCCTATGAAATGCTCTGTGATAGCTCTTCAAAGTGACATTCTCCAATGAGTGTCCATGTTGAACAACAAAAATATGGAATATGGAACGTTAAAAATAGGATGGATTTTGTCCTATTCGGGTCCCCACAGTTACTCCTGCATATGCAGCATGATATCACTATTTCCCCCAAGGTAGCACTTGAAATTTGAGTGTCCTTGAAAGCAAACCTTTTGCCTCTTGGCAATAATCCAATTGGACCAGATATTTAATTAGAATTTCTTCCTAAATGCATGGGGTACTTGCTTTTAGAAAATACTTGCTAACTAAAGAAAAGTTTGCACTTTCCATCAGAGAGAGTGAATGACCTATTATTTCAAAGATGCAGCCTTTCTTCCACAGACACCACAGTGATTTGTTTTCTTTCAAGAATCATAGTTCCAACCTAGCACATTCTTACAAGTATTGTCATGACTGACAGACACTAGGAAGCACAAGTGTAACACGACTCATCCCATAACCAAATTCAGTATGAGGAGAGTGGATCTTAGAACTCAGCCAGGTGGTTTGGCTCCTGTGACATAACAGTTTTGTCATAAGGCAGTAAAACGCATCAGAATGGCTCTCTGATGAGACTTGACAAGAAGTGGCTCATCTCCACGATTCCCTGAGTGGTACTCTCAGTCACCTTGGGTCCTGGCTTCCATCACTTCTCAGTCATGGAATAGAAATCCTGCTTCCTCTGAGATGACCTTGTTTCTTGAAAGGAGTTCATCTGGCCAGACTCAGATCATCAGGCTTCCCCTGAAATCATATCTGATTCCTGATTTCCATGATAGACAGGAAACAACAGGTTCATTGGGTAAAAGAGATCTGATTATTTGCTAATCTTCCTGTTTCAAAAGTCTAAAGACAACATTTTGGCTTTCAACACACAAATCCAATAAAAAGCCAAAGCCAAGAGTAGTTCAGAACCATTTGTTTTAACACACTTTTACTTAAGTTCTGTCCAAATTTAGAGAACCACATTGATTTAGCTACTGTCATTCAGGACTCTCTGACAATCTGCTTTGACAAGGCTCCATCCTGTCTGGGGTGAACAATTTGTCCTGGATTTCCTGGGACTTTCCTAAATTTCGCACTCACTGAAAGTTCCACGTCCCCAAAACTCCCTTAGTCCTGGGAAAACTGGTATGGTTGGTCCCATTATTTTAATAGCCAACAGCCCAAAAACTCTTTTTGGCATCTCTTTAAAGATCTAACAAATCTTATTAAGATGAATCTCCTTTCAGTATCTTTCCTACAAGCTCATGCCATACTTCTAAATGATGGAGAGCAACAGGTATACCAGTTTCCTAGGGCTACCATAACAAATTACCACAAACTAGGTGTCTTAAAATGACAGGAATGTATTGTCTCACAGTTCTGGAGGAGGCCAGAAGTTTGAAATCTTCCCTCCAAAGGCTACAAGGAATAATCCTATCTTGTGTCTTCTAGCTTCTGGTGTTGGCCGGAAATCCTTGGTATTCCTTGGTTTATGGCAGCAGAACTCCAGTTTGTGCCTCTGTCTTCACATGATCATCTTTCCTGTGTGTCTCTGTCTCCTTGTGTCTCTCTTCTTCTAATAAGGAAATCAGTCATATTGGATTTAGGGCCAACCCTAATCCAGTCTGACCTCATTTTAACGTAATAATTACATCTGCAGAATGGATAAAGAAGATGTGGTCGTGGGAATGTAAATTGATACAGCCACTATGGAGAACAGTATGGAGGTTCCCTAAAAAACTAAAAATAGAACTACCATATGACCCAGCAATCCCACTACTGAGCATATACCCTGAGAAAACCATAATTCAAAAAGAGTCATGTACGACAATGTTCATTGCAGCACTGTTTACAGTAGCCAGGACATGGAAGCAACCTAAGTGTCCATTGACAGATGAATGGATAAAGAAGATGTGGCACATATATACAACGGAATATTACTCAGCCATAAAAAGAAATGAAATTGAGTTATTTGTAGTGAGGTGGATGGACCTAGAGTCTGTCATACAGAGTGGAGTAAGTCAGAAAGAGAAAAACAAATACCGTATGCTAACACACATATATATGGAATCTAAAAAAAAAAAAAAAAGGTTCTAATGAACCTAGGGGCAGGACAGGAATAAAGACACAGACGTAGAGAATGGACTTGAGGACATGGGGAGGGGGAAGGGTAAGCTGGGACGAAGTGAGAGAGTGGCATGGACATATGTACACTACCAAATGTAAAATAGATAGCTAGTGGGAAGCAGCCGCATAGTACAGGGAGATCAGCTTGGTGCTTTGTGTCCACCTAGAGGGGTGGGAGGGAGACGCAAGAGGGAGGGGATATGGGGATATATGTATATGTATAGCTGATTCACTTTGTTATACAGAAGAAACTAACACAACATTGTAAAGCAATTATATTCCAATAAAGATGTTAAAAAAAAGAAAAGAAAAGAAGATATGGTACATATATACAATAGAATACTACTCAGCCATAAAAAAGAATGAAATAAGGCCATTTGCAGCAACATGGATGGACCTAGAGGTTATTATAATAAGTGAAGCAACTCAGAAAGAGAAAGACAAATACTATATGATATCACTTATGTGTCGAATCTAAAATATGACACAAATGAATTTATCTATGAAACAGAAACAGACTTGCAGATATAGAGAACAGACTTGTGGTTTCCAAGAGGGAGGGGGAGTGGGGGAAGGATGGATTGGAAGTTTGGGAGTAGCAGATGCAACTATCATATATTGAATGGATAAACAACAAGGTCCTACTGTATACCACAGGAAACTATATTCAATATCCTTTAATAAACCATAATGGAAAAAGAATATATATATATATGTGTGTGTATATATATATATATATATATATATATATAAAACTGAATCACTTTGCTGTATAGCAGAAATTAACACAACATTGTAAATCTACTTCAATGAAATATATATATATAATATATATGTATATATATATAAACTAACTACATCTGTAAAGACCCTATTTCCAAATAAGATCATATTCACAAATACCAGGAATTAGGACTTCCACAAATCTTTTGGGGGAACATAATTTAATCCATAACAGCAGGTCATCCCATCTTCATGATTCCAGTGGTTCTCAACTCTGAACACATTAGAACCACTTGGGGGAATGTTAAACATGCAGATACACACACACACACACACACACACACACACACACACACTCGAATGCCCCTTCCACTTTCTCCATCACGATAAATTAAATTTGAATATCTGGGGGAAGCCTGGGCATTAGTACAGTTTAAAGTTCCCCAGGGAATTCTCGTATGCATCCACCGTCCATAACCCTTCACAGCCTTGAAGAATATGTGTAGCTAAAGATAAGAACTACTAAAATGGCTTTAAGTATGACCTCCTTTCTCCAAAATGTGTCCCTTCCAAACCAGCCTAAACTAATTTTAAGAGGTAACTCAAATTCTTATGTTTCCCTCAGTAAATTCTGAACCGACAGTAAAAATGTACATTTTAATAATACCAAGAAAGCTCCCAACAATTTATCTCACCCAAGAGAAAAAGTATCTGGCAATTTAATCTCCCAAAGTCAACATTTTTAATGTAAATTTAATCTAGATATACATTTGACTCTTTTTACTGACCAGAAACTTTTCTTAGAGCAAAAGATTTCCATACTGTTCATTCCAGAGATACTAATAAATATTTCTAACCCGAGAAAATTGTGACCTTTCCAAGGTGAGGGTCAACCAAGAACACAAAATTTTTCACAATAAATGATTTTGGGGGAAAAAATTCTTGGTTTCAGGTATATGGGATTTTTTTTCTTCTGTACTTTCTCATTGCTTTGTGTTTTTTTCCTCTCTGTTTAAACAAACTGGAGTTAGGAAGCCATCTCTTGCTATTTGTTTTCCCACTCTTACCACCAGATTTTTTGGGTTTTTTTAATTTACACTTCCAAGAAATAGCATTTTCTGAAGAATACTCATGCAGAGATGACCAGCAGGGAGGCTACTGAGATCCTATTGGATGCTGAACAAGTCAAGGGGACCATGGAGAAATGAAACGAGTGTTCTTAATGTAAGCAAGTCAAAGCTACTCCATCGTGCACTCACCTTACTTCCTTTCTCTGGGCTCTGAACACTCATATGTCCGCAGTACATTCATCAAGGCACTTTTCTTTCCTGCCAGATCTGTAAGGGGAAAGATTCACTTCTTCTCAAGGTGTCAAGCTTCATTGTTATTGATGACTATAAGCCTGCAATTACTTGATGAAGCTAATGGGTAAAAGCACTCAAAAGGCTATGTTTTGTGGTTCCATTGTCATAATGCATGTAAAACAAACCAGACCCAACACAGCCTGACAAGATTTCAGCCTATTATTATTGGGGGCTTATTTAAATTACAGGTTTGATTAAATTTACAATTTAGCTATTGCACTTAGCATGCTTTCCTTTTCTTTCAACACTAACCCCAAGAGAGACATTTACAAAATTCCTACCTCCAAGCTGTCAGATGAGAAAAATGTCAAGTGGCATGGGTGGCCAGAGGGAGGGGTTGGAAGTGTACTTAGAATAGTAAACAAATACGAATGGAATTTCACAGCTAACTACTTTTTACTGCTTTGCCAGTGGATACAGCATACATATTCATCCTTGTTTTAACTCTCCTGTTAATCCTGCCATAGCATTGGGGAAAGAGTGGTGTTAAAAAAACAGTCCCCATATCATCCCTCCTCCCTTTCTTATCCCTTCTTGATCAGATAAGCTCTTAACAAAGCATGATGCTATCGCATTAAATTTTAATGTTTCAGTTCCGGAGTAAGGATACCACTTCAGATGTCTTCTTTTGGAAAAGAGCAGTACCACCTTGAGAGGTCAGCAACATATAAATACTCCTAAGACAAGTTAATTATGTTTTACACCATTCAAAGTGGGCTCCATAAAGTGAAAACTAATGTCACACACACACAAATATTTTATTGCAACAAATGTGAAGCCATCTTGCAAGAAAAATTAACTCTAACATAAGTGTAGTGCATAGTGAATTTGTTTATTCATCTATTCACACAATTGTCACTGAGCACTGACCCTGGGCCAAACACTGTGCTGAGTGCTGGGGACGCATAGGCACAGCCTCAGCGATGAGCAGGGAAGACGAGCATGCACCTGATCATTACAAGAGACTCTGTTAAGTTCTGTAAGAAGACTGTGTACTTTGCTCAAAAAACCCAGAGAAAAGAGACACTGTATCTCTGCCTGGTTGGGAGCTGGCAGGGAGGTTATAAAAGACTTGAAACAGGAGATGATTTTGATATGGATATGTAAGAATGAACTATTTACAAAATTAATCAGCCAGGGAAGGACAGTCCAAGGAACAGCACATGCAAAAGCACGGGGCCAGAAAAGGTGTAGCCGCACTGAGCGGCTACAGAACGTCTAGAGATAGGTAGGAAATGAAGCAAGAGGTGGCGCAGGTAGAATCATGAAGAAGTTTATGTGTCAAGCAAAGCAGTCTGAGCTTCTTCTTCTGAGCCAAAGGGCATAATCTGGTGGCTCCCAGACATATTTAATTGATCCACACACTGTTTGTTTTTTAAAACATTGAGATAATATTTAAAATTGAGGAATTTCTCCCTCCCCCCAAAAAATCTGATATCTGGAGGTTTTTTTTAATATAGAACTGCTGGTGACAGTAGGCCTGTATACCCACATGGACTTAATCAGCTGGATATGAGTAGCAGTCAGCTTCCCCACACAGAGCACTCACTTTTCAGTTTGCCGCAGTCCCTGAAATTCCCTACGGTCTTTCCAAGACCAAGATGAGTCTCAGCTGCCCTTTATCATTGAACCTGACCTTGTTTTTCATGTAGTTGAGAGAAATGTTTCTCTGAACCCCTGTGTCTATCACAGACAGAAGAACAGGAGATAGGGGGGAGACACATGATGGTCTGCTTTGTTCATTCATGTTACCTGCCTGGCTTCCAAAGGCTACAAACTTAGATATGTAACCCCTTCTCTAGACAGAGAGAATCAAGGTAATAATAAGATGGCATAATAATAATTTGTAATATTAGTTATAATAATAAGCTGTCAGGCTTAGAAGGGCTTTGGAGTATTAGTAACTGTTATTTGACTAGAGGACTCAGGATACCTGAATCCTGTTTTGGATTCTCTTCCCTGGGATGTTCGTGATGGAGATAAACTCCCATGAGACAAGAGAAAATGGGAAACATGACCCATTTGATTAGTATGGGCTGGACTTGTGCTCCTCATTCCACTGCAGAGATTTTTATTAAACTGGGCTAAAGCACACAGTTTCGGCTTAACACAGGGCAGGCCTTTCCAGGTCTCTTCCAGAAAGGGAGGGACCAAGTGACACTGACAGCCCTACAGAGCCTTCAGAGGAAGAGAAACAGTAAGGTGGCTACGCCCAAACAGGGAAGGCAGCCTCCTGCGCAGCTCACCAGCTGGGACAGGACACAGGACCAAGGAGCATATTGGCAGGCATAGTCCTACCTATTAATAATGTGAGCCAGTCCATGTCCAGGAATTTGAGTGTTCCTCTGCCAGATCCTTCAGAAAGGCTACCCTGGTTATAGTAAACAGGATGGCTTGGGAAGGGGGAAATTGGTGACAAGAACATCAGTGAGTAGGCAAACGTGACTGTCTATGCAAGAAATGACACCCAGCATCAAGGTGGGATGGAAATAATTTGTGTTTAACAAATGATATAAATACAACAGTGGGACACCTAAACCCAGTGCCATCTCCCCAGTACACCTCCTCTGCAGTGTCTGGGTTACCTCAGCTCAGCCAGTGCCCCAGGCTACGTAAAACAGAAAAGCTAACCAGGCAGGGTGAAAATGGTTCCCTGGAGGGGTATCAGTCCTTAGTGAAACCAGACTTGGCAGAGGTCTCGGGAAGCCCACCAGGAAGTGAGACCCTGGACAGGACACACACACTGCTGTTGGTGAAAGTTCTGTGCTGCCTCTTGGTCATGACAGGGAGGAGAAGCAGGCCCACCTCTGGGAGCTGACTGCACACCACACAAAGAATCAGTTAACAGAGGCCAGACTGCACGTGCCCCCAGAAGAAGGGGAGATTCCAGTCAAACACTATGAGCAAATCGAGTTAGAATCTGGCACAATTTCCCTGAAACATGTGGCCAGAGGAGAACAAATACAACTGTCCCAGGGCCATTTGTGAATAACCGTGACAAGACTCTAAGTACCCAAACCTCCATCCCCGTAAGGCGAGTGCTCAGCCATCGGTAGCAGAAAAGCCCGCTTTTTGGTGGCTTAAACAGAGAGGGTTTATTTGCCTCCCATCACAGGAAGTCCAGCGCGGGCAGTACAGGGCCAATTCGGCAGCTGGACCAAGCTGCCAGGGATGCCTGCTCTCTGTTTTCCCTCCTCTGCCCTCCGCTCCTTGGCTTTATCTTCATGCTTGTCACTTCCTGGCTGCCAGCAAGAGCATCTGGCTCCCACAGCATTCTGAGCCTCAGGTTCACATTCAAAGCAGGAAGCAGTCTACAGAGAGGAGGCAGAATGAAGCAGTTTCTCAAAAACAAGCCGAGACAAAAGGAGGCACCTCCAGCACAGGCTCTCATCCTCCCAGATCTACTAAGTATTCAGCAACTAAATTCCTATCCATGCATTCCAGACAACAGCCAGTATCCTTATAATAAATGTGGCTCATTTTCTTTTGTCTTGTTTATACTAGTTCATTTCTGTTACTTGCCAAAGGAAAAAAAAATCCAATCAAATGCATTCACGAGGTCAGATTCACCAGTTACATCATACAGAGACCTCAGAGTTTGTGTGGCCTTTCAACTTCATGTTGGAGGTCCGTTTCTAAACATTATGGTTAGTGGCTTATACAATCATAACTGGAATGACAGCCACTATTTATCAAGCACATGCTACATTCCAGGCACTGTCTGGGGCATTCTACACGCATTCTTGTCGCCCTCACATCCTGACAAGCAAATGTCCTTGTACATAAGGGTACTGATTCTCAGAGAAGTAACTTTCCTGAGACTGTTCAGCTAGTAATGATCCAAAGACAGATCCATCTGACTCCAGAGCTCAGTCCACTCTGCTATGGTTTTTTGAAGTGTGATCTGAGGGTCATCTGTATTAAATTCACATTGGGTATTGCCAAATATTCAAATTCCTGAGTCCTTTTTAAACAGACTGATTTAGACTCTCTGGGGTTGGGACTGGAGGCTAGAGTTCAGGAATCTGCAGTTTAAACAAGTTTCTTGGCTGATTCTTCTCCAGGCTGTTGATTCGAAACCATGGGAGCTTCCCGGTGAAATCTGGAACTGGTCCCTATATACAGAGGGCAAGGAGAGACCGTGGAAAGAGGCAGGCCTCTCCAGATTGGTAGGTGGCATGTTTAATAAGCAAGGGAACTTACATGCAAGGTGCCACAAGACAAGTAGATCTCTGTACCTGCCTGCCAGAGTCTTTCTTTTTCTCTCCTTTTTTTTTAATTGAAATGTAGTTGATGTAAAATATTATATGAGTTACAGGTATACAGTATAGTGATTCACAATTTTTAAAGGTTCTACTCTAGTTATAGTGATTATAAAATACTAGCTATATTCTCCATGTTGTACAGTATATCCTTGTGGCTTATTTTATACCTAGTAGTTTGTACCTCTTGATCCCCTACCTCTTGCCCCTCCCCGCTTCCCTTTCACCACTGGTAACCACTAGTTTGTTCTCTGTATCTGTGAGTCTGCTTCTTTTTTGTTATATTCACTAGTTTGTTGTATTTTTTAGATTCTACATGTAAGTGATATCATATAGTATTTGTCTTTCTCTAACTTATTTCACTTAGCATAATGCCCTCCAAGTCCATCCATGTTGCTGCAAATAGCAAAATTTTATTCTTTTTTATGGCTGAGTAGTATTCCATTGTATATATATATAAACCACATCTTCTTTATCCATTCATCTGTTGATGGACACTTAGGTTGCTTCCATATCTTGGCTATTGTAAAGAATGCTACTATAAATATTGGGGTGCATTTATCTTTTTGAATTGGTGTTTTTGTTTCTTTCTGATATATACCCAGGAGTGGAATTGCTGGGTCATATGGTAGTTCTATGTTTAGTGTTTTGAGAAACCTCCATACTGTTTTCCACAGTGCTGCACCAATTTACATTCCCACCAACAGTGTACTAGGGTTCCCTTTTCTCCACATCCTCACTAACATTTGTTATTTATGTTCTTTTTGATGATAGCCATTCTAACAGGTGTGAGGTGATATCTCATTGTGGTTTTGATTGGCATTTCCCTGATGATTAGTGATGTTGAGCATCTTTTCATGTGCCCGTTGGCCACCTGCATTTCCTTTTTGGAAAAATGTCTATTCAGTTCTTCTGCCCATTTTTTAATTGGGTGTTTGTTTTTTTGATGTTGAGTTGTATAAGCTGTGTATATATGTTGGATATTAATCCCTTACCAGTCATATTATTTGCAAATATTTTCTCCCATTCAGTAGGTTGTCTTTTCATTTTGTCAATGGTTTCCTTTGCTTTGTGAAAGCTTTTCAGTTTAATTAGGTCCCATTTATTTATTTTTGCTTTTATTTCCTTTGCTTTAGGAGACGCAATCTTAAAGGTATATATAAAGGCCTTAGGTGGGTTCAGTCACGTGTATCATCCAGGTGGTCTCAACATCACATTGCTCTCTGAAGGCTGCATGCTTGAAATGACTTCAGCTATGCAAATGGTGGGCAGAACATACAGTCCAAGGAGGAAGGTGTGAGGAGCCTCCAACTGGCTGGGTCCAGCTCGCAGGTCCACAGGCAGTCACGCCCTCCTGACAGAGGACCAACATATGCTAGAGCCTAGAAGGCACAGCTTCTCCTCTTGGAGGCTGTCCTGTGGTTAGTGTGGTTAGCTCTCCTGTGGCTAATGCCTGCTGGCGGTTTTCACTGGAGTCAGTAGTAGTGTAAGAACAAACAAAATTTTTTAATAAGAGGCTTAATTCTTCCTGTAGAAAATAATAGAAGAGAATTCTCCTCCCTCATTTTTCTCAGAGCATTCACTTTAGAAAACTTATAATTGTTAAGTACTTTCTCCTTCTGTGATGCATATAAATCCTTTTGAAAACTAGATAGGACATTTGTCAGCTCTAGGACCCAGGAATGTCTTTCTCAGAGGACCTGGGAGTCATCTCTTTGAAAGGTAAGTGTCTAGGAAGGTAGCACCCTTCCCTCCCAGTTTCTGTGGGAAGGTCAGATGGGAAGGTCGGAGCCTAACCTCAGTGGGAGACCTTCTCCAATTTGCAAAGCTACTTCCTGTCATAAAGACATGAGGTTTGTTTTCCTCTGGATCAAGCCAACAAGCTAACACAGATGGTCGCCCCAATTACCAGATAAAGTTAAGATGAACGATTTGTGACAACTGGCTCCATCGAGTCCTCTTCCTTGAGGACTAGCTATTGTTTATCCTGGAACATGTATGGAGTGGGTAGTATCTACTTGGTTATGTTAAGGGAGTGAAATTCCTTCCTGTCTTTGCAGTCTCTTAGTGGACTACCTGTAATACACATCACATCCTGGTTTAATGTTTATTCAATAATAAAACTGTTTTCTTTCTCTACTACTTTTGTGGAGAGGTTTTCTGGGTTGGGAGAAGATTAGGTTTTTAATTATATTGCCCCAACAGTAGCAACATTCCTCCTTTGCAAGATGAAAGAAAAAACATTTTATGATTCTTTCTATATCAGCTTGGTAGAAAATATTGCTGAGAAAATGGTATTATCCATGGCCATATCAAGGGTAAAGATAACAACCTAAAACACAAGAGACATGTATCACAAGCGTCAACTCATACTTGCTGCATGTTTGCCCTTACATTGGAGATAAATCCCCCCAAAAAAGATCACCTCAATTTCTTCATCTGTGAACTGGGATGCCATAACGACAAGACCACACAGCAGCTGAAGGCACTTCCCCACAGAAGGTTCCTGTGAAAGTGATTATCCATGAAAATATCAGGTTAAAATGATTCTGGAAACCACGCTTGTAAAAGCTCATTTCAGGAAATAACATGCAATAGAAATAAGATAATAGAGTCTAGAAAGGTTAAAACTGACAATTTCCACCCACAACGTCCTTTCCCACAAAGCCCATGAGGCAGACTTTCCTGTGAACGCTGAACAGGCCTTTACTCCGGGCATAATCAGCTCATGCAGCAGGTCACGGCTGACAAACCTACCCCACAGGGACCTGAGGGACGCTGAGTCAGGGACACAAAGGTTCCTGAGGGAAATTAGTCAGTTCCATAAAGGATGGAAACACCTATTTTTTCTGGAATTATTGAAAGAGGATTTCTTCTTTCTGCCATTCTAGGGTTTTCTCCTGCAAGGCAGATAAGAAAAAACTTAGCTGAAGGAATTGAAAGAAATGAGAATCAACAAGATACTAGGTTTTTTGTTTGGGGTTTTGTTTTTGTCTTTTTTGCCTTTCGGTCATTTTGTTTCAATTATTCTCCTCACCGTAAGTTAAAAACAAACATATAAGCATATCATGAAGGAAGGAAGGAAACAGCATCAAGCACATTTTTCATTTAAAACTACCTGCAGCCAAAAGCAATGCCTAAGTTCCATGTTTCTTAATGTTTTCCATTAAATGTATGAAAGACCTAACAATAATCAAACCTTCTTTACTAAAAATCCGGAGTTTGCGTTTTCACACACTTGTGGGTTGGTTAAAGCATAAATGCTGAAAGAAACCTTCACCTATGCTTTTAAACACAGGAACAGACCACTTGGCTGGGGAATTCTCCCAAATCCTTCGCTCATTTCTAATAGAACACTGTAGGGTCTGGGTCTTTGTCATCGAGGGTAAGGCTGACAGCTCACCTTTTAGATTTCAATTTAGATGAATATGCTTCTGTCCTGAGGGGAAGTGTCCAGCCCCATGGGAGAAATTACCATGAAAGGGGTCAAGATTAACAGTCCTTCCTAGGTCATGAGAAGGTTTTTCTCATACTGAATGCATGGCCCACCTCCACTCTGGAAAGGTAATGCAAATGCCAATTTAAGCTTTTATAACTGTCAAACAGCCAACCATGAGCAGCACACAGCAGATGGCAGCTCTCGCCTGCACTGATGCAAGTGTGGTCCTGGTGAAGAGATGCCCCTTGGAAGCACATGTTGACAAATTGTGTCTTCAGTATCCCTTGCCTGTCGTACACCCACCTCCTCACAACTACCTCCAACCTCCAGTCCCTGAAATAGGATGACAAACCAGCTGGTCATAATTCTAATTTACTGCTACCGGGGGAGGGAACATTCTAGGACAAGAGAACATTAACATAAGACAAGGCTGAAATAAAAAGTCAACGTGTGGACACTCTACTTACCTGCTACCAATGATGAAACCTGTGTTTCCTCTCTGCTGGGTAGAGCTGTGATACTAACTTTAAATTCTCTCATCAGGCGTTACCTCTGGATCTCTAATGTTTAGAGTTTGGAGCTTTGTTTTGCTTTTCATTTTAAACACAAAGAGCATCTGTTGGCTGAAATAATCGTCTATTACTGACACCCCAGTTTCCCGTCTATTTTCAGCCCAAAAAGGTATATGTGACTGTGACAGGCAGAAAGGCTCTGCTGTTTGCTCTGCAGCCATCAAAGGGTTTTGGAACCGAGCTTAGAGGGAGGTTGGGGAATGAGGTAAGCAGGCTGGTCTCCACATAGAAGTGAATTGGAGGAGGTAGTGCCCCTGAAGACTGGAACTATAACATGAGAACGTTTCCCCACTTACGAGGTGGGTGTTCCTGGTTCCTGCTGTGCTCTGGATCACAGTGGGAATAAAGTTGAAAAGGGTTGTGCTCTGAAGTGCTTCCGGACGGCCCATTCCCCGTGGCTCCCAATGACAAAAATGAAGGGGAAAATGAGCTGCAGGGCACACGTGGTTAGCTGCCTAAACAATATCTATTTCTCCTTCTGGTTAGTGAAACCTTAATTTTGATTGGGATGAAAATATGGCCCCATCCCAGGGAATGAATTTTGATTGTGTAAATCAGTCATGACCACCCACTGCCCGCTTTCCCAGACATTCTTACACTGAGGGGTAGCCTTGTGACCCAGTCCTGGTAATGACCTGTCAGGGGAAGTCAGGCAGGGGCCTTTGGGGAAAGTTTCACTTTCCTAATAAGTGAGAGAGATGTGTTTGGCACTATCCTTTTCTCCCCTTTTTCCTTCCTGCCTTGAACACAGATATGATGCCATGAGTCCAGACATTTTGCTACCAAAAAAAAAAGGCCAAGAGAATCTTAGAGATGCCAGCTCTAACAACATTGAGTCACTAAGCGAATAATGCCAGCTTGTTACCTGGGGAAAGTGAGCCTGTAGTCGGGGTTTCTGTTGTTCACAGTAGAAATCGTTCCTGAGTTAAAATATCTGCTCCCCTTCTATGGCTTTGAGAACGGGGAGGTTTCTCTTGAGGAATACCAATCCTTAAACTGTCTTTTGGTTTATCTGGGACTCCCTTTATAATCCATTATTTGTCAGTTTTAAGGATTCGTATTTACATCAGGTCCACAAGAACCTGTTCTTGCGAAGGACCAACCCATAAAGAGATGACAGTGGTGTTTTTCCCTCACAGCTCAAGACAAAGGAAATTAGGTTGGTCCACCTGCCTGGCCCCACCCTGGTCACACACAAAAAAGTGGTTTTCACAGCCAGTTAACAACATGATGGCTCAGGTACAGAAGGAAAAAGTTATTCTCCATAAAAACAAAGATTCATAGAGCTGCCAATAAGGAGAAGGTGGATCTTAAAGTCATGGTGTCACAATAGGAAAGTTTGCGCAAGAGTGGTCTCTCATAGAGGGAAGAAAATTTGCCTAACTAAATGAAAGGCTGATATCTTTCAACAATTGATGAAGTTGAGGAAAGATGGTTAGCCCTCCAGGACCCAATGATCATTCACAGGCAAACCAGCTGCTCATCTAGTTATAGGCAGTTTTGCATCAACTATCAAGTGGCCACCCAAGTTCCACAGCCTCTTTAGGAGAGGTACCAGAAGAGTTAGATGTTGTGTGCTCTGAAAAACACTGCCAGCACATAGCAAGTGCTCAATAAATATTTGATCAACATATTTTCTCACTTTAAACAGAGAGAAAGCCCCTGCAAAGTGACACTGGCCGCATTCAAGCTTATACAGAAGAAATCAGCAGGTAGAAATGACAATTCACACAGACCATGGTGAGATGTCCTGGTTTCTGAGGAAAACCCCAGTGGAGGGCTAAAGGGGAGCCCACATACTCTGTAAATCCAAGTCTCCTGGGCTGAACGACTTATATCCCGGCATAGAGAACTTTCTTCTGAAAGCACCAAACCACTGCCAGTAATCGTCAGAGACTCCTCATAAGATCTAAGTGGATAAAATCATTCATATTAAAATAGAAAGTTTCCTTTAAAAAATAATTTGTATTCCTTTTTAAAAAAGAGAGAGAGATTGTGAATTCCCCAAACTGATGACTGGGTTTGACGGGTCAGATAATAGGTCAGATTCTACCACTGGTGAAACTGACAACAACAAAAATAGCTAAGATCTATTGAATGCTTACTATGCACTGGCGTTTTGAATAGGTTAGTTCATTCAATCTTCAAATTGACCCTAGGAGGTTAATTAGTATTATTGTTCCTCTTTGTATAGTTAGGAAATAGAGACTTAGCAAGGTTAAAAAACTTCCTTAAGATCACACAGCTGTTAAGGGTTTGGGTTCAGATTCAGCCCAGACAGTCTAATTCCAGAGCCCACACTAACACTCCATAAAAATTATCCCTATTTTCCTATAAAATGCTAACTACTTCCTGCAGGTTAATGTATAGTTGGGCTCCGTGGCCAGGGAGTGCCACTGGACTGTGGTCTGTGTTCAGGACAGAGAAGGAACCTCACTAAGGGCCCAAGAAACAGTCTAATGAGAGGGCTGCTCAGGGCACCCCTGCTTTTTCTCTCTCTCTGTAACCTTCCTCTCTCCTCAATCTATACTCCATACCATCTAATAATGTTATTTAAGGAAGCACGTTCATTTTAGCACAGGTTTCCCTTGGCGTTTTTAGATTCTTTGGTATTTTTAGATTCATTAGGAACTCTTTTCTCTGCCTATGAGAGACCCACTTCCAAGAAGTAGCTCTCTGTCACCAAGTTACTACACAACCCAGATAGCAAGTCAATCGCAGCTGAAATTACCTTGTTTCCCAGTTTGCTTTCTTGTTTTTGTCTCCTCTCTCTAGAATGTTAAATTCTATGAGAGCAAGGCTCATTTCAGTCCTGGCCTAACATAGTACCTGACACACAATCGTTGTTTAACATTTATTTGGAGAATGAATGAATAAATGAACAAAAAAGCCACAGAAAACAAAGCAGTTGCATACTAGGTCTGCCACTTCAGGGTTGCACAGATAATTGACATTTTTTTTCTTCTTCATTATTGGTATCATCATCGAAACAGCTGTAGATTATTAATGTTGCTTATTAAGTGCCAACACTATGTGGCATTTTACATACATTATCTCATTTAATCTTCACAAGCCACATGGCAGACACTATTATTCCTGTTTTACAGATGAGGAAACTGAGGCTCAGAGAAATTAAGTTGTTTGCCAAAGGTTTCCAACTGCCCATGAGATAGAGCTTAAATTTCTTAACATGGTTTACAACTTCAACCTCATCTTTTTTCTTGGCTCAAACTCCAATCTGATGCTGCACTGTCTATCAGTTAGAAATGTGGTATCTAGTGGCTTAAACAGAATTTTATTTTTTTCACCTAATAAGTCTTGGTAGGAAATGCAGGGCTGCCACAATAACTCCATGATGTCAGCAAGAACCCAGGCTCCTTCTGTTTTTTCTCTTCACAGTATTCCAATATGTTGTGTTGTTACTTCATGGTCACAAATGGTAGATGTCCTTGTAAGCATCCTATCAGCATTCAAAGCAAGGAGGAGGAGGAAGGGCAAAAGTCTATGCCAGCCAAGTTTTCCTCCTTAATCCTGAAAACAAAAACTTTTCCAGATTCGCTTCAGCAAACTGTGCTAATATCTCATTGTCCAGAACTGTATCACATAGCCATCATTAGCTGCAAGAGAGGCCTCTATGATGGAAGGTGGGAAAGAAAAAAGATAGAAATGACTCTCGGGTCAGCCAACCAGCAATGTCTGCCACTCAACCATCCAGAGCTACTTTCAAATGCACAGTATGTCAGTGCTCACTCTTATTTCCAGATCCTTGCACCTGTTCTTCCTTCTCCTCTCTTCAGCTCAATGTAAATGTTTGCTCTCTTTGAAATGTTTCCTGACTTAGAAACTCCCACCACCAAGAGTGGGTAAGTGCCTTCCTATTAGCACCTTGGACTTAGCTGCCTTTTTTCTTGTCTGTATTCTCCACTGGACCAAACTCTTTGAAGGTGGTGCCACATCTTCATTGCTATATCCCTGGCATCCATCACAATGTCTGGCACAATAAACCTTTATTGAATGAATGAAGTGACAAAGCAAGGAATCAGGTCATTCCAATTCCAAAGTCCATGCTCTGTTCACTAGATAACATTGACTCCTAGGATTAAACAACCTTTCAAAAGTCCATTGAAAGCTCTCCAACCTACCCTCAGAGACACCATGGAGTTTTATTCTCATCATCATCATTATTAATATCACATTTCCCACGTGCTGTCTAATAGAAGACCCAGAAACACTCAGAGTCACCAAAAGTTGGGCAGGAGGAAAACAGAGCCTGAAAAACAGCCCAATGGAGTGCCTAGTCCCCAGTCCCCAAGAAAATTGAAAGCTGAATATAACGAATGAAAATACTTCAGAATTCAAGCAGGATGCTCTGGTCTACTTAATTGTAGCTTTAGCACTAACTGGCATTTGTTTTTCATTTTTCCATGTGCGTTTAGTAATTACTGACCATAGCTCATGTTCTGTGATTTTTTTTAAAAAAATTGAATTCCAAATGCATTGTGATGGCTCAGAGGTAATTGTTCATTTAGATGAAATATACACCTAACAACCAGAGCTTTCAGGAAGACAAGGCCCCTCAGAGGTGGCTGAGAAAATGTTATGCTTACCCTGTGCAGTGTTGTTAGAAAGAAGGAAATTTCTTGACATCTGCCGGCTAGACACCATCCCTCCATCCCTCTGGACCCAAGTGAGGGGTAAACCAGCAATACCACTGCTCCAGCCACAGCAGTGACAGAATTCATTACCTTCACCTGGGAGTACAGTCTGTTTTCTTTGGCTTTTTAATTTCATCGTGATAGGTCACTTCATCTGCTTTTTTTTTTAATACTTCCCCCACTCAACGCACATACCTCATACATGTTAAATGGGTCATCCACTTTTCCGTTTCAGCATATTGTTAACGAAATCTTAATAACTGTGGTGATTTTAAATATGTTCACAAATGTTTTGACATGCCTCCTTTCAAAAAGTGGAGCCTATTTCCCTTCCCTCTGAGTGTGGGCTACACTTAGAGACTCAATTCTGACAAACAGAATACAATGCAAATGATGGTGGATGACTGGACGGCCACGTCATAAAAGGCACTGCTATCTCCTCCTCCTCCTCCATCTTTTCTTCCTTCCTTCCTTCCTCTGCCCCCCTCCATCACTTACTCTGGGAGAAGTGTCCATGAGGACACTCAAGAAACTTTATGGAGAGACCCACAGAACAAGGAACTGAGGCCTCCTGTCAAGAGCCACGTACGTGAGCTTGGAAGCAGATCTTCCAGCCTCTGTCAAGTCTCAGATGACGGCAACCTTGTGAGGGACCTTGAGCCAGAATCACCCAGCTAAGCTGCTCACAAATTTCTGATCACAGAAACTGAGAAATTCAAAATGCTTGTTGTTTTAAGCCACTATTTTATTACATAGGAATAGATGACTAATACAGCTACATTAAAGAAATATTTTGTACAATTAATATATACCAATAGCTCATCCTCCTAATATGGTTTCCATTTTTGTATATTATCTTCCACATGGAAATGCTTTATATAATTGTTATCATAATGCAAATATAATTCTGACTTCTGCCATTTTCTCATGTTTTATCAGGAATATTTCCCTTATTAATATGTCTCACATAATAATATTTGAACATAATTTATTAAACCATTTCCATATATTGCACATTTCAGTGGTTTCCAGCTTTTTCTACTAGAGCTTTTATGGCAGTAAATATCTTTGAATATACAGCTTCTTGTTTCTCTTGGCTTATTTGGTTAGAATAAACTTTCTATATTTAAATTATGATAAAAAGATTATGAACATTTTTGTGGCTCTCATTACATATCATCATATTTACTTTTTCAAAGCGATATATCAATTTCTCAGCAATGAACAGGTGTATCAGCTATACTACAACAATAATTGTATTATAATCTTTTAAAGTTTTTCTAGGAGGTACAAAATTGCATCTCAAGTTTGCTTTCATTTGCATTTTTCATATCTAATGAGGTTGTATGGGTTTTTTGTATGTTTAATTACTATTTGTTTCCCCTCTTGTGAATTATCTCCTCCTGTATTTTGTGCTTATTCTAGTCTTAATGCATACTTTTTCTTATAAATTTGAAAGTAAAATTACAGATTAGAACCATTAACCTTTTGTAATCTTTGATTAAAATGTTTTTCCAGCCAGTTGTCCAGTTTTATTAGTTTGCTTTCTCATTTTACAAAAATCCATGATTTTTTACATTCAAATATATCAATACTTTTATGTTATTTCTTCTATTACTTTCTACTGCTGCAAAGCTAAGAGAGTTCACATTTTTCCTGATATGAACTGCTATTTTCTTCTAGTTTCTCTAGAACTTATGAAGAGGTGTTTTGTTTTGTTTTTTGTATTCTGTTTTTGTATTTACCTCAAATCCATATGGAGTTTTAGTGTATACTGTAAATATAGATTATTTTTTTGAAATTGTTTTTCAGCTTATTCATTTTTTTAATTAAAAATAGTTCACAGGGGCTTCCCTGGTGGCGCAGTGGTTGAGAATCTGCCTGCTAATGCAGGGAACACGGGTTCGAGCCCTGGTCTGGGAAGATCCCACATGCCGCGGAGCGGCTGGGCCCGTGAGCCACCATTACTGAGCCTGCGTGTCTGGAGCCTGTGCTCCGCAACGAGAGGCCGCGATAGTGAGAGGCCCGTGCACAGCAACGAAGAGTGGCCCCCACTTGCCACAACTAGAGAAAGCCCTCGCACAGAAACGAAGACCCAACACAGCCATAAATAAATTAATTAATTAAAAAAAAAATAGTTCAGTGTAGTTTGGCTTTAAATTTTTACAATATTTCTAGGGCTCACTGGAGATCACTGAGTGATCTCCACTGAGTGTGCCCCCCGCAAAAATGGCAAAGAGTGACAAACCTGGGACCTGTGGTAGATGATATTGATTGAAATTTCTTCGCTTTTTTCTTGATACCCACAGAAGAAATAAGTGCTTCCGGAGCACTGGGCTCCTCCCCAGCCCCAGGTGGTGAGTCATGATTGGCCCAAGACAATTATTTTCTTTTTCTGTGATTGTTTTAGGCTTGGGCTTGTCTTGCTGTGTTGGCCAATGATATGCAAGGGGAAATCAGGGGGCAGGCGGGAGCTCTGGAAATAGCTTTTTCTCACTGACAGAAAGAGAGCTTTCCATCAAAGTGGCCACCTGTATGTGATGCCTGGAACATGTCAGGCACCTGGTAATCATGAGAGGATAGGTCAGAGTACAAATACTAGAGATGGCGGAGCAGACAAATGGTAAGACTTGGGTTCTAGATGATGTTGGGCCACGGAATTAATCAACTCCAGAATTGTCTACCTAAGAACATGCTCTATGAGAGAATACATATTCCTACTTTTAAGCTTCTTTTAGATGTCTTTTCTGTTATTTTCAGCTGAAGGCATCCTAAATTTTAAAACCTCTTTGATATTTTCCTCCTTGCTCACTTATTTCTCTCATACCATTTAAAAATTGCACTTCAGGTTTAAGAACGTGATTCCTGAACTGTGAAAGTGTCAAAAGCCAGTGCATATCTAGGAAAGGGTACTCCGTGAACCTCCCTCTTGGCAGGAACCTCAGTCTTCACCGCACCAAGAGTTCGCATAACTGTTTCTCTCCCACATTCCAAATGCCTCTGTGCTCAGGGCTCTTTACCTTCTTTCTCAGATACAAGTACAAAACCCTAAGCACTTACAGCCTCCAATTCAAGAGGGTGAGTTACAATGAATGACAAGTGGCATTTGCTACTGCCCTTCAATGCAAATCTCTCAACATCTCTTTATCTCCAACAATACATTGAAAACTGAGCACCCTGACAAGATTTTATAGTAAGAGCCCTAAGCTGCCATGTTCTACAGATCCTGTCACAGATGAACAATGGGTGGCCCTGTTAACAACCATCTCAATTATTGCAAATACTCAAACAACCTGAAGCTAAATAAAAACTTAAAATAAATCAGATGGTCTATATAAGTGGTTTTCATAGATTCTATGAGCTCCATAGAACCCTAAGGGTTCTGCAGAAATACCTCAGATGAGGGTAGGAAGAATTGAACAAACAGAGCTTGGTTCTGGCCCCCTCTTCAAATGAAAAGCTCTGCTTTTTTAATCTGTATTACATACAGATTTGTCTTGTACAGAATATTCCATTTGAAGAAAAGTCTTCTTTTTTTATGTTCTGTTTAATTTATTTTTTAATTTAATTTTATTTATTTTTTATACAGCATGTTCTTATTTGTTATCTACTTTATACATAATAGTGTATATATGCCAATCCCAACCTCCCAATTTTTTTTAAGTTTTAAAATACTAGTAACACTCTTGATGTTTGGAGCCATCCAGATGTTTGCTGTCAGGCAAAAAAAAAACAAAAGCAAAACCAAAAAAAAACGATCAGATCATTAAGAGAAAGACAGGAAGAGACAGAATATACCATCTCTATCTTTTTGTTATTTTTATTTTTCTTCTTGTTATTTTCAGCCTAATGGCTTAATGGAGGATCAACATATAGGGGTATTTTCCATATGAGAACTGAAACAGATGAGGCTTTCAGTATTGGATCCCTGTTCTGTATCAGATCTTCTCGATGAATGTTAGAGGGGGTGGGCAGTAATGGGAAGAAGGTGAGTTCTCATTGTTCCATTATAATATGATAACCCAACAGCACAAATTACTGGCATAGCTGTAGCCATATTGGCATGCACAGTCTATTTCTATTGATTCCTGAACTTGAAGGGTCCATGACCTCATCCAAAGTATGCTTTTTAATAATTCACTTCATTTAAGGGCCCATTAAAATGTCAGAACTGTCATAAAGCTTGTAAACACTTAGTTACTTCTAATGTCTTCAAAATAATAATGCATTATTGATGAAATCTTGGTTTACAATCACTTTGCTCCCATTTGACAAAGCCAATATAGCACATGCTTTCTCTGTATCCCATCACACGTTCCTCCCTCTTCAGCTACAATGCTTTGTTCTTAGGTCTCCCATAGTTCTTCCAAAAAGAGCTTTTTGGAATACTTTCTTGTTCTAAGCTAGGAAAATTGACTTATGGGTTGATTCATTTCAAAGAAGAAACTAGCAAAATGGTTATAAAGTTGGCTGGATAAGCCACCAACCAGAGTATGCAAAAGTAAGAAGGGGCTAGACATTGAGAAGTCTATTGCTAGCTGAAACATTGGCTTCTTTGGATATATAAGGCTTTCTCCTGTAGAAATTTCTGGGAGGGTGTAATCACGAACCCTTGATTTCAGATACCTTTTCAGTGGAACATGAGCACAAAAAACAGTATGAATTTGAGTATGAATAAAACCAGGAAAAGGAAAATACATTCTCTAAACTATGGGGATTCTCCCTAAAAATAGTGTTGTCAAATAAAATGCAAGATGCCCAGTTAAACAACAAATAATTTTTAGTAAAAATATGTCCCAAATATTGCATGGGATATACTTATACAAAAAAATTATTTGTCATTTATCATTATTTGTCATTTATCTGAAATTCAAATTCAACTTGGCATCTTGTATTTTTATTTGCTAAATCTGGCAACCCTACCTTTTAAGGCAAATTTTAATGCTTTACCTAACATTAAAATGCTGGTGGTGCTAGCTCAATAGTTCCTAAACTTGGCTACACATTAGAATTATCTGTGTTTTCCTGAGCCCACTCTTTAGAGCAGTTAAATCAGAGTCCCTGGAGTGGGGCCCAGACATTCTTTCAAGCTTCCCAAGCATTCTAATGGGAAGCCAGGTTTCAGAACCACTATGCTAGGGGATTTTACTGATTCCAGTGTAAAATCTCAGAGAGGCATATCATCAGTGGTGTCTTGGGTCTCGTGGTAGGGAAATACATGTCTTTTTTAAAGCATATTCAACAATTTAATATAACTTTATATTTGAAAAATTAAACTTGCTTTTTATATTATAAACTACCCCCAAAATTAATAATAACAGAGTGATTTAGACCTGAAGAGCTAAGAGATAACAAAGTACAGGGCCCAGGACCTGGGGCAAGTCCTAGGTGAGCAGAGTGCCTGGGATGGAGAACAGGAGGCAAGCAGGATGTAAAGAATGCACAGGTGTCCCAGGTCAGAGGCTAGCACAGACCAGAGCTCAGGAAGGCAGACAGGAGTAGAAGCAAGGACAAGAATTTAGACAGAGTCACCAGCCAGGCAACAGACGATGTACAACTGACCAAGTAATCCTGCCGATTGCAGGTTTTGGGGAGTGGCTTCAATCCCAGCACCTGGACGACCCAGGATTCACAGCTGACACAGGGGTGAGCATTTGGCTAGGATGGGGTACAGAGTACAGAGAAGGGCAACTGGTGGTCTTTTATCTCAGTGCAGTGCCAGCTGACCTGCACCTGCTGTGATCTGAAATGAGTTTGACACTTAGAAGGCATAGCTTTTTGTCCTGTGTACTTTAAGCAAGTTGAGTGATGCCTCTCAACCTCAAAGTTCTTTTCTGAAAAACAGGGAGACCATAACCTTCTTCGCAGGCATGTGTGGGCAGCATTTTAAATCATAAGATATACACAAAAGAAGTGGAATGTGGCCTACAGGTGTCTTCACTGAAACCTGTCACTTTCCTAGTAACCATCTCTACTGCCATGCACCCCATGTCCTTCCACGTCCCAGGCTTCCCCTGCTCCTCCTTGAGATTCCTCATGCTGTCACTCATGTAGGTGGCTTGTTTAGAGGACAGTGGGCATCCAGTGCCTGTCCCAGCACCCTGCAGGGTGGATGCTCAATGATACTTGCTGCCTTAATCAGACCAAGAAATCTAAACGGGTGTTCCTCCCTCTAAAACACTTTTTGGTATTCCTAACACTGTATATTTTCATTTTCTCTTCAATTTACAACAGTTTAAGCCTTGTATTTATTAGCTGTGTGACTTTAGACAATAGATTTAACTTCTCAAAACCTCAGTGTACCCATCCTGTAAAAGGGGAGCATTAGTGGTATCTAGCTTAAAGGTTTGTTTTGAGAATTAATTCAGATTACGTATGAAAACCTTTACCCCAGGACCTGACACATTATATAAGTACTTCAAAAATATTTGCTATTACTAGAATGATCACCACTCACTTCAGCATTACCCCAGCAAGATTCTTGACTCAGACGTATGCATTCCATGCCCACCCCTAATCCAGGTACCCAGAGACAGGTTTGCCCTGAATGCTACAGCCCCACAGGAGAGGTCAGGCATTCTGAAGTCACCTATTGTTTCAGGAATCATGAAATCATAAATACCCCACAGCTCTCATTGACTACAAAATAATAAAAGTCAGGGCTTCCCTGGTGGCGCAGTGGTTGAGAATCTGCCTGCCAATGCAGGGGACACGGGTTCGAGCCCTGGTCTGGGAAGATCCCACATGCCGCGGAGCAACTGGGCCCGTGAGCCACAACTACTGAGCCTGAGCGTCTGGAGCCTCTGCTCTGCAACAAGAGAGGCCGCGATAGTGAGAGGCCCGCGCACCGCGATGAAGAGTGGCCCCCACTCGCCGCAACTGGAGAAAGCCCTCGCAGAGAAACGAAGACCCAACACAGCCAAAAATAAAAATAATAAATAAATAATAAATTTAAAAAATAATAATAATAATATTAAAAGTCATTCTGCGTTTGCTATATCCCCCTCCATCTTCACTTTCTGTCTTAGGTCTATCTTTTACTGAGATTTCCACTCTCCTACTAAAATAACATCATGTTTTTATGATCTTCCCTATACAAAAGACCTTAAACCATCCCATCCCACCCCCCAAAGGCATAAACTTAAACCTAAAGCCATATGGCACTGGAATTAAAGTCAGCATATTGTTGTGTTGTATAATTCACCATCAGTATAAATGATTTCTCAGTGATATTATGGTATTAACCCACTTTGCTGTGCAGTGATTCATTATAGTTCTAAGTATTCCTTTGCAGCCCAGACAGCTGTCTTTCAAATGGAGCTCAGCTGAATTTAGCCGTACAGACATGTTGGGTTGCCAGCACCATTCCGCAGCCCCACCAGCTGCCTCAAGAAAGCTGCCTACTTCAGACCATCCACAGGGCTTCTGGCTTTTAGCAAAGAATGCTGCAACTCCATATCCACATGATCCCATTATAATGTATGCAGGTAATCAGTTCTGTCCATCATTAAAGACACTGACTTTGTCACTCAAATTATACTAGAAAATTTTAAGTCAGGGGCCGTTCTAATTTGTTAATTTGCAAGTTTGAGGGTAGTGAATGGGATTCACAAGAGAGACTGTGGAATTTCCTTTAATTAATGAGAATATGTGAATTCTCTTTCCTTTCAAGCAGGGAGCTTAGTACTTAACATGCATGTCAACATATATTCAACAACTACCTAGACAACCTTTACGTATATATAAAACACATCACATATGTAAGCATGTGTGAACTAGCCTGGCACACACAGATGGGTGTTCTTCTGTTGAACATAAACAATTTTATGGAACATCAATATCAGACAAGGTCACTCTGTGGCCATGATGGGTGAAGACAAAAACAGGACAACTCCATGTGTGTGAACACGGATAAAACATGAACATTGTGCAACGCACAAAACACCAAAACATCCCCCATCCCAGGTAACAAGGGTGAGTGCTCCTTCTTTCCCAATCACACTTGGAGCCTCTCCTCTAGTCCGGTTAAGATACCCAATCAGAGAATGACCCCTATTTTCTGACAGCATCCAATCAGAGCAAAGCCCCGTTTCCTTAAAACCTCCCCTCACGTCATCAACACAAGCCCAAATCCTATAAAGTCCTTCCAAACATCCTCTCACTGAGATGCCGCACAGTTCAACAAGCAATAGATGAAGCTTGTTCCACTGCGTGTGTGTTCCTGCTGGTCTTTGGCTAGAGGATATCAACACCACAAAATATCAGTACTCATCCTTCCTGCCTTTTCAAATGTCATCTTCTCTTGGTGTATTTGAGGGAAAGAGGTTTATCTAGCGTCCACACCTGGGTCAATCCTGCTTCATAGACATTCTCTAGATCCTAACTAGCACTCTTAGTTCAACCTTAGGAGCTCTGAGACCATCATCTTTTGCCTTCTTTCTGAAGAATACTACAAACACAAGTCTGTGAGCAAAATAAGCATTTGTGTGAGGATTTGAAAGTATCGGAGCGCAGCATAGAACACATAACTTAAAACTGACTAATGTACATTCTCACCTCTCACCTCTTCCCCACTGCCACTCTCCTCCACCCCAATCACCCCTTAAAGAATTTTTATCTGTGTTCTCCTTGCTCCCTTACCTCCATGATACCAGCTTTTTTTTATGTGTTTGTCTGTTTTTCCATCCGTCTTGTCCTCTGTACCCCCAAACCTCAGCCTCCAGCAGTGTCTCCCATATTCCTCTCTTGTTTATTTACAGGGACCCCAAACCCTGGGCTCTCTTAACCATGGAAAGGGGTTAGGTTAGTGGCAGTGGTGGTGGTAACTTTATTACACATATCATTTTTCTCTCTTGAATGCCCTACCCTGAGCAGAGCATGTAGCAGATGGGATGGAGCTGGGGGAAGGGGTGCACAGAGGAATCACAATTTTTATGAAGCCATCCCGAGGAGGTGTTTAAGTTTTCAAAACAAAAGAAAAATATTCTTCCTGGGTGAAATTCTGCTCTAATTCTACTAGAGTTAGAATTAGAATTAGAATTCTTCTAATTCAAACTTTCTTGGTTGAGAAACTCAATGAGAAATACATTTACATGGCAACCCAATATATACACACATACAAACATGATAGACAGATCATAGGAAAAAAGAGAGAAAGAGATGTAGAGACACTGTATCCTCACTAAAATGCTCTCTGATATTTTCTTTTTTTTATTCTACTTCATTGTTTAATGAAAAACTTCTACTTGGCTGCAAGTTATGTTGATTGTTATGTTGATTTCATGACCCACTAACGGATCTCAAACTGTAATTTGAACACAATCTCCTAAAGCAACCAGCATTTAACTTGACAAAATTTTCTTCCCACCACAGGTATAGAGATAGGTCTTACACTGACACACACACATATGCCCACCTGACGCATCATCTGGCCCATGGAGTGGGTTCCTGAGCCAGAGGAGTAATTCAAGAGGGGAAAAAAAAGTAAATGAACTTCTCTTCACTCTAGGTACATAAGTAGCATGGAATCACTCGACTGTGGCAGCCAAAGGTGGAGCAAGTCAAGGACCAGATCAGAGGTCACTCAGAATGTGACTGCAGTGGCCTCTAGGGACAGAAGCAGAGAATCCAGTGACCCAAGAAGTATACAAGGTAGAAAGTGGAAGAATACAATTAAACAAAATGAAGAATAACAAGACCACAACCACAAATATGGCAGCTCAAGGGAGTCAGTGTCAACACAGAGGAGGAAAAGCAGTTGATGGAAAGTACAGAGGGAGGAATGACGCTAGGAACAGAGACCAGCTGGGGACAGAGGGGTAGAAGCTACACAAGTGAAGTGGTACTTACCCTGTTTCCAGAATCAGAAACTGTGGGTCCTATGGGAAGTGGATGCAGTTCTTACAAATATCAATGCACCTTTCAACTATCAGCAGCTCTTCTCTGAGCCAGAAAGTCCACTTGTGGACTTTGAAGACCCCTGATATTTTTGCAGGGTGAGACCTTTCTATGGAAGGCAAAACCAAATTATGATACATTAAGCCTGGCAAGCTTGATGACAATGATGTGATGATGATGGTGATAACACATTGGTTTTAGACAGAATTTGAGACATCCCATTTTGACTAGCTACTTTTCAGCACCTTTGCCCCAAGGATATACCTCTTCTCAAACAGGGGTTTGAGGTGTGCATTCATTACCTGTCTCTGAAGTTAAATTTATTTTCACTGATTTTTAAACTCAAGACAGCCTTGCTGGTATGTTTACACTGTAGTGTTTATTTTCAGAGGTAGAACTACAATAAATAGAAAATGTTTTCCCTTCAGTAGAAAGGGAAATATTACACTTACATATTTATAACTATGACCGGTTATTTTTTTAAAACATGAAGTCAAAAATACTACAATTATTATACATTGTTAGCAATAATTTTCTGAGTGTTTCTGGTATAAAGACTGAAAGTAATATTCATGACATGAACTATACCTCAAACTGAATATGGAATAAAAATAGATTTAAATAACCAGAGCGAACTGCATACCTAAGTAGTACATGCAAATTAGTTTAACTGTTTTATGTTAGAGTTACTGTGATGGGAAATCAACACAATAAAAGTAATAAAGCTACTATTTTTGAGTACCTATTTTATTCCAAGTACCATGATGGATATTTTACATGTGTTCTCTTATTTAATACAATAACCCCAGGAAGTAGGTTCTACTAACCCTATTTTGTAGATGAGGAAACCAAAGTGCAGAACAATTAAGTAATCTGCCCAAGGTCACAGAGCCGGTAAGTGGCCAAACAGGATTGAGACCTCTATTGCTTGGCACAAGTCTATACGTGTTTTGTGCTCTGACACTGTCTCCTCCATCTCAGGCTTTAGGGGGATGATATGCAGGTGCTTATTCTGGGTACAAGGTTTTGCCCAGTCAGATGCCATCATCTTAGAACCTGTCAGAGAATACAGAAGCAATGATTCTGGAGAGTTATGTTCTATTGCCAAGAAATAACCAGACTGTATACTCACTCATGTGGCATGTAAGCTGAACTCATGTGGGTTTCAGAGGGTTTCTTTTCAGAGAGCTGCATTCTCAGCAGGAGTCTTCTACACCGCTTAAGTATCTAGGGAGCCTGGTTCAGCCTGTGGGTTCAGATGGCTTTGGATGTTTTCACCAGCAGACTGCATGCTTCTTAGAGAACATAGTGGGTAGCACAGAATGGGCCACCCACTGAGGACACTTAATAAATGCTGATTATCTGCTTAGGGTCTGTCCGGGAGGAAGAAATTTTCCTCTACCCTTCTAGGTTCTTCTGGCTGGTCCAAGAATTAAATTGACATAAGACAGATTAAGAGGAGAAAATCAAACAAAAGTTTAATAACATTTATACATGGGAGAGACCCAGGAAAACAGAGTAACTCACCAAAATGGCTGAAAGCCTCACCTTAAATACCATCTTCAGCTAAAGACTAAAGAGGATGTTGGGGGTAGTGGTTTGGGACTTGAAGGGGTGGAAGGCAATTGACGTGGAGATGGAAAAGCAAGTGTTTGGTAAATAAATGTTTGCTGGGCCTTGCAGAGACAATGGGACACAGAGAGGAATTCTAACAAACAGACTTTGCTAGGTTCCTCCCAGTCTACACACCTAGTTCGTGCTGTAGTGACCTATAGTGATAGCTCCCTTTCTGGAACAGGTCTATCTACAGTACATTCTTTAGGCAGTCAGGGGGAAGGTCAAAGGTTCTTCCTGAATCTTTTGGGCCTTGATTGTTTTCAGCTAGAAATAATTGGCATGCCAAAATTGGCACCACACTTTGGGGTGTCAATTTTTGTTCCCCTACAGTTCCCTCCCAGCAGAACACTTCAGAAGGGTTGTGCCCTACAATGATTCACTCACTTTCCCCCTAATCCCTCATTCCCATAATTTCATTTTCCGAATCTCCCTTCCAGATTCCCTTAGAACTGAAAGCATCTCCCACTCTCTCCCCTAGAGGCACTTTCCAGCATTCAAACACACTTGTCCAAATGAGTGCATCAAGGTGACAAGTCTGAGCTTTATTGTGTTCTTCCTTCACAGGAGGGGACTGAGGAATGTCCTCCATCATATCCTGCATAAATTCCTCAGCAGCAACCAGGCATTCCTCGATAGGGAAGCAAACTGTATACCTAAAGTATTACACAGTTTGACCAAGAAGACACTTGGGATCACAAAGCTATTTGTGATACTGAACTTCAATTTTAATAGCTAGTAAATCATGTTCCTTGAATTTGGAAACTACATACATTTTTTAATGGGCATTGTCCTCTCTCAGAAGGAGCTATCTCTAGTTATTTTGCTATAATTATGGGATATGGGAACTACTCATGATTTCTTATACAAGTGGTAAGAGTATAAAATTTTAATGGGCGAGGAGGGGAGAAACAAAATGGAGACCAATCTTCTAAATTTAACATAAATGGAACAATAAAGAGTCATGAAGGGAATTTTGATGATACAATAACTTTTATTAGCTTGATATGCTAACTGAGAAAAGAAATAGCATGCATTTTTAAAGAGTGACTTTTAAGGAAGAATAATTTGTTTGCGTAAAATATGATTACTTACCCTCATAAATGTTTATTTGAATTTATTGCACTATAACCAAAGCCAAGTGCATCAGCCACAGCAGGGAAACCCAATTCTGAATTGCAAAACAAACCAAAGGTGTGACTGGGAGCACATAAGCATCCCATGCTGACTCGGAGAAATTTCAGCAGTTAAAATTCTGCTGATTTTCCAGGATAAGAGGCTCTAATGAGGCTGAATCCTTTAGAAACAAGAACAAAAATTCAACTCAGACTGGGGCCCACCTCTCCCAAAAAGAACAGCACCCAGAAGAGGCTGGTCAGCACCTTTCTCAGGTTCACCTGAGTTTCCAACCCGCCATCCACACTAGAATCTGTCAACTGGCAACCTGAGGCCAGTCCAGCAGCAGACACCATTTTTATAGGTTAGTATTTAAATAAGTTTAGAAGAATTTTTTTTTTTTTTTTTTTAGTTGAGAAGAATTAGAGCAAAGATTACGAGGGCTGTGCTCTCCAACTCATGAGTCTCCACCACTGCTGCTCTTCTTGGGTTCCTACCTTCATTCATTTACCTACCCATCCCCGTAGGCCTGGGACTTCTGACCTACACACTTGCCTTTCAAGGACTCATGAAATACTACTCTCTTTCTATCACCAAGCTGAACACTGGAAGCCCTTTAAGGACACCAGCTCACATTGTCTTCATCCAGAAGGAGAGAGTGCAGAAAGGACCTTGACAAATGCTTTGATACTAATTTTCTCATTTGAGGCTGCCCAAGGAACCACAGTAAGTCAGAGGTAGAGGGAGCCCCAAGACTTAGTCTCCCCATTTCCTAGTGCCCAGGCCTTCCAAAGATCCTAAAGCTACCTCTACTCGTAACCAACTGGATGCTCAATAAGCATTTACTGATGAAGGATGCAAGGAATGTCATGGAGGAAATGCAGGATAGGCAAGGTGCTAAGGGTCAGAATAGGACATCTTGAAATCATGCAATCCTGCAAAAAGAAAAATTGTTTTTATACTGTTGATTCTCCATAATTGGATAACTAATTTACTTGGTATCATCAAGGAAAATCTCTTTAATACTGTGATTTTTTGTTTTTAAATAAACAGGAAAGCGTGTCTTCTGATGTCACCTTGTTACTTCTAGTGTTTAACCTTGTCACACAGAAAACAATACAAAAGAGGGACAGGAAAAGGGATGGAAATAAAAAGGTAGAAATACTGAACCTCCCAATGTGCCAAGCACTGGGCTTGGTGAGTTATATGTGGTATGTCATGGGATCCTCACTTCTCCTCATTTTAGAAATCAGGAAGCAGGAGTCACAGAGGACCCTGGCCAAGGACACAGAGCAAGTAACAAGGTAGCTGCCCCACTTGATTTTTCAGAACTGCTGACCAATTACCATTTCAACTTCCTGCTTAATTTTTTCGGATTATATTGCATGGCTTAGGCTTTGGCTTTTAAGCCTGAAATAAAAACACAACGTATTTACTGTGACATTTTCATTTACATGGGCAATTTCCATTTCCCCTTCACATACCTAGTTAAGGCCTTAGTGGTCCACAGTTCACTGAGTAGCCACAATTTTAAATCTGATTTCCAAAGCTGTTTCTTTAGAATGCAGTTGCAGAAGACAGAAGGGGCAGATGTCAGTATTAATGCCACTGCATTGAGACAATTACTGGAAATGTAGCCTAATGGAGGATTTTTCTGAACTCTGCTGATGATGGTTTCAGTTCGCTTATTCCCTTTGACTATAGAGGAACCCAGTGTTAGTGAACAATTTCAGTTCCTCTCACGGAGACCTCTTCCCCCAGCTGTTCACTTCTCCATCGAGAGCACTACCAAATAGCTCGAATATAAGGGCTGATATCTGTATTCCTAGACACTGTGTTATGACTGCATCCGCCAAAGGAAATTGATTCTGTCTTTTTAAAAAATCATCATGAAAGTATCCTCACGGCATGAAACCTGAGAAAGCTAAACACCTCACACAGTGCCAAGAGGAGAGTTAACAAAAAACTTGCAAATATTTTATTTCCACATTATTTCCCTAAGCCCCCTTGTTGTCAAGACCTTTCTGGCCTTTAAGCCACAGGTAGCTTCTGGCGAAGCTTGAGACAGATGGCAATGTAGAGTTTCTGGCAACCGAGATAAATGTGTGTAATATCGAGCACCCACCTCGCAGCTTCAGAGGCTCACGACGCCGCAGCTCCTTCCCGAGGCCTCAGGAAGGGTTGCTCGCTAAAATCATTTTCTGGTTAACAAGAAATCTATGCAACATTTCATGCCAAGTATTTCAGAAGTCCCCCCTGAGGGATCCACACTCTGCATTTTAATTTAGTTCTACGTGTTTCGTTTTTTAATAGAATGAACTGTGCATAACAACACACTTCACGATATGAAATGAAAAGCCTTTGATACAGTTACCTTTGTTTGTATTCAAATCCACAAGGTTTTATAGAACTCCAGGAACTTGTTGGTGAACACAAATTTTCTAATAAAAGCTCTGTCCCAGAGTTGGCAGTGGTCTTCAAGAACCTGCACCCATTCCAGCGTCTGACCAAAGAGGGGTAAGATCCAGAGCACTTAGCGATTCTCCTACAGTCCCACAGCAGGCAGAGGAGCCACCTTCAAACATGTCTTCAGAAGGCCGTGCTTCATGTTTGGCAACTGATTCTCAGTGTCTGCCCTAAAGACCCTGAAGAAGTGAGAAGCACTGAAGATGTTGAGTGGTTCTAGGAGGCGGCCTCCTACCCCTCCTGCTCTCAGTGGGTAGGACTTGAAGGCACCAGCATCCTCTGGCTGACGGAGCCATTTCTCCAAGGACTTGGATGAGTTTGGCTAGTGGGTTTGGGCAAATGACACTTCTTGAGAGAAGGTTTTGCTGTTCGACCAGTCAGGAACATAATTTGCCTCTATCCACAAACCTAGGAAATTACAAAAGTCTGGCATTCAACTCAATTTCTTTTCCTTTGTGATGTTCATGAAGTCATCTACAATCAGAAAATCATTGCTATTTCTCCCCACTACATTACTCTAAAAGCTAAAGAGATTGCAAATGGGGCTGAAAAGACTCCAAACCTTCTTTCTGTTTTCTAGGTCCTAGTCATTCTTCAAGATCCAATCCCACTGAATCTTCACGAAGTCTTCCCCAGCCACGCACAGCCCACTGAATTACCATGGATGTTAGCTGCAGTATCATATACTGTTCAGGTCTCTTCCTAACCTGGTTTCTGTAAAAAACTGAGAGTTAAAACAAAGAATAAATATGGAGGCCAAAACATCAGCTTTATTATCAAGTGGTTTTGCTAGGACTAACCCCTAGATTTATTTAGGCAGACTTGCCCCAATCTCAGGCAGCCCTGGACCAGGGCAAGGGATAAATATGTACCCAGGTGAAAAACATACTTTGGGGATGGAGTGAATAAAAGGGAGAGAGAAGCCTGGATTGTGCTCAGGAAAATTTCTCCTCAAAAAAGCCAGAGATGGGAAAAAAAATTGTTCTCCTCTAGCATATAGTTCTGCATTAAATTTCTCCATGCATGATAGAGAGCTCGCCAGGGATAGCTAGAGGGGAATCTATCTTTGTTTGTTTCGCTCCTCCCTCTATCGGTGGGTGGTACTCCAGGTGAGCAGCCAGTGGGATCAGAGAAAACAAAGCAGAAAAAGGCCAAGGAGAGCCGTGGTACTAAAGCCCATACACTTTATTTAATCCTGGCTTTCTCTGCTTCTCTACCTTCCCTCATAACTCAGGGAGAGGTAGCCCTTGTCCAAAACTGGCTCCTCTTGTAATCTTGATTCCACCGTAAGGTGACCAGCCCAGGTTTACCTGGACTAAGGGTTTTCCAAGGGTGCCGGACTTTCAGTTTTAAAATGGGGACAGCCCCAGGTAAACCAGGTAGTTGGTAACCCTAATCCACATCCACGTACCCTGGAAGCTAACTCCATCAGTAATCCCCTCTCTCCTGCTGTAATCCCCTCTTCTCCCTCATCCTGGACCCACTTTCTTAACTCTCTCTTCCCACGGTGATGCCACTGTCTCCTCCACGTCTTGACCCTCTAACCAGTCTCTTTCACCATTTCTGGGAATGTTCCTAATGTTTCTGCCCTTAATGATGTTATTTTCTCTACCTACAAGTTCCCCTTTGGGAATAGCCTCCATTTCCTCAGTTTCAACTAATGTCTGTACTTATCTTCAGTGTGTAAATAACTCTCACTTCAGCCCCTGTGGTAGATGCCAGATGTAACACTGAATCAAAGAGACATGGCGATTGCCCTCAGGGAGCCCAGATTCCAATGAGACATATAGGCAAGGACACAGCAGTTTCGATACTGCATGACAAATTCTATCAAGGGTGCAGTGGGGCAAAAAGTAGAGTGAAAAATGCAAAAAGGCTTCCGAGAAGAGCTGGGTTCTAGGCTGAAGCTTAAAGGATGAGTAGGACTTGGCCAGACTAAGACAGTTAAGAGAGAGGGGATTGTGTGTGCAACACCAGGGCTCTATTTTGAGGAACTGAAGAAAGTTCAGTCTGACAGGAGCCCAGGACTTGAGCTATGAGACAGGAAATGCAAGGAAGGCCCAGATCTGGACCAGTCTTGTAAGCCCTATGAAAAGGTTTAGTCCCAGTCCTTAGAGCCATGGGGAGCCATTGAAACATTTTAATCAGGAACTAACCTGAGCAGGCTTATGTTTAAAAAATGTCTTTGGCTCTAGTTAGGAGAATGGGTTGAAGGAGGGATGCCAGGTAGGAAGTTCCTGTAGCTATCCGAGGACAGGTGATGGTGATGCGGATAGGGATGTGGATTGGGATGGGATGCTGAGTCTGGGATGGAAGGGAAGAGAAGTAGATCGGAAAGATAAATTCACAAAAAAAAAAATAAATAAATAAAAATAAATAAATAAATAAATTTCTCCATGCATATTAGTTCTGCACCTTTCCCTGGATTTTTAAGCTTCTTCAGGACAAGAGCCATGTCTTACATGTCTTGTGTCCCTCACAGAAGCAAATACAATGCGAGGTAAATAAGGAATATTTAATAAATATTTGTCTTCGAAAAGACTGATAGTAAGAGCAGGGATTGTAGAAGTTAACTCTTCACATTTGTAAAAAACAACTAAGCCTTAGAAATTCTAATCTGCTTCATCAGTAGGTTGGCCAATGTGCACCTGGGTCCCAAGTCAAATCCTCATATCCAAAAGACCTGACCTAAAACTATGCAGCCTTATTCTCTATTGTAACAAAGAAAAAAACCTCTATTTCATTATTCAGAACACATTATCACCTAAAGACCTTGAGCATAATTTGGCATAAGTTCATTTTTCACACACTCAGGACCTAAATGTCTATTCCCCCTTAATGAAATATCTATAGAAAATATTGCAAGATTTGGTTGAGAAAAAAAAAAGAAATACATATCAAATTGCAAGAAATAAGAGCTGGAAACAACCGCTTAAGGTGCAAACACGGGTAGGTTATACCTAAATTCCTCCAAGTTGGTCGATGAAAATCTAGCAGTTATGTCATAATCAGAATGAAGAAAATCTGTACTCTGAAGAAATGCCCTACTAGCACACCAAGCGAACTGTGGGTGTAAAGTTCCTGAGCATTTATACACCATCTGCCTAGATATTAAAAATGCAGTTCTGGGCATAAAGAGAAGCATAACAAATTAAAGAAACTTCTAAACTGGAATGTCCTGAAATTCAAGCTCTAAAAGTTCCCCCAAAAGGGAGCTGACAAGGTGAAGACTTTTTTTCTGAGCAAACACAGATTTCAAGAGCAATAGTGAAGCAGTCACATATATATTAGTCAGTGTCCTCTCCCAGGAAGGGGTAATTTTTGAGAATTCCTGGAAGAAAAAATAAGTGAAACCTGGAGACAGATGTCTACATTGATCCATATCACACCAAGAAACTATCTTCTCTGAGAGAAAATCTGCAATTCTTTATCACCATCAACCAGAAACAATTGATGGAAACACTCTGTAATAGCTTTATACTAACCATGTTGGGGTTCTGTTACCTCTAGTGGCACTTCTGAGGAACACCTGAGAAAGTGGCCTTCCTAGACAGGGGTTAACTATAAAGTGCTCACTGGCAAGTCATCCTTAGGAGGTGATAAAGTAGAAAGCATGCAGACACCTTCATAGACTGCCTCCAAGAGAAGTCACCAAAGCCTACCCAAACCTTTCCAGTTGCTTTCTAAACTGCTCAAAAAATTATTCCTCTTACTAATGAAGCCATTTAGTCATTTCATTTAATAGACACTTACATAGTCCTTACTCTGTGTCAAGCAGGGTTCTAAGTGCTTTAATTGTCTTAACAAGCCTGTTAGATGATGCTTTCATTATCCCTATTGTGTAAATGAGGATACTGGGCACAGAGAGACTAAGTAACTTGCCTAAGGTCACACAGCTCATAAGTGATCTGAATGCACATTGTTCAGGCTCTTAAGTCCATGCTGCTCTGCAAAAGTGTGAAACCCAATAACCCTCTTTGGTCATGATCATCATGGACATGCCCTAGTTAACGCTCATCGAGACTGCTAATGTAAAATGTCTGTATACATATTGTCAAAAAAGGATTATACAGACAATATAACATTAATATCTATGTTGTCAGCATACAGAACATATTTAAATGTTAGAGTCCCTTCTCCAAGTAACTTAGACATAAAGGTGTAGGACAGTGGTTCTCAAACTGTAACAAGAACCAAAATCACTTGGAAGGCTTGCTAAAACTCAAATGGCTGGGCCCCACGCCCAGGTGCTGCTGCTGAAGGGAACCTGTATCGGTCAGCTAGCCCTGCCATAACATAACGTCACAGACTGGGTGACTTAAATGACAGAGATTTATTTTTCTCACAGTTCTGGAGAGTCGAAGTTCAAGATGAAGTTGTTGGCAAGTTTGGTGTCTCCTGAGGCCTCTTTTGGCTTGCAGATGGTCACCTTCCTGCTATGTCCTCACACAGCCTTTCCTCTGTGTGTGTGCATCCCTGGTGTGTCTCTCTCTTCTTATAGGGAAACCAGTCATACTGTATTAGGGCCTTACTAGGGGCCTAAGTTTAACTCAGTCATCTCTTTGAAGGCCCTATCTCCAAATGCAGCCACATGGATTAGGGCCTACCCATATGATCTCATTTAATATTATCTCTTTAAAGGCTCCACCTCCAAATACAGTTACATTCTGAGGGACTAGCAGTTGGGACTTCAACATATGAATTTTGGGAGGGGACACAATTCAGCCCATAATCGTGCCACATTTTGAGAACCACTGGTCTAGAGAATGCAACAAGCACATGTGAAAGGGCATGTCTGAGCCAGGAACCCCACAAGGGCAATCACCCATGTGTGCCAACAAATTGAATGTGTTGATTTGAATCTGTTGTCATTGATGAGCATCACTTATACCTCTTACTCCAAGCCCTGCTGTGCTGGCCAGCATAGGGCTTTCAGACTCTCACTAGCTGTCTTAGATCTGGAGTCTTACAGATGCCTCCGGATGTTGACTATAATCCTTTCTCTATCCTTTCTCTAAACTTTGGGGCTCATAACCATAAAGCCAAGAAAACTAATAGCTCCATGTATTTACCCATGCAATCCAAGAATCAAGCCATTTCTGACAAAAATAAGATTTCTTCCTAAGAGTAAAACTATAATTCTAAATAAAAATAGATCAGAGTAGACATGTGTAAAAGTCATCTTAAAGAGAAAAATTGCTCACTATCTTAGTCCTTTTAGAATGTTATAACAAAAATACCATAAACTGGGTAACTTAAAAGCAACAGAAATTTCTCACAGTTCTGAAGGTAGGGAAGTCCAAGATCAAGGTGCCAGCAGATCCGGTGTCTGATAAGGGCCCACTTCCTCAAAGACACTGTCTTCTCACTGTGACTTAACATGGCATAAGGGGCAAGGAACCTCTCTGGGGCCTCTTTGTTAAAGGCACTAATCTCACTCATGAGGGCTCCACCCTCATGACCTAAACACCTCCCAAAGTCCCCACCTCCTAATACCATCACCTTGGGGGTTAGGATTCAACACAGGAATTTAGGAAGGACATAAACATTCAGCCCATATGGTCACAGACTTAAACAGACTTACAAGTCTTGATTTTCATCAGATTGAAGCTATTTAGACAACTAAAACACAGTGAGTCTGAAAGAAGGTAAATTGGTTTTAGAAACTTGTGGGAGAAGGGACTCCCGGCAGCCAATAGTGTGGACCCATTTGAGCAGCATCCAGGGACCAGTGAATACTTGGTCAGTCCAACATGAATACTAATCCACCTGATGTGTTATCTCTTTTCTGGAAACATATGCACTGGTACATGCCAACAGAGCTAGTGACATGAAATATTTGAGTCATATTAAGTCCCCTAGTCTTGCTTCCATGGTCACCAAGCAGCCTTCTGATAATTGCATTTCTCATGCACATAACATGTCTCCAGGGAAAGCACACCTGGTCAGGCCAACCAGGAATTTCTGGTCCCATGGCAATTACATTTCTCATAGTAAATTATTAAGCAGGCACCCTAACTTTATACATCAGCCTGTTGAGAGCTTTTTTCATACAAGGAATCTGCCATAAGTCCAGTCAATTCAGGAACATGAATAAGATCTCAGCTTCTGAATTTTGGAGCCCAAAGAGCCAGACTCTGATTCCTCCAAGTATATGCCATCTTGTGGAGTCGCCTAGTGACCAGTCATCTAGTTGTGCAGCACCCTGGATGGATGACCCTGACAAGATAACTGACACACTCTGTGATTGAGCGATAGGATCACACTTAAAGAACAAGTGAAGCATAGAGCAAAAAGGACAGACTTTGGAGTTAGTCAAACTTGTGGTTAAATCCTGGCCCTACAACTTGCTAGCTTTGTTATTTAATCTCTGACTCTCAGTTTTCTCACTTGCAAAACAGGAGAAATGCCTTTATTATAAATCAGTGGTTCTAAAGGTGTAGACCCTGAATGTCTTAGTCTGTTCAGGCTGCTATCACAGAGTTCTATAGACTGGGTGGTTTATAAACAACAGCAATTTATTTCTCACAGTTCTGGAGGCTGGGAAGTCCAAGACCAAGGCACTCACAAATTTGGTGTCTGGTGAAGACCCACTTCCTAGTTCATAGATAGCCATCTTTCCATTGTGTCTTCACATGGCAAAAGGGACGAGGAAGCTCTCTTGGGCCTCTTTTATATGGGCACTAATCCTACTCTTTTATATGGGCACTAATCCTTTTATATGGGCATTAATCCTAATCTTCATGACCTAATCATCTCTCAAAGGACTCACCTCCTAATACCATCACATAGGGGATTAGGATTTTAACATATGAATATTGGGTGGACACAAACATTCAGTCTATAGCACTGGACCAGCAGCATCAACATTTTTAAGAATTTGTTAGAAATGCAACTTCTTGAATCCTGAACCAGCTGTACTAAATCAGAAATTCTGAAGATTGAGCCCAGAAATCTGTGTTTTAACAAGCTTTCCAGAGGATTCTGATGCTCACTAAAGCTTGAGAAGTATTGATATAGGTTATTGTGAAGATTAGAAATCATGTATACAAAGTATCTAGTACAGTACCTAGCACAAAAGTAGATACTCAAGACATTTTTGTGGCAATTATTATTACTACCACAGGAAATATGGAGAATGAAGGAGTCTCCCACGACCTCACCAGCCTAGTAACAATTAATTTCATTTCTTATTTTAGATATATAGTCAAGATCCTGTATTTGTTCAATTTTGATAGATTTTCCTTCTTTACTCAGCAACATAGATACTTTTTCATAGGCTGTATAGTCTTGAAATTACCATGGTTGCCCAGTATTTCATCAGGTGGACATGCCATAATTTATGTAATTATTTCCTTAGTTTTGATCAATTACGCTGCTTCTAATTTTTCAAGAGACATCTTTGGCATACAACTTATTCCTTTCCTTTGGAACATTTCAAACTCCTAAACAGAAGAATGTAATGTCCCAGAGGATGAACTTGTGTGAGTGTTCTTATGAATGATCTAGAAACAAATTGTTACGCCAGTGTTTACATTGGACTGTCCCCAACTAGAAATGGTATCCCTTGGTATTTTATTAAGCAGAAAAATAGTTAGTACTGTTAGAAATTTTTTTAATTACTACCAAGTTTGAGTATTTATATTTACTAAAATGTGATGTGACTATATAAACTGTTATTTGAATAATTCACAGAAATTCACAATTATTCTTCACTGTAAATCTATACAAATGATGATCTCTTTTAAATCTGAAGAACTGTAATTCTGAGTTGGATAAAAACTGATAGACTTCTGTATCCTTTTATGTGAGCAAATATGTAAATAAACAAAATTGAAAATAGATTCCTTTTACAGTCTGGTGTTTAAATATTTAGATACCTGGTAAATTTTACTATTGATAAATAATTCTAAATCCTGCCTTGTGTTAAACTGATATATGCAATATATGAACAAAATTGAAAACAATATAACATTAATATTCATATTATCAGTAAGGACAACTGTGTAGTATGAACTAAAAATTAAAACATGATATTTAGCTGCAGTGTAACAAATTTAAACATGTAAAGAACTGAGATATTCATATCTGATTCTGAATTACTATGCTGAGAATATATATAAGCTGAAAGATTAGTGTTGTTTTGTTGCTGTTGTTATCACTACCAGTAAGAAAGCTACTGTGTTTGGGAATGTGGTTTGATGTAATTATAATGGGACATATACTTATTCCTAGTTGTTGTTTTGCTAAGATCCTGGAATTGTATATCTTGTTTATCCTTATGAAAAGGAGGGATCTTGAACTTTTCATTTTTATTAAAATTGGAAATTCAACTTTCAGGCCAAGAACTATGAACTTCAGCTCCAAACTAATAAATTGCAGAACATATAAAAACCCAATAAAATAAAGAGAAATATTATGAGCTGCAATGAGAAACCTCAACCAGGTTTCTAGAAACAAAATCAATTTATAAAAACCATTATACACTTTACAAGAAAGTATTTATGAATTATCAACCTAAGAAAGAACATATAAGACCTTTATAGAGAATATTTTAAGACTCTAATTATAGGATATAAAAGATATGAATAAATTGGGGAGCTCAACCATGTTCATGGATGTGATAGCAACATAGTAAAGATGTCGATTTTCTCCAAATTAACTTCCAGACTTAGTATAATCCCAAACAAAACTTCCAGTTTGAGGAACTTGATAAATTTATTCCAAATTTTTACGGCAAAACAAAAGAACATAGATAACCAAGTCAACTTTGAAAAAGAAGAGCAAAAAGGGAGGACTCACTCTACCAGATATTAACACATATCACAAAACCTTAGTATTAAAAATAATATGGTGCTCACTGAGAAAGAAATACATAGATAAACAATAGAATAGAACTCAGAGATACACATACATGTGCATACACACAACACACACAAAGACACTTGATTCGTGATAAAGATGGGTACCACAAAGCACAGATTATTTAGCAGATGTTGTGTAGACCTCTCACTACCTCAACTGTTACCACCTTGTCAAAACCACCACAGTCCTTCACCTTCCACCACAGTCCTTCACCTTGATTCCCATAAAAGACTCCTATCTGGTTTCCTTTTCTTTTGATAATCTTCAGTCTATTTAACAGTGATCCTGTTAAAACATAATCAAATCATGCTTGCACTTTTTTTTTTTTTTTTTTAATTTATTTATTTATTTATTTTTGGCTGTGTTGGGTCTTCGTTTCTGTGCGTGGGCTTTCTCAAGTTGTGGCAAGTGGGGGCCACTCTTCATCGCGGTGCGCGGGCCTCTCACTGTCGCGGCCTCTCTTGTTGCGGAGCACAAGCTCCAGACGCGCGGGCTCAGTAGTTGTGGCTCACGGGCCTAGTTGCTCCGTGGCATGTGGGATCTTCCCAGACCAGGGCTCGAACCCGTGTCCCCTGCATTGGCAGGCAGATTCTCAACCACTGCGCCACCAGGGAAGCCCCATGCTTGCACTTTTATTTTTTATTTTTCCAGCTTTATTGGGATAAAATTTGACATAAAACATTACATAGGTTTAAGGTATATAGGGTTGATTCAATACACTTATATATTATAAAATGATTACCATCATAGTGTTCATGCTTGTGTTTTTAAAATATGAACTACTTATATGAAGACACAAAGACTTTCTCTGGTCCCATCAGATTAGGCGGAGAATAATAGCTAGTAATTATTGCACACTTTCTATTATTAGGCACTATATGATTTACACATAATCTTCACTTAAGATTACACATATCACTTGAGATTCCACATAATCAATCACTTAACCTTCACAACAAACCTGTGAAATAGGAATATTAATCCCCTCATTTTAAAGAGTCATGGAGTTGAAGTGGTTTACCAAAGGTCACAAGTTACCTCTCTGTGTACAGACAGAGCTGGGATTTGAACCCTGGAATTCCAGCTCCAGAATATTTGAGCAAGGTCTGCAGCACAGAAAGGTTTGTTTCCTAAGACTTTTAGATCCTCCACATAGTTTTAATTAATTAGAAAATTAAGTCATGATGTTCATAATTGATTTTACAGGTATTATTCAATTAAATGGTAGGAAGGAATTATTACAAAATTCATTACAAAATCCAGCATGTTGCCTGACCCAGCTTTCTGATATCTGCCTGGGTTCTACCGCACTGCTCTTTACATTATTCTCCTCTGCAGCAGGCACGGGAGACCTTTCCTTGGTTCCTCCATCCGCCATGAGAGGTCAGACTGACAAGGAGGCCTGCATATTCCAGGGCTGTCCAACACCTGGCTGTTGATGCAGCAGCGCAGGTGTGGAGGTGGGACAGCACATCACTGGGTTTTGCTGGAGCAGAGAAAGGCTGGAAAGGGAGGCTACCATGGGCAATAGAGTGACGTGGGCTGAAGGGATTCAGTTTGCGGGACTCAGCTTACAGTAACCTGAAAGCCACTAAAAAAGCAAGAAGAGTAGTGCAAAGTGCAGGATGGACTGCAGAATGTGTGTGTGTGAAAAAGAGAGAGAGAGAGAGAGAACACTGAATGTGTCAAGACTCTCTTCTGTGTTGAACAAACCATGTATTTAGACAGGCCCTGCCCAGAGCACCTCAATCATCTAAATTAGCTAAGAAATTGGAGACGTGTTAACCCAACCTTAAAGGCAAATACTGACCTGTGTGGCCATGACCTAAAGAAAAGACATAATTAAATTCTAAACATGAAAAACTGAACGCATCATTCAACTTTTGGGTTGAGGCTTTGAGGAGTCTGGTAGGCAGGAAGGGAACTGATGCTATATTTGTTACTGATAACCAATATTATTTCTTTTATTCCAGTTTTACTGAGAATATAATTGACACATAACACTGTATAAGTTTAAGACATACAACATAATGACTTGATATATGTATATACTGCAGAATGATCACCACAATAAGTCCAGTCAACATCCATCACCTCACATAAACACAATTTTTTTTCTTGTGATGAGAACTTTTAAGATCTATTCTCTTAGCAACTTTCAAATATATAATACAGTATTGTCAACTATAGTCACCGTGGTAGATATTACATCCCCAGAATTTATCTTATAACTGGAAGTTTGTACCTTTTGACCACATTCACCCGTTTCCCCCACTCCCTGACCCCCTATGACAACTGACAATATTTCATTTGAAATTTAACAAGCGTGTATCAAGAGCCTTCTAGGTTTATTACAGATAATATTAATTGAATGTTCAATACATGTGCCAGACACTGAGCTATCTACTTGACCTGAATTATCTCATTTGACCTTACTATAACCCTGTGGAATAAGGAATTACTATCTTCATTTTATAGATGGGGAAATTGAGACTCACCTAGATTCCCACAAAAGCCTCCTATCTGGTCTTCCCACAATTTCTTTTGATGCTCTTCGGTCTATTTAACAGTGATCCTGTTAAAACATAGTCAAATCATGATATCAAAGAGAAGAATAAGGATTTTAATTCAAGCCCAATTCCAAAACCTGGGCCTTTTAGTAATGAAAGATTTGCTCATTTGAAAAGATTAAGTACAAAAAATAATAGAGTAATTAAGAATAAAAGAGTGGGACTTCCCTGGTGGCACAGTGGTTAAGAATCTGCTGCCAATGCAGGGAACACAGGTTCGAACCCTGGTCCGGGAAGATCCCACATGCCATGGAGCAACTAAGCCCATGTGCCACAACTACTGAGCCTGCGCTCTAGAGTCCGCGAGCCACAACTACTGAGCCCATGTGCCACAACTACTGAAGCTCGCGCACCTAGAGCTCCTGCTCCGCAACAAGAGAAGCCACTGCAATGAGAAGCCTGCACACCGCAACGAAGAGTAGCCCCCGCTCACTGCAACTAGAGAAAGCCTGCACGCAGCAACGAAGATCCAACACAGCCAAAAACAAATAAATAAATAAATAAATTTATAAAAAAAAAAAACCAGAATAAAAGAGTGAACATCTATGTCCCCACTATCCAGCTTAAGAATAAAATATTACAAATACAGTTAGGCTCCTATGTTCATTTCACTCTCTCCCTCCCAGAGATGACCATAAACCTGAATTTGGTGTTTATCACTTATGAGTATCCCTTTGTATTTTTCTACATATGTTGGTGTACTTAAATAATATGTGATATTGTTTTGTATGCTTATCTAAACTTTAAGTAATGATACACTGCAAGTATCCTTTTACAATTTGATTTTTCACTCATTATGGTGTGAAATTTATCAGATTAATAACTTTAGCTCTAGCTTATTTATATTCTCTGCTATATAATATCCCACTTCGTGAACACATCATGATATATTATTTATCCTTTTGTTGATGAGCATTTAATTCATCATTGACTTTTATAATTACAAATAATGCTACAATGAACATACTTGTATTTTTCTTCTTGTGCAAGAATTTGTCCAGAATAACTAGAATTGTTGGGTCATAACACCCTCACATTTTCAAATTTACTTGCTGTTGTAGAATTACTCCAAAGTGATTGCTGTAGTTGCCACTTCCATCACCAGTGCATGGAAGGATCTGCTGCCCACATCTTACCGGCATTTGGTTTGATCACACTTGTTAATTTCTGTCACTCTGAAAAGTATGCAATGGCTTCCAATTGTGGTTTTAATTTGAACTTTTTCTCATCACCAGTAAGGCTGAGCTGCTTTTCAAAGGTTATTTGACTACTTAGGTTTCCTTTTCTGTGATTTGTCTGTTCATCAACTTGAGCCACAAAGGTGTAAACACACAACTCCTCCTGAGGACAAAAAACTGGAACTCAGGCTTCAGTACTAAAGATACTCACTACTGTCCATGGAAGTGCATGTTCGGCTTCCCAAGGCACCCCGTTCCCCTTTGCGAGTAGAGCCTGGGTACATAATGTCACCATCCTTTGTCTTATTTCATCAAACAAGCCGTCTGACAGTTCTCCCATCCTCTAGCTTTCTCCTGGCTTCAGTCCACCTACTCCAGGATGACCCAGGGTCTTGGTGCTCTGACCAGGTGTCAGGCATGAGCCTCTGAGGTGGGAGAGCTGAATTCAGGACTTTGGTACCCCAGAGACCTCCTGGACCCTCGTAATATCAATTGGCGAGAGGTCTCCCAGAGACCTCCATCTCAACGCTAAGACCCATCTCCAGTCAATGACCAGCAAGTTCCATTGCTGGACACCCCATGCCAAACAACTAGCAAGACAGGAACACAACCCCACCCATTAGCAGAGAGACTGCCTAAAATCATAATAAGTTCACAGACACCCCAAAACACACCACCGGACATGGTCCTGACCACCAGAAAGACAAGATCCAGCCTCATCCATCAGAACACAGGCACCAGTCCCCTCCACCAAGAAGCCTAAACAACCCACTAAACCAACCTTAGCCACTAGGGGCAGACACCAAAAACAATGGGAACTATGAACCTGCAGCTTGTGAAAAGGAAACCCCAAACACAGTAAGTTAAGCAAAATGAGAAGACAGAAATACACAGCAGATGAAGAAGCAAGGTAAAGACCCACCAGACCAAACAAATGAAGAGGAAATAGGCAGTCTACCTGAAAAAGAATTCAGAGTAATGATAGTAAAGATGATCCAAAATCTTGGAAATAGAATGGAGAAAATACAACAAAAAATTAACAAGGACTGAGAAAAACTAAAGAGCAAACAAACAATGATGAACAACACAATAAATGAAATTTAAAATTCTCTAGAAGGAATCAATAGGAGAATGACTGAGGCACAAGAACAGATAAGTGAAGATAAAATAGTGGAAATAACTACCACAGAGCAGAATAAAGAAAAAAGAATGAAAAGAATTGAAGACATTCTCAGAGACCTCTGGGACAACAATAAGTGCACCAACATTCGAATTATAGGGGTCCCAGAAGAAGAAGAGAAAAAGAAAGGGACTGAGAAAATATGTGAAGAGATTATAGTTGAAAACTTCCCTGGAAAGAAAATAGTCAGTCAAGTCCAGGAAGCGCAGAGAGTCCCATACAGGATAAATCCAAGGAGAAACATGCCAAGACACATAATCATCAAACTATCAAAAATTAAATACAAAGAAAAAATATTAAAAGCAGCAAGGGAAAAGCAACAAATAACACACAAGGGAATCCCCGTAAGGTTAACAGCTGATCATCAGAGTTCAGCAGAAACTCTGCAAGCCAGAAGGGAGTGGCAGGACATTCTTAAAGTGATGAAAGGCAAAAACCTACAACCAAGATTACTCTACCCAGCAAGGATCTCATTCAGATTCGACAGAGAAATTAAAACATTTACAGACAAGCAAAAGGTAAGAGAACTCAGCACCACCAAACCAGCTTTACAACAAATGCTAAAGGAACTTCTCTAGGCAGGAAGCACAAGAGATGGAAAAGGTCTACAATAACAAACCAAAAACAATTAAGCAAATGGTAATAGAAACATACATACCGATAATTACCTTAAATGTAAGTGGATTACATGCTCCAACCAAAAGACGTAGACTGGTTGAATGGATACAAAAACAAGACCCATATATATACTGTCTACAAGAGACCCACTTCAGACCTAGGGACACGTACAGACTGAAAGTGCGGAGTTGGAAAAAGATATTCCATGCAAATGGAAATCAAAAGAAAGCTGGAGTAGCAATTCTCATATCAGACAGAATAGACTTTAAAATAAAGACTATTACAAGAGACAAAGAAAGACACTACATAATGATCAAGGGATCAGTCCAAGAAGAAGATATAACAATTGTAAATATTTATGCACCCAACATAGGAGCACCTCAATACATAACGCAAATACTAAGAGCCAAAAAAGGGGAAATCGACAGTAACACAATAATTGTAGGGGACATTAACACCCCACATTCACCAATGGACAGATCAACCAAAATGAAAATAAATAAGGAAACACAAGCTTTAAATGATACATTATACAAGATGGACTTAACTGATACTTATAGGACATTCCATCCAAAAAAAAACAGAATACACTTTCTTCTCATGTGCTCATGGAACATTCTCCAGGATAGATCCTATCTTGGGTCACAAATCAAGCCTTGGTAAATTTAAGAAAATTGAAATTGTATCAAGAATCTTTTCCGACCACAGCGCTATAAGACTAGATATCAATTACAGGAAAAAAAAACAGTAAAAAATACAAACACATGGAGGATAAACAATACACTACTAAGTACCAAGAGATCACTGAAGTAATCAAAGAGGAAATCAAAAAACACCTGGAAACAAATGACAATGAAAACACAATGACCCAAAACCTATGGGATGCAGCAAAAGCAGTTCTAACAGGGAAGTTTATATCAATACAATCCTACTCAAGAAACCAGAAACATCTCAAATAAACAACCTAGCCTTACACTTAAAGCAATTAGAGAAAGAAGAACAAAAAAACCCCAAAGTTAGCAGAAGGAAAAAAAAATCATAAAGATCAGAACAGAAATAAATGAAAAAGAAATGAAGTAAACGATAGCAAAGATCAATAAAACTAAAAGCTGGTTCTTTGAGAAGATAAATAAAATTGGTAAACCATTAGTCAGACTCATCAAGAAAAAAGGGAGAAGACTCAAATCAATAGAATTAGAAATGAAAAAGGAGAAGTCACAACTGACACTGCAGAAATACAAAGGATCATGAGAGATTGCTACAAGCAACTATATGCCAATAAAATGGACAACCTGGAAGAAATGGACAAATTCTTAGAAAAGCACAACATTCCGAGAATGAACCAGGAAGAAATAGGAAATATAAACAGACCAATCACAAGCACTGAAATTGGGACTGTGATTAAAAATCTTCCCACAAACAAAAGTCCAGGACCAGATGGCTTCACAGGTGAATTCTCTCAAGCATTTAGAGAAGAGCTAACATCTGTCTTTCTCAAACTCTTCCAAAATATAGCAGAGGGAGGAACACCCCCAAACTCATTCTACAAGGCCACCATCACCCTGATACCAAAACCAGACACAGATGTCACAAAAAAAGAAAACTACAGGCCAATATCACTGATGAACATACATGCAAAAATTCTCAACAAAATACTAGTAAACAGAATCCAACAGCACATTAAAAGAATCATACACCATGATCAAGTGGGGTTTATCCCAGGAATGCAAGGATTCTTCAATATACGTAAATCAATAATGTGATACACCATATTAACAAATTGAAGGATAAAAACCATATGATCATCTCAATAGATGTAGAAAAAGCCTTTGACAAAATCCAACACCCATTTATCGTAAAAACCCTCTAGAAAGTAGGCATAGAGGGAACTTACCTCAACATAATAAAGGCCATAAATGACAAACCCACAGCCAACATCATTCTCAGTGGTGAAAAACGGAAACCATTTCCACTAAGATCAGGAATAAGACATGGTTGCCCACTCTCACCACTATTATTCAACATAGTTTTGGAAGTTTTAGCCACAGCAATCAAAGAAGAAAAGGAATCCAAATTGGAAAAGAAGAAGTAAAACTGTCACTGTTTGCAGATGACATGATACGATACATAGAGAATCCTAAAGATGTTACCAGAAAACTACTAGAGTTCATCAATGAATGTGGTAAAGTAGCAGGATACAAAACTAATGAACAGAAATCTCTTGCAGTCCTATACACTAATGATGAAAAATCTGAAAGTGAAATTAAGAAAACAGTCCCATTTACTACTGCAACAAAAAGAATAAAATACCTAGGAATAAATCTACCTAAGAAGACAAAAGACCTATATGCAGAAAAGTGTAAGACACTGATGAAAGAAATTAAAGATGATACAAATAGATGGAGAGATATACCATGTTCTTGGATTGGAAGATCAACATTGTGAAAATGACTATATTACACAAAGCAATCTACAGATTCAATGCAATCCCCATCAAACTACCAATGGCATTTCTCCCAGAAATGAACAAAAAATTTCACAATTTGTATGGAAACACAAAAGATCCCGAATAGCCAAAGCAAACTTGAGAAAGAAAAACAAACTGGAGCAATCAGGCTCCCTGACTTCAGACTATACTACAAAGCTACAATAATCAAGACAGTATGATACTGGCAGAAAAACAGAAATATAGATCAATGGAACAGGATAGAAAGCCCAGAGATAAACCCAGGCACATATGGTCACTCTATCTTTGATAAAGGAGGCAAGAATATACAACGGAGAAAAGACAGCCTCTTCAGTAAGTGATGCTGGAAAAACTGGACAGCTACATGTAAAAGAATGAAATTAGAACACTCCTTAACACCATACACAAAAATAAACTCAAAATGGATTAAAGACCTAGATGTAAGGCCAGACACTATCAAACTCTTCGAGGAAAATATAGGCAGAATACTCTATGACATAAATCACAGCAAGATCCTTTTTGACCCACCTCCTAGAGAAATGGAAATAAAAACAAAAATAAACACACGGGACCTAATGAAACTTAAAAACTTTTGCACAGCAAAGGAAACCATAAACAAGACAAAAGGACAACACTCAGAATGCGAGAAAATATTTGCAAATAAAGCAACTGACAAAGGATTAATCTCCAGAATATACAAGCAGCTCATGCAGCTCAATATCCAAAAAACAAAAAACCCAATCCAAATATGGGCAGAAGACCTAAATAGACATTTCTCCAAAGAAGATATACAGATTGCCAACAAACACATGAAAGGATGCTCAACATCACTAATCATTAGAGCAATGCAAATCAAAACTACAATGAGGTATTACCTCACACCCGTCAGAACGGCCATCATCAAAGAGTCTACAAACAATAAATGCAGGAGAAGTTGTGGAGAAAAGGGAACCCTCTTGCACTGTTGATGGGAATGTAAATTGATACAGCCACTATGGAGAACAGTATGGAGGTTCCTTAAATAACTAAAAATAGAACTATATGACCCAGCAATCCCACTACTGGGCATATACCCTGAGAAAACCATATTTCAAAAAGAGTCATGTACCACAATGTTCTTTGCAGCACTATTTACAACAGCCAGGACATGGAAGCAACCTAAGTGTCCATTGACAGATGAATGGATAAAGAAGATGTGGCACATATATACAATGGAATATTACTCAGCCATAAAAAGAAAGAAAATTGAGTTATTTGTAGTGAGGTGGATGGACCTAGAGTCAGTCATACATAGTGAAGTAATTCAGAAAGAGAGAAACAAATACCATATGCTAACACATATATATGGAATCAAAAAAAAAAAAAGGTTCTGAAGAACCTAGGGGCAGGACAGGAATAAGGACGCAGACGTAGAGAATGGACTTGAGGAGACAGGGAGGGGGAAGGGTATGCTGGGACGAAGTGAGAGAGTGGCATGGACATCTGTACACTACCAAATGTAAAATAGATAGCTAGCGGGAAGCAGCCGCATAGTAGAGGGAGATCAGCTCGGGGCTTTGTGACCACCTAGAGGGGTGGGATAGGGAAGACAGGAGGGAGACGCAAGCAGGAGGGGATATGGGGATATACGTATACGTATAGCTGATTCACTTTGTTATACAGCAGAAACTAACACAACAATGTAAAGCAATTATACTCCAATAAAGATGTTTAATAAAAAATACTCACTACAAGGACAGACAGACAAGGAAAAACATCAGCAACTCTGCAAGGTAAGTTGAAAGAAGAATGGAGTCAATGGGTAAGGGAAAGCTTCCTGTGGGAGACAACCCTTAGGCTAACGGCTTGAGAATTCATTGCAGCCATGTACAGAGGGGAGAGCATTCTACAGTGAGGAAACAGTATCTGCAAAACCATGGAGGAAGGGAAGAACCTGCTGTGTCCAAGAATATAACAACCAGCTCTAACTGGTTGGAACAGAGGCTTCTTAAGGCAGACAAGTGACTAAGAAGGGGGAGTGGCAACCAGATGTTGAAGGCCTTATATTCTGCACTAAGGAACTACTTGTCCGGAGGTCCCAGGGAATCACTTGAGGATTGTCAGCAGGGGTGTGTCAGAATCATATCTGCACTCTAGGGTGCAGATATGAGGTGAAGAGGGAAGGGCTGAAATAGAGGCAGGACTGTTAGCAATGAGAACAGTTTGAAGGCTACTGCAATACTGCTGAGAGCCTACACCAAGGCAGTATCAGAAATGCCAGAAGAAGGAACTATATTTAGGAGAAACCTGGACTAGGGAATCAATAGAACTGATGGCCTTTTTAAAGGATACTGTTGGGGTCTGAAGAGTTTATAAATAGCATTCCCTTTTCCAAGCCTGAGTTCAGAACCAGTTAAGACATAAACATAGGTGACAGGCAGATGAATATTGAAATATCAGCCTTATTACTGATAAAGCCTACATAGGAGGATAGGTCTTATGCATGCAGCACAATGGACTTACTAATATCAGACATGAGAAGAGAACACACGTCTACACAGGCACAGGCAGCCCTGGACACCTGGAGGACAACCATCCCTTGGGTGCCTATCAGGGAGAATGTAAACTCTCTGCAGGCAGCCAGATGGCAAACAAGAGGTAGAGGAGAGGCCTCAGCCATCCATGCTCAGTTAGTTCACCAAAAGTTACCAACCAGATGAATCATTCCTCCTCCTCCAGGGAGGAATGAGTGTAAGTGTGTGGAGGAAAAGGGCAGCCCAGAAAAAGGGGGATCTGATGACCCTACCCACCCCCCTCAATTTGAGGAAAGAAGAGACACTCATCTCCAACAGATAAGAAAAATTACATCTTGTTTCGGAAAGTGGCTATGGAATAGTGGAGTCAGCCAGAGCTGGGTTCCAGGCCTGCCCCATCACCTCGTAGTTGTGTGACTTCAGATAGACTATTTATAATAATACAGCTAGTTCTTATGGAAGAATTACTAATTCTAATTACTATCTCTATCATAAATGCTTTTCATACATAAACTCACCTGATATTTACATCAACTCCATGAAGAAAATACTGTAAGTATCCTGATTTTACAGATATGTAAACTAAAGAGTTTAAGCTTTTTCTCAAGGTCACCTAACAAGTACGTGGCAAGGCCAAGGCTCAAATCCTAGACTCTCTGACTCCAGAGATTTGTATTCAATTAGGACATCTCTCAACACATAAAAGGCTGGACCCAGCTCTTGGCACCTTGTAAACACTCCATTTTTATTAATATTGCAATTCTATAATGGTCAGATCTTCACAGAAGAAAGGGTAGAGTCTTGAGGTACTGGTTAGAAACATTTAATAAATGCAAGAGAAGCAACATATCTCCAACCAGTCATTTTGGAGGACAGTATACATCCACTTTGAATGGTAAAGGAAACATTGTTCTTGTAGGTCTACTGCTAGAGATGTTTACATTCATCTGTAAAGGAATAGAAACAGCACACCTGGGGAACAGAAAGGAAAATGACGTGACTGGCAGAGAATATCCCCACTAGGGTATGGTGGGTAAAAGAAGTGTGTGCATGTGCTGAGGGGCCAACTGGGGACACAAGGCCACTCTATTACTCTATTATATGTTTAACTTTATTTCCAAGAAGAAATAATCAACTTGGGACAAGAACTACTTCACACCCCAAACAGTGATTGTGTGCTTATAAGAACTTTTATTTTGGGTAAGGTGTGCAAAATATTCTTCACTCCCAAGTCATGAGTGGTTTTATTAACTGGCAGAGGGATAAGTTGAATTAATGAGGTGTGATTAGAATTGGTGCCGTACCTCAGATAGTAAGAATAATGTTTAGAGCAGACATGGTTTCCCTCTAAAACAAGCTAGGCCCAGGTGAGGCAGGAAAGAGCCAAATGTTTCTCAGCCCAGCAATGATGGGACTTATTCTAAAAACTGCAAGGCCAAAGCCAAGCTGGATGGGGGACATATTCCTTCTCCTATGAGACTGAACTGTGTGGTTTCTAAGAAAAATGAATGCTTACCCTGGCGAGGTGGCTTAGTTATTAAGGAGCTGAGTAAGAAAATTGGCCATGGAAGCTTCTTCCTAGGGAAACAGATCCTCATTCAGAGCACCCACACTGACCCTCACATACGGGACCAGAGGCCACCCCACACCTCCTCACAGCCCTTGGGGAAGCCTGAGACACTGGTCATTGTTGCAGGTGCAGGAAGCCCCCAACAGGCAAAGCTGCTGCCTGAATCCCACAGAGTGTGGTTTGGGAGTGTGCCTGATTCAGGAGCTTGAAGAGGGGGTGCCCCGTGGGAGTGGAGATTGGAGAGAAGGAGGAAACGCCCTCCTAGCAAAATTCTAAGCCTGAAAAGTCCTCCCCATTTGTGCAGTTCTGAGTAAGACAAAGCTCACACAGAACAACTCTTCTGAGACTCCCTTGTCCCTTCAATAAAAATTTCATAAACTTGCCTAATAGTCTGATAAGGTTTATCAAGCAGAGACCAGAGCAGCAGGGAAACTCCAGAAGGAGGAGGGATTCATCCACTTCCATCCTCCAGCAGAACTCCACCAGAGACAGGCTGGAGGGCCGTCTTTCCCTGCTTCTCCGTGGAACGCTAAATGGAATGGATGGGGGCAGGGAGAAGACCCCCGTGTCCTGAGGAATGCTGTGCTCCCTAATGGTGTCCCTCTACCCAGGTTAGGGAGGAACAACCTTTGGGGTAGAACAGAAGGGGTGCTGATAGCCTGTGTCCCACACAATGGCTAAGGTAGCACATGACACTCCTCTTGCTACCTCCCCAGCTAGACACATCCGAGTTGGGAGGAGGTAAGATCAAATGGAAGAGGAGTAGGAAGGGTAGGACAACTTACTAAATTCTCCAAGCGCATGTCAGGCATTGAGTAAGACAGTGATCCTGGACCTAAACACAGGAGAAACAAAAAAAACATTTAACAAATCTGAAATCCTGTGAGCCAGCAGCTAGATTCAAGCCATAACCCTTTCTAGAATCTCATCCACTGAGCTTCTGCCAGAATTATTTTCAGGAAAAAATCAGAGCCTTAGGGTTTTCCCTGCCCCTCAAGATATCTCTAAGACTGACTCCTCAATCCCACCCCACTTTCTCTCTCCATGGATATACTAAGACTTTCCCACGATTTGTGCAAATTCCCAGGGGGTCAGGTTCTCCTAGGCCCTCTGCCTCCAGGCTCCTGCTGAAATTGATCTGTTCCCCACAACACTCATGAAGCATGAACTCAGTCTCTTTTTGGATTTGTACAACCCAAAATGTGTGTGAGTTAAACATGATTTAGTGAAGATTTCAGTGAGGCAAAGATGGTTCACACTACAAGGATACACGCCTTCTCAAATGGAACATAAATGGCATCATTCTTACAGCTGTCTGCAGCCATGGTAAGACCAGGAAGTGTTCCTGGCCCTGCTCCCCACCCAGCCCAGCTCCTCTTCATTTCACTGGCTCTGCATCCCCATCCTTCCTTCCTTCTCTCCCTTTCCCTCTTCCTCTCAGACGAAGAGAACAAAATCAAAGTCCCCTCCTTGGCCCTGCAGCTCAATTTAGTGCTCACTGTTGGTTGCTTCTGCCCTTAGAGTCTCATCCCTCACCATCCCCTCAACCAGGTAATTTTTTTAAAACAAAGACAATTCTCTCCTTGAAATTTGATGCCAACTAAGCAGGGCCAAGATTTGGGTGGGATATGTGAGGCTCTTATCTCAAGCACAAAAATTTGAAGGGGCATCAAAAAACTCTATAATCAAGATATGTAACATTTTAATGCAGTATTTTTTAAAAAATCAAAATTAATACCAAAAAATCCATAATGAAAAAAATATCAAAATTATAAATAAAGGTAGGCTGCTATTGTTTGTTTGTTTGTTTAGTACTCTGTGTTATTTTGCAACAGAAACACTAGTTCCCAATCAGTCCAAGGTTCCCAGGCACTGGGGTCCTCGTGTCTCCAACCCCGCATGTTTATGAGGGTTGACAATAGCGTGAAAACAGATTGGGGAACATAGGGCTTTATATATAGTCTTTGCTTTTCACTGCAGAGCTTTTATTAACTTTTTCCATTTGTTTCAAAATATGGGAAGATATTTTGATTAGTGTATCTAGAGACACATATTTGTCTTTTGCCTCAGGCTCCAATATGGCTGGCAGGGTCCCCCAGTAGGGCTACACCTAAGGCAGTATTGGTGCTCACCTGGTGTTAAAGGTCATGGTGGTAACGCACAGAAGCCTGGGTAAGAACTTTGAGTCAAACAGATCCGGGCTGAGGCCCAGCTGCTCCTCAACTATCTGCTGTGAGACTTTAGGTGAGTCAGTTATCTGTCTTCTCCCAGGCTCAGGGTCCTCCCTGGGAACAGGCAGGTGGTAGCGGTGCCTGCTTCCCAGGATGGTTGTGAGAGTTAGATGAAGTACTGATCATCAAGCACTTGGCACATACAAAGTGACCCATAAATGTTAATTGTTATTCTTCTGTGTGTTGTGTAATAGCTGTGATGGGCAAATAAGTTGATTATGCTTTGATGATGTATATCCTAATCTAATGATTTGCCCATTTCATTGATGATGTTGTTTGAGGAGGATCTTCTCAGCATATCAAAAAAATTTGTTTGATAGTATTAAATGGTACTGATGCTTTTTCTTTCTCTCCATGAGATTCTCATTGGTCTTTTAAAGTCTGTTTTTTGATGTACTGCGCAAACCCAATCCAAGACTGCAAGTTAACAGACACTAAGTGCAGAAGCATCGACATATACACAACTTGCCTACTTGCCTAATAAAAACAGTCATATACTGTATACCTACTACGTGCTCCATGTGAGCTGCTTAACAACCTTTAACCTTGCACCAGCCCAGCAAGGTTTTACAACTGACAGAAGGAAGCTCAGAGAGACATAATAACTTATTCAATATAACACAACTAATGATGGTAGAATGAAGACTCGAACATTGCCTTGCTCATGCATTATGAATACTTCTTCTCTTACATAATCCTCTCTTTTTCTCATGAATTACCACAAAATAGAGATGAAAACAATCGTGTGGTCATAGTTCTGAGACTGGAATGCACTTATGGCACTGCAGGCTGATGTGTATTTCCTCTCTGGTGTAATTTTCTGACTACAAGAGCCAAACTAAGGATTGAACCTTTGAATAAAAGCAACTGAAGAGTTGCTGAAAGAGGTTAAGCACAACTTCCTTTTTTTCATCAAGTAGGTTTCAAGGTAACAAAGTTCACAGCTTTTCAACAAGCCCTAAGAAGTTTAGAGCTGCTAATGGAAGCTCATCAGGAAGAAAAAAACCACGCTGGGAAAAAATATTTTTATCACTGCCTCAAAACTAGGAAGGAGGCTAGGGGACTCATTCAAATGAAAATATGTGAATAAACTCACTATAAGTTCATTTGAGAACCAGGAGGTTTGAGCAGTAGGGGCTTTTGATGGCCCAGATGTTGTCTCATTCTTTTCTTGCCGCTCTATCTACTTGGAGTTTTCTTTTTTTTCCTTCTAATGCTCTAACACTGATGATATTGTTTGAAATCAGCCTGGGACTAGAGACAGAAATGCAGATGCAGTTATAGAAGCATGAACAGCTGAAGCATGAAACTTATATGATCAAGAAAAGTAATATAGAAAAATCCTAGAGGCTGGTTTTAAAAAAAAAAAAAAGACAATGCTGAATCAGAATCTTTACTGCTGGGTAAATGAGCTGGAAGAACTATTACTGGAGGGAAAGTAATAATTATTCACACCAACATTAGATGGGACACGGGTTAGCTGTGAGTAGTATACCTTCCCTTTAAGGCACTAGGCCAGAGCAAGGAGAGGACATCCTGATTTGCCATGACATTCCTCAATTTTTCCCCACCATCCCTGTGACTCTGTCAAGAAGGGATTTCTAGGACCTGGTTCCAAGTCTGAGATCAGATTTGGAACTGAATTCTTGCCACCTTCTGAGATGCCACATACCCAGCTGGAAACCCTGAGCCTCCGTGACAGTGTCACATTCTGCTTGCTATGAGTTACATCCTCAACACCTCCCGAGGCTGCTGGCCAAGGCTGTTCACAGAGAAGGGAGGCACCCGTGCCAGGACTGAGATGAAGATGTGTTAGAAAATGCAGAGCAGAGTACACCATTCTTCCCTCCTACGGACTCACAAAAATAAGGCAGAACAAATATCAGCCAGTGGTTACTTTGCATTCTGGGCAAACTCCTAAGATGTGAGACCATCAGGCAAATTGGCCCTTCAGACACAAGTGAAATCATCAGGAAACTCAGAGGAGGAAGCACTAAGAGAAGTGAAGCAGAGGCAGTTCCCATGGCTTTCTGTGCCGATTCCAGATGTTACTGCCAGGACATTGAGCCCAGATCACAGATGAGTGCCCCATGTCAATAAAACCTCTCCATCCAGACTCCCCAGTCAGTCACCCACAAGATTCCCTCCTACACGGGTTCCTCCAGGACCCACAATACTTTTGGCATCTAAGCTATTTCTCCCCCTCTTAGGCTGTGCTGAGACCTTACTTTATTTATCAGCTTGAAAGTTACAAGTTGTGGGAGGGGCAGATCTTGAGAATGAGCATTATCTTTCAAGGATGTGCCTCAGGTGAGGTCATTGCACCGTCTGCCATGGCTGCTTCTGCCAACCTGGGGGCTTCAGGAGAATATGGGGATGTACTGTTCTCGGGCACATTCACCACATGGGCCCATCTCAAGCTTCAGGGTCCCACTTGTTTCCTATAAGGGCCTTGACTCTGACAAAGGAGACCTGCTGGGGTTATTCATTCGGCCTCATTTGTAGTTCTGCCACCCTTATAACTAGATCCTTAAAATTCCATGCAGCCTTCCTGAAGCTGCAGGAGATGACAGCCTCCTTCAGAGCTGTCATAGAGGCCTTCTGGTTTCAAAGCATGTTATGAGTTGGGAGTTGATTGTACAAGTCTACTACTGTCCTTTTTTACTTGTTTTTAAGAGTAATGCAGTTAGACATAAAAAGATGCTCAACAGCGATAATTATTAAAGAAATGCAAATCAAAACTACAATGAGGTACCACCTCACACCCAGTCAGAATGGCCATGATTAAAAAATCTATAAATGCTGGAGAGGATGTGGAGAAATGCTGTTGGTGGGAATGTAAATTGGTGCATCCACTATGGAAAACAGTATGGAGGTTCCTCAAAAAACTAAAAATAGAGCTGCCATATGATACTGCAATCTCACTCCTGAGCATATATCTGGAGAAAACTAGAATTCAAAAAGATACTTGCACCTCTATGTTTATTTCAGCACTATTTACAATAGCCAAGACATGGCAGCAACTTTAGTGTCCATCGACAAATGAATGGATAAAGAAGATGTGGGGCTTCCCTGGTGGCGCAGTGGTTGAGAGTCTGCCTGCCAATGCAGGGGACACGGGTTCGAGCCCTGGTCTGGGAAGATCCCACATGCCGCGGAGCAACTAGGCCCGTGAGCCAAAAATTACTGAGCCTGTGCGTCTGGAGCCTGTACTCCGCAACAAGAGAGGCCGCGATAGTGAGAGCCCCGCGCACCGCGATGAAGAGTGGCCCCCACTTGCCGCAACTAGAGAAAGCCCTCGCGCAGAAACGAAGACCCAACACAGCCAAATAAATAAATAAATTAATTAATTAAAAAAAAAAAAGATGTGGTACATATATACAGTGGAATACTACTTAGCCATAAAAAAGAATTAAATAATGCCATTTGAAGCAACATGGATGGACCCATAGATTATCATACTAAGTGAAGAAAGTCAGAAAGAGAAAGACAAATACCACATGGTATCACTTATATGTGGAATCTAAAATATGACACAAATGAACTTATCTATGAAACAGAAACAGACTCGCAGACGTAGAGAACAGACTTGTGGTTGCCAAGGAGGAGGGGTTGGGGGAGAGATGGATTGGGAGTTTGGGATTAGCAGATACAAACTATTATATAGAGAATAGAAAAAGAACAAGGTCCTACTGTATAGCACAGGGAACTATACTCAATATCCTGTGATAAACCATAATGGAAAAGAATATGAAAAAGAAAGTGTACATATATGTATAACTGAGTCACTTGCTTTACAATAGAAATTAATATAACATTGTAAATCAACTATACTTCAAAAAAATAAAGTTTTAAAAATTTTGTATAAAAAAAGAGTAATGCAGTTAACAGAAGCCATAGCACTCCACCGTCCTCATCATGCCCCACACTGCTCCATCAGCATAGTTACCACATGACCCAGGACTTCTTCTTCCACTTGCACAGCATCCCAGTGAACCACAGGTGAAAGAAGCATGAATAACTGCAATACCGCTGCATGCCAGGGTGATCACCACCTCTCTTACAACAAAGAACGGGATCCTTAGTGCCAGCAAACTGCTGAGTAATCCAGCCAAGGGGCTGCTTCCCCCAGGCTTATATCCCACGCCTGTATTTCCTCCCCACAAAATACCCACAGGATACCTTCCTGCATGTGTTCGTTCTCTTAGGTCTGGCAATTCCTTTGGTATGTAAGCCATTTCTACCTAGAGCAGAGACATTGCCTGGGTTCCCCAGAAAGCAAAGCCTGAGCCAGAACACTTGTAGCTAGCATTTAATTAGAGAGTAAGATCCCAGGGAGCAGGAGGAAGGAAAAAGCCAAGTGGACCACAGAAGGACTGAGGGCCAATATATTGATGGATCATTGAACTGGCCATACCACTAAGTGTGACAGGTTGCTTGATTTGTAGGACTGCATCCCTGAGAAGTTGTATAAGCAGCATTTCAGGATTGTCCCACATGGGGAAGAAATGTAAAGAATTTATCCGCTGGCTCCCATGTCCATTTGTTAAAAGTACACTACTCGTGGATTGGGAAGCAGTGGGCATGGGTGCTCACGGGTGTACCTGGTGAATTCACTCAGGGCTCTGCAGAGCTAGAACAAGAAACAGGCAAGACTGAGAAAATATGAACAAGTGCATAAGAGGGGTCGAACACAATGGGTTTTCTCAACTTTGAAAAAATAGAAAGGCAGTCTAACACCTAATGGTTCTTAGTGCATCATCATAACCTCTGGGCAATGATAAAGTCAGAGCTGGAAAGTCAATGGGACATGAAGAGAGAAACTCGAGTGTTCACAGCCATGCAGGAAAAACAAACAAACAAAACAAAAAACAGTCCTCTCTTGGGTACACCAAAAGAATGAAAAATATACACTTCTTACCTGCATGTGAAATATATCTTTTTTTGTGATCATCCACTGTTCCATGATTAGCATTTATCCAGTCCATCAACAAATATGATATTTGCCAGCGTACCCATAATGACTTTTGGCACTTCCTTTATTCACCTTGACATGGCAGGATTTCTTAAACAAAAAACTTGCAAACTTTGGAGGGTACTATAATTTTCTGTTATATTTGTAGGAAGGTACCTAGAAGCAAACATGATGAAAAACTAGGAGGTGGGGGGGAATGTAGATAATAGTCTAATACTGAAGTCATGTGCACCCCAAGCCACTTCTCTATTATTAGTTATTGCCCAGACCAGCAGTCAGCAAACTACAGCTCACAGGCCAAATCTTGCCACCACCTATTTTATAAATAGAGTGTTACTGGAGCACAGCCATGCTCTTTCACTTCGGCATTGTCTGTGGCTACTTTCCTCACTACTGTGGCAGAGTTGAGAGTTGTGACAGAAGCCATATGGCCTACAAAGCCTAAAATATTTACCACCCAGCCTTTGACAGGAAAAGTTTGCCAACCCCTGGCCTAGACTGAAGACCCTAGGTGAGCTTTCTCTTACAGGTAGCACTGAGCAAATTAGCATTTAAGCAAGGCTGTTAGCTGATCCCTCAAATAAGAACAAAAAAATTCCATTTCTTAATCACCATGCTTGTGTCAAAACTGGGCTATTCTCTTCCTTTCTGTCATGATTAATCCCGAAGCTATAACTCTGGGACTGCAGAAACCAGAGATTCATGAAGTGAAAACAAACAAAAGGAATCATGATGGCTTCCCCTTCCTTTTAGCTAAGAACACAATTCTCAGATTCTTCCATCCAAACTTGCATTTAAAAAGTTATTTCATACACCTAGTCCTGATTAAACTCAAGCCACACCCAGGCAGTCCCAGGAATCATGATTATGTCAGGTAGGTGTGGGAAGGAAAAAGGAATCTCTTTTTAACAGGCTAAGTAAATAACAGTTCTCACACTGCATTTGTCCAAAGCTAGAGAACCTGTATGTTTATTACCCTCTGTGAAGATGTGCCCAATTCTAAATTCCTTCCTGGGTATAATTTAGGTGCTTTGATGGATAAGCCAGCTACTTCAAGTTATGAGGGTCCCATTTCATTAGTGCTTCTCAGTAAATAATGTTCCGCTATATTCTTATGTGATTCCAACTCAACTTCTACAAGAAAAGCAAGATAACCAAAAACATGCCTTTTGGTAAAGAACAAAATATAAGGAGATGCAATTCTGGCAGATGGCAAGATCCCAGACTTAAAATTTGTTGATTCATGATGGACATAATTAACCCCACAGCATACTAAACTATGATGGAAATACAGAAGAACTCTGCCATTTTGCATATTTAGCTGCATCATGGGCCAAATTGCATCCCCACAACACAAAAGACAGAAAAATACTGAAAAATCACCTGTAGCCCAAAGCGCTGCTCACTTGGGCATGGTAATGGCATTCTTACTGGTTTCACTGCTTTCCATTTTCTTCCTCTCCCATTCCATGCACATTTCAACCATGTTATGTTTCTGAAACATACATGGGAGACTTACAGTTCCCCTGCTTTAAAATTTTGCAACAGCTCCCTCCTTGTTTCCTATGGAGATAGTCCAAGCTCTGTAGTAAATGAAGCTCTTCATAGTAAGAACCAAACCTGATCCACCAGCCTTATCTCTGTTATTTCAAGCATGGCCTTAGCCCTGGAATGACACCATCCGGTTCTTTGCTTGGTCCACAAACGCGGTAAGTAATGTTCCTGGACAGATCACCAAGCCACAGAGCTAGCACTCTAACCACAAATCACGGAGGGAAGCCTAACCTTGTAAAGGGACTGTTTAAAGCCATTATGAGGTCTCATCTCTCAGTCAGTCCTCCAAAAGCCCCAGGGAGCTAGACAAGAAAGCAAGCCCAGTGTTGCCCTCAAGCTGCTGCTGATCACATAATCCTTCAAGTGACCATCTCACCCTGCTGTGGCTGACAGGACCCTCATTCACTCAATTCCCACTGATTTTCCTTGAGGACACAGTCTGATGGGTCTTGGACTTGGTCTAGTTCCATCTCTAGGTAGGTAGATAGATAGGTAGATAAGTAGGTACATACATATATACATATACACACACAGATAGATAGCTCATCCAGTGAGGCAGCTGAGAAGTCCAGAGGATATGCAGGGTATTCAACAACATTCCCTTATTCATTCAACAAACACTGTAAAGCACTTACTATGTGCCAGACCCTGTACCAATGAGTGTACAAGATGAGTATTCACTACCTTATGCTATTTTCCCAGCTTTCCTATGTGCCCTTGGAGCTTTGGAACAAAACCCCAAATATCCGGTATCTGGAGCTCTTCAGGCCATCTTATGGGTGCATGGGCTAGTCAAAGATGAGGAAAGCTCACTGGACTATGCACTCCATGAAACAGGTTCCATCATGCCACAACAACAAGCACAGAGCCACAGGGCAATTATAATCAATTCTAAAATAATAGTGTCCAAGTTTCTGCCACAAATGCTCTCCAGCCATTTACATCTCAGGAGGAATGCAGCAAGGACCATTACCTGCCACTTTAAGTGGCTCTTCATTTCAGAGGTTGAGGAATTGGGGCACATCACTGGAATTCACAAGGAGAAAAGACCAATGATTTTCCCTACATGTGCTGGTCATGTAACTTATCCTATAGTTAAGTGCACTGGCCTACAATCTTAGATCCCCACCTGGAGATCTTTCTTCACCAACTAACTGCAAACCATGCTACTAACCCTGTTTTCTAAATACCAGCTGGATTGCATGTTCTCCTTACCCAGAAGCCTTCAAAAGCTCCCCACTGCCATCAGCCTGGGTACCTTATTCTACCATTCAGGACCTCCATGACCTGGACCCAAACTTATCTCCTTGGTACAGACCTCTTGTGCTTGTCAAACTGATGTCCCCACTATTACCTAACAAGCCATGTCCACTCCCATCATGAGCCTTTCAAGGTGCCCTCTCCTTTTCTCACCATTCATCAAAATTCCCTAATTCACTCAAAACCTACCCAAAGTACCACTGCCAAGGGGCCTTCCTTACACAATCCTATTGGTAAAAAATGATCTCTTCCTCATAGGCGCATCAATTTTGCCATTGGTGCCACTCATTACAGACTGCTGTCCTGCTGGTCAGCTTCTCTTGCAGGAATCATGTATTATCATCTTCATACTTAGCATCTACAGTGACGCCCTGCTGGTAACCTTGAGAAAAAAGGAAAAGACCTGTATTTCTCATGGAAATAAGATTGAAAAATCCAGGCTGTCCCGACTAAAGGAAATAGACAGTGGAGTCACAGTCTATAGGGAGCTTCCTTGGGCAATGCTGCTGGCTATTTCTCTAGGACGCCTGACTCAGAGCAAAGCCAGAGGACAAATTCCCAAGGGCCAAGTTCCTCCTAATGGTCCACATGGCAAAGAGCCTGAGCTTTGGGATGCACCCCTTAATTCTAGACTCCTCCCACTCAATGAAGTCAGGCCTCTTGCCCCATTTACATAAGAGACGAGATGCATGTTAAAACAAACATATTGAATTAACTGTGTACAAAAGTACACTTCCCTCTGCATAAAGTGACATGGTCCCCTACCCCCAGCCTTACACTCCTTTACTGGAATCTCCACAGCACTTGAATCTTGGCATAGAAGACAGCTCCTTAGGATCTTTTCCTCTGGTGAAAAAAAATTAACCTTTGCACATCAACTAAAAATTTCCCAAAGCCTAGAACCTGATTATTCCTAAACTCCGTGAATTATTCATGTTGCTTCAGGTGAAAGAGATCAGATTTAATTATGTTCTGAGGGGGCATCTTCCCTAAAATTAGATGGAAAATATCCTCATCTGTCTACTGAGCCATTTTAAGAACAGGTTATCATGGGCTTTGTACAGAGATGTATATGCTGAGAAACAAAACAGGGTTCACTGGATTGGCATAAGGAAAATAAATATGAAATCAGAGTCTTTTCCATATCCATGTGAAGCCTATTTCTACTAAACCCAGGCGAGAATGACAGCAATACCAACACATGCAAACCCTAATAAACTAGCTGCACCCAGTTATTAAGAAGCCAGCCTTAGGTCATAAAAACGATTTTTTGTGAAATTGATCTTAAATGAAAAATGTGTAATTACACTTAAAGCAGTTACAGGCTGCTAGTCAATGAAAAATTTATATTTCCTGTGGAGTTGTATCACTTTCTGTGCATATAAAATTAGTTGGACTGGTAGAACTTATATTACAATTGGAAGTGGTTCAAGAGACAGAAACATTTTTCAACATAATTTTCAAAATGATCCCACAAACTGGCCAGCTATGCACCCAATGTGCATGTTATAATTTTACTGCCTTTGGCCAAAGGCCACTGTAAGACCAAGCATTCAGAATTCTAAGCAAGCACTTCACAGTATTTTTTAAAGCCATGAATGCATTTTTTTTTCTATATTCCTTTTGTTAGTCTTTCTTTAAGATCTGAAAGACTTAGATTGAGTAAAAGTGAAAATAACCCGGGGAGAAAGGATGCATATAGGTGAAAAATCATGGGATTCATCCTTTACCTCACCCGCCACATCCCAACTATCACCAGCTTCTGTCGGTTCCACCTCGAAATTTATCTCAAAACCATACACTCCTCTTCGTCTCCACTGCCAACACCCTGGCCCAAGCCACCATGGCACCAATCTCTTGATGGGCCCTTTTTCCTCTGCTCTTGATCTCTCTAATTCATTCTTCCCATAATAGGCTGAGAGATCCTTTTCAACATGCAATCAAATCATACCACTGCTCTGCCTCAGACTTTTCAAAGGCTTCCCATTGCCCTTTAAATAAAACCCAAACTCCTCTTGTGGCCTACGAGGCCTTGCTTGATCTGGCCTCTGGCCCCTTCCTCAACTTTGCTTCTTCTCCTTCTCACCCTCTCTCATGGTGGACCATCACAGTGATCTTCTTTCCATTCCTGAAGCTGTTCTACCTCCAGGACTTTGTGCTTACTATTCCTTTCCTCTGGAATTCTCTTCACGATATGTAAGTTCCCCTGCTTATTTCCTGTAGAATAATCATTTTATTAATTTGTTTACTTGTTATGGTCTGTTTTAGCCTTCAGTGAATGCAAAACTATTGAGTGAATGAATAACATATTTAAGAAATGGTAAATTTATGAAGAAATACTTGCATAAATAAGCAAATAGCTTAAGGGAAGTTCAGACTTAAGCTTATTACTGTTTGCCAAAAGAACTAGCCACTTTCAGGGTTACAATTTCTACTTTTTAATTGCACTAAAAATTACATTAGGCTAGCAATTAAAGACTTCACTGAAGTCGGGGGTGTGGAATAAGTTAGGAGTTTGGGATTAACGTTAAAAAAAGACTTCACTAAAGAAGAAATTCATGATACTAATAAACACATGCAATTTTTGGCCTCCTTTATATTGAGCATTTCAAAATTTAAATTTATACATTAATTTCACCAGAGATATCTGTTTTATCTTTTGTTCATCCTTTGGTAATCTTATATGACTCACCTGAACTAGTCTCACTAGGAAAATATTAAACACTATTTCCAATACTAGTGTATGGAATCAAATAGTTTATCCACACCAGCCACCAACTAATCATACCTAGGTTTGCAAAACTTAGAAATTAAGGAGATGCAAAAAAGTATACACAGAGTTGCATCCATAATGGATCTTTCAATCCATTCTTGAGACAAAACAAAGATGGGAGAAGGATGTATGAAGGAAAGAGTAGGTACTCAAAAGAGGGAGAACTCATCCTAGAGGGAGGAGATCAAGGCAGCCTTGAGCTGTGCTTTGCAAAATGGGAAGTTCTCAGATAGGAAAGGAGAGCAGGGAAACATTCCAAGGAGGGGAAAGAGAGTGGCCACAGGTATCAAACATGCATGGAGAGCAGTGAGTAGCTTAGTCCAACTGAAGCAGAGTTAAAACTGGGAAGAGGGACTTCCTTGGTGGCACAGTGGTTAAGAATCTGCCTGCCCATGCAGGGGACACGGGTTCAAGCCTTGGTCCGGGAAGATCTCACATGCCATGGAACAACTAAGCCCATGTACCACAACTACTGAGCCTGTGCTCTAGAGCCTACAAGCCACAACTACTGAGCCTGCATGCCATAACTACTGAAGCCCATGAGCCTAGAGCCCGTGCTCTGCAACAAAGAGAAGACACCGCAATGAGAAGCCTGCACACCGCAACAAAGAGTAGCCCCCACTCACTGCAGTTAGAGAAAGCCTGCGTGCAGCAACAAAGACCCAACGCAGCCAAAAATAAATAAATTAATTAATAAATTAATAAAAAACAATTATTAAAAAAAAACTGGGAAGAAAAAGGAAGTCAAGAGAAGCTTAAGAGTATTTGGGGGTGAAAAGTCAGATTACCAGGCAGCAGCTTACCATGTTTTGGCCTTAACAATACTGAAGAACAATGGAAGATTTTAGCAAAAGAACAAATTAATGGGAGATAAGTGCTCTCATTGTGAGAAACTGAGCATTTGAGGACCTGCATTCACATAGTTTAAGAATATCTCGTATTAAATCAGTATTCAGAATACATATCTTTTTAATCTTCAAAGCAACTACATTACTCTAGTGCACACTCTTTACAAAATCTTTAATTATGGGAAATATGGATTTTAGAAACCAGACATAAGCTTTGTTCAGAATGAAGGAAAGAAGTGGCCCAGAGAAAACTGTAAAATCATGTTGTAAAGTAATGATCATACAAGACTGAGTTCTAAAATAAACATCTGTACACGTGTGCTTCATCACTTGTCTAACACTTCATTTTTCAACATAATTTACGATTATCAAGTCTTCAAAAAACCCCTGTGAAGCACAGCTTCTGGTTTTTCAAATAAGAATGAAGAATTAGGTGACAAGTTCAAGGTTACAAAGATAATTTAAACAAATAGCAAGGAAAAGAACTTTCTGGGACATCCCTTGTGGTCCAGTGGGTGAGACTCCCATGTTCCCAATGCAGGGGGCCCAGGTTTGATCCCTGGTCAGGGAACTAGATCCCACATGCATGCTGCAACTAAGAGTTTGCATGCCACAGCTAAGAAGTCTGCATATTGCAACTAAACATGCTGCAACGAAGATCCCGCGTGCTGCAACTAAGACCTGGTGCAGCCAAAATAAATAAATAACTATTAAAAAAGAAAAGAACTTTCTGAATTCTTGTAACTTGCTTCAGTCTCTGTACCATTTTACCAACAGTTGCTAAACTCAGTGGTAGTTGTTACATGTGCGCTGTGAAAACAAGATCCTGGTGGTGTAACCATTACAAGAACTTCTTAAAGACTGGGAACTGGCCCTTGGAGAAATTTTTATCTTTTCCATGTCTTATGATCATCCTACTTAGTATTTCATAACCAAAAAAATAAAGATTACATTTGACCCTTGAACAACACGGGTTTGACCTGCACAGGTTCACTTATACGTGGATTTTCTTCAGTAAATACATGCTACAGTACTACGTGGTCCTCAGTTGGTAGAATCCTCAGATGCAGAACCAGGGATACAGAACCATGGATACAGAGCTGACTGTAAAGTTATACTCATAGTTTTGACTACTCAGGGTCAGTGACTTAACCCCCATGTTGTTCAAGGGTCAACTATATTTGTAACATGTTCCCTTAAGATATCAAAACTTCAAAACTCTGCTGTTATCTCCTTTGGAATGTAACCATTAATTTCAAACATAATAACTAGTTGTCATGGGCAACTGTATTCAACCTGGTGTCCATAATGCCATAGAAAATTCCTTCATTCCTTTGTTAGTAGATCAAGTCTCTGTGTCTCACTCATTTTCCTTCAGGCCTGATTTGAATGAAGTAAATTAGTGGCTCTAATGTGTTGTTTTATTTTTTAATCTATTTTTAATTGAAATGTAATGGACTTACAATATTATATTAGTTTTAGGTGTAAAACAGTGATTTGATATTTTTATACATTACAAAAATGATAACCATGAAAACTCTAGTTACCATCTGTCACCATACAAAGGTATTATAATATTATTAACTATATGCCCTACACTGTACATTATATCCCCATGACATTTATTTAATAACTAGAAGTTTGTACCTCTAAATCTTCCTCACCTATTTCACTCATCCCCCCCCATTCCCTCCCCTCTGGAAACCATGTTTGTTCTCTGTATCTATGAGTTTGTTTCTGTCTTGCTGTTTGTTCATTTGGTTTTTTTTTTTAGATTTCATATATAAGTGAAATCATACAGTATTTGTCTTCTCTCTCTGACTTAATGCCATTAGCATAATATACTCTGGGCCCAACCATGTTGTTGCAAATGGCAAATTTTCATTCCTTTTTTGGTCTGAGTAATATTCCACTGTATGGAATATATATATATCACATCTTCTTTATCCATTAATCCATTGATGGGCAATTACATTGTTTCCATATCTTGGCTATTGTAAATAATGCTGCTATGAATGTTGGGATGCCTGTGTCTTTTTGAATTAGCATTTTCATTTTCTTCAGATATATACCCAGGAGTGGAATTGCTGGGTCATATGGTAGCTCTGTTTTTAGTGTTTTGAGGAATCTCCATACTGTTTCCACAGTGGCTGCACCAATTTACACTCCCACCAACAATGAGCAAGTGTTCCCTTTTCTCCACATCTTCACCAACATTTGTTATTTGTGTTTTTTTGATGACAGCCATTCTGACAGGTGTGAGGTGATATCTCATTGTGGTTTTGATTTGCATTTCTCCAATAATTAGTGATGTGATTGATGTTGAGCATTTTTTCATGTGCCCATTAGCCATCTGCATTTCCTCTTTGGAAAGATGTCTATTCAGGTCTTTTGCCCATTTTTTAATCAGAATGTTTGATTTTTTGATGTTGAGTTGTATGACCTGTTTATATATTTTGGATATTAACTCCTTGTCGGTCACATGAATTGCAAATATTTTCTCCCATTCGGTAGATTGTCTTTTTGCTTTGTCAATATTTTCCTTTGTTGTGCAAAAGCTTTTAAGTTTAATTAGGTCTCAATTATTTATTTTTGCTTTTGTTTCCTTGCCTTAGGAGACAGATCCAAAAAAATATTGCTACGATATATGCCAAAGAGTGTTCTGCCAATGTTTTCTTCTAGAAGTTTTATGGTGTCCAGTCTTACAGTTAGGTCTTTAACCCATTTTTAGTTTATTTTTGTATATGGTGTGAAAAATGTTCAAATTTCATTCTTTTACATGGAGCTGTCCAGTTTTCCCAACATAATTTATTGAAGAGGCTGTCTTTTCACTATTGTATATTCTTGTCTCCTTTGTTGTAAACTAATTGACTATATAAGTGTGGGTTCATTTCTGGGCTGTGTATTCTGTTCCATTGATCTCTGTGTCTATTTTTGTTCCATAACAATACTGTTTTGATTATTGAAGTTTTGTAATAGTTTGAAATCAGGGAACATGATACATCATTTTGGTCTTCTTAAAACTGTTTTGGCTTTCTTAAGACTGTTTTGGCTATTTGGGGTCTTTTGTGTTTCCATACAAATTTTAGAATTATTTGTTCTAGTTCTGTCAAAAACGCCATTGGTATTTTGATTGGGATTGCATGGAATATGTAAATTGCCTTGGGCAGTATGCTCATTTTAACAATATCTGTTCTTGCAATCCATGAGCACAAGATGTCTTTCAATTTATTTTCATTGTCTTCAGTTTCTTTCATCAATGTCTTATAGTTTTCTGAATACAGGCCTTTTATTTCTTAGTTTGATTTATTCCTAAATATTTTATTATTTTGGATGTGATTATAAGTGTGATTGTTTTCTTAACTTCTCTGATGCTTTGTTGTTAGTATAGAAACACAACAGATTTTGATATATTAATTTTGTATCCTGCTAATTTACTGAATTCATTTACTAGCTGTAACAGTTTTTTGCTGGTATCTTTAGGATTTTCTATGTATAGTATTATGACATCTGCAAACATTTGCAAAACAGTGACAGTTTTACTTCTTTCTTTCCAATTTTGATTCCTTTTATTTCTTTTTCTTGTCTGATTGCTGTGGCTAGGACTGTGACTAAGACTATAGGCCAATATGTTAAATAAAAGTGGCAGGAGTGGGCATTCTTGCCTTGTTCCTGATCTTAGAGAAATGCTTTCAGCTTTCACCATTCAGTATAATGTTGGCTTTAGTTTTGTCCTTTATGTGGCCTTTATTACGTTGAGGTATGTTCCTTCTGTAACCACTTTGTTGAACGTTTTTATACTAAATAAATGTTGAATTTTGTCAAAAGCTTTTTCTGCATCTATTAAGATGATCATATGATTATTAGCCCTTCAATTTGTTAAAGTGGTGTATCACACTGATTGATTTGCAGATATTGAACCATTCTTGCATCCCTGGGATAAATCCCACTTGATCATGGTGCGCGATCCTTTTAATACACTGTTGAATTCAGTTTGCTAATATTTTGTTGAGGATTTTTGCATCGATGTTCATAAGGAACATTGGCCTGTACTTTTCTTTTTTGTGGTGTCTTTGGTTTTTGTATCAGAGTGATGCTGACCTTGTATCATGAGTTCAGAAGCACTTCTTACCCTTCAATTTCTTTTTAATAATTTGGAAAAGATAGGTGTAAACTATTCTTTAAATGCTTGGTAGAATTCACTTGTGAAGACCTCTTGTCCTGGGCTTTTGTTTGTTGGGAGTTTTTTTTATTACTGATTCAATTTCATCAGTAGTGATTGGTTTCTATTTCTTCCTGGTTCAGTCTTTGTCGATTGTACGTTTCTAGGAATTTATCCATTTCTTTTAGGTTGTTGATTTTATTGGTGTATAATTGTTCATAGTAACCTCTTACTATTCTTAGTATTTCTGTGGTGTCTGTTGGGACTTCTCTTTAATTTCTGATTTTATTGATTTGGGCCCTCTCTGTTCTTTTTCTCGATGAGTCTGGCGAAAGGCTTATTGATTTTGTTTATTTTTTCCAAGAATCAGCTCTTAGTTTCATTGATCTTTTATATTATTTTTTCAGTCTCTATTTCATTTGCTTCATCACAGATTTTATGGTTTCTTTCCTTCTAATTTTGGCTTTGTTTGTTCTTCCTTTTCTAGCTCCTTTAAGTGTAAGGTTCTTATTTTTTTATTTGAGATTTTTCTTTTTTCCTGAGACAGGCTGGTATCACTATAAACTCTTTTAGAGAAGTGCTTTATGTGCTTTGTCACATAAGTTCGGGATCATTGTGTTTTTATTTGTCTCCATGGAATATTTTTTAATTCCTCTTTGATTTCTATAGTGACCCATTGGTTTTTTAGTAGCATATTGTTTAGCCTTCATGTGTTTGTGTTTTTTGCAGGTTTTTCATTTTTTTTTTGTAGTTGATTTCTAGTCTCATATCACTGCAGTCAAAAGAGGTACTTGATATGATTTCAATCCTCTTAAATTTACTGAGACTTGTTTTGTGGCCTACCATGTGATCTATCCTGGAGAATGTTCCATGTGTACTTGAAAAGAATATGTATTCTGTTGCTTTGGGGTGGAATGTTCTATATACATCTATTAAGTCCATCAGATATAATGTGTCATTTAAGGCCAGTGTTTCCTTATTGATTTTCTGTCTGGATGACCTATTGATGTAAGTGGGATGTTATAGTCCCCTACTATGATTGTGTTAGGGTCAATTTTTCCCTGTTTGTTAATATCTTCTTTGTATATTTAGGTGCTCCTATGTTGGGTTCATATAGATTTACAATTGTTATATCTTCTTGTTGATCCAATCCCTTTATCATTATGTAATGTCCTTCTTTGCCTCTTTTTACAGTCTTTGTTTTAATATCTATTTTTGTCTGATATAAATAATGGTACTCCAGGTTTCTTTTCATTTCCATTTGCATGGAAGACTTTTTTCCATTCCCTCACTTTCAGTCCGTGTGTGAGTCCTTAGATCTGAAGTGAGTCTCTTCAGTCTCTTCCTATATATGTAGGCAGTATATACATGTGTCTTGTCTTATTGATTCAGTCACTCTGTCTTTTGACAGGAGCATCTAGTCCATTTACATTTAAAGTAATTATTGATAGGTATGTACTTATTGCCATTTTGTTCATTGTTTTCAGATTGTTTTTGTAGTTCTTTTCTGTTCCTTCTTCTTTTGCCTTCTCCCCTTGATTTTCAAGGACTATTTTTAGTGTTGTGTTTGGATTCCTTTCTCTTTTGTCTGTGTGTGTATCTATTATAGATTTTTAGTCTGTGGTAACCATGAGGTTTATATATAACTATATATATATAACTATGTAACTATATATATATATACATATATATATACATATATATATATATACACATATATATATATATAAAACTATATATAACTATATATATCTCCACATAATTATTTCAAGTTGATGATCTCTTAGGTTGGAACACATTTTAACAGCCCTGCATTTTTACTCCCCCACTATGCTTAGTGTTTTTGAAATCATGTTTTATATATTTTTGTTGTGTATATCCCTTAACTACATATTGTGAATATACAGTTGACCCTGGGACAAAACAGGTTTGAACTCCGCAGGTACACTTCTATGTGGATCTTTTTGAATTAGTAAATACTACAGTACTACACTATCAGTGGTTGGTTGGATCTACAGATGTGGACCTTGCATATGGAGGAACTGTGAATATGGAAGCTTGTATATGAGGGCTGACTATAAGTTATATATGTATTTTCAATTGTGCAAAGCGTCTGCATCCCTAACCCCCAAGTTGTTCAAGGGTCAACACAATTTGATTTTACTACTTTTGTCTTTTAATCTTTCTATTAAATTTATAAGTGGTTGATCTACTACCTTTACATTTACCTTTACTAACGAGATTTTTCCTTTCAGAATTTTCATATTTCTGGTTGTGATCTTTTATTTTTCAATAAGAGAATTCCCTTTAACATTTCTTATAAGGCCAGCCTAGTGGTGCTGAACTATTTTAGCTTTTGCTTGTCTGTAAAACTCTTCCTCTCTCCTTCAAATCTGATTGATAGGCTTGCCAGGTAAAATATTCTTGGTCATAGGTTTTTTCTTTTCATCACTTTGAATATATGATGCCACTCCCTTTTGGCTTGCAAAGTTTCTCCTGCAAAGACAGCTGCTAGTCTTATGGGAGTTCCCTTGAACATATTCAGTTGCTTTGCCATTGCTGCTTTTAAGATTCTCTCTGTATCTTTTTTTTTTTTTTCTCTCTGTATCTTTAATTTTTGCCATTTTAATTATAATGCATTTTGGTGTGGACCTCTTGCAGTTGATCCCTTTTGGGACACTCTGTGCTTCCTGGACTTGGATGTCTGTTTCCTTTCCCAGGTTAGGGAAGTTTTCAGCTATTATTTCTTCAAATAAGTTCCCTGCCCCTTTCACTCTCTCTTCTCCTTCTGGGCTCCTATAATGCAAATGTTAGCATGCTTGATGTTGTTCCAGAAGTCTCTTAAACTATCCTCATTTTTTAAAATTCTTTTTATTTCTATTCAGCTTCAGTAATTTCCACTACTCTGTCTTCCAGTTCGCTAATCTGTTGTTTTGTATCATCTAAGCTACTGTTGACTCCTTCTAGTGTATTTTTTTATATCAGTTACTATATATACAGTTCTGTTCGGTTTTTCATTATATTTTCCAACTCTTTTGTTAAACTTCTCACTATGATCATGCATTCTTCTCCCAAGTTCATTGAGCATCTTTATGATCATTACCTCGAAATCTTTATTGGGTAGATTACTTCTTTTTTTTTTTTGATTTTTTTTTTTTGATGTGGACCATTTTTAAAGTCTTTACTGAATTTGTTACAATACTGCTCTGTTTTATGTTTTGGTTTTTTGGCCACAAGGCATGTGGGATCCTAGCTCCCTGACCAGGGATTGAACCTGCACCCCCTGCATTGGAAGGCGAAGTCTCAACCACTGGACTACCAGGGAAGTCCCTATTGGATAGTCTTTATTGCCACTTTGCTTAGTTCTTTTTCTGGGGTTTTGTTTTGTTCCTTCATTTGGAATATATTCCTCTATTCATTTTGCATGATTCTCTGTGTTTATTTTTATGTATTAGGTAGGTCAGTTACATTTCCTAATCTTGAAGAAGTAGCCTCATATAGGAGACATCTTGTGGGGCCCAGATGCACACTACCCTCTGGTCACCAGAGCGATATGCTCTAGGTGTGCTCCCTATGTGGGCTGCATGGGCCCTTATGCTATAGGGCTGACTACTTTGGGCCTGGGGCTGGTGCCAGCTCACTGGTGGGTAGAGCCTTATCCTAGCATGGCCCAGGGGAACATGGGGCTGGTGTTGACCAGCTGGTATGCAGGGCTAGGTCCTAGAGCAGCTAGTTGTCAGGGGCTGTGGGGGCCTGGGGCTGGTGCCAGCTTACTGGTGGGATGAGCTCTGGGTCAGGGAGGGCCCAGGGCTGGTGTCAGTTCACTGGCAGGCGAGTAAGCCCTCAGTGCTAATAGGTTAGAGGGAGGATTCTAAAATGGTGCTTATCAGCACCGGTGTCCTCATGGTAAAACAAGCTCCAAAAATGGCTGCCACCAGTGTCTATGTTTCCAGGGAAAATCTCAGCTGCCTCCTGCCTCTCCGGGAGGCTAAGATTAGCAAGTGGGTCTGATCCAGGATCCTTTCCAATTACTGCCTCTGCACTGGGGCTCAGAGCATGTGGGATACTGTGTGCACCCTTGAAGAGCAGAGGCTCCATTTCCCATGCCCCCTGGCTCTCCTATACGCAAGCCCCACTGGTCTTCAAAGCCAGACGTTCTGGGGGCTTGTCTTCCTGATGCAGGAACCGTGGGCTGGGGAGCTGGATGTGGGTCTCAGATACCTCACTCCTTGGAGAGAACCTCTGCAACTGTGATTATTCTGCTTATGGGTCACCCACATGGGAGTGTGGGTTTTGACTATACTGTGTCTCCACCCCTCCCACTTATCTTATTGTGTTTTTCTTTTTTATATCTTTAGTTGTGGAAAATCTTTTCTGCTAGTCTTCAGGTCAGTCTCATAGATAGTTGCTCTGTAAATAGTTGTAATTTTGGTGTGCCCGTGGAAGGAGGTGAGCTCAGGGTCTTCCTATTCTGCCATCTTGGCTATACCTGTATTTCCATTATTTTAAAATAATAGCATTAGAAAGATTTTATTTCTGTCAGTATACACACATGTGACTTAACATTTATTTCTCCTAGTCTGGATGTTGAGAAGTCCAAAATCAAGGTGCCAGCAGATTCAGTTCTTGGTAAGGGCTCTCTTACTGAACTTTTAGCTATATACTCATGTGGTGGAGAAAGAGGGGGCCTCTAATCTCTTCTTTTTCTTATAAGGGCACTAATACCATCATAGGGGCCCCAACCTCATGACATTATCTAAGCCTAATTATCTCCCAAGGACCCAACCTCCACTGAGGATTAAGACTTCAACATATGACTTTCGGGGGAACACAAACATTCAATCCATATCAGCAAGCTAATCTCAGATAAATCACTTGTACTCTTCTAGTTCCATCTCAGACCATCAAGCAGATTACTTTGCACCAGTTACAAATCCCAGTGAAGGACTCTAAACACTTCTGCCCATTGCAGCTTGGTGTCAGATTAGTCAAGAACAACCCGATGCAGTCAAGCATTGGATGGAAGAATATTTTACAGACCTAGAGAAAAGACAATGCAATATTAGCTTCAAGAGTGGGCCTCAGTCCCCCATAGCCAATGGGTCTCTCCCAGAGACATATTCAGGGCAATTTGCCTACGTACACCCCTCAGGTGCCACAGTAGAAAGACCCTATTCCTTCTTTTGGAGGACAACTGGGGTGGCCAGGTGCTATAGGACACATACTCTTAAGGCAGAGACAAAAAAGCATTCATTGAGCCTGAAACAGGGAAAGATGTTCCCACACAAGGTGATAAGCCCAGCACAGGCTGTGTGGGCTCTTTGTCTCTTGGTGAGGAAGTGCTCTAAGCACAAGGCCCATTCTCACGAGATGAAGTGGATGGCAAAAGACTGCATGCATGAGAGTGCCTTTTCCACACAGTTCTTTGTCAGCCCTGGTACACTACTTACTTGCATAGCAGATGCACATGTATAACATACACCCCACTTTTACAAAGAAACTTCCCTGGGGAAAAACATTCAAGTACTTTCAACATTCATATATTTTAAAATAATTTAAAGTGGTTTTACAAGGAGAAAATCATCTTGTTTATAAAAATACATTTTATTTCATACTAGAGTACTAAATTGAGGGGGGAGGGGTATAAGTAGCCCAAATAAATGTATTGGTATCAGCAAACACTAGTACATGGTCAGGGTTGTACTAGAAAAATATTTGGCTTGTTGTGCGGGCAGGAAAGAGCAAACCCAAGGAAAGCTTGACCTTCTTCTCCTTATCTCAGGTTCTGAAACTTTTCAACATGCCACATTCTACACAAAACATTTAATGACCAAGACTTCAGAACACTAAGCACTACACTACTTTCCAAAATGGCTGTGAAGTTAAGAAACAAATGGTGTACTTTAGCCACCGAACATAATTCCATCTTAGTCTCTAAACTGCTAAGTGAAGATGCTTGCTTGTATCATGAGGACCAGAATAAAAACTACATCCTTGCCAAGAAATTAATTTGCAATTTTTCCCTTCCTTCTGGAATTTTTCCTTCCTCAGGCTATCCAATTCCCAATACAGCTCTTCTTCTTGCCACCCTCACAGTTTAGCTTTTCGCATCCTGCTTGAATCCTTGTCTTATTTCTCGGGCACATTGAACACTCTCAGTAACAGTTACTACTCTCCAGGCAATCTAAATGGCCTTGGCAGTAGGGCCAAGTGCTTTATATATAGCTTAGGTTCAATAATTTATATTCAATGTACAATTTAATACACTTATATTAAATACAATTATTCAATACGAGTTGTATTTTTTCCTAATTGTGCTAGATCATATGCTTTCTACCCCAAAATAAAGTTAAACTTCGGATAAATTCAGCATTCTGTTTATTGAAATTCCGTTACCAGGTACTTTCACTTCCTATCCTATCCAATACCATATTTACCATAAATCCACTTACATCTGGGTAATGCATCTACATTCCAATGTGTCTGCAGCCTCATTTGATCTGTCCTGAGGTTACCAGGCAAGCTCACAATGTGCTTTCTGAATAATTCAAGATAAAAGCATAGTCAGTATTGTGTAATTTGTTGTCTAACTAATAAAACAAATAAAACCCCACAAATGCTTAATTTGAGCTTTTTTTCCATTGGGTGTACTGGGTATATCGAAACATTAAATTACAAAACTAAATATAAAACACATGTATGACTTTAGAATTAAGCATATTCTAATCAATTTCACTAAAATAAATATACCTCATATAATATATACTAACCCAATGTCAAAATTAACAGAACATATTCTCTCCCAACTATACCCAGTAATAATTTACGGTACAACACAGTTAAAAAAATAAAAAGTACCATGAGGGTAGATGCACAGTAAATATTTGCTGATCTTCACAGCTATCCCATAATGTCCTATAAATCATATTACCTAAATCATAAATTATCTTTCAAGTGTGCTGCTCATCTATCCTTCCTGACTCTAACTTCTGAAGAGTAGGAAACATTGCCTAATTCTTGATATTCCCCTCAAGCACCTCTTCCCTCAGTACCTTCAATACTGCCTTGAACTCAGTGCCCTCTTTCCAGGCAAGTGGGGCCCCAATGACTGTGGTCTGGGTCAGGTGGGAAAACCCAGGAGCCTGGGCACAGAGAGGTCCATAACTCACCCATAGGCTACAGTGAGATGCAGCATCTTGGGAAGGGCCAAACCAAAACCCAGGCAGACCATCCACACCTGAATCATCATATAAAGAGGCTAGAGGCAGAGACCAAGCAACTGAATAAAGCCAACAGAACCAAGTAAGATCTAAGATCCTAAGAGACCAAGGGGAAGGGACACACCTGGAACAATCTCCTGCTGTGAGAAGGCTGCTGCTGTGCCTTTCTTTTTACAGGTTGCCAGTAGCTTTAACTATGGAGCGAGCTGAGAAAGTCACCAACCTCACACGGGCACTTTTCTCTCAATAAATAGAAGGAAAAAAGGGGGGCAGGGAAAAATGCGGGATACATTTTTTGCGTCTGTATATTTTGTGACAAAGGATAATGAATTAATCATACACTTTTGCATACTTCAGTTGGTGAAAAAAATTAAACACTATCATAGTTCCTTTGCCAAGTTTTCCTGGTAAGTAGAATTTCAAACAGTGTTCACATGTGAGCCTCTTGATGGACATCCTGGGTAGAATCCAGTGTGAGAAAATGATTGAAAGTGATTAAGTCCCTTGAGCAATTCCTTTTAAAAAAAATTAATTAATTAATTAATTAATTTGGCTGCGCTGGGTCTTCACTGCTGCACGTGGGCTTTCTCTAGTTGCGGTAAGTAGGGATTACTATTCATTGCAGCGCACGGGTTTCTCATTGAGGTGGCTTCTCTTGTTGCGGAGCATGGGCTCTAGGCATGCAGGCCCCAGTAGTTGTGGCTCACAGGCTCTAGAGTGCAGACTCAGTAGTTGTGGCACACAGGCTTAGTTGCCCCGTGGCATGTGGGATCTTTCTGGACTAGGGCTCAAACCCATGTCCCCTGTTTGGGCAGACGGATTCTTAACCACTGCACCACCAGGGAAGTCCCAGAGCAATTCCTTTTAAAGGAATGCCTCTGTGTAATGGAAACGGGAGTCAGGAACCAGCAATGCTCTAGGGCTGTTTACGTTAGGGCCTTCTAATAAGAAGCCTCAGGTTTATAAGCTTAAATGGTTCTTTAGATGCCAAGCATTACCACTGGCAACACTGTACACTATGCAGCATTGGCATCTTCAACAGAGCTCATAGCTACATCATACACAACAGCAGGGACAGAAGAATCCCAGCCCTTTGTATAGCCATGTTATTCTCCCTAATAAATTTAGGCATTTCTTCAGGTTTCATTCATTTCCCCTAAGCCACAGGGAGGAAAATTATTGAGAAGGGAGATGTTTCTTCAATCTGTTTTGGACAGGGTGGAATGATTTTTGGCTTATTGCTTAAATCATTAATTCCTCATCATTTTCCAATAAGACTCATTTCATTAAAAGTAATAATAGTTGAAAATCTATTACTGTCCCTTATGCCCTGAATTATTATTGTTGCATTTTGTCATGTAGTATAAAAATAAAATATACACATGGCCATAGATCATCAACTCAAAGCAAACCACTCAGGAATTTTATTATCCAGTGGAATATTCTGTGGGAGCTGTATTTCCCATCTTGGGCATTCTAATATGCTCCAAGTGTCCAGAAGAGCAAAATTAGCATACTGTTCCACTGTTCATCTCCATCACTGTTATTTGAAATAATTTACTGAAACAAATGGAACTCTTAAACCTCCTCCAAGGCAGAGGGGAGAAAACATCTTTTCTCTGAGACCCTGCTGGACTCTGCTAGATAGGGCAGTCAGCTGAGAACCTGACATTAGCAAAGAATAAATAAATTTAATTATTTAGGGTAGTGAGGTCAGGAGGGGGAGAAAAGTAAACTCTACTTACCATTTGATCTTGGGAAAGCCACCTACAGTCTGTAAACCTATCTTCCCATCTTTAAAATAGTGAAAATAGTATCTACCTCAAAGCACTTACCCCAGTATCTCATTTACCTTTTAAGGATTCATAAACATTACTTGATATTATTTTCATTATTACTTCCTATGGAAAAGCAACATTTATGAAATTTAAAAGATAAAGATGGTCCTTATTTAATCTTTAATATCATGCTAAAGAGTCTAGATTTCAGATAGCAAGAATGGAATCAAAAAATTTAATAAAAGGAGTGACATGAACATCTGAATTTTAAGAAGAAAATAGAATCAAGCCCTGGAAGATACAGTAGATATAAATATGGATATGGATAAAGATTTATATTTTTTAAATTTGCATTTTGTCCATTCCCCAAAATGGCCCAAAGCTATTAGCATATTTCCTTCTTGTGTATAATTAACACTTTATCTTAAATACTACAAAATGTCTATGCTGCCAACTTATTTTTTTTTCCTTTAGCGATATAATGCCAACGGCTCAAAGAGGCAGAGATTTTACCAGTCAGTCTTCTAATCAATAACCTCCTGTAGGAGACTGGTTCAAGACGGCAGAGTAGAAGGACGTGCACTCACTCCCTCTTGCGAGAGCACCAGAATCACAACTAACTGCTGGACAATCATTGACAGGAAGACACTGGAACTCACCAAAAAAGATACCCCATATCCAAAGACAAAGGAGAAGCCATAATGAGATGGTAGGAGGGGAGCAATCACAATAAAATCAAATCCCATAACTGCTGGTGGGTGACTCACAAACTGGAGAAAAATTATACCACAGAAGTCCATCCACTGGAGTGAAGGTTCTGTGCCCCACGTCAGGATTCCCAAACTGGGGGTCCAGCAACGGGAGGAGGAATTCCTAGAGAATCAGACTTTGAAGGCTGGTGGGATTTGATTGCAGGACTTTGAAGGACTGGGGGAAGCAGAAACTCCACTCTTGGAGGGCACACACAAAGTAGTGTGCGCATCAGGACACAGAGGGAAGGAGCAGTGACCCATAGGAGACTGAACCAGACGTACCTGCTAATGTTGGAGGGTCTCCTGCAGAGGGGTGGATGGCTGTGGCACACTGCCAGGACAAGGACACTGGCAGCAGAAGTTCTGGGAAGTACTCCTTAGCACGAGCCCTCCCAGAGTCCACCATTAGCCCCACCAAAGAACCTGTAGCCTCCAGTGCTGGGTCACCTAAGGCCAAACAACAAACAGGGAGGGAACTCAGACCCACCCATCAGCAGACAAGCAGATTAAAGTTTTACTAAGCACTGCCCACCAGAGCAACACCAAGCTCTACCCACCAGCAGTCCCTCCCATCAGGAAGCTTGCACAAACCTCTTAGATAGCCTCATCCACCAGAGGGCAGACAGCAGAAGCAAGAAGAACTACAATCCTGCAGCCTGTGGAACGAAAACCACATTCACAGAAAGACAGACAAAATGAAAATGCAGAGGACTATGTACCAGATGAAGAAACAAAAGAAAACCCAAGAAAAACAATTAAATGAAGTTGAGATACGGAACCTTCCAGAAAAGGAATTCAGAATACTGATGGTGAAGATGATCCAGGACCTTGGAAAAAGAATGGAAGCACAGATCGAGAAGATGCAAAAAATGTTTAACAAAAGCCTAGAAGAATTAAAGAACAAACAAACAGAGATGAACAATACAATAACTGAAATGAAAAATACACTAGAAGAAATCAATAGCAGAATAACAGAGGCAGAAGAATGGATAGGTGACCTGGAAGACAGAATGGTGGAATTCACCGTGCAGAACAGAATAAAGAAAAAAGAATGAAAAGACGTAAAGACAGCCTAAGAGACCTCTGGGACAACATTAAATGCAACAACATTCCCATTATAGGGGTCTCAGAAGGAGAAGAGAGAGATAAAGGACCCAAGAAAATATCTGAAGAGATTAGAGTCAAAAACTTCCCTAACATGGGAAAAGAAATAGCCACCCAAGTCTGAGAAGTGCAGAGAGTCCCAGGCAGGATAAACCCAAGGAGAAACACACCAAGACACATAGTAATTAAATTGACAAAAATTAAAGGCAAAGAAGAATTATTAAAAGCAGCAAGGGAAAAACGACAAATAACATACAAGGGAACTCCCAGAAGGTTAACAGCTGATTTCTCAGTAGAAACTCTACAAGCCAGAAGGCAGTGGCATGATATATTTAAAGTGATGAAAGGGAAGAACCTACAATCAAGAATATTCTACCTGGCAAGGATCTCATTCAGATTTGATGGAGAAATAAAAAGCTTTACAGACAAGCAAAAGCTAAGAGAATTCAGCACCACCAAACCAGCTCTACAACAAATGCTAAAGGAAATTTTCTAAGAGGGAAACACAGGAGAAGAAAAGGACCTACCAAAACAAACCTATAACAATTAAGAAAATGGTAATAGGAACATACATATTGATAATTACCTTAAATGTGAATGGATTAAATGCTCCAACCAAAAGACACAGGCTCACTGAGTGGATACAAAAACAAGACCCATATATATGCTGTCTACAAGAGACCCATTTCAGACCAAGGGACACATACAGACTGAAAGTGAGGGGACAGAAAAAGATATTCCATGCAATGGAAATCAAAGAAAGCTGGAGTAGCAAAACTCATATCAGATAAAACAGACTTTAAAATAAAGAATGTTACAAGAGACAAGGAAGGACACTACATAATGATCAAGGTATCAATCCAAGAAGAAGATATAACAATTATAAATATATATGCACCTCCATACATAAGGCAAATGCTAACAGCTATAAAAGGGGAAATCGACAGTAACACCATAATAGTGGGGGACTTTAACACCTCACTTACACCAATGGACAGATCATCCAAAATGAAAATTAATAAGGAAACACAAGCTTTAAATGACACAACAGACCAGATAGATTTAATTGATATTTATAGGACATTCTATCCAAAAACAACAGAATACACTTTCTTCTCAAGTGCACATGGGACATTCTCCAGGACAGATCACATCTTGGGTCACAAATCAAGCGTTGGTAAATTTAAGAAAATTGAAATCATATCAAGCATCATTTCCAACCACAACGCCATGAGATTAGAAATCAATTACAGTGAAAAAAACGTAAAAAAACACAAACACATGGAGGCTAAATAGCCAAGATGACACTGAGGAAATCAAAGAAGAAATCAAAAAATACCAAGAGACAAAATGACAATGAAAACATGACGATCCAAAATCTATGGGATGCAACAAATGCAGTTCTAAGAGGGAAGTTTATAGCAACACTTGAGGTGTTGAGGAATACAAATCCTACCTCAAGAAACAAGAAATACCTCAAATAAACAATCTAACCTTACACCTAAAGGAACCAGAGAAAGAAGAACAAACAAAACCCAAAGTTAGCAGAAGGAAAGAAATCAGAAAGATCAGATCAGAAATAAATGAAATAGAAACAAAGAAAACAAGAGCAAATATCAGTGAAACTAAAAGTTGGTTCTTTGACAAGATAAACAAAATTGATAAACCTTTAGCCAGACTCACCAAGAAAAAGACGGAGAGGACTCAAATCAATAAAATTAGAAATGAAAAAGGAGAAGTAACAACTGACACTGCAGAAATACAAAGGATGATGAGAGATTCCTACAAGCAACTAAATGCCAATAGAATGGACAACCTGGAAGAAATGGACAAATTCTTAGAAAAGCACAACCTTCCGAGACTGAACCAGGAAGAAACAGAAAATATGAACAGACCAATCACAAGTAATGAAATTGAAACTGTGATTAAAAATCTTCCAACAAACAAAAGTCCAGGACCAGGTGGCTTCACAGGTGAATTCTATCAAACATTTAGAGAAGAGCTAACACCCATCCTTCTCAAACTCTTCCAAAAAGTTGCAGAGGAAGGAACACTCCCAGAGTCATTCTATGAGGCCACCATCACACTGATACCAAAATCAGACAAAGATATTACAAAAAAAAGGAAATTACAGACCAATATCACTGATGAACATAGATGCAAAAATCCTCAACAAAATACTAGCAAACAGAATCCAACGACACATTAAAAGCATCATACACCATAATCAACTGGGATTTATCCCAGGGATGCAAGGATTCTTCAATATACGCAAATCAATCAATGTGATACACCATATTAACAAATTGAAGATTAATAACCATATGATCATCTCAATAGATGCAGAAAAAGCTTTTGACAAAACTCAACACCCATTTATGATAAAAACTCTTCAGAAACTGGGCACAGAGGGAACCTACCTCAACATAATAAAGGCCATATATGACAAACCCAGGCAAACATCATACTCAATGGTGAAAAATTGAAAGCATTTCCTCTAAGATCAGGAACAACACAAGGATGTCCACTCTCACCACTATTATTCAACATAGTTCTGGAAGTCCTAGCCACGGCAATCAGAGAAAAAAATAAATAAAAGGAATACAAATTGGAAAAGAAGAAGTACAACTGTTACTGTTTGCAGATGACATGATACTATATATAGAGAATCCTAAAGATGTCACCAGAAAACTACTATAGCTAATCAATGAAACTGGTAAAGTTGCAGGATACAAAATTAATGCACAGAAATCTCTCGCATTCCTATACACTAACAACGAAAGATCAGAAAGCGAAATTAAGGAAACATTCCCATTCACCACTGCAGCAAAAAGAATAATATACCTAGGAATAAACCTACCTAAGGAGATAAAAGACCTGTACTCAGAAAACTATAAGACACTGATGAAAGAAATCAAAGATGACACAAACAGATGGATATACCATGTTCTTGGATTGGAAGAATCAATATTGTGAAAATGACTACACTACCCAAAGCAATCTACAGATTCAATACAATCCCTATCAAATTACCAATGGCATTTTTTACAGAACTAGAACAAAAATTCTTAAAAGTTGTATGGAGACACAAAAGACCCTGAATAGCCAAAGCAATCATGAGGGAAAAAATCGGAGCTGGGGAAATCAGGCTTCCTGACTTCAGAGTATACTAGAAAGCTACAGCAATCAAGACAATATGGTACGGGCACAAAAACAGAAGTACAGATCAATGGAACAGGATAGAAAGCCCAGAGATAAACCCACACACCTATAGTCAACTAATCTATGACAAAGGAGGCAAGGATATACAATGGAGAAAAGACAGTCTCTTCAATAAGTGGTGCTAGGAAAACTGGACAGCTACATTTAAAAGTATGAAATTAGAACACTCCCTAACACCATACAAAAAAATAAACTCAAAATGGATTAAAGAACTAAATGTAAGACTGGACAGTATAAAACTCTTAGAGGAAAACATAGGAAGAACACTCTGACATAAATCACAGCAAGATCTTTTCTGACCCACCTCCTAGAGTAATGGAAATAAAAACAAAAATAAACAAATGGGACCTAATGAAACTTAAAAGCTTTTGCACAGCAAAGAAACTATAAACAAGATGAAAGACAACCCTCAGAATGGGAGAAAATATCTGCAAACGAATCAATGGACAAAGGATTAATCTCCAAAATATATAAACAGCTCATGCAGCTCAATATTAAAAAAACAAACAACCCAGTCAAAAAATTGGCAGAAGACCTATATAGACATTTCTCCAAAGAAGACATACAGATGGCCAAGAGGCACATGAAAAAATGCTCAAGATCACTAATTACTAGAGAAATGCAAATCAAAACTACAGTGAGGTACCACCTCACACCGGTTAGAATGGGCATCATCAAAAAATCTACAAACAACAAATGCCAAAGAGGTTGTGGACAAAAGGGAACCCTCTTGCACTGCTGGTGGGAATGTACATTGATACAGCCACTATGGAGAACAGTATGGAGGTTCCTTAAAAAACTAAAAATAGAATTTCCATATGACTCAGCAATCCCACTACTGGGCATACACCCAGAGAAAACTGTAATACAAAAAGACACATGCACCCCAATGTTCATTGCAGCACTATTTACAATAGCCAAGTCATGAAACTAACCTAAATGCCCATGGATGGACGAATGGGTAAAGATGTGGTATATATACACAATGGAATATTACTCAGCCACAAAAAGGAACAAAATTGGTTCATTTGTAGAGACGTGCATGGACCTAGAGACTGTCATACAGAGTGAAGTAAGTCAGAAAGAGAAAAACAAATATCGTATATTAATGCATATATGTGGAATCTAGAAAAATGGTACAAATGAACCAGTTTGCAAGGCAGAAATAGAGACACAGATGTAGAGAACAAACGTATGGACACCAAGGGGGGAAAGCAGGGGGGAGGGAGAGGTGGGATGAATTGGGCGATTGGGATTGACATATACACACTAATGTGTATAAAACAGATAACTAATAAGAACTTGCTGTATAAAAATGAATAAATAATCTCCTATAACAGGCATAAGCAGAATATTACTGATTCTTAATAGTCAAGTGGCTCTCAGTCACTTGCATGTCATTTCAACTGAGAAAGTTATCTTAGGACATCTAGATCTACTGTCAGAAAAAAAGAAACCACAGATCTGAAATAATTTTTTTTTAATTTTAATTTAAAATACAATATAAACTTTTGTGAAAAGGGAAATCTCTGACATTTTTTAACCTATAAAATTGGCAAAGACTCCTAAAAAGACAATATCCAGTGTTGGATAGGACAGAGAGAAATAAGCACATCCTTATACATAAGTAGGAGTACAAACTTGACACCATCTTTGTAGAGGATAATTTACCAATATGTATAAAGTTGTATGTGCATAACTTTTGGCCCATAATTCTACCAGCAGGCCAACACAAGCTTTAGAACATTGCCATCCTCACAACTGTGTCAGGAACCGGTCACACCCACCAGTGGTCCAACACTAGCTCTGGGACCCCTGGGGCATGCAGCCAGACTGGAGAACATGGCTCTGCCTGCCAGTGGGCTAGCACTAGTCTCAGGAACTGGCTTCACCCACTGAGGGAGGGCACCAGCCCCAGGATCTCTTAGACCCCAACTCCACCTACCAGTGAGCCAGCCCTAGCCCTGGGGCCCTCTGGGGTTCCACAGCCAGCCACCTTGTGACCTGGCCCTATCAACCAATGGCCAGCAGCCACCACAACAGGCAAGGCCTGGCAACCAACCAGACCAGGGGCCAGCCACACCTAGAGATCACCCACAGTAGTCAGCCAACAACAACAGAAGGACCCACACAGCACAAGTAAGAGACACCCCTAGAGGATATAGCTCTGGTGACTGAAGGGGAGTGTACTGATAGAACACAGAGAACATCTCCTACAAAAGGCCAATTCTCCAAGGTTGGGAAATGTATCCAATCTACCAGATACAAAGAAATAAAAACAGCAACTTAGGCAGAATGAGACAGAGGAAACTGTTCCCAAATTAAGAAACAAGATAAAACCCCAGAAGAACTAATTGAAGTGGAGATAGGAAATCTACCCGAGAAAGTTCAAGGTAATGATCACAAAGATGATCAAAGAATTCGGGAGAAGAATGGATGCACAGAGCAAGAAGCTAGAAGTTTTCAACAAAGAGTTAGAAAACATAGAGAACAACCAAACAGAGATAAAGAATGCAATAACTGAAATAAAAAATACACTAGAAGGACTCAACAGGAGACTAAACGATACAGAAAACAAATCAGCAAGCAGGTAGAGTAGTGAAAATAACTGAAGCTGAAAAGAAACAAGAAAAAATAATAAAAAGAAATGAGGACAGTTTAAGAGACTGCTGGGATAACATCATGCATACTAACATTCACATTATAGGGGCCTCAGAAAGAGAACAGAGAGAGAGAAAGGGGCAGAGAACATATTTGAAGACATAATAGCTGAAAACGTCCCTAAGCTGGGAAAGGAAACAGACATCCAAGTCCAGGAAACACAGAGAGTCCCAAACAGGATCAACCCAAAGAGGACCACACCAAGACACATTGTAATTAAAGTGACAAAAATTAAAGATAAAGAGAGAATATTAAAAGCAGCAAGAGAAAAGCAACAAGTTATGTAAAAGGGAACTCCCAAAAGGCTATCAGCTGACTTTTCAGTAGAAACTCTGCAGGCCAGAAGGGCACTATATATATATATATATATATATATATATATATATATATATATAAAGTGATGAAAGGGAAAAATCTACATCCAAGAATGACTCTGCCCAGCAAAGGTCTCATTCAGATTTAATGGAGAGGATAAAAGGTTTACAGACAAACAAAACCTAAAAGAGTTCATTACCACCAAACCAGCTTTACAACAAATGTTACAGGGACTTATGTAAGCAAAAAAGAAAAGGTCACAAACAGAAACATGAAAATTATGAAAGGAAAACTCTCACGGGTAAAGGCAATTATACAATAAACATAGTAAATCTACCACATACAAAGCTGGTAGGAAGGTAAAAAGACAAAAGTAGTAAAATCATCTACATCCACAATAAGCAGTTAAGGGATACATAGAACAGAAAGATGTAAAATATGATGTCAAAAACAGTAATTGTGAGGGGAGGAGAGTAAGAGTGGAGGGTTGGTAAAATGCATTTAATATTAAGAGATCAGCAATGTAAAATAATCATGCGTATAAATACATTGCTATATATGAACCTCATGATAACCACAAACCAAAAATCTATAATAGACACACAAAAAAAGAGAAAGGAATCCAAACATAACACTAAAGATAATCATCAAATCACAAGGGAAGAGAACAAAAGAAGAAACAAAAAAGAACTACAAAAACAATTAACAAAAGACAAGAAGTACATACCTATCAACCTATCAATAATTACTTTAAATATAAATGGGCTAAATGCCCTAATCAAAAGACATTGAGTGGCTGAATGAATACAAAAGCAAAACCCATATATATGCTGCCTACAAGAGACTCACTTCAGATTTAGACACAAAGAGTGAAAGTGAAAGGATGGAAAAAGGTATTCCATGCAAATGGACATCAAAAGAAAGCCAGGGTAGCAATACTTATATCAGATGAAATAGACTTTAAAACAAAGACTATAACAGGAGACAAAGAAGGATATTACATAACGATCAAGGGATCAATCCAAGAAGAAGATATAACAATTGTAAATAGATATGCATCCAACATAGAAGCAACTAAATACATAATGCAAATACTACAGATATAGAGGAAAAAATTGACAGTAACATAAAAATAGTAGGGGACTTTAACACGCCACTTATATCTATGAACAGGTCACCTAGACAGAAAATCAATATGGAAAAATTGTCCTTAAATAACACATTAGACCAGATGTACTTAATAGACATACATAGAACATTCCATCCAAAAGCAGCAGAATACAATTCTTTTCAAGTGCACATGGAACATTCTCCAGGATAGATCACACACTAGGCCACAAAACAGGCTTCAGTAAATTTAAGAAAATTGAAATCATATGAAGCATCTTTTCCGACCACAACACTATCAGACTAGAAATCAACTATAAGATTAAAAAAACAAACAAAAAAAAACTGCAAAAAACACAAACACATGGAGGCCTAACAACATGATACTAAACCAACGGGTAACTGAAGAAATCAAAGAGGAAATTTTAAAATTTCCATGGAGGCAAATGAAAACAAAAATACAATGATCCGGGCTTCCCTGGTGGCACAGTGGTTGAGAATCTGCCTGCCAATGCAGGGGACACGGGTTCGAGCCCCGGTCTGGGAAGATCCCATATGCCATGGAGCAAGTAGGCCCGTGAGCCACAATTACTGAGCCTGCGTGTCTGGAGCCTGTGCTCTGCAACAAGAGAGGCCTCGATAACGAGAGGCCCACGCACTGCGATGAAGAGTGGCCCCCACTTGCCGCAACTAGAGAAAGCCCTCGCAAAGAAACGAAGACCCAACACACCCATAAATAATAAATAAATAAATTTTTTTTAAAAAGTAGAGGAATTTAAACAAAAACTCCTAAAGAAGCATTTAAAAAAAAAATACAATGATCCAAAATTTATGGGCTATAGAAAAACAGTTCTAAAAGGGAAGTTTATAGTGATACCACCCTATCTCAGGAAACAAGAAAAACCTCAAATAAACAACCTAACCTTACATTTAAAGGAACTATAAAAAGAAGAACAAACAAAATGAAAAGTTAGAAGGAAAGAAATCATAAAGATCAGAGCAGAAACAAATGAAATAAAGACAAAAAGGAAAAAGAAAAAATGAAACTAGGAGATGTTTCTTTGAAAAGATAAACAAAATTGATAAGCCTTTAGCCAGACTTATCAAGAAAAAAAGAGAGGGGGCACAAATAAATAAAATCTGAAATGAAAATAGGAAAGTTAGAAATGATAGCACAAAAATACAAAGAATAAGAGACTACTACAAATATATGGCAACAAAATGGGCAACCTAGAAGAAATAGATCAATTACTAGAAATGTACAAGCTCCTAAAACTGAACCAGAAAGAAATAGAAAATATGAACAGACCATACCAATAAAGAAATTGAAATAGTAAAAAAAAAAACCAAAAAACTCCCAACAAACAAAACTCCAGGACCAGACAGCTTCATAGGTAATTCTACCAAACATTTAGAGAAGAGTTGACCCCATCCTTCTCAAACTATTCCAAAGTATTGCAGAAAAAGGAATGCTTATGAACTCATTCTACAAGGCCAGCATCACCCTGATACCAAAACCAGACAGATATCACAAAAATAGAAAATTACAGGCCAATATCCCTGATGAACATAGAGGCAAAAATCCTCAACAAAATATGAGCAAACCAAATTCAACAATATATTTAAAGGGTCATGCACCATGTTGAAGTGGGATTTATCCCAGGGATTCAGGGATAGTTCAATATCCGCAAATCAATCAATGTGAAACACCACATTAAACAAATTGAGGAAGAAAAACATATGATTATCTTAATAGATGCAGATAAAACTTTTGCCAAAATTCAACATCCATTTATAATTAAAAGAAAACTCTCCAGAAAGTGGTTAGAGAAGGAACATACCTCAACATAATAAAAGCCATATATGATAAGGCCACAGTCACAACAAAAAGGTGAAAGCATTTCTTCCATGATCAGGAATAAGACAAGAATGCCTGCCCACTCTTGCAACTTTGATTCAACATAGTATTGGAAGTCCTAGCCACAGCAATCAAACAAAAAAGAAAGAAAGAAAGAAAGAGAGAGAGAGAGAGAGAGGGAGGGAGGAAGGAAGAAAAGGAATCCAAACTGGAAAGGAATAGGTAAAACTGTCCCTGTTTGCAGATGACATGGTACTATACAAAGAAAATCCTAAAAATGCCACCAAAAAGCTATTAGAGCTCATCAATGAATTTGGTAAAGTTGCAGGATACAAAATTAATACACAGAAATCTGTTGCATTTCTATACACTAACAACAAACTATCAGAAAGAGAAATAAAGGAAATAATCCCATTTACAATTGCATTAAAAAGAATAAAATATCTACCTACCTAAGGTAAAAGACCTGTACTCGGAAAGCTATAAGACAATAAAGAAAGAAACTGAAGATGACACAAACAAATGTAAAGTGATACTGTATCCAGTATGTCTTTAATGTTGTTAAAATGACCATACTACCCAAGGCAATCTATAGATCCAATTCAATCCTTATGAAAATACCAATGGCATTTTTCACAGTACTACAACAAATAATTTTAAAATTTGTATGGAAGCACGAAAGACCCCAAATAGCCCCAACAATCTTGAGAAAGAAGAACAGAGCTGGAGGTATCACACTCCCTGACTTCAGACTATACCACAAAGCCACTGTAATCAAAACAGTATGGTACTGGCACAAAACAGATACATAGATCAATGGAACAAAATAGAGAGCCCAGAAATAAACCCACACACTTATGGTAAATTAATCTACAACAAAGGAGGCAAAAATCAACAATGGAGAAAAGACAGTCTCTTCAATAAGGGGTGCTGGGAAAACTGGACAGCTACATGAAAAAGAATAAAATTAGAACATTTTTTCACACCATATACAAATATAAACTAAAAATGATTAAAGACCTAAACATAAGACCAGAAACCATAAAACTCCTAGAAGAAAACATACACAGAACACTCTTTCACAAAAATTGTAGCACTATATTTTTGGATCTGTCTCTGAAGGCAAAGGAAACAAAAGCAAAAATTAACAAATGGGACCTAAACTTAAATGCTTTTTCATAGCAAAGGAGACCACTGACAAAACAGAAAGATAACCTATTGAACGGGAGAAAATATTTGCAAATGATATGACTGATAAGAGGCTAGTATCCAAAATATATAAACAGGTCATACAACTCAATATCAAACAAACAAACAATCTGATTAAAAAATGGGCAGAAGACCTGAACAGACATTTTTCCAAAGAAGACATATAGATGGCCAACAGGCATATGAAAGGATGCTCAATTAATCATCAGAAAAATGTAAATCAAAACCACAGTGAGATACTACCTCACACCTGTCACAATGGTTATCATCAGAAAGACCACAAATAACAAATGTTGCCAAGGGTGTGGAGAAAAGGGAACACTAGTACACTGTTAGAGGAAATGTAAATTGGTTTAGCCAGGATGGAAAACAGTATGGAGGTTCCTCAAAAAACTAAAAATAGAACTACCATATGATCTAGCAATTCCACTCCTGGACATATATCCAAAGAAAATAAAAACACTAATTCTAAAAGATACATGCACCCCAGTGTTCACCTCAGCATTATTTACAACAGCCAAGATATGGAAACAACCTAAGTGTCCATAAAGAAGACGTGGTGTGTGTATATATATATATATATGTACAATGAAATATTATTAAGTCATAAAAAGAATGAAATTTTGCCATTTGAAGCAACATGGATGGACTTGGAGGGTATTAGGCTTAGTGAAATAAGTCAGAGAATGACAAATACTCTATAAGTCAGAGAATGACAAATATTGTATGTTATCACTCACATGTTGAACCTAAAAAACAAAACAAACTAGTGAATATAACAATAAAAAACAGTCACACATACAGAGAACAAACTACCAGTGAGGAGAAGGGGGAGGGGCAAGCTAGGAGTAGGGAATTAAGAGGTACAAATTTACTATGTATAAAATAATAAGCTACAAGAATATATTAAACAGCACAGGGAACATAGCCAATATTTTATAATAACCATAAACGGAGTATAATCCAATTATAAAAGTTTTGAATCACTATGTTGTACACCTGAAACTAATATATTATAAACCAACTATACCTCGATAATAAATAAACAAACATCTATGGGGGGGCAGAATTTGTCCTCAGTAATCATAAATAGGCTCACATATTTAGCTAACAAGATGTTAACCTAAGTAATAATTATAGTACTAAAAATATGGAACTATTTGAAGATCTATCTAAAAGTAATAGGATAAACCAAACTATAACCCACAGGTCTAATCCAACCCACGACCTTTTCTCATCCAACCTACGACCTAAGAGTGGTTTTGACATTTTAAATGTTGAAATAAGTCAAAAGAAGAATATTTTGTAACACACAAAAATTATATAAAATTCAAATTTCTGTGTCCATAAATAAAGTTTTACTGGAACACAACCAAACCCACACTCATTGACATATTATCTATGATGGCTGCTTTGGTATTACAACAGCAGAGTTGGGTAGTTGCCAAAGGCTGTATGGCCCCCAAAGTCTAAAATATTTGCTATCTTGCCCTTTACATAAAAAGTTTGTAACCCTCGGTTAAATAAACCATGGTTGAATCATAGCATAAATTTATGCTGCCATTTAAAATGGTATTGAAGATTATTTAATAGCTTGCAAGAGTCCTTAAGGGATTAAACGAGATAGATTACCCAAGAGTGTATCAAGTTATGGCCACATTGTTGTTAATTTTAATAACATACAAAATAGAATAAAGACTGGAAGAATATGTACCAAAATATTACTGGTTTTGTCTCTGGGTAGTGGGATTTCAGGATTTTTAAAAAAATTTATCCCTTACCGCTTACATTTTCTAAAAGAACGTATCTTTTAATATTAATAAAATAAAATTGTGGCAGACAAACTCTGAAATAGCCCACAACTGTCAATACCTCCTTGTATTCACACCTTGTGTAATCCCCTCCCATTTAGTGTGGATGTGATCTGTGACTTGCATCTTAAAAACAGAAGATGGTAAATGTTTGTCACTCTCATGATTAAGTTACACAGTAGTGACTTTTGTCTTACCAGTAGACTCTCTATATTGCTTTATTGCCTTGAACGCTTTTTGAACCAAATATCCATGTTAGGGAGACCCACTTGGCAAGGAACTGACTGTGGCCTCTGGTCAACAGTTAACTAAGATTTAAGTTGGTCTCTGGCCAACAGCCAGCAAGACAGGCCTTCAGTCCAACAGGCTGCAGAGATCTAAATCCTGTCAACAACCACATGATCTTGGAAGCAGATTCTTCTCCATAAAGCTATTAGATAAAAACCTTAACCCTGGATGATGCCTTGATTGAAACTCATGAGAGACCCTGAAGCAAAGGACCCAGCTAATCTGTGCCCAGATTCCTGACCCAAAGAAACTGTGAGACAAAAAATGTGTATTGTTTTAAGGCACTAAATTTGTGGTAATTTGTTATGCAGCAATAGATAACTAATACAAAGGTAATGGTTATTTATATTAAATAAAAAAGAAGAAAACAGCAACTTTTGGGTAGCTAAGCAATCTCAATTTTTTTGGATGGTGGATATGACATTAGAGAAGTGAATGGAACAAATTAATGGGTCAGCCAAATTCTGACCTTTGGATAAAATTAAGGTGCCAATCAGCAATTGTGGGGGCTGCCCCAAATCCTGTAGCTATTCACGTTTGGACTCAAAGATGCTGGAAAGAAGTTCTGACCACCCAAATCACCCAGAGCCTGGATATGCTACTGTCTAAGCTCGACAAACGGTCACTTGATTCCCCGTGCTCTCTAGAGTTCTGCACCCATCTCCTCCCCTCCAAAACCCAACCCATTTAAATGATATGAAAAGAAAACTTATTGCCATAGGATTCTTGCTCTGAAACTGCAGCCACCACCAATATCTAATATCTTCCCAAGGCTCATAATGTATATATAAAGAGAATAAAATAAGCACGCCTTAGCAACTTCCCTGGTGGCGCAGTGGTTAGGAATCTGCTTGCCAATGCAGGGGACATGGGTTCGTGCCCTGGTCTGGGAAGATCCCACATGCCACAGGGCAACTAAGCCCATGTGCCACAACTACTGAGCCTATGCTCTAGAGCCCAGGAACCACAACTACTGAGCCCGCTTGCCACATCTACTGAAGCCCACGTGCCTACAGCCTGTGCTCTGCAACAAGAGAAGCCACTGCAATGAGACACTCATGCACTGCAACGAAGAGCAGCCCCTGCTCGCCACAACTAGAGAAAGCCTGCATGCAGCAACGAAGACCCAACACAACCATAAATAAATAAATAATTTATTTATTAAAAAAAAATAAGCATGCCTTGTTTTTCACTAAAAGCAAGTTATTCATTTTCACCTTGATCAACAGGATAATTACATGTGTAACTCTCCCATTCCAACCCCAAAATTGTCTTTAAATAAATTTCATGCAAGTTTTATGTCTAACAAGCCATTACATTTTTATAACTCAAGCAGTAATAGCAGTTTATTAGATTTTAAAAATGCCCTACTGATCATTGAAGGTCTTTCTCCTTTCTCAAGTAGCTCTTAAATGACAAAAGTCATTGTTCAGCATGATTACTAGGTACTAGTCACAGATCATAAATATCCCCAATTTCTTGCAGTGGGTCTTTAGGGGATTAAAATAGGACAAAATGAATAAACTGCCCTCTGAACCACTTAAAAGCATCTCGTTTAGATTTGTAAATATTCCGGAGAGATAGTCAAAGCATTGTCAAGACCAGTATTATTTGCATTTTTTGTAAACAGGAATGATAATGCTCAATTCTGATCTTGTACTGCCCAATGAACTGCATTACCAACATTGAATGGGCAAAAATTCCTTCTGCTGAGGTTTCCCCCCTGTCTGAATCACACTTGAAATATTTATGGTTATTCTTCTTATAGTAAAACTGCTCTCACATATTTCCTCCAGAGAGAAACCTCAATTTTGAAGGACTCCTCAGTAATTCTGAGAGTTTACGACACAAATTATCTTAGAAGCTTTTGCAGATGAAGAACTATAAAGACTTGAGAATGAAAGCTCAAACTGGCTGCAAGGATCAATAGTCTCAAGTGGAGTTGTTCTAAGGGAAATCATGAAAAAGCAGACATTTTACTCCTTTGGCTCATTGGATTTGACATCAGTGAAGTCTTCTGAAACGTGGTGGAGGTTTCCGTTCTTCATTTTTGTCTTTTTTCTGCCCTGCATAGGCCTCTCTGAATACCACCGCCCCTATGGCCTGAAGATGATAAAAGTATTCTTTTCCTTTCCTCAAATCGTCCAACACTTTATTCATCCAATTTCTGTCACAGTATTCTTTGTTCCATAGTCTTTATGTATGCATATCTCTTTTGTACTAAGTAATTTAAGGCTATCTATCTTACTTTACAAACTTCCTAAAGCCTTGCACAAAGTAGGTACTTTAAAATGTTGGGAAAACCTATAGATTTTTAGAAAGAGATTAAAAGACACGTTAACTGATTGTAGTATATGGAATTTAATTGTATCCTGACTCAAAAATATTAGGTGTTAAAAAATTTTGTGAGAGGAGGGAAAGTCAAACATTGGCTATCTGACAATATTAAGGAATTGTTAGACGTGATAAAGACACTGTTTATGTTGTTTAAAAAGAGTAACTGTATGTATATATATATTTGTATTTACATATATATAAATGGAAGAAATGGCATGAAGTTTGGAATCTGCTTCAAACTAGCTAGGAAGATGAGTGGGGATATAAATGAAACAATGTTGATTATGAGTTCAATTGGGTGGTGGGTATTTGGAGGTAGGTACCCTTGCTTTAAAAATCACCCCGATTAGAAGGGAGTCTGGGAGAGAATGGATACACGTATATGTATGGCTGAGTCGCTTTGCCCTGTGCACCTGAAACTATCACAATATTGTTAACTGGATATACTCCAATATAAAATAAAAAGTTAAATAAAAAATTAAAAAAAAAACTAACACATTATAGCAAAATGACAAAACAAATATAAAATTATAAATTAAAAAAAAATCACCCCAATTAGTGGACTAAAACAATGACAGCATTTATTTTGCTCACAAATGTGCAATTGGGGCAGCTCTTGGTGGGGACAGCTGAAATCTATTCCGCTTAGTGTCTGCTGGGGGGTGGGTAGCTCAAAGTTTGAAAGGTTGGGATCATCTGAAGACTTGTTAGCTCATATGTCTGGTGGCTGATCGTGGCTATCAGCGGGAACTTTTGCTGGGGCTGTTGGCCAGAACACCTACATACGGATCGGACTTGCTCACAATATGGCAGCTAAGCTCCAAGGGTGAGGGGAGAGACAGAAAGAGAGAGAGATAGACAGAGAGAGCGAGAGAGAGCACAAGTGAGCGTGAGCATAGGGCACAGGCTGTATTGTCTTATGACCCTGCCTCTTGTTATCACTTCTAACACATTCTACTGGTTGGAAGCAAGTCACTAAAACGAAGTGGTTGGAAGCAAGTCACTAAAACTAAGGCCAATCCATATCCAAAACTCTTCTTTTTGATGGGAGGACTGTCAAAGAATTTAGAGTTCACTCTACAGCCAAAAATTACTTACATTCCTCCCATATGCAAATTACACTCACCCCCCCTCCCAAGGCCCCCCCCCCAAAGACTTGTCTATCATGACAACAGGCTTAAGGCTTGAGGACAAGTATCTCATCATAAAAGTCAGGCCCAACTGCAGATAAAGTTACTCAGATTAGTTCCTCAAGTTCAGCTCTTTTGAGTTCAGTTCTTGGTCTAAAATCTTGAGAATTAAAGAGACAAGTTTTCTGACCTCCTTAAAATCAATAAACAATGGCTAGAAAGGAATACGCACAGAATACATAAAGATTTAATTGTATGACAATAACAGCACAAAGGAGGGGGGAAATGGAGCTATATAGGAGCAAAGTGTTTGAATACTGATATTAAATTGGTATTAACCTGAACTAGATTGTTACAGACTATGATGTTAATTGTAATCCCCAGGAAAACCACTAAGAAAGTAACTCAAAAATACACAGTAAAAGAAAAGACAAGGGAATTAAACTAGTAGAGCAGAAAATATCTATTCAACACAAAAAACCAACAGAAAAGGGTAGAATCCTATTAAAATCAAATATAAGGATAAAAGAATAAGAATAGCATCCCTACAGATGATACAAGCATGCCAGAGACATGCCCACAAACAGATGAGAACTATAACCTTTTATTTCAAAATGAAAATTAAAGAAGAAATTAAGAAGATGATAGAGCTTTAACTAGAATTAGAAAAATTCAAATGAGAGTACTGGAGACTTGACGAAAAAAAAAATTTAGAAAATAATTTAAAGTGAAAGAAAAAAAATATTTCAGAAATGAAGACTAAACCAGAAGGAACACACAACAAATATGCACAAGCAGTAATGCTGTAAGAGAAATAAAACATGAAAAGGAAAAGAACTTAATTCAAAATGAAACAAGGACTTCCCTGGTGGCGCACTGGTTAAGAATCCGCCTACCAATGCAGGGAACATGGGTTTGATCCCTGGTCGGGGAAGATCCCACATGCCGTGGAGCAACTAAGCCCGTGCGACACAACTACTGAGCTTGTGCTCCAGAGCCTGTGAGCCACAACTACTGAAGCCCGCGCACCTAGAGCCCGCGCTCTGCAACAAAGAGAAGCCACCACAATGAGAAGCCTGCACACCACAAGGAAGAGTAGCCCCTGCTCGCTGCAACTAGAAAAAGCCTGCGTGCAGCAACGAAGATCCAACAAGCCAAAAATAAATAAATAAATAAATAAATTTATACATTTAAAAAACGAAATGAAAAATATAGTAATCTGAAAGAAAGGGATGGGTGCAGAAGGTAGACAAAGTAGATCCAAAATACATACAATGAGAGTCACTAAAGAAGAGAACCAAAGAAATGGAATTGAAGAGACTAAAAATTATAAAATTTAAAAAAATCTTTTGCCTATATATTGAAATGACACATCACACACCTGGGAAAATCAATCCAGAACAGCCAACACTAAGTAATAGGAGGGGAAAAAACACATTTCCTTCTATTCTTCTACTACATACAACACTTGTTTTTCTTCTCATTACACTTGGTACTTCATTTCTGACACTAAATGTATGGTTTTTTTCCTCACACCGACCAGTTTTCTGACACCAGCTGGGTGTCCTACAATTCCATTCAATTCTGACACTATCTAACAGGAGTTAGTGTTGGGTCCCACAAGTTAAGGACTCAGTTATACAAAACTACTCCCATTTCCGAACCAGTCACAAGTCCAAGCCCGTCATACTTCTAACTAACTGGCTATAAATTGGGGGTTCCCACAACTGACACCTCAGGTTCAGTAATTTCCTAGGATGGCTCACAGAACTCAGGAAAGCACTAATGCTTACTATTACCCATTTATTTTAAAGAATATGGCTCCGGAGCAGACAAATAAAAGAGATGCACAGTGCAAGGAATGTGGAAAGAGGCATGGAACTTCCATAGCTTCTCCAGGTATGCCGCTCTCCCAGAACCTCAGGTGTTCACCAATCCAGAAGCTCTACAAAAGCTGGAAGCATTAACCAATATGATTAGACAGGAGGAAGTACTTCAAGTTTAAGAACTGAAAGGAAGGGAGAAAACATCTCTATTTTTAGATGGCATGACTGTATATTTGGGGAAACAATAGTAGTAAATCAATGGGAAAAATTATTAAAAACAAAGCAACATTAGTAAAGTGGTAGATTATAAAATTAATACAAGATCAACAGCTTTCATATTTACAAACAAAAACCCAGTTAAAAAGCATAAATGAAGGGACTTCCCTGGTGGTGCAGTGGTTAAGAATCTGCCTGCCAATGCAGGGGAAATGGGTTCCATCCCTGGTCCAGGAAGATCCCACATGCTGAGAGCAACAAAGCCTGTGTGCCACAATTACTGAGCCTGCGCTCTAGAGCCCACGAGCCACAACTACTGAGCCCACGTGCCACAACTATCGAAGACCACACGCGTAGACCCCATGCTGTGCAACAAGAGAAGCCACCACAATGAGAAGCCTGCGCACCACAATGAAGAGTAGCCCCCGCACACCACAACGAAAAGTAGCCCCTGCTCTCTAGTAGCAAGAAGAGAAAGCCCGTGCACAGCAACAAAGACCCAATGCAGCCAAAAATAAATAAATACATTAAAAATTTATTTTTAAAAAAAAGCATAAGTGAAGAAACTATGAAATATTTCCGAAAGACACAAAAGTAGATTTGAACAACAGGGAAGAAAAAACAGGTTCTTACACAGGAAGGCACATCATATAGAAATTCGGTTTTTATAAATTGATTAACAAATTTATTAATTAATCACAATAAAAATAATGTAAGGTACTGAAGAATTATTTAAATTTATCCTGAAAGAACAAAAAAGGAAAAACAGCCACAAAGAAAAGAAAATAGCAATGAGGAGTTGGTCTTGCCAGGTTTGTAAGAAATATTATAAATCTTCCGTCATTAAAAGAGTTTGGTACAAGTGCATAATAAGACAAGCCAATGGAAAAGACAAAAGTATACTGAAATGTAGTGTCAATTAACAGTAGTATCTCACATTCTGCAAAAGGAACTCCGGTCGGAAGAGCCGGGTGGGAGGCCTCTTCACGTGGCCCCCTGTGAGTAACTGAAACCCAACTAAGCAAAAAGGAAAAAAAAAGCCATCTCTGACCTGTGACTATTTTCAAGGTTACTGTTTTTCTCTGTGGAACACTGACTGCCTTTGGGGCAAAACAAGGAAGAAGCAGGTGATTCTAATCTGCAGCGCAGAAGGACACCCACTGCAGGCCAGCTTCTCCAGCTCTGAAGGCACTCCAGCTGTGTGGTGCTCCAGCCAGGTGTTAGGCCTGAGCCGCTGAGGTGGGAGAGCCGAGTTCAGGACACTGGACCACCAGAGACCTCCTGGCCCCACGTAGTATCAATTGGCGAGAGCTCTCCCAAAGATCTCTGTCTCAATGCTAAGACTCAGCTCCCCTCAACAACCAGCAAGCTCCAGTGCTGGGCACCGCATGCCAAACAACTAGCACAACAGGAACATAACCCTACCCACTAGCAGAGAGACTGCCTAAAATCATACTAAATTCACAGAAACCCCAAAACCCTGCCCAGCAGAAGGACAAGATGCAGCCTCATCCACCAGAACACAGGCACCAGTCCCCTCCACCAGGAAGACTACATAATACACTGAACAAACCTTACCCACTGGGGGCAGACATCAAAAACAACAGGAACTATGAACCTGCAGCCTGTGAAAAGGAGACCCCAAACACAGTAGGTTATGCAAAATAAGATGACAGAAATACGCAGTGGATAAAACAGCAAGGTAAAAACCCACCAGACCAAACAAATGAAGAGGAAATAAGCAGTCTACCTGAAAAAGAATTCAGGGTAATGATAGTAAAGATATCCAAAATATGGGAAATACAATGGAGAAAATACAAGAAACATTTAACAAGGACTTAGAAGAACTAAAGAGCAAACAAACAATGATGAAGAACACATGAAATTAAAAATTCTCTAGAAGGAATCAATAGCAGGTTAACTGAGGCAGAAAAACAGTCAAGTGACCTGGAAGATAATACAATGGAAATACTTACAACAGAGCAGAACAAAGTAAAAAGAATGAAAAGAATTGACGACAGTCTCAGAGACCTCTGGGACACCATTAAAGGTACCAACATTGGAATTATAGAGGTGCCAGAAGAAGACGAGAAAAAGAAAGGGACTGAGAAAATATTTGAAGAGATTATAGTTGAAAACTTCCCTAATATGAGAAAGGAACTAGGCAATCAAGTCCAGGAAGCGCAGAGAGTCCCATACAAGATAAATCCAAGGAGAAACACGCCAATACACATACTAATCAAACTATCAAAAATTAAACACAAAGAAAAAACATTAAAAGAGGCAAGGGAAAAAGGAACAAATAACATACAAGGGAATCCCCGGTTAACAGCTGATCTTTCAACAGAAACTCTGCAAGCCAGAAGGGAGTGGCAGGACATACTTAAAGTGATGAAAGGCAAAAACCTACAACCAAGATTACTCTACCCAGCAAGGATCTCATTCAGATTCGACAAAGAAATTAAAGCCTTTACAGACAGGCAAAAGCTAAGAGAATTCAGCACCACCAAACCAGCTTTACAACAAATGCTAAAGGAACTTCTCTAGGCAGGAAACACAAGAGAAGGAAAAGACCTACAAAAACAAAACCAAAACAATTAAGAAATGGTAATAGGAACATACATACCGATAATTACCTTAAATGAAAATGGATTAAATGCTCCAACCAAAAGACACAGACTGGGCGAATGGATACAAAAACAGGACCCGTATATATGCTGTCTACAAGAGACCCACTTCAGACCTAGGGACACATACAGACTGAAACTGAGGGGATGGAAAAAGATATTCCATGCAAATGGAAATCAAAAGAAAGCTGGACTAGCAATTCTCATATCAGACAAAATAGATTTTAAAATAAAGACTATTACAAGAGACAAAGAAGGACACTACATAATGATCAAGGGGTCAATCCAAGAAGAAGATAAAACAAGATGGACTTAATTGATATTTATAGGACAATCCATCCAAAAACAACAGAATACACTTTCTTCTCAAGTGCTCATGGAACATTCTCCAGGATAGATCATATCTTGGGTCACAAATCAAGCCTTGGTAAATTAAGAAAATTGAAATCATATCAAGTATCTTTTCCGACCACACTGCCATGAGACTAGATATCAATTACAGGAAAAAATCTGTAAAAAATACGAACACATGGAGCCTAAACAACACACTACTTAATAACCAAGAGATTACTGTAGAAATCAAAGAGGAAATCAAAAAATACCTAGAAACAAATGACAATGAAAACATGACAACCCAAAACCTACGGGATGCAGCAAAAGCACTTCTAAGAGGGAAGTTTATAGCAATACAATCCTACCTCAAGAAACAAGAAACATCTCAAATAAAAAACCTAGCCTTACATCTAAAGCAGTTAGAGAAAGAAGAACAAAAAAAAGCCCCCAAAGTTAGAAGAAGGAAAGAAATCATAAAGATCAGATCAGAAATAAATGAAAAAGAAATGAAGGAAACAATAGCAAAGATCAATAAAACTAAAAGGTGGTTCTTTGAGAAAATAAAGAAAATTGATAAACCATTAGCCAGACTCATCAAGAAAAAAAGGGAGAAGACTCAAATCAAGAGAATTAGAAATGAAAAAGGAGAAGTAATAACTGACACTACAGAAATACAAAGGATCATGACAGATTCCTACAAGCAACTAAATGCCAATAGAATGGACAACCTGGAAGAAATGGACAAATTCTTAGAAAAGCACAACCTTCCGAGACTGAACCAGGAACAAATCGAAAATATAAACAGACCAATCAGAAGCACTGAAATTGAGACTGTGATTAAAAATCTTCCAACAAACAAAAGCCCAGGACCAGATGGCTTCACAGGCGAATTCTATCAAACACGTAGAGAAGAGCTGACACCTAACCTTCTCAAACTCTTCCAAAATATAGCAGAGGGAGGAACACTCCCAAACTTATTCTATGAGGCCACCATCACCCTGATGCCAAAACCAGACACAGATGTCACAAAGAAAGAAAACTACAGGTCAGTATCACTGATGAACATACATGTAAAAATCCTCAACAAAATACTAGCAAACAGAATCCAACAGCACATTAAAAGGATCATACACCATGATCAAGTGGGGTTTATCCCAGGAATGCAAGGATTTTTAAGTATATGCAAATCAATCAATGTGATAAAGAATATTAACAAACCGAAGGAGAAAAACCATAGGATCATCTCAATAGATATAGAAAAAGCTTTCGACAAAATTCAACACCCATTTAACATAAAAAACTCTCCAGAAAGTAGGCACAGAGGGAACTTACCTCAACATAATAAAGGCCATATATGACAAACTCAAAGCCAACATCATTCTCAATGGTGAAAAACTGAAACCATTTCCACTAAGATCAGGAACAACACAAGGCTGTCCACTCTCACCATTATTATTCAACATAGTTTTGGAAGTTTTAGCCACAGCAATCAGAGACGAAAAAGAAATAAAAGTAATCCAAATCAGAAAAGAAGAAGTAAAGCTGTCACTGTTTGCAGATGACATGATACTATACATAGAGAATCCTAAAGATGCTACCAGAAAACTACTAGAGCTAATCAATGAATTTGGTAACGTAGCAGGATACAAAATTAATGCACAGAAATCTCGTACATTCCTATACTCTGATGACAAATCTGAACGAGAATTTAAGGAAACACTCCCATTTACCACTGCAACAAAAAGAATAAAATACCTAGGAATAAACCTACTTAAGGAGACAAAAGATCTGTATGCAGAAAATTATAAGACACTGATGAAAGATATTAAAGATGATACAAATAGATGGAGAGATATACCATGTTCTTGGATTGGAAGAATGAACATTGTGAAAATGAGTCTACTATCCAAAGCAATCTACAGATTCAATGCAATCCCTATCAAACTACCACTGGCATTTTTCACAGAACTAGAACAAAAAATTTCACAATTTGTATGGAAACACAAAAGACCCCAAATAGCCAAAGCAATCTTGAGAAAGAAAAATGGAGCTGGAGGAATCAGGCTCCCTGACTTCAGACTATACTACAAAGCTACAGTAATCAAGACAGTATGGTACTGGCACAAAAACAGAAGAATAGATCAATGGAACAGGCTAGAAAGCCCAGAGATAAACCCACGCACCTATAGTCAACTAATCTATGACTATGACAAAGGAGGCAAAGATATACAGTGGAGAAAAGACAGTCTCTTCAATAAGTGGTGCTGGGAAAACTGGACAGCTACATGTAAAAGAATGAAATTAGAACACTCCCTAACACTATACACAAAAATAAACTCAAAATGGATTAAAGACCTAGATGTAAGGCCAGACACTATCAAACTCTTAGAGGAAAACATAGGCAGAACACTCTATGACATAAATCACAGCAAGATCCTTTTTGACCCACTTCCTAGAGAAAGGGAAAAAAAAACAAAAATAAATAAATGGGACCTAATGAAACTTAAAAGCTTTTGTACAGCAAAGGAAACCATAAAAAAGATGAAAAGACAACCCTCAGAATGCGAGAAACTATTTGCAAACAAAGCAACTGATTAAGGATTAATCTCTAAAATATACAAGCAGCTCATGCAGCTCAATATCCAAAAAACAAACAACCCAATCTAGAAATGGGCAGAAGACCTAAATAGACATTTCTCCAAAGAAGATATACAAATTGCCAACAAACACATGAAAGGATGATCAACATCACTAATCATTAGAGAAATGCAAATCAAAAGTACAATGAGGTATCACCTCACACCGGTCCGAATGGCCATCATTAAAAAATCTACAAACAGTAAATGCTGGAGAGGGTGTGGAGAAAAGGGAACCCTCTTGCACTGTTAGTGGGAATGTAAACTGATACCCCACTATGGAGAACAGTATGGAGGTTCCTTAAATAACTAAAAATAGAACTACCATATGACCCTCCAATCCCACTACTGGGCATATATCCTGAGAAAACCATAATTCAAAAAGAGTCATGTACCATAATATTCATTGCAGCTCTGTTTACAATAGTCAGGACATGGAAGCAACCTAAGTGTGCATCGACAGATGAATGGATAAAGAAGATGTGGCACATATATATACAATGGAATATTACTCAGCCATAAAAAGAAACTAAATTGAGTTATTTGTGGTAGGTGGATGGACCTAGAGTCTGTCATACAGAGTGAAGTAAGTCAGAAAGAGTAAAATAAATACCGTATGCTAACACATATATATGGAATCTAAAAAAAAAAAAAAAAAAAAGGTTCTCAAGACCTTAGAGGCAGGACAGGGATAAAGACACAGGCATAGAGAATGGACTTGAGGACATAGGGAGAGGCAAGGGTAAGCTGAGACCAAGTGAGAGAGTGGCATGGACATACATACACTACCAAATGTAAAGCAGATAGCTAGTGGGAAGCATCCTCATAGCACAGGGAGATCAGCTCATGCTTTGTGACCACCTAGAGGGGCGGGATAGAGATGGTTGAAGGGAGACACAAGAGGGAGGGGATATGGGGATATATGTATACATATAGGTGATTCACTTTGTTATACAGCAGCAACTAACACAACAGTGTAAAGCAATTATACTCCAATAAAGATGTTTTAAAAAATAGTAGTATCTCAATAAATAGGGAAAAGATGAATTTTCTAATAAATGTTGTTAGAATAACCAGATAGTTTTACAGAAATCATTAAAACTGGATCCAGGGACTTCCCTCGTGGCACAGTGGTTAAGAATCCGCCTGCCAATGCAGGGGACACGGGCTCGAGCCCTGGTCCAGGAAGATCCCACATGCTGCCAAGCAACTAAGCCCGTGCGCCACAACTACTGAGCCTGCGCTCTAGAGCCCGCAAGCCACAACTACTGAGCCCGCATGCCGCAACTACTTAAGCCCACGCGCCTAGAGCCCGTGCTCAACAACAAGAGAAGCCACCGAAATGAGAAGCCCGAGCACCACAATGAAGAGTAGCCCCCGCTCACCGCAGCTAGAGAAAGCGGGCACGTAGCAATGAAGACCCAATGCAGCCCAAAAAACTGGATCCATTCCTCCAACCAATATGAAAAGATGTTCCATTAGAGAAATGCAAACTGAAACTATACTGATACATATTTCTCACCTATGAGGTTGGCAAATACCCAAATGTTTGACAACTTTCTTTAATGGCACTCTCATACATTACTGGTATATACTACTTACCTATGAAGGGGAATTTGGCAGTATCTAGCAAACTTGCATGTGCATTTACCTTTTGACACAGCAATCCCACTTCTAGGAATCTTCCAAAGTGAAACTGGCAAAAATATAAAGAGCACAAAGCTGTTCACTGCAGCACCCACTGTAGTAGCAAAAGACTGGAAATATTCCAAATGTCCGTCAATAGGGGAAAGGCTGAATAAACCATGGTATATCAACATGATTGCTGTGAAGAGAAATGAGAACTATCTCTATATACTCTTATAGAATTATCTCCAGGATACATTATTAAGTGAAAAAGATAGAGGAAAACCGTATACACTATTCTTTTATTTATCTAAGGAAGGGCTTTGAAAATATATGTTTATGTTTAAAGCAAACTTTAAAAAACTATAAACAAAAAACTTCCCTTGGGAGAGGGAGAAAATAGGATGAACAGGGGACAGAAGCCAGATTTCTTTGAATATTTTTTTCTTTATATCTAACTTTGAATCATGTAAACACTCTGATAATTATAAAGCAAAATTAAAATTTAAAAATCCTTAGAAGACTGAAAATGGAACACACGATCCCGTGCGTTCAAGTGACTTTAAAACATAGCAACTTGACTGTATAACCCTAGTGAGATATACCTAAATAACAAAAAGAACTGAGAGGGAGGAAAATTTTTAAACGTTTTTACTAATATTATTAATGGTAGTGTAGAAATTGTTATTGTCAGACTATTGTGTGTGAATCTTGTATAAAACAAATGGGTTATAGTTAGCATCACTGAGAAGTAGGATTTTCAGCATATAATAAAGGAAATACACAAATGTAAGATCACTGAAGTTGAATTTTAAAAATGTAGTCCTAGATTTGAAGTATCAATTTGCAGAATATGATGAATGGAATTAACATATACTTACTTCTTAGTTCTGTTCACTGAACAAACAATGATCAAACCAGTAGAAATGAACACTGTTAATGCCAAGATTACTCTCTATGTGTATTATAGTCTATATAATACCATTTCTGAAAAAGTAAACAAAGCTCTTTAGAAAAACGGCTAATTCCGGGTCTGAGGAAGGAAACATACAAAATAAACCTGGAATATCTTACCATCAGAAAACAAAGTTACCAAAGACTACTTAAACGCTAGTTTAAAATGAGACAATAAGTATCAATAAGGGTAATAACTACAACGGATTACGATACAGAAAAAAATCCATGTTTATGTTAATATTAAAAAAAAAACTTATCAATCATCTTTAAAAGACATTAGAGGGACTTCCCTGGTGGTCAAATGGTAAAGAATCTGCCTTCCAATGCAGGGGACACAGGTTCGATCCCTGGTCAGGGAACTAAGATCCCACATGCCATGGGGCAACTAAGCCCGTGCTCCACAACTACAGAGCTCACTCGCCTCAACTAGAGAGCCTTCATGCCGCAAAATACATAGAGCCCACGCGCCCTGAATCCTGTGCACCACAACCAGAGAGAGAAAACCTGCACACCACAACTAGAGAGAAGTCTGCGCACCCCAGCAAAGAGCCCACGAGCCACAACAAAAGATCCTGCATGCCGCAACTAAGACCCGACAGAGCCACAAATAAATCAATCTTTAAAATAATAATAAATAAATAAAAGACATTAGAGAATCAATTCATTATCCAAATGAACCAAGCATTTTACTGTTTTTCCTGTATGTATTAGACATCAGGGTAACCAAATACTTAAGGGAAGTTCTCTTTTTGAAAGTATTATGGCTAATAGATAAATAAATCTATAATTAATTAATAGATCTAGCTAATGATCACCAACGGCTGCCAACATCACCAGGAGAGAGAAAGTACTCAACATCTATCAAGTAGTACTGTAAGGAGAAAAAAAAGTGTATGAGAATCAAATGTGAATCTAATCAAGCCTCTACATCCAGGGTTGATTTCATCATCTGTGCAATCACCCAGGGCTCTGTACTCAGAAACACCCCATGTTTGGTTTAATGTTCTGCTGTCCCCATCTTGAAATTTGAACAACGGCCCCATATTCTCATTTTGCACTGCGTTCTGCAAACCATGTAGCCAATCCTTGTCTACATTTGACTACCAATTTATAGGAAATAAGTGTAGTGAATAAAAACATGGCTACACCAAATGTAAGACCAAAAACCATAAAACTCCTAGAAGAAAAAGTCGGCAGAACACTCTTTGGCATACATCGTAGCAATATTTTTGGGGATCTGTCTCCTAAGGCATAGGAAACAAAAGCAAAAAATAAACAATTGGGACCTAATTAAAGGAAACCACTGACAAAACAAAAAGACAACCTACTGAATGAGAGAAATTATTTGCAAATGATATGACTGATAAGACGTGAGAATCCAAAATATAAAACAGCTCATACAACTCAATATCAAAAAAACAAACAACTTGAACAAAAAATGGGCAGAAGACCTGAACAGACTTTTTCCCAAAGAAGACATACAGATGACCAACAGGCACATGAAAAGATACTCAACATCACTAATCATGAGAGAAATGTAAATCAAAACTACAATAAGATATCACCTCACACCTGTCAGAATGGTTATCATCAAAAAGACCACAAATAACAAATGCTCGAGAGGATGTGGAGAAAGGGGAACCCTAGTACCCTGCTGGAGGGAATGTAAACTGGTTCAGCCAGGATGGAAAATGGCATGGAAATTGCTCAAAAAAACAAAAACAGAACTACCATATGATCAAGCAATTCCACTCCTGGGTACATATCCAAAGAAAATGAAAACACTAATTCGAAAAGATACATGCACCCTAATGTTCTGCTCAGCATTATTTACAGTAGCCAAGATATGGAAGCAGCCTAGGTGTCCATCAACAGATGAATGGATAAAGATCACACACACACACACACACACACACACACACACACACACACACAGGAATACTACTCAGCCATAAAAAAGAATGAAATTTTGCCATTTGCAACAAAACTGATGGACCTGGAGGGTATTATGCCTAGTGAAATAAGTCAGACAAATACTACATGCTATCACTTATATGTGGAATCTAAAAAATAAAATAAATGAATGAATATAACAGAAACAAACTTACAGATACAGAGAACAAACTAGTGGTTACCAGTGGGAAGAGGGAAACAGGGGAGGGCACAATACGGGTAAGGGGATAAAGAGGTACAAACTACTATGTATAAAATAAATAAGTTACAAGGATATGTTGCACAGCACAGGGAATATAGCCAATATTTTATATTAACTTTAAATGTTGTATAAGCTATAAAAACACTATGTAGTACACCTTAAGTGAATATAATATTATAAATAACTTTACTTCAATAAAATAATTAATTAATTAAAAGTTTAACTATTAAAAAAAAATATGTCTACAAATTCTCTGATACTCCTCCCTTCAACAGGTGGAGACTAATTCCTCCACTGCAGTCCCAGCTTACAGTTTGAATCCAATCTCATGACAGACCCCTAGCCATAACCACTCAACAAGCCACTCTTGAATTCATTACCCACAGAAACTGTGTGAGGTAAAGTTAATTATTATTTTAAGCTGCTAAATTTGAGGCAACTTATTACACAGGAATATGTAACTAAGACAAGAAAAACCAGAGGATATGTTAAATGACAGCATGGGTATGCAATCAGCAACATTTCAACTGTGGGAAACTCTATAAGAAAATAACCTAATACCTTCAACCAAAAAATTTTAAAGAAAAAAAAAAAAAATCGTCACAGTGATATTTTTGGATCCGGATTTAAGCAAACCATTTAAAAAGCTATAGAACAATTAAAATATGTAAATACTGACTGGATATTTGATATTAAGAAATTATTCATTTTTAAGGTGGTATAATGATGGTATTATCATTATGTTTTTTAAAAGGGAATCTGTGACTTCTAAAGATATATACTAAAATATTTACCAATGTTATGTCTGGAATTCACTTCAAAATGCTATGGAAGAAAGTCAACTGGTGGGGAAAAGGCAATAAGAGTGGCCATGAGTTGATAATTATCAAAGCTGGGTGATGGGAACATGGAAGTTCATTATAAAATTCTCTATTCTTTATATGCTTCAAATTTTCCATAATAAAGAGATAAAAAAGTATGCACTTGCATCAACACGCATAAACAAATACCACACTATGACATTTAAGAGTGGGCTTAATAAAACCAAATAATTACAAGCAAGATGAAGACCATAAGGATTTGAATGTTTTATTGTCTAAAATAAATAATTTTTACGTGTCAAAACTAAAATCCAGACTACACATTACTAACTAATGTATCTATTTATGGAACTACTCTGGCTTGCAATTGATATCTTTGGCACATATTAGTTGATCCAATATTCCAAAATAACCTCAAAAGTATTAGGCCTTCTTTTTAATTGTTTGATTCAAATCATAGTCATATTTAAACACCAGATGGACTTTCTTCTCCACCTATTCCATCATGTTAGAAAAAGAGTGTAAATTAGCACCTTATAATGACTCATGATAGACTTTTGTCATCCACATAGAAAAGCAGTGAAGAGAAGGTTATGCTAACCATTTGATGGTAAAAGAGACATAAACAGATGCTATTCACAAGTCTCAGTGTGCCAATGGCACTTACCACCTGTTCTGCTTCATCTATTAGTGCTATGCATGAAAAAGAAGCCAAGAGACAGAAAAATCATGCAGACACTAATTTTTTACTGCAACAATGGTATTTTAAATTCTTTCGTTAAAAACATACACAATACATAGTTATAACAGGGTAACTACATAACTATCCTGGGCTGAGACCAGATGACTAGCACAGTTCACAAAGGTCTCACCTCCATTCTCTTTTTTCCTGTACAAAGAGAAGGAAGGGGTTGTTTGCTTTATGCAGATGTCTTAGGAAAAGAATCAATCCAGGAATGCCTCATTATTTTTCATTCTTACCAACTCAAAATTTGTCATAACTCATGGCTTGAGCCTGGCTGGAGGTATCATTAACATGATAAAGAAAAGGCTTGATCAGGTACAGAATTGTAAAGGTGGGTTTGATTTTAGCTATGAAAAAACAAAAACACTCCTCAAAGCTGTATACAGATTTTTAAAAACCTTAAGAGAAAGAAAATATTCCAACATATAACAGAAATACTGGGTCTGGATGATAGGACTATGGCTCTGTCTCTCTTCCTCCCTTTTCTTGCTGAGTTTTAAGATTTTTAAAAAGAATTTAAAAAATTTTTAAAAGACATATATTAGCAAAGGGACAGTTTAACAGATGCTCCTTACTTAAAATGTTTTATTCATTAAATCAACTGCAGAAAATATGTACTTAAAATCTGTGCCTAAAGTATATGTTTCCATAAAAAATATAATTCAGACTGGCCTCCTCTCAGTGTAAACTACTGACATGTTATTACAAATAAGACTATACATTTTTCTACCAATATGTCACAAAAATACTAAGCATAATCAGTTCCCTGTCTCAGGAAAACCACAGGTTTCTATTAACTCTAACAAAAAAAGAAAACAAGTTTACTTACTGCCAGGTATTATGTTTCAATGACCACTTGTCATTTAATAATAATAACAATAATAACAACAACAATAATAATAAATACAGATGAATATAAACTGACTAATTTAGCCTCAAAGAGAAAAACAAACAACGGAAGAGAAAGCAAAACAAAAAATCTCAACAGTTGCACACAGGAATAAATTTTCCTTAAATGTTTTGTTAAAAAATGAAAAAGGATAAAAAACACCAAGTGTGTTTATAAAACTACTATGATAGTCTCTAAGCCTTCAAACATGGGCCATATTTATTTTACCTGAAGTCATAAACACCACCTTCTCCTAGAGAGACTGTGTAGGTATAAACTCAGAGATCCAGCATTAGCCCTAAATATTGATAGAATATAGCACTCCTTTCCTGATGAGGGGACACCCATCTTTCAGATAAACTACCCAGGTCATATAGAGTCACGAGTAATGGAATCTCTTGGTTTGGGCTCTTACCTACACATAGTCTTGACACCTCAGTTATGTGTGACTAGCTGCTTGGGATAAGAGAGAAGGGAGGAGGCAAGTGCTCTAGCACAGGAAATTCAGGGGAATTAACAGTACCAAAGGTGTCTCTATTATTATATCCCCAGCTCAAAGGTAAAGTTTTAGAGATCCCTTTGGCTTACAGATCCTCTTTAAATTGAGTATTTGGATAGGCTAGCAGGCTGAGCTTCCATTTACTTTATATAGAGGATGGACCCATGAAACTGGAAGGCAGTGTGTAGTTTTACTGGTTATTCTCACAAATTGTTAGATCTAAAACACTTGATCATAAAACTGGAAATGGCTACATTACTAGCAACTTCACTAGCCCTTCAACCAACCATTCCCACTATTTAAAACCTTTCCGCAGTAGTACTAGGGACCTGCTAGCAATAATCATACTGAGAGTGCTTCTTCAAACAAATATTTCTATGACCAAACAAGAAATATAATTAGGGGAATATACCTCCAAAAATATAGAGGAGTATAAAAATGAAGGGCAAACTTTTAGAAGGATTTTCTCAACTTCTTTCTATACCCTATGCTGATGGAACCAAGTCCACTGTTCCAGAGAAGATACATAGTTATTTACATTCTTATCACAGTTTTTATGATAAGTTTTTGAGGACCAACAAAATACAGTAGAATTTTAGAGAGTAACCAATCAAAAATACTCAGCGGTCTTGAAACTGTACCTGACACGATACTTGAAGATCTATAAAACATGATCTTCATACAGGTTTACAGATAGACTTAGGTGGGAAGAACAGATCTAAAGTTAGAGATATCAACTTATCACGTGACATAAATATGACACTTAGGCTGCCTGTCAAAGATTATGAATGTCACAGGTGGTCATGGGACAACAGAAGTGTATACCTGATCTGGGAAGTAGGGCCACCAGAAAGCTGCATATCAAGACACTTGCTACTTGGGCAGAAGGGAGAGGGAAACGAACAAATGAAGTTCAATGACTATAACTATATACAATAACACAAATGAATCTGAAAATGTGCACAAAATTAACAGGAACAAAAGACAGCATAGTGGATGATTCCAGGAAAAACTGATTTTTGGTGCTAGAACCCAGAAGAGTAGTTACCCTTCTGGCAAGAGCACAGTGACTAGAAGGGCCACAAAGGGAACTTCTGGGATGCTAATAATTCTGTTTCTTGAACTGCATGCTGATTATGCAATGTTTTCACTTTGTAAAAATACAGTTGACCCTTCAACATGTTTGAACTGGTGCAGGTTTACTTATACACAGATTTTTTTCAACAGTAATACTACAATACTACACAATCTGCAGTTGATTGGCTCCATGGTTGGATGAATCCATGGATACAGACAGTTGACTATAAGTCATATGGAGATTTTCAGCTGTGCAGAGGGTAGGCGCCTGTAACTCCCATGTTGTTCAAGGGTCAACTGTAATCTGTATACTTATGATTTGTGTCCTTTTTTATATATGTGTGTTAAATGTCAATAAAAAGGTTACTTTAAAAAAAAAAAGAAATGATGTCCAGATTACCATTATTACATCAAATGATCACAGAAAGATGTCCTATGACAGGAAGGATCAGCAGGAAATATACTTAAAGGACAACATCAGATCAAGGAAGGGTAAACTCCTGACAACTGTTATTAAAACCAATTTGCGTCCTGCTCTGGATATGTACCACCATTAGAAAACTACTGTATGGAGTTCTTCCTCAGGTTCACTGTGACCTTAAGAGTATTAAAGCACCATGGTGCATGTAGGTCAGAGCTTAAAGTTCACACTAACTGGATGTATCATTTTGATCAGAAGCTGTGACTATAATTCACCTACCTTTAGGTACTTTTAGATTAGACTTCTCACTGAGTCCTTGTTATTAGTCATAAAAATCATAAATATTGTATTATAAAATAGTCTAAAAGAAAGATGCATTTATACAGTATGTAAAATCATTTATGTTTTAAATACTAAGGGTTTTTAATGTATCTGAAATATTTTGAGATTTTTAAGAATAAAAGCTCACTAAGTTATGAGTAGTTGAATTTATTACATATTTGAACATGAACAAAAACACATGAAAAGATTCACCCTCAAATGTAAACATTCTATGTACATTGGACCCTAACAAAAAACTGGTTTTGTTAAAATCAGAGACTTAGGGTTTGGAAAAATACAGACATTTTAAAAATATTACATAGTACATACTTCTTTAGAATTTAGTAACTATCAGAATTTCCACCTGTTTTTCCATATCCACCCTTATCTCTGCCTGTATAACTACAGTCAAACTCTATCCCCACCCCACAGGCAGCAACTACAGCTCTAATCTGTGCTGAATTTAGTCATCCCCCTGGACCTTAATGTCTCCATCATTTGGTACGCCATCATCACTGCTTTTACCAAACAGCAAAAGCCTATCAGAGATGAATCTGGCTAACCTACTCCCATCTATTTTAAGTCACAGGATCCCAATAGGACAGAATACTTGCCCTCCTTTGGACCCCATCTCTAGTTGTCTATCACAACATTAATGCATTTATAACCTTTCTCTCAAGACTATTGCCCACAGCCTCTTACCATAGCTCACCTGATATGGTGTTCAGTCCTCTCTGACTCTAGATTCATATCGAGCAATTGCAAAACCAATGAGGCAGTGTCTCATTAACCTAGGATGTTAAGGTTTAAATTTCATGGACTATTTGATAATGTATCCAGATAGCAAAAAGGAAACACACTATAACATTAATAGAACTAGCAATCATTGCTTCATAGGATCAAAGCTGCCCTCTGATTTGGAGGCTGAATGGAGCTTCAGTTTTATTTGATATTGAGCAACTCAGGAATACATACCTTTCTTTAAAGATGGTACCACAGAAATGTCTCTCCCAGTCTCCTAATTAATACGTGTAAATGTGGTAAAATGCACATTTATCTCAATACCAACCTAATTTTTTTTTTCAACTGAGCATATCTTTGAGTTTAGGTCTGTTCTTGCCTTTGCAGAAACAGGAATCTTTTTTAGCCAAAGAGAGTATCAAGGAACTGGGAAAAAAAACAACAGCAAAATGATTCATTTTCTATAGTCTTTAAGGAAAGAATTCTCCCCTGAGTTTACCTGTGAAAAGCCAATGAATTTCAACTGAATTAAGAGATAAGAATAGAATATAAGATAGTTCTTTTATAAACATAAGAGAGATTCCACTCCACTGTGTGTACACTTCCAGTGAAGTTTTATGCATTCCCTTCTAAATGCTAGCCCTAGGTAAACACAGAATCATAGGTGGACATAGGCCATGTTTAGCCACAGTTCATTAACAGAATAAAGCAGAAAATGGTTAGGTAATTTACAACATAAAGTGTACTGATGATAAAACTACAATAAAGTAACATTAGTGAGGTTTATACTTTTTTACCAGGAAGCTTAGTTGTAAACATTTGCATTAAACTACTGCCCTCTAAAATCTAACTAACCACACAAACAAAAATCATCTTTTGTGACGATAAAATCGTGAAGAATTTGTACTCCATGGCTCCTCATCTTGGTGGTTTTCAGAGTAAGACATGACCTGTGTTAAGTAGCTTCACTGATTTCTCCATCTTGAATAACTGCCAGTTCTGGAACTTCATTCATCCTCAAAACCTCTGCATAAAGCAAATAATCATGTAGGCTTCTGGGAAGTGGCAACTGACAGATAAAACTGTTAGATCGTAGGTGCTCTGGTTTTAGACCGGACCGAATTTCCAAACGACAAAGGTGGGTCAGGGATGGAACAGAGGCTGGAGAAACAAACAAAAAAAGGAAGATAAAAATGTTTGAACCAGAAAGATATAACAGTACATTAAGGTAAATGCCCTTTTTTCCCCCACGTCTGCGTAGTAGAAGAGAAGTGATATGTTACTTAGACTTACTTTTGAAAAAAGATTACTTGGGCCAGGATGACCAAAATAAACTTTATTTATTTATTCTTTTTTACAGCCTTCACCGGGTTCTTCTTCCTCCGATTTCTGGCCACACATTCCAAAGTCAGTACCCAGGGCCATATAAAACTAAATGTTCAAATTCTAAATTTCTGCCAATACCAGTTCAGACTTAAGAAATGGGTGATCTAACTTTAGAAATGATAGAAGCACACAGTAGCAAACGTTACTTCCCTCTTACTCTCACTGCAAATAGTCTCCAGACCTACCACATTCAAGTGAATAAAAACGTAGCTTACATAAGCTTTGCTCTTTTTATCCATGATACAGAATGAAATTTTAAAACTGACAAAAAGAGAAAAGGACCATCTATCAAGTGCCTACTATGCTGTATGCCGATACACATCCTCTTTTTATCTTCATTAACCCTGTGAGGTAGATATTATCATGCTCTCACAGAGATAAGAAAACAGAGGTTTAAAAAGAGGTTTAAGTAACTTTCCAAAGGTCATACATCTAGTACATGGTAGACCAGGATTCAAACTCAAGTGCATATGACCCCAAAATGTGCATGTGTACGTACACATGCTAAAACCACTGCTGCCAAAAGCTAATAACCAATTAAAGGATAACCCACATACACTTGATTAAGAATCGTAAGATACTGGTTTTGCTTTCCAAGACGAAAAGTGTTAACTAAAGAAGTTAATGTCCATGAAAACTAAGGGCAATAAAAACAGCTAGTGGTTTTATGTGAATCAAATCTAATGCCTTTTATTAGTCCAAGAAATCTTTTGTAAATCCCTGTGAAATGTACCAATGATTAACAGGCCAGGACCAGAGCAGCAGAGACAAGCACTATCAAGAGCCCAGCTGATATAAGACCAGCTGGTCTGACTCCAAGTCTAGGGTTCTTTAAACTGTAATAACCCACAGGGCCTGAGACATGCTAATTCTCTAACATCTTCAACATCTTCCAAACCACTGAAGTTAGTCCATCATCTTACATTTTAGTTTCAGCTTATTGGTTTAAGTTTAGTTTAGTTCATTCAGGGTTTGGGAAACTCCTCAATCCACAGTGTTTCAAAATGCCAAATAAGAAAAGCAACAGAGTTATCTGATTTTGTACATAAAACCTGAGTCGAAGAAGAGTATTTCCTTAAACCATGAGTCACATAGACTTCCCACTATAAATAAGACTACAGCATCTACAATATATAGCACATTTACTTTCATTGTTTCCATTTTTATATATTGTTTAAATTTTAACCTTTTCTGTAAACTTAAAGGAAGAATCATCATTCTCCCTTCTAAGATGAGAGAACACAGATAAAGGGAGCACTAGAGAGATTAGCAGGAAACCACATGGAAAGCATGCTCAAACTGCAAACCTCCACAGTTTTCCAAAGGAGTAGTAAGCAGGTTCAATTTCAACAAGTAGGTTGCCCATGTTCAACTAGTACACATAAGGAAGCCCTCTCACCCACTGAGATCAGGAACAATAATTGGTCCTAATGTCACTGGGTATGCACAAATGTAATAAAAGTTTTGGAAATGAGCATAACTGATTCTTGGTAAGCACAAAACTCAGCTGGTAGGGACAAAAGTATGTTGGCATACTGGAAAGTGGCCTATCAGCTGCAAACCCTGAGCATGCCATAGGTATAGTCAAATGGGACTGACAGAGAAAATGACAAGACTAGATTGTATGGATCACAGTGAGATTGGTTACGAGAATTTTTACTCCTGTTCGGTTAGAGTTTAATATGCATCCTGTTAAATTGAAATCTCTTCATTCTGCACATTCTTGTTAATGTAGATACTCACCACACACCCAGAAGGAAGACAAAGGATGGCTGTGTAACCTGGAGGAGAGCTGCTCACTTGGAGCTAAGGAATCCTTAACACTTCTCCAGCTTCACCAACTTGACAGACTACACTGACTTACAACTCCTCAGGCTGACTGGGGAGTGTTCCTCTGGCTGTCCCACAGCCTCCTGCAGTGCAGACAGGCCTTTCCAAAAGGCCATCTGACTATATCACTGCAGCCCTATCTTTTACAGCTAAATAAACCATTTGTTTGTTTATGCTGACACGTGTGTGGAAGCTTAATCATCTGTGATCAAGCCAGACTGGACCAAAACACATTTGTTATGGAAAGCTTAAGTGACTTGCCTGTGTTGACATCATACAGCAACAGAGCTGATACTAGATCCAAATGATTTGACCCCAAGTCTAGGGTTCTCTAAACTGTGATAAGCCCAAAATAATTCTCTAACAACTTCTAAACCACTGAAACTATCGTTAAGTTTTGGGAGATCTTTCCATTTAATAATAAAAAAGGAAAGGGTATAGCTACTTCAGTTACTGGTTCCAATTTCAATTGCACCATTTTGGTTTTCCTCCTGTGAGCAAAGTAAATCGCTGGCCTGATGAACAATTAGAGGTAAGAACTGTATTCATTTGAACTTGAGGGATTCTTTCACCTATGGACTATTAACACAGACAATAATATACCCGTCAGTGCCATCTTAGTTTAATATGCCAGTGAATACTACGGGAACTGTATAATCACATATGCAATATTTCAAAGCACGCAAAATTCCTATGAAAGTTTTAGTGATGCATAGTATTTCCAGATGTGTTGCCACCAGGCTGAGAGAAGATCAAGTCATGCCTTGAATTTATAATATGGAAAAGTCCAGGGGACTTCCCTGGTGGTGCAGTGGTTAAGAATACGCCTGCCAATGCAGGGGACACAGGTTCGAGCCTAGTCCAGGAAGATCCCACATGTCGTGGAGCAACTAAGCCCATGTGCCACAACTCCTGAGCCTGAGCTCTAGAGCCCATGAGCCACAACTACTGAGCCCGCGTGCCACAACTACTGAAGCCCGCGCGCCTAGAGCCTGTGCTCTGCAACAAGAGAAGCCACTGCAATAAGCTCACGCACTGCAAAAGAGTAGCCCCCGCTCGCCACAGCTAGAGAAAGCCCGCACGTGGCAACGAAGACCCAATACAGCCAAAAATAAATAAATAAAATAAATTTTAAAAAATAGATTTAAAGAATCATACATTTAATATATATATGTACAAAATATGGAATAGCCCAGAAGCTGTATGTAAAACATAACTTTCATGAAAACTTGTTAATATCAGATTTTAATTTCTTAAATAAATCTCTCTTTTCCTACATTATGGCACTGATCATAGTCTAGAAAATGATGTCTGAAACCATGCTATACTTTTAAGTCACTTTTCTGACCCAATTAGTTTCAAATTAGTAATGTTAAACCCAGTTATCTCTAGATCTGTTAGATAAGCAACTTTTAACTATTCATTTCTATATATATAAAGTCTTTAATTTTGTTAATTTTGTTGTACATACACAGAACAATCAAAATAGAAGCCCACATGTTCTATGGAATTGTACTAAAATCAAAACAATGATCAGACTAAACTCCACAATTCTTAATTCATTATTCTTGTTAATGCCAAGTTTACTATAGCACAGAACTACATGTACATCATACACACCCATTATCTGTATTTCCTACAACCATTAATCTCTAGCCTGCCCTCATGCCAATATTCAAATGATGTATCTGCCTAGACTTTATTTCTATGGTTCCTCTGCATGGTTTTCTACATCAAATGTATTTATCTGACTTTTGGGCCATCTACCACAATGTGTATTATCATCATTAATATAATGTCTTTATGGTTCCATCCTTTTGTTCCCAGTCCTTCTTAATTTACTTGTACAGTCTCTCTCTTTCCCACTGACTACAACTAAAAACTTGGACAAAATTTAAAAAGCAACAACCTGAGGACTCTGAAGAACAAATAAGAGACAGATTAGGGCAGGAAATCAAAACTTAAAGAATGACCAGTAGAACAGCAATGAATGGAATGAATGGAAAGAGCACCACCCAGTAATAATCCTGGAGTTGGAGTTGATGAGCCATTATTAACTAGTTGTGTGACCTGCAGCAAGTCATTTAAATGCTCTGACTTTCAGTTCCTTTTCTATGAAATGGGAATAATACCTCATCTATAAAATGAACATAACTGACACCCCTCTGCATCAAAAGGTTGTTGATAAGGTTCAAGTTAGAACACACTTGCAAAAGCATTTTATAAACTGTAAAATACCATACAAATCCTAGGCACCATCTAATCTAGTGATCTCCAAATTTTTTTTGACTGCACGCCCAATTAGTGAAAAGTCTTGAGTACATAACCCCAATGTATGGATATTTACGTACATATAAATTATATATGTATACTATTAAATTAACATTATCTACACTAAGTACAAATAAAATACATAAAATTAAAAGAATAAGTTAAAATGAAATAAGGTACATATTTAAAATAATTTCATTTATCTATTAACGGTATAAAACCCTTTTTACTTTTGCTAAATATGTTAACAATAATATTTTAACAAAAGCAAGGTGACTGACTAAGCTTCATTAATTTAATTTGTAGTGACATGGCAAGTCCAAGATTTGGTTCTAGGTCCAATCTACTCATGTAGTTAAAAAAATATCTTACAAAAACCATGTAGATTCAGACGGGAGGAGTACATTGTGGCTTAGCTGAACTAATCAGGACACTAACTTATCCCATCTAGCAATTATGCAAAACTTTTATCAAAATTCAACTGGTAAATTTCTATTTTTCCTGATATCCATCAGTTTACAAGCTAATTAGAAAGTTTCATGTTTTCACATTTTTATTAAATGCATTCAAAATCTATGGAAACTGTTTCCAAGTATTTTAAGTGTGTCAATACCAGAGTTTTTCTAGGTGATGCACATTGTTTTTGGCAAGAAAATCACATAACAATAGAAATATTTCCCAGCATCTGTTTTCAAAATCATCTCCCCGTAGCAAAGTTTCCTTCAGAAAGTAGTTTGCTTTCTCACTCAGTTAAAATATCATTTTTACCTTAAATCAACAGAATTTTAGGAAATATGTACTAGGTTTCATACTATTCATAGCTATTTATTACCAAGAAAAAAAAAAGGTTAAGAAAATTGGAACAGTTTTATTTTTGCAAAAGTACATAATTCATTGTTAAGTTCAAGGGTTCTTTTTTATATTGTCACAAGATAAAGAGCAAACATCTGGATGCATAAACAATAATCATGGTCACTCCCATCTCATCATAAAGTACTACAAAGACAATATATTTTAAAGGTCATGTTTTTATAAAATTATTCACAACAGTATTACTTCATGCAATTCTGGTTTCAACTCCTTTCCTGTATTAGCCTGACTATTAATGATGCAATAAACTCCTTTCATGTGTGATGTTATCTCCATTTCCTCACATTTACAGAAAAGTAAGCCACTCCATTAGCAGTCAGTCTTACATAGCTTTTCCAAAAAAACATTTTTCTATTAAATAAGTCATTACTGTTGCAAATATATCCTTTCTGGTACATATTTCCTTTAGTGGCTCTCAGAAGAGTAACATTATTTATATTTTCTTACTGAAACAGAATCTTAAAAAAACCCTAAGCTGAGACATGTTATAAATATTATATATCTTCTTCCAACTTAGTATACCATATTTCCTACTTGCAAGGTTATATTTTTACTCTTTTAACTCTTTAGCAATGTTTTCTATGCTCCTTTCAACAATCTTTGCTAATAAGAAATGCATTTTACTTTGTCCCCATATTATTTCAGTCTGTTTTACTGTGGCAGCAGGAACATGCATTTCCCCAATGATATGTAACTTTTTGTCTTTTCACTATTGAATAAGCAAATTTAAAAGGAGCTCTAAGCATCTGTCATTATGTTTAGTATACTTTATAAAAATAATGGACTGAGCAACATATGACTTAAATATTGATGAAAAAATCAAAGGGTTTGTCTTTATGTTTTGGATGCTTAGAGTGTCTTGCTGATTATGATATTTTCATTACCTAATATCTCAAGGCACACTACATACTAACATCAAGGCTCACTGTTAACATTAGTAGAGGTGAACCGTATTTTATTTTTTTAAGGTGAACCATATTTTAAATACTTTTCTTGATACTTTTGAACTTCTCGTCAGCTCAGATTGGGTGGTCAGCTTTTTTATCATATGACATGACTATCTGATAAGAATAGGAGTGTAGGGCTTCCCCGGTGGTGCAGTGGTTAAGAATCCGCCTGCCAATGCAGGGGACACGAGTTTGAGCCCTAGTCTGGGAAGATTCCACATGCCGTGGAGCAACTAAGCTCATGCGCCACAACTACTGAGCCTGCGCTCTAGAGCACATGAGACACAACTACTGAGCCCACGTGCCACAACTACTGAAGCCCGTGCACCCTACAGCCCATGCTCTGCAACAAGAGAAGCCACTGCAATGAGAAGCCAGCGCACTGCAACGAAGAGTAGCCCCCGCTCACCACAACTAGAGAAAGCCTGCACGCAGCAATGAAGACCCAACGCAGACAAAAATAAATAAATTAAATTAAAAAAAAAAAAGAATAGGAGTGTAGCTCTATGATTATTTTGTTGGTTCACTTGTATTGGTACCTTTAGTATTATCCACATAACACGTTATTTTCGCAGGAATCTTTTTAAGCCGCTTGACCAGTTTTTGAGAATTGGTTAAGTTAAAACTAGATGATGTAATCACAGGTCCACTGAACAGTCAAACATGAACTACAATTCACTAAGGTACACCACAAGTATGGGTGCCAGGTCACCCACTTTGGGAAGTGCGAACCTAACCCATATGGATGTGTAGGTACAAGGCACTCGGCCATGTGTGCTAAGTGGAAAAAAAAAAAAGATGAAAGCTCAATTCGTACAACTACCTCACTATTAGAGAAAAGATAAAGTGAAAGGGAACAATCAATGATAAGCAATTTCATCTTCCTCTCTCCCACCTTTAGGATGCCTCTCTCTGGAGCCTGGAATACTCGAAAATTAAGTAAAATCATCTAGCCTAAGCATTTTCCTGTGGTAATCAAATAAAAGAACGAATCACGGTCTCAGGATCTCTCAGAAAATAAAAATCCATTCTGCATTTCCCTAACTTGTTTAGGGAATTATAACACAGCAGTCTGAGACAATCAGAAAAAATTAAGTTCAATATTATAAAGTCAATTTTAAGTCCCTCCAATACCTCTCCATAAAGTTCTCAGGAACCCCTATATTCTATCATAAACGAATCTGCCTTCATCTAGAACACTGTCCAGAACACTCTCTTCACTTCTTGTCCTCACAGAAGCCTGATCCTCCCCCCAAAATTACTTCCTTGACCAATTTCTAAGATATAATTTTCTCATTCTTCCACACCTTGTCACACTTATACCATGAAGTCTAAGTGGCAATTTCAGCATTCTCATAGTTCTTCTGCACCACCTTCAGACCCACGTTTTTCTGTCTTTAAATTCCAACATACACCACTTACTATCCTTCCAGAGTGTGCTCTCTCTTACTACCACTACGCCTGATCGTTAATATCATTGAGACCTCGGGTCCCAACTCCTCCTGCCGTCTAGTTTATCAGGTCGCTTTCCTTTCTCATTTCTTATTTGCCGTTCATGGGCCCATCACTGATGCTATTTTATTTTATCATCCTCAATTCTTCTGTACCTGCTCTGACAACCCCCAGATCAATCTAACCATTTTCCTTCTTTCCAATACAGAGAAAGTAAAGCAATGCTAGGGAAAAAATTACCATATAACCATATGAATGAACTATACCACTTCCAACCTCCACTTAGGCCCTCAGTGTCGCTCAGCAAATCTCTTTCACTGGTTCCCAGTTTGCCACAACAAGCATTCTAAATCAAGTCTCTGCTACCAAACTCTCACTTCAGTTTCCTTTTTAGCAAGATTTTACCTCCTACTCCTAAGTAAAAATAGGAGATCTTCTAGGCTCTCTTTCTCTGAGTTTCTAATACTCAAACTATAAACTTATCTACATCCACCCCACCCTCATCTCTCTTATTCTCAAAGGAAGGGGCCTATTTGAGGCTAATCCTCCCTCTGGCTTATCTGAAATCTTATTATATAAACTATTGCTTTTATCTCCATATCTTTAATCTTTTCCTTAAACAAACTGAGACCCTTTAATCTATAAAACATGTTCAAGCCTCTCTCACCTTAAAAAGAAAAAGAAAATTCTGCCATGACCCTGCATCATTCCTTTTTAGCCATTGCACTAGAGAACTGTTTATCTTTCACTCACAGATTCTAAATCAGTATCTGATACATAGTTGACAAGTAATTAAAGAACCCACTTACTAAGGAATTAATGAATATAAACAGCTAGATTTGTAAATGCCCACCTACAGAAATATTTACATGATAGATTCTCTTCACTAAAGACTTCTGCTTATGGTCCACATTTGGAACTAACTAAAATTACAGATGAGTGTTTAAAAGTTCTCAAATGAACAAGCTATCAAAAACTAAAGCTTCTGTCCTAACTGCCTTTCCACCCTAAAATAAATACTTGGGATATGGAAAATAATTTTCTTTTAATTAGGATATAGCTGTCCCAGGGGTCTGCCAGCACACATATCTAATGTACATATATGGGAAGAGTAAAATGGGCTTTCAAATAATATTGGTGAACCAATACCTAAGACACTTTAAAAAATTGTTTTAATTGCTCTAGAGCAATACTTTCTCCTCTCTTAGCTTACCAATAGATTGCTGACAAAATCAAAGCAGTTTTACCAGCAAAATGTCCCAGCAAATGTGGATACAACTCATTGGTACCTAGTTTAGTAAGGATTTCCCCACCACATACACAAACAAAAAATAAAATCCACCACTTGGATTTATAAGAGGCTGTGTGAAGCTAAAATTATAAAATTATAAATGGGCAGATGGAACCTTACTAAAATTTTAAGTTAACTATAAATTTCTCTTAAAAAAAAAAAAAAAAAAAAAAAGCTTGGCTCTTAAATCCAGTGATAAGGGCAGCCTGCAGGACACTGTTAATCAAGGCATGATTCGCTTAAGCCATAACATGGCTAGTATCTGGGAGGTCAAAGTTTCCTCCTACTCTACAAATAGAAGGTCACATGCTCAATTTTTAAAGATGAAAGGTAATTACTAATGGGGTTCTTTTTTTTTTTTTTTTTTTTTTGGCTGCGTTGGGTCTTCGTTGCTGCACGCAGGCATTCTCCAGTTGTGGTGAGCGGGGGCTACTTTGTTGCGGTGCACAGGCTTCTCATTGCGGTGGCTTCTCTTGTTGCAGAGCACAGGACCTAGGCACGCGGGCTTCAGTAGTTGTGGCACACGAGCTCAGTAGTTGTGGCTCACGGGCTCTAGAGCGCAGTCTCAGTAGTTGTGGCGCACAGGCTTAGTTGCTCCGCGGCATGAGGGATCTTCCCGGACCAGGGATCGAACCCATGTCCCCGCATTGGCGGGCAGATTCTTAACCACTGTGCCACCAGGGAGCCCTTTACCTCTGCTTTTAAGATCAACTGTCTCTCTCTCTTCTTTTTTTTTAATTAATTAATTAATTAATTAATTATGGCTGTGTTGGGTCTTAGTTTCTGTGCAAGGGCTTTCTCTAGTTGCGGCAAGTGGGGGCCACTCTTCATCGCGGTGTGCGGGCCTCTCACTATCGCCGCCTCTCTTGTTGTGGAGCACAGGCTCCAGACGCACAGGATCAGCAATTGTGGCTCACGGGCCTAGTCGCTCCGCGGCATGCGGGATCTTCCCAGACCAGGGCTCGAACCTGTGTCCCCTGCATTGGCAGGCAGATTCTCAACCACTGCGCCACCAGGGAAGCCCCAGATCAACTGTCTCTTAAAAATATGTTCTCATCGCAATCTGCAACACAAAATAGCTACACTCTGATACTTCTTAGGTAGTCTAATTTTGAACTCACTGCTCACTACTACTTATTAAAAATTGAGTGGAGTGTTACAATATTTAGAGAGAACTGGTCAAAAGTGCACACAGGTCATCCATCCCTCCAGATATTATAAATCTAGCCCTGGTCAAGTCAGAGCAACAGAGACCTGAGAACCAGAGCCCACTTAAGAACTACTTTTATTGAATTATACCTTGGTATGACAGCAACAGTCCACATTGAAGATTGGTAACATAAAATTCCAAGAAGCCATGGCTACCAAGATGTTGCCTAGGAAACCGTCCATCACAACATCCAAGAATATCTGTACTTGTGAGCAATGAGTTTGTTTTATCTTACGAACTCTGTAACCTAGTGTCAAGAACTAGAGAGCTCAGTCAGAGCCAAGTTTACAGAGTATCCATTGACAAGTTTCAGATTACCATGATAAGCTTTCCCTGACTCCATATTTTTCTTTTGCTTCCACTTTTCAAAAAAAATGTTTATTTATTTTATTTATTTATTTTTTATTTTTGGCTGTGCCAGGTCTTCGTTGTGGCATGCAGGATCTTTTGTTGCAGCGCTCAGGCTCTTCATTGCAGCGTGTGGGCTTCTCTCTAGTTGTGGCATGCAGGTTTTTTCTCTCTCTAGTTGTTGCACACGGGCTCCAGAGCACGTGGGCTCTGTAGTTTGTGACACGAGGGCTCTCTAGTTGAGGCGTATGGGCTCAGTAGTTGTGGCACGTGGGCTTAGTTGCCCTGTGACATGTGGGATCTTAGCTCCCCAACCAGGGATCGAACCCACGTCCCCTGCATTGGAAGGAGGATTCTTTACCACTGGACCACCAGGGAAGTCCCTGCTTTCACTTTTAACTTCTGTTTTACTGTTTTGTGATAATCTATATGTATAAACTGTTTTAAATCCTGTTTAGAACAAAGCAGAGGAACACTGAAATGAACAGATCAAGAGAGTTTCAAGGAGCCATTACAGGATCCTTTGTACAATCCAGATCCACATAATTCTCTGGATAGAATTGTTCATATTTGATCATTAAAGGTTCAGGATGTACTAAAGCCAAGTGCTTTTATCCATAAGAACATAATTAATTACCTAGACTTGATCTTGGTCAGTTGGGCAGGGGCTGACAAATTTTTTGATTAAGAAGTATATTGCTATGTGCGGTTAAACTGATGTTTCTAAGAAGTATATACAGGCACATGATCAAAAAATTGTTAACTGCAACCAGTCAGTCAATTTTACCTGGTATACATTTCCTTTCTAACGCAAAAGAACTTTTGAAGACAAATCTGACTTAATGATCAAAAGATAAGCAGCAAGACTGGTTGTCTTTTTTATTTATAAGCTACCAGGGCAAGTTGCTATTTCCTTAAGGAGGAAAAGGGAGAGGAAAGGAGAATTTTGAGCGAGTATAAGGCATCTCCAAGACTTGAAAAGGGCTTAGGAAAAGAATGGAGAAAATCTTTCCCTTGGGATAGATACTGGTATACCTAAAGGAGCTAGGGAGCTGAAATTACCTAGGGGCTTACAAATAGTGGCAGAGCCACAAGAAGCATCTTTTCCAAAAAATTTAAAGAAATATATTGACAAGGCAGTTTTTAATACCATGATAAGTTACTGGAGAAAGTGAGGTGAAAGCAAGACTGTCATACATGTAGAGAGGTAATCAAAGAATTGTTTTTCTGTACTCACTCCCATTGGTATTAAAACCCTGGCCATGCTTCTGCTTACTAGAAATCCTCAACTCAAAATACAAAAAAGGAGGGGAGAGTATAGATGACTAATACACGGAAAGTGAATGTCCTGAAAATTGAAGAAAAAAGGGGAGCTGGGTACATCAAGACAGCCTTGAACTACAGAAAGGAAGAGAATCACAATCCCATTTGAAACTCAGGCAACTGAGTAGATGGGCGTATCTTTTCTTTCCAGCCTTACTAAAATCTAGCATTGTAATGGCTCCCATTACCTGCAGAAGAGGAACCACTGAAGAATATTCTGAGAGACCAATATAACTAAGAGGAAGAACACAAGTGTTTCCTAAGTAGTTCGCAATAAGAACAGGACTAAAAAGTCTTCCTGGTATAGGAATAAAAGCCTTTGTAACACTGGACAACGCAAGAGTCAAGGTGGATCAGGGTTTCTCAACCTGGGCACTAGTGACATTCGGGCCAGATAATTCTTTGCTGTGGGGGGCTGTCGTGTGCACTGTAGCATATTTAGCAGAACCTCCCTGGCCTCTATCCCCTAGATGGCAATAGCACCCCTACCAATTGTGACAACCAAAATATCCCGTGGGGGGCAAAATCACCCCTGTCGAAACCTCCGCTATGGATGAAACAAGTAACAAAGAGCTGCCAGGGATAACTCACTTTCTTGGTAAATAGCACTCCCAAACCACCTCACATTCTGAACCAGGAAACAGAAGGAACATCAGGATTTGTAGGAAAAATGATAAATTCAAATTCTGGATATGTCAGAATGTGGGACACCAAGTGGAGATGTCCAAAAGTCAGTTGGATACATGGGACTGGAACCAAGAAAAGAGGCCTTGGCAAGAGAAACAGACCAGAAAAGCATTAGCTACATTAATACCTTTGAAAAAGGCTTTTGTCAGCCAAAATAAAATCCTCTTAAGAGATGATGATTATTACCCTACACAAGCTCTACCTAGTGCCTAATTAAACAAGAAGCCCTTGATGGATTTAGTCTACTGCAGGATAATGCACTCATGCACAGTTCTTACCTTCATCTGGACAAACTTGCCATATGTTAGAGTCTTCAAAGTAAACTCTCACATACCTTTACTAATTGATAGGTTGCAATAATCTTCCCATTTGGCATATGCGCCTTCTTTTTGACTTTTTGTTTCCAAATCCATTGTCCCATATTCTATCAATTAAGAAATAGATACTTCCTCTCTGCCACTGCACATACATAATAAGCAAAAGCAGATGCAATTCTCACATGCATGTGAGTTTTCTAACATTATCATTAAAGAAATTCTGCTCTGGAAGGCTCAGAGACTCCAAACAGATTATACTTCTTCTTCAACAAGAAACCTCACTGACAGTTTGAATACACCTCAGTTCAAGAGCATATTTTCCTGAATGTCTTTTTTTGATTGAGAATATTTACTTAAATGTAATCTTCCAAGAAATTAGAAGACATTTGTACATATGTGTAAGTTCACTTGTTAAAAACCTATTCAACATGTTTTATGAAGAGTCACATCTCATGTAAAAATAGCAGTGAAGAAATAATTTTCCTAACTTAAGACATAATCTGGTTAACAAAATAGATTAAAATAAATCTGAATAAGTAAATAGAAACAATGTGCATATATTAAGTTTAGTTTAATCTGATTTCCTTGTGTAAAATCTTCTACTGTACCCTCTTTATTTATTTTTTTAACTAGCTTAAAAACTTTTTTTTAAAGTGTGGGTAAGCTGATAATTTGTTTTAAAATAGTAATTTAAAGTATCAATCAATTCGCAGAATTTCCACCCAGCTCACCTCCATAGTTATATCTTACCAACCCACTGGCATACATTCAGTAAGAAAAGGTAATGATAAAGAATAGTGATACTTCCTTTTAGAGATGATAAATACTATAGAGAACACAAATCAACACACACTCCAAAGAGGAAAATTCATTTAGCATTTTTCTAACCACAAATTAAATATTCACTAACAAGATTTTTAGGACTCAATTTTGTTTGCGTAACCCTTACTAAAAATAAAAGGATATCATTAAAATATCAGTAAACACCTGCTATTCTTTATATGCTCCTTAGGCTAAACTTATAAAACCAGATATGATTTTCGTTGAAGGAAATTACTATGACCTCCCTCACAGTCCCATCCTTTCCCCACATAAAGAAAATGCAGGGGACTTCCCTGGTGGCGCAGTGGTTAAGAATCCGCCTGCCAATGCAGGGGACACGGGTTCGAGCCCTGGTCTGGGAAGGTCCCACATGCTGCAGAGCAACTAAGCCCGTGTGCCACAACTATTGAGCCCGTGTGCCACAACTACTGAAGCCCGAGTGCCTAGAGCCCATGCTCTGCAACAAGAGAAGCCACCACGATGAGAAGCCCACACACTACAGTGAAGAGTAGCCCCTGCTCACCGCAACTAGAGAAAGCCCGTGCGTAGCAAAGAAGACCCAACGCAGCCAAAAATAAATAAATAAATTTTTAAAGAAAGAAAATGCAAATGATGCCCAATTTAATATAAGTTCTCCAATGACTCTTATCACTTAAAATTACAACATAGCTAAGGAAGGAAGAAAAGAAAAGGTAGTGAAGTGTATTTGAAAATTGTGCTTTCTTACCAATATGTTGCTGTAGAGCCCAAGAGGAGTTTGAGGCACGAGCAGAGAGCATCTTTTCAACAGCTGGAGGAAGCCTCCTCCAATTAGTAAACTCCAAAGTGAAGATAAGGATGTCATCGCTGATTGAGTCAATCCTATATTGGCAAGATATTAACACAAAATTAGACACAAAATACACCAAGGTTCACCCTGAAAACAAACACCACATACCTATTCTTACAACATCTTGATATGGAAGGCAGACAGAGAACTGCAGCATAGAAAATATTCATGAAACTAGAGGCAAGTTCAGTGGATATGAAAGATCAGCTACAGTTGCCACAGGAAACTCAAGTGACTGTGCATGTTGTTGTCCAATGGATGACAAAAGGAGTTTCTACTCTTACAGAGGGTAGGAATTTTCCTTCCCATTCCCCAGCAGCAGTGGTAAGAAAAGACAGATTCAGTGTCACTTGTCATTAGTGGATTTGCCATCATTTCCTCCCAAATGGACCATCTTGCCAAATCTAGATTGGTCATCCTTACAGACACATAATTTAACAGTCCTGAAAGGATGAAGCCCAAACACCCAAAGCTGTCCCTAAACTGAGTGTATGAGAGAAATGGCTTGTTTCTGACCAGCTCTCAGAGATGTACTACAACTGTTGTCCTGTAAGAACCTTTCCCATTCTATTGTAGATACGGCTCTAAAGGACATACCAGAATAAGTTTTGTCTTTAAGAACTGAAAGAAGTTGTTGAAGACAAGCAGTTCTCCTTCTATTTTTTTAAAATAATGTCATATTTCCTACCAACCCACCCAAAAGAGACTTCCCAAATTTTATAAGCACTTGAATCCTAATAGAAAGAGCACTGACCCAAGAAAAGCTCTGATTTCTAACATCGCCTCTACTACTTACAAACATGTTGCCTAAATTCTTTAAGCCCTAGATCCTGGTCTCTAAAATGAGAATTAACACTTAACCTACCTATTTTAGGGGACTACTCATGAAGATAATGGAGACAATATAGTAAACAGACTATTAAAACTATAAAATGTTATATAAATATTTGATATTACTAGAACTGGTTTGAAATTTTCAGTATTACATTTTCAGTGGGCCTTATAACACTGTACACATGAAATTTAGTCAAAGCTTAAAGAGAACTCTAAATTCTAACAAGATACTTATTTTGTACTCAACTAGATACTCCCCTACCATCACATTGTTTGAATAAAAATAAAATCATTAGGGTCTCTGGTGATTACTTCAAAAACAGAAATTCTTTTCAAGGTCGGTTTTTTGGAGACATTACTGAGCAAGGACAAAAGAAGGGAAAAATAGAAGTAAAGAAACTGAATAATACTCTAAACCTGTCATCTCAAAGACAACTTATTTCTCGTAATTCAGGGTCAAAGTATCCTTGAAATGACTGATTAGAGAGTATGAAAATTATTTCCTAAAATCTTAATTCTCTAATATGCAAACTTATATAAGGAAGAACTTAAACTGTAGCACAAATGCTTTGGGAAACATTTTACTTCTCAAGAAGCTCTCAGTGAAGTCACGATTTATCAGAAAATACTGAGAATAAATGAAATGATAAAATATATTCAAATGCAAACAACCTCCTTCACTTTCTAGGAACCCCACACCAAAGGTTACTTGGTTCTGGTTGCTAGTTTCTTTTTTAATGGTTTCATTTTTCTACCTTAATGTGCTGTCTCACTGTGACCAAACACAAAGTCATTTTTGTGCATTTATCTAAACACACACACAAGAAATAAATCTGTTTACACAGTTTTAGTTAATATAATGTTGAGTTTATTTTACCAATGCTGATAATGGCACTGAAAATGTATTGTTACTGTACTACATTGACCGTTACATTGTACAAAGCAGTTGTACAATCATAAACCAGTGACAGTTAATCAACTAAATGCACAGATGACATTTACTTTCTATTATTCGTCTATTGCATTGGGGGTGTGAGGGAAACCTAGTCTTGCGTTTAAAGCTGAAAAAATATTTCAGCTCTGCAGATTATATTGTGACAGGCAATTATTCAGCCAGATACATCTTTAAAGACTGTTTAAGACAACCAATACCTAGGAAAGACGTTTATAATTTACATGAAAAAGATTAAGCAACAGACTTACATGTGATATAAATAAGATACAAGCAAAATCCACTTTAACAACATATTGACATTTTTATGGGATAATTTTTTTATAACAGCTCTTTGAATGTAAATTTGATCAAAGAAAGCAAAACATTCATCACATTCAGCGTAAACACTTGCTTTATTCATTCAATAAAAGATCAGTAAGCAAAAATTTGACCATGTTAAGCATTTTTATTGCTAAAGTGAAATTTTCCATTGTATTTTTTCTAATGAATATAAAGTGACTAAAGTTACTCCTTCAGAGTAAAATGTATGCAATTGGCGTTCTCAATTCAAATAGCTGAAGTTTTATAATTTACTACAAAATAATTTGTAGTTTACTGTTTATTAACTCTTTTCTATCGTAATACATCCAATAAATATAACACAAACCCAGTGGCTTATTACCACAAAAATTCTCAAATGGGCTAGTCACATGGGGGGAAGGGAACCCTGTATCAGAACTAGGGATGGGAGAGAATATTTTGCAAAGCCTTTTGGGAGGATAAAGCAAATTCCCTTTCCTTCCAGCAGCCTGTGTAGTTGTCTGAGGAGGAAAGGAAAAGAAGATACATTTAATTTTTTCCCTGAACAGGTTCTTCCTAATTTAGGAGTAGGAAAGAGCAAAAAAAGTTGGCCCAGATCCCCCTAGGTTAGGCAAGGGATTAAGTACCTAAAATTAAGTGATAAAAACTACCATATCCCTGGGGATACACAGGGCTAAGGCAGCATAGCACAGGGGTTACAAAGACAGACATGAGCCACACTACTGGACAGCCTGAGTCCAAACCTAAGCTCTCGCACTAACTAGCTGTGTGAGCTTGAGCAAGTATGTTAAATACTTTGTGCCTCAATTCCCTCCTCTATAAAATATGGATAATGGTATCTACTATGTTTTATATTAAATGAGTTAATAGTAAAGAACTTAAAATAGTACCTACTGTGTATCAGGCAATATTTTAAGTGTTGGTTAAAGAAATAAATAAACTAGAAACCAGAATGGAGCATGAAGGCTGAAAGTAATGGGCAAGTAATATGGAGTCGAGTTAGTATCTTCAGTAGAAAAACACAAGAAGCATGGCTGAGAAGAAAGTGGGTGCCTTGGGAATAAGCACTAAGTGAAGTGACAGAGGAAAGGGAACACACTGTCAGAACTGCCCACAGCTATCTCACATGTTGGTTGGATTTACAGTAGCATTTTGGGGAGTGAATCCTAGAACGGTGAGGGGTAACTGCTGTTAGCTGTCAGGAGCCCAGACACAACAATAAAATTCACTAAGTAAAAAGTTAAGGGTACTTAAATAGCTTTGTTAATAGCTAGATATAGTATTCATTAGTGAGCGTTTCTATCTCAGTACTGAGTGTGTGTATGTGTGTGTGTGCACATGTAAAAGGGGATTTGTTAGGACAAGTAAACATACACAAATAACTTTTAAAAATTAGATTTCTCAATGAATTGTCAATAATTTTTATATCTCATTCAGTTATCTAAAAAATACAATGGATTTTTGTAAAAATTTATTGAAATGGTATACAGGGAATTGCAACAGTGAGTGATTTGACAGATAACTATGTATTAATCAGCTGTTGGAGACAAAAGTAAATACAATCGGGTACTCAAACCACTGTAAACTATAAACAGAAAGTAAAGTGGAGATCAGAACATGTATCTAAACTTTGCTTTACTTCTATATTCCTCAAACCACCTACCAGAAAGCAGTTTTTCCTCACAAGCCACATATCTGAAACATTCAGTATCAGAAAGGGATGAAAGTCCTAAGCATAAAACCTCTGCTTAGTGAAAATTCTTGAATTCTATATTATGGCAGACATAATAAAAAGGTGAGATACTGGGATCCTGCCAAACAAAGATATGTTCTTCACTTACAGATGGAGAAGCCACCAGGCAGAAGATGGAGTCCCAGAAATGCAAACAAAATTTACAAGTAGGAACCACTAGTGCTGCCTGCATGAATACCAAAGAGGACCTCTTTTGAAAAGCAAAATTTAAATAACAAAGTATCAGAGCACTTTTCTGCTGAAATCCAAAATCTCAGTATTTGTCTAAACATAATTTTGGTAAATGGTAATTTTTGAAGCACAAAAATGAAATCTTCTAGACGTTTCATTGAAATTTTATAAAATACATTTAATTTTTATGTTCTTTACATTCCTAGAGACTTTTATTCTATTTCCTCATTTGACTCGAATTATCAGGTCAAAAGAGTTCTCTCACCACTACAATTACCTTCTCGGTCCATCTAGACACATAACTCTTGAAAAGGTTGGTAAAACAGTTTTTATCCTTTTGCCCTAGAAAAATTCTGACTCAACTTTCATATAATCACTCATAGGGGTTGCCCTGCTGAGAAACCACTTGAGGTAAAGAGTTATTTCCTCAGCTACTCCAGAAATCAGTATTTATTGAGGAAGACTAAGTTCAAGTAGACAAGTTGCTATAGGATAGGAGTATTCAATCTAGTTGACTAAGGGATGCTAGAAATCTCCAAAGCAGCTACAACCATTCTGTCACAGACATTTTAAGAGCAGCATGAGGGATGGCCTAAGTAGAAGAAATAACCCTCTCAGGAGGGTTCACTGGCACCCATTCCTTTCTATTCCCTTCCAGCCACCTCTGACCTTTTCCCAGGACTCTATCCTTACACTCAATCTCACTATTAGCAGCCCCCCCAATTCCTTCTCCCCAACCCAGCCATCACAGTCAAAACACACACAATAACAACCTCCTCCCAACACAGGGATCTCAAGAAATTGGGGGAAATGAAAGGTAGTACACTCACTCAAAAAGAGTAAAGTCCACATGGTAGGATTTCTTACCAAGAACTGCAGAGGAGATTCAGTGGGTCAAATCCAGCAAGCAGGAGAGATGGCAACCATTCTTTATATTTTGTCTGTGCTTTAACTGCGTGATTTATAAATTCAGATATGTGGCTCCATGATGTCAATGGGCAACATTTCTTCAAAAAGTAGCGAAATACTGAAAACCTCTCACACTTCAGGCAGTATGCCAAATGAAGTTCATTTAGCTGGGCTCCATATTTCAAAAGAATATTCACAATTCCAAAGAAGTCACAGCTCCACGACAAAAAATAAAAAAAGGAAGGAAGGGAGGGAGGGAGGGAGGAAAAAGAAGGGAAGGGAAGAGAAGTTAGTTTTCACATTAAAAAAAATAATTCTTACAAAGTTAATAGTAGTTACAACTGGAAAATAAGAATAGCAAATGGGATAGTGGATGATTTTTACATGTCTAGTGGATTGAGACTAGGGGACCAGAGGAAAGGGAGGGTTTTACTTTTTAATTTACACCATTCTGCATGGTTTTTAATTTTCAACTATGAACAAGTTGTGCCCTTAGAATTTAAAACATTTATCTTAAATAAGTAAGTTTTAAAATTATCATTGACAAGTAGAAAACTCTTTTCAAATTGTGATTTTTTTGCACAACTAAGTATCCATAATACAAAACACTTGCTAAACAAAGTTAATAAAACAATGTGACGGGTCCCTAAAGACAGATGATTCAGTCTAGGAATCTCCAAGATACCACTTCCTTCAACAATAGCATTAGTCAATTTCCCTCTTACTTTTAAATTTCTAATGGTAAAAAGCAATCATATAGAAAAGCTTTTTTTAATGAAAAAAATTTAACTTACAGCTTTAGATTTTTTAATTAGTCTTCTTTATCAAGTGTTTTACAGAATAAATTGTTATCATTTTACACCTATTGAATTGGTTACTTTAAAAAAGAAAAAATTATCATCGAATACTGCTAAGTTGTGGTTAAAATGATTGAAAATAAGTGTAACCCTTTTATGAGAGAGCTAATTGGCAAAATGCATCAAAAGAGGTTTCATAGCAAAGTTATAAGAGCACAGACTGGAGCCAGAGTACTCAGCCACTTACTAGCTGTGTGACTCTGAGCAAGTTACTTAAACTTTCTGGCACACAGAACTAGCATTATGTAAGTATTTGTAAAATAAAATGATATGTAAAGTAAAATACCACACAAATTAAAATATAATGAACATAAATCCTGGGAATTTACACAAGAGACAAAATAAACAAGAAATTATATCCTATTTGCACAAATATATTGACCATAGTATTGTCTATAATTTTTAAAAAACATAAATTACCTAAATGTTTAACAGAGGAGCAGTAAGTGCAAAATATGACATAGTCATCAAAAACTACAATTCTGATGGTTGTGTGACCACATTTTAAAAACTGTTTATGATATAATTTTAACTGTAACAAAGCTCAATAAACATGTATGTTCATTACATAGACAACTGTGAAAGAAAATACGCAAGAATAAAATTAGTTTCCCTCTGAAACTGGAAATAATGCTATTTTAAATAACTAGAAATAAAAAAGAAATATTTTATTAATCATAGTATTATAGAATCTAAATAATGAAGTCATAAAAATAAAAGAGAAAACAAACATAAAACATTTAAACCATTGTCATGTGAGACCTCCTACTTCTGAGGACTTATGTACAGAACTTGAAATCAAGGTTTTAAAGCAGTTAAAACACTATATACATAAGTAAAATGTCACCTACCCCATGTAAATTTTTGTAAATCTATTTCATTTGTTCTCCAATTTGTGCTCTTTTCTTCAGTTAAAAGATTAAACGGTAATTCTCTTTATTATTAATAATATGCATAGCAATTAGAAAAGAAAAATCTATAATTCTAAAATTTCTTTATAAAAATTAATAACTTCGTTGTCTGTCTACCATATATTGCTATTTGTTCCAGGAAACTCCCATCATTCATATCAGTGTTCTTGAAAAGAGCCCTGTATGCATGTATTTTTTCTTCTGGCTGCTTTCAGATACAGGAAAGCTGAAAGAATTTGTTGCCAACAGTCCTGCACTACAAGAAATGCTAAAGGATATACTGATACTTCTGACCGATGGTTCTAAACAGTTATAACCAATTTATTTCAACTACTTCGACCTCATTTAACTAGCTTCTCGTTATCACTACAGTTATTACTTGCTGATTCCACTACAGAACAATCAACACATGACATGGACTGTTGAACACATTCCAGTAAACATGTAGGTAAACAGTGGGAAAAGCTCAAGACATTGCCTCATTACAAATGTGATATATAATTCTCAAGAAGACTGTTAATTTTCAAGGCATGTGTGTTTACATGTACAATTCAGGGACTGGCTGAGCTCTTCCCTCAAGCAATTTGAAACCATCAATGGCCTAACCATAGATACTTTAGGTCTTAAAGAGGACGTTTTTCTGCTATAGAATACAAAGGTAAACGGGAGCCCTAAATGCACGCTGTTAGATTAAGTGCTACAGATAGCTAGAGAACCTATTTTCTGTTTAGAATAGAACTACAAAACCAAGAGGCTTTCTTATTCAAGTTTCGAATATAGCACCGAGACATGTGACTCATGCTAAGAAAATTTTAAGGACAAGGCCACAGATAAACCAACCATCCATCTCTAAATGTGAGAGGAACATGTGCACATAATTCCCTATAATAACAAACTTTATTGAGTATTTATTCTGTACCAGAATGCTAAATGTGTTACACGGAAGATCTGCCTTAATCTTCACAATCACCCTAAAAAGTAAGTTTTATTATCATCTCCACTTTAGATGCAAAAACTGAAGCTTAGTCAAGCTAGTAATTGGTAGAATTGGGATAATAATATCAAACCAAAATCTAACAGTGAATATGATACAGCAAATATGTGAAATATCTCTCCTACATTATAAAAACCAAACACTTCATGAAACAAATTGAGAATTATTTTAAGGCCAGACCTATGTTTCCCAAAGTATGTTCCATGGAACACTAGTCCCTGAAAAATGATCTACGTGAAAAAGGCTCCATAATGAAAATATTTGAGAAACACTTTATAATATACACTAGTCCATAAAAGGACAAATACAGGATGAACTTAAATTTTCAACTTATATGGTCAAGTGTTTTTCTTCAACCTCCTGATACCTTTCAGAAGTACCCTTAGAATTAAAGCAATGGATCCAATAGTTAATCTGAAAACAGCCTAATAAAGAGAGTATAAAATGCCCCAAAAGTCTGTAAACACAGGAACAACAGTGTATTTATTGTAAAGTTCATCTTATGTTCCCAAATTTTCCATTCCCCCTTAGGAATTCATAAAACACAACACCATAAGAAAAATTCTTAGAAGCCCTCCAGGAAAGAAATCTAATTACCATTGCTTAACCCTGTGTTTCCCAAACTAAATTAACTAAGGAACCCTTTTAATCCTGTGTATTATCTATTAACAATGTATAGAATGATTATTCTACAAAACACACTTTGGAAAACCCCACTCTAAATTTCTTCCAATTATCACATTGCCTTGTGTTAGAAAGGACAAGAGCATACTCCTAAAAGGCTTATGAAATTGCCTACTGCTACACTATAAACCCTTTTCCAACAAAACTACCATTTATATGGTGAATAATAAACACAAAATAAACTGGAGGATCATAAAAATTTCTCAGCATGCCCTGAGTTTCTGCAAAGGATATTAAGAAGGTCTCAGATACATGTACAAGCTCCAGAAACTCAAGCAACTTCAGTGCTCTATGATGAGCTTGATTATTATATGTCATTGAGCAAGAAGAGAAGACCCTAAGGCTTAGATAAAACTTTGGTTAAAATGTAAACTACATGGACATTTGCATGTGTTTCTCTTAACACTTAATACAAATTCTCTTTCAAGCCCTGATGGAGAATCGGAAAAACTCATCAAGTCCTAGAGTAGTCCCTCCTATTTAACATAAATATCAAGAACAAATTGTGACACATTAAGAGATTCCACATTATATAACAGTGAAAATCATAAGACACAGAGAAAGAGGAGAAGTTTAAAAACTAAAAATGCGATGTTTAGACCTTATCTGGAGGCATGTACACTTTCCATCATACTGCTCTTTGAAGTTCAAAAATGTGCACAGAAACAGGCCCAGATAAAAAAGAAGCACAGTAAAAGGAAATTCAACATGTTAACAAGGTTTCTTTTAAACAAATAGAAATGGGCAAATATCTTGAGAATTTTAGTTTCAATTACCCAACAAAATATCCAACCAACTTATTAGCTGAATCACCAAAAGGCCATATAGTGGGGGCTTCCTTGGTGGCACAGTGGTTGAGAATCTGCCTGCTAATGCAGGGGACACGGGTTCGAGCCCTGGTCTGGGAAGATCCCACATGCCGCGGAGCAACTGGGCCCGTGAGCCACAGCTACCAAGCCTGCGTGTCTGGAGCATGTGCTCCACAACAAGAGAGGCCGCAACAGTGAGAGGCCCGCGCACCGCGATGAAGATTGGCCCCCGCTCGCCGCAACTAGAGAAAGCCCTCGCACAGAAACGAAGACCCAGCACAGCCAAACATAAATAAACTAATTAATTAATTAATTAAAAAAAAAAAAAAAAGGACTTCTGGTGTTTGGTCCACTGTTTAAAAAAAAAAAAAAAAAAAAAAAGGCCATATAGTAAGTTTTAGTGAATGGCTTTCAGCCGTCAGCTGAAAATAAAATAAAAACATTAGGTTGTATCAGATGTATCCATGTGTGATATGATGACAAGAATGGACACAATTATTTTTACAAAACTAATGGGATAACAATCATTAGTATCAATTAGAAAGACACAAAATCAGGTCAGCTAAGCCAGGATCTCTTTCTACATTCATATAGAAAAGGCATTAATATTTGTTCAAATTGTCCTGAAATTTCTCAACTTCCCTCCTCTTCCACCCATTCCAGTTAAAGGAGTCTTTTTCTTCTATTTTCTCATTTGAGTTGAATTACTCAGCTATGCCCTTGAAAGACTGGCTTCATGTCACTAAAGCTGTTAACTTGTTAGCCCCAAAGGACAAAGAATGCTTTTGTACGATGGTGGAGGAGACAAGACACCTTTCTATCATGCTTTGGAGTGTGAGAAGAGCTAAGGGCCACTGCTTCAAATGGAAGCTTATCCTCTCCAAGGGATACCCAGTAAAAATGTTTCAGAATGCTAATCCTGAGCTAAAAAGTTAAATCAGCTGAATAAAATAATAAAGAAGGGAAAACTTAAAACCCAGAGCCATTATTTATATTTATTATTTTCATCACCTTTTGATATTACTTATACTATTTGTAAAAGTAGATATGTTTACTAGAACATAACAGGCCAACAGTGCAAGGAGGGTCACAAATATTAAAATTCTAGATCTCTGAGAAATACCAGAAAACATACAAATAAGAAAACAAAAGTTTTTGACTCATTAATACCTGGAGTCAGTTTAGTGCTGATTAAATCTTTCTACAACAATCTTACACCAAACTAACATTATTGTAACAACACACCATTGCTATAAAAATGAAATTTCAAAACTTATACCACTAAACTTATCTCATTGTCTATTACCAAATCTCTGAAAATTTGAATATCTAATAATTAATTTTGGAAAATGGAGTCTTCCAAGTTCCCTGGTATCATTACTGTGACTAAAACACAAATTCTTATTCATAATTGGTAAATGTAATATAGGAAATTCAAACATTGTTACGGAAAAACAGCACAAAAAAGTTATTTTTAAATGAAAATTTTAGTCCACTGTCCTTGCTTTTTAAATGGTAATTGTAATTAATTTAATTAATTTTAAGTATGCAACCACAGAGAATCCAAATTTTCAGATGCATACTTAATGAAAGAAATTAAAAATTAATGCATTTTTCAACCTCGATTTTTTCCCCAGGCACTGGCTGTATTACCCTCTGACACACTAAAACAAAACCTACTGGGAGAATGACAGTTTTCTTGCTTGATCAGCTTTACACCGAGGCCCAAAATAATCAAATGATTTTCACATTACATGTACAGCGATGACATGCAAACTAATAGCCAGACGTTAGCTTACATAAACATAATATAGAGACTAAAAATTTAATTGATGCTATTTTCTAGATAAATGGAGGATGGCAAAAATGAATTTCTTCTCCAGAAATGAAGAAGAGAATTAACCTTGATATTTTTCTGTGTGCCAATAATTGTGCAATGTACTATATTTTTATACATGTTAAATGTGAGCATATGTGATTATGATGCTATCATTGCTTAGATTTAGTCCTTTGGGAAATGTTTCCCTGTCAATTAAATTCCCCGCAGAGTAGGTAATAATGGCAAAGATATATCAAAATTAAGTCTACTGCCATGGGCCCAGGCAAACAAAAAGTCAGCTGGAAAGACTAGGAGAATGTACCCTCATAAAACAGATATTCTGACGTTTTGGCTTTTTTCCTTTAGACTAACAAATAGTGTTTTCCAGTGACTTTTCTTACTGAAAACCTACCTTACTAATTAAAAATACATTTGGTCCAATTACAAGTTCCCACATGAAAGAAAATATCTGACAAGCCCTTTTAAAGCCACCAAAACAGATTTTAGTTTTGCTCTATAGGGCCATTTTACAGAGCAAAATTGCCAAGAGTAGCAAAAAACAAAGTTTGTAAGCTCATGTCTGTGACCAAAGACCACCATACGCCACACTGTTGCTTCTTTACTTTTAGTTTTCAGCAGTTTGATTATTGGTGAGCACGCTTTTCTTTGGGTTTACCCTATTTTGGTTTACTGAGCTTCTTAAATCTATAAAACTTACGTCTTTATCCAATGTTGGGAAGTTTTCGTCCATTATCAGTTCACAACCTCTTTCTCCTCCCTTCTGGACCCTAATGACATGAATGTCAACCCCAGCCATACTGTCTCTCAGGTCCCTGAGGCTCTGTTCCTTTTTGTCCCCCAAGTCGCCGTCTTCTCTGTTCTTCTGTTTGGATAATTTATATTGGTCTATCTTGAAGTTGACTCTTTCCTCTCTCAATTCCATTCTGCTATGGAGCTCATATAGTTAATTTTTCATTTCAGATTTTATATTTCTCAGTTTTAAAGAGTCCATTTGGCTCTAGTTTTTATTTCTCAGCTGAAAATATCTACCTTTCCATTTATTTCAAGTGTGTTTACTTCATTAAGCACCATTATAATAGCTGTTTTCAATTATTTAATATCTCCAACATCTAGATCATCTCAGGGTTGACACCTGTTAATTGTCTTTTCTCTCTAAAATTGGTCATATTTTCTGGTTCTTCATATGTCAAGTCATTTTAGACTGTATCCTGGACATTACGAATAGTAATGCTGTGTGTAAACTCTAGGCCTGGGTCCTGTTATAATCTTTTGAATATAATACTGATTGTGTCTGTTTATTTTAGCAGGCATATAACCTAGTTAGGTTTAGACTACAATTTCTTTTTCACCTCTACAGACTGCTGGTTCATTTCTCAAACCTTTGCTATGCTGCTTTGGGTCTGGCCCCATGAAATGTACCATTCAGGGGCCTGAGACTTGGGCAATAGTTCAAATCTTGTTTTCAACGTCTGTTCTGTGCATTCAAAGCTTGGATGGGCTCTGGACATATGCAGGTTTGTACGCAGAATTAAGAGAACCCCTTTCTCCAGCTCTCTCTTCTCCAGGATTCCCCTCATACCCTCTGTTCCACAGGGTTCTATTTACCTGATTTCTCAGGCCAGAAAAACATTAATTTTAAGGTGTTTCGGGGTTAACAGGGGTACTGCTATGGTTTAATACGTTTAATTTAAACTACACTTATAAGATGATGAGGCATAAGCTTAGCTGCTGTGACCAGGACCAAAAATATTCCTCCAAAAGTAAGATGAAGACTAAAACAGATTATTGTTATATTGGACACATAGACATACCACTATACAAAACTATACAAAACCGTTACATTCTGATCAAATAAAAAAATGTTCAGGGACTTCCCTGGTGGTGCAGTGGTTAAGAATCAGCCTGCCAATGCAGGGGACACAGGTTCGATCCCTGGTCCGGGAAGATCCCACATGCTGTGGAGCAACTAAGCCCGTGTGCCACAACTACTGAGCCTGCACTCTAGAGCCTGTGAGCCACAACTACTGAGCCCACGTGCCACAACCACTGAAGCCCGCGCGCCTAAAGCCTGTGTTCCGCAACAAGAGAAGCCACCGCAATGAGAAGCCCGCACACCTCAACAAAGAGTAGCCCCCGCTCGCCACAGCTAGAGAAAGCCCGCACACTGCAACGAAGACCCAAGGCAGCTAAAAATAAATAAATTTATAAAAAAAATATTCAATTCTGATCTAATAATAAAATACAATGGAGACAGATATGTACAGAGAAAGGCAAATGAATCAACTAAAGTCATCAGTACAGCCCTAGTGAGGTAAACTAAAATAATTAGGGCTCCTCTGTTTATAAAGACAAAACCTAAGGAGGTATACCATGAAATCATGAAAGTTATGCATAGAGTGGATCCCAGATACTCAGATTAACCAAAACCCCAAATACTCAGAGTACAGTATATACGTAGAAGCTTAAATTCAGAACAAATGAAATGAACTACTATTTTACATAGCAAATGTTACAAGATGGTAGAGACTGAAAAGCTTAGCAAGTACGTTTTTGATAAATGTTTAAATTAAGTCATAGCTAGCAATGGTGAATTCAGGAAAGCCAATGAAATTTGAGGTAAGCCTGCAACCTCCTTTGCGTCATTAAAAACAACAGCAACTACCTGCACAACTTAATCCATTATTGCATGGATCACAGATTTTACTCAATATGGCTTTTCTTACACATAGCCTTATTCTTGCCATCTATTGTAAAACCTTAGGAGTCTTAGAGACAAGTCTTGGCCAGAATCTAATCAATAATCTATCAGTAATTCTTCATTTATTCTACTCACAGCATCATGGCAGATCAGCAAAAGAAATATTTTAAAAAATTTTAAACTTAGTGTGACCTACAGATATAAACGTTACATACCAAATACATTAAAGATGCAAGAATATCTAGAAAACTAAAGTTTTATTTTACGTTCATAACAAGTCTTGTAAATATAAATTTCAAATGATAAATAGCCTGACACACGGTCAACATCATACTTGACAAAGATATTTTTAACTCTTTTTTATCTTTTTGCCCCCCAGCTTTACTGAGGTATAAATGACAAATAAGATTGTAAGATAGTTAAAGTATATAATGTGGTGATTTGACATACGTACACATTGTGAAAACATTCATCACCTCAAATATTTACCTCTTTTTTTTTAAGAGCATTTAAGTTGTACTCTTAGCAAATTTCAATTATATAATACAGTGTTATCAACTACAGTCACCACATTATACATTAAATCTTCAGCCCTTATTCATTGTGTAACTTAAAGTCTGTTTTAATTCTTAAATTGTTTTGAAGACCAAGGATATCAGAGAATTTCTGCATTTACTTTAATATATTGAAAGTATGCTCTAAAACTGCTACACCAAAAATATAATCCAGAGCCAAAGAGAGAAGGAAAAAAATCTGACATTATCACCTCATTTTTATTATAGTTTGACTGAACAAGGTGCATCACAGAAGGCTTTTGTCTTTGTCTGTTTTTTGTTTTTAAGTTACAAATTTAGCTCTAAGACATATTGTTTCACAAAAGAAAGTCATTTGGAAATACATCTCCATATAGCAAAAAAGAATAAAAATACAGAAAATATACATACTCCTTTTGGAAAGCCATACACACGGGAGAACTGAATCCGAAGACAAGGCACATCTGGGCATCTGGGCAGTAGCCAGACTGGAGCAACATTTCTAGGCACTCTTCACGCCCTCCAAACACTGCTGAGTACACAGGACTCACTTTGTTTGGCCCAGTGTCACAGATTCGGTTAGTAAGTGGTATTAACAAGTCCAAGATTCTGCAAATACAAAAATTCAGGGGTATATAATGCTTTTATATGTACATAAGTGTAGACATTTCTACAGCACATATTTTGAGTCACTCATTGATAGATTTTAAAAAGCCTTTCTGTCTTCAGTGTACTTTCTATCTACAGTAAATTATTACAAGCTACATACTCCGAAATGTTATGCTCATTACTGTTGCTTAATAGAAAGATCCTTAAACGTATCTGAAGCAGAGCTAAATAACGTTCCCATAAAAGTAAACAGATAACACACAGTCCTTTATTTTTCACGAATTATTTACCTTCCCACCAACAACCACCTTCCTCCCCAAAATTCAAATTTTATATTAGATATTTTAGGGTCTAATAAATTTTTTAAAACTTCATTATACTAGATATAAACTTGTTATCAAGAAAACAAGTTATTTTCCTTCATAAAGTAGCAACCAAAGTTTTATTTTTCTAATCAGTAAGAATTTTTTAAGATGGTGACATGAAATGAATAGTATTTTCATCAGGAAGAAGTCAGAAATTCTGCTAAAATATTGTATTCTCAGAAAAGAAGATGAGCTCTTTAAATATTAAGGCAGATTTATTTAAAAATTAAGAATAAATTAAGAATTTATAACATTCTTTCTCTTTGCTACTTTTCCTTAGGTAAGGTAGGACTAAGATAATATTTAAGGGGAACTTATATTTTACCATGAAGGAAATCATCAGTGACAAACAGAATTCTCAAAATTGAGAACAAATGAGGACAAATTCTCAAGAGGGTTTTGGTATCAATTTAAAGCTCAGAGTATAACTGTACCTAAGATTTATGATGAAATAAACAATCAACAGTTAAGAAAAACATCAAATTTTTAAACCTAAGTACTTTGTTAAAATAAAGAATCTGTTTAGTGTCTCTTATATGTAATAAATGTGCTAAATTTTTTTAAATGAGTTGGAAAAATTATACTCTTCAACATGGCACAAACATGATTACCAATATCTTTAAGGAAATAGTAAAATACCATGCCACCTAGTGGCATAATAACCCAATTACAGCATCTGTTTTCCTACTATGTATACATACTAAAGACAAGACCATTTCACTATTACTTTTTAAATTAAATAATACTAACAAGAGCTATAAAAATTATTATTGTAGTAGTACGACTCTAAAAACTTTAAATACATATTTAAAAAAACTGTTTGGTACCAATCTATGTTAAGATAGGCTGCCATATTCTCACAGGTATAACCAGGTTTAATAATTTCTGAGATTCCTGGAACCCCCAATTTCAGGGAGTTCCAACTTTCGTTAAGTCTCTCTCTCTTCAGACAATACCAAAAATTTCATTGGAATTTCTGGCTAAGGAAGAAGAGTAATAGAAGCAGGGGAAAGTACCGAGTTGAATTTGAAATAAGACAAAGAGAAGTCCAGTCAAAGGGTTCAAGATGTGAAGGACTACCCAGTCCACACAAGAGAGATCACAAACTCAAAACCTTCCTGGGTTCAAGATATGGAGGACTACCCAGTCCACACAAGAGAGATCACAAACTCAAAACCTTCCTGGGGTCAAGGAGGTAACAAAAATAAGCTGAATAAAGCCATCAGAACAATACCTAAAGATGCCTGGGACAAAACTGGAAAGGAGTGGGAGAGTACAGCCACAGCTTAAGAAGTCAGAGAGAAGACTTAACACCCTGAGAAAGCCCCTGGGGCCACTCTGCCTCACACTAGGAAAGGGCAAGACTACAAGTTGCTGGGAATGCAAGGGGGACAAATGTGGGGGTGGATCTAGTCACCCAGCAGATCAGTAGAAAAGGGAATACCAAGGGTTATGCCTAGAGGTAAAGGGTCTGGCCCAGAAGATCTATTTCTATTACCTTTGAATTATGAGACCATTTTTATTTTCCATTTTTAACACTTACTTTGTATGGCCCATTTGTGCAGCTGCATGAATAGGTAACTGCCAATTGTCCTCATTACAGTAAAGATCAGGATCTGCCCCACTGGAAAGCAAAAGCTCCACACATTCTGTGTGGCCCTCTTGAGCAGCAATGAACAAGGGAGTAGCTTTGTCCAAGGCTTGACAATTGACATTTGCACCTAAAATAAACATTTAACATATAGCCTCCTTAATGCAAATAATAGTAATAATAATTAACAAAAATTTCAAAGCAGCTGCCTTAAAAGGGTTTCACAGTACAATAGCTTTTCTTCCTTAGCGGATACTGTTGTTAAAACATATTAATTTTCATAACTTATTGGTAATCATTTACATTGTTTTTACTTTTATGTCAGCAAGAAAACAAGTGATTAATATTTTAGAATTCATTTTTAAGCTAAAATAAGAATCTTATTCAATGAAGGATTCATTTCATTCCAACAAGCACTCTGAGGGTCCAGTAAGCAATCATTTAAAAAGGGAAAAATGCAAACTATCAAATATGGATAACTTTTCTGATCATTACTGAAAGGATAAGAAAAAAATCTAAATTATGAGACTCTACAGATGCCACTAATTGATTCAGGCTAAGATTTGTGAAAAAAAATTCCAGTAGATATGATATACATGGGGGCTATGCCTTTAAACTAATGTTGACTATACTCTTCATTATATCACTTTTCTTCATGACCAGTGCATGATAAACAGAGCCCACATTAAAAGGAAAAAGGTCTATTTAAATGGGTTTCTAAGCTGATCTTTTTAAGCATAAATCTAATCAATTATTTAGACACAAATGTATAAAGATGTGAAAAAGTTTAGTGACCTCAATTTTTGTGAAGGTTTCAAAAATAGCAGACTTCCTCAAACTTTTCTCATTGACAAATAATGTGTTAAGTATGCCAAGTATGGTGTTAATACATGACCACGAGAATTTTTTAATTTCTGGAATACAGCTCAGTGAAAAATCATCATCATCAAGGGGGGGAAAGACTACTTTTTTATTTAAAAGGATGTTCCATAAATATACCTTGAATAAACCAAAGCCCTGAAATGGGTAAAAACAATGCAAAACACAAATGGTAACTTAGAGTTTATGGAACTGTCAGAAATTCCAACTGGATATTCAACATGTCTAGATACACAGAATATTCTTGACTTGTACATGGTGGCTTCACCTACTGTCAGCCTCAGAAAGAAATGAACACTATAACTGAGAAAAGACTAAGTCAAAAAAGAAACCTACTTAACTTTCTCTTTTAAGCAATGTTTTGTTTTGATTGACAATTTCAATGTATAAGAAAGAATAAGGAACTAGTCCCTGTAAGATTACAGGTAGAAAAGTTGGGAAAATGAGAGATAATTCACTGAAAGGAAAGTCATTTTAAAGAGTTAGAAACATGTATAGTTACCTTATAAACATACCTACATACCTTTTCAACTTGCTATTCATAACTATTCAGAGAGGAGAAGAAAAAAAAAAAAAGAACAAAGAAAAACAAAACAGGTGCTTAGTGTTCCAGGAGACAGGCTCAGCATGAGGAGTCATTAAGCTGCAGTTTAACCTATTTCATTCTAAATATTAGCTACACACTAATAACTGGAACTTACGGACTGGAAGTCACAAAATACATCACGACAGTCCTTGGGAAGGTACAACATAGAAGAAGGAAGATGAGAAATCACAAGTCCTGGATCCAAGTCCTGATTCTGCCAGGGAATACTTCCTAGATCTTTGGCAAGGCACTTAAATGCTCAGAGCCTGGGATTCTTTTTTTAATTACTTACTTAATTAATTAATTAATTAAGCTGTGTCAGGTCTTAGTTGCGGCATGCAGGTTCTTCTCTAGTTGTGGCATGTGGGCTCCAGAGCACACAGGCTCAGTAGTTGCAGCATGCAGCCTCTCTAGTTGTGGTGCACGGGCTCTAGAGTGCACGGGCTCAGCAGTTGTGGCACACGGGCCCAGATGCCCCGTGGCATGTGGGATCCTAGCTCCTTGACCAGGGATCGAACCCACGTCCCCTGCATTAGAAGGCGGATTCCTAACCACTGGACCACCAGGGGAGTCCCCAAGCCTGGGATTCTTAATACAAAAAAAAAAAAAAAAATGCTTGAGCAAATGATTTGGGGGATTCTCTCAACTTTAAACTTTGTTTTGGTAATTTATTAAAAGTTTAGGTATTACAGAAGATATGTGAAAAGTCTAAGTATTAAAAAAAATTGCGTGGTGGCAAATCTTGTGTATTTCCCATCTGCTCTTGACTATCCATGCTTCGTCAGGTTAGCAGTGTGAGTGCACACACAGTGTCTGGAAGAACTGAAAAGCTCTTACATAACAAAAGTTTCTGGTCACAGAAATGTCACACAGAGTAAGAATGCCACCTCAACACCATCCTCTCCGACAATGCTGAATGTGTAATGGTTGTCACTGAGAAACCTTTAACAGGCTTCTGTTGTTATTTATTAACATAATAAAGTGTAAACATGCTTTGAAATAAACCCATTTAAATATCACACAATTGATCAAAACATACAACTCAAAGGGTTAATATACAAAATAACTATCTAAAAAATTAATTAAGCCTATACTAGTCTTGTACCCTAGAAAGCTGGAATTGCTCAGGTCCCTATAATAAAGAACAGCACCATCATTCAACTTGCCAATAAACCTGCTTTAATGATAGATCATTATGGTCCTACTCAGATAAATTAGTAGTTGCGCATTGTATTATGTTAGTAATAGAGACTTAGTAACCAGGCTTATAAATGAACTTGTATGTACTCTTATTTACCACTAACATAAGACCATAAATTCCAGAACCTAATTTATATCTGGTCAAGAATTACTCTTCCTAAGAAGATACAAAGTTAAAACTCATGATCTTAACAGTGTAAAGACGAATGGATTAGTCTTACCCGATGATATAAGTATGCTCAAGCTTTCTAGCTTGCCATATTGAGCAGCCACAAATAAAGGTGTGATCCCAAAGTCATCCTGGCATTCCTTGTTTGCTCCTTTTTTAAGAAGCAATTTTATGATCTCAGCATTTTCCTAAGGCACAGATTCATATTTTAAATAAGAGAAAACAAAGAAAATAGAAGATATCTTTTTCATTGTTGTGTGTATGTTTTTTATCCTCACTAAAGGAAAAAAGTGTATTGGTGGATGGGAAGAAAGTGTTAAACAATCAGATTATTCTGTACCTTTAGCTAGAACATTAAACATAAACAGATAAAACACTGGGAATCTCTAGGAATTATAATCCTTATAAAATCCTGCAAAATTAGTTTGCAAGTACAAGCACTAAGATGTCATCACAGTTTCTAAACACAGTGCTATAAATAAAATAAGCCGTTGCTCGCTGTCAATTTATATCCCAAATATTCTGATGGTCTCTTAACTATGCTATCAACGTTTGAAAAACTTAGATAATCCCTGCCGCCCAAAGCTACTAGAACTACTAGAGCAGTTGGCTTATTCAGAATGACCGTTAGCATTTAGACTGCCTTTTCTGTACTGCACTAACCATCATAAATCACAGGCAAGTAGGAAGCAAAAACTGTACAGAACTGTCATTTTAAAAGGGTAAAACACACAATTTACATGGAAATGAAATAATAAATTCAGAGTTTACCTGAAAAGTAGCCTGGTGCAAGGTGTTCCATCCACACATAGAATGAGATCCAGTAACATCTGCTCCATAATGAAGTAGCAGCCTTACCACATCTATCTGTCCATTTTCAACAGCTGCAATACAACAGTCAAAAAAATTACTGTCAGTAAAAAGCCATGTTTGTAGGACTGGGCACTTCGGTGATGTTCCCATCACTTATTCAGTTTCGAACTCACAATACTGTGATCTTTCCTATCAACAAATCAAAACATATATGTACTCCTTATGCAATTCCAAAACATTTATCACAATTGTCTTAGCCCAAACCCATTAATATATACATCCTTTTGGTACACATACAAAATTATTTTCAATTGTATCTTAAAAGATACAGAGGAAATGGAAGCAGGAGGCAAACATATTCTCTTTGATAATGGAGATAATATGCGTTTCTATTTTGTTAAAAATGCAAATGAGAGGGGGATGGGATGAACAGGTCAGAAGAAACAGCAGTAGTCTGGAGAAACAGTCTCAAAAGAATTGAAAGGTTGGCTATTACCATCTGATCACAAATGACAATAGTAAATGACAAGCAAACTGAAAGCACAATACTGCAAGTCTGCATCTTAGATATTTTTACAATAATAAACGACAATCATTGTTAAAATGATGTTCTTATATCAACCAATGAAAATTTAGTAGAATCTGTTTCACATCCAATTCATACATCATTATCAGTGACTGCTGGCAAAAATCACTCCATAGCCAAAAGCCTGAGTTGAAGATTATCAGGTTGTCAGTGGTGATATATGAAACAGAGTGTAGATAAGTTTGTTTCCATGAATTAGGGAGACCTTCTAAAAATGAAAGTCGAAAAAATTTGTTTTATTAAATATGCTATAGAAGTCAGAGAGAAAATTTTTAATATCATAAATACATTAAGATATCTGATGTCCGTCCGCATCTCTAGTGAAAAAAATTTCTCAATGGTAAAAAGGCATTTTTATAGCTCTTGCTAATTATTTCAAAATAAGGCAAATGGTTAATTAATGGTTAATCGTTAAGAAATAGTGGTTTAGGGACTTCCCTGGTGGCGCAGTGGTTAAGAATCCACCTGCAAATGCAGGGGACACGGGTCCGAGCCCTGGTCCGGGAAGATCCCACATGCTGCGGAGCAACTAAGCCCGTGCGCCTCAACTACTGAAGCCTGTGCGCGTAGATCCCGTGCTCTGCAATAAGAGAAGCCACTGCAACGAGAAGCCCGCACACCACAACGAAGAGTAGCCCCCACTCACCACAACTAGAGAAAGCCCGTGCACAGCAACAAAGACCCAACGCAGCCAAAAATAAAATATTAAATAATTAAATAATTAAATAAATAAATAAACCTTTAAAAAAAAAGAAATAGTGGTTTAGAAAAATGTATTTACAGCTCACATCCTACTACCAAAGCCTCTCCTTTGGAAGAGTTGGGTTAACTTCTTTGTCCTTATATAATAAGTTACCAAATTGGAGGGGGAGTGGGAACCATACTGTGACCAAGTATATTATACTTCAATGAAAGTTATTTAAAAAAAAACAACAAAAAAACCCAGACTCGAACTTACTATTTGTTTGCCTCCTTATCATTAGTAAAGTACGCTTGAGGATAGAAACCGTGTTCCATTCCCCTTACGTGCCAAGTGCCAATTGCAAACAGAAGACAGGCAATAAATAAGCATTGACTCAGTGAATGAAAAATAAATGTCTAAAATAAAATACGATTTTCTCTTTTTAAGAATTCATTCCTCTCCAAACGGAATAGCCTTCAGAACTATACTTCTGGATATGACAAAATAACTGGTACTAAACTAGCCATCATAAGAGTGGGAAATATACATAAAGCAACTTTTTCTAGCATTAAACCATGGGCAAAAGACTGATTCCTAAGGAAAGGGAAACACATGAGGTGAGCCCCATGATCACCCCAGCTTTCTGCCTGGGGACATTTCTGGATTATGGTGCAATGAGCTGAAGTCCAAGCACAGGAAGGGTAAGGTTGAAGAAAGAACACTCCAAGCAGAGGAAATGATCCGAGCAGAGTGAAGCAGTCCGCTGAGCTAAGGAGGAAGATATCAGAGTTTAAGCAGTTGAAATCGGTGGGGCAAACCCCAAGAGAAAAGAGAACTGTGCGGAGGGGAGGCCCCACTGTGGAAGTTCTCCAAGATTCCTTGCCTGAGGTCTGGGCTACACATGTACAAGGCAAGATGAAGCTTACCAGAGAACTGCTAAAGGGTTAAGAATAGAACAGAGATAAGTAGAAGACAGTGCTGAGGGGCAATGGAACTCCTAGGAGTTTTGGCCCAGTCAGAGTGGTGAAACCACACTGATACTTTGATAGCTCGTTAACACTCTGGGCATCCAGCTGAGACACCCAAAAGGCAGAGCCCTAGGCATAAAGACCACATCTGAGACTAAGGCCTACTCTAGACCTGCTCTAAGGAAGCCTAAAATAAGCCCTGACCAAGAAAGAGGCAGAGGCTGGGAACTCAATCCTCCTGGGAGTTAGATCTGGGAAATACCTTATGCTCTCAACAAAGCATAAAACCAAACCTAAACAAGTTCAAGGTCATAAGCCAGTAAATAATCTACCTATTATTTTAAAAAAAGAAAAAAACTCACTATTTTCAGAGGATAAGAGAATTCAAGTCTGTGACATACTATTCACAATGCCTAGTAAGTATACAAGTCAGAAAGTAGTGAGCAGAAACTGATCCCAAGATGGCTCAGACATTGGATTTAACAGATTAACTAATGCAGCTACTATAAATATGCTTTAAAGCTTTAAGGAAAATATGTTCAAAGATTTTACTTTTAATATCTATGGTATACACACAGCATACACAGAGAATCTGAGTAATGAAACTGTTTAAAAGAAAAAAAAGAACCAACTGGAAATTCCAGAACTGAAAAAAGAAATGGATGGGCTTAAAAGAAGATCAGAGATGGTAGAAGAGTGGATGAACTTGAAGACATCAATATAAATCAACCAGGGACTTCCCTGGCGGTCCAGTGGTTAAGACTCCACGCTACCACTTCAGGGGGCATGGGTTCGATCCCTGGTTGGGGAACTAAGATCCTGCATGCCACACAGCATGGCCAAAAAAAGAAGGAAAAAAAAAAATATATATATATATATATATATATGTATATATATATATGTGTAAAAAAAAATATATATATATGTGTATCATCCTATCTGAAGAACTGAGAGAGGAAAAAAAAAGACTACAGGAAAATCAACTGTACACATCAAACAGTCCAGCATACATTAATTGGAGTCTCAGAAGAAGAAGAGAGTAAAAACTGGGCAGCAAAAAATACATTTGAAGAAAAAAAATGCCTGAAATTTTCCAAAATTTGATTTAAAAAACAAAAACAAAAGCCACATTGACTTACAAATCCCAGAAAATCGGCAAACCACAGTGCTTTGGAAGAAGTCACTATACTTACGACTTCACATTCTATGTAAATTAAGGATGATTATATAAACATACCTGACAGCTCTGTGGAAGAATTTAAGTGACTATAAAAGTAGCTGCAAACAACAAGCCATTGAAATCAACTTAGCTATAATAATAGTTTCATTTTTTTTCCAGGGCTCTTATTTGCATTTGAAATAAAATCTACCATTTTACCATGTCCTTTGAGACTTTGCAATAGTTAAATAATTAATCCAATCATTCAACAGTGCCACGGACTGTACTAAGCACAAGAGGCATAGCAAGCAACCAGACCTACAAAGTAGTTGCCTTCATGGAACTTCCATTCTAGTGGGAGAGACAGATAATAAACAAGCACACGGATAAAGGAAATAAGTTCTGATAAAAGAAACTGCGAAATTACTTTTTGTGGGAAAAAAGTGGAAGAAATTAACAAGGTAAACTAAAGAGCAGTGACTGAGTATGAGAGTGCTATGTTAGAAAAGAGGATAGAGGTCATCTCTTTGAAACAGAGACCTCTGAACAGAGAAATGAGAGATAAGCAGTAAGCCATGCAAAGAGGTGGAAGAAGAGTACTCCAAACAGGAAATAAGAAGTGTAAAGGCAGTGAGGTACGAAAGAGCTGAGTATGTTTGGGATAGCCAAGATGACCAGTGTGAATGAAGTGAAGTCAAGCAAAGGAAATAAAGCAAGAGAGGTAGAAAGAAGCCAAGTTTTGTAAGCCTTGGCAAAAAAGTTAGCTTTTTTTTTTTTTTTTAAAGGAAAAAATGAATTTGTAGTTGGAGCTACTCCTAGGAGCACAGCTCATCACCTGCTTGTTCAGGACATAAATCCTGAGGAGTTGAGTGATCTGCCCAAAGTCACAGAGCCAGAGCCCAGGCTTCCTAGTTAGTCAGGACTCCCTCAACTACACCTGGAAATATTAACAAGAATAGGAGTCAGCAAACTGTTTCTGTAAAGGGCCAGAAAATACAGACAGTCCCCAACTTAAGATGGTTTGACAACAATTTTTCGACTTTACAGTGGTGCAAAAGGGATACACATTCAGGAGAAACTGTACTTCAAATTTTGATATTTTCCTGGGCTAGCAATATGTGGTATGATCATCTCTCACAATGCTGGGCAGTGGCAGCAAGCTGCAGCTCCCAGTCAGCCACAAAATCACGAGGATGAACAGCTGATATACTCACAACCATTCTACCCCCATACAACCACTCTGTTTTTCACTTTCAATATAGTTTCAATAAATTACACGAGATATTCAACACTTTATCATAAAATAAGCTTTGTGTTAGATGATTGTGCCTAATGTAAGGGACAACGTAGGCTAATGCAAGTGTTCTGGGCACATATAAGGTAGGCTAGACTAAACGATGATGTTCAGTAGGCTAGGTGTATTAAGTGCATTTTTGACTTACAACATTTTCAGTTTACAATGGGCTTACTGGGATGTAAACCCGTCCTAAGTTGAGGAAAATCTGTACTCTATTACATCTAGTTTCTCTGGTTCAACATTATGCTTGTAAAATTTATCAATGTTGTTGCCCCTAGCTGCAGATCATTCCTCTTCATTGCTGTATCGTAATCCATTGTGTAAATAGAACACAATTTATTTACCCGTTCTATTGTTGGCAGATGCTCTTTGGATAGCTTCCTGTTTGGGGCTGTTAGAGAGTGCTACAACGAGACTATTCTAGTACATCTTTTACTGAACACTGATACACATTACTGTTGAATATATGCCTAGGAATGGAATTCCCGGTACAGACAGTATGTATATACTCAGCTTTAGTAAGTTCTTCCAAACAGTTTTTCAAAGTGGCTATACCCAATTCACACTCCCATCAGCAATCTATCTTCTGGTTGCTTCATATCCTCATAAACACTTGGCACATTCAATCTTTTTCTTTTTAGCCGTTCTGGTAGGTGTGTAGTGTTTACTCTTACCTTAATCATCAGTCACTTCAAATTCTCTTTGGAAGTAGTTGAGATATGAATAAATAAACAAAATATAACATTGTCTTTATCCTGAGTTCCTTTGGGACTCCCTAGCCTGGGCATACAAGTGAAGTTATGTTAAACTGTAAACTAAAATTTCAAATCCAGACATTGGGGTTACAGAAGAAACAAGCTGATAACAGCTATAGCTGGCTGACGGTACAAAGGAGTTCACTATATTATGTTCTCTACTTTCGTATATATTTTAAATGTTTCACAATAAAAGTTTTTAGTGTTTTTCACCAGTTCATGGCCCCACTTGCATAATATGGAAGCTGTATCTCCTGACAAACTCTACCCCACTAAGGACTTCTGATCTCCTAAATAATCCTGTCATCTTCTTCTCTGAGACACCTTCTTGATGTCCACAGTTGTAAAGGCCACTTGAAGGTTATAACTGGCACAGTGCCAATGAGAATGATGTCACCCAGGCCATATGTGCCATTTATTTCCCAATTCTGAATATGCAAGATGCCAAAGTGATGCTGGTTTCCCTGCAGTGCCCACTGTATAGGCAACATGCTACATCTGAGCAGCAGTGGAGAAGATGCCCTGTTCCCAACCTAACCCACAACATGCTCTGTCACCGAGCTTCCTATAGAGTAGGGCCACTCATATCCCTGTGTCTCTCAGAGCTGCTCATGGAAACAGATCCTTCACCTTCTGCCTTCAGCTCCTCTCACTACAGGGCTCAAATATGACTCCCTGAAGCTGGAAAACCAGGCTGTTCTTCCACCCTTGTCTCCCAGAAGCCCCTCTAACACCCAGTTACTCAAATAAAAATCCCCACCGGAAAACCATTCATTCTGCTCCTGAATTTGCCACCTACTTGTTCATGACACAAGTGCTCAGGCATCTCAGACATATCTGAATTATAATTTAGGATCAAGATGATGCCCTAACTCTAGTGGAAAGAACACAGATAGTGTAGTCAGGCACTCTGTCCAGCTGTGAACAAGTTAGTCTCTCAACCTCATTACACATATAAAATAAGGATAATCTACTTACCTATGGGCTTTTATGTTGATTGAATAATTAATATAAGTAAATACAGTAGGTGCTCAATAAATGTTCCTTCTTTCTCTCCCTCAGTCTCCCTTACCCCTTTCCTGATATATAACTGGTCAACTTCTTTTCCTAATAAACTCCACAAATAGGATACTCAGAAGGTTAGCTTTTCAATCATGAGGAGTTAGGCCATAATTACAGTTCCCTCAATACTAATACAGCTCTCTGACTAAACTCATATTGGTCACCTTCACTCCATGCACCCTAAGGACAGCCTCTTCCCTTTGCAGGATCAATCCTTTTGTCCAACAACCTAATTAACTGCAACCGTCATCCAGTACTACAAGAAGTGCATATCCAGGTCCCCTCCTAAGTGAGAGTGCAGATCCTCAGGTTTCCCCGATTGATTGTCCAATTTACTTCCTCCATGATAATTACCCACAAACCAGTTTTATTAGTTTAAATAAACGTTTATGTTTATCTTTCCTCCTCCACAGCCATACCGATCTTGTCTTACAAACATATACACTATTTCCCACCCTCAAAAAAGGAATCCAAAGCCCATAATCCTCTATCTTTCCATGGCCACCACCTGTATTCACTTGCCAGATTTTTCTCTCTTCCAAAAAACAGAACTAGGTCTATAGGCAGATGCTGTTTATACAGAACTTTCATGCTCTTTCTTTTCCTTCCACTTCCTGTCCAAGTTTGCAGAGACCTAAAGACATTTCCTTAAGACTGGAGCGTGAGTCTGATAATCACCTAATCAACTGAGGATAATGAGGGAAATTCAGCTGCAATTTCTACCATCCCACTGATAAGCAAGCTGATTGGCTAAGCTGGTGTTTCTTTGCTCCCTCACCTCTCTACATGGGACCCATCTAGTACCACATGCTACAGCAAAGAAGGCCAACATTTCAAAGATAGAAGAGGACTACAGCTCAGTTAAGGATATACGAAGAGCTGCGCTCTCTGATACAGAAGCCAGTAGCCATATGTGGCTATTTAAATCTAATTAATTAAAATTAAATTAAGTGAAAATTTGAGTACCTCAATCAAACTAGCTTCATTTGAAGTGCTCAAGAGCCACACTTGGCTAGTGACTGGACAGTACAGATTTAGGACACTTCCAAATTCTATTGGACGGCTCTGGTCTAGAGTTTAGAATTTAACTAAATTGGAATTTAACCTAGAATACTAGGCATATCTATCTCCAAGATACATGCCTGGCAATGAGGACAGGGAGCCAGGCCATTTGTTGTGGTTCCTATGGTTTGGGGCAGGTGTTCAAGGACAGAAAGGAAATGAGTAATTCTGGAACCTGGAAAAGTACTGTGGATTCCCAGAGAGAAAAAGAAAGCAGAATCATAGGATCTGGTATTACACTGGCATTGAACAGAGACCAGAGCCCAAGGATAAAGAATAAACATGAAATAAAACATCCCATTTGGAAGACACAGCTCAAAAAGTGTCTGGGGTACACAGAGAGATGGGAGAAAGGCTTTCCTCCCTTCAATCCAAACACGTATTGTCTGTAAGACTCTAGCTGCGACAGCAGAAAAGAAAAACCAGAAGCTCTGATGGCAGGGACACTGCCCCTCCCACAACAGGTCAGGTTATTGTGCTGAAGAAACCTGTAACAGCAAAAGTCTAACAAAGTAAGAATGATATGAGAACATCATTACCTGCAATAATTTCTAGGAAGACATTTATATTTTTGAAGAAACACATCTTTCCATTTCCTATATTTAAGAGGGAAAAAGAAGTAATCTGGGATAACATAACCTGAATAACAAAATATTGTTGAAAAGGAGAAATCAAGGAAGTAGAAGCAGCCGCTGACCCACATAAAACTTCTAACCAAAATCAGAACTCAGTTGAGGGGCTTCCCTGGTGGCACAGTGGTTGAGAATCTGCCTGCCAATGCAGGGGACACGGGTTCAAGCCCTGGTCTGGGAAGATCCCACATGCCGCGGAGCAACTAGGCCCGTGAGCCACAATTACTGAGCCTGCGCGTCTGGAGCTTGTGCTCCGCAACAAGAGAGGCCGCGATAATGAGAGGCCCATGAACCGCAATGAAGAGTGGCCCCCACTTGCCGCAACTAGAGAAAGCCCTCACACAGAAAAGAAGACCCAACACAGCCATAAATAAATAAATAAATAAAAAGCTAGGTGCTTTTAAACAGAATAAAAGCAGAATGACCTCCGCCTTCTAAAAAATAAAAAAAACTCAGTTGAGGCATGTAGCACACAGAGTGCAGTCACAAGCCCCACATGAAGATTTCATGAAGACATGGACTCAACATAGGATTCTCATCTGGGAGAAATATGGCAGAGCTATACATACATGTAAGGAATAAATCTAACTAGGAGTATTAAACTCTAACTAAAAATAGTAAACAATGATCATTATTTAATGCAGCACTCATTAAACAATAAATTTCTAAAGGAGGGATTTTTTAAAATGTAATTATCCTACTGAATGCTCTTTTGGAAAAATGCCTAATGTGACTATGTGTTCTAGGGAACTACTGTAGACAAGTTCTGTACCAAATGCAAATTGTAGTGAGCTGAGTTTTACATCTATAAGCTAGAATATACTCTTTCATCTTGAGGCGCAGATTGTGACAGTAGTTCTACTGAGAAACATCACAGTCAGTAAGGCTGTAATGAACAGTTTAACCACAGGCTGTCCATCTCCTCTAGTTATAGCAACAGGTTGGTGATTTCTGAGGGCCTCAGAGATCATCTACGTATTCTATTAGTACATTTGATTTATATATGAATTTTTAACTGTATCTATGCTTCTTAAGTTCTACATGTACTCTATTCTCCATTATGCACTTCATTTTTCTCTACAATTCACTGATAAAATAATCTTTCCATTGTATATCTAATTTGAATAAAACGTTTTTCCCTACCTCTTTCACAAAGCAAAAAACAATGTTCGTAGCCATTTTATCTACTGTGTATTTCTCTGGTCCTGTGGTTACACTGACATCTGGTGGCACTAGAAAAGAAACTAGACTGCAATGACAAGTGATTTTTTTTTCTAGTGTTTTGAATTTATTCTATGTCACCTCAGATTTTATGTTTTTCTAAGACTTTACCTATACCCAGGACAGAAGAACTATTAAAGTACTATACTAACTCCACTGACAGCATATGTTAGTTTCAACTTTCCACTCTGACAAAGTGACTGGCAAGGATGGAGAATTATTTCGAGAATGTCACTGGGTAAGTAGGACTACCCACAGTTATTTATTTCATAATTAAATGTTATAATCAGAATGGTTATGAAGTAAGGCTTTTTTAAGGTTAATTTCAAACCACTCTCCCTATATATACAGATATATTTCTATAATGTGTCTTGGCCATGAATCCTTAGTCTGAAATGTAGTATTTGATTTACTACTTAGAAAAATTTTTTCTAAAATTGTAATGAAAAGTTACACTTCTTTCTTACAAAGGACCTCGTGTCTGCCCAACGACTAACAATCTTAAAGATGTATACTGATGGGAAAAACCATGACCAAATGGACAAAATTCATTATGTTAGGAATGTAACAGAAAGATTGTAGTCAGTACCCCAATCTAATTCTACATGTTGCCACTGACATGTCTCTGTTTCTGACAGAAAGAAGTCAAATGGGTAATTAGACATCAGAGACCATATCCAGAAAAACAAATCTTTCAATCACATGAAAGTCTTAGAAGACAAAAACCTAAAATTCCACTATTTTATTATTTTTCCATATGTCTCCCCACCAACAGAGTCAAGAGAAACGTTTGATTTAGATAGCAGAGCTATAAAAGTGAATTCTACCACTTTCTGTAATTATCCGATTCACGTTTTTGAAGTACTCATATAGCAGTAGTTTCCTTAAAGGAGCCACCTCTGTATGATCTCCACAGAATGGCTTAGAGAAACAAATCATTACACTGAGGAGTCCCTATCAAAGAAAAAGTATCTGGCAAAACATCCCTCATCCCAAGGACCACTCCAGTGTTTAGGACTCTGCACTCTCACTGCCAAGGGCCTGGGTTCAATCCATGGTTGGGGAACTAAGATCCCACAAGCTACAGTGTGGCATGGCCAAAAAGTAAATTAATTCATTAATTTAATTTAATAAAATAATTATTCAATTATGAACATGCAAGAACTCAAGGAACATTATTCCCATGGGTCCTTTCAGAGGACTCTGTTAAAGGAAGAATTTAGTTAACCAAACAAGACTGGAAAAACCACGGCAAAATAACTGATGATAAACCTCTAAGCTACTGAACCACAGAACTATAAGAATAAAATAAAATGAAGGCATTAAGATGCCAGAATAGGAAGCAAAATGTTATTTCCACTGACGACGTTAATACAATATAACTAACAAAATTTGGCAAAGGACAGAAAAAAGAAAAAGAGTTACACAGGAGAGTACAGGGATACGGATTTCTTCATTTTTAAAAGCCGGAAGTTTAATTCTATCAATCAAACATGACTAATAAAATGACAGATGGCGTAAACACATTTAATTATATGAAGGTAACACAAGAAAGACAATAAATATACTAGCTTCAAACTGCTTACCTTAAGGAATGAAAAGATACAGTCTTAAAGCATCAAAGAGTATGATATAAAATAATAAAAAGTTACATCAAGAAAGTAAATAGAACATGAAATTAACATTTTTAAAATGTAACTTTTTAGTGAACAGCCATACTTCAGACCTGAGAAAACTCAAACTCCTATTTTCAAGAACATGTCCTCAAATAAAAATAAGCTTAAGTTATAATCCTTGAGGAAGATGATTAATCTTTCCATTGAAAGATCTACAAATAACGCCAAAGATTAAGTTTAATTAATATAATACATATTAAATATATGAATGCTAAACCTCAAAATTCATAGCACCTCAAAAAATAACTCTATGAATGATCACTAATCCATGAAAATACCAGTGAAAAGTGAAATACAGGTTGGTTTGTTCAACTCTGGAATATATCAACAGAGTCAGAGTTAAAGGATAGGCCACACGAGCTAAAGTATGACATATTTTACAATTTAATATTGAAATAGGCAGCCTCACATAACACTGTTTATAAAAAACTTTGTTCCTAATAAACAGCACAGCTATGTTTAACGTTGAAGGTTACACAGACTAAGCAGAGACTCAGAAGAACAAAAAATGAAAAATAATCCATCAAAAGCCAAAACAGCATGCTGTGCAGTTCTCATAGAAATTGTTCTGTGAGGTCGCACTGGGTTGGATTTGAGCCTCCAATTTATCAGTGTTGTTTCCTGAATTTGTGGGATTGTCTCATTTTAATTCTTACTGTCATCGAACTGAAAACCTTCCTTCCAAACTCAATTTTATGAAAATCTTGGTGAGTTCCGTGTAGGAAAGATAATCCCATTATAAACAGTGGAGCAGTAAATTTTCTGTCTGCATTTAGCCTTTAGTTCAATCATAATGACACACCACTGATGGTGATGACTTTTCTAGTCACCTGAAAATTTCCATAGTTCTGTATTCATTTTCTATGCCTTGATCTCCCAGTTTAGGTGTTAACTGGGCCACAGGATAGGTACTACAACATGCAAGGGAATATAGCTTCCCTTGGGGGGAGGGGTAACATACTCCAAAGTTTCAGCAATGAACAGTTTTGGAAGATAAAGCTACAGGTGGGGAAGGAAGCTATACTAGACGGGTAGTCCCCCTTTCTCACTTTAAGTCCAGTTGGTCCAACCTCTCTTCCTTACCTAGAGATTATCATCTATAGCTTGGTGCAAACCTTGAAGTGTTCTAGATTTTGTTTTAATAAAAAAAACTCTTCCATTATAGATGGAAACACAGATCACTATGGTTATTTAAAAGAAGGAGAAAGATACAGGTAAGTAAAGCACATTGCTGAAGTCTGTCATATTATTTATGGGTCAGAGCAGACACTAGAGCCCAGAACACCTAACTAAACAAACACCTAACTGAAGAGTCACATATCCATTCTTTGTCACTATGTTTTTGCAAAAGCTCAGGCTGTACTTTTCCTTTTCTCTTCCTTTTTTAAAAATACTCTACTTTCGGGCTTCCCTGGTGGCACAGTGGTTGAGACTCTGCCTGCCAATGCAGGGGACACGGATTCGAGCCCTGGTCTGGGAAGATCCCACATGCCGCGGAGCAACTAGGCCCGTGAGCCACAACTACTGAGCCTGCGCGTCTGGAGCTTGTGCTCCTCAACAAGAGAGGCCGCGACAGTGAGAGGCCCGCGCACCGCGATGAAGAGTGGCCCCCGCTCGCCACAACTAGAGCTAGAGAAAGCCCTCGCACAGAAACGAAGACCCAACACAGCCAAAAATAAATAAGTTAATTAAAAAAAAAAAAACTCTACTTCCAAACAAGGACCTAATACAATTGATGCAGTACTTGAGCATGCAGAAGTACTCTATGTACTATATATCCTTGGGCTTAAACTCTCTGCTTCAGTCAAAATATTTTTTGTATTAGCCAATACAAAACATAATTAGGATGGTAGTTTGCTGCCAAAGAAACTAAATAAATCCTATTACTAAAAATAAGTGATTTAAAGTTTTTCACTGGTGTGAATTATCCTGGCAACTCTTCCTTCATTAACATAAAAAACAGCAAGTATATCCTGAAATATAAATCACTAAAAACTCTGAATCTCTAATTTTCTCCAAATACTTATATAATAAGTAAGCACGATGCTGAATTCAGTAAATGGAACTATTATATTTTGAAACTGTAAACTAAGTGATCAAGCTAGCATTTCTCAAATAGTCCTATGGAATATTAATGTTTTTTGAGATATTCCCCCTAAGTGTTCCACAAATAAAAATAATATTAAGGTCAAATACATTTCAAAATGCTGGATTAAAGTTAAAACAAGTGATGTTTTATAAGAAGTTATTTCAAAGACCTTCATTCTTTCATTCAACAAATAATTTACTGCATGCCTACCATATACCAGGCACTGATCTGAGTTTGGGAGTTACAACAGTGAACAAGATAAATAAAATCCCTGCTCTCGTGGAACATTCTTTCTAGTGAGAGGAGTCAATAAACAAAGTAGCAAATAAATAAAATAATTGCAGCCAGTGATAAGAACTATGAAAATACTAAAACAGGATAACATAAGAGTACAGAGGATACTGCAGACTAGGTGGACACATAAAGCTACATGGCTACTAATTTTTGTTTTTCTACACTGGGGAATATAGAACATAGCATTTCCCAAACATATGTTGATCAGGAATACTTCTGTCAATGAACATCTATTAATAGCTCACTGAATCAATTCAGGAAATGCTATTCTAACCAATACACAGACAGTTAGCAAGATCAAAACTTAAATACAGAACTTCTGATCCTAAATACAGTGTTTTCACACTTCCTCATCTGTGATAGTAGAAATAGTAATAGTACATATGTCATAGAATCATGGTGAAAATTAAACAAGGTAATTCATGTAAAACATCTGACACAGAGTTTGGTACACATTCTCTGCTTAATAAATGTTGCTGTTACTATTAATACAGTACTCTGCACATGATATCTTCCTCTGTCATCCCAGGGTGACTTATTTTTCCCTTTTTTAATACCCTGAACACGTTATTTCTAACTCTTTTACAGGACTTAATTCCTTTTGTTCACGCCTCTATGTTAGATTCCTTGAAGATAACAACTAGAATAGAGATTGAACTTAGCACGGCTTCAATGAAAGCTTAAGCTTACTATGTAGTTGTACAGAATATCCGAAATGGGTTAAATGTGGATGTGGTTAAAAAAAAACAAACTTTACATAAAAAGTAATCTCCCCTCTAGGAAACTCAAACCATATTACAGCAAGGCTTCCATGAAACATCTTCATAATAGTATATATCACATATTTAAAACACTTTTATAAATTAATGTCACCAGTAATGGATCATTTTCTTCCTGATAAGATGCACCAAGATACCATTTCACTTCTGTGGTATTCCTGGAGAAATGTATAACCTGTACTTTATCAAGAAAAAACATCAGACAAACCCAAATTTAAAGACATTCTACAAAATAAATGGCCTAAACTCTTCAAAAATGCTAAAATCATAACAGATAAAGACTGAAAAACTGTTCCAAATTACGGGAGGCTAAAGAGACATAACATCTAAATATAATAAATAATCCTGGACTGATCTTGAACCAATTAAAAAAATTTTTTTTTTATTTGCTAAAAAGGACATTAGTGGAGCAACTGGCAAACCTGAGTAAAATGTAGAGTAAACAACAGTACTGTATCAGTGTTAACTTCCTGATTTTGATTATTTTATGGCAGTTACATAAAAGAATTTCATTGCTTCTAGGAAGTTCACACGGAAGTATTTATGGGTAAAGAAGCTTTATGTCTACAATTTAATCTCAAAGGGTTCCAAAAAAATAATACATGGATAAATATATAGGGAGAAAAAACGATACACTGAACAGGGCAAAAGAACAAACTTTGGGTGAAAGGTACACAAGAATCCTTTGTACTGTTATTTCCATAAGTCTGAAATTATTTCAAAACAAAACACACTTGTCTAAGAACAGAAAAAAAAGGAAAGACGGCAAATAATCATATGAAAAGATGTTCAACATCATTAGCAATCAGGAAAAATACAAATTAAAATCACAACGAGATACCACTAAATCCCTATTAAAATGACTAAAATGTAAAAAAAGAAAAAAAGAAAAATTTGTCAATACCAAGTGACATGGTGAGGATGCACGACAACTGAAACTCTCAAACATTACTGGAAGGGATGCAAAATGGGAGAGTCACTATATAAGAAACTTCCAAATTGTTTTCCAAAATTAAACATACACTTACCACACGAACCAACAATCCTAAATATTAATTCAAGAGAAATGAAAACTTATATTCAAACAAAACCTGTGTGCAAAAGTTTGTGGCAATTTATTCATAATCAACAAACACTGAAAACTCAGATGTCTATCAACTAGTAAATAGATAAATTGTGGTGCACTCATACAATGGAATACTACTTAGCAAGAAAGGAATGAATTACTGATACATGCAACAACATGTATGAATCTCAAAAGCATTATGCTAAGTGAAAGAAGTCAGTCTCAAAGGTTACATGTTGTATTATTTCATATATATTTATGACATTCTGTAAAAAAAACAAACTACAGGGGAGTTCCCTGGTGGCCTAGGATTCTGGGCTTCCACTGCTGTGGCCCAGGTTCAATCCCTGGTCAAGGAACTGAGATCCCACAAGCTGCACAGCACAGCCAAAAAAGAAAAAAACAAACCACAGGGATGAAAACAGAAAACAGATCAGTGGTTGTCAGGGGTGAAGTAGGGGGAAAAGGTTGATTAAAAATAGGCAGCATGATGGAATTCTGCAAGGTGATGGAACTGTTCTGTGTCTTGACTGTCATTGTCATTACACATTTTTATGCATACATCAAAACTCGTAAAACTGTACACTAAAAAGAATGAATTCTACTGTACATAAACTTTAAGAATATATATTTTTAAATTTACAAGGAAAAAATTATTTTCATAGATATCTCATTTTATTCTCAGCCCAATAAAGACTAGGTAGGTACTATTACTCTCATTTTATAAGTGAGGAAACTGAAGCATACAGTAAATAAATGAACATATGAATTACATGTGGCAGGACCAAAACTATAATCCAAATACACTGATTCTGTACAAATGTTGTATTCTCTTAATTTTCTCATGTTCCACTAAACTTTATGGGCCACAATGTCCCTGAAGACAAACAGGATGAAAGGGAGGGAGAGAAGCAAAAAAGACAGGTATTAGAAGTAGCCCTTCAGAATTTGGCCTTTGTTCTTTTTTATTTTTTTTAGTATTTATTTATTTGTTTGTTTATTATTTATTTATTTATTTATTTTGGCTACGCCGGGTCTTAGTTGCAGAATGCAGACTCTTAGTTGCGGCATGAGGACTTCTTAGTTGCAGCACGTGAACTCTTAGTTACAGCATGCGGACTTCTTACCTGCAGCATGCAGGATCTAGTTCCCCAACCAGTAATCGAACCCAGGCCCCCTGCATTGGGAGCACAGAGTCTTACCCACTGGACCACCAGGGAAGTCCCTGGCCTTTGTTCTTAATGAATTAAAAAACAGACCACAACTGAAGAAGTCTGAATAGTGATCCATATAGGCAACAAATTAACTGGCGTTAAAGGTTTAGCTCATGATTTCTTCCATAAAACATTCTTAATTTCTTAATGCTAAGAAAAAGCAAAAGCAAAAGCAAACATAAAACATTCACAGGTAACCTTGTAACTACTGTTACAATTTAAACTCTCCCTGGTCTTCAGAACAACATTGAGAACAATGATAATGACTACAATTCAGAACAGGTTTTACAACTTTAAGTAAACATTTAAAAGATATTCCCAGATGCTATCACCCAAGGGTAGAAAACAAAGAAGAACCTTTAAAAATACCTTTTTGGTTTCAAAATCAAAGAAGTGACAGTATAATATTTGCCAGAGAACACACTATAAATACAACAGCTTTAGGAAAAATTAAGCTTAGTTTCTTTAGCAAAAAATAAAAGTAAAAAATAAAAAATTATATCTGTACCACAAATAATATACTTCACCTAAAAACAGTGGTGTGGTTTCCTCTAAAGTAGTGGCATTAGGATCTGCCCCGGCTTCTAAAAGAATCTGTATGATCTTCCAATGTCCTTGACTTGCAGCAAGATGTAATGCACAGAAGCCCTCAAAAGTCTTTGTTTTAATGTAGTTTTTAGATGAATCTATGAAAGAATAAAAAACTATCAATTAGAAGGTATCACTTCTATTTCTTGGGATTAAAAAGCAAAGATTCCAAGAAGAATTTAATAAAATATTAAAAGATAATTATAAATGGGAGGTCTCATAGTTTAAAACTCTCTAGAAAATCAAGAAAAAGTTCTACAAGGGTCACAGTATAAACAGCTTCCCAGTAGTCTTAACACAAATTCTGCCCACACACTCATTTTCTCTTCTCTAATTTTTGGTAAGTGGGGGAAGGAGAGTGGCAGGAATTGAAAAGTAATAACACAAAAGCAAGATCCAAGATTTACTGAAATATTAATAAATTTGATTCATTTATTTCTAAATTTCCATAAGGAAAATGGTCTCACCTGTAGCATTACTTCCTTGTACTCAACTAATAAGATGAAGGTATTTAAAATACTCCTTTTCTAACCTAAAACTACATTCTAATCATTAATGAAGCCTACATTTCTAAAATAATAAAATGCACTCCGAAGAAACTGAACAATGGCATACAATTTATAAGGAACTTATGAGTTGACTTAAGTTTTCTGGGGTTTGTTATGAAAATCTCAAAGTTTTGGTAACATTCAAATTATGTAAACAATGTCCACATTAAATTTTTTGTAAGTCCACAGCAAAAGATAATATTAAGTGACTTTCTTACCTTTGCCTCCAAAACAATAAAATTCTAAACCCACAATAGAACGGTGGGTTGAATGGGGGAGGCATTTCTGAGAGCACTGATAAACAAAAACAAAAAATAAACAAGTAAAAAAAGCTTTAAATAATATTTTCTTGAAATACCAGAATTAAAACTAATGCTCCTGACTACAATAATCATCTGTTTTAAGTAATTCCTGTGATCATAACTGCTGAAACTGTCAGTCTAAGCCATAATAATACTCAATTAACAGCTTGTAAGCATAAATAAACAGCCTCCAACTTTACAGGATACACAACTAAATGGCAAGATAGGGTAGTTATATTTTAAAAGTTCCTATCACAAAAACAGTGTTCCCAGATTAGTCAGAAACTGACATATATTCAGATATCCACAAAACTATAAGGTTAAGACATGAAAAACTAGGAACACACAGATATATATAGATACAGATATGTAAATAGCTCCCAAATAGAAAATTTCAACATTATAAAGAAGCTGATTCTTCCCAAAATAATAATAAATTTATCATAATTCTAATCAAAATGTCAACAGAGCTGGGTGTTAGTTCATTGATTGGTTTTATACTTGCAAAGTGACTCAAGTTGATAGGGGTTAGGGAGGGCAGGTAAGAATAACAAAGAATTTAGAAAAATAAAAGAAGAAAATTATTGGGGGGAAGCTAGACTTACTATTAAACCATGTGCTAAAGTTAGAATAAGTAAAATAACGTGGTCCATCTGAACACAACTCAATCACTATGCTACACTGCCTTATTTATCTAAGGATTTCCAATATCTGTTAACATGCCCAGTGTAACAGTGTAATATTTTCTTAACATGAACTAATAAAAAGTACTATGAATTATTAGATCATATATTGGCCACATAAAAGTACTTGTTCACAGTATGTTATAATTAATTACAAGAGTTTAAGTGACCTTTCGTCAGCAAATGGTTTAATATAGAATGGCATGATTGTCACTGAAGATCATTATTGTTCTTTAAGATAATAAACTTCATGAAATCTCAGTACCTATTACACCAAACTGCCAATACAGAAGACAAGCAAATTTGTTATTTGTGCTAATACTTTATACAGAAAGCTAAAGTGATATATATATATATATATATATATATATATATATATGTAAATATGTGTGTGTATATATATATATATATATATATATATATATATGCATATTAAATTTCTAAGTAATCCATACTTCAGCGTTCTTCTCCAACTTGAATGAAAAGGCCATGTATGACTTCTAGGCTAGATTCTGGATCTAAAATGAAGACAGTAAAGCAAAGCCTTCCTAACCTTCTAAGACTCTTCCATCCTTTTTGTCTAGGCCTGAGCACCTTCATACTTCAGTATACTAATAAAAAGTATGGTTCAGGAATCTCTGGCAGTTAACTAATATTAGATGAAGTTTAAGGAGGCAGAAATTATATAATAAAAGACAATTTTATGTATACCAGCTGAGCCACAAGGGACAAGAGAATTATGAATCATATAAAACACAAGTATAGCAAGTATAAAGAATGACAGAAATGTCAAACTTTTTTTCAAAACTTTTAAGATTAACCCATAATAACAAGTTAACTGGTTACGGATATGAAGATGCTACTGTCATCATTAAGCAGAAGAGACCTCACTTCACTCTTCAAGACTAGAAATGTTTGTACGTCACCATCACTTTAAAATACCTCCTTACATGAAGCTGTATGCTAGCTAGACATTTTACAAAGTAGTCAGCTACCATTCCTCACTGGTAAATGTTTATGAACTTGAATCAACCAGAAAAGTTTAAATTATAATCTTTTTTAAAAGACAGTGGATCTGAATAAAGTATGGACTTTACAAAAGAAGGGATGAGCCAGGGGAATATAGAAAACATTTTTGAAAGTGACCAATAGGCTATATAGCCCTTTTGCTTCATTTTAGTTTGATTTTTCTATTGAATCAAGTAACCAAATCTGACAGAATTTTGGACATTCGTTCCAACTACACAGAACAACCAAACTCATGGAAAACTGAGACCAAAAATGTCACCACCTCCTAGAATAAGTCATATAGCTGCTTCTTACCCTCTGCAAACCCTATTTCCTATCTCCCTACCCCTACCCTAATCCTTGTGTATGTACTGCACATAAATTAGATTTATCCAAAATTTATTTCATAATAGTGAACTCTAATACAAATCGTGAGAAATTTTTATTTGACCATTTATATCAACTATTCACATAGTTAACTATGAGTGACTTACCCTCCAAAAACATCAAGTCTAAAAAAGAATAGTCATTAACAATGAAGGTGATACTTTTAATTTCTAAAAGAAAACATAGATGACTTAAATAGCCAGTTCAAACACATTAAGTCAAAAGCCTGCCTAATTTTATTCAGTAGCTAAAAGGAAAAAAAATTATAACATAAAACTGATGTGGGAAGAGATATCAGTATATCTGGAATGAACTTTTTGACTAGAAACAAATATTCAAATTCATGCCTTTGGGGACTTCCCTGGTGGTGCAGTGGTTAAGAATCTGCCTGCCAATGCAGGGGACACGGGTTCGAGCCCTGGTCCGGGAAGATCCCACACGCCAGGGAGCAACTAAGCCCGTGTGCCACAGCTACTGAAGCCCGAGCGCCTAGAGACCGTGCTCCCCAACAACAGAAACCACCGCAATGAGAAGCCCACGCACTGCGATGAAGAGTAGCACCCACTCGCCGCAACTAGAGAAAGCCCGCACGCAGCAACGAAGACCCAACACAGCCAAAAATAAATAAATAAAATAAATTTATAACAACAACAAAAAATTCATGCCTTTGTCACTAGAGATAGTTTGGGAATTCAAGCTATAGAATTAACTTCAAACAAATTCTGAAAACATGTATGTTTACATTTGAGGCATAAACTCTATTTTTCCAATATCTTTAAACATTCAACTATCATAGACTCTAGAACACGTGATTTAAAAAGCATTCATGATAAACTTCCTGTATTATGATTTGGAGAATTTAGCCTTGTCACCTCTCATCCCTTAAAACAAAACAAACAAAAAGCCACACCAAAAACATTGTGAGGATTACTTTCTTTCCCATCCATGAAGTAATAAGTTAGTAATTTTGATGAGCTATGGTCCCAAAAGTCTACCTTCTGAGTGACTGGTGATGGTAAGTACACAGGGGAGAAGAATGTGAATGCCCATGATTAATGAAATGTAAATGGTGCACTGAGTGTCATAACATGGAATGTTATATTCAAACTCAGTTTAAATTAACTGAATGTTAAAAATGTTTACTTTGATTAAACGCTGGAAGCATACTATAGTGGAAAAACATGGGCTTTAGAGTCAGAGAGAAATGGGTTCAAATCAAATATCCTGGTTTATTACATAACTTTTGACGAGTCAACTTCTCTGAGCCTTGGTCTTTTCAACAATAAAATGGGGATAACATGTTCTCAATAGCAGTTTTGCATATTTAGATAAATAATGTAAATCAAGCATCTAGTACAATGACTGCTACAAAGCAGTGCTCAATCACCATTAATTCTCTTCCCACACCCTGCTTCCTGAGTGTCACACTGTCTCATTTAGTCTCATTTACTGAGCCCCTCACTCAGTTGTGTGCTGGCTGTGTAACTGGCTCTGAGGGAGTGAAAAAAGAAAAAAAAAAAGTTTATAGAATTGGTTTGTAACACTGGCTGATTTCTGTGGTGTAACTACTCCCACATGGCTGATCTCAACCTACGAACATGAAGTCAACCAAATACAGAGCTGGAAAGAGATGTGCATGATTACTCTCTGTCCCATTACTCTGTTCTATTTTTTCCACAACACTTTTACCTTTTGAAATTACCTTGTTTAACTGTTTAGGTATTTATTGTCTGTTCCCACCCCTACCCCCAAAGGGAATAAAAACACTACGGCAGGGACCTTGTCTGTCCTGTTCTCTTCTGTGTCCTCAGCAAGTACAAAATCAAACTAATTGGAAAGAGTCCCCAAATTCAGGAAACTGAAAAGTATTAAAAAAAAAAAAAGACTAATTCAAGGAAAACACTCATACCCTCAATTTCGGCAGCACTGTTCTTTTTCTTTGGAGAAGGAATAAAAAATAAACATGACCAGTAAGTACCAAATGCTTAAATTAAAACAGCAGACTACTTCTGCCACATCACCTAGCTTAGCAATAAAAATCAGCCAGGCATAAGCACTTCCATATAAAGGACAACATTTCTAAATGTCCAGCTGAAACACCATACTTATATAATTCAAGGTAGGCATTCTTATCATTCTTAATAACACAGAAGCAGTTATTGTATGGTTATACAAAGGTAAACAAATACTACTGTTAATAAGTCATGTATTACCATTTTTTTTCTTTTATTAATCCAGCTTGCAAGCCCAGCCTCCCACACCCCGAATTTACTTTACCTGCACGAATTAACATCTGCAAACATTCTAGAGAGTTGTGATAAGCTGCTTCATGAATTGGCATCCATCCCCTGTTATCAGCAACATCAACACTACGTCCGTTTTTGAGCAGTTTTCTTAAGACTTTAACATTGCCTTCCCTGGCAGCAAGTCCAACCGTGGAGCATGTGTCAGAGTAAGCCTCTGTAAAATCCATTCTTTTGACCAGTCTACAAAACAAGGCAGAAAGAAAACACTATCATCAATAAAACAACACTGCACTCCTAGATATTAGCAGATCACTGTGGACCTGTCTAGCATCTCTCACATAACTGCTGAGGAACAGCCTGAGGTGGAGATAGCAACCTGCCAGGCCATAGCCTCTGCCAGTCTGAACCAGGAAGTCTCTCTGTTTGGGGGACTGGGCTTCCTTAGAATCCTCTTATTAAAGATATCAAAGGAGTTTTAAGTGTTCTATCACTCCTTGTCCGAGCAGCTGCTTCCTGCAGGCTTCTGCTCCCGTTCATACTCCAACAAAATGCACTCACTGGAACACTGTTGATGAGAGAGTGAAATTCCTTCAGTTAATCCCAAATGTATATAGTCTACTGTGCAGAGATGGCCATTTAACTACCAGCAACGCTCAGCCTCAAGAACTAATTTTATAGCCCTCTACAGGGAAAAGCTAAACCCAAAAAGGCCAGAAAGAAGTGGACATTTTTTTTAAAAAACAAAAATAAGTAGTAATTCTAGTTTTTATGTCCCTGTTGGTTCTTTCCAGAAGGAGCAAAACACTCGGGTTCTCTTTCCTTGATGAAACAGTCCCACTGACTGAATATACTAAAATGAACAAAGACCATCATAGATGGGTCCAGCTTTCCTACACTAGCCCAGAAAGTTTTTCACAGCATTATTAGCCTCTTCCTCACAATCTCCCTTCAAAGTTCAAGTTCCCCTGGAGTCAGTGTCCAGTATAGCTCAGCATATGACTCTTACAAAGACAATTTCTTGTTAGTCACACTATGAGGCAGGTTGGGATAAGACCCAGGATTCTCATGGCAACAGTTATCCGCCAAAAGGCAGTCCCTCTCAGTAACATTTAGTTCCATCCTTCCTCTTAGTTTTTCTAAATATCTTAGGAGGTAGGTCAGGAAATACCAACAACATGTCTAGTCCAATACAGGTAAAAAACTTTCTAGAGTGATATTCTAAATAATTTAATCAGAAAGGGAGGTTTGAGGGAAGAGGTTAAAAGTAAGCACACAGCATTTCCTGTAGTAAATTTAAACGTATCTATGGTCATGTTTAAATATAAAGCTGTATCTGCAGAACCTGATTCTACAGAGAGCTAATATTAGCTATGAATTAATCTGATTAAATCAACCAGTCCATTACTAAGGAAGCGAAGATATTTATTACAGAACATTTAATTATTCAGTTAATAATTATTTACTGAGTACCAATTAAATGATCAGCAATGTGGAGGATATAAAGATGACACAGAAGTTGCAAGGAGGGGGAATGAAAAAGACACTGAAGGAGACCTTCAACATGGTGGAGGAGTAAGATGTGGAGATCACCTTCCTCCCTACAAATACATCAGAAATACATCTACATGTGGAACAACTCCTACAGAACACCTACTGAACACTGGCAGGAGACCTCAGACTTCCCAAAAGGCAAGAAACTGCCCACATACCTGGGCAGGGCAAAAGAAAAAAGAAAAAACAGAGACAAAAGAATAGGGACAGGACCTGCACCTCTGGGAGGGACCTGTGAAGGAGGAAAAGTTTCCACACACTAGGAAGCCCCTTCACTGGCGGAGATGGGGGTGGCAGAAGGGAAGCTTCAGAGCCACGGAGGAGAGCACAGCAACAGGGCTGCAGAGGGCAAAGCGGAGAGATTCCCGCACAGAGGATCGGTGCCGACCAGCACTCACCAGCCTGAGAGGCTTGTCTGCTCACCCGCCGGGGCGGGCGGGGGCTGAGAGCTGAGGCTCTGGCTTCGGCGGTCAGATCCCAAGGAGAGGACTGGGGTTGGCTGCAGGAACACAGCCTGAAGGGGGCTAGTGCGCCACAGCTAGCCGGGAGGGAGTCCGGGAAAAAGTCTGGAACTGCCGAAGAGGCAAGAGACCATTGTTTCGTGGTGCGCGAGGAGACGGGATTCAGAGCACCGCCTAAAAGAGCTCCAGAGACGGGCGCGAGCCGTGGCTACCAGCGCAGACACCAGAGACAGGCATGAGACGCTAAGGCTGCTGCTGCAGCCACCAAGAAGCCTGTGTGCAAGCACAGGTCACTATCCACACCTCCCCTCCCGGAAGCCTGTGCAGCCCGCCACTGCCAGGGTCCCATCATCCAGGGACAACTTTCCCGGGAGAACACACAGCACGCCTGAGGCTGTTACAACGTCACGGTGGCCTCTGCCACCGCAGGCTCGCCCCGCATTCTGTACCCCTCCCTCCCCAGGGCCTGAGTGAGCCAGAGCCCCCGAATCAGCTGCTCCTTTAACCCCGTGCTGTCTGAGCAGGGAACAGACGCCCTCAGGCGACCTACATGCAGAGGCAGGGCCAAATCCAAAGCTGAACCCCAGGAGCTGTGCGAACAAAGAAGAGAAAGGGAAATTTCTCCCAGCAGCCTCAGGAGCAGCGGATTAAATCTCTACAACCAACTTGATGTACGCTGCATATGTGGAATACCTGAAGACATCAAATCATCCCAAAATTGAGGAAGAGGACTTTGGGAGCAACTGTAGACTTGGGGTTTCCTTTTAATTTGTTTCAGGTTTTATGTTTACCTTAGTTTAGTATTTACAGTTTACTATCATTGGTAGATTTGTTTATTGATCTGGTTGCTCTCTCCTTTTTTTTTTAATATATAGATATTTTTTTTTTCCTTTTTCTCTTTTTGTGAGTGCGTATGTGTATGATTCTTTGTCTGATTTTGTCTGTATAGCTTTGCTTTTACCATTTGTTCTAAAGTTCTACCTGTTTTTCGTTTTTTCCTTTTTTTTAAGTATAGTTTTTAGTGCTTGTTATCATTGGTAGATTTGTTTTTTGGTTTGGTTGCTCTCTTCTTTCGCTCTTTCTTTTCTTTTTTTATTACTTTTTAATTTTTCATTTTTAATAATTTTTAAATTTTTTGCTTTAATAACTTTATTTTATTTTATTTTTTTCTTTCTTTCTTTTTTTCTCCCTCTTTTTCTGAGCCATGTGGCTGACAGGGTCCTGGTGCTCCTGCGGGGTATCAGGCCTGTGCCTCTGAGGTGGGAGAGCCAAGTTCAGGACATTGGTCCACCAGAAACCTCCCAGCTCCAAGTAATATCAAACAGTGAAAGCTCTCCCAGAGATCTCCATCTCAACACTAAGACCCAGCTCCACTCAACGACCAGCAAGCTACAGTGCTGGACACCCTATGCCAAGCAACTAGCAACACAGGAACACAACCCCACCCATTAGCAGACAGGCTACCTAAAATCATAATAAGGTCACAGACACCCCAAAACACACCACCGGACATTGTCCTGCCCACCAGAAAGACAAGATCCAGCCTCATCCACCAGAACACAGGCACTAGTCCCCTGCACCAGGAAGCCTACACAACCCACTGAATCAACCTTAGCCACTGAGGGCAGATACCAAAAACAATAGGAACTACGAACCTTCAGCCAGCGAAAAGGAGAACCCAAACACAGTAAGTTAAGCAAAATGAGAAGACAGAGAAAGACACAGTAGATGAAGGAGCAAGGTAAAAACCCATCAGACCAAACAAATGAAGAGGAAATAGGCAGTCTACCTGAAAAAGAATTCAGAGTAATGATAGTAGAGATGATCCAAAATCTTGGAAATAGAATGGAGAAAATACAAGAAACTTTTAACAAGGACCTAGAAGAACTAAAGAGCAAAGAAACAATGATGAACAACACAATAAATGAAATTAAAAATTCTCTAGAAGGAATCAATAGCAGAATGACTGAGGCAGAAGAACAGATAAGTGACCTGGAAGATAAAATAGCGGAAATAACCACCACAGAGCAGAATAAAGAAAAAAGAATGAAAAGAATTGAGGACAGTCTCAGAGACCTCTGGGACAACATTAAATGCACCAACATTCGAATTATAGGGGTCTGAGAAAAAACAAGAGAAAAAGGAAGTGACTGAGAAAATATCTGAAGAGATTATAGTTGAAAACTTCCCTAATATGGAAAAAGAAATAGTCAATAAAGTCCAGGAAGCACAGAGAGTCACATACAGGATAAATCCAAGGAGAAACACACCAAGACACATGTTAATCAAACTACCAGAAATTAAATACAAAGAAAAAATATTAAAAGCAGCAAGGGAAAAACAACAAATAACATACAACAGAATCCCCAAAAGGTTAACAGCTGATCTTTCAACAGAAACCCTGCAAGCCAGAAGGGAGTGGCAGGACATATTTAAAGTGATGAAAGGGGAAAACCTACAACCAAGATTACTCTACCCAGCTAGGATCTCATTCAGATTCGACAGAGAAATTAAAACCTTTACCAACAAGCAAAAGCTAAGAGAATTCAGCACCACCAAACCACCTTCACAACAAATGCTAAAGGAACTTCTCTAGGCAGGAAACACAAGAGAAGGAAAAGACCTACAATAACAAACCCAAAACAATTAAGAAAATAGTCATAGGAACATACATATTGATAATTACCTTAAATGTAAATGGATTAAATGCTACAACCAAAAGACACAGACTGGCTGAATGGATAAAAAAAGACTGGCTGAATGGGTAAAAAAAAGTCTTAAAATAAAGACTGTTAAAGAGACAAAGAAGGACACTACATAATGATTAAGGGATCAATCCAATAAAGATATAACAATTGTAAATATTTACACACCCAACACAGGAGCACCTCAATACATAAGGCAAATGCTAACAGCCATAAAAGGGGAAATCGACAGTAACACCATCATAGTAGGGGACTTTAAGACCCAACTTTCACCAATGACGGATCAACCAAGATGAAAATAAATAAGGAAACACAAGCTTTAAATGATACATTAAACAAGATGGACCTAATTGATATTTATAGGATATTCCATCCCAAAAGAACAGAATACACTTTCTTCTCAAGTGCTCATGGAACATTCTCCAGGATAGATCATATCTTGGGTCACAAATCAAGCCTCGGTAAATTTAAGAAAATTGAAATTGTATCAAGTATCTTTTCCGACCACAATGCTATTAGACTAGATATCAATTACAGGAAAAAACCTGTAAAAAATATAGACACATGGAGGGTACACAATACACTACTTAATAACCAAGAGATCACTGAAGAAATCAAAGAGGAAATCAATAAATACCTAGAAACAAATGACAATGAAAACATGACGACCCAAAACCTATGGGATGCAGCAAAAGCACTTCTAAGAGGGAAGTTTATAGCAATACAATCCTACCTCAAGAAACAAGAAACATCTCAAATAAAAAACCTAGCCTTACATCTAAAGCAATTAGAGAAAGAAGAACAAAAAAAACCCCAAAGTTAGAAGAAGGAAAGAAATCAAAAAGATCAGATCAGAAATAAATGAAAAAGAAATGAAGGAAATAGCAAAGATCAATAAAACTAAAAGCTGGTTCTTTGAGAAGATAAACAAAATTGATAAACCATTAGCCAGACTCATCAAGAATAAAAGGGAGAAGACTCAAATCAATAGAATTAGAAATGAAAACGGAGAAGTAACAACTGACACTGCAGAAATACAAAGGATCATGAGAGATTACAAGCAACTATATGCCAATAAAATGGACAACCTGGAAGAAATGGACAAATTCTTAGAAAAGCACAACTTTCCGAGGCTGAACCAGGAAGAAATAGAAAATATAAATAGACCAATCACAAGCATTGAAATTGAGACTGTGACTAAAAATTTTCCAACAAACAAGAGTCCTGGACTAGATGGCTTCACAGGTAAATTCTATCAAACATTTAGAGAAGAGCTAACTCCTATCCTTCTCAAACTCTTCCAAAATATAGTAGAGGGAGGAAAACTCTCAAACTCATTCTACAAGGCAACATCATCACCCTGATACCAAAACCAGACAAAGATGTCACAAAGAAAGAAAATTACAGGCCAATATCACTGATGAACATAGATGCAAAAATCCTCAATAAAATACTAGCAAACAGAATCCAACAGCACATTACAAGGATCATACACCATAATCAAGTGGAGGTTATCCCAAGAATACAAGGATTCTTCAATATATGCAAATCAATCAATGTGATACACCATATTAACAAACTGAAGGAGTAAACCATATGATCATCTCAACAGAGGCAGAAAAAGCTTTTGACAAAATTCAACACCCATTTATGATAAAAACCCTCCAGAGAGTAGGCATAGAGGGAACTTACCTCAACATAATAAAGGCCATATATGACAAACCCACAGCTAACATCGTTCTCAATGGTGAAAAACTGAAAGCATTTCCTCTAAGATCAGGAACAAGATGAGGCTGTCCACTCCCACCACTAGTATTCAACATAGTTTTGGAAGTTTTAGCCACAGCAGTCAGAGATGAAAAAGAAATAAAAGGAATCCAAATCGGTAAAGAAAAAGTAAAGCTGTCACTGTTTGCAGATGACATGATACTATACATAGAGAATCCTAAAGATGCTGCCAGAAAACTACTAGAGCTGATCAATGAATTTGGTAAAGTAGCAGGATACAAAATTAATGAACAGAAATCTCTTGCATTCTTATACACTAATGATGACAAATCTGAAAGAGAAATTAAGGAAACACTCCCATTTACCACTGCAACAAAAAGAATAAAATACCTAGGAATAAATCTACCTAAAGAGACAGAAGACCTGTATGCAGAAAACTATAAGACGCTGATGAAAGAAGTTAAAGATGATACCAACAGATGGAGAGATATACCACGTTCTTGGACTGGAAGAATCAACATTGTGAAAATGGCTATACAACCTGAAGCAATCTACAGACTCAATGCAATCCCTATCAAACTACCAATGGCATTTTTCACAGAACTAGAACAAAAAATTTCACAATTTGTATGGAAACAAAAGACACCGAATAGCCAAAGCAATCTTGAGAAAGAAAAACGGAGCTGGAGGAATCAGGTTCCCGGACTTCAGACTATAGTACAAAGCTATAGTAATCAAGACAGTATGGTACTGGCAAAAAAACAGAAATATAGATCAATGGAACAGGACAGAAAGCCCAGAGATAAACCCACGCATATATGGTCACCTTATTTTTGATAAAGGAGTCAAGAATATACAATGGAGAAAAGACAGCCTCTTCAATAAGTGGTGCTGGGAAAACTGGACAGCTACATGTAAAAGAATGAAATTAGAATACTCCCTAACACCATACACAAAAATAAACTCAAAATGGATTAAAGACCTAAATGTAAGGCCAGACACTATAAAACTCTTAGAGGAAAACATAGGCAGAACACTCTTTGACATAAATCACAGAATACTATGACATAAAAGCAAGATCCTTTTTGACCCACCTCCTATAGAAATAAAAACAAAACTAAACACATGGGACCTAATGAAACTTACATGCTTTTGCACAGCAAAGGAAACCATAAACAAGACGAAAAGACAACCCTCAGAATGGGAAAAAATATTTGCAAATGAAGCAACTGACAAAGGATTAATCTCCAAAATTTACAAGCAGCTCATGCAGCTCAATATCAAAAAAACAAACAACCCAATCCAAAAATGGGCAGAAGACCTAAATAGACATTTCTCCAACGAAGATATACAGATTGCCAACAAACACATGAAAGGATGCTCAACATCACTAAGCATTAGAGAAATGCAAATCAAAACTACAATGAGGTATCACCTCACACCGGTCAGAATGACCATCATCAAAAAAATCTACAAACAATAAATGCTGGAAAGGGTGTGGAGAAAAGGGAACCCTCTTGCACTGTTGGTGGGAATGTAAATTGATACAGCCACTATGGAGAACAGTATGGAGGTTCCTTAAACAACTACAAATAGAACTACCATATGACCCAGCAATCCCACTACTGGGCGTATATCCTGAGAAAACCATAATTCAAAAAGAGTCATGTACCACAATGTTCATTGCAGCATTATGTACAATAGCCAGGACATGGAAGCAACCTAAGTGTCCATCGACAGATGAATGGATAAAGAAGATGTGGCACATATATACAACGGAATGTTACTCAGCCATAAAAAGAAACGAAATTGAGTTATCTGTAGTGAAGTGGACGGACCTAAAATCTGTCATACAGAGTGAAGTAAGTCAGAAAGAGAAAAACAAATACCATATGCTAACATATATATATGGAACCTAAAAAAAAAAAATGGTTCCAAAGAACCTAGGGGCAGGACAGGAATATAGATGCACACAGAGAACGGACTTCAGGACACGGGGAGGGGGAAGGGTAAGCTGGGACGAAGTGAGAGAGTGGCATGGACTTATATATACTACCAAATGTAAAACAGCTAGCTAGTGGGAAGCAGCTGCAAAGCACAGGGAGATCAGCTTGTGCCTTGTGACCACCTAGAGGGGTGGGATAGGGAGGGTGGGAGGGAGACGCAAGGGGGAGGAGATATGGGGATGTATGTATATGTATAGCTGATTCACTTTGTTATAAAGCAGAAAGTAACACACCATTGTGAAGCAATTATACTCTAATAAAGATGTTAAATAAATAAAATTTTTTTGGATGTCTTAAAAAAAAAAGATGACATAGACACAGATTCTATCTCAAGTTATGTACTGTCTCACAGAAATGATAAATATATGTGATTCAAAATAGCAGAAAGTGCCATAAGAGAAGTACAGATAAGGAGCCATGAGTAGTCAAAGAAGGGGAAAACTACTTCAACTTGGTGAGGGATATGAGCTGTGCCTAAAAGATAAGGGAGGCTGTGACAATGAGATAACATGTAAAAGAGCATTTCTTGGGCAGAAGAAAAAATATAACCAAAATTATGGAAATGAACAAGCAAGGGTGAGTAAGGTTCAGTGAATAATGGAAACAATTTACTTTGGAAGGAGGATTAGGTAAAAAAAGAATAGTAGAAAAATGAGGTTACAGAGGTAGCCAAACTACGGAGAATCTTGAATGCTAAGCTGTACATTTTTGAATATATTACTTTTAGCCAAGGCAATTACATCCAAATTTCACAAAAAAGAACAAATCCCACATTTTAGGTCTATTTATAAGCATATTCATCTAATAGAAGAAAACTTTTTTTCTACATAGGAAAACCACACACACACATACAAGAATACTATTCCAAAGACATGAAATACAACTTCAAGTAAAAACAGATAAGAATCCCCTTCTAAATTTTACTGGGTTTTCTCACAGTTACAAATAATGTTAACAGATCCAGATTAATACACAATAATCTGAAAAAATTAACAGAACTGGATAATATCTTTGCGCTTAAGGGAAAGAGAAGCCAAAAGAAATGTACTATAATAGCAGGATCGTTCTCTTCAACCTTTAATACCAACTAGTCAACATGAATAAACTGTTAAGATCTCCCTTAATAAAACCTCCCTATGTTCTAGACTAAAAAAGAGAGTACAGAGTCAAACAACAAAATACATACAATGTAATAACAAATATGTATGATACATAAACCTCAGCTAGACCTGAACTGGTAAACAAAATATCAGCTACAAAAATCAATTTTCAGGCAATTAAGGAAATTTGAACATGGAATAGATATTTGATGATGTAATTATCGCTAGTATTCTTAGATGTGATAATGGCATTGTGGTTATCAGGAAAATGTCCTTATTCTTAGAAGTATTTAGCAGTGAAATCACAGCACATGCAGCTTATTTCAAAGGTTTTAGATTTAAAAGTATATAAAAAGAGTAAAACAACTATGGCATAATGTTAATTATTGGACCCATGTGTAGAGTATATAAATGGTCACCATATTCTTTTTTTCTAACTTTTCTGTATGTTTGAAATTTTTCGAAAAATTTGGGGGGGAACTAACCATTCCAGGCAATGTGAAACCACAGCTTGGAAAAAGTTAAAAGACCTGGTTATTCTTTTTTTTAATACATAAATTTATTTATTTTATTTTTGGCTGCGTGGGTCTTCGTTGCTGTGCACAGGCTTTTCTCCAGCTGCGGGGAGCGGGGACTACTCTTCATTGCAGGCTCACGGGGTTTCTCATAGCAGTGGCTTCTCTTGTTGTGGAGCATGGGCTCTAGGCGCACGGGCTTCAGTAGTTGTGGCACGTGGGCTCAGTAGTTGTGGCTCGCAGGCTTTAGAGCGCAGGCTCAGTAGTTGTGACTCACGAGCTTAGTTGCTCCGCAGTACGTGGTATCTTCCCGGACCAGGGCTCGAACCCGTGTTCCCTGCATTAGCAGGCGGATTCTTAACCACTGCGCAATTAGGGAAGCCCAGACCTGATTATTCTTAAATTAAGTTTTTCTTTGTGACATTTTCCTGTTTATTTCTTAAGAGCATAAATAATACTCCTTGAACCTGGATGTTCTAGCGTTCTTTTATAAAGCTAAAGACTATGAAACAGAAATCCTCAAGAAAGAATAATCATTTGTTAAGGCTTCTGCTTTCACATACAGAAACACTGCAATGATGGTCCAAGTGAGCTTCCTAAACAGTATTTTGGAGCAGTAGCTCTAACCGTCAGATCAAAACATTTTTTAGGATACTTGACCTGTTGGATAAACTCACGAAAGCTATTAAATTTCTCCCCAGGAAAATGTACACAGATCCCAAATCTTGTATACAATTTCAGGAGGTCTCATATATGGTTTCCAAAGCCTATACACGAGCTAAAAACCTTTGCCTACTCTTTTCTGAGTGACTCCTGAGAATACTAAAGATGAATAAGGTCGTTTCACGCAGAAAATTTAAATATGCAAGCAATTTTTGTTTAAATAATATTCAACAGTAGCTCTTCTACAGTCACAAAACTTCTGTAGTAAACTTTCTGCTTCTATTCGACAGGTAGAAAGATTTTTTTAAATGTAAAAATACAGATTACACTCCCTGCAAATCCAGTTTTCAAACCATAACAAAATGTCTTTCTACGTACCAACTGCGGTACCAATAAACAGCTCGTCTCCGTATCTAGACCACACCAGCCACGATTCCCACCCTCTCTCTTGTCCTTCCTCTCCGCATTCGAAAAACAGTAGACTGTTCCAATCTTAGAACCACAAATCCCATAAAAGGATTGTGGGTATTGTAGTCCTCTGACCACGCGCACCTCAGGAAAGGTAGGGTGATTTACAGAGGCTGCTGAAAAATCCATTGCTTAGTTCAGAGGAAGTCAATGCTTCCACATACCCTAAGCAAACAAAATAATAATAATAATAACGTTGACTGAGCTGGAGTAGGAAAACATTCTTCGAACCGCAAGTCCCAGTGTGCTTTGCGTCCCCAAGCAGGGAGTGCAGACTTTGCGCCTGCGCAGCCGGTTTCTTGCGTCCGGAAAGCTGTAGTCCCTGCCTGCAGCTCAGAGACCACGCCAAGGGGACAGCCGCCACCGCTACCGCTGCTGCTGCCGCCGCCACCAAGGAGGAAGAGCAAGGGAAGGATGTGGGTTTTTGGTTACGGGTCCCTCATCTGGAAGGTGGACTTCCCCTATCAGGACAAGGTGGTTGGATATATCTCAGGCTACAGCAGGCGCTTCTGGCAGGGCAGCATCGACCACCGCGGGGTTCCTGGCAAGGTGAGGCGCCAACCAGTCCCCCACACTTACTGACCCCGGCGCACTGCTCCCCAACTCCTGGCCCAGCTCTGCGGGACTTACACCCCAACGGCCGAGTAAACTCATGGAATAGTTTATAATGCTGCTACCTCTCTCTGTGCACCTTTCTCGGCCACCTGACCCCGACTCTCTCTCAAACCAAAGGCAGTCTTTCCGAAGCCGCTTGACATGCTGGTGGTAGGTAGTTCTTGAAGAGGAAGAAACGTGGGCGTAAACTCGCACAAGGCTAACGTGCTGGGAGGGGACCCCATCTCTTGGAAACTACTGCCCCCCCCAAAAGGTGGGAAGATAAACCTTCCTGTCACCACGGAGTTGAAATACTAAAATCAACTAGCAAATTCAGCTTTTTAGCAATTAAGTTTATTGGCATTTCTACATTCTGCCAGGCTTTGACTGGTTTGAGTTTAAACGTGCATGTTATTTCTGGGGTTTTTTAGTATCTTTCCAAAGGTTTTATTTTATGACACCTAAGGTCACAGAAGAACTAGTTTCCAAAATTACCTTACTTTGATCACGTTGGTTGTCCGGTACTTCCCAAGTTAAGTGAGTCCTGCTTTGTTACCTAAATAGCAAAGTACCAATACTATATCCAGCATTATTTTAATGTTTTTTTTCTCAGTGGTTCTCCTCTAAATTATAAATGCAAAATGTAAGTTCTTTGATCCATTTTTCAGTCAGCTATGCAGAGACATTTATCTTAATATACGTGAAGAGAGAGAGTAACAGCTCACTGCTTATGCAAATCAGCCTCGTTTTGGCTGCAAAACAACTAATCCATAAGGAAAACTAAATTTTGAGTAACTGATAATTTGGATAAGTTGAACACTTACTATAATTAACCTCCTAACTTTTAGAAGAGTACAAAGTGTTTAATTGCTTACATATTCTCTAAAATACTCAGAGTTATATGAGCTTGATTACCACTTTTTTAAAAAAGAAATTAATATTGGCTCAAAAGCACAATATCTAAAATGCTAGAAATCAGATGTAGCAAGAGATTGAGGTTAACTCCAAAGAAATACCTGTAGTCTTGCATCATGGAAAAGGGAAGAGAGGAAGGCTGTAGTTTGCACCTGCTCATCAATGAGACATAGGATGAAAATCACAAAAAGTTAGAAGCTGTTCTACCTCAACTAGAGTTGGTGAATTAAGAACTTGGCTTTAAGGTAGACAGATGACTTGAAAACAGAGGAGTGATTTACCACAAATGCACATTTACAGGCCAACAGAAACTTCATGGCCAAGGTATCTCCAAGAGTGTTATAAAATAATATTTAAGACTTTAAAGAACTAAGTTAAATAAAATGCCTTTTGAGTTGTCAGATATGAGCACTTAAAACTGCCATTCTGAAGAAGAATGCCTTAACCCAGGCTTCAATTTCAATGACCAAGTATTAATTACTTACGAACACGGTTATATAGCATATTTTACTACTCTAGTCTCATCCAAAATGTTTGTTACACAGCATGAGTTATGTACACTGTCAAAACAAACTGATGGTAAGAAATTGTCATGCCAATACAACAGTTCATGAGTCTTTAAAAAAGAAGAAGGTAGCTATAAAAGCCAATATCTCTCTTTTTACTTAAATATACTAAAATATAGGGCAGGAAATTTGGGGGAAAAAACTGCAATGGCTAATAGTTTGATACCTACTTTTATTTAAAGAATCCATCCTAGCATATTAAAGGAAAGCCTAAGGCACTAAACATTTTCTAAATATAATGTTCTATTAAGAAAACTGGAAAGAACATTATCTTACTTCACATTTTTTATTATAATGGATCACCAGCCTTTTATAAATATTAACTGTCTGACAAGAATATAAAAGGCTACAGAAATATCTAGCAAATTAGAATAACGTAAATGCTATATAGGACTATGTTTTTTACAGCAACATATGCTCCTAGTGAGCATATGATCATTACATATGAAACGTGATATTATTAAACAAATGTTGGACTCATTTCCACATACTGCAATGTGACATTTGTAGGAAAAATACCAAACTTACTTCCTTTACTAAATTATGCTTTCTTTTTAGCTTCATTTAACTTTAGTATCTTCCTAAGTTTAATTAAGCATCTCATTTATTTCTAACAAAACTGGCCAGTTCTCATCAAATTAAGGATTTATTTAAATGTGAAAAAATTTTCATATCAGAAAGAATATATTTCAATTTCAAAAAGAGAAAACATTTTAACACAAGAGATAATCATGAATATTTACTAAATCCCTCACTTTTCTAGATGTAGATCAGAAACATTACTCATTACCCAATGAAAGCACCCATCATGACTCATATTTCACAGCACACTCCAATCCCATTCAGCTTCCAAGACCCCCTCTTCAGTTCCAATATCCCCAAAAAACATTTAAGTGCATTTACAAATTTACATTGTTTCCCAATAATATATTTTATTTTAGGGACAAACAGCTTAAATTTTAGAAAATATTTCTGAGTAAATATATCAGTAGTGCCAATAGTCCATGTCTGTTTCATCCATAAGCAGTCACAGGGACAAATCTATTTTCCCTTAATGACTCCCTATATATGCTCTTTGTTTTCTGTTTCAATTGCCACCACCTACATCCAGGACTTCACTACCTCTCCTCCTTTCAACAATTACTACTGAGTACTCACATGTTAAGTGGGAGACACCTATGCAAACAACAATACCTGATAAGTGCTATAAGGGAAATGAATAAAAGGAGCAATGAGAGTTTAGAAGGAGCTGCTGCAAAGTCGTCTGGGCAGCTAAGCCTTTATGGAGAGAGTGGTGGGAGGATATCCAAGGGATTCTAAAGAAGGAAAGGCATTCATTCCACACTGGGAACTGGTATATCCAAAGATGTGAATGTCTGTAAAAGTTATAAATAATTCATTACAGCTTGAGAGGAAAAGTGGTAAGTAATGAGGTTTGTAGTTAACTCATGCAAAAGAATTTTTATTTTATCCTGTAGAATATTACAACCCTGAAAAATTCAAAGCACAGAAGTGAGTGGCCCAATTTTTGCACCAGAAAGTCAATCTAGGGCCAAGTAGAGAAAAGTCTGGAGGCAGGCAGCGAAATCCCTAAGGAGGCAACTGAAGGATGAAGAGAAACCAGATTCAGAAGATAATCAGAAGATAGAGCTACCAAGAATTGGTGACTAGTCTGGTGAAAGGGGAAGCAAGGAAAGGTGGAGTGCAGAACTTGTCCCCTCCACCACTAACATTTCTTACGCACGGTCTACCTCCTTCGCACTTGAACGTGCATACTATATACTTTACCACACCCATCTTCCCAAAGCACTTCTTTTATCATGCCAGTCACCTACTACTCAAGTGCTACAGTAGCTCTTCATTTCCTATTTCTCCCAAATTTCAGTGGCTTCTTCTTTTCCATTGTCCCCAGTTTCAACTCCAATCTCAAATCTGACTCTATCCTATTTCTCCAGTTATGTTTCTGAATCATCTTCCATACATGGAGGACCCTCTACTAAAGTCAGACACTTGGCCTGGTGTAATCCTGCTTCTAGACCCTCACTCATAAATCATGAGTCACAGTGCCCTTTTGCCAGAATTTGGTCTTTCTTTCTGACCACCCAAGACTCAGAATTCTTACTGCACTTAATAAATAGTATACATCATAGCCCTTAAGTATTCTCTACCTATTTCACATGTTAAGTTCATATTCCAGAATTACAATATAAGCTCTTGAAAGCAGGAATCAAGGTTTTATCTTCTCTACAGCACAGAATAGGTATTCAATAAATAGCTTCATATTCACTTTGATATTGAAGGTAACACGGCAATAGCTACATGACCCACACCAATATATGTATCCTTACTTTAGCATTATCTTAAATAGAAAACAAGTCAAATATAAATGTCCAACAATACAAGAATGTTTAAATTATAGTTCATTGACAGTAGAATATTATGCAACTATTGAAATGGATGAGGAGACAAACAGGAAAATATAATTAAATAAAAAACATAATCCAAAATTCCATGCATTCCGTGATTACGAATTATCTATACAAATGGACAAAGACTAGAAGGAAATAGCAACAAGGATGACACAAGTATCTGAATGATGTAAGCTAACTATGTGCCACACAATAGGCATACAAGTAGGTAAAATTGTGGCTTACAACTCAACTTTCTCACTAATGATAACATGTCAGTAGACACAGACTTTGGCACCAGGTGGGAATTGTATTTGAAAAAAAAAAAAATGCAAATTCTTAGACTGTTCTATACCTACAGAATCAGGAACTACCTCCAGGTAATTCTGATCTACACTTAAGTTTGAGAACCACTGCCCTATAGGAAAGCACCCTGGATTCCTCAGTGAAACTATAGCAATCTTTTTTTCCTAAAGAGAAAAAAGTGATCAGAACATTTATTTATAATTGCTTCTTCCTTTTGCTTTTCATTTTAGATGAGCCTTAGTCACATGTGTGTGTTTTTTAATATATCCATTCTAAGTGAACATAATATACCTATTATATACAAATTAAAGAGAATCTTTTAGAAAGGCCAAGATAATTTGGATAAGGTAGACTCTCTTAATTCATTTTAAAATTTATCATAAAAAATAAGTACTTTTGAAAAAGTGCTTACTATGAGCAAACAAAGTTAAAATATTCCACATCAACAGTAAGTTGCTAATGCTCAGTTATTGAACTTTAATTCGGGAAAAAAAATTTTTTTTTTTTTTTACTTTTTTTAAAACAGCCTGGAAGAGTTGTGACTCTTGTTGAAGATCCTGCGGTATGGTATAATTATTCTTTTTTGTATAGTCTTTAATCATAAAATGTTAAGATGTTTCTCAGTTTTAATAATCAATGAAATTTTATTAGCAGTCATCACAGACAATTTGAACTACACTGAGTCTAGAATTCCTCTCCGTATTTGTTGTATTTCTTTTCATCTGTTGGGAAAAGTTGGAATACAGAATTCAGGGTAGACAACAAAAAACCAATGGCATATAGTCTCATTTTTCCTTTCTCGATGAGTTTATTGACTGAGAATTTTGTGGTCTCCTTTGAAATTAATGGAGCCCGCCCTCAGACAGACTACCACTAAGAATCAAACGAAACCCTAAAGCTTTCCTCACATTTGCTAGTATTCTAATATTTCAGCAAAAATCCCAGTCATGAACTATCACTTTCTTTACTGCCTAATTTTATCAAGAGCACAAGAGGTTTTTAAAAAAGTTTAGAGCACTAGAAAACTTTTATTTACCTGGTAGTTGTCTGTTTCTTAAATATTTTCAATCATTTTACTGAGATCCAAATTTTATATTATGAAGTTAAATATTTAACTTTAGAAAGGACTTTGATATATAAAATCAAGCAGCTAGCAACAGCAGATGAATGGTGAAATTATGAAACACTTTCATAACTTACATTATGGAAAAGCATCTATAAAAATGGCTTCAAACTGGTAAGTAAAACTCCCAATTAGAGTTAATAAAACCACTTTGTTTCTGTAGAATGTTAATTTATTCAAAATGCTTAGCAACCTAAAGTTTAATAATCAAGTTAATAATTAAAGGTTGTCAAGAAACTAGAAAATCTGTGTTACAAACTATAAATCTTGCTTATATCACAGATATTTTATTAATACTACAAAGAATCTTTGCAGCTGAAGTACACTGCTTTTACTGACACTGTTCATGGGCTCTCTTGACAAAGAGGTTGCCATTTAGTATTCTGGATGGAGTAATTTACAAAGGATATTTGAAAGTTTAGGCAGTGAAGAAATGAACAAATAAATGAACCTATCGCCTTTATAGTTGACTACTTTATTACAGAGCTTTTAAAATACAGAACACTTTCTGCAAATAAGGGAACACCTAATATAAAAGTGATGCTCAACTCCAGCTGAAGGGGGTTGGGGGTCAAACCCCTCCCAGCCAGCACACCAACACATATCCAGACAGCCCTGAAGTAGGCTTCAGGGTGGCTACAACACTCCCTGAAGCAGTTTGGAAACTACTGCCCCTATACCATCAGTGAAATGTTAATGGATTTAAAGCTTTAGAACTATATTTAATGACTAAATGAAGACCTGGTATTTTAATTTCAGTCCCATTAGTTAAAAGACATAATTTGAAAAACTTAAACAAAGATAAATATCCTGGTATACAAGGAAATCATTTATTCAGATTAAAGAATGTAAAATGCAGATTTCCTTTACTGTTTAGTATATACCTGTTCAGTGCACATTAAGTGAAGCAAAACTGCACTGATTTCTAAGAATATACAAGATATTTTCTTACATCATAATATATCTTCACCTATTTTAGCCTTGTAAAAACTAAATAATATATTCTTTTCATTTTTCAACAGGGTTGTGTATGGGGTGTTGCTTACAGACTGCCAGTAGGAAAGGAAGAAGAAGTAAAAGCATACCTTGACTTCAGAGAGAAAGGAGGCTACAGGACCACAACAGTCATTTTTTATCCAAAAGATTCCACAACAGAACCATTCACTGTGTTGCTATATATTGGAACATGTGATAATCCTAATTATCTTGGTCCTGCACCTCTGGAAGACATTGCTGAACAAATTTTTAATGCAGCTGGTCCAAGTGGAAAAAATACAGAATATCTTTTTGAACTTGCAAATTCTGTTAGAAGCCTTGTGCCAGAAGATGCAGATGAGCATCTTTTCTCTTTGGAAAAATTAGTAAAGGAACGTTTAGAAGGAAAACAGAACTTAAATTGCTTAAAAAGACCTAACTGACTTTTCCAAACAAGCAGAGCTTTTAGTCTTCAGAGAACAGCACAATGGCATCATGATTTGTAAATGTGTTTACTTGAAAATCTTAGTTGTGTTTAATGTTGTAGTCAAGATATCATCTAAATTTATAGTTTAATTGCAAGTGGCCTGAAACACATACATATTCAAGATATTGGGGTATAGTTAAAGAAAAAATTTGTTTCAATAATATAATAATTTTCCAGCTATGTGATATTAAATACTTGCTCATGAGAAGTGAGTTCTTTAGAAAGACACAATGAAGGACTCAGTTCAGAACTTGTTTTTATCTGAATAAATATAATTCTGTTATTTCATATCACAGTACTATTTTGAAGTTGTAGAGAATTAAACCAAAAGACCAGTAAATATAATAAGGTTATACCTTCAATATATTCCCATACATCAACTCTGTAATCATGGTTTAAAATAAATAAGCTTAAAATAACATGTAATTTAAAACGTTTGGTAATATAGACAAGATTTGGGCCTTGAATGTGAATCTCCTTATTTAGGTATTAAATGAAATCCTTTCCAATTTAAGCCAAAAAATAGCATTTTAATATAAAAATTTCCTTGGAATTATAATGTACTATACCTCTCCATTTTTGAATAAATGTATTTTACTACATGGAAAAAACCCTTTCAGCTAGAAAAGCACAAATTATACAAATCATGTCTACTAACAATGTAGTCTAGTCTGTCACTCACTTTGTATTAATCTTATACTGAAACTTAAAAAAAACAAAGATGGGCTATCCGATATTACAAATTAACAGAAACATATAATGAAAGTTTGCTGTTTGAAATGGTGTTTCGAATTGTAATTTTTTAAAGTAAGAAGTGGCATTACCTGATAATTTGCTACACAGCTTTTTTTTTCCTTCTTACATCTTGTCACCTAAAGGTATCCACTAAATAGTGCTGATGATGCTACTCAAGTAGGAAACATGTATGTGCATTATTAACTCATGTAAAAGTAACTTTGATTCAAACTAATCAGATTATTTCTTATTATAGGTGATATCCTTCTCAACAGGACATATAGTCTCTCTGATATATAGTCAGCATGAAAAGAATTTCAGTATCACATTAAGTCTAATGTGAAACTAATAATTAGTACAGAAGTTTTTCATGTAAAATAAAATAAAGCCGTCCTACATAGTAGGAACAGTAGTCCTTTTCAGGTGTTTTAAAATCTGTTAACACATTACTTGATAATTTACTCAGCTACATAACTATTTTAAATATTTTCCAAAATTTTCAATATTAGTTTTCTAGAAGGCATTTCACTTGTCCTGTACAACAGGAAGAATACTAACATTCATTAATGAATACCTCATAAGGATGTACTAGGCACTATACATACAGAATCATCCTCTGAGCATGTTTCCATAGTAACTTGCACACAATTACACATCTAGTAAGCAGCAGAAGTCCATGTCTCTGCTAAAGCACAAGATCTTTCTACAATATATTTAAAAATCCACTTGAATTTAACTGTCTTTACTAACCTACATCTCTTTTTCAAGAGGTAAACAAGATTTAACTTTTTGTGTAATGACATAGTACGTGACTTGTTTACATAGAGATGTTAATTTTGATAGATGCATACAGATTTCCACGAATATAATGAGCCTATACAAGATTCACATGCCATAGCTCAGAATCACATAGGTGTATTCAGAGATCCAGCCTTAAGTGACTCTTCTACCATATAATATATAGTTATGTTATGAAATATCAAGGGAGAGGGATTACTCTGGGTTCCTCATTTATGTGTCTTTCTAGACTCTCAGTTAGAAGTTAACTAGAAAATACACATATGGTATACCATCAACATTTATAGGGAAGCCATGATCCAAAGAGCCCAGGGACAGGGACCTTCATTTTCACTGGGATGGAGAGAAACTTGACTAAAATGGAGAAGATAAACTATACTGAATTAGAGAGAAGCTAGGGTTTGGAGCCCACAAGCTAGTAAGAATCATAAAGGTACTAAGCTATCTAGAGCATAACTTATTTTTGTAAGCAAAACTGCAAGTCTCTTTATAGCCCTTGGACCTCACTTTCAAAACAGTCTCTCTCTTTCTGCCCTCATCATACACACATAACTCAGACTCTCATTCCTCAGAGAATAAATCTTATTAGTTAGGTGTTCAGTTTTAGGAATTCAAGAAAAGTATGAGTGTAAACCCTACATAGAGAAAAGAAACTTTTAATGTAAATCTCTAATGCAGTAGATTTTTTAAAGTAGGTCTTTCTACTCCTACTCCAGGCCACTATTATATTTCCTTTCCCCACTCCCACACAAATAACACATTCACTCTTCAGTCTACCAAGAACTGTAAGCACAGTCTAGATACCACCTGCATACATAAAAAGTTATCACTTAGGGAAACAAAGGTTGCTGTGATGTCAACTCTGAATATTTGAAAGCATGAAGGTGATCTATTCCTTCAAGACTGATTCTAAATCATTTTATAGTCAACATTTTATTCTATTATATTAGATTTCTCTTTTCCATAAAAACATATCTTTTTTAAGTTATAACTTTGGAACAGTTGTGAATATCAATGTAAGCATCATCTTCCTATAATTTACATCCCTGATTCTAAGTCAGTTATATGATAAATGTGCTTAAAATTCCCTCTCATCATATCACGTCAAAATCTACATAACAAATAGGGTATTCCAATTATGCCTATCTTTTTCAACAAAAATACTGTGACTATATTTTCTATGAATTTATTCAGCTGTTAACGATCTATTTTTATGAATTTCTAAAACTTTAAAATAAACTCACCCTAAGCACACATTAAAAATTCAACGATTAGCAAATGATTTTTTAATCCTGTGGCTACTCTTCAAAGAATTTGAACTCCTGAAAAAGTACTAAAATTATTCTTCTAAATGTCAAATTTATATGATGAAAATTAGCTTTACTGAATTTCAGGGTTGTTTAATTCTTCTTAAGGTTCATTTTACCTTTCTAAAAAATTATATAGTTCAGTACCAATTTCTGGGTAGTTTTATTTAACTGTACTGAACCTCCCTGTCTTTATAAATGGTTAGCCAATGCACATACATCTGGAAAAACCACCACTTAACCCTACAATTTCTTTCACTCTTCTAGCTTTCCTTTCCTTTGCAGGAATTTTTAAACTACAGTGTTCTATTTCCTTATCAAATCATTTCAGTGTCCCTCCAATCTAACTTTACTCTGCTGTACTCCACCCAATCAGTGTAGTCTCAGGTCTCCAATGACCCCTTTCTGATTCAACCCAAAGATCTCGGTCCTTCATCCTTCTTTACAACTCTGACGCATCAGACACTAGTGACCATATCACTAAGGCCAAAAAAGCAGAACATTTCATTGCATTTCTATTTACATCTTTGACTACTGTTTATCAGATGCACAAACTCATCGAATCCTAGGCTTCAATTACCATCTTTATTTAGAAAACTACCAATCTCTAGCCTACTTCCTCAAACTCTTTACAAATCTATATGTCTTATATGCAGGGTACCTCCAGTTGAGCTATATAAACACCTGAAACTTAAGTGTATTAAAAACATAATTCATCTCCTTTCCCAAAGAAAAATTTTGTCCCACATTACTTCCCTGTACATGATACACATTAAATGTTGAACAATGGACAGAACAGAAAATACAACAAACAAGTTTAAAATATCACCAATTCACAGGCTTTTGCAGAAAATATTTTCACAATTTTTACAAAATGTAGTTGTGTTCCTTGTTTATAATAAATTTTAGCATTTTATTAAAAATTTTATATAATTTTATATAACTCAAAGCAAAGTGAGCAGGGAAGCCCTGAAGCCTATCTGTGATATGACTTAAAAGGTTACGTGTTGGTAAGACCTATCCTTCAAGTATGAGCTGCAAGGTTTCTCAACTAAAATAAGAATCTTATAATACAGCAAGAGCAAGAGTTTCTTACACTTTCTCTTTGCCTCCAATCTTATTTCTTCTTTCCAGCACATTCTCTTCTCTGTACTCAGAATTATCTTTCTAAAATATGAAACTAATCTAGTCAGTAATCAAAATGCCTCCCAGGGCATACAAAATGAAGTTCAAATTCTTTAATCTGGTATTCAGCTACATACAATCTGGTGTCAGCATATTTGTCACATTTCACTTCCCACTAATGCACACCCCCCATGTTCCAGTCACACCATCCTCCTCAACCATTAAGACCTAGCAAAAAAGAGGGACTAATGATAGGTGGCAAGCAATCACTATGCAGCAAGACTACTAAGATAAAAAAGATAGCTCCCAGCTATCAAGAACCACATTTGGTGGAGAGACACACAAGCCAGCAAATCAATGTTACTTACCAGAAAGGCTGGGACATAAAATACAACCAGAATAGAGACAAGCAAATTGTTAATTCAAACTAATAAGATCAGAGAAAGCTTCACAGAAAAAAATAAATTGTTGCTCATGTATCAAAGAATAGTCGTTAACACTTAAGGAGCACTTACTATAAATGCCAAAATCTATTCCAAGTACTTTACACATATTATTCCCCAATGAGAGACAAAAAGAGTTTAACTTAAACAAACATTAATAATAACTATCATTGAATACTTACAACATGCCAGGCACTGTGCTAAGCACTAAAAAGGAACAAAATGGAATTAAGGCCTTTAATCTTTGGGGAAAAAAAAAACAGTGAGAGATGGCAGGCTTTTCATTTTGTACCTCCACTGGTAAGTTTTAACCCCAATGAGATTCTTTCGTGAAACAGGATAAAGTTAAAAGAATTTTTTTAAAAGATTCATTTAATTACCCATATTCTAAAGTCATAATTTTAAAAAATTTAAACAGATGTATGTTTTACCCAATATTCTCAACAACATTGATTGATTTATTCAACATATACCTATCAATTACCTACTTTGTGTAAGACAAACTAAGCATATGCATTTTCTTCCACTTCCTAGCAAAATCCCACTGAAGTGCATTTATGCATTCTGGCAGGAGAGCAGATGGGATTATATTGAGGATTAAGCCAGTGCAGAGAAAACCACAGTCTAGAACAAACATGCAGGTGCACCTATATGCATGTGTACACACAATAAAGCTGCAGCCATGCAGAAGCCATTCCTGCCAGCAGTCTGAAGAAATACCAAACCGAGATACAGCAGAAGGGGGTTGTAGGACAAAAATCAGGATTCTTATAATATGTATATTAGATAGCCAAGCCAAACCTTTTATCTCACTCCTTTATACACAGAACGTCTAGCAGCAACAATGCTGGTTTCCAGCTAAAACCACAACTTTTTTTTTTTTTTAATTTAACAATCCACCCTGAAAGCATTAGAACATCTTCATGCTCCACAACAAAGCCTTCCTTACTTGGGCACAGGGTGGAGGGAGAAGAGGAAGAGGCAGCTTTTTCCTGCATTTCACCCATGGACTCTAAAGTGAGGCACAACAGTTGATACCCTGCTCACTTACAAAGAGTTCAAGAATCCTTTGTTTTTTTTTAATTTTTGAGGAAAAGCAAAAGCACAAAAGGGTGAAAATAATCAACTCACCTTAAGTAAGCAGTGCTTTTAAACTTATAAATGTTTAAAGTTTGTAAGTGCTATCCTCAAAGAAATTCATGAAGACATTGCATCTATTAAAAATGAGCAACTGGAAACCACGGAAACAGGAAAAAAAAGAAACACTGACAAAAGACATTCAAAAAGGAGAACTGATAGTCAAAGGAAGTAGATCTCTTGAACTGATCTTCCATATTACCTAATTTTTTTTTCTTTTTGTCTTTTTTTTCTCTGTTTGGAAGAATCTATCTAAATGGTATTCTGAATAGAACAGAGAAAATGAAGGAGAACAAAATTGAAGAAGTGAACAAATAGGACTCATGGAGTGCAATGAAGGAAAAATGAAAAAAGATCCACATCTAGAAAGAAATACTCTCATAAAATATGATAAAACTAATGATAAAGAAAAAGAGTCTAATAAAACATTCCAGAGGAAAAAGTATATTACTTGCAAAAAAGAAGCAGAATTAGACTGGCTTTAGTATTCTCGTCAGATATACTAGATGGTAAAAGGCAAAGGAATGATGTCTTCAAAGTTTCAAGCAAAACAAAATGATTGAACTATGCATTCTATTCCCAAACTATTAACTGAGAAGGCAAGATAAATACATTTGCATATAGGTCTGTGAAAATTAAATTACCTGCTTTATATCTTTTCCCCAAAAAATTACTTGTAAGTAGCTATACCCCAACAAGCTGAGAGGGAAATGTGAGATAAGGAGGACACAGAATAACATAAAACAGTAGATTTAACCCAGGAGAGTTACCCCAAAAAAAAATAGATGGATAGACCCAATATAGATAGATAGATATGCAACAGACTTGGAAAGCAACTAGTGTAAATCAGAACAAAGTGTTTGAGAGCTCAAAATATATCTTCAAGAACAAAATGGACTCATTTTAGCAAATATAGTACTAATTTTAGGGAGCTAAAAGGACACTTTAAGTGGCAGAGGATTAATACAATTACATTTCTTTCTCTGCAGTTCCAATCACACCTCTTGATTTTATACTGAATTGTACTTGCATAATTACAATATTGTAAAGTTTATAGGTTTTCAATGCTTGAGAATCAACCTATAAACAAAGCACAGAAAGACTGAATAAAGTCACAGAACGTAGATGTTATAAACATACAGTAGTAGCCAACTGCAGAAGCAGTGAAAATGATAATAAAAGCTAACACATATTACATATTTAATATGTAATTAAGGCACTATGCTGAAAAAGCCTTACATGCAATAACTCATTGATTACAAAATGGCAACACTGAGAAGTGGCCAAAAGAATGGATTCAGGATCAAGACTGTTCGGGTTTGATATCCAGTTCCACTGCTTACCAGTGTTATGACCTTGGGCAAGTTGCCATATTTTATTAATATATTTATTTCATTTTAAGACTTCTGAAATTGAGATGAGTCTTACACTAGATGGCATGTCATAAATTTAATTGGCAGTGGTTATTTTCTTTGTTAGTAGTACAAAAAAAAAATAGTGAGCCCTAAAATCAATGGCAGAGGGGAACTGCTATAGTTCAAAACAGACTTTAAATTGGGATTGACATATATATACTATATATAAAATAGAAAACTAATAAGGACCTACTGTACAGCACAGGGAACTCTACTCAATACTCCGTAATGGCCTACATGGGAAAAGAATCTGAAAAAGAGTGGATATATGCATAAATGATTCACTTTGCTGTACACCTGAAACTAACACAACATTGTAAATCAACTATACACCAATAAACTTTTTTTTTAAAATAAAAATAAAAATAAAACAGCCTTTATGACAACAATTAAATGCAAGGCATGACCCCTGATTGGATCCTGAATGGGGGAAAAAAAGGCCAATAAATGGTGAAAGTTGGGACTTCCCTGGTGGTGCGGTGGCTGGGAGTCTGCCTGCCAATGCGGGGTACGTGGGTTCGAGCCCTGGTCCCAGAGGATCCCACATGCCGCGGATCAACTGGGCTCGTGTGCCACAGGTATTGAGCCTGCGCTCTACAGCCCGCGAGCCACGGCTGCTGAGCCCGCATGCCACAGCTGCTGAGGCCCGCGCGCCTGGAGCCCGTACTCCACGGCAGTAGAGGCCACCGCAGTGAGAAGCCCGCGCACTGCTGCGAAGAGTGGCCCCCGCTTGCCGCAACTGGGGGAAGCCCACGCGCAGCAACGAGGACCCAACGCAGCCAAAAATAAATAAATAAATAAAATAAATTTATTTTTAAAAAAAATGGTGAAAGTTGAAATCATTGTTATTTTTCTAAGATGTGATAGTAGTATACATCTTTGGTTATAGAGGAATCTTTTTATTCCTAGTCATTGATTTTTTTCAAGGTTCAGGCCAGTTGTCTTGTAGAATGAGCCACATTTTTTATTTGTTTGATAATTTTCTTATACCCAGGCCTGACAAGAATACTACACATGTATTGTTATATATAGGTGTTGTACACATGAAGTTTTAAAAACTCATAGAAAATTCTTAACAGAAAATCCTTAGGAAAAACCATAAACAAAAATATAAAGTATGGGATTAAAAAAAGAAACATTCTAGCTTGATTTGAAATCAAATTTCCAATCTCCTTTCTTTTTCCTTGTACCTAAGAAATGAGTACGTACAATATTGACATTTGCACCTGGATATTTGCTGGCATTCTGTCACCTGTGTATGTGATGTATTTTAACCAAAAATCTCTGAAGGCCAAACTTTTCTCTTCATTTATTTTTCCCAAAATGTGTATCCCAGTCCTCTTAAGTCTTCTTGTTACCACAGAGTAAATTATATTTAAAGGAGTGATTGGAGGGGAAAAAAGATCAATATTGGAAATTAACAGAAAAGGGCAATTACTATCTTAGGCAGCCTCTGGAGTAATTAGTGTTAAACAACCTCAGATTGCATACCAGCTGTTAATTTGAACAAATGTCTTTATTTTTATCGGTTTTGTCCTTTATATCTCTAAATGAGAAAGTATTATAGAGATGTGGGATAACTTTTAACTCAAAGCCCAAGTGGTTGGTTGTCATTTCTGTCTCAGAAAAATTTCAACTGGAAAAAAAAATTTAGTTTTATTCAGCCATATTTTATAACATGGCACAGATATACAATTTTATACCTGTGTGTGAATTATATTAGAACATATTAACCTCTCTTGTGTTTCAGTTTCCTAATCAGTAAAATGAGGAAACAATAAAATCTAACTTCTGAGGTTATTACAAGGAATAAATCAATCATATAAATTTATATCTATAAAGCATTTAAAATAGTGCCTGGACACATCTATTAAATGAATAAAATACATAATAAATCTCAATCTTCATAATAGTTCTTACATCTCACATTTGTTATTTTCTCCATTTTAAAGGTAAGAAAACTGAGCTCTAAAGAGGTTAAGTAACGTGCCCAAGGTCACACATGTAGTAGGTAGGATCAGAATCTCACTAGCCTAACTCTTGAGCCTCTGCTCCTAACCACCTCACTATTCAGTTGTACAGAGTTTGTATATACTTATTCAGCCACTGCCTTATTATTAGAAAATCAGATATCCAGGGTTTTTTTTTGCCATTACAGCTAATGCCACAATGAATTATCTTTATACATACATCCTTATGTGTCAGGGCTTTTGTATTTAAAGGAGAAAGTCCAAAAAGTAAAATCACTAGGCCAAAAGGTTTGCATATTTTTAACTTTAATAATTTTTAACTTTAAAAATTACTAATTTTAAAAAGTTTATTATAGCAGGTCTATCTTTCCTTTTACAGTATCTGGATTTCCTTTCTTACTAAAAAATACCATCCCTACTGCAATTATATGAATATTCTCCTAATTGCTTCATATGGAAATATCTTTAACTCATTTACAATTTACTTTTTTTTTTTGGCAGCGCTGCCTGGCTTATGTTCCCCGACCAGGGATCGAACACGGGCCCTCAGCAGTGAAAGCGTGGAGTCCTAACCACTGGACCGCCAGGGAATTCTCACAATTTACTTTTTATGTAATTTATGATAAGGTGATCTAGTTGGTTTTCCTATAGATGAATAGCAAATTGCACTATCAGCATTTATTGATTAAAACATCCTTTTCCCACAAAAGTGAAATGACACCCTTGTCACATATTAAATTCCTTATGTCATTCCCAAGCCCTCTTTCTATACTCAAACCAAATTATTTTTGCTCTCTATGTCTTGGGTTCATGCTCTTTCATCCACTTAGTATAGGCCTCTCCCAGCTCTGTAAATCCAATTCCTACCATCCATTAAGGTCCTATACAAATGCCGAGACTATTTTATTGGTTTCCATGCTTCCTTCTTCTCATCCCTTGCTAGAGGTAATCACCCCCTCCTTTGAATGTCTGCAATACTTTATCTGCACAGTACTTCTCTAACAACACTTCTCACTTTTAATATAATTAGTTATTTACAAGTCCTATCTCCCTTCCTAGGTGGTAATATTTTGGTGGACTTGATCTATATCTAAGTCATTTTTTTTTATATCTAAGTCATTTTTATAGCACCCTTAGTACTTTGGACGGTGCTTCCAAACCACATTTATTAGATGAATAACTGCACAACTTTCTTGATCTCTCCCCAGATCTGTAGTTCTGCAGCTAATTGAAAACTGCCACATTAAGACTAACTCCCTTGTGTGCAGAAAAGGGTAGTTTTGCCAAATAAAGGGGAATTTTTCTGGAATCCATGAAGCAGAAATTTAAAATAAAATTTAAGATTGTATATTCTGTACCATATTTACATGAGAAAAAAATCAAGAGACTATTAAATGAAGTAACTGACTACTTTTTCAAAATAATTTCTAGGCAATGATGGGGTTAATACAGATTCAGGACAATCTTCTACATATTTACATTCAAAATTCTCTATGATGATAACTGCATAATGATGACATCAGTGCGATGTAAGATTAAGTGCCTTATGGAATCATCAAAGATACAACGCCAACAGGCATTATAGGCAAAGTAGGTGTTCACTACACTGCAAAATTTTTAGAGTGCTAGAAAGGTCCCCTGCTTGCCTCTAAATATCTTCCCACTCAGTGAGCTAATGCCTAAAACTTTACCATTAATATTCAAGCCTCTCATTTAAAAGTCTAAACCAGTGATTCTCAACCATGGGCCATTTTGCCTGCCAAGGGACATTTGGCAACGTGTGCAGACATTTTTCGTTGTCACAACTTGGCTGGGGGGAGGGGGGAGGGCGGGGTTGCTACTAGCATCTAGTGGACACAAGCCAGGTATGCTACTAAACATTATACGACGCACAAGATAGCCCCTCACAACAAAGGATTTTCCTGGCCCAACATGTCAACATTGCCAAGGTTTTGAGAAACTGGTGTATACTCTGCTGAAATGCAAAAACATAATGTTTTTAATTTAACAAACACATAAAAAAGCCTCCACTTCAATCCAATCAAGCCTTTCTTCCCCTCTGCTCCTCCTCCATGCTGTCAAATCCAGTGGTTACCTGCTTATCCTCATCTTCCACAACTCCTCAGCAGCATTTACTTGACTCAGCTAGCTGGTCATTCCCATAGTACACGTCTTTCTCTTGACTTCCTTGATATCTCAGTTTTCTGATTTTCTTTCTGCTTTACTGGGCACACCTCCCCAGTCCATTTTGTTAATTCTTCAATGCTGTTCAGTATCTAATGTTGCAATGACTCATCTTCCCTTTGTTATCCTCATTTTTTCCCTAAATGATGTCAGCCAGAACCATGGCTTTCAGTATATCTATATGCTAATAACGCCAAAATTTATAACTCCAGCTCTGACCTCCTCACCTGAGCTTCAGGTTTATTTAACCAATGTGTTAGCTCCAGTTGGATGTCTAACTGATATCTACAACTTAACATGTCCAGTAAATCAACTATACTCCAATAAAAATTTTAAAAAATAATAAAACTTAACATGTCCAAAACAGAACCCTTGATTCAGAAATTACTATTACTATAATCAAACCACATATGTAAGATGTTAACAACTGGGGAAATCTAGGTTTGATTCTTTCAACTATTATATAAGTTTGAAATCACTTCAAAATAAAAAGTAAAACAAACAAAAACACATGGTTCCCATCAGTCCACATTCTTTTCTTCCCTCTTTCAGTAAACTGCACCATCAGTTCCTCATAAAACATATCTAGACATCATCATTAATTCATCTCTGTAAGAACATGTCACATCTAATCCACCAGCAAATTCAAGATGCTGTAGCTGAAAAATATATCCAAATTAGGCCACTTCTCCCCATCTCTGCTGCTACCAGCTTCCTAACTGGTCTCCCTGTTGCCATACTTGTCCCCTACATTAGTTTCCTAGGGTTGCCATACAACTAAGCCCACATGCTGAGGACTTAGTTGCTCCACAGCATGTGGCATCTTCCGAGACCCAGGCTCGAACCCATGTCCCCTGCATTGGCAGGCAGATTCTTAACCACTGTGCCACCAGGAAAGTCCCAGGTCTGGGGGTTAGAAGTCTGAAATCAAGGTGTCAGCAGAGCCACGATCTCTATGAAACCTCTATGGGAGGATTTGTCCTTACCTCTTGCTAACTTCTGGTGGTTGCTGGCAAACTTTAGCGTTCCTTGGTTTGTAGACACATCACTCCAATCTCTGCCTCCATCCTCACGTAGCATTCTCTCTGCCTGTGTCCAAGTTTCCCTCTTCTTATAAAGACACTAGTCATTGTATTAGGGCCCACCTGAGTTCAATGACCTTATCTTAACTTTCCATCTGCAAAGACCCTATTTCCAAATAAGTTCACACTCACAGGTTCCAGGGGTTAGGACTTCAGCATATCCTTTTGGGGAACACAATTCAGCCAATAACATTCTTTATAATCAATTTTCCACACGGCAACCATAATGATCTTCACGAATGTACATCAGGCCACATTACTCTCCTACTTAGAGATCTGTGTCCAGCTGGCCATCTCCTACCACTTTGCTCTTATACGCCAGCAACATTAGCCTTCTTTCTGTCCCTCCAACACACCAAGCTTTTCCTGCTGGAAATTGCTGTGTGGCTTCCTCTTCACCATTTCAAGTCACAACTCAAATGTCACTTCCTCACACAAGTCTGACCATCTACCTGAGCAGCATATCCCAGAAGCATTCTCTTTCACACAACCCTAGTTTCTAAGCAGCAGTGACCACTACCAGAAATTATCTTACTTGTTTTTTATCTGTTACTTGAACATAAGCTCTACTGAGGCAGCTTCCATCACTATAGACCCAGAGACTAAACCAGGGCAGACAAATATTTTTCATTTTTATTTAGTCAAATACATCTCTTTTCCTTCATGACTTCAGGATTTCCTATCTTACACACCAAGATCATTGAATTATTCTCCTAAGTTTTCTTCTATTGTTTTCTTTTTGTTGTTCATTTAAATATCTAATCCATTTGGAATTAATCTTGAACTGAATGAACTGAATTAATCTGAACTGACTGCCTCTGTTCCTCTACGAGAGCACTAATCTCCTGCTGTTGATTCCATCCCACACTATCTGCTGACTACACCAAAAAGCCCTAACGGACCATCTAGAAGGATTGTGCTGGAAATGCACTTCCCCACCTGCCTGATGAACTCCTATAAATCCTTAAAACCCCAATTCTAATGTCACCTCTCCTGGGAAGCCTTTCCTGTCCAATCTCTGCCCTTCTTTATATCTTCACTCTAACACCTCTTTACTGTATAATCTATAGTACTTGCCTCATAACATATATAAAGTACTTACACTAGTGCACAGAAGATATGCTATATAAATGTTAACTACTTTATTATATCACAATAGGTTACCATTATTTGTCTGTGTAATCTCCCTTGTTAGACCATGAGAGAAAAAGGACAGAGACCCATTTATTTGCCACTTACCAATCCCAGTGTTCGCACACATATTAAGCATTAATAAATAAATTAATTAATGAACAACACCTCAATTCTGGAAAAAAGTAATTATCTTTGATGCTGCGGATTCCTTTTGTTTTAAAAAAGGAAATTTTTAAAACAAAAAATAGAAAAACAGACTGTTCTTCCTGCTTTTTGATTTGGCTCAAATTGCGCAGGGGGTGGGAGGGACGACGACACACGAGGGACGACACAGTCTTTAGCAGATCTAGCACGAAGGTCTAGCTTTTCCCAACTCCAGAAAGACAATGACAGGTGCTCTAGAACTAACACTGTATAACCCATTATATTAGAGATGGAAACAACGGCTTTTTTTTTTTTTTCAAGATGGGGAGGGGATTCCAAAACTCTTTGTGCTTTTTTGAATAAAGTCAGAGATCTCTGAACCTCATGTGAGTTCATAAACTCACATTCACCTGGCCCTGAACCTCACATAAAGCAACTTATCGGCTTCCTTAAAAAAACAGCAACCCAACACTTCAACTCTGGGATGAAAGAGACCCCCGTAAAGCAAAAATGTAGGGGCTGAGCTATGTAGCTGCCCTTCCCACAAGGGAGATTCTCCGTCTAGGCCACCCTCGGAGAATCGCAGTATTCTTATACGGGGGGACGACAGGTTTCCTCGGCTCGGGTATCCCCGAAACCACGGCTGAGGAGACTGAGCCAACCCCCGCCCTGCGTTAGTCAGGAGCTTGAGGTAGTGAGGTGACCGCGGCCCACAGCAAAAGAGGCGGAGAGAAACTTCCAGCGGGAAAGATGAAGTGTACAGATGCTACGTGCGGAGAAAAGGAAAAGCAACGAGATGGTAGAGCAGTCAGGAACACCGCCACTTCTCACTTCTCCTCGCCACCTCGAATTTTCTCATCTGAAGACCAGCACCCGCCCCGCTCACACTCTCCTGTAGCTGCTCCATGAGGGCCAAGCCGCTGCCCAGCCGGTGGAGAGCCGCGCGGGTGGCGGAAGGGAACAGCCGCGGCCTCCCAGACTCACCGGCTCTCCGTGCCGCCACTTCGCCGCCGCCGAAAAGGCTGGTCCGAGGCCCGGTCTTTGCGCGTCCGCTCCCGGGAAGCCGCTGCATTCGCTCCCAGCCGCTAGACTGCTGTTGCGTGCGACCAGATAAGCCCGGCCGGCGTCCCGGCTTCCGTAGACGGACGGCTCGGCGGCCCCGGATGTTGATATACCGCCTGCCCCGGAAACGGTGGCGGGAAGTCAAAGGGGGCGGGGGTGGGGGCGGTGTTGCTGTGCTCTCCGGAAGGAGACGTGGCGGCGGTTGGGCCCTGGGCTGCCTGGGCGCTTGGTAGTCCCGCCGCCTCCTCCTCCTCCTCCTCCTCCTCCTCCCTCTCCTCTCCACTGTGGGCCGAGGGGGTTGTGGCGGCTGCTGGAGAACTCGGCGGCGGAGGATGGAGGAAGGAGGCGGCGGCGCGCGGAGTCTGGTCCCAGGCGGGCCGCTGTTACTGGTACTCTGCGGTCTCCTAGAGGCGTCCGGCGGCGGCCGAGCGCTCCCCCAGCTCAGCGATGACATCCCTTTCCGAGTCAACTGGCCCGGCACCGAGTTCTCTCTGGTCAGTGCCCTCGCGAACCCGGTAGCCATCTCTCTTCCTCCTGGCACTTAAGGGTTCGGCCCCTTCCCTCAGTATTCTGCGTTTTTTCCCCCTAGAACCTTCTCTGCGGGCGCATGCCTCCTTCCCCAATCCAAAGCTTCATCGACTACGCGTTCATTCATTCAAACAGCAAGTGTTTATCAGACACGTTCTGTGGATGTGCCCTCCATGCTACGCATTCCGGGATCCAGCGGTCACCTGCTCTCCCCTTTAAAAATCTGTCTCACTATACCTTACCAACACTCCCACCCTGTGGAAGAAGCTTTTCTAGAACCACGTCAGGCGCACACATTTGTCTTCTCTTTGGAAAGTCCTCTGCAGCTCTTAACTCCACCATCAGCCTTCTCTCCTTCAAGGAGTATTACACACCCTACCTACACAACCAGTTGTACTGCGGATATGAGTTCCCTCTCTCATATTCGTTCTTTCTCCCTTGTATACACACACAGTACATATACATATACGCACAGCTCTTTTTCCTTCAGAGTTGTTTCTGAGAGGGCTGTTTGGCCTGTGAGATGTTAATGAAGCTCTATGCAGAATATCCTTTACAGTTTTGATGTATTACGACTGATATTTAAGACCCCAAAACATGAGATTTTATGATCGGTTTTCTTACATTGAAGAACATATTTATAATCTCAAAGTAATGAATATTTGCAGTCCTTCTTCATTTGGGGAGTGGACTGCTGAGAAGTCTTGCTATCCACGGTAGGCCAATAAAAATTGGGCTCTTGTGATACTTACCGTATGGTAATTAATTCATTTATTTCAAATGGAAGTCGGGGAAAATGCAACAGTTCCCCCCGCCCCCCGCTCTGCCCTGCAGAATTTTTTTAAAATTCTTATTCCAATTACCTGCAGTCGTTCTACTTGGAAGACTGTTTTAGTATGTTGGTCTATTACTATTTCACTGAAACGTGAATATGTGATACTAGGATGTCTGCACAGAATGTCCCAGGATAACGGATGTCATCAGTACCACAACAGACTTCTATTTGCAGATGTTAGTTTTTGCTAATATTTCACACCTGGTAGTGGTTCTTAAACTTAAGTATTTCTCTGGGAAGCCAGATTAATCTTTGCATTAATGCCAGGAAATATTTTTTAATTAATTTTTATTGGAGCATAGTTGGTTTACAATGTTGTGTTAGTTTCTGCTTTACAGCCAAGTGAATCAGTTATACATATACATATATACACTTTTTTTTAGATTCTATTCCCGTATAGGTCATTACAGAGTATTGAGTAGTGTTCCCTGTGCTATACAGTTGGTTCTTTTTCAGGAAATATTGATATATTAAAATATTTATATGAAAGTTTGTTACAAGTCAGATATAACTAAGAGGCTTGGGATAAGAATATTTTAGTCCAGCCTCTGTTATTATTTCCAAAGAGCACACTTGGCATGAACTTGGCAAATGTTTAAAGAATGTAGTCATTAAAATTTTTTACTCTTGCACCTGTGTTTTGTTGTTTTTTTTTTTAATTAAAAAAAGGCATGCTGATATGTGGCCCTAAAAATTTACTGACCTATACACAGATGACTAAAACTAGCCTTTTTAGAAGTTACTACCAAATTGTTCAGTTTTCTTTCTGGCACTGGTGTTTGCTGGCTAAAAAGAGGTTATGGTAGAAGATCTCGGTCTTAAGGTATGCTGTACCAACCTTTCCTACATCTAACAATTTTATTTTGACATTTTGTTTTTAATTACTTTTCTTTGGCAATGAAGCATAATCTAAGATGGGCACATATGAAAATTTGGGGAGAAATTTTTTTTCTTTTTTTAAGTTTGAGTTATTTTGAGAAAAATCTAGAAACATTTTCCTATAAGTTGGCAAAAGGTCTGTGGCCCTCACACAAAAATAAGCCCCAAGAGTCATTATCATTGATCTTTTGATTTTTTTTTTTTTTTTTTAGTATTCTTCTAATCTCAAGGCTTCCCTTCCCTATTTTGTGTAGTTGAAACTACAGCCCTCCACACCTGGCACTGTCATTTTGTTTTATAGGCCAGTTGGATGAACATTTGTGTGTAACTAAGCAGTTGTATGAACTAGGATAAAGGTCTTTATCTCTCTACCACCTGAAATTGGAAGGGACTTGATTAGAAGATCTGAATTTTCTTTATCTTTAAAATTCTTCTGTGCTTGGGCTTCCCTGGTGGCGCAGTGGTTGAGAGTCTGCCTGCTAATGCAGGGAATACGGGTTCGAGCCCTGGTCTGGGAAGATCCCACATGCCGCGGAGCAACTGGGCCCGTGAGCCACAATTACTGAGCCTGCGCGTCTGGAGCCTGTGCTCTGCAACAAGAGAGGTCGCGATAGTGAGAGGCCCGCGCACCGCGATGAAGAGTGGCCCCTGCTTGCCACAACTAGAGAAAGACGTCGCACAGAAACGAAGACCCAACACAGCCATAAATAAATAAATTAATTAATTTAAAAAAAAAAATTCTTCTGTGCTTTAAATCATCTTCCCCTTCAGATATATCAAAATAATATGTAATCTTTAAAATTTGCTTAGTAAGGTATTAAGCACCAAAATTGTGTACATTTTTAAATGTTTACAGTAATTAATGATTATGATGTTCTTTCTTTACTGTTTTTTAGCACTCAGTTTTGTTTTTGTGTATATTTTCCTTCTGAAATATCATCTCTGTGTCATTAAAGTGTTCGATTATTCATTACTTAACAGAGTTTATGAATTTCACCGAAGGAAACCCACAAAATAAGTCTAATTTTCTTTCTACTTCTTTTGTTAGTATAGAAATGTATTCCCACTCAGAAACTTTCCCCAGACACTGCACTTGGGAAAAATGGTGACCAACTCCATGGTTCGAAGCATGTTATATATATTAACAAGTAGTGCCATTGAGTTTATTTTACAGCCTCTCCCAGGATAGTTTTCTCTCTCATCCTCTATCTTAATTCCTCCAGACTCATGTCAAACATTAGGAATTTCTCCCCTGCCAAGATACTTTTTAAATTCCTTAATCTTAAAGACCACACCCCTCCTTGATTAGTTTCATTATATTAAAATCTGATTTTTATCAAATCACTAATCTTACACTAGAAATACTTTAAGGTGTTAAGTTATATAAAACAAGTGTTTTAACACTATCTGTGATTCTGTGCATTCAGAATTATATTTTTTTAGGTAAAAACATGTTTTACAAAATCAGAAGGAAGCATTTTAGTAGTAGATCAAAAAAAATTTTTTAACTTAGAAAATCACAAAAGGTTAACTTTTCCCCTGTAATTTCTATTATTAAAAATTAGGGTAAAGTTTGTTAAAATTTTTACTTCGTGATCCCAATAAGTGATGCACTATTTCAGCAAAGAGTTTTCAGATAGAAGAATTGCCACTTGGTCTGTTTTATTGAAGAAGAAAGTAGCCCTTCCTAAACTAATGAAAAATGAATCTTTGCAGCAACAACAAATCTTCAAATAAGAATAGGTGATGGTTTCTACTTCTGTTACCTTTTACCTAAACCTTAAAAGCAATAGGCAGAGGAATGAATTTCTTCACATAGACATAAAACCCAAGATTAGTTTTAATTACAAAGAAAGAATTGTCTTCCTTTCTTTGCCGTGGCTCTAGACAAGCAGTTTCTTTTTCCATTGTTAGCATTGTGGTAAATATTTTAGTAAATGAGTCAATATTGCTGTAGAATCCAGTTATGAATATTAAATTGCAGGTACTTCACAAATAGAGAGGATTATATTTAAGTCATATGCTACCGTCCACCTTCCCTACAGTACAGGAATGATTTGACAAGACTAAAGGCTATCCATTGCTAGCTAAATGAATGTAAGTCATGCATTGCACAACTTAATATCATATATTCTGAATATATCCGAAAAACACCGAGAGATATTATAAGTGTTATGTCTTACAGCAGTTTGTTGGCTCAACTGAATAAATGTTTCTAAGGATCCCTTTATCACAAATTTGGCTTTACAACTCTGACTTTCAAAGCTCTTTGATTTCTCTCTTCACTTGTGATGATCTTTTAAATAAGGATCGTTGGCCATAGTCCAGGAGTCTATCTAGTAATCTAAGAAAATGTTAACAAAAGCTAGTTCAAATTCAAGCATGTTGAAACAGTTAAGAGCACACAGAATATGGAATCAGTCTGCTAGGGTTCATGTCTGGGCTGTGCTACTTACTGGCTGTATTACCTTGGACAAATTATTTAAGCCCTGGGCTCCAGTTTCCTTTTCAGGGAGATGGGTACAATGCTTGCTTCGAGCATCAATGAGACAATAAATGTAAAGAACTTAATTTGGTACTGTCATATAGCTAATACAGCTAGTATTTACTGCTGTGTTTTGTTTTATTGTCTTGGGAAAACATCTCCTAATTTGTATTTGTGTTTAAGATAACATCAGTTTCAAGTAGTACTGGTTTTATTATAGTTAGGAATTGTTTTTGTTAAACTGAGAAAAGGGCAGAGGTATGTAATAAAGGTGGTTCTTTCCTTGCCAGGGATAGCCAAATAGTATAGTGGGTTTACAATGCTGTAAGAAGAGAAAAGTTAAGAGAGAATTGAATTGTCAGAGAACACCTCTCATAGACTTTGAAAACTTCTGCCTTAGTAGTTAGTGACATATTTGCTATCAGAAAGCAGAGATTTCTTTTTAGTTAAAATCAGTTATATTAATTGAAATGTTCATTTGAATTACATTGGTTCATTTTGATTTGTGAATTTGTTTGGTTTTATACTGTAGAACGCTTTAAGGATAGTTTTGTTGATATATACCATGAATCAGCAAACTATACCTTTGGGCTGGCCCACTCCAAACTTTATTTTTGTAAAGCTATTTGTTTGTTTGTTTTCTCAGAATACAACCATGCTTATTCACTTACATATTGCCTATGCACTTACTTCCTACAGTGCAGAGTTGAGTAGTTGCAGTAAAGACCATATGTTATCCAAATATGAAAAATACTACATTATATTATGTTCAGGTGTCCCATCCAACAGAATTGAGAGTATGTTTATAAAGTGCTGTAAATTCTCATATATAGGTGGTAATTGTTAATAGGAGCAATAAGTATTCAGTGATGATGTATCCATGAACATTGACGCCTCTTAATGCTTTTTAATCTGTATTATAACTTCAATCTGTTGCATTACTACTTTTTTCTTTTTACTCCAAACTTTATTTTTGTTCCTTATTTTCTGTTACATTGTAACACCAGGATAAAGTTTGTCATCTTCATTTTGTCATTAAAAAATATGTAGAATCTTTTCCCTGCCTTTGCAAGTATGTTTAAAAATCCTGTTGAAATGATGAATTAGTTTGACCTGGGACTGTAAGTTAGTATAGTTCAGTTTAATCAGCTAAAGTAATGTACATTTTTTTGTTCTATTTCTAGCCTACAACTGGAGTTTTGTATAAAGAAGATAATTATGTCATCATGACAACTACACATAAAGAAAAATATAAATGCATTCTTCCCCTTGTGACAAGTGGGGATGAGGTAAGTTTTTATAAATACATTGATAATCCCTGTCACCAAAGATATTTATTTAAAACATTGTAACTCCATACCTTAAAATAAAATTGAGTGACAGGTTTCTCAATTATCCTGTCTTACTATAAATACAGTAATCACTTTTTTATTGAAGTATAGTGATTTACAATGTTGTTAGTAATCCTTATTATTCCTGAATTCTTTGATTTTTACAGTTCAACTTGGAAAAGCTAGCAACCAATTATTAATGTTTTAGATGAAAATCTAACTCCACACATGCTTTCTTTTATAGAAATGAAGGTTTTGAAACAAGATAAAATTTTAAATGTGTATGTGACATTTTTTATAAAGAATTGCTAATAAGTAAATCTATAGGTACCTTGTGCTTTCTCACTACCTTAGCTCATGCCCGTTTCTTGCTCCTAAAATGCCCTAACTGCCTCTTATCCATCCTTCAAGGCAATGACTTCTTTCAAGATGAAACACGAGAGGCAGCATGGTAAAATGGAAAGGACACCAGCCTAGGAGCCAGGAGGCTGAGGTATAGGCTATAGTTAGCTGTGGAACCTTGAACAAATTTGAAACTCAGTTCCTCCACTCAATTAATTTATTGAGCTAATTACATAATATTTTCACAATCTGTAAAATGGAAGTATTAACAGTGAGTTTAGGTTTCTTAGGTTTTGTTCAGACTTGAAATCTGTGAAAGACAGCTATCTCATTTTGTTTTAAACCTCCTTAAGACACAAATACACACATATGCAATTACACACATATTTATGGCATTCAAGTCTGAAATGTAAAAATATATGGAAAACTGAGAAGTATATTAAAACTTTCTAGTGTATTCTATAAGATTCAACTGTTCTGAGGCTTTCATAGCTAGAATTTGTTTGGATACAAGCATTTAAAAATTCTGAAGTAGGTTTATAAGAATTGTTCAGGAAACTGATACTTAACCTTTTTCTAAGAGAAGAAAGAATGGAAGATTATTCTATGGCTCCATATTTTATACTTCAATTCTTTTTTTTTTTTTGGATTATAGTTGATTTACAATGTTGTGTTAGTTTCAGGTGTATAGCAAAGTGAATCAGTTATACATATACATATATCTACTCTTTTTCAGATTCCTTTCCCATATAGGTCATTACAGAGTATTGAGTAGAGTTCCCTATGCTATATAGTAGGTCCTTATTAGTTATCTATTTTATATATAGTAATGTGTATATGTCAATCCCAATCCCCCAATTTATCCCTCACCCCACCCCTTTCCCCCTGGTAGCCATAAATTTATTTTCTACATGTGTGACTATTTTGTTTTGTAAATAAGTTCATGTGTACCTTTTTTTTTTTTAGATTCCGCATATAAGCGATATTATATGATAGTTGTCTTTCTCTGTCTGGCTTACTTCACTCAGTATGAAAATCTCTAGGTCCATCCATGTTGCTGCATATACTTCAATTCTTTTGAAAGAAGTGGCATGCCATAGGATCTTATTAAAGGTTTTGACTTTTTTCCCCCTTTTATTTCCAAGCATTTGTGGTTTGACCAATGAGTTAATACCTAAACAGCAGAGTTGGGTGAAGTTCCAGAATAATTATATTAAACTCTAATTCTTTCATAGGAAGAAGAAAAGGATTATAAAGGCCCAAATCCAAGAGAGCTATTGGAGCCACTATTTAAACAGAGCAGTTGTTCCTACAGAGTATGTATTTTATGTTCACTTGATAACTAGACAATAAATTTCCAGCAGCCAATAGGCCCTTGAAAATAATTCTCTGTTTCTTTTTACTTTATTATGTTGTATCACATTTTAAGTTAGTTGTAAAACTAAACTGTTGCTTAATAGTATTTTGTTCATTTAAATTCCTGTATAGTATATGCAGCAAACACCCAATAATGTCAATTATCAAATAATATCACCAAACTGCTTTGAATGTTTTTCAGATCAAAAGAAAGTTTCCTTATATACAATTTTTAATAAAAAATGCTCATGGTTATTTTTTTAGGCTGTGTAAAAAATGATCCCTTGGCCAGGTGTTTATTATAGACCCCAGGTGTATTTAGACCTATTTCCTTCATAGAATTTTCACATTTATCTAATTAGTGAAAACAATGAATAGGCTTCAGTAATTTCATATTTTCTGAGGCATAATAATAACTTTCATTTAATGAAAGCTTGCTCTAAATCTTCAGAGAAATCTCAGTTGCTTAAAATATCAAAAAAGAATTCAGTTGAGTTATGTGGCTTTTGTACATAAATACATCCATCTGTCTTAGATTGAGTCTTATTGGACTTACGAAGTATGTCACGGAAAACACATTCGGCAGTACCATGAAGAGAAAGAAAGTGGTCAGGTATTTTTTTCTTCAAAATATGAAATATGGAACATTATAAAATGAAAACTTTAATAATGAGATGGATGGTTTTAAACTGTATTCTTTAAAAATGTATTTGCCAAATACTTACTACATTTTTATTTTATTTTTAAATATAGAAAGTAAATATTCACGAGTACTACCTTGGGAATATGTTGGCTAAGAACCTTCTATCTGAAAAAGGTTTGTTTCTACAGAGTGATTTAGTAGTAATGCTGGTATTTGGTTTAAAGTATATGTTCAAATTGGTATTTAAAAGATTTTGTTGGAGACTGTATGAATTTTAAAACACTAAAATAAACTTCTGAACAACCCCATAGAAAACTTTTTCAAAGAGATCTTTTCATTATTTTCTGTTTTAGCAAACATTATGCTTTTTTTCTACCTATTAATAAATTTTTTAAATCTGGTGAGACATACATATCAGTGTTATATTTATATAGTGTTAGTCTTTTGCTTGGTTTAAGCAACTTTTTATATATGGAACTAGACATGTAGATGTATCCCTCAAATTATGAAATATTTTTATTCATCTATATTATTCAAATTGGTCAACTCATTTAAGATTAAACCTTTCACTGAGATAAAAACACTTCAGAAGAAAACTGTCACGGCCAGTTCTTATGCCTCAAATAGAGTATTTCCTAGATAAAGATGTAATGATTAAATATGACTGTTCTTTCAAAAGAAACCATTTCAAGGAATCTAGCTAAAAGTATGTGTATGTTTTGGGTCTTATTTTTATTTTTTTTTATTTTATTTATTTATTTATTGGCTGTGTTGGGTCTTTGTTGCTGTGCGCAGGCTTTTCTCTAGTTGCGGTGAGCGGGGGCTACTCTTCATTGCGGGGCACGAGCTTCTCATTGCGGTAGCTCCTCTTGTTGCGGAGCACAGGCTCTAGGCGCGCGGGCTCAGTAGTTTTGGCTCGCGGGCTCTAGAGCACAGGCTCAGTAGTTGTGGTGCACGAGCTTAGTTGCTCCATGGCATGTGGGATCTTCCTGGACCAGGGACCAGACCCATGTCCCCTGAACTGGCAGGTGGATTCTTAACCACTGCACCACCAGGGAAGTCCAGGTCTTCTTTAGAAAGAAGTTTAAGATTACAAAGTTGATGAAAACTTAGTCATTTATATCTTGTATATAAGTCACTGGTCATTATTTAACTTACTTTTGTATTAATTCACAGAACAAGAAGTGGAAGAAAAGGAAAAATCAAAAGAGGCAAGTGATAATTGGTGATTTTCAGTCTTAATATCTATTGTTAGACATGAATTTATACAACTTAATTGACAGAATATAGCCATGCGTTCTTTAACTATCTATCAACTACCTCAAAGGATTTAGTCAAAGAAAATTTGCAATATGTTAGATTTTTATGAGAAAAGTTATGCTATAATACTTTTATTTACTTTAAGATCATACAAAAATAAATGAATTTATCAAAGATGTGTCTGGGAAAGTTTCTATAATAGCATTATATCACTTCTGTGCTTCACAGTGGTTCTTTCCCTCTGTTCAACGTTGGAGCTTTTGCATTTTTTCTGTTGTTTGGACCCTATCTCCTATGGCTAAAACAGATAAATCATAAATGTAAATAACAAGCTACCAGACTGCAAGCATCTTAAAAGCAGGGACTGTCTTTTATCTCTTTACCCCACAGTGCAAAGCAGAGTGCCAGACATAATATAGGCCCTTCATGCTTACTGAATGTGAATGCATATTTGATGACTGAAAAATAGGATTGTTTAAAAAGAACGATTCCTTAGGGTGACCAGTTACAGTTTTTAAATGCCCCTGTGGTTCAAGGAATGCTTTATGAATCCTAAGAATTTCCATAAAGTTAAATAACTTATTGGTAGAGGATATTTCTATAAATGGTTTCATACCATAATGATTCTTTTATTAGAAGTAAAGTTAAACGGCAAAAGGCCTTAAAGATTACTTAAAAGGGATGCCCATAACTTAAAAGGGTGGCTTTGGGGGAATTGGTAAGCTATGCATAGACACACACAGCATTGCTATTTTAAAAGGTTTTAATTTTACAGACTACCTTTGAGATAAAATATTTATCTCAAAATATTTTTGGCTCTGGAGGATAGCAAGATGGAATTCAAAGTGTGAAATGATCAAGGAAGAGGAAGAAAAGGGTAAGGGAAGAAAACTAACATTTACTGAGCCCCAATTCATAAGCCAGATGCTGTGCCAGGCATGTAACAAAGGGTAATGCTTAATTCTCCCTACAGCCTTTGAGTATATATTATTATTCTACTTTTATGAATGACAAAAACTGAAATTTGGTCAAAGTCATAAGGCTAGTGAATGCAAAGCTTGGATTTTAACCCAGGATTTTCTAATTCGAGACACTAGCATGAAAATAGCATACAAGAAATCTCAAAATATTTTCCCCTGGAAACATTTATTTATTGCCTGTTTTGGGTACCAAAGTGATACAAGATGAGCTCCCTGCCTCCAAAGAGCTTGCTTGGAGATGATATTAATAATATCTTTTAAAGCCCTTCCATTTAATTCTTGTGTTTATGTCGATAAAAGTATGGGAGCTAACTCCTTAATAATCCTTGTCTTCTGGGGTGATCTCCTTTATTCCCCCATTCCGTGAAAATTTCTTCATCTGTCTTTTGCTGGCCATGAATGGATTTATACAGGAGTTTATATGCTGAGAAGTATGTCTGTTAATAACAGGGAAGAAGAGTAAGCAGATCAATGAACCAGCACAGTATTTAGATTCCTGTTTTAGAAGATAGTGTTAACCCTGTAGCCCTACTTTTTGACAAATCAAACTTCAGATCTCTAGAATCTAAATTCTAACATAGACATTCACTTGAGAGTTTAGTGAAGAAAGCTCTGACCAGCCCAAGTATAGTAAGTTTCTATATTTTATCTTAGTCACTTTATTTGGAACTTTTGAAAATAATTCATATTAATTATGTTATTATAGCCTTTTTTATATAAGTGTACATTTTAATTTTAGCACCAAATAAAAATTTTCTTTTATTCTGTATTAAGTTAGCTCTGAAAATATGTATTTGCTAAAATAAGAATATGAATCAAAAGAATAGTAGAGGGAGACCTTATAGAAAGTACAGAAATGTTACCTTTATAAATGTTAGTTTATGAATAAAATGTAGTTTTCTTCCTTTCAGAATAAGTGCTTCTCCATCCTCACCCCACCTCTATTTCTAATGAAAAGTCTGTCTTATACTCTTTTTTTAAGATTCCCACTAAAAATATCGAAGGTCAGATGACACCCTACTATCCAGTGGGAATGGGAAATGGTACACCTTGTAGTTTGAAACAGAACCGGCCCAGATCAAGTACTGTGATGTACATATGTCATCCTGAGTCTAAGCATGAAATTCTTTCAGTAGCTGAAGTTACAACTTGTGAATATGAAGTTGTCATTTTGACACCACTCTTGTGCAGTCATCCTAAATATAGGTAGGATGTGGATTTAATATTTTAAACATGAAATGCACACATGCTTTAAAGTGTCGTTTGCTTAGGTTTAATGCTTTGTTCTCACTGAATAGATTCAGAGCATCTCCTGTGAATGACATATTTTGCCAGTCACTACCAGGATCACCATTTAAACCCCTCACCCTGAGACAGTTGGAACAGCAGGAAGAAATACTGAGGGTGCCTTTTAGGAGAAATAAAGAGGTATGAGAATTATCTAACAGTATTTCTTTCAGTGCTTCCTTTTCCAGATTTCAGAGCATATATCAGTATTTTAATGATTTCTGTAGTATAGTAGTAGTCATTTATTTTCCTGACTCAAAATTGTCAATTCCAATTCTTTTGATTTTAATTCTTTTTCTTATTTTAATACTTCTCAGAAACTATTTTAGCATTCTCTTACACTCATTATTCCATAATTTTCTTTTTTATTAACTTGGCTGCATCGGGTCTTAGTTGCAGCACGCAGTATCTTCATTGCGGCTTGCGGGATCTTTCGTTGCAGAGCATGGGCTTCTCTCTAGTTGTGTGGCACATGGGCTCCAGAGCGCACGGCTCAGTATTTACAGTGCATGGGCTCAGTATTTTGGCATGCAGGCTTTGTTATCCCGTGGGATCTTAGTTCCCCAACCAGGGATTGAACCCATGTCCCCTGCATTGGAAGGCAGATTCTTAACCACTGGACCACCAGGAAAGTCCCCTATAATTCCATAAGATTTTAAAGTTTGCCATCCTGTTCATTTCAGTTAAGTTTAATTTTTAGCTAGTTAACTGGACTTCGCAGCTAAGCCTCTTGAAAAAATAGACTGCAGCCCATCTCCTAACGCTTTATTTGTTCTTCAGCTCATTGCTATTTATTATCAAACCATATTTCTATCATTCTTCTTAAACTGTTCTTATTAAGGTCAACAGCAATCTTTTGGTTCTAAATTTGCTGAACATATGCATAACTTGAGCTTAGCTGAGAATTGGAAGCTTGAACTTTTTCTCCTTTCTTTACTACAGGTCATTATCTCTGGTTCTCTCTGGTTCTGCTCTCCTGTGTACTAGTACTTTCTCTAATTCCTGCTCCTTAAAATGTTGAAGTTCCCCTGGGTTCTGTCCGTAGCTGCTTTCTCGCCTTATTGTGTGTAGTCTCCTTAAGTAAGCTCATCCACGGCCATTCTTTCAACTTCCATTTCTATGCCCATGAGTTATAAATACACATCTGCAACACTGATCTTTCTCCTGAACTCAAATCACAATCAAATAATTAACATGTATTGAGTCTTTACAACTATTATCTAATCCTTACAATAGCATATAAGATTTACTATTATCCACCTTAACAGGTTAGGGAACTGAGGTTCAGAGAGGGGAAGTGACAAGTGATGGGTTAGAGATTAGAATCAAAGTAGTCTGATTCTAGAACCTGTCCTCTTAACCCTCTCTCTGCTGCTTCTCCCTTTTGATATGCTATCTTCCCTTTTCATCTGCCTATTGGATGTATATACATTTTCAGTAATCTCTAACTTAACCATTTTTTTCTCTTTCACACTGACCCTTTTGTTTTCTTCCCCATTGCTTTTAAAGCAGTGTGCTGTACCCAGTTGTCCAAGTCAGAAACCTGAGTCATTTCTCTTACCCATCTCTTAATTCATCTCTAACTCTAATCGTTTACTCAGTGCTGTCAGTGTTATCCTCTGACTGCTTTTCAACTCTGTCCTGGCATTAGTTCAGGACCCCATCATTTCCTAAGACCAGAAACTAAGGTCCTCATGCATCTTCTTTCTAATTCTTCCAACACAGCTGATAAAATGTTCTTCCTGAAATGAACATTTGATTATTTATTTAATCTTTTGGTAGTTAACATGATCTATACCTCAGGATAAAATCATTGCTCATACAATTATTTTATCAAAGGAAAGTCAAGACCATTTGTGGGGACTTCCCTGGCGGTCCAGTGGTCAAGATTCCATGCTGCCAATGCAGGGGGCACAGGTTCAATCCCTGGTCAGGGAACTAAGGTCTCACATGCCATGCGGCATGGCCAAAAGATTAAAAAAAAAAAAAAAAAGACCATTTGTGATTGGCTTCAGCTTCATCTCTCATCACCATTCCCTTGATCCCAGCTATTTTGAACAACTTAAGAGTTTCCGAAAAGTACCACATTCTTTCCAACCTCCTTGCCTTTGAATATACTCTTTTGCCTCTTCCTCTGTTGTCTTCTCCCCTCCCTCCCTACATATGATGAACTAATAGAAGGTCAACACGTGTATGCTTGAAGGTGTGCTTCCAGTGTCACTTCCTTTGCAAATGAGCCATGACTTCTAACTGATTACCCGCGGAAGAGATCAGTGTTTCCTCTTCTGTGGTCTTGTATTTTATTCAGTCCTCCATTATAGCACTTTTATGGCTAAAATTTGTTGTTTTTCCTATGGTTCCTCATTTAAACGGAGGGAAAATAAACTATGCTTTCATTACTTGGGGTTTCCAGCTCCTTGCATGATACCTGGTATGCTGTTAGTACTTTACACTGGGTTAATTAACATTTAACTGCAAGGCCTTTTTCTCCCCTTCCTCTTGGATACTTATTGCGAAAGAATTGCCAGACTCTTTGTGGATGTTGTGAACCCTGCCATTTTGAGAGGAGGAAAAATTTGTCTTAAACTTAATCTGCATTTTATTTGAAGTAATGTATTGAAAGATTAGAGATGGAATTCTGTTCTCATCTTCTTCTTGATAGTAGTTTAAGTACTGACAGGTACTTAAAGTCAGCTTGATCAAAATGATTCACAAGTCCAACTTTAACTACTCTTCTAGGAAGAAGTACCAGTTTATTTTTCTTTGATTAATGTGTTTAATCTGCAAGTCGAGAAAAATTATTTTTAAAAAGCTACAGATGCAGTGCTACCCACCACCAGTCCCTCCCATCAGGAAACTTGCACAAGCCTCTTAGATAGCCACATCCAGCAGAGGGCAGACAGCAGAAGCAAGAAGAACTACAATCCTGCAGCCTGTGGAACAAAAACCACATTCACAGAAAGATAGACAAGATGAAAAGGCAGAGGGCTATGTACCAGATGAAGGAACAAGATAAAACCCCAGAAAAACAACTAAATGAAGTGGAGATAGGCAACCTTCCAGAAAAAGAATTCAGAATAATGATAGCGAAGATGATCCAGGACCTCGGAAAAAGAATGCAGGCAAAGATCGAGAAGATGCAAGAAATGTTTAACAAAGACCTAGAAGAATTAAAGAACAAACAAACAGAGATGAACAATACAATAACTGAAATGAAAACTACACTAGAAGGAATCAATAGCAGAATAACTGAAGCAGAAGAACGGATAAGTGACCTGGAAGACAGAATGGTGGAATTCACTGCTGCAGAACAGACTAAAGAAAAAAGAATGAAAATAAATGAAGACAGCCTAAGACACCTCTGGGACAACATTAAATGAAACAACATTCGCATTATAGGGGTCCCAGAAGGAGAACAGAGAGAGAAAGGACCAGAAACAATATTTGAAGAGATTATAGTTAAAATCTTCCTTAACATGGGAAAGGAAATAGCCACCCAAGTCAAGGAAGTGCGGAGAGTCCCATACAGGATAAACCCAAGGAGAAATACACCGAGACACATAGTAATCAAATTGGCAAAAATTAAAGACAAAGAAAAATTATTGAAAGCAGCAAGGGAAAAACGACAAATAATATACAAGGGAACTCACATAAGGTTAACAGCTGATTTCTCTGCAGAAACTCTACAAGCCAAAAGGGAGTGGCATGATATACTTAAAGTGATGAAAGGGAAGAACCTACAACCAAGATTACTCTACCCGGCAAGGATCTCATTCAGATTCAATGGAGGAATCAAAAGCTTTACAGATAAGCAAAAGCTAAGAGAATTCAGCACCACCAAACCAGCTCTACAACAAATGCTAAAGAAACTTCTCTAAGTGGGAAACACAAGAGAAGAAAAGGACCTACAAACACAAACCCAAAACAATTGAGAAAATGGTCATAGGAACATACATATCGATAATTACCTTAAACGTGAATGGATTAAATGCTCCAAGCAAAAGACACAGGCTTGCTGAATGGATACAAAAACAAGACCCATATATATGCTGTCTACAAGAGACCCACTTCAGACCTAAGGACACATACAAAGTGAAAGTGAGGGGATGGAAAAAGATATTCCATGCAAATGGAAATCAAAAGAAAACTGGAGTAGCAATACTCATATCAGATAAAATAGACTTTAAAATAAAGAATGTTACAAGAGACAAGGAAGGACACTACATAATGATCAAGGGATCAATCCAAGAAGAAGATATAACAATTATATATGCACCCAACATAGGAGCACCTCAATACATAGGGCATCTGCTAACAGCTATAAAAGAGGAAATCGACAGTAACACAATAATAGTGGGGGACTTTAACACCTCACTTACACCAATGGACAGATCATCCAAAGTGAAAATAAATAAGGAAACAGAAGCTTTAAATGACACAATAGACCAGATAGATTTAATTGATATTTATAGGACATTCCATCCAAAAACAGCAGATTACACGTTCTTCTCAAGTGCGCACGGAACATTCTCCAGGATAGATCACATCTTGGGTCACAAATCAAGCCTCAGTAAATTTAAGAAAATTGAAATCATATCAAGCATCTTTTCTGACCACAATGCTATGAGATTAGAAATGAATTACAGGGGGAAAAAACGTAAAAAACACAAACACATGGAGGCTAAGCAATACGTTACTAAATAACCAAGAGATCACTGAAGAAATCAAAGAGGAAATCAAAAAATACCTAGGGAAAAATGACAATGAAAATATGACAATCCAAAACCTATGGGATGCAGCAAAAGCAGTTCTAAGAGGGAAGTTTATAGCTATACAAGCCTACCGCAGGAAACAAGAAAAATCTCAAACAATCTAAGGTTACACCTAAAGGAACTAGAGAAAGAAGAACAAACAAAACCCAAAGTAAGCAGAAGGAAAGAAATCATAAAGATCAGAGCAGAAATAAATGAAATAGAAACAAAGAAAACAATAGCAAAGATCAATAAAACTAAAAGCTGGTTCTTTGAGAAGATAAACAAAATTGATAAACTCATCAAGAAAAAGAGGGAGAGGACTCAAATCAATAAAATTAGAAATGAAAAAGAAGTTACAACAGACACCGCAGAAATACAAAGCATCCTAAGAGACTACTACAAGCAACTCTATGCCAATAAAGTGGACAACCTGGAAGAAATGGACAAATTCTTAGAAAGGTATAACCTTCCAAGACTGAACCAGGAAGAAACAGAAAATATGAACACACCAATCACAAGTAATGAAATTGAAACTGATTAAAAATCTTCCAACAAACAAAAGTCCAGGATCAGATGGCTTCACAGGTGAATTCTATCAAACATTTAGAGAAGAGCTAACACCCATCCTTCTCAAACTCTTCCAAAAAATTGAGGAGGAAGGAACACTCCAAAACTCATTCTATGAGGCCACCATCATCCTGATACCAAAACCAGACAAAGATACTACAAAAAAAGAAAATTAGAAACCAATATCACTGATGACTATAGATGCAAATATCCTCAACAAAATACTAGCAAACAGAATCCAACAACACATTAAAAGGATCATACACCATGATCAAGTGGGATTTATCCCAGGGATGCAAGGATTCTTCAATATACGCAAATCAATCAATGTGATACACCATATTAACAAATTGAAGAAGAAAAACCATATGATCATCTCAATAGATGCAGAAAAAGCTTTTGACAAAATTCAACACCGCTTTATGATAAAAACTCTCCAGCAAGTGGGCATAGAGGGAACCTACTCAACATAATAAAGGCCATATATGACAAACCCACAGCAAACATCATTCTCAATGGTGAAAAACTGAAAGCATTTCCTCTAAGATCAGGAACAAGACAAGGATGTCCACATAATAAAGGCCATATATGACAAACCCACAGCAAACATCATTCTCAATGGTGAAAAACTGAAAGCATTTCCTCTAAGATCAGGAACAAGACAAGGATGTCCACTCTCAGGACTGTTATTCAACATAGTTTTGGAAGTCCTAGCCACAGCAACCAGAGAAGCAAAAGAAATAAAAGGAATACAAATTGGAAAAGAAGAAGTAAAACTGTCACTGTTTGCAGATGACATGATACTATACATAGAGAATCCTAAAGATGCTACCAGAAAACTACTAGAGCTAATCAGTGAATTTGGTAAAGTTGCAGGTTACAAAATTAATGCACAGAAATTTATTGCATTCCTATACCCTAATGATGAAAAATCTGAAAGAGAAATTAAGGAAACACTCCCATTTACCATTGCAACAAAAAGAGTAAAATTCCTAGGAATAAACTTACCTAGGGAGACAAAAGACCTGTATGCAGAAAACTATAAGACACTGATGAAAGATATTAAAGATGATACCAACAGATGGAGAGATATACCATGTTCTTGGATTGGAAGAATCAATACTGTGAAAATGACTATACTACCCAAAGCAATCTACAGGTTCAATGCAATCCCCATCAAAATACCAATGGCATTTCTCACAGAACTAGAACAAAAAATCTTCAGATTTGTATGGAGACACAAAAGACCCCGATAGCCAAAGCAGTCTTGAGGGAAAAAAACGGAGCTGGAGGAATCAGGCTCCCTGACTTCAGACTATACTACAAAGCTACAGTAATCAAGACAATATTGTACTGGCACAAAAACAGAAGCAAAGATCAATGGAACAGGATAGAAAGCCCAGAGATAAACCCACGCACGTATAGTCAACTAATCTATGACTATGACAAAGGAGGCAAAGATATACAGTGGAGAAAAGACAGTCTCTTCAATAAGTGGTGCTGGGAAAACTGGACAGCTACATGTAAAGGAATGAAATTAGAACACTTCCTAACACCATACACAAAAATAAACTCAAAATGGATTCGAGACCTAAATGTAAGAGCAGACACTATAAAACTCTTAGAGGAAAACATAGGCAGAACACTCTGACCTAAATCACAGCAAGATCTTTTTTGATCCACCTCCTAGAGTAATGGAAATAAAAACAAAAATAAACAGATGGGACCTAATGAAACTTCAAAGCTTTTGCTCAGCAAAGGAAACCATAAACAAGACGAAAAGAGAACCCTCAGAATGGGAGAAAATATTTGCAAACGAATCAATGGACAAAGGATTAATCTCCAAAATATATAAACAGCTCCTGTAGCTCGATACTAAAAAAACAAACAACGCAATCCAAAAATGGGCAGAAGACCTAAATAGACATTTCTCCAAAGAAGACATACAGATGGCCAAGAAGCACATGAAAAGCTGCTCGACATCACTAATTATTAGAGAAATGCAAATCAAAACTACAATGAGGTATCACCTCATACCAGTTAGAATGGGCATTGTCAGAAAATCTACAAGCAACAAATGCTGGAGAGGGTGTGGAGAAAAGGGAACCCTCTTGCACTGTTGGTGGGAATGTAAATTGATACAGCCACTATGGAGAACAGTATGGAAGTTCCTTAAAAAACTAAAAATAAAATTACCATATGATCCAGCAATCCCACTACTGGGCATATACCCAGAGAAAACTATAATTCAAAAAAACACATGCACCCCAATGTTCATTGCAGTACTATTTTCAATAGCCAGGTCATTGAAGCGACCTAAATGCCCATCGACAGACGAATGGATAAAGAAGATGTGGTACATATATACAATGGAATATTACTCAGCCATAAAAAGGAATGAAATTGGATCATTTGTTGAGACGTGGATGGATCTAGAGACTGTCATACAGAGTGAAGTAAGTAAGAAAGAGAAAAATAAATATCGTATATTAATGCATATATGTGGAACCTAGAAAAATGGTGCAGATGAACTGGTTTGCAGGGCAGAAATAGAGACACAGATGTAGAGAACAAACATATGGACACCAAGGGGGGAAAGCGGCGGGGGGGTTTGGGGGTGGTGGTGTGATGAATTGGGCGATTGGTATTGACATGTATACACTGATGTGTATAAAATTGATGACTAATAACAACCTGCTGTATAAAAAAAAATTTTTTAAAAAAAGAAAAGAAAAAACAGAAAGAGCTACAGATGATGGGATTCCCTGGTGGTGCAGTGGTTAAGATCCGTCTGCCAATGTGGGGGACATTGGTTTGAGCCCTGGTCCTGGAAGATCCCACATGCCACAGAGCAACTAAGCCCTTGTGCCACAACTACTGAGCCCTTGTGCCACAACTACTGAAGCTTGCACACCTAGAGCCCATGCTCCACAACAAGAGAAGCCACCGCAATGAGAAGCCCACACACCGCAATGAATAGTAGCCCCCATTCAACACAACTAGAGAAAGCCCATGCGCAGCAACAAAGACCCAATGCAGCCAAATAAATAAGTAAATAAATTTATTAAAAAAAAGCTACCGATGATAATGCTTTCTAAACACTTAGCATCTTTACAGTACATGAAAATCTTAGCTAATACTGTAGGATGAGTAATTACTTAAAGCTGATCATCTTTACTTCAGAATAATTTTTTTAGAAACTTAGTTTGTTACACATAACTTTTCTTTAAAAATATAGATATCTGGCATGTGGGTTGCCTTTTAAGTGTGAATCAAGCTTTACCATAAAGAATTTTTTTCTTTTTTAAACAAAATACATATCTGGCTATCAGAATTTGGTTTGATGTTCTGCCTGTGTTATTATGTTAAATTAATTTGGAAATTACTGGATTTATTAAGAATCTATTTTATGAATTTCCAAACCCTGCTACAAAAACTACTATCATCTTGCTTTTATTGGAGTAGTTTTCCTTAAAAATGAAAGTAGATGTTCTGTCCACAAGAAGGAATAATAATTTGTCATGCTTCTTTTCTTCCTACCTCTTCCCCTTTTCTCAGCTGCAGGTTTCACTATGCATTATTATTCTTTTGTTCACTAACCTTACTATAGGTCTCATGTATTCTAAGTAATTACTTTAGTCTATTAAACCTTAGCTCCTTATGAATAGTACCTATGTCTGCTGCTTTTTTTTTTTTTTTTGCTTCAGATGATCACTTTTATGGGTATCAGTGTCCCAATGTCTTACATGGTCAAGTACTGCATTACAAAGTACGTCTTCCACTAGAAAATTTATAGCTGATTCACAAAGTTATTTAAAATTGATCTCAGGACTGTTGCTGTTGTAATTGTTGAAGACCCCATAAATTTGATGTAAGATTCTTGGGTAGAGCAAAAGAAAAAAGAAAAAAACAGAGACAGAAGAATAGGGTCGGTGCTTCATTTTTAATACTCCATACTTATAATACTGCCAGAAGCATAGTAGTAGTCTCTGAATGTAGAAAGAGTTATATGTAAAATTCAAGGTTCTTTCAAAAAACAAGAAGCCATCTTGGCAATCTTTGTTCTTAATATTGGAGGAGAGAGAGGATAAGGTCATTGGTTTCCAGAGTAACCATCCAGTGAATCCTACAAGCTGAAAAAGAAGAAAAGAACCACAGTTTGTCAATGGCAACTACAGCGGGTGAAAAAGGAGTCTATACATTTTACTATTTAATTTTTTTTAATTATTTTATTCAGTTAGTTGGTACACTCACTTCTTCAATTCTGGTCTGGATTCATTTCTTCTCTGCTTACTGTGAGTACCCACTTAACTACCAGATTCTAACTCATTAACCTCTTTCATAACTGTCCTCTTCTCTCCACCCGACTTGTCACTCCCTTATGTTAGATCCACTTCGTCTGTGGCCTGGGTTATTGCAGCTCCTAACTTGACTCTCCACCTCCAGATTTGTTCTTACCATTCCTTCTTCCCTGCCTATGCTAAAGTAATTACTTAAAAATCTGATCATACCATATCTTTGCCTAAAACCTAAAAGATAATGTCCAAACTTCTTAGCATTACATAGTTTTCTATCTATAGTGCCTGCTTCTCTCTGGTTTTAAATATCATACCATACCACACATCTTTGCTCTTACCTCTTCAGGTTCACATGCATATGCACACACACAAAACACATACACAGGCATTCACGTAAGTCACAAATTATTAATGTTTCATGAATTAATCAAGGGTTTTCTCTTTGTGAAGTCTTCGTGTTTCAGTTATTTGTCAAAGTCTATTTGAATCACCCCTACCTCTGTGAATCTGCTATTCCCTGTACCTTTCCTTTATTAGACTGCAGTTTCCTCCAGGGCAACAACGAGGTCCTGCTACATTTGAATAATTATAACTAATATTCATATTTGTCCCACTCAGCTCTTCATTAGCCTGCTTGTTATCCTTTCTTTACCCATAGTAATCACATTTCCAAAACTAAATGTGGAAACACAAAATCTAACATGTAGCAAAGTATTTAATAAGAATAATGAGACAAAATATGTGAAATGGAAATTATCCCTCTATGTTAAGAAAGGTCACCATGCCCCTAACTGGTAGATGGAACTAACATTTGCCTAGAGCTTTCTCTATGCTATTAAGTGTTGCAAAATTCATTTTCTTAAAACACATTAAAAATGAGTGGACAGGGACTTCCCTGGTGGTGCAGTGGTTAAGAATCCACCTGCCAATGCAGGGGACACGGGTTCGAGCCCTGGTCCGGGAAGATCCCACATGCTGTGGAGCAACTAAGCCCACGTGCCACAACTTAAGGCCGCACGCCTAGAGCCCGTGCTCCACAACAAGAGAAGCCACCATAGTGAGAAGCCGGCACGCTGCAACGAAGAGTAGCCCCCGCTTGCCACAGCTAGCGAAAGCCCGCATGCAGCAACGAAGACCTGATGCAGCCAAAAATAAATTAATTAATTTAAAAAAAAATGAGTGGACTTTTTTTTCCAAATTTTCTGAACTTTAAAAATAATAATTTAAGTCATACTGAAAAAATTTGTGTGGCAAAGAAGCCCTTAAACATATGTTTATTTAATTTTAGGAAGATATGCAATCAACTAAGGAAGAGAGATTTCCAGCAATCCACAAACCCATTGCTGTTGGTTCTCAGCCAATGCTCACAGTTGGAACAACCCACATATCCAAATTGACAGATGACCAACTCATAAAAGAATTCCTTAGTGGTTCCTACTGCTTTCACGGGGTGAGAAGTGAACCATCAGTTTAAATATTTATCTTACAGCTTTCACTTTTGTGTTATTTATCAAGGGGCATTAGTAGCACTGAAAAAGATTTTTTGTCTATAGAGAAATGGCAGGATTCTGGAAGCTCCCCAATGGACACTTTCTCTCCACATCTCATTATAATCCAGTGCATAGCCATTATATTCTCTTTACTCACAGGCTAAAACTTGACGTTTACTTGACAAAAATATATATATTTAAGTACTTCATATGTGATTCTGGCTAATTGCTGGAATGGGCATCAATGATTGTGTAGCCTACATCTTGGTTATGTAGCAATCACATTTAAAACTTGAGCTAATATCTACAAAGGTAAAATTTTGCCCCTAAGAACTTCAGTGGGAAATACACTTATAAGTGGAATTTTCATTTTACTTTATTTTACCAGGGCAGTACAGCAATTATTCTCTAATAATGTCTATTTTTTAAAGTTTATCAGTAATTTTTAATTTTGATTTTCAACCATATTATTGCTAGTACAGTTTTTTTAAATTATATATATGTCCATCACTATCATGCGGCAATATTGAGACCCCCAATATGCCTTTCAATGTATTGTAACTTGATCTGTTTCCTTTCCTGTAGGGTGTTGGTTGGTGGAAATATGAATTCTGCTATGGCAAACATGTACATCAATACCATGAGGTATAGAACAGCGTTTATATCACTCTACCACTAGGTGGATTAAAGTTTCAAAAATCTTTTGTGGAAAAAAAAGGGGTGGGGTTGGTGTTACTTTTAATTATAAGATGATTTTAATATGGAAATATTCATCAAAGTGTCTCTAAATTCTGGAAAATGGAAAACTTGGTGTCAGTTAAGAGTAAGTCAATCATCTTAAAGTAACGTTATGTATTAACTACTCAGATTCTTTTATTACTGTGAGCCTGGAGGAATAATAAGCTACAGTGACTAACCTCTTTAGCTTTGACCAAGGAATTAGTCATTGTTATAACTCATCGTTAAATTAAGTGAATGGTAACATAGTATATCACTAGAGTTAGTAAAATAGGATAAATACAGCAGGTTTCTCAACTAAAAGAAGGTACCATATCATCTAAGCTTAAAATAAGTTTTAAGATTAAATGACCTGGCTCTTTATTCTTCCTTTTATTTATAATTTCATAAATCAGTATTCTCCCACACTTGAGCCAAAGCTGCTTAAATTCTGAAATTCAAGCCCCAGTAGTTTTATTTGTCATTGTTGTAGTTTGTTTAGTAAGGTAAACTACTAGACATAGAAAACAAACATTAATAAATACTGATCTGTTTTAAAAGGCTTTTTATTCCCCCAAATAAATAACAACTGGTAATTAGAAAATACTGTATTTGCCCTCTTGAGATGTTTTGAGCTGATCTTAAATTTCAAGATGGATCATAATGGGAAAGATCAACTCACTTTCCACATTTAAATCACTCCAAATTTATGAGGTGTCTGTAAACTAGAACATTTTATTCTTCACTTAAGCCTGAGATGTTCCATTTCACTATGCTTTCCATTTATTCATGCTGCTTTAATGTTTTACTTAATTTTTTTATTAATACGAAAACAGATAAAGTGTCATCTAAGTGCAGCCCAGATAATACCCAGTGGCTTTTTTTTTTTTAATTAAAGGAATATATGCCAGAAATATAGAATGAAAATAAAATTTTCCTCCACTGTTGCCCCATTTTTCAAAAGTAACAGCTGGGGCTTCCCTGGTGGCGCAGTGGTTAATAATCTGCCTGCCAGTGCAGGGGACTCTGGTTCGAGCCCTGGTCCGGGAAGATCCTACATGCCGCAGAGCAACTAAGCCTGTGCACCACAACTAATGAGCCTGAGCTCTAGAGCCTACGAGCCACAACTACTGAGCTGGCATGCCACAACTACTGAAGCCCACGTGCCTAGAGCCTGTGCTCCACAACAAGAGAAGCCACCACAATGAGAAGCCCGGGCACCACAACAAAGAGTAGCCACCACTAGCCACAACTAAAGAAACCCCGTGTGCAGCAACAAAGACACAACAGAGCCAAAAATAAAAATAAACTGAAGGAGAAAAACCATATGATCATCTCAATAGATGCAGAAAAAGCTTACGACAAAATTCAACACCCATTTATGATAAAAACCCTTCAGAAAGTAGGCACAGAGGGAACTTACCTCAACATAATAAAGGCCATATATGACAAACCCACAGCCAACATCGTTCTCAATGGTGAAAAATTGAAACCATTTCCACTAAGATCAGGAACAGGACAAGGTTGCCCACTCTCACCACTATTATTCAACATAGTTTTGGAAGTTTTAGCCACAGCAGTCAAAGATGAAAACGAAATAAAAGGAATCCAATTTGGAAAAGAAGAAATAAAACTGTCACTGTTTGCAGATGACATGATACAATACATAGAGAGTCCTGAAGATGCTACCAGAAAACTACTAGAGCTCATCAATGAATTTGGTAAAGTAGCAGGATACAAAGTTAATGTACAGAAATCTCTTGCATTCCTATACACTAATGATGAAAAATCTGAAAGAGAAATTAAGGAAACACTCCCATTTACCATTGCAACGAAAAGTAAAATACCTAGGGATAAATCTACCTAAGGAGACAAAAGACCTGTATGCAGAAAACCATAAGACACTGATGAAAGAAATTAAAGATGATACAAACAGATGGAGAGATATACCATGTTCTTGGATTGGAAGATCAACATTGTGGAAATGACTATACTACCAAAAGCAATCTACAGATTCAATGCAATCCCTATCAAATTACCAATGGCATTTTTCACAGAACTAGAACAAAAAATTTCACAATTTGTATGGAAACACAAAAGACCCCGAATAGACAAAGCAGTCTTGAGAAAGAAAAACAGCTGGAGGAATCAGGCTCCCTGACTTCAGACTATACTACAAAACTACAGTAATCAAGACAATATGGTACTGGCACAAAAACAGAAATATATCAGTGGAACAGGATAGAAAGCCCAGAGATAGGGCTTCCCTGGTGGCGCAGCGGTTGAGAATCTGCCTGCCAATGCAGGGGACACGGGTTCGAGCCCTGGTCTGGGAGGATCCCACATGCCGCGGAGCAACTGGACCCGTGAGCCACAATTGCTGAGCCTGCACGTCTGCAGCCTGTGCTCCACAACAAGAGAGGCCGCAATGGTGAGAGGCCCGCGCACCACGATGAAGAGTGGCCCCCGCTTGCCGCGGCTGGAGAAAGCCCTTGCACGGGAGCTAAGACCCAACACAGCCATAAATAAATAAATAAATAAATAAATTTAAAAAAAAAAAAAAAGAATAAAAAAAAAAAAGAAAGCCCAGAGATAAACCCACGCACCTGTGGTCAACTAATCTATGACAAAGGAGGCACGGATATACAATGCAGAAAAGACAGTTTCTTCAATAAGTGGTGCTGGGAAAACTGGACAGCTACATGTAAAAGAATGAAATTAGAACACTCCCTAACACCATACACAAAAATAAACTCAAAATGGATTCGAGACCTAAATGTAAGACCAGACACTATAAAACTCTTAGAGGAAAACATAGGCAGAACACTCTTTGACATAAATCACAGCAAGATCTTTTTTGATCCACCTCCTAGAGTAATGGAAATAAAAACAAAAATAAACAGATGGGACCTAATGAAACTTCAAAGCTTTTGCACAGCAAAGGAAACCATAAACAAGACGAAAAGACAACCCTCAGAATGGGAGAAAATATTTGCAAATGAATCAACAGACAAAGGATTAATCTCCAAAATATATAAACAGCTCCTGCAGCTCAATATTAAAAAAAAAAACAACCCAACCTAAAAATGCGCAGAAGACCTAAATAGACATTTCTCCAAAGAAGACATACAGATGGCCAAGAAGCACATGAAAAGCTGGTCAACATCACTAATTATTAGAGAAATGCAAATCAAAACTACAGTGAGGTATCACCTCACACCAGTTAGAATGGACACCATCAGAAAATCTACAAACAATAAATGCTGGAGAGGGTGTGGAGAAAAGGGAACCCTCTTGCACTGTTGGTGGGAATGTTAATTGATACAGCCACTATGGAGAACAGTATGGAGGTTCCTTAAAAAACTAAGAATTACCATATGATCCAGCAATCCCCCTACTGGGCATATACCCAGAGAAAACCATAATTCAAAAAGACACATGCACCCCAGTGTTCATTGCAGCACTATGTACAATAACCAGGTCATGGAAGCAACCTAAGTGCCCATCGACAGACGAATGGATAAAGAAGATGTGGTACATATATACAATGGAATATTGCTCAGCCATAAAAGGAACGAAATTGGGTCATTTGTAGAGACATGGATGGATCTAGAGACTGTCTACAGAGTGAAGTAAGTCAGAAAGAGAAAAACAAATATCGTATATTAACGCATATATGTGGGACCTAGAAAAATGGTACAGATGAACCGGTTTGCAGGGCAGAAGTTGAGACACAGATGTATAGAACAAACATACGGACATCAGGGGGGTAAAGCGGTGGGATGGTGGGGGTGGTGGTGTGATGAATTGGGCAATTGGGATTGACATGTATACAGTGATGTGTATAAAATTGATGACTAATAAGGACCTGCTGTATAAAAAAATAAAATAGAAAAATTCAAAAAAAAAAAAGCAGCTGATTCGGGGGCTCTGGCTCACTCAGGCTGGGGGGAGGGAGGGAGGGGTATGGAAAATAAATAAATTAAATAAATAAATAAATAAATTTTTAAAAATAAATATATAAATTTTTTTAAAAAGTAACAGCTGTTAACATTTTCTTAACTAACCCACCACAAGGGAAAAAAATGCCTATATGTAAATGTTGATACAACCTTTTTATTTATACAGAAGGAATATACTAAATGCACTGCTCAGCACTTGTTCTTTTCACCTAGTGTCTTGGAGATCTTTCCATGCCAGCAACAGCTGATCTTATTTTTTTCAGCAGGTTCAGAGGATTATGTCTATACCCACAGTATATTTAGCCAGACGTCTATTGATGAGCCTTTGAGTTGTTTCCAGTTTTTGCTGTTACAGCATCTTAGTGAGCATTTTTAAATAGTTGTGTTTGTGAACTTTTGCAAGTATATTCATAGGGCACGTTTCTAGAAATGTACTTGCTAGGTCAAAATATATGCATACTGAACAATTGCCTTCCAAAGGGTTGGACCAGTTTACCTTTCTATTAACAGTGGCTGTTTTCGTATACACTTGCCAACACTAGCCAAGGTCATGTAACCTAGAACTTCTTTTTTTCCTTTTTTTTTTTCTTTTTGTTTAAATTTATTTGGTTGCGCCAGGTTTTAATTGCTGCTTGTGGGATCTTTAGTTGCAGCATGCGGGCTCTTAGTTGTAGCATGTGGGATCTAGTTCCCTGACCAGGGATCGAACAGGGGCCCCCTGCATTGGGAGCACAGAGTCTTAACCACTGGACCACCAGGGAAGTCCCTAGAACTTCTTGAAGAACTCTGGTAGGAGCTTTGGGAGACAGAAAAATAATAGTAGCTAACAAATATAGTGTTCACTGTATACCAGGCATTCATTGTTCTAAGTACTTTACACATATCAACTCATTTAATGCTCATAACAGTCCTAAGAGATGAGTATTCTTACTCCAAGATGAGGAAACTGAAGCAAAGATTTAGTAACTTGCCTAAAATCACATAGGTAGTAAATGGTGAAACTAAAATTCAAACCCAGGCACTCTTGTTCCATATCCAACCTCTTAAACAATTCACTGTGCAGCTCTAATCCCTGTCTCTCTAGGAATTTACAGTGTAGTTGCTAAAAGAATGTTTAATGGCTCTCTCTTCCACTAGGCAATAAGCTCCACTGTAGCAGTGGCTGTGGCTGTTTCCTTTGCTTCTGTAAGGGTTTTTAGTTCTACTAATCAGATGTATATTAGTTCCCAGCGTGGTCCCTGGCATAAAATATAAAGAAGAAAAGGAAGGAAAAGGAACGGAAGGAAAAGGAGAGAGAAGGAAGTCCACATATAGGACAATATATAGTGCATCGTGTCAAATGAGTAGTGTGAAAATTAGTATAACTTGAAGGTTTGCATTTTAAAGAGTAGTATGAAGATAGGCTCAGTGTGGCTGCAGGGTAAGAGATAAAGGCCAAATATTTAAGGAAGAATCACAGTAGTATGTGGTTGTATTATCTAGGTATGAGAGGTTAAACTCTTAGTTGGGGGTGAGATGTTGGCAATGGACATGTAGAGAAAGAGTGAAGCCAAGAACATTTCCAGGAAAATAATTGACAGGACTGAAAAATGTAGGCGAGAAAGGAAATAGAAGAGTCAAAAATAACTACATCGGGACCTAACCTGACTAGAAAGTACTAGTTTCATAATTCAGAGAAACAAGGAGTAAAGAATAATGAGCTCAAATTTCTACTCATTGAGAAGTTTGACTAACATTATCACGTCTAAACATAGATATCCAGTGTGCAGATGAAGATAAGATCTATAGCTTGTAGGCCATCAGCATAAATGTCACCTTGATGTCAAGCATGCATTGTCACAAATATTTTTTTATATATTAGGACAAGGATAGTGGGAAAACCTCTGTGGTTGTGGGGACATGGAACCAAGAAGAACATATTGAATGGGCTAAGAAGAATACTGCTAGAGCCTATCACCTTCAAGACGATGGTACCCAGACAGTCAGGTAAATATTAACTTTATTTGCCTTTAGATCTTAGAATATTTAAAACTCAGAATATTGAAAAACATAAATTTAAAGTAAAATATCTGGTCAGCTTTTCTCAGGGACATTTTTTAGGTTAGTTTTCTTTTCGAGAGGGAACAACATAGTGTAATAGTTAAGAGCACAGTTTCTGAAGTCAGATACCCTGTATTCAAATACTGGCGATTCACTTACTACCTTGGGCAAATTACATAATCTTCGTAAGCCTCACTTTTCTTGTCTAGTAGTATTTGCCTCAGAGAATTGTTACGACATTTAAATGAGGTAATTCATGTAAAGTGTAGTGCCTGGCAATTGCATGCAATAAACTTTGGCTGCTGCCTTTGACAGTGGTGGTGTATGGTAATGAGAGTGGTGGTGGCGTTAGTAACACTGGTACAATTCCAGGTATTAGGTCTAAGGCTGTTATAAACATTTTCCCCCTTCATGTGTAATCGCTACCACTTTAAGTTACTTAACTCTATTTAAATGTACTCCAGCATTTCCCTTTGTTACTTAACGTGGGGTAATGGTTGAAAATTGTTAAACAATGGTTTTTTGAAAAACTACCTCACATCTCTTTTGGGCTATTAGGTTTATCTTGTTATAGCAGAAGTAAATTAATCTCTTCTTTCCCAAGAATAACTAAACTTTAGCTTTTCTTATAGTCCATTACTCAGTGAATTTTAAATTATTCATTCTTTTTTCTTCTCAGATGTTAACTTTGTCCTTCCTAGCATAGATGGTATTGAGAGAGTCTGTTTTCAGAATGTGCTGACTTCTTGGACTGACCAAAATCAAAATTAGCAAAATTAAGATAGGTATTTAAGTATTAATATACTAAACGGATCGATTTTTTAAATGTTTATATGTTTCAAGTGAAAATAGCTCATGGTATCATGTGCAACAAATATTGAAGCATAGGAGTGTGAGGCTAGCAAAATTAAAACTTTTCTTTGGTTCCTGCTCTTTGGAATTTATAGCTTAGCCTAGGCTTTACCTTTGTACACCTGCATTACAGTATTTTAATGAGTGGAACTGAATGGAGGATGGGAAGACGGGGAAACCATTCCACAAAGGAAACAATATACAGGGCTGGGGAAATGGTTAGCTTTAAAAGAAAACTTTTTTAAAAGCAATTTAACCTTAACTATTTGTATACAAGTAAATAATTTGCAAGTTAAAGATCATTCTTACTAATTAAACCACTAAGAAGTATCTCAACTTTGTATTCTTTATAGAAGCTGAAAGACTTTCTCTGTGACATAACCTTAAAAATATGTATTTTTAAGGAGTATTTTATAGTCAGATTTTTTTTTTTAACTAATGCAAAACTGACCCTCTAGCCATCTTCTCACCCTACCCATTACAATTACTCTGAATGAGTGAAGTTTTAGTTTAATAAAGGTTGTGTGTTTTTCTGATTCAGGATGGTGTCACATTTTTATGGGAATGGAGATATTTGTGATATAACTGACAAACCAAGACAGGTGACTGTAAAACTAAAGTAAGTTAGACCATCAAATCATGCTTTATGCCTTTCTCTTTAGTCTGCTTCCTATGGGCAAAAGATTATATAAATATAAATTATGGATAATTATATTTATTCATAATAATTTATGGATTTGTCATAAAATACTGTTACTATAAAATAGTAAAATCATAATTGTGATATAATTGTTATTTATTTATAAGTTATTTATAAGTTATTATCAAATTAAATTATTTCAATTATTTATTAAATTATACAGAATCACTTACAAGGCATTTTTATCCTTGAGAGGAAAACAATTTAAAATAATTTTGTATCGTTTGGGCAGTGCCTTAAAGTACTCTCTGTTTTAGGTGTAAAGAATCAGATTCTCCTCATGCTGTTACTGTATATATGCTAGAGCCTCACTCCTGTCAGTATATCCTTGGGGTAAGTGAAAAACTAATACTCAGGAATTCAGTTTGGGGCCACATTTTAATTTTTAGCATTAAGTCTAGAAAGGACCTTCAGTGGTCTCCAAAGTTTAATATAGCCCTCATACTACTTGTAAAAATTGACATTTTTTTATTTAGGTATAATTTACATAAAGTAAAATGCAAAGTTCTTAAGTGTTGAGTCTGATGAGTTTTGACAGTTTTATGTACCCATTTAACTATTACCCAAAACAAGGTATCTATCACTGCAGAAAATTTTCTTATACCCCTTTCCTGTCAATACCCCTCAATTCCCAAAGATACTCCTTTCTGTTTTCTGATACCATAGATCAGTTTTACCTCTTTTTTGGTTCCATATGAATGGGATCATATAGTCTATAATGTTTTATGCCTGGCCTCTTTGACTCAGCATGTTTTTTAGACTCAGCCTTTGTTTACATCATTTTACTCCTGCCAGCAATATATGAGAGTCCAATTGCTCCACATCCTTACCAATAAATATTTGGTGTTGTCAGTCTTTTTTATTTTAGCCATTTTAGTGATTTTAATTTGCATTTCCCGTATGAAAAGTGTTTTTGAAACCTTTTCATGTGATTATTCATCTGTATACCTTCTTTGGTGAAGTGTCTAGCCAAGTCTTTTTAAAGAAAAAATTACTCTGACACAAAAACAGTAAGGAAGACTTTATTCAGGACTATTGCCACAAGTGTCAAGACTATCACAATAGGGGAGAGAGAGTCAGCTCATCTCCAAATACAGCAAAGACAGCCAGGGATACATAGCCAACAAGCAGAATGGGGTGTTGGGGAGTAGTCAGTGTATGGCAAATTACTAAAAGGAGACATCAGGGGTAGGGGATTCTTGCTAAACTGACTTAACAGAATTATTGCTGAAGGCAGGCCAGGAAGATCAGATATCAAAAGTGAGAGAGGAGGAATTTGATCAGATATGGAGGGTGATTAGATATTGAGAGTGAGGGATTCTCTCTAAACTGACTTATCAGAATTACTGCTGCAACTGGACTTGGCAGGCCCAGGAACAAAAAGAGGCCTAGTCAAAAAGAGGGCTCAGGCGAGCCTTCCTATCATTTGGTCAAGGAGAGAGTCTTTCTCAATCTTTTACCCATTTTTGTTGTTGTTGTCTGTCTTATTATTATTTATTTCTAGGAGTTCAAATATATAATGGACATGAGTTTTTTCTATTTTAATTGCACATTTTTCCCCTGATCTGTGTCTTGACTGTTCTTTTTCTTACTGTCTTTTGATGAGCAAAAGTTTATTTGATGAAGTTCATTTTATCAATTTTTTTCCCATTTTATTGCTAATGATTTTTTTTGTTTTAAGAAATTTTGCCACCCCAAAGTCATGAAGGTATTATCTTCTACTTCCTTCTAGAAATATGGTTCTACCTTTGGTTATGCGATGCGTAAGGGTGGTTTTCTTTGTTATTTATCCTGGTTGGAGTTCACTGAGCTTCTCGGGTTTGTGGGTTGATATAATTCATTAGGTTTGGAAAAATTTTGGCCATCATCTTCTCAAAGATTTCTTCTGCCCCACCTTTTTTCTATTTCTGGGACCCTGATTAAACATGTTAGTTTGAAGTTGTCACCAAATCTCAGGCCCTTTATTTTATTCTTACCTTCTTTGTTTCAATTTAGGTCATGTCATTTCTATTGAATTGTCTTCAAGTTCATTGATTCTTTCCTCTGCTGTGTCCTGTCCACCTCTTTGAATGAATTTGTATCTGATATATTTTTCATTTCTAACATTTCCATTCGGTTCTTTTTTATGGTTTCATTTCTGCTAAAATCCCCCATCTATTCACACATGTTGTCTGCCTTTCCCACTATTTCCTTCATTATATTTATTATAATTATCTTAAATCTGATCATTTTAACACCTGGCCCATTTTTGGATTGTATTTTTTTTTAACCTTTTTCTTGAATTGTACAACTTATTATTTTGCCATATTCTGCTACGTTTTTGTTATATAAGACCTAGCTATGTATTTCTCTCTTATTCTTGTCCTTTACTCCTTTTCTCTCTCATCTCTTTTACTTAAAGATAAAAATACCTTCTCTACCTATCTGGTATTTTATTTGGATGACTAAATGTTTTCTAAAAAGCTCAATTTGTAGAAATAACATTGGATGGTTTATCCAAAACAAGGACTCATATACATTTATCAAATTTATATGTATTCGTTCAGCAGAAAAATACTGAATAAAGTATTCAGCTTAGCAGCTTTTTAATGGTTTTATTGTTGTTGTTCTTTAGGTTGAATCTCCAGTGATCTGTAAAATCTTAGATACAGCAGACGAAAATGGACTTCTTTCTCTCCCCAACTAAAGGGTAACAAAGTTCAGGGGAAAAAAAAGATCATTGGAAGTCATGATGATTTGTCTGACCATGTGTCCCATTATAGAGCTCTCAGTCATTGGACTGCATCTAAAGGATTGTATAAAAGGACTCTCAACCACTTTGTGAATATGTATGTGTACATAAGAGGTTATTGATAAACTTCTAAGGCAGACGTTTTGTTTCACCTTTTTCATTTTTGTTGTGTCTTATAAACTGATTGTGTGTTTTTCTTTGCTTGGATAATGTGATTCCAAAATAAATCCTGTCCAAGCAATTTAGAGTCCATCCTAATAAAATGTCATAATCGTTGTACCTATTGAAAGTTTTAAAATAATAGATTATATAAATTATAGTATATACACTAGCTAATAAAGTAAGGATAATGAAGAAGGAAATTGATAGGAGGTTGTTTAAATGAGAGACTGTGTTAAATATGTAATTTCTAGTGCCTGAAATCCTTTCAACAAATTTTTATTTAGCAACCGCTCTCTACCAGGTATTAAACTAGAAACTGGACACACAGTAAAGCCTCACATATAAGTTTTCTTCTCCTCTGTTAATCTCAAGAAACTCTTATTTACAATAGGTTGCTTCTCTCTCAGAACTTTTATCTGTTTCTTTCTCCTTGATATGAGTGTGTTTCCCCCCAAAATATGTACCTGGTATAGACAGTCAGTGATTCTTCTCTTTCGATTTAGAATGATTTATCTTCACAAAACACACTGTGCTGGCTATCCTTTGTACTTGCCTACTATATACTACAGATTTTAGTTCTGGACAGTTTTACAGCACAATATTTATTTTAAAGTGAATAAAATGTCCACAAGCAGTGTTGTCATGTAGTCAATGGCAGATTATACAGTTTCTTTATTTTCTCCATTACTCTGTTTCACACAACATCATCCTGTTGTATTTTGGACATACATGTCTAAAGAAGGGCAGAAAAGTACCCATAAGACACTTTCCTTTTCCTCCTTCTCAGCAGTTCTGGTCAAAGATATTTTAGTTTGAGAAACGGTTAATATAATTGACTGTTGGAAGGCTATCTATAGATTTTAGTAGGAAGCAGCACATGTAGAAATAGCATGCACTTCGAATTCAAACCTAAATCCAGATACTCTCTTTAACTTACTAGATGTGTGATCCTAGACAGCAGTTAACCACTTCGAGCCTCACATCCTCTATTGTAGAGAGACTACTTATTACTTCATAAGGTGGTTGTATCAGTGCATTAATTTTCTCTGTATATAAAAAGCCTAGCAGGTTCCCAGTAAGTGTTAGTTTATTTCCTAATATCTCCCTTGTCTCCTATTAACATAATAAGATCAGAGACCAAAGCCATTAAAATTTAATTCTTTAATAAAGTATAGAATTATATTTACTATATCAATTAATTAAGACAAACAGGTTTACTTTCACATTTAGATTATAGGTATAGGAGAGGAGAGAGAACTGTGAAAGCTTAGTGCCAAAAAAATACTTGGGGAATATTTAGGCCAAACTCTTTCTTTTGTAAGAGAGGGGGGAAATATCTGAAAAACTGTATTAGAATAGTTTACTACAGAAGATTCTTAAAAATAGAAGTCATAATAAAAATTAAGTCAGCCTTCTGTCTTGGCTAACAGCTTAAACTTCTTTGAGACGAAGGCTAGGCCAGGTATCTCTATAGCCCTTCTAAATCTTGGGTCCCCTATCAGTAGTCTATGAAGTTTTTTGATCTCTAAATTTTTTGTTGTTACCTCGATTGTGCAGCCATTCTTCTATATTAGAAGGCAGGAAAAAGGGCTCAGCTACAATATGCCTAATGTACTTTGAGAAGTCTTTCTCAAAGTGGAATCTCTATTAAGGTGGCTGCTAAATCAGATTCTTTAGCCTAGAGCCTAAGACTCTGCATTTTGAATGTTTCCTGAGTGATTCTCTTTATTTTAAATAAATTCTCCAGTGATCGAGGATCACTGTGACTCAGGCACTTCACTTTTAACAATTTCACACATACTAACCCTCCTGATTACGGTTTCAGGGAAATAACTAGTAGCTCATCTTTACAGGAAGATTGCGACATGGAGACTTTCTTTTTCCCCCTTTTTTCAGCTTTACCTGCTTTTTTTCAAGATACCACTAGATGGGGCCTTGTTTATATCCTTATATCCTTGATTAAATGGACCTCAGCAACAAAGGGCAACAAATTATCTCAGCTAAACTGAATAGTAAGCTTTGTGTACAGTCCTTGGTGAACTATCCTTTTCAGTCAGTCTGATATACAAAAAGGCCTGACCTGATTTGTGACAAAGCTTAAACTTCATAGTACATAATCAGGCCAAATTATTGACCCAGTAGCACCAAATAGCTAACATAAAAGGTCTCAATCTAAAAAGGAAAATAAGAATCAAGATTTGAATTTTGAATAAATAGTATTTGCAATCAGAGTTTCAAATGAAAATAAATATCAGCTATACTAGAAAGTGATTTTAAACTCTCTTCCTAGTGTTGGGTAATTTTACTTACCAGGGCTTACATTTCCATTTGAACATACAAATAGAACTATTTTCATATGTGTGTATGTTATATGTTATGATGAGCTGTTGAGGTAAAAGTTTTCAAAATATATGTTGCCATGGTGACATGGCTTAAAGGAAAATCCATTTCTCCATTTCTTTTTTTCAGTTGTTTGACAGGGGTGGTAGAGAAACCATGGACCACTACGTACCAAGAGCATGCTTTATTTCAGTTGCCAGTAGTCTCTTAAGTAGGTTGTACAAGCAGGCGAGATGATCCAGTGGATTATGGGAAGAAAATACTAGAAATTCTCCTAAGTTTTCGTCTGCAAAAGAGGAATTAAGCTTCACTAATATTTAATATGTGGACTGACACTGGTGCACACAGTCATTCATGAATCAGGTTTCATGTAATAAAACACAAAAGATCTTGAGGGGAAGAGTGGGTGTTACATGTGTAGAGGAGCTGGTGGGGATACCATTATTCTTCACTTTTCCCATATTACAGCACTGTAGAGTAACTAAATTAATACCTCCATCACCTTTCAGAAAATTGAATTGTCACTTTAAATATTAGCATTGAGACCACACATTAGGTATATAACCAATCAGAATTAAGGTGAGAGGTTAACAGGTTACTTTCATCAGTCATGGCTTCAATCACTGTGATCCTGGTATCTTACAAGTCTTCTCTATTAGTAATAACACAGTATACTAATGCTTTTTTGCAGTGATTAGGAAGAATGAGCATGTTTTCCTCACTTGCATTCAAAAGAACTACAGTCTGAAGACTAGAATTCCACTCTTTAACACCTAAAGAAAATAAACGCAGGCCTGACAGTCTCAAAACTTATAAAATGCAAAGAAGAAAGTCAGAATTACTAACAAATGGAATATAGGGCTTGTAGTGTTTTGCATCCACACCTATTTGTAAACTCTTAAGAATTTTAGAATTTTTTATATTTGAAACAAAAAGTGTGCTTCAAAAGCAAGTGAATCAAGCAGAAGTTCTGGAAATGGTAATCATCTCAACTGTGGAAGACACTTGTGAGACTATGAAATAATGCTAAACATCTCACATCTAATCATATACTACATTATATATTTCAAATCTGTTAAATTGCTTTCCAGCACCTTTCAATAGAATAAATTATGCTTTGCCTCAATTTTAGAAAAAATACCGCTTTCTGTATATTTGCCTGAAGCACAAACATAATTTTCATTTTGTAAATATATAATACTAAAAATCAAACATCCTTGAAAGTCCAGCAAAGTAGATTGTAAAGCCCAGTAAGTCAAATCTGCTTTACTATCTAAATTCACTCAGTAATACAGCCAAAAACAGTGAACTTTGTTGGGTTCTAAAAGCTTCTGTGTCCTCAATAAAATACTAGTTTGCCAATTAGTCACCAGTGGTCTTTAATAGCAGTAAAAACCAATTTACTCATTTAAGAATTCTATCAGAGGTCCAAATATTATCTCATAGATTAGAAAAATATTAATAATTGGTCAAGGAGATTGGAAGTTGTTTTTCCCCTAGATTAGTTTTCCATACTTATAGTTATTAATATTCTTAAGCCATCTTGGACTTCTCTGGTGGTCCAGTGGCTAAGACTCCACGCTCCCAATGCAGGGGGCCCAGGTTTGATCCCTGGTCAGGGAACTAGATCTCACATGCTGCAACTAAGAGTTCATGTGCTGCAACTAAAGATCCCATGTGCCGTGACTAAGACCTGGTGCTGCCAAATAAATAAATATTTATATTTATTTATATATATATATATATATATATAATCTTAAGCCATTTTGAGAAATCATTTGTTGGAAAAACTTTCATTAACCACCTCCAAGAAAGGGTTTCACCCCCCAAAAGCCAGTTGTGAACAATCTTGTGTCATTATTCTTTGAATTTCAGATAATAGGCTATCCCAGACTCTTCTTTTATAAAAATAAAAATGACAGCTGTCACTTCTTGAACATTTATTAAATAGTAGGCACTATGCTAAACCCTTCAGATACCCTATGTTCACAACCCTGTGAGGTAGGTTTACTATCGTTAACTCACAGATAAGGAAAATGAGGCTATAAGAACTGAACTAAACTACAGTTGGCTGAGCCAGCAGTTGAATCAGTTTAGATTCCAGAGTCCATGTTTGTAAATAATATGCCATAGTGCTTTCTATTCACAGAGCATCTGCCCCATTAACCGCTCTCGGTTATCATCTTCCACCAGAGAGAACACACCGAGGGACTCAGCAAAATGTCCTGTAAGATGAGGGAAATGACTGATTTTGTCCTGGTAACGTATGACACCCATTTTTTTCCATATATTATTTTTATCATGGAACTCCACTAACTTTTCTTAAGCTAATGCCACCCACAAATCGGGCAAATGAAAGTTCACTAACAAGATTAAAGTGTTACCTTGGAAATTCTGGCTTGGTTAAATGCCATCAAACCCTACCTTCTTTGATAATCCTCCTGTGATGGTAAACGATGCAAGTGCAGCTACGATTTATCTAGATCCAGATTGCATTTATGACTTAAATGATAAAAATAATTCCTTTATCTTTTATTTGTTGGAGTAAAGAATATGTCTTAATTTTGTTTCTTCTCAGACCTTGCATAAAATTGACACTCAACAAATATTTGCTGAATAAATGATTGACCCTTCATCCTCTCTTACCCACACCTTATAAAAATCTTCCCCAACTACTCCAATTCCCACGGGTTTCCTAACAGTCCTTATTTTTCAGTGTTTGGTGCTTGGGGGAAAAAAACATTTTCCTCAGTTTTACAATGGTTGGGAAAGAAGAAGGAGTAGAATTATTGATTTGCTCCATCTGTATTCCTTTTCACTCGGGTTCCCCCCAACATTGTTTAATTTTTTGCTGCTTTAGACTGCTTTCCCACGGTCCCATATGTTGCTTCTCCTTCCTAACAGGAGTACAGTGTCTTTGCCTCCTTATTGTGTTTCATTTCTCCCACTAGTGGGCAGTGATTGAGTAAAGTCCCTGATCTCAAAGGTTAAGAAAATTAATTTTTTTTTTTTTTTGGCCATGCAGCTTGCAGGATCTTAGTTCCCCAACCAGGGATCAAACCTGGGACCCTGCAGTGAAAGCGCCAAGTCCTAACTACTGGACCACCGGGGAATTCCCAAGAAAATTAAATTTTCAGTCTCCATGTACTGAAAACATGCCAGTTCTGAGGTACTCTGAACTCCTCAAAGAAAGTGTCTAACATTATGGTTCTCTGTGAAGAATACAATTCCCAGTCATATCTTTCCTCAGAGTAATATTAATAAAATCAGTTCTTACAATTTCTTTGACATACATTGTTGCTAAACCCAAGCAAATGAGCAAGAAACTTTCATAAGCCCTTCCTAACATCAGAAATGAAATGTATTGAACCTGAAGCATTTATACAGGTTACAAAACCTATCCTAGTGCCGCGGCCCCAGAAGACAGGCATAAAGCACCCTTTGTGACTTGCTCTACTTTTTAAGGCCTATCTGGCATCTGAACAAGGTACATTTTGCAAAACATCAGTCTTTGCATGAAAATCAAGGTTCCCACAGTTGAAAGATCTCCCACTCATCAGCATGCTACAAGCAGCTGAAGGTTTGGAAAAGTGTCAAAAAAACAAACCTTCACAGAAATGGAACTCAGAGAAACAAACTGAACCAGCTAAGTGTATTTATTTTTTTTAAATCAGAATTCTCTCTTTATTGGGGTAAAGGAGGGAAAATTCACTAATTTGTCCATAAACAATAAAGTGATATTTTTACTTTGGTAAAATTAATCTCAAAGGCACTGTACCTAAACAGATTGCCTGTTAACTATCTCTTATGGAAAGCAGAATTTCACTAAATCTGCACCTTTATTCAAATTGTCATCTGCTTTAAAGTAACTGGTATCGTCCCTTCTGTCCCTCCAAGAACGAGTTACCCCTTTTCTCCTTAACTCCTCTGTGGTTGCTGAAGAGTTTGATTTTATCCTCAGAGTCCTCAGGCTGCATTATGAGCCAAGAAATTCGAATGAGAATGAATGCAGGTTGTCTGGCAGCTCCTGGGCAGCCAGGGTGGTCACTTGGGAAAAGATGCCCTTAAAGCTGGTCTCCTGAGTAAACAGAAACGCTTTGTAGTCCTCCTAAATCAAGACCCATATCCCCTTTCATTAGAGTCCTGCTGATGATTATCCTGGGAATATAGAGAGGGATACAAAAAGTAACAAACATGGGGAAATTGTAAGCCAGCCAGATAGAGATCTGGGTGGACATCACTTTCAGGCTTTATCCATTCAGTCATTTATTATATGATTCATTTATTCTACAGTCATCACTGGAAGCCCACCAGGGCCAAGGACTAATAGGTACTAGGGATACGGTGCTGATCAAAATACACAGTCTTTGCCTTATTTACAGCTTTTTTCTAATGGAGACAGCCAGTAAACAATTATATGTAACTATTATGAACTGAAGTGTGCCCCCCACCCCCCAAAATTCATGTTTGAAGTTCTAACCCACAATGTGACTGTATCTGGAGATAAGACATTTAAGGAGGGAATTGAGGTTAAATTAGGTCACAAGGGTGGGGCCCTAATCTGATACGACTGGTGTCCTTAGAAGGGGAAGAGACACCAGAGACCCCCTAAACTTCTCCCTCCATGCACATACAGAGAAGAGGCCACATGAGGACACGATGAGAAGGCAGCCTTCCACAAGCCAGGAAAAGAGACCTCACAGGAAACCAATCCTGATGGCATTTTGACCTTGAACTTCTAGCCTCCATAATTGTGAGAAAATTAATTTCTGTTATTTAAGCCAGTTAGTCTGTGGTATTTTGTTATGGAAGCCCGAGCAGGCTAATACAGTAGCATAATGTTGGGTAATGATAAGAATCATGAAGAAAATAAAGTGTGGCAGAAGGATATATACTGATGGGGTGGAGAGCTATGTTGAATATGGAAACTAGGAAAGGCCCTGGGGGAAGATCATTCCAGGCTGAAGTATTCCTGGGGGAATTAATTCCCTGACATGAGAACAAAATGGAGGCGTGTGAGAAATAGCCAAAAAGGCTGTGTAGCCCAAGCACATTAGGCAGAGTACACATGAAAGGAAATGAGGACAAAGAGGAAACCAGGGGCCAGATTATCAGGGCCATGTAGGCCATAGCAAGGACTTCAGATTTTGTTCTAGTGGGATGGAAAGCTGCTGGAAAGTTTTAAGCAAGAGAGTGACAAATATGATTTACTTTAAAAGGGTCACAGACACACAGGAAGGAGACTGTGGGAGAGAAAGACTGGAATGTGGGAGAATGGTTATGAGGCTAGTTTAACAGTCCAGGTGAGAGATGGTGGGGGTCTGGGCTAGAAGGGATGGGGTTGAAGGAGGTGAGAAATAATTGGATTCAGAGTATATTTTCAAGATAATTGAGGATTGCTCTATCAATTAGATGTGGCATGCAAGAGAAAGAAAAGAATCAAGGGCCCTGACTAAGCTGTGCACTGGTCATTGTGGTGCTGTTTACTGAGATGATAAAACAGCAGGAGGCACAAGTCTGTGGGGAGCGGGTTTGAATCAAGAGTTCAGTTTTGTACATGTCTATTAGACGTCCAAGTGGAGACGCTGAATAGGCAATTGGATAGACCAGCATGGAGTTCAGGGAGGGTTAGGATTAGAGAGATAAAATGAGTGTCATTAGCACTTAAGTGGTATTGAAAGACTGAATATCGTAATCACTGCCAGCACCTGCTTCTCAATTTACAGATCCATATTTAGGGGTGGGGGAGGAAGTAGGGAGCTATTTTCCTATCTTTCTGGTCCTCCTTTCCCTTCTCCATCCCCTCAAAAATTACCCCATCTGGCTTCAAGCCCTCACTTCAAGAAGACTTCACACTTGGGCCGGTGTTGCTGACTGGTACATACTGAAGCACATTCCCCAGTCACCTGTCGAGGCAGAGTCCTCCCACTGGTGGAGCTTGCCTGCTTTGGCTGTGGTTCTAAGCTCAGTCTAGGCCTGCCCTCTCTAAAGCCTGGATCCCTGGAGGAGGTGAGCCTTTCTCCCTGACCGCCTACCTGCCTCTCCTCACCATTCCACAGACCTGGTGTCTTCACTGACTCTCGGCCTTCCTTCTTCAACTCCAGTAGGGAGGCAGTGAGAGCAAATCTCTTTTACGGGACCGTAGACCTCTTTCGGTAATGAAGAAGAAAAACAACAACTGCTTTAAGTGAATAAGGGAGAAAACGCCTACCTCTGGGAGTCAAAAGTGCCCGTGTAGTTTCCATGTATCATTGCCACTAAACTGAATGAAGAGGATGACCTTGAAAGGGGAGCCTCCATAATCTGGCCTGGCTGGGTTATGGAGAATTACCCAAGAATGAGCCATAACCCAAAGTCAGGTCTGGTGGGAACCTGAACCTGCCAGCACCCAGGAGTGCTACTGGTGGCCTAGCGTAGAGATCTTCAAATGGGGGTGCAAGTATCTTGAGCATGAAAAAGGGATCCAGTTTATAGATGCTCATTTTCAGGTCCCTACAACTGAGCTGTTTGAGAAGGCTACTGTGCCTTACTCTTTTAAGACCTCATGCTGCCCTTTCATTACTGCCCCTTCCCACTTTAGAAAAGAATTCCCACCTGGAATCTTATGAGGCCATTGCTTCTGGATGCAAAGAGTTCCTAACCAAGGAACTATTTAAAATCTTAGTTTCAAAGAAAGATCCTTAAAGTATTTATCAAGGGACCATAATTTTGTGTTTTCCCCTAGCTTATACTAAACACCATATATCACCAATTCTAAGATAAGCATTTTTTCACGTTGTAACCTCTCTGAAATTGGTGTATCTTACCATCATGTAAGCCAAATGGTTGTTGTTATTACCTGCACTTGTGCATTTTCACAATCAAAACTTGTAGAATGCATATTGGACGTATAGTGGAGCACTTTTTTATCACCTAAGAAGCAGAGCTGTGGGGCGAAAGTGGACAGTGGGTGGTGAATCAAATGAGGTTAACAATATTCCTAAAGCAGAAGACAAATTCTTTTGTCTAGAATAACTCTCTAGGTCAAGTAGATGAGTCACTAAATTTAAACCTATCACCCAGAGATACATTCCTTGTTGCCAATTCAGTTTTGACTCCTTAAAAAACTTCTGTAAGGACAGTCTGTAAGGAAACGCTCTATTCCCAGCTCTCTTTCTTATTTGCTAGGTTGACTGAAGGCAGTTTTCCTCTACATTACTTTCCTTGAACAGGTATAGGTTTGTGAGTAATTTCAACAGTATTCATAAAATGAATCTGCTCTTCAAAAGTTTGATGATGTGATCATTTCAACAGAAAAAAATAGAAGGTAAGACATGTACATTCTGGTTACAACTATGTACAAATGCATGCTTATATCGTAATAAGGTTCTGAAGTGAATTTTGAGTAATATCTACAATCTTATTTATTGAATTTTAAAAATAACACTCCCATAGAAACTCTCCTAACTGACCTCCACTTTAACAACCCAGCAAGTAACAAGTTCTCTCTTCCCTCTATCAACTATTCTGCAGGGTACCCATGCACACCACATGCTAGCAGTCTACTCTCTGTGTATAAGCACTTTTGCTGCCATCTCTCTCCGGATCAAACAAACAAACACAATCAGTAAGAATATAGATTTGAACTACACAATCAATAGGCTTGAACTAATGGACCTGTAGAAAACATTTTACCCAACAAAAAATATACATTCTTGGGACTTCCCTGGTGGTGCAGTGGTTAAGAATCCACCTGCCAATGCAGGGGACACGGGTTCGATCCCTGGTCCGGGAAGATCCCACATGCCACGGAGCAACTAAGCCCGTGCACCACAACTACTGAGCCTGTGCTCCAGAGCCCGCGAGCCACAACTACTGAAGCCCGCGCTCCACAACTACTAAAGCTCGCGCGCCTAGACCCCCTGCTCCGCAACAAGAGAAGCCACCGCAATGAGAAGCCCACACACCACAATGAAGAGTAGACCCCATGCACTGCAACTAGAGAAAGCCCATGCATAGCAATGAAGACCCAACGCAGCCAAAAATAAATAAATAAATTTATTTTAAAAAAATACACATTCGGGGCTTCCCTGGTAGTGCAGTGGTTGAGAATCTGCCTGCCAATGCAGGGGACACGGGTTCGAGCCCTGGTCTGGGAAGATCCCACGTGCCGCGGAGCAGCTGGGCCCATGAGCCACAATTACTGAGCCTGCGCGTCTGGAGCCTGTGCTCCGCAACAAGAGAGGCCACGATAGTGAGAGGCCCACGCACCTCGATGAAGAGTGGCCCCCACTTGCCACAATTAGAGAAAGCCCTTGCACAGAAACGAAGACCCAACACAGCCATAAATAAATAAACAAATACTTTAAAAAAAAAATACACATTCTTTTCGAGTATACTCAGATCGTTTACATGAACTGTCCATCTACGGGAGCATAAAGCAAATCTCAATTTTCAAGGGTTGGAATCGTATATATGTCATTTGCCACAAGGTCATTAAGTTAAAAAATCAATAATTGAAATATAATTTTTGGAAAATTAAGAGAATCACTTCTAAATAATTTGTGGACCCAAAGAAAAATAATAATGGAAATTAGAGCATATTGAGAACTAAACGATAATGAAAATAATACTGTAGTAAATTGTATTATTGTCCCAAATAGTTTCTAACTTCCCTGTATAAAATTAACATCCCTGACACTTTCTCTGCCTTTACTGTTTTATTTTTCTTCATAGAACATATCACCACATAAAAATTACATATTTGTTTACCTGTTTATCTTCCTTAGCCTAATATAATTGTCATGGGAATAGAAACTTCTCTCTTGTGTTCACCAATGTATCTCAAGTTCCTGGCACATAGTATTCAATAAATATCCATTGAATGAATGAATACTGTTATTACTTTACTATTTGGGTGTTCTCTTTATCAATATTCTCTTCTTTAATGTCGTGTTGTTTTCGGTTCTTCTCCAATATTAATGTTGCCATTCCCTTTTTCTTCATGTAAGCTTAATCTACTTTTGCCTCTTAATTTTTACATCAGTTTTTCTTATGTTTATCTATTCCAAGCAGCAAATTTTGCATATCTTTTTTTTTTTTTTTTTTTTTGGCGGCGCTGTGCGGCTTGTAGGATCCTAGTTCCCCAACAAGGGACTGAACCTGGGTCTTTTGCAATGAAAGTGCAGTCCCAACCACTGGACTGACAGGGAATTCCCTGCATATCATTTTTTAAAAATATTTATATAGTTAGTTGCACCGGTTCTTAGTTGCAGCAGGTGGGCTCCTTTGTTGCAACTTGTGGGCTCCTTAGTGGTGGCATGCAAACTCTTAGTTGAGGCATGTGAACTCTTAGTTGTGGCACACATGTGGGATCTAGTTCCCTGACCAGGGATCAAACCTGGGCCCCCTGCTTTGGGAGCACGGAGTGTTAACCACGGGGCCACCAGGGAAGTCCCTTACATATTTCTAATTCAAGGATTTTTGTCTTTTATAAATGACATTAAGCATTTACATTTATTTTCTTGCTGTTTTTATTTCTGTAATCCTGCTTTATACTCCCTAAATTTTGTTTTCTTAGTATTTCCTTCCCTCCACTATTTTATAAAAGTTATTTATTTTCTCAGACTATGCAATATGCTAGCGGAGGGCAAAGGGATAGGAAGTAGGGAGTAGTGGAAGTTACAAAATACCAACCACAACTTCCTGATCAGAAGCAAGTAAGGCCTATATTAGCACCATATTTTCTCCTTTATGAAACATTTCAACATATTTCTTGTTCTTACCCTGTTTTCTCTGCTACTTTCTATAAGATGTGTTTGTTGGTGGTTATTGGGCTGCACCCCACAGGCCTACAAGGCCTGTGCTTGCCCAGCTTCAAGACTGAAGAAAGAGCCTGGAGTCAGCAACAGAGACATCAGTGTGAGACAGGCTGGGACCTGGGACCCTTTGCTGCAGTGCTGCAATGCTTGTGCTTGGACTAACGTCTCCCAGAGCAAGAAAATACTGATAAGAAGAAAACTATAAGGGACTAAAAGCTGCTGTGCATGCACAGTTCGGGCAAATTCTAGACAAAAGATACAAAAAGACCAAAAAAAACCCCAACAGCCACTTCTGAAGAGCTGGGAGTAAAAACAGGGTGTCGGGAGCAAAAGCAGGGTACTGCACATGCCCCCAGAGCTCAATACCAGCAAAGCGGTGGGCAAAACACCTAAGCCACCCCTCTGGCCCGACCCCTGGACACACCCCTACCCTCACCCCATATAAGGAACCAGCTCCCTCCACCTTGGGGAGGGAGCAAGGGAACTTGTTACTTGTTTTCACTACCCTCCTGCTGCAACAGAGGCCCCAATAAAGCCTTGCCTGAATTTCTTGACTGGCCTCTTATCAATTTCTATTGACTGGGGAAGGCCAAGAACCCTGGTCGATATCAAATGGTTTAATGGATGGGGGAGCTTACACGTCTGAAGCAGGGTCCTGGAGCGACAGCCCACTGTGTGTGGTGGACGACGGGCAGGACATGGCAACAGTCTTCGCTCCCTGTGAGGGGAATTACCAGTTATAGGGGAATTGACATCAGGTGGGCTCATCAGTTACCAGGGAAACCAATAGAGGGGCATGCCTCTTATCACGCCTCTCACTGCCCCTTTGATAAGAACAATCACCAGCTGGGGCAAGTTCGCAGGAAGGTCAGTCATGTGAATAGGGTGCAGGTGAAGCAGGCACTGGTTGGGCAGGGGATGTACAGAGAGCAAGAGAACAGTCATCTTAAGTGGCCTGACCATACAGTGGTAAACTTTACAATTTCATCCTTAGGTTACAGAATATAAAGTTGAGATTTTTGACTGAACCAGAAGAGTAACATCACTGAGAAATAGAATAGTTGATCGGACTTTTCATCTTTTCTCTGGAGGAGAGGAGGCATGTTTTTGTTTAAATGAGAGAAGTTGCATTATTTCAAATGGGAGAGTTGGTGTTCTTTGGAAATATGGCTAAAGGAGCAGCTATAAATGTTGAGCACCAAAAAGATGGACCATTGTGGACGGAGTGGATTGGAACTCAGTATCTGTTCTGAACCTCCTTTTAGTTTACCTTTTTAGTGTAACTACACTTTCCAGATTCACAGAAACTAGGGTTTTAAATGTAAATTGGGTTCTGCCAACTAAATGCCTGGTGCCAAATTTTTTTCTGCGGCACTGCTTTGATGTTCAGCATTTGCTTTGGAGGTGTCAAGAGGGTTAGTTGTAAAAGTAGTGGCAGTGCGGCAGCTTCCTGATCTCTCTGGATGTCTACTTCAACAGGTGTCCTTGAAGTCCAAGGTCCAAGGAGGCCTCCTCACTCCCTCCCTTCCTGGCTGTAGCGGAAAAAGCAGCTCCGCTGGCTAGTCAGACTGGAAGTGTTTATTCTGGAATCTTTCCTGCAGACGTGTCATCATAGAGCCTTGACCTTTTAATGATTGAGAAGACATCTGATTTCCGATATTCAGTTCTTTTCTGCTTAATGTTTTCTGATTCTTAAAACCATGATTGATAAACTGAAATATCCAGAATTCCGTATCTTTTTCCAGATTCATTTCATTTTAAAGAAGTTTTTGAAATGCTTAGTCAGGAGTTTTCCCGCTGGATGATAAACTTAGTTTAGTAAATAATTAACCTTTGGAACTGATTATTCTTGATTATTCTGAGCACAAATGCATGCTACACAATGTGGTCAAACAAGTTATTTTGTCTTTTAAGGAAAAGAACTCTGAGTTTCAACACTGCTATTCTCCGATGGTTTTTAAATGATTGACAGGAAAGTAAAAGTATTGCAGTCTGATGTTCAGAAATGTTAGGTTTTTCATTATTTTTATTTTCCAAACATTAGTTTAAAAGAACATTAAAAGCATCAGAAATACAAATCTGACCTAATGGTTAACATCAGAACAATTTGCATCACAGTAAAGCATCAAGAGAAATAATTAATATACCCTGCTAATTAGTCATATTCAACTGAATTCTCATTACTTTTATAAAAGTTCTCATTTTAGCCCTTATGGAAAAGTTATATATGTCTATTTATATCTTTATCTCCATATAGACATAGATATAGATAGACATATATAACTTATGAAGAGACAAGTTACATATATCTATCTCTGTATCTGTATCTCTATATATCTACATATAGACATAGATACAGAGATATAAATATACAAGAAGGCTAAGAATCTAGCCTGCTATGTATTTCATGCAAGTTAAATCAGTAATTTCTTGATGAGCATAAAGAGACTGAACACCTCATATGCACGTGCTTATTTTCTTTATGCTATGATTTTTACCTCCCAAAGATGGGGCAAATCATCTCAGACTCAGAGGTCACAAAGGAAACCTGTCATTTTTAGTTTTACAAGTAGAAATTACTTTTTAAAAAATCTTTTATTGAGTCACATTTGAAATGCCTGGCCAAAAAAGAGATTCATACCTTAAAAAGTATGAAATAGCTTCTTGATTACAACGTTATTACTTATAAAGCTGTTTGGCTTATTGACTTAAATACCAGGTTCTGAATTTAGACAAAAGTTTCATTCCTAATTTGCCACAATTCTTCAAATGATCTTGGGAGAGGACATTATATTTCTTAATTCTTTGTTAAAAAGAGGTAATATACGAACCTACCTCATGGAATTATTAATAAATGAAAATAGTGTTGTATTAAAAATATAAAAGCACAGTTGAAATAGGTCATAGTGACTTCCAAAAATAGCATTCAATTACCAAAGGAAAAAAAGAAGAGTGTATATTTTCTCTTCTGTTATAAAATTTAATAGCAAAAATAAAAGGACAAAAGAGAGAGAAGGAAAGAAGGGAGAGAGTCCTAAAAGGTGAATTTAACAGCAAAATAAAATCCATATCTCATACTTAAGCCTCGGAAATAGAAATGACTGGTTGATCCTGGAAGGTAAGAGTTATTAGATGAGACTGAGCAGAGTTATAGCTGAGTACCAGCTGTCTTCTCCATGTGTCTCATGACCTCTGTATTTGGGAACAGCATGGGAGAGGATGCTATAAACTGAACACCTTTCATCCAAGGGACAAAGTACCTTCCAATCTGCAATAACAGTTCCTGAATATAACAATTTATAAAGATGGGTTTTGTATCTTGATGCTCACCTTGTTTAGAAGTTATAGTTCCAAAATTGTATTGAGTTCAAATGCCAACTGTATAATGAAAACATTTTTACATAAAAATATAAGTTTACCGTTGTTACACTAGGAATCACAGAGTATATAACAAAATTAGTTTAAGTGTAGAAATACTTAGTCTATTTTGCCTTATTGCCCATTTCCAGTTTAAGATTCATGGGAGAGAAATAACACAATTAGTTTGAAAACAGATCATCTTAAGAATTTTTCTACCATGGTAATATATAAACAAAGACCAAAAAAATTTTCTAAATAGTTACTTAGATAGTCTTCGTCAGGTTGTTAACAAATCATTCTCACACAGAAGGAAAGCATAAATCAAAACACCCCCATCTCATCCTTATGTCTTCTTGTACATACAAGAGTCTACATACAACAGTCTAGCCTGCTTCCCACATAACAGCACCCTGATGAGATGACCACAGTTAGTGCCTACTACCCCAGGAAGAGCACCCCTCTACTATATGCGGTCCTCCTCACTAGGTTTCCTGGGTAAGATCATTCTGAAATAGAATAATTCATTTTTAGCAAGAAAAAACAGACTTCTTTTTAAAAGAACTATACAGCTACTCAGCTGACACAAAATAATAATGTCTATAATTAGAAATGGTAATAATCTTAATACCCTATTCTTAGTTGGCTGTCTTATGAAAAGAAAGTAACTAATGCTTGTGTATTGTTGGTAAAAATAGATATAGATAATACATTTCTGAGTTTCTGCTTTAACAATGTATTATTTATTCCAGTAAGCCTGCAACCAAAAAAAGTATATTGATCCCAATTCAACACTTCAAAGAGTCAAAATTTATAATTCAGTTAATAAAAATAATGCCACAGTAAAGATGACACCTTCACATTCTTTAAAAATTCCAGCTCATACTTACTTCAAAGAACCATAACATTGACTCAAATGACCATAATCAGTTCATTCCCTACTTTTAATACAGTAGCATGATCGTTCCCTGGCGTCTATTTAAAAGTTTAGTACAAAAGATTGGAGCACAGGTCAGGTGTAAAATAATAAACTTTTACATCAACTCTTAAAATGTCAAGAAACTGCAAAGCAAACCAATAGATGCTAATACTTCAGACAAAAGGAAGTCATTAGTGTCAACTGTCTAGGTCTTTAAGTTTTGATGTACCTCTGGTCTCACAGAATTTTAAAAAATCAACTAGTATCAGAAACAAAAACATATAAGATTCTCTAGCCTCCATGACTCTAAACAGAGGGGACTGGAATCTGCTTGGCTGAAGTGCTATCATACTCTTGCATTAAATCATTAGTGGTGTGATAATGCATGGCAATATATGAATTGGCAAATCCGAAAGAATTTACTGGCTGTAAGTTATGTGGGATGCTCTCTTCCTGGGACGGGCTGCTGTTATAGATACTGTAGTACGGCTCAATCCGAGTGTTGATGGGGGTTGAGCTGCTCTGACCATAGTGTTGATGTCCAGCAGACATCTTGGGACTGACCACACTTTCCTTCGAATGACTTGGGCCACAGGCCTGGTCCACAAATTTCTTCTGGGGCTTTGGAGACAACATGTAGGCAGAGTTTGTTTCATGATGGGAGGATTTGTTTCTGTTGACTTCGAGGTTTCCCTTTCCCAAGGCTCGAAGTCGAGTCTTCTGTTTGCAGCAGAAAAAACCCAGGCCTATGTACTGCAGACACCACAGCACTTTCCTTCTCAGCCCTGCACTGTTCCGAGAATATATAAAAGGGTTTAATCCTGACTTGAAAAATACAAGCGTAAAACCAAACAGTTCGAACTGGTAAAGGATGAAGCTCCCACTGCTGGACAGAACCACCTGCACCAAGGAGATTCCCAGTGGAAGGCAGCACACCAGGACCGACAGCACAATGATCACACAGGTGACCACCGCCTTGGAATCCTTAGCCGTGGAGAGATTGACAGCCGACACCAGCTGGAGCCGGCTGGCCGCAGGGGTTGGCAGCTGGTTGGGACTCTTGGTGTATCCGTGGGTCTGAACGTGCTGCAGTTTGTTGTAATTCTGGTTCCTGTACAGAGCTGGCATGGTACACTGGATGGGTTCTCCACCTCCCTTCACAGGGGCCCCCATGAAAGGCTGTGGTCTGGAAGCATCAACTGTGATCACAGGGGGGCACTTTCTGACCTGAGCATTTTTCCGCAGGGTCTGAGCAATCATGATGTAAGACACAGAGACCACAGCAACACAAAAGGTGAAGTCGACCACATAGAGAGACAGGATGGCTTTCCCTTCTCTGGCAATCAGACTGGACATGGGAAGGCAGAGGTGGGAGTTGCTGGTTTTCAGGGTGGCCAAGGTGGCGAGGGTGAAACTGGTGGCCCAGAGGAGCAGAGTGAGGAGCAAGGTGCAGAGAAAGGAGGCCGTGCGGTTCGGCTGCTTCCCCAACACCATGCGGAGCCGGTGCAGGGCAATCACCGCCACTGTCTTGAGGGACATGATGATGAAGCCGGAGCTGGTGAGGTGGAAGGTGAAGCAGAAAGCATCCGGTATGCCGCTGGCTGAACTGAAGAACAACACAAAGGTGAACATGGGGGCCGTCACGCCACAGATGAAGAGGTCACAGAAGGACAGGTTCAGGACCATGAAATCAAAGTTGGTTCTGAATTTCCTGAAGGCCGGATCAAAGAAGGACAAGAAGACAATGAAGTTGCCGTAAGAGCCCAGGCAGAAGATGATTGCGAGCAGAAAGGTACAGCTCGCCAAGGTGGCCGTGTGGATGAGGTCCTGGAGGTCTTCCTGGAGAGCAGTGCTGTTTCCTCCCTGGGAGTGAGGCACATGTAGCAGGGTAGTGTTGGGGGCATCCTGAGGGAGGTCCGTTGAGTTCATCTTCAGAGAGAGACGACTTCCTTCTGTGTGAAGGGAGTCAGGGCCTCAACTCACAGATGAGCGACATTTGACAAAAGAGGCCCAAGGCAGAAAAGCCTGCGCACAAAAATGCATACCCAGAAACAGAAAGGAATTAATGGAGAAAGAAGAGTGACCTCATGATCTTTTACAAAAGCACTAGACTTTTTCAGCTCTGACCCAGTGCCTAGAAAGCATTTCTCCTTGCAGAGCCCCACACAGGAAAGACACAAAGACCTCAAAATACATTCATCCAGCTGATTTCAGGTTTTATGACACAGTGGTTTTCAAACTAGTTTAAGCATCATCTGGAGAGTGGGTTAAACAAAAAACAGATTCCTGGGCCTCACCCCTTGAGATTGTGATTGAAGGATGGGTGTGCAGATGTTACCTTCAGAAACTCTGCAGTGCCAGACACTGAAGACACGAGAACATGACCTCTCCACAAAAGAGATCACAATCTAGTTGGAGGAGATCAACCTATGTAATTACAGCCAAATGTGGCAAATCAGCTGATGGCAGCACACTGTGGAAGGAAAAGAAGGGGGACAGAATCCAGCCCGGGGTGGAGGCTGAAGCAGCTCTCGATAAGGAGGAGCTAGTTGGGTGAAAGGTGAGGGGCAGGGCGTGGGGGACAGACAGGCTGGGAGAAGGGGAGTAGGTCTTTGCAGCAGAAGGACTGAGGCAAGAAACAGCACGTGCTGTGCTTGACGTATAAGCAAGAGGCTACTTTTGAAGTATATACTGTGGCCTTTTACATAACTCCCACACATCACTAACAAATATGACTTCTTTTCCTAGGAAGAACCCTTTATTTTCCATTATTTATATTTCCTTCTCCCTATTTGTGATTTCTTGGCCAACTCCACACTCTCCTTTGGGAAAGAACTTTGTGTAGGACTATATTTGAGAGGGAAAAAATGGAAGTAATGAAGGGTGTCAGAATTATATTTGAGATTTACAAGGTGCAAAGCACCACTTTGCAAACTCTATATAAATGTGAGTTATCATTATCCCAGCAGGAATATCCTCATGAAGAAGCAGGAGGCATGCACCCATTCATGCATGCATTCACCCAGTTTGTATCTACCGTGTGCATACTCTCCGCCAGCTCTACGCTAGGTACTGTGGGTACAAAGATGAATAAGACATAGCCTCTACTTTTAAAGAACAACTTCTTTTTCTTCTTGGTCCTTTACTTTCTTAACATTTTTTTTCCATTTTGCAATGAGATTTAAAATACACTCACACAATGTTCTGTTGTCCCAAATCCCAAAGCCCTGTGTGGCCTGGTGCCCACCCCGCTCCCAAAGATGCTTCCAGTGGTACAGCTTAAGTTGTTCCTTGGAGACTGGTGCAATGCTCTTGGCAACCAAAAATAACTTGCTTTAATCCAGTATTTTAGGAATAACCAGTGGTATTGGGGAGGTCCAGGGGTGATGTTCAGAATATTTAACCACCAGCTCAAGCTGAGTCCCAGAGGCCTCCAGCTGTCCTAGGGTTAACCCTTTAGTTGCTGAATCATGGGGTACAGAGGAAGGGGCCTGGTTAGTGAGGTATTACTGGGGCCTCCAAGCAGGAGCTATGGACCACGCAATACAGAAGTCGCCCAGCATTCAATAATAGGTACAGCTGTGCCAGTGAGTATCAGACAAATTTCAGTCCTGGGGAGATCCACAAAACTAACTGGTGTCCTTCATGAAGGAAGAAGATAACCTCTTCTACATTCTCAATGGTCAAAAGTGCAGATCCTAACAATATAATGAATTTCTCCACTGGGAAGTAGGACCAACTTTTCTGTACTTTCCTTATATAAAAGAGATAGAAAAATTAATCTTGACCTTTTGTTTCTTGATGATTAGAATTAAAAAATAATAATAATGGATAGCTTATTATTTTCACTTAAAGACTGTGCCTGTTTCTGAACCCTTTTTGATACCTGTGTAGTGAAAAAAAAAAAAACACCTTTTACTGTTAATTTTTTAATTGTTAACTGGAGGATTGGGGTTAACTGATGAAAAAAGAAGTAGAAGAGAAAATCCAATTTGTGGAAGCAAGAAGAGCAGAAAGGTGATACTACTGTTTATAGCAAATTCCCCTGACCCCGAAGAGAGAAGCGGAAATTTGGCTTGGGGAAATTAGAATGATGAAGAGTCTGGAATTAGGATGCTAAGAAAAATATCGAGTAAGTGGGTAATAAAAAAGAAGCGGATGATGGAAGTTATGAAGACCCCAGGCTGGGAGAAATTTGGAAAGGGGAAAATGGAATGATGAGGCACCAACATTAGTCAAGGATAAGAGGCAGGAGGAAAAAAAAAGGATTTGGAGGAGTTGAGGGGCAACTTCCACTTTCTCTCCAATTACAATTGCTTCAATAAACTTAAATTTTTTCAATACATTAAAAAATAAAGTAGAATTCTGGGTCAGGAATATAATGATCAGTCTTATCATCAGTATGTTCACTTTACTAAGTGCTTGTGATGTGCCAGGCACTGTTCTCAGTGCTCCACACTATTAATATATTGAATCGTCGAAACAACCCTGAGATAGTATAACTTATCTCTATTTTACAGATGAGGAAACTGAGTCAGAGAGAGAGCACCTATCTTAAAGGGGTACAGCATGGATTTGAACCTAAGCAGTTACTCTCTAAAGGCAGCACTCCACCACCAAGCTAAACAGAATAGCAAAGCAATCAAGGCAGGGAGTCCCAGGTCAGAAGACAGTTACAGCAGCTATAATTTACTGGGTGGTTATTATATGCCAGGCACTTCTACTAGAAGCTTTACATAGGTTATCAAACTTTATTTCATTCTCATTATAATCCTACAAAGTAGGTACTGCAATCCCTTCCCAAATCAAAGTTCCTGGAGCCCAAAATTTGAATACAGACATACACACACACACACACACACACACACACATACTTCCATGTACCTTTTTGGCAAGGTTGAAAAATTATGGTTCTGGTATAAAGTAACTATAAATCATTCTGATTTTGGATAATTAGAAAAAAAAGGAAGGAATCAGAGGCTGGGAAGAGAAAAGGGAGAAAAAGTAGAAGAACAGAAGTAAAGGTTTTGGCAGAGAAACTTTAGAAGCAGTAAGGAAATAGAGGGAAAGTAAACCCAGGTCTTAGGACTAACTTCTGAGACTTTAAGAAAGAGGAAGCTGAGATGACAATTTGGGGAAAAGCTATGATAGCAGAACTATAAAACTCAGTTATTTGGGGGAGGGGAGCGGTAAATGAACACCTATTTGCTACTCCTAAATATTAAATAAAGGTTACCAACATTCTTTTCAATGCAAGCATACAAGTTACTCTTTATCTCTGGGACTATAAACAAGTTCTGGAATAAGATGTAATTAAAGTAATAAAATCAGAGAAATTTTAAGTTGGAACACCAGTCTTAAGAAGAAAACATACTAAGCACAATAAGAAGGAATGAATTCATATCCTATGCATCTTATTACAACTAAGAAGGAGAGAGCCTAAAGTAACTAGTAAGCAAGAAATAGTAAGTGAAAACTTATTGTACAGCAATGATTTCTCATTAGGATGTGTGTGAAGAGCTTCTGATAATCTAGTGTGCTGTCTTAATATTTTAGTACATATTAAAACATTTTACATGAGCTTTTACAAGTCAACTCATGACCTGAAATCTTCCAACTCTTGTTTTCTCATTATATCCTCAGTTCCTCGAGGGCAGGCATTTTCAGTCTAACCAACCCTCACAAGAAAACAAGGTTCTGTACTATTCTTATTATTATTCCCACTGTATTTGTATTGATCAGGAAAACGGCAGGGAAGTTAGATGACTTGTCCAAGGTCACTAAGATTCAAGCCAGATTTCTCTGATTTCAGAGGCCATGCTCTCTCTCCCCAGTGGAACTACCGTTTGAAGCCCAGAGCAGCTGATAGGGTCGGGTGTGTCAGTGGGTGAGGGAGCGGGGAGGCCGTGGAGCACCCCCAGCGTGAGGATGGAGTGGGAGACTTCTGGGAGGGCATGGCGACCCAGACCAGGGACTTGAGATGGGTAGGGGCTCCCCTGGCTGGGGAAGGTTATGGTAAGGAGGGCCTAGGTCAGTCCAGCGAAGCTTGTAAAAGATGCAGCAGAGGGTTGGTGAGGTGAGGAGGGCTCGGGCAGGGCATGGGCGGTGGGGGAGGGGTTCCACGGGCCCCGCGGAGCCGGGGAACCGGCAGGGCAGGCGCGAGATGGCTTCCCCGCAGGCCGCGCCAGGAGCGCAGGTGCACGGCGGCCGGGCCTGGACCTGTGCGGCCGCCTCCTCGCTCACCCGGCGGCTACTCGGGGCCCGGCCCTCCCGGTCCCCGCGGGGTCGTCCTCCTCCAGGGGCCCGTGGCCTCTCACCTGCCCGGTGGCCGCAGCGCCGCCACTCCTCCTCCATATCGCAGCCCGGACCCCAGCTCCGCCCGCCGCCCGGGAGGATGCAGGGCTGGAGGCATCATCGCCATCGCCGCCGCCGCCGCGCATCCCGGGAGCCGCGGCAAGCCGGGGCGCGGAGGCGCAGGCACGGAGACGCCGAGGGCGCCGCCTCCCACCCCCAGGCCGGACACTCTGGCTCGGCGCCCCGCCTGCCCCCGCGCCCTCGACGACTCGCGGGCCTCCCGTTGCCCCGGGGCCCGACCGCTCCCGCAGCCCCGACCTCCGTCCTCCGCGCCGCGCGAGGTCTCAGGCGCGCCGTTTTTCCGCTCGGGTAGTGGCGGCTCCCCGAGGCTGTTACGAGCTGACGCACCGAAGAAGAGTGGGAGCGGACTGGGTGGAGAGGAGGGCAAAGGTGGGGGCACCGACGGACACAGCGCGACCCGTGGGGGCCTTGGCCCTTAGAGGGTGGAGACCGTGGACAGCGAGGCGTGGCCAGGCTTCACGTCGGTCTTGGCGGGATCTGGGGGCTTCCCAGGCTTCTGGTCGGCATGCCGCCCACCTCTCCCCATTCCTGGCGCTTCCGAGTCCGCCTTCCTAGCTCCTCTCTACGCTGTAGCTAATACTTTTTCTCCTAGATTAAACTGGCGTTGTCGTCCAGTTTGGTACTTTGAGACACAGAATCTGTAAATCAAGTCATTGCAACAGACTTTAAATCAAACCAACTATAACGTAATTTTTTCTCCTCTCAGCTCTCTGAAAGTATTAATGAATTTATTGAGGGAACTCAGCAAAGGGCATAACTACTAGGAAACAAATGCAAAGAGCAAAGAAACTACCCATGCAAATGAAATAACCAAGCCAAGAAATCATCGACGTTACTCAATGCTGTGTTCAATGTAAATCATCTTGAAAAGCAATGGTGCAATGTATGCAGCTAATTTTAGTAAGCAAGGACACAAACCAAAAAATTTACCAGCCTCTCATTCTAAAGTGCACAGTATGTCCAAAATAATGAACTCATAAAAGTGGGTTTTAGTCTCAAGAGTTATCAAGTAGCATTCCCAAGTATGTTTGTTACTCTGGGGACAAAAGAAAGCCAGTTAAACTCTTTACTACTTCAGTGTCCCAACCTGGGTAACTAGGATCTTACTACTTTTCTAACCTTCTCAGAGGGTACCACTTGGAAACACAGAGTGCTATTTTAATGTTCTTTCCTTCACCGAGTGCCAGAAAACCAGAAAGTTCCATTCAAGTGAAGTACTTAGGACACTGCTATTGAAACACCTATTTTGGCCCATAGTTTATCTTCTAAAACAGAACAGTTCGGCGCCAACAAGTACCAAATAATTGGATTTACGCATATATTTTTATCAGCCACCCACACCACTCTGTTTTCATCAAGAGAAAGTCAAGAGGGCTGGATAATTTATGAGGTAGATACCCAGTCCAGGGGTTGACTATGCTATCAGAATTTAGAAATAACTTCAAAAAAACAAACAAACAAAAAATTCACAAGTTGTAAAGGATTCTAGAGAGCTAGAAGAGGAAATCTGGAACCATCAAAGTTCCAGAACTAGTAAGCACAATCAACAAGACGAAAGCTACTATGATCATGTCTACAAAACGTACCAGCAGTGTGTCAAATTGGAAAGAACGCTGGTTTAGTAGTCACAAAGTGGAAATCTACAAATAAACAAGCAGGGCTGACTAAGTATGTTAAGATATGAATAGGCTATCAATTGGCAGGGAAACCAGCATTCTAATACACACTATCATTGACAATGCAAATTGACACATGCACTTTGAGGAAAGAACATCAGAGCCATTAAAATGTTTAGATTCATGTCCTAAAAATCTCACTCCTTGGAATTTATCCTAAGGAAATACCTGAATAAAACAAACAAGTTTTAAGTATGAAGGGATGAAAATGTTCGCTGCAGTGTGATCTGTAGTAGAGAAAACTGAAAACCTTGATGTTCAACAATGAGGGAATACTCAAAAGAGTGACAGTAACGAGACAAATAGCCCTTGGCTGCAAAAATAACTACAAAGTCTGTAGAAAGTTATTTTTCCAGTAAGACAAAATTCCTCACTGGTTCTCTCTGGCCACATTACTAATCATTAACATTAAGAAAATAGGTAGGTAAATTTTCCTCCCAAATTTTGAAACACAATTTGCAAATTCTTTCTTTTTTAAAGGATTCATTCAGAAACTAAAAATTATTTATTGGCTCATACAACATTAAAGATACAAGCTTTCTCCTCCCCTTACTTCCTACCACTCACCCACTGCCCACCCCCACCCGAAACCTGCCTTAACTCAGTCTTCCAGGCCCAATCAGCAGTGACGTCTAAACACTGGTCTGCCTACACACACCACCCCCCAAACCCTTAATACTTGCCTTCCCTTAACGCTGTTCCTGCTATCTTCTCCATTCTTTTGAATGCAACATCCATTTAAGAATTTAGACAATGGTGGCCATCCATCCCTTTTCTCTCCCTCCTCCTTTTCATTCTTGAGGCCACCGATAGAAAATTTAGGAATTAAATAATTCACAATATAACCAGGTAGGGTATCAAAGTAATAAGCAACTTCTAAGCCTGGTATCAGAATCACATTGGACATGTGATTAAGGTGCCCTGCTTTTAGGCCTAGAGTGGGCCTTAGGAGTCGTCACCAGTGGTTCTCAATCCTGGCTGCATAACTGAAGCATTTATGGAGCTTTTAAAAGACTTTCAAAGCTTTTAAAAGACGTTGACGCCTGAGTCCCAACCACAGAAATTCTGACTGAGAAACACAGTGGGTGCCCCGTATCTTATATTTTTTAAATTCCCCACTTTAGGAACCTCACCTATGGCATTGTATTTTCATACAGCTTGGCTAGGAAAAATTGGAGTGGTCAATACAACATAAAACCTCACTGCTCAAACTGTGGTTTCAGGACCAGGCATCAATATCATGAGCTGGGAGCATGAACTAAAATTCACATTCTAGGCCCATCAATTTGAGAATCAATCATCTAGACCAGTGTTGTCCAAGAGAACTTTCTGTGATGATGAAAACATTCACCTGCCTATTTAACAGGGTAACCACTAGCCAAAAGTGGCTAATGAGCACTTGAAACGTGGCTATTGAGACTGAGGAATTTTTTATTTAATTTAAATGTAAATAGTCACACATGGCTATGACCTATTGTGCTGGACAGGTCTGATCTAGATAATTCACTCTGGTCAGAGGGCATGAATTTACGGATCCAGATCTATGAATGCAAAAGGAATCCATGAGGGTCACTGGCTACAGAACTGTCTTCTCCTTGTAATGAAGACAAAAGCCAGGTGTTAAAAACAATCCATTTATTGGGTTTTAAACTAGTTACACAATTGAAATAATCAGTTTGGCACTACACTATACAGGGATTACGCCTGTGTATGCTGACACTTAAATACTGTACCAGGACCTCTGCTGTGCTTAGGTCTGTATCGAGTCATTCAGCAAGTAGATACTAAAAAATATACCGTAGTGTTCCTTTAAGGAAGACTGTACAGGGCGGGCTGCAAGATGACATTCACCAACTTGTGAATTACTTGAACCTAGAAGATACCTTGCCTTCTATAAACTGGTCATAGGCAAACATGTGGTGTTCGCATTTAGAGATGCGCACAAAAAGTTACATAAAAGTTCAGACATTCTAACGATAAATAAACTCAAAAAACCCACACCTCAGCTTTTGTAACATGAAAAGATAAAGAAAATAATTTAAAAACACACAAAAAATGGCATTCAATTGGTACAAAAGCCAAAAAAATCACTATAATAAAGAGCTATATGTGTATCTTTACAAATTAATTACACAATGGTGTTGTGTAAGAGGTTGCATCTGTACAAAGTCTTGCCAATGCTATCTCTACAGTTTATACAGTCTTTTACATCTATGTAACATTTATTAAACAAGTCAAATAAATATTAAGACTTATTAGTCTCAACGATTCTGCAGGCAAAAAAAAAAAAAAGGAAAAGGAAAAAAAAATTAAAAAGAGAAAAAAAATTACAGAATTTCCACAAACACAGCAGACTTCTATTAGTCAAGTGTAACAGTTTTCAAAGAGGGTCAAACAATATTTGCAAAGAATACAGGTAAAAATCAACCAGTCAGGGTTTTTATTGTTGTTGCTGTTTATTTGCAAAATCACACATTGTATACATACATATCAATCAAAAATTTATTCACCAAACCCCTAGTTTTTCAGCAACTGCTCTTCTATTCAGCACCAAAAACTCCAGTCTGTGGGAAACACGTGGACACAGACTTCACTTCTGTGTCTTGGTCGAGCAATCCATCAGGTCCTTGGCTGGGTTCAAGACTTGCCCTCTTTTCCTTCCCTCTTCATAGCTCTCCAGGCTTCAGATTTGTGGCCCACAGGCCTACTACCATCTAAACCCAACAGCCATTCGGAAAGAATTCAAAATAATTTGAGATGAATGAAATGACAGGATCTGTATTACAGATGGGCCTTCTCTATTCCAAGTAAACTGTTTCGTAATGAGTTCCTAGACTCTGTCTGGTCTTGGATGCCATGATCATATTGGGTAATTATTTCTAGCCTGAGACATTATGGCTTTGTCTGATGCCTCAAAGAAAAAGTGATTAATATTCCGGAAATACTTCTGGACAAGTTAGGAAATCAAATGGCAGCTGAGAACCTGTGGAACGCAGACTAATGAGACCAAACACAGAAACCACCAAAATGATGAGAGCTCAACAGAGGCAGAGTTTTAAAACCTGCAGAAAGCCACCACAGATGGTACCTGAGGATCTGGAATTTTTGATGAAAAGAGCTCGAAGTGAGGACTACTCATCTGTATCAAGGAGGAAAAAAATTTCAGTTAGACAACAGGACATCCAACTCTAAGAGCCCAGTAAATGAAATCTTCATTCATCCTATCTCAGTAGAAAGGTTTCTGGGTCCTCCCTCTTTAATACAGAATGGATGATAAATACTTAAGAATCCAGATGAAATGTTTTCACAACTGTAGAACCTAGAATCCCTACGACAACCCAAAATGGCCAGGACCCACTCAGGAGGCAATTAAGAGTAAGATCTCTTTTCTTTTATCTAACCATAAAACCTCTCATGTATAAAGGCCCAAAAGCAGTCACATCAATTCTCTGCTTAATACCTAAAGCAGAGAAGAAAGGATAAAATTCTCTGGGAACTTACTTCCACTGGCCATAGTAAAAGTCATGAAAGAAAAAACTTAGGAATACCCGCTTCTCAGTTATCAAACCAATGACCTTTGAGGATGTCAGATTTCTTTAAACTTTGCTGCCTCACCTTTCTATGCATAATAGCAGGGTGACACGAGGAGATCGGTCAGAACAAGCAGCTGGTCATCAGTAAATTGCTGTTTGTGTTCTTGCCAGTTGTCATGGTGCGTCCTTCGGAAATTGGATAAGGTCTTTTTTACAGTCATCTGTAGAGTAGGCAACCCACATACATTTTATTTTAACCTCTCCGGGGTTGTATTTAGGATACCTTCAGCTAAATAACAATCCTTCTAGACTTCAGATCTTACACTTCACCAAGAGCTACAAAACCAATAAACCAATCTTACTTCAAAAAGCCACCAAGCTTACTTCTTTAGAATTAGTACTAGCTGCAATTTAAGACAAGCGACCAGAACTCGCACCACATTATTAAACCAGCTTCAATATATACTTACATCTATTTATCAAAGTGAAAAGGACAAAGTCATTGCTCTTCCAAGTTGTTTAATGTAGGAACACAGGTGTTCACTAAATAATACCATCACTTTTCCTGTTTAATATTAGCTCTCAGTTAGATACTTCCTAGATATAAAATGCTAGTGAAATAGAAGCATAAAATTTATTCTGACAACACTGACAATACCTTACTTCCACTGGACTCAGAGGGACAGAAGCTATGGTAATTTCCTTGCTACCAAAAGATCTCAAATATACAGGCAGCAGGGTCTCTGCAAGATTTTAATAATTACTGATGAGTAACTCGGCTCTGGCAGAGGTAGGAGTAGTAGCTTTATCAAAGCAGAAGATCCACAGTATATAGATTAGTATCAATGGTTTCTTACAAAATATCACTGATAATATATGTGCAAAGAAACTAACAAGGGAGAATTTTACCTCAATAGGCTGAGGATCATTCAGATGTGCACTGAGATTCATAACGAGCTGGGGCATCCAGGTGGGAACATCGTAAGGACTAGAAAGAACACATGCACCGAGTCCCAGCACCCCGGCATGGCGTTTGACCAACTCTGCAAAGAAAACAGCAATGTATGTGCAAATATTTACAGGACTCTATTGCACTTGCTACAGTGAAATAAATTAGTTTTCGATCATGCTAGTTGTTTCCAATGTTTGAATTTCTGCATTTAAATATGACTCTGTATGCACACATATCAAAAACATGATTTTAAGGCTAAACTAAAAACATCCTATAGCCATCCCTCAATGACAGCATAATTATATTTAGGTCCAGAAATGTGTCATGTATTTGGTAAAACTAACATAGTAATGGCTTCTTCTGATCAATTCATATCATATGTGAAAGTGCAATCCCTGATCCTAAAAAAATCGCCAGTCAAAATTAGATCCCACTTTTCTGGATGTGACTACCTCCTACAGAATGCATCAATTCATTAGGTAAACACACCGTGAATGTGGAATGTCTGTATTCCACAAAACAGAACTGCTATGTGTCTGTATTCTACAGGGTCTCTATTCTTCGTTTTTAGTGAAAGAAGTTACCTTAAAGTGCTTTCAAATTCTCATTGTTTTTTAATAGAGATGTGTGTGTGTATGTGTTTGTAAGTCTATTATATGTGTGTACATGAAACGTTGTGGATAGGGAGTTGAAATTAAGAAAAAGGGAATTTGGAGTAGTCATAAACAATGCCATTTGGTTATAACAAAAACCTAAAACTACTTTGGTACTTAATTATTAAAAACACAGTTTTCAAGCAAAAAAACTAGAATATATATTGGTATTTTATTGGAAATTGCTATTAGGTAACTATATGACATAATCAAAAACCTGGCAGACACAGAGAACAGACTTGTGGTTGCGGGGCACAGGGGTAGGCGGGAAGGACTGGGAGTGTGGGGTCAGCAGAGGCAAACTATTAAATACAAGATGGATAAACGGCAAGGTCCTACTGCAGAGCACAGGGAACTATACTCAGTATCCTGCGACAAACCATAACGGGAAAGAACATGAAAAAGAATGTATATATGTGTAACTGAGCCACTATGCTGTACAGAAATTAACACAACACTGTAAATCAACTATATTTCAATAAAATGAAAAACAAAACTAAAACCTTGCTATAATCAGCACTTAAGAGCTTCATATTCCAAGCATTTTCTGCAAATTCAGTCAGCTTTCCACTTACTAATAATCTATGTTTTCCATTATTCTTGTGACTATTTGTAGTTAACAGTGGCAAGATCGGACGCTTCTTTGCAATCACATTTAAATTTCTCTTTAAACATGACACAGTCATCAGATCTCATTCTCTTGTTTACCTTCATGCTCAATTAGAGTGGAAGCTCCTGTAGAATAATGAGTGTTCTCACCCTGTATCAAATGCCTAGTGAAGTAATGATTTTCCTCTCTCCAAATGAAAGCAAGCCTTGTTTTGTTTACTTAGTTTTTTCTCTTAGTACATTTACACATAAGTTATAAATTCTAAAAACAAATATTTTAGATCCTCCAAAATAACTAATTCTGGATACCTCTCTTTATAAAGAGATTTCAGGTGGGTGGGTACAGGCTTGATTTACTACAATAGTTGTATGCAGCCATGTACACATTCCTTTGTACCTCTATCAATTTCAGCCTTTACACCCCAGGTCTTGCCTTCTATATGCAAAGCTTCTCAAAAGCAGGGTCAGCCATTCCCGGTACCTAGCATAGACCTAGGCACATACAAGCATTCGATAAATATTTGTTGAGTTAAGCCTGGCTAATTCCCAAACGGTGTTTTCCACCAGTCTTGTTACCTGCAGAAGGAATCGTATTCGTATCTCCTACAAAACCAGGGTCTCGTTTCCTTTTCTTCGGTAGTTTTGTTTTGCAGAGTTGCTCAAAATGAATCTGCATAGGACTGTCCATGGTAAGGAAGTTACACTGTAACAGACCACTTAAGGTGGTAGCAGCCATTTCTCGAACCTACAGAAGACAATCACTTCCATTAGAGCCAAGATCCTAAGCCTGGGGAGGTGAAGAGAGTGGTAAGGGAACTGGGGTGGGGATTTTCCCTGATATTTGTAAACAAATTGTGTAAATGCTCTTCTGCAGTTTCTTAATAGAGATTTCATCAGATTCTCAAAGGGTCTGTGGCCTCAAGATGGATGAGTCACTACACCAGGTTCGCAGAAAGTTTAATGGTTAACCATGCTATACAAAATTAAATTTCTCCATACATTAATTATTTTCTCACTGACTGATAGTTCTTATCTGGGGTGTGACTGTAAAAGCAGTGCCAGAGCCTGACATTAAAATAAAATTTTCCTAGACTCTACATCTCTTAAAACAACTGCTGTTGTTACTTTCACTGGTAATAAAGATACAGGATAATTTCTATAATTGGCATACATAGTAGAGATTTATATCCATTTTAACTCTTATGAATTTCACAGGCTGTTGTCAGACTATAAACACAGTTTATAGAAGTACTAAATGAAGAGTGTTTAACAGTCCATTTCAAATTGAAATGGGAACTCAAGTTTTGGGAAGACAAAAAAGCTGTAAAAAGTTATCTCAAATATATCACAAAAATTTCTTTTAAATAGTCGTAAGGAAAGGCAATAATAATTTGAAAAAAAACCACTCAAATGCTTTGCTACTTATTCATTCAAAAGATTTTTTCTTAAATTTTTCAATGTGACAGTTTGGGGGTTCTTAACATATTCTTTGCTACTTTTATTACATTATTATATGAAATACATTATAAAATGTTTTACTACTTCATACTTGGTTGCATTATTTCCTTTCATACCATGATTTATTTTTATACTCAACTATTGACTAGAATGCTTTCAACTTCTCACTACTATGCTACAAAACACTTAATTTATATAATTTTTCCATATTGCAATGTATTTTCTTAGGACATGGCTAATTCTAAGAATTGGGATTACTAAATTTCAATGTATCTCCAATTTTACTATTAATTTTGTGGCTACTGGTTGCTTTTCAAAGAGCCAGTGCTAACATACTATGATACAAAACTAATGGGAATACTAGGTTTTAACTTACCAACACTGGTTATTATTATTACACATTTTTGTCTTTGGTGGGTGGAGAGAACATGAAATTAAGAGTCTCATTGTTTTAAGTTTGTATTTCTCTGGTCATTAAGAGAGGTTTCACTTTTGTTTACGGCTTATATTGTTTTCACCCATACATATATGATACCACCACCACTATCTACTCCTCAAGGTCTTAATGGTCTTCTAATGCTACAATGTTCTTCTCTAGTTTGATGCTTGACCAATTAAACTAATTTCTAATATTCTTGTGGTCAGATTTGTCTATCTCTGGATTTGTGAAATCTATTGACTTAAATACTTAGAATGTCATTCTCGGCTCACAGTTCACATAAATATCCAATTCATTTCTCCTACTTTCTCTAAGTAAAAAGTGTGTGTTTGGGGTGGGGGGGGGCGTGTAGCTATACTATATCTGGAATACACTTCAGTGTGAGATGTTCTAATCTATTTTCTTTTCTCCAAACTGCTATCAAATTACCCAAACACCTCTAACTGAATTGTTCTCTTTCCCAATAGTGGCATCTACTTTTGTGATATTTTGTTCCAAGGGTCAGTCTGTACATGTCTATAATAATTAATTTTACAAGGTAAGCAAAAAAAGTATTTAGCTTTATCTATAAAAAATTTCCCAACATTTCTAAAAATATTCCTTTAAATCTAATAAAGTTTTCTTTAAACATTTCTCATTTAGATTACCACAAGGTTTTTTTCCCCCCAATATTATCATGAATACTTCTGGCTAATTATTACTGATATTCAGTACCACATGTTTTAAAACTGATAGTTTTAATAAATGTCATGCTTATGTTTATAGTAACAGCTAAGTTTAAGCCTACTACATGGAATAAAATACAAGAATAATCTATAAAAATGTTCTAAAACGAAGTCCAGAAAACAGTCCATTTTGCTATAATATTTAAAGGTAGGAAACACTGACTTTTGAGATTTCCACCTTTCCATTTCCAGTCCTTTAAGTTTAATGAAAAAAAAAAAAAGAATACTCTAAAAAAAATTTACAGATAGCTACAAATATTTTAATAGAAGCCTGTCAGAGTTATAACCACTGGGTGAGTACCCTAGGAACTGGACATATCTGCTCCCAGAACACAAGAAAGCTGGAATGCAAAATGCATAGGTTCATAAGGGAGGTGGAGAAATTTCCATTCCCAGTTTCCTAGGGATACAAATCTATTTTCAGTGCTCTCAAATAAAATACAGATAATTACTGGGAGTGCTCCACTGCATGGAAAACCCGTTAAGTCCATAAAATAAAATAAGCAAACATTTCACAAAATTTTCAATTACATTTTCTTTACCTATGGCCAATTTAGACAGTTATATCTTATTTAATGCTACTTCAGCAAAAAAGTTGACTTTAATTTCTCTACCAAGGAAAATAAAAAGGGACAACAATGTTATCTTAAATCTACTGAATAACAGTACCTATGTGTAGATTTTCATTCCATGGAAACTGCTCTCATACACATTCCTATTAGCCCTTTAAAAATCAGTAAGGTAAGTAGAGTATTATCACCTGCAATCTCATAGATTAAGAAAACTTTGGTTCATAAATGTTATCTGCCCAATTGCAAAGAGAAGCCAGAACAAGAACATGTCCAATGTTTGTTTCCATCTGTACTACAGGAAATGATTGGGGTATAAAAACTAATCACATAGGGCTATGTTAAAATTAAAGTTACTTTTACTTTACGTATCAGTGTGTAAGTACTTCTTAAAAGAGGCGCCATAATGCTTTCTTTAAATTTATTAAATTTCGGTTTGCTATAACCTAAATTTTACCTCTAGCTGTTCATCCTCCAAAAGACTTATAACCAGCCACCTGATGTCTTTAACTGCATCTTCATTGTTTAGGAAAATAAAGAGGTTATAAAATACCATGGTCTGGAGGTAGGTCAGTACTGTATATCTAGCATGCCAAGAACTGCTTCTTGCTGTCTGTGAATGAGAAATTAGTAGAAATAATGAAAACAGTGCTGACAAGAACATGAGATGACAGTGAAATTACAAATAATCTAGACTTCCAACATAACTCTACTTTCACAGGTATAGCTAGAGCAAGCTCATCTTACATTTCCTTCTAAACAAAAGGCTGCACAAGCTATTTCAGGTAAAAGTTAGTTATTCTGAATGTATGAATGAATGGTTGAGAGTAAAGGGAAAGGAACACAGATAAAAGTCAGTTTTAGAAGAATTATTTATAATTAATGACTCTTAAATCCTCCAACGCTTGCACATGATTTTATTTTACTTTTGATAGTAGCCGGTAGGTAGGGTAATGAAAGCAAACAAAATTGAGAACTACTAAATTCTACTGCAAAAAAATACCATTTGAGGCTGTTAAAAAATATCTTTCAGGGGAAACCATGGGAACATGTCCATTTTTTATATTATATAACACATGTGTAACCTGCATAAAGCTGAGCACATAGTACACTAAAAATGCAGCCACAGGACTTCCCTGGTGGTCCAGTGGTTAAGACTCCACGCTTCCACTACAGGGGGCGTGGATTCAATCCCTGGTCGGGGAACTAAGATCCCATAGATCCCACATGCCTTGCGGCATGGCCAAAAATAAATAAAATAAATAAATAAAAATGCAGCCAGAAAATATATACTCACTTAGGTCTTTCTACCACAGATCAGAAAATACAAGTGAATAAAATAAAGGGGAAATGGTAAAAGAGAATGCCCACCCCCTCCCTCATAAGCACTTTGTATCCAAGGTGCTTCAATAATTAGCTCTTTATGTATATAGAAAATTTAGGGTTGAGTGACCTGCCCAATGTCACAGAATTCGGTGGCAGAGCCAGGTACAGATTCTAAATCTGTTTCTTTGGTCAACATATGTCTCCTCTTATACGAAAAGAAGATTCAAAATGAATGCAAGTAACAGGTGTTGTGTGTACCGCAGTTGACTTTGTGAAATTCTTAGAACTGTAAACCAAAGATATAAGTGTTTGATATACACTCTTACTTGTTTTAGCACCCGAAGTACCAAAGGCACTTGATGAGGGTAAAGCAACCCCTGAGACATTAGTGATAAACATAACTTTGCATCTCTTTTCAGTTCATCATAGCTATTGTCATTCTCCACTGGGGCGATCTAGAGAACAACAAAAAAAAAACAAAGACATAAACTGAAAAATAGCTAGTAAGTACAAAGGCATCCTTACATGAAAGAAATTACATTTTTAATTTTAACAACTTGTACAGAAAAATCCAAACATACACAAAACTAGAGAAGAGTATAATGAATCCCCATGAATCAATCACTTCTTCAACAATGACAAATTCATGGCTAATTCTTTCATTTTTTGCTCCCCTGTGGTTCCCCATTCCCCAATTAAATTATTTGAAGCAAATCCCAGACATATTTCATCCATAAATATTTTATTTTCGGGAATTCCCTGGCGGTCCAGTAGTTAGGGCTCTGTGCTTCCACTGTAGGGGGCACGGGTTCAGATCCTGGTCAGGGAACTAAGATCCCACAAGCCACACAGCATGCCCCCCACCCAAAACAAGTTATTTTTATCTCTGAAAGATAAAGTCTCTTATTTAAAAAACCTGTAATGACATCATACATAAAAATTCATTACAGTTAAAATATATTCAGTAGTGCTCACATTTCCCCAACTATTTGATGCCTGCATATCCCAGATCCCACTTACCATGAAGGCCTAAAGGAGATTCTCAACCTCAATATTTGTATATTCAGGTTAATTGTTAGGCCCGTCACTAGCAAATTATGCAGTACAGCAATCTAATGATACACATTTTTTTGCAAATTTCAAGTGGATTCAAATAAATCATCCTATCAACCTCATTCTCATATACTATTTGCTTTCTGACTCTTTTCTGAGTGAAGAAAAGGGGTGGAACTCCAGCTATCCCAACATTCATTGCACATTACCCATTTACGAACATATGACATCATGTTCCATACCCACTATGTGGTAGTGGAAAAAAGTTTAGGCACCACTGCCCTAAAGACAAACCATATCTACACCAAGGACCTACAAGTAACAAAGACCTATCTATACACTAATGGCTACTGTCCACTTTTATATCCCAAAAGATCCCAAAGGTATCCATGGGTATCAGGCCCTACAGAGCACTTTAAAAAGTATTTTAGTAGTGAATCCTTCGAAAATTTCCAGGAGCGTTATCTTTTTGAAATTTCCTAAGGACAAAATATACCATGGCAGATGAAAAGTTTAGCATGCCATTTGCTAATAAACAGTAACAAGGGCCCTCCTTCTTAAATAATAACAACTGTACTGACCAATAATTGTCAAGTAGTGGTGATGTCTGTGCCAAGCCTTCCCAATTTGCAATAAGACTAGACTGTTTTCTTAACCACAACCAACCACAGCATCACTACCAACTATAATTTTGGAAACTACCATATAATCTTAGTTTACTAGCTTTATCCACTGACTGGATAGATGAATAATTAAAACCACCTCAGGTTATATCTTGCATCAAATAAAACTTCAATATGATTACCAGACACAAGTTACTTCCTGCAAATATTTGTTAGAACCAACTATATATAGTGCCATTTAGCAATGTAAAATAAATACAATATACTGAACATTTTGATTTTCAAATGTATTACACATTGAATTAAAAAGTCAGAAATAGCTATATTCAAAAATGTCATTGTGGCTTTTTTTTTTTTAAAGCTATCAATATTTTCCTAAACTATTACTTGAAACTGGCTCTCGGTGAAACAATGTTCTGTCTTTAGACTTTTCATGTAACTGTCAAGATCCTACACTTACCTAATATTGGAAAGATTATTTCAACAAATATTTAACCACTAACACCTAATGATTTTCCTGTGACTATTCTACCTTTCAGAGATGCAAACAAATCATACACAGTCTGAAAACCTATCAACCATCTGATGATAATTATAAATTCCTTTTGAAGGTCAAAAGGGGATGCATTTTTAATTTCAGACATAAACTTACCTTAAAAAACAAAGGTAGAAGCTGAAGTTGTTCAGTGACTGCTGTAGAGAAGGATCTTCCCGCACTCGCCATCAGCCATTTCAATACTTTATGGAAACAAACACAAAGAGTCAGTCTTTGCTATCCAGTTAGAGACTACAAAGTAGAGTGATTCTATAATGCTAGTGTCAGCCACTCTGATAGCTCTTCAGTGTAAAGAAAGAGGTCTGTGTTACCTCACAAATTAGATCAGCAGTGTGACAGGATCCATAACAAATGGTATCAACTAATCTACGGGACTGAAGCCACCCTCAAAGAATGAATCAGCAAATTATTAATGGTCTACAAACACTCACACAAAGTACAAATTAAAACTAGCCTTCAAAAATCCTAACAAAGCAAAACTGATGACTAAGTTAGTTGTTTATACTTAGAATCCTTGAAAAAAATTTTAGATATAAAAACAACAGGGAACCCCCAATAATCAAGACAATTTTGAAAAAGAACAAAGTTGGAGGACTCACAATTCCAGATTTCAAAACTTAATACAAAGCTATAGTAATCAAAACAGTGTGGTACTGACATAAGAACAGACATAGAGACCAACTGAATACGCCAAAGAGCACAGAAATTAATGCTCACACATATGGCCAATTAATTTTCAACAAGAGTGCCAAGATTATTCAATGAAAAAAACGACAGTCTTTTTAACCAATGATGCTGGGAAACTGGGTATCACAAGCAAAAGAAAGAAGCTGGATCCTTATCTTATACCATAGACAAAAATTAGCTCAAAGTGGACTGACGACTGAAATGTAAGTGCTAAAACTATAAAACTCTTAGAAGAAAACTTAAGGGACAAACTTCATGACACTGGATTTGGCAACAATTTCTTACACATGACACCAAAAGCAAAGGCAACAAAAGAAAGAAGAGGTAAATCAGACTTCATTAAAATTAAAACTTTTGTGCATCAAAGGACACTATCAAGAGAGTCAAAATGGGAGAAAATATTTGCAAATCATTTTCAGATAAGGGATTGATATACAGAATATAGAAAGAACTACAACTCAACGACAACAAAACAACCTAATTCAAAAATGGGCAAAGAACTTGACATTTCTCCAGAGAAGAAACAAAAATGGAAAATAAGCCAATGAAAAGATTTTCAACCACTAGTCATAAGGGAAATGCAAATTAAAACCACAAGATACCTTCTTCACACCTATAAGGAGAGCTATAGTCATAAAAACAGAAAACAGGTGTTGGCAAAAATGTGGAAAAGTTGGAACCCCTCTGCACTGCTGGTTGGAATGTAAAATGGTGCGGCCACTGTGGAAAATAGCTTGGTGGCGCCTCAAAAAATTAAACATAGAATTACCACATGGTCTAGCAATTCTGCTTTCAACACCCAAAAGAAATGAAAGCAGAGACTCAAACATACTTCTACATTAATACTCATAGAAATATTATTCACAATAGTCAAAAGGTGTAAACAACCTGAATGTTCATGAACAGATGAATGGATAAACACTGAAAACACTATGCAAAGTGAAAAAAGCCAGACATAAAAGGACAAATATTGTATGATTCTCCTTATATGAGATACCTAGAATAGGCAAATTACAGAGACAGAAAGTAGAATGGTGGTTGCCGGGGTCTGAGGGAGGGGAGAATGAGGAGTTATTGTTTAATGGGTACAGAGTTTCCGTTTTGCAAGATGAAAAGAGTGTAAAGATGGATGAAGGTGACGGCTGTACAACAATGTAAATGTATTTGATGCCACTCAGCTATAAATTTTATATTATGTACATTTTACCATAATGAAAAGGGGAGGGGGGAGAAGTCAATAGGATAATCTAAGATGTCTGTTTTTAGAGGGAGTTTCTACTAAGTTTAGCCACTCACTAGTTTTCAAGAGTTTTATGCCCTGGGTTCGTTCATCTTCTTCACCAATTCCATTTTCTTCCATAACATGGTTCTGAATTTCTTCATCTACATCCATGAGGGGTTTCAATTTATCTAGAATTCGAGCAGTAAACTCAGGGACACGAGGGGATGCTGTTGGTGCAGTGTTTGGCAAAGAAACATCTATCATGAATATATAGGTCAGCACACTGTAAAATAAAATACATATAATAAGAAGAGATCCCACATTATCAATAAAACTAAGGTTCAAAAGTATGACCCAACCAAAGTAAATTTTCCCAAGACAATCCCTAGAGAGGGTCTTGTGCCTGTGCACACAATTCTGAGGTATTAAAAACTACAGTGTGGCGACTACTCCCCACTGGCTTGTGAGCACACTACCATTCTATTTTACATTCAGAGACTCTTGTCTAATGTCCCACAATACAATATAAAACAAAATCTGAAGAAGAGGATATCATGAAACTCAACAGTAACATAACCAGTATGTATTACTAGACATTAATATTTGATAAAAAGAACTCAAGAGGTATACCACACCACATAGAAAATAATACCTACCTCCCTATTCTTTCCCTGACATTTTTGTAAACCTGGGTGAGTTTGGGTTCCAAGTACTTCAGTAGTCTATGCAATAGCTCAGGTACTCTCCACTCCTGCTGGGCAAGGCCACCTTGCAAGACATAGAGTCGACTAAAAGTAAAGCACAGTAGAGTTGTGTTAGTGCCCGTCTCTGCCTTTACATGTTTTTTTTTTTTTTTTTTTTTCCTGTGGCATGTGGGATCTTAGTTCCCTGACAAGGGATCAAACCCGTGCCCCCTGCAGTGGAAGTGCAGAGTCTTAACCACTGGACCGCCAGGGAAGTCCTGCTTTTACATATTGACAGTATAGATTAATGATGTCTGTATTCCACTTAAAATTGTTTCATTTTCAAACTAACAATTTAGAATAGCACCTTTAGGAAGATTTTATTAATTTTTTCTACATCATTTTCTCTGTATCTCATTTCATCTCCACTGCTATACAATCAAAGGAAACACTGACTTTAGAATACTCATGGAGTTAATCTCTAAGCAGCAGGAGTTTCCTCACTAATTAATAATATAAAAAAATTATTCTTCTTGTTACAGGATTATCTAGATTTTGTCCTCTTGTTCAGTAATTTTTGCAGTTCCTTATGACCAAGCATATTTTTTCTTAAAAGGATTACTATCTTCTTTCCTAATAGGAAAGAGTAAAAAATTAGAACATGTGATAAAGAAGTTAATAATACTGTCATGGTACAAAAAAGCAGTCCTGATATAAAAGATGTGACAGCGGAGTAGGCTGGACCTACTTTATGTTTGAATTGCTCAGGCTGCCTCCATTTCTCCTACTTGTTCTCAATTGAGAAATAACTGTATTTAGAATCATATGTTGTATTGAATTGAACTACGGTCATCTCCCAGAAGAAAGTGTTACGTTATGTAGCCTTTAGGAGTATAGACATTTCATTTCTACTTATACATAAAGAACAAAGATGTTATCTTTTGTTGTAAAATCTTTTGTTAACCTCATAAGCTTCCTTCTCATTTACCATGCATCTACAAAGGATCCTCCTTCACCACTCAGTGGTGATTCCAACAGCAGCTCAAAAAGCCAGTGAAGTTTCCGGGGATCTCTGCTTTCCTGTGTTGAAAATATAAAGCAGCAGCAATTAAAACAGAGGTCATACAATTTTTCAAATAAATCAGACATCGTTATTTTAGAAATATAAATAAATATAAGTATAGAGGAAGAAAATCAAACTAAAACTCATAGGCAAGTCAAATCCAAATGTATTCTTATAGCTCATGTTAGAAAGATTAACAGTGAGAAAATTGTTAGCTAAATGGACTCTCTTAAATCAAAGTATAACTGCCCTGGACATATAAGGTGTCAAAAATAATACCTATAACCTTGTATCATCTGGCTTTTACTGTATGTAAGTTACACTTCTAGATATAGGATTTGACTTGTCATTTAATCTAATAATGCAATTACCATGGCAGAGAAAGTATAACAATCACTTAAGAGTTATCACTCAAGGCTTATTTAAAAAGCTAAACAGAACCATCTCCACTCATGTAAGATGATAAAATTTCAGGATTCAAGAGGTATAATGAGATTTTACACATTTTGAGACATGGTATGAAACAGTTTGAATAGATCAGTGAGACACAAAAATGAATAGGAGAACTTACACAGGACGTTGCTATACAAGTTCCCCAGTCGTTATAAGTTTCTACTGTAATGTTGGACAATGCTGTTCGAAGCAGAGGACACAGAAGCTCCGAAAGCTTCTCCACCTACTCAAAACAAAATACACAGGAAAAAGTTAATGATACTCAGAACATTTTTCTTCAACTATCTTTTTCTGCAAACACACACATACAGATACACAACCTGATACTTCCTTTATTTCTTAGAAGACCCAAATAATCCAAGAAAGTAACTTCACCATGTTACCATGATACATATCCAGGTAATAAGGCCATCTTTTTCCAAAAAAAAAAAAAATCAGAAAAGAGGAGACACTTTATATGGTTTCTTACAAAATCTCTCATACTATTAAAAAGTTCTCTCTTTAAATGTCTGAATGACATAGTACACTGGGCTGAAACAAAACCTCAGTCATCTCTGTATTTTTGCATGCTTATGGAGGTCACTTGATTGAAACCTAATATAGGAAGCGATGACTTTCAATACAATTTAGTATTAGCCTGAAGTATAACCTTTGAATTCCAAGTTTTGGATGACTATAAATAGCATTTTAAAAGTGTTCAGTTATACAGAGACTGTGAATATATATATGTGTCTAAACACTAAACTGCTTCTCACAGTTTAGTGAGAACACAAATCACCTTGAGATCTTGATAAAATGCAGATTCTGATTCATTAGATCAGGGTGGGACCTGGGATCCTACTTTTCTAATAAGCTCCCAAGTGATGTCCAAGCTGCAAGTCCATGGACTATACTTTAGTCAAAAGGACCTACGTAGGACAAGTGGGGAGAGAGGGCTTGGGATAAAATTGCCAGTGGTAGCACTAGGCACTGAATAAAAAGAAAAAAACAAGCTATATCTTAAATAACTTATACGGAAACGAGATGTGTTCTAGAAATGAGGTAACTCAAAAATGACAGAGACAGGATGACAAGGATATATATGAACATGGTTAAATAAAACTGTTTCATATGGGAGCAGGAAAATGGCAATATTACAAACTAACGAATATTTTAATACATGATTCGAATATGTATAACTAAACTAATATATTAAAAAGTGTTGATAATCCTCCTAAAAAGTATGTGTAATTAAGTTTACCAGAAACAATATTTGCGTCTTTTCTTTGAAAAATGGCAGCCTACCTTTTACTCCGGCATTCTGGACATTTTACCAGGTTATTTTCAGTCTAGTGCATCTTGCTAAGAAACTAACCTTAGGGTGGATATGTAAAACTTAATCTTACAATTAAAAAGACAGATACTCAAAAAAAGGCTGTCAAACTCAAACCATCTACGAGACCAAATGAGTAATGTAAATTAGCACAGAGGCTAAGAGAAAAGATTTAATGAGAAGCTAGAGAGTGCCTCAGGAAGGGAGAAACCCATGCACAGCCCCAGCCAACTGATACAGTGCAGCAATGCGGGACCAGTATTCCACAATCTTCCTATTTCTCAAGAGAAACTAAAATCTTTTTTACAGGATGGAAAATAATTCAGATTTTAAAAGACATTCAATGCCACCTATAGACCACGACTTTGTGACCTATACTCAAAAGCAATACGAAGTTAAACATTTCATATTTTAGGTGTTAACATCTTTTTCTTTTTTTAAAAGATGTGTGTGCCCTTGATGCAGCCGTGAATATGTTCTGATAAACACACAAACCTGCTGTCCACCTTAGAGCTCACAGGCGCCACGGGCTAACCCCATGGAGACGAGACAAGCGGTAGGACCACTGTCCGCCCCGCCGCTGCCCCCATCAGCCGCCCGCCCGGCCACCTGTCGCCTTGCTCCCTCCTGAGGACCGCCAGCCCGAGGTGGCACCGGAATGCTGGCAGAGGGGCAGTGGTGGCGGAGGCTGAGGGACTGAGCTAGGTGTTAATACGTAACGCGTTGGGAATTGCTGCATAAATGGATAATGCAGCTTTAAGAGGGAATGCACTGTACAAATTACATCACCTTTTCAAATGTCCAATGTTTAGAGCCTCTGATTAAACCAGCTATAATTTCTGCAACACATCGCTGGGTGCTCTCATGTGAATCTGCAACCAAATGTTCTAAATGGGGCTTCAGAACTGGCAGAAAGGCATCATCAAAATTTCTGAATATACCCTATGCAAATAAAAATAAGAAAGTTCTTCAGTATTCAAACGACTAGCATCTCCAGTATCACATGCTTATATTTGTTTGCTGTTATTACCACTGTGCTTAAAAAACTCCATGTTCTCCCCCATAGAACTTAACTGTTTTAACAATGTCTGTAAGTTAAAATGGTAAAAACACTGTCATTTGCCACATTACATTAAAATATGATCAGTGAAAGAAAAATTAATAATCTTTCTAACCTTAAAAATATCACACACACCTCAAAAAAAAAATCAAATAAACATGAAATGCATAGTCTTGTGGGTTTTGGTTTTTTGCTTCTACTGCTAATTACAAATATTAGAGATAAATACTAAAAAGCTTGTTTTTTTTGAGTCCCAGACCTTAAGCCAAGATGAATATGATAGCCATTACTTCCAGAGTCATTTTAGATAAAGATAACAGATGACTAAACTCAAACTTTGAACAAATACTTTAAAACTTATGAACCTACAAATTGACAGTCACTAAGCTTTATGAAAAGGGTATGTAAATAACATAGTTACCTTAAAGAGGCAAAAACGTCGAGGATTAAATTTATCTTTTCCTTTTCTGTCTTCTAAAGATAGAAAAGTAATTAACTGTTCCACAAATTTATGATCAGAAAAATGATCAAATATAATCTGTTCTGCCTATAAAGTTAAAAAAAAAGAACAACATTCAGGGATTAAAATCTATTTAAAAACACGATTCTGAAAACATTAAAATTCAACCATAAAGTTTTGAAACTCAACAGTAAGTTTTTATTTTTGTTCTAAAGAATTTTTAGTTCTCATAGAGCCTTTCTGGAACCAAAATAATATTGCCTCCTAAAAATGCTAAATCCTAAGAATAGCTAAAAGTTTTCCTTCAGCTCTTCAAGTTTGGATTCTACTTCTCAAACTGCGAAATAAAACCAAAAAATGTTCTGCTTGAGAAATGAAGGCTTTATGCTATTGTGCCAATTTCTGTGCAAATTAGGAAAATCCTCCAAACTGCAAACCAAACCCCAGGAAATTATTTCCATATTTATAAAATATCAGCAGTTAAAAGGTAAACTTTGCTCAGAATTAGAAAATAAAAGCTACAACATTAACTTAATTGAGGAAGACATAAACCTAAAAGCCCTTCATCAACTTTCAAAATGATAAAGAAGTTCTACAAAGACTACGAAGTTCCGACTTAAATCTACAAACATCTATTTACTGAGTATCCATCATTTATACGCAATAAAAAATTAAAGCCAGTACCCGAGTGCTAAGTAGGTAGTAACTTGGGAGTGACCTTAGATATAGAAGACTTGTGCTAACTGGTCCTAACAGAAGGGGGGACGGTTGCTGGGGAGTAAGGGAGCGCACATTTACCAATACTTACTGTGCTATACTGCAATACACAAATTGGGGGAAAAAAACCCATGAACTTAGTTTGAAATATAAATCAGGGGCCAAAAGTAAGATGCATCTGAACCAGGTAAGTGTTTACACATGGTGAAATTAAATGCTTACCTCTGTCAAATCCTCCCTGCTTCTGCCAAGCTTAGGCTGCTCTTCCACACCAGCATAAACAACCATATTCCTACACAGTAAGAGTTTATATTTGTAATACACATAGGAAACAACATTAGAGCTTCATGGACAGAAAGCATTAGAAGGCACTTTTAATGAACTCTAATCAGATGCTAAGTTGTGGGTTATGAGTATATCACTCAGTCTTCCACCTTAAAAATCTCAGGTCATTGCATCCTAATGACATAGATTATTGGTGTCAATAAGAGACAAATAAGTATTTCTTGGGGCTGGTTTAGACATGTGTAGTATTAATAGGTAGGAATATAATTTAGAGCAACTATTAACAAACTCCTTAGATGTATAATGGTGGACTAAGGAAGTCTAAGGGTTTCAGTGGAAAGACAAGGAAAGAGGCAGGATGAGGTATAGCACTGGCAAGAACAAAGAAAAAGAGGAAGAGGAAAGAGGGAAAAAGCTAGAGATTGTGTATCTTTGGTGACAAAACACCTCTAACTGCTTCAACTGCCTCAGAACCTCCCTAGAAATCCAGATGATAAAACAAATTATATCAAAGATAAGTTGTTTAATAATAAGGTGCATGGCAAGTTGCAACTTACTGTGGCCAGGTGTAGTATCCCCAGTGAGTTTTTTCCACAAAGCAACTTGACTCCCATTCTTTTTTAGTTCTTGGTATACTTTTGCTATCATAATGCAACCAATGATTATCGGGTCTATCACCAGCAACAATTTGGGTGGGCTTAGGATATCCACCTAAGGAAAAGACAATTACATTTCGTGAACTTCAAAATAACTGTGCAATAATTATTCTCAAATAGTGCTAGTGTGACTTTATCTTCATAACAAGACTCTGTTAAAATTCGCTCAAGGCAAAAGCACATACATATGAGGCATTTCACATCAGAGAAGGAAAGATGGGATTATCCACTAAATGGTGTTGGGATAGTTATTTGAGGGGAAAAAGTCAAGTTTGATCCATACTTCATCCCTTTTACCGAAATTGAAAGGATTAATTTTGTTAAAACTTTTTAGGTTTGAATTAATTAATTACAGAGCTCAACGAATTCCCATATACCCTCTTCAACTAGATGCCCCCAATTTTAACATTTCACCATGTGTACACTTTGACATTCTCTCTCTCTCTTTACACACACACACACGTACACATGCACCTACACACACTTGTTTTTTGGGACCATTAAATATTCATTTAATATGAGACTTACAAACATGTGTTTCAAGTGAGGGTAAAACAAGATTAGCAGTAGAGAGTATAATGAAATGAAAGTCTTTCCCACATTTAGTTAACACCATTTTATAGTGTTCCAAAATAAAGGTGGTAGTTGGTGCACAGCTACACTCCCTCCCAAAATGGGGTTGGGGGTAAACTGAAGACAGCTGTTTGAATATCTCAGGAGTTATCAGAGATTAAAAAAATTGATAGCCAAAGTAATAAAAATGATGTTTTTCTCCCTCCAAAATCAAATTAACCTGGCCCCTAATCCTACTACTGAGGAAGAAACACTTAACATATTGATGAGTTAAATGGTAATGGTATTTTAAGCCTTTGAAATACAGTTTGATAAATAACTAGTATAATTGCTTAGCTGATGAGATAAGTAAGTAGATGACATGTGTACCCAGAGTGTGTAAAAGCTACACATTTTATGTATTATAAAGACATAAAGAGCCATCTATTTTTATAAATACTTGTTATCACTAGTTTTTACTAAGTCAACTGTTTTCCCTTTATAATATTATTTCATACTTCGTATTAAAATCTTCCTATACTTCTATACTTTGTATAGAAAAATACTTGAGATCAAGAACTGTAATTTATACATTTCAAAGAAACTTTCCAAGTTTGACTGAGAAGCACTACTCATTACGTTTGATAGCACTTACTGATTTCATAGGGATTGATGGTCAGCTTTTTGTGGGTTCTTTTTAGCTGCTTAAGAATACCAGCAACAGCTGAGATTGCCATCTAAAAAAGAAGCAGGTAAGGCACATATATCAAAATTTTAAATCTCTCAAATGATTGCTCCCTTGATCAAAAGCAGAAGCTGGGTTTTGTTTCTTTCCAAAGCAGAGAAATACCTCACCCACTGACATCTGGCAGCACAGCCACATGAGGGCTAACTCTGACTTGGACTGAGTCATTTGCAGCTCTTACTCTTAAACCTTCATCCATGCTAGTTTCTGCCTAAAAATCTTTTATCCTTTCTTTGTTAAACCAACTCCTGCTCATTCTTCCTATCTCAGCCTAAACATTTCTTCCTAAGGGTCTTTTCCCAATGTGCCAGGTCAGGTCAGCCCCATCTTGCACCCTACCTCTAACAGTTTTCAAGTTAAAACCAACTAGTTGTATCCCTCAGATACCTTTCCCTTCCTGTAACATGTTATACCTGTAATTAATTTTTTAAAGTCAATCTTTCCGATTAACCTATAAACATGTCCCCTGCTGTATCTCCAGTGTTGAAATGCACAGCACCTGAACACCTCCTCATATATTTGTTGGATGAATTACTATCATCTCGGAACCAACAGAGGTAGATTTCAAATCAATACACTTCAAGATATCAGGTGAGGCAAAAATTTTCTAACCCAAGATTATAGCTAAAATAAAGTATCTACCTTTCGAACTACAATTGCATCATGGTTGAGATTCTCAACAAAAAAACGTATGGCACGAAGGGGTAACACTCGGTCATCTCTCAAGAGTAGAGACAAAAGCCCAATGCCTATATGTTCAAATTTCCAGGGCCTGAAAAGGGGAGGGGGGGGGAAATCACAAAACATATCATTCATAAAATCACTTTAAAAAACAACCCTGTATTTAAAACACTATAATTTTAAGTTTCCCAAGAATCAAAATAGGTATATTGAAAAATACTGCTCCTATCATTAGCCCCATACTTTCTAAACTCATGAATCAGACTACAACTTTTTCTGACAGTCATTCATGGCCTTCAGGGTAGAAACTTCCTATAATATTGAAGATAAGTTTGAGAATTAAAAAAATATATTTTTGCACTTACAAATTTCTCTGCTCCACACCATCTAGCAAAGTGTTTATCAAATTTTCATAGTTCCTTTAAAAAAAAAAAAATTCAGGTAAGGTATTGTTTTAATACAATACTAAGATGAACATCAAATAATGTAATATAAATTCAAATTCTGGCCAAATTCACCCTCCTCTTCTCATCACCAGACTATAAAGGGTCTGGTGAGAAGAAAGCCAGAGTGAAAGCAGATGCGTGACCCTGGGAAAAGAAAATGAAAGGCAGAGAAAAAAAAAAAAAAAAAAGTGCTAAGTACACTGAGCGACTCAACCATTCCTGAGCGGACATTCCAAAGTAAATTCGTGAGCAGTCATCAATTGGTTAGGAGTGGTCTACCTATGTAACAACCCAGGTATACATGAGGTAGGCTATAAAGTTTATTATTTATATAGAACTGTTAGAAAAAAATTAATAAGCATATTCATAAGGCAATGAAAAAAATAAAGTTAGGAAGGAACCTGCTTGAGTGTTACAATTGAAGTGTTTTGGTCCCAAAAATCTAAAAGCAGTTTACTAATATCCTAATAACAAATTTGTATAAATGTTATCGATCAAAAAGTTATTATAAGAGATATGAAGAGATAAACATGTTGAACTTGAATTTAAGATTTAATGAGCGGGATATGTGTACTAAAAGAAAAATCAATTCATGTTGAAAAAAATATATGATATTAAGATAACTTTAGGGACTCCCCTGGTGGTGCAGTGGATAAGACTCCGCGTTCCCAATGCAGGGGGCCCAGGTTTGATCCCTGGTCAGGGAACTAGATCCCACATGCATACTGCAACTAAAAGTTGGCATGCCACAACTAAGGAGACTGCCTGCTGCAACTAAGGAGCCCATGTGCTGCAACTAAGGGGCCCTTGAGCTGCAACTAAGGAGCCCACCTGCCACAACTAAGACCCAGTGCAACCAAATTGAATAAATAAATAAATAATTTAAAAAGATAACTTTATCGTGAGATGGTGTTTTCTACCTCCATAGCGGAAAGTGACAATCAGGGATCTTCACAATAATTACCTCTTAACATTTTGGTATCTCTTCAGAATCAACGTGCAAATTTCATTAGGTAGTTATAGTACATCTATATTTTAGAGATATTTAAAACCTACTATCTATAAAGTTATACGTCATGATAAGCAGGCATTCATAATTACCTTAGGGCATCAGCATTCCTTTCTTGTTGGCGTTTAAGTCCTTCTTTAATTTCTTCTGAGCTAAGCATTATCTGTTTGATAGAGGGGTTTTTTGATTGTTGAAGTAATTCTGCTATTCCGACACATGACTTTGGAATCTTATTAAAAAGAAAAGCCAGGGAGGAAAATCAAGTACTGAAATACCACAGATGAATCTTGACAACATTATGCTGAGTGACAGAAGCCAGATACCAAAGGCCACAAACTGTATAATTCCATTTAGATGAAATGTCCATAACAGGCAAATTCAGAGAAAAAAGGTAGATTAGTGGTTTCCAGGGGCTAGGGGTATGGGGGAATGAATGGGAAGCAATTATTATTGGGTACAGGTAAAGCAACTATACTCCAATAAAAACTAATTTAAAAAAATTATTGGGTACAGGGTTTCCTTTTCTGAGTAATTACAGTGTTCTAGAATAGAGTAGTGATGGTTGTACAACCCTGAGAATATACTATTGTGAATATATATATATATATATATATATATATTCACAATAGTATATAACAGCACACAACTGTTGTGTTAAAAAGGTGAATTTTTTGGTATGTGAATTACATGTCAATTTTTAAAAAAATTTAAAAAGAAAGCATAATCTAACAACAGTTACAAATAGCAAGAGTATGTTTTGCAGAAAAGGAATACATTTAGAGCAGTGGTTTTTAAAACTGACTATGGACGTCAAAAATAATCACTGCAGAAAAGAGGGGGATTCAACCACACTCACACCTCTTTTACCCATCCCCAATTCTGATGGGTGTGTAAATAGGCGTTTGAAAATTCTTGGATGATGATCTGCTATCTCTTCCCATTTGAGCTCCACTGAACCTGATATTTACTTTTTCATTTGTCAAATCATCCAATTTTAATCTTCACTATAAATTATGGAACCCTGTGGTCAATCGTCTGTGACTTTGACTAGTAGAATTGACCTCCTGAAATATAACCAACTCTTTGAAAAATGAGGCTGCAGACATACAGGGGATAATGGTAAATGCAACAATGTAATAACACTGTGGCCTCTTGGTAGAAAACCACCTAGTTCTCTCCTGGCCATGCTCCAACTTCCTACTCTACCCTGCCATCTATAGTAATGATCACTAAAGCACTAAAAGGAAACAGAATACAAATGCCTTAAAAAAAATTAGAATCAAACACCAAGAATATGATTACTAAAAAAAGACAAGAAAATAATAGCATTTTGACACAGCAGTGTTTGCACTAAAATTTGAATTAAAAAAATGATTTTGCTTACTGTGAAGTCCAAGCCAATTGTTTCATATTGCCGATGAATCTTTTCTGCAAGATCATCAAATAGCCTCACTATTGATGGCTTTTCCAGGGACATTGCTTTGCTAAGCCCAGAAGAAACAATTGCTGGCCAAGTCTGTACAATACAGTCCCAATCATGAAGGTTTGCCAAGCATACACCGCTGTGATTTCCAAGGAGACAATACAAGGCACCCTGCAGGAAAAAATGATCAATATGGGAAATAAGAGGCACTGCTTAGTTGTAGCCAACTCACTTACATGTTGTTTTCAAATTTACTAAACACTGATTATTTAAATGCTTGGTACTGGTTATAAAAGAGGTCCCCACATTCAACACGTTACTTTTAGAAACCTGAATTTGACACTTAAGTGCAATCCAGTAATATTTTCTCTAAGTCATTTAACAGAGGGTTAGCTCAAAGAATGGCTATTAATGAGGTAATATAGAAATGTGAAGATATTGCTTTTATGGACATAGCTTCCATTCTAATTCTCTTCTACTACATTTATAAAGGCTGTGAAATGTGTCACTCTTAGCATTTTAGGGTATAACATAATTTAAAAAATAATTTAAAATTATTAAAATAATTTAAATTATTTAAAAATTTAAAAAATTGTGGTTAATTTAAAAGATAATTTAAAAATTTGTGGTTAAATCTGGTTGCCAAGTATTTCTCTAAGTATATAAAAACTAGGTTACTTAATTATACTGTGTACTTTTTACTCATAGGAGCTCAAGCAATCAGAATGATTCTGATGACAGTAGGTACCTCTTTCTAAGGTATCCCATTTTAATGAAAAGAGCTATTAGTACCAAAACACTTTATTTCCTGAACATTCACCTGAACAATTCCAATCTGGCTTCCTAACCACCCTGGGCTCTAATCCTCTTTACAGTTCTTATAAGGTCACTGTAACTTCAATTTTACTGACCTAATAGACAGTTTCCAATTTTAAGCTTACTTGACTTGTCTGATTTTGTCCATTTAAACTGCTCTCCACAAGGTCGACAACACATCACCCAATGAGTTAGATCCTCTACAACATTCTTGAATTACACATCTGCCTTGGGGGTCAGCAATTCCATTACTGCGAAATTCTTTCAACTTTTCTCTACGTTTGAAAAATTTCGTAGTAAAACAAAACAAAAAACCCTATACCTTGAACTGCTGTTGCGTGACATCTTGCCTATCAGGCCGTAAGAACTCCAAAACCAGGGGAATGATATCTCTGCAACAGAAGTTATATGCTCCCAAGGCAGCAAAAAATGTTTGCTGGGCCTTATTTCTGACCTAAAGAAAGAGTTATTAACAGATGACTTTTATTAAAGGGTAGACAAACTACAAAAAAATTTCTAAATGAATCATTAAAACAAAGCAGTGGTAATTTAAATGTTGTCGTAATAACAGAAAAATATACCAAAGCACATAACTTAACAAAAATGAGTAAATGATAATCTTTTTATCAGAAGGAAAGCAAATTACCACCAACCACATCCATGGTTTAAGTTACACTGGTTCAGGGACTTCCCTGGTGGCACAGTGGTTAAGAAATCCTCCTGCCAATGCAGGGGACACGGGTTCGATCCCTGGTCCGGGAAGATGCCACATGCCGCGGAGCAACTAAGCCCGTGCACCACAACTACTGAGCCCGCGTGCCACAACTACTGAAGCCTGCACATCTAGAGCCCATGCTCTGCAACAAGAGCCACTGCAACGAGAAGCCTGCGCATCCCAACAAAGAGTAGCCCCCACTCGCTGCAACTAGAGAAAGCTCGCGAGCAACAACAAAGACCCAACACAGCCAAAAATAAAAAAAATAATAAAATTTAAAAAAAAAAAGTTACACTGGTTCAAATAACCTTTTGATAAAGGAGAGACTGAATGGAACTGATATGCATTTGTTCAGTAACATAATCAGCAGACTATTAAACTTTTTATTCTGAGTTACTCTTAATGAGAAGAGTCAGATTTTCTCTTGTGTCTACACAAGGAAAATCAAAGACTTTCCAAAACACAGAACAACTTAACCTTTTCAATGCAAGCTTTAAGTATAGGCCACATATTTTTAACCCAAACAAAAGATTCAGTATAAATTTATAATCCATGAACTAGTTAAATAGTAATGAATAACTGATTATAGTAAAAGCAATATACTGTACATATTTCAAACTTTTTAAAACAATACTTTAGGCAAAATCTCTGGGTTAGATTGGTTTCCTAATTTACACTATTTTATAAAGACAGAATCATTGGCTGTACATGAATTTCTTTACTTTTCCCAGTTCTCTGTGTTTAGAGATAAATTTTTGGTCTTATGCTACCTGAAAGGAGGGACCCCACAATTCACATGGTATCAGCTTCCGGAACTCAAGCAGAATGCCTAGGAAGAATTATATGGCCTTCACAGACAGGCCTTCATAATGTGATTTAATTTAAGTGGCATCAACATTACACTAGCACTATCTACCAACGTTAGTTATATATTTTTTAAAAAAATTTGAGAAGCAATTACAAACAGCAAAAATAAACATTATTTTAGAAAGAGAAGCAAGATTAGTTTGAATATATTTGTCATTTAAAATGTAAATTTTCTTCGCCAATAAATTATTTAAATTCCCTTGTTAAAATGGGGATACTTTAGATTGTGTGTTACAAAATGGGTGAGAGGGGGCATGCCCAGACTGTTTGGACTAGCCTTACCTGACTGTATGAACTTGTAGATAAACGAAGAAGATCTCTAATCATATCCTGATGTATCTTTTTGTATTCACAACCCTCAACAGTTAGTGTTCGTAGCTACAAAAAAAAAAAAAAACAGTGTAAAACAAATCTCAAAGTTTTTTACTAAAAGTTCATTTAATTATAAAGTAACACCAATAATTAATATTTATCTGAAAAACTGTCATTTAAAAAAGTCACTGTGGGGAGTTCCCTGGTGGCTAGTGGTTAGGATTCCGGGCTTTCACTGCTGTGGCCTGGGTTTAATCCCTGGTTGGGGAACTGAGAGCCCACAAACCGTGCAGCACGGCAGGACAAAAAAAAAGGCATCATGATTTTAAAAAGCTATTTACCTCATGCTGCAACATTACTCTGTCAATCAATAGCGCTCTGATGTGTTGCTTTTTCCCATGGAGCTGAAAAATAGTAGCAAACACTTCAACATTTTCCCTAAATGACTTCAACAGTGGTTCCCCTGAATCCCTTAACAAAAAATTAGTTCAAAGAAGGTATAGGATGGGCTGGTGGGTACTGAAGGTATTTCATTTATTCTAAAATCATCAGACTTTTATTCAGTCAAATACTAAAACTACAAAAACAGCCCACTAAGAAAACTGCTTTACTCTATTACATTTATAAACAGACTTTCTGGGTAGTTGTGTATGTTTACTACAGAATATAACATATTTTATTTTTGTAAAAATTATCTTTTAAGCTCTCCCCCACCCCCAATGTTCTACCCAGTCACTAAAGGCAGATGTCTGGAACGCAGACTGTTCCTCCTTCACACCTGTATCTCATTAGTCATCAAGTCCCCACGATTCCATCTTTTTTTTAAAACACCTTATCTCCACCCCAATGCCAGTGACTGGATTCAGGCTGTGCTTTCCCATCTGAACAATTATAATAGTTTAACTAAAGCCTCCCGGCTTCCAGTCTCAATCGCCTACTGCTTATTGTTCACAGCGGCGGCAGAGCTTTTCAAAATTCACTGAATTGAATAATGAGCTTTCCAACATTTACATCAGATCTACTTAAGAACTTTTAATGACTCCCCCGTTGCTGAATGTAAAACTGAAGCATTTTCTTGGGACAAAACTAGAAATGACCTAGTTTACTTCCTGCCACTCTTCCCTACAAACACTGTTTGCTAAAGCATGCCATGTTTGTACATCTCCCTGCCCTGTCACATGACATTCCCTTTGTCTAAAATATGTAGCACCCTGTGCCTAAACAATGAACTCATATAACCTTTTCAGACTCAATTTCAACAAAAGTCTCCTATAGAAGAACACTGCTATGAACATCAAATGGCTGACTTAAGTATTCTTTCTTCCAGGCTCCCAGGGAAGCTTGTATTGACTTCTCTTGGAGAACAAATATAACATAAGATTACATAAAATGTAATGCTTTAAAGTCATGCCTGTGGACAATTCCTATTTTTCACTCCTTCAGTTTCTTACATGGTAAGAAAGCTGCTGCCAAGTTATCAGACTTGAAATTGCCATTGAGAGTCCACAGACTATCATGGAAATCGACAGAAGAGTTTGTCTCAGGGAAGTACATTTTTTCTAGGATCCTTTTGATTATACCATCATATAATATTCGAAAATCTACTATTTTTACTTATAGGGAACTTCCTCTGTATGCCAAACAATTGCTAAATCAGGTGGTTATATCAATATGATATATACACCTTTAAAAAAAATTCAGTTTTAGGTGAAAATACTGACCCGATTTTCCATTGATTTCTTTACTAGGTTAAAGCTTTTCCAACGAGAGTCAAATTCATGCTTGTGAGATCCTTGGAATTGCAAAAGGTCTCCAGTAATCTGCGTCAAAGAATTTCAAATTTTATATTTATGAGTCGTCACGTCAAACCCGGTCATATTAACAATTATGCAACTGTTAAATGACAATTGTACCTTTATGATAAGAAACAAGGACTTGGTATCATCTTCTGAATTATTAAGTATGTGGTCTATAATAGGAGGAAAAGAATTTTGGTTAAAATATTTTAAATTACTATAGGACTCCTGATATACTAGTTAAGGAAGAAAAGAAAAAAACAAACGAACCAAAAAAAAACCACTGCCTGATATTCTCACCATTTAAAATTTTAAAATGGTTAAGTAAAAGCACACATGCTATAAAATAAAATTTCTAAATATTTATTAATAAACATAAATTAAATACATATATGTACTTACTAAGAAGTTTCCTTATGACCCTAGCAATTGTTTCTCGGTGGTTCTCTCTGGATAGATCTATTTTTTAAAAAATGAGAGAAAGCATTTTACACACTGAATGCTGACCAGAGCTTTGAAGTTTATATCAACAGTTATGTCAAGAAGAGATAACGTATCCAGGAAAAAAACAAATGGGTCTGTATATGGGAAAAGAATCTAAAAAAAGAGTGGAGATATATTTATATGTATAACAGATTCACTTTGCTGTACACCTGAAACTAACACAACACTGTAAATCAACTATACCCCCAATAAAAATTAAAACAAAACAAACAAACAAAACAAACAAACAAACAAAAAAACAAAGAAAAACCAAATGGGTCTGTCTTTATCATAGTTGGTTAGTAGCTTGGCATGATACAGAATAACTTTTAAAACCTTCACATTTATAAGAACCTGCTTACAAAACTTTATTAGGCAGGCAAGGAGGAGGGAGATAAAACTATCTTTGCCAATATTTCAAAGGCTCTATCCTCTAGAGGCCATAAATGCATAGGATTCTCTAATTAGTTGTGGTGACCCAAATCAAACAAACAAACAAACTACACCTAATTAATTAATGTATGCAATGAACTCCAATGTTAATCCAGCAATAAGGAAGTGTGCTAAATTTCTATTAATGTTAGATTCAGAACATTAAATTAACACAAAATATTTTACATAAGTATTTATATAAAATTTAACTCACTATGCTAGAAAGATACTATAAAGATAGTTAGAATATGTAAGGGTTTACATCAAGTATAATACAACAGTTCTGTAACAATTCTAACCATAAATGAGCATTACAATATATGAAAGTCTGCCTTTGCACATAGAAAGCATCTATCTTTTACTGGCTATTCTTTATATAATAATTACCCACTTTCTCCAGAAAAAGCAAAGATAATATTAAGTAATTAATATTCATTTTATATATAAAAAAGAGACTAGAAAAACTGTAACAACAAAATTATCCCATTTTAACCCTTGTACAGTAACTAATGAAAACAGTCCATACAGATTTACTCAGATTAGGATTCACATACCATATTCAAGTCCAGTATACAACTTTGTCTCTTCCAAGGACACCATAGTTGGTACCCTGTATAAAAACAAGAATGCTTGTATTTATTAATAATACCAATAAGGAGGTTTAAAGGGAAAAGTGTCATTGCTAGAATGTTTAAATGATGATCTTTAACAAACACAGATCTCTCATCTTCAGTACTTCAATTCTTTACTCTAGCTTTCTGAAGATTAATGCTCTATCTGTTTCAGTAAGGACAGTATTATTCATCTTTAAAAAAATGTTAATTAAATGTAACGACTTTGGGGGGGGAAATTCACTGCCCAAATGAACATAACACTGGTATTCAATACTCAAGTGTAAAAGCTTAAATCTGATGTTAAACATTTATACAAGGAAAAGTCAGCTTTACAATGTTATAATAAAGGTTAAAACTAGACACCAAAAAATCACCATCAAATTTTACTGTAGAATATACAGCAGACACACTTCTTTAGATAATCTTTACCCTTCCTCTTAAAACCAGCTAAACTGATCTCTCCTGACATCTGCAGTAAAATGCCACTACTTTTGAAGATGTTCAGATGTAAAAATACTACATTAAAAGTCATTTTTTAGGTATGTATGGACAGATTCTATTGGGGAATATGAACCTTTATATCTGAAATCTAAATTTTCTTTAATGAAAAATAGACTTTATTTCAAAATATGAGATTCAGTTCAATAACTTTTTATAAACAAAGCGATAATACTTTCTAAGAAAAGGAAGACAGGCACAAATGCCAAGGAAACATGGGGTAAGCGTATCCTATACAAGGCTAATTAGTAATAAATAGACATTTTATAATTATTGCTCATAATCCATGACCTACACAACACTTGTAATGAAGAAAACACTATTTTGAAATCAACATACCCCTCCCCTGTACTGTATTTTTTTAAGTTGAGTTAATTAAGTTATCTCTACCCTAATATTTGGTTGTTATGAATTCTGGGATTTATCTAAATGGGTAATAACATTAAGATGACTAAAATGCCAATTATTTAACTATGTTCCTCGCCATAATGTGGATGGCAACAGTACTGTCCCAAGTTTCAAAACCAAGCCTACAGAATATAAACAAAGAATGGTAATATTTCATAATATAAAATGCTAATTTGCTTTTCAGAGAATTTCAAGAATTTCAAATTCAAATTCTTCTTAAAATCTGGTTTTCATTCCATAAAGTTTCAACTTTTGGCAACAGCTTGCAAACTTGAACATTCTGTAAAATTATGTATGATTGAAAAATATATATGTATCCAGAGTCTAGTCATTAAAAAATAAAATCCGATTCTTTCACAATGAATTTCAAGGGAAGTCCAACATCTTTACTGAAATTAGATTTGACCAAGAAAGAGAAAAGGCTGTGCTCACACAGTAACAAGCATTAGGCGTAAGACTGTTACCCACCCCCCTCCGCCTTCCCTGGTAAAGCATGGGGAAGTACTTGGCCATAAGCTATCCCATGAGAGTACATGTCTCTTCACTGCTGCTATAAACATAAGTTGTTTCCTAAACTAGGAATACAACTGTACCTCACCCAGTCCATACCTAGTACCACACAATACTGAACCAAGCATGCATTTTAATTATTGTCACAAAATTACTCTTAACAAATGACATTTTAAAAAGCAATCACTATAGTAAGCTATCCTGAAAATTTTTTTTACTGTATCAAACAAACCAACAAGCAAACAAAAGGCTATCAGTTGGGAATTTGAAATGTTTTTCTTATATGCCTTTCTGACTCTAATAACACCAATTACACTATAACTACATTTAATAACAAGTCTCATCTAAGTGCCATGATGCTAATTCTAAAAATCCATGTGTCACTCTGAATTGTTTCCCTATCAGAAGAGTTGATGAAGTACTTATCACTTATTACAATTATTTAGAAACATATCAACCTGTGTGGGATTTTAAAATATTAAGTAATAGATTTAAATTAAAATGGCTTAGGCTTTTACTTTTAAAACCTGAACTAAAACACATCTTACACATCTCAAGAGTATAGAAGGCATCTGTTTAGACATATAGTTCAGCTTTACTTTATTTGTTCTTATCCATCTCAAGTTTCTTTTATGCTTATTTATCTAAGATTCAGCTTTAATTGATCTCTTCTTATCTAACAAATTAATTAAACTCTGATTGTACTGACACCTTTTACACCAAATGCTTCTCAGCAAGTATAAATACATATTTATACTAAATATTTCTTCTGATCTTTAGAAGAATAATTTTCTAAAAGAAATGTCTATCCATTACCCAAGTAAGACTTTATGATTGTATCTCTTTGTGGTCACATTTTAAGTCTATGTGTACTGGGCTGTACTCTCTGATACTTAAATCTGCTCTTGTAACTTTTAGTTATGTACATAATCTTAGCTGAGTAGACTTAAAGTGCTATCAACAATTATAAATCTGCATTCTGATTAAACACTATAGTAGCAATATATACAATTTAAATCAAATACCATCACTCCCCCACCCCGAGTGAAATTCATTCTACTCATCACTGGTTCATTGTACAAACAGTAATATAAAAATAAAAGTATGACAAATAATTTCAATGCAACATATTACAAATAATACCATCTATACAATAATAATCAAGTTAAATCAGGTTCATAGCAACTACATAGGACCACCAAGCCACCTAATTTATAACAAAATGTGTTTAATATCTGTACCACTTTAAAAAAAAAAAAAACAAACTTGTAAGTTTTCTACATCTATGCTATTTGTACCACTAGATGGCAATCTTCGTCAGATTTGATTAGAGTAGAACGATGAAAATAATCACTGGTGGGAAAGAAAGGATGGTGAAAAAGGAAGAAATGACCAGTAACATAAAAACAAAATATACAATACAAATCAAATATGCAAATGAAGGCTAGGTGAACTGTCACGGAACAACTGCAAACAATAATTCTCCCTTTCTGTAAGTGGAAGAACAACCTACCCTGCTCCAAATCCCTCCCCTCCCAAATGAAAACAAACATAAAAGGTATAAAAACCAAGCCACTAACAGAATTTTTTTCCCTCAAGGTAACAAGTGTTTCACAACAGACAACTGGCCTATTTCTGTGTTCTGTTATCCAGTTCAATCCTGGGCATAAACAATAGCTATAAACAAAAATGAAAGGCTGTCTCTGACTCTACCATGTGAACAAAAGGTTGCCAAGTAAAGAGAATCTTACATACCGCTAGGCTTAAAATTAACTCGGAGCATAAGAACTATTTCCATGTCTGACACACAAGTTTTTTTAAAAATCAATGAAAACAGTCAGAAGGTGAAATAAGGAGAAAACAGGGTTACTCACCGTGGAGTAGTAACTGTTTCCTTTTCTGTGTGCAGCTCCCCCAGCAGAGCTGGGTAGTTTCCTGGAGGTGCCAAGAGAGGTTAGCTAGCCCTGCCCCTCATCGCATAACAACACATCCTTTCACATATTCATGAAATGGTCTCAACTCTTAGACCTTAAGTATGAATTTTTTTTTTTTTTGAGTGAAAAGTTAGTAAAAGCTGAGCTCCTAAGAATGATTTAACTAAGAATGACTTAACAGATCTATCGGAGGAAAGGGGGCACAAAGTAAAGAAGAAATATTTGAGATGAAAAATGATGACTCCTCTACCTTGAGTAACCCTGTTTTTATAGATGTTAGTTTTTTGCATCCTGTGATAGCTGGTTAGACCTAAAAGATTCTAAACAAATGGACTGCAAAAGGAGAAATTAATGACAATTTGAGGATTAAAGGCAAGTGTCCAAAATTCCTACATGACCCTGGAAAGACATAATCCAACTTCCACATCTATAAAGGTAGAACTATGAGTATAAATTATAGCACAAATGTTTCTATGAAATCATTAACTAAAGGTTCCAAGAGCAAAATAGAGAGGTTCCATTTTAAGATTAATTCAGTAACCTTGGTATCTGACAAAACTGTTAAATTTCAAACCAAACTAAACTAAAAAAATTTACCCAATTAAGGGTAAATTAAACCCTCAAAGGACCTTATTTCATCCATCCTTTGAAACAGTAAAATTTATAATATGTACAAGATACTTAGTAACCTGACATTGCTAAAGGCCAAAAAGTACAATGTAGGTACCATTAGGTATATAATTTACTTTATATTTAGGACAATCAACTCATCTCATCTAAGATTTTTATTTTTTGTCAGTCTCTAATCACGTAGCATAGAAAATTGTTTTTCACATGTGGTAGCCATTTCCCTGAACAATGGGATCCCACATACTCTATTAGCAATTAAGATTTTCTTACAGGAAAATTCAGAACTGAAATAAGTTTCTGGTTTTTTACTGCTGCAATTTGCCAGAAGACTAATACTACTAATACATGCACAAGGCAAACTTAATAATAAGTGATTCGACAAAAAATAATTAAAGCAGCTAGAATATTTTCCCTAATTGAGATTTATATAAGAAAAATGTAAGTTTAAATTTAAAAAAAGAATTGAGCTGCTAGGTGCTTCCAAAAACTGGTCTGTTATTTCAGAAAACGTATAATGTCCCACAATACCACAGCCAAACACCACCGGATATCTTAGCCATTACACTAAAGCATTGGTCACCATTATGCGTTTCCTTTTCTCCTCAACTTGGCACATTTTACTCTATCTCCTTTGGAATAACTCATGTCCAAAATAAAAGAGTCTTTTCATCTTCTAGTTTCAAATTGACCTGCTACTGATAATCTCCAAGAATTATGCTACAGATCTTCTTTCTTCAAACTAGGCAGTATGATTCACTATCACAGAACAATGGCACCATCAATTGAAATTATTTGATTAGTTCTTTCAAATCAATTTACACTTAGAAGATTTTAATAATTATTGACCTATATTAGAATAAGCATTTTAGAAATTTAAAAGGCTAACTTTATTTTATTTTACTTTAGTGAAAACTAACTTACTATCTGCAAAAAAAAAGTTGTAATGTTATATAAAGTCAATGTAAAAAGTCACACATTGCCAAAATAAATTAAAATTTCAGGTGAAGGTGATACCAGTTAGAAATTGGTTTTTAAAAAAAAGGATTCTGTTAAGAACTAATTAAAAGCCCAGGGAAGACTTTACAAACTCTCTCTTTTGACAGTTCAAAGGCAAAGGGATGCTCATTCATCTCTAACTGTACTTTGTATAATCATTACACTGAGTAGGTGTACGTAACTATAAAGAATCCTAAAAATGTGTACTGTTCAGTGATTAAAATCATTGAAGTTTTCCTCGTTGTATATTTTATTTCATTATGTACTATTAAATATACAAGAAAATATATTTTATAATTAAAATATATAAACACATTTATATTAAACATAATTTTGTATTACTTCATTAGGTTTTATTATGTCAAATTTTCATTAAGTGAAAATTCTAAACACAACACTTTTAAATCTAAATCATCTTTCCTTTTCAATTTTTCTGAAAAAAAACCTATAAAGGGATATTCGTGTCAATTTTATAGCTTATAATGTACAGTAAAATGGGCTAACAATCTGCTTAATTATCTTTTGTGGCATTAATAAGGTTTTAATAATATGGTATTGTTTTCCTTATTGAAAATGCATTTCATTATATACAAATCTAACTGGCTTTATAATAACCAAATATATATGGAACATTTGTCCTAATGCACATATATTTCAAAGGATAAAGACTTTGCTTCAATTCACTATGATAGTGCACATGGCTCCATGCTGAAATGAACTGCAACGGAAACCTCTAAGCCTCCTGAGTGTATCGTAATCATCACTCAATACTAAAATAATCTAATTATATACACAGAAGATAAATGCTTTTGCTCTTAGATAAATTATTGGATTAAAGGACCACACTTCAACACGTTCAAGCAGAACTAAGTTTACTGATATAATCAATTTGTTATGTATGAAATAGCTTTTTGGCATGCTGTAAAAGTTAAGTTCTTACTAATTACATACTGTTAAAGATCATTAGGAAAATCAAAACCATTTCTGTAAGTCTCTCATTTTAAAATATTGTTTAATATCTCTCTTGACAAAAATGAATTTTGGTAAAATTGCTCTTATATCAAACTATAAAACTGATGAAAAACAAAAGTTCTTTAAAAGAATTCAGTAAATTCCTAGGCAAACTTAAAACAGATTTCCTTACCTGAAATGACCCTACTTCTCCCTCTTAAATCTAATGAGTAATCTAAAAAGTTCAATGCCTAGAGACAGTTTTTAGATAAGTGAAATAAGTGGGAATTATGAAAATGTATGACCCCAAACAACTGATTATGCAGAATACGGAAAGACAAGCAAGCCACATTTTAAAACCATTCCTTGAAACTTTTTAAGATTTTTGTTGCAAAATCAACAAATAATTCTCCCCTTCTGCTTTTCTGAGGGGGCAAGGGTTCCTTACTCATTTTTGTGTGATTTTCATTAACTTACTCAGCAATGAGATGTTGGTGTTCAGAGAAAATGATCTAACATGGTATGCTGAAACTAGCATCTCTGTACTTGATAAGTGAGCTACAGTTATGTACAGCTGATTTCATTTAAACTCAATTTTTTTCAACTTCAATGGTAACACTGACAATAGACTAAATCAAGACATTCATTCGAAATAATAATACTCTGAAAAGCACTTAAATTTGTAAAAGCAACTTGGTGGATCTCAAAAGTTCAAAATCATAATGAATAACATAGAACAAATTTTTATTAAAAAACACCCCAGGTTTTTTGCTAGAAAATCCTTACCATTGATTGCACACCAAAAAAAAAAAGGTGTTTTCCTTTCTTCTTTTTTTTTTTTTTCCCTTTTTTTTCCTTTCTTTTTTTAAAGAATTTATCTTATTTAACTCAGTAAACTAACAGATGAACTTAATATCTCTAAGTTGATATTTTAAAACTGATTAGCATTGAAAGTTATTCTATCCTAGTACCATATGAAAAATCTGAATAAAGCCCTAAAATTTATAGATCTAAACTGTGCCTCAGGTGTTTTTGGCCTAACAATGACAAAAAGGTTAAAGTGATACAGAAACAACACCAATAACAGAACCAGTGACTCATTATGTGACTAAGTCTTAAAATATATGCCAAATGGCAAAAGAGCAAAATATGTAAAGTAGTTATTTTTACTTACAAGTTAGTAACTGGCTCTCCTTTCAATGGAGGTAGGAGGTTTCCTGAGCCAATTAAACAGTTGTGTACTATAGTCAGACTCTGTAGAACATCATCTCTAGAAAAACATAAAAAGCATTTTCATATTTGAGAAGACTCCAAATCCCTATTTAAGAAAAAGCCTTGTAGAGTTTAAGGTGAAGTAAAAAACTTTATCAAGTGGGAATATACAAAATTAAGACATAGAAATGATGAATGTTTTCAGTTTACCCTCTTAATAGTACAAGGTAATTAAACAGATATTTACTGATAATATTAGACCTGCTTACATTTAAACAGGCTCTAAATAATCACAAGTAACAACAACTGATTGCCCTTTGTGAAGCAATTCTGAATTTAATTCCCTATTTACCCAAAGATCACAACCACTAACAAAAAGGGAAAACAGTATTACAGAAGATTTTCCACTATAGTCTGTCTTTTAAAATGCACTAGCTAGGGACTTCCCTGGCGGTCCCGTGGTTAGGATGCAGCGCTTTCATTGCCAAGGGCCCAGGTTCAATCCCTGGTTGGGGAACTAAGATCCCACAAGCCATGCTGTGTGGCCAAAAAAAACCAAAAAAAAACCAAAAAAAAAGACTAGCTAAACATTTACTCCAAAAAGCAGTTCCGAGTACCACATAGCCAACATAAGTCAATCATACTTCTTCCTCCTCCAAGCCCATTCCTACTGGATTTGCTTATCAGAATTTGCTGTTATTTGACACATAGTAATTTTCTTACTATGATTTTAGGAACTTTCAAAGATTCAAACTATAAAAGTCTAGTGGTCTCAAATAATTGTTTCGTGCTAAAGCTCTTTGGGGGAGAAACAATATCTTAGAGATATTTCTCTAAGTAATATTAATATCAATAGTATGAATTACTAAAAAGAAACAAGCCGATAAAATCTAAGGCGAATCTAGAAAAACAGGCATTTCCTTACAAAGGGGGCATATTTACACACACTTCCCAAAAGACGCACAAGTGACACTGCTAAATAGAAGGCACTAAAAACAAACTAGAAAAAAACTGAGTTTTTCTATTTAAGATGTTTAAATATTATGACAAAATTTCTGTTATTAAACTATAAAATGGTTTTATATTATATTAATGTGATTAGAAAACCATTTAAATGTATTAAATGGTTTTCTGATCACATTTATGGCAGACATTCAAAACACACATTGAAAATGAATACATCAGGGACCTCCCTGGTGGCGCAGTGGTTAAGAATCCACCTGCCAATGCAGGGGACACAGGTTCAAGCCCTGGTCCAGGAAGATCCCACATGCCGGGGAGCAACTAAGCCCATGCGCCACAACTCCTGAGCCTGCACTCTAGAGCCCGCGAGCCACTACGGAAGCCCATGTGCCTAGAGCCTGTGCTCCGCAACAAGAGAAGCCACCGCAGTGAGAAGCCCGCACACTGCAACGAAGACTAGCCCCTGCTCACCGCAACTAGAGAAAGCCCACGTGCAGCAACGAAGACCCAACACAGCCAAAAATAAATTAATTAATTTTTTTAAAAAAGAAAATGAATACATCAGATATGCCATTGAGAGAGGGAGAGGCACAAAAAGAATTTTTTAGTCTACAACCATATAACACTAACTGATTATAAAAGAAAACTAACCTAGACATTTCAAGTTCTCCATCCCCACAACGCTGGAGTTTGATGAGCTCAGGCTGAAGAAAAGAGTCCAACAGATAGAAGGCAAAAGCCACTTCTTCAGAAGAAGGAACATGCCACTGGATCCCCAAATTCCACAAGTCCCCTGGTTTACCCCAGTCCTAGAAAATAGCATTTAATTAGCAAGTTGAGAAGTTGGGAAAAAAACCCCAACATACAAACATACTTTAAAAGGCTTAAAAGAAACTGTATAGGTAATCCAAACCTAAGGCAGCAAATGCACAAAAAAAGGTATGAAGACATCATAGGAGTCTTTCATTATCACTCCTGAAAAAGGTCTCCCTGAAGAGCCACTCAAATATGAGTTTACTATAAGAGTAACAGTAAGTTTATGTAAGGCTATTGCATTCCACCCCCAAATTATATGGAACTATGGAGGTTAAATATGGCATTAAAAAGTCATTTCACATACAAACAGAAAAGAAGAAAACTAGAGCTAGATGAGAGCTACACCACACTTTCCAAGTTTAAAACATTCCAATAATAGTTTTAGTAATCTACGTTAAAAATAAAGAAGTGACACCTTAATACACAACAAGGAAAAAACCCGCACTTTGAATCCCTTAGAAAAATAACCCAATATATCCTGGAACCCTAAATTATTGAAAATGCTTGCCTTGATAGGAAAGTATTCTGAAGGAGGCTTGTCAAAGCCGCCTGGCACACTGCAGTATTCTGTAGGGTAGATAAGTGTAGTAGAACGAAGAAGGTGATGCAAAAGGTTACAAGACAGAGTGTAACCCTGCTTACAGGTTAAATGTAGGGTTCTTTGGAGAATCTTTACAAGGTGCTCCCTATAAAGAAGCAACTTCTTCCCATCCACTCGAGTAATCTAAAAAGAAAACAGTTAAAGATATTTTGGTTAAAAGATCAAGAATCAACAATTAAAGTTAACTATGTTTGGCCATTAAAGTAGTCTAAAATAGTAACAGTGTTTCTTAAAATGACTTTAATTCATTTTAGGATTATCATTTTAATTATATTCTAACAATGAATTCTTTCTTAAGAACACATTCTTTCTCAAAACACATTTTCTGAGTTTAGGCTCTGAAGTGCCATAACATCCTTTTCAAGAGGCTATCTCCTTAAAGAGACAAAACTTACTTAAATGGATTTCTCTGTTCTTTGGTTTCTGAACTAACCCCTATAGGAAACTGAAGTTTGACTGATGGCCAAATTTAGCACGGGGTGGAGTGGGGGGGAAGATGCCAAATCTGATACACTTTTCAATCAGAGTTACCCACAGTAGAATTAATCAGTGAAAAGTCAGGTAGAGCGTTGACCACGAAGTAGTCAACAGTTACCATACTCCTTTTATAATAAGAAAATGAGATTATCTGACTTTTTGTAGTCCCATAAAGACATTTTTCAAACTTATGACTTTACATGTTTTAAAGTTAATTTTTCAAAACAGGATAAATCCTAAGAGCAAGTCAACATTTTCAAAGAAATATTTTCTTATTCCAAAGATTTACAATACCTCAGACAAAAGTTGAAGATTCCATAGTAACTCCTTATCTAGCTCTTCTTCATTTAATACATCATCATCTAAAAATAGCAAAATAGTATCAGAGGAAAAAAAAACAAATATCCAACTAAATGCATCATTTAAAAGTATTTCTATTTAATATTTCTAATAGCTGAGAAAAGTCTCTTTTATGAAGTTTTCTTTCTTTCTTCATTAAGCTGGACTTGCTCCAGAGGAGGTGAAAACTCAATTTTCAAGAAAATAAACACACCAACCAGGACGCCTGCCCCTACACATCTCACAAAATAACAGATATTATGGCAACAGCTGAATGCTTCTTGTATGTATGAAAACATTAATGTAATAGAGTAAAATTTCTAAGCTACCTGTCAACCTGGATGATACCTTGTTTTGAGCAATTTTACCCCAAACTGTAAAATTAAAATACTGCATAGCTTAGAGAATCTGTTTCCATCAACAGAGTTGTAGACACCAAGAAAAAACTTTTCTTAAGTTACAAATACAGAATAATAACCTTAAGACTTACTCATTGTAAGTTGAGTTATAACACTGCAGCAGTGGGGAACAAATAGCTTCAAAGATTCCTCCGGGCAGCACTGAAAACATATTTGTATAAATAAGTTTTTTTGAAAGGCACAAATATTGAATAGTCACAAAGTATACACTAGCTCTATTTTCAGTGGCAAATAAGGGCTATAAGCAGCTACTGAAAGAAACGTGTATTTTAAGAATGACAAGCATGTCTAAAATAATTAACCACATAAAACTCGTGGCTATTGATTCATTAATTCATCAGTCCAGAAAACCCCAACTCACCTTCACTGCAGCACGGCACATGTCTGCCACCATGCGGCCTGCAACTCTTGTTTCAAATATATGTGAAATAGAAAAATTAAAAACCTTCTGAAGGGCCACCTATTAAAAGATAATGTAACAAATGAAAATGTCTAACCAGCACGTTTAAGAAAATCAAACATCTTTTGAAACACCAAAGAAAATGATACTCAGACTATACTAAAAATAACCAAGTAGGAAAAATTTAACCATCTGAATACATAAAGATTTGCTTAATAATGCTACATTCAGGTCTATGAATAACCTTTGCACAAAACCCTAATGTGAACAAAACATTTGCGGCACAAGATTTTATTTGCTGCAGAAATGCTAAGCACAAAACCAGAGCTGCTGGAAGCAAATGCTATTTAATTATCTTGTTGGCCAATCCAATATAACAGAGGGAATTTGGGGTAATACCTAATATTTACAGTTTGTCATTCAGACAACTACAAACTATATTTTTCTCTCCTCTAAAAGACGTGAAGCATTCTATTTAATTTTACAATCAAGTCACAGAATTTTAATTTAATTGCTGAATTAAAGAATTAGCTCTAAACATGGATTGACAATGCTGCAAATTATAAACAACTCCTTTCAAAAGATTTTGGTTAAATAAGAGATTATTTATGTTAATTTCTTTATACTAACATAATCTTAGTAAATATTTCATGCAGGTGTAAGGCAGTTTAGCTTTTAACCAGGATAAACATTGAACAATGATAATCTCAGACAGAGAAAGTAGAAACAGAAATGGAAAGAGAGTAGTGGAATAGAAAATATGAAATAAAGACCATATTGTATATAATAGGTATCGACTAATACTGAATAAGTGAATGTTCACAGAATGCCTTATGAGGACAAACTATTTCTCATTCATCATAGTTTGCCAGGTTTTTATATTTGGGATTTAATTTCTATTATGTGATGGCATAAACAATTTTCAAAACTTTTCTCCCAAGTAGTATTTTACTGTAAATTTTAAACATACAGTCAATTCTTGTTATTTGTAGTAGTTATGCTCTATAAAATCACTGTGGGCACTGAATTAGCAAATACTGAACCATAGTTCTTAGGGGAAATACAGGATTAAGTTCCTATAAACCTCTGGTTACATTTTCATCAACTGATGGATATATGGATATATAATTTTGTTTATGTGTGGTTCTGTCTGAAGACACTTTAATATACATTGTTGATTCATTAACCTTGAACTCATAGCCAAAAGCACTGTAACTCATTTCTGAACGAAGCTTACCTAGAACATGTTAATATTTTCTACGTTAGGGCCAACACAACTATTTTTTGCTTAGAACACTAGACAGTGAGTGCATCAGCATTACTCTTGGGGGCCATTTTAAAAAGCAAAATCACCAAAAAGCACAAAAATGTGAAAGACCTGGCATTATATAGATGAAAAAAGGACACTCGTTTACAGTATGAGAGCTAAAACAAGATGGCAGAGAGTCACCTTATTTGATTTCAGCTGCAAACACGCACAACTCAAAATTTTTGCCACTTTTAAAAGTTTGCACAAAAGCACTGCGAGTACCAATTTTGGGGTTACAAATAAATTTTAGCAAGTACACTATGTTGAATTTGCAAATACAGAATCTGCAAATAATGAGGTTCAACTGTGTATCTTTTCCAAATTTTATTTTATTATTATTTTTTTTGGCCTCGCCACGCCATGAGGCACGCAGGATCTTAGTTCCCCACCAGGGACTGAACTTGTGCCTCCTGCAGTGGAAGTGCGGAGTCCTAACTACTGGACCGCCAGAGAATTCCCCATCTTTTTCAAATTTTAGTATAGAAAGAAAGGATAAGCTGGCATGATATGCATACAAAGTAACTTGAAGTTCAATTTTTAAAACATCAAATAAAACTACAAGTTGGAATTTAATTCTTTGCAGCAATGCACTCTTACCATAAATATTTCTTTGGAACATTGTGTGAGGATTGTACTAAACGTAGAAGACAGACCTAATTCGACCAAACTCTCCAAGTGAGTCATTTTCTCAGTTTCTGTCTCTTCTCTTGTTTGCTCCAATGTGCTACTTTCTATAAGTCCGAAGCATCTAAATATCCCAAAGAAAGTAAAATTTTAGCAACTAAAAACTGGCTTAACATTTTTTGTTGTTGATTAGATAAATCTATTGTCATGACTATGCAAGTGATAGCTACTTAATTTGTACATGGATCACAAACCAGCTGTCCTTTTGTAACTTGAGAAGAAGCACCAGCCTTGCACAGTACTGGGTTGGCCAAAAAGTGCCTTCGGTTTTTAAGTAAAGATAAAAGACACATATTTCATTTTCATCAAGAACTTTACTGAACAACGTATTCACCCTTTTGTTCCACTACCTGCTGCCATTTTTCAGGCAACTTCATAATTCCGTCCTCCCAAAACTTTTTATCTTTTTGAGCAAAGAACTGTTCCTGATGCCTTTTACAGTCTTCCAGGAAACTGAAATTTTTTTCCACGAAGAGAATTTTGTAAAGACCGAAATAAATGGAAATCCGAAGGTGCTATGTCTGGTGAATACAGCGGATGAATCAGGACTTCTCAGCCAGGGACTTCCCTGGTGGTCCAGTGGCTAAGACTCTGCGCTCCCAATGCAGGGAGCCCAGGTTCGATCCCTGGTCAGGGAACTAGATCCCACATGCCACAACTAAGAGTTCGCATGCAGCAACTAAGAGTTCACATGCCGCAACTAAAGATCCTGCATGCCACAACTAAGATCCCGCACGCCACAACTAAGACCCAGTGCAGCCAAATAAATAAATAAATAAATATTAAAAAAAAAAAAAAGAATTTCCCAGCCAAGCTGTAACAGTTTTTTTGTTTGTTGGTTTATTTTTTTATTTTTGGCTGCATTGGGTCTTCGTTACTGTGTGCAGGCTTTCTCTAGTTGTGGCGACCGGGGGCTACTCTTCCTTGCAGTGCGCAGGCTTCTCTTGTTGCGGAGCACGGGCTCCAGGTGCACGGGCTTCAGTAGCTGTGACCTGTGGGGCTCTAGAGCTCAGGCTCAGCAGTTGTGGCGCACAGGCTTAGCTGCTCTGTGGCATGTGGGATCCTCCCTGGACCAGGGCTCAAACCCGTGTCCCCTGCATTGGCAGGCGGATTCTTAACCACTGCGCCACCAGGGAAGTCCCTTTAACAGTTTTTGCCTGGTCATCAAAGAAACATGAAGTCTTGCGTTATCCTGGTGGAAGATTATGTATTTTCTTTTGACTAACTCTGGACACTTTTTGTCGAGTGCTGCTTTCAGTTGGTCTAATTGGGAGCAGTACTTGTTGGAATTAATCGTTTGGTTTTCCGGAAGGAGCTCATAATAGAGGACTCCCTTCCAATCCCACCATATACACAACATCACCTTCTCTGGATGAAGACCAGCCTTTGGTGTGGTTGGTGGTGGTTCATTTCGCTTGCCCCACGATCTCTTCCATTCCACATTGTTGTACAGTATCCACTTTTCATCGTCCATCACAATTTGTTTTAAAAGTGGAACGTTTTCATTACATTTAAGTAGAGAATCGCATGTGAAAATATGGTCAAGAAGGTTTTTTTCGCCTAACTTATGTGGAACCCAAACATCAAAGTGATGAACACAACCGAGCTGATGCAAGTGATTTTCAACACTTGATTTGGATATTTTGAGTATGTCGGCTATCTCCCATGTGGTATAACGTTGACTGTTCTCAATTAATGTCTCGATTTGACTGCTATCAACTTCAACTGGTCTACCCAACCGTGGAGCACTGTCCAGTGAGAAATCTCCAGCATGAAACTTCGCAAACCACTTTTTTTCAAAAATTTTTTTAAATTGGAGTATAATTGCTTTACAATGTTGTGTTAGTTTCTGCTGTACAATGAAGTGAATCAGCTATATGTATACATATATCCCCGTATCCCCTCCCTCTTGGGCCCCCACCCCCACCCCACATCCCACCCATCTAGGTTGTCACAGAGCACCAAGCTGAGCTCAGCATGTTCCCACTAGCTATCTATTTTACTCGTGGTAATGTATATACATCAATCCTAATCTCCCAATTCGTCCCACCCTCCCCTTCCTGCCCTGTGTCCACCTGTTCGTTCTCTACATCTGCATCTCTATTCCTGCCCTGCAAATAAGCTCATCTGTACCATTTTTCTAGATTCCACATATATGCGTTAATATACAATATTTGTTTTTCTCTTTCTGGCTTACTTCACTCTAGACTCTAGGTCCATCCACGTCTCTACAAATGACCCAATTTCATTCCTTTTTATGGCTGAGTGATATTCCATTGTATATATGTGCCACATCTTCTTTATCCATTCATCTGTCATTGGACATTTAGGTTGTTTCCATTTGCTATTGCAAATAGTGCTGCAATGAACACTGGGGAACATGTGTCCCTTTGAATTATGGTTTTCTCAGGGTACATGCCCAGTAGTGGGATTGCTGGGTCATAAGGTAGTTCTATTTTTAGTTTTTTAAGGAATCTCCATACTGTTCTCCACAGTGGCTGTAACAATTTACATTCCCACCAACAGTGCAAGAGGGTTCCATTTTCTCCACACCTTCTCCAGCATTTATTGTTTGATGATGGCCATTCTGACTGGTGTGAGGTGATCCCTCATTGTAGTTTTGATTTGCATTTCTCTAATAATTAGAGATGTCGAGCATCCTTTCATGTGCCCCTTGGCTATCTGTATGTCCTCCTTGGAGAGGTGTCTATTTAGGTCTTCCACCCATTTTCTGATTGGGTTGTAATTGTTTTTTTGATATTGAGCTCCATGAGCTGTTTGTATATTTTGGAGATTAATCCTTTGTCTGTTGCTTCATTTGCAAAGATTTTCTCCCATTCTGAGGGCTGTCTTTTTGTCTTTGCAAACTACTTTTGACATGTTCGATCAGTCACAGCACCTTCTCCATATACTGCACAAATCTTTTTGCATTTCAGTTGTGTTTTTACCTTTCTTGAAATAATAAAGCATAATATGCCAAAAATGTTGCTTTCTTCTTCCACCTTCAATATTAAAATGGCTACACAAAAATTCACCCATTTTTGATAAGTCTTCTTCTAAATGCACCCCAATATGACAGTTGTCACATACAATCTAACAAAATTGTTTCGAATGAAGTGAAAAGACAACTAAGTACTACTAGAGCCATCTTATGGAAAAAAACAAACAAACCTTTGGGCCAACCCAATAATTAAATACAGATTGCAATGCAGAACGAGGCTAAAGTTGCTGGGACAGCACATCACTATTTTTGAATGTCAGATAAAGGGGATATCTGGGGTACTTGCTCACCTGTCCATAAACTGTAAGACGAAATCCTCAAATTCAGCTGTGGCAGAACAAAGTTCTCGCTCCACCTGTAACATGTCAACGTGGAGAAAATTTTAGAATAGTCTTTGATTTTTTTCTCTGAACAAAACTCAATCATAGTCAACAAAATGTCTCTAACACTGCATTATTACATTGAGCGCTGTGAGAAACAGCACCATAGTCCTGTATCAATTTAGAATAACTCATCTACTTTCCAGGAACCAAAATAAGAAGTAATTAACATATTTTGTAAGGGCCAAAAACAGAAGTCAGGCAGCCATTTTTTTAAAAATCAATAACAGTTTTCAAACTGCTGGTGTATGTGTAAAGGATTATCTCTCACTACTTAAACATCTAAATGCCAAAAGTCAGGTAGTAACATACTTGTAATAAAGAAAATTGTTCTAAAAAAAAACCAGACAGTAATGAAGAAAATTTCTTTTCATTAGATGCCAATCCCCTTAACAGATTTATTCCTAACATAAGATGGAAAAAGAAAATGCCACCACCTTTGCTTAACAAAACATTAAAAAGTGACAAAACACTGAAATACACCTTTACATGTCACTTGTTTACTAAAATAGCCTATTTTTGACCACCCCCTTTGGTGGGTGCTCTGCAGATTATTTTATCAATGATGACCTCCATTTATATCGTTCTAGTCACAAAACAGTAATTTTAACTTATGAGCACCTCTGCAAAGTTGCTTTTAAACTATCAAATATTACTATGCATATACAGTAAGAATCAGAGCTCAGCTAACCAATCCTTTTACAACCAGAAAGCATCCTTACTTCTGTGAGGTCATTTCTTTCTTGTAGTACAGATGAACAATCTACTAAAGGCACCAGAGTGGAAAATGTTGCTATAAATTGGAATGTGATCTATGGGAAGATACAAAAGATCTAATATTAATTACATAACTCTAGTTCCAAAATACATGTATACCATAAGCTACAATAAAGTACCAAATAAATTATTCTGAGGGAAATCCAACAACAATTTTTCTGAAACTTTATTAGGTTTAAGCACAAAGTTCTGCAATCTTTTGTCACTGAGAAGTTACTGTGCCTCCCGCCAAAAATATAACATTAGCTAAGAGTAAATAGAAAATGCTCATGCAGAAGCTAGAGACTAGGGAAGAGGGAAGGTGAACAATATTCTAAGTCAGAAGGTGTGTGTATAAGGGGAATCTGGCATTTCACACCCAGTAATTTTTATCATGTTCCTTGTGACAAGTGCAGACAAACGGAAGCGCAAGTGATCAAATGCTATCATTTTTAATGTATCTGCTTAAGGAAGATAGGAGATACATAATGAGCTTTAAAACACCATATGATCATAAATGCACACAGGTTATGGGAAATTACTTACTAAGGAAGACCTTACATAGATCAACTAACTGTCCACAGATCTAAACTTGGGCATCTACAGATATAACTCTGCTACCATTAACAAATTTTACACTTTACTATGTTCTAAAGAATATTTGAAGAAAAAGTAATAGGATATCCATTTACACAATTATAACTTAGATACAAAACAGAATCATAAATATGCTTACCATGCATTTACTAAAGTCATTTGGATCCACCCCAGGCAATGCTCTCATCAACAGAGGTAGCATGTGTGTTGGACCTTCAGGAAACCACTTGCCCCCTGATACCAAACTGCGGGCTACTCCAATTACACAACTTAACGTAGCTGTGAGCTGGTGAGGTTCTGTTAAAGTCTCTAGTGCAGGATACGTTCTACAGTTTGAAAACAGAATTTTAAAAATTTTCCAACACAGATAAACATACATAACACATTAAACATACTAAATTCATAAACTGCATTTTGGATTAAAGGTTTGTAGCTGGCACAGTATTCTGAGTGAATATTTGCTCTCAAAGTGAACAGAATCACACAAATAAAGGAAAGGTACATGTTTCCCCAACTCCCTGCCACCTTACCACCTTCCTCCATGCCAATGCCACACTGAAAAGTAACATTAGCTGGTAGATTTTTGCATTCTTTCAGCATCTTAATCCGTTTCCACATTCCAACAGGACTGCATCTAATCTGTCAGCAATTATTAGAATTCAGGAATAACAAGTTACAACTACTCCACACTTCCCCTTTACGGGAAAAAATAATCTTACTAAAATGCTGAAGGGTCTATCTTATACTTTTAAAAAGACTGTATTTTAAAGTTGGAAATCAGCTATCAGAAACATAAGAGAATATGCCTGAGACTAGAGTGAATAAAACGGGGACTAAGACAAACGCAATCTTTGATCACTAAGTAAGTATTTACGAGCCAAGAACACTCACTCCATGGCTCAGCGATTTCACTTTTGAGAATCTATCCTATAGGGGAAAAAAAATCCAAAATACAGTCAGTTTAAATTCCTCTTATACAGAAAAGGTAAATAATAAGGAAATTTAATTATAAATAAGTAGGAAAAAAGAAGGATTTCTAACTAGGATTAAAAAAAAAAATCAAACCTATGCTTATTTTAAAAGATGAATGAAACAAACCAAAAACTCTTTAGCAAAGGCTGTCTTCAGGAGATGCAAAACTAAGTGCCTAAAATTTTTTTTCTACATTTTTACTTTTAAAAGACTTTTGCTTGGGAACTTCCCTGGTGGTCCAGCAATTAAGACTCTGCGCCCCCAATGCAGGAGGCCCGGGTTTGATCCCTGGTCAGGGAACTAGATCCTGCATGCTGCAACTAAGAGCCCGCATGCCTCAACTAAAAAGAGCCTGCATGCCACAACGAAGATAACGTGTGCTGCAACTAAAAAGACCCCACGTGGCCACATAAATAATTTTTTTTTTTTTTTAAAAAGACTTTTGCTTGGAAATTCCCTGGCAGTCCAGTGGTTAGGACTCGGCACTTTCACTGCCATGACCCAGGTTCAATCCCCAATCGGGGAACTAAGATCCTGCAAGCCGTGCAATGCGGCCAAAAAAGAAGAAAAAGAAAAAAAAAAAAAAAACCCGTCAAAAAAAGGTAGCGATGCCACTTCTAAACAGGACAAAATTACAACTGAGTCTCAAAAAATGTCATTGTATTGACAATTTTGTTAATTAAATATTTATCTTGGCCAAGCATACATCACAGAATATGCTGGTATTAAATTTGTCCAAAATTTGAGAACTAAAGAAAAATGTGATGGATAATTGTATTTGTATTTTTAAGCTTTGTTCCTTCTACTAAAAACTTATCTCACCAGTCATAATTCATCAGCTGGAAAACATTAAAATAAGGCAAAACAAAGGGAAAGTAAAGAAACACCAAAACACCTCAGAGTTCAAAATTTTAACTATGCAAACAACAGAAGTCCCCCTTTAGAGGCAAGTCTCTCTTCTCCAAAGAGCATCAAGGGACCTGCCACTGACTGATAGCTTCTGCTACCACGTGGAGGTCAAGTAGCAAAGAACACTGAAGGCTGAAGACACAGTAGAAACTGCCTAACTTCCCCATTCCATTTCCTAATTAAGTTGTACATGCTGGAAGTTTCAAGGCCCCAAGATGTATACATAAAAAAACAGGGGAAGTTGGGAAAGTGAAGTACAACTTAAATAGTTATGGCAGGGCTTCCCTGGTGGCGCAGTGGTTGAGAATCTGCCTGCTAATGCAGGGAACACGGGTTCGAGCCCTGGTCTGGGAAGATCCCACATGCCACGGAGCAACTAAGCCCGTGAGCCACAACTACTGAGCCTGCGTGTCTGGAGCCTGTGCTCCGCAACAAGAGAGGCCACGATAGTGAGAGGCCCGTGCACCACGATGAACAGTGACCCCCACTTGCCGCAACTAGAGAAAGCCCTCGCACAGAAACGAAGACCCAACACAACCAAAAATAAATAAATAAATAAATTAATTAATTAAAAAAAATAGTTATGGCAAAGAGACAGGGCAAGATAGTACAAGCAACTCTAATTACAAATAATGGAGCCCCATTTTGGTGAAGATCTTTAACAGGATACCCTTTGCCAAGTAAATGTCACCAATCTTCCTGTCTCAACAGTTAGTCAGAAAATAAGCTGTCATCTGCATTCTGCCAGTAAGGACCTTGGACAAATCTGAGTTTTAAGAAACTCAAACTGTTAGATCCTTCTGGGCTCCAAAATCTAACATTCTTCTTCTACTTTTGACAAAGCCATTTAGAGAGGAATCATAAAGCTGAAGTTCAGGGAGCAAAGGAATGAATAACAGAAAGCTTAAGCAATCTGCTCCTGAACACTCAAGACAACTCAGAGTGGCTCTCTCCTACAAAGCACACCAGGCCTATATTGTGACAGTGATGAGGCAAGTGGAGAACTACTTTTGTTACTATTTCAACATGCAAAACATCGAATGCAGTAAAATCAACACTGTGGAAATAATACACACAAGGTTATACAATATATGAAAATAATAAACGTAACCAAATTTTCTTCTCTATCATTGAGCCTGAGAAACAGAAATGCAAAATCACATTCACTGCCATGTTCTCAATATTTAGTGACACTCACATTTTGTGAAAAAACAGCCAGAGCTTTATTTATGAGCAAAAACTTGAGTAGCTAAAATGTGCAAATAATTCAAAATATTTTATTTTATCCTTTTCATATCAATTTTCTTTTCTCTCCAATAAACCTTTATCAAGTTACCAATCATTAGGTTATAATGTCTTGTCTCCTCTAGGGACAGGAATAAGCACAAAGATAGCAAAACAGAAGCCACAGAAAAGAAAAGAAAGCCAAGCACAAGAGTATAGAGAATAACAGTAGCCACAGCTGAGGCTTCAACGAAACAAGTAAAGCTATACTTACCTTTCAAGTACAGGGGGTATTACTAACTCCGGTCTCATGAGTGCAAGATTCTGCAGAGCCTGGGCTGCTTCTAAACTACCAGTTTTGCTAAACATAGCCAAGAGGACAGGTTGAATAATGCATTGTACAAAGTCTGTAACATCTTGATCAGTAAGCTTATGGCTATCAGGCACAGGAGTTAACCAAGAAGGCTTCTTGTATCTTTCACGATGTAATCTTCTAACAACGCTGTTTGGCAACCGCTGAAGTAGTTTCATTAACTTGTTCTGGGGACACAGAAGCAGAAAGTCCTAGGTAGATTCTAGTTCCCCTATAGATATGCATAGCTCCTCTCTACCCTCCCAAGTAAAGATTTTTAAAATAACAGCTTGTATAATCTTTCTTTTTTTGACTACAACCTTTTTATTTTTTTATTTTTAAAATATTATTGAAGTATAGTTGATTTACAATGTTGTGTTAATTTCTGCTGTACAGCAAAGTGACTCAGTTATACATACATATATTCTTTTTCACATTCTTTTCCATTGTGGTTTTCACCGGACATTGCAGTTCCCTGTGCTATACAGTAAGACCTTGCTGTTTAACAGCTTGTATAATCTTATTACAAAGACCTGTATGGCCTAACTAGATAGAATAAAATACTCTTACCAATTAATCACTGATAATAATTAATAAAGATGTGTTTCAAATTTCAGTTTTAATTTCTAGCACCACATGAATCTTCCATTACGTGAAAAGCCATTTTAACCAGGCAACTTAAAAACAAACAAACAAAAACACTAACATGATAAAACTGAAAAGATGATTCCATGGTTTTGTGGCATTTTGTTACCAGTTACCACACTAGTATTATCTTTATTTCTATATGTTCTATGAACACAGTAACTTAATGTAAACTTGATCACTGATATATAGCCAAATCTTAGACAAAGGACAGAAAATGTATCATAGGTTAAACAATAGGCAATAGTTACATGTGACCATATCTTAAAAAATTCCAAACCCTAAGAGTAAAAAAATGCACATTACTCACCAGCCAGCGGCCATTATTTGAAGGATGGTAAAAAGATGTGATGCTGTTAAACAAACCAGCCAAATGTTTTTGCACTAGCTTACTTGGTCCACCCTGTTCAGATAAAAGAGCAAAACTATCAGTACCCACGTTATCTGTAAAATTGAAGGGGTTAACAGGCTCAGGCCTATATACAGATCTCTTAATGTGGTTCATATTCATCCTGCTGGCAAAAATCAATTCTACCTCTAAATAAAAGTCAAAAACAATTCCCAGATGAACTTCATACAATTCAATTCAAGACAGTCTACTAAAAATAAGGGCAAAAAAATAAATAAATAAATAAAATAAAAATAAGGGCAACTTACTGAAACCAAATCAGAAAATGGAAAAGGTACCTTTCAATTTAGAATAACAGTATCTTTTACTCTTTGCAGTTAAATAATTTTTCTCACTAAGATTACCATATTACAATAACCAAGTGTGGCAACATTAAGCATAAAAAGCTTTCCTTAAAAGATTCAAGAAGTGAAGAAGTTCTCACAGCAGGAAATAAGGAGGTGAGAGTTACATAAATGCATTCAAATATTTTATTATTACTTCTAAATGTTTCAAGTGATTAGACCTGTTATATGTGACCATATTGTGATTCAAAAAAGAAAAAAAAATGTTTCCCTTAATCTGTTACCAAAACAGCCAACCAAACAACAATAGAACCTGGGCTGCAGGACAGGGTGGGGTGGGGCGGGGGCGCAGGCGGCAGCAATGAGGAAAAGGCTGGCAATCGTCTTATCAAGTTGAACCACCCTGGGAATAAAGGACTACAACTTGGCCTTGAAACCTCCTATCTGTCTCAAGATGATCTTCTTTCAAGAAACAGCACAGATTTATAACGCATGCAAATGTCAAATCACTGTGTTGTATACCCGAAACTAACATAGCATTATATGTCAATTATATTTCAAGTAAAAAAAGAATCAGCACAGACCTAAGGCAGAATATCGAGTTACATAAGGAACATGTCTTTCTGCTGAAATAAAATCCACATTCACGTTTCCCAATTTAGTACAGGGCAACTACTGAGACCATAATTCCATAGCAAAATACCAACAAAATTTCCAAAATTCTAACATAATAATTAGCACTGTTGATTTTAAAATTATATTAAATATTCATATTTAACACAAAATGAAACTGCCAATGAGAACAACTGTGTGAGAAACAGCAACATTAAAATAAGGCTGATACCAATCACTATCTAATTCTGTGTCTCCTAAAAAACAAGTTCCAACTCATTGCTTATGTAAAATACTAAATATCCATATGTTTTTGCTGTTGTTTAATATCAGAAAGAAAATGGGATTTTCCCTCTGTTTAATAAAATAACAAAAAAAAAAAAAAAGAAAGAGGAGCTTGAAATTTTCTTTTCTTTTAATCTTACAATGAAATTTAAGAGCTAAACTTCTCACAACCATTCTGTCTTTTTGACAGAAACAGCCAACCGAGCAGTATAACCTGGGAGAAAATAGCAAACACAGAACAGTATCAAATATCAAATGCAGAATAATTCAAAAAGGAGATAACTGTAGAGGCAATATGAATGACAATTCAGAAAATTACAGTATAAAGTTGTTTTAATACTCTTATTTGGAAGATGACAGTCACTAAAATAATCCTTCATACTTCTCCCTTCACTAAGATTACTTGGTCAATAAGCTTTGTGTTCAATATGATGTTTTATGTGAACACTAACAATAAATGCACTAATATTGAGCATATGCAGAACCCTGAGTTCAAATCTCACCTTTATCACTATCAATTTGACTTGGGAAAGTTCTTTTACCCATGACTCTGGTTCTTGGTCTGTAAAACTACTACAGACATTCTGAATCTCTTAAAACTCTGCTTCCCCACCCCCCCAAATTAAACTATGATTGACCTATAGCACTGTTAGTTCCAGTGTATTACATAGTGATCCCATATTTCTATATATCACAAAATGATCACAATAATCAAAACTCTGAACTTCTGACCCTTACTTTTAAGGTCCATTACTTCAGGAGATTTATAAATGGTACATTATGACTACATTCTGAGTCTGAGAAACATAAGCTTACTCCATCAGAAATATCCAAGAATCAAGTGACCAACTAAGCCACTAATCTAAAATTATGTGATTATGCAGAATTTTTGTGTGGTTACCACAAAATTTACATAAACCATATAAACCAAAGATAATGTATTACAAACCATCATGGCGGTGATCCATATTACAGCATGTCCTATATCATAAGCATTTGTTAAAAATCTTGGGACTAACACTTGACTGCTTCCCACTGGGAGGTTCAGGCTTCTCAGAATTCTTGTGAATATCTTTAAAAAGAAAAAAAAAAGAATTAATAATAAATACTTACAGATATCAAATCACTCATTAAAAAATAACCTAAGTGTTACATATTAGTGTTACTATATTGAATATATATTCTCATTTGATTGGTTTTTAAGCAAAATGACATACTGTTTAGTAATTTGCTTTATTCCTTAGGAATTTCATATAAATATCTGTACACTTTCTTTAATGACACTCTGAGGTCACAGGCATGTGACTATGAAGCACCCATATCCATGTATTCCAAAATTGGCAAATGAGACTTAAACATAAAAAGGCAAAATGTAGATAACTGTAGTTCAATGTGAAATATTTTGACTACTTTCTGCCTCCTTAAACGCACATAAAATTATTTTTCCTATGCTCTCATTCCAAGCCAAGGATGCACAAAACACAAATATCTTCTGGCTGATTACTCTCCCTCTCAAAATTTTACCATTGACTTTACCCCCTAAGAATCTGCATTTTAATCTGTCATTTAATAACTGTATTTTAATATAATTAGATTTATTTTTTAAATCTGTCGTTAAATATGTCAGATATGGCGGGGCTAAAGATTGGGGAAATTTACTTTTCCTTCTTAGTTTCTATTGGCCAGCAACAGAGAAAGACAGCACAAGCAAAGGCAATCAGAGCATATGCCTTCTGCTGCTCCCCAGCTCTGCTCTACTGTCAGTGTGCACATCAGAACAACCCAGATGCCCCAGAACAGCCTTCTTGAAGCTCCACAGATGATTCTACTGCAGGTGAAACGACACCGACTATGCAATACTGCACCTAGAGACATTTTCTAGCTTTACTTACTCTAGGAAAGTATACAATGTGATTTTAAAAGTGGGGAACACTCTAGAAGAACAATCAAATACAGTACACAAAATTCGTTGGAAGGGATGAATGTATGACACCCTGAATAATAGTGTTAGTACTTTCTAAATTACTTCCTCTGAAACTTATAGTTCATGTCCTGCATAGGTAAGACAAAATAATCAAACATTTATGATAGCTTGATATGATCCAATTACTTTTTGAAAATAAACGATCTATCCTTTAAATTACTTATGTTTTTACTAACAGTCAAAAAATATTTTATGTGGTGCTAGAAATAAGAATACAAAACACACTTCTTAAAGACATAAAGATGATGTCAGTGCTATTGTATATGTTCAAATGTTCTTAATTACCTTTGGTACATAAGGATCCCAATCTATGTACCCTATATTATCTGTAGCCAATCGAGCAAAGAGATTTACTAGTTGCTGAAAGTAAACCAAAAAAAAGACAGTTAATACATTTGTTGTTTTTAAGGGTCACAGTCACACCCCTTATCCATTTATTCTTTTCAGAACAATCACTATGGGCACAACTGAATTTAATATTTGATTTATGACTCAGTTTTTTCAAATCTCCAAATTTAAGTTCTGATTCTCATCACCCATTTAAAAATCAGTTGCAGTTGAAATGCTTATTAAAAAAGGGAAATGACAAAGCATCATCCACAGTGCAAAGAGAAAAATAAGTTTTAATCAAACACACATGTAGAAAACATCCACCAGGTGTCCAGCGCCATGCAAGTAAGGGTACAAAAGGAAATAAACAACAGGGTTTTACTCTTCATGCATTTCACAGTACAAGTATATACTTTCAGATATTGATAAAACCAAAACAAAGAATATTTTGAAAATAAAGAATATAACCAAAATTAATATTCTACTTCTCTTAGAATACAGCAAATAAAATTCTAAAAAACTGACTACAACACTGCTAACAGCCAATTCTAAAGAACTGAAGTCACTTATCAAATGATCCAATATATTTACTTCCAAACTAAAAAGTATATAAGAAAAAATGGGATACTCACCCCCTCCCACTGTGGGAGATTTTGCACTGAAACCCAAAGGCCAATTAATTCATCAAACCAAAGTCTGAAGAAGAAAAATGTTGTTATGAATAGCAAGTGATTTATAGCAAGTGGTTCAAAGCCAGGTATCCTTTGTATTTTTTTAATCTATTATTCTTACTGATAACTACACAACCTAGAAAAAATAATACTGAAAGTTACAAACTTAATGGAAAAAGAACTACTTTTGTCTGAATATTCCCCTTTCAATTTATTTATGCTAAAAAGAATAATCTCATCAAATTTCTACTTCATTGTTAAATAATTGTCTACCCCTATCTAACACTGTTTACAAGTTTCTCCTTCCTCTCCCTACCTTTTTGCTTTAATGCTTTCCCGTTACTACCTGTTCCTGCAACTCTCCCTTACTCTCTTTTAACAGGCCAACTAGTAATTACACCATTAACTAGCACTACAGTAAATGCTCCATAAAAGAAATGAGCCACAAAGTGTTAGGAGCAATTAAATTATAGTGGTGGAAACTCTCAACTTAAAGAAACATTGGATTGGCCAAAAAGTAACATCTTACAGAAAAACCCGAATGAACTCTTTGGCCAACCCAATAGAAGAGAATACAGGGTCAAGAAAACATCTGAATATTATTAACCAATCTTTACAAATGTCAAAGAAATTACAAGTTTTTAATTAAAATTAAAATTTCATAAACATACAGCTAGATACAAAATTTCTGATTTGACTGAAATAAAAGATTTGAATCTCACTATAGAAAACATGCTGGGGGAGTGGGAGGGCTAAGCATGAACCCATAATATACTGATAATTACTATGATCCTTCCAGTCTTTTCTTCATACCTTTTACTTTTTTCATAAAAGTACAATCTAAATATTTTCATTCTTGGGTTTATGATATACCTGTAGTCATCCAAGAAAAAAAACAGTTCTTAAAAACAGTGAAAAGACTAGAACAAGTTAAAAAAAAAAAAAAAAAGACCAAAGAAAAACTATGCTACACATGATGAGGGTTAAAACCAAGGTTTAGAAAAACACTTTCCCTTCCCTAAACTCTATGCAATTTAACATTTCCACCACTGCCTATTTATTGAAATTTTCAACCCCTTTTTGTACTTATTATTCTTTCTCTCCCAATATCTTAAATTAAAGCCCACATCTTACTTGGCTTGACATACAAGCATTATTCTCTCTTTATTTGCAATCCTATATTTAACTGTTTTAGCCTTCACACACACACTTCAAGTATAAGAAACATAATGGTTGAGTTGATAAATTTTTTACTTATTATTGCTTTAATAGTTTGCACATGTATATACATACATACATATATATATGTGTGTATATATATGCATGTATTCCCTACTATATTCTAGAATTTGTCAAGATATATATATATATATACTTACTTAAAACCTTTATGATGAAGTTCTGGAGAAAGGGAGGTAGGAAGAAATATTTCAAAATAAGTGATGGCCTTTTGCATCGTTACATCAAAAGGGCACATTAATGGCCGCCATTCTTCTAGCATCTCAGCTGTGGCATCTGCTGGAAAATACCTAATAAAGAAGGTTTTCATGTATCTGATCGTTGGCTAAACGCTCTACATCATTATATGACTGACAAAAAAGGAGGAGAAGGCGAAGATATTCATGAGATAATATCACACACTACCAATGTGTGTGATATTACCAACAAGAAACACACATTTTTACAACTCTAAAATAAACAGCCTATCACACTCAGATAAGATAAATTTTCTTGTCTATGGACTTGAGAAAATGTTATTGAGTTGGCCAAAGAGCTCGTTCAGGTTTTTCTGTAAGATGGCTGAACAAACTTTCTGGCCAACCCAACATAAAGTTGATAAACCTCAGATAAAATACAAAGTCATTCAAATCACCTACAAACTTAAACATGATTGTTGTATTTTTTCATCCTATGTGCTGTGTAATAGCAATAGAAAAAAAAAAGTCTTGTCATAGGGAATCCAGTCTATATAAGAAATGTATAATCAGCAAAGTGAGCAAGAGAACATCAGCCCAGCAACCTCTAGGCACCTTAGGAACAAACCATTTACTCTCACTGGACCAGAGGTTCCCAGGTTGATGTTCTCTTTCTCACTTTGCTGATTATACATTTCTTCCTATATACAAGAGAGGATTGGGCTAGATGATCGAGTCCTACAGGCTCTAACATTGTAAAATTCTATGAAATGGGCAGGAGCATCCCTGGGGTATAGAAGATTTAGAAAAATAAAATCTGAAGTGTGCAGACACACACAAAATGAAGGTAAATGGATAAGGAGGACCCATTATCCATTTGGGTATGGAATGGATACCCAAATGGGTAGGCAACTGGGGTTTAAAATAATGAAAAGCATATGAAAATTTATGATTTGGGTATGGCCCAAAAAGTTAGTAAACCCTTTCAAATATACTTGGAGGTTTGGCCTATACATTATATTATTAATCTTATTATATCTTTATACATCTGTGTTATTAGAATCACACTTCATTCCTTTAGGTGAAAAATAAAATTACATTTCTAGTTATTCTTCTGTTGAGTTCATCGACCATTTATGTACCAGATCATTGTGCAACAGGTTAGAATTAAAAAAAATTTTAAAGGCAGAATATATTCATATATTCTACCTTCAAAGATCTCATACATTGATTCCCCTTCCTAATTTTTCAGAATCAACTGTTAGCCTAGTAATCCAAAACAAAAGCTTGGGCATTCTATGAATTATCTAAGAACCTAAAAACCAGTAAGTACCTCAGTGATGATCAAGTTTCACAAAATGACACTGCTCATTGGTGGCTTATTGAATGACTCAGGTTAGATCTTAAGCCTCTTAAAAGGAGACATTTTATGTCTTGAAAATACATTTGCCCAAGACTGAGTAGTATAGGAGGTCAGCAACAAGTATCTGATCTATAAAATAACTTTAACTCATATTACATATGAGTTATTATGATAAATATACGAATTTCCATTCAAAAGAATTCACTGCATTCATAGCAGAAGTATGTCTTAGAACAGCCTGATAAACAAGAATGAAAAAATAGTTCAAGTCCACACAACTGGACTTTAATTAAACTAAATTCTATCCATATTCATCTTTAAACATAAGAATATGGGATATTCAAAGTCAAATATTCTACTGAAACAGAACACAGTAGAAAAAAACTTATGTGCCATCTTATTATTAGTCATTTTAATATAAGACCTACAAGGCTCATTTTGGAAAATATTTTTGATCTGAGTAACAATACTCTAGGAAAACCTTTCAGATGAAGCCAGTTATACGTACATTATTGCATTCTTACTTTATAATGGGTGACTGACACCCACACCACTTAAAAATTTCTAAATTTATAAATGAAATCTGAAAAGTTCAGTTGAAGAGCTGAAGATGATATGTTGTGCCCAGTGACTAACATCACAGTATCAGAGACTAGTTATACCTCTAAATTCCTCTTCAAAGCATACTAAAGATGGGGAAAAGCCCACAGAAACAATAAGAGGCTTTATAAATTGAGAAGCTACTTACGGTCGGCAGCTTTTCACGAGTGTTTTGAGAACATTTTCTACAGAACTGGGGGGAAAAAATCCATTTGATAAATTAGGTTGGTGTATTTTAAGAACACATCTTTAATAAATATCTCTAAGATACACTCATACATTTAGATATTATCTGTGTATATGGAATAACTAATCCTTCTCTTTCATACAGACAAAACTCTAACGATTAACTACCCTAAACTCTGTAATCTACTCTTCCCTTTTGCTCATTCTATGCAGTGAAAAAAAGGGAAGAAAACTAGAAAAAGGGCAAATCATCTTTGATCTTTACAAAGTGGGCAGCAATGACCATATAACTATCAATACATCAAGAAGTATGTTCAGTGGCTTCAAATACTAATTTTAAATTTTTATTAAAGTGCTTTTACATCAAAAAACAAACAGCAAAGTCTGGTGTGCTTCTATCAGCAACTACCAGAAACCAGTTTTCTGTAACCTACTGATGAGAGTTTTATAACCCTCCAAGGCACTTTATTGCGAGCAACGATTATCAAAATAATAAGCAACTGCCACCTTTCTGACCAGCTACTTAAAAAGTTAGCTGAGGAACATTAAAAGCTGTAACTTAAAAAAAAAAAAAAAAAAAAAAGCTGTAACTTATTTTCCAACTTGTAGGTGGTTCAAGTGAATTTAGGAAAACAACATAAATATTTGTATATGAACTTATAATAAACACTTCTACTTTAATGAAAAGGCTAGTGTGTACTGGTTTAAACACACATCACCAGAATGGATATTTAAAATTTTAACTAGACCACAGTCAAAAGAGGTCAAATGCAAATTAACAAAACAAAGGGTAATTTTGAACTGGAATTTTAAAATAAATGTGTGACTACTTACAATATGATGTATAAAAGTAAAAATAAAACAAGTCCCCAAATCTCAAGAGAAAAAATTATGGGGGAAAGGGGTAACTTTCAGGCAGTGCTTCCACCTGACACTTTCTCATTAAGTTGCTTGAAATTCTTAAGTCCAGAAGTCTATCCAATTTCTCTGAAAGCTTAAGAAATAATTTGCAAAGAAATTCCAAGGAATAACACAAACCAAACTCCACACAAGTAATCAATGTACTATATAACCAAGAGAGAAAACTATAATTTCATTACTTGAAGCAGTAAGAATCCTCTTTAATTTCAAAAGTACTCAGAGAAAAATTAACTGAAGAGGAAACTGGGTTACAACTCATGAGATAATTCTAAAATAAAAAAGATGACCATACGGCCAGAGAGTCATCGTGGAGCATTTTCTCTGATTATCAAAGAGAGATGTTACCTTCTCTCACAAAAAAAACTCATCAATTCGGAAACAGAGTTTAATTGAGGGAACATCTAAGTTTGCCTAGTTAAAAAAAAAGGAGGGGGAGGGGAGCAAACTTCTCTCCAACTACATTTACAACTCCCTGAAGACCACAACTATGATTTTTACTTCTGGGCATTTCCAAAGTGCTTATAACAAGGCTGTGCTCATTTACATATATACATATATTATAAATATATTTATATATTTATTTATTTACAAAGCTCTATAAACATTTTCTATCAGGACAACAAAGAACATCGATCTTTGGATCTTCTTTTAGTTTGGACCAAAGAACCAACTTAGAAACAAATTTTAGAATTCATAGGTAAGATCTGAAGATTCATCTAGTTCCAAACGAAATAAGAGATCAACTTAAATGCAGATTTTAAAAAAGATAATTCTAAAATGGTAAACTTATGGTCCAAGGAAATAAGCAGAAGATCTATAATTCTACCAGTTACTAACGTTTGTGTTCATGTTAACTTTACATTTACTTTTAACTGTTTCTGTGGCAGCTTGTTTGAGAGTACAACACAGAAAACCTGTTATTTTCACTGGTAATTTTTCTATTCTACCAACAAACTTCCATATAATGTCAAAAATGATTCTAGAAAGCAAGTCATAAAAGGCTGCATAGCTACATGTTTTCTCCAGTTCCCTTCACTCTTCAGAAGAATAGGAGGCTAATTATAAGACTTGATAGCTGTCACTTCACTCATTAGAGGAATAGGGTGTGTGGGAATGTGATTTAATTCATCTAAATAAAGTCAGTTTCAACCCCTCCTTATATATAAGGCCTGTGCCATTGGATTTATACTCTTTATCCAGAAAAGGGTACAATCTCTCTAACCTGTGATATCTGTATAGTGACCTTTTGTGATTCTTGTAATCTCTCAAGATGAAGGGAACAATGTTTCTGTTTAAAAATAAAATAAAAGGTTAAGGCTAGATGCTACTAGATTATATTTCACTAATTTTTAGAGGGAGTGAATAATCACTAAAAACTTTTCCAATTGTTGGAAATTTCTAACACTAAAGTGACAACAATTCAAAACACTTTCTTTTGTTTTAATCAAAAGGGATCTACAGAGGGACTAAGTTTTGGGTGGGTTTTCTCATACCCTATTTCCTCTTAGTAAACGCATGTTAGCTTGAAAAGAAAGCCACAGTATATCATGTAATGAATGGTTCACAGCCTGGGCTTAGAGTCAGACAGATCTGAATTTGAAAACCTGTCCTGCTACTTACTAGTAGCGCAGTATTATAGCCTCATATCTATATAAGAGCTGTTACAAAAATTAAATAAGATAATGTAAAGAATGCAGTTACCTGGCCCAGAATTAAGCACAATAAATGTTAACTACAATTATTATTTCATATCTGGCCAAAATAAATTATATTTTCAATCTCCTTAAGAATGAAAATTTGTACTCATTTTGCTTTTACATTTATTCTACTGCCTCTGAGAAGCTATTAATTTACATTTAGGAAATTGCATCAAAATAGGAAAGTCCTTCCCCAGCTGCCACCCTATTTATCAGGGCAGAGAGTAAGTTCTTGTCCCAGTTCTTGAGCTCTTGTCCCAGTTTCAACAAATGACTCTGTGTGAATTTTCCTCTCTGGGAGGCAATTTTCTTATGATGATGTTCTTTATGATTCCATATGTTAATAAAGTATGCCAAATAAATACTCGAGTACTTAAGTATGCCTTAGGTTAATAAATGCCAAATATGTAGCAGAGAAGCCTGAGGAAAGCCAAAAGCCTTAGCCTCCAGTTACTGAGATAGTGGACTTATGTAAACCTGGAGGTTTACGATTCCTACCTCCTTAGCCTTACCTAACTGTCAGGACAATATTCACTTCTAAACCAGAGAAATGTACAGCAAATGACAAATTCAAGATGAGAGTAGTGTGGACTGCCCATGGCCAGAAGTATGTTCAGCTTCACTTCACAATTCTTGAACTAAAATTTAACTTCAGAGTAATCATATTTACTTTTTTATAAATGAACTGGGAAACTATAACCCTGGTAATATTCTACATAACTCTGTCTCAACCTCCTAACTAATATAACTTAATATATCAGCTTTTTCCTAAATCCAAACAAATCCACCATCAGTTAGTCAAACACTCATATCTAATCTTACAAAATCTAATACTGCTTAGTTAAATCAGCAGTCATTTTTCACAGCCACTTCACACAAAATTAGGTTTAAGACAATTTTACCTGAGGACAGCCTAAATAAATTATAACATCTTCATCACTGATGTAGCATTAACATGGGTTTTTCATACAATTACTTCAAGAAAAAAGTATGCCTCTATGGCAAGTAAATGTTAAGAAATTGTAATGATTCTGACCACTCGTGTAAAAAGAGTGTGTATAATTGCTACAAGTGATGACAAGCCTGATCAATGTGAACTGAGTATTTTTTAAATTGCTTTAAAAAGAGCAGTTTCTAGAGAAAGATCATTGTAGCACAACTTTTGAAAGAAGCACTATCAAAGTCATTAATAAAAATTAATAAAATCAACCACTTATTCTCTAATTTCCAAATAAAAACAGAATTTTTTAAAAAGCAAACAGAATGTTCCTCAAATACCATGTTAAAAAAATCACTGCAAATACCATATTAATAATCATTGTTTACTAACAAAATAACTGTAAACTATTTTAAATTTCAACAGGTTCTCAGACAAATTACTTTCATCATTTCATTATCATGTTAAATTCTATAGCTAAAGATCATTCTTGAGTTGCTGGTAGTAACTTAAGCTTAGAAATGTGGCTACACATATCAAGAAACCCCCGACAGAGGTTAAGAACATGTCATTTTCATGTGTTGATGGGGGAACAAAAGATTTAACTGTATCTTAAGGATAAGAGCACCAATTCAAATGGTCCTTTGATAGATTTAACAGAGAAAGAAGAAATCAAGAACAAGTACCAGAAAAGGGAAATATCAAATTTCTCCAGAGGCAGATTAATATGAAAAATGAAATAGTTTAATACTGTATTATCCACCTTAGAATATATATAAAAGAAAAATAGATATTTAAATATTTTTTAAAAAGTAAATGAGTTATCTAGGCCAAAGCTACTCATGATGCAAATATGTAAACCTTTAAAACACCAAACAACCCACAAAAACTAAACTGATAGTGATAAGACTAAATAAATGTATATATATACACATAGCAATTCAAGCATGAATTGTCTATGTTCATTTGTAAAAACTGATCTATGCATAATTCCCCCACATTTTGTTAGTAGCAATACCTTTCTTTACCGTGCTGCCTACATTTGTAACCTGTAATATGCTTTTCCAATTAAGTGTGTGGGACACTGTTTTATGACATAAAATCATGCCCAAATGATTCAAATGCTTCTTTTACAAAGTAAACAATAAGCAGTTCTTAAGTTGCTAGTATCGAGTTCACAACTACCTGGGTTTTTTCCAATTTTAATTTTTCTTTTGAATAAAAAAAACACTACAAATTGTTTCTCCAGCAGAAAGTAAAAACAGATGAAAGTAAAAAGGGTCTTTTGCCACTGAGGCAAAAAGACAGAAAGGAGGAGGGAAGGGGGAGAGGAAGCAAAAAAGAAGAAGGAGGAGGGGACAGAGAAGAAAATAGGGGAAAGGAGAAGAAAGTTTAATAATCCTTGCTTCAAACAATGGAAACAGCTTTTCAAATTATGTTGAAATGCATGGCATTCTAAGCAGTAGTTTCAATAAAGACAAACACATAAGGCACATGAGTTTAAGACTTGAAAGACAAACAGTTAATAAATGAAGCAAGCTTTCACTTTTGATTATAAAAGTGGTATTCTAAAAATAGTTATGAACACATGCAGTCAGCTGACAAAACTGTTTCAAAATGTGTCAGAATACATTTAAGATGAAAATACTCAAAATACTAACTCCAAAAGCATGCCATATTAAAGGGCTCCTTAAGGAATTTTCTGAAATAAAATGTTTGTAAAAAGTCACACTTCTATCCCTGGGCTATAAACACTTGCTATAATATTAAAATCAAGGCAAGTGTGATGAATAAAGTCCAAGAACCAAAGAATCTGAAAATCTTTCAAAGTTAATTGTTGTAACTATATACAGTGTGACCTGAATGGAAATATGGTAACAGGTACTCCGTTCAAAAGGAGAGGTAAAATATGATAATAACAGTAAAAAGATTAAAGCAAATTAGAGAAAATGAATAAAGAATTAATTACAATTCTGAAAAACTGTTTTAAGTACCATTTTTTCTACCTTTTTTTTTTTTTAACAGAAGAGACATTAAGTTTCAAATTTTGTCCTACAGTGCTGCCCCTCACGAAGAAAGTGCCCCCTCAAAAGTAGTTCCAGGGGCTTCCCTGGTGGCGCAGCGGTTGAGAATCTGCCTGCCAATGCAGGGGACACGGGTTCGAGCCCTGGTCTGGGAAGATCCCACATGCCGCGGAGCAACTAGGCCCGTGAGCCACAACTACTGAGCCTGCGCGTCTGGAGCTTGTGCTCCGCAACAGGACAGGCCGCGACAGTGAGAGGCCCGGGCACTGCGATGAAAAGTGGCCCCCGCTTGCCACAACTAGAGAAAGCCCTCGCACAGAAACGAAGACCCAACACAGCCAAAAATAAATATAAATAAAGAAGTTGACACTTTACTTTAAAAAAAAAAGAAAAAGTAGTTCCAGATGCCCAGTGTTCTTTCTGAGCCCTTCAAACTGGAACAACACATCATCATTTTTAAAAACAGGCTGCATCAACAGAGCTGCACTTCACAATGTGTGCTCCTTTTAGCGGACGCACACAGTCCTGTGTGTAAGTGCTCCAAGCCACTAGGCCAATAGAGTTCATCTTCTTGGAGCATCAATTCTAGTCAAGAGATACATATGGAAGAAATTTTTACTTATGAAAGCATTACTTAATAAGCCTAATAAAGATATGAATGTTTAAGATAAAATGTAAAAATTCCAAGAAATTTCTCACACCACACCTCTTAAGAAACATCTTTGGGGAAAGGGAAGGACGTAGTAAATGGACAATCTGAGAAGCACTGGAACAGGAAAAAGCATACTGGTTCGGAAACTAAAAGACCTGGATCTTACAGAATTAAAAACAGAAAAAAAGAAAGCAAGAAGTGCTGGACCAGTGGTAAGAAAACAGGAGGGACTGATAAATGAGGCAGGAAACTTTAACTTGCATGGATGCAGGCTAAGAGGACAGCAAATCCATAAGCCTCTAACCACATGCAGGGTGCATTCTGGAAATGTAAGGGACATTTTTAACTATCACAATTGGGGGGAGGACTCACTGGACTTTTAGTGATTAAAAGCCAGGTATATTAGATATCCTGCAATTCATGGAATAGCCCGACTCAATAAAAAATTATTACTGCAAGACTTTCAAATGTCCCAATGCACGGTTATACAGGTTAAAAATTCTTGAACCTAAAAGTTAACTGCTTTAAACATTAACTATTTTTCACACAGTTTTAATAGACATCGAATCTCTAGGAATACAACTAACATGTAAATTGAAGGAAGGCTGTACTTGGGCTGAAAATTTTTCCTACGGTTATTCATGATTCCTGAAAGGAAAAAAAAAATTACAGCATAATGGCAATTCCAGTTGCCCCACTTGATTTGCCAAAACCAAATCCCTGTGCATGTGTAGTTTTCATACAAATATGTAACTAAGATTGAAGATTGCTTTAACAGTCTTAGAACCAAGTGTCACTACACTTGCAATTAGCTGATTCACAAAGAATGAGGATGTCAGAGAATTTAATAATTTTGTTGTTAAAGTGCTTCATGTTTTTCTGGAATGTCATCCTTATTTTGGTAGGGCACAAAAGACAAGTTATGTTGTGAAAATTACACATTGACATTGTTTATTTTGGCAAAAGTCTGCTGCACAAATTCTCTATGGCTTCATATATTAATGTTTCTTTTCCTAATTCATCCTTTGCCTATTTCTTTCACATGTAATAATGTTTAAAAATAATGTTTTGTAATACTAAGTAACTACACCATCCCACATAATTACATAAAGAATTACTGTGACACTATGTTATAAATAAGGCCAGCTCACCTGCAATAGTATCTTACTTCTTTTTTTTCCCAGTCAGTAGTCTGAAATTAAAGTTATTTCTCTCTCTCTCTCATCATATTTAAGTAAGTGTGGCCCGTTATTCTGTATCCTAGCACTCGTTTTTATTTCAATGTCCACTAACAATGCTGCTCTTACATTTTCTTATACTTCTGATACAGAATGTGTTTTGACCTTTTTACTTTTAAATCCAAACTTACTTATTACAAGTAGATGCAAAATCTGAATACCATACTATTTGGTTTTTTAAAAATATTTATTTATTTATTTTTGGCTGCGTCAGGTCTTAGTTGTGGCACGCGGGTTCAGTAGTTATGGCGTGTGGGCTTAGCTGCCCCGTGGCATGTGGGATCTTAGCTCCCCAACCAGGAATCAAACCCACGTCCCCTGCATTGAAAGGTGGATTCTTAACCACTGGACCACCAGAGAAGTTCCCCATACTGCGTTTTTTTTTTTTTTAATTTTTTATAGCTACTTTTATTTTTATTTATTTATTTTATTTTTGGCTGTGCTGGGTCTTCGGTTCCTGCGAGGGCTTTCTCTAGTTGCGGCAAGTGGGGGCCACTCTTCATCGCGGTGCGGGGACTGCTCTTCATCGCGGTGCGCGGGCCTTTCACTATCGCGGCCCCTCCCGTTGCGGGGCACAGGCTCCAGACGCGCAGGCTCAGTAGTTGTGGCTCACGGGCCCAGCCGCTCCGCGGCATGTGGGATCTTCCCAGACCAGGGCTCGAACCCGTGTCCCCTGCATTAGCTGGCAGACTCCCAACCACTGCGCCACCAGGGAAGCCCCATACTGCGTTTTTTAGCATAATAGTGCATGCATGTTTGAAATATATATTGCTTTATAATAAACTACTTTCCCATTATTTCTTTTATGGTTAAAACATTATTTATATTTATTTTTGAGTGTAGAAAGGTCATGTTATTTATGAATTTCATTTTAGAATAGTTATCTATAGAATACAAAAGTCTATTAGAGTTAAGAGTCACGCTGTAAACCAAGTGAAGATTTCATCAAAGACTTGATGGCTCTTCAAAAGACGAAGAACAGCCATGGTGAAACTTTTAAGGAAGGTTTCCATAACAGCAAGGATGATGTGAAGCTTCAGGAAATGACATGGTAATTAGTATCAAGATACAGGGGAGGAACTATAAACAATGATTGACACTAACAGCAATAAGCGTTAACAAAATTTCCTGGAAAACAATGGCATCGCTGAAGAGGAAAGCCACAAATATTTATTAATAACGACACAGTACTTAAAAAAAAAGTGGCTGCCTTTGCAAAGTTACACCTGTCAGGGCAGGAAGTGTGACACTTGGTTATAAAGAAGTAAAAGAAATGCTGAAGAAGAAATTACTGAAGGAATAGCTTTCCCTCTCCCATGATTTACCAAAGACTTTCAGAGGCAGTCAAAAAATGAGCCAGGAAAATTTTAGAAAGATAACTGATTTTGAACTCCATTTAAAGGTCCCTGAAATCTATGAAATGGTGATTCTAGTCAAAAGTTCAATGGGCTCAGGACTTCCCTGGTGGCCCAGTGGCTGAGAATCCGTCTGCCCATGCAGGGGACACGGGTTCAATCCCTGGTCCAGGAAGATCCCACATGCCGCGGAGCAACTAAGCCTGTGCACCAGAACTACTGAGCTTGCACTCTAGAGCCCGCGAGCCACAACTACTGAGCCTGCATGCTGCAACTACTGAAGCCTGCGTGCCTAGAGCCTGTGTTCCACAACAAGAGAAGCCACCGCAATGAGAAGCCTGCACACCTCAACGAAGAGTAGCCCCCGCTCACCGCAACTAGAGAAAGCCTGCGTGCAGCAACAAAGACCCAACGCAGCCAAAAAAAATAATAATAAAATAAAACAGCTTTAGAAAAAAAAAAGTTCAATAGGCTCAGATTTTGAGGTCTAGTCAATCCAGTCTGTTCCATGCTCCCTCCAGCAGAAATAAAACTCAAAAGTAATCTTTCATGTTAAATTTGGGTTTTTCATAATAAATATTAGTAAAAACACACTTGAACATTGTACCATTTAGTTTCATGATGAATTTTGCCATATTTATGGTTCAAATGGGTTTCCCTGTTTTAACACATGAAATCTTCAGGAAATAAATACCTTCTCACCATGTGACTGACTGAAATACCTTCTGACAGTATTTGTGACTACTGTCCAAAAAACAATTAGGGCCTAAGTTCACAATTACCTATAGTTTTTTTTTTTTTTACTCTTTCCATTTACATCATTTCACTATTTACCTATGACCTAAAAGTCTTTAAAGTCTGCCATCTGCAGTCATTTTCAAAAAAATTCACTTACAACTGCTGACTTAAGTGAGGCCTGAGGATTAATCATGGATTAAATGAACTGAACTGGGTAGACATGTAAACATGTCTAGGATTGAGAGAAAAACCACAGAAATAAATGTTCAAAGACTTCATTTATAAAAGAGAAAAAGGAAAATAATACAGGCATATAAAATGGTGTTCTTCAGGAAATGAGTGCATATGTATATGACAAACAACTCTAGATAATAAGAGGAAACAGCTATTAAAAGTTTAAGAGGGGCTTCCCTGGTGGCGCAGTGGTTGAGAATCTGCCTGCCAATGCAGGGGACACGGGTTCGAGCCCTGGTCTGGGAAAATCCCACATGCCGCGGAGCAACTAAGCCCGTGTGCCACAACAACTGAGCCTGCGCGTCTGGAGCCTGTGCTCCACAACAAGAGAGGCCGCGATAGTGAGAGGCCCGCGCACCGCGATGAAGAGTGGCTCCCGCTTGCCGCAACTAGAGAAAGCCCTCGCACAGAAACGAAGACCCAACACAGCCAAAAATAAATAAATAAATAAATTAATTAATTAATTAAAAAAAAAGTTTAAGAAAACATTTCCTAAAAATAAACCTCAATCACAAATTTAAGAGTATTTTAAGCCAAACATGCTAAGACTGGGAAAATTAAGAGCTAGATCACAACTGGACAAACCCTTGTTAACAGGGAAAAATGACACTTTGCAGTCAAGCCTGAAATCACTATTAATCAAAAAGGACAGATGATTATATTGTACTCTGTAAATGTTCAGAATAAAAATACAAAACGTACCAAAATTAGAGACCTGAAAGAGTCAGGATGTGTGTACAAGAAGCCATAACAGCCAGAGATTTATAATCTTATTATGTCTAAACATTACTAGAAAATAACATAAACCAAAGACCGTGCATTTGAATAGTTTGTGCTATAAGACAGTCAATCACTGAAACTGATGCCTCTTTAACTGGGAGTGTGTGTGCTCTGGGATGTGGGTGCCCCCTGGAATAGGCAAAGCTCCTCCTCTTGAAGCATTCATTTTACTTGAAGAATTAAAACACATGTGGATATACTATGAAGAATGCCAAATGTGCATGACAAAATATTAGATTTCAAACAAAAATCTCTTGTTTTCTTTGGCCAGTATGGTGATGTTAGCTGTTAGAGATATGGTGGTGGGAAATTCTTAAGTGCAGCTTCAGATATAGTTTAAAGAGGGCAATAGCTTGTTTTAGGAGTCAAGATACATAAAAATGAGCACATTAAAATGTGTATTTGCTTGCTTATCTCAAGTAACCCAACATTTCTCAATCATGATCAAACCCCTAAGAGTCCCCAAAAGTGCTCCCCCAAAAGTACTTTAAATTGAAATACTTACTTAGGAAACCAATTTAATCCCAGGTGCTCTGTCTTGGAATATAATATTCTTTCCACCATGTCATAAAGTGGTCTCCAAGGTAACTCCAAGTCATCTCTTGAAAGAAGTTCCTTTTTCCTAATTAAAGAAAGAGTAAATACATGTGTGTATGCTTGCTCAGGGTGTGTATACTACACATACTACACAGGGAGAACAGTTGTTAAATGTTGCTGTCATCACAGTGGGTTTTGCCTTTCCCCATCCTCAGCCACTCACTGGCAAAACATGGTAGGAGGAAGAACAATGCACCGGACTTTTGCTGCTGTCCAAACCTCAAGGGGCACCAGGTAAAAAGAGGCATTAAAATTTGTGCCACCATTACTGTAGATGAGTTTCATACTTTCCCACACTATCTATGGAGTACTTAATGTTTCCCGAATTGTGCTGGGTGCCTGGGATAAGCAAAAGAATAAATGATCCCTGTCTTCTCAAGGATCTTACAATCTACATAAGGGAAGGTAATTAGTATAAATGAAACAATCAGACAATATATAGTTCAATATGTGCTAGAGAAGAGAAGGCTTCATGGAGGAAAAGGAATCTTAATTAAAAGGTTAATTAATTAACACATGCGGTTTAAACTTATGATAAAGTTTTCTGCAATCTTTTTCCAAAATGGTAATCTGGGACTTGATCTTCTTACCAAAGAATGCTTAGCTCTCCTCATTCCCTAAAACCTTGAAGAAAAACAAAAAATCTTAGCAGAAATCACAGGAAATTGACTTACTTTAACAAGTTGATTAAGAGACGTGCAAACCCCTGCATCATGCTGATTTCCAGTTTTGGAATTGATACCAGCTCATATAATAATTTGATAAAAAGAACATGATCTTCTTTGCTAAATTTTCTCCCGTAAAGTCGAATATATCTGCAAGAGAAAAATCGATACAGCCTTTAAAAAAAGATATGGTGACACATTCATGTTCATTGCAGCATTATTCACATAGCCAAAGTGTGGAAGTAACATAAATGTCCACCAACAGACGAATGGATAAAGACAATGTTTATATATATATATACACACACACATACACACACACACGTGTATATATATATACACAATGGAATATTATTCAGCCTTTAAGAAGAAAGCTGTCATATGCTAAAACACAGATGGACCTTGAGGACATTATGCTAAGTGAAATAAGACAATCAAAAAACGTCAAATCCTGCATGATTCCACTTATATGCAGTATCTAAAGTAATCAAACTCATAGAAACAGAAAGTACAATGGTGGTTGCCAGGGGCTGGGAAGGCAGACAGGGAGCTATTGTTCAACGGGTATAGGGTTTCAGTCATACAAGATGAAAAATTCTAGAGATCTGTTGTACAACAATGTACGCACAGTTAACAATACCATACTGTACACTTAAAAATTGTTAAGAGGGTAAATTTAAGAGTTTGTCACAATAAAAAAAAAAAATGTATTGTTACACTTTAATTTCAAAATTCTTTGATGTCAAACATTTTATCACACTGTACACTCATCACTGTGCAGGAAAGACTTACTCTATATTTTAATTAAGAGATTACCAAATAAGTATTTTATTGACAAAAAACTTATAATTCAGTTATAATAACTGAATTCACATGAACATTTAATGACGAATTATAACACTGCTGTTTTATTTTTGCATGGTTTTAACTGGCCTTTGGACACAGTAACCTGAAAAGAATCCCTCTGCACCCTTTCCTTTATTAAGCAAGTGCTCATTCAGAATAACAATCTACCTAATGACTTGCTAAAACTACTTAAAAACATCATATCACAACATTATAAAACAGAACAAAAGAGTACAGACATAGAAGTTTACTGTTTTAACCACAAGAACCTTTGATGAACGCTTACTGAGAATCCTGAAACAATACAGCGTTACCTAACTTGTACTATTTGTTTCTAGGGATTAACTCATAACTATAATAAAATTATGTTGCTACCAAAAAAGCACAGTATTTTATCTCAAAATTATACGTTTTCAATTTTTTAACTTTAAGGAATCAATGTAATCAAAAGTGTCAACTATAAGCAATTTAAGGAAAAGGTGTCCCAAAAAGCAAGAATGACTAACCATGGCATAGTTAAGGATTCAGAAGTAACTAAAACTTAAGTAACAAAAACTTACTTAGAACAAATTACTGGATACTTAAAATCATAAACTCCTTTGAGGAAGACCATTTTATAGACAAGCACATAATTCAACAGAAGACGCAGCATTAATATTCCTTATATGATCTTTAGCACTTCCCCAACAGCTAAGATCAAATTAAACTCACGTTTAACTTCTAAAATTAGAATACCTGTTTTTCTTTTTCCAGGAAATCCTCAATATTCTTGGTCCAATAAGAGCACTCTTTTTTTTTTATTTTCTCAGGCTGCTGCATATTTATTCAGCTCTTGTCTGTCTGAACTTTCAAGGTATAATCCCATGATTTCACCTTAGTACTAGGCGATCAAACAGTATTGGGGGTGGGGGGCAGCGAGGGGAGACAGCAATGAGACCTGAGATATTGTTTTGCCTGTCAGTAATTACCGTGAAAGTTTCTTAACCACCTAGGCCTGGTAAAGGAAATGGGCTAATGAAGACAATACATAGAGACCCTAAGCCCAGGGCTGCCAGAGATATTTCAGGCTGCTGAATAAACATGGTACAGACTCCTGAAGCCCCTCTCAATTTCACTCTAAATTTAGGAGTAAAAGCTAGAATCATTTAAATGCTACTTTCAGATGAAAACAAACCATATCCCCTAAGAAACAGCACATATTTTAAAGATAAAACAGAAGAGTCCAAAGAAACATTTCTTGTTCCCAGTGGCTACCTCAGGCCTTGACAGGGCTCCAGGTGCCCCTGCGGTTATGCACTTACTCTCCCTTGTGGCTAAGAAACTTCCGTGGAAAAATTGAAGAAACACTGCTCTAAGCAACTGAAACAATTTACCTACAAGCCTTTTTACTGTAGTATAAATTGTGTAAACATTAGGGACATAAAATTCATAGAGTCCAAAATTTAATACTATGAAAAGAAGAGACCAACCCAGGGATTCTTAGAGGAGCTAGAACTGCTAACAAAACTAGAGATTTTAGGGGGATTACTCAGAAACCTATTTGCCCTGTCAACAGCAAATAGTTCTTGCCAACCAGAAGGTGATTCCTGCCTCAGCATTTCTCAAAACGCAGACCAAGAAGACTTCTTCTGAAGAGCACAGAAAATACTAAAAGAAGAAAATTAATAACTGGTCTTCATTAAAATCAGGAACTTCTATTCACAATAAAACACCATTAAAAATAAAAAAGCCCAGTCAGCTATTTGGAATACATATCACCATCTGACAAAGTACTCACCCAAACTACTTAAGAACTCCTTCAAATCAATAATAAACACAACCAAATAAAAAATGGGCAGGGGCTTCCCTGGTGGCGCAGTGGTACTACTTAAGAACTCCTTCAAATCAATAATAAACACAACCAAATAAAAAATGGGCAGGGGCTTCCCTGGTGGCGCAGTGGTTGAGAGTCTGCCTGCCAATGCAGGGGACGCGGGTTCGAGCCCTGGTCCGGGAAGATCCCACATGCCGCGGAGCGGCTGAGCCCGTGAGCCACAATTACTGAGTGCTCCACAGCAAGAGAGGCCGCGACAGTGAGAGGCCTGTGCACCGTGATGAAGAGTGGCCCCCACTCGCCGCAACTGGAGAAAGCCCTCACACAGAAACGGAGACCCAACACAGCCAAAAATAAAATAAATAAATAAATAAAAACAAAACAAACAAACAAACAAAAATCCTTCCTTGGCAAAATAAAAACTTGGGAGCCCTAAGCCAATCCCAATTAAAAAAAAAAAAAAAAAATGGGCAAAAGACTCAGGAAGGCACTTCTCAAAAGACAACATCCAGATGACTAATAAGCATATGAAAAGACACTCAACACCATTGCTCATCAGTAAAAGCAAATTAAAACCACAATAGGGGATGGGAACCAATATGGCGGAGTACAAGGACGTGCTCTCACTCCCTCTTGTGAGAACACCAGAATCACAACTAGCTGCTGGACAATCATTGACAGGAAGACACTGGAACTCACCAAAAAAGATACCCCACATCCAAAGACAAAGAAGAAGCCACAATGAGATGGTAGGAGGGGCGCAATCACAGTAAAATGAAATCCCATAGCTGCTGGGTGGGTGATTCACAGACTGCAGAACACTTATACCACAGAAGTCGACCCACTGGAGTGAAGGTTCTGAGCCCCACGTCAGGCTTCCCAACCTGGGGGTCCAGCAACAGGAGGAGGAATTCCTAGACAATCAGACTTTCACGCCTAGTGGTATTTGATTGCAGGACTTCGACAGGACTGGGGGAAACAGAGACTCCACTCTTGGAGGGCACACACAAAGTAGTGTGTGCATCGGGACCCAAGGCAAGGAGAAGTGACCATAGGGGAGACCGAACCAGACCTACCTGCTAGTGCTGGAGGGTCTCCTGCAGAGGCGGGGGGGCGGCTGTGGCTCACCATGGGGACAAGGACACTGGCAGCAGAAGTTCTGGGAAGTACTCCTTGGCGTGAGCCCTCCCAGAGTCTGTCATTAGCCCCACCAAAGAGCCCAGGTAGGCTCCAGTGTTGGGTTGCCTCAGGCCAAACAACCAACAGGGAGGGAACCCAGCCCCACCCATCAGCAGTCAAGCGGATTAAAGTTTTACTGAGCTCTGCCCACCGGAGCAACAGTCAGCTCTACCCACCACCAGCCCCTCCCATCAGGAAACTTACACAAGCCTCTTAGATAGCCTCATCCACCACAGGGCAGACAGCAGAAGCAAGAACTACAATCCTGCAGCCTGTGGAACAAAAACCACATTCACAGAAAGATAGACAAGATGAAAAGGCAGAGGGCTATGTACCAGATAAAGGAACAAGATAAAAAACCCCAAAAAAACTAAATGAAGTGGAGATAGGCAACCTTTCAGAAAAAGAATTCAGAGTAATGATAGCGAAGATGATCCAGGACCTCGGAAAAAGAGTGGAGGCAAAGATCGAGAAGATGCAAGAAACGTTTAACAAAGACCTAGAAGAATTAAAGAAAAAACAAACAGAGATGAACAAGACAATAACTGAAATGAAAACTACACTAGAAGGAATCAATAGCAGAATAACTGAGGCAAAACGATAAGTGACCTGGAAGACAGAATGGTAGAATTCACTGCTGCAGAACAGAATAAAGAAAAAAGAACGAAAAGAAATGAAGACAGCCTAAGAGACCTCTGGGACAACATTAAATGCAACAACATTCACATTATAGGGGTCCCAGAAGGAGAAGAGAGAGAGAAAGGACCAGAAAAAATATTTGAAGAGATTATAGTCGAAAACTTCACTAGCATGGGAAAGGAAATAGCCACCCAAGTCCAGGAAGCGCAGAGAGTCCCATACAGGATAAACCCAAGGAGAAACACGCCGAGACACATAGTAATCAAGTTGACAAAAATTAAAGACACAGAAAAATTATTGAAAGCAGCAATGGAAAAACGACAAATAACATACAAGGGAACGCCCATAAGGTTAACAGCTGATTTCTCAGCAGAAACTCTACAAGCCAGAAGGGAGTAGCCGGATATACTTAAAGTGATGAAAGGGAAGAACATACAACCAACATTACTCTACCCGGCAAGGACCTCATTCAGATTCGATGGAGAAATCAAGAGCTTTACAGAGAAGCAAAAGCTAAGAGAATTCAGCACCACCAAAACAGCTCTACAACAAATGCTAAAGGAACTTCTCTAAGTGAGAAACACAAGAGAAGAAAATGACCTACAAAAACAAACCCAAAACAATTAACAAAATGGTCATAGGAACATACATATCGATAATTACCTTAAACTTGAATGGATTAAATGCTCCAACCAAAAGACACAGGCTTGCTGAATGGATACAAAAACAAGACCCATACATATGCTGTCTACAAGAGCCCCACTTCAGACCTAGGGACACATACAGACTGAAAGTGAGGGGATGGAAAAAGATATTCCATGCAAATAGAAATCAAAAGAAAGCTGGAGTAGCAATACTCATATCAGATAAAATAGACTTTAAAATAAAGAATGTTACAAGAGACAAGGAAGGACACTACATAATGATCAAGGGATCAATCCAAGAAGAAGATATAACAATTATAAATATATATGCACCCAACATAGGAGCACCTTAATACATAAGGCAACTGCTAACAGCTATAAAAGAGGAAATCGACAGTAACACAATAATAGTGGGGGACTTTCACACCTCACTTACACCAATGGACAGATCATAGAAAATGAAAATAAAGAAAGAAACAGAAGCTTTAAATGACACAATAGACCAGATAGATTTAATTAATATTTATAAGACATTTCATCCCAAAACAGCAGATTACACTTTCTTCTCAAGTGCGCACAGAACATTCTCCAGGATAGATCACATCTTGGGTCACAAATCAAGTCTCAGTAAACTTAAGAAAACTGAAATCATATCAAGCATCTTTTCGACCACAATGCTATGAGATTAGAAATCAATTACAGGGGAAAAAACGAAAAAAACACAAACACATGGAGGCTAAACAATACGTTACTAAATAACCAAGAGATCACTGAAGAAATCAAAAAGGAAATCAAAAAATAGCTAGACAGAAGTAACAATGAAAACACGATGATCCAAAACCTATGGGATGCAGCAAAAGCAGTAATAAGAGGGAAGTTTATAGCTATACGAGCCTACCTCAAGAAACAAGAAAAATCTCAAGTAAACAATCTAACCTTACACCTAAAGGAACTAGAGAAAGAAGAACAAACAAAACCCAAAGTTAGCAGAAGGAAAGAGATCATAAAGATCAGAGCAGAAATAAATGAAGTAGAAACAAAGAAAACAATAGCAAATATCAATAAAACTAAACACTGGTTCTTTGAGAAGATAAACAAAATTGATTAACCATTAGCCAGACTCATCAAGAAAAAGAGGGAGAGGACTCAAATCAATAAAATTAGAAATGAAACAGGAGAAGTTACAACAGACACCGCAGAAATACAAAGCATCCTAAGAGACTACTACAAGCAACTCTATGCCAATAAAATGGACAACCTGGAAGAAATGGACAAATTCTTAGAAAGGTATAACCTTCCAAGACGGAACCAGAAAGAATTAGAAAATATGAACAGAACAATCACAAGTAATGAAATTGAAACTGTGATCAAAAATCTTCCAAAAAACAAAACTCCAGGACCAGACGGCTTCACAGGTGAATTCTATCAAACATTTAGAGACGAGCTAACACCCATCCTTCTCAAACTCTTCCAAAAAATTGCAGAGGAAGGAAAACTCCCAAACTCATTCTCTGAGGCCACCATCACCCTGATACAAAATCAGACAAAGATACTACAAAAAAAGAAAATTACAGACCAATATCACTGAGGAATATAGATGCAAAAATCCTCAACAAAATACTAGCAAACAGAATCCAACAACACATTAAAAGGATCAAACACCATGATCAAGTGGGATTTATCCCAGGGATGCAAGGATTCTTCAATATACGCAAATCAATCAATGTGATACACCATATTAACAAACTGAAGAAGAAAAACCATATGATCATCTCAATAGATGCAGAAAAAGCTTTTGACAAAATTCAACACCCATTTATGATAAAAACTCTCCAGAAAGTGGGCATAGAGGGAAACTACCTCAACAAAATAAAGCCCATATACGACAAACCCACAGCAAACATCATTCTCAATGGTGAAAAACTGAAATCATTTCCTCTAAGATCAGGAACAGACAAGGATGTCCACTCTCACCACTATTATTCAACATAGTTTTGGAAGTCCTAGCCACGGCACTCAGAGAAGAAAAAGAAATAAAAGGAATACAAATTGGAAAAGAAGAAGTAAAACTGTCACTTTTTGCAGATGACATGATACTATACATAGAGAATCCTAAAGATGCCATCAGAAAACAACTAGAGCCAATCAATGAATTTTGTGAAGTTGCAGGATACAAAATTAATGCACAGAAATCTCTTGCATTCCTATACACTAATGATGAAAAATCTGAAAGAGAAATTAAGGAAACACTCCCTTTTACCATTGCAACAAAAAGAATAAAATACCTAGGAATAAACCCACCTAGGGAGACAAAAGACCTGTATGCAGAAAACTATAAGACACTGCTGAAAGAAATTAAAGATGATACCAACAGATGGAGAGATATACCATGTTCTTGGATTGGAAGAATCAATACTGTGAAAACGACTATACTACCCAAAGCAATCTACAGATTCAATGCAATCCCTATCAAATTACCAATGGCATTTTTTACAGGACTAGAACAAAAAATCTTAAAATTTGTATGGAGACACAAAGAACCCGAATAGCCAAAGCAGTCTTGAGGGAAAAAAACGGAGCTGGAGCAATCAGACTCCCTGACTTCAGACTATACTACAAAGTTACACTAATCAAGACAATATGGTACTGGCACAAAAACAGAAACATAAATCAATGGAACAAGATAGAAAGCCCAGAGATATACCCACGTACCTATGGTCAACTAATCTATGACAAAGGAGGCAAGGATATACAATGGAGAAAAGACAGCCTCTTCAATAAGCGGTGCTGGGAAAACTGGACAGCTACGTGTAAAAGAATGAAATTACAACACTCCCTAACACCATACACAAAAATAAACTAAAAATGGATTAGAGACCTAAATGTAAGACCAGACACTATAAAACTCTTAGAGGAAAATATAGGAAGAACACTCAATGAGATAAATCACAGCAAGATCTTTTTTGATACACCTCCTAGAGTAATCGAAATAAAAACAAAAATAAACAAATGGGACCTAATGAAACGTAAAAGCTTTTGCACAGCTAAGGAAACCATAAACAAGACGAAAAGACAACCCTCAGAATGAGAGAAAATATTTGCAAACGAATCAACGGACAAAGGATTAATCTCCAAAATATATAAACAGCTCATGCAGCTCAATATTAGAAAAACAAACAACCCAATCAAAAAATGGGCAGAAGACCTAAACAGACATTTCTCCAAAGAAGACATACAGATGTCCAAGAAGCACATCAAAAGCTGCTCAACATCACTAATTATTAGAGAAATGCAAATCAAAACTACAATGAGGTATCACCTCACACCAGTTAGAATGGGCACCGTCAGAAAATCTACAAACAACAAATGCTGGAGAGGGTGTGGAGAAAAGGGAAACCTCTTGCACTGTTGGTGGGAATGTAAATTGATACAGCCACTATGGAGAACAGTATGGAGGTTCCTTAAAAAACTAAAAATAGAATTACCATATGATCCAGCAATCCCACTACTGGGCATAGACCCAGAGAAAACCATAATTCAAAACGACACATGCACCCCAATGTTCATTGCAGCACTATTTTCAATAGCCAGGTCATGGAAGCAACCTAAATGCCCACTGACATACAAATGGATAAAGAAGCTATGGTACATATATACAATGGAATATTACTCGGCCATAAAAAGGAACGAAATTGGGTCATTTGTTGAGACACGGATGGATCTAGAGATTGTCATACAGAGTGAAGTAAGTCAGAAAGAGAAAAACAAATATCGTATATTAAGGCATGTATGTGGAAACTAGAAAAATGGTACAGATGAACCAGTATGCAGGGCAGAAGTTGAGACACAGATGTAGAGAACAAACGTACGGACACCAAGGGGGGAAAGCCGCGGGGGAGTGGGGATGATGGTGTGAGGAGTTGGGCGATTGGGATTGACATGTATACACTGATGTGTATAAAATTGATGCCTAATAAGAACCTACTGTATAAAAAAATAAATTAAATTTAAAAATTAAAAAAAAAAAAAAGAGAAAAACAAACCACAATAGGGTACCACTTCATACCACCAGACTGGCTAAAATTAAAAAGCCCAACAATACCCAGTTTTGGTGAGAACGTGGAGGAACCAGACCTTTCATATGCTACTGATGGGTGTATAAAGTGGTATAGCCACTCTGGAAAAACTGCTTGACACATTACCTAGTAAATGTCTATTAGACATTAGACTGTTTAAAATGCACATTCCTAGGCTCTATCTTAAATCTAGTCCATCGAAAATACTGGGAGTGTTAAATGCAGTAAAGCTGTTTCTTTAAAAAAGAAAGGAAATTTTAAAAAATATTGAGAATGGAGGCTGAGAGTCTCCATTTTACAAAAACAACTCCAGTTTTTTCTATATATTTATGCTCAAAAATTCTACTTTAGACCATATTTAGAGACAGTCCATTCCCTTTTTCCAACTAATCTGCACATTAAATTTTACGACTAAAACTTTCTATTAAAATACTTCAAAACCTTGGGAAGAGTCAGGATTGAACTTTTGAATAGGATATTTTCTTAAACTATCCAGAATATATAGATGACAAGTCATTATGTTCCATCCTCCCACAGGGGGAAAAAAAAACAGTAAAAGATAATACAAAAGCACTTTTCAACTGCTTCCTCCTCACAACCCTACAGCGTATTAATCAAGTGTATTAATCAAATGCTTGAATTTTTTTAAAAAAATTTATGTTTATTTATTTATTTTTGGCTGCATCGGGTCTTCATTGCTGCGCGCAGGCTTTTCTCTAGTTGTGGTGAGTGGGGCCTACTCTTCGTTGCAGTGCACGGGCTTCTCTTGTTGTGGAGCACGGGCTCTAGGCGTGCAGGTTTCAGTAGTTGTGGCACATGGGCTCAGTAGTTGTGGCACATGGGCTCAGTAGTTGTGGCGCACGGGCTTAGTTGCTCCGCAGCACGTGGGATCTTCCGGGGGCTCGAACCCATGTCCCCTGCATTGGCAGGTGGATTCTTAACCACTGCGCCACCAGGGAAGTCCCAAATGCTTTAACTTTTAATCTCAAGTAAAGAAAGACAGTGGCATGCCAGCAACAGCAATTATTTAACGAAATGTACAATGCTGTCAAGGTTTTTTCTACTATATATCCTGAAGATAAGTTTACTAAATATCAAAGGAAATTTAAGTAAAGTATAAAATTATACAGCCCTATTGGAATGAACTAAGAATTGGAGCTTGGCTAGAGGCTAAAAATATTGGTTTTCAATACAAGTATAGTCATTCATCAGTTATTTTTCTTCAAGGCAGTCACTGGGTTTCTAAGGTTCTATATCCATCAGTAAAGCAAAATTAACATCATTTCAGAGCAACATTAAGACTATTTGTTATTATAAAACATATACAACATTTGCAATGAAATTTAACCTTAAGTGTTTTATTTTGAGTAGCCCTAATTACAAGGCAAAAAAATGAAACTTTAGCTTGAAATTTTAAAAACCAGAATTTAAATATTGTCATTGAAAGTACTTAAAAGTATTTATGGATGATTTTTTTCTTCAATCTCACATCTAGCAATATGTCCTAAATGAAAATTCAGAATATCAAAATCAAAATACCAAAAAGCTTTTCAAGAGCACACTTGCAATTAATAAAAATTTCCTGTAAAAACCCTATAAGTCTGATATAAGAGAATGGTTTGTTAAATTGTGGTTTATGCCTTTAGACTACAATGTAGTCATTTAAAATTGTTTTCAAAGAATTTTTATGGATGTGAAATGTAATATATAAAAAATCAGGATACAAAACATTCACAATATGCAACTAAATAAAAAAGAAACAATCATGCATTAAAATTAAAAAATAAACACTATAAAGAGTTACCTCTTTTTTTTCTTTTTTTTTTGGTTTTACAGATTTATTTTCAAAGGGCAAAAAACACTTAAGATAATTTAAGTACAAGTCTAAACAGAGTTACTCTGTCAAAGTCAGCAATGATGCAGAAATGCGTTCTCACTTCCAGACACTCACCAGCATCTTCTGAGTCTTCTCTCAGTGAAGAAAAGGGGTCTGATATTTTATTCATATACCTCCTCCTTATCTGCAATGTAATCTACAATTTCTTGTGGGCACATTAACTTCCCCGCATCTAGATCAGGAATTTCAAACCCAAATTCGTCTTCCATAGCCATGATAATCTCCACTTGGTCCAAACTGTCTCAGCCCAGGTCCTTCATAAAATGGGAATTTACTAAGAGCTTTTCTGGGTCAGTCTTGTCATAGAGTTGCAAGGCGTAAAGAACACGGTCCTTGATTCCCTCTAATGTCAAAGGGGGTATGTCCTTATACTGGTGGCACAGCTGTGTAACTTCGCCTGGAACCTGCACAAGTACCGAGGCCGTCTTTGGAGCCCCAGGCCTCGTCCGGGCCCCCGAGGGGAACAGGGTGGTGCTGAGCGGCAGGGCCGCGGCCAGCGTGGGGAGCCTGGGCAGCGGCACGAAGGCTGCGGGCAGTCGGAGGACACAGGCACAAAGGACACGAGCCGCCATGGCTACGCCGACCCAGGATGCACGGCGCTAAAGTGTTACCTCTTGATGGTCAAACTACTTCATGTTTTTCTACATACCTTTGTTTATTCAAACTCTTCTAAAGTAAACAGGCATTATTTATTATAATTAAAATTAACATGTAAAAACATTTCATATCAACCTCTGTTGTATAATGTTTAAAATTAGGTAATCAACATTTCTGCATTTCTACTATTATCTTAATTAAAAAATCTACTAAAGTCCTACTTAAAAGAGCATAGAAGGGATCCCCTGGCGGTCCAGTGGCTAGGGCTCTGGTGCTTTCACTGCTGTGACCCGGGTTCAATTCCTGGTGGGGGAACTAAGATCCCACAAGCTGTGCAGCGACCAAAAATATAAAAAATAAAGAGCATAGGAGTCAAGTTGTATGGGTCTCACTAGCCAAAAATGAAACCAAGAATCACGATAATTAACTACAATGTATGTTTAAATTCACTAAGTTCATAAAGAATAAAAGGTATCACCATTTTGCAATATCTAACAGATGTAGGACAGTTACTGACATCACAAAAAGAGAAAATCAGGGATTACGCATCTCCTGATAAAATTATACAATACTATTATATAGTCTTGAAAAAGAAAATGAAACTTTATGTCCTTAATAGCAGCAACAAAATCAATTACTGTGTCTTTACCACTTCAATCTGACTTCCACTAAAGGTAATTAGAATTATGTAATTAATAAAGCTGACTTTAAAAGATACAAATAAAAATTGTGAGCTTACAGAAACTATGCCCTCTTTTCAATTTTTTGTGGGACATCTATAAAAACTGGTTGTAAAATAGGCCACAAAGAAAACCTTACTTAATTCTAACATGTGAATATTATACTAGCCAAGTAGTCTGATTATAATAAAATGTAAATTAGAAAATATTAACCACGTATAATAAAAAGAAACCAAATCATTTAAAAGCATGCATATGGGGATTTCCCTGGTGGCGCAGTGGTTAAGAATCCGCCTGTAGGGGCTTCCCTGGTGGCACAGTGGTTGAGAATCTGCCTGCCAATGCAGGGGCCACGGGTTCGAGCCCTGGTCTGGGAAGATCCCACATGCCGCGGAGCAACTGGGCCCGTGAGCCACAATAACTGAGCCTGCGCGTCTGGAGCCTGTGCTCCGCAACGAGAGAGGCCGCGACAGTGAGAGGCCCGCGCACCGCGATGAAGAGTGGCCCCCGCTTCCCACAACTAGAGAAAGCCCTCGCACAGAAACGAAGACCCAACACAGCCATAAATAAATAAATTAAAAAAAAAAAAAAAAAAAAAGAATCCGCCTGCCAATGCAGGGGACACGGGTTCGAGCCCTGGTCCACGAGGATCCCACATGCCGCGGAGCAACTAAGCCTGTGCACCACAACTACTGAGCCTGAGCTCTACAGCCTGCAAGCCACAACTACTGAGCCTGAGTGCCACAACTACTGAAGCCCACACGCTTAGTGCTCCACAAGAGAAGCCACCGCAATGAGAAGCCCGAGCACCAGAACGAAGAGTAGCCCCCGCTCGCCGCAACTAGAGAAAGCCGGCGCGCAGCAACAAAGACCCAACGCAGCCAAAAAAAATTTTTTTAATTAAAAAAAAAATGCCAATACACCTCACTGCTAGAAACAGTAAGTGAACAGATAAAATGCAGGGTTTTCTCATAAACCCACCTCTCCTCTTTTCACTCAATTACCTATTTATTCAAAAAGCATTTCTAGAGCAAATGACATGTACAGCACAAGAGTATGATCCAAATAGTTCCTTTAGGCTGAGAACTCACAATCAGATGTGAGGAGACATGTACTCAGAAAACTAGGTAATATACTGAAGGAGGGGAATAAATGCAGTTTTATCAGAGTTTTGTGATCTTTTTTTTTTTTAACCAAAGTTTCATCATACGTAAGTGATTATTGAACCTAATCTTGAAAGAATAGAGAGGTATCATGACTCTGAATAGGAAACTCAAGGTTAAGATAATCTGAGCATTTGGGGAAAGAGGCAGCAAGAGGCACAAAAGACAGCTCTAGGTAGAGGAACACAGAGAGAACAGCAAACTTCTGTGACAAAAAGACACAGCCAAAAGAACACTGCTTGTTCTATTTCCCCTCTAAAAAGTCAAACTGAGGATCAAAAAAGGGGATAGACCATCACAAACAATGGGATTTCCCCGGTGGTCCAGTGGTTAAGACTCTGCCCTTCCAATGCAGTGGGCGGGGGTTGGATCCCTGGTCGGAGAACTAAGATCCCACTTGCCGCACAGTGGGGCCAAAACAACAACAAACAAACAAACAAACAACCATGGCTGCTGGTTGGAACGATGGGAACAAAGGTGTTATATAAAGTGGAGGATGTCTTATGTTTCCATGCTAACTTGTTTTGCAACTCCCAACATTATAATCAACTCTGGATAGACAGAATATTTATGGATTTCAACACAGTAGCCAAGCAAGCAGGAAGAGCATGGTTCTACAAGTTTGCTGAGAATTCAAACTGCTCTGTGTCAGTCCCTTGGGCAAGTCATTTAACCTTCCAGGCATTTGTAAAACCTGGGTTTTCTCACAAGGCTATGGTGATGGATAATTGATTAATGTGCATGAAAGACATTCTGATTTAATTGTTCTAGAATGGGCTTCCAGGTACCAGTTGTTTTTTATAAGTTTCCCAGATGTCTCACTATGTTTGAGAACCACTGCACCTTAGCAGACTGACTAGAGCACAATATATGCTTTTTAAACTCTGTTAAAATCATTAAAAATATAATACTAATACAATCTGTTTCAATTTATGTTCTTTAATTACTTATGAGGCTAAATACACCTTAAGATATTTGCCTTTAAAAAAATACAAAAAGGGCTTCCCTGGTGGCACAGTGGTTGAGAATCTGCCTGCCAATGCAGGCGACACGGGTTCGAGCCCTGGTCTGCGAAGATCCCACATGCCGTGGAGCAACTAGGCCTGTGAGCCACAACTACTGAGCCTGCGCGTCTGGAGCCTGTGCTCCGCAACAAGAGAGGCCGCGATAATGAGAGGCCCGCGCACCGCGATGACGAGTGGCCCCCACTTGCCGCAACTAGAGAAAGCCCTCGCACAGAAACGAAGACCCAACACAGCCATAAATTAATTAATTAATTAATTAATTAAACCCAAAAAGTATTAAAAAAAAAAAAAAAAAGAGTGGCCCCCACTTGCCACAACTAGAGAAAGCCCTCGCACAGAAACGAAGACCCAACATAGCCAAAAATAAAAATAAATAAATAAATAAATTAAAAAAAAAAAAAAAAAAGAGTAGCGGCTTCTTCCTTCAACTCTACCATGCTGTTATCCATTGAACTTCCAGTCAGAAGACCTGGGTTTACCTCAGGTTCTGTCACTAACAGTCAAATCTTAAAAAAAATAAAATAAAAAAGGTCAACCCAGAGGATAAACAATGAGTTAAGTGATGGATAATAAGACAATGTTCCTTCAGTATCTGTATCTAGCCACGCTGGAAATCTGTGGATGGTCCCATAAACCTATACATTTTCTTTTATATATATTTTTTAAACCAACTATAAGTTGCATCCTTGAGACTTGAGAGGAAAATATTATTGGGGGGGGGGGAGATTATTATTATTTTATCAGGAAAGCAATATATACTTATTTAAATGGTTCAAACAGTACAACAAGCATACAAATTTGAAACTGTTGTCTACAACTGTTAACAGCCTGTATAGTATCCTTCTAGACTTTACTTATATACAAATGTACATACTTTATAAAAACATAAATGCAATGATACTATAGATATTATTTACCACTTATTTTTTTCACTTAATAGAAGTCAAGACACTGTTCAATGCCTATAAATATGGATTGGCCATATTCTTTTTAATAGCTATCTAATATTCCATTATAAAAATAATGGGGCTTCCCTGGTGGCGCAGTGGTTGAGAGTCTGCCTGCCAATGCAGGGGACACGGATTCGAGCCCTGGTCTGGGAAGATCCCACATGCCGCGGAGCAGCTACTGAGCCCGTGAGCCACAACTACTGAGCCTGCGCGTCTGGAGCCGTGCTCCGCAATGGGAGAGGCCACGACAGTGAGAGGCCCGCGCACCACGATGAAGAGTGGCCCCCCCCTCGCCGCAACTAGAGAAAGCCCTCGCACAGAAACGAAGACCCAACACAGCCAAAAATAAATAAATTAATTTAAAAAAACAAAAATAAAAATAATGATTTCCTCAATCTTCTTTTTTTAGGCATTTATGTTATTCCTGTTATTTTTTAAAATTACAAATAATATTTAGTAGGTATGTTTGTATTTACATGTTTACACAAGTGTACAAGCATACTGAACAATGAATTCCTAGCTCAAATTGTTTGACATATTGGTGGGGAATACAAAACACAGAAAATAAGACATGTTGAAATTCATTACAGAAATTAATCTCATCCTGAAGCTCTGAGTATAAAATGGAATTGGAATGGTATTTTTGACTGCCTGAGAGGAAAATACTCTTGATGTCCTGATCAAAAGTGCTATCTTTGTCCTCTCTGCCCCTTATAGCTCATACCAAACTTGAGTATTATTCACATTCTATCTCATACTATAGTTATGTATGTAATACATTATTCTATTTCTTTAGCTGACTGAAATCTACATGGTGGCAGGGACCATGCCTCTGTACCTATTTAACCTTCGGCTCTAACCAGAGATGAAACAAGGTGAAATGAACATTGAGAAACATTTTCTCAACTGACTGAACGTATAATTATACCTTAAGAAATACAGTGACATAAGTAATTACAAACAGCTCATTAGGGCTAGTTCTATTTATAAAAAGAAAAAAAAAAAACCCTTCAAACTAACAATAAATATTTGACCAAATTAAACAAATTGACTTTAAAACATCGAGAGTAGGTTTCCAAAACACTGAAAACCAGATCTATCATCTTTACCAAGTGTAGTACTTCTGATGGAAGGCACTAAACAAGGAGATCTGAGGTCTATACTTCTCTTTACCCCCATCCACCACAGGCTGAACAACACAAGAGTTCCAGCATATTGTATGTCAGAGTTACATCCTTTATGACTTACTAAATTGACAGGACAATTTCTAGAGTAATAAAGTCATTCAATATTAACACCTAATGATGCCTCTGTTCTTTTCCCAGTTGCTTCTCTGTTGAGACATGGATAAGGGGCATTCATTTCTTGAAATGCTTTACTGAGTATCAATTAAGGGCCAGACATGGCAACAGGCAATGGAAACATAAAATAAGTAACAAGTGGCCCTAGAGCATGCAGCCTAGAGAGGGAGACAGACAACTGATTATTTCAATAAGTTAAAGTCTGAGTAGAGACTTCAACACTTGTGCTCAATTTGCTCCATCTCTGTTCCCACACATTAAATGGCTTTCTCCAAATTCCTCCGTACCTAACCAAATCCTATCTCAAAGCTCAGCTGCTGTTTCTCCTTCACTGATAGTCTTCCCAGGCAACACAGCCCAGGGAGCTTTCCTCATTCTGGACACATGGTTAAGAGCAACAGCCCTGTGTTCAGCAGGGAAATAGGCTGTTACATAACCTCACTAAGACTCATTTTTTCCATGGTAAAATTGGGATAATAAACGTACCTACAGTTAAATGTGAAAATCAAATGAAATAATGAATATAAAACCCTTAGCATAGTGCTGGCACATTCTGAGCCCTCCACAAATGGTAGGTAGTATCTATACCACTCATTTAACAATCTATGAATGCTCTCTTGTAAAATCCCTCTGATTACTGATATTTTTAAACTGTTGCAACTTTTTGTTTCCATCTCTTGTTTCTTTATAGCTCAATAAGTAGATGTGGATCATATATCTGTAGTACTGAAAGAAACCTGTAAAATCAGTAGCTTTCAAAATTTTTTGACCACAACCCACAGTAATAAATATATAATACACTATACACAAAAACATATGTATAACTGAAACAAAGGTCATGATCATTCACCCTTATTACTTCCAAATTCACTCTAATAATGTTAGTCTCGTTCAACAAATCAAACCAAACTAAATCACACCCAAACTGGTCAAGACCTACTAAACTGATTTCATAACACTTCGGTCATAACTGAAAACTTGGAAAATTCTCTATAAACACTTATAAATGAACATATAGATGAAATATTATGAGGCACTCCAGACAAACAAAAACAAACAAAAAACAAAACACAAAGTGAAAAGGACTTGGATATTTGTCTATTAAATTTTGAGTGTTTTTTTTTTTTAAATCACACTTTTTTTTTAAGTCTTTATTGAATTTGTTACAATATTGCTTCTGTTTTATTATGTTTTGGTTTTTTGGCTGCAAGGCATATGGGATCTTAGCTCCCCCACCAAGGAGCGAACCTGTACCCCGTGCATTGGAAGGAGAAGTCTTAACCACTGGACTGCCAGCAAAGTCCCTAAATCACACTTCTAAATCATTACTTAACTGTTAAATGCCAACTTTTCTCCTGCCATTCACAAATTAGGGACCTATTGTTATATGTTGACAGAAATTTGACAACATTTTATTAACTAGGATCTCAGGAAGTAAACTACCTTCCCTTAGAAAACAAGCTATGCCAACTAAGCTCTTCAGGAATCTGTCCAAAATATAAGCACTCACATGCATTCATAAAATTTCTTGCTCTAAAAGCTTCTACTTCATCCTTGGCTTAAAAAATAAAACTCATATAGAGAACAAAGTAGTGGTTACCAGTGGGGAAAGGGAAGGGGGAAGGGCAACACAGGGGTAGGGGATTAAGAGGTACAAAATATTATTTATAAAATAAGCTACAAGGACATATTGTACAACACAGGGAATATAGCCAATATTTTATAATAACTATAAATGGAGCACAACCTTTAAAAATTGTGAATCATTATCTTGTACACCTGTAACATATATCATACATCAACTATTCTTCAATTAAAAAAATAAAGGAAAAAGGAAAAAAGAAAATTGTCAGCATCGACAGACAAATGGATAAAGAAGATGTAGTACATATATACAATGGAATATTACTCAGCCATAAAAAGGAACGAAATTGGGTCACTTGTAGAGACGTGGATGGATCTACAGACTTTCATACAGTGTGAAGTAAGTCAGAAAGAGAAAAACAAATATCGTATATTAACACATATATGTGGAACCTAGAAAAATGGTACAGATGAACGGCTTTGCAGGGCAGAAATACAGACACAGATGTAGAGAACAAATGTATGGACACCAAGGGGGGAAAGTGGAGGCAGGGTGGGGGGGTGGGTTGAATTGGGAGATTGGGATTGACATATATACACTAATATGTATAAAATGGATAACTAATAAGAACCTGCTGTATAAAAAATAAATTAAATTAAATTTTTTAAAAAAGAAAAAGAAAATCGTCAAAAAATGAAATGAAACACCCACACTTAACAGTCCAAAGATTACTAACACATTCTATTTAGACTGCCTACCATTAGAAGATTATAAAGCATTTATTGAAATGGAAACAAAGAAAACAACAGCAAAGATCAATAAAACTAAAAGCTTGTTCTTTGAGAAGATAAACAACATTGATAAACCATTAGCCAGACACATCAAGAGGAAGGGGACTCAAATAAATAAAATTAGAAATGAAAAAGGAGAAGTTACAACAGACATTGCAGAAATACAAAGCATCCTAAGAGACTACTACAAGCAACTCTATGCCAATAAAATGGACAACATGGAAGAAATGGACAAATTCTTAGAAAGGTATAACCTTCCAAGACTGAACCAGGAAGAAATAGAAAATATGAACAGACCAATCACAAGTAATGAAATTGAAACTGTGATTAAAAATCTTCCAACAAACAAAAGTCCAGGACCAGATGGCTTCACAGGTGAATTCTATCAAACATTTAGAGAAGAGCTAACACCCATCCTTCTCAAACTCTTACAAAAATTGCAGAGGAAAGAACACTCCCAAACTCATTCTATGAGGTCACCACCACCCTGATACCAAAACCAGACAAAGATAGTACAAAAAAAGAAAATTACAGACCAATATCACTGATGAATATAGATGCAAAATCCTCAACAAAATACTGGCAAAGAGAATCCAACAACACATTAAAAGGATCATACACCATGATCAAGTGGGATTTATCCCAGGGATGCAAGGATTCTTCAATATATGCAAATCAATCAATGTGATACACCATAGTAACAAATTGAAGAAGAAAAACCATATGATCATCTCAATAGATGCAGAAAAAGCTTTTGACAATATTCAACACCCATTTATGATAAAAACTCTCCAGAAAGTGGGCATAGAGGGAAACTACCTCAACATAATAAAGGCCATATATGACAAACCCACAGCAAACATCATTCTCAATGGTGAAAAACTGAAAGCATTTCCTCTAAGATCAGGAGCAAGACAAGGATGTCCACTCTCACCACTATTATTCAACACAGTTTTGGAAGTCCTAGCCACGGCAATCAGAGAAGAAAAAGAAATAAAAGGAATACAAATTGGAAAAGAAGAAGTAAAACTGCCACTGTTTGCAGATGACATGATACTATACAAAGAGAATCCTAAAGATGCCACCAGAAAACTACTAGAGCTTATCAATGAATTCGGTAAAGTTGCAGGATACAAAATTAATGCACAGAAATCTCTTGCATTCCTATACACTAATGATGAAAAATCAGAAAGAAACCTACCAAGGGAGACAAAAGACCTGTATGCAGAAAACTATAAGACACTGATGAAAGAAATCAAACGGGACACAAACAGATGGAGAGATATACCACGTTCTTGGATTGGAAGAATCAATATTGTGAAAATGACTATACTACCCAAAGCAATCTACAGATTCAGTGCAATCCCTATCAAATTACCAATGGCATTTTTTACAGAACTAGAACAAAAGATCTTAAAATTTGTATGGAGACACAAAAGACCCCGAAAAGCCAAAGCAGTCTTGAGGGAAAAAAACGGAGCTGGAGGAATCAGGCTCTCCAACTTCAGACTATACTACAAAGCTACAGTAATCAAGACAACATGGTACTGGCACAAAAACAGAAATATAAATCAATGGAACAGGACAGAAAGCCCAGAGGTAAATCCACGCACCTAAGGTCAACTAATCTATGACAAAGGAGGCAAGGATATACAATGGAGAAAAGACAGCCTCTTCAATAAGTGGTGTTGGGAAAACTGGACAGCTACATGTAAAAGAATGAAATTACAACACTCCCTAACACCATACACAAAAATAAACTCAAAATGGATTAGAGACCTAAATGTAAGACTGGACACTATAAAACTCTTAGAGGAAAACACAGGAAGAACACTCTTTGACATAAATCACAGCAAGATCTTTTTTGATGCACCTCCTAGAGTAATGGCAATAAAAACAAAAATAAACAAAAGGGACCTAATGAAACTTAAAAGCTTTTGCAAAGCAAAGGAAACTACAAACAAGATGAAAAGACAACCCTCAAAATGGGAGAAAATATTTGCAAACAAAGCAACGGAAAAAGGATTCATCTCCAAAATATATAAACAGCTCATGCAGCTCAATATTAAAAAAAAAACAACCCAATTAAAAAATGGGCACAAGACCTAAACAGACATTTCTCCAAAGAAGACATACAGATGGCCAAGAAGCACATGAAAAGCTGCTCAACGTCACTAATTATTAGAGAAATACAAATCAAAACTACAATGAGGTATCACCTCACACCAGTTAGAATGGGCATCGTCAGAAAATCTACAAACAACAAATGCTGGAGAGGGTGTGGAGAAAAGGGAACCCTCTTGCACTGTTGGTGGGAATGTAAATTGATACAGCCACTATGGAGAACAGTATGGAGGTCCCTTAAAGAACTAAAAATAGAATTACCATATGACCCAGCAATCCCACTACTGGGCATATACCCAGAGAAAACCATCATTCAAAAAGACACATGCACCCCAATGTTCATTGCAGCACTATTTACAATAGCCAGGTCATGGAAGCAACCTAAATGCCCATCGACAGACGAATGGATAAAGAAGATGTGGTACATATATACAATGGAATATTACTCAGCCATAAAAAGGAACGAAATTGGGTCATTTGTAGAGACGTGGATGGATCTAGAGACTGTCATATGAAGTGAAGTAAGTCAGAAAGAGAAAAACAAATATCATATATTAACGCATATATGTGGAACCTAGAAAAATGGTACAGATGAACCGGTTTGCAGGGCAGAAATAGAGACACAGACGTAGAGAATAAACGTATGGACACCATGGGGTGAAAGTGTCGGGGGGGGGGGGGGGTTGGGGGGGAGGTGGTGTGATGAATTGGGTGATTGGGATTGACATGTATACATTGATGTGTATAAAATGGATAACTAATAAGAACCTGCTGTATAAAAAAATAAATTTAAAAAGTCTATGTGTTTGAAAAAAAAGATTATAAAGCATTTTTAATAATTTTTTAAGCAAGCTCCAACTTACTTGAACTAAAATACTACTCTCAAACCCATTTCACAGCTGCAATGGTGTTAAGTTTTTTCTTAGAAAGGGAAAAAGCCTTTATTACATTTTTTAACTCTAAAATTTAGGGTCTGTGTGTTATGAATAAAGCCAAATTAGCATAAAAAGGTAATGACCACTACCAAAATTTTATGGTTCATCTATCAAAAAATTGTAGTAATGATACTCTAAATTTTTAAACACTAAATATTTAACAATAACAATGACAGATTTATTTTTAAATGAAAATTTCAAACTCCCTGATGCAACCTATATAATCTGCTCTCTTCTCTAATTAACTTTGTTAAACCCCACTCCCCATAACCTCTCTCTTTGGGTTATGAAACACACCATTCTCTTCCTCAAACAAGATGCTCCTTCCCTCTTTGGTTAAATATACACTTTCTTTTGAACCCAGTATTAAAACAGATCTCACCCCAAATTCGTTTTCTCCATTTTGACTGTAAAAGTAACAATTCATCAGAAACTGCATAATGCTTTAGTTTACAAGGAACAAAAAAGTTAATTCTAATATTACTGAGTACCTATGAATGTATATACTGCTGCACTAAATGCTGTGGGTGCAGGGAAGGAGAAGTAAATATGGAAGACTCTGACCCAAGAAAGCTCACAGTAGAGAGAAGATAGGTACACAAAGAATACAAAAGCATGAATAAGGGATCAAGAGAGTGCACTAAAAGGGAAGAAATGCTGAGCACAGGCCGAATATGGAAGTAGCCAACTTCAGGATTCCAAATGGGAATATTTATAGTATGTGCTGCTTTTAACATTCCAGTGGCCAGTATCAATGAATACAGAGGATTTTTGTTGTTTTTTTGCTTGCTGTTGCTTTTATTACCATGTCTCAGCTTGCTTTTCACACAGTACAAATGAGATTTTGGTCTAAATTCTCTACAAACGTTAGAGGAAACACATATTTGAATTTTATATTAAAAAAAATGTGGGAGGTGGGGAGGGAGATTCACTAGAAATGAGTCTCACTTAATAGAAAAAAAAAAAGATAACTCCCAGGTTCTACAATGAGAACAACTGGTTTAGAAGTTGTGTATTTATTTACTAATAAATAAGGGTCCCTTAAAAAACGTTAGTGATTTGCCCCTGTTTCACTTCAATCAAGAACACACACTTCAAAAGACAATTTGATTTTATAAACACTTCATCAAGAAATTGTTTGTAAGTGATACATTCAGATCTCAAAAGAAAAGCACATGGTACTGTTTTACTGTTTTCTAACTGCCTTTCTTGGTGCCTCAATGTAGGGCATTAAAACACACCAGTCAGAGTGAGAATTTTTTTTAAGTAACGCGCTTAGCATTCATATTTCCTTCCCCCAAATTTCTTGATGGAGTTACGTCTTGCTTGCTCTGTCCTAAATGAACAAAAATGTGCACTAAGAGAAAAAGAACACTCTGGAACTTCCCTGGAGGGCGGAATTCTTTCACTGACATATCCCAAGTGACACAAACAGTGCCCATCCCATACAAGGCACTCACAAAATAATTTGTTCAAAGAAGACTACTGTCTCTACTACTTTGCATCAAGCTATGTATTAACCTATGAACCTCAGTGTCTTCATTTTTAAAATAGAGATAATTCAAGGGAGTCCTTGTTATCCCAGGATTGATTCTATGTCTCCAAAGTTAAGACGGGAAGAAAAAGATGTCGTAATATGAAAATATTCATTAATGAGCTATTTCTTTTATCTCTGTCCATGAGGTCTGTTTATAGTGAACCTTAGACAAAACAATGCAAATGAAATGGAAACTCAGGAGTAAAATTACAAATTCTGCAAAGAAGCCAACTTCATGAGGTTGATCAAAGTAATATTGTTACTCTTTTAGGTTTGATAATGATATTGGTATTGACTTTTTGTTTAATTCCTTTTCCCTTAAAGATATATAATGGAAACATTTATGAATGAAGAATATGCTTCAAAAAAAAAAAATGGTTGAAGGGGGTGGTGGTAGGAGACACCTAATTGGCCATGAGTTGGTAACTGTTGAACATGGGTGATGGGTACACCCAGGTTCATTATATTATTCTTTCCTCTCCTGTATATGTTTGACATTTTCCATAATAAAAAAATATTTAAAGCAAAGAAAAAAAGTTAGAAAACTATTCACATCAGAATCACACATATAGTCAATGACAAATGAGACTCAGGCAGAAATAGCCAGTTAACTAGTAAAGAGAAAACTGACAAGGTGTTTTAAAAGAAAGAGTAAGACACATCCCTGGAAAATGGGAAGAGCCTCAAATATTTTAAAAAATATATGTTTGACATTGCTATGAAAAATCAAACGTGTGTATGTGTAGGAGCAGGGGGTATATGAGAACTCTGTACTTTTTGCTCAATTTTGCTCTGAACCTAAAACTACTCTAAAAAATAGTACGTTAGTTAAAAAAAAAAAAACAGAAAAAAGAGTGAAAGATAACTTACTGTGCTGTTATACAACTTTATCAGAAAAATTTGTCTCTCCAAAATCAATCAATTCATGTATTTTGTTTTTTCCTATGGAAAATCAACTTTCTCCCTACAAAATTTTGGGTCCTGTTTTGAGTGTGGCCACTTAAATAACAGAGACAAACCTTTTCTACTACTTTCTCTAACTGGCTCTCACTGATGAATGTGGCAATTTGTCAAGATTTTGAGATTCTTTTACAAATAAAAAGCTTATCTTTATTGTGTACTTCACAATTTCAATACTCAAATATTACTCTAATAAGTACATCATGTTAGTAGACAAGATTAACACTGAGATTTAGTGGTTAGCATTTTCTTCTTTCTTCTCTAACATAGAAATGATATGGATTTGGGCGCTCCTGTGGTCACATATTGCTTTCCACAAGAGGAGGTTAGTGTATTTGATAATGTGTATCTTGACTAAACAAGTTTCCAGTGGTTGCATAATCTAATTAAATACATTATGTGGTTTAATCCAATTCCTATCAAGTAAGGCCACATAATATTCTTAATAATAATTAAACAAGGGAGCTACAGTTTAATTAGCAAATTAATCATTAGCAAATGATTCCTCAGTGTAACACAATCATTTCATTATATATTATAATACAATCATTTCATTCACAGCAGAGAATATAACATTTTCACTGATACAAAGCATCTAAATTTGCTTCATAATACTCCAAACTCACACATTTCACTAAAATCAAAACTCTGCTTTAAAAAAAAAAAAACACAAAAGAAAGAAATGATCTAATTTTGTGTTTAAGATTTTGCTTTTATGAAACAATTCGCTGCTAAGTTTTAGGTTTGAAAAACCATGCGTAGTCTACACTCCCACTCTCCAAAAGAGGGCTCTAAAGCTAAGAGAGGTTAAGCAAGACCAAGATGATAAGAGTGGCAACACCAGGTACAGATAAACTTCTTCTGACAAGACCTCACTGCCTCTCATGAAAGGGCCAGAAGGACAAGGGAGAAAAAGCGAGCTCCAAGATTTCCTTTCTTCAACTGCTTTCATTCTCTACATGGGCCATACCAGTTATTTACAGATGCCTTTTACTCAGGGTCCAAGAGCTGTCTTAACTGCTGTTTTTCAAAGACCATTTAGTTTGTGCCTCTCTTCTCTAATTTGTTTCCTTGCTTCTTAAAAACTAGTCTCATGATGTATGATGCCACACAATCTCACTTCAACAGGCAGTATTAATACTTTAAGCTCTCTGTACAAGAGAGCTTGTATTATATCACAGGGCCAATTTTTAAAGTACACAGAAATAACCTTTCTTCACAGAGATCTGCTAAACAGACCTGCAAGTCTTGAGATAGATTAAAAGATAATTATAACCATCAAAATGAGATAAAAAGTTAAAAAAACGGGGGGGGGGGGTGGTTTCTTGAGCATCTCCTAAACCAGAACTCTACCCAGTCCTGTGACACCCAGATTAGGGATGTATACTTCTGGTCGGGGATCCAGTCCCAGTGTCTCTGAACAGCATTTACACACTGGTCTTCTTCAGGAATGCACTTAATCTGTGCAACTATTTCCAATAGTTTACAAATTTATCAAACAGTGCTTGGAGAAAGATACACACTGGCTTATTTGAGGCTCTACAGGATAAAAAATAAAATCATAAAATGCCAGAGCAGGAGTGTTTCTCAGGAATTATTTAGTCCAACTCCCTCATTTCTCTCACAAGTATACTGAAACACATGATTAAAGTAACTTGCCCACGGTCACAGAGCTAGTGGGAGAAATTAGATTTTATTTTCATTACTACTTTCCATTCTTCTACAAAGTACTAAGTATGATCACTACTAAGGTAACAGAGCTATCATCACATGTTTTGGCATCATTTAGATGTAAACTTGTGCAACACACACAAGGCTTAAAAACAACAAGCACAACTATAAACAGGTCACCTTAGCATGACTTAGGAGAAAAAATACACCCAAGATCACAACATGTCCCACCAAGTTCAAAATGTGTCATAGCGTAATCCCAAGAATCAGCTTGCAGCATTTAACCACGGTTCCAAAATAAAATTCTATCTGATAGCATTTCTTGCTGGTTACTTAGATATAAATGGTTTGACGTTCATAGGTTATAAAGCTGTGTAACTGCAATCTTGCCCTAAACACCAAGGACTGTCTCCACTGTATTTTTAGCCCTTTCTAGGTAAAGATACTTATACCTAAAAGCCAAAAATAATAAACCTCCAGGTGTTAATTTGCCAAGCTTAGTTACAATAAAAAGGTCAGAAAACAGTGCTTAACTATGCCTGTGTAGATTCTCCATTAATAAATCCAAACCAGATATGCATTCACACACTGGTTTATTTATATATTGTGCATCTAAAAGGAGCTGTTTGTGTCCCCCAAAATGGTTATTTCCTGAAAAATCTAAGTGATTAAAATGAGGAATTACTGGAACTGACAAGGTAACTTTATTTTTACTGTGCCCAAGTAACACAAAAACCTAGGAGGCTCACTTGAAAAAATTGTGTGAATTTTAATAATTTATAAAACATTCTTCTGTTTTAACCAAAAGTGGTTCTTCTCCCTGTTGCACTTCTTTTTTCCCCAAGCCTCCTATGGATCCTAACACCACAAACTTCTTCAAGCTCTAATTGAGAGGAGAGCTGTTAACCTTGACATAAATATGGTCACTCTTTGAAAAGGGCAAATTAAGCATTTGGGTTTTGCTCTTTAATTAAAAAGGTAATTAGTGCTACCACCAGCGACAACTGGAGATGAGAAATTTGTCAGAGGCTCCCTAATAATTGGCAGATAAGACTCATCCTGTGAGGAAATGTAGAAAAGGCGACTGCATTACAAAACCCTGAGTCATCACCCAGTTCACTCAGCAGATTTGGGTAAACATTAGATAAGTGATTTATGTCTTGTGTGTTCAGCCACCCACACCGACATGCATGAATATACAATGTTACCAGATTTTATGTACAGCCAACCAAACAAGATACAGCAAAATTCTCTTTTAAAAAAGTTCTTCTGACACAGTGAAGATGCCCATCTAGCAAGTATGTCTCTAACCTTTCCCCCAACTGTACTTTACTCGGTTTCCCCTGATTTCAGTGGCACTGTAGTTTGCAGCCAGTTTATACCAAAAAAAAAAAAAAAAAAAAGTTAACAAAAGAAGAATAGAACAACTGAGATTGATTTAAGTAATCTATATTCATCTGAGCAGCTCAAAAATTAACACAAGCCCGATACTAATAACGCCCAGGACAACCTGACAGCTTCCTTCTCTATTTTCCTTAGTATGGCACATTTCCAAAGGAAATGTCATAAAAGGAGCAACATACACTTTCCCGAGGTTCTAAGACTCAACATTCTCAACATTAACGTCTAGTACACAGCCCAAGAATGCGCTGAGGGCTGATTTTAAAACAGTCTTTTCAATCAAACCCACAAAGACTGAGAAGGCCCAAAAAAGCAGAACCTAGAAGTTCCCTACGGCCTCCTTCCCATTCAGAAAGTTACTAGACGCGAACTGAGGGATAGGAAGAGGCAGGGACCGTAAGGGAAGAAAAAACTGGAGTCAACACCAGGAAAAGTCAAGAGTTGTTCGCCCAAAGACGAATCCTCTCTGCTCCCTCCCGCCACCGGCAAAGGTCCAAGGAGGACCCCTGGGGGACCGCTCCTCTCTTTCCCTGCGGGTCCAGTGCCCTCACGCTCCCCCTGGCCCCGAATGTCGGAAGGCAACAACCCGAAGCCTTGGGGAGAAGCAGCTGCGAAGGACACAGAGGGCTGGTGAGAACCAGGGAGATCCCGTAAGAAAAGTGGCAGGGAGGAAGCTTGAGTGCTTCCCCGGCTTCGGTCGCGACCCTGGGATTACTGCACAGAAACGATCAGCCCGAACCGGGGCAGAGTTGAGGGTCCAGCGGTCCGGTGCGGACAAAGAGCCTCCCCCCCCAACCCCCCGCGGACGCCTTCACACCGAGCCTTTGCGTCCGGCCCATCCTGCAGGCCCCGGCACACTTACGTGGAGAGTTTCCTGGTCCAGAAGAGGCCCCCGGGCCACAGCTCTTGGAGCTGCACTGCCCGGCCCAGGTTGCTTTTGATCTGGGCCAGCTGCAAGTCGGACTCTGCGTCCAGCCGCTCGGCGTAGGGCAGCAGCTTGTTGTAGACGATCTCCTTCTGCGGCACGAAGCCTCGCGGGTCCGGACCGGGGCGCCCGCCCGGCTCCAAGGGATCCCCGCCGCCCGCCCTTTCGGCCGGCTCCATGAGACCAGGACACCCCCCCAACCCCCTCCCACCCTAGCCCTCCCCGGCCCCCACCCCTCTCCGGGCTCCGCCTCCTCCGCGTCGTCGTCGCCCTCGGCCCTATAGCTGGGCCCCCTCCCCTGGCCGGCGCGCTGCTGGCCCCGCGCGGTTCCCGGTTCGTTGGCGGCTGCAGCAGCCGCTCCGCCCGCCCCGCACCAGCTCGGCTGGTGACGCTGCAGCCGCCGGGCCTGGAGGTTCCGGACGAGCCTCAAGTCACTTCCGGGGCGGGGCGGGGCGACGACGTCGGAGGAGACGGCGACGGCGACAGCGACCCTGGGTGCCGCGCCTTCCTTGCAGTGGGCCGGGCTCGGAGCCCCCACCCCGAGGTCCCACCGGCCGAGCTCGAGGCTGTCCCACCGGAAACGCGAGGCCGAATTCCAAGCTATTGTCCTTCCTCGCGTGGGGTCGCGCGCTCCCTGCCTCTGCCCTCGGGAGCGTGTGGTCGCCGTGGCCTCGGACCAGGCGCTCCACGTAGTCCCCCATGCCAAGTTCATGGAAAAACCTAGGTACTCTGTCCATCCCACTTGTTGCTGATAGATTTTTTACTGTGTCCCCTTTAAGCCCCCGTCTTTCTGGCATTCTCCTGGCCGCCCTCATTCCATAGAAAGGGATTCAACAAATTCATTCAACAAATATTAATTGAACTACTGTCTGTCAGACACTCCTTTTAGGCCCTTGAGATGGAAAATTTAAGAGCACCTGGTTTCTGCCCTCCTTGGACTTAACAGCCGCATGGAGCTATTGACTAGGGAATAAGCAATTACAAGACAACACTGCTCTTAATTGCTAGATAAGTACAGGATGCTTTGGGAACACCTAAAGAGGACTTCAAACTGGAGGGGTGTCAGGTAGTTTCCTAGAAATGATGCATAAAGTTGAGCTTAAGGATTGAGTGCAAATTTTGTTAGGAAAAGAAGAGAGGGGAAGGTATATTTCAGCTGAGGGAGAGCTCAGGCTGCAAGCATGCACTCTAGGAATTCAAAGTTCAGAATGACTGAAGATTGCAGAGAGGGGAGTGAAGAATTGAGACTGAGAAGGACATGCTAGGAAGTTTTTAGAGCTTTATCTTAAAGGCAACAGGAAGCGGAAAAATTAAGCATAGCAGTGGCATGATATAATTTACACTTCTGAAGAATCACTCTGGCTTTGTGTGGAGAATGGATTAGAATAGACAGAATTGGAAACTGGCAGACCCCTTAAGGAAATGTGACATAATGGTGGGCTGCATGTCAGTTGAAATGATTTGAGAGCTGTTTCAGCAAGAATGGCCTGAGCTTGGTAGTTGATTGGATGTGAAGAGTGAAACAGAGGGAGAAGTCAGGATGATGTCAGATTTCTGGCTTGGGAAACTGACATAGAGAACACAGCAGAAACAGCTATGGAGGCAGAATGCCTAAGGGATGGGAAAATACTTTCATGTATGGATCAGGAGGGTCATCTAAAAATGGATATGGATTAGCATATAGGTGGATTGGAGGGAATGAGATATAGAGTATTGTTAAAAGATAAACGGAGGCATATTAAAATTTTTAAGAGTTTATTTGAGCAAAGATTGATTGGAATTGGGCAACACCAAACCAGAAGTGGTTAGGAGCACCAACAGGAGCCAGGGGAAAGACTTAAATAAAGAAGGTGCAAAAGCAAAGAATGGAAATTATTTAATTGGCTACAGCTTAAAGCCTAGTTAGCTGTTTGTGATTGGTTGTCCTTAGTGTTTAGATTTCATAATCTTGAGGCATTTACACACTTAGACTTTGGTTTGCTTAAGTAGGCCACCAAAGCATTAGAGCCACCTTAGTTCAATGGCCTCCTTGTTTAATTAGTTTAACAGTATGAAAAGAATAGGGCCCTGAACCAAACTCTAAAAGAACTCCATATTTAGGGATGGATAAAGAAAGAGAGACCACAAAGAATACTCACAAGAAGCAGTCTGAGAGGTAGGCGTTCTAGAAAAGTGGGCTTTTTACAAAAGAGTTTTCAGATGGAGGAATTGATTAACTATACCAAAGGTGACTGAGCGGTCAAATGAGATAAGACCAGAGAAGGGTTTATTGGAGTTATTGATAAAGCAGATAAGAACAGTTTCAGTGGAGTGTAGGGATGGAAACCAGATTACAGTGACAAAGGATGAGTGGGAAGTAAATAAATAGAGACATTAAAGGTGGACAACATTTTTTGATAGTTTGCGTGGGAAGAACAAGAGAAAAATGTTAGCTGAAATGAAAAGAGGAATTTTTGAAGGTGGGGTATGTTATTTATTATTTATTTCTTTATTTATTTATGGCTGCTTTGGGTCTTCTTTGCTGCGCACGGGCTTTCTCTAGTTGCGGTGAGCGGGGACTACTCTTCATTGCGGTGCGCGGGCTTCTCATTGTGGTGGCTTCTCTTGTGGAGCACGGGCTCTAGGCGCACGGGCTTCAGTAGTTGTGTGAAGGTGGGATATGTTTAAATATTGATGAGAAGGCACCAGTGGAGAGACAGGTTGAAGATATGTGGATGAAGATGACAGAGAGTGGGAGAGAGTGTGGAGTCATTGGCCCTTAGCAGTAAACCATACTCTCCTTCCGTTGTCAGAGGAGGAAAGCAGGGGAGAAGAGATGCAAAAGCAGAAAGGTTTGCAGGTGAAGTGCCTGGAAGTTGGAGTTCTTTCTGATGGTTTCTTTTTTTTTTTTTTTTTCCTGTGAAGCAAGAGAATGAGAATGGTGCAAGGACATGGTGGATAGGAGATCTGAGGAGATTGGAGAAGGTTTAGAATAGTCTCAAAATTCAGAAAACTGATTAGAGAAACAGAATGCTTGGCAGTTAAGGCCAGAAGCATGAATTTACCATCATCTGTCTGTACAACTTAGTGACTTTCTCCAGTAATGTTTAGCAGCCCAGGATTGTATGATGTACAGGCTGATATGATAGACTGACAAAGAAGCTAGAGAATGTTATGTATGTTAGTGGTAGTGATGGTAGTGGTTTTCGCTACCATTTCTTGAGCACTTCTCTCAGCCTGTGCTTTATCTACATTATCTCACTGAACAAGTGGAGATCATGGAGTTGAGAGTATTTGAAAGAGAATAGTTAACATCTAAATTGGTTGAAGTCTAAGAAGAGAGAAGAGGGCTGATAGAGAGTAGAGAGGTCAGGGGACTCAGATCCTGATGAGGTACAAGAACAACATGAAAGGAGTAGCCTGAGCAAAGGATATGGAAGAACAGGAATGTTTAGATTTAAGATTTCAAAGAAGCAGTTCCAGGTGATCTCAGTTTCCCTGTGAATGGAGGTCCGAACTGGAAAAATCGAAAGAATTGTTGGAGCAAAAGGGATGAAGTCTCTTTCTGTTATTCTATATGAAGTTTAATAGCAAACACTATTCATACCTCTTCAGGGGAGATAGGTGGGAGACCTTAAATTTCTCTGGAAGACCTAGGCTACTCATCATTAGAGACAGTACCCAAAGTCTGGGGTTAATTTTCTCTTCTCAGACCAACTCCCAAGCATTTTTTAATCTCTTAGCGCTCAGGATACTCTGCCAAAGAATAACAACCCAGTATGCTTTCAGTCAGACCCTGAGGGAGACATTGACTTCTTATCAGACTCCTCTAGGAAACAGACTATAATCACTTTTTTTGGAAGCCCCAGAAAGTGCAATAGCCCTTCATGGAAAATGTTCTGAAGAGAGAGGTTTCTCCTCAAGCTGGAGGAATTGGCAGAGATAATTATCAATCAAATATTTATGTCATTGATATACTTATTGGCCCACTACTTGATAAACCACTTATTAGTAGTGAACAAAAATGACAGGTTGTTAGTTTCATGCCTTCCCCTGCCTTAGTTTTTTCTGTATATGATGTATTTGGGATGGGGGCAGGGTGGGGTGGGGGAGCAGGGAGGTATATTGACAAGTAGATGAATCTCTGTTGTCAGAGCATAATATTTAGAAGTATTTGAATTATATTAGAATGACTAATATAATCAAATATCTAAACTCCTGTTGTGCTGCAGTTATTGAAGTCACAAGAATATTGGACCTGAGAAATGAGGATTTTTTTCCCTAGTTCCTATATGATTTTTTTTTTAATAAATTTATTTATTTATTTTTGGCTGCGTTGGGTCTTCGTTGCTGCGCGCGGGCTTTCTCTAGTTGCCGTGAGTGGGGCAGGGGCCTACTCTTCGTTGCGGTATGTGGGCTTCTCATTGCGGTGGCTTCTCTTGTTGCGGAGCACGGGCTCTAGGCACACAGGCTTCAGTAGTTGTGGCTCGCAGGCTGTAGAGCGCAGGCTCAGTAGTTGTGGTGCACGGGCTTAGTTGCTCCGCGGCTTGTGGGATCTTCCCGGACCAGGGCTCGAACCCGTGTCCCCTGCATTGGCAGGCAGATTCTTAACCACTGTGCCACCAGGGAAGCCCCCCCTATATGACTTTTAAGTTTTGAATTTTTCAGCCAAAAACCCTTCTCATCCAGCCATAGTATCCACTTCACCAATTAAACTAGAGTATATTTAGAGCTCAATTTTTAATAAGAAGGAAATCACAGCTAACAGAATGAACTTTTCTGTGATTATTTTACACTTTTTCCCTTTCTTGGGCATTTTGCCATTTCACTACAATGCAGCCAGGTGTAGGCTTCTTTTTATTTATCTTGCAGTGGATTTGTGTTTCTTAAATTGAAGATTCATATCATTCATCAGTCATGCAAAATTTTCAGCTATTTTCACAATTTTTTTTATTCCTCTTCTCTCCTTGTAGAATTCCCATTAGACATATGTTGTACTTTCTCATTCTAGTCTAGATATTTCTTGATATTTTGCAAGTCTTTGTCTCTCTGCCTCATTCCAGATAACTTTACCATATCTATTTCTAATTCTTAGAATTCTTAGTTCATTTGTATTGATCTGCTGTTTAACTTGTCCATTGAGCTTCTAATTCCAATGATTATGTTTTTAAGTTTGGAAGTTCTACTAAGTTTTTTTCAAATATCCCTATTCTATTTTTCATTGTGTTTTGTTCTTTACGGTCCCACTGACTTCTTTAATCATTTTAGACATACTTATTTAATTATTTTAGACAATCATATTTAGACATTCTATTATTTCAAATAATGTGCTATGTGTTTGTTGACTTTTGTTCATGATGGATCATTGTGTTTTATAACTTTTTATATTGTGAGGTCATCTTCACATGGCTTTTTTTTCCCTGTGGGCATCCCATGTGACCCAGAGCAATGTCTTTGTTTGCTTGCACCAGGTCCACAGAAATATCATAGGTATAGTACTAACCAATATTTATGTTCATTTTTCAGCTAGTGTAAACTTGGATTTCTATCCTATGCAAGTTACAGGCCTGGGAATTCAACCTATGGAGAGTTGTGTTTTTATGCAATATTTTATCAATACTTCCAACTCCCTTAGGTCCAGGGTTTCAACTTCTATCCTGGAGTAGATACTAAAGCCCAATTCACTTGCTGTTTCCAGATCAAATAACACTACCACAAAGCTGATGCAGAATTAACTAACACGCTTATCACTCTGGATTTCCTTTCCTCTTTGTTTCTAGGAGATATTCCTTTTCTGTGTGTGAGCTCATCTATGGTTATCTCTTGCTTTCATGTTTAACGTAGCATTCCTGTGTAAAAGGGTTTCTGCATTAACTCAGTCTGCCATGCTACTGGAACTGGAGACCTTTAAGGAATAAACTTCTAACTCTAAGATATTAGACATCATGGGAGCAAAAGGGAGTGATTATGGGTAATTAAGAGCTGTTTTAGAATCCTCATATCACATAGGTGGCCATTGATGATGTCTATTCATCAAGCTGTAAAAATGAGTGATGATGATTAAAAAATAATTTACTTTTTATTATTTGTAAAACACCTATTTGATATTTAAAAGCAGAAGGGGTTTTTCAACACAACTGAAGCTCGCTCTTTTTGACAAGCTGTGAATAATGTAGGAGGTCACATCTTCCCTCATAATCAAATATAGTAAAGAGATGTATTTTTTAACAGTAGTTGAAGAAATTAACAATAGAGTCATTGGAGAGATAATAACTAATGCACAAAGGGGATGTACACTCTTTCCACCTACCCTCAGTTTTTATATGTATAAATAGAACAGGCCTTGTTCATAGGCAGAGAATGGAATTGTCTGCATGAATAATATGAATACCAGCAAGACACTCACACGTTATCAGGTACTTGAAATGCTACCCTTTTCAGTCTTTTACTTTGTATTGTACTAAGGAGAATCACTTTTGAAATTTACAGACTCATGAGAGGGATAATATATCAGATCCCTAATTCTCCATAGTGAATTATATATTCAGTAATTCAACAAACATTTATTGAGTGCCTCCTGAGTGCCAAGTGTGAGATCATAAGATGGATGACGCAGTACTTGTCCTTAAGGGGTTCACTGTCTAGTGGGGTGACAGACAAGTAAACAGATAAAATTGTAACCAAATGTCATCTGTGGTCTTTCTACCTCTTAAGATCTCTAGAAAAAAGTAATTTAAACTTCCTTCCATAGACTGTGAGAAGTCCAATGCCTCATCCAATAGTTCTGTCAGTCTTGGAGGATGGGGGCTTATGTTTTTATGGTCACTTCCAGCTCTAAACTTTCCTTCTGCTAAACTAGTTCAGTTTACAAAGCTTCTGTTGTCCCTGTTCCAGTACCACTTTAACCCAAACATGGAACCTGGCTTTTTTCCTTACTTTCCACCATTTCCATAAAATAAACCATTCACACAAGGCTCTGTGTGTGTGTGTGTGTGTGTGTGTGTGTGTGTTGCTTGTGTCAATAAAATGGAAACAGGTTCAAGGAGACCAAGGGATTTATATGATAGAAATAAAAACAACTTAAAATTTAACATAAAATATTTCCCTAAAAGATGTATTTCTGTGTGGTCCACGACATTATCGAGCTCACTATCTAATGGGGCAGTCAAACATTAAACAACTCATTCTGTAGGTATTTAATTATACTTTTCTTAGATGCTTTAGTAGAATAAAGGATGCTCTGATTGTATAAAACAGAGGGACCTAGCCTAGACTGGGAGGCCTAGAAAGATTACTTTGAGGAAGTAGTATTAGGTGAATGAAGAGTTGGGGAGAAGGATAATAGAAATGATCTGGCTAAGAAAACAGTATGAATGGAAGCTTGAGGTGGGGGAAGAACTTGGCTTGAGAAGCTCAGAAAAGACCAGTGTGCTCAGGGAGAGAAAGTAAGAGTGGCAGATGTGGCTGAGAAGGCAAGCAGAGTTAAATCATGTAATGCCTTGTAAGTTGGGTTAAGAATTCTGGAGTTTATCCTAAAAGCTATTTCAGATATACAAATACAGTGCTGCAGGCAGTAACCAAATACTTGGGGGAGCTGAAGGGGTGCTATTAGGGTCTTGAAGTCAACTGGATAGGTATACCCCAGGCAGAGACATCAGTATGTGGAAAGCTGTGGAGTTTTCAGTGGGCCCAGTTAGGCCAGGGAGCATTCAGTACAATGAGGTAGGAGCACAGAAAGTGTGGATAATGGCAAGAGAAGAGGCAAGACAGAGAATAGGTAACAAATAGTCATGTATCTATGTATGGTGGTATTGATGGTAGTAGTGTTAGCTCATACCTACCCATAGAGACTGGGCTGCCTTTCTGGACTCATAACCTAATTCACTTTTTCAGTTGTTGCTTTGTTTTGTAAATTAATCTTTTTTTTTTTTTTTTTTTTTTTTGTGCACAGTGCGGCTTGCAGGATCTTAGTTCCCCGACCAAGGATCGAACCCTGGCCCCTGGCAGTGAGAACGCTGAGTCCTAACCACTGGTCCGCCCTGGAATTCCCGTAAATTAATCTTTTTATTTTGAGATAATTGTAGATTCACATGTAGTTGTAGAAATAATACAGAGAGATCCCTTATACTCTTTACCCAGTTTCCCAAAATTGGTATTATTTGTAGTCCAATATCACAATCAGGATATTTACATTGATACAGTCAAGCAAGATAAGAACATTTCCATCACCACAAGGATCCCTCCTGTTGCCCTTTATGGTCACATTCACTTTCCTGACCCCTCCCATGTCCCTAATACCTGGAAAATTACTAATCTGTTCTTTATATAATTTTATCATTTCAAGACGGTTATATAAATGGAATCATACAGGATGTAACTTTGTGGGATTGGCTCTTTTCTCTCACCATAATTCCATAAAGATTCATCCAAGTTGTTGCGTGTACCAATAGTTTGTTCCCTTTTATTGCTGAATAGCATTCCATGGTATAGATGTACCATAGTTTGTTTAGCCATTCACCGTTGAAGGACATCTGGGTTGTTTTTGCCTATTCCAAATAAAGCTGCTATGAACGTTCATCTACAGGTTTTTGTGTGAACATAAGTTTTAATTTCTCTGGGATAAATGCCCAGGAGTGCAATTGCTGGGTCATGCTGTGTTGCATGTTTAGTTTTAAAACTAAAAAACTACCCAACTGTTTTCCAGAGTGGCTGTACCATATTACATTCTCACCAGCAATATATGAGTAATCCAGTTTCTCTGCATCCTTTCTAACATTTGATGTTGTTACTGTTTATTTTAACCATTCTGATTAGTGTGAATGATATCTCATTATGGAGTTAGTTTGCATTTTCCTTATGGCTAATATTGTTAATCATGTTTTCATGTGCTCGTGTGCTTATGAGCTACCTGAATGTCTTCTTTAGTGAAATCTCTGCTCATGTTTTTTGCCTGCTTTCTAATTGGATTGCTTGGGTTTTTGAGTTTTGAACATTCTTTATGTATTCCAGTTGCTACTCCTTCATCAGATATGTGGCTTGCAAATATTTTCTCCTTGTTTGTAACTTGTCTTTTCATCCTCTTAATAGGGTCTTTTGCAGAGTAAAAGTTTTTAATTTTGATGAGGTCCAATTTGTCAATTTTTCCTTTCATGGGTCAAACTTCTGGTGTCAAATCTAAGAACTCTGCCTAGTCCTAGAGTCAAAGATTTTTTTTCTATAAGTTTTATAGTTTTATGTTTTGCAGGTAAGTCCATGATCCATTTTGAATTAACTTTTGTGTGAGGTGTGACATTTAGGTCAAAGTTAATATTTTTGCCTATGAATGTCCAATTAATTCAGTTTTAAATAACACCACTTGAAGGCCGCCAAGAACCCAGTCATTTCATTTCATAGTCTTTACTCAAACATGCTGTGGAAAGGCGCATACTGGCACCATCCACTCTTGTGATCCACTGTGAGCCAATACTTGTATGAAAAGACATATCTCTCAAGAAAAAAGAGAAAATTTTATGGACAGTTCTTTTTTTTTTTTTTTAATTTTTGTCTGCGTTGCGTCTTTGTTGCTGCGCACAGGCTTTCTCTAGTTGCGGCGAGCAGGGGCTACTCTTCGTTGCGGTGAGCAGGCTTCTCATTGCAGTGGCTTCTCTTCTTGTGGAGCATGGGCTCTAGGCATGCAGGCTTCAGTAGTTGTGGCACTTGGGCTCAGTAGTTGTCACTCGCGGGCTCTAGAGCACAGGCTCAGTAGTTGTGGCACGCGGGCTCAGTAGTTGTGCCTCGTGGGCTTAGTTGTTCCGCGGCATGTGGGATCTTCCCAGACCAGGGCTCGAACCCGTGTCCCCTGCATTGGCAGGCGGATTCTTAACCACTGTGCCACCAGGGAAGTATGGACAGTTCTTAAGCCCATAATTAGTAATACAAAGAATACATTTGACTAATTCTGCTAGAATATGGTCCTGCTAAAAATACACCCAATTTACTTTATTCAGAACACTTAGAGTAATGGGCATCTGTAATTGTCTTTGACTACTCAGCATCTGAACCCTGTTGCTAGATTTGGGAAATCCCTCGTTGTGTAGGTCTGGGTGAGAAGTAAGCTCCTACCTCTAACTTCAGAAGCCTAAGGAGTCACCCTCTAATCACTCCCCTGACAACCTTGTGATCCAGGTTTGGTCACCAGGTACTTTGAATCTTGAGCAAGTAGTGCCAAGATGAGGGGATGATGGATGATATTGGATCTGTGGTAGCTATGGCATAGGCAGTCTGGCATTCATGGCTGTGTTATCAGGAGCAGTGGTTGCCTACAGTGACCACTGTGTCAAATAGAAGATATGGCGTACATTGGTGGTGGCAGCAGCATCTTAATCAGACTGTTTCGCTACCCTGACTCCCTTGATTCTAACCTCTTGTCTGATAATGTTTCTTATCATTTCTCATCAAGTCTGTGAGTTACCTGATACTTTCCAATAAATTTACCTTCCATTTAAGTTAGCCAGAGATGGTTACTGACAATAAAGAACCCTAGCTGATACTTTTAGCAAATGAGACTAAGGCAGTGGTCTCCCACCCCCAGAGTTTCTGATTCAGTAGGTGTAAAGTGAGGCCTGAGAATTTATACTCTAACAAATTCCCAGATGATGCTGATGGTCAAATGACCACACAATCTTCATCAAGTTTGGTGTGATTTTATTTTTCTCTCAAACACCTGCTGATTAGTGTTTCATTGTTTGAATATACCGCAATGTTCTTATCCATTCATCAGATGATGGACATTTCAGTTATTTCCAGTTTCTGGCTATTACAAATAAAGCTGCTGTGAATGTTAATATACAAGTCTTTGTATGGACGTATATTTCCTTTCCTTTGGGGTAAATACCTGGGAGTTGAATGGCTGGATCATATGGTAGGTATATGTTTAAGTTTTTAAGAAACTGCAAGCTGTTTTCCAACGTAGTTATGCCATTTTACATTTTTGCCAACAGTGTATGATCAGTCTTTTTAACTTTAGCCTTTCTAGTAGGTATGTAGTAATGTCTCATTGTGCTTCCAATTTGCATTTTCCTAATGACTAATAATGATGAGCATCTTTTTGAGTGCTAATTTAGCATCCGTATATCTTTTTTGGTGAAGCATCTATTAAAATATTTTGTCCCCTTTTGGGGGCCTTGTTTTCTCATTATTGAGTTTTGAGAGTTCTCTATGTATTCTGGGGATAAATCCTGTACCATATATGTGATTTGCAAATCTTTTCTTCCAGTCTGTGGCCCTTTTTTTCCTTCATTCTCTTCATAGGCAGAGAGTCATTTTTGTAAAAATTATCAACAGCCTCATCAATTTTCCTAATGACCTCCCTTAACTGTTTGATATTCAAATGATTCCTTCTGGAAACACATTCCTTTTCTATTTTCTCTGCTTCTACTGTTAACCGGTATGATTGCAGAGCCTCAGTTGCCAACAGCATTGTATGTGATTTGAAGAATTCTCTAATATCACTTTCATAAACTTCATGAAATCTTGTACCTATTGCAAAATCTGTGGTTAAATTCTTTTTGATTCATATGATTTGGATTTGTTTGGTAGATATTTTTGGATGTTTACCATAATCTCAAAGTTCAAACCAATGAGGATGTCAACTGAAGGGCCACTGAATGAGATAGAGTGGGGAAAATAAGCACTAGTGTTTTGTATGGAAAAATATTTAAGTAAGGGCTCATTTTATAAATTATCAAGTTCATTAGAGAACATTTTAGTGTTATATGACTTTTGCTTCCAGCCACCACATATTTGTGTAACAAATACTCAAAAACAAGGCCCTGAAAGAAAAGACCCCTTCCTCTCTTAATATTTTATCTCATATCTTGATCCCCTCTTCCCCCCTCATTCTGCTCCAGGTTCTCTGACCTTCTCTCAGTTGCTTGATCAAGCCAAGCTTTTTCACAATGCAAGAGAACCTACTCTTTCTTCTAATCTAATAAGTGGGCCAAGAATTTAGATTTACTCTAAGTGCAGTAGAAATCTATAGACAAGTTTTTAATCAGGAAAGTAACATCATTTGATTTAAACTTTCCAAGGATGTCTCTGACTCTGAATAGAGTCAGATTATTCACAGATAAGAATGGGAATAAGGAGATGAATTAGGAGGCTATTTCAGCAGTCCAGTGAGAGATGATGATGGCTTGTATCAGGGTGAGAAAATGAGAAATGGTCAGATTTGAGAAGTACCAATATTTTGGAGGTAGAACTAATGAGATTTGGTGATAGAATGTGGTGTGAGAGAAAGGAAAGAGTCACAGATGACGCCAAAATTTCTGCCTTTGGTAATAGCATGTATGGTAGGGTCATTCATTAAGATGGGAAAAACAGGATACCACCAGGTTTGAGAAAAATCAATCATGAGTTCCATGCTGGCCATTTAAGTTTGCCTGCAAGATCCTATATGAAGATTCAAGCAGGCTTTTGGATATCAGTTTCTAGAGTTAGTGGCAGGAACTAGGCTGGAGCTATAAATTTGGAAGTAGTTAGCATATACATGATATTATATTTAATGTTAAGAGACCAAATAAGATCACCTAGAAAATAGTATAGATAGAAAAGAGAGTAAAACCTTGTGGCTCCAAGTGGGACACAGCAAGAGAAACCAGTTGAGCCTGAGAAAAGGAAAAACCCATGTGTGATATTTCTGCCCAGGAAAGCCCATTAGAGAGTTGGTATCCAAGATTTTTACTGGGGTCTGGTCATATAGGCACCCTCTACTTATAAAATTCCAGAGTTCCAGAAGGAAAGCAGGTGTTCAGCGTAAACCACATTGTTTATACAGTGTAGGCTCAGTGAGCCATCATTTTTCACTTAGGGAACAATGGGAACACTCCTCAAAATGAAGCTCCCAATTGCTAGCAAAGGGCCAACCTTGCAAACCTGTTCAAAAGCTAGCAGTCTCAGGGCTGCTATGTTAACTTTTTTCTGTACAGAACGGCATCACAGAAGCTAAGAGAGGAGAATGTTTCTAGGGAGAGACATGCTGCTAAGACTCCAGTAAGATAAGGACCAAAGTGTCCAGTGGAGCTGGCAATATAGAGGTCATTTTTGACCTTGACACACACAATTTCGGAGACATGCTAGGACAGGGAAGCTGGAGGGGGGAGGATTCAAGAGTGACTTGTTGGTGAAGGAGTGGAAACAGCATGTAGAGACAAGATATTTCAAAAAGTTTTCCGTGAGGGGAAGCAAAAGAAAGAAAGCTAGCTTAAAGAAGACACAAGTCAAAAAAGTTTTTTCACAGATGAAAGGGACTCGTACATGTTTGTTTCGGATCAAAATAATTCATTAGAAAGGGAGAGATGATGATATGGAGAGAGAGGGATTAGGTCCAGAGCGGGAGTGAAATGATGGGAGGAGATCCTTCAGTGAAACGGGAGGGAAGGAGGAGAAAATTTTGTACAGGTGCAGGTAGGAGAATAGATTGAGAATCAGAAGATGAGCAACTTCTGATGGCTTCTACTTTCTCAGAGAAGTATGAGGCAATGTCCTCATTTGAAAGTACAGGCTTGTGGAAAAGATGTGAAAGGTGTGAGGTTAAAGTAGAAAGTTGGGGATTTGTAGAGGAAGGAGGAAAACAATTTGGGAAAGAATGTAGAAGTTGGGAAGCAGGCAGGAGAGAGGTCATGCTAGGGGTTAAGGAGGACTCTAGAATTATATTTTAAATGTTTTATTAATGAAAAGCAATAAATTGAATTTATATCATTGAAATGTTTCAACCTCCACCAAGATCTACTTCAAAAGGAAACTATTGTATTAGGTAGCAGTTAAAAATAAGAATGAAATAATCAGGCCTTCAACCAAATAGTTCTTATTTATTAGTCTAAAACTACTTTAATGTAACAGTTTCATTCCTAAATTACCAGTGAACAACTAAAACTCAATGACTAACTAATCTCCCCCAGGTTCACACAAAGTATACCTCTAACATAATGCTGTGACTTCCCCCATCAAACAAAACAGGAAGAATGGTTATGTTTAGCTGGTAGTGTTAGATGGTGTGTCATGTAGAGTTTCCATTACATTCTGAATATCAAGTTGGTGAATTATGTGGAAGTTATTTATATATATATTTTTTCAACACTGCCATTACAGGAGTGTCTTTTCACTTTCACAGAAGTGTGTCATGAGCACAAGACATAAAGTATATTCATAAGAAACTTCAAGAGGATTGACGTATACACACTACTATATATAAAATAGATAACTAATAAGAATCTAATGTATAGCACAGGGAACTCTACTCAATACTCTGTAATGACCTATATGGGAATAGAATCTAAAAAAGAGTGGATATATGTATATGTATAACTGATTCACTTTGCTGTAGAGCAGAAACTAACACAACATTGTAAATCAACTATACTCCAATAAAAATTAATTTAAAAAAAAGAAGCTTCAAGAATCTTTGCTATAATATGTCCTTCTAAGGACGTATTATAGTGCATATACTGACTCTCATATTTGCTGAACCCCAGCTGCTGCACTTGTCTCAGAGAACTACTCCGCTCCTCCCATTTATCCTATTGTTACTTACAGTTGTGAGATGAAAATTTTCTCTTTAAAATAAATTGGCTTCTCTAAGTAAAGAAATGTCCAAATAGCTACTTCAGTCACTCATTTAATCTCAGGTTAAATCAGAAAAAAGATTTCAGTATGTAAAAAACTCATTTAAGCCTGCAGTGACCTTGGTGTTTTTCTCAATACATAAATCATTATTATCACATTTCTCATTTTTCTAGCTCATAAAATAATCAAACTCAGAATCTGCCTTTCCTAGACACAATTAATTCAGGGCTATAATTTTTACTTGTATGAATTTTATAATGTGTAACTCTGCGTTTATTTCCAAAGTATTTTTATATTAATAGGGGAGTGGGTTGTAGCACTTTGAGAGATAAAGGGGAAAGGAGAATTGAGTAGGGAAAGCCTTCAGAGCTGGTTGCTGATCTGACACTTGTGAAAGAAAAGTGGGGAGGAAACAGCGTTGGACAGGGAGAGCAACAGACTTTGATGCAGATCTAGCAAAGTCTCAGTCAACCCAATGGGGAGCTCCAGAGCAAAGATCGCCTGATAGAGAAGTTCTGCACTTGGTAGAAACGGCGAGGTCTGGTAACACTGCTATGCTCAGTCATTGGTGGGTTGCTGCACTGAGAAGATGATGACCTCAGCTTGAATGTTGCTGTGGTAGGTCCCAAAGGTGCTGCAGCTGAAAGCTATTAGCTAACTGCATTCTTCCAGCTGAAGGGAGATCCAAGCAATGCATCTTCATGCCTGCTACACCAGCTGCGCCCCTTTTGCTAATGTTGCTCTCCTCCAACAGTTCAGTTCTGTAGTTCAAAAGCTCAGATCATGGGTTGTTGCAAGTCTCCAACTCTCCTCCTTTTGGCCAATCCCTCATCTCTCAATTAAGCACTCTTAGCAGATTAATCTTCCTAAGAGACCATTTTTATCCTACCAGTCTTTTGCTCAAAAATATTCAGTGTCTCTCTACTTTTAACAAAATTAAGCCCAGACTCTTTAGCCTGGTACTCAAGGCTAACACAAGATTGGCCCCAACCTACCATTCTGTTTTTATCTAACTTTGTGTCCTCTCTAGTCATTCCATGTGGGGCCTACTTGTGATCTCCCCAGAATTTCATTTATATTTGCATATTTCTTGTTGCTCACATAATACTTTCTATTCCATTTGACACACCATTCTCCCTTCTATCTGCCTATCAAAACCCAGCTCATCTTTCAAGGCCCCGTTTACACTCCCTGTCCAACAGAAAGCAGTGTCTGACCCTTCCTTGGAAACAGTTCAATATGTCTCCCACTTATTCATATTCTTCCTTATTTTATTACTTATGTTTTAATGTTAGTATGTCTCTTTCCACCTATACTGTCATTTCCTTTGGGATAAGAGGAGCATAATGTTGTTTTTTACTCTGCAAGTAGTTCGTGATTGAATGAAGAGAGAGATGAATGAGGGAATATAGATAGATGGTAAGAAGCCACTACAGAAATGCGAACAATAGAAGAGAGACAGAACTTTAGCGTGATATAGAAAAATACACTGTCAAGTGAAAGAATACTCTGTGTGACTGTTTGGTGGGAATGGATGACCCTCTTTCTTAGGTATAAACCAGGGCAGAATTCTTTACCCAAGATACAGAGATCTTTAGGCTATTGTGGATGGGCTTTGGGGGAGCTTGCTGATCAAAAACTCTGAAATTTATAAAAATTTGTATACATGTGTATGTAACTTTTCTGGGCGTAGGATCCACAGCTTTTATCTGATTTGATTTTCAAAGGGGTCATAAAAAGATTTAAAACCACTTGACTAGGGTTTGGGGCCATGGTAGGAGAGAGGTCAAACAGGATTGAGTGTGATGTGGCAGGTAGGAGATCATTGGTAATCTTAAAAAAAAAAAACAGTTTCTAAAGAGTGAAGAAGGCAAAAGCCAGATTCCCTGGAATTAAGGAGTGAGTGGGTGATGAGGAAGTGGAGGTAGCATACATAGCTTTTCCTTCCAGAAATGTATCAGCGAATGAGAAGGGAGATCTATGATAATTTGAGGAACAGGAGGGTCAGGGGAAGGTGTTTTTGAAGGGGTTAGGAGATACGTGAGCATATCTACAGAGGAAGAGGTGAAAAGGGAATAAATATTAGAGGAAGTAGGTGGGGAAGTGTCTTGGTAGTCTGGGTTTATGCTGTGGCAGCAGTCCCAAAAGAATAGTTACTCAAAACATAAAAGTTTATTTCTTGTTAATGCAAACTCTGCTGTAGGTTGCTGTCCTCTGTGCCGAGACCCACTGATCCAGGTTGCTTCAGTCTTTGGGCTGCATGCCCATGACCAGAGGAGAAGAGAAAGGCAAGAGAGTGATACAGAGGGATCTCGCTGCCACTACTGCGAAGTGACACCTGTTACTTCTACTCATGTTTCACTAGCCAGAACTAGTCGCATGGTCACACGTAATGCCGGGGGGGCGGGAATGTAAAAGAAATATGAAAACGGATTTGGTGAGCATATAATTATCTTTGCTACATGAACGGATCAAGAAAAAAGCAAAAGGAATTCTGGGAAGTTGGAAATGGCATAGTTTTTGAATATCCCCATATCTTCCTACAAAAACAGGCCAAGTTGGGTAGCAAAACCTAAACCCCACAAACATCAATAACAAGTTTATGTAGCAAGCTATAAGCTCCCGCATATACACATCATGATAGCAACAAGATTCACATGAGGGAAGAAGCAGAAGGAGCCAAAACAAAACAAAACATCAAATTACCAAAAGATGCCCCTGAAAGAAGGAGTCCCACTTGGTGTATAAAGCTTAGAGAGTTCATTTGAGGGTAGAAGTCAAAATTGATGAGAAGCTTTGTGGACTCCATTTCTCAGGTGACAAAGGGAACCATGAGAAGATCAGATGGTGCTAGAATGGTCTAGGCCCTATGGGATGGTACGAGAATGGTCTAGGCTATACACACTCTCAAAACCAAACTGAGTTTCCTTCCAGGACCAAGACCTGCATGAGAGAGAAACTGCTAGGACAGGACTTAAAACAGGCCACATTTTATAACTACCACAAATAGTATTAATTATAGAAACTCCAAATCTGAAAATTCATCCCTTCATCTATTTCCATACCAATTATATTCAGTAATATTATCCAGTCTTACATATAAGAGGGCTTGCAATGAGATACATGGTACCATTAAGATACTTCAATAATAAAATGCAGTCATCACAGCAACCCTCCAAATTTGATCATAAATTCTCTCCCATTATCAAATGCCCAGGAAAAATTAAAGTCTGAAGATGAAAATTCCTTACACATTAAAGCCCAAAGAAATTAATGCCTGAAGTCAAATTCTCTTGCCTTTGAGATTTAAACTTCAAAGAAATTAATGTCCAGAATTCATTCTTTTCACTTCATATTTTACTCAATCTTAATTAGAAGAGTACTTAAGGCTTAAATAGGTTTGGAATTTTTTGTAAGCAGTTGTAGCTTGTACAGAAATTGTATTAGTTTAACATTGTCTCCCACTGAGTTTCCAGAGAGTCAAAAAAGTCAGTGAGACACAAAATTATTACAGCACAGGCCCAACACCCATCAAATTTAGAAAGAGCTATTCCTCAGTCTCTGGTGTAGTTATTCCAGGCAAATTTGTGTTCCCAAAGCCCATTAATCAGTGTTGTCAAATACCAGGTCAGAGGGGTCAAGGATGAGGGGAAGAGAAATTCTGACTTTTAGCTTTACCAAGATAGTTGATCTGATATAAGGTTCTGGAATCCATGTCCTGTGAACATAAACTGAATTTGGAGATGTTAAATTTGGCACTTGGAATTTTCCATTTCTAGGGGGATAATTTGCTATCCATATTAACTCTTCTTTCAGAGAGTAATATTTGAGATAGATATTGTTGTCTTCTTGTGAAGCTTAGAAATTTGTATAGCTTGAAGACTGTATTAGTCATGATAGGCTGGATTATGCTGCAATGACAAAGAAGCTCAAAATTTTAGTGGCTTGAAGCAACAACAGTTTATTTTTCACTCATACTATGTGTCCATCATGAATTGGCAGGGAGTTCTGTTCACATTGTATTCACTTAAGGAACTAGGATGACACAATCGCCGCAAGTTTTTCCATGATCTCCACAACAGGGACGAGGAAATGTGACTAATCGTTGTTCCCTGGCTCTTAAAATTCCTGCCCAGAAGTAGCACACATCTCTGCGACTCAGTCTTCCATTCACATACCATTGGCCAAAGCATATTGGAACATGGAAGGATAATCTTGCCTTTGAACTCCAAGTTCTTGCCCCTTCATTGCCACATTGAGAGTGAACTCTGTTTACTAATACTGCTTGTGTAATACCTTGTGAGCCGAAAAGTTAAGTCCTTGGCCATCAGTTGCTGTGACTGCTTCCAACTATAGAATAGTTTAAACCAATGTTTCCCAAACTTGTCTGACCAAAATAATCACCTGGGTGCTTATAATTATTTAATAACTGGGTATAGTTATTAAAAATACTGATTCCTATGTCCTATTCCTGCAGAAATGATTCAGTAGATTTGGAATGAAGCCTAAGAATTTTAAAAAATACCCTCTGTTAGGCAAGGAAACCTTCTTCCTAGCATAGGTACTTTTAAAAGATTTTATTTTTGGAGTAGTTTTAAGTTCACAGAAAAATTGAGTGGAAAGTACAGAGAGTTCCCATATACCCCCTAACCCCACACATGCACAACTTGCCCCACTATCAACATCCTACACCAGAGTGATACATTTGTTATAATGCATGAACTCACACTGACACATCATTCCCACCCAAAGTCCATAGTTTACCTTAGGGTTCCCTTTTGGTGTTGTACATTCTATAGGTTTATCCACCATTATAGTATCATACAGAATTGTTTCACTCCTCTAAAAATCCTCCGTGCTCTGCCTATTCATTCCTTTCTTCTCCCTAACTCCCAGCAACCATTGATCTTTTAGTTGTCTCTACAGCTTTGCCTCTTCCAGAATGTCATAGTTGGAATTATACGGTATATACCCTTTTTAGATGGGCTTCTTTCACTTAGTATTATGCACTTAAGATACCTATATGTCTTTTCATGGCTTAATAGCTCATTTATTTTTAGTGCTGAATAATATTCCATTGACTGGACCATAGTTTGTTTATCCATTCACCTACTGAAGGATATCCTGCTTGCTTTCAAGTTTTGGTCATTATGAATAAAGCTGCTCTAATCATCTGTGTACAGGTTTTTGTGTGAACATAAAGCTTTCAACTCCTTTGGGTAAATACTAATACCAAGTATGACTGCTGGATCATATGATAAGAGTATGCTTAGTTTTGGAAAGAAACTACCAAATAGTCTTCCAAAATGGAGAGATCATCTTGCATTCCCAACAGCAATGAAAGAGATTTCTGTTGCTCCACATCCTTGCCAGCATTTTGTGTTGTCAGTGTCCTAGATTTTGGCCTTTCTAATAGGTGTGTAGTGGATGTCATTGTTGTTTTAATTTACAGTTCCCTAATGATGTATTATGTTGAACAGTTTTTCATAAGCTTTTTTGCCATCTGTATATTTTCTTTGCGAGGTGTCCTTTCAGGTCCTTTACCCATTTTTTTTTTTTTTTTTTTGCTGCATAGTGCGGCTTGTGGGATCTTAGTTCCCCAACCAGGGATTGAATCCGCGCCCTCAGCAGTGAAAGCGCAGAGTCCTAACCACTGGACTGCCAGGGAATTCCCTCTTTTACCCATTTTTAATCAGGTTGTTTACTTTCTTATTTTTTAGTTTTTAGAGTTCTTTGTGTATTTTGGATAATGATCTTTTATCAGAGGTGTCTTTTGCAAGTATTTTCTCCCAGTCTGGGGCTTGCCTTCTCATTCTCTTACAGTGTCTTTCATAGAGCAGAAGTTTTTAATTTTAATGAGGTACAGCTTATCAATTTTTTCTTTCATGGATCATGCCTTTGATACTGTATCGAAGAAGTCATCACCATATCCAAGGTCACCTATGTTTTCCCCTAGGTTATCTTCTAGGAGTTTTATCATTTTACATTTTACATTTAGGTTTATAATCCATTTGAGTTAATTTTTGTGAGAGGTGTTAAATCTGTGTCTAGATTCACTGTTTTAGACGTGGCTATTAAGTTGTTCCAGCACCATTTGTTGAAAAGGCTATCTTTTCTCTATTGTATTGTCTTGCCCTTTTGTCAAAGATCAATTGACTTTATTTATGTGGTCTATTTCTGTTTTCTCTATTCTGTTTCATTGATCTGTTTTTAAAATTCTTTCGCCAGTACCACACTGTCTTTTTTTCCTTCTAATTTTGTTGAGATATAATTGACATATAACCTGGGACTTCCCTGGTGGTCCAGTGGTTAAGACTGCGCTTCCAATGCAGGGGGTGCGGGTTCGATCCCTGGTCGGGGAACTAAGATCCCACATGCTGTGCAGGGCAGCCAAAAAAAATTTTTTTTAAATTGACATATAACCACACTGTCTTGATTATTCTAGCTTTATAGTAAGTCTTGAAATCAGGTAGTATCAGTCCTCTGACTTTGTTCTTCTCCTTCAATATTGAATTGGCTATTCTGGGTCTTTTGCCTCCATACGAACTCCAGAATCAGCTTGTCAATATCCACAAAGTAACTTGCTGGGGTTTTGATTAGGATTGTGTTGAATATATAAATCAAGTAGGGAAGAACTGACGTCTTGACAATATTGAGTCTTCCTACCTATGATCATGGTCTATCTCATTTATTTCTTTGTTTTATTTCATCAGAATTCTGTAGTTTTACTTACACAGGTATTGTACATATTTTGTTAGGTTTATATATAAGTATTTTATATCTTTTGGATGCTAATGTAAATAATATTGTGTTTTTAATTTCATATTTCACTTTTTCTTTGCTGGTAAATAGGAAAGCAATTGACTTCTATATATTAATCTTGTATCGTACAACCTTGCTATAATTGCTTATCAGTTCCAGGACCTATTTTATTGACTCTTTTGGATTTTCTACATAGATAATCATGTCATTTGTGAACCAAGAATATTTTATTTCTTCCTTCTCAATCTGTATACTTTTTATTTCCTTTTCTTGTTTTATTATGTCAGCTAGGACTTCCAGTATGATGTTGAAAAGGAGTAGTAAGAAGGCACATCCTTGACTTGCTCCTGATCTTAGTGGGAAAGCTTCTAGTTTCTCACTTTTATTTTATTTTATTTTTTAAAATTATTTATTTTTATTTTATTATTTATTCTTTGGCTGCATCGGGTCTTAGTTGCAGCATGTGGGATCTTTAGCTGTGGTGCGCGGGCTTTGTTGCCCTGTGGCACGTGAGATCTTAGTTCCCTGACCAGGGATTGAACCCACGTTCCTGCATTGGAAGGTGGATTTTTAACCATTGGACCACCAGGGAAGTCCCTAGTTTCTCACTTTTAAGTATGATGTTACCTGTAGGTTTTTAGTAGATGTTCTTTATCAAGTTGAGGAAGTTCACCTTTATTCCTAGTTTGCTGAGAGTAGCATAGGTTTTTGTCTTATTCAGCTGAATAATCAGCAATAGTAGACTCCAAAATTGCTGTTCATGTTTCTAAAACCTGTACCCCTAGGACTCTAGACTCTAGTGAGGGTCAATACTTTTGCCAGGTGCTCTGTGAGACACTCTGTTTCTTCTGTTTTTGAATTTCATAAACTTCTCAGGTGTGTTCCCACAAGGCACAGAAATTCCTGCATGCCCATCTGTAACTACCAAGTTGCCAGTAATTCTTACTGTATTTTCTACTCCTGAGTCTGTGGACAAGCCAAGTTCATAAAGTTTAGTCCCTTTAATTTTGTCCTTTGCCCTGAATGCAACTAACAACTGAAAGTTAGAACTTGTTTTGTTCTCTGAAGGGCATCCAGAACTTGGATTATATCAATAGTTTAAAAAACAACAAAGGCCTAAAAGGGTCTAATCCTGCCACCATCTAGCATTTGCAAGTTCACAGTGTTTACCTGTGTGGCCTCACCTTTCAGAGGGTGCAGAGGCCACTTACAGGTCATGTGCCCAAGACAAGGGTCTTGAGGTTCTGAAACCATGGAACTCAGATTGGGACTTGAACCCACACGCTGGGCCTCAGACCCAGCCAAAACCCAGATTGGGACTTGAACCCATGGTCTTTTAACTGAGATCACACACCTGGTCTCAGGACTTAATGAAGCTCAGGTTCTTGATGTCTCATCACAGAAAGGATTCAGTGGAGACAAAGTGGATTTATTTAGAGAGAAACACACTCCACAGACACAGCGTGGGCCATCTCAGAAGGCAAGAGTGACACCAGGGTATGGGGTTGTCAGTTTTTATAGGGGTGGATAATTTCATAGGCTAATGAGTGGGAGGAATATTACAGCTATTTTGGGGAAGGGGTGGGGATTTCCAGGAATTGGGCCACTGCCCACTTTTTGACCTTTATGGTCGGCCTTGGAACTGTCATGGCACCTGTGGGTGTGTCATTTAGCTTGCTGATGTGTTACAGTGAACATATACTGAGGCTCAAAGTCTAGTGGAAGTCGACTCTTGGACCTATTTGGTTCTAATCAGTTTATGTCGTGTCCTTGGGCTATGTCATTCTTTTAAAGGTTGTGTCCTGCCTGACCCTTTGCTCAGGCCTGCCTTTAAAAAAATACCCACTCGGTTGGACTTCCCTGGTGGTTGGACGTCCCTGGCAGCGCAGTGTTGAGAATCTGCCTGCCAATGCAGTGGGCATGGGTTCGAGCCCTGGTCCGGGAAGATCCCACATGCTGCGGAGCAACTAAGCCCTTGCACCACAGCTACTGACCCTGCGCTCTAGAGCCTGTGAGCCACAACCACTGAGCCCGCATAAAACAACTATTGAAGCCTGCATGCCTAGAGCCCATGCTCCGCAACAAGAGAAACCCCTACTCGCTACAACTAGAGAAAGTGCATGCGTAGCAAGGAAGACCCAACGCAGTCAAAAATAAATAAATAAATAAATAAATAAATAAATTTATAAAAAATAAAATAAAATAAACTAATAGAAAAAATTACCCACTTGGGGACACATGGTTTTTGAGGGCAGGAGCCCTCTGTCTCCCCCTTTACCTGGCAAAGAAATAAAGCTATTCTTTTCTACTTCACCCCCCCCAATAAAATAAAATAAATAAAAATTTTAAAATACAAAAATACCCACTCACCTATGGGCCAAGCCTCCATAAACTACAGTCCCTTCCTATGGTTAGAGTACTACATGCTCTGAGACTTACAGCCTCTTTCCCAGACTACAGCTGTTAAAAGCTCATACAACCGCCAAGGTCAAAACATTCTGTCCACACACTAAAGTCCACTCATACCACTAACTTTATATAGCTCTTCTATGTTCCCAGTTTGGGTCTTGATTTTTCAGTATTCCTCAACATCTGTCTGATTGGAGGTCTTCAAACTTTAGGGTTATACTCCCTTTTAAACTTCAGATTTGCCCAAGCCCTACAGGCGTAGAGCTGATCTCCTGAGCACCTTGTATCCAGGGAGAGAGCAATTGGTTCAGGCCGTGTGGGCTGGCTGGCTACCTAGTGATCTAAAGGCTGGTTAGAGAATGCTGGTTTATTTGCACAAATTTACCAATCAGCTCAGTCATTGCACTTTCCCTAAGATAGAGTGAGTTCAGAGGCAGAGAAGCCAAGAGTTAGATTCTTTGGGTTCTCTCTGCATGGGAAGAAACAAAAGTATAGGAGAAGCATTTTCTGCTGAAAGGGTGGCCTCTTTCTTCTCAGTGAATTAGGAGACAACCTCATGTCATAAAAATATTTCAGGCAGGGGAAGATATGGGGCCTTGAGGAAAGTAGAGGTGGTTTAGAATAACTATTGTAAGGAGTGGAATAAGGACTCAGGAGAGATTATTTAAAAAATTCCTGAGTATCCCTGATGGTCCAACAAGATCCCAGAAGTAATCAAAGTTTGAATCAAGGAACTGAGATGAAAAAAGGTGACTAATGGAGGAGAGATAGCCAGAATGACTATGGTGACCAGGCGCTACAGAGGACAGTAAAGCCAAAGGAAATACTGATACTACTGGCTAATGTTCATCACGTATTTAATATGTGCCAGGTTTATGTGGATTATCTCATCCAACCTTCACAGGAATCCTGTGAGAAATTTAGGGCCTAGAGGGATTAAATAACTCATCTCTTATCACTCAAGTAGTGAACTGGCAGAGTCAGGATTTAAACGTAGGCAGTTTGACTCTAAAATCTGTAGCCTTGAATATAAATAAAAATAATAAACAAACAAACTAATTAATTAAATCTATAGACATAACCACAACTACTGGTTGAGGGTTGATGGAATACATGTTACTCTGATTACAAATACCAGGTTCAATAGAATGGGAGAAGTAACAAGGCAAGAGGTGATGGCTGGGGATGGGCATTTCAGTTTAAAATCTTGGAGGTTGAGCAGGTTCCATATCCAAGGAAGGTAGAGGGAAAGAAGTCAATAAGGCTGAGAAAATGTGAGGTCAGGCTGTGAAAAAGTCATGGACAGAAATGTTGAAGTTGTCAAGGATGATATCGTTGGAGAGAAAGAGGGAAGTTCCTAAAGCTATCAAGGAACATAAGACATAGCCCCAAGGCTGGTAGAGAAATTTGATAGGGAAGAGGGTATGTAAACATTTCAAAGGAAAGTATGTAATCTATTGTTCATTCTCTCTCTTTCAGTCTCTCTCTTTCTCCCTCTCAAACTGGGGAGGAAACCCCCTTTATTTTACTTTGGAGAAAAGTGAGGAACAAACAAAGGCTGAAAGATGTGTTGCATTGCTAATAATTATGGCTAGTTGATGACAAAGTCAAATATAAGATCTCGATAAACTGTTAAATCTTTGTTGTTTGGCTTGTCTCATTTTAACATTGAGAATTAAGCTATTAAATACCTAAGTAGTCATTTATTATGAGAATATACATAGTATAACATTTTATTCCCAGAATAGAAATATAACGCTTATTCCCACAAGCTGCTTTTCTGTTTTTCATTAAAATTTTTGTATGTATCTGACACAAGTGCCATTTAAATGTAATTTTTATTTCCTTGGATATTCTTTTTTTTTTTGGCCAAGCTGCGTGACATGTGGGACCTTAGTTCCCCCACCAGGGACCGAACCGGTGTCCCCTGCAGTGGGAGCGCAGAGTCTTACCCACTGGACCACCAGGGAAGTCCCTGCTTGGATATTCTTGAATAAAACATTCTTGTGCTGTTCCCTGGCAGAAATAATATTCATTGGCACTGTTGGATGACATTTCAAAAATGTTTCCTTCTTCTCCGTTCTCAGATTTGTATAATCTTATCCTTCATGAATACATAGCATTTTTTGTAGTTTCCCTCTGGCATGCTCTCTTTCTCTCATAGTAGTAATAATAATAATAATAATGGGAAGACCTCTGCTATGAAGTTCTTAATCTCTTTTAAAGTCACAAACATTTAATGCTGTAGTTTGCTTTTCTGTGTCCCTCTTTATTTCTGCTGATTCTCCTTTTCTCATTGGAAATGGTCTGTGTCATTTAACAATGAGCTAGCTTATGAGCTTTTATACTTTTGGTACTAGATCTTTATTGGAAACATCAGATGATAATCTGACACATTGTGACATCTAGCTGTATTTTCCGCTCTTTTCTATGTGTATCTGCTTTGATGTGGTTTTTTTTTTTTTAATCTAATCTCTAAATTCTGGGGCATTTTCTCTTTGAGTAAGATACTGTGTCAAATTTGTAAACACTTTCAGAGAATTTGATCTGAGTTTTAAATGGTTTCAAGGCTCTTCTGGTTTTCAGAATATCTACTCCTGAAAGTTTTTGTACTTGAAAAGTACCTAAAAGGCTTTACTGATTTAAAATACTCCTGAAATAAACAGTCCAATTCCCCTTAATAGATCAGTTTGTTGAATTTAAATTTGTTTTGCATTTGCCTTTCTGTTTTTCCTACGCCAAATTAAAGCATAACACTGTACCTCTTACTATAGTATTCAGAGAGTTACCAGAATCTGGTTACTCCTCCTATTCTCATGTTACCCTAAAACTGGGTTGGTCTCTTGGTGGGGTTGAGCCAAAGGACATAACCAAGCCAAAGATCAGGAGAAGGAAGGATTTATTACTTGCAGCAAGTAAGGAGAACACCAGGAATCTTTCCTAAAGCAGTATCTCCCCAAATTGCAAAACTGGGGACGTTTTAAGCTAAGGGTACATGCATATTTATGAAGGGGCTTGGGAAGTCAGACAGAGTCCAAGCTTTAGTTGATTGAAGTCTGGAGAGTCAGAAAAGATCAACATCATTATCCCTAGGTTCCAATGGATCTGGTTGTTGAGTGCTTCAGGCTAATCTTTACCATTGAAACAGAACTGGGAGTCTTTACAACTTGATATTTTATCTTTGCTGTTGTTAGTTCTCTTGCCTGATAAGTCACTTGTTTCTGCATTCTTTTGTTCCCTTTAAGATCATTAATTACTGAGACCTGTTCAAGGGCAAGCATTGCTGCCAGGCTTAAATCACAAATTAGCTTAGGTCAAACATGGTTTCTGTTATGTCAAGAAAGCCATGCCCGGTTCTCTTTCTCCGGGGACCCCCTACCCTATCTGCTTACACTCATTTCTTCTGCTGCCACCCTGACCCACAGTCCTTGTGCTGCAGGAATGGGGACCCCTTTCAAGGCCCAAGAGTGGGCTCTTGTCTAACACTCGGAAATGAATTGTCCGAGGAGACACATGTGCTGACAAAGCAAGAGACTTTATTGGCAAGGGGCGCCCCGGTGGAGAGCAGCAGGGTAAGGGAACCCAGGAGAACTGCTCTGCTACGTGGCTTGCATTCTCAGGTTTTATGGTAAATGGGTTAGTTTCCGGCTTGTCTCTGGCCAATCACTCTGACTCAGGGTCTTCTCTGGTGGTGCGAGCATCACTCAGCCAAGATGGATTCCAGCGAGAAGGATTCTGGGAGGTTGATTGGACGTATGGACTGGCGTCTCCTCTCTCCTTTTGACCTTTCCCGAATTCTTCTGGTTGGTGGTAGCTTGTTAGTTCCTCATCCCTTACCAAGACCTCCTGTTTAAGATAACTCATGAAAGTGGTTACTATGGTGCCTGGCCAGGGCAGGCGGTTTCAGTCATGGTTCCCCTAACAATTGCCTCCATCATCTCTGGCCTGGACTGTTTCAAGAGCCTCCCAGCTAGTAGACTGCCCCGGCACTCCATCCCCTATCATCTTTCTTAAACAGCAGCCAGAATGATCCTGTTGAAATATGTCAGGTCATGTCACATCTTGGGCCTTGAATGGCTTCCCATCTCATTCAGAGTGAAAGCCAAAGTCCTCACAGTAGCCTACAAGGCCTGAAGTGATCTGGTCCTTCTTCCCTCTCAGACCTCACCTCTCTCTTTCTCCCTCTGCTCCAGCTACATTAACTTCTTACTGTCCCTTGACTATGCCAAGTTGCTCCTACCTCAAGACTTGTGTTGTCTTTGGAAAGCTTTCCCCAAATATGTCTGCATGGCATGGGCCCTCAACTCTTTCACATCTTTGCTCAAAATGTCACCTTTAGGAGACCTTCTCTGACCCCCTATTTTATTTCTTTTTTAAATGTCTTTTTTTTTTTTTTTTGGCCGCACTGCGCAGCTTGTGGGATCTTAGTACCCATGCCCCCTGCAGTGGAAGCATGGAGTCCTAATCACTGGACCACCAGGGAATTCCTGGACCCCCTATTTTAAATACCCCCCCCAAGCACTCTCTGTTCCTTTCCCCTGCAATTGTTTTGTTAATATAACATTTACCATCATCTGATATATTTTAATGGATATATTATTTATTACCTGCACTGCCACATGCTCAAATATAAGTTTCATGAGGAGTTTGAGTTTATTGATTAAACAGTGCCAGACACAGGGAAGGCTCTACAAGAAGAAAAAAAAAAAAAGAATTAGTTTAGCAGTTAACATGAGAAATGAGAATTGTTTACTAAACAAAGTAACACCTGGGACACTGGGTAAGAATCTGTGATTGTGCTTACAGTGGAACCTTTAAGAAGCTCAGTGGAATCCAGGCAGGTGGGACACGCTGGGGAACGCAAACCTTTGGTTTGTGTGGCTGGCTTCCCTCCTCAGCTTTTGGACTCCTTTGTTGAAGATAAGGGTGGGGCTGGTGTCATGTTCATCTTTACTTAGTTTAGCTTAGGTAAATTGAGGCTGCAGGTAATGCATTTTACATGATTATATCAAAGTATGTGATACTATTCAGCTAGCTTCTCCATTATCCAGTTTGTCATAAACTTTCAGTAAGGAATCTTGTGTGGCTTTTACGGAAGTGAGAATATTTATATCTCTCCCTCACCTCCTGTCATTCTTTCTTGATTCATATATCCCTTTCCTAAAGATCTAATTCATTGGAGCATCTAGAGAGCCTTTTGTTGGGTTTTATACTCCAAATGAAGCACAGTTTTATCTCAAGAAAAAAATAGAAGTTGAAAAATGAACAAATCTTTAACTCCAAGTTCTGTTTTTAGGCTGCTAGACTGTTCTCCAGTTAATCAGTGCCTGGAATCTGCAGCCATCATTGGATGACATAATTTTGCAAATGTAGTTGTTTCAAAGAACATGTTGTACTTAGTAGGGTGCAGGCAGGACCCTTCCCCACAATTCTCCATTTAAACCAGCTCTGAAGATTCACCCTTCTTCATACCTTGGGTCCCATACCTTTTAGGTAATTCTTGGATAGTAAAAAGTCTAGTCCATATTAGAGATTCACATTTGAATAGCACTCTTACAAGGGGTGGGGATCTTTTTAATACAGGGCAGTTTCCTCCTGCAGGATCCCACTTTGTTCAAGTCCCACTCCCCCCTCCACATCAGTATGAATGTAGTTTACTCCTGGGACTACATCTCTCTGTCCTTCTGTCCTTCCCTCCCTTCCTCTGCTCTGCCATCTCTAGATGATACAGCCACAGTCTTTCACTTTTAGACTTTCCAAAGTGCCACTGCAATTCCCATGTACCCCCAAATTCTAGGAGACACAAGTCAAGTTCTCCAAATGAGTCTCTGGAAAACTCCCTCATTTGAGGGGTAGGAACTCCCCTCTCCAGTCTCTTGTAGGGGGGGTCAGGGGAGGAATGCACAGATGCTGGGAACAGACCTCACCACCTGCTAATTCAGCCTCAGTGAATTTTTCACCAACTCATGTAGTCTGGAGGTGGGTCATAACTTAAGGCTGATAAAACTGGTTTTTCAATGTTTTTAACATGTTCAGAAAAACATGGAAAATACTTGACATCTTGTGCAAACAATAGAGGCCTCAGCTGAACCCGAGATTCTCTCCCACCAGTCATTTTAGATCTGTTGATCAATTTGCCTGCCATCCCCAACTCTCCCTCTTCATTTCACTCACAGTCCCTGAAATGTTATATGAAAGACTCTCTCTCTGTCCAGGTAACAGATGACTGAACTAGAGATGGACTCCTGACCTTGGGACCAATCCAAAGACTGGTCCAATCTGGTTCTCTCCTGAGAATATATACTGAGATTTAAGAGCCTGCAGTAAGATGGTGTTGGTTGCTTGAACTTAAAGTTATTTAGAGTCAGGACTGAGAGTCCTAACGGGCAAACTGCTGAATAAGCAGGAGAAGGAAGCAGAAGGAGACAGGAAAGCATATAGCCAGAGACATGGAGAGAGCAGTGTCTATTCCCTTTCCATTTCCTGGAGACATTCTACCATACTGTCTGCATTTGTTTCTATGAATTTCTCCTATGTTCTTTTTTTATAGTCTCCCTTTTTATGTCAGCTGGTTGAGTGAGAAATGACTGCTCCTTGCAAAGAAATTGAACAGACTAGAATAATAAACTTGTAAAAAATTATTTTTTTCTTTATGGCATGCTTTCTCTCCCTATTTCAATATTATACCTCAATGGACAGCTTGAATTTAAAACCCTATCATGATCCCCCGCTACTCCAAGTACTGTCTGAGGACCAGCAGTCTAGGCCTCACTAGGAGTGTGTTAGAAATGCAGGATCTCAGCCTTCCCAGACCTACTGAATCAGAGGATCCCAGGTGATTTCATATTCATCTGATAGCTTGAGAAGCCCAACTGTAATTTACTCTACACATTTAGTCAAATCGGTCTTCCTAAAATACTGCTTTCATCATGTCCCTAGAATTTTAAATCGTTCCCCATTGCTCTCAGAAAAGTCAGATGCCCCGGCCTGACACTTAAGACCACAGTAAAATGGACCTAATCTACCTCTCCAATCTTTCTTATATGGATGTCCCACTCCAGCTAAATCAGTCTATTCAATTATTCTCCAAATGTGCCAAGTGTATTCAGGGTCTTTGCTCATGGCATTTGCCTGTCTGGAATTTTCATTCCCATCCCCCTACACATCCCTCCTTCAAAGACCAGTTCAGTTTCTACATCTCATCTCAGCTCACACTGTTGTTTCATCCTCTGAATATCTGTAAATCTACAGTGGCTATTCTAGGGTTGTGGGGTTTTTTTGTTTTTGTTTTTTTAATTTATAGCCTCTCCTCCTCATCAGTGCTTATCACAGTGCAGTGCATATAGCAGTGTTTTGATTCATTGGTTACATCTTTATTATTTAAAATGGTTTTTAATTGGGAAGAGACTTGTTACTTTATACAGCTCTAATTTTTCTAATTTCTTTGACCAAGCAGGGGTTAAGTCCAAACAGAAAGAAACTGAATGCAGTGTGCTCATGTGCTTCAGTATTTGTAGGTGAATTTTCATCACACTCTGAGAGTGCATTTATTTCCGTGACATTTTATTCCCCATCATTATACAAAGATGTGTTCTATTGATATATAAGTAAATGTTCTATAAGTGAAGGTTCTAATGGATCTCTTTTAAAAATATATTTAAGATATTATTGCAACTGATATTATACATACACATAGTTTAGGAGTCAATTGCTCTGTAATTCTTCTTGTGAAAAATAGTATCCCTCTCCATTCTCATCCTGCAATATCAGTCCTTGAGCTTTAGCTGAGTGAGGACTACATGAGTAGATGGCTCATGTGCTACTATGTTAAGTCTACGTATGGGTTAGGCAGTTGATCATGAGCCGGAGGAGTAGCAGATGTGAGTGATTATAGGATTCCATTAGTAAGCCATTTTCACTCTCCCCTCCTTTAGATCTAAACTAGTAGAACATGGAAAAGCTGAGGAGACTTGAGATGGACCTGTACTGGGATCCAACAACCGAGAGTATGGTTCTCAAACCTGTGTGTGCATCAATACCACTTGGAGAGTTGTTACTGGGCCCTAACCCCAGTGATTCTGATTCAGGAGGTCTTGAGGTAAGGTCCCCAAATTTGCCTTTCTTTCTTTCTTCCTTCCTTCCTTCCTTCCTTTCTTTCTTAGCTAAGTTTTTCATTTGTTCATTTCTTGCATTTGAAGTACTCCTCAATGGCATCCTTTGCCTGAGACTCTTTGCCATAGTCCTTAACCAACATACAACTTCAGCCAACCACTTTATTGGGTTTTCCCTCTCAGTGAGTTTTACAGAGGCCTACTCATTCCTCTAGTTTCTTGTTGTCATCAACCTCAGTTAGGTTGGTTTGGTGTTAAGCACAAAGGGCCTCCACCAACTTGACGTACATAGGCTCATCACAGTCGGATGCAAGCACACAAAGATGGACTTGGCACTTGTCTAAGGCTTTGGCAGCTTTGTGAGTTCCATGTGCTAGGCCATCATGGATGTAGATGGTCTTCAACACCTCTTGTAAAGCAGTATTAACGTCCATTATTCCTCCAGCAGCAATGCCTTCCTTGACCATGGTGGTGGGTTATGGGTGCTGCCAATCTTGAATGCACCCGAGCCTCTGCCTCCACAGTGGTGGCAGGGAAACAGCAAGGGTTTTCCTTTCTAACAGATTCCTAGATGATTCCTAGCTGATGCTACTGCATCAGGAATCACTAGGACTGCATTTGAGACTGCATTTGAGAATGCAGGACTGCAAATGCAAGATTGCATTTGAGAATCACTAGTATAGTGGGGAGAAAAATATCAAAAGGGAAAAAGAGCCAAATTAGTATGATTTGTTAGTCCAGGTCCCTCTTGATATCTATTTTTTTGAAGGTGTGAAAATTGTAACATTAATTCAAATAACAGCATTTAATTTAACAAAGAGAAAAGGCATAGTTTGTTTAAATAGAGCTAGTTATGGCTTTTGCTCTTTATATCAAACATTTGCAAATATCAATCTCTATCTGAAAAAGGATTTTAGTTTTATTTATTAAAATTTGTGAATGTGAAGGAAATATGTTTTGATTTCATATGACAGTGAAATTAGTAAACAATGATATAAGTAGTCTGCAGATTGCCTTCATCTTGTGTTCTCTTTGATGTTTTGGATAAACTGATTTTTTACCCACTAATTATTGGTCATGTTATCATTTTGCCATTGAATTTTTTGTGCTTGCTGTGTTTTATCTTTACTGGGTTTTATTTTTCCTTTTTACAAAGATTATATTGATACTAAGTGAGTTGCCCTCAGATTACTTCCTGAAGAATGGAATCTACAGCAGTGCTCTTAGAGCAGTAGGATGATACATTGTGTTTTTATTTTTAATGATCATCTTAAAAATCAAGATACAGCTCCTGCTGAATAATGATAAAACTGTACTTGTTTTGTGATTGCTTCCCCTCTGGGAGAGGAAATATCAATACAATACTTTCCTCAAATACAGTTTAAAAACATTGCTTTTATTTTTTTTCTTTCCAGTTTTATAGAGATATAATTGACATATAGCACTGTATAAGTTTAAGGTATACAGCATAATGATTTGATTTACATATAATACATCATGAAGTTATTATCACAGTAAGTTTAGTGAACATCCATCATCTCATATAGGTACAAAATTTTAAAAATAGAAAAAAATTTTTTTCTCATGATGAGAACTCTTAGGATTTAGTTTTTAACAATTTTCATATATAAGAGGCAGCAGTGTTAATTATCATTGTACATTACATCCCTAGTACTTATTTGTCTTATAACTGGAATTTTGTACCTTTTGACTGCCTTCCTTCCTTCATCCAATTCCGCTTTCCCCACCCTCCACCTCTGCTAACCATAAATCTGATCTCCTTTTTTATGAGTTTGTTTGCTAATTTTTGAAATATGATTGACCTACAACACTATATTAGTTCCTGTTATGCAACAGAATGATTAGATATTTCTACATTTCAAACTCATCACCACAATGTCTAGTTACAATATGTTACCATACAAAGATATTACATAGTTATTGACTATATTCCCCACACTGTACATTTCATACCTATGACTCATTTATTTTGCAACTGGAAGTTTGTACCTGATAATCTCCCTCATTTCTTTCCTGCCCCTCCTCTTTGGCAAACACCTGTTTGTTCTCTGTATCTGTAACTCTGTTTATGTTTTGTTATGTTTGTTCATTTGTTTTGTTTTTTGAGATTCCACTCATAAGTGAAGTCATATGGTATTTGTCTTTCTCTGTCTGACTTATTTCACTTAGCATAATAACCCTCTGGTTCCCTCCATGATGTCAAAAATGGCAAGATTTCATTCTTTTTTGTGGCTGAGTAATATTCCATTGTACACACACACACACACACACACACACACACACACACACACAGATCTTTATCAATTCACCTATTGATGGGCACCTGTTGACGTTGCTTCCATGTTTTGGCTATTGTAAATAACGCTTCAATGAACATAGGGGTGCATATATCTTTTTTAATTAGTATTTTTGTTTTCTTCAGATAAATACCCAGGAGTGGTATTGCTGGATTGTATGATAGTTCTATTTTTAATGTTTTGAGGAATCTCCATACTGTTTTCCATAGTGGCTGCACCAATTTACATTCCCACCAACAGTGTACAAGGATTCCCTTTTCTCCACATCCTTGCCAATATTTGTTATTTGTGGTCTTTTTGATGATAGCCTTTCTCACAGGAGTGAGATGATATCTCATTGTGATTTTTAATTTGCATTTCTCTGATGATTAACAATATTGAGTGTCTTTTCATGTGCCTGTTGGCCATTTGCATGTCTTCTTTGGAAAAATGTCTATTCAGATCTTTTGCCCACTTTTAAATAAGGTTGTTTGTTTTTTTGACATTGAATTGCATGGGCTATTTATATATTTTGGATATTAACTCCTTATTGGTCATATCATTTGCAAATATTTTCTCCCATTCAGTAGGTTGTCTTTTTGTTTTGTTGATGGTTTCCTTTGCTGTGCCAAAGCTTTAAAGTTTAATAAGGTCCCATTTGTTTATTTTTGCTTTTGTTTCCTTTGCCTTAGGAAACAGATCTGAAAAAATATTGCTATGATTTATGTTAAAGAGTGTTCTGCCTATGTTTTCTTATAGGAATTTTATGGTTTAAGGTCTTACATTTAACTCTTTAATTTATTTTAAATTTATTTTTGTGCATTTTGTGAGAGAGTAGTCCAGTTTGATTCTTTTCCATGTAGCTATCCAGTTTTACCAGCACCATTTGTTGTTGAAGAGGCTGTCTTTTCCCCATTGTATATTCTTGCCTCCTTTGTCATAGATTAATTGACCATAAGTGTGTTGGTTTATTTCTGGGTTCTCTATTCTGTTCCACTGATCTATGTGTCTGTTTTTGTGCCAATACCACACTGTTCTGATGACTGTAGCTTTGTAGTATACTCTGAAGTCAGGGAGTGTAATCCCTCCAGCTCTGTTCTTCCTTCTCAAGATTGTTTTGGCTACTTGGGATCTTTTGTGGTTCCATACAAATTTTAGAATTATTTGTTCTAGTTCTGTGAAAAACGCCATTGGTATTTTGATAGGAATTGCATTGAATCTGCAGATTGCCTTGGATAGTATGGTCATTTTAACAATATTAATTCTTACAATCCATGAGCATAGTATATCTTTCCATCTATTTGTGTTGTCTTCAGTTTCTTTCATCAGTGTCTTATAGTTTTCTGAGTACATGTGTTTTATGTCCTTTGTTAGATTTATTCCTGTGTATTTTATTCTTTTTGATGTGATGGTAAATAAAAATATTGTTTTTAAACAAGGTTTTAAAATACCTTACTAGTGACTATAAAACAGTAGGTGAAAAAAAATTTTAAGCCAAAAACTATATATCCCAGTAATTGCCGTCAATTTAGAAGGCAATATAGTTATTTCAGTTATTCTGTCATTATCTAAAACCAAGATCAACAAACTAGGGCCTGTGGACCAAATGTGTTCCACCAACTGTTTTTGTAAATAAACTTTATTGTAATACAGGTAAGTTCATTCATTTTAGTAGTGTCTTTTGCTGCTCTCACACTATAACAGGAGAGTTGATTTGTTGTGACAGAGACCATATGACCCACAAAGCCTAAAATGTTTACTATCTGAACCTTTACAGAAAATGTTTACCAACTCCTGGCCTACCATGTAGTTTTGGAGCCCTTATTTTGTTTTTTATTTTAGAGACATGGAAAGTTTTTTTGAATAGCATTTATGATGGCAATTTTTGATTTGTTAAGGTAGACTTGATATTTCAAAAATACCATTAGTCATTTGAGTTAAAGAAAGGGAAATAACTTGAGTGATCACATGTTCTGATGCCATTTTGTCCAAAATATAATGAGGATATATTTTAAATAACCACACTGATTTCATTAGCAGGTTTGTAAGTAGGCTCTGAAGAACCAAAGTGGGATTCCTAGAATGTTTGAACAACAGTAGCATTATTGAAATAAACAATAGGTTCCCAAGGGGATTATCCTTTTAAATTAAAAATTAGTTGGCTTATCTTTATTGCCTATTTTGCTTTCTTTTTAAAAAATCAATCCTGAATAAAAATGATTTTAAGTGCTCAGGCTACATAAATACTTTGGCTAGCCTTTGCAATGAGCAAAGTAAAAAATAAAAATTGACCCCTAGAGAAATTCCTATCATCTTACCAGTGCTATTACTGAGTTTGCTTTTCCCCACAACTTTTTATTCTGAAGAATTTCAAATCTATAGAAAAGTTACAAGAATAACAGGACTCATATACTCTTTTTCTTGATTTACCAATTTTTAATATTTTGTCAATTCGCTTCTCTCTCTCCTTTCCTTCCTTCCTTCCTCCCTTCCTTTTTTCTTTTGCTGAATCATTTGAGAATAAGATGCAGACACAACATTTTACCCTTAAATATTTTAGCATGCATAACCTAAGAATATAAACCTATGGTTATTTCAAAAAGTTTTTATGAATTTCCAAGTGATTATGCTTTTTTGTTGTGTTGTTATTTTTGTGGTGGATGATATCATTTTACATCTTATGTATGTAGGTGTGAACATGTATTTTATTATTCTTGAGTAAATACCTAGGAGTGGAATTGCTGGATCCAGTGAAAAGTGTATGTTTAACTTTACAAAAAATCACCACACTTTTTTAAAGATTAAGTATCATTTTTGCATTCCCATAATCAATGTTGGAGAATTTCAGTTGCTCTGTATCCACAAGAACACTTGATTTTGCCAGTCTTTTGCATTATAACCATGCTAATGTGTTTGTAGTGGTATTGCATTATGAGAATTTGCATTTTTCTTATGACTAAACATGTTGAATTTTTTCATATTGCATTTATACACCATTTTGGGGGTGTATGGTGTCTATTTAAATATTTTGCCCATTAAAAAAAATAAACTTTTAATTTTAGAACAGTTTTAGATTTACAGAAAAATTGCAAAGATTGTACCGAGAGTTCCCATATGCTCTGTACCCAGTTTCCTCTATTATTAACATCTTACATTAGCATGGTAACATTTGTTACAATGAATGAATCGATATTTATACATTATTATTAATGAATGTACATACATTATTCATATTTCCTTAGGTTTTACCTAATATCCTTTTTCTGTTTCAGAATCCGATCTAGGATATCAGATTACATTAGTCATCATGTCCTTTTGGGTCTTCTTGGCTACGACAGTTTCTCAGACTTTCCTTGTTTTTGATGACCTTAATAATTTTGAGGAGTACTCATTAGGTATTTTGTAGAATGTGGAATGCCCCTCCATTGGGATTTGTCTTATATTTTTCTTTTGATTAGACTAGGATTATGGTTTTGGGGAGGAATACTGCAGAGGTAAAGTGCCATTTTTATCACAATGTAACAAGGATACATACTATCAACATGACATCACTGTTGATGTTGACCTTAATAACCTGGCTGAGGTGATGTTTGTCAGGTTTCTTATATTTTTTTCTCAAAATGTGTTTTGTATTTTTCATTTTTATACATTTCCAAAATAATAGCTGATCATAATACTCCCAACCTCATTATTTCTTTCTCAAAAGTGTCCTTCAGTATAAACATGACAGTTCAGCTAATTTAGTCTTCGGTGCTCTCCAACTTCCTTTTCCTCTAACAAGTCTAACAAGCTGTAACAGCGACCACAACACAGTCTGTGCCCTCAAGAAACTCATCGTTCAGGGAGTGGCTAGAGAAGTAAAGAAATCATTGCAATGCTATGGGACTGACACGTGCTATAATAGAGGAAATTTTGGGATGCTGTGGAGGATGCCATGTCTCATTGGTGTATCAAGAGGAGGCTTTATGGAGGAAATTATTTCTAGGCAGAGACCTGAATGAGAAGGAATTAGCCAGATAAAGCTGGAGAGGGGATGAGGAAGAATTCCAGTTAGAGAAAGTGGCTTCTACAGACCAGTAAGCTACATAGACCATTGTGTGTATTGGATATTCAGGTAGTTTATGAGGATTAAAGTCTAAGGCAAACTGACCAGTGACAGTATTGGCTGGAGAGTGAGGAGAGTCCAGAATGCAAATACTTTACAAATCACATTAAAGAGTTTAGACCAGCAAGGGTGGGGGATAGGAGGAGGGCAGTACTGTCTCCACTCCCCAACAATTTATAGGATTTCTTGCTTCTAATGTAATCATGGCCAAGCATTTAAAAATTGAACTAATGTTGCTTATGTTAATTATTTTTATTTCCTCTTTATATTAAAGTTAGAGTGTTAGATTAAAATTATTTAAAAATTGTGTATATAGATAGGTTACTTTCTCTATGAGTTTCCTTTCAGGATAGTAAGGGGGGGGGATAGTAAATTTCATGAAAATTATGTGTTATATAAAATTTTTCCTAATAGGTTGAGAGCCACTGGTATAGACCATGCTGAAGACAATGAAGAGTCCCTGAAAGGGTTTAAGTAGGGGAATGACATGATCAGGTGTACATTTGGGTAAGATCATTCTGGCTATAATGTGGAGAACAGATTGGAAGGGGCCATCTTGGGAGAATGTAGGCCAGTGGGATGGCTATTGTGGTAATCCAGGTGAGAGATGATGGTGGCCTGAAATAAGGTATTGGTCATGGAGATAGAAAGAACATGATGATGTTTTCCCCTGGATTCTCTAAAGAGTTAGCTTTACTTTTGCCATTATATTTGCTTTCAAGACCAAAAGAATATTTGAAATTCCAGGTATTTTAAAAAATAATGGGGAAATACTTTGCAGCAGAGATATTCCCCAAATTTCTTGAATCATATCAATAGTGTAATAATTTGGAGTCAGACTCTGGTTAAGAAGTCTGAGTCCTCACTGTGACATTGAATAGCCTTAGCCTTGGGCAAATTGCTTAACTTCTCTAGGCCTCAGTTTCTTCATCAGCAAAATGGGGATATTAATTATGTCCGCCATGTTGTAATTCCATGAGCATCAGTATTCACTTCACCTACTTATTAGACCAGCCCTGACTCTAGCTAAAAAGAATTTCAGAGGCAAATTGCATAGTTATCTTTCAGGCAGTTGTATTGGACTTAACTATCTACATGGTCACATTTTTGTTCCATATTGGAACAAATTTCAGACAATTCTAAGATTGGAATGGCTGACCATGATTAGCAGCCATGAAAGAGTGAAACTTGTCTGTTGGCACCAGGCTTTAACCCAATGCCAGATGTTTCCCCTTTATAATTTGCTATCATCCTTTGGGGCCATGTAGAAGTATCTTCTAAGGACTTGTAAAGGAGGAAATAAAACTGCCCTCTGAGAATAAACTGTGGGATCATGGCAGAAAAACATATAATTACCTGAAAGAGACACACTTGGGCCAGCTCTCAATAAAACATCAATAACCTAATTGAAGATATTTTAATATATCTAAAGATATCAGTCAATAAAGGATTGATTAGCCTTCAATCTCTAGATTTTAAAAAAACACACAGGCAAAACTGTCAGTACCCATCCAAGCTCAGATTAGGAAAGGAAATCTTAGCTTGCATGTTTCTGGTTCTGATTAGAGGTGGATGTAGGGATTACAGCTAATGGATTATTGAGGACTTTGATTCTTTTTGTAATATCTCAACTGAGATTGATGCTGTAGTAGGTATTGTAAGTTGTCATTATTTCTTTTCTTCTTTTTCCTTAGGAATAGGACCCTTTATTTTTCAATGAGCACAAAGTCACCCAGAATAAGGACCATACTTCCAGCTTCCTTTGAAACTAAGTGTGGCTATATGACCAATTGTTTGTCTATGGGATGCAAGCTGACATGGTGTGTGCAACATTCAGTAAGTTTCCATAAGAAAAGGGCATGCTTTCCTTTACCTTTTCCTTCTTCCTCCTGGTTAGAATGTGTATGTGATGGCTGGAGATTAAGCAACTATCTTGAACCATGAAGTTGAAACCTTGTGTTGAGTATAGCCGAGCAACAAGGTAGAGGGAGCCTGGGAACCTTGTAATGGCGGATCTGCTATATCAGTCTTGGACTGTTTAATCTGGACTTTATTTTTATGAGAGATCATAACTTGTTCAAGCGTACTTTGTTCAAGCTACTTATATTGATATTTGGGGATTTCTACTACTCACAGCTGAATCTAATCTTAATACAGATGCCTCAGAGTCAGTATTAGTTTCCTTTTGCTGAATGAATTACCACAACCTAATGGCTTAAAATAATACATATTTATTCCATTATAATTCTGCAGGTCAGGAATCTAAAATGAGTCTCACTAAGCTAAAATCAAAGTGACAGCAGTGCTGCATTCCTTCTTGGAGACTTCAAGGGGAAATCCATTTCCTTGCCTTTGTAAGCTTCTTTAAGCTGCCTGTATTCTTTGGCTCATAGACCCCTCCTGGCATCACCCCAAGCTCTCGTTTCCATAGTCACATCTCTTCCTACTGCCTTTGACCTTCTTTTCTCTCTCTCATAAGGGTGCTTGCAGTTATACTGGGCCTACCTCAATAATCAAGGATAATCCTCCCATCGCAAGATCCTTCATGTAATCACACCTGCAAAATCCTTTTGCTGTGTAAGGTAACATATTCACAGGTTCTGAGTATTAGGATGTAGACATCTTTGGGGGGGCCCAAAGATGTCTACATCCTATTCTGTCTGCTACAGAGTCTTTTAGTCTAGTTCCATATGTTTACCTATCTTTATTCTTATTACTGAGCAACATTTTGATTATGATTTGACTTCCCACTTAGGCTATCCCTGGGGAGAAAATATACAGATAATACAGACACTGAGGTTTCTGTCCCTATGCAGAGATTTCTCATGGCAAATTAGTAAAGTACCTTCTGAGTATGAATTGTCTCTCTTTGCCTTGACTTCAAGGAGAAAATGCACTAATTATGCCAATGAGAGCATTCTGGTCCATGTGAGAGTTTATAATTTCTCACTGCAAATGAATAAACTGGCATTTGGATGTCTACCTTTATCTCTTGTGCATGAGTCAACCTCTTGGAGCCTGTACCCAGGACACTGCCAGGAGTGAGTTTCTGGGTCAGATCCTGAAAACTGGCCAGATCTAATTGTGGTGCTTCTATGAATCCTGCCCAGCTCCTGCTGCCTTCCCTGGATGACCCCTTGACCACTTCCCTTTAATGTCCTTCTCCACTGATTTCTAGATCATTCAGTTAAAAGGAGTTAGTCAAAGGTGTGAGAAGTAATGTTGTCCTTATATAATGTTTTTTAATATAGAAAAAGTATTAGAAAATATTTTAATGGACATTTGGTTTGTTTTATTTTTAAAAAAATACTATTAGCTAGTGTTTCTGACAATGTAACAATAAATAAAACATACTTTTAGTTAACTGATACATGAATAGAGCATATGGAAAAATTGAAATTCATTAAACAAATGAATTCTAATGTAACATTTTAAAGTAAAATGGTTATCAGTGATCATATCAGCAGATAAGTTATTGTAAATACCAATCAACTATAAGAAACTTGAAGATTCTTTCAAGAATATTAATGTGACTTAGAACTAGCAGATTCTTTTCACCCAGTGCATCAGATTGGGATAAACATTTCCCAAGAGTGTAACAATCTCTAAAACTTTCTCTCCTACACAGTGAAATGACTATAATTTAATATTCAATGTTACCAACACCTTGGCTTACATAATAAAGAAATTAAAGAGTAAAGTAGGAAAAACAAGCTGGATTTATTGAGACAACTCCAGATCATCACTTCCTGGAAGGTGGGAGGACAGAGTTATTCTTATCTCTGAGCCTCCTGATTTAAACATTTGTTCTGTGTCCTTGGCCTGGAATGCCCTTCTTGTTGGTCTAGTAAACAGTTCTTCAGTCTCCAAGATTCACATTAAATATTACCTTCTCTGTGAAGGTTTCCTTGTGTCTAAGGGGAAATTAACCCTTCCCATCTTTGGTGCTACCACTATATACTCTGTACTTTTGGCAGATATGTGTATATATACATATAATTTAGTTTACTTAATATAGCACTTACTGTAATACTATACTAGGCATTCTTCCAAGCACTGCATAAATATTCAGTCATTTAATCCCCATAACAGTCCCATGAGGTATATTATCTATCTATCTATTCAATATCTGTCTATCTATCTATCTATCATTACATATATATATGATTTATTATAAGGAATTGGCTCATGTGATTATGGAGGCTGAGAAGGGGGCCCATAGGGGGGCTGAGAAGTCCCAGGATCTGCACTTGGCAAGCCGGAGACCTAGCAAAGCCAGTAGTGCGGTTCCAGTCCTAGTCTGAAAGCCAGCATAATGTTTGACCAAATGTCTGGGCACCCATGGCCGAGTCAAGTTGACACATAAAATGAGCCATCACAGACGTGTAAACAGAGAAGGGCTCGGGGCTTCACTGGTGGTCCAGTGGGTAAGTCTCTGTGCTCCCAATGCAGGGGACCCAGGTTTGATCCTTGGTCAGGGAACTAGATCCCGCACACATGCCGCAACTAAGAAGTCCACAAGCTGCAAGGAAGATCCTGCATGCTACAATGAAGACCCGGTGCAACCAAAATAAATAAATAAAAATAAATAAATGTTAAAAAAAAAAACAACAACAGAGAAGGGCTCAATGAGAAGGTGACATCTGAGGGAAGGAGGTGAGTGAGTGAGTCATGTCTTGGGGAAGAACATCCAGGATCAGCAAGTACAAGGGTCTTGAGGTGCCTGTAAGTTTTAAGGAACGACAAAGCATAGAGAGAATCCTACTAGAATGGAACAGGCAGGGGAGAAAGAAGCAGGGGATGAAGCTGGAGAAGCAATGGGTCAGGGCAGAGCATGAAGGGCTTTATAGGAATTTTAGGAGTTGAGCTTTTACTAAAAATGTCATTGGAAGGTTTTTGAGCAGAAGGGTGACCATCTCTGATTTATGTTTTATCAGCATCACTCTGACTTGCGTGTTGAGAATAGTCTGAATGGTGTCAAAGATGGAAGATGGGAGGCTAGTTGGGAGGCTCCTGCAGTAATTTAGGTGAGAGACAGTGGTAGTGATAGTGGAAGTGATGAGAAGTGGTCAGATTCTGGACATATGTTGATGGTTAAGCTGACAAGTAAGATGTGGGGAATGAGAGGAAGAAAAGCATCAGGGATGACCTTCAGGTTTTGGCTTGAGCAACTGGGGAAAAGTAGAAGAGGCACAGGGTTTGGCAGTAGGGAGGTAGCAAGAGGAGGTCAGGAGTTCAGTTTTGGACTTGTTAAATTGAGATGTCTATTAGTCATCCAAGTGGAGATTTAAGGAGGCAGCTGGATATGTGAGTCTGGAGTTCAGGAGAGAAATGCAGGCTGGACACACATATATTGGATCATATTTAAGACCATAAGACTAGATGAAATCACCAAATAATTGAAGAAAATAAAGAGAAGAGGTCCAAGGACTGAATTTTGGAATACTCCAAGTTTTGGAGGTCAGAGACTTGAAGAGAACCCAACAAAGAAGACCGAGGAGGAACCAGAGATATAAGCGGAAGACCAGCCATAGTAAAGAAGCCCAGGACTTGGGCACTGATGCAGGTGGTGGGTGTTTGTGGGAGCTCTCTTCTGACTCATTCTATTTCCTCAGTGAAATAGGAAGCAAGGTCATCAACAGAGAATGAAAATGGGTGGTGAGTAGGTATTTGAGGTTTGAGGACAGAGGTAAAGGTATGAAATACCACCTGAGAGAGAGGGATAATAAAAGGATTCGAGAAATATAGTATGATTGCTGGCAGGATTAAGGGCCAACTCAAGGTTTATGATCATAAATTTCAAGTGGGATCTCTGCATGGTTTGGTTCTTCACCAGGCACATTTCGCTGCACAGGTGTAAGCATGGACTACAGGGAGCATTGCCTGTAACAAGGATCATTGTTTAGTCAAGTGAGCTTCTCAAAGTGTCAGAAGGGGCAAGGGAGCTACGGGTACATGCAATGTATTTTAAGTGAAATTAAGCTGGGAAAGGAAACAAATGAATGTATGCATGAATGAATGAATGGTTTCCTTAGTTGGAACATATTTTTTTCTCTCCCATGGATTGATTCAAACTCGCTTTCTTCTTATTCTTTTTTTTTTTTTTATAAATTTATTTATTTATTTATTTTTGGCTGCGTTGGGTCTTCGTTTCTGTGTGAGGGCTTTCTCCAGTTGCGGCGAGCAGGGGCCACTCTTCATCGCGGTGCGCGGGCCTCTTACTGTCGCGGCCTCTCCCGTTGCGGAGCACAGGCTACAGACGTGTAGGCTCAGTAGTTGTGGCTCACAGGCCTAGCCGCTCCACGGCATGTGGGATCTTCCCGGACCAGGGCACGAACCCGTGTCCCCTGCATTGGCAGGCGGATTCCTAACCACTGCGCCACCAGGGAAGCCCCCGCTTTCTTCTTAATGGCCCATGTAAGAACTGTACCACCCAGAAACCATGCTTGTGGTTAAACATGCTCTTGGATGAGCATAATCTAAGAGGGGCTAATGTTATATCATGGGTCATAGTGTAGAGGGATTTTGCTGTTTAAGTTTTCCCATAGGTTGTTTAGAATTTTTCTTCCATTCAAATATTAGCTTGTTCTGGCAGCAAAACACTGAACTCTGGTAAATGCTAGAGGGTGAGTCACAGAAGTTTCCACAGACATTCAATTTTTTTTCCTTTTTCTTTTTGGCCATATCTCAGTATCTTTCTAAGTGTCTGGTGAATGATATTTGAATTGATCCTGATTAGGGGTGTATGTCAAGGGGCATGAGGATGAAGGGACTCTTATTCCCTTTGGGTCCCTGTTTGGCTTCAATTTTGTATTCAGCAGGCAGAGAGACAGCCTTTGTTTACAATGCAGAGTCTCCTTTAATCCAAGGTAAGTGTCAGAGAGGACCAAGAAACAAGGTACAAGGCCAACCAACGTATTACATCGACACACCCATCAATTCCACCTCCCTAAGTTTTAAATATGGCACAAAATAAATGCTCTTTCTACTTCACTCTACATAACCATCAGTCTATACATAGCATGGCCACTCCCTAACCAAAGCATCGTCACTGTTCGTGGTCAGAGACCTTGGTGTATGTGGCGTGTGTGTGTGTGTACTATTTTAAAACTGGTGTCCTAAAAATAGTTGTGTACAAATAGAAAATGCATGCTTGTTGAGTTCAGGCTTGTTAAGCCCTGGATCTCTTAGCCTGGGAGTATGGCAAGTATATCTTGTTCTATTACGTAGAAATCCTAACCAAGGGAGAATCCAAAGGAATCCAATATCCAGGCACTCCTACTTAGACCAGTGATTCTCAACAGGGGCAGTACCACCTTTTAGGATGTGTTATGGGAAATGTGGGTGCATTTTTGGTTATTAAAGTGATTGAAGACATGCTAACTGGTATTTGGTGGCTGAGGGCCAGGATTGACAGATGTTTGGAACAGTTCCATAGGACATAGAAATTGTCCTGCCCAACTATCAAATGTCCTTTAAGGCATTGGTGTGGGTGAAAAACCTATTTATAATTATCTGAACATAACCCTAACTCTAATTTTTATTTCTCCTTTATATCACACTTGGAGCATTATGTTAATTTTTAAAAGTTGTTTTTTTTTTTTCTTTTCTGTATGTTGGTAGGTTATATCATCTATGAGTTCCCTTTGAGGACAATGAAGGGATATTTCATTATAAAAAGGGGGTAGTGGGTCTGATACAATTGAGAACTACTCTTCTAGATATTTTCTTGTGCCTTATTCTTTCCATGCAGAATTTATAAGTTATCTATAAGCTCATTCAGCTTTATCCATGAAAGGTAGGGAGGCACCAATTTCAGGAGCCCATATTTAAGTCCTGAAGTATGAAGACTCTCAGGTGGAGGCTGCCTGTGATTCCTCCCTTCTTACCCCGTATTAAGAAGAAAGAAAGATAGGAATAGTCAAAATTTCTTGTAGAGGGACTTCCCTGGTTGCGCAGTGGTTAAGATTCCGCCTGCCAATGCAGCGGACACGGGTTCAAGCCCTGGTCTGGGAAGATCCCACATGCCGCGGCGCAACTAAGCCTGTGCACCACAACCACTGAGCCTGTGCTCTGGAGCTCGCGAGCCACAACTACTGAAGCCCGCATGCCACACTACTGACGTCTGCGTGCCTAGAGCCCATGCTCCGCAACAAGAGAAGCCACCGCAATGAGAAGCCCGCGCACTGCAACAAAGAGTAGCCCCATCTCGTCTCAACTAGAGAAAGCCCGCACACAGCAACAAAGACCCAACGCAGCCAAAAATAAATGAATAAAAATAAATTAATTAAGTAATTTTAGAAAATTTCTTGTAGAAAAAGAAATCACAGTAAAAAGGTGTTTGAGGATGGGGTGGTCTGGGGCTAGGCATCAGATTAGGTGGAAAGCCCCACCAGGGGCAGGGATTATGCCTTCTCTGTCTTCTAGTCCTCAGGCTCCAAACTCTCCTCCACCACAGATATCCACACACAACCAGTTCCTTTCCCTAGAAATGTAACTTGCATGTCCCAGTTACTCTATAAACTCTGCAAACAGATTTCCTTTGTTCCAAGATATGTGTTGGACGGTAAAAGGTTTACACTAAAACATGCCATCCACCAAGCTCCAGACGTTCCACTTGAATGAAGGTGCCAAGTGAAAGGTTTGGAAAGATCTTCAAAAGGAGATCCAGAGAGGCAAAGAGCTCATTAATCAGGACCCTACAATTACGAGGATCTGAGGCCTTTTCCCATCATTAGGGTGAAGCAGCTGCAAATAATCACAGTGGGAAGGAGCAGTACATGACACTGTGATATTATATGCTTAAAATTGCAATGGAAATGGCTAAGTTACTTATTTATTTTTTAAAAGAGGGAAGCAGACTAGTTAAAAAGGAGGTGTTAGCTATGGAGAACAGTATGGAGGTTCCTTAAAAAACTAAAAATAGAACTACCATATGACCCAGCAATCCCACTATTGGGCATATACCCTGAGAAAACCATAATTCAAAAAGAGACATGTACCACAATGTTCATTGCAGTTCTATTTCCAGTAGCCAGGACATGGAAGCAACCTAAGTGTCCATCGACAGATGAATGGATCAAGAAGATGTGGCACATATATACAATGGAATATTACTTAGCCATAAAAAGAAACAAAATTCAGTTATTTGTTGTTAGGTGGATGGACCTAGAGTCTGTCATACAGAGTGAAGTAAGTCAGAAAGAGAAAAACAAATACCGTATGCTATGGAATCTAAAAAAAATGGTTCTGATGAACCTAGGGGTAGGACAGGAATAAAGACACAGACATAGAGAATGGATTGAGGACATGGGGGTGAGGGGAAGGGGAAGCTAGGACGAAGTGAGAGAGTAGCATTGACATATATACACTACCAAGTATAAAATTGATAGCTAGTGGAAAGCAGCTGCATAGCACAGGGAGATCAGCTCGGTGCTTTGTGACCACCTAGAGGGGTGGGATAGGGAGGGTGGGAGGGAGGGGATATGGGGATATATGTGTGCATATAGCTGATTCACTTTGTTATACAGCAGAAACTAACACAACGTTGTAAAGCAACCATACTCCAATAAAGAAGTAAAATAAAAAAAATTTTTTAAAAAGGGAGGTGTTAGGGACCAACCAAAGGGAAGGTTGATATTCAAAACTCATAAAATTATGGGATACTTTCTGTGAAATCTCAGCAAATAAAAGGATTGACTGAGAAATAAATGTTTGTCTCCAGCCTGGACATGTGTCTCTTAGGAATCCATGCAGGACCTGCAGGACCTCTTACAGTGGAGTTGTGGGTTGGACAAAATATTTGCTTAATTTGGTTGAGGCATGGGGATGAAGGACACGGCAGAGGGAAGTGATATGATTAAGAGCACTGCCAGCTCATGGGTGTATAACATGTGAAATCACACAGGGCCCTGTGCTTATTAATAATTTTTGAACAGGGATCCCCACATTTTCATTTTGTACTGGGCTTTTCAAATTATGTAACTGGTCCTGATCAAAAGACAACATCTGAGTCAGAGAGATCTGGTTTCAAATCCAAGCTCTACCACTGGCTAAGAGTATGATCTTGGGCAACTTATTTAACCTCTCTTCATCTGTAAAATAGGAACCATCATAGTATCTACCTCATAGGGCTGTTCTGATGACTACAAGAAACAACATAACAGTATTTAGTAAATATTATTAATGTTATTATTAATGACAAAAATTTAGATGACATGGCAAAGGCACCAAGACACCAGCCATTGCTGGAGTAGACTGTTTTCTAAACTCATTTTTGCTAACATATTTATGCTCTGGATGTGTATATTGATGTCACCATCCTTGTGGCAAGACAGGCTAATATAACTTTCTTAATTGCAGGCTTCTCCGACACATTTTGTGCCAGAATCGAAGGAGAGTAGGTGTTACTTCAAATCTGTGAATCATCGTATGCACTCATGCATCACATATTTCTTATAGATTTAAAAGTGTTGAACTCTAACCAAGATAATGGAGACATAATTTTAGAATGTAGAAAGATGCCCATATAAAGGCAACTTGCTATTGAGAATACTCCCTTCTCTGCGTGGGCCTGCCTAGTCATTTTATTTGCCATACAGTTATTTAAGGCAATATTCCCAAACAAAGAATGTGCAAATCAAAAAACTCACCAGGCCCACTTTGCTAGGACTACATACTAATGATCACCTTGTCATGATTAAACTGATTGTATTGTATTAGAAAATGGTTTGGGCTAAGTGAGGAATGAAATGTGGAAATAAGGCTGAGTGGAAGCATTTTCTTCCATTTTAACTGAATACCCCCTATTAGTTCCTTACTTATTACTATAATTAAAAGTAGTCTTTGGCAGTCCTTTTAAAATTATTTCTGAAATTGAGAATAAATTTTTAAAATGTGAGATGGATTTCTTAAAACAGGTTTAATATATTAAATATGTCATGACCATTCTACTTAGTGGAAATACCTCAGCTACCATACCATGATAAGGAACTCTCCCCCAAAGAGTTGAGTCATAGTTCTAGAAGAAAACTCTTCAACTGTTAGGAAGACAAATTTGCCCCTGTGATGTGGGAAGTGAGTTCTTTCTTTCCAACCAAGGCTAGTTCCATAGTTGCAAGTGAAGGAAAAATTGGACTTCCACCTTTCCAAACATTTTAACCTTGGGGTTCACTCCATCACTAAAGATAATCTGATGAATACAGTGTCGTAGATTTAGGAACGACTCTCCTTTATTTCATTTTGTTTCATTTCATTTTATTTTTTGGCCATGTGCCTCACAGCTTGCAGGATTTTAGTTCCCTGACCAGGGATTGAACCCATGCCCTTGGCAGTGAAAGCGTGGAGTCCTAACCACTGGACCAGCAGGGAATTCCCTCTCCCTAATTTTTTTTTTTAATCAGTCATCAATTTTATACACATCACTTTATACATGTAAATCCCAATCGCCCAATTCAGCACACCACCATCCCCCACCCCACCACAGTTTTCCCCCCTTAGTGTCCATACGTTTGTTCTCTACATCTGTGTCTCAACTTCTGCCCTGCAACCCGGTTCACCTGTACCATTTTTCTAGGTTCCACATACATGCGTTAATATACGATATTTGTTTTTCTCTTTCTGACTTACTTCACTCTGGATGACAGTCTCTAGATCCATCCACGTCTCAACAAATGACTCAATTTCGTTCCTTTTTATGGCTGAGTAATATTCCATTGTATATATTTACCACAACTTCTTTATCCATTCGTCTCTTGATGGGCATTTAGGTTGCTTCCATGACCTGGCTATTGTAAATAGTGCTGCAATGAACATTCAGGTGCATGTGTCTTTTTGAATTACGGTTTTCTCTGGGTCTATGCCCAGTAGTGGGATTGCTGGGTCATATGGTAATTCTATTTTTAGTTTTTTAAGGAACCTCCATATTGTTCTCCATAGTGGCTGTATCAATTTACATTCCCACCAACAGTGCAAGAGGGTTCCCTTTTCTCCACACCCTCTCCAGCATTTGTTGTTTGTAGATTTTCTGATGATGCCCATTCTAACTGGTGTGAGGTGATACCTCATTGTAGTTTTGATTTGCATTTCTCTAATAATTAGTGATGTTGAGCATCTTTTCATGTGCTTCGTGGCCGTCTGTATGTCTTCTTTGGAGAAATGTCTATTTAGGTCTTCTGCCCATTTTTGGATTGGGGTGTTTGTTTCTTTAATATTGAGCTGAATGAGCTGTTTATATATTTTGGAGATTAATCCTTTGTCCTTTGATTCGTTTGCAAATATTTTCTCCCATTCTGAGGGTTGTCTTTTCGTCTTGTTTATGGTTTCCTTTGCTGTGCAAAAGCTTTTAAGTTTCATTAGGTCCCATTTGTTTATTTTTGTTTTTATTTCCATTACTCTAGGAGGTGGATCAAAAAAGATCTTGCTGTGATTTATGTCAAAGAGTGTTCTGCCTATGTTTTCCGCTAAGAGTTTTATAGTGTCCAGTCTTACATTTAGGTCTCTAATCCATTTTGAGTTTATTTTTGTGTATGGTGTTAGGGAGTATTCTAATTTCATTCTTTTACATGTAGCTGTCCAGTTTTCCCAGCACCACTTATTGAAGAGACTGTCTTTTCTCCATTGTATATCTTTGCCTCCTTTGTCATAGATTAGTTGACCATAGGTGCGTGGGTTTATCTCTGGGCTTTCTATCTTGTTCCATTGATCTATGTTTCTGTTTTTGTGCCAGTACCATATTGTCTTGATTAGTGTAGCTTTGTAGTATAGTCTGAAGTCAGGGAGTCTGATTGCTCCAGCTCCGTTTTTTTCCCTCAAGACTGCTTTGGCTATTCGGGGTCTTTTGTGTCTCCATACAAATTTTAAGATGATTTGTCCTAGTTCCGTAAAAAATGCCATTGGTAATTTGATAGGGATTGCATTGAATCTGTAGATTGCTTTGGGTAGTATAGTCATTTTCACAATGTTGATTCTTCCAATCCAAGAACATGGTGTATCTCTCCATCTGTTGGTATCATCTTTAATTTCTTTCATCAGTATCTTATAGTTTTCTGAGTACAGGTCTTTTGTCTCCCTAGGTAGGTTTATTCCTAGGTATTTTATTCTTTTTGTTGCGATGGTAAATGGGAGTGTTTCCATAATTTCTCTTTCAGATTTTTCATCATTAGTGTATAGGAATGCAAGAGATTTCTGTGCATTAATTTTGTATCCTACAACTTTACCAAACTCATTAATTAGCTCTAGCAGTTTTCTGGTGGCTGTTTTAGGATTCTCTATGTATAGTATCATGTCATCTGCACACAGTGACAGTTTTACTTCTTCTTTTCCAATTTGTATTCTTTTTATTTCTTTTTCTTCTCTGATTGCCGTGGCTAGGACTTCCAGAACTATGTTGAATAATAGTGGTGAGAGTGGGCAACCTTGTCTTGTTCCTGATCTTAGTGGAAATGCTTTCAGTTTTTCACCGTTGAGAATGATGTTTGCTGTGGGTTTGTCATATATGGCCTTTATTGATGTTGAGGTAGGTTCCCTCTATGCCCACTTTCTGGAGAGTTTTTATCATAAATGCGTGTTGAATTTTGTCAAAAGCTTTTTCTGCATCTATTGAGATGATCATATGGTTTTTCTTCTTCAATTTGTTAATATGGTGTATCACATTGATTGATTTGTGTATATTGAAGAATCCTGTATCCCTGGGATAAATCCCACTTGATCATGGTGTTTGATCCTTTTAATGTGTTGTTGGATTCTGTTTGCTAGTATTTTGTTGAGGATTTTTGCATCTATATTCATCAGTGATATTGGTGTGTAATTTTCTTTTTTTGTAGTGTCTTTGTCTGGTTTTGATATCAGGGTGATGGTGGCCTCATAGAATGAGTTTGGGAGTGTTCCTTCCTCTGCAATTTTTTGGAAGAGTCTGAGAAGGATAGGTGTCAGCTCTTCTCTAAATGTTTGATAGAATTCACCTGTGAAGCCATCTGGTCCTGGACTTTTGTTTGTTGGAAGATTTTTAATCACAGTTTCAATTTCATTACTTGTGATTGGTCTGTTCATAGTTTCTGTTTCTTCCTGGTTCAGTCTTGGAAGGTTATACCTTTCTAAGAATTTGTCCATTTCTTCCAGGTTGTCCATTTTATTGGCATAAAGTTGCTTGTAGTAGTCTCTTAGGATGCTTTGTATTTCTGCAGTGTCTGTTGTAACTTCTCCTTTTTCATTTATGATTTTATTGATTTGAGTCCTCTCCCTCTTTTTCTTGATGAGTCTGGCTAATGGCTTATCAATTTTGTTTATCTTCTCAAAGAAGCAGCTTTTAGTTTTATTGATCTTTGCTATTGTTTTCTTTGTTTCTATTTCATTGATTTCTGCTCTGATCTTTATGATTTCTTTCCTTCTGCTAACTTTGGGTTTTGTTTGTTCTTCTTTCTCTTGTTTCTTTAGGTGAAGGTTAGATTGTTTACTTGAGATTTTTCTTGTTTCTTTAGGTAGGCTTGTATAACTATAAACTTCCCTCTTAGAACTGCTTTTGCTGCATCCCATAGGTTTTGGGTCGTCGTGTTTTCATTGTCATTTGTCTCTAGGTATTTTTTGATTTCCTCTTTGATTTCTTCAGTGATCTCTTGGTTATTTAGTAACGTATTGTTTAGCCTCCATGTGTTTGTGTTTTTTACGTATTTTTCCCTGTAATTCATTTCTAATCTCATAGCGTTGTGGTCAGAAAAGATGCTTGGTGTGATTTCAATTTTCTTAAATTTACTGAGGCTTGATTTGTGACCCAAGATGTGATCTATCCTGGAGAATGTTCCGTGCGCACTTGAGAAGAGCGTGTAATCTGCTGTTTTTGGATGGAATGTCCTATAAATATCAGTTAAATCTATCTGGTCTATTGTGTCATTTAAAACTTCTGTTTCCTTATTTATATTCATTTTCGATGATCTGTCCATTGGTGTAAGTGAGGTGTTAAAGTCCCCCACTATTATTGTGTTACTGTCGATTTCCTCTTTTATAGCTGTTAACAGTTGCCTTATGTATTGAGGTGCTCCTATGTTGGGTGCATATATATTTATAATTGTTATATCTTCTTCTTGGATTGATCCTTTGATCATTATGTAGTGTCCTTCCTTGTCTCTTGTAACATTCTTTATTTTAAAGTCTATTTTATCTGATATGAGTATAGCTACTCCAGCTTTCTTTTGATTTCCATTTGCATGGAATATCTTTTTCCATCCCCTCACTTTCAGTCTGTATGTGTCCCTAGGTCTAAAGTGGGTCTCTTGTAGGCAGCATATATATGGGTCTTGTTTTTGTATCCATTCAGCAAGCCTGTGTCTTTTGGTTGGAGCATTTAATCCATTCATGTTTGAGGTAATTATCGATATGTATGTTCCTGTGACCATTTTCTTAATTGTTTTGGGTTTGTGTTTGTAGGTCCTTTTCTTCTCTTGTGTTTCCCACTTAGAGAAGTTCCTTTAGCATTTGTTGTAGAGCTGGTTTGGTGGTGCTGAATTCTCTTAGCTTTTGCTTGTCTGTAAAGCTTTTGTTTTCTCCATTGAATCTGAATGAGATCCTTGCCGGGTAGAGTAATCTTGGTTGTAGGTTCTTCCCTTTCATCACTTTAAGTGTATCATGCCATTCCCTTCTGGCTTGCAGAGTTTCTGCTGAGAAATCAGCTGTTAACCTTCTGGGAGTTCCCTTGTATGTTATTTGTCGTTTTTCCCTTGCTGCTTTCAATAATTTTTCTTTGTCTTTAATTTTTGCCACTTTGATTACTATGTGTCTTGGTGTGTTTCTCCTTGGGTTTCTCCTGTATGGGACTCTCTTCGCTTCCTGGACTTGGGTGGCTATTTCCTTTCCCATGTTAGGGAAGTTTTCGACTATAATCTCTTCAAATATTTTCTCTGGTCCTTTCTCTCTCTCTTCTCCTTCTGGGACCCCTGTAATGCAAATGTTGTTGTGTTTAATGTTGTCCCAGAGGTCTCTTAGGCTGTCTTCATTTCTTTTCATTCTTTTTTCTTTAGTCTGTTCCGCAGCAGTGAATTCCACCATTCTGTCTTCCAGGTCACTTATCCGTTCTTCTGCCTCAGTTATTCTGCTATTGATTCCTTGTAGTGCAGTTTTCATTTCAGTTATTGTATTGGTCATCTCTGTTTGTTTGTTCTTTAATTCTTCTAGGTCTTTGTTAATCATTTCTTGCATCTTCTCAATCTTTGCCTCCATTCTTATTCCGAGGTCCTGGATCATCTTCACTATCATTATTCTGAATTCTTTTTCTGGAAGGTTGCCTCTCTCCACTTCATTTAGTTGTTTTTCTGGGGGTTTTTCTTGTTCCTTCATCTGGTACATAGCCCTCTGCCTTTTCATCTTGTCTATCTTTCTGTAAATGTGGTTTTTGTTCCACAGGCTGCAGGACTGTAGTTTTTCTTGCTTCTGCTGTCTGCCCTCTGGTAGTTGAGGCTATCTGAGAGGCTTGATGGGAGGCTCTGGTGGTGGGCAGAGCTGACTGTTGCTGTGGCGGTCAGAGCTCCGTAAAACTTTAATCCACTTGACTGTTGATGGTTGGGGCTGGGTTCCCTCCCTGTTGGTTTTTTTGCCTGAGGCAACCCAACACTGGAGCCTACCTGGGCTCTTTGGTGGGGCTAATGACAGACTCTGGGAGGGCTCACGCCAAGGAGTATTTCCCAGAACCTCCACTGCCAGTGTCCTTGTCCCCACGGTGAAACAGAGCCAGCCCCCGCCTCTGCAGGAGACCCTCCAACACTAGCAGGTAGGTCTGGTTCAGTCTCCCCCAGAGGCACTGCTCCTCCCCCCGGGTCCCGATGCGCACACTATTCCGTGTGCGCCCTCCAAGAGTGGGGTCTCTGGTTCCCCTAGTCCTGTCGAAGTCCTGCAATCAATTCCCACTAGGCTTCAAAGTCTGATTCTCTAGGAATTCCTCCTCCCGGTGCCGGACCCCCTGGTTGGGAAGCGTGATGTGGGGCTCAGAACCTTCACTCCAGTGGGTGGACTTCTGTGGTATAAGTGTTCGCCAGTCTGTGAGTCACCCACCCAGCAGTTATGGGATTTGATTTTACTGTGATTGCGCCCCTCCTACCGTCTCACTGTGGCTTCTCCTCTGTCCTTGGACGTGGGGTATCCTCCTTGGTGAAGTCCAGTGTCTTCCTGTTGATGATTGTCCAGCAGCCAGTTGTGATTCTGGTATTCTCGCCCCTCTCCTTAATTTGATATCTTGCTTAAAAGAACCTTTTTTTTGTGGTAAAACTTATATAACATAAAATTTACCACTGCAACCATTTTTAAGTGTACAGTTCAGTGGCATTAAGTATATTCACATATCTTGCTTTTCTTTAAAAGAGGTCTTCAGCTTAAATCTGCAGAGTTGTTGCCAAATCTCTGTAGAAAATTAGTGTAGACACTGACAAGGAAGTGACAGACTTGCCTATGACATTTTCAGGGAGTACACCCTTGTGGTTTATGAGAGAGCACCCCATACCAGGCAAGGGTGGGTGCACCTCAAGCTTCAGCGAGAAGCAAGAGGGAAACTGGACAGAGGTTTTCTGGGATTCTGCATGTGTCAGTCTCTGTCCTGGGGTAGGTTAGAAATAATGAGCTGACTAGTGCTATCCCCAGTCCTCTGTAAATCCTTCCAACAAACTTCAAGATTGCCTGCCCTCCTCAGACACTTACCTTAATCAATTGTTTCTTTCTCTTCCCTGTAGTTTTATTCTTTACCTCTATTGACTTTCTATCCACATGTAAACTAGCGAAGTGTCTTCCATTTTAATAAAACATAGAAACCAAACCAACCAAACAAAACCCTCTCTTGTCAAAATCTTCCCTTGTTAACCCCACATTCTTTTTGTTTGTTTGTTCTTTTCAGTATAGTTAAAAGTTTTCTTTCAAAGCTATATAAGCCAACATGGACATGGTTTAAAGTGTCAAATCATTTTCTAAGGCCTTTGACAGCAAACAACAGTCCCTGCCCCTCTGCTGCTTCTTACTCATCAGGAGCAACCACTTTCCACTATTAAAGGTATATTTCTTAAAAAAATTCATCTCCACATCTCAGAATAACATGCTTGTACAGATTTTTCCATCTTTGGCCATTGGGAGCTCTTTCAGATTGGTTCCAGTGTCCCTTTTGTTGTCTGAGCACTTCCTTTCTTTCTGGCACTATACTTATCTTTCTCCAAGCTCATCTTATATCTTCCCTGCCTGCACCCTAGAATCAGCCATTTCTCTAAGGAGCCCTGGTTCCTTCTATTGGAAAATGGTTTTTAGAAACCAAGATCTGGGCACAGGTGTGCTCATTGCTATTGGGGGAACACTGCTTCCCGGCTTTCTCAGTGGACAGAGCTAGGAAACATATGCACGTATTCCCATGTATACACAGATTATCTATAATTATCTATTTCTCTACTATCTATCCAAAGTATATAAAGTAAACATGTTATTTATACTGACGTCCCCAACTCTAACTTAGTATCACAGGGTTTAGTCTAGCTTCTCCCTTGTTTATTTGTAACTTTTTCCTCTAACTTTGAGGAACCTGGTTCCTATTATCTATTATTTATCATTTGTTCAACCCTAGTATAGATGTAAAGTACTTTCAGAATTCTTAACCTGTAACCCTGAAAGAAACTAATTTACAGACCAGAGCATTTATATACAGTTCTTTTTATCTTTAGCTTTATAGTATCTAGTCAAGATACCGTTTTCCAAAGTTACTTTAAGTCAGCTCCTTCCCCACCCTTCAAAAAGTTATGTCATGCATTTGTGATACAGTTGATTCATTCTCATAGTCTGTATTGCATTCTGTGATCCTCTAACATCCTAGTTAATTTTAAAAATTTGCAAACATTGAAGTCCACACTTGGTAGAGTTCTATGGGTTTTGAAAAATGCATAGAGTCATATATATACACCATGCCAGGGCCATACAGAACAATCCCATCACTCTAAAAATTGCCTAATCTTTAATTCAACTTTTGATTGCTCTTATCAAATTGCTTTAAAGAGCTGTGCAATACTGCATCTTCCTCTTGAGGGCTCCACTGGCTCACAATTATGAGCTACCCTCAACAGGGGCTGTAGAGAGATTTCTGATATATCCAACTGTAAATGGCTAGAGGGGCAGGTTAGAAGATCAGAGTTATTGGGGAGTTGATGGAAGCAGGTGGCACATAGGGACAAGTTAAATTCTAGGGGAAAGCAGAGAGAGCAATTAACTGGGCAGGTCTGATTGCATGGAGGGCTTCAGCCAGAGGGAGAATGTGCTCATTATTAATTCATTGCTTGTCAGCTCCCTTCATTGACTAACCTGTTTAAATGGGTCTGGGCCCTGTAAATATTTTTCCTTTGGCATCTGGCCCAATATCTTATCAGTAGAGGGTGCTGGAGAGAGACATTGAAGGAGAAAGAGAGGTTTTCCTTCTTGGTTCTGATGGCTTGGTAGCCTCAAGAGCATGCTTCCTTTTTCACTGCTCAGCTCAGTGCTAAGGTCCTGTAGTGTGTAGCTTTTGCTGTATGTTTTATTCAGCTCTTGTGATAAACAGCAGCAGTGTGGCTGGGAGCTCCAGACAGCATAACCTTCACCCCAGCCCAGGTTGCTGCTCTGCATGGGCATGCTGGGACTCAGGCTGGCTGTCTAGTGAGCAAGATGCTCAATCTTTGTCCTGTTCAGTGGGTCAGAGCTGCTCTGTCCCAAGCCATACGCAGAGGTGCGCTAGGTTCCTGTAGAGGGAGGCTTCTCTAGGTCCCGGTCCCAGAAGTGCCCACAGTGGCAGCCCAGCTCCCTCTGTGTACCCACCCATTAGCTTCATCTCATCTGTGCCCCATAGAATTGTTTGCTGTGGCTGTCCTGACACGGACTCTGAGCATCCCAGGCCTCACACCTGCAGTGGCCATCTGACTCATCTGCCCCCTGACCCTCTCTGCGCCTCTTTCCCTCTGCACACACAGCCTGCCAATGAGCTCTGGCTGACCTGTGTCCAGAGGGTTGTTTCTGCTTTCCTGGCAACTCTGGGCCATGTCTGGCCTAGGCAACTTATCTGCATCAAGTGGGCTTTAACCATACCTTCTTCAGCAGACTTTGAAGCTTGATCTCCTCCAGGTTCCTCTTTTTTAGTTCTTTCCCTCAGTTCTTCAGCACCCTTTAGAGCTCTCATTCCATCTTTATAGTTACTCTCCTATCATTGCTCAATAATTCTTTATAGTGAGCTCCCCCTGTTTAGATTACTCTGTGGTTTCTGCTCTTGATTTGACTGTGGCTAATTAAAGTCTACTCTCACAGGGAGAGGGCAGAGGTGTTCTTGCTCTTTTATTAAATCTCATTTCAAGAAAGAGAAGAAAGCAATTTCCTGTCAGGAAACTTGATGATTATACTGGCCCAGGCTCTCTAAGTAGAGGATCAAGTCAACATAGAAACCCTAACCAGTAACTCAGGCCCTAGACCTTAGATCCTAGCTCGTAGCTCAAGGTTGAGTTCTGAGAAAGGGAGTTGCCTATATGACGAAGGGACTGCTACTGAGTGCATGTTATAACCTGGAACTGGTAAAGGTTCAAAATGTTTGTTGGACTTTTGCCTACAGTGGAATAAGATGAATTATTCTGGGAACAGTATACTGAGATGTAAAATTCGGCTTCTTTACTTTGAGCTTGGCACTTAAAAATGGCATAATAGCCACATAGTTTCTAGATTAGGCATGTATTAACTTAAAAAAAAAAGTTTCTTATTTGCTTCTTTCTAATTCCTGCCAACAATGCATTTCTAAGTTTCTCTTTTAAAGAAAATTTCCTGGGTCTGAAAAGGAAGTTTGAAGTTCTTAAGAAATTCTGCTGACAGACTGATCTTACTTTAAATTTCTTGAATGTTCTATTTCTCTTATTCAGCAGACAATGGGTCACTTTAGTTTCTGGGTTTTACTTGGCTATGGTTTGAACAGTCTTCTTAACATAACAGTACTTTTTTTTTTTTTTTTGAGCAAGAAACTTCCTTTTAATGACAAAACTCAAAAATAAGCACACAACACTTTCCTTTACATCCCATTGGTCACAATCTAGTCACATGATCACACTTAGGGTGTCCTGGTGCTCAGCGAAAAGCATTCCATTACTAAAAGGAAGAAGTGGAGAATTGATTAGCATTAGCTTTAGACACAATGCTATGTTGTTTCACTAAGCAATTGAGTGGGAGGGGGTGGTGGTGTTGGGTGGAATTGGTGAGGTTAGAAAGGTAGCCTGAGTTAGAATATAAAGGAGGCTGTTTTGCAGGTTAAGGCATTCTGGCTTTCTTTGGGGGTGGTGGAGGGGTCACTGTTTTCATCAGACGTGTAACTTGTCTGATGGAGTTAATTTTTTAAGAAGAGCCCTCTGTTGACAGCAAGGAGTTGGGTTGATTAGGAAGGACTGGAGATCAGGTGGGCAGGTGGCTGACTTTTGCTGGTATCCAGCTGAGAGCCAGTGGGGGCCTGACCTGGGGCATTGGCATTGGAGACGGAGATGAAGTGACTAATTCAAGATATGTTAAATCAGTATTGAGATGAGAGTTCAGGAAAGTGTTGAGGATGACACTCCAGTTTCAAGCTAGACTCCTGGGTTTTGTGTTCAGAGGTCCAGGACACTGTGGAACTCTTCCAGCTCAGCCTAGAGGCAGTTTCTACACAAGAGAATGTATAACAGTACTATCTGTTAACCACGCTCTAATTAAAGAGTGAAGCTGAGGTCCTCGAATGTTTCTTAAAGATTTCCTTGGTTAACTCTGCCACATCCATAAATCTCTGATGATTATATCTGTAGCAGTTTTGCTCATAAAACAAGGTGTACAAACAAGATGAGATGATTGTCCACATACCTAAAGAAAGAAGGAACAAATAACTCATCTGAATACAGGAGACTTTTGTTTAAAGCATTTGACATCTCTACCATTGTTTTTCTTTCTTTTTTTTAAATAAATTTATTTATTTTATTTTATTTTTATTTTTAGCTGCGTTGGGTCTTTGTTGTTGTGCATGGGCTTTCTCTAGTTGTGGCGAGCGGGGGCTACTCTTTGTTGCAGTGCGTGGGCTTATTGCGGTGCCTTCTCTTGTTGCAGAGCACAGTCTCTAGGCACACAGGCTCAGTAGTTGTGGCACATGGACTTAGTTGCTCCATAGCATGTGGGATCTTCCCGGACCAGGGATCGAACCCATGTCCCCTGCATTGGCAGGCGGATTCTTAACCACTGCACCACCAGGGAAGTCCTCCCATTGTTTTTCTATATGTGTCCATAGTAATCTAGTGAGGCAGGAATTCTCTAGAGATAAGAAAACCAAGCTAAATAAATTAGGGAAAGAAATTGTTAGTGTTGGCACTCAGACTAGAAGAAGTCAAGTAGAAAAAGAGTGGCACAAACTAAAATTGAATATGTATTCTACAGCATGTATTGTGAGAAGCACACAGGCTTATAATGTAGATATAGTACCCTCAAGATATAGTACCATATATATATATAATATAGATATTATTATTTCTCTCACTTTCTAGACATAGAAACTGAAGCTCAAGGGAGTTAAGTAAATTACCTAAATCTAGATCCCTCTGATTCCAAAATGTGTGCTCTTTTTGGATTAACGTAATTGAACTCAAGAGAGAAATCCATTTGGCAATGTTCTTCAGGGAACAGGAAAAAGAGTTGGCCTTCTACCAGCTTGACCACAAAATGAGGCCCTCCTTTGAAAAGGATTATTGTATTATTAGATAGTGGAACCAACGTATTAGTAGAGAGTTCCACTGGTTGAACTAGTCATCTGTAAATCTGATAGGCAGCAAAGAAGACATCACTACTCATGGCCTGGTGACATGGGCAATGCTTCTGAGTTCTTTACCCATGGTCAAGGATACCCTTCAAATAAAATCATACATTCTCTTCACAAGTTTGTCAACATCAGTAGAACAGTTTAGGTTTGATCATATCCATTAGCAAGGGCATACGTTCATTGAGTTTAACAGAAGCATAATTGCCTGTACTACTTACATTTTTATTTCTCTTTTAAAAAAAAAATTTGCTGAGAATATGCAGTTGAATTTTGGATGGATAAATGAGTATTGAATGGACCCTCACTGTATTCTTTGATTGAATGGTGTCTCTCCCTGTGTTTATAATGACGTGTACTTCCAGTGACACATTTTGGACTTTCTGGGACAGTTTTGGGTTTCAAGTTATTTATTATTTTCCTCCCAAAGCATTTCTGCTTATCTGGGTCTAGATTTTTTATTCAGAAAATAGTAAGTATGTTGCATGTTGTGCCTGAAGGCATTTTAGTTGCCATCTGTCACCTGTACTTTGTTTTCTACTATATTACCTGTTGATTCCTACATTAAGAATACACGGGAGTGGGACTTCCCTGGTGGCACAGTGGTTAAGAATCCGCCTGCCAATGCAGGGGACACTGGGTCGAGACCTGGTCCGGGAAGATCCCAATGCCACGGAACAACTAAGCCCGTGTGTCACAACTACTGAAGCCTGCACACCACAACTACTGAAGCCCGCGTGCCTAGAGCCTGTGCTCCACAACAAAGAGAAGCCATTTCAATGAGAAGCCCGCACACCGCAACAAAGAGTAGCCCCCGCTCACCGCAACTAGAGAAAGCCCGTGCACAGCAACGAAGACCCAACGCAGCCAAAAAAAAAATAAATAAATAAATTTATTTTAAAAAAAAGAATACACGGGAGTAGTGTCTGACACATAATTTACCAAAACCTTCCTTACATTGAAAAATTAACTCCATTTATAAAATTAAATGGAAATTATAACAATTATCCAAATAATTCAGGTAAAATTGCTTTCTAGTATATCCCTCTTGTCCCCTCAATATATGGGTTGCCAGGAAAGGCATATGAACTTCAAACTTGAACCATAAACTACACTACTTGATTAATTGATTTCATGAGATAACTCAGCAACCTGACCCTTGGGGTTTCCTGGTGTTGAAATTTTTCTTACTCTTCTTACATTTGGTTTTCCAGCTATACATCTCATATATTATTTTCCAGCTACAAATCCATACAGTACCAGAGTTTGTTTCTTTGCCAAGTCATAATCATGAGCGAAGAACCATGGACGGAGAACGTTTTATTTGCTCCTCAACTGCTTTCTTAAAATCGCCAGTTTGCTACAGTAAGTCTTCAATATAAACACTAAATTTTAATGAATATGTCAACTTTATAGTTCCTCAGAAGGCTTTGGTATATAAAATTATCCTCAGTATGGCAGAATTTATCAGTTAGAAACATTCTGGGGAGAATACCCTTGTAAAATTTTGGGTTTTTTTTTTTTTTTTTTTTTTGGCAGTGCTGCGTGGTTTATGGGATCTTAGTTCCCTGACCAGGGATTGAACCCAGACCCCAGCAGTGAAAGTGTCGAGTCCTAACCACTGGACCACCAGGGAATTCCCTAGAATATTTTTAAAAATTAAAAAAAAAGAATATTGAGTCTATGTCTGATTAATTCAATTCTATGATAGTTATTTACTGTCACATAGTCTTCAGAAAAATACATTTTATTATGCTAAAAGTGTATTTACTCTAGATTGTTAATAGGTTCTGAATTTATAAACTTCTTTACTGTAATACATGTATATTTGTTGTTAGCAAAAATATGCACAATACTGTTGTTTATAGAACACTGAATGTTTGGCAATTTTTAAGGTGAAATGTAGGAATTACATAAATTAGGAGTTAGAGCAGAGAAGACCCTAAATGATGTAATGGAGTCATGACCTTAGAGGGGATTGAGGGAGAACCAGGCTAAGGCAAAGCAGAGTAAGGGAGGCTTTCATTTGGTTATCAAATGCCATGCAGAGGTGATGTAGTAAATATGAAGAATAAATGAACATTCAGAGAACAAATATTTTTAAATCATATTTCATGCTTTGGGATAGTCACTAATCACACACAGGAACTAGAAGAGAATGTTTTTTTTATCCACTGTGAGTAATTCAAATGTTGAATTACTTCAATATTTGAAGTAATTCAAATATCGAAATACTTCAATATTTAAAGTATTTCAAATACAATCTTTGAAAATTCAAATATTGGTCGCTGAGGGAGACAGGACATATGGAGCAATGAGCTTCTTTTAAATTCAGCAAATGTTGGATCTCCAAAGAGAATTTGAACCAAGTAGAGTGTTGGCATTAATGCATGGTACAAGCTAAAATATGAATATTCTCTGGATTTATTCTCATTGGTTCTTTTCTTGGAGGGCAGTACAAATATTTTAAAAATCAAAATTATACAAAATGTTAAATAATACTACAAAGCTTATATTAGAAAATTTAAAAAGCAGTGCTTTCTCTCTCCCCTCAGCTGAGGCTTTTAAATCTTTGGCAGTTTTTCCTGATATAATATGCCTGTAGCTATACTGCTGTTTCTTGATTTATAAATTTTAGACTTTATTAACGCCACACCCACATATGCTTCCTTTTCCCTATCCTCTTAATGTAATCCTAATCTAATTTCTAGGTAATTCAGTATTTAGTGTTTACATTATTATGTAAGTGTTGGTCATTAGTAAGCCAATTAAGCGTACTTTCATTACTTTTCCTTCATTGTACAGCTGTTCGTTTTCTTTGGCGTTAAGAACTGCCTAGTTTTTCATCTTACCAGTTTTCTGTTACTCTAACCAAATGTTTAATTAGACTCTCAGAAGCTTATCAACACTACATTTACCATTTCAGATAATCTATTGATTATCTCTGTCCTCCTGCTCCTGTCTGGATTGGTTGCTACCTGGATTTTCATCCCAGGACCAAAGTCCCTCTAGTAGTTTTATGTATGACATTCCTTGTTTCTCAGCTTTCATGTTTTCTTCTTTTTTGTTAGGTCCCTCATTTTACCGGGACCCATCTTCAGTAGTTTTCTGAGAAAGGGTGCACAGATGTCCTTCCATATTTACCCTCATAGTTGATTGTTACTTAATTCTAGGATGAAAATATCTTCTGCTCCGAACCAGAAAGGCTTTGCTTCATTGTTTTGTGAACTCCATTGCTATCAAGAAGTTTGATGCCTATTCTGATTACTGATACGTTTTATGTAATTATCTCCTCCCCCAATCCCTTAGAAGTTTTAAGTTTATTCTTAGTACAGTAAGTTCCCTACATACAAACCTTCAAGTTGCAAACTTTCAAAGATACGAACGTGCATTTGCATGTCCAATCATGTAAGTTAGTTCATGTGTCTGGCGTACATTGGCCTGTGCATGCATCCTCTACAAATGGTTGTGCTTTTGTGTACTTCACAGAGTACAGTAGTACAGTATCTTTATTTCAAGCCCAGGATGCCCAGAAGCAAGTGTAAAAGCAGCAGTGATGTAGCTGGTACTGCTAAGAAGTACTAACCGATAACACTGGAAACAAAAGTGAACATAATTGAGAGTGGAGCAAGGCTAAAAGATGGTAGATGTCGCTCGTTCTTATAACATGAATTGTTCAACCATCGGCACGATTCTAAAGAACAAGGACGAGAGCGTGGAACATGTGAAGTCTGCTGTGCTAATGATGTTGACAATAATATTGAAGAAATGTGGAAAAGTGATGGAGGAGATAAATTTCTCAGTGTGTGGATGCAGGATCAGCATCAGCGTCAAGTCCTGCTCAGCTTAATGCTGATTCAAGAGAAAGCTAAAAGCCTTTATGAAGACTTGAAGAAGAAACACGGCGAAGAATCAGAGGGCGCATCTTTTAATGCCAGCCATGGCTGGTTTCATCAGTTCAAGGCTAAAGCCAACCTTCACAATGTAAAAGTAAGTGGCAAGGCAGTGAGTACAGATACGGTAGCTGCCTGGGAATTTCCTGAAACACTTTGAGAAATTATTGATGAAGGCACATATTTACCCGAGCAGGTTTTTCATGTGGATGAGACAGGACTGTACTGGAGGAGGATGCCAGACCAAAGTTACATCAGTAAGGAGGAGAACTTGATGCCAGGCTATAAAGCAGCAAAGGAAAGGCTAACTCTGTAGTTTGGTGGCAACGCTTCTGGCGATATGAAGCTGAAGCCTCAGTTTACCATTCAGAGAACACAAGAGCCCTTAGAAACATAGCCAAGAGCTCTCTTCCTGTTACGTGGAAAGTAACCCCAAAGCCTGGGTTACACAGGCCATTTTCCAGGACTGGTTTTTCCACCACTTTATGCCGGAGGTAGAGAAATATTGCTTGGAGAAGGACATCCCATTCAACGTTTTTTGCTGCTCGACAGTGCTCCAGGCCACCCCCATTCATGGACAACTTTCATCCCAATGTCAAAATAGTGTATCTGCCACCAAATACTACGTCGCTCATGCAACCTATGGACTAGGGAGTTATAGCGACTTTCAAGAAATATTATTTACGTCACACTTTTTGTCAGGCAGTAAAGGCGAGTGACGAATCAGGAACAACCTTGTGACAATTTTGGAAGGACTATAATATCTACAAGGCCATAAAAACATTGACTCTGCTTGGCATGAGGTTACAATCGTCACCATGAATGGGGCTTGGAAGAACCTTTGCCTGAAGTTTGTTCACGATTTTTGTGGATTTGAGAAGGTGGATGAGGAGTCCAAAAAGGTCTTCAGCAACTTAGTGACCCTCAGCAAGAAGCTGGAGCTAGATCTGCAAGAGGATGGCTTTATTGAACTCCCTGCTGTGTAACATGAGGAGCTTACTAATGAAGACCTGATGGAATTGGAGGCCCAGAGAAAGGACGAAGAGAGACAAGAGGAAGAAGTAACTGAAGAACCGAAGAGAGTCACGACACAGAAAATGGCAAGGGGATTTTCTTTATTTGAGGAGGCACTGTTAGTGTTTGAGGCCCAGGACCCGAATGTGGAACGGTACACAAAAGTTGCAGCAGCCGTTCAGGATGCAATCCAGTGCTACCGTGTCATCTATGATGGGAAAAAAAGAGCTACTACCCAGACATCACTGGATCATTTTTTCAAGAGGGTAGATAGAATTGAATCCAGCAAGGAACCAGAACCTGTTCCATCAACTTCAGGTGTGAGTGAAATTGCAGCTTGCTTTCCATCTCCCATTGCTGACAATTCTTCAGCTCTACCATCTCCCACCTCCTCTCTCTCTTCCAGTCAGTAACGCTTCTTGCCTATTCACTCGAATGCAAGCCCCTGTATGCCAGCTGTTGTACTGTACTACTGTCCTTTTCAAGGTACTGTACTGTAAGATTAAAAATGTTTTCTTTCTTTGTTTTTTTATGTATTATTTGTGTGAAAAGTATTATAAACCTATTACAGTACAGCACTATATAGCCGATTGTGTTAGTTGGGTACCTAGGCTAACTTTGTGGACTTACGAACAAACTGGACTTACAAAGGTGCGCTTGGAATGGAACTCATTCGTATGTAGGGGACTTACTGTATCCTGAAATTTCATTCTGTGACTTGGTGTCATTTTTTATTCATTGAGCTGGCATTTAGTGGGGCTTTTAGATCTGAGATTGCATGTCTAAGTTGCATGTTTTTTAGTCCTTGGATATTTTCTTTGATTTATTTCCTGATTTCTTTCCATCCTTTTTTTTTTTTTTTTTTTTTCTGTTTTCTCTTTCTGGAAATCCTATCAGTCAGATGTTGGACATTCTGTAATGATTTTTTAAGTGTCTTATTTTTCCCCTCTTATTGTCCATCTTTTTACCTTTTGATTTTACTTTTTATTTTTTTAACAGATCTTTATTGGAGTATAATTGCTTCACAATACTGTGTTAGTTTCTGTCGCACAACAAATCGAATCAGTCATATGCATACACATGTCCCCATACCCCTCCCTCTTGAGCCTCCACCCCATCCTCCCTATCCCACCCCTCCAGGTCATCGCAAATCATTGAGGCGATCTCCCTGTGCTATGCTGCTGCTTCCCACCAGCCAACTATTTTACATTCGGTAGTGTATATATGTCGATACTAGTCTCACTTTGCCCCAGCTTTGCCCTAGCTTCGCCCTCCCACCCCATGTCCTCAAGTCCATTTTCTACGTCTACCTCTTATTTATTTATTTATTTTTGGCTGCGTTGTGTCTTCGTTGCTACACGCGGGCTTTCTTTAGTTGTGGTGAGCCGGGGCTACTCTACTTTGTGGTGCGTGGGCTTCTCATTGCGGTGGCTTCTTTTGTTGTGGAGCATGGGCCCTAGAGCATGTGGGCTTCAGTACTTGTGGCACACAGGCTCAGTATTTGTGGCTCGTAGGGTCTAGCGCGCAGGCGCAGTAGTTGTGGCGCATGGGCTTAGTTGCTCCGCGGCATGTGGGATCTTCCCAGACCATGGCTCGAACCCACGTCCCCTGCATTGGCAGGTGGATTCTTAACCACTGTGCCACCAGGGAGGTCCCATATGTCTACCTCTTTATTCCTGCCCTGCAACTACGTTCATCAGTAACTTTTTTTTTTTTTAAGATTCCATATATATGCGTTAGCATACTGTATTTGTTTTTCTCTTTCTCACTTACTTCACTCTGTATGACAGACTCTAGGTCCATCCACTTCACTACAAATAACTCAGTTTAGTTTCTTTTTATGGCTGAGTAATATTCCATTGTATATATGTACCACATCTTCTTCTTCTTTTAATCTTCTTGATCCATTCATCTGTCAATTTACATTTAGGTTGGTTCCATGTCCTGGCTATTGTAAATAGTGCTGCAACGGACATTGTGGTACATGACTCTTTTTGAATTATGGTTTTCTCAGGGTATATGCCCAGTAGTGGGACTGCTAGGTCATAAGGTAGTTCTATTTTTAGTTTTTTAAGGAACCTCCATACTGTTTTCCATAGTGGTTGTATCAATTTACATTCCCACCAACAGTGCAGGAGGATTCCCTTTTCTCCACACCCTTTCCAGCATTTATTGTTTGTAGATTTTTTGATGATGGCCATTCTGACCAGTGTGAGGTGATACCTCATTGTAGTTTTGATTTGCATTTCTCTAATGATTAGTGATGTTGAGCATCCTTTAATGTGTTTGTTGGCAGTCTGTATATCTTCTTTGTAGAAATGTCTATTTAGGTCTTCTGCCCATTTTTTGACTAGGTTGTTTGTGTTTTTTTGATATTGAGCTCCATGAGCTGTTTGTATATTTTGGAGATAAATCCTTTGTCTGTTGTTTCATTTGCAAATATTTTATCCCATTCTGAGGGTTGTCTTTTCATCTTGTGTACAGTTTCCTTTGCTGTGCAAAAGCTTTTAAGTTTAATTAAGTCCCATTTGTTTATTTTTGTTTTTATTTCCATTACTCTAGGAGGTGGGTCAAAAAAGATCTTGCTGTGGTTTATGTCAAAGAGTGTTTTTCCTATGTTTTCCTGTAAGAATTTTATAGTGTCTGGTCTTATATTTAAGTCTTTAATCCATTTGGGGTTTATTTTTGTGTGTGGTGTTAGGTAGTTTTCTAATTTCATTCTTTTACATGTAGCTGTCCAGTTTTCCCAGCACCACTTATTGAAGAGGCTGTCTTTTCCCCATTGTATGTTCTTGCCTCCTTTGTCATAAATTAGGTGGCCATATGTGTGTGGGTTTATCTCTGGGCTTTCTATCCTGTTCCATTGATCTATATTTCTGTTTTTGTACCAGTACCATACTGTCTTGACTACTGTAGCTTTGTGGTATAGTTTGAAGTCAGGGATCCTGATTCTTCCACCTCCGTTTTTCTTTCTCAAGATTGCTTTGGCTATTTGGGGTCTTTTGTGTTTCCATACGAATTGTAAAATTTTTTGTTCTAATTCTGTGAAGAATGCCATTGGTAGTTCGATAGGGATTACATTGAATCTGTAGATTGCTTTGGGTAGTATAGTCATTTTCACAATATTGATTCTTCCAATCCAAGAACATGGTATATTTCTCCATCTGTTTATGTCATCTTTGATTTCTTTCATCAGTGTTTTATAGTTTTCTGAGTACAAGTCTTTCACCTCCTTAGGCAGGTTTATTCCTAGGTATTTTATTCTTTCTGTTGCAACGGTAAATGAGAGTGTTTCTTTAATTTCTCTTTCTGATTTTTCATTGTTTGTGTATAGGAATGCCAGAGATTTCTGTGCATTAATTTTGTATCCTGCAACCTTAGCAACTTCATTGATTAGTTCTAGTAGTTTTCTGGTGGCATGTTTAAGATTTTCTATGTATAGTATCATGTCATTGGCAAACAGTGACAGTTTTACTTCTTCTTTTCCAATACGTATTCCTTTTATTTCTGTTTCTTTTCTGATTGCTGTGCCTAGGACTTCCAAAACTATGTTGAATAAGAGAGGTGAGATTGGACCTCCTTGTCTTGTTCCTGATCTTAGTGGAAATGCTTTCAGTTTTTCACCATTGAGTATGATGCTTGCTGTGGGTTTGTCATATATGGCCTTTATTATGTTGAGGTAGGTTCCCTCTATTCCCATTTTCTGGAGAGTTTTTATCAAAAATTGGTGTTGAATTTTGTCAAAAGCTTTTTCTGCATCTATTGAGATGATCATATGGTTTTTATTCCTTAAGTTGTTAGTGTGGTGTATCACATTGACTGATTTGAGTATATTGAAGAATCCTTGCATCCCTGGGATAAATCCCACTTGATCATGGTGTATGATCCTTTTAATGTGCTGTTGGTTTCTGTTTGCTAGTATTTTGTTGAGGATTTTTGTATCTATGTTCATCAGTGATATTGGTCTATAATTTTCTTTTTTCGTGATATCTTTTCCTGGTTTTGGTATCAGGGTGATGGTGGCTTCGTAGGAAGAATTTGGGAGTGTTTCTCTCTCTGCAACTTTTTGGAAGAGCTTGAGAAGGATGGGTGTTAGCTCTTCTCTAAATGTTTGATAGAATTCACCTGTGAAGCCATCTGGTCCTGGACTTTTGTTTGTTGGAAAATTTTAAATTACGGTTTCAATTTCATTACTTGTGATAGGTCTGTTTGTATTTTCTAATTCTTCCCAATTCAGTCTTGGAAAATTGTACCTTTCCAAGAATTTGTCCATTTCTTCGTGGTTGTCCATTTTATTGGCATATACTTCTTTGTAGTAGTCTCTTTTAATCCTTTGTATTTCTGCAGTGTCAGTTGTGATTTCTCCTTTTCTTTTCTAATTTTATTGATTTATGTCCTCTCCCTTTTTTTCTTGCTGAGTCTGGCTAAGGGTTTGTCAATTTTGTTTATCTTCTCAAAGAACCAGCTTTTAGTTTTATTGATCTTTGCTATTGTTTTCTTTGTTTCTATTTCATTGATTTCTGCTCTGATCTTTATGATTTCTTTCCTTCTACTAACTTTGTGTTTTCTTTGTTCTTCTTTCTCTAGTTGTTTTAAGTGTAGAGTTAGATTGTTTATTTGAGATTTTTCTTGTTTCTTGAGGTGAGATTGTATTGCTATAAACTTCCCTCTTAGAACTGCTTTTGCTGCATCCCATAGGTTTTGGGTCGTCGTGTTTTCATTGTCATTTGTTTCTATGTATTTTTTAATTTCTTCTTTGATTTCTTCAGTGATCTCTTGATTATTTAGTAACACACTGTTTAACCTACATGTATTTGTTTTTTTTACAGTTTTTTTCCTGTAACTGATTTCCAATCTCATAGCGTTGTGGTCAGAAAAGATGCTTGATACAATTTCATTTTTCTTAAATTTTCCAAGGCTTGATTTGTGACCCAAGATGTGATCTGTCCTGGAGAATGTTCCATGGGCACTTGAGAAGAAAGTGTATTCTGCCACTTTTGGGTGGAATGTTCTATAAATATCAATTAGATCTATCTGGTCTATTGTGTCATTTAAAGCTTGTGTTTCCTTATTTATTTTCTCTTTGGATGATCTGTCCATTGGTATGAGTAGGGTGTTAAAGTCCCCTACTATTATTGTGTTACTGTCGACTTCTCCTTTCACGGTTGTTAGCATTTGCCTTATGTACTGAGGTGCTCCTATGTTGGGTGCATAAATATTTATAATTGTTATATCTTCTTCTTGGATTGATCCTTTGATCATTATGTAGTGTCCCTCCTTATCTCTTGTAACAGTCTTTATTTTGAAGTCTATTTTATCTGATATGAATATTGCTACCCCAGCTTTCTTTTGATTTCCATTTGTATGGAATATCTTTTTCCATCCCTTCACTTTCAGTCTGTATGTGTCCTTAGGTCTGAAGTGGGTCTCTTGTAGATGGCATATATATGGGTCTTGTTTTTGTATCCATTCAGCCAGTCTGTGTCGTTTGGTTGGGGCATTTAATCCATTTACATTCAAGGTTATTATCAATATGTATGTTCCTATTACCATTTTCTTAATTGTTTTGGGTTTGTTTTTGTGGATCTTTTTCTTCTCTTGTGTTTCCTGCTTAGAGAAGTTTCTTTAGCATTTGTTGTAAAGCTTGTTTGGTGGTGCTGAATTCTCTTAGCTTTTGCTTGTCTGAAAAGCTTTTGACTTCTCCAATCTGAATGAGATCCTTGCTGGGTGGAGTAATCTTGATTGTAGGTTTTTCTCTTTCATCACTTTAAGAATATCCTGCCACTCCCTTCTGGCCTGCAGAGTTTCCACTGAAAAATCAGCTGATAACCTTATGGGGATTCCTTTGTATGTTATTTTTTGTTTTTCCCTTGCTGCTTTTAATATTTTTTCTTTGAATTTAATTTTTATTAGTTTGATTAATATGTGTCTTGGTGTGTTTTTCCTAGGGTTTATCATGTATGGTACTCTCTGTGCTTCCTGGACTTGGGTGGCTATTTCCTTTCCCACGTTAGGGAAGTTTTCCACTATAATCTCTTCACATATTTTCTCAGACCCTTTCTTTTTCTCTTCTTCTTCTGGGACCCCTATAATTCGAATGTTGGTACATTTAGTGTTGTCCCAGAGAACTCTGAGATTGTCTTCAATTCTTTTCATTCTTTTTTCTTTATCCTGCTCCTCGGCTGTTTTTTCCACCATTTTGTCTTCCAGCTGACTTGTTCGTTCCTCTGCCTCAGTTATTCTGTTATTGATTCCTTCTAGTGTATTTTTCATTTCAGTTATTGTGTTATTCATCTCTGTTTGTTTGTTCTTTAGTTCTTCTAGATCTTTGTTAAACATTTCTTGTATTTTCTCAATCCGTGCCTCCATTCTATTTCCGAGTTTCTGGATCATCTTTACTATCATTACTCTGATTTCTTTTTCAGGTAGATTGCCTACTTCCACTTCATTTATTTGGTCTTATAGGTTTTTACCTTGCTCCTTCATCTGTGACATATTTTTTTGCCATCTCGGTTTTTGTTTGTTTGTTTGTTTGTTTTTATGAATGGGATTGTGTTCCTGTCTTACTGATGGTTTGGCCTGAGGCTTCCAGCACTGGAGTTTGTAGGCTACTGGGTAGAGCTGGGTATTGGTGCTGAGATGAGGAACTCTGTGAGACCTCACTCTGATGAATATTCCCTGGGGTCTGAGGTTCTCTGTTAGTCCAGTGGTTTGGACTCAGAGCTCCCACTGCAGGAGCTTTGGCCCCACCCCGGGCTCATGAACCAAGATCCCGCAAGCTGCCTGGGGTGGCAAAAAAAAAATAAAAGGAACAATAACAAAGTAACAAATAAAATTAGACTAAGAAACTAACAGATATGTTAGGAAGAATATAAAAATAAAAATATAGATGAATCAACCACGGGAAGGTACATCAGTACCACAATAGTAAAAGAGAGGAGGAGGGAAAAGAAAAAAAAAAGGGGAGGGGAAAGGCCTTGGCTGTGGAGGGCGGGACCTAAGCAAGGGCGAGGTTTGGGCAGTGGGCGGGGCCAATGCTCAGGACCCACAGGGCTGGAAAAGGTCCTGGGGGCTGTTGGGGGTGGGGCTTTGGCTCAAGGAACAGAAGGGGCCCAGGCGTGCTCCCCACTCTGGTCTCAGAGGGCAGGGGACCTCACCTGGGAGCCCAGAAGTCTTCCTGGGCTCGAGTGGGTGGGGCAAATGCCCTCCTCTCCTCTCCTGCTCCTCGGATCTGGGAAGGCCCCTCCCACCTGCCTCTCCTGATCTCCCTGGCCTCTGTCCTGTGCCCCCAAGGACCTGTGCAGCGTGCAGGGTGCTTGGCAGGGCAGGGGATTGGCCTGGGAGCTCAGCAGCCTCCCTGGGCGGAGTGGGCAGGACAATTGCCCTCTGCTCCTCTCCTGCTCCTCCTGGATGGCTCCTTCTTCCTGACTCTCCTGATCTCCCCGGCCTCCCTCCTATGCCCCCAGGACCCACACAGCCTGGATGGAGCTTTGGAGGTGGGGGTACCAGCTTGGGAGCTTAGCAGGCTCCCTGGCCCATGTGGACCAGGCGATTGCCCTCTGCTCCTCTCCCACTCTTCCCAGACAGGCCCTCCCTCCTGCCTCTCCTGATCTCCCAGGCCTCAGGAGCACCGATCCTGTCTGGCCTCCACTTCTCCCCCCTCAGCCCCCCTACATTCTACCGGTTCACCTTGGGGTTCCTCCCATCTCCTTGTGTCAGAGTCCCCCACCAGTGGCCGACAGGCACTCTAGTTGTGGGGAGATGCTAACTCCACATCTTCCCACACTGACATCTTGACTCCACCTCCTGATTCTACTTTTTAGAAGATTTCCTGCTTTTATCTTCTAACCTTTTAATGGAGCATTTTTGTTTATTTCACAGCCATATATATATATATATATTTTTTTTTTTTCCTGCTGCGTTTGGTCTTCCTTGATGCACACAGGCTTTCTCTTGTTGTGGTGAGTCTGAGTTGTGGCTTCTCTTGTTGTGGAGCACGGGATCTAGATGCTTGGGCTCCAGTAGTGGCAGCATGCGGACTCAGTAGTTGTGGCTTGTGGGCTCTAGAGTGCAGGCTCAGTGGTTGTGGTGCATAGGCTTAGTTGCTCCAAAGCATGTGGGATCTTCCTGGACCAGGACTCGAACCTATGTCCCCTGAATTGGCAGGCGGATTTTTAACCACTGCGTCACCAGGGAAGTCCCTCACAGCCATATTTTCAATTTCTATAAACTTATTCTTATTCTGATAATTTCTTTGTTAAAACAATCATCCTTCTCTTGTTTCATGAATATAATACATTCTTTTATCTCTCTGATGATATCAATTACAATTTTTAATAAAGTTTTGTTCTGTTCCTTGCATTATCTTTGTCTCCTCTGGGATTTGTTGTTGATATTGGAGGTTTTCCTCAAATATCTTGTAGTCATTGGTTAAATACTTATATTTTTAATAATCTAACAATTTTTTCCAGAGGTGACTGGAGTATACGAATTTATTTGTTCAAATATCTTTTATATTTACATGACAGAATTTTATCAAATTCTCTATATACCCACATTTAATAAGGAGGCACAAAATGCTTATTTTTATGCACAGGAAGCACTCATGCTTCTCAGCCCTTAGCCTTTCTGAATGTCTGCAGGGTAAACTGACTGTATGCTTTTTGGTGTCTATTTTTTGGATACTTAGGCTTTACCTTCTTTTGCTTAGCAATGTCTTTACCATTCTTCCATCTGTTTCCTAGCTTTAAAAAATGTGTTGTTTTTTGTCTGCTGATGTTCATTACCTATTTGCTCTTAAGATTTTTACGATTTTTTGGTGGAATTTCAGAAAAGAGACAAATACATGTAATTAATCTGCCATATTTAACTGGATGTTTTGTATTGGTTTTTGATTTTAGCAATCTGACTTACTGGATATGAAGATGTCTTTTATGTCTCTGAAATATTAAACTAATAAAAATACGTTGGTTTTGACTGGCCAGTGTTATTTTCCTCCTTCCTCTGGTAAAAGCAGTTGCCTCATTACTTTGAGTGAATCCCCAACCCAAGTGGTTCTGGTGGGGCTGCCAATCATAGGTCCTCCACCCCCTGACTACAGGGATGGACATGTGATCTAATCTGGAAAATTGGTTTTGCTCTCTTGAAAATATGACTCCTGAGAAGAGGCAAATAGAGACAGCATGCCGATATTGCTGAGTTTTCTTATTGGTAACCCCTAGAGGAATGGTCTCTGATTGTACAAGCCTGGGTCCTTTGTTGAACAGAGTAGAAACCGACTCTGATTAGCTTCAGCAGCAAAGAGTTTTAATGGGAATATATTGGGTAGTTTGTGAAGTTTACGAGAAGCTTTTGAGCCTGATTTAGAGCCTGATCAGAAAATAATCAGTTACCAAATGTATTAGTTTCCTAATGCTGCTGTAACAAATTACCACAAATGCAGTGGTTTAAAACAACACACATTTATTTTCTTATAGTTCTGGATGTTGAAAGTGTAAAATCAAGGTCTGTTCTTTCTGGAATCTTCAGGAAATAATCTGTTTTCTTGCCTTTTTTCAGCTTCTAGGGGCTGTCTTTCCTCGCATCCCTCTAACCTCCTGCTTTTGTCGACATGTTTCCTCTCTCTCTGATCTCCTGCCTCCCTATTATGAGGATTCTTGAAATTACATTAGGCCCACCCAGATAATCCTGGATAATCTCTCCATTTCAAGAACCTTAATTTAAGGTTCACATCTTCAAATTTCCTTGTACAATGTAAGGTAATATATTCATAGGTCCCAGGGAGTAGGACATGGCCATTATTCAGCCCACCACACCAAGGAAGACTAAACAGCCAAGAACACAGCTGTATTACAGCACAGCCCAGTCATAAATCCTCACTGCTACCAACACTGAATATACACACACAGTGCTGTCAACTGAAACCCCAGAGCTGCCCTGATTCCTCTTCTCCCCAAGCAGGGCACTGGTTATTATTAGTTTATCATCCAGTGTCCATTCTCGTCTATTCTTCAGTAATTGGATTTTCATCTGGTCACGTAACCACCCAGAATAAACACTTTCTCAGTCTTCCTGCAGCTAGGAGTGGCCATGTGACTAAGTTTTGGACAATGAGGTGTAAGTGAAATTTCTTGTGGCAGCTTCTGAGAACCTCCCTTAGGAGATAGTTGGGATTTGCCTGGTTCTTCATTCCTTCTTGCATTCTGCTGCCACCTTGGACCATGAGAACCAGGGCCACACCCTAAGGATGGCAGAGAGTGAATAGAATGAGCCTGGATCCCTGGGGACTTCATGGAGCAGAGCTGCTGTACCAACTCTGGACTTCTTGTCTCCAGGCTCAGTTTATGTGAGAGAGAATTAAAATTTTATCTGTTTAAACCACTGTTATTTTGGGTTTTCTATTATGTTTAGTGGAACTTAATTTTAAATGATACACTGAGGCTTTCTTATTCAGCTCTTCCTTCTACTGGGTGAGCTGCTCCAGTATCTTGCTCACAAACTTTTTTGCCTTAAGTTGGAAGGATTTTGTTTCTGGGCCTGCTGGAAGGAATTGTACCAGCCAAAGGAAGGTTTAGAATGTCACATACTGATAGCATCACAGTGATACTATCATAGTCAGAAAACTGATTACTGAATCCTCTAGCCCAGTAAGTCTCTGTAACAGAGGAGATACTATATACCCTTATGGCATTTTGGAAACTTGTAGACCCATTTTGGCTTGTTAAAATGATTGGAGGATGCACTGGCATTTCGTGGGCTGGAGCCAGCGGTATTTTGCAATGTAAAAGACTAACCCATACATCGAAAAATTGTTCCGTGAATTGAATGAGACTTCAAATGTTCTATAGAACTTTCATGTAAGTATAAAACTTATTTACAAGTATCTGTGCCTAGAACTCAACTCCACTTTATATAAAGTTCTAAGTAGTTTTTATGTATTTTTAAGATCGCTGAATTTTCCAGGAATGTAACTACTCTGTAAGCCAAGAGAAAATTGTACATTGTTTGCTGGGGAACTTTACCAAGAGGCATTCACTATTTTGAAAATACATGTGTGTGACAACAATGCCGCTCATGGCATTTGAGTCTCCAGTACAGATGAAATGCATTTGTGCTTGTTGCATTCACGGTGATTCTACCCATAGGTGTAAGTCTCTGAGTGCCTAAGAGTTTACATTCTGAGATATATATTACTTTATTATAAATATATTTTATTTATCCTTTATTTTATAGTTAGAGCATTACATTGGTTTAAAAAATGTTTTGTATAAATAATATTACCTATGAGTCCATTTCAGGATAGCAGAGGCAGCATTATAAATCTTTGTTATAAAAAGGGAGCATTGGGACTGGTAGAGCTCCGGGCAATAAAAACAAGCACAATCCACTAGTGGAAGCAATGTCTGGGGGATGCTGAGTCTGTTTCCCAAAGGTTGGCATGAGTTCTTTGGACCTGGGAAAGAGCTGAGACTTGAAGGACTCCCTTGATAAGGCTCAGGGGCTTCTCTAAACGTCTCTTACTAGCCCTCAATATTACCTTGACTCTGACCACCAAATCATGTACTATTCCTTTCTTCCTCCAGTGGATTACTTTGTAACTGACCTGGAACACCAGCCATCTCTGTTCAGCCTCCATATCATTTCCTCTGTGACACTGGAAATCAGTATTTTTAGTTGCTGGATCCAGATAAACCTATACAGAGAAAGTAAATCTGGTTCCACTTTTACTTCCTGTACAGGATATCATTAGCATATTTTCCATATGAATAGGGACTGTCGGGAACCATATGTTATTTACCATATGGCATTATGCCTGTTTCAAGGCACATTTTAATATAGCACAAAGGCAAAGAGGTTTAAATTGAAATGCTTGCTGTGCATTATGGTTTAAAGTTTTTGATTATCGTGAAGCCTGAGTAAGTTAGCTCTCTTCATCTATTTCATAGAATGAGCTCTCAATAAATTACTTAGAAAATCAACCGAGCAGGAGAAACTTTGGGCAAAATAAAAGTAAATTATTAGCCTTTTAGCTCAATTTAAGGCAGGGCTTCATAGATTTTGTGATTACATGCCATTTTATGAGGTGGACAAAGAAGACACTGGGAAAGAGTCTGGTTGACAAAGAAGAAGGAAGGCATGATTTCCCTATTCATGTTATTAAAGGCTCAAGAATTAGGCTATTTCCCATATTAAAGATACTTTCAATATATCCCATATTGAAGATACTTTCTTTAATTCAAGAAATATTGGGACTTCCCTGATGGCACAGTGGTTAAGAATCCGCCTGCCAATGCAGGGGACATGGGTTCGAGCCCTGGTCTGGGAAGATCCCACATGTTGCAGAGCAACTAAGCCCATGTGCTACAACTATTGAGCCTGTGCTCTAGAGCCCGCAAGCCACAACTACTGAGCCCACATGCCACAACTACTGAAGCCGGTGCGCCTAGAGCCCTCTTGTTGCTCCCCAACAAGAGAAGCCATCACAATGAGGAGCCTGCGCACCGCAACGAGAGTAGCCCCCGCTTGCCACAACTAGAGAAATCCTGTGTGCAGCAACAAAGACCCAACACAGCTAAAAAATAAATAAATTTATTTTTTAAAAAAAGAAATATTTATTGAGGCCCTTTTGTGTTTTAGGTACTATGCTAGTTTCTGAGGAAACAGTGGTGAGCAAAGACAGACACAATCCCTGACCTCAAGGAATTTAAAATTGTTATTAATACCTATTAATAATAATTTAAAAACCACTTATGATTATATAGTTACACATAGAGGTAAATACTGTTAAGGACTTTGTAACATATACAAATATCCAATCATTATGTTGTACACCTGAAACCAATAAAATGTTATATGTCAATTATACTGCAATAAAAAAAAATTTTTTTAAGCACTGTTAAGAAAAGGAACCTAAAACAGGAAACTACTACCCTGGATTTTTTTCCAGTAGCCCTTCCGAATCCAACCTCCATCTTTCTTGACCCTGCCCTGTGTTCCAGGAGATTGCCTTGGTGGCCTCCAACAACAGGCGACTTGTCCCTCTGGCTTCAGTTTGGGTTTGGCCAATAAGAGGCATCAGCAGGAGGTTAGAGAGTGGGAGCAGAGTGAAATCAGGCTATTAACTCCCCCTCCCTGCCAGTATAAATTGACTTCGTTTCTTTGTTGGAGGCCACAGCTATTCTCTCTGGTGCCAGGAACACCCTCAGCATCCCCCAGAACACCTCATCCCTTACCCCTGTAATTGAGGGGTGATAGGGCTTCCTACTATTGCTAGCCAAGGATACTTTACTACAGCTGGTGTGGCTGGCTTCCCTTAACAGGGCCCACATCTTTGTAAATGATCTCATTGAACTCACCTGTGAGTGTGCCATCGTTTTCCTAACAGTACCCAAACCTATACACTAGCCTGGACCAGAGTGAGGTAGGACTACTGATAGATAAGGGAGCATTCTAGGCAGAGGGAAGAGCCATATGGGAGAAATGTTTGAAGGAAGGACAGTGCAGCTGGAGTACAGAGAGAGAGGGGGTGAGATGGTGCTGGAGGGGGAGACAAAGCCAAATCATAGGCCATAGGTTGTAGTGGATGTTACTCTTTCTTTCTTTCTCTTTATTTTGACAACTCAGCATTTGAAACTCCTTCTTGTGTTTGGGGAATTCCCCACTTAATGGTAGGTAGGGCCGACTTCCTGCTACAGAAGCTCAGCTCCAGGAGGCTAGGTATGGTCACATGACCTAGCCTCAGCCAATCAAGTGCACCCACTCAGTATTTGGGTCAGGAGCCAGATGCAAAGCAGTGAAGAATTCCCTTCTTGTTCTGGTAACTGTGGCAGTGGTTCCAGCGATGGTTTCCAGGATATTGGCAGTACAAGCTGCAGCACCCATTTCCTCAGCTTGGCCCCTAGCCTTATGGGTGGCTCACATTTCTTTATAAGTTTCTCTCTTGTCTGAGTCAATTTCTTCCTAGTGGCAATATCCTTTTAATAAATTTCTTTGCTCTTTAAATCAGCCAGAGATAATTTCTGTTATTGGTAACTAAGGAACACTGTGGTAACTAAGAACATTATACTTTAATGACCACGACAAGTGTTTTGACCTTTATCATAGGAACAAAGGGAAGCTACTGAAGCAGTAGGAATGGAGTGGTGGCAGTGACAGGATCAAGTTCACATTTTGGAGAAATCTGTCGGACTGTATCCAAGAAGATCTAACTTAAATGTAGGGAGACCAAGAAATGGGTGCTGTTGGCTTAGACTAATAGGGGTTGCAGTGGAGACAGAGAGAAGTCCATGGATGTAAGGGTAATTTAGCAGGTGAACTTGTTGTGATTGGATGTGGGGGAGGTTAAGGAAAGGTGAGGCATCAAGGTTAGTCCTCCATTTTCTGATCCCTGAACTTGGGTTGACTGATTACATGAATTCAACTACTTTGTTTAAAGCCTTGATTGCTACCCAGGACTTAATGGCTAATCAAAATGATTTTTCCATCCTTTTATGCTTTATGTACATGCATAAACTCTTTGGAGTTGGATGCCAAATTGCACATAAATTGTCTTCAGATCCAGACTCTGAATTCAGGCCATGTTTCAAAGCTTGGCAAATACCAATGAGGAGAAACACAGTCAGTCTGAGTCACACTGTGAAGTAGTATTTTGTGCTGAAGATTCATCTGCAACACTTGAATCAACACATCCTTGGGCTCTTATGAGTAGGAGGCAAACCATTTAGAGAATCCAGAATTGGGCTGCCATCTGTTGTTCATGGGCTTTGCTTCTCGTGCATAACTGGGGAATAAAACATTTAACAGGTGGTATCTAGAAAGTGATGTACAGCATCTCCATTCATGAGAAAACTCTAAATTGTGTTTTCTGTTTAAGGACATTGTTTAAATGTCCTTCTGGGCTTGTGTATGCATCCTCAGTTGAAAGAATTATTGCCCGAAGTCCACTATCATCAACATGTACACCATGACCTAATATCCAGGAATTGTGAAACTAATATTTGTTGCTTACTGGTATTCACAGCCTCCTTAGTGTGAGTCAAGCCATGTTTAAGACCTCTTCCAAATTTGACTTATTTACAACTTTCCCCAACCAAGGATAAAATTTCAATTTATTGTACACTTATTTTGTACCAATTACTCTGCCAACCACTAATAAATATATATTTATACACCCTCACACACACCATGTATTTATTTAACTCTCACTCTAACCATGTGAAGTAGGTATTATTGAGCATATTTTACACATAAGGGAATTGAGGTCCACATTTTGAAATCCTGATCTGAACCCAGATATGTATTACTGGGCCCATGCCAAATCACTGGGCCACAAAATCATCTGACTTATCATTTGTTACTCTCCTTTATTCTGTGTTCCCTCAGCTGGTATCAATCCCGAATGTATTATATTATTTTGAAATTGAAGACATCATGTAATGCATGTAATGCATTCTAATAGAGATAAAAGCATAGACAAATAAATTAATGGAGAAGTAAGGTGAGAAGATATATGCACCCCAATGTTCATTGCAGCATTATTTAAAATAGCCAAGCTATGGGAGCAACCTAAGTACTCATCAATAGATGAGTGGATGAAGAAGATGTGGTGTGTGTATATACACACACACACATATATACACAATGGAATATTACTCAGCCATAAAAAGCATGAAATCTTGCCATTTGCAACAATGTGAGTGGACCTAGAGTGTACTATGCTAAGTGAAATAAGTCAGAGAAAGACAAATACCATATGGTTTCATTTATATGTGGAATCTAAAAAAACAAAAACAAATGAACAAATATAACTAAATAGAAACAGAGTCATAGATACAGAGAACAAACAGGTGGTTTCCAGAGGGGAGGTGGGGTGTGGGGGAGGAGAGAAATAGGCGAGGGAGATTATGAGGTACATAATTATTAAATTATTTTATTTAAGTTTAAATTAAAAATAAACCTAAAGTAATTTATTTTAAGTTACAAAATAAATGAGTTATGGGTATGAAATGTACAGTGTGGGGAATAAATATAATCAACAGTTATGTAATTTTTATATGGTGATGGCTGTAACTAGATTTATCATGGTGATCATTTTGAAAAGTATTGAAATAGTGAGTCACTGTGTTGTACACTAACATAGTGTTGTAGGTCAATTATACTTCAAAAACAAATAAACAAACAAACATACTCAGAAAAAGAGATCAGATTTGATCAGAGGCAGAAGGGGGAATTGGATGAAGGTGATCAAAAGGTACAAACGTCCAGTTGTAAGATAAATAAGTACTAGGGATGTAATATAAAACATGATAGGTATAATTAACACTGCTATATGCTATATATGAAAGTTTTAAACGGAGTAAATCCTAAGAGTTCTCATCACAAGGGAAAACATTTTTTTCTATTCCTTTAATTTTGTATCTGTATGAGATGATAGATGTTCACTAAACTTGCTGTGGTGATTATTTCATGATGTATGTAAGTCAAATCATTGTACAGTACAACTTAAACTTAATACAGTGCTGTATATCAATTGTATCGCAATAAAACTGGAAGAAGGAAAAAAGTAAGTAGGGTGAGGAGTTAAAGAAGTAGTTAAAAGAATTGAACAGTTAAGTAGTTAAAAGAAGTCATCAGGATCTCTGATCAGTCCAGGAAAATTAGTGGAACACTTTTCAATTGATTCCTCCGTATGACACCTATGTTATAAGTTAAGGTGAGAAATAGAATCAGAAGATTTTTTTAAAAACATCAGACAAGCTCCACTACAATAAAGGGAAAATACTAGACCTGGAGTCAAAAGACAGTGTTTGAATTCCAGCTTTGAATTCTAGGTTTACTACCAGTTGTGTGAACTTGGGTAAATCACTTGACATCTCAGAGTCTCTGTCTCCTCGGATGATAACACCTCTATTAATGCAACATTTGTGAGGATTAAATGTTGCTCATTTCTGAAATTATTTATAAACTATAAAGCATTATACAAATGTAGATATTATTGTTAACCTACTTGAGGCCTTAAAAGTTAAATTTCTGGAAGTCAAGTCAAGGGCAAATGATGTCCGTGTTTCTATAAGCAAGGCAACATCACTAGCAGCAATACCGACCATCATGGCAATGCTTATACTTGCTCAATTTTCACATTTTACTTCCTTCCTACAACAGCACTGTGAAGCATTGCAGTGTTATAACATTTACAGAACAGGAAGCTGAAATAGGAAGACCTCCAGTGTCAGAGAGAGAATAAGAAATAAAATTAGGATTTAATTCCACCTTACACTGTATTTCCCCTCTTTAGAATACCTTTGCTTAACACCATTTATGGAAAAAAATTGTCACTACGCATCTGTGATTAAATTTAGCAGATACTGTTGAAAAGTGAGACTAAGAGAGCCTACTTAATATGAACTGTTATCTGCTAGGAAAAAAATGGGTTTCAGGTATTCCTAGAGCTCAGTCTAGCAAATTATTCATCATTAAGAGGGGAAATCTATGATAACTGTACCTACAATTCTTTTTTCAACATCTCAACTTTGAATTTATACCTGAAAGTGATTTATTTTTTCCTATGCAAGTTGTCCCATACTTACTATGGCCATGTAGTGGACTAGCAAACCTTCAGGGGAAAGTAAAACTTAACAAAACAATAGATAATTATCAGTTCAGTGACTCTTTATAGTTAACATTTAAGTTATTTGCCTTTTCCAAATAGAAGCTGTAGGCACAACCTGTTTTATTATTATCCTAAGTGCTTTGGTTATCTTTAGCATGAAGTATTTTTAGCTCTGTTTGTATAACCCATAGGATTTAAGTAAAACATTGAAGAAAGGAGACTGAATGCACATTGTTCAGTGTACGTTTCATTTTATAGGTTTATTTTGGCATGGAAGTTGTCTGGTTGAATGTTTCACTGATAGGCTGGCTTAGCTTCTTACACTGTAACTGATATTTCTATGTGGAGGGACATTGATTTTTTTTTTTTTTTAATAAATTTATTTATTTATTTATTTATTTTTGGCTGTGTTGGGTCTTCGTTTCTGTGCGAGGGCTTTCTCTAGTTGTGGGAAGCGGGGGCCACTCTTCATCGCGGTGCGCGGGCCTCTCACTGTCGCGGCCTCTCCCGTTGCGGAGCACAGGCTCCAGACGCGCAGGCTCAGTAGTTGTGGCTCACGGGCCCAGTTGCTCCGCGGCATGTGGGATCTTCCCAGACCAGGGCTCGAACCCGTGTCCCCTGCATCGACAGGCAGATTCCTAACCACTGCGCCACCAGGGAAGCCCCGGACATTGATTTTTTTTAATAATATTGGGCCTTTCTCTGCTCCTTTAGTCACTTCATTCCAGGAGAGGAGGGATGACATTGTTTTGTTGAATTTGAGAGAGGAACGGAGTTTGCATAGTCTTATCCATCTGCAGTATACACTATTTGGTATGTCTTCCTAGCTTACAAGGAACCCTCAATACTTCCTTGCTTCCAGGGATGGACTGCACACAGCAGGATGATCACCTCCAGCCACAGGTGGAGGTGGGTGAATTTGGGCCAATGAGATTTCCTCTCTAGGGACTGATTAAAGAGAGTCAGTCAGTCTGGCCATGATACACATGTAAACTCAGGAGTTTGGGCGTGGCCATTGCTTTCCTCTGTAAAAATTAATAAAGGGAAACCTCACTAAAACGGAGTCAGGAGGCCAGAAGGGGGAGCTCTCCCTCCCATACCACTCTTCAGTACAGGTCCCAGCAGAAAGGGATGCACAATACTTTGCATCTCCAGCGGAAAGTGGCCCTACTTTACCACTGCCAGCTGGAGGAAGAAAGAATTCTCCTTGCCTGGCAACAGCTAAGCCAATGAGAGACTGTTGCACCTCAGCCAGTGAAAAGCCACTATACTTCAAACTCCCAGTTTCATCCAATGGACTTTTTGTTTATAATAGCCCCTCCCAACTTTCTCTTCTCCTCTATAAAAGAGCTTTCTTTCTTTCGTTTTACCAGACTTGCATGTGGTTCACTACAGCTGCATGTCTCAAATTGCAATTCTTTCTATTCCCAAATAAAACCATTTTGTTGGTAAAGTAACTGGCTGTTTTGTTTTAGGTTAACACGTCCTATGTGGACGGAGAAGCAAAAGCTACTCTGCTGAAAAAGGAAGATAAACTAGGTCCAAAGAAGATAACTGCTTGGATTCTGATGGCTTTTTAGTTCTTACTTCCAGTTCTTTTCTGGGGCCTGGTTGAATTCCTGACGTGGGTTCTATGAGATGCCTGTATCCTTATAATTATAAAATCTTCTTTTTGCTTTTGCTAAAGGTAGCACTAGTTGTTTTCTGTTACATGTACCCAAAGTATCTTAATAAATACATTATTTAGTTGTGGTTAATAGAATAAATAATCATATACAGGCTGTTTGAGGAAGAGGCTCTACATGTATTTATTGGTACAGCCATTGTAGGTGGTGTAATGAAATTTTATTCTAACTATCCTTGTTTAGTTTAATTTATTAAATATTATAATATGTAAAGAGAGCATAAAATATAGTCATGTGAATGGGGCACTTTTAAGCAAACCTGGCTAGTTTTAGAAAGTAAGAATATATTTCTAACTAAAGAGAGTTTTGTTGTTGTTTTGTTTTGTGGAAGAAAACAATTGGGTTAGAACAATTAACCAAATAGTAAACTTCTTTTTAAAAATAAATTTATTTATTTATTTATTTATTTATTTATTTATTTATTTATGGCTGCACTGGGTCTTTATTGCTGAGCATGGGCTTTTCTCTAGTGGAGGAGAGCGGGGGCTACTCTTTGTTGCAGCACGCGGGCTTCTCATTGCGGTGGCTTCTCTTGTTGTGGAGCATGGGGTCTAGGTGCGCAAGCTCAGTAGTTGTGGCTCGCAGGCTGTAGAGCGCAGGCTCAGTAGTTGTGGCGCATGGGCTTAGTTGCTCTGCAGTATGTGGGATCTTCCCGGACCAGGGCTCGAACCCGTGTCCCCTGCATTGGCATTGGCAGGCGGATTCTTAACCACTGCACCACCAGGGAAGTCCTTAACAAATATTGATAGATGGCACACACAGGGGATCAGAAGTAATCTGTTCAACCTTGTCAGGAATATCTATGAAATACTTAAAGTAAGGAAAATAAGAAAATAAATGTGGTATTTAATAATGGTTTTTCTTATTAGCTACAGAATTATACAAAATGGCAGTTCTTATTGAGTCAATAATATAATTCATTTTATGTTATAAACAAATAGGTGATCTTTGTCTCTTCATTCATTAACATGAGTTGTATTTGTCCAGGGGATATAGGGGTCATGAAGATGTAGTCCCTGCTCCAGAGTCACATGGAGATTCAGAAGTTGCAAATCAGCTAAATTCTGACTTGGGATTCCATTTAGCTGTATTTGCCATTGCCAGCCTATAGAATCCTTGATAGTAAATGGTCAGCCTCAAAATGTGCCCAATGACAGTAACCAAAGGGATGAAATATTTATATAACCCAACTGGAAGATAATGTGATTCAGCTTTTCCATATATGGGGATAATTTGCTGATGTCCCCCACCTCCATTTCCCCAAGAACTTGCATAAATATCTCGCACTGCCCAAATGAAGCAAAAATAGAATGAATAGTAGTTTGTATTTCTTAATCCTCTACCCCTATCCTGCCCCTCCTTCCTTCCCTCTCTGATTTGTTATAATCATTTGTTTGTTTTATTTTTGAGAGTCCACATATAAGTGATAATGTACAGTATTTGTCTTTCTCTGTCTGACTTATTTCACTAGACATAATACCCTCCAGGTCCATCTATGTTGTTGCAAATGGCAAAATTTCATTCTTCTTTATGGCTGAGTAGTTTTCCATGCATATATATACCACATCTTCTTCATCCATTCATCTGTTGATGGACACTTAGGTTGCTTCCATACCTTGGCTATTATAAATAATGCTACTATGAACATTTTGGGTACATGCATCTTTTCAAATTAGTGTTTTCATTGTCTTCGATACCCAGGAGTGGAATTGCTGGATCACATGGTAGTTCTAGTTTTAATTTTTTGAGGAACCTTCATGCAGTTTTCCATAGGGGCTGCACCAATTTACATTCCCACTAACAGTTTACAAGGGTTACCTTTTCTCCACATCCTCACCAACATTTGTAATTTGTGGTCTTTCTTAAAAAAAAAATATATATATATATATATATATATATATATATACTTTAAATATTTATTTATTTATTTATTTATTTCGGTTGTGCCCAGTCTTACTTGTGGCACACGGGATCTTCGCTGCAGCATGTGGACTCTTAGTTGTGGCATGCGTGCAGGATCTAGTTCCCCGACCAGGGATGGAACCTGGGCCCACTGCACTGGGAGTGCGGAGTCTTACCCACGGACCACCATGGAAGTCCCATAATTTGTGGTCTTTTTTTTTTTTTAGAAATTTCATGTAATGTCTGAAACATTTATATTAACATATTTCCATACATATTTCCATACAAATACAAATATAAGATTTTTAGAAATTTCATGTAATGTCTGAAACATTTATGTTAACATATTTCCATACAAATAACCCAATGAAAGTTTAGTATTAGTTGTTTTGTTTGTTTTTTTATACTGCATGTTCTTATTAGGCATCAGTTTTATACACATCAGTGTATACATGTCAATCCCAATCGCCCAATTCAGCACACCACCATCCCCACCTCACCGCAGTTTTCCCCCCTTGGTGTCCATATGTCCATTCTCTACATCTGTGTCTCAACTTCTGCCCTGCAAACTGGCTCATCTGTACCATTTTTCTAGGTTCCACATACATGCATTAATATACGATATTTGTTTTTCTCTTTCTGACTTACTTCACTCTGTATGACAGTCTCTAGATCCATCCACGTCTCAACAAATGACTCAATTTCGTTCCTTTTTATGGCTGAGTAATATTCCATTGTATATATGTACCACATCTTCTTTATCCATTCGTCTCTTGATGGGCATTTAGGTTGCTTCCATGACCTGGCTATTGTAAATAGTGCTGCAATGAACATTCGGGTGCATGTGTCTTTTTGAATTATGGTTTTCTCTGGGTATATGCCCAGTAGTGGGATTGCTGGGTCATATGGTAATTCTATTTTTAGTTTTTAAAGGAACCTCCATATTGTTCTCCATAGTGGCTGTATCAATTTATATTCCCACCAACAGTGCAAGAGGTTTCCCTTTTCTCCACACCCTCTCCAGCATTTGTTGTTTGTAGATTTTCTGATGATGCCCATTCTAACAGGAGTGAGGTGATACCTCATTGTAGTTTTGATTTGCATTTCTCTAATAATTAGTGATGTTGAGCATCTTTTCATGTGCTTCGTGGCCGTCTGTATGTCTTCTTTGGAGAAATGTCTATTTAGGTCTTCTGCCCATTTTTGGATTGGGGTGTTTGTTTCTTTGATATTGAGCTGAATGAGCTGTTTATATATTTTGGAGATTAATCCTTTGTCCGTTGATTCATTTGCAAATATTTTCTCCCATTCTGAGGGTTGTCTTTTCGTCTTGTTTATGGTTTCCTTTGCTGTGCAAAAGCTTTGAAGTTTCATTAGGTCCCACTTGTTTATTTTTGTTTTTATTTCCATTACTCTAGGAGGTGGATCAAAAAAGATCTTGCTGTGATTTATGTCAAAGAGTGTTCTTCCTATGTTTTCCTCTAAGAGTTTTATAGTGTCCAGTCTTATATTTAGGTCTCTAATCCATTTTGAGTTTATTTTTGTGTATGGTGTTAGGGAGTATTCTAATTTCATTCTTTTACATGTAGCTGTCCAGTTTTCCCAGCACCACTTATTGAAGAGACTGTCTTTTCTCCATTGTATATCTTTGCCTCCTTTGTCATAGATTAGTTGACCATAGGTGCGTGGGTTAATCTCTGGGCTTTCTATCTTGTTCCATTGATCTTTGTTTCTGTTTTTGTGCCAGTACCATATTGTCTTGATTACTGTAGCTTTGTAGTATAGTCTGAAGTCAGGGAGTCTGATTCCTCCAGCTCTGTTTTTTTGCCTCAAGACTGCTTTGGCTATTCGGGGTCTTTTGTGTCTCCATACAAATTTTAAGATGATTTGTTCTAGCTCTGTAAAAAATGCCATTGGTAATTTGATAGGGATTGCATTGAATCTGTAGATTGCTTTGGGTAGTATAGTCATTTTCACAATGTTGATTCTTCCAATCCAAGAACATGGTATATCTCTCCATCTGTTGGTATCATCTTTAATTTCTTTCATCAGTATCTTATAGTTTTCTGAGTACAGGTCTTTTGTCTCCCTAGGTAGGTTTATTCCTAGGTATTTTATTCTTTTTGTTGCAGTGGTAAATGGGAGTGTTTCCTTAATTTCTCTTTCAGATTTTTCATCGTTAGTGTATAGGAATGCAAGAGATTTCTGTGCATTAATTTTGTATCCTGCAAATTTACCAAATTCATTGATTAGCTCTAGTAGTTTTCTGATGGCATCTTTAGGATTCTCTATGTATAGTATCATGTCATCTGCAAACAGTGACATTTTTACTTCTTCTTTTCCACTTTGTATTCCTTTTATTTCTTTTTCTTCTCTGATTGCCGTGGCTAGGACTTCCAAAAGTATGTTGAATAAGAGTGGTGAGAGTGGGCCTCCTTGTTTTGTTCCTGACTTAGAGGAAATGCTTTCAGTTTTTCACCATTGAGAATGATGTTTGCTGTGGGTTTGTCATATATGGCCTTCATTATGTTGAGGTAGGTTCCCTCTATGCCCACTTTCTGGAGAGTTTTTATCATAAATGGGTGTTGAATTTTGTCAAAAGCTTTTTCTGCATCTATTGAGATGATCATATGGTTTTTCTTCTTCAATTTCTTGATGTGGTGTATCGCACTGATTGATTTGCATATATTGAAGAATCCTTGCATCCCTGGGATAAATCCCATTTGATCATGGTGTATGATCCTTTTAATGTGTTGTTGGATATTGTTTGCTAGTATTTTGTTGAGGATTTTTGCATCTATATTCATCAGTGATATTGGTCTGTAATTTTCTTTTTTTGTAGTATCTTTGTCTGGTTTTGGTATCAGGGTGATGGTGGCCTCATAGAATGAGTTTGGGAGTGTTCCTTCCTCTGCAATTTTTTGGAAGAGTCTGAGAAGGATAGGTGTCAGCTCTTCTCTAAATGTTTGATAGAATTCACCTGTGAAGCCATCTGGTCCTGGACTTTTGTTTGTTGGAAGATTTTTAATCACAGTTTCAATTTCATTACTTGTGATTGGTCTGTTCATAGTTTCTGTTTCTTCCTGGTTCAGTCTTGGAAGGTTATACCTTTCTAAGAATTTGTCCATTTCTTCCAGGTTGTCCATTTTATTGGCATAAAGTTGCTTGTAGTAGTCTCTTAGGATGCTTTGTATTTCTGCGGTGTCTGTTGTAACTTCTCCTTTTTCATTTCTGATTTTATTGATTTGAGTCCTCTCCCTCTTTTTCTTGATGAGTCTGGCTAATGGCTTATCAATTTTGTTTATCTTCTCAAAGAACCAACTTTTAGTTTTATTGATCTTTGCTATTGTTTTCTTTGTTTCTATTTCATTGATTTCTGCTCTGATCTTTATGATTTCTTTCCTTCTGCTAACTTTGGGTTTTGTTTGTTCTTCTTTCTCTAGTTTCTTTAGGTGTAAGGTTAGATTGTTTACTTGAGATTTTTCTTGTTTCTTTAGGTAGGCTTGTACAGCTATAAACTTCCCTCTTAGAACCGCTTTTGCTGCATCCCATAGGTTTTGGGTCGTCGTGTTTTCATTGTCATTTGTCTCTAGGTATTTTTTGATTTCCTCTTTGATTTCTTCAGTGATCTCTTGGTTATTTAGTAACGTATTGTTTAGCCTCCATGTGTTTGCCCTTTTAACGTTTTTTTCCCTGTAATTCATTTCTAATCTCATAGCGTTGTGGTCAGAAAAGATGCTTGATGTGATTTCAATTTTCTTAAATTTACTGAGGCTTGATTTGTGACCCAAGATGTGATCTATCCTGGAGAATGTTCCGTGCGCACTTGAGAAGAACGTGTAATCTGCTGTTTTTGGATGGAATGTCCTATATATATCAATTAAATCTATCTGGTCTATTGTGTCATTTAAAGCTTCTGTTTCCTTATTTATTTTCATTTTGGATGATCTGTCCATTGGTGTAAGTGAGGTGTTAAAGTCCCCCACTATTATTGTGTTACTGTCGATTTCCTCTTTTATAGCTGTTAACAGTTGCCTTATGTATTGAGGTGCTCCTATGTTGGGTGCATACATATTTATAATTGTTATATCTTCTTCTTGGATTGATCCCTGGATCATTATGTAGTGTCCTTCCTTGTCTCTTGTAACATTCTTTATTTTAAAGTCTATTTTGTCTGATATGAGTATAGCTACTCCAGCTTTCTTTTGATTTCCATTTGCATGGAATATCTTTTTCCATCCCCTCACTTTCAGTCTGTATGTGTCCCTAGGTCTAAAGTGGGTCTCTTGTAGACAGCATATATATGGGTCTTGTTTTTGTATCCATTCAGCCAGTCTATGTCTTTTGGTTGGGGCATTTAATCCATTCACGTTTAAGGTAATTATTGATATGTATGTTCCTATGACCATTTTCTTAATTGTTTTGGGTTTGTTTTTGTAGGTCCTTTTCTTCTCTTGTGTTTCCCACTTAGAGAAGTTCCTTTAGCATTTGTTGTAGAGCTGGTTTGGTGGTGCTGAATTCTCTTCGCTTTTGCTTGTCTGTAAAGCTTTTGATTTCTCCATTGAATCTGAATGAGATCCTTGCCGGGTAGAGTAATCTTGGTTGTAGGTTCTTCCCTTTCATCACTTTAAATATGTCATACCACTCCTCTCTGACTTGTAGAGTTTCTGCTGAGAAATCAGCTGTTAACCTTATGGGAGTTCCCTTGTATGTTATTTGTCGTTTATCCCTTGCTGCTTTCAATAATTTTTCTTTGTCTTTAATTTTTGCCAATTTGATTACTATGTGTCTCGGCATGTTTCTCCTTGTGTTTCTCCTGTATGGGACTCTCTGCACTTCCTTGACTTGGGTGACTATTTCCTTTCCCATGTTAGGGAAGTTTTTGACTATAATCTCTTCAGATATTTTCTCGGGTCGTTTCTCTCTCTCTTCTCCTTCTGGGACCCCTATAATGCGAATGTTGTTGCGTGTAATATTGTCCCAGAGATCTCTTAGGCTGTCTTCATTTCTTTTCATTCTTTTTTCTTTAGTCTGTTCCGCAGCAGTGAATTCCACCATTCTGTCTTCCAGGTCACTTATCCGTTCTTCTGCCTCAGTTATTCTGCTATTGATTCCTTCTAGTGTAGTTTTCATTTCAGGTATTGTATTGGTCATCTCTGTTTGTTTGTTCTTTAATTCTTCTAGGTCTTTGTTAAACATTTCTTGCATCTTCTCAATCTTTGCCTCCATTCTTATTCCGAGGTCCTGGATCATCTTCACTATCATTATTCTGAATTCTTTTTCTGGAAGGTTGCCTATCTCCACTTCATTTAGTTGCTTTTCTGGGGTTTTTTCTTGTTCCTTCATCTGGTACATAGCCCTCTGCCTTTTCATCTTCTCTATCTTTCTGTAACTGTGGTTTTTGGTCCACAGGCTGCAGGATTATAGTTTTTCTAGCTTCTGTTGTCTGCCCTCTGGTGGTTGAGGCTATCTAAGAGGCTTGATGGGAGGCTCTGGTGGTGGGTAGACTGTGGTCTTTTTGATGATAGCCACTCTGACAGGGGTGAGATGATGTCTCATCACAGTTTTGATTTGCATTTCTCTGATGATTAGCAATGTTGAGGATCTTTTCATGTGCCTGTTGGCTATCTGTATGTCTTCTTTGGAAAAACGTCTATTCAGGTGTTCTATGCATTTTTTTTTTTTTAATTTTTGGCCGTGTTGGGTCTTACTTGCTGCGCGAGGGTTTTCTCTAGTTGCGGTGAGCAGGGGCTACTCTTCGTTGTGGTGTGTGGGCTTCTCATTGGGGTGGCTTCTCTTGTTGTGAAGCATGGGCTCTAGGCACGTGGGCTTCAGTAGTTGTGGCGCATTGGCTCAGTAGTTGTGGCTCACGGGTTCTAGAGTGCAGGCTCAGTAGTTGTGGTGCACAGGTTTAGTTGCTCTGCAGCATGTGGGATCTTCCCGGACGAGGGCTCGAACAAACCTGTGTCCCCTGCATTGGCAGGTGGATTCTTAACCACTGCACCACCAGGGAAGTCCCTCTGTCCATTTTTTAATTGGGGATTTTTTTTTTTTGAGACTGAGTTGTATGAGTTGTTTATATATTTTAGATGTTAACCCTTAATCAGGCATATCATTTGCAAATATTTTCTCCCATTCTGTCTTTTCGTTTTGCTGATGGTTTCCTTGATGTGCAAAAGCTCTTAAGTTTAATTAGGTCCAATCTGTTTATTTTTGCTTTTGTTTCCTTTGCCTTAGGAGACAGATCCAAAAACATTGCTACACCTTATGTCAAAGAGTGTTTTACCTATATTTTCTTCTAGGAATTTGATGGCTTCCAGTATTACATTTAGGACTTTAATCCATTTTGAGTTTATTTTAGTATATGGTGTGAGAAAATGCTCTAATTTCATTCTTTTACATGCAGTTGTCCAGTTTTTCCAGCACTGTTATTGAAGAGACTATCTTTTCCCTTGTGTATTCTTGCCTCTTTTGTCATAGATTAATTGACCATAAGTGTGTTGGTTTTTTTCTGGGTTCTCTATTCTGTTCCATTGATCTCTGTGTCTGTTTTTGTGTCTGTTCTATACTGTTTTGATTACTGTAACTTTGTAGTATACTCTAAAGTCAGGGAGTGTGATACCTCCAGCTCTGTTCTTTCTCAAGATTGTTTTGGATATTTGGGATCTTTAGTGTTTCCATACAAATTTAAAAGTTATTTGTTCTAGTTCTGTGGCAAATGCCATTGGTATTTTGATAGGGACTGCATTAAATCTGTAGATTGCCTTGGGTAGTATGGTCATTTTAACAATGTTAATTCTTTCAGTCCATGAACATGGAAATCTTACCATCTGTTTTTGTATCATATTCAGTTTCTTTCATCAGTGTCAGTGTCTTACAGTTTTCTGAGTACAGGTCTTTTATCTCCTTGGTTAAGTTTATTCCTAGGTATTTTATTCTTTTAGATGTGATTGTAAATGGGATTGTTTCCTTTATCTCTCTTTCTGATAGTTCATTGTTATTGTATAGGAATGCAGCAGATATTTCTGTATCTTAATTTTGCATCCTGCCACTCTACTGAATTCACTGATGAACTCTAGTAGTTTTTTGGTGGCGTCTTTAGGATCTTCTATGTATAGTATTATGACATCTGCAAACAGTGACAGTTTTACTTCTTCCTTTACAATTTGGATTCCTTATATTTCTTTTTCTTGTCTGATTTCTGTGTTTAGCATTTCCAATACTATGTTGAATAAAAGCACTGTGTGGGCATTCTTGTCTTGTTCCAGATCTTAGAGGAAATGCTTTCAGCTTTTCACTCTGAGTATGATGTTAGCTCTGGGCTTACCATATATGGCCTTTATTATGTTAAGGTATGTTCCGTCTATGCCCACTTTGTGGAGAATTTGTTTCATAAATTGAAGTTGAATTCTGTCAAAAGCTTTTCTCCATTTATTGAGATGATCATATGATTTTTATTCTTCAGTTTGTTAATGTGTTATATCACAATGATCAGTTTGTGGATACTAGACCATCCTTCCTACCTGGGATAAATCCCACTTGATCATGGTTTATGATCCTTTAAATGTATTGTTGGATTCAGATTGCTAATATTTTATTGAGGATTTTTGCATCTATGTTCATCAGTGATATTGGCCTGTGGTTTTCTTTTTTTAAAGTATCTTTGTCTGATTTTGGTATCAGGTTGATGCTGGCCTCATAGAATGAGTTTGGAAGTATTCCTTCCTCTGCAAATTTTTGGAATAGTTTGAGAAGGATAGGTGTTAACTCTTCTCTAAATGTTTGGCAGAATTCACCTATAAATTCACCTGGTCCTGGACTTTTCTTTGATAGGTTTTTTTTTTTAATTACTGATTAAATTTTATTACTGGTAATTGGTCTGTTCATATTTTTTATACCTGGAGCAGTCTTGGGAGATTGTATGTTTCTAGGAACTTTTCCATTTCTTCTAGATTGTCCATTTTATTGACATATAGTTGTTCTTAGTAATCTCTTATGATTCTTTGTATTTCTGTGACATCAGTAATAACTTCTTCTCTTTCATTTCTGATTTTATTGATTTGTGCCCTCTCCCTTTTTCTCTTGATGGGTCTGGATAAAGGTTTATCAATTTTGTTTATCTTTTCAAAGAAGCAGCTATTAGTTTCATTGATCTTTTCTGCTTTTTTTTTTTTTAGTCTTTATTTCATTTATTTCTGTTCTAATCTTTATGATTTCTTTCCTTCTACTACCTTTGGGTTTTGTTTGTTCTTCTTTTTCCAGTTCATTTAGGTGTATGGTTAGGTTGTTTATCTGAGATTTTTCCTGTTTCCTGAGGTAGGCTTGTATCACTATAAACTTCCTTCTTAGAATTATAACTGATTTTGCTGTGTCCCATTGATTGTGAAACATTGTGTTTTCATTTTCATTTGTCCCCAGGTATTTTTTATTACTTCTTTGATTTCTTTAGTGATCCATTGCTTGTTTAGTAGCATATAGTTTAGTCTCTATGTGTTTGAGTTTTTTGCATTTTTTTCCTTATAGCTAATTTCTAGTCTCATAGTGTTGTGGTCAGTAAATATGCTTGATGTGATTTCTATTTTCTTAAATTTACTGAGACTTTGTTTTATGACCTAGCATATGATCTATCCTGGAGAATGGTCCAAGTGCACTTGATGAGAATGTGTATTCTGCTGCTTTTGGATAGAATATGCTCTCTCTCTCTCTCTCTCTCTCTCTCTCTATATATATATATATATATATATATATATATATATAGAGAGAGAGAGAGAGAGAGAGAGAGAGAGAGAGAGAGTCCATCTGGTCTAATGTGTCATTTAAGGCCAGTGTTTTCTAATTGATTTTCAATCTGGATGATATAAGTGGGGTGTTAAAGTCCTATGCTATTATTGTGTTACTGTCAATTCGCACTTTATGTCTGCTTGTATTTGCTCTATATATTTAGGTGCTCCTATGTTGGGTGCATATAATTGTTATATCTTCTTCTTGGATTTATCCCCTAACCGTTATGTAATGTTCTTCTTTGTCTCTTTTTACAATTTTTTTGTCTAAGTATTGCCACATTGCCTTTATTCCATTTGCATGGAGTAGCTTTTTTCATCCCCTCACTTTCAGTCTGTGTGTATCTTTAGATCTGAAGTGAGTCTCTTGTAGGCAGCTTATATGTGGGTCTTGTTTTGTATCCACTCAGCCAGTCTGTGTCTTTTGGTTGGGGCATTTAGTCCATTTAAATTTAAAGTAATTATAGAATTAACACAATCTTGTAAGCCAACTATACTTCAATAAAAAATATAATTATTGGTAGGTCTGCGCTTACTGCCAGTTTGTTAGCTGTTTTGGGGCTTGTTTCTATAGTTCTTTTTTGTTCCTTTCTTCTTCTTTTGCTTTCTTCCAGTGTGATTTGATGACTGTCTCTAGTGTTTGGATTACTTTCTCTTTTTTGTGTGTGTCTATCTATTATGGATTTCTGGTTTTTGCTGACCATGAGGTTAATATATAGTAATCTCTATATATACATGATTATTATTTTTTTATTTTTTTATACAGCAGGTTCTTATTAGCTATCCATTTTATACATATTAGTGTATATATGTCAATCCTTATCTCCCAATGCATGACACACACACACACACCTCACCCCCCCGCCGCTTCCCCCCCTTGGTGTACATACGTTTGTTCTCTACATCTGTGTCTCAGTTTCTGCCCTGCAAACCTGTTCATCTGTACCATTTTTCTAGGTTCCACATACATGTGTTAATATACGATAATTGTTTTTCTCTTTCTGACTTACTTCACTCTGTATGACAGTCTCTAGGTTCATCCATGTCTCTACAAATGACCCAATTTCTTTCCTTTTTATGGCTGAGTAATACTCCATTGTATATATGTACCACATCTTCTTTATCCACTTGTCTGTCGATGGACATTTAGGTTGCTTCCATGACCTGGCTATTGTAAATAGTACTACAATGAATATTGGGGTGCATGTGTCTATTTGAATTATGGTTTTCTCTGGGTATATGTCCAGTAGTGGGATTGTTGGGTCATATGATACTTCTATTTTTAGTTTTTTAAGGAACCCCCATACTGTTCCCCATAGTGGCTGTGTCAATTTACATTCCCACCAACAGTGCAAGAGGGTTCCCTTTTCTCCACACCGTCTCCAGCATTTGTTGTTTGTAGATTTTCTGACGATGCCCATTCTAACTGGTGTGAGGTGATACCTCATTGTAGTTTTGATTTGCATTTCTCTTATAATTAGTGATGTTGAGCAGCTTTTCATGTGCTTCTTGGCCATCTGTATGTCTTCTTTGGAGAAATGTCTATTTAGGTCTTCTGCCCATTTTTGGATTGGGTTGTTTGTTTTTTTAATATTCAGCTGCAGGAGCTGTTTATATATTTTGGAGATTAACCCTTTGTCCGTTGATTCATTTGCAAACATTTTCTCCCATTCGGAGGGTTGTCTTATTGTCTTGTTTGTAGTTTCCTTTGCTTTGCAAAAAGTATTAAGCTTCATTAGGTCCCATTTGTTTATTTTTGTTTTTATTTCCATTACTCAAGGAGGTGGATCAAAAAAGATCTTGCTGTGATTTATGTCAAAGAGTGTTCTTCCTGTGTTTTCCTCTAAGAGTTTTATAGTGTCCAGTCTTACATTTAGGTCTCTAATCCATTTTGAGTTTATTTTTGTGTATGGTGTTAGGGAGTGTTCTAATTTCATTCTTTTACATGTAGCTGTCCAATTTTCCCAGCACCACTTATTGAAGAGACTGTCTTTTCTCCATTGTATATCCTTATTTTCTTTGTCATAGATTAGTTGACCATAGGTGTGTGGGTTTATCTCTGGGCTTTCTATCTTGTTCCATTGATCTATATTTCTACTTTTGTGCCAGTACCATATTGTCTTGATTACTGTAGCTTTGTAGTATAGTCTGAAGTCAGGGAGTCTGATTCCTCCAGCTCCGTTTTTTTTCCCTCAAGACTGCTTTGCCTATTCAGAGTCTTTTGTGTCTCCATACAAATTAAAAATTTTTTTCTTCTAGTTCTGTAAAAAATGCCATTGGTAATTTGATAGGGATTGCATTGAATCTGTAGATTGCTTTGGGTAGTATAGTCATTTTCACAATATTGATTCTTCCAATCCAAGAACATGGTATATCTCTCCATCTGTTTGTATCATCTTTAATTTCTTTCATCAGTTTCTTATAGTTTTCTGCATACAGGTCTTTTGTCTCCCTAGGTAGGTTTATTCCTAGGTATTTTATTCTTTTTGTTGCAGTGGTAAATGAGAGTGTTTCCTTAATTTCTCTTTCAGATTTTTCATCGTTAGTGTATAGGAATGCAAGAGATTTCTGTGCATTAATTTTGTATCCTGCAAATTTACCAAATTCATTGATTAGCTCTAGTAGTTTTCTGATGGCATCTTTAGGATTCTCTATGTATAGTATCATGTCATCTGCAAACAGTGACATTTTTACTTCTTCTTTTCCACTTTGTATTCCTTTTATTTCTTTTTCTTCTCTGATTGCCGTGGCTAGGACTTCGAAAAGTATGTTGAATAAGAGTGGTGAGAGTGGGCCTCCTTGTTTTGTTCCTGACTTAGAGGAAATGCTTTCAGTTTTTCACCATTGAGAATGATGTTTGCTGTGGGTTTGTCATATATGGCCTTCATTATGTTGAGGTAGGTTCCCTCTATGCCCACTTTCTGGAGAGTTTTTATCATAAATGGGTGTTGAATTTTGTCAAAAGCTTTTTCTGCATCTATTGAGATGATCATATGGTTTTTCTTCTTCAATTTCTTGATGTGGTGTATCGCACTGATTGATTTGCATATATTGAAGAATCCTTGCATCCCTGGGATAAATCCCACTTGATCATGGTGTTTGATCCTTTTAATGTGTTGTTGGATATTGTTTGCTAGTATTTTGTTGAGGATTTTTGCATCTATATTCCTCAGTGATATTGGTCTGTAATTTTCTTTCTTTGTAGTATCTCTGTCTGGTTTTGGTGTAAGGGTGATGGTGACCTCATAGAATGAGTTTGGGAGTGTTCGCTCCTCTGCAATTTTTTGGAAGATATTGAAAAGAATGGGTGTTAGCTCTTCAGAATTCACCTGTGAAGCCATCTGGTCCTGGACTTTTTTTTGTTTGAAGATTTTAAATCACAGTTTCAATTTCATTACTTGTGATTAGTCCTCTCCCTCTTTTTCTTGTTGAGTTTGGCTAATGGTTCATCAATTTTGTTTATTTTCTCAAAGAACCAGCTTTTAGTTTTATTGATCTTTGCTATTGTTTTGTTTCTATTTCATTTATTTCTGCTCTGATCTTTATGATTTCTTTCCTTCTGCTAATTTTGTGTTTTGTTTATTCTTCTTTCTCTACTTCCTTTAGGTGTAAGGTTAGCTTGTTTGAGATTTTTCTTGTTTCTTGAGGTAGGTTTGTATTGCTATAAACTTCCCTCTTAGAACTGCTTTTGTTGCATCCCATAGGGTTTGGATCATCGTGTTTTCATTGTCATTTGTCTCTAGGTATTTTTTGATTTACTCTTTGATTTCTTCAGTGATCTCTTGGTTATTTAGTAACATATTGTTTATCCTCCATGTGTTTGTGTTTTTTACTTTTTTTCCCCTGTATTTGATTTCTAATCTCATAGCTTTGAGGTCAGAAAAGATGATTGGTATGATTTCAACTTTCTTAAATTTACTGAGGCTTGGTTTGTGACCCAAGATGTGATCTATCCTGGAGAATGTTCTGTGCACACTTGAGAAGAAAGTGTAATCTGCTGTTTGTTGATGGAATGTCCTATAAATATCAGTTAAGTCTATCTGGTCTATTGTGTCATTTAAAGCTTGTGTTTCCTTATCTATTTTCTGTTTGGATGATCTGTCCATTGGTGTAATTGAGGTTTTAAAGTCCCCCACTATTATTGTGTTACTGTTGATTTCCTCTTTTATAGCTGTTAACAATTGCTTTATGTATTGAGGTGCTCCTATGTTGGGTGCATATATATTTAGAATTGTTATGTCTTCTTCTTGGATTGATCCCCTGATCATTATGTAGTGTCCTTCCTTGTCTCTTGTAACATTCTTTACTTTTTTTTTTTAATAGGAATTATTTATTTAGTTAGTTAGTTATTTTTTTGGCTGTGTTGGGTCTTCATTTCTGTGCGAGGGCATTCTCTAGTTGTGGCAAGCGGGGGCCACTCTTCATCGTGGTGCGTGGGCCTCTCACCATTGCGGCCTCTCTTGTTGTGGATCACAGGCTCCAGTCGCGCAGGCTCAGTAACTGTGGCTCACGGGCCCAGTTGCTCCACAGCGTGTGGGATCCTCCCAGACCAGGGCTCGAACCCGTGTCCCCTGCATTGGCAGGCAGATTCTCAACCACTGTGCCATCAGGGAAGCCCACATTCTTTACTTTTAAAGTCAGTTTTATCTGATATGAGTCTTGTTACTCCAGGTTTCTTTTGATATCCATTTGCATGGAATATCTTTTTCCATCCCCTCACTTTCAGTCTGTATGTGTCCCTAGGTCTGAATTGGGTCTCTTGTAGACAGCATATATATGGATCTTGTTTTTGTATTCATTCAGTGAGCCTGTATCTTTTGGTTGGAGCATTTAATCCATTCACGTTTAAGGTAATTATCGATATGTATGTTCCTATTACCATTTTGTTAATTGTTTTGGGTTTGTGTTTGTAAGTCCTTTTCTTCTCTTGTGTTTCCCACTTAGAGAAGTTCCTTTAGCATTTGTTGTAGAGCTGGTTTGGTGGTGCTGAATTCTCTTAGCTTTTGCTTGTCTGTAAAGCTTTTGATTTCTCCATCGAATCTGAATGAGATCCTTGCCGGGTAGAGTAATCTTGGTTGTAGGTTCTTCCCTTTCATCACTTTAAATATGTCATACCACTCCTCTCTGACTTGTAGAGTTTCTGCTGAGAAATCAGCTGTTAACCTTATGGGAGTTCCCTTGTATGTTATTTGTCGTTTATCCCTTGCTGCTTTCAATAATTTTTCTTTGTCTTTAATTTTTGCCAATTTGATTACTATGTGTCTCGGCATGTTTCTCCTTGTGTTTCTCCTGTATGGGACTCTCTGCACTTCCTTGACTTGGGTGACTATTTCCTTTCCCATGTTAGGGAAGTTTTTGACTATAATCTCTTCAGATATTTTCTCGGGTCGTTTCTCTCTCTCTCCTCCTTCTGGGACCTCTATAATGTGAATGTTGTTGCACTTAATGTTGTCCCAGAGGTCTCTTAGGCTGTCTTAATTTCTTTTCATTCGTTTTTCTTTATTCTGTTCCACAGCAGTGAACTCAACCATTCAGTCTTTCAGGTCACTTATGCGTACTTCTGCCTCAGTTATTCTGCTATTGATTACTTCTAGTGTAGTTTTCATCTCAGTTATTGTATTGTTCATCTCTGTTTGTTTTTTCTTTAATTCTTCTAGGTCTTTGTTAAACATTTCTTACAGCTTCTCGATCTTTGCCTCCATTCTTTTTCCGAGGTCCTGGATCATCTTCACTATCATTATTCTGAATTCTTTTTCTGGAAGGTTTCCTATCTCCACTTCATTTAGTTGTTTTTCTGTGGTTTTATCTTGTTCCTTCATCTGATACATAGCCCTCTGCCTTTTCATCTTGTCTATCTTTCTGTGAATGTGGTTTTTGTTCCACAGGCTGCAGGATTGTAGTTCTTCTTACTTCTGCTGTCTGCCCTCTGGTGGATGAGGCTATCTAAGAGGCTTGTGCAAGTGTCCTGATGGGAGGGAATGGTGGGATTTTTAAAGCTGCTGATCTCTTAATTACAAGTGCACTTTAACAACCCTGCATTTTTTTTACTCCCCTGCCCCCATGATTACTCGTTTTTGACATCATACTTTACAACTTTTTCTTTTGTGTATCCATTAACTACTTATTGTGGATAAAGATGTATGTCGTTGTATGTGGTTTACTTACTGTCTCTACTGGATTTCTGCCTTTACCAGTGAGAAGAAAAAAGAAGGAAGAAATAAAACCATCTGTTTACAGATGACATGATCTTGTATGTAGATAATCCAAAGGAATCTACAAATAACTCTTAGAGCTAATGAACAAGTTCAGCAAGTTTGTAGGATAGAAGTTTAATATACAGAAATCAACTATATTTCTATACACTAGCAATGAGCAATCAAAAAATAATTTTAGAAAAATAAATCCATTTACAATAAAATCAAAAAAGAATACTTAGGAATGAAAATAACAAAAGAAGCACAAACCTTGTACTCTGAAAACTATAAAACATTGTTGAAAAGAATTAAAGAAGACCTAAATACATGAAATGACATCCATGTTCATAGATCAGAAGATTTAATATTGTTAAAATGGCAGTACTTTCCAAATGGATCTACAAATTCAATCCAATCCCTTTCACAATCCCTGCTGTTTTTTAAAAATGATAATTGAAGTTGATCCATGTATCAAAATTTATGTAGTAATGCAATGGATCAAAATAATCTTGAAAAAGGACAAAGTTGAAGAATTCACATTTTCTGGTTTGTAGGCTTACTACAAAGCTACATTAATCAAGAGAGTGGGGTACTAGCAAAAGGCTAAACATATAGATCAATGGAATGAAATTGAGATTGTATAAATAAACTCTTATATTTACAGTTGATTGAATTTTTAAAATTTATTTATTTATTTATTTATTTTGGCTGTGCCGGGTCTTAGTTGTGGCATGTGGGATGTTCTTTGTGGCATGCAAGATCTTTAGTTGTGGCACGCAGACTTCTTATTTGTGGCATGCGAACTCTTAGTTGTTGCACGTAGGCTTCTTAGTTTTGACATGCATGCAGGATCTAGTTCCCAGACCAGGGGTTGAACTCAGGCCCCCTGCATTGGGAGCGTGGAGTCTTACCCACTGGACCACCTGGGAAGTCCCTATGGTTGGTTGAATTTTGAGAAGTCTCCCAAGATAATTCCATGGAGAAAGAATATTCTTTTTAACAAATGATGCTGGGACAACTAGATATTGACATACCTCACACCATATACAAAAATTAATCCAAAATGGATCAAAGACCTAACTATCACAGCAAAAAGTATAAAACTCTTAGAAAAAAATAAACAGGTGTGAAAATTTATGACATTGGAATAGGCAGTGTTTTCTTAGATATGACAACAAAACCATAAGCAAGAAATTTTAAAGAATACTTTGGATTTCATAAAAATTGAAAACATTTGTGCTTCAAAAGACAACATCAAGAAACTGTAAAGACACCTTTTGGATTGGGAGAAAAATTTTGCCAATCTTATGTCTGATAAGGAATTTGTATTTAGAATATGTAAAGAGCTTTTACAACTCAAAAATAAAAAGACAAATAACGCAAATAAAAGTGGGCAAAAGATCATAATAGGCATTTGTGTAAAGTAGTTGTACAGATGGCCAATAAATTCATGAAAAGCTGCTTGATGTCATTAGCTATCAGGAAAATGAAAATCAAAACCACAGTGGGATACGATTTAACACCCACTAGGATGACTATAATCAAAATGACAGTCAATAACAATTGCTGGTGTGGATGTGGAGTAATTGGGACCCTCATACATAGCCAGTGGGAATGTAAAATGGTACAACTATATCTATATCTGTATTAGTCAGGATTTTCCAAAGAAACAGAACCAATGGAATGTGTATATCTCTCTATATTTATTATTAGGAATTGGCTCACATGATTATGGAGGCTGGAAAATCCAAAACCTACAGGGATGGGCAGACATTGCAGTCCAAGTCTGAAGGTCTCTGCTATAATTCCCTCTTGTTTGGGGAGGTCAGTCTTTTGTTCTACCCAGGCTTTCAACTGACTGGATGAGGCCCACCCACATTATGGAGGGTAATCTGCTTTACTCAAAGTCCATCAACTTAAATTTTAATCTCATCCAAAAAATACCCCTATAGAAATATCCAGAGTAGTATTTGACCATATATTTCGGCATCATGGCTCAGTCAAGTTGACACATAAATGTTTCACAAAGGCCTATTTTTCCCCAGTTTCTCATTGGTCCCAGAGACTGGATAACTTTAGGGAATGGCATTATTAATTTGCCTAAAAAGCAGTTCTATATATAGCTTGCTGTGCACAATAAAAGTACCATGGACAGTATGAGCCTGACAGACTAATTAGGCTATTAATAGAGTTAATAATGGGGTGACAAAAATAATTCCTAGTAACAAACTGACATAATATCTACCTCTAGAAGTTTTCTTTTTCCTAAACTTCTTACACAACTAAAGGTTTTAAACTGTTATTCATGTTGACATTTCTTTTTAGTAACATTTATATTTTGTGAGTTCCTTGTAGCAGATAGTGTAAGTTTTACACTTTTAAAAGTGTTTTGATTTTAGATTTAACATTGCTTCTTCAACATTCACTAGAGCCCAGAAATGAAAATGTTCCCATCTGCAAAATTATACCTTTGAACACAAGTTAAGCTCTTATTTCTTTGTACAAAGGCTGCTTAGTTTTTTATATATAAAATATTAAACCTGGTAGAGAGCTTATGTAAATGCAAGGAAAGAGTTCTGGAAGAAGATATAGCAAAGTGATAATAATGGGGAGATGAAAAGGGAAATGGGATTGAGAAAATGCAGGGAGTACAAAGGGGACTTTAAACTCATTTGCATTATATTAAAAATTGATATGAAAAATATATACATTATCACTTTTGTAATTAGCAATGAAAAAATAATGTATCTGATCTGATTCCCATATTTTGCAGATTGTGTAATGAAGGCTTAGAGGTTGAGAGGCTCAAGAAAAGTTGCGCTGCTAGTTAATGGTAGAGACAGGACTAGGAGCCAGGTCTCCTGGCGCTTAGTCCCATGCTCTATTTAAATGATCTACCTAACCAGTAATGTACTAAAAAGATCAAAAATGACTTTCATACCTCAGAGAGATCATGGGTTTTTTTCCAGACCACTGTATTAAAGTGAATATCGCAATAAAGCAAGTCACACAAATTTTTTGGTTTCCTAATGCATATAAAAGTTATGTTTACACTATATTGTAGTATATTAAATATGCAATAGACTTATGCCTAAAAAATATACATACATTAAATAAAAAATACATTATTGCTAAAAAATGCTAACCATCATCTAAGCCTTCAGCAAGTTGTAGTAGTAACACCGAAGATCACTGATCACAGACCTCTGTAACAAATATAATAATAATGAAAAAGTTAGAAGTATTGTGAGAATTACCAAAATGTGACACAAAGAAATGAAGTGAGCACATGCTATTGGAAAAATGGTGCCAATAAACTTATTCAATTCAGGGCTGCCACCAACCTTCAATTCGCAAAAAAAAAATGCATTATCTGCAATGTGCCATAAAATGAGGTATGCCTTATATTGAATATAGAAAATATTAACTAGTCAAGAAATTTAGTAGATTTTTAGGTAGAAACTCAATTGGAGGATTTAAATTAAATTAAATTTTATTAATTATTTAAAAAAATTTTACAATATTATTTTATTTCTAAATTATACTTTCATTAATTTTATTAAGATTGTATTGTTTTATAAACATACTTAAATTTTATTTTTTATAATTTACAACAGATCCCTAGTAGCAGCACTCCATGCTTGTCTTTTGTAAAGCAGTTTCCCAATTTTTGAGTTCTTAATGTTAATTTGTACTACAGGGAACTGAAATACGTATTCAGGTATCTTTTTTCCAGGATGGTTATCATGCAATATATTTTTGACACCTTGTATTTCAGAGAATATCAATATGAAGATTTCAAATACATTTAATTTTATTTTTCAGAGCCAGCAGAAAAAGACCAGATTTCCTTGGAGAAGGGACTTTGAAGAACTGGTGGGCCTGGAGATGGGCAAGGCGAGAGAGAAAGAGGGTACAGCAGGCATCTGGCTAAGCCTGGAGTGGAGGTGGGGCACAGACCAGGATCCCTTACAAGTGATCAAATATGGCTTCCATGAAGTGTAAGTAAGTAAGTAGAGGGTAAGTAAGATAGTGCTTAGCAGTTGCCTATACTGAATCTTGAAATTTCTCTTAGTAATTTCACCTCTGTGAGCATGAAGATTTAACTATTTCTGTTTAGCTCTAAACCTGAACCTTCATTTTCAGGGTCTTCAAGTTAAGTGTTATTTGGAAATAAAACAGTATTTGAAGACACACTGACTAAAAGTGAAGGGATGGAAAAAGATGTTCCATGCAAATGGAAACCAAAGGAAAGCTAGGGTAGTTATATTCATATCAGACAAAATAGACTTTATTTATTTATTTATTTTAAATAGATTTATTTATTTATTTATTTAAAATAAATCTATTTTAAATAAATTTATTTATTTTAAAATGAATAAATTTATTATTTATTTATTTTAAAGAAATCTATTTATTTATTTATTATTTTATTTTTTTAAATTTTATTTATTTATCTTTGGCTGCATTGGGTCTTTGTTGCGGTGTGTGGGCTCCTCATTGCGGTGGCTTCTCTTGTTTGTGGAGCACAGGCTCTAGGCACATGGGCTTCAGTAGTTGCGGCTCATGGGCTCAGTAGTTGTGGCTCATGAGCTTAGTTGCTCCGTGGCATGTGGGTTCTTCCCGGACCAGGGCTCGAACCCATGTCACCTGCATTGGCAGGCGGATTCTTAACCACTGTGCCACCAGGGAAGCCCCTATTTATTTATTTTTAAATAAATCTATTTTTAAATAAATCTATTTATTTTTAAATAAATCTATTTATTTATCTATTTTAAAATAAATTTATTTGTTTATTTATTTTTGGCTGCATTGGGTCTTCATTGCTGTTTGTGGGCTTTCTCTAGCTGCGGTGAGCGGGGAGCTACTCTTCATTGCGGTGCGCGGGCTTCTCATTGCGGTGGCTTCTCTTGTTGTGGAGCACAGGCTCTAGGCACATGGGCTTCAGTAGCTGTGGCACGTGGGCTCAGTAGTTGTGGCTCACAGGCTCTAGAGAGCCTGCTCAGTAGTTGCGGTGCATGGGCTTAGTTGCTGTGGCATGTGGGATCTTCCCAGACCAGAGCTAAAACCTGTGTCCCCTGCGTAGGAGGTGGATTCTTAACCACTGTGCCACCAAGTAAGTCCCAAAATAGACTTTAAAACAAAGACTGTAATAAGAAAAAAGAGCATTACATAATCATAAAGGGATCAATTCAATAAGAGGATATAACATTTGTAAATATTTTTGCACCCAGTATGGAAGCTCTAAATATATAAAGCAAATATTAACAGACCTAAAGGGAGAAATACTTAGCAATAGAATAATAGTAGGGAACTTTAATATCCCACTCATATCAATAGATACATCATCTAGACAGAATACCATTACGGAAACATCAGCCTTAAACAACTCATTGGATCATATGAACTTAACAAATATGTACAGAACATTCCATCCAAAAGCAACAGAATAAACATTCTTCTCAAGTGCACGGAACATTCTCCAGGAGAGCATATTTTGGCCTCAAGACAAGTCTTAACAAATTTACGAATACTGAAATCATATGAAGCATCTTTTCTTATCACTATAATATGAAACTAGAAATCAACTACAAGAAGAAAACTAGAAAATTCACAAATATGTGGGGATTAAACAGCACGCTACTGAATAACCAATGGGTCAATAAAGAAATCAAAAGAGAAATTTAAAATTACCTTGGGACAAATGAAAATGGAAATTCAACATACCAAAGTTCATGGGATGCAGCAAAAGCAGTTCTAAGAGGGAAGTTCACAGCAATAAACACCTACATCAAGAAATAAGAAAGTTTTCTGAACAACCTAACTTTACACCCCAAGGAACTAGAAAAAGAAGAACAAATGAAGTCCAAAGTTAGAGGAAGGAAGGAAATAACAAAAATCAGATCAGGGGCTTCCCTGGTGGCACAGTGGTTGAGAATCTGCCTGCCAATGCAGGGGACACGGGTTCGAGCCCCGGTCGGGGACTATCCCACATGCCGCGGAGCGGCTGGTCCCGTGAGCCACAATTACTGAACCTGTGCGTCTGGAGCTTGTGCTCCGCAATAAGAGAGGCTGCGATAGTGAGAGGCCGCGATAGTGAGAGGCCCGCGCACCGCAATGAAGAGTGGCCCCCACTTGCTGCAACTAGAGAAAGCCCTCGCACAGAAACGAAGACCCAACACAGCCAAAATAAATAAATTAATTAATTAATATTAAAAAAAAAATCAGATCAGAAATAAATGAAATACAAGAAGTCCCCTACATACGAACCTGCAAGGTGCAAACTTTCAAAGATGTAAACATGTGTTTGCATGTCCAATCATGTAAGTTAGTTTGAGTGTCTGGCGTACATTGTCATGTGCGTGCATCCTCTACAAATGGTTGTGTTTTTGTGTACTTTACACAGTACATTAGTACAGTGTCTTTATTTCAAGCCCAGATGTCCAGAAGCAAGCGTAAATGCAGCAGTGATGTAGCTGGTACTGCTAAGAAGCGCCAAACGATAACAATTGAAAGAAAAGTGAATACAATTGAGAGAGTGGAGCAAGGCGAAAAGATGGTAGACATCGCTTGTTCTTATATCATGAATCTTTCAACCATTGGCACGATTCTAAAGAACAAGGACAAGATCATGTAACATATGAAGGCTCCTGTGCCAATGATGTAGACAATAAAATTGAGGAAGCGTGGAAAAGTGATGGGGAAGACGGAGAAATTTCTCAGTTTTTGGATCAGGATCAGGATCAGCATCAGCATCAAGTCCTGCTCAGCTTAATGCTGATTCAAGAGAAAGCTAAAAGGCTGTATGAAGACGTAAAGAAGAAACATGGCGAAGAATCAGAGGGCGCATCTTTAAATGCCATCCATGGCTGGTTTCATTGGTTCCAGGCTAGAGCCAACCTTCACAACGTAAAAGTAAGTGGCGAGGCAGTGAGTGCAGATACCGTAGCTGCCCGGGAATTTCCTGAAACTCTTTGAGAAATTATTGATGAAGGCACGTATTTACCCGAGCAGGTTTTTAATGTGGATGAGGCTGGACTGTACTGGAGGAGGATGCCAGACCAAAGTTACATCAGTAAGGAGGAGAACTTGATGCCAGGCTATAAAGCAGCAAAGGATAGGCTAACTCTGTTGTTTGGTGGCAATGCTTCCGGCGGTATGAAGCTGAAGCCTCAGTTTATCATTCAGAGAACCCAAGAGCCCTTAGAAACATAGCCAAGAGCTCTTTTCCTGTCATGTGGAAGGTAACCCCAAAGCCTGCGTTACACGGGCCGTTTTCCAGGACTGGTCTTTCCACCACTTTATCCCAGAGGTAGAGAAATATTGCTTGGAGAAGGACATCCCATTCAACATTCTTTTGCTGTTCGACAGTGCTCCAGGCCACCCCTATTGATGGACAACTTTCATCCCAATGTCAAAATAGTGTATCTGCCACCAAAAACTACGTCACTCGTGCAACCTATGGATTAGGGAGTTATAGCGACTTTGAAGAAATATTATTTTTTTAACATCTTTATTGGAGTATAATTGCTTCACAATGGTGTGTTAGTTTCTGCTGTATAAAAAAATGAATCAGCTATATGTGTCCATATATCCCCATATCTCCTCCCTCTTGCGTCTCCCTCCCATCCTCCTTATCTTACCCTTCTAGGTGGTCACAAAGCACTGAGTTGATCTCTCTGTGCTATGAGGCTGCTTCCCACTAGCTATCTATTTTACATTTGGTACTGTATATGTGTCCATGCCACTCTCTCACTGCGTCCCAACTTACTCTCCCCCCTCCCCGTGTCCTTAAGTCCACTCTCTACGTCTGCGTCTTTATTCCTGTCCTGCCCCTAGTTTCTTCAGAACAATTTTTTTTTCTTTTTTTAGATTCCATATATATGTGTTAGCATATGATATTTGTTTTTCTCTTTCTGACTTACTTCACTCTGTATGACAGACTCTAGGTCCATCACCCTACTACAAATAACTCAATTTCGTTTCATTTTATGGCTGAGTAATATTCCATTGTTTATATGTGCCACGTCTTCTTTATCCATTCATCTGTTGATGGACACTTAGGTTGCTTCCATGTCCTGGCTACCGTAAATAGGACTGCAATGAACACTGTGGTACATTACCCTTTTTGAATTATGGTTTTCTCAGGGTAAGCCCAGTAGTGGGATTGCTGGGTCGTATGGTAGTTCTATTTTTAGTTTTTTTAGGAACCTCCATACTATTCTCCATAGTGGCTTTATCAATTTACATTCCCACCAACAGTGCAAGAGGGTTCCCTTTTCTCCACACCCTCTCCAACATTTATTGTTTGTGGATTTTTTGATGATGGCCATTCTGACCAGTGTGAGGTGATACCTCATTGTAGTTTTGATTTGCATTTCTCTAATAATTAGTGATGTTGAGCATCCTTTCATGTGTTTATTGGCAATCTGTATATCTTCCTTGGAGAAATGTCTATTTAGGTCTTCTGCCCATTTTTGGATTGGGTTGCTTGTTTTTTTTGATAGTGAGCTGCATGAGCTGCTTGTATATTTTGGAGATTAATCCTTTGTCAGTTGCTTCATTTGCAAATATTGTCTCCCATTCTGAGCATTGTCTTTTCATCTTGTTTATGGTTTCCTTTGCTGTGCAAAAGCTTTTAAGTTTCATTAGGTCCCACTTGTTTATTTTTGCTTTTATTTCCCTTTCTCTAGGAGGTGGGTCAAAAAGGATCTTGCTGTGATTTATGTCATAGAGTTTTCTGCCTGTGTTTTCCTCGAAGAGTTTTATACTGTCTGGCCTTACATTTAGGTGTTTAATCCATTTTGAGTTTATTTTTGTGTATGGTGTTAGGGAGTGTTCTAATTTCATTCTTTTACATGTAGCTGTCCAGTTTTCCCAGCACCATTTATTGAAGAGGCTGCCTTTTCTCCATTGTATATTCTTGCCTCCTTTATCAAAGATAAGGTGACCATATGTACGTGAGTTTATCTCTGGGCTTTCCGTTTTTCTTTCTCAAGATTGCTTTGGCTATTCAGGGTCTTTTGTGTTTCCATGCAAATTGTGAGATTTTTTGTTCAAATTCTGTGAAAAATGCCATTGGTAGTTTGATAGGGATTGCACTGAATCTGTAGATTGCTTTGGGTAGTATAGTCATTTTCACAATGTTGAATCTTCCAATCCAAGAACATGGTATATCTCTCCATTTGTTTGTATCATCTTTAATTTCTTTCATCAGTGTCTTATAGTTTTCTGCATACAGGTCTTTTGTCTCCTTAGGTAGGTTTATTCCTAGGTACTTTATTCTTTTTATTGCAGTGGTAAATGGGAGTGTTTCCTTAATTTCTCTTTCAGATTTTTCATCATTAGTGTATAGGAATGCAAGAGATTTCTGTGCATTAATTTTGTATCCGGCAACTTTACGACATTCATTGATTAGCTCTAGTAGTTTTCTGGTAGCATCTTTAGGATTCTCTATGTGTAGTATCATGTCATCTGAAAACAGTGACAGTTTTACTTCTTCTTTTCCAATTAGGATTCCTTTATTTCTTTTTCTTCTCCGATTGTTGTGGCTAAAACTTCTACAACTATGTTGAGTGACAGTGGTGAGAGTGGGCGACCTTGTCTTGTTCCTGATCTTAGTGGAAATGGTTTCAGTTTTTCACCATTGATAATGATGTTGGCTGTGGGTTTGTCATATATGACCTTTATTATGCTGAGGAAAGTTCCTTCTATGCCTACTTTCTGGAGGGTTTTTCTCCAATTTGTTAATATTGTTTATCACATTGACTGATTTGTGTATATTGAACAATACTTTATCCTGGGATAAGCCCCACTTGATCATGGTGTATGATCCTTTTAATGTGCTGTTGGATCCTGTTTGCTAGTATTTTGTTGAGGATTTTTGCATCTATGTTCATCAGTGATATTGGCCTGCAGTTTTCTTTTTTTGTGACATCTTTGTCTGGTTTTGGTATCAGGGTGATGGTGGCCTCATAGAATGAGTTTGGACATGTTCCTCCCTCTGCTATATTTTGGAAGAGTTTGAGAAGAATAGGTGTTAGATCTTCTCTAAATGTTTGATAGAATTCACCTGTGAAGCCCTCTGGTCTTGGGCTTTTGTTTGTTGGAAGATTTTTAATCACAGTTTCAATTTCGGTGCTTGTGATTGGTCTGTTTATATTTTCTATTTCTTCCTGGTTCAGTCTCAGAAGGTTGTGCTTTTCTAATTTGTCCATTTCTTCTAGGTTGTCCATTTTATTGGCATATAGTTGCTTGTAGTAATCTCTCATGATCCTTTGTATTTCTGCAGTGTCACTTGTTACTTCTCCATTTTCATTTCTAATTCTATTGATTTGAGTCTTCTCCCTTTTTTCTTGATGAGTCTGGCTAATGGTTTATCATTTTGTTTATCTTCTCAAAGAACCAGCTTTTAGTTTTATTGATCTTTGCTATTGTTTCCTTCATTTCTTTTTCATTTATTTCTGATCTGACTTTATGATTTCTTTCCTTCTGCTAACCTTGGGGTTTTTTTGTTCTTCTTTCTCTAATTGCTTTAGGTGTAAGTTTAGGTTGTTTATTTGAGGTTTTTCTTGTTTCTTGAGGTAGGATTTTATTGCTATAAACTTCCCTCTTAAGCTGCTTTTGCTGCATCCCATAGGTTTTGGGTTGTCGTGTTTTCATTGTCATTTGTTTCTAGGTATTTTTTGATTTCCTCTTTGATTTCTTCAGTGATCTCTTGGTTATTTAGTAGTGTATATTTAGCCTCCTTGTGTTTGTACTTTTTACAGATTTTTTCTGTAATTGATATCTAGTCTCATAATGTTGTGGTCAGAAAAGATACTTGATATAATTTCAATTTTCTTAAATTTACCAAGGTTTGACTTGTGACCGAAGTTATGATCTATGCTGGAGGATGTTCCATGAGCACTTGAAAAGGAAGTGTATTCTGTTGTTTTTGAATGGAATGTCCTATAAATATCAATTAAGTCCATCTTGTTTAATGTATCATTTAAAGCTTGTGTTTCCTTACTTATTTTCATTTTGCTTGCTCTGTCCACTGGTGAAAGTGGGGTGTTAAAGTCCCCTACTATTGTTGTGTTACTGTCAATTTCTGCTTTCATGGCTGTTAGCATTTGCCTTATGTATTGAGGTGCTCCTGTGTTGGGTGCATAAGTATTTACAATTGTTATATCTTCTTCTTGGATTGATCCCTTGATCATTATGTAGTGTCCTTCCTTGTCTCTTGTAACATTCTTTATTTTAAAGTCTATTTTGTCTGATATGAGAATTGCTACTCCAGCTTTCTTTTGATTTCCATTTGCATGGAATATCTTTTTCCATCCCCTCACTTTCAGTCTGTATGTGTCCCTAGGTCTGAAGTGGGTTTCTTGTAGACAGCATATATATGGGTCTTGTTTTTGTATCCATTCAGCCAGTCTCTGTCTTTTGGTTGGAGGATTTAAACCATTTACATTAAAGGTAATTATTGACATGTATGTTCCTATTACCATTTTCTTAATTGTTTTGGGTTTGTTATTGTAGGTCTTTTCCTTCTCTTGTGTTTCCTGCCTTTAGCATTTGTTGTAAAGCTGGTTTGGTGGTGCTGAATTCTCTTAGCTTTTGCTTGTCTGTAAAGATTTTAATATCTCCGTCGAATCTGAATGAGATCCTTGCTGGGTAGGGTAATCTTGGTTGTAGGTTTTTCCCTTTCATCACTTTAAATTTGTCCTGCTACTCCCTTCTGCCTTGCAGAGTTTCTGCTGAGAAATCAGCTGTTAACCTTATGGTGATTCCCTTGTATGTTATTTGTTGCTTTCCCTTGCTGCTTTTAATATTTTTTCTTTGTATTTAACTGTTGATAGTTTGATTAATATGTGTCTTGTTGTGTTTCTCCTTGGATTTGTCCTGGCTGGGACTCTCTGTGCTTCCTGGAGTTGTTGGACTATTTCCTTTCCCATATTAGGGAAGTTTTCAACTATAATCTCTTCAAATATTTTCTCAGACCCTTTCCTTTTCTCTTCTTCGGGACCCCTATAATTCCAATGTTAGTGCATTTAATATTGTCCCAGAGGTCTCTCAGACTGTCCTCAATTCTTTTCATTCTTTTTTCTTTATTCTGCTCTGTGGTAGTTATTTCCACTATTTTATCTTCCAGGTCACTTATCCGTTCTTCTGCCTCAGTTATTCTGCTATTGATTCCTTCTAGAGAATTTTTAATTTCATTTATTGTGTTGTTCATCATTGTTTGTTTGCGCTTTAGTTCTTCTAGGTCCTTGTTAAACGTTTCTTGTATTTTCTCCATTCTATTTCCAAAATTTTGGATCATCTTTACTATCATTACTCTGAAGTCTTTTTCAGGTAGACTGCCTATTTCCTCATCATTTGTTTGGTCTGGTGGGTTTTTACCTTGCTCCTTCATCTGCTGTGTATTTCTCTGTCTTCTCATTTTGCTTAAGTTACTGTGTTTGGGGTCTTAGTTTCCCAGGCTGCTGGTTCATAGTTCCCGTTGTTTTTGGAGTCTGCCCCCAGTGGGTAAGGTTGGTTCAGTGCGTTGTGTAGTCTTCCTGGTGGAGTGGACTGGTGCCTGTTTTCTGGTGGGTGAGGCTGCATCTTGTCTTTCTGGTGGGTAAGACTGTGTCCTGTGGTGTGTTTTGGGGTGTCTGTGCACTTAGGATGATTTTCAGCAGCCTGTCTGCCAATGGGCAGGGTTGTGTTCCTGTCTTGCTAGTTGTTTGGTATGAGGTGTCCAGCACTGTAGCTTGCTGGTTGTTGAGTGGAGCAGAGTCTTAGCATTTAGATGGAGATCTCTGGGAGAGCTTTTGCCATTTGATATTACATGGGGCCGGGAGGTCTCTTGTGGTCCAATGTCCTGAATTTGGTGCTCCCACCTGAACGGTTCAGGCCTGACACCCGGCCAGAATACCAAGACCCTGTCAGCCACATGGCTCAGAAGAAAAGGGAGAAAAAATAAAAAAGAAAGAAAAATAAATAAATAAAATAAAGTTATTAAAATAAAAAATAAAAAATATTATTAAAAAAATTAAAAGTAAAAAAAAAATAAAAGTAAAGAAAAAGAAAGAGAGAAGAGAGCAACCAAACCAATAAACAAATCCACCAATGATAACAAGCACTAAAAACTGTACTACAAAACAAAAAACAAAACAAAGAAATGTACAGAAAGAACCTTAGGACAAATGGTAAAAGCAAAGCTTTTGGGAAGTCTGAGGTCTTCTGCCAACTTTCAGTAGGTGTTCTGTAGGAGTTGTTCCACTTGTAGATGTATTTTTGATGTATTTTGGGGGGAGGAAGGTGATCTCCACATCTTACTCCTCCACCATCTTGAAGGTCCTCCAAGAAATATTATTTATGTCACACTTTTCATGAGGCAATAAAGGCGAGTGACAAATCAGGAACAACCTTGTGACAATTTTGGAAGGACTGTAATATCTACAAGGCCATAAAAACATTGACTCTGCTTGGAGTGAGGTTACAGCCGTCACCATGAATGGGGTTTGGAAGAACCTTTGCCCCCAGTTTGTTCACGATTTTTGTGGATTTGAGAAGGTGGATGAAGAGTCCAAAGAGGTATTCAGCAACTTAGTGACCCTCAGCAAGAAGCTGGAGCTAGATCTGCAAGAGGATGGCTTTATTGAACTCCATGCTGTGTAACATGAGGAGCTTACTAATGAAGACCTGATGGAATTGGAGGCCCAGAGAAAGGACGAAGAGAGACAAGAGGAAGAAGTAACTGAAGAACCGAAGAGAGTCACAACACAGGAAATGGCAAGGGGATTTTCTTTATTTGAGGAGGCACTGTTAGTGTTTGAGGCCCAGGACCCGAATGTGGAATGGTACACAAAGGTTGCAGCAGCCATTCAGAATGCAATCCAGTGCTACCGTGTCATCCATGATGGGAAAAAAAGAGCTATTACCCAGACATCACTGGATCGTTTTTCAAGAAGGTAGATAGAATTGAATCCAGCAAGGAACCAGAACCTGTGCCATCAACTTCAGGTGTGAGAGAAATTGCAGCTTGCCTTCCTTCTCCCATTGCTGACAATCCTTCAGCTCTACCATCTCCCATCTCCTCTTCCTCTTCCAGTCAGTAAGTCTTCTTGCCTGTTCACTCGAATGCCAACCCCTGTATGCCAGCTCTTGTACTGTACCACTGTACTTTTCAAGGTACTGTACTGTAAGATTAAAAATGTTTTCTTTATTTTTTGTTTGTTTTTTATGTATTATTTGCTTGAAAAGTATGATAAACCTATTACAGTACAGTACTATATAGCCAGTTATCTTAGTTGGGTACCTAGGCTAATTTTGTTGGACTTACGAAGAAATTGGACTTACAAATGCACTTTCGGAATGAAACTCATTCATATATCAGCGACTTACTGTAGAGACTGAAAAGACAATAGAAAAGATTAATGGAACCAACAGCTGTTTCTTTGAAAAGATAAACAAAATTGACAAACCTTTAGCTAGACTCATCAAGAAAAAAGAGAGAGGACTCAAATAAATAAAATCAGAAATGAAAGATGAAACATTACAACTGGTAACAAAGAAATACAAAGTATTATAAGTGACTACTATGAACAATTATACACCAACAAATTCGACAACCTAGAAGAAATGGATAAATTTCTAGAAACATACAACCTTCCAAGACTGAATCATGAAGAAATAGAAAATCTGAATAGCTTGATTACTAGGATGATTTTGAATCAGTAATCAATAACTTCCCAAAAAACAGAAGTCCAGGACCAGACAGCTTAACAGATGAATTCTATGAAACATTCAAAGAAGAATTAATACCAATCCCTCTCAAACTCTTCCAAAACACAGAAGAAGAGGGAACTCTTCCAAACTCATTTTATGAGACCAGCATTGCCTTAATACCAAAACCAGACAAGGACACCACAAGAAAAGGAAAATACAGACCAATATCCCTGATGAACATAGATGCGAAAATTCTCAACAAAATTTTAGCAAACCAAATTCAACAATACATTAAAAGGATCATACACCATAATCAAGTGAAATTTATTCCATGGATGCAAGGATGGTCCAGTATCCATAAATCAATCAATGTGATACACCACATGAATAAAAGGAAGGATAAAAATGATCATCTCAATATATGCAGAAAAAGCATTTGACAAAATTCAACATCGATGTATGATAAAAACTCTCAACAATCTGGTTATAGAGGCAACGTATAGAGGCAACATAATATATGCCATATATGGCAAGCCCACAGATAACATCATACTCAACAGTGAAAAGCTGAAAGCTTTTCCTCTAAGATCAGGAACAAGACAAGGATGCCCATCTTGCACTTCCATTCAACATAGTGTTGGAAGTCTGAGCCACAGCAATGAGGAGGAAAAAGTAATAAAAAGCATTCAAATTGGAAGGGAAGAAGTAAAACTGTCACTATTTGCAAATGACTTGATATTATATATAAAAAACCATAAAGACTACACCAAAAACCTGTGGGAACAAATAAAGGAATTCAGTAAAGTTGCAGGATACAAAATCAGTATAAAAAATCAGTTTTGCTTCTATACATTAATAATGAACTATTAGAAAGAGGAATTAAGAAAATTTTATTTACAAGTGCATCAAAACAGAATAAAATACCTAGGGATAAATTTAACCAGGGAGATGAAAAACCTGTACACTGAAAACTATGACATTGATGAAAGAAGTAGAACCAACAATCCTAAAATTTGTATGGTACCACAAAAGATCTTGAATAACTAAAGCAATCTTGAGAAAGGAGAACAAACCTGGAGGCATGATGCTACTTTATTTCAAACTATATTACATAGCTATAGTAATCAAAACAGATATTACTGGTATTAAAAACCGACATATAGATCAATAAAACAGAATAGAGAACCCAAAAATAAACCATGCATATATGGTCAATTGATTTACAAAAAAAGAGCGAAGAATATACAGTGGGGAAAGGACAGTCTCTTCAAGAAATGGTGTTGGGAAAACTGGACAACCACATGCAAAAGAATGAAAGTAGACTACTATATGACACCATACACAAAAATTAACTCTTACAGACTTGAATGTAAGACCTAAAACCATAAAACTCTTAAAAGAAAACATAAGCAGTAAGTTCCTTGACATCAGTCTTGGTGATGATTTTTTGGATCTGACTCCAAAAGCAAAGGCAACAAAGCAAAAATAAACAAGTGGGAGTACATCAAACTGAAAAGCTTCTGCACAGCAAAGGAAATCATTAATAAACTGAAAAGGCAACCTACGGAATGAGAGAAAATATTTGCAAATCATATATCTGATAAGGGTTAATATCCAAAATATATAACAAACTCATACAACTCAACATCAAAAAAACAAAACAAAACAAAAACAATATGAGTAAAAAAATGGGCAGATGATCTGAACAGACATTTTTCCAAAGAAGACATACCAACAAGTATATGAAAAGATGCTCACAACATCATTAATCATCAAAGAAATGCAAGGCAAAACCACAATGAGATATCACCTCATACCTGTTAGAATGGCTATTATCAAAAAGACAAGAAATAACAGGTGTTGGTGAGGATGTGGAGAAAAAGGAACACGTGTGCCCTATTGGTGGGAATGTGAATTGGTGCAGTCATTATGGAAAACACTGTGGAGGTTCCTCATGACCCAGCAATTTCACTTCCGGGTATTTGTCCAAAGAAAACAAAACTACTAAAACTAAAACTAAAGCAAAACTACTAAAGATATATGCACTCCAGTGTTCATTGTAGCATTATTTACAATAGCCAAGATATAGAAGCAACCTAAGTGTCCATCGATAGATGAATGGATAAAGAAGATGTGGTTTATATATACAATTGAATACTATTCAGATGTAAAAAAAGAATGAAATCTCGCCATTTGTGACAACATGGATGAATCTAGAGGGTATTATGCTAAGTGAAATAAGTCAGACAGCGAAAGACAAATACTATATGATCTCACTTATATGCGGAATATAAAACAAACAAACAAGCTCATAGGTACAGAGAACAGACTGGTGGTTGCCTGAAGCAGGAAGTGCGGAATGGGTAAAATGGGTGAAAGGGGGGTGGTCAGAGGGTACAAACTTCCAGTTATAAAATAAATGTCATGGGGATTTAATGTACAATATGATGTCTATAGTTAATAATACTGTATTGCATGTTTGAAAGTTGCTAAGAGAGTAGATGTTTAAAAGCCCTCATCAGAAGAAGAAAAAAATTTTTTAAACTATGTATGGGGACAGATATTAACTGGACTTATTGTAGTGATCATTTTGTGTTATATAATAATATCATCTCATTATGTTATATACCTGAAATTAATATAATGTTATATGTTAATTAGACCTCAATCAAAACAAAACAAAACAAACCAGTATTTAATTTTATTAAGCACACACACATATATATAAATTAAGTTTTCAATAACACAACCTATCCTCACTTTCAGTTACTTTTTTTTTTTGGCCGCCCAATGAGTATCTGTGCAATGAATGAATACAGAGGCTAAATGCAAAGCTAGGGATGGAGATTAAACAATTCTCAGTGCATGGAGCATGACTGATGGAAGTGGGCAAATAGTTACCAACAATTGCAAAACCAACCAATACAAGGAAGAGGGCTTCTGAGTAGAGGAAGTGGCAGTTACACAGAGAAATGGCTTGTGAATTGAGTGTCAAGAGTGTCCAGCAAAATGATCCTACAAGGCAAGCAGCCCTTTAAGGCACCTATAAAGTATAGAACAGGGGAATGATCTGAATAGAAAATTGGTTTATGTTCTGAGTAAACTAAGGCTCAGAAAGATTATGACTTGCCCAGGGTGTTAGGTAAATTAGCAGAGTTGGGAATAGAAACCAAGTCTTCTAGCTCCTGGACTAATGTTCTTTCCATTGTACCACTTCACCTTCTTTAGAGACTAAGAGACAAAGTCATGAAATGCTAGACTCGGACTGTGTTCTATGCAAATCCCTCTTAGCCTACTGAAGTAGCAACTATTGTATTTTCTGTCTGATCTCTGACTTGGGGAAGTATGATCTGGATAAGAGAACTGAGTACTGATAATAACACAGCAGGTCAAAGTGCATGCTTGTATCTGCTTCCTATTTATCACCTAGCTTGGAAGTAATCGCTAATAACAATCCCTGGTTGAAAGTGAAAATTCAAGTATATACTTTAGGCCAATGCCTGTCATCTACTTTCTTAGTAAGAATTAATAGCTTCCTTAAATATATATATATATATATATCTCCATACATAAATTTTTTTAACTCCTGTAGCTTTATTACCATCTGTACCAATCATCAGAAGCTATTCTTGTACTATCTTGAATCATTTCTTCTGTTGCCATCTTGAACAGATATTTATTTATTTTAGCTATTTAACCATTTTATACTTTAAATTTTTCATTTGTTTAAGACATCTCAACAAGTGTTTTAACTCATGATGTCAGAAACTGCATTTTGTGTCCCAGTCCATGATGAGTATGCAGTTAGGCATGTGTTGTGTGTTTATTGAATAAGCGGAGACTTAAAAGTGGAATTTATTGAAGTTTCTAAATTCATTTTATAGTAGTATTAGAATCAGATGTCCCAAATCCAATTTTTTTTTTTAAAATGAAGAGTCTGCTTCAATTAAGAGGATCCAGGAAGTATCTATTTCTTATTCATCTTTATCATCCTGATATCTGACATTTGACACAGAATTGAGTCCATGGTATGTTCTAGGGAGATGGTTGTTGAATAAATGAATAACCATCTTACCCTTCTCATGTCTTCTCTCCGCTGGACATGTATCATCTCCTCAGCATCATTTTTACCTTCACTGTGCACCAGCCAGAAGTTTTTGACAGGGGGTTGACCCCATTGCTATAATTCCATCCACCTTACTACAGTGAGTTGTTCAGGTAATCCAAACCTAAGCCAATTTGATTCAGGAAGGGGCAAGTAACCAATTCAGGCTAATGAATGGGGGCCTCTGTTTCAGAAGGTTCTCATTTGAGAGAACAGTGGAAAGTCAGTTGTCACTTTCCTTCTGAATAGAGTAGAATACAGAGGAAGGTTGGAACTCCTACAGCCATTTCATCACCATGAAGGAAGCAAGCATTAAGATTATGCTGACATCATAGATGTCAAAGCAGAGGGATGGAATGAAAGAAAATCCTTGATGACATTGTTGAGTCTATATCAAGTGATACCCATCAAACTATCCTTGCATCTGGACCAGGCAGATCCAGGTCTAGGTTTGGAGTGGCTTGAAGCTTATACAATTTTGAGAGTTCTCTTGAAGAAAAGGAATACAAGATTACAAATGCGGAATTAGGTACAAATGTGAATATTTAATTAGAATGAGAAAAGAAATCACACAAATCACAAATGTTGAAAAGCTGACAAATATCACAAATATTCCCAAATCTAAAAGAACAATATTTTTGTCTTATTACCTGTCTGACACATCTCTATGGAACTTTTTCCTCCTACTTTTTGGGATCCACTTTCTTTGATATCCTTTTCATAAGACAATGTGCTCTTCATAAGACAATTGCATTAGAGAGATTTTGTAATCTTGGAGAGAATCCAGTGTTGATCAAAATTTGTTTTGTTTTGTTTCAAGAACTTAAAAGAGTTTATTTTGGTTTTATACCATATATACTTTTTTGGCCATGCCCAGCTTGCAGGATCTCAGTTCCCTGACCAGGGATTGAACCTGGACCATGGCAGTGAAAGCCCAAAATCCTAACCACTAGGCCACCAGGGAACTCCCTATACCATATTTGTAATGACACACAAATTGTGCAGGTTTGTCAAATTTGGGAATCCCTCTATCACGTTTCATACATGATTTATAAGATTTCAGGACATTTCAAGTTTTCTTGAGCGACGATACTCTTAAATTGTAAATCTCAAAGTGTAAAACTTAGTGCACTTTGAGTTGATCACATATAATTTCCAATTGTCCTCAATGTCCTCTCTGTAGTGGCAGATTATGAATTTTATCTTATCCTCATTGATGTCAGAATCTTGGGGGGGCTTGCATATGTGCGGCTTCCCTCACTTCTGTTTATAGTACTGCTCTGGTTTGGGCCCTGTAAGCACAGGGATTCTGATAAATTCTGTCTCAAATGATTCCCATCAAAAAGAAAGAAAAAAAGCCTGGCGCCTTTTAAATTATATATGCTGCATCATCAAGTATATACCTGACAGGAGAGAGTTTCTGTCTTGACTAGGTATCTGCTTACGCTTCCATTCCTCTGATGGTCTGATCAGCGAGGTGGTTCCCCTGTCATGAGTCAGCTCAGTTGTTCATTCATCAGTGCTGGATTGACTGGCCACTGTGTGCTGACTTGTGGTTGCCTGCTGTCAGCTGGGGCAACAGGGATGATTAGAACCGTGTCTCTCGTCTTCCAGGAAACTTGCTTGGGCTTCTTCATGGGGCAGTGTCATTTCCAAGAGTCATAAGAGAGAGCAAGCTCTAATGCACAAGCAGTTTTCAAGTCTGCTTTCTTCTCGGATAGGACCACAAGAGCCTCACAAACCCTTTCCAGTACCTGAGCCCTGCTCTGCTGCAGCCTGAAGCTGTTCTCCCTGAGTCCTAACCCCAATCCTAAAGGTGCATTACAGTAACTAGGTGGAGGGATATGAATTTAAAGGATCTCTAATGATGGAGCCAAATTTGAAAATATAAATCTAGTTTTCAGTCAGAATACATAATTTACACACATATACACTTTTTTTAAAAAATAAATTTATTTATTTATTTATTTATTTTTGGCTGCATTGGGTCTTCGTTGCTGCACGTGGTCTTCTCATTGTGGTGGCTTCTCTTGTTACGAAGCATGGGCTCTAGGCGTGCAGGCTTCAGTAGTTGTGGCACGTGGGCTCAGTAGTTGTGGCTCACGGACTCTAGAGCTCGGGCTCAGTAGTTGTGGCTCATGGGCTTAGTTGCTCCGTGGCATGTGGGATCTTCCCGGACCAGGGCTCGAACCTGTGTCCCCTACATTGGCAGGTGGATTCTTAACCACTGTACCACCAGGGGAGCCCTACACTTTTTTTTTTAAACCATTTTTAAAATTGAAGTATAGTTAATTTACAATGTTGACTTAGTTTCAGCTGTACAGCAAGGTGATTCAGTTATACATATATATATTCTTTTTCAGATTCTTTTCCATTATAAATTACTATAATATATTGAATATATTTCCCATGCTATATAGTAGGTCCTTGTTGTTTATCTGTTTTGTATGTAGTAATGTGTATGTGTTAATCTCAAACTCCTTATTTATCTACCTCCTCTCTCCCACTATCTATCCCCTTTGGTAACCATAGTTTGTTTTCTATGTCTGTGAGTCTATTTCTGTTTTGTAAATAAGTTCATTTGTATCATTCTTTTAGATTCCACATTTAAGTGATATCGTATAATATTTGTCTTTCTCCATCTGACTTACTTCACTTAGTATGATAATCTCTAGGTCCATCCATGTTGCTGCAAATGGCATTACTTCATTCTTTTTTATGGCTGAGTAATATTCCATTTTATTTATATATATATATATATATATATATATATATATATATCTCACATCTTCTTTATGCATTCATATGTCAATGGGCATTTAGGTTGCTTCCATCTCTTGGTTATTGTAAATAGTGCTGCTATGAACATTGGGGTGCATGTATCTTTTCTTTTTTTTTTTTCTTTATTTATTTTTACAAGAGATAAATAGACTGACACCAAGCATTGTACATGGATGACCACAACAAAAGCAACAATGATTGCAATTACCAAACATGAAACACACTCATACTATGTCATAATATTGACATTCAGTCCAGTAATCCTCCACTGTAACAGCTCCTTTACTTTGCAGTGAAAATTGATTTGTATATTCTTTGCCTCTGAGTCCTTGTGGGATTTTTTTTTTTTTAATTCAGACAGAAAGTCACAAAAATTATACTCATCCTCATCAGTTCACTCAGTCCCATGTAATTAATTTTTTTTTTCATCTTGATCTTTTGTTAGCACTTTTATGAGTTCATCAGTTTTTCATTAGAGTTCTGAAAATGCTTATTCATTCAGTTCAGCAGTACAGTCAGTTACCAGAAACCTGTACTTGTCAGAGTCTTTTCCATGAATTTCTTAAAGATGAAACCCTTTTATACGAACATATTTGCAAAAGCATCAGAGTACACCCAGAAATGTCTGTAAATGACACAAGACTTAAAAATGACCACAGTTAAAGATTTGATGAAAGTTCATAATAATGCAGTTGACAAGAAAATTAGTTATTTCTGAGATATACATTTTAAGGTAATAACTAGGATTATGACTTATAACATTATACCAGAACATATAAGATTTTTAGAAATTTCATGTAATGTCTGAAACATTTATATTAACATATTTCCATACAAATAACCCAATGAAAGTTTAGTATTAGTTGTTTTGTTTGTTTGTTTTTTTATACTGCAGGTTCTTATTAGGCATCAATTTTATACACATCAGTGTATACATGTCAATCCCAATCGCCCAATTCAGCACACCACCATCCCCACCCCACCGCAGTTTTCCCCCCTTGGTGTCCATATGTCCGTTCTCTACATCTGTGTCTCAACTTCTGCCCTGCAAACCGGCTCATCTGTACCATTTTTCTAGGTTCCACATACATGCATTAATATACGATATTTGTTTTTCTCTTTCTGACTTACTTCACTCTGTATGACAGTCTCTAGATCCATCCACGTCTCAACAAATGACTCAATTTCGTTCCTTTTTATGGCTGAGTAATATTCCATTGTATATATGTACCACATCTTCTTTATCCATTCGTCTCTTGATGGGCATTTAGGTTGCTTCCATGACCTGGCTATTGTAAATAGTGCTGCAATGAACATTCGGGTGCATGTGTCTTTTTGAATTACGGTTTTCTCTGGGTATATGCCCAGTAGTGGGATCGCTGGGTCATATGGTAATTCTATCTTTAGTTTTTTAAGGAACCTTCATATTGTTCTCCATAGTGGCTGTATCAATTGACATTCCCACCAAGAGTGCAAGAGGGTTCCCTTTTCTCCACACCCTCTCCAGCATTTATTGTTTGTAGATTTTCTGATGATGCCCATTCTAACTGGTGTAAGGTGATACCTCATTGTAGTTTTGATTTGCATTTCTCTAATAATTAGTGATGTTGAGCATCTTTTCATGTGCTTCGTGGCCGTCTGTATGTCTTCTTTGTAGAAAGGTCTATTTAGGTCTTCTGCCCATTTTTGGATTGGGTTGTTTGTTTCTTTAATATTGAGCTGAATGAGCTGTTTATATATTTTGGAGATTAATCCTTTGTCCGTTGATTCGTTTGCAAATATTTTCTCCCATTCTGAGGGTTGTCTTTTCGTCTTGTCTATGGTTTCCTTTGCTGTGCAAAAGCTTTGAAGTTTCATTAGGTCCCATTTGTTTATTTTTGTTTTTATTTCCATTACTCTAGGAGGTGGATCAAAAAAGATCTTGCTGTGATTTATGTCAAAGAGTGTTCTTCCTGGGCTTCCCTGGTGGTGCAGTGGTTGAGAATCTGCCCGCCAATGCAGGGCACACAGGTTCGAGCCCTGGTCTGGGAAGATCCCACATGCCACAGAGCAGCTGGGCCCGTGAGCCACAATTACTGAGCCTGCGTGTCTGGAGCCTGTGCTCCGCAACAAGAGAGGCCGCGATAGTGAGAGGCCTGCGCACTGCGATGAAGAGTGGCCCCCACTTGCCACAAGTAGAGAAAGCCCTCGCACAGAGACGAAGACCCAACACAGCCATAAATAAATAAATTAATTTAAAAAAAAAAAGAGTCTCTTATTCAACCTTTAAAAAAAAAAAAAAAAAGAGTGTTCTTCCTATGTTTTCCTCTAAGAGTTTTATAGTGTCCGGTCTTACATTTAGGTCTCTAATCCATTTTGAGTTTATTTTTGTGTATGGTGTTAGGGAGTGTTCTAATTTCATTCTTTTACATGTAGCTTTCCAGTTTTCCCAGCACCACTTATTGAAGAGACTGTTTTTTCTCCATTGTATATCTTTGCCTCCTTTGTCATAGATTAGTTGACCATAGATGCGTGGGTTTATCTCTGGGCTTTCTATCTTGTTCCATTGATCTATGTTTCTGTTTTTGTGCCAGTACCATATTGTCTTGATTACTGTAGCTTTGTAGTATAGTCTGAAGTCAGGGAGCCTGATTCCTCCAGCTCCGTTTTTTTTGCCTCAAGACTGCTTTGGCTATTCGGGGTCTTTTGTGTCTCCATACAAATTTTAAGATGCTTTGTTCTAGTTCCGTAAAAAATGACATTGGTAATTTGATAGGGATTGCATTGAATCTGTAGATTGCTTTGGGTAGTATAGTCATTTTCACAATGTTGATTCTTCCAATCCAAGAACATGGTATCCCTCTCCATCTGTTGGTATCATCTTTAATTTCTTTCATCAGTGTCTTGTAGTTTTCTGCATACAGGTCTTTTGTCTCCCTAGGTAGGTTTATTCCTAGGTATTTTATTCTTTTTGTTGCAATGGTAAATGGGAGTGTTTCCATAATTTCTCTTTCAGATTTTTCATCATTAGTGTATAGGAATGCAAGAGATTTCTGTGCATTAATTTTGTATCCTGCAACTTTACCATATTCATTAATTAGCTCTAGCAGTTTTCTGGTGGCAGTTTTAGGATTCTCTATGTATAATATCATGTCATCCGCAAACAGTGACAGTTTTACTTCTTCTTTTCCAATTTGTATTCCTTTTATTTCTTTTTCTTCTCTGATTGCCGTGGCTAGGACTTCCAGAACTATGTTGAATAATAGTGGTGAGAGTGGACATCCTTGTCTCGTTCCTGATCTTAGAGGAAATGCTTTCAGTTTTTCTCCATTGAGAATGATGTTTGCTGTGGGTTTGTCATATATGGCCTTTCTTATGTTGAGGTAGGTTCCCTCTATGCCCACTTTCTGGAGAGTTTTTATCATAAATGGGTGTTGAATTTTGTCAAAAGCTTTTTCTGCATCTATTGAGATGATCATATGGTTTTTCTTCTTCAATTTGTTAATATGGTGTATCACATTGATTGATTTGCGTATACTGAAGAATCCTTGCATCCCTGGGATAAATCCCACTTGATCGTGGTGTATGATCCTTTTAATGTGTTGTTGGATTCTGTTTGCTAGCATTTTGTTGAGAATTTTTGCATCTATATTCATCAGTGATATTGGTCTGTAATTTTCTTTTTTTGTAGTGTCTTTGCCTGGTTTTGGTATCAGGGTGATGGTGGCCTCATAGAATGAGTTTGGGAGTGTTCCTTCCTCTGCAATTTTTTGGAAGAGTTTGAGAAGGATGGGTGTTAGCTCTTCTCTAAATGTTTGATAGAATTCACCTGTGAAGCCATCTGGTCCTGGACTTTTGTTTGTTGGAAGATTTTTAATCACAGTTTCAATTTCATTACTTGTGATTGGTCTGTTCATATTTTCTGTTTCTTCCTGGTTCAGTCTTGGAAGGTTATACCTTTCTAAGAATTTGTCCATTTTGTCCAGGTTGTCCCTTTTATTGGCATAAAGTTGCTTGTAGTAGTCTCTTAGGATGCTTTGTATTTCTGCAGTGTCTGTTGTAACTTCTCCTTTTTCATTTCTGATTGTATTGATTTGAGTCCTCTCCCTCTTTTTCTTGATGAGTCTGGCTAATGGCTTATCAATTTTGTTTATCTTCTCAAAGAAGCAGCTTTTAGTTTTATTGATCTTTGCTATTGTTTTCTTTGTTTCTATTTCATTTATTTCTGCTCTGATCTTTATGATTTCTTTCCTTCTGCTAACTTTGGGTTTTGTTTGTTCTTCTTTCTCTAGTTTCTTTAGGTGTAAGGTTAGATTGTTTACTTGAGATTTTTCTTTTTTCTTGAGGTAGGCTTGTATAGCTATAAACTTCCCTCTTAGAACTGCTTTTGCTGCATCCCATAGGTTTTGGGTCGTCGTGTTTTCATTGTCATTTGTCTCTAGGTATTTTTTGATTTCCTCTTTGATTTCTTCAGTGATCTCTTGGTTATTTAGTAACGTATTGTTTAGCTTCCATGTGTTTGTCTTTTTTACGTTTTTTTCCCTGTAATTGATTTCTAACCTCATAGCGTTGTGGTCAGAAAAGATGCATGATATGATTTCAATTTTCTTAAATTTACTGAGGCTTGATTTGTGACCCAAGATGTGATCTATCCTGGAGAATGTTCCGTGCACACTTGAGAAGAATGTGTAATCTGCTGTTTTTGGATGGAGTGTCCTATGAATATCAATTAAATCTATCTGGTCTATTGTGTCATTTAAAGCTTCTGTTTCCTTATTTATTTTCATTTTGGATGATCTGTCCATTGGTGTAAGTGAGGTGTTAAAGTCCCCCACTATTATTGTGTTACTGTCGATTTCCTCTTTTATGGCTGTTAGCAGTTGCCTTATGTATTGTGTTGCTCCTATGTTGGGTGCATATATATTTATAATTGTTATATCTTCTTCTTCGATTGGTCCCTTGATCATTATGTAGTGTCCTTCCTTGTCTCTTGTAACATTCTTTATTTTAAAGTCTATTTTATCTGATATGAGTATAGATACTCCAGCTTTCTTTTGATTTCCATTTGCATGGAATATCTTTTTCCATCCCCTCACTTTCAGTCTGTATGTGTCCCTAGGTCTAAAGTGGGTCTCTTGTAGACAGCACATATATGGGTCTTGTTTTTGTATCCATTCAGCAAGCCTGTGTCTTTTGGTTGGAGCATTTAATCCATTCACGTTTAAGGTAATTATCGATATGTATGTTCCTATGACCATTTTCTTAATAGTTTTGGGTTTGTGTTTGTAGGTCCTTTTCTTCTCTTGTGTTTCCCACTTAGAGAAGTTCCTTTAGCATTTGTTGTAGAGCTGGTTTGGTGGTGCTGAATTCTCTTAGCGTTTGCTTGTCTGTAAAGCTTTTGATTTCTCCATCAAATCTAAATGAGATCCTTGCCGGGTAGAGTAATCTTGGTTGTAGGTTCTTCCCTTTCATCACTTTAAGTATATCATGCCACTCCCTTCTGGCTTGTAGAGTTTCTGCTGAGAAATCAGCTGTTAACCTTATGGGAGTTTTCTTGTATGTTATTTGTCGTTTTTCCCTTGCTGCTTTCAATAATTTTTCTTTGTCTTTAATTTTTGCCATTTTGATTACTGTGTGTCTCAGTGTGTTTCTCCTTGGGTTTATCCTGTATGGGACTCTCTGCGCTTCCTGGACTTGGGTGGCTATTTCCTTTCCCATGTTAGGGAAGTTTTCGACTATAATCTCTTCAAATATTTTCTCTGGTCCTTTCTCTCTCTCTTCTCCTTCTGGGACCCCTGTAATGCAAATGTTGTTGTGTTTAATGTTGTCCCAGAGGTCTCTTAGGCTGTCTTCATTTCTTTTCATTCTTTTTTCTTTAGTCTGTTCTGCAACAGTGAATTCCACCATTCTGTCTTCCAGGTCACTTATCCATTCTTCTTCCTCAGTTATTCTGCCATTGATTCCTTCTAGTGTAGTTTTCATTTCATTTATTGTATTGTTTATCTCTGTTTGTTTCTTCTTTAATTCTTCTAGATCTTTGTTAAACATTTCTTGCATCTTCTCAATCTTTGCCTCCATTCTTTTTCTGAGGTCCTGGATCATCTTCACTATCATTATTCTGAATTCTTTTTCTGGAAGGTTGCCTATCTCCATCTCATTTAGTTGTTTTTCTGGGGTTTTTTCTTGTTCCTTCATCTGGTACATAGCCCTCTGCCTTTTCATCTTGTCTATCTTTCTGTAAATGTGGTTTTTGTTCCACAGGCTGCAGGATTGTAGTTTTTCTTGCTTCTGCTGTCTGCTCTCTGGTGGTTGAGGCTATCTAAGAGGCTTGATGGGAGGCTCTGGTGGTGGGTAGAGCTGACTCTTGCTGTGGCAGTCAGAGCTCTGTAAAACTTTAATCCACTTGACTGTTGATGGGTGGGGCTGGGTTCCCTCCCTGTTGGTTGTTTTGCCTGAGGCAACCCAACACTGGAGCCTACCTGGGCTCTTTGATGGGGTTAATGGCAGACTCTGGGAGGGCTCACGCCAAGGAGCACTTCCCAGAACCTCCGCTGCCAGTGTCCTTGTCCCCACGGTGAAACAGAGCCACCCCCCACCTCTGCAGGAGACCCCCCAACACCAGCAGGTAGGTCTGGTTCAGTCTCCCCCAGAGTCACTGCTCCTTCCCCTGGGTCCCGATGCGCACAGTACTCTGTGTGTGACCTCCAAGAGTGGGGTCTCTGTTTCCCCCAGTCCTGTTGAAGTCCCGCAATCAATTCCCACTAGGCTTCAAAGTCTGATTCTCTAGGAATTCCTCCTCCCGTTGCCGGACCCCCAGGTTGGGAAGCCTGATGTGGGGCTCAGAAGCTTCACTCCAGTGGGTGGACTTCTGTGGTATAAATGTTCGCCAGTCTGTGAGTCACCCACCCAGCAGTTACGGGACTTGATTTTACTCTGATTGCGCCCCTCCTACCGTCTCACTGTGGCTTCTCCTCTGTCCTTGGACGTGGGGTATCCTCCTTGGTGAGTTCCAGTGTCTTCCTGTCGATGATTGTCCAGCAGCTAGTTGTGATTTTGGTGCTCTCGCAAGAGGGAGTGAGAGCACGTCCTTCTACTCCGCCATCTTGGTTAATACTCCTATCTTTTCAAATTAGAGTTTTCTCTGGATATACACCCAGGAGTAGGATTGCAGGATCATATTGTAACTCTACTTTTGGTTTTTAAGGAATCTTCATACTGTTCTCCATAGTGCTGAACCAATTTACATTCCCACCAACAGTGTAGGAGGGTTCCCTTTTCTCCTCACCGTCTCCAGCATTTATCGTTTGTAGAGGTTTGTTTTTTTAAAATTAATTAATTTATTTTTTGGCTGCGTTGGGTTTTTGTTGCTGTGCACGGGCATTCTCTAGTTGCGGCAAGCAGGGGCTACTCTTCATTGCAGTGCGCAGGCTTCTCATTGCAGTGGCTTCTCTTGTTGCGGAGCACAGGCTCTAGGTGCACAGGCTTCAGTAGTTGTGGCTCGTGGGCTCTACAGCACAGGCTCAGTAGTTGTGGCACATGGGCTTAGTTGCTCCACGGCATGTGGGATCTTCCCGGACCAGGGCTCGAACCCCTGTCCCCTGCACTGGCAGGCGGATTCTTAACCACTGCACCATCAGGAAAGTCCTGTTTGTAGAGTTTTTAATGATTGCCATTCTGACTGGTGTGAGGTGATACCTCACTGTAGTTTTGATTTACATTTCTCTAATAATTAGTGATATTGAGCATCGTTTCTTGTGCTTGTTGGCCATCAGTATGTCTTATTTGGAAAAAATTCTATTTAGATCTTCTGCCCATTTTTTGATTGGGTTGTTTACTTTTTTGATATTAAGCTATATGAGCTGTTTGTATATTTTGGAAATTAATCCCTTGTTGGAAGCATTGTTGGCAAATATTTTCTCCTAGTGCATAGGTTGTCTTTTTGTTTTGTTTATGGTTTCCTTTGCTGTGCAAAAGCTTTTAAACTTAATTAGGTCCCATTTGTTTATTTTTGTTTTTATTTCCATTCCTTTAGGAGAGAGATCCAAAAAAAATATTGCTGCAATTTATGGCAATGAGTGTTCTGCCTATATTTTCCTCTAGGAGTTTTATAGTATCTGGTCTTACATTTAGATCTTTAATCCATTTTGAGTTTATTTTTGTGTGTGGTGTTAGAGAATGTTCTAATTTCATTCTTTTGCATGTAGCTGTCCAGTTTTCCCAGCACCAGTTATTGAAGGGGCTGTCTTTTCTCCATTGTATATTCTTGCCTCCTTTGTTGTAGATTAATTGACCACAAGTGTGTGGGTTTATTTCTGGGCTTTCTATCCTATTCCACTGATCTATATGCCTGTTTTTGTGCCAGCACCATACTGTTTTGATTACGGTAGCCTTGTAGTATAGCCTGAAGTCAGGGAATGTGATTCCTCCAGCTCTGTTCTTCTTTCTCAAGATTGTTTTGGCAGTTATGGGTCTTTTGTATTTCCATACAAATTTTACAAATTTTTCTTCTAGTTCTATGGAAAATGCCATTGGTAATTTGATAAGGGTTGCACTGAATCAGTAGATTGCCTTGGGTAGTATGGTCACTTTAACAATATTGATTCTTCCAATCCAAGAATACAGTATATCTTTTCATCTGTTTGTGTTGTCTTCAGTTTCTTTCATCAATGTCTTATAGTTTTTGGAGTACACGTCTTTTGCCTCCTTAGGTAGGTTTATTCCTAGATATTTTATTCTTTTTGATGTGATGGTAAATGGGATTGTTTCTTTCATTTCTCTTTCTGATCTTTCATTGTTAGTGTATATAAATGCAAGAGATTTCTCTGTATTAATTTTGTATACAGCAACTTTACCGAATTCACTGGTAAATTCACTCATTTACTGATGAGCTCTAGTAATTTTCTGGTAGCATCTTTAGGATTTTTCTATATATAGCAACAAGTCCTCTTCAAACAGTGATGGTTTTACTTCTTCTTTTCCAATTTGGATTCCTTTTATTTCTTTCTCTTCTCTGATTGCTGTGGCTAGGACTTCCAGAACTATGTTGAATAAAAGTGGTGAGAGTGGGCATTCTTTTTTTTTTCTTTCTTTCTTTCTTTCTTTCTTTTTAATTTTTGAATTTTATTTTATTTACTTTTTTATACAGAGTGGGCATTCTTCTTCCAGATCTTAGAGGAAATACTTTCAGCTTTTCACCATTGAGTATGATGTTAGCTGTGGGTTTATCATATATGGCCTCTATTATGTTGAGGTATGTTCCCTATATGCCCACTTTCTGTAGAGTTTTTATCATAAATGGATGTTGAATTTTATCAAAGGCTTTTTCTGCATTTATTGAGATGATCCTATGGTTTTTATTCTTCAATTTGTTAATGTGGTGTATCACCTTGATTGATTTGCAGATATTGAAAAATCCTTGCACCCCTGGAATAAATCCCATTTGATCATGGTGTATGATCCTTTTAATGTATTGTTGGAGTCAGTTTGCTAGTATCTTGTTGAGGATTTTTGTATCTATGTTCATCAGTGATATTGGGCTGTAGTTCTCTTTTTTTGTGACATCTTTTTCTGGCTTTCATATCAGGGTGATGGTGGCCTCATTGAATGAGTTTGGAAGTGTTCCTTCCTCTGCAACTCTTTGGAATAGTTTGAGAAGGATAGGTGTTAACTGTTCTCTGAATGTTTGATAGAATTCACCTGTGAAGTCATCTGGTCCTGGACCTCTGTTTGTTGGAAATTTTTAAATTACTGATTCAATTTCAGTACTGGTAATTGGTCTGTTCATATTTTCTATTTCTTCCTGGTTCAGTCTTGGGAGATTTTACCTTTTTAGGAATTTGTCCATTTCTTCTAGGTTGTCCATTTTATTGGCATATAGTTGCTCATAGTAGTCTCTTATGATCCTTTGTATTTCTGTGGTGTCGGTTATAACTTCTTCTTTTTTATTTCTGATTTTATTGATTTGGGCCCTCTCCCTTTTTGATGAGTCTGGCTAAAGGTTTATCAATTTTGTTTATCTTTTCAAAGAAGCAGCTGTTAGTTTCATTGATCTTTTCTATTGTTTTTTAGTCTCTATTTCATTTATTTCTGTTCTGATCTTTATGATTTCTTTCCTTCTACTAACTTTGGGTTTTGTTTGTTCTTTCTCTAGTTGCTTTAGGTGTAAGGTTAGGTTGTTTATTTGAGATTTTTCTGTTTCCTGAGATAAACTCTTATCGCTATGAACTTCCCTCTTTTTTATTTTTTGGCTGTGCTGCGTGGCTTGTGGGATCTTAGTTCCCTGACCAGAGATTGAACCTGGGCCCTCAGCGGTGAAAGCACAGAGTCCTAACCACTGGACTGCCAGGGAATTCCCTATAAACTTCCCTCTTAGAACTGCTTTAGCTGTGTGCCATAGGTTTTGGATTGTCATGTTTTCATTTTCATTTGTCTCTAGGTATTTTTAAATTTCCTGTTGATTTCTTCAGTTATCCATTGGTTGTTTAGCAGCATATTGTTTCACCTTTCTAGGTGAAAGGTGCACTTGATGAATAAAACTCTCCTACTGCAAAAAATACAAGAATGGTTTATATGCCAGCATCTTTAAAAGCCTGGAGAATATATCCATTTAAGGACTTGTCTATCCAAGGATTAGATCAAATCTTAGTATTTGGTTTAGCTCTTATTTTATAAATAATTCAGATTTGACTTCCTTCTTATGGGTTGCTGGAAGTACAAGTAACAGTCACAATCATTTAAGAGAGAAGTTTAATTACTCCTAACCGTTTAATTGTATTAATTCCTAGGAAAGGAATACTACAAGAGTCAGCCAAAATGGGCTTCAGCTTCCAGGGCCTTCACCACACAGTCAGTTGCTTGCCTTGCACTGCCCTCTTCCTGTCATCTGTGTACACCTTGAGGGGTGGTATTCAGAGAATCCCTCATTGAGAAAATTTAAATATAGACAGTATATTAGATGATACTATTAAATTTATGTCAGTTTTCTTAGATGTGATAATGCTATTGTGATTATGTAGGTGAATGTTCTTATTCTTAGATGAGGCATGTGGAATATTTAGGGGTGAAATTTTCTGATGTGTGCAACTTACTTTCAATAAAACATAAATGGGGGGGCGGGGAAGAGAGAGAGAGTGACAGGGGTCAGGGGAGACAGGCAAATGCTGGAAAAGTTAACAATGATTTGATCTCAGTGAAGAATGTATGGCTATTAATTGTACTACTCTTTGCATTTTTTGGACAGTTTGAAAAATTTCAAAATAAATGTTGTGAAAAAAATTATGAAACGAATATGTAGTCCCTGACCTCTGGTGACTCTAGAAGTTTCTTTGAATTACTTCTCTACGTTCTTCAGAGCTGGAAGACTGACACTCATAAAGGCCTTTACACCAGGCATCTGGTGATCCAGGCATTAGTTAGTTCAGGCATTGTTCTTCTAAAAACTGGAAAATAAAGGGGCAAGAGAGTCAGCGATAGACAGGACTCTGGGTAGCAGAGGGAGAGCCTGGAAAGGTTGTTTCATAGGCTCACTGGTCTCACAGGTGGACGTGGGAGGTGATGTTTAAGCACAAAGAATTATCCAAAGACGTAAGCTGTTTAGGAGGTTAATATATTTATCTTTTCTATATTTTGCTGCATCATTAATTATCACTTTGGTCTGAGAACCCAATCTGTCTTCCTGGTTTCAAAGAGCAACTTGTCACACCTAAAAGCAGGAAGTACCATCCTAGGAGTTTCTGATAGGAGAGACAGGGAGTGTGTGTGTGTGTGTGCGAGCATGCGCACATGTGTGCACGTGCATGAACATTTGTTAGACATTTGAAACAAGTGGAGACTCCTTCAAGAGAGTGGATGAAATCACTGTTTCCTAAACTATGTTTCCATTTTTTTAAAAAAGGATTTTGTAATCAAATAAGTTTGGAAACACTGCATATTATATTATCTTTTTCAGATTCAAAGTGCATTAGTTTATTAAAGATTCTAAGAAGAATTTAGTACAAGATTTTCCAAATTCACCAGGATATCTATATAACATTATGCTACAGGCACAATTATGCAACTAGGAGAGCAACTGAAAACAATCATACAGTAATGTTTTCTAAGAAATTCTATTGCTTTTAAATAAAAATTTAGAAATAATAATTTTCTTAGAAGCAGGCTTTGTACACACTATATTATGTAAAGTACAGGAAGGAATGGCCATTTAGAGTTCTGGGAGCCAATGCGACTCTTCAACGAAAGTGAGGCATTTAAAAATAATGATATATCTAACTTAAGGACGCACACTTGTGCACATTTCAAGACACACATATTCTAAAAGTCAAAGTATACCTCTGTTATTTTCCAATGCTAAATATTCTTAATCTTACTGGTATTGACATGCTAATTTCATTCTTTAACACTTTTCTTTCTGCTATTTTCTCCCACTCCATTATTGCTCCCAACTTTCCCTTTTTAAATGTAAGAATTTAATCTTACTAGTAATGTCACGTTAATATGTTCATGAAATCACCTAATAATTCAGCATTTTTTCTCACTGAACTGAACTATCAAATGTTTGTGCATCCATTCATCATTGCTTATTAACCTTGAATAGAACCCCATGATGGGAAATGTCAGGAATTCTCTTCTTGGCATTCAAACCTATTTACACTCTGCTCTCACCTTGCTTTGCCCCCATATTTCCTGCTATTCTTCTCCATGAACCTCTTTTGCACTCTTAAAAATGCAGTATTTTCTCCCTTCCTGCCTTTACTAATGCAATTTTCTCCTGTTTGGAGTGTTCTTCCTCTTCCTCTTTGCCCTTTGCCCTACCTACTCTTGCATCTTAAGGATCTTTCTCAACCTCCGTCATCTCCTCTTCTGTGTTGTCCTGGACCAGCCCAGTGTGCAAGTACTTCTTCTTCTGACTCTTGTGTAATCTACCAGCCTGTATCACTCAGGAGGTATTCACATGTTAACTTTTTGTGTGTATTTGTATGATTTCACCATCTAGATTTTGATATTTTGAAGGTAGGGATTCTATTTTAGACATCTTGGTCTCCCTAACATTGCCTTGAACATAATGAACTGACATAATTTGTTAATTGATTTTAAATTGATTTTTATATTTTAAAATAGGCAGGCAAATTGTACTAATGTTTCTCGAAAGGCAACACCCAGAAGAGGCTGTCTGGAATTACTGAAAATACAAGTGTTATCATATACCCTGATTAAAATTTTCAAAGTAATTCAAAGGCATATTTATTGGATGAATGAATGAAAAAAGCAAACACTGAATATTGATTTAGTACATTTGTAATAGAACTATATTGGAGGATGGGGGAAAGAATGTGTGCATCAGTGTGGGGGACACAGAAAGAAAGCAGTATCTTTAACCTCCATAGTAGTGGGAAGTCAATGTATAATTTCTAAAATGTAAAAAAGTCAACAAAATAGCAGTGTAAATCTATTATTTAGGATAATGAAGGTAAATAGCAGAAGAGATAAAAAAGTACACAAAATGGTTGCCTCTGTAGACCCTTATCTTTTTCCTTTAAGCCTCCCTGGGAGTACATTTCAGGCTCCTGGTTTTAAATAGATACATTTCCAATTCTGGATCTCTTAGTTTGTCTTTCTTTCTATACCTTTAGGATGTGTCCAGCTTAAAACTTAAGTGTAAACAGCTTACAAGTTAATGGTTTAAAAACTGTGCTCACCTCTCTCCCTTCTGTCATCCTGACAGTTTCCTACAACTTCTGTATCACTCCCAAGGGCATCATTTGTTGTTCCTTTCTCACCTTTCTCTAGTCATTCAACATATATTTATTGAATGCCTACCATATTTCAGCCACCGTGCTAGACCTTGGACAGTAAGTAGTAGATGAGTGAGCCCTCGTTGCCTGGATGATTCTTTCTCCAGTGTTCCTTCAGTCTGCCTGTTTTGTTTCAATTTTTGCGTCCCTTCCCTAAAACAGATTCACAGCCATTGATTCATTGTTCAGGAAGAACATTTAGAATTGTGCATTCTCAGGCTATGATCATAAAATCTTGGCAGTTATCTTGAGGTCAGGCTAGGGAATATGGGTCAGTCAGCACACATCAGTTAACACTATTGGGAAACAATGCGAAGTATATGCTCAGCCACTGATGGTGGGTCAGATGCATCATGCCCTGAACAACATTTGTATATTTCATTCATTCATTTGACATTTTTTGATTATCTACTGTTTCTAGGAACTGTGAAAGTAATACAATGCATTGGGATCACAACCGAATATAGTACAAAACCATTGCAATTTAAAAAATATATTTCAGCCAGTTGTGTGTGTAAGGCAAATAAGCGAACATAATGTGATAAGAGTCTTAATAAAGGTATGGAAGAATTGCAGTGTGACCATGGGGCGAGAAGCAGCCAATCCTACCTATCAGGAAGGGTCAAAGGTGGAGTGAAGTAAATCTCCAAAGAGAAGTAGAGTCTGTCAGGAGACACGTGGGAAAAGAGGTAGAACGGGCAAAGGCATGAGGCATGAAGGGAGCTTGTTACCTTTGAGCAGCTGCAAGCAACAAGCAGGTGCAGAGGGGAATGGAAGAGGAGTGAGTGGAGAAGTAGGAAGGAGCCAATTTGTGAAAAGCCTTTACACTGAAAGAGTTTTAAGCAAGGAAATGGTATACTTCTTAAAAGATGTGGTGTAATGTGGGTGGGAGGAGTGTGGGGGAGATTGGAGAAAGGACGAGCAATTGGGAGGTTTTTGTAATAGTCCCGGTGAGAAATGATGAGCCCCCGAATAAGGATAGCGACTGTAGGGAGGGAGAATGAGGGAGACTTTAGAAGCTATTTAGAGGGTAGAATTTACAGAACTTGGTAGATTTAGAGGGTGAAGGAGGTAGAGGACCCAGAGATGAACCTGGTTTCCAGCACAGGAGCTGGATAGATGAAGGACGAAGAACGTGTATATGAATGAAGAAAAAAAATCAGTTTAGTTTTGAAGATGTTGAACTTGCTGTGCTGAGGAACAGTAGGTTAGAGCTGTCTTACAGGCACTTGTTAAGTATGTGAGATGTGAAGGAGAGAAGAGTAGGGAAAGGAACCACATCCCGGCAGGAATAATGGATGCTGATCATCAGGAGAGGATGAGATTTCAGCTTCATGGTGGGGCAGAGAAGAATATGTTTGGTACCCAGCTTATCCAGCAGAGCATCTATTCTTTCTCACCTGCCCAATTTTGACAGTAAGTGGGCAATGTAGCCAACCTAACCTGAGGATGGCTTGGTGACCACAGACTTAGACTCCTTAGGAGTGGAGATTAGGGTTCCCCCACCCCCACCCCAGCTAAGCCACCTAGACCAGCAGATGTGCTAGTTGAGGGTGAAGGGAATCTGAAATTGGTAGTAGAGGAGGGAAATAGTGAGTCTCAGATGTAGATTTGAGAGCATGTGCAGAGGCAAGGGCTGTAATTTGTCTCACCAACGTTCTTGTAAGGTTCTCCAAACGAAGGAACCAAACAGAGATCTGGGGGGTTAATTCCAAATAGGGTGAATCTACTGTAAGAAGTAAGTGGATCTGAGCCATGTAGGGGGTGGCCTGTGGTGGATGCAGTGGTGCTCTCCTCAGATTTCCATGCCAGGACTGACACTCATTCTCCACTTGTCAGAAGTATTGGCTGCTGGCAACTTACCTCCAAGTCCTTTTTCTGGAATTGGTCTCAGCTGAGGAGAAGTACCTTGTCTAATTTTATGTTCCCCAGCTTGCGTCCAATGACAGGTTGATGGTCAATGTTGGGATACAAAGGCGCAGCCCCCTTGTCTCAATTCATGACAACTATGAAGGGCTTTCCCAGCCACAGAGCTCCGGGGATGGGCTGAGGCTTCTGTTGCAATTGCACAGGAGGTCACCTCCTCCCGCAGCTCAATCCTGCTGCTTTCACTTCTCCAGGGTTGTCCCCAAAGCCCCTGCCTACAAATCTCTGGCTCAGAGTCAAGTGTCCTAACCTAAGACATTAGGGCAATTCAGATGGCTAAGTCCTCCCCTTTTATGGGAGACAGCAGAGGACATCTAAAGGTGATAAGATCGATGCATGGAGGTGTAAACGTATTATCTACAGTTACACAGACAACCACCAGAAGAGCTAAAAATGAAAATGATGAAAAAGTATTGTCCTTATAAAGTGACTGGGGATTGATTAGGTGGGAGGCTTTCTTTTCCTCCTAAGATTTTCTGAAATACCTGATTTAATATCATTTGGTAAGAGTACTTTGATTCAAATCTAATTTTAACATAGAAGAAGACTCTTAGAAACAACTAACTATGGAGAGGTAGTGGAGGTAACGTTTGTATTTGGAGAACATGACCTAGAGTTCAGACGCTTTCTGATGTAGGTCACTTATTCTTTCAGATCCCTAGCTTTCTCATCTGGTAAGTGGAAATAATAATGATATTGAAATAAAAAACCACTCAAGTGGTGACATGGATGGGAGAGAAATCCAAAAGGGAGGGGATATATGTATCCATAGGGCTGGTTCACTTTGCTGTGCAGCAGGAGCTAGCACAACATTGTAAAGCAACTATACCCCAATAAAAAAGAAAAAGAAAAAAAAAACACTCAAGGTTATTGTAAATATGAATAAAATAATGAAAGTAAAAATGTTTAGTAAAGCTATAAAGAGCCATATTATATGAAGACAATAAAATGCATGTTAGAGTGACTAGAGATGTACAAGAAAACACACAAAAAAGCAGCTAATTCTAGCTGTGGCTGAAGAAGACCTCATGAAAGCTGATCACTTGAAGTTGGCCTGAAGAATAAAGGAGAATTTTGATAGGTAGAGAAGGAGGGAGATTTTTGTTTTAATTTTTAAAGTAATCTCTTTCAATTCTTTTTATCAAAGTAATCCATGGGTATAATCAAACAACCACAATTCAGAAGGGTTTATCATCTTCACCTTTTCCAAGTCTGTTCAAATGTTAAATTTTTCAATGAGACCTTTCTGACCCTGTTATTTAAAACTGCAGTGCAACCCTGGCCCCACTCCTGACCCTTCTTACCCTGCTTTATTCTTTCCTCATAGCACTAATTCACTTCTAACATATCAAAATTTATTTATGTCTACGTCTATGTTTTATTGTCTCTTTTCCCTGACGGGAATGTGAGCCCCACTAAAAAAGAAATTTTGATCTGTTCTGTTCATGTCCCCAAAGTGCCTGAACAGTGCCTCACATTGTAGGGACTCAACAAATATTCATTAAATAAATGAAAAATATAAAACAGTCTTGCCAGCACCACTGCTCCCCAAGCCCCATGCCACAACCCAGAGGCACCAGCTTTTAAAAAAAAAATAAAACAAAAACAAAACAGTCTATTATTTTTAAAATTTTCAAACATACATAAAAGCAGAAAGTATGATACAGTGAACCCCATGAACCCAGCTTTACAATTATCACCCTTTGGCCCGTCTTGTTTCTCTATTCCCCCTATATTTTAAGGGTAGGAGGGATTGGCACTAAAGTATTTTAAAAGCAAATCCCAGACATCACGTTATTTTACCTAGAAACACTTCACTATGCTTCTAACTGCAAAAGATATTTTAAAATCTAATGTACATGCCAGTATCATACCTAACAAAATTAACAGTTTCTTATATCATTGTTTTATATCCAGCTGATAATCAGATTTTTCTGATTGTTTCAAAACTGGCCTAATAGGGATCCCAAATGAAGTCTCTACATTGAATTCGATTATTTTGTTTCCTAAGTGTGATTTACTCTGTAACTCACGTTTTCCCCCATGCCATTGATTTATTAGAGAATCTAGGTCAGCCATCTCGTAGAATGTCCTATATTCTGGATCTGACTGATTGCTTCCTCGTGGTGTCCTTTTAACTTGTTCTCCAGAGGTAACTACTTTTAGCAGTTTCTGTTTTTAGTTCTTTTTGTGATTACCTTGATATCTCTACACGTGTTGTTTCTTGATGTAGCTGTCTCGATGGGTGCGAATTTATCTCACTTGCCTTGGCTCCCTCCTCCGCCGTCTCCCTCCTCCCAGCATAATTTTGTCACTAATCTCTGCTTCCTCCACCACTCACCTCTTAGATTTCAGACAATATCCTTGAACCTCTATCTGCTATTCCTTCAACCAAGAGAGCATCTTTTGTTGAGGACGTTTGTGCTTGGATGTTCCCCTTCATCTGCTCTTCTCCCTTTTTACTTCCCAAACTCTGCCAGCTGCAAATTTAAGTTTTCCAAGTGGATAACATATTCTTTTCTGTAATAACAATTTAGTCTTCTGTGATTTGTCTGTGAGTTTATTCTAAAATTGTAAAAAATGATATATGAAGATTTACATTGTTGTGGCTTTTCAAATTTAGTTCACTGTAGAACCAAAAAATACCCTTTGGTTTTCTCTTTATGAGGTCAATGTTAGAACCCCTGTTGCAGTCAGAGGAGAATGTCTCTAGTGTCACATTAAAATTTTTAACACTCCTCCAATTGTACAAAATCATGCCACGTTTTAACTTTCTTTATATTTGGTCCATGCCAGGAATGATTTTCGAAACTGTGGTTTGACTTGACCATTCCATCATCACACTATTCATAAGAGACTACATTTTTGAACAATGACAGAGGAAAGTACCTAGTATTAAAAAAAATAGTTCCCTTTGAGTGAGAAATGAGGCTGGAACAATCAACTCAAACCACATAATAGAAGGCCTTGAACACCATGCCAAGAAATTTAGACTTTGTAGGTCCTAGGAGGTGCTCGAGGGTTTTTAAGGAGTGCAAGGTATTTGGGCTTAAGCCTTCTTGAAAAGAATTTCCCAAAGAGGGTGACCTGCAGGGCAAGGGGATTCCAGAGTCCCACTGGTTGTGCCTATAGTACTCACCATGTCTGGGAGCTTTGTGGTCAGAAGGCCCCATAGGGCATCCAAGGAACACACAGATGGCTCCCATGAGAGACCCAGCATTTGAACCCCTGAAGCTCACCCCTGGACCCTAGGTAAGAAGCCCCAATCAACATCAAAGACTTCATTCTCAAAGACTGCATATGAATCATCATTTATTTAACCTTTTTTGGGAAAACTGATGGATATTTGAGTAGATTCCAGTTCTAATTTTTTTCTATAACAAACAACCTTGTCATGACAATTGTTTTATTTATATTCTTTGCATCCTTGCCCATTTTCTTCCCTTGGGAAAAATTTATAATTGCAGAACTGCTGGATAAACCATGTGTATTCCCCCCTTCCTTCCTCCCTCCCTCCCTCTCTCTCCTCTCTCTTTCTTTCTTTCTTCCTTTCTTCCTTTATTTCTTTTTAATTAATAAGCTTTATTTCTCAGAGCAGTTTTAGGTCAACAGAAAAGTTGAGAAAGTATAGAGAGCTCCCATCCACACTCTGCGCCCACACAGCTTCTCCTATTATTAATATCTTACATTGGTGTGGTACCTTTGTGGTTACAATAGATTAATGAACACTGATACATTATTATTAACTAAAGTCCATAGTTTATATCAGGGTTCACTCTTTGTATTATACAGGTTTATGGGTTTTGACAAATGTATAATGTCATGTTTTCACCATTATAGCATCATACAGAATAGTTCACTGACGTAAAAATACCTTCGTTTCTACCTATTCATCTCTTTCTCCCTCCTCCAACTATGTATAATTTTTAAGGCTTTTCAGGTCTATAGTCAAATTACTCTACAAAATGTTTGTATTCAAACACTAGCAGTGTGTGAGAATCCCTATTTTGGCACATTATCAATAAAATTGGGTATTATTATTTTCAATTTTAGGGTAATTGATATCTCATTTTTTTAGGACAAATACAAGTAAGATATTATTGTGTTAGGACTCTTGCCTACAATGACAGAGAATTAATACAAGCTGGCTTAAGCAAAATATGAGATTTATTGCCTCATTCATCAGGATGTTGGCTTCAGGGTTGACTTGGTTCAAGAACTCAGTTGATGTCAGAGAATGTGCCATCCTCATTGCTCTCCTATTACACACAGGCTTTTTCTAAAGAGGGAGATGTTGTTACAGGCAGCTCTGGGCTTACATCATTTCAGTCCAGGAGGTCTGGAGGAAAGAGAAATCTTTGTTCTCTTTGATTTAATTTTACAATAATCAGAGCTTATTTGATCTCCTTGATAGAAACCCAACTTAAATTGATTAAAGCAAAACATGTGAATATGTTGCCTCATGTAACTGAAAAGTCTAGGAAAGAATGCTGCTTTCAGGAACAACTAGATCCAGGGACTCAGGCAATGCCATTAGGACTGGCTGTTTATCTCTCGGCCCACTCTCTTTGTTGGCTTCATTCTCAGTAAACTTTCTCTGCCTGTTGAAAAAACGGTTCCTGGCAGCTTCAGGCTTAAATGACTCAGAAGTCTCATGACTCTCAAAGACAGTACCATTGTCCCTTGGTATCTGAGGAGGATTAGTTCCAGGACCCCCTGCAGGTAGCAAAATTGAGGATATTCAAGTCCCTTATATAAAATGGTGCATATAACCTATGTGCCTCCTCCGGTGTATTTAAATCATCTCTAGATTACTTACAATACCTATTATAATGTAAATGCTATGTAATAGTTGCCTGCATGCATGCAGGAAATTCAAGTTTTGCTTTTTGGAACATCCTGGAATTTTTTTCCCCCAAATATCTTTGATCCGCAGTTGGTTGAATCCCTGGGTGTGGAACTCAGTTACTGAGGGCCGACTGTACCTCAGTTTTGATGTTTGAAGCAAAGATTCTAATGAAGACTTTGGTTGGCCTGGCTTGGATATTGTGTTCATCCCTGAGCCAATCATGGTGACAGGGGGGATGAGATAATCCGATCAGTTAGGACTGAGTCGTGTGTCACCCAGGCACAAGAACAGAGGAAGATATTAGCTCCAAAAACAAGACCACAGGGACTCACAGGGGAGGCAGAGGATTTGTAAAAGAAAAAGGGAGGGTGGATGATACACCAACAGAAAGAACAGATGTCTATTACAAGTGTCATCAGCTCTCCCAGAACCACAGAGTTTGTATTTAGGAGAAAGATGTTTCATATCAAAAAAGGGGGAGAAGGAATAATGCATAGATAAAAAGTGACAGATATCCACCAAATCATGGTTTTAAATTTGTATTCACTAATAAACATTAGTTCATATATTTGTTGGCCATTTGTACTTGTTCTTTTATGAGTTTCCTGACCATTTTGCTGTGAAGGCAGCACTTTTATCTTACTGATTTGCAGGAGTTCCTAACATACTGATGTTAAGCCTCTCCAGTTATACATGCTGTGAATATTTCCCCCAGTTCATCATTTGTTTCTTAATTCTGTTATGTACCTTTTTACACAAATAAACAATTAAAAATTGCATATGGATCCACACAATGGTTATTGTACTTTTTATTCATCCTAATTCTAGCACTAAATAGTTCTGTGACTTACTCTGATTTAGCTTCTGTGGCCCAGTTTCCTCATCTGTAAAATGAGCAATAACTTTTCTTCCTTTACTTATAACATTGTATGACTATCAAATAGCATTAATTTATTTCAAAGTATAGATCTCAATATAGTGGATATGAAATATAAGAGAACAACACTCTGAGTCTATGCTGCCAGAGGATATTTAATGGTATCCCATAGGAAGTACCACGAGTGGTCCATTTACAGCTTGAAGTTACTCCTCTTGCCAGATAGAGCAGAATAAACTCTCTCCCCTTTCCCTAGCCAGCCAGAGCATGCAGCAGGCAGAGGAAATGCTTTCAGCTACAGAGAACACAGATGCCAGAGCCTGCAGGTTAGAAAGAGAGTTACAGGGCTACAGGGCTAAGCTGAACAGACCAAAGCTGGTCCCAGATGGAACAAGAAAGCAGGTAGCAAGTCGTTCCTGAGTATAACTGTGGGGACAGCCCCTATTTGTGGTAAAGACTTGGCACTAAATATGAACTTTGAGCAGTTCCAAACATACAGATTAAGAACTCTCTGCAAGTAGAATTAGGATTCTGATACGAGATGCATCCTCACACAGTCTGCTGTGGGACAAGAGTAGCTTGATGCATGGATGAAGATCAGCAGAGTCTTGGAGAACAGAATCAGTACTGGATGAGAAAGAAACTATTCCTTTGATCATAATGACCAAGAGTTTTCATACATTCCTTCATGAGGAAGAACTGGAAATTGTTATCAGATTCCCCTACTATGTACCTTTGGTAGTTTATCACATATCTTTATTTTTAAATTAATGTATAGTGAAATGTAGATACCACAAAAGGTGAGCTTAGTCATGTCCCATAAGTTCTTTTATCATCTTTGTATAGAACTTTTCCATATATTGTCATAGAGAGATTTCTGAAGTGGTTAGATTCTGGAGCCTGAGTGGCAAACCAGATACACTGTTTACTGTGCAGGCCACTGTGGCTTATTTTAGTTTGAGTATGTTGCACTTTATGAAAATCACTTTGAAAAGGAGAAACTTTACATAAACATCATTTATCACAATCCCTTAGATCTGTGGTTCACAACCGTGGCTAAACATTAGAACTGTCTGTGGGGTTTTTAAGAAAATGCTGAAGTCTGGCCCAACCCCACATTAATTAAATTAAAATCTCTGGAGGTGATAAGAAACTTCTGCAATTGATTATAACGTGCAGTTAGATTAAAAGGGCTGATAGGGCATTGCATAAAATGTGAGATCTTAAAGTCAGGTATTAGAGAATATTTGTATACACAGTGTAATACGCCAAACTGAGGCATAATTGAAGCATTCCCTTCCGAAATAATTCAATGATTATTTCAGTGAATAATTCAAGCATTCCCTTCCGAAACCATACAATTGTTGGTATATTATCTAGTTGTCTCTGGAAGAATTTTTTTTCTCTATTCAGATATTTTTGAATGTTATTTTTAAAAATTCAGATATCTTGCAGGTGTTGAGATGGTCTGAATTGGCAATGGGGGTGAATAGAGGGCATTTTATAAGAGGGGAAAGTCATATGGAACTTGGATATATCCAATGAGATTTTCTACTTTTTTTCTTTTTTCTTCTTTTCCCCAAATTTGCATTAAATTTATAATAATGCTCCTTTGCCCCTCCCTCTCTCTGTTGTACTTAACTGGCAAAACTCCAACTCTGGACATATTTATTTATGCCTGCACCTGTACATGTGAGAGCTTAAGTTTTGATTCTCTCAGAAGCAGACATTGAAACGAGGATTTGGGTTAAAAGAGTTCATTCGGGAAGTATAGATTATACTGGTTGAGAAATGGGGAAGTAACAAAGGAGGGAACACATCCAGTAGAGGATGTACTATTAAGCCAGCTACCCCAGTAGTTTCCATGGGGAAACTCTGGGAAACAGTGCAATACACACACCTCAGAATTGTCCTACTTTGGCCTTTATTCACCATCTCTTGAGAATCATTATTTGAAGCACTTTGGGCCTGTTGTGAGCCCAAGCAGTAGACGTTTTGAAAGTTCTGGAATAAATAATTCTTAAGCACAGGGCTAGAGATTCTGTTAGGAGTGGGCTAAGGCACACTGAAAGTCCAAGGGATAGGATAGCATTGTTGGTGGGGGGTGGGAGGAATCACACTGCTGAGTAGATTGGCATCAACAGAAATTCATCATTTTCCAACCTCAGATAAACATTTCACATAGCTGGTAATCCCACAATATTTTTCTCGTAAGCTTATACTCCTACTTAAAAAAAAATCAATGTCTGATAACTGCCATATCTGGATTACTTGTGGGTCTGTTTCTATTGTTGGTTTTTCTCTTGCTTTTCTGTCTTTTGGTCCTATTTCCTGATGATGAAATAAAATTTATATTTTAAGGCAGGACAAGAAAATTCAAACATAAAATTCTCTCTGTCTGTCTGTTTGGGCCTCCTTTCTCTCTCCCTAGTGTGCAGTGTGCATCTGAATTATACAGTAACCAGACCTCCTCAAAGATGGGAGTGCCTGCTCGACCATAAAGATAAATTTTTTTTCCCCTTTCTTCGGACACTAGTAATGTAACTTCTTAAAAGATTGGCATTCTTTCCCAAGTCTGTAGGGGTCATGGTGGCTTGCTGCTCTCTTTGTTTGTGCTTACCTGGACTATATATCTTTGGTGAACCTTAAGTAAAAGGTCAGTATGTCATTTTGATGTTTGAGCCTTTGTCTCAAAAATGTGTTATGACTGTGCCTTCGATTTCTAATAGGTGGAACAGTTCTCAGAACTTCTGAGAGTTTGTCTCCTGGGTTATAATCCCCAGTTTTGCTCAAATAAAATTCTCTTTTTTATCCTTAACTTGATGGTTAATCAAATTTTCACCAAGACTAGCATGCCTGGTATTATTTTTAACTCCAATTTTTAAAAATTTGTTTGTTTATTTATTTATTTATTTATTTATATAGAGTCTGGTTGATGCTATCTTCCCCTAAAAGGATTTAACTTTCTTTTTGTCAGCAGTTAGAGTGGGGCCAGATCATATTGATGCTCTTGGGGATGGAGATAACTTTAGGCTGTTACAGGCTTTGTGAGAGTTGGTCTACTTTTACTTGCCCTTATTCCTAGAGTGTCTTGAGGAGTATCCTCAGAAATCTGGAGAGTTTATCAAGGTCCGTCTTCCTTGGTGGGCCCTAAACTATAATTTTTATCTACTCAGTACCATGAAATCACCAAAAGCTCTGCTCATCTTTTTAGCAGATGATTTCTGCTTGGTTTCTTGCCTTCTCACCATTGTACAGCTTGAGACCTGGTAAATGTCCTAAGGGCAAAAGCCACATCAAATGTAGGGCTCACTTCTCAAGTGCTGTCTGCGTTTGTTTCCCTGAAGTCTAATTTTTGTTTTCCTGGATCTGTGGGACTGCTGAGAGCTCTACTTTGCCATATCTGCTACAAGCTAGCAGTGGGTTTCGTGGATTTTATTTTTTCCTTGAGGAGTTAGGCAAGGTCATCAGCTTAGAGAAGGAAGGACAATAAAGGAGGTGAGAGTGTTGAGGTAACTGAAGACAATGAAATACAGGCACTTGTTTATTGCACTTCACTTTATCTCACTTTGCAAATACTGTGTTTTTACAAATTGAAGTTTCGTGGCACACAGGTGTTGAGCAAGTCTACTGGTGCCATTTTTCCAGCACCGTTATTATTTTTTTCTTCCAGTTTTATTGAGATACAATTGACATGCAGCACTGTATAAGTTTAAGGTGTACAGCATAATGATTTGACTTACGCTTGCCCAATGAAATGATTACCGCAGTAAGTTTAGTGAACATCCATTATCTCATGTAGATACAACATGAAAAACATAGAGGACTTCCCTGGTGACGCAGTGGTTAAGAATCCACCTGCCAATGCAGGGGACATGGGTTCGAGACCTGGTCTGGGAAGATCCTACATGCTGTGGAGCAACTAAGCCCATGCGCCACAACTACTGAGCCTGAGCTCTACAGCCTGCAAGCCACAACTACTGAAGCCTGCGCTCTAGAGCCTGTGAGCCACAACTACTGAGCCCATGTGACACAACTACTGAAGCCCACGTGCCACAACTACTGAAGCCCACGTGCCTAGAGCCCATTGCTCTGCAACAAGAGAAGCCACCGCAATGAGAAGCCTGCTCACCGCAACTAGAGATAGCCCTTGCGCAGCAACGAAGCCCCAACGCAGACAAAAATAAATAAATAAATAAATAAATAAATAAATAAATAAATAAATAAATAAATAAAAACCATTTTTTCCTTGTGATGAGAACTCCTAGTATTTACTCTCTTAATAATTTTCATATATAATGCATAGCAGTGTTAATTATATTTATCATGTTGTACATTACATCCCTAGCACTTATTACTCCTATAACTGGAAGTTTATACCTTTTGACTACTTGCATCCAATTCCCCCTCTCCCCACCCCCCACCTCTGGTAACCACAAATCTGATCTCTTTTTCTATGAGTTTGTTTGTTTGTTTGTTTTTGAAGTATAACTGACCTACCACACTATATTAGTTCCTGGTGCACAGCATAGTGATTCAATATTTCTATACATTTCAAGATGATCACCATGGTAAGTCTAGTTACCATCTGTTACCACACAATGATACTACTTAATTTTTGAATATATTCCCCACACTGCATATTTCATACCTGTGATTCATTTATCTTGTAACTGAAAGTTTGTACCTCATAATCTCCCTCACCTATTTTTCTCCTCCCCTGCCCCCAGCAAACCACCTGTTTGTTCTCTGTACCTGTGTTTTGTTTCTGTTTAGTTATGTTTGTCCATTTGTTTTGTTTCTTAGATTCTACATATAAGTGAAATCATAAAGTATTTGCCTTTGTCTGACATTTCACTTAACATAATACTCTCTAGGTCCATCCATGTTGTCACAAATGTCAAGATTTTGTTCTTTTTTATGGCTGGGTAATATTCCATTGTATATTTATACCAGATCTTCTTTATCCATTCATCTGTTGATGGGCACTTAGGTTGCTTCCATATCTTGGCTGTTGTAAATAGTGCTGCAATGAACACGGGAGTGCATATATCTTTTTGAATCAGTGTTTTCTTTTCTTTGAATAAATACCCAGGAGTGGAATTGCTGGATTGTATGGTAGTTCTATTTTTAATTTTTTAAGGAGTCCATTTACATTTAAAGTAATATTTGATAGGTATTTATTCCTTTCTTCTTCTTTTGCTCTCTTCCCTTGTGATTAGATGACTATCTTTAGTGTTATGTTTGGATTCCTCTCTCTTTTTTGTGTGTGTATCTATTATTTTTGGTTTGTGGTTACCACGAGGTTTATATATAGCAATCTATATACATATGTGACTATTTTAATTTGCTGATCTCTTAAATTCAAATGCATTTTAACAACCCTGAATTTTTACTACCCCCCACCATGATTACTGTTTTTAACATCATATTTTACATTCTTTTGTTTTGTGTATCCCTTAACTCCTTATTGTGGATATAGATAATTTTACTACTTTTGTCTTTTAACCTTCCTACTAGCTTTATTAAGTGGTTAATCTACTGCCTTTGTTGTATATTTGCCTTTAAAAATGAGATTTTACCTTTTGTAATTTTCGTGTTTCTAGTTGTGGCCTTTTCTTTTTCACATAGAGAAATCTGTTTAACATTTCTTGTAAAGCTGGTTTTGTGGTGCTAAACTCTTTTAGCTTTTGCTTGTCTGTAAAACTTTTGATCTCTCCTTCAAATCTCAATGAAAGCCTTGCCAGGTAGCATAATCTTGGTTGTAGGTTTTTTCCCTTTCATCATTTTAAATATTTCATGCCACTCTCTTTTGTCTCGCAGAGTTTCTGCTGACAAGTCAGTTGATAGCTTTATGGGAGTTCCTTTGGACATAGCTTTTTGCTTTTCCCTTGCTGCTTTTAATATTCTCTCTTTATCTTTAATTTTTGCCTTCTTAATTACAATGTGTCTTGTGTCCTCTTTGGGTTGATCCTGTTTAGGACTCTCTTGCTTCCTGCACCTGGATGTCTGTTTCCTTTCTCAGGTTAGGGAAGGTTTTCAGCTATTCTGTATTCAAATATGTTCTCTGCCCCTTTCTGTCTCTTTTCTCCTTTTGCGACCTCTATAATGTAAATATTAGTGTGCTTGATGTTTGTCCCAAAGGTCTCTTAAACTGACTTTATTTTTTTTTAATTCTTTTTTCTTTTTTCTGGTCAGCTTGAGTGATTTCCACTACTCTGTCTTCCAGTTTACTGATAGATTCCTCTGTATCACCTAATCTACTGTTGAGTCCTTCTAGTTTTTAAATTTCAGTTATTGTATTCTTCAGCTCTGTTTGGCTCTTCTTTATATCTTCTAACTTTTTGTTAAACTTCTCACTCTGTTCATCCATTCTTCTTCTGAGTTCTTTGAACAACTTTATATTATTACCTTGAATTCTTTATCAGGTACATTGCTTATCTCCACTTCACTTAGTTGTTTTGTTTGTTTGTTTCTTTGTTTTGCGGGGGGGGGGTTATCTTTTTCCTTCATTTGGAACATATTCCTCTGTCACCTCATTTTGCCAAATTTGCTGTTTTTATTTTTATTTTTATTTATTTATTTATTTTTTTATAAGGCATCTTTGAGAAGTTATCTTTCAAAATTTTTATTTATTTATTTTTATTTATTTATGGCTGTGTCGGGTCTTCGTTTCTGTGTGAGGGCTTTCTCTAGTTGCGGCAAGTGGGGGCCACTCTTCATCGCGGTGCGTGGGCCTCTCATTATCGCGGCCTCTCTTGTTGCGGAGCACGGGCTCCAGACGCGCAGGCTCAGTAGTTGTGGCTCACGGGCCCAGTTGCTCTGCGGCATGTGGGATCTTCCCAGACCAGGGCTCGAACCCGTGTCCCCTGCATTGGCAGGCAGATTCTCAACCACTGCGCCACCAGGGAAGCCCTGCTGTTTTTATTTTTGTGTACCTGGTAGGTTGGTTAGGTTTCCCTATCTTGGAAAAGCATCCTATGGAGGAATTATCTTATGGGGCCCAGCAATGCACTCTCCTCTGGTCACCAGAGCTATCTGCTCTAGGGATGCCCTCTGTGTGGACTGCATGGGTCCTTCTGTTGTGGTGGGCTGACTACTGTGGGTACACTGGGAGGTGTGGCTGGTCCCTGGTCCAGTTGGTTACCAGGCCCTGCCTTGTGTAGAGGCTACCAGCTGCTGGTGAGCAGGGCTTGGTCCTGGCATGGCTGGTTACATGGCCAGGGGAGTCCCGGTCCTGGTCCCAGCCCAGTGGTGGTGGGGCTGGGTCATGAGGTAGCTTGCTATGGAGCCCTGGGGGTACCCAGGGCTAGTGCTGGTCCATTGGTGGGTCGAGCCAGGTCCTGGGGTGGCTGGCTGTGGGGCTGGGAGTCTTGAAGTTAGTGCTGGCTGCTGATGCAGGGCCCTGTGGGTACCAGGGCTAGTGCCAGCCCACTGGTGGGTGGGGTCGTGTCTAGGGACAGCTAGGGGCTCAGGGGCCTCAAGGCAGCCAGGCTGCTGGTGGGTGAGCCTGGGCCCCAGCACTGATAAGCTAGAGGGAGGATTCCAAAATGCTGCTTCCCAGCACCAGTGTCCTTGTGGTGGAATGAACTCCCCAAAATGGCTGCTGCCAGTGTCTATGACTCCAGGGTGAGTCCCAGTTGCCTCCTGCCTCTCCACAAGGCTCTCCAAGATCAGCAAGTGTCTCTGATCCAGGTTCCTTTTGACTTACTGCTTCTGTCCTGGGTCCTGGAGCGTGTGAGATTTTGTGTGTGCTCTTTAAGAGTGGTGTATTAAAGTAAACCCTCTGTCTCTCTTGAAAGTAAGCCCCACTGGCCTTCAAAACCAAGCATTCTGGGAACTCATCTTCCTAGTGCAGGACCCTTTGTCTGGGCAGCCCATTGTGGGGCTTGGGCCCTTGCTTACTGGGGAGAGATTCTGCAATTGTAATTATCCTCCCATTTGTGGGTCGCCTACCTGGCAGTTTGGGTCTTGACTGTACTGCGTCTCCACCCCTTCTACCTGTCCTATGGTTCCGCCTTTAGATTTTTAGCTATAGAAAACCTTTACTGCTATTCTTCCTCATCAATAGTTGCTCTATTTTGGCGTGTCTGTGGGAGGATGTGAGCTCTAGGTCTTCCTACTCCACCATCTTGGCCACTTCCCCTCCACATTTAAAAAAATTAAAGTATGTATATTGTTTGTTTAGACATAATGCTATTGCACACTTAATAGAATACAGCATAGTGTAAACATATTTTTTATATACTCTGGGAAAGCAAAAAATTTGTGTGACTCAGTTTATTGCGATATTCGCCTTACTGCAGTGGTCTGGAGCCCACACTATCTCTGAGGTATGCCTGTAGTCTTCAGAGAAAGTGAGAGAAGACTTTTGCTTCAGGCTAGCTTATATCAGACCAAACACCAGCTGAGGACAGCTACCAAAACTGGATAAAAGCCAAACCAAACCAAATATCCAGATATTTGAAGAATTGGAAAGGAACTAAAGCATCCAGGACTTTATGTGACAAGATCTTGGGAGAGAATGGAAATGCACTGAAGTGAGTTTAACAGTTTATGCTGATGTCTCCCACTCTGGGAAATTTTCTGACCTGTAGCATGGGGCATAGAGCCTGAGCACCCTTCCCTGGCTTCCCACTATACTCAGAACAGAGACCAGCCTCTTTACCATGGCTTATGTAGCCCGGCACATATGGTTTCTTCTTGCCTGGACTGACAGCCCTATTTAATGCCACCTTCCCCCTTTTTAATAATACTTCACCACAATGGCCTTTCAATTCTTCCTTCTTGGGAAGCTCAGGCATTCTCCATCCTATTCCCTCTGCCTGGATTAAATTCTCCCACTTCCTTCCTGGCTCATTCCTTATACATTTTTCAGGTATTGCGTCCTTAGAGACCTTCCATGACAATCTCTCTATGCCCTATCCCACCCTGTCTCTGAATTAGAGACCACCTTCTCCCCAGCACCAACACATAGCACACAGTAAGCACTTGAGAGATATTTATTGAATGAGTGAATGAAAGACTACTTGAAGGTAGTGTGGCATAGTGGAAACAACTCTGAATTTTACCTCAGAAGGTCAGATTCTAGAGGGGGTCTCTTCCTGGGTGATCTTGGTCAGTCCCTTCAATGTTCTGAGGCTATTTCCTTGCCTCTGAAGTACAGATGGCACCTGGCCTACATAATTCACAGGATTACTGTAAACATCAAATTGGAGTTGGTATCTAAAAGGGTATTAGTAATTGTAAAATGCTACTGCAAATGTGAGTTAGTATTACTATTCACTGACTCAAAAGGAAATCACATATATTCAATCAGCAAAATATGTTTTAAGTGCTGAATTATTGACACTTTAGTACATTCATCATCATTATCAACCTTTTTAAGACAAGATTTTATAAATGGTAGTGAAAAGTAAATAATTCTAGATGAAAATTTTTTGTATTGCAAAACAATCACAAATCAATAAATATAACAGATATCTTGTTATATTTATATAACAAGATATCTCTGAAACACGTGATTTTTAAACAAGGCTAACTTTAAAGGATGCAGTAGATGAGTATACTGTAAACCATAACACTTAGTAGGAGTTCAACCAGCATTTACTGGATGACTTTTCTTGTAACTTTTGCTTTTCCTATACCATCCATATCTGATAGTAATTCATGGTCAAGATACTTTCATATTAAAGTAATCTGTTGAGTGAAGAGCCCTAACAAAACTTAAAAGGCTTATTATTTAAGGGTTTAGCACACACCTCAAAGGATTCTAGAAGTGTGACACTGAAATGAGAGAGAACTTAGGTGGCACTAACAACACTCCTGGAAGATTGGAATAGCAATCACATCCACATGACCTGCATTGCCTTGGATAGTTGGTAGGTGGCAGCAACAGACCAGAAATTATAGTTCATTTAACCAATCAGGGCATTGGAAGGGTTTTTTTTTTTTTTTAATTAATTAATAATTTATTTATTTTTGGCTGCTTTGGGTCTTCATTGCTGCACGCCGGCTTTCTCTAGTTGCGGTGAGCGGGGTCTACTCTTTGTTGCAGTGCACGGTCTTCTCATTGCCGTGGCTTCTCTTGTTGCGGAGCACAGGCTCTAGGTGCATGGGCTTCAGTAATTGTGGCTTGCAGGCTCAGTAGTTGTGGCTCACGGGCTTCAGTAGTTGCAGCGCACGGGCTCTAGAGCACAAGCTCAGTACTTGTGGCACACGGGCTTAGTTGTTCCATGGCATGTGGGATCTTCCTGGACCAGGGCTTGAACCCGTGTCGCCTGCATTGGCAGGCAGATTCTTAACCAGTGCGCCACTGGAGAAGTCCTATAATCTTTCAATGGCAATTTATTTTTCAGAATTCTACGCTTTATTACCATTCTTGGCTTGCTTTTTCTTTTTTTTAACTTTTATAAATTTACTTATTTATTTATTTTTGGCTGCATTGCGTCTTCGTTGCTGTGCACGGGCTTTTCCTAGTTGTGGCGAGTGGGGGCTCCTCTTCCTTGAGGAGCGCAGGCTTCTCATGGCGGTGGCTTCTCTTGTTGCGGAGCACAGGCTCTAGACGCGTGGGCTTCAGTAGTTGTGGCATGCGGGCTTCAGTAGTTGTGGTTCGCGGCTCTAGAGTGCAGGCTCAGTAGCTGTGGCGCACGGGCTTAGTTGCTCTGCAGCATGTGGGACCTTCCCGGACCAGGGCTCGAACCCCTGTCCCCTGCATTGGCAGGCGGATTCTTAACCACTGCGCCACCAGGGAAGTCCCTTGGCTTGTTTCTTCTTACAGTCTTTATTTCTTCTGTTTGTAAGCACTGAAAAAAAAAATTTTTTTTTTTTGGCTGCACATCGCAGCTTGCGGGATCTTAGTTCCCCGACCCGGGATTGAACCTGGGCCTACAGCAGTGAAAGTGCGGAATCCTAGCCACTGGACTGCCAGGGAATTCCTAGCACTGAAAATTTTAATGCTTCTTTATGGACAGGAGGAGGATGGCATATTTGAACTTTCATTCTGCTTAAACTTTGACCTACCCCCGTTGTGAAGATTTTGCTCCCAGACATTGCATTTGGTCAAGGTTCAGTTACAAAAAAAACAACCAAAAACAACAACAACAAAACCCTTCTGGACAGTTAAAACAGACATAGATTTAACATTGGGTATTAAATAGCTTATGGAGTTGTTGGGAGGACTAATGAAAGAAAGACTCTCTGGGTCAGTGGTTCTCAACCTTAGCTTTGTGTCCCAAGCATCTGGGTTGTTTTTAAGAATATAGATTCTGGAATCCACTGCAGACATATTGAATCAAAACCTCAGGGCATGTGTATGTGTAGAATTAATAAGTTCCCCTGGTGATTTTAATATGTAGCCAGGGTTGAGAACCACTTTGAGGCTGAGGTTTCAGGATCAATCTCAAGCAGAACTGGGCCACCACGGGAGCTATGATTCTTCTGCAATCAGGAAACCATGTACTGAATTGGGAAGCTGCTGGCTTTAAAATTATGTCTTTCCTGCCACCATCAGGAAGCTGCCATATTCTGGAAACTGCCACATCCTGGAAGCTGCTACTCCAGAACCTGGTACATGATACTAACTAGTAAAATGCACATCCTGCACCCTGCCTCTCAGTGCCAAGAGGCCACAGTCATGATGACCTCAGTTAATGCCACAGAAAAACTAAGCTCCTCCATTGTGCCTGTCATGGAACCAGCAGCAGAGGGCTCCGGCCTCAGTCACGCCCTCCCTCCACATCTAGCATGGTGTTTCTGATGGTGGATCCTCTATCACAGAAGGAATCCTAATTGCAAGGATGTAGCTTTAACCTTTCCAGCTCTACAGAATAGGAAAGCAAGCTAGGAGGAGATTGGAATGGATGTTGTATACCCATCCTGTGATCTAGCAAAGGCATCATGAAGTAGATGAGTTGTTTTAAACACTGGAGAAGCCTTGATGTCACACTAGCCCAGATCTAAGGGTAAATGTAATTCATACCTTTCGGGGAATAAGTGTGTGCGTGTGCATGTGCGTGTGCATGTGTGTAGGTATGTACACTAAGGAGGAATCGGAAGGGGTGTCTCCCCCCGATAGGCTCCTTGCTTCCATAGGAAAAGCAGACCCGAGACTGGCTCAACTCTGTAAGTCTGTGCTTGGGAGGGGTTAGGAGGGGAAGGGCCTACGTTGCCTAATTTTTTGAGTTAGTGTCTGTTCCTTTCTCCTCTTCTCTATCTTGGAGCTATAGCACAGAGCCTGGGCACATTCTGTTTAAAACTTGGCTTTGCTATTTGTTGCCTTTGTGATGTGTCCAAGTAGCAGTATCTGTCATTTTGTTCCCTCTTTAGCTAATCTTAACTTTATCCTTCCTTATCAAGACCTCTAGATGCATATTTCATGTTTCCTAAAGCACACAGTGGTAAGCATAATGGTATTTTCTCATAGTTTCCTCGCTTCTGGATATGTTGTTATTCATTTTATATATTTTCTTCTTTTGGAAATGAATTATGTTTCCATAACACACTCTTTTCATTAATTGAGGTATGATTATATTTAATTATTTATTTGTGCTTCTTTATCCAGTTAAGATCTGCTTTAATGCTTTGAAAATCAACTGTTTAATCCTTAGTGTAAGCATGACTTACAAGTTCACTAAAAATTTAAATCATGTCCCATATACTGAAATAGTTTTACAATATTTTAAAATTAATAATGCTGTTCATGCACTACAGTGAGAAATCATTTTGAAATGTTATTATGTGAATATATAACAGGATATTAAAATGGACTTTTGAAAAGTAAACTTTTTATTTTAGGACAGTTTTAAATTTATGAAAGTATTATGAGGGACTTCCCTGGTGGTCCAGTGGGTAAGACTCCACACTCCCAATGCAGGGGGCCCAGGTTCAGTCCCTGGTGGGGTAACTAGATCCCACATGCATGCCGCAACAAAAGATCCTGCACGCTGCAACTAAAACATGCCGCAACTATTATGAAGCTAGTACAGAGAGTTCCTGTATACCCTACACCCAGTTTCCCCTATTATTAATGTCTTACATTAGTATGGTACATCATTTGTCACAGTTAATGAACCAACACTGAAACCTTACTATTAACTAAAGTTCATACTTCATTCAGATTTCATCAGTTTTTACCTAGTCCTTTTTCTGTTCCAGAATCCCATCCAGAATACACATTACATTTGGTCATCATGTCTCCTTTGGCTCCTCTTGGTTGTTTCTCAGGACATCCTTGTTTTTCTTGACCTTGATAGTTTTGAGTATTATTGGTCACATATTTTGCAGAATGAAATGGACCCTTACATTTTAAATTTTATTTTAAAACTTTACATAAAAATTTCAAACATACACAAAATTAGAGAATAGTATAATGAATCCCCATGTACCCCTGATGCAGCTTCAATAACTATCTCCAATTTACTAAGCTTGTTCTATCTACGCTGTCGTACTCCCAACCCCGAGGGTTTTAAAGCAAGTTCCAAATATAACTTCATAGCACACATATATTTCAGTACATACCTCTAACAGGTAAGGCCATTTAAAAAAATACACCCCCAATGAATAATCACACAACAAATTTAAAGATAATTCTGTAATATTTAATAGTCAACCTGTGATCAAATTTCCCCAGTGGTCTCACAAATGTCTTGAACTTATAAATTCAAATCAGGATCCAAATGAGGTTTATATCGAATTCTGTTGATTTGAAAAATGGGACTTCTCAGTTTTAGCTGAGACCTGAGACTCAAAACAAATCAATAGTTATACCCACATTACAATCTGGGGTGCTAAACTAGCTATGTTGTCCAAAAGGAGTGTTTAAAACTGGTTTTAAAGTCCTGAGCCCAACACCCTCCTCAGGCTCAAAAGGATTTCTTTGGGGAAAGTTTAGGGGAGCTGTGGCTTTTCCCTCTTTGCCCCTCTCCCACGATGGGAGAGAGAAACGGGGTGTTTTCCCTTCACTGCATGCCTAGTGAGAAGGTCTTTAAAAGAACCACTTTAAGAGCTTGGCTTTTACTCCTTGAAGCTAGAAGGGACTGGTATTTGACCCAGACCCACGGCAAGTAAAAAGGACAGGCTGTGGCTGGAGATACCTGAATAAAGCCTACCAAGTGGAGCAAAAAGAGGTGGTCGAATTCAGAGCAAACTGTGACTTCTATCAGTGGTAGGGCAGAAATATGAGTCCCCACAATTAGATGTGATGGGAAGGAGGGATCTGGTTTTGTGGTCATTTTAAAAGAAATCCCACCCATGCAGCCTTCTACCTGGGGGCTAGTCTCTCACGGGAAACAGATTGGAGGTATAGCCTTCAGTACTGAAGCTAGGACAGGGGTGTGAGTGCACAACTAAAGTGCAGGCATTGTCTATCAAGGGAGCAAAAGTCAGGAATTCCTCATGGAGAGAAGCTCTGAGTCCCTCCACCAGAAAGGATCCTGCAAAAGAATTAATCCGTTTTGAATATCTCCCAATCCTGGAAAGCCCCAAAGTACCTACCTGTTCCTTCCAATTCTCATCTAGGAAGAAGGAAACGTAAGGTGAGGGAAGGAATCAACCATGCCCTCTCCTACCCTAGCCTAAGCAGTACCAAGCTGGAAGAGGAATATCCTCCTGAGTTTGGAATATCAAACGGGACTGTGATAAAGAAAAAATTGTTTCAAACCCAGGACAGGATTTCCTTCTGGGAAGAAACATGCATTCCTGAGAAAAAGCTTAAGCAATTTTCTGATAAATTGTAATGAGATTAAAGGCTCTTCTGGGAAACCAGCTACTTCCTCGGCTGACTGACAGTCTGGTGTCTAATGATCTTGAATCCAGTATAGTTAATAATTATTTAACCATTTCTTTACCTGTAAAGTGTTCCCTGCATGAGGGAATCATTGAATATTTTTGTTTAGTCCTCTTCAATTGTGGAAGTTAATGATTTGTATCCTGTTGAGTCCTGCTCTTTCAACAAAATAATTACAAAAATATTTCAGGGGTAGAAATATGTTGATGGATAAAATAATTTTCATTGTCCCTGACATCAGTTATACCTCAATATCAAATTTCTGAGAATCACTCTAGGAATTACTCTCAACTGACTGTCGTGACAAATTATAGAGATTTACAGGTGATACCAAGTCAGTTCAAATGTCATTTGGACATAGAGACTGTATTGTCTGTCCCTGTTTCACAGGTTCTGGGACCTGGTCATTTTTCACACACATATCATATAGGCAGGATTTTCCTTTTCTATGTATTACCTTAAACATGACCCTGCATCACACACAAATTATTTTAAAGGGTTCAAGGAAGGGAATGCTATGACTAGGTTTTAATTTCAACCAGCAGTAACACAAAGCCAAAGTTATTGCTCAGGTTTCAAAATTAAAACTTTTCACCTAATTTAATCATGCATTGTATGTGAAGAGCTTGCTTACATCTGTTTGCATCAAAAGCCAAATAATCATATACTTATACAGTGTTGGTAATTGAATGTTTAAATTGGTACAGCCCTTTGAAAAATGATTTGGTAATGTGTATCAGAAACAATACACACTTATATGCTTTGATTTGGTATTCTAAATTCTACCCTAAATGATTTTTAAATATGGGAAAGAAGCTATATGAAGGAATATTTCCTTCACAATATTTTTTATGGTAGTGAAAAATTAGAGGCAACCTGCGTATGTAACAACAGGGACTTATTAGTAGGTAAACTTATGGCTATACCTACTTAATAGAGTATCATGAAATTACTAAAATATTCATTACAAAAAACTATAACATGGAAAAAGAAAGAATAAAAGTTGAATTTATACAACGATATTAACTACTTAAAACATATATATAAGAGAATACACAAAAAAGATATAAGTTGTGTTAGGGTTATGGATTTTTTTTCTATTTTAAAAAATTTCTCTAATTATGCACAAATGTTTTTGTTGTTTAAAATTAGCTGAAGCATTAGCAACATTTGCTTAAAATTTTTAGTCTTAGAATCACATATATTGGCAATTCATGCTGAAATCGTACATAAAAATGTGTTTGCTAATTTCACCTGTTGGCAGACACAGTCAATTTTTTAGCTAAGCAAATGTCAATTGTTGCCATTGTGCTTCTAAAATTACAATAAAGCTACATAATAATTGGCAGGACTACTCTTGGGTAAATGTGGAGAAAAGTCAAAGATTGATTAAAAAAAGGAAAATGTCAACCTTCCCAGTCAGTGACAGGATCTTTGATAGGCAGGGACAGGACCCAGTTTGAGATCTTACTTCTTGGAAGGCACAGTACTAGTAGGGAAGACAGTAAATAATTAGGATGAAATCTGGTAAGCACTTGCACAGGCAACTGAACAGGATATGGGAAGATTTGGGAACTGGAACAGGTATTCCAGATAAAGTAGATCCAAGAGCAAAGATTTTTTTAAAGTCAGGGTGTGTTCAGAGTGCTGAATAACTCGAAGTGTATTGACAATAGGTTACCTATAACCTATAGGATGGGTAGAAGCAGGTAATAAGAGGTTAGTGGAGGCTGAAGACCTTCAGTTTTATTTGGAATGCAGTGTAGAGACTTTGAAGATAAATCATTGAAAAGAATGACATAAGATCTATGTTGATTCTAGGGTCTGCATGGAGTGAACTGGAAGGGAGATGAGAGGAAGATGTAAGTTGTGAGGATTCTGCAATAAACCAGGATCTTCATTACATAAAATTACCGGATTAGCGCTTCCAGAATTTATTTTACTGTAAATGATTTAACCACATTCCAAGAAAGTTTTAGATGATTTTTGGTGCTAATAGAATTGGCACATAATATTGAATCAGATTGCAGAGGATTATTTTAATTATATGGCCAGATGCAGAGAAATATGTAAGGATATCGAAGCCAACAAATATGTTGAGAAAGGCAAATTCTCACAAGTAAAAGGATTTTGATTTCTAGAAGGCAGCAGATTATCAATAACTGTATACAGATTCTCTGGAGTTGTGGGTTGCTTTAAGACTTCGTGGGCTTCCCTGGTGGCGCAGTGGTTGAGAGTCCGCCTGCCAATGCTGGGGACACGGGTTCGAGCCCTGGTCTGGGGAGATCCCACATGCCGCGGAGCAACTGGGCCCGTGAGCCACAACTGCTGAGCCTGTGCGTCTGGAGCCTGTGCTCCGTAGCAAGAGAGGCCGCGATGGTGAGAGGCCCGCGCACCGCGATGAAGAGTGGCCCCCGCTCGCAGCAACTGGAGAAAGCCCTCGCACAGAAACGAAGACCCAACACGCCAAAAATAAATAAATAATAATTAAAAAAAAAAAAAAGACTTCGTAACAGCTCACCAGGAAGTAAAATTTTCTAAAGTATAAACTGCTTTAACCTTCTAGGCAATTGGGGGCATTGCTGAACAATGATCAAGATCATTAAAAAGCTATATGAGTTCACAGCAGACAAGATTTTTTTGTTTCCATTAAAGTTTCTTGTCCCAGAATATATCACAATCCATTTAGAATATGGATTCAGGCCCAAAGCTTTTCTGACTCAATAGAAAAGAGGATGCAGATGTCACCTTAAGAACGGCTCAAAATCGCCTGATAGATTTAGCAGTTACCTAAACGTTTAATAAAAATTTACTCACTAACCAAATACTCTCAGTCATCGAGCTAGCAGGTCTTTCATTTCAAAAGAATCGTTTTGGGGTACCAAACTATTGACATCTGGGCCAAGCCTCCGCTTTTATTTAAATACAAACACTGACAAAGAAGCGCAGCGGTTCGTTAAATCGCAGGGACGCGTAGCTGACATCCCTCCCGGGAAGCGAGTCTGGTTCCACCACGAGGGAGGGGCAGGGAAAGGAGACCTCGGGCGCCAGGCACCTAGCGGCTTCTTCCTTCCAGGCGTCCCGGGCTGCCCTCACTACCAGTCCCCGCCGTCTCATTTGCCGCCTTCCGACGCGTGACGCCGGCGCGCTCGCGTCCCGGGCCGGTGACAGGCGCGGGGTGCGCCGATCGGTCCCATGTGCGCCCTCCCTCTCGCGGCCGCTGCAGTCACCGCGCCCCGAACCCAGCTCCGGCTCCTCGGCAGAGGCCTCGCCGCCGCCATGTCTACCGCCAGGCCACTCAAATCCGTGGACTACGAAGTGTTCGGGAGAGTGCAGGGTAGGGGACCCCCTTACAGTGGGAGATCAAAGAGGTGTTGGGGAGGAAGAGTAGAAAGCTTCGACAAGCACACCCCATCTTAAGGACGCCCTGCCCCGTAGCGGCTGGGACTTCCGCTCGGCCATGACACAGCAGCCACGGGTGGGAAGGAGGTGAAGGGCGCATGCGCAGCAGAAGAGCTGGGTGATGGGGGAGGGGAGCGGAGCCGGGGAAAGACTGGGAGAAGGAGGAACAGTCGGGCGCCGGGAGTGGGCCACTTAAGGGGGTCCGGGGAGTGCGGACCGAGAGGACAAAATGAAGCGGGGGAAGGAAAGAAGAGAGGGTCTTTGAACTAGTGGTCCCCGTTACTTACCACTGAAACTACTGCGCTTGACTTGAGTTCAGGATGGACACCTAAGATGGTGTTTGAGGGTTCTCTTTGTAGGAGATTATACTTTTTTTTTTCCTGTATAGCTCCTAAAAGAATTATTAAGTTGTTATCTAATTTTTGTTTCATTATAAGTTTAAATCGTTGCAGAGGATGTCATGTCTGGCTTATTGTAACTATCGTTATTTCTAACTTAAAATGTTAAATCACTGAAATTTATCCAATGGAATATAAATATGGTAGTGATTTAATATTTGCCATCATTCATTCAAAGTAAAGCTTTTTAACAGTGGGAAATTTTGCATCATACCTTTTCCTCTTTGAATTTGATTTCCATTCCATTTCCCCCACAGAATTTTATCCCATTGTTATGCTTGAGCAATTTCTAATTGGTCACCTACCAAACTTCTCTGCAATATGTATGTGCATATGTATGTGTATATATATACACACATACATATATTTTCTTAATTTCCTTTGACCATAAAGCTCTATTTATTTATTTTTTCTTTTGGCTTGAGTTACTATTGTGACTATTATTAGAATACACTTGATGAAAATAATATAAATACATTTAAAAGTGTGATAAACATTATTAAAATTAAAAAGGTAAATTTGTTTTGGAAATTTATTTCTTAAGGGGAAAGCTGGGGGTTTTATGGAACATTGATTAAAGGGTTGAGTTATCTTTGTATTTTGGTATTCTAGAGGTTTTTACACTTTGGGGCAGCATACCAGGATAAGATAAAGGATGGGTGAGTGTATGCCTTTTGTAAAGAAATAGCTCTTTCTTTCAAAGGGTAACTGTGGAAAGGGTGGTAAGAAAGGAGAATCATGGCGGATTACAGGTGTCTCCTCAGACAAGTCAGTTTTAGGGAAAAAAAAATATGGAAGTTCTAGATACAGAAATCGATTACTTAAAATTATTCGTGCTTTGTACCCTTTAGAATGTCTTCGGTACACCCAGGGGTATGGTATTCTAGATTGAAAACTACCCCAAAAAGTCATTGAAACATGTATATAACAATGAAAATGGTGGCAAAGACCACTTGACAAACTATTTGGTCTACTGGACAGAGACGGGAGTAGTTAAGGAGCGTGCGTGTGTGCGCGTGTGCGCGCACATGTGTGACGTTTACTGAGGGTGTACCATGTGCTGAGCATCCTACTATTATTTACTTAATCTTCATCACAATTTTGTGAGATATATGTCTTAGTACTGTTTTAACAATGATAAAATAAGTAGAGTGTCCGTAACTTGGACAAGCCGTTAGTCGACAAATGGGATTTGATCCTGCATCTCTCTAACTCTAAAACCTGCACTTTCCCATTAGATGAGGTTTTCTGATAACACATAATGTATTTCTATTAATTTTAACTATGTAATTGCACTTTGTCCATATGGTGGTCACATGGTGTATGAAGATCAATTTGGGGCAACAGTATACATAATAGGAAAGAGAAATGTACGATATATAAACAGTGGGGTTTAAAAATCAGCTTTAGGGCAATAACTGTTGTTTACAGTATGTTAAATGGAAGAGAGTACATGCATACTATTGATTTATCGAGGCCTAGTATGTGGGACAAATTCACAATCACATATTTGCACACATATACACCAACATTTGCTGAGAATTTAGGATGTGCCAAACTCTGTACTCATTTAATCGTCAACCCTATGACCTCAACCATTTTCCTCATTTAACAAATGGAGAAATTAAGGCATAGTGAAGTAACTTTCCCAGGTTACAGAGTGAGTTAAGTGGTGGTGCTGGGATTTGAACCTTGACAGTTTTATACCAGGGCCCATGCTCTTAATCACTATATCCTACTGATCCTCCTCTCAGTACCTTTTCCACCTTTATTTTGCCTTCCTCCAAACCTATGAACAGAATGCATACATACACTGATGCAGGACATTTGGACCTGGCCATCTAGACCATTCCAGATGATTCTGAGGATGTTTTTATGGTCTTTTTGGCTCCAAGGAAGTTTGACCTTGTCAGTAGGCAGTCAGCACATTCAAAACTGCAGCCTCTGACTCTCTCTCTGTTGCTTGATGGCACTGGCACTGGCACTGTTGCTGTATCAGTCTGCGTCTCTCTGTGTCTCACAGAACTGCTCACAATTTTTTAGTGGATTACCTAAGAAATAAATACAAACCACTAGCTTTTTGTCTGAGTCATAATGATAGTGTAGAAATAATTGACAATAAATGATAAAAAATTTTAATTTTATTTTAATAATGTAAAATGGAGAATGATTAAAGGGATCTTTAAAAAGTGTGGAATAATAAAATCTTAGTGAATACTCACTTGTTAGAAATAATGGCTATGAAGGTAAATTTACAATAGAGGAAGCTATAATTAGGAACATTGAATATGGACAAGGTATAGATTGATAAATAAAATTGTCATTAAAATATTTAAATGAAAAATATTCTTAATGAAAATTGCTTCAATGATATAAAAATTAATATGGAAAATGATTTAACTGTCTTGTTCTGATGGAAAATTGATCAGTGAATTGAATTTGCTTGACGGAGCTTATGACAGAAAATATTTTCTAACCAAAAACGGGGTATGCTGTTATATTTGTATTTAGAATGTTTGAATTTAAATCATCCTTGATGTCAAAATGGTATACTCTGCCTTGTTCTCCAATACACACACCCTAATTTGCATACAGATTGCATTTCAAGAACTAGTTTATAAATTGGTTGTTTGAAATTCAGGAAAATACATTTATAGAAATAATATTACAAATAGTGGGTTTATTTCTCAGGCCCTTCTGCAAAGTCCACTCATAGAGCTATAGGCTTGTTGACAGAAATAATCAATAAACAATCTATAATTGGAATAGAAAAGAGTTTTATTTCAGCCAAACTGAGGACTATAGCCGGGGAGACAGTCTCTCAGATAATTCTGAGGAACTGCTCTGGAGAAGCATGGTTTCCAGTACAGTTTTGTATCTTGTCAGAACAAAGAACCTCTAACAAATCAGTGATTCATTCCTTCAAGGTTTCAAAAAAACAGATCAGCATGTACACAGTGAGCCGATATGTCCTTGGCACCTGGGAAGAGAGTCCTATCATCAAAGAAGTACCAGCATTGGCATCCCAGAAAGGGAGGCATATAATCTTTATTTTTAACATGGACATTCTTTACTTCTGGTTAAGGTGCCCTTTTCTTTAACAGTTGAAGCAGATGTACAGTGTTTGATAAGCCACAAACAGGCTGTTTTAGTTAGCATAAAAGTCAAGTTAATTCCTGGATAAGCCAGAATGACTTCCCCATACCTCAATATGTGAACATTTCTTCCATCAGGCTGCTGCTGCTCTCCATTGCTGCTTCCTTCCCTCTATTTTTTTAAAAATAATTTTGTTTGTTTGTTTTAGAACAATTTTAGAATTATAGAAAAGTTAGAAAGATACTATAGAGAGTTCGTGTATACTCCACATCCAGTTTCCCCTACTGTAAACATCTTACATTAGTATGGTACATTTGTCACAACTGGTGAGCCAATATTGATACATTATTTTTAACTAAAGTCTATACTTTATTCAGATTTCCTTAGTTTTTACCTAAAGTCCTCTTCTGTTCAGGATTCATCTAGGCTATCACATTAGATTGGGTCATCTTGTCCCCTTAGGCTCCTTTACACTGTGATAGTTTCTCAAACTTGCCTTGTTTTCCATGACCTTGGCAGTTTGAAGGAGTACTTTGCTGCTAGGTACCTTGTAGAATGCTCCCACACTGGTATTTGTCTGGTATTTTTGTTGTAAGACTGAGGTTGTGGGTTATCAGGAAGAAGACCACAGAGGTAAAGTGCCATTCTCATCAGCATATCAAGGGTACATGACTTATCACTGTTGATGTTAACCTTGATCACCTGGCTGAGATAGTGTTTGTCCACTGTTAAGTTACTCTTTTTTTCCCCTCCCTTTCCATCCTCTACTTTATCTCCATATTCTCAAGAAGCTCCATGTTTTTTTCCCACCAACTTCTGTTACATTGGGGGCTTTGGGATGAGGGATAGGGGAGTAGGGGACTGACCTCCTGGGTTTTTAGAGCATTTGTAACTATGGCATGGCTTATAATGTTCCTATAAATGTTTAATTACAATTACATCAAGAATAATCTGAAAATTTGAAAGAGAAATTGATTAAGCTGTGTATAGATGCTTTACCAACTCTCAGGTAAATACTGACGACACCTGTAGAAATGGACTGTGGCAATCTGTTGGTTTACCTGTGCATTAGAAATTTAACAGTTTGTTTTTGATGGGATTGACTCAGATTTAGAATGGGAGTAACTTATTAGACTACAGAAATAAATAGCGATTTTCTTTAAGATTGCTTAAAATGAAAATTAGGATAATTACTAAATAGCTTTGTCAGACACCACATAATTTAGGTGTATACTTTTTTCCTTACGTAGACAGGTAAGTGGAAAAGTTATGTTTTAGAGGTTGAAAATTTTAGTACATTAAAGTCAAGAAATACGATTAACTCTAATTCCCTTTCTCATCTTTCTTCCTATAGCATTTCATTTGTAGTTCTGTTCTACTTCTTGTTTTTACTTCTCCAAATCCATCCTCCCTTTTTTAAAAAAATATTTATTTATTTATTTGGTTATGCCGGCTCTTAGTTGTGGCACGTGGGCTCTTTAGTTGTGGCATGTGGGATCTTTAGTTGTGGCATGTGCGATCTAGTTCCCTGACCAGGGATCGAACCCGGGCCCCCTGCATTGGGAGCATGGAGTCTTACCCACTGGACCACCAGGGAAGTCCCTCTCCTTTCAACTATAGTTATTTGTATACACCTATCTGTGTCTCTCACTAGACAATAAGGATAGTATTGGGTGGGCCAAAAAGAGCCTTTGGTTTTTTAAGTAAAAATAAAAGACACATTTTTTTATTTTCACCAAGAACTTTATTGAACAACGTATTCACCCTTTTGTTCCACTACCTTCTGCCATTTTTCAGGCAACTTCATGATTCCATCTTCCTAAAACTTTTTATCTTTTTGAGCAAAGAACTATTCCAGGTACCTTTTACAGTCTTCCAGGGAATTGAAATTTTTTCCATTAAGAGAATTTTGTAAAGACCGAAATAAAGGGAAATCTGAAGGTGCAATGTCTGGTGAATACGGTGGATGAATCAGAACTTCCCAGCCAAGCTGTAACAGTTTTTACCTGGTCATCAAAAAAACATGCGGTCTTGCGCTATCCTGATGGAAGATTATGCGTTTTCTGTTGACTAATTCTGGACACTTTTCGTCAGGTGCCACTTTCAGTTGGTCTAATTGGGAGCAGTACTTGTTGGAATTAATCGTTTGGTTTTCCAGAAGGAGCTCATATTAGAGGACTCCCTTCCAATCCCACCATATACACAACATCACCTTCTTTGGATGAAGGCCGGCCTTTGGTGTGGTTGGTGGTGGTTCATTTCGCTTGCCCCACGATCTCTTCCAGTCCATATTGTTGTGCCGTATCCACTTTTCATCACCTGTCACAATTTGTTTTAAAAACAGAACGTTTTCATTACATTTAAGTAGAGAATCGCATGCGGAAATATGGTCAAGAAGGTTTTTTTTGCTTAGCTTATGTGGAACCCAAACATCAAAGCGATTCACATAACCAAGCTGGGGCAAATGATTTTCAGTGCTTGATTTGGATATTTTGAGTGTGTCGGCTATCTCCCGCGTGGTATAACGTTGATTGTTCTCAATTATTGTTTCAATTTGATCGCTGTCAACTTCAACTTGTCTATGCGACTGTGGAGCATCGTCCAGCGAGAAATCTCCAGCACGAAACTTCGCAAACCACTTTTGACACGTTCGATCTGTCATAGCACCTTCTCCACACACCACACACATCTTTTTTGGCATTTCAGTTGCGTTTTTACCTTTCTTGAAATAATAAAGCATAATATGCTAAAAATGTTGCTTTTTTCTTCCATCTCCAATATTAAAATGGGTACACAAAAATTCACCAATTTTGATGTCTTTTTTTAAATGCTCGCTGATATGACAAATGTCACATACAATCTAACAAAATTGTTTTGAATGAAGTTAAAGACAACTAAGTGCTACTAGAGCCATCTTATGGAAAAAACTGAACTAACCTTTTGGCCCACCCAATATTTTAAAGGTCAAGCTAGCTTGTTTTTATATCCCCTGCAGGCTGTGCTTCTGGTGGGAACTTCCAAAGTATCTCAAATTAAATTCAAGTGCTTGGGATAGTTGGCTTGGAGAAGAAACAGTAGTATATTTGCTGTTTCGACTGTTTGAAAGATGCCATGGTGTGTGGCTCCAGGGGACAGATCCTGGATGGATGTTGAAAGGTTAAAGTGAGGCAGAATTTTATTACATAGAAGGAAGGCCTTTCTAACTATTAAAGATGTTTAAAGTCATTAAGGGCTGCTTTGTAAGGTAGTGACTTGATGACTTCCTGCATTCAAAATTGACACATGCAGTTCGAGCCCAGGATGAAGGATTACAGTTTAATATGAAAATTTGATTTTACATGAAAGGATCCTGATGTTTAGAATTCATCATATGGTTTCTTTAAACATCAATACTTCTTTGTAGATTTAAAGTATGATTTGCTTTGCAAATATTCACCTCAGAGTTTCTCCCTGACACATCTTTTCACAAAGCAAGCTCAAGTTGCAGCTGACTGAGCCTTGACTGAGTGGCATATTTTGTTTGAGTCTCTCATAACTGAAGCGGCTGATGTCTGTCCCAGTTTCCAGAGCAGTGTGCCTGTAAAAAAACTGCATGTGTCATATCAGCTTCCCTTCTCTTTAGCAAGCAGGGTGAAAGCAGTGCAGAGAGGCCATGGAAGCCCATGGAAGCAACTTCCCCAGTACAGGCCCTGTCCTGAGAGTGCTCAGTTCCAGTCAGTGCTACTCAACCGCAGAAAATCTGTGTCCACATTCACTTTTTTTTCTGTATGGACCTCCCTCTGTTGCACAGAATGCTTCAAACTAGGGATGGGGACTCTCAGAAAGACTCTGAGAAAATTCCAGAGCTTTGAACAGTTAATTCCTGCATGGTTCACTGCTTCACAAAGTCAATGGGCTGGAGGTCCTGACACCTCTTGATACACATTCCTTCGAAGGCTTTAAAATATGGGTTGTGGTTGAGGGACCCAGTAAACAACACCCCTCTTCATTATGTGAGTTATTGACAAGTAAGACAATGAGTAAAGCAGAGTTTGGGGGATGTGTCTCAATCTTCAGGTAAGTAGACTTTGTAATAATCTGTACTGCAGAATTAAACACACCAACCAAGGCACCAGCAGGGCTCCCTCAACAGAACAGAAGGGATGATTCCTTGGAGTAACTAGTTCCCAGAAGGAAGAAGAGGAAGCACCTGGACTATGTATGTTTCTCCTTCCAAACTTAACCATTAGATAAGTCACTGCCTGTCCCCGAGGAGTTAGGAACAGGTAGAGAGTGGCCAGGAATGACACACTAGTGGATATTTCTCCCCGTTAAAGGAACTATCACAAGGGCAAAGAAACTTTCTCTCCCAGAAATAAGCAAGGACAGCTAGAGGGAGCTCAACTATTTAGTTCTGGTTGTAGTACCTCAAGATGATCTGCAGAGCAGAGTTTTTTGGTGTGGAATGATAGAAGTCAGGGATGTTGTATGGAGAGCAAATTGGGGAATGACTGTCCTTGTTCTACAGAGAGAAATAGGAAGGATGACGTCACAGTCCTGTTTCCTGCTTTCCTTTTTTGTGTGTGTGACATAAAAAAAAATGAGATCTAATTCACATAATATTAAATTCACTCTTGTAACGCGTTCAAACATACTAAATATAGTGTTTTTTACTGTATTCACAATGTTTTGCAGCTATCATCACTAATTTAGAATATTTCCATCACCCCAAAAAGAATCCCTGCCCCACAGTTCCCTTTACCAGTCATTCCCCATCCCCTACTTCCCCCATCCCTCAGGGATGTCGCCGCCAAGGTCTCTGTGATTTCCTTGGACTTTCCTTCATGGTTTCAAGATGGCTGCTATCGCTCCAATCATTACATTCACCCTACAGTCAGGAAGAGAGAGGGAAAAAGGATGAAACCCCTGGCTGAGACAGCCCCTGTCAAAGAGCTTTCTTGAAAGCTTCAACCAGTGACTTGGCTGAACCACTTGACATGGACCACCCCTTATAAGGAAGATCGGTAAATATAGAAGAGCATGTTGCTGCCTCAAGTAAAATCAGAATTCTGTTAGAAAAGCAGAAGGGGAAAATGGATTTTGTGTAGGCAGCTAACAGTGTCTGTCACAGATATTCATATATTAAATACATTTAACAGCATAGTAATTACATTTGGTAGTCTTTCCCAAGTAGTGATGCAAAAGGACGTACTACAGAAAGACTTTGATCTCCCTGGTCTCAATCTCAAAATATTTGGTTTATAACCAAGACAACCTAAATTTCTGTTAAGTACATATTGAATCTTTCACATATGATTTATCTCAGTCTTTTTTTTTTCCATTTATCACTGCTTAAAGCAATGGGCAACACTTGTATTATCTACCCAATTTGTCAAGCAGTATGAACTTAGCCTAAAATTAAGTCTCTTAAACTTAAAGGACAATCCTTTAGTTATACTGTTTTAAGATCTGTTTAATAAATGTGTGTGTGCCCTTACCATTCATAGTTACAAATACAGCCACCATGTCCCGCTCTAGTCTTCTATCCCAAGTCCTCTAAGTTCTGTAAGACAACCAATTTAATCATTTCTTTTTTCAGTTCTTATGGTTGTTAAGCCATTATTTATAAACAACATGCTCATATTAATATTTCCTGATTTGTCAACTTAGGCATTATGTAGTGACTTCTTGCTACCCTTTGTAGTATATAGTATATTATATATAAACACACACATACACACATCAAACTATATATTATCATTTAGATAAAGCAGTAAAGTTCTGCTAGAATCAACACAGAAGTCTTATGATTCTTTCCAGCTTTGAGTGCAGTAAATTTATCATCATCACTTTGAAATTAAACTCTAATCAGTATGGTTGCATGTATATTTACAATGTTAATAATGAATTACTACAGGACAGTAAAACAGTTCACTTAAATATTTATCAGCTGGTTTTTCTTTCATTCATTTATTCAACAACTATGTGCCAAGCTCTGGTCTAGGTGCTGGGGACACAGTGTTGAACAAGACAGAAAAAAAAAAAACAAATAAATACATAGTAATATCATATGGTAATCGGTTATGCATATCCAGGAAACATATAAGGATGCAGTGCTGTTTTAGATAAATTGGTCAGGGACTATTTCTCTATGGAGATGACATTGGTGCAGAGACATGAACGATGAGAAGGAGCCAGCCATGAGACGATCAGGGGGAAGAGCATTTCAGACAGAGGGAATAGTAAATGCAAAGGCCATGAGGCAGGAATATGCTTGGCATGTTGAGGGACACGAAGGAGAAAAATTTGGCTGGAATGGAATGAGCAGAGAGGAGTCCTAAGAGATGAGACAGAGCATTAGAAAGGGGCCTGGAGGCTGTGGTAACCAGAATGTATTTTATTTTGAGTGTGATAGGGACCCACCAGAGGGTTTTAGCTGGGAAAGGAAATGATTTGATTTTACTTAAGGAAAGAAAACCACCTTGGCTGCTTTGTGGAGACTAGACTGTAGGAGGGCAGAACTAGACATAGGGAGACTAGTGAAGGGGCCATTGCTGTGGATTAGTTGAGAGATTATGACAACTTGGACTAGGGTGTAAAAACATTTTTACCCATTTTTCTAGAAACAGTTGAAACAGAATTAAACTATTTTTTAGCAAGTCTTGAAAATGAAGTTTGGGGCTAGAAATAATTGGTAAAATGAGTGCAATGACATGGTTTTGATTATTTAACTATGTGTGGTATCCAAATAGGTCATGATCCTGATTTGGGGACTTTGCACATGCTCTTCCATCTTTAATGTTATTCCATTCTCATCATACTAATTTTTGCTCATCATTGAAGTATCAATGTCCCGTTTTCAATAAGCCTGCCCTAAAATTACTCAAGACTGGGTGGGTCATTTGTTTGTCCTGTGAACTCCCACTTGCATCCTGGTTTATGCATCTTTCAACTCATAATTGTTCTATGTTTTATTTATTTTTAAAGTTTTATTTATTATTCTTTTTTCTTTTTTCCCCAGTTTTATTGAGATATAATTGCCATACAGCACTATATAAGTTTAAGGTGTACAGCATGATTTGACTTACATCATGAAATGATTATCACAGTAAGTTTAGTGAATATCCATTATCTCATATAGATACAAAATAAAAGAAAAAGAAATAAATATTTTTCCTTGTGATGAGAACTCTTATGAGTTACTCTCTTCCCAACTTTCGTATGTAACATAAGCATAAGTTAATTTTATTTATTATGTTGTACATCACATCCCTAGTACTTATGTATCTTATAACTGGAAGTTTGTACCTGTTGTCTTCTACATTTTAATTGCCATTTTACTTGTCTATCTTCCTCACTATACTGTAAGCTCCTAGATGGCAGGACTGTCTTATTTACTCATCTCATTCTCTGCAGAATTAGACAATGAATATTTGTTAAGTGAATAATCAGAATGTCTAAAAATCAGAATGTCTAAAAGTGTGCTTATTTTTAAAAAAAATATTTATTTATATATTTGGTTGCACCAGGTCTTAGTTGTGGCAGGTGGGCTCCTTAGTTGTGGCATGTGGGCTCCTTAGTTGTGGCATGCGAACTCTTAGTTGCCGCATGCATGTGGGACCTAGTTCCCTGACCAGGGATTGAACCCAGGCCCCCAGCATAGGGAGCGCGGAGACTTATCCACTGCGCCACCAGGGAAGTCCCTAGTGTGCTTATTAAGTATATGAGTTGCCTGATTCTTACATTATGTCTGTGTGAAAAGAACATTTCATTAGCAGACTGGAGTAGGTAATTTCCTTAACCCTGCAATGTGTTGGATAACTCTTTTAAAAATTCCTCAAATCCTGTCACCTTAAGCAAATGGCCTTTTTGTCATCAGTAAATAGATGGTGGAAGGGCTGCTGGGAATTCATAAATGTTGAAAGGATGTCGCTCTTCACCGGGGGTGGCGTGGCGTGGAGTGGGCAGCTAGTTGTTAACCTCTCTTTGTGGCAGCCCCGGTGTTTCTGGCAATAAGTAGTAAGGGTGGAGGGAGCAACCTAAGCGACAGGCTGCCTGCTCTGCTCCAGCACCAAATCCCGTTAGAGTGCAGGACAGGGTTTTTTGTCTTTTCATTGTCCATGGTTCCTTTCAAGTAGCGCTGTTGACTTGTAAAATAGCTGAGGCAATATTGACATGCAAGTACATTATTTATTACCAACACGAATTTGAACAGCATGAGTGAGAAATGCATCAGACCTGCAGTACCCTACAAGAGTAGAGTTTTCCCCTTTGCGATGCAATCCGTCACCTGAAATATAAATCCTTTTCAAAGCTTTCCCAGACCTTCCTTTAAGGTGGAGCCAACCGTTGATTCTAAACTTTAGCGGGCATAAAAATCACCTGGAGAGCATGTTAAAATTGGATTCCTAGATGCAACCTGCAGAGTTTCTGTTTCTTTAGTCCTGGGGAGGAGCTTGACAATTTGATTTTCTAAAAACCTCTCAGGTGATGCTGGTACCTCTGGTTCATGGACCGCTCTGAATAGGAAAGAGCTGGACCATATGTTTCCAATTTCTGTTTATTTCAGTTGCATGTGCTTTCTTTTCTTAATGCTAACATCATTTGGGGCTGTTCACTGTTGAGAAACTCAGAGGGGAATATGCACAATAGGCCTGGACCCAAACCTTCAACTCTGCTTAGTCAGTGTCTTCTGGGATCCCCTCACTCCAGGAAAAAATGACTGCACACTTCTCCACAGTTCTGCCTGTTTTGTCTCTTCTACATGGTCTGGTTAACCTGAAGTTTCTCTTGAATTTTCTGCCCATTCCTTTTATATCTACTGACTCATGTCTTTCCCTCCATCTATATAACAGATTACCTTTCTGGTTCTTCTTCAGATCAATACTCCCCACTCATCATTCCTCCACATTTATAGGTATCTTTTAAAATATTCTTTATAGCCCCATAAGAATTTCATTTGTGATACTATCCTGTCTTTGTTGCTCCGCTACTCTTTTTTTCTTCATGTTCATTTGGTACCACAATACACTACCCTCAGGAAACAAATGATACTCCTTGTTATTATAAATCCGCTTACAAAACTACATAAAATTACCCAAGCCACTGATCTTGTCTTCTGTATCCTCTTAACCAGGCTCAATTGCTGTTTGGAGAAGCAATATCTTTTGACCTCTCTGAGATTGATTTGATCTATCACCTGTGATTTGCCTATTTTTTTTTTCTAATTTTTAAAAATTGAGGTATAATTTACATTCAGTAATATTCACCCTTTTTAGTATACAGTTCAATGAGTTTTGATAAATGCATACAGTCATGTAAACACCACCACTACCAGCACAATTGAGACATAAAACAGTCCAATCACCCCAAAAATTTCCCTCGTGCTCCTTTTCGGCACCCCACTCCTTCCCACTCCCGCCCTTGGCAATCACAGATCAGTTTCCTGTCTCTGTAGTTTTGCCTTTTTCAGAATGTGGAATTAAAATAGAAATGTTTTATTACATTTAAAGTTGAATTTAGTCCTTGTATTTAAAGAAGACATTCTATTTATTTATTTTATTTATTTATTTATTTTTGGCTGCGTTGGGTCTTCGTTGCTGCACATGCGCTTTCTCTAGTTGCGGCGAGCGGGAGCTACTCTTCGTTGCAGTGTGCGGGCTTCCTATTGCCATGGCTTCTCTTGTTGCGGAGCATGGGCTGTAGGTGCATGGGCTTCAGTAGTTGTGGCACACGGGCTTCAGTAGTTGTGGCTCACGGGCTCTAGAGCACAGGCTCAGTAGTTGTGGTGCACGGGCTTAGTTGCTCCGTGGCAAGTGGGATCTTTCCAGATCAGGGCTTGAACCCATGTCCCCTGCATTGGCAGGTGGATTCTTAACCACTGTGCCACCAGGGAAGCCCCTAAAGAAGACATTCTAAAAGCTGAGGGTGGGTAAGTTTTATGCCAGCACACTCAACTGTTCTTGTAGTAATTATTTTGTTTTATTTAGCATTTTAAAATAGAAGGAATATGCAGTTTGGCGTTTCATTATACTTTGGTTTCAGAATATTATTCTTTTTCTCCAAAAATAATCTTCCTTTTTGTTTTAAAAGAATTTTTAAAAAACACTTTCTGAATACATTCAGATATTAAAGGTTTTGTTCATTTCATTTACTTACTATTTAATAAACTAGATGAAAGCTAAGTCAGGAAATATATAATTTTTTTAAAGCTAGACAACCTGACATTTCTTTTCATCTTTCTCTTATACAGGTGTTTGCTTCAGGATGGTAAGTCAACAATCTGTTTATTATTTTTTGCCATCTCCCTCCCACCCCCACTGTTATTTAGTCACAGAGACAGAGCAGTTATCTCCTTAGTGCTAATCTATTGCTAATTTCCTGTCCTTGACAGTGAATGAAGAAATATTTGTATTTCTTTCAAGTTACTGGTTGAGATTTTTATTAAGGATGTCTTTTAAAAGTAGCCTATTAAAAACATTACAGCCTTCCTAGTTTTCCGTTAATATTTCTATGAATTTCGAAAGTACCTCTCTTGGGGTGATCCAATTAAACATTTTGATTAGGTATATTTAATACACAGTGTGGGGTCTTCCACTTGTTCTGGATGGAAGAATCTCTCCAGGCAAGGGTACGTATCTTGAATTGCAAAATGAGAAAAGCCCATTGCTGCATAAGGAAGTGGTTCCTAGGTTTTTAAAGTTAAAACCCCTTGCTGCCTTTTAGATATTTATTTTTAAATATTTATTTATTTTAAAATACTTTTAAAATATCTATTTTTAAAATATAGTACTCCTTTCCTAAAAGTTAAACGTGGCATGTATTCTCACCTACTGTTTGAGCTGGGAATCACTAGCTAGGTCTCTGTTCCTAACCTCTAAAGGTTCTAACAGGTTCCCACAAGTCAAGTCTCTGCCTTTTGAGATAGTCGCATCCCCTGGAGTTCAGATTGTCTCCTTTTTCATTATTATCTGTGAAGGCATGACATTTTCAGAACCCAGCCCTTCCAGCAATCCTAGCTATAATCATCTTGGTTTGTGCTGCTTCATTTAGTTGGGGACGTGGAGTGTAGAGCTCTTGGTCACCCTGGCCTCCAAACAGGAGAAGAGCATGTTTCTAAAAAATGCTGGTATTCTGGCTCCACAAGAATTTTAGTGTGGTGTAGTTAAAGTAATTCAAAATAAAAATGTTTCTAGGTCTGCATGTGCTGGTAGCATAATTGAATTTGGAATCAGGAAAAGGAATTTTAAAAAACTATTACGAATAATAGGAGAAATAAATTTACTCATAGGCAATTATAACATTTGCATGGCAAGTCCAGAGTCAACAGAAAACATTGAAATCTTTTAATCCAATACTTTATATTGATCATAACTGGATATTTCTGCTCAGTGATTAAGAATCTTGGAGTGATCATCATTTGAAACCCAGATTGACTGTGTAATTTAGCATTAGCAGGTTGTGAGGGCAATGCAACTGAGTTTTATGGATTCCAAAACACATCATGGAAATTGTTTTCTGAAATAATTCCCACCATCAGTTTATTTTCTCATAACGTGCTTGTCTTCACTGAATGTGGAATTTAGCACACACACACAAAATACCATTTAAATGAAAGTTTTTGTAAATATAGGTATTACTATAGGTCAGCTACACAATCTTTGGCATAGACTATATTTTAAAGTAATCAGCTTTTTTGTGATCATACCTTTTTGAATGTTAGAATTGAGTATGTTGTAAATTCAGGCCTTTGATGATGGACTTCGTCTCTCTTGTTTTCTCCTGAAACCAGTACACCGAAGATGAGGCAAGGAAAATAGGTGTGGTTGGCTGGGTGAAGAATACCAGCAAAGGCACTGTGACAGGCCAAGTGCAAGGCCCCGAAGAGAAAGTCAATTCCATGTAAGTAATAAGACGAATAACACACTCATGCAACTTATGAACTTATTTCAATGTTTGGTTGTACAATAAGAATAGAATTGATGGACCAAATTTAGTTTGTAGATTATCACTAAACCAACATGCTTTTAGGCAGACCAGCAAAGAAATTTTCAGAGTTGAGAGTGGAATTTCTACGTCTAGGAATGGATTTCCCACTTGGGCAGGCCCTCAGATAGAGCAATGGCATCACTCTCCAATCTGTGTGAAATGTGTTCTGTTCAGTCTCCTCTAATATGAGGGAAACATCCAGGGTCAAGTATTTCTTATCTGAAGTGCCTGTGACAGAAGCATAGTGCTTTAGGATGCTTCTTGAAGTTCTTAAAGAGCCTGCAAGGCAAAAAGTTGCCATTTCCTTTGTATTGTTGAAGTATCTTATTTATCTAATTGTAATTTTATTTTTACTGTCAATGAAAGTGTGTTTGATGAGCTGTATAGTTACCGTAATATGAGTCCTTGCAGCGCAAAGGAGATCAGATTCAGTTATAGGGAAAAAAGTGCCTTGTGTACACAGTGTCATTTTCAAAGACGTTATCTTTTCAGCTTCCTAATTTCCACTGCTCTCGGTAGTCTTTTTTTTTTTTTTAAATAAAAATTGCTCCTATTTATAGAGCATTTGCAACATGTTAGGTAATGTGCTAAACACTTTACATGGATTATCTCATTTAATCTTCACAACAGGTCTTACGAGGTAGCTACTCGTTAATACCCAATTTATTTTATTATTTGCAATTTATCTTTGTTTTCTTTACTTAATGTTTTCAGATTTCAAGAGCAATACTTTTTTACTTGTTGTAATAAGTGAAGTAATAAAATGTAGAGAGGTATAAAAGCAAAGTTAGTCATCAGCCCCTCCTTTCTACTTCCTTCCCCTTTGTGTAACCTGAGCCAGTGGCTTTGTGAATCCTATCCAAAACTTTCTTTTTCACTTAAAAATTCTTAATTGTACGTTTAAAATTAGGGTTTTGTGTGTTTTCACTGAAATAGAATACTTCATGCATATTTTTCTGTAACTGGTATTTTTTACTTTATGGACGTTCAACAATGAAGAAATATATAAGTACCAATTCCTTATTTTTTCTAATTTCTTTATGTATAGGTACATATTTGCATTTGTGCATAAACCATACCCCAACTTGAAGAGTGGGGTCCAAAATTCAATTTCATAAAATGTGGGATAACAGTTAATGGGAAAATTATATTTTTTAGTAGGATGGTCACAAAATGCACAAATGAGAGGACTGTGAGACTTAACATTATACAGAACTAATAGTTCAATGGATGAGAAAATGCCAGATGACTATGATATAGTTTGAGAATGGGGACCACATGGAGGATGGACGCTCATGCCAATCATGTTATACCCTAATCCATGTTGTAGCAAGCTTTTGATTAATTTCCTTAACATAATCATATCATACATTCTGCCCATTTTTCCTTTGCAACCCCTGCACACCCTTCTTCCCTGCCACGCTGCCAGTCATCTACGTTAGCAACCTGTATGTGTTTCCTTCCATGTTTGTCTCCGTGTTTGCCTTTACACAGCACACACACACACACACACACACACACACACACACACACACTCGGGTGCACATATATTTTGGGGTTTTGTTCACTGTTTGCTTTTTAAAAAATGGGATTCTGGTGTATGCACCTCTCTGCATCTCACTTTTATTTTTTTTTAATTTTTTAATTTTTATAAATTTATTTATTTATTTTTGGCTGTGTTGGGTCTTCGTTGCTGCGAGCGGGCTTTCCCTAGCCGGCTTTCACTGTGGCAAGTGGGGCTACTCTTTGTTGAGGTGCGTGGTCTTCTCATTGTGGTGGCTTCTCTTGCTGTGGAGCACGGGTTCTAGGCACATGGGCTCTGTAGCTTTGGCTCGCGGGCTCCAGAGCACAGGCTCAGTAGTTGTGGCTCACAAGCTTAGTTGCTCTGTGGCATGTGGGATCTTCCCAGACCAGGGCTTGAACCCGTGTCCCCTGCATTGGCAGGCAGATTCTTAACCACTGCGCCACCAGGGAAGTCCCTGCATCTCACTTTTATCATTCAAAAATACATCCAGGAAAATCCCTCCAAGTCAAATGGTGTAACACTAATTCATTCTTTTTAATGGCTGCTTAATATTCTACAGTATAGATGTACCATTATTTATTACCTTATTGCTGGGAACTCATTTTGTTACTTTTTATTTTTTTTATTTTTTTTTTTTTTTTAAGATTTGATGAAAGTTCATAATAATGCAGTTGACAAGAAAATTAGTTATTTCTGAGATATACATTTTAAAGTAATAACTAGGATTATTACTTATAACATTATACCAGAACATATAAGATTTTTAGAAATTTCATGTAATGTCTGAAACATTTATATTAACATATTTCCATACATATTTCCATACAAATACAAATATAAGATTTTTAGAAATTTCATGTAATGTCTGAAACATCTATATTAACATATTTCCATACAAATAACCCAATGAAAGTTTAGTATTAGTTGTTTTGTTTGTTTTTTTTTTTTTATACTGCAGGTTCTTATTAGGCATCAATTTTATACACATCAGTGTATACATGTCAATCCCAATCGCCCAATTCAGCACACCACCATCCCCACCTCACCGCAGTTTTCCCCCTTGGTGTCCATATGTCCATTCTCTACATCTGTGTCTCAACTTCTGCCCTGCAAACTGGCTCATCTGTACCATTTTTCTAGGTTCCACATACATGCATTAACATACGATATTTGTTTTTCTCTTTCTGACTTACTTCACTCTGTATGACAGTCTCTAAATCCATCCACGTCTCAACAAATGACTCAATTTCGTTCCTTTTTATGGCTGAGTAATATTCCATTGTATATATGTACCACATCTTCTTTATCCATTCGTCTGCTGATGGGCATTTAGGTTGCTTCCATGACCTGGCTATTGTAAATAGTGCCGCAATGAACATTCGGGTGCATGTGTCTTTTTGAATTACGGTTTTCCCTGGGTATATGCCCAGTAGTGGGATTGCTGGGTCATATGGTAATTCTATTTTTAGTTTTTTAAGGAACCTCCATATTGTTCTCCATAGTGGCTGTATCAATTTACATTCCCACCAACAGTGCAGGAGGGTTCCCTTTTCTCCACACCCTCTCCAGCATTTGTTGTTTGTAGATTTTCTGATGATGCCCATTCTAACAGGAGTGAGGTGATACCTCATTGTAGTTTTGATTTGCATTTCTCTAATAATTAGTGATGTTGAGCATCTTTTCATGTGCTTCGTGGCCGTCTGTATGTCTTCTTTGGAGAAATGTCTATTTAGGTCTTCTGCCCATTTTTGGATTGGGGTGTTTGTTTCTTTGATATTGAGCTGAATGAGCTGTTTATATATTTTGGAGATTAATCCTTTGTCCGTTGATTCATTTGCAAATATTTTCTCCCATTCTGAGGGTTGTCTTTTTGTCTTGTTTATGGTTTCCTTTGCTGTGCAAAAGCTTTGAAGTTTCATTAGGTCCCACTTGTTTATTTTTGTTTTTATTTCCATTACTCTAGGAGGTGGATCAAAAAAGATCTTGCTGTGATTTATGTCAAAGAGTGTTCTTCCTATGTTTTCCTCTAAGAGTTTTATAGTGTCCAGTCTTATATTTAGGTCTCTAATCCATTTTGAGTTTATTTTTGTGTATGGTGTTAGGGAGTATTCTAATTTCATTCTTTTACATGTAGCTGTCCAGTTTTCCCAGCACCACTTATTGAAGAGACTGTCTTTTCTCCATTGTATATCTTTGCCTCCTTTGTCATAGATTAGTTGACCATAGGTGCGTGGGTTAATCTCTGGGCTTTCTATCTTGTTCCATTGATCTATGTTTCTGTTTTTGTGCCAGTACCATATTGTCTTGATTACTGTAGCTTTGTAGTAGAGTCTGAAGTCAGGGAGTCTGATTCCTCCAGCTCCATTTTTTTGCCTCAAGACTGCTTTGGCTATTCGGGATCTTTTGTGTCTCCATACAAATTTTAAGATGATTTGTTCTAGCTCTGTAAAAAATGCCATTGGTAATTTGATAGGGATTGCATTGAATCTGTAGATTGCTTTGGGTAGTATACTCATTTTCACAATGTTGATTCTTCCAATCCAAGAACATGGTATATCTCTCCATCTGTTGGTATCATCTTTAATTTCTTTCATCAGTGTCTTATAGTTTTCTGCATACAGGTCTTTTGTCTCCCTAGGTAGGTTTATTCCTAAGTATTTTATTCTTTTTGTTGCAATGGTAAATGGGAGTGTTTCCATAATTTCTCTTTCAGATTTTTCATCATTAGTGTATAGGAATGCAAGAGATTTCTGTGCATTAATTTTGTATCCTGCAACTTTACCATATTCATTAATTAGCTCTAGCAGTTTTCTGGTGGCAGTTTTAGGATTCTCTATGTATAGTATCATGTCATCCGCAAACAGTGACAGTTTTACTTCTTCTTTTCCAATTTGTATTCCTTTTATTTCTTTTTCTTCTCTGATTGCCGTGGCTAGGACTTCCAGAACTATGTTGAATAATAGTGGTGAGAGTGGACATCCTTGTCTCGTTCCTGATCTTAGAGGAAATGCTTTCAGTTTTTCACCATTGAGAATGATGTTTGATGTGGGTTTGTCATATATGGCCTTTATTATGTTGAGGTAGGTTCCCTCTATGCCCACTTTCTGGAGAGTTTTTATCATAAATGGGTGTTGAATTTTGTCAAAAGCTTTTTCTGCATCTATTGAGATGATCATATGGTTTTTATTCTTCAATTTGTTAATATGGTGTATCACATTGATTGATTTGCGTATATTGAAGAATCCTTGCATCCCTGGGATAAATCCCACTTGATCGTGGTGTATGATCCTTTTAATGTGTTGTTGGATTCTGTTTGCTAGTATTTTGTTGAGGATTTTTGCATCTATATTCATCAGTGATATTGGTCTGTAATTTTCTTTTTTTGTAGTGTCTTTGTCTGGTTTTGGTATCAGGGTGATGGTGGCCTCATAGAATGAGTTTGGGAGTGTTCCTTCCTCTGCAATTTTTTGGAAGAGTTTGAGAAGGATGGGTGTTAGCTCTTCTCTAAATGTTTGATAGAATTCACCTGTGAAGCCATCTGGTCCTGGACTTTTGTTTGTTGGAAGATTTTTAATCACAGTTTCAATTTCATTACTTGTGATTGGTCTGTTCATATTTTCTATTTCTTCCTGATTCAGTCTTGGAAGGTTATACCTTTCTAAGAATTTGTCCATTTCTTCCAGCTTGTCCATTTTATTGGCATAGAGTTGCTTGTAGTAGTCTCTTAGGATGCTTTGTATTTCTGCGGTGTCTGTTGTAATTTCTCCTTTTTCATTTCTGATTTTATTGATTTGAGTCCTCTCCCTCTTTTTCTTGATGAGTCTGGCTAATGGCTTATCAATTTTGTTTATCTTCTCAAAGAACCAACTTTTAGTTTTATTGATCTTTGCTATTGTTTTCTTTGTTTCTATTTCATTTATTTCTGCTCTGATCTTTATGATTTCTTTCCTTCTGCTAACTTTGGATTTTGTTTGTTCTTCTTTCTCTAGTTTCTTTAGGTGTAAGGTTAGATTGTTTACTTGAGATTTTTCTTGTTTCTTTAGGTAGGCTTGTATAGCTATAAACTTCCCTCTTAGAACCGCTTTTGCTGCATCCCATAGGTTTTGGGTCGTCGTGTTTTCTACTTTTTATTTTTATTTTTTTCTGCAATAAGAGCAATGATGCAATAAACATTTTATTGGTGATTTTATTTTCATGGGGTAGACTTCTAGGAGTGTGATTTGTTGGTTGAAGTGTCTTGTGTAGTTTTAATTTAAAAATATTTGCCTGACTGCTTTTCAGAACAGCTGTAAACAATTACATTTTTTTCTATTCATCCTGTTGGCAGTTGGTACTGTTGCGCTCTCATTTTTCTTTTATCTGATTTGGTGTAGAGTGATGTATTATCTTTTTTACTGTAGTTTGCATTTCTCTAATGGATAGTTAGTCGGAGCATCTTCATGCTATGTGGATTTGTTCTCATGGATTCCCTTTTCACATCCTTTACCAATTTTCTCACTGGATTGCTTGTCTCTTGCCAATTTTTAAGAGCACTTTGTATATTGGTGATGACTACTAACTCATTATCTGTTATCTCTTTTTCAGGCATTCCCCAAATCTATCATCTGCCTATTAGTTTTGTTTATGGTAGCTTTTAAAAACATAAATTGTTTTTCACTTTTATAAACTTAGATATGGCTATCTTTTCTTTCTGTTTAAAAAACAGATTGTGTGTTGTTTCCTAGCTTTCCTTCTTACTTTTTGATGCTTTATTTATTACATTAGGCATCTACTCCATCTGGAATTTGTTTCTTATTTATAATATGAGATTGGAGACTATTTTCTACCAGATGGATAGCAAGTTGTGCCAGCACCATTTATTAAATAGTCACTCTTTCCCCATTGAATTGAGATACATTTTTGTCATATATTAAAATCTCATATAAACTGGATTTTATTTCTGGATTTTCTGTTCTGGCCCACTGATTGATATATCTATTCCTATACTAATACTCCATATTGATTTAATTACAGTGGCTTTATAGTATATTTTCTGTCATTATTCTTTTTCATTCACTTTTTTGCTTTCTTGGGCATTTATTTTCTCTCTAAACTTTAAGATAATTTTATCTATTTAATTGGAATAATATTTGTTTTTTTTTAAAATTAATTTATTTATTTATATTTACTTTTGACTGTGTTGGGTCTTCATTTCTGCGCGAGGGCTTTCTCCAGTTGCGGCGAGCGGGGGCCACTCTTCATCGCGGTGCACGGGCCTCTCACCGTCACGGCCTCTCCCGTTGCAGAGCACAGGCTCCAGACACGCAGGCTCAGTAGTTGTGGCTCACGGGCTTAGTCGCTCCACAGCATGTGGGATCTTCCCAGACCAGGGCTCGAACCCGTGTCCCCTGCATTGGCAGGCAGACTCCTAACCACTGCGCCACCACGGAAGCCCTGTTTTTTTTAAGCTTCCCTAATTGTCTTACAAATATGTTTTTTTAAAAAAGAAAACTTTCTTTTTTAAAACAGTTTTAGAGTTACAGAAGAATTGTGACAATAGTACAGAGGGTTTCCGTATACTCCTCACCCTTTCCCCATTAACATTTTACATTAGTATGATACATATGGTACAATTAATGAACGAGTACTGATGTACTGGGCATTAAGTACAGTCCATAGTTTATTCAGATTTCCTCAGCTTTTACCTAATGTCTCTTTTCTCTTTTAGGAGCCCATATTTTACTTGCTTTTTAATTGCACATTTTTATGATATAAGAGAATTGTTATTAAATCTTTCCATCTAAGAATATGGATATCTTTTCATTTGTTCAGATTTTAAAATTTATACTTCAATGTGATTTTATGGTTGTCGTCATATAAGTTTTGTGCTTTTCTTGCAGAGTTTATTCCTAAGTATTTGCCTTAGTCAGTTTGGGCTTCAGTAACAAAGCACCGTATAGACTGGGTGGTTTATAAACAACATAAATTCTCAGAGTTATGGAGGATGGAAGTGCAAGACCAGGGTGCAAGCATGGTCACGTTCTGGTGAGGGCCCTCTTCTGGGTTGCAGACTGTTGACTTCTCATTGTATTCTCCCATGGCACAAAGAGGGCTAGTTAGCTCTCTGGTGTGTTCTTATAAGGACACTAATCTCATTCATGAGAGTTCTATCCTCATGACCTAATTACCTCTCAAAGACCCCACCTCCAAATACCATCACATTGGAGATGAAGCATCAAGCTATAAATTTGGGGAGGACCCAAACATTCATTCCATAACAATATTTTATTGCTTTTTTTCACAATTATGTATGGAATATTTTTCCCATTTTTGTTTCCGGGTATTTATGCTAGAATAAGGAAAGCCTAATGATGTTTGTATATTTATCTTATATCATAGAGTTACCTTATCAAATATTCTCATTAATTGTACTAGATTTGATTGTTTGTTGTTTTTTTTGTAAACTATAGTCTATTAGATTTCCTAAGTATATAATTCTGTAATTAGCCAAAATAGTGTATCTTTTATCCAGTGTTTACTTCATTTGCTAGACCTCCTCACAGCAATGTTGAATAGTAATAGCCATAGCAAGCATTCCTGTCTGGTTTCTGATTTTATTTGAAATGGCTTTATTTTTTCACCATGATGATGAAGAATGATGTTTGCTGTTGATTTTTGGTAAATAAACTTCATTACATTGAATTTCACTCTTGCATTCCTTGAATTAAGCTCTGGTTGGTCACAGTGTGTTATTCTCTTGAGTCATTGCTGAATACTGCTTCCCGATGTTTTATTTAGAAATTTTGCATCTGTACTTATAAGTGAGATTATGGTTTCCTTTTTTTGGGGGGGGAGGGGTGTTACTGTATCAAGTTTTGGTGTTAAAAGTTCTGCTGGTTCATGAAATCTATTAGGAAGTTTCCCTTTTCATTCATTCTGGAATAATTTAAATAATACTGAGATTACTGTTCTTAGGTTAGCTGAAATAAGTTATGAAATCACTTGGTCCTGGTGCTTTCTTAATGATAGGCCTTTAATCACCTTTCCAATCTGGTCTATTGTAATTGGTGTATTTGGGTTTGCCAGTTGTTCCCAGATTCATTTATATTTTGCTAGGAAATTATCCAATTCTTTTTTGAAATTATCCACTTGTCCTAGGGTTTCAAATTTGTGGTTATAGATTTTATAATTTTTAAAATCTCTTCTGTATCTGTGTTTATATCTCCTTTGAAAATTCCTAATCTTACATAGTTTTATTCTCTCCTCATTTTTCCTTAATCAGTCTTAGAAGAGATTTATCTATTTTATTGGTATATCTTAGAAAGCAGCTTTTGGGTTCATTGATCATTTCTACTTTTTTGGTTTTCCATTTCCTTAATTTCAACTTTTATCTTTATTAATTCCCTCTTTTTTATTTCTTTGCTGCTTGGTCTCTAAGTCTTCAACATGAGTGGTAGTTGCCTTTAATTTTAGTCTTATTACATTAAAGATGGTGATTTGGCATTTACCCTGAACACATCTTTTGAGTTGTTCCATAGGTTTTGGTAAAAAGTGTTCTTTTCATTGCTTTCTGGAGAGTTTGTATTTTCATGTTTTATTTCCTCTTTGAGCAAATATCCAATGGTATTCAGTGTATGTGTTTTTTAAGTTTCCAGTGGTTATTTTTTTTAGTCACCTTTTATTACTTATTTCTATTTTTATTTGATGATGATCAGAGAATGGGGCCTAGAAGATCTCTACTTTAAAAAAATTGTTAAACCCTTCTGATGACATGATTTATTTTGGACAGATCAGTTAGGATGGGTGATCCAATTAGGATGCTTTAGGTTGCAAGAAATAGAATATTTGTTAAAAGTAGCTTAATGAAGGGGCTGATTTTTCTCACTTTCCAAAAAGACTGTGGCAGGTAGTTCCAGGGTTGGTCCAGTTGCTCCATTATATTAGGGTTCTGGGGTCAGTTTCTCTGGGACCCTCCTGACTTTCTATCTCTTCTGCTTGCCTGCAAGTCCTTCACACCCTCACAGGATCAATTCAAAGCAGGAAGAATGTGAGACTTTTTCCCTTCTCTTCTAAGAGAGGAAATTCTTAAAAGACCCTGGCAGATTGCTCTACAGGTTCCACTGGACAGAGCAAGGTCTCAAGCCTATGCCCTGGCTTCAAGTGATATTAGGGAAGTATCTGGCATTTTTAGCTTTCCTTCTAACAAGTGGGATTTGGCATCAAGAAGGAAGAAAGAGAGAGGAATGGCTGTTAGGGAGACACCCAACGATGTTTGCTGTAAAAGAGACCCGAGAGGAGCATATATTCTCTTTCTGAGGCATATGAGATTTCATTATCTATCTATCTATCTATCTATCTATCTATCTATCTATCTATCTATCATCTATCTACCTATCTGTCTTTGAATGTGTTGATTATATTATTCCATTCTAGTATTTTTTGACAACTATATCCATTTAATTATGAAAGAGGTGTATTTTGTTTTTGTTATTGTTTTCGGGGTTTTTTTGGCCGTGCCGCACCACACCCAGCTTGTGGGATTTTAGTTCTCTGACCAGGGACTGAACCCAGACCCTCGGCAGGGAAAGCGCGGAGTCTGAACCACTGGACCGCCAGGGAATTCCCATGAAAGAGGTGTATTGAAGTCTTTCTGTATAACTGTATTTTCATCGTTATCATTGCAGTTTAATTTTTCTTTACATTTCTTACTGTTGTGTTGTTTGATACTACAGATATATGACTTGTGTCATCTTCATAAACAGTGTCTTTTTTCATTACATAGTGTTTGTCTTTATACATTTTAATGCTTTTAAATTTAATTTCTACCTTGCTACTCCCTCTTTCTTTTAAATTTACATTTCATTGGTATCTCTATGTTTACCTTTATATTTTTATCCATTCTTGATCATTTTAGGGTGCTTTTAATAAACAACATAGAGCTATGTTTTGTTCTTTAGCACATTTTGAAAGTTTTTCTCTTTTAATGGCAGAGTTCAGTCTTTTCAAATTTAGTGTAATAATTGGTTTGTACATTAACTTGGTTTCTTCATATTTAGTATAATAGTAGTTTATAACAATTTTATTCTTCTATGTTACTTTACTATTATTACTTTTAGTTTTAATCATCAATATACTTTTTTTATAGTGAACTACAACACATATATAGAAAAATGCATAAGATATTAATGTGCAGGTTGATGAATTAGTATAAAGCAAAGATCTTTCTCCTGCAGTATCACCTTGGATCAAGTATCCATGGATCATATGCATGGGTCTGTTTTTCTGGATTCTCTGTTCTGTTTCATTGGTCTGTTTGTCTATCCTTGCACCACTACCATCCCATGTTAATTATTGTAGCTTTATCATAAGTCCTGGCATCCGGTAGACAAGTTATTCTAACTTACTCTTTGTCAAAGTTGTGTTGGCTATTACAGTACCTTTCATTACCATGTAGATTTTAGATCAAGTTGTCAAGTTCCACGAAACAACCTGTTGACTTTTAACTGGGATTGCATTGAATGTAAAGATAAATTTAGGGAGAATTTATGTCGTAAATGTGATAATCTCTCATTTATTTTGTTCTTGAATTCTCTCAATAGTATATTATAATTTTCTGCATAAAGGTCTTGCATATTTCCTCCCGAGGTATTTGATAGTTTTGATGCTATTATAAATGCTATCTTCTTAAGCATTTTTCCTGTTTATTGCTAATGTATAGAAAATCAATTGAGTTTTGTGTATTGCCTTATATCCAGCGACTATGCTAGACTGACTTGTTGATTCTAATAATTTGCATGAAGATTCTTTTGAATTTTATTGTTTTGAATATTATCTGAGGATAATGAGAGTTTTATTTTTTCGTTTCCTATTCTTTCACCTTTTATTTATTTTCCTTGCTCACTACACTGATTAGGACTTTAAGTATAATATTGTGCAGAAGTAGTAGTAATAATTGGCATCCATGTCTTGTTACTGATCTCAAACTTTCAACATTTTACTTTTAAATAGTATACTTGGTAAAAGTTTTTTTGTAGGTACTATTTATCAGATTATTAAAATTTCCTTCTACTTTTAAAATCACAAATGGATACTGCTTCCTAACAAATACTTTTTCTATATCAATTAATATGATGATATGATTTTTATCCTTTATTCTGTTATTGGGACAAATTATATTGATTGATTTTCTAATATAATCAGTACTATATTCCTGGAATAAACCCAAATTAGTCATGACTGATTTTCCTTTTTATATATCACTAGATATTGTTTGCTCACATTTTATTTAAGATTCTTACATGTATGTTCACATGAGAGATGGGTCTGTAATTTTCCTTTCTTATAATGTCAAAGTTAAGTTATGTTTGTCTAGAATTTTTATAATATTGATATTATTCTGTAAATAGTAGAATTCATCACCAATTAGTTCTGGGCCTGGAGTTTTCTTTGTCCCAGTGTTTTAAATTACAGATTGAATTCCTTTAACACTTATAAGACTTTTCACATTTTCTTTTCCTTTTGTCAATTTTGGTAAGTTGTATTTAAAAAAATTTGTCCATATTTTCTAAAATTTCCAATCTATTGGCATAAAATCTTATTATCTTTTTAATATTGCAGTATAAATAGTGCTGTTGACCTTTAATTTCTGACATTAGTTGTCTCTGCTTTTTTGTTTGTTTGTTTTTTGTTTTTTTTCTCCCTAGGCCTTTATCAGTCAATATTCTTAGTCTTTCAAAGAATCAACCTCTGCCTTTGTTGATCCTTTCTATATATGATGTTTCCTGTTTCATTAATTTTGTTGTTATAATTTTGCTGCAATTATTTTCTTCCTTCGATTTTCTTAGTAGTTAGTTTGCTGCTCTTTTTTTTAACTTCTTGAGATGGATGCTTAGTGAATTGATTTTTTAGCCTTTCTTTTTAAAATATATAGCATTTTAAAAGCCATAATTTGCTTTCTAAGCACTGTTTTAGCTGTATCTCGTAAGTTTTTATATACAATTTAAAAAATTATTTTGTTCAAGATATATTCTAATTTTCAGGGTAATTTTCTGTTTGACCTATCAATTATGTAGAAATATATTTATTAGTTTCTAAATATATCTAGCTTTTCTAGGTATCTTTTTGTTATTGATTTCTACCTAATTACCTTATAATCAGAGAACATCCTGTATATAATTTCAGTCCTTTGAAGTTTGTTGAGACTGTTTTTATGGCCCAGTATATGATCATTTTTATAAAACTTCTCTATGCCTTACAAAGAATGTATATTCTGTAATCATTGGATATAGAGTTCTATATGTTCATTAAATCAAATTTGCCACATCATATTGTCTAAAACCCGTACTGGTTTTGTTTTTGACTGCTTGTCCAGTTATGATTGTGGACTTGCTTCTTTTTTCTGGTAGATTTGTCATATATCTTTTGAGTCCATGTTATTTGATGCTTGCAAATTTAGAGTTGTTGTAGTCTCCTGGTGACTTAAGCCTTGTATCATTGTAAAGTGTTGCTCTCTATCTTTAATAATGCTTTTTGCCTTTAAGTTACTTTATCTGATATTAATAGAGTTATACAAGCTTAATTTATGAATGTGTTTGAATAGAATTATTTCCCGTTGTTTCATTTTCAATGTTTCTTTTTTTTAAATTTTTATTTATTTATTTATTTATGGCTGTGTTGGGTCTTCGTTTCTGTGCGAGGGCTTTCTCCAGTTGCGGCAAGCGGGGGCCACTCTTCATCGCGATGCGCGGGCCTCTCACTGTCGCGGCCTCTCTTGTTGCGGAGCACAGGCTCCAGACGCGCAGGCTCAGTAATTGTGGCTCACGGGCCTAGTTGCTCCGCGGCATGTGGGATCTTCCCAGACCAGGGCTCGAACCCGTGTCCCCTGCATTGGCAAGCAGATTCTCAACCACTGCGCCACCAGGGAAGCCCTCAATGTTTCTTTCTCGTTATGTTTTATATGTGTCCATTTTAAACAGCATATAGTTGGGTTTTTTTTCTTTATGTAGTCATATAACCTTTGTTTTTAAATTAGACTATTTAGTTCATTTAAGCTTAATGGAATTACTGGTATACTTAGAATTAAATTTATATCTTACTGTGTTCTTTCCACTTGTTTTATCAGTTCTATGTTGTTTCCTCTTTCTAGCCTTCATTTGGATTGACTATTTTTTATTATTCTTTTTTTTCTCTATTCGTTTAAAAGTTGTATATTATTTCTCTTACTAGTGCTTTTCCTGGAGATACAACATACAACCATAACACATCCAAATTTGATATTAATTTAGGCCTTTATTCTTTTTTCCAACAATGCAAGATCTATAGCACCTTTTAAGGCCATTTATCTCCCTATTTACTTAGATGCTATTGTGGTGTATTTTAATTATCTATTTTAAAGTTCATAAGACGTTATTTTTAAAAGTCAGTATTTGGCAGGTTTCCTATAGATTTGCCATTTTTGTTGCTCTTTTCCCTTCTAAATTCTCTGGGCTTCTGTGTAGGAATATTTCGATTCTGCCAAAAGAATGTTCTTTAGTATTTTCTTTAATTTGGGCCTGCTGGTGATGTGTTACCTGAGAACTGTGTTTCAGTTTTTGTCTCTATGTGTTTTTATTTTACCTTCATTCTTGAAAAATATCTTTGTTGTGAGTAGAATTCTAACATGCCATTTATTTTTTTAAGTTCCTTGTGGATACCATGAGAGTGTCTGGCATCCATTGCTTTGTTGTGAAGCTGGCTGTTGGTTTTACACTTTGCTTCTTTAAAGTAACTTAGCTGCATTTAAGACAGCAACAATAGTAAAATTGGCAGTTTACAATTTGCAATAATAAATATAACATTAAGCCTGTCAGGTTTAGGTGATTTTCTCCAGTAATATTTAGTTCTCGGTACAGATGCAGAGAAGGCAGGAGGTAGGGTTCATTCCAGAGCTGGTTGTTGCCAGCTACAAAGAACAGAAGTCATAGAGCAGGGGCTTAAGGATATTTACAAGGGTGTGAATAGAATGATGAATCCCGGAATCTAGTTTGGACAAGAAGAGAAATGAACTGGGAGGTAATTGATGGGCAGTGAGAAATGATTGCCTTATTCAGTTTTGGATCTAAGCATTTGGAAGAGCTGTCAGTACTGTTTTGTTGCACAATGCAATCCTAGAACAGTGGAATCAATATAAAGGAAGGGATGGCATGGGGGATGTGAAACATCCCTGATGTTGCTTAACCCACTGTGACTGATGATCCAGGGTAGATGGGCTCTTTCAAAAACTGACTTTTTCTATCTGTGTCCAGTGGTTCTATAACTTAATCGGAGCATTGCTAAGTGGAAATTCATCCAGATGTTTGAAAGATTACTGAAATTTTGCCCATTTCTATGTTGTCATGACTTTCTTTTTCTTTCTTTTTTTTTTTTTTTCTTTACTGCTTTTTACTATGGGATGGTCAAACATATACAGGACAATGAACCAACCCCATGTGTCTATTACCCAGTTTCAATAACAATATCTGACATCCTTGTTTCACATATTCCTCCAACTTTTCTTTTGTTTTTGTTATTGTTAGAGTTCTTGATGCAGATTTCCTGCATCATATTATTCACTGGTAGGTTACATTGAAAGGTATGAAACAGCCAATGTTGGACAAAATTTTGAGCTATAAAACAGCAATTTCATATTGTTCAATCTAATACTTTACAATTTTTCTCTAAAAGAAACTCTATATACCTATCAATCTATTTTTCTAACCCCCACAGAAGATCTACCTCCAAATGTCAAAGTGCATCTCATAACCTATCAGTTATACTTTTCCCTGGAAGCTTGTCTTCCTCCCAGTCTGGGTCTAGACCTGCTGAACAGCATTCATTCTGTTGTTTAGCCTCTTGCCCCTTTCCTGGAGCAGGTTTCTGTTTCCTCAATTACATATTTTCATTCCCTTGATTTAGTCTCTTATTTTGTTGACACATAATTCTCCATAAGCTTCCCCCAAAAAGGTGCCTTAGAGACAAAAAGTTCATATCCTTCATCTGCCTGCCTTCATCTGTCCTCATACTTGATTGTTGGAGCTGTAAAATTTTATGCCGAAAATTATCTTCCACTCAGAACTTTGAAGGCATAATTCCATGACTTGCGTTGCTGTTGAGAGATTTGATGTCATTCTCATACAAAGGTTTGGGAGCTATACCTGTTTGTTCCTCTCAGAAAGCTTTTTAGATGTTCAGTTTCTCCCTCTTTTTCTGCATTTTCACAATCATCTGCCTTCATGCATGTTTTAATTTCACTTTAGATGTTGGGCTCTTGGAGGAGGAGAATTAATGTCTTCCTTTGACAATTTCTCTCTCTCTCTTCTTGGCTCTCCTCTTTTGAAATTTCTATGTCACCCTGATTCTCTAATTTTCAACTTTTCTCACCTAGTCTCCAAACTTTATTTTCTGGGAAATTGCCTCAACTTCATCTTCCAACCTGCCTTTAATTTTGTTTGTTTCTGCTGCAATATTTTGCTTGTTTCTACTTCATAGCACCTTGTTCTTATTTTTTTTTTCCATATTTCTCTGAGGATAATGTGTTTTTCTTTTTGCTGTTTTCTTCTGCTTTTTGCATTGTTTTTGTTTCCTCTAAGTTTTTTTTTTTTCCTTTCACCCCTCCTTGCCTTTTCTTTTTTTCTGTTTGTTTTGCTTCTCTCTTTCATACCCAGGCTTTCCCTACAATCATATTTTCAGTGACTTACTCATAAATATGAACAGACAGCCAAGAATAAACAGACTTTTAAGGAAATTTTCCAACATGTAATAGTAGACTTGTTGGCTTGAGGAATGGTGGTGACTGATGGAGAGCTGGCTTTTTGTTGGGGAAGCTCCAAATGCTAAATCTATAGGTCTTGTCTTCTGCAGTCCTTGGTGCCTCCAAATCCTGAGTCTACTGTGGGTTCCATGAGGTGAGCTGACTTGCTTCTCATTGTTTTTGCTTCTGCAAGTACTTGGGTTGTAGCATCCTTTGTTTTTCTGTGTAGTTACTCCTCCATCTGCTTTCCTTCTAATTTGTTGAAATCTGTTATTCATATTATAGTTTTGTATCCAATAGGAATGTTTTCAGCTGCAGGTTAGTAGAAAACCATACTGAAAATGGATATGACAAATAGGAGTTCATTTTTCTCAGTAACAAGAAGTCTGGAGGTAGATGGTTACTGGCCTTGGTTCAGTAGCTCAGCGATATGAGTGCCAATGTCTCTGTGATTCTCTTGGCCTTTCCCTGATGGTCAAAATAATGAAAAGTGCAGCTGCACATAATATCCACTATTAAGTCAGGAAGAAGGCAGGAAAGGATAAGGATTGTGTTGCATTTCCTGAAATTCCCAAAACAGATATCTCCTTATGTTTCACTAGCTCCTATAGAGTCATGTTGTTGCTCCTTGCTGCAAAGAAAACTGAGATATCAGTTTTTGTTTTTTTTTTAACACACACACTGTATTTTATTTTTTACAAGAGATAAATAGACTGACACCAAGCATTGTACATGGATGACCACAACAAAAGCAACAATGATTGCAATTACCAAACATGAAACACACTCATACTATGTCATAATATTGACATTCAGTCCAGTAATCCTCCACTGTAACAGCTCTTTACTTTGCAGTGAAAATTGATTTGTATATTCTTTGCCCCTGAGTCCTTGTGGGATTTTTTTTTTTAAATTCAGACAGAAAGTCACAAAAATTATACTCATCCTCATCAGTTCACTCAGTCCCATGTAATTAATTTTTTTTTTCATCTTGATCTTTTGTTAGCACTTTTATGAGTTCATCAGTTTTTCATTAGAGTTCTGAAAATGCTTATTCATTCAGTTCAGCAGTACAGTCAGTTACCAGAAACCTGTACTTGTCAGAGTTTTTTCCATGAATTTCTTGAAGATGAAACCCTTTTATAGGAACATATTTGCAAAAGCATCAGAGTACACCCAGAACTGTCTGTAAATGACAAAAGACTTAAAAATGACCACAGTTAAAGATATGATGAAAGTTCATAATAATGCAGTTGACAAGAAAATTAGTTATTTCTGAGATATACATTTTAAAGTAATAACTAGGATTATTACTTATAACATTATACCAGAACATATAAGATTTTTAGAAATATCATGTAATGTCTGAAACATTTATATTAACATATTTCCATACAAATACAAATATAAGATTTTTAGAAATTTCATGTGTCTGAAACATTTATATTAACATATTTCCATACAAATAACCCAATGAAAGTTTAGTATTAGTTGTTTTGTTTGTTTGTTTTTTTATACTGCAGGTTCTTATTAGGCATCAATTTTATACACATCAGTGTATACATGTCAATCCCAATCGCCCAATTCAGCACACGACCATCCCCACCCCACCTCAGTTTTCCCCCCTTGGTGTCCATATGTCCATTCTCTACATCTGTGTCTCAACTTCTGCCCTGCAAACCAGCTCATCTGTACCATTTTTCTAGGTTCCACATACATGCATTAATATATGATATTTGTTTTTCTCTTTCTGACTTACTTCACTCTGTATGACAGTCTCTAGATCCATCCACATCTCAACAAATGACTCAATTTCGTTCCCTTTTATGGCTGAGTAATATTCCATTGTATATATGTACCACATCTTCTTTATCCATTCGTCTCTTGATGGGCATTTAGGTTGCTTCCATGACCTGGCTATTGTAAATAGTGCTGCAATGAACATTCGGGTGCATGTGTCTTTTTGAATTACGGTTTTCTCTGGGTATATGCCCAGTAGTGGGATTGCTGGGTCATATGGTAATTCTATTTTTAGTTTTTTAAGGAACCTCCATATTGTTCTCCATAGTGGCTGTATCAATTGACATTCCCACCAACAGTGCAAGAGGGTTCCCTTTTCTCCACACCCTCTCCAGCATTTGTTGTTTGTAGATTTTCTGATGATGCCCATTCTAACAGGAGTGAGGTGATACCTCATTAAAGTTTTGATTTGCATTTCTCTAATAATTAGTGATGTTGAGCATCTTTTCATGTGCTTCGTAGCCATCTGTATGTTTTCTTTGGAGAAATGTCTATTTAGGTCTTCTGCCCATTTTTGGATTGGGGTGTTTGTTTCTTTAATATTGAGCTGAATGAGCTGTTTATATATTTTGGAGATTAATCCTTTGTCCTTTGATTCGTTTGCAAATATTTTCTCCCATTCTGAGGGTTGTCTTTTCGTCTTGTTTATGGTTTCCTTTGCTGTGCAAAAGCTTTGAAGTTTCATTAGGTCCCACTTGTTTATTTTTGTTTTTATTTCCATTACTCTAGGAGGTGGATCAAAAAAGATCTTGCTGTGATTTATGTCAAAGAGTGTTCTTCCTATGTTTTCCTCTAAGAGTTTTATAGTGTCCGGTCTCACATTTAGGTCTCAAATCCAGTTTGAGTTTATTTTTGTGTATGGTGTTAGGGAGTGTTCTCATTTCATTCTTTTACATGTAGCTGTCCAGTTTTCCCAGCACCACTTATTGAAGAGACTGTCTTTTCTCCATTGTATATCTTTGCCTCCTTTGTCATAGATTAGTTGACCATAAGTGCGTGGGTTAATCTCTGGGCTTCCTATCTTGTTCCATTGATCTATGTTCCTGTTTTTGTGGCAGTACCATATTGTCTTGATTACTGTAGCTTTGTAGTATAGTCTGAAGTCAGGGAGTCTGATTCCTCCAGCTCCGTTTTTTTCCCTCAAGACTGCTTTGGCTATTCGGGGTCTTTTGTGTCTCCATACAAATTTTAAGATTACTTGTTCTAGTTCCATAAAAAATGCCATTGGTAATTAGATAGGGATTGCATTGAATCTGTAGATTGCTTTGGGTAGTATAGTCATTTTCACAATGTTGATTCTTCCAATCCAAGAACATGGTATATCTCTCCATCTGTTGGTATCATCTTTAATTTCTTTCATCAGTGTCTTATAGTTTTCTGAGTACAGGTCTTTTGTCTCCCTAGGTAGGTTTATTCCTAGGTATTTTATTCTTTTTGTTGCAATGGTAAATGGGAGTGTTTCCATAATTTCTCTTTCAGATTTTTCATCATTAGTGTATAGGAATGCAAGAGATTTCTGTGCATTAATTTTGTATCCTGCAACTTTACCAAATTCATTGATTAACTCTAGCAGTTTTCTGGTGGCAGTTTCAGGATTCTCTATGTATAGTATCATGTCATCCGCAAACAGTGACAGTTTTACTTCTTCTTTTCCAATTTGTATTCCTTTTATTTCTTTTTCTTCTCTGATTGCCGTGGCTAGGACTTCCAGAACTATGTTGAATAATAGTGGTGAGAGTGGACATCCTTGTCTCGTTCCTGATCTTAGAGGAAATGCTTTCAGTTTTTCACCATTGAGAATGATGTTTGCTGTGGGTTTGTCATATATGGCCTTTATTGATGTTGAGGTAGGTTGCCTCTATGCCCAATTTCTGGAGAGTTTTTATCATAAATGGGTGTTGAATTTTGTCAAAAGTTTTTTCTGCATCTATTGAGATGATCATATGGTTTTTATTCTTCAATTTGTTAATATTGTGTATCACATTGATTGATTTGCATATATTGAAGAATCCTTGCATCCCTGGGATAAATCCCACTTGATCGTGGTGTATGATCCTTTTAATGTGTTGTTGGATTCTGTTTGCTAGTATTTTGTTGAGGATTTTTGCATCTATATTCATCAGTGATATTGGTCTGTAATTTTCTTTTTTTGTAGTATCTTTGTCTGGTTTTGGTATCAGGGTGATGGTGGCCTCATAGAATGAGTTTGGGAGTGTTCCTTCCTCTGCAATTTTTTGAGAAGAGCTTGAGAAGGATGGGTGGTAGCTCTTCTCTAAATGGTTGATACAATTCACCTGTGAAGCCATCTGGTCCTGGACTTTTGTTTGTTGGAAGATTTTTAATCACAGTTTCCATTTCATTACTTGCGATTGGTCTGTTCATATTTTCTGTTTCTTCCTGGTTCAGTCGTGGAAGGTTATACCTTTCTAAAAATTTGTCCATTTCTTCCAGGTTGCCCATTTTATTGGCATAAAGTTGCTTGTAGTAGTCTCTTAGGATGCTTTGTATTTCTGCGGTGTCTGTTGTAACTTCTCCTTTTTCATTTCTGATTTTATTGATTTGAGTCCTCTCCCTCTTTTTCTTGATGAGTCTGGCTAATGGCTTATCAATTTTGTTTATCTTCTCAAAGAACCAACTTTTAGTTTTATTGATCTTTGCTATTGTTTTCTTTATTTCTATTTCATTGATTTCTGCTCTGATCTTTATGATTTCTTTACTTCTGCTAACTTTGGGTTTTGTTTGTTCTTCTTTCTCTAGTTTCTTTAGGTGTAAGGTTAGATTGTTTACTTGAGATTTTTCTTGTTTCTTGAGGTAGGCTTGTATAGCTATAAACTTCCCTCTTAGAACTGCTTTTGCTGCATCCCATAGGTTTTGGGTCGTCGTGTTTTCATTGTCATTTGTCTCTAGGTATTTTTTTATTTCCTCTTTGATTTCTTCAGTGATCTCTTGGTTGTTTAGTAACGTATTGTTTAGCCTCTATGTGTTTGTATTTTTTACGTTTTTATCCCTGTAATTCATTTCTAATCTCATAGCGTTGTGGTCAGAAAAGATGCTTGATATGATTTCAATTTTCTTAAATTTACTGAGGCTTGATTTGTGACCCAAGGTGTGATCTATCCTGGAGAATGTTCCGTGCACACTTGAGAAGAACGTGTAATCTGCTGTTTTTGGATGGAATGTCCTATATATATCAATTAAATCTATCTGGTCTATTGTGTCATTTAAAGCTTCTGTTTCCTTATTTATTTTCATTTTGGATGATCTGTCCATTGGTGTAAGTGAGGTGTTAAAGTCCCCCACTATGATTGTGTTACTGTCGATTTCCTCTTTTATAGCTGTTAGCAGTTGCCTTATGTATTGAGGTGCTCCTATGTTGGGTGCATACATATTTATAATTGTTATATCTTCTTCTTGGATTGATCCCTTGATCATTATGTAGTGTCCTTCCTTGTCTCTTGTAACATTCTTTATTTTAAAGTTTATTTTATCTGATATGAGTATAGCTACTCCAGCTTTCTTTTGACTTCCATTTGCATGGAATATCTTTTTCCATCCCCTCACTTTCAGTCTGTATGTGTCCCTAGGTCTAAAGTGGGTCTCTTGTAGACAGCATATATATGGGTCTTGTTTTTGTATCCATTCAGCCAGTCTATGTCTTTTGGTTGGGGCATTTAATCCATTCACGTTTAAGGTAATTATTGATATGTATGTTCCTATGACCATTTTCTTAATTGTTTTGGGTTTGTGTTTGTAGGTCCTTTTCTTCTCTTGTGTTTCCCACTTAGAGAAGTTCCTTTAGCATTTGTTGTAGAGCTGGTTTGGTGGTGCTGAATTCTCTTAGCTTTTGCTTATCTGTAAAGCTTTTGATTTCTCCATCAAATCTAAATGAGATCCTTGCCGGGTAGAGTAATCTTGGTTGTAGGTTTTTCCCTTTCATCACTTTAAGTATATCATGCCACTCCCTTCTGGCTTGCAGAGTTTCTGCTGAGAAATCAGCTGTTAACCTTATGGGAGTCCCCTTGTATATTATTTGTCGTTTTTCCCTTGCTGCTTTCAATAATTTTTCTTTGTCTTTAATTTTTGCCTCTTTGATTACTATGTGTCTCGGTGTGTTTCTCCTTGGGTTTATCCTGTATGGGACTCTCTGCGCTTCCTGGACTTGGGTGGCTATTTCCTTTCCCATGTTAGGGAAGTTTTTGACTATAATCTCTTCAAATATTTTCTCTGGTCCTTTCTCTCTCTCTTCTCCTTCTGGGAACCCTATAATGCGAATGGTGTTGTGTGTAATGTTGTCCCAGAGGTCTTTTAGGCTGTCTTCATTTCTTTTCATTCTTTTTTCTTTATTCTGTTCTGCAACAGTGAATTCCACCATTCTGTCTTCCAGGTCACTTATCCGTTCTTCTGCCTCAGTTATTCTGCTATTGATTCCTTCTAGGGTAGTTTTCATTTCAGTTATTGTATTGGTCATCTCTGTTTGTTTGTTCTTTAATTCTTCTAGGTCTTTGTTAATCATTTCTTGCATCTTCTCAGTCTTTGCCTCCATTCTTATTCCGAGGTCCTGGATCATCTTCACTATCATTATTCTGAATTCTTTTTCTGGAAGGTTGCCTATCTCCACTTCATTTAGTTGCTTTTCTGGGGTTTTTTCTTGTTCCTTCATCTGGTACATAGCCCTCTGCCTTTTCATCTTGTCTATCTTTCTGTAACTGTGGTTTTTGTTCCACAGGCTGCAGGATTGTAGTTTTTCTTGCTTCTACTGTCTGCCCTCTGGTGGTTGAGGCTATCTAAGAGGCTTGATGGGAGGCTCTGGTGGTGGGTAGAGCTGACTGTTGCTGTGGTGGTCAGAGGTCAGTAAAACTTTAATCCACTTGACTGTTGATGGGTGGGGCTGGGTTCCCTCCCTGTTGGTTGTTTTGCCTGAGGCAACCCAACACTGGAGCCTACCTGGGCTCTTTGGTGGGGTTAATGGCAGACTCTGGGAGGGCTCACGCCAAGGAGCACTTCCCAGAACCTCCGCTGCCAGTGTCCTTGTCCCCACGGTGAAACAGAGCCACCACCCGCCTCTGCAGGAGACCCCCCAACACCAGCAGGTAGGTCTGGTTCAGTCTCCCCCAGAGTCACTGCTCCTTCCCCTGGGTCCCGATGCACACATTACTTTGTGTGTGCCCTCCAAGAGTGGGGTCTCTGTTTCCCCCAGTCCTGTCGAAGTCCTGCAATCAATTCCCACTAGGCTTCAAAGTCTGATTCTCTAGGAATTCCTCCTCCCACTCCCAGACCCCCAGGTTTTGAAGCCTGACGTGGGGCTCAGAACCTTCACTCCAGTGGGTGGACTTCTGTGGTATAAGTGTTCACCAGTCTGTGAGTCACCCACCCAGCAGTTATGAGATTTGATTTTACTGTGATTGGCCCCTCCTACCATCTCACTGTGGCTTCTCCTCTGTCCTTGGATGTGGGGTATCCTCCTTGGTGAAGTCCAGGGTCTTCCTGTCAATGATTGTCCAGCAGCCAGTTGTGATTCTGGTGCTCTCGCAAGAGGGAGTGAGAGCACGTCCTTCTACTCCGCCATCTTGGTTAATCCTCTGAAATATCAGTTTGACATATTGATGCCCTGAACAAAATTGGTGTTCTCTTGTCCAGGAGGAAGGGCAGGGGAATGGGTACTAGGTAGTTAATGAATGATGTCTGTTACATATTTCATATTCTGATGCTATCATTTGAATGGGGTTTCAGGTAAAAGGAAATTAACCTGCCATGTTTAATGGCACTGTAAAGATTAAGTGAGAAAATCCATGTGAAGCACTCAGCACAGTGTGTGGAACATAATGAATAATCAATAAACATTCCCTATCATGAGATGACCCAGGGTGTTCCATCTTTGCACATGTTGTTTTAGTGGCAGTTAGACTGTCCAGGTGGATGTGCCACTAGGCTCTTAGATACATGGGTCACCCCTGCAGAGAAACCAGTCTAGAGAAACAAATTTGGTTGTCATCAGTATGTGGATAGTGTTTGAAATCACGTACATGGATGAGATTACCCAGGGAGAGCTTTTGTGATGACAAGCAAGCAGGAAGCAGACACCAAGAGATTGTAAGTCAAGCTCAACAAACATTATGAATTGGGATGTCATTACAAATAAAAATATTTATACTTTAAAGAATGAATTTATTCCTGTAGTATCTACTATATACAATATACTGTTTAAGGTACTGAATTATCCAAAAAATTAAACTACGGTAAGTTACAGAAATGGGTTGTAAAGTCAGACCAAATGTGGTGCATTTATAGCTATATAAATATGGACCTTTTTCTTCTTGTTATTAAAAAAAATTTTTTTAGGATGCTATGACAGTAAGTCATGGAAATTAGAGCTAAATTGTCTTTAAAAACATGGATGTGGTTTCTTCCCAAGTTATTGAAATGTGGAATACAATAAGGAACATCATTTAGAGGTAGCCTGGATATGACTGTAGCAGCCATGCTCTGTTCTTGCTAACAGGCCAGCAGCATCAAAGGACACACTGCAGATGTGTGTGTGTTTTCTTCCCCTTCTGTGCTTCATTTTCTCTGAAAAAATGACTGATGGTTTTCTTTTGTAATTTGAAGTATATGATTCCAATTGTAGAGGTAAGTTCTGCCAACATTTTTTGATGTGTAGGAACCATTTTGAATTTATTGTTTTATTAAGACTACTTTTTTTTTCAAAATGAAACAAAAAATATTCTCTATTTCTTGGTAATCATTTTAAATTAATGTATAGAGTTATGACACTGGGAATAAACCGTTGGCTATATCTACACAAAATATATTTTTCTTAAAGACTAAATGGTAATTTTGTCAAAACAAAAACCCCAGAAAACTGAAAACATTTGTATTTGGAGACAGTGAGCCAAATTCTAAAATTAAAATTCCATCTTGATTACTACATATTTTGAAAACCATATGTCATGTATCTGTATTCTGCACTTCAAAGGATAGTTAATGGACTGGAGTATGTATACAACAGGATGATCAGTTGGTCACATAGTCTGGAAAACTATGTCATAACAGGAGGAATGCTTGAAGGCGTGGGGGATATTTAGACTGGAGAGAGTACTACTTGAGGGAATCATGATTGTTTACTTCAAGTATTTGAAGGGCTGATACATGGCAAAGGATAGATGTTCTCTTGTTTCAGAAGGCAGTATTTTGTTTATAGCAATGGGTGAATTTGCTTATTTCAGTCCCCCCGATAAAGAATTTTCCTGTAAAGGTGTCTAATGTATCTAATGGAACTTTATAAATAACTGGGAGGGGTCTCTATCAGCGGTTGGCATACTGTGGCCTTCTGGCCAGACCTAGCCTACTTCCTGTTTTGTAAATAAAGGTTTATTGGAGCACAGCCATGCCCATTTGTTCCTGTTTTGTCTGCTGTTGCTTTTGAGCTACAGTGGCAGAGTATTTGCAACAGAGACTGGATGGGCACAAAATCCAGAGTATTTACTGTCTGGCCTTTTACAGAAAAAATTTTCAGACTTCTGGTGTAGATAACAGTCAAAGGTGTTATAGAAGATCTAACTCATTGGATAGTAAGTTAGTATAGGTGACCTCAAAGATCCTGTCCATAAGATTCTATGGTTCTATACAGAGACAATATATATGTACTTAAAATGTGTTCATAGTTTGAGTCAGAAGTAGAATAGATGTATTCACCAATATAGTTGTATATATCTCTTCCAAAGATAGCATTTGTATGAAATGTGAAATTTTAACAGCATTTTGCTTTACCTATGAAATGCCATTGTTTTAAATTTCCAGCTGTTACAGTAGTGGATTGGAATGAAGTAATGGATTTCGTGAATAATTAGGTAGTGTCTTATTCAAAGTTATTTAATATTTGTAAAAATACCTTTTCTCTGACAGACCATTAGTGTCATGAATTTCTATGTTACCAGACTTGCTAGTTTTTCCTAACTTTTCATCTGAGAATCTCAAAGCACTTTGCTAATATTTTTATACCTTATTCATTGAAGTCCTTCTTACACAAATAGTGTTATTAAGAAAGTTCCATTAGATGTTCTATTTGTGTGTATGTATGTGTGTGTGTGTGTGTGTGTGTGTGTGTGTGTGCGTGTATGTTTTCCATTGGATGTTCTATGGAAATAGAGAAGACTAGGACATTTTTCAGGAGAACAAAAATTCATTGAGGAGATGTAATTTTGGAAAATAAAGTTTAGTATAACCTATTTGACGTAAATTACTCTAATGGAAAACTAGAAACTGAAAAATATCTATAGTAGAGTCAGAGGTCTAATATCAGGTTTTAGACCTCAAATTCTAAGTCATTTATTTTCTTTTGGAATATAACATCTTTATTAAAAGTACTTAAATGCATGACTTTTGCTTTAAAGTTTACATTTTAAATATGTTAATTTAGTTAATCATATTTAATAAAGTTAATGCAACACATTTTAAAAAAACTAATGGACTTTATTTTTTAGAGTGGTTTTAGGTTTACAGAAAAATTGAGCAGAAAGTACAGAGAGTTCCCATATATCTGTCCCCAGCTCATTTCCTCTATTATTAATATCTTGCATGAGTGTGATACATTTGCTGCAGTTGATGAGCCAATATTGATACACTATATTAACTAAAGCCCATAGTTTACATTAGGGTTCATTCTTCATGTTGTATATTCTGTGGGTTTTGATAAATATATGATGACTTCTATCCATCATTACAGTGTCATACAGAATAATACTTCCACTGTCCCCTAAATCCCCTGTGCTCCATCTATTCATCCCTCCCTCCTTCTCCCATAACCCCTGGCAACTACTAATGTTTTTACTGTCTCCATAGTTTTGCCTTTTTTGGGGATGTCATATAGCTGGAATCATACAGTATATAGCCTTTTCAGATAGGCTTCCTTCATTTAGAAATACGCCTTCAAGATTCCTCCATGTCTTTCCATGACTTCATAGTTTACTTCTTTTCTGTGTGTGTGTGTGTGTGTGTGTGTGTGTGTGTGTGTTGTGTGTATGTGTGATTTTGGAATTTATTTCAAAAACAGATTTTGGTTAGACGATAATTGTATAGCTTTAGTTTAAAAAGTTACAGGAACATTTTTTTTAACATTTCTTTTTTTAAAGACTTTGCTATTTTTAGAACAATTTTAGGTTTATAATAAAATTGAGAGGAAGGCATAGAAATTTTCCTGCCTCCACACATGCATTGCCTCCCCCATTATCAACATCACTCACCAGAGTGGTATATATATATATATTTTTTTTACCAAGGGTGAACCTACATTGACACATCACAATTGTCCAAAGTCCATAGTGTACCTTAGGGCTCACTCTTGGTGTTGTACATTCTCTGGGTTTTGCTCATTTCTTTTAATTGCTGAGTAATAGTCCATTGTATAGTTATATTGCAGTTGGTTTATCCATTCACCTGTTGAAGGAGGTGCTTCCAAGTTTTGGCAGTTGTGAGACTAATTCATTTTATAAAAGTTAATACTGTAAATAAAATAAACTTCTTAGTATTTATTTTTATTTATTTTAAAGTTAATCTACAATTTTAAAATGTGAACATAAAATATTTTTGAAAAATATATCTCATATTTCCAAAAGCTTGAAACTCATTTCAGTCACCTCACTACAAAATAAATGTGGTAAATATTTTTTTAATTTGCAAAAGGTTTACATGGGTGTTCCAAAAATTCAAATGATACAGAATTGTATGGAGTAAGAGATGTGACCCCTGCCTGTCCTCCTAATACCATAGTCCTCCACGTCTTTTTCCCTATGTGTATAAAAACATGTATATATGTTAAAAAAAAATGCATATAGTATAATATGGTATAATCTTTCATTGTAAAAAAAAAACCAACTATATATACCCATATAATTACATTTATCTCTATCATTTATAGAGATGGGATGATGCTACACATATTGTTCTGAAACTTTAAAAAATTTCACAGTACTATATATTGTCAATATCTTTTCATGGCAGTAAAGGTTCTTTTAAATCACTGCAGAGTATTCCATTGTATAGATAAATCATAATTTATTTAATCACTCATCTATTATTGGCCATTCAGGTCATTGCAGCTTTTTGCTATTATGAATCTCGTTACATGAGCATTCTTGTACATATGAATATGTATATATTTTTCATTTATTCCACACTTATTTATTTGGAACCTATTCTGTGTGCCAGGCACAGTCCAGGTGCTGGGATTCAGCAGTGAGCCAGAGATGATGTTCAATTTCTTGTGTGGGGATCACCACAGAAAACACTAAATAAACTGGATAATTTCAGATAGTGGTAAATGCCATGAAGAGAGTGGTGGTTTTCTTACTTTAGATGGACTGGTCAGGGAAGAGCTTTCCAGGGAGGTGACATCTGAGCTGAGGGCTGCTTGGTGAAAAAGAGGCTGCCAGTGCCCTGAACCTGCGTGGCGGGAACAGCATGCAGGGTGGAGTGCAGGCAATAAGGGTGCGTGTGTGCAGGGAACCTGAAAACAACCAACTGAAATCAGTCCACTTTTTATTACCATCATGTGCCACAATTCAGACCAATAAAATACTGCTCCCTGCTGCCGCCTCCACCACGACTCTGACATTAAGTGTTTGCTTTGCCCAGTATTTTTGAAGTGTTGATTCCTGGACGTGAGTTAAAGGCTATGTGCATTTTAAATTTAAACTTGGTGATTCACTTTTCATTATAAAATCTATGAAGTATTTTTCAAATAAATGCTGAGTAAAATAAGGACTCATGGATGAGGAAGTTTTGTTCTCCTTTGTAATTTGTAAGCAAGCAATTGGACCGATTTAGATAATTTAAGTGAATCAAGTCAATTATTAAAAAATTAAGAAATGGAAATTAAATAACCCACAAGCTGCTGCTTAAAAACAAATATGGATACTATTTCAAAGCATAATAGAACTATTTCTGCCTCTCTCTTTTGCTGGGGTGATAACATCAAGCTCCTTGTGATTTTAAAAAATACTCAAAAATCAGGAAATTGTAGAGCTGACAGGCTCATCAAAGGTCACCTAATATTTTAACCCCCATAAGGCTCTAATGGAGCATGCATCTCATCCAATCATGTACAGATGGCATACTGAGTGGGTGGTGGGACTCAATTGCAGAACTGGGCCTCAAAAACAGTCATGAGTTAGCCCCCTTATTGGATTAAATAGTTAAAATAGCCTATCATGATAATTTTTTCATTCGATGAATATTTATTAGGTGTCTTTCCGCATCCCTTCGCTAGATGCTGGGGGTACAGAGATGATTAAAGGTATTGTGAAAAGTCCAAGCAGTCTAACTGGGGGAAAAGAGGGAAACAGGTGAATTCAGCACAGGATGGGAGGTACAAGGGTGGAGGCTGGGAATGGAGAGCTGGGCTGCACAGTGGAAGGTGCTCCCTCCTGCTTTGGGGAGCAGGCCAGGCCTTGCCTCTCTTTCTGGCCTCTTCTGCTGCTCTCCCTCTCATGGGCCTTTCAGTCCCCTCGCCACACCATGCGCTTCCTCTCTTAGGAGTCTTGCGGAAGCTCTCCCCTCTGCCCGCTGTATCTCCAGGCCTCTCCCAACTCACCTGTTATCCCCTCTCACCACATGCTCTGCTTCTTCAAGTCACTTAGCACAGCTGTGTTGAAGAATTACTTGCTTACTATCTCCCACCTCCATCCCCAGAGATTGCTGTCAGCTGTAAGCAAGGGTATAAAGCAAGTGGCTCAAACAAACAGGGATTTGTTCTTCTCGGATATAAAGGGGCCTGGAGGTCAGTGGATGTTGCGCTTGGCTAGCTGATCCTCAACGTCAGGACCTGGGTCTGTGGGATTTTCTTGTTCTTTCCTTCGTGGTTGTAAAAGGACTGCTCCAACTTCCAACATTGCGGCCACACTCAGAGCTGGAGGAAGGAATGGCTCTGGGTCTGTTCCCTTTTATTGGGAAGCAAACTTTCCCACAAGCCTGCAGCACACTTCCATGTATATGCCATTGGCCATCTCTAGCTGAATCAGCATTCCCGGCCACTGGTAAGGAAGGTGAGTGTTTTGTGTTCTTTTATGAGATGGTCAGCCACCTAACTGAGGTAGCCTCACTGAAGCTCAGGAAAAAAAGCTTATTATGCTCACAGGTCCTAGAGACAGAAGGCATGGCATGCCATGCAGGGTCAAGGGGACAACACCAGGAGAGTCAGGATGGAGTGAGGGGAAGGGTTAGGCCAGAGCCTTTGTTGGGGTGTCTGTGGGGAGGGTAAGGCAAGGCAGGGCAGGTGAACAGTTTAGGATTGGCTAGTAGGAATTATTCTGGAGGGCTTTGGACTATAGGGGTGGTCCCCAGTTGCCTGAAATCTGACCCTGGGAAATTTAAAGGAGAGGACAATTGCCTCCTGGGATGCAGGGCCCCATGAAGGAGGTAGGGCTCTGGATTGGTTAGTTTGCATATTAAAGGCAGGCTCAGGGCTGAGCTCTTTGCTGTCTCTAAGAATTGACAGGTGCCCAGGAGGGGCAGTCTCTCTCCAGCTAGAAAGGCTTTTTAAGATGTCAAAACCTCATAATATATAGAAAATAAAAATATGTATTATACAGTGAGGAGGGTAATGGTGTTGGGTTCACTGCTCAACAATGCCTACCACACATCTCAAGACTCCTGAAGGGAAGGGGTTGTCCTGTTTGTCCTTGAATTGCCCAATTGAGGCTGGGAAGGAAGTTTGGGGTCAAACTGTGAAAAGCCTTGCGTGTCATGTTAGTTGGTCTTGTCTTCTGTCAGTGTTGGGGAGTCATTGAAAAGTTTTAGGCCGGGAGTAGCACAGGATTTTGGGGGCTAGGATGTTAACTTGGTAGGGTGGGCTAAGAACTGGAGGAAGAGAGCTTGGAATCAGGGAGACTAATTAACAATGCCATACTGTGGTTTGATAAAGTAGAGGGAAAGTAATACAAGGAATTCAGAAAATCTAATTTTGAGGTCACCATCTAGAACAGTGATTCTCAAAGTATGACTCTGGACCAGTAGCATCAGCATTACTGGCAACTTGTTGGAAATGCAAATTCTTGGGCCCCTACAGAATCAGAAGCCCTGGGGGTGAGTCCAGCAATCTGTGTTTTAACAAGACTTCCAGGTGACTCTGAAGTACCTAAAGCTGAAGAACCACTAACTAGAATAATAGGCTTGGGGGTGGAAGAGAGCTTGGCGAGTCACTGATCCAAAGCAGCCTAGCTGCATATTAGAATCACCTGGGGAGCTTTTTCATGGCAACTAGGTTGGGCCCCATAGTAGAACAACTAAATCGCAATCTCTGGGGTTGGGACCCAGGCATCAATTTCTTTCTATTGCTCCCAGATGCTTCCAATGTGCAGTCAGGGCTGAGAACCACTGATCTTATTTAACCCTCATTGATGAGACAACTCAGAGCTGGAAGGTGAGTTGCTCAAGTTCATACAGCAAGTTCAGGTAAGAATCCATTTTTTAAGCTTCTCCTTGATGCTTTAGACACTATCCCAACTTTTAAATAATTTGCTTTAAGACAATGGCTTCTAGATCATCCACAGTAACAAATATTACTGCCAAATTTTTAGAAGAAACATAGGTTACAGCATTATTAAAAACTCAGTTCTTTAGTTAACAATATTTCACACTTCAGAAAGTTATCCTTTTTATAAAGATTTCATAAAAATAGATATTTTCACCATAAACAAAAAAGAGTATAGATAAGATATGGGTAAATAGTGCTCTGTTATTTGTATTTGTGTGTGTTAAGTAATAACACTTTCTTCCAACTCTAGGTGGAGCTCTTTGGTTTATACATACATATATTGTTTTATTTATAATTTTGAGAGTCTTAGATTTAAAAAAGGAGGTATTTGAGATTATTTTTTTTTAATTTAAAAGTTTATAAGACATTCGCAACATTGCTCTGCTTTCCTTTTCTTCTTGTTTTAGAGTCATAGATCTAAAAACTCATTTTTATTTCACTGCTTGACCAAAGAATCCAAATCCAGGCCTCAGAGAGTCATTTTCAAAAGCATCTTAAATCTGTATTGTTTTCCCATAGTCCTTAACGAATGGAATATGTTTCCTATAGCTTTTGTTTTTTATAAGTCTCAGTGTTGAAATAGAATTTCTATAAGATGGGCTTCCTTTTCTGAATAATGTCAGTAGGAAAAAATCTGGTGGATAACATAGCTGTTGCTATAGTAATTTCTTCAACTATTTTTACCCCATTGTGTACAAAGGAATGTTAACACCTACCTTCCTGTAACATAAATGAAACATTTTGCTGCCACTTCTTTTGCTCTTTCCTCTTTGCTATCTCAGTATTCTCCCTTCTACTGGGAGTGCACTTGAAGCAAAATTCCCAGAATATGCCGCATGTTATTTTTAGGTGATGTGAGCCAGTGATTGTGGTTCCTGGACCAGCAGCATCACCATTGGCATCACCTGGAAGTTGGTTAGAAATGCAGATTCTGGGGTCCCACCCCAGAACTACTGAGTGAGAAACCCTGGGGGTGGGGTCCCGCAAGTGTTGAACCACTGGTATATGCTATTTTGAAAGGAGAGAAATCCTATACTCACTGGTGCCAACATAAAAAAAAAAAAACCCAAAAAACTCCTGTGCAATAATCTATGCCCATTTTGGGATTGTTCAAGGCTCTTAAAATCATCTAGGGATTTTGTTAAAAGGCAGAATTCTCATTCAGTAAGTTTGAGGTGGAGCCTGATACTCTGCATTTCTAACCCAAGCTCCCAAGTGATGTAGGTTTTGCTTATCCATGGAGCACATCTGGAGTATGGAGGATATTGACCAGACACATAGCACGTGTTAAGACCATACTCATGCCCACATATCAAAGTTACCTATGATTTCTGAGTACATATTTTTGGTTTAGTATATCTAAGGTCAATGAGTTTTTCCTTTTCAATCACAGTGGAAAGAGACAATTTCTGGAATATAGTGCTCATTTGTCTATAAAGTGACTCACCTTTATTAAATGCTACAAGAGGGTTTGTTTGCCAGGTTCTGTCTCTGAGACCCTCTACTGTATCAGAAGCAGGCACACTTGAGGAGTGCATTATTTTTTAATTGAGAAACTTATTCATGGCATGATGAAGCTAGAAAGAAAGTCCTGAAGTTAGGTGATGTTTTCAGACAAAAAGAAGTGGTTCACAAATGTTTGGAATCATTCATTTATGTATTTATTTTTTTTATTGACGTGTAGTTGAATTACAATGTTGTATTACTTACTGCTGTACAGCAAAGTAACTCAGTTATACATATATATACATTCTTTTTCATATTCTTTTCCATTATGGTTTATCACAAGATATTGAATACAGTTTCCTGTGCTATACAGTAGGACCTTGTTTTTTACCCATTCTGCATATACCAGTTTGCATCTGCTAATCCCAAACTCCCAATCTAACCCCTCTCACACCCCTCACCCCCTTGGCAACCATCATTCTCTTCTCTATGTCCCTGTGGAATCATTCATTGAGTGCTCCATATTTATTTAGCACCTGCCATGTGAAGCATTGTGCGAGGCACTTCGGGAAATTAAAAAAAAAGTCCTTGACATTGAGATTATAATCTACCCAAGGAAATAAAACCTATGCCTGTGAAAGTTAATTACCAGTATAGAGAGCATGCTGTCCAATGGTAAAGAAGTGTGGTAGAACCTCAGGAGACCAAAAGATAGTTATTGGCTGAGGAGGTTAAAACTACGGAGTCTGATTTGGACTTTGAGGTGGGTAGAATTAGGATATTCAGAGCAGAGTGAAGGAGGGGACTCCATAAAAGACAGGGTGGTAGGGCCAGGATGCAACTTCCAGAAGTGAACCACATGGGAATACAGGAATAGTTCAGACTACATGGAGTTTAGACTTTCTGTCTGGGAGAGATTTTAAAAGTGAGCTGGAGCCAGATTGGTTAGGATTTAACTGCCAGGCTTATGAGTTTAGACTTAATCCCTTGTGCAGCAAGGAGACATTGAAGACTTTGAGCTGGGTGTGTGTGTGTGTGTGTGTGTGTGTGTGTGTGTGTGTGTGTGTGTGAATGACCCAATCATAATGATTTAGAAAGAGTCATTAATGGAATGTGCAGGGTTAATTGAGATGACAGACTGGAGGCAGAAATTCTTGTTGGAAGGCCATTGCCTTGGGTGGCCTTGGCAGTATGCATGAGAGAACAATGCAGAAAATAAGAGATTTGGCAAAGGGGCAATATAAACTGAAAATATCAATGGATTAAAGAGAAGTTAAGATAATTTGATCAATATAAATGGAAACTAGGGGTTTTGCGACTATGTTTATTCTTCTGAAGTGCCCCTTGGGACAAACAGCCTTACTTTCCAACTAACAATCTTGTAGACACCGTATAGGCAAATTGGGTTAAATGGTATTGCCTTTTTAATGGTTTGAAATTTATATATTTCACTCACATCTTTTTGGTTTTTTATCTCCCTATATGGTCCTCTGCCTTATTTTCTGCAATCAAGAATATGTTTTGAATACTGCTAGTCATCACAAATTCCAAAGCTGGAATAGCATTGTTAGGTAGTACTATCAAAATAATCATCCTAAAAAGATCTAGAAGGGACCTGAGAAGTTATCTAGTATCATACACACGTACAAACTCTCTCTCTCACATACACTTACACTTCAGAGACAACAAAAGTTTTCTGGGACTTGAGGCAGAAGGAAACTACACTTAAAGGCAATGCCAGGTATCACCATGCCCTAGCCATGATAAGACGGTTCGGAGCTGTGTCACATCTGATCACCAGTGCCTCAGGCAAGAGAGGAGGGTTGGTACCGGGAGAGCACTCTGAACAAAAGCGTTTCCCTCCTACTCTGCCCCATGGGAAAGCTGATGCACCTTGGACGCTGGATGAAGAAATCTTGTGGCAGGATATCCAGGTGGCTCTTTATTGACACTTACTGGCCATTTTGGAAAAAATTATAGCTCCCCAAATCCTTGGAACACATGTAAGAGCACTGAGTCTGAACTACCCAGCCTAAATTGTTATAGAAAACACAGTGTCTTAATACGCCAAAGCACACTCACGTGACCCTCTCTCCTGAGATGTTTGCCGCTTTACATTCCAGTTTAGACAGTCATCTGGCAAAAGTGGAGCCTGGTCCATTGGTCCAGTGATGCCTCATTGTTGATGCTCTTATCTGGGGGCAGCCTCAATTATTGACATCATGCTGTTTGGTTGGCCAGGCAAAGAGACCCAAGGTATGTATATTCCATGTGGTCATGGTGTTGCCTTAGAACATCCAGAGGATTGTAAGTCTTCAATACATCAGCTGATGCATAAATTATTGCCTGTAGCCTGTAGGAAAGAATTCATTCATTCCATGAACATTGTGAAGTATCTGCTATATGTCAGGTAGAGTGCTGGGAACTGTGGACACAAAGATGAGTAATACAGTCTCTGCCTTCCATAACAATGGAAACTTAAATCAAGATTCTACGACAATTTGGCTTTTGTAGTCCCACCTCCCATACCACTCCCTCTCCTTCCCTAGTTGCACATTTACCACCCCAGTGCCCAGGGTGATAGTGCCCATGGTAATATCTTCTGACAAAGCTGACAGATGCAGCTCATAAGCAGGGAGAGCAACAGCTCCTCTTAATAATAAAAAAAAAACCCAAAAACCCTATTTTGTTTTCTTAATGCTTCCAACAGTTCCATTTGCTCTAGCTGTCACAAAAGCCAGATGGTAATCCTTAGGTCCCTTCTTCATTACTACATCTATTGACCTGTGACCTTCTGCTTCCAGCTCTTGTTGAACACTGGATATATTTTAATGTATCACCACTCATTTCTTTACCAGTTCTTGTTACATTTTTGGGTCTTGATTCAGCTATCTAACACACTCATTGTTTCTCCCAGCTCATCAACTGAGAAATATTATAAATATCCTTACTATATAATTGTCCAAATAATTATGACAATGTCAAACAGGGCAGGGCTCAGTAGCATGAGTTAGAAACTTCCCACCTCTTTCACATATATAGACATATTTGCACAGATACAATGTCCAAAAGAATTACATCATTATATTATAAAAATTTTCAAATGCGTAGAAAAGTAAGGGAAGAGCACAATGAACATCTACATCTAGATCTTACATTTGTAATATTTTTCCATATTTCTGTCACAAAAATAGACTGATTTCTTCTTCCCTAATTGGGACAAACCAGCTGTAAAAGACATTTGAGGTACTGATAGGGGACATTCAAATATGGCTTAGGTATTAAAGAATATTAAGGAATTAGTGCTAAATTTGTTAGGTCTGATAGTAACATCATGGTTATGTAGGAAAATGTCTTTATTTTTCCAAGCTGTGTTCTGAAGTATTTGGATGAAAAGTCATGATGTCCGTAATCTTATTTATAGTACTTAAGACTGGCATGAAAATCCAGTAGGAAGAGAGTTGGGTAGGAGAATATAAAGAGTCAGAATAATGGCTTAATGGTCTTTGTCAGTCTATACTGATGAAATTGTTTTGAGTCTAGAATATTTTGATAAGTTCTAAATAAGAAACCAACTTTAAAAATTACCATATAATGTGCAAAAAAGAAATCCTCATCCTGTTCCTGGGCCCCATGCCATCCCAGAGCCTCACTCCATCCCATTTCTCCACAGCTGGTGTTATTGTAATTTATAATAAAAATTGTTTCTATATTTTGGTGTAGATTGCTCAAAACTGTTCTATCAAAATGTTCACTTTGCCCCTTGGCTCCATCAGAACATGCCCCAGACAAAACCACTGTGTCAAATCTCCTACATCAGAATGTCTGTTAAAGGAAAAAAGCAACACAAATGGTCAATTAGGGACCATAAAAAGTAATTGGATATTACCAAGGGAAGAGTTATTAATATAATTTTAGACACATTACTAGGATAATATTTAGACAGGTATGGAAGTCAACTATTGTTATATATTAGCTGAGTTATTTAAATATATATACATGGTAATCATTGAATTAAAGTAAGAGAAACTCAAGATAATGAAGAGGAAGAGCTATGAAAATGAATATAAAGTATTTCTTGGGAAAGTATAAAATGGATAAGACACTACTAATGTAGAGGATGATTATTATAGATAATGCATTAACTCTAGTCTGGGTGTGTCTATTAGAAATAAAATTTTATGTATTGCCATTTTCTGGATAGCTAAGGATGATAAAGGCAAAATTTGTATTGCATACCAGAACCATAAATGCCATATAAAATGGTCAACCAAGGTGACCAACATTGATAAGATAAGCCAAAGCTCTGTTTTTGACAGCAGTTTCCATTCCTTTAAATCTGATTTGTAAAACTTGATTTTGCTGCTGAAGAGCCAAATAGGAATGTTATAGAATTTTTTTTTTAACCTAAACTATTTTAGATGGTATTCTTTCTAAAGAATATTACACTCATCCCTTACTTTTTCTCCTTCTAATTGGAAAGTATTTAACAAAAGTTAACCTTCTCCTGATGATGATTTCTGTCTATAATTTCAGCAGTGAATCTCCCAGGACCAATTAACATGTGTAGCGCCAATTGTGCCAACACCAAAGGGCCACTGTGTTCTTGTGTTCCTGAATGTTATGCTTCTCTACTTTGTTCGGTGGGTCTGCCTGGCTTTTATCTGCTTCTGTGACTTCGGGGCCTGCGCATGAGAGCCTTCCACTCTCCATCCCCAAAACCCCTACTTTAATTTCTAATCTATGGGCTTTACTGACATACATACGCATATACTCCCCTTTCTTTGGCCCTCACATTAGAATACTCACTAAACTGTAGGAGCTTAAGACCAGTAGGAATTTAAGACCAGCTATTATCTATCAGCTATACCCATGTTACCCTAGACATTTTGGACAAACAGCTCACAGAAAAGGTCCACAAAAATTATTAGGTTTATTTCCCTAAATAAAAATATTGTCTTCTGTTTTTATGCTAATTTTGTTTTTTAAACAAAATAATACCTGCACATGTTTAAAAAGTCTAATAGTGCTAAAATATATATTTTTTAAAAAAGGCAGGCACCCCTTTCCAACCCATCCCATCTCATTCCTCAATCACTGTTTTAGTGATTTCTTTGGGCATTCCTCCCAATTTCAAAATAATATACTCAAACTGGTATGTCTTAAATCATTAATTTTAGCTATTATCTATTGACTTTCTATTATGATAGGTGAAGTCATAACTCTTTTAGTACTTATACCACATATTCCTTCCCTCATTTCCCCAGTATGGTTACATCTGACTTTTAGTTAAATGAATCAGCAGTCGGTTTTTATATTCTTAGCACTTTGTGTTCACCACTAAGCGAGGCAGTGTATTCCCCAAGAACATGGCACTTACCAAGCTGCCCTTGCAGGTGCCTGTGACTTGCCTCCCCCTTCTCAGATTCTTTTAAAGCTCGGAAGTTGGGTGCAGCTGTTCATCTTCCTTCTCAGAAGCCCCTGGCTCTAATTGTTCATTTCTCCTTTTAGAATTTGGTGATAATAATATTTGGTTGTCAATTCTGGGTACTAGGAAAATTTTTATTTCCAAATCCCTTTACACTTTATTAAAACATTTTGTCAGAATAGACACAATCTCTTAGATGGTTGGAAGCATGTTCATATCTCTGGCTAGACTGTGAAGAGTCTTGAGAGCAGGGATTGTGAATGTGGCTTCACAAAAAAGAGGGAGTTTGAGAAAGAAAGGTTAGAATTTGGACAGGCAAAAGGAAGGAGAATATGCTTTATACTCTTGGTCTCCTGACCTCTTTATCTGAAGCCCTGGAGCTTCTGGAATGGAATGTAGTTAGGTAGTCAAAGGTGGGAGGAGGGTTCTCACTCAGGGCTAACCTTTAACTGCCCCTCTTCTATAGCTTAATCATGGGGGGAGTGTTGGGAGCATGTGATTTTTGAGGCTCCTGTATTGATCGTATATTCCCAGAGTTTCCTGATGGTCTTCTTTCATGTCTGCTCTGTCTAGCCCCAAATGTGGACATTTTCCTCTCATATAACTACTTAGGACTTTATATATGAGCTCAATTTTCAATCACATGTTCCTTCCTCGTACTGAAGATACTGAGTGGAATACAATGATGTTACAGAAGAATGACTTTACTGTTGTCTCTCTACTAAGTTTTAATTCCTAGTGACTGAAATTACTTTTCTTTATTAAGTAAATTTAGGTGCCAGGAAATTATTATTTGCACAATTTCAGCAGACTATGGTGGCATTTCTGGTTATATAAGACTCAGAATGTGTTGTTGGTTGCAAAATGCGGTATCAACCTGTTTGAGAGCAGCCCTGGCAATTTCTTTGTTCATGAAAGTAAATTTTCACTAATAAAAGAATGACAAACACAGTTAACTGGGGAATTTAATTTTATCTCATATAAGAGGGTTTTTTTACCCCTTAAATTAGTTACTCTAAAAAATTGGAACTGGAAAATTTAATAATAGAGTAAGTAGATCTAAGCTTCTTTGGAAATTGTACTTGTCAGTTCTATTTTTGGTTTCTTAGGAAATACGTTAAAAACAGCTTTTTAAACCTTACTACATTTCTTTCTCCCCTTTTGAGAGGCTTGTTTTTCTTTAAAAAGGTACTGACTTCTTTGCTTGTACTAATAGGATTATCGATTTTAAAAATTCATATTCCCTCCAACCATAGTCATTAAATATATATATAAATGCTCACAAAGGGAGAGCACAAAAGTTGGGTGCTTTATGTAAAGCTTTTGAAGTTGCTCAGAGTGATCACGTGTTATTATTTGTGAACACGTTTGTAACAACTGAAGTGACGGCCTGGGTTGAATTTCCTTCATGTCCCCGGACCATCAACCACACAACAGTGTGTATAACCCATGACAGTGAATGAGTGTGGAGACAAAGCTGGCTTCCCCACCTGGAGTAGGAGCAGTGTGAGAATGGGGGGAGCGGAGGGGGGGGAATTGAACCCCAGTGATCTCTCAGCTCCTATGTTTCTAGTTTGTAGCTCATGGACCTGGCATGTTGCAAGGTTTATGTGTTACTTTGACTGATTTCCACTCATTTACTCACATCTTTTTTCAGATGCTTCAGAGGTGAAAAGTGGGAGGAGAGAGGGGAATTTTGCAGATGATTTGCTGCCTTTTCTGGAGGTGTGAATTGAGGGAAATGGTAGAATCTCTTAGCCTGTCTGCCCTTTTGACACTGTCTTTTACATTGACCAAGTGGTTATGAACGACTCTTCAGCTGCTGTCACCACATTCCAGGGAGATTCTTATTGTCGCTGACAATCTTTAGAAAGAAGGCGAGCACATGAACTCTTGTATCACTCTTCCCTTGTTGTCCATACACCTGCCCCACTGGCCATCTTTTTACTTCCCTAATACTTAAAGCTTGAGGAGTCTCCATCTTCACGTGGCTGTCTTCTTGTCATTCCGTTCCCCACTCAAATATCACTTCCTCAGAGAGGACCTTGTTGGACTCCATCTCAGTAGACCTGGCGTCAGTCCCTATCACATCTTCCTTATTTTCCATAGCGCTTGCTGCCGTTGGGTATTTCTGTGTGTGTTTGTTCTCTTATCTCCCTCCAGAAACTAAGCTCATATGAGAACTGAACCTATATCCTGACTTGTTCAGTGGTATATCCCATCAAGAGGAGAGGTTCAGCAAACTTTTTTTCTATAAAGGACCAGATAGCAAATAGTTTAGGCTTCATGGGCCTAATAGTCTCATTCACAATTATTCAATTCTATCATCATAGTATAAACGCAGCCATAGATGATGCGTAAACTAATGAATGAAGCTGTGTTCCAATAAAACTTTATTCATGGATGCTGAAATCTGAATTTCACATAACTTTTACGTGTCATGAACATTATTCCTTTTTCCTAACCGTTTTAATACATCAAAACTGTGCTTAGCTGTGGGCTGTACAAAAACAGATGGCTGGCCAGATTTGGCCAGATTTGGGCTGTAGCTCGTGGACTCCTGATGAGGAACACTGATTGGCCAGGAGTTACTACCAGCTGATAATGAATTAACTAATAGAGTGAAAGGGAGGAATTATTACATGAAGACATCAATATATTTACTCCTAAAAATAGAATGTGACAATATTCATGAATCAGTAGATTGTTCCGGAAGGATAAGAATAATATCCTCTTTTGATGTCCCCTGTATTTGGCCTGGCTAGCGGAGTGCATGTTGCAAAATGAGCCTAAGCCAGTTTAGACATGCATGACTCTATTATTATTATTATTAAGGAGGTGGTGTGTTTAGCTACTCTGTCACAGACTTGCTACCAGGTAATAATAAAAGCAGGTTTCAAGCAAAATTCAGGGACACAAAAGGCAATTATTAACCAAGCATTTATTAGCAAGTGGCCCAAAGCAGTTCATTCAAACTTTCTGTAAACTCAGAGGAATCCTGCTGCTCTGTGGGATTCTTTTAAGTGCTTACACTTCATCTTGTATGCAAAACTCACTGAAGAAAGTACATGGCATCATTCAGTCAGAACTCCTCTGAAACCAGTAGCTAACTGTGGGACCAATTAAAGAATCAAACCCCTAATGTTGTCTCTAATAGTGCATGTTATGATTTGCTGGATTCTTATGTTTGTACAAGGATTGAGGGGTGTTTCTAAGTCATTCAAGCCAATCCACATATGTTGAATACTTTAAATTTCACCAGTGATAATATATATTTTGAACATATGTTGACTAATAACTCACTAATTCACCAATAAAATCCCATTAATAAAATACCCTAATAGCAGAGTGGCATTTATTGATCTGAATGGTAGAAAGATTTGTAGAAACTGCCCCTGGAATGTTGCCTTTTTTATGTAATGCCAGCTGATCACTCTGCATTGTGATTCTTGATAGCAAGTTACCTGACCAACCCCAGCATTAAAAGTTAAACTAACTGGCGTATACTTAACATCACACAAATAACACTGAAGTTATTAACAGACAATGTGTAACAGTGGCCTCTGACTTAAGCCCTTAATCCATGCTGTGGAATGTGTAGCCGAGGACACCAACCTTCTCTCATATGTATCTGCAACGCAGTGGGGATTATAAAAATTACAAGGGAAGAGAAAGTTTTGTTCTAAATCTTCTAGGAGTGTACAGATTACCAAACAGCAACAACTCTTACTTCCTTTTTTTTTTTTTTTTTACTGTAAATTTACTGATTATCAATACATATTGTGATAGATTGCCAGTTGTCTCCTAATATATTTTAGAACATTTGGAACAACATAAAAGTATTAAAGAACCCAAAAAACAAAGCAGGAAAATAACTCAACCATCAGCCGTTAGTAACTGCTATCTTAGTGGACATTGCGGCGTTCCCTCCTGCCCCGCCCTCCCCACCCCAGCACACACACCCACTTGGGGATGGTGCACTCAGTCACTGAGTGCTGGCAGTGTAGCTGCTAATGGCTCTACCTGATCTCGGGTGACCTTGGCCTGCAGCGGCTTGAAGCAGGATTTCGGTTCCCCGGCCAGAGATTGAAGTGAGGCTGTGGCAGTGAGAGCGCTGAATCCTAGCCACTAGACCACTAGGGGCCAGTGGCCAGTGACAAGGCCCTGGCCCGTCAGCTTTGTAGAAATAAATTTCCAGAAGGAGAAAGTAGTGAAACCAGTAAAGTGTTTATTAGGAGGAAAAAGAGTACGTGTGAATAGACTCACACGGGCTGGCTCAGAGAGAGAGTCGTGCCCTCATGGTAGTTTGAATCACTTATATGGGGCATTTCTTCTGCGTTTCCTTTGGCCAATCATCTTGCTTTGCCTGGTTCTGAGTCCGTATTTGGTTTATCTCAGGGTCCTCCCATGTGTGTGCGCCCATCTCTTAGCCAAGATGGATTCCAGTGAAGAGGCCTATGGGTAGGTTGACATGACTCCCTTTTTAACCTCCAAGGAGCCTCTCTGCACATGTATAGTTGGGAAGGTCTCCTTGACCTCGAGAATGAGAAATATGTGGTCTCTTATCTGGGCAGGACTCATCTCCTCTTCATCTTGGAGTATCTGTCCAGAGGGGACAAACTCCAGATGCTCAGCCTGGGGCCCATCTATCTCCTGCCTCATACCCAGGCATTGCCCTTGGCCTCATGGGGCAGCCTGCATTCAATAACCAGTTGTTCAGGGACTACCAAAGCCCACCCTTCTTGCCTCAATTGGGACAACTCTGAAGGGCCATCCCAGTTTCAGAGTTCCTTGTAGGAATGGCCAAGGCCTCTGTTATAACTGCATTAAAGTTTAACCTCTTTCTTTGCCCAACCTGCTTCTCTTCCCACTCACAGCCACCGTTCCCAGGAGCACTCCACAACAGACTTCCCACATGCAAATCTTAGTCTTTTTTTTTTTTTAATGAATTCTTTAGTATTGTACACAATTCATACTTTCACGTTCATTTATACATTAACATGTTCAAAAGCTATTTTTTTTAAACACCTTTGTTGGAGCATAATTGCTTTACATTGTTGTGTTAGTTTCTGCTGTATAACAAAGTGAATCAGCTATACGTATACGTATATCCCCATATCCCCTCCTGCTTGCATCTCCCTCCCACCCTCCCTATCCCACCCCTCTAGGTGGTCACAAAGCACTGAGCTGATCTCCCTGTGCTATGTGGCTGCTTCCCACTAGCTATCTATTTTACATTTGGTAGTATATGTATGTCCATGCCATGCTCACACTTCTTCCCAGCTTACCCTTCCTCCTCCCCGTATCCTCAAGTCCATTCTCTATGTCTGCGTCTTTATTCCTCTTCTGCCCCATGTTCTTCAGAAGCATTTTTTTTTTTTAGATTCCATATATATATGTTAGCATACGGTATTTGTTTTTCTCTTTCTGACTTCACTCTGAATGACAGACTCTAGGTCCATCCACCTCACTACAAATAACTCAATTTTGTTTCTTTTTATGGCTGAGTAATATTCCATTGTATATATGTGCCACATCTTCTTTATCCATTTATCTGTCAATGGACACTTAGGTTGCTTCCATGTCCTGGCTGTTGTAAATAGTGCTGCAGTGAACATTGTGGTACGTGACTCTTTTTGAATTATGGTTTTCTCAGGGTATATGCCCAGTAGTGGGATTGCTGGGGCATATGGTAGTTCTATTTTTAGTTTTTTAAGGAACCTCCATACTGTTCTCCATAGTGACTGTATAAATTTACATTCCCACCAACAGTGCAAGAAGGTTCCCTTTTCTCCACACCCTCTCCAGCATTTATTGTTTGTACATTTTGTGATGATGGCCATTCTGACTGGTGTGAGGTGATACCTCATTGTTGTTTTGATTTGCATTTCTCTAGTGATTAGTGATGTTGAGCATCCTTTCATGTGTTTGTTGGAAATCTGTATATCTTCTTTGGAGAAATGTCTATTTAGGTCTTCTGCCCATTTTTGGATTGGGTTGTTTGTTTTTTGGATATTGAGCTGCATGAGCTGCTTGTAAATTTTGGAGATTAATCCTTTGTCAGTTCCTTCATCTGCAAATATTTTCTCCCATTCTGAGGGTTGTCTTTTCATCTTGTTTACAGTTTCCTTTGCTGTGCAAAAGTTTTTAAGTTTCATTAGGTCCCATTTGTTTATTTTTGTTTTGATTTCCATTTCTCTAGGAGGTGGGTCAAAAAGGATCTTGCTGTGATTTATGTCATAGAGTGAGTGTTCTGCCTATGTTTTCCTCTAAGAGTTTTTTAGTGTTTGGCTTACAGTTAGGTCTTTAATCCATTTTGAGTTTATTTTTGTGTATGGTGTGAGGGAGTGTTCTAATTTCATTCTTTTACATGTAGCTGTCCAGTTTTCCCAGCACTACTTATTGAAGAGGCTGTCTTTTCTCCACTGTGTATTCTTGCCTCCTTTATCAAAGATAAGGTGACCATATGTGCGTGGGTTTATCTTGGGCATTCTATCCTGTTCTATTGATGTCTATTTCTGTTTTTGTGCCAGTACCATACTGTCTTGATTACTGTAGCTTTGTAGTATAGTCTGAAGTCCAGGAGCCTGATTCCTCCAGCTCCGTTTTTCTTTTTCAAAATTGCTTTGGCTATTTGGAGTCTTTTGTGTTTCCATGCAAATTGTGAAATTTTTTGTTTTACTTCTGTGAAAAATGCCATTGGTAGTTTCTTAGGGATTGCATTGAATCTGAAGATTGCCTTGGGTAGTATAGTCATTTTCAAAATGTTGATTCTTCCAATCCAAGAACATAGTATATCTCTCCATCTGTTTGTATCATCTTTAATTTCTTTCATCAGTGTCTTATAGTTTTCTGCATACATGTCTTTTGTCAGGTAGGTGTTTTCCTAGGTATTTTATTATTTTTCTTGCAACGGTAAATGGGAGTGTTTCCTTAATTTCTCTTTCAGATTTTTCATCATTGGTGTATAGGAATGCAAGTGATTTCTGTGCATTAATTCTGTATCCTGCTTCTTTACTAAATTCATTGATTAGCTCTAGTAGTTTTCTGGTAGCATCTTTAGGATTCTGTGCGTATAGTATCATGTCATCTGCAAACAGTGACAGTTTTACTTCTTTTCTGATTTGGATCCTTTTATTTCTTTTTCTTCTCTGATTGCTGTGGCTAAAACTTCCAAAACTGTATTGAATAATAGTGGTAAGAGTGGGCAACCTTGTCTTGTTCCTGATCTTAGTGGAAATGGTTTCAGTTTTTCACCATTGAGAACGATGTTGCCGGTGGGTTTGTCATATGTGGACTTTATTATGTTGAGGTAATTTCCCTTTATCCCTACTTTCTGCAGAGTTTTTATCACAAATGGGTGTTGGATTTTGTCGAAAGCTTTTTCTGCATCTATTGAGATTATCATATGGTTTTTATCCTTCAGTTTGTTAATATGGTGTATCACATTGATTGATTTGCCTATATTGAAGAATCCTTGCATTCCTGGGATAAACCCCACTTGATCATGGTGTTTGATCCTTTTAATGTGCTGCTGGATTCTGCTTGCTAGTATTTTATTGATGATTTTCGCATCTATGTTCATCAGTGATATTGGCCTGTAGTTTTCTTTTTTTGTGACATCTTTGTCTGCTTTTGGTATCAGGGTGATGGTGGCCTTGTAGAATAAGTTTGGGAGTGTTCCTCCCTCTACTATATTTTGGAAGAGTTTGAGAAGGATAGGTGTTAGCTCTTCTCTAAATGTTTGATAGAATTCGCCTGTGAAGCCAGCAGGTCCTGAGCTTTTGTTTGTTGGAAGATTTTTAATCACAGTTTCAATTTCAGTGCTTGTGATTGGTCTGTTTATATTTTCTATTTCTTCCTGGTTCAGTCTCAGAAGGTTTTGCTTTTCTAAGAATTTGTCCATTTCTTCCAGGTTGTCCATTTTATTGGCATATAGTTGCTTGTAGTAATCTCTCATGATTCTTTGTATTTCTGCAGTGTCAGTTGTTACTTCTCCTTTTTCATTTCCAATTCTATTGATTTGAGTCCTCTCCCTTTTTTTTCTTGATGAGTCTGGCTAATGGTTTATCAATTTTGTTTATCTTCTCAAAGAACCAGCTTTTAGTTGTATTGATCTTTGCTATTTCCTTCATTTATTTTTCATTTATTTCTGATCTGAACTTTATGATTTCTTTCCTTCTGCTAACTTTGGGTTTTGTTTGTTCTTCTTTCTGTAATTGCTTTAGGTGTAAGATTAGGTTGTTTATTTGAGATGTTTCTTGTTTCTTGAGGTAGGATTGTATTGCTATAAACTTCCCTGTTAGAACTGCTTTTGCTTCATCCCATAGGTTTTGGGCTGTCGTGTTTTCATTGCCATTTGTTTCTAGGTATTTTTTGATTTCCTCTTTGGTTTCTTCAGTGATCTCTTGGTTATTTAGTAGTGTATTGTTTAGCCTCCATGTGTTTGTATTTTTTGCAGTTTTTTTCCTGTAATTGATAACTAGTCTCATAGCGTTGCGCTTGGAAAAGATACTTGATACGATTTCAATTTTCTTAAATTTACCAAGGCTTGATGTGTGACCCAATATATGATCTATCCTGGAGAATGTTCCATGAAGACTTGAGAAGAAAGTGTATTCTGTTGTTTTTGGATGGATTGTCCTATAAATATCAATGAAGTCCATCTTGTTTAATGTGTCATTTAAAGCTTGTGTTTCCTTATTTATTTTCATTTTGGGTGATCTGTCCATTGGTGAAAGTGGGGTGTTAAAGTCCCTTACTTTTATCGTGTTACTGTTGATTTCCCCTTTTATGGCTGTTAGCATTTGCTTTTTGAATTGAGGTGCTGCTATGTGGGGTGTATATATATTTATAATTGTTATATCTTCTTCTTGGGTTGATCCCTTGATCATTATGTAGTGTCCTCCCTTGTCTTTTGTAACATTCTTTATTTTAAAGTCTATTTTGTCTGATATGAGAATTGCTACTCCAGCTTTCTTTTGATTTCCATTTGCATGGAATATCTTTTTCCATCCCCTCACTTTCAGTCTGTATGTGTCCCTAGGTCTAAAGTGGGTCTCTTGTAGACAGCATATATATGGGTCTTGTTTTTGTATCCATTCAGCCAGTCTATGTCTTTTGGTTGGGGCATTTAAACCATTTACATTTAAGGTAATTATCGACATGTATGTTCCTATTACCATTTTCTTAATTGTTTTGGGTTTGTTATTGTAGGTCTTTTCCTTCCCTTGTGTTTCCTGCCTAGCAAACTTCCTTTAGCATTTGTTGTAAAGCTGGTTTGGTGGTGCTGAATTCTTTTAGCTTTTGCTTCTCTGTAAAGGTTTTAATTTCTCCATCACATCTGAATGAGATCCTTGCTGGGTAGAGTAATCTTGGTTGAAGGTTCTTCCCTTTCATCACTTTAAATATGTCCTGCCACTCCCTTCTGGCTTGCAGAGTTTCTGCTGAAAGATCAGCTGTTAACCTTATGGGGATTCCCTTGTATGTTATTTGTTGCTTTTCCCTTGCTGCTTTAAAATTTTTTCTTTGTATTTAATTTTTGATAGTTTGATTAATATGTGTCTTGGCATGTTTCTCCTTGGATTTATCCTGTAAGGGATGCTCTGTGCTTCCTGGACTTGATTGACTATTTCCTTTCCCATATTAGGGAAGTTTTCAACTATAATCTCTTCAAATATTTTCTCAGTCCCTTTCTTTTTCTCTTCTTCTTCTGGGACTCCTACAGTTTGAATGTTGGTGTGTTTAATGTTGTCCCAGAGGTCTCTGAGACTGTCCTCAGTCCTTTTTATTCTTTTATCTTTATTCTGCTCTGCTGTAGTTATTTCCACTGTTTCATCTTGCAGGTCACTTATCTGTTCTTCTGCCTCAGTTATTCTGCTATTGATTCCTTCTAGAGAATTTTTAATTTCATTTATTGTGTTGTTCATCATTGTTTGTTTACTTTTTAGTTCTTCTAGGTCCTTGTTAAACGTTTCTTGTATTTTCTCCGTTCTGTTTCCAAGATTGTGGATCATCTTTACTATCATTACTCTGAATTCTTTTTCAGGTAGACTGCCTATTTCCTCTTTATTTGTTTGGTCTGGTGGGTTTTTACCTTGCTCCCTCATCTGCTGTGTATTTCTCTGTCTTCTCATTTTGCTTAACTTACTGTGTTTTGGGTCTCCTTTTCGCAGGCTGCAAGTTCGTAGTTCCCATTGTTTTTGGTGTCTGCCCCCAGTGGGTAAGGTTGGTTCAGTGGGTTGTGTAGGCTTCCTGGTGGAAGAGACTGGTGCCTGTGTTCTGGTGGATGAGCTTGGATCATGCCTTTCTGGTGGGTAGGACTGAGTCCGGTGGTGTGTTTTGGGGTCTCTGTGAACTTACTTTGATTTTAGGGAGCCTCTCTGCTAACGGGTGGGGTTGTGTTCCTGTCTTGCTAGTTTTTTGGCATGGGGTGTCCAGCACTGTAGCTTGCTGGTCGTTGAGTGGAGCTGGTTCTTAGCGTTGAGACGGAGATCTCTGGGAGAGCTCTCGCCGACTGATATTACTTGGGGCCAGGAGGTCTGTGGTGGTCCAATGTCCTGAACTTGGCTCGCCCACCTCCGAGGCTCAGGCCTGACACCCGGCCGGAGCACCAAGACCCTGTCAGCCACACGGCTCAGAAGAAAAGGGAGAAAAAGAAAGAAGAAAAAAAATTATAAAATAAAATAAAGTTTTTAAAATAAAAAATATTATTAAAATAAAAAATTTTAAAAGTGCTTAAAAAAAAAAAGAGAGCATCCAAACCAATAAACAAATCCACCAATGATAACAAGCACTAAAAACTAAACAAATATAACCATATAAATCAGAAACTTGTCAGTTTCATACAGCAAACCCCAAGTCTACAGTTGCTCCCAAAGTCCACCGCCCCAATTTTGGGGTGATTCATCGTCTCTTCAGGTATTCCACAGATGCAGGGTACCGCAAGTTGATTGTGGGGATTCAATCCGCTGCTCCTGAGGCTGCACGGAGAAATTTCCCTTTGTCTCCTTTGTTCTCACAGCTCTTGGGGTTCATCTTTGGATTTTGCCCTGCCTCTGCATGTAGGTTGACCTCTGGCATCTCTTCTTCGCCCAGACAGGAGGGGGTTAAAGGAGCGGCTGATTAGGAGGCTCTGTCTCACTCAGGCCAGGGGGAGGGAGGGGTATGGAATGCGGGGCGAGCCTGCTGCGGCCAAGGCCAGCGTGACATTACAACAGCCTGAGGTGTGCTGTGTGCTTTCCCAGGGAACTTGTCCCTGGATCACGGGACCCTGGCAGTGGTGGGCTTCACAGGCTCCTGGGAGGGGAGGTGTGGATAGTGACCTGTGCTTGCACATAGGATTCCTGGTGGCTGCAGCAGCAACATTAGCATTTCATGCCCATCTCTGGTGTCTGCACTGATAGCCGTGGTTCACACCCATCTCTGAAGCTCGTTTGGGCGGTGCTCTGAATCTCCTCTCCTCACACACCCTGAAACAATGGTCTCTTGCCTCTTAGGCAGTTCCAGACTTTTTCCCGGACTCCCTCCCGGCTAACTGTGGCGCACTAGCCCCTTCAGGCTGTGTTCACGCCGCCAACCCCAATCCTCTCCCTGGTATCTGACCGTCGAAGCCCAAGCCTCAGCTCCCAACCCCCACCCACCCCGGCGGGTGAGCAGACAAGCCTCTCAGCCTGGTGAGTGCTGGTAGGCACCGATCATCTGTGTGGAAATCTCTCCACTTTTCCCTCTGCATCCCTGTTGCTGTGCTCTCCTCTGTGGCTCCGAAGCTTCCCCCCCAACTCCCCACGTCTCCACCAGTGAAGCGGCTTCCTAGTGCTTGGAACCTTTTCCTCCTTCACAGCTCCCTCCCAGAGGTACAGGTCCTGTCCCTATTCTTTTGTCTCTGTTTTTTCTTTTTTCTTTTGCCCTACCCAAGTACGTGGGGAGTTTCTTGCTTTTTGAGAAGTCTGAGGTCTTCTGCCAGCGTCCAGTAAGTGTTCTGTAGGAGTTGTTCCACATGTAGATGTATTTTTGATGTGTTTGTGGGGAGGAAGGTGATCTCCAGGTCTTACTCCTCTACCATCTTGAAGGTCCTCTCAATCTTAGTCTATTTGCTGTGGAATCTGACCTATGTATATTATTACAAATTTGGAATTATATTGTAATACTATATTGCAATCTGATTTTTCACTAAATATTGTGCTGGGTATTCTCCATTTGCTCCTTCAGATCCACACTCCACCCTCCTCCATCCAGCTCTGTTCTGGGAAGATGACCTCTGTGGACTCCATCAGTGGGCTCCCTCACTCTTTGCCTTCCATTTGCGTTCTGCCAGCTGCAGGGGTTGGGGGATAGAAAGACTTGGGTATTTATTCTCCAGATCCCTCCTTGCCAGGCTTTGTGTTGGAAGGGGCATCATTTCTCTACCTAAGGCCATAGGTCCTGCCATGAGGCCCTCTTTGACAGCTACAGGTGTTACTGTGTTGTGTTCAGGTAATTGCTCCCTCCCTGCCCTTCCAGGCTGTTGATGGTAATGACTCCCCAGTGATGCTAGCACCCTAGGGTGTTTCTCATTTGTTTCCTTTATCCTTGCCCAATCCTTGGTAAATAGCCACTCTTCTCCATCACCCCATTTGAGTGTGCCATCTACTTCCTGGCAGGACCATGACTGATCGCAAAGATGAACTGAAAGCATTTCCCCCTTCTTTAAGTGTTCTCCTGAAACATGATTTTTATTGGCCACATAAAATTCCATCATGTAGACTTACTAGTGTTTTGTTCTTTAACAATTCCCTATTGTTGGAATATACATACAATTTTATACTGATTTTTTAATAACATATCAAAGCATTTATAATGCCATTGAAAACTCCCAATAAACACCTTATAAAATGACTGCTGTATTATGGGTAGAGCATGTTCCTTGAGTTGTTTATTCAGTAGTGATGGAGATTTTTTTCTAATTCATCTAATTTATTTTATACAGTGTCTATATTGACATAGGAAATGTATTTTCAAGATGGTTGGCTAGCTGTGCTCTGTAGCTACCAGAGACTAAAGTAAGGCTATGGCCCAAACCCACAACTTGAAGGTCCTTAGTTCTGGGCTCTTAAAATAGTTGAATTGCTGTAAACAACACTTTTACTTGAATCTGAGATCTTTTCCATTTTCTGGTCGAGGCTTTGCTTGGATGTTGGATAATAGACTAGGTGACCCTTTTATATTCCTCATGTGTGCATAATTCTAGAATAATACAAAGCATTTAGTGGAAAGAGTTTGAAAGGGAATGTAGGCTTTTTTTAAGTTTAATTTAATTTATTTTTTATACAGCAGGTTCTTATTGGTTATCTATTTTATACATATTAGTGTATATATGTCAATCCCAATTTCCCAATTCATCCCACCACCACCACCCCCCACCACCACTTTCCCCACTTGGTGTCCATACATTTGTTCTCTACAACTGTGTCTCAATTTCTGCCCGCATACTGGTTCATCTGTACCATTTTTCTAGTTTTCACATACATGCCTTAATATATATTGTATTAATATACAAATATATAATATTTGTTTTTCTCTTTCTAACTTACTTCACTCTGTATGACAGTCTCTAGATCCATCCACGTCTCAACAAATGACCCAATTTCATTCCTTTTTATGGCTGAGTAATATTCCATTGTATATATGTACCACATCTTCTTTATCCATTCGTCCGTCGATGGGCATTTAGGTTGCTTCCATGACCTGGCTATTGTAAATAGTGCTGCACTGAACATTGGGGTGCATGTGTCTTTTTGAATTATGGTTTTCTCTGGGTATATGCCCAGTAGTGGGATTGCTGGATCATATGGTAATTCTATTTTTAGTTTTTTAAGGAAGCTCCATACTGTTCTCCATAGTGGCTGTATCAATTTACATTCCCACCAACAGTGCAAGAGGGTTCCCTTTTCTCCACACTCTCTCCAGCATTTGTTGTTTGTAGATTTTCTGATGATGCCCATTCTAACTGGTGTGAGGTGATACTTCATTGTAGTTTTGATTTGCATTTCTCTAATAATTAGTGATGTTGAGCAGCTTTTCATGTGCTTCTTGGCCATCTGTATGTCTTCTTTGGAGAAATGTCCATTTAGGTCTTCTGCCCATTTTTGGATTGGGTTGTTTGTTTTTTTGTTATTGAGCTGCATGGGCTGCTTGTAAATCTTGGAGATTAATCCTTTGTCAGTTGCTTCATTTGCAAATATTTTCTCCCATTCTGAGGGTTGTCTTTTCGTCTTGTTTATGGTTTCCTTTGCTGTTCAAAAGCTTTTAAGTTTCATTAGGTCCCATTTGTTTATTTTTGTTTTTATTTCCATTACTCTAGGAGGTGGATCAAAAAACGTCTTCCTGTGATTTATGTCAAAGAGTGTTCTTCCTATGTTTTCCTCTAAGAGTTTTATAGTGTCTGGTCTTACATTTAGGTCTCTAATCCAATTTGAGTATATTTTTGTATATGGTGTTAGGGAGCTTTCTAATTTCATTCTTTTAAATGTAGCTGTCCAGTTTTCCCAGCACCACTTATTGAAGAGGCTGTCTTTTCTCCATTGTATATCCTTGCCTCCTTTGTCATAGATTAGTTGACCATAGGTGCGTGGGTTTATCTCTGGGCTTTCTATCTTGTTCCATTGATCTATGTTTCTGTTTTTGTGTCAGTACCATATTGTCTTGATTACTGTAGCTTTGTAGTATAGTCTGAAGTCAGGGAGTCTGATTCCTCCAGCTCCATTTTCTTCCCTCAAGACTGCTTTTACTATTCGGGTTCTTTGTGTCTCCATACAAATTTTAAGAGTTTTTGTTCTAGTTCTGTAAAAAATCCCACTGGTAATTTGATAGGGATTGCATTGAATCTGTGGATTGCATTGAATCTGTAGATTGCTTTGGGTAGTATAGTCATTTTCACAATGTTGATTCTTCCAATCCAAGAACATGGTATATCTCTCCATCTGTTTGTGTCATCTTTGATTTCTTTTTTTTTTTTAATTGGGGTATAGTTGTTTTACAATGTTGTGTTAGCTTCTACTGTACAGCAAAGTGAAGTAAAGTTCCCTGTGCTTTACAGCAGGTTCTCATTAGTTATCTCATCTTTGATTTCTTTCATCAGTATCTTATAGTTTTCTGAGTACAGGTCCTTTGCCTCCTTAGGTAGGTTTATTCCTAGGTATTTTATTCTTTTTGATGTGATGGTAAACGGGATTGTTTCCTTAATCTCTCTTTCTGATCTTTCATTGTTAGTGTATAGGAAGAGAGAAGTTTTTTCAACCATCAACTTGGCAAAGATTAAAAAGAATACCAGCATAACGTTGTGACTGTTCTAAATGCCACTGAATTCTTCACTTTAAAATGGTTGACTTTATATTATGTGAAATTCAACTCAGTTTTGAAAGGGCGAAAAAAAGAATGATAATATCTAGTGTGGGAAGTATATGGGGAAATAGCCAGTCTCAGCCACTACAGTTTGTATTAAGAATTGGTATAAAAATTTCTGGAAGACAAACTAGCAGTATGTAGCAAAAAACCTTGAAAGTGTTTGTACCCTTTCTTTTCACTCTGTAATGCCACTTACAGGAATATACACCTAGGAAATAATTAGATGTGCTTAGATTTATGTATAAGCAAGTTATTTTTTTATTTTTTTTTTAAGCAAGTTATTTTTAATGGTGAAAATTACAGTTAATTACAGTGTTCAGTCATAGAGAATTGGTTAAATTATAATATCCATATAATGAAATGTTCATTCATTAAAAATCATATAACCGAGTAATATTTTTGAGATGCTACACTATGGAAGGAAGAGGACGAAGGAACTGTTTAAATTTCAAATTATTTTTTAATCCATGGGGAAACATCTTAAAAGTCAGTCTTTGTTTCTAAATTCCAAAAGCTCCTCTTTGTTTCAGGAGGAAAATGCGGCAGTCTGAGTGTATAGTTTTATTGTAAGCCAAAATATAGGAGGGCTCTCGATCTGATGTACACGTTCTTCCTGTCCCAAGGAAGGAAGGAAGCCTTTTAGGTCAGTCTGGGTACAGACAGCAGCAGGAGTTCAGATTGGAAAGTGTCTGTATTGCCCTCTTGTTAAAAATCTCAAAGAAGACGTGGGGTTTCTGAGAGCATAGGAGTGATCCTTGACTTCCCTGACCCAGTCCACACGGCTTCGGGGCACAGAGCGGTGTTGCTGGAGGGAGATGTCTGGGTGGATGGCTCGAGATGTGCCTTGCGGGGGCCTACAGCCTGTGCACACAATGCTGGACGGTGGCTTCCTACAAAAAAGCGGAGGGAATAAGTAACAGAAAGAGACCTGAGGGATGAGGAAGCTATAGACCAGAAACAAAAAGCAAGGTCCAAGGACTGGCATGTGCCCACCTAGTCCTGAAAGCAGCTGCTCTACAGCAGGCAGCACTGCCTGGTGCCTGGTGAGCCAGAGGGTCAAGGGGCATCTCAGTGGAGGCTGGTGAGGACCCAGAGGGTCACACCTGGAGAAGAGACTTTCCACCCCATCACCAGGATAGGACAAGCTCTCCCTTGCGCTCGCATGCCATCTTGGGGGAAAAAGGAATGGAAAGGGAGCTTTTGGGAAGGGAAAAACACAGTCCTGATAGGCTGAACATTAAAATGATAGCATTTACCTAAAACACACTCTAAAATATTTTGAAAATATTTAAATGCCTCTTTTCAAAATGTTACTTATTTTAAAAAGGAACATTTCCCCCCCACCATTACTAAGGATGGGAGCTGTAAAGCAAGATGTGGTCTGGTACAGAAACTCAATAAAGTTATATATTTTTTCCATATCAGTTTGTATATTTTGATCTCATTGAAATCATAGTTTTAAAATGTTTAAGGAAACTAGAAGGTGCTCATTATATTTAAAAAGCAAGCAGTGAGATATAATGGGGTTCTAATTTTCTAGAAAATAATAGAAAATAGAAAATAATATTTTCTATTATATACATAAACATTTAAACACATCAAAAAGCCTGGAAAGATGTACAGTTAAATATTAACAGTATTTCTGGGTATAGAATTATCTTATGTGGTAATTTTCATATTTATAAGATGAACATATATTTCTTCTTATAATCAGAAAGAAATTATTTTAAAAAAACAAAGTGTAGAGCCTTGTGAACAAGTGTGGTCCATGGACAGCAGTGTCTGTATCACCTGGGATCATGTAAGAAATGCAGATTTTTGGGCCTCACTCAGACCTCCTGAATCAGCATCTTCATTTTAACCTGTTCCTTAGCCAGTGTTTCCTATACAAGCAACACCGGCTCCTTTCTTACAGTTACTTGCTCAGGTCACAACCTTGGTCATCCATGACTCCTCTGTTTCTTTGTCTTCCCATCTCCTATCCATCACTAAATTCTCTTCTACTTTTGAAATATACCCAGAATCATCCCCCCACCACAATGATCACCTAAGTCCAAACCACCATTTATCTTCTGGGACAATTGCAGAGCCGTCAGACTTGGCTTCTGCTTTTATCTGTGTTCCCAATAGTCTATCCTCTGCACAGCAGCCAAAGGGATCCTTTTGAGACACAAATTGGGTCTTGATTCTCCTCTGCTCAGAATAGTTCAGTGACTGCCCATCTCACTCAGAATAAAACCCAAAGTCCTTACCGTGTATTTCAAGGCCCATGTAAGCTGGCCCGCTTCTCCACGGTACCATCATTTCTCTGATCTGATCTTCTATTCCTGTCTCCCTTGATCCACCCACTCCAGCCACAGTGGGCCCTCCTTGCTGTTTCTTGAGCATCCCAAGCACAGGCACTACCACTTAGGGTCTTTGCCCCTGTTGTTCCCTGAGAGGCAGTAGAGCATAGTGATGGTGGTTAAGAGCAAGACTTTGGAGCCAAGCCCAATTCACCTCTGCTATTTACTAGCTGTGCGACTTACACAAGTTACCTTAACTCTCTGAGGCTCAGTTTCCTCATCTGTAAAATGGGGATCATAATAGTACCTACACGCAGTTGTTAAGGGGATTAAATGAGTTTACCTGTGTAAAGCAGTTAGAATACTGACTAGCACAGGAGAAAATGCTTCATGACTATTAACCATTATTATTCCCGCAGGTATGCAAATGACTCACTCCCTCATTTTATTAACATCTCTGATCAAATGTGCCCTAGTTGAAGACTTCTCTGAATACCCTCCCTCCCCCCCATATCTCTCTGTCATAACCTGCTTCATTTTTCTTCTTAGCACTAATCAATATCTGAACATGTTTGTTAATTTGTTTGGTATTGATCTCTACCCACTAGAATGTGGGTTCCAATGAGATCTGGGTATTGTTCTGGTTAATAGTGTCTGGCATGTGCAATTAAAGATATAAGATCTTAAATTTGTCAAATCTTGTTTGTATTTGAATCAAAGATTCCCAAATGTAAATCCAAGAACTAATCCGTGGAGAAATGAGACAAATTAGGATATACACTCAGAGAATAAATAAATATGTCCTCCCTATAAATCAGTATAGGGAGGCCAGCTATTCTTGCTTGGGAAAGAACTTTTTTTCTTAATCTGAAAGTATGTTTTTCCTCTTAGAGTGTCAAAATATTCTTTCTTTAATTAAGTGCTTTAGATACCAGATTATAGTTTAAAAATTCCCCTATTAGTCCTATTTTTATGCTCTATTTAAAAATATTCCAATTATCCCTGTTTTTAATTTTTTTTAATTTTGAAATATAAAAAGTTGTCAAACTTATGGTGCTTTGGCAATATTTTTAAAATTTTGAACTCTGTGAAATCCAAAAATCTGAGAATGGCTCAAAATAAAAATGTAGATAACATATCCAATTTTATTGATACAAAGTTCTAACTCCAGCAAAAACCTGAGGAGTTGTTTTATTAATCAAAAAACCTTGGTGCCATTTTATTCATTGTATTTTGCCTGTTATTTAAAAAAAATAGAGGATTGGAATATTTTTTAAATGAAAGAAGAAATCTGGGTGTCAATTATTATGCCTTATTATGAATAAAAGTATTAGGGATATGACTTAGGCATGAAACAAAAAATCTTCCCCATAATCTACACTTGGCTTCAGGTTAAAAGACTTGGTTTAAGTTATTTTAAGATCTATTGAGGTCTTTACTGTTCTTAAAAGAAGGAAAAGGGTCTACATTCTCTGTTTATCAAATAATGCACATTTAAGCTTTATTATAACATAGAAGATAATAACAGTATAGAAATAATAGGTACCATTTGCTGAATGCTTATGTATCTGTTATAACATTAATATATTTATTATTTCATTTAATTCCAAGACTAGCTTTATAAAATGGTAATTATTAAACTTTGTTGAGGAAACAGAAGTTTAGGGACGGTGAAGGAAATTGTTGAGACAGACATCATTTGTAGATGGTAGGGCTGGGATGACCTCCCAGGGCTGACTCTACCATGGGTCTGAATCATGTACATAATTCCTGAACTGGCACACACTTACCCCACACTGATAAGTGCTCAAAGATAAAATGAAACTTTGTTTTCTCTTTGCTTTCTTTCAGGTGTATTCTTGTTTTGCTTAAAAGGTCAAATTTTCATTTAATAATAATTATGTGGATTTATACTAATGATAAAAATCAACCTTATATTTTTTAGCCTACAATATTGTCTGGAATGTAGCCTGGAATGATTGACAACTATTATCACACAAATAGCACATTCTAGTGGAATAATGGCAGCAATTTGTGTGTTTTGTAATTAGGATATTATTGTCTTTGTATTTGCAAGTGATAAATAATAATATATTAGAAAGTAGTTGACATTATGAATTGGGAGAAAATAGAAACATTCCCATTTATGATTGATTTAAAGTTTGCTTTAAAATTATACAGTAAAATAATTCATTCATTTGGTTTTATTGGTACTTTGTTCAAAAAGATTTAAAAACCAGAGTTTTAAATAGGCATGACATGTGAATCCTCAAGACTGAAATCCTTCATCCCATCAGCATTTTCCTTGGGGAATGCTGTAAAATGGTGAAAAGACTTCCTGGACCCAATTCCAAAATGTAGGTATGGAGGCTTCCCCACACCAACAAGCAATTCTCCGATGCCAGCAGAGTGTCTGAGAATTCAGCTCAATTCTGACACTATCTACTGGGATAGAATCAGGTTCCACAGGTAAAGGGCTCAGTCCCACAAGATCACCCTCCATTCCAGAGGCCAGTTGCAAGCCCAGGTTACTACCTGTGCTTCTAACTGACTGGCTACAAACTGGAGGTTCCATTGATCTCCTCCAACTCAGTATGCCAATTGCAAGTCCAGGTTGTTACCAGTACTTCTGACTGACTAGCTATGAAACAGAGGTTCCCATGACCCCCTCGTCAGGTTTGATTAACTTTCCAGAAGGGCTCTCAGAACTCAGGAAAATCTGTTTACTCAATACATTACTGATTTATTATAAAAGGATATTAAAGGATACAAATCAATAGCCAGATGAAGAGATACACAGGGTGAGGTCTCAAACAATGGTGCTTCTGTCCTCATGGAGCTTGGGGCCGGGCATGGTTGCACATGGAAGTGTTCTGGTTCCCCCATGTGGAAGCACTCTGAAAAAGGGCCAGAAAACTGTCCTTTTGAGTTTTTATGGAGGATTCATTATATAATCATGATTGACTAAACTGTTAGGCAATGGTGATCAATTCAACCTCAAGCCCCTTTCCCCTCCTTGGATATCAGGGGATAGGACTGAAAGTTCCAACCCTCAAATCACGTGGTTGAGCCTCCTAGCAACCAGCCCCCACCCTGGGGGTGGGATCCAAAAGTCACCTTCATTAACGTAAACCCAATTGTGATGGATACTCCCATTGCTCTTATAGATCAGAAAATTCCTGGGGTTTTGGGAGTTGTGAGTCAGAAACTATGTATGAACACCAAATATATCTGAGAAATATATTTTGGTCATCTGAATGACCAAATGTATATATTTCTTATAAATCACAATATTGCAAATGGGTTTTAGTCAATTCTACAAGAAGACATCAACAATTAGAAATGAAAAAAAAATTAACAGCACATTTTTATTGAGTTAAAGCTTTTGTTCAACCTAGCTTTTTATCCATGAGGCATGCTATTCAAATCTTAAAAGCATTGATTGATATTTTCTTTTATCAGGAAGTTCATATAATATTATATGAGCACATAGTAAGTACAAATCATATTTGTAGAGTAGTAAGTACCATCAGTATTAAAGAAACATTAAAGATTTATTTTCTCAGCATTTAACTTAGTTTTTTCTTTCTATATCTTATCTATTTACAAGTTCTAACATTTTTTTCCTTCTTTTCTGTTGCTTTATAACATTAAAATCAATTTCTTTCTAAGTGTAATTTTTGATATCCCTAGCTAGATATGAAAACTATTGAGGAATGAATTATCTTCTTCTTTTATACACCTTTACACCCAATTAAAATGCTATCCATGCAGTGGATGGTCATTCAACTATGATGTTACTTAAAGTATAAATATTCAGTTGGTATCACTAGTGAAAACTCTAGGAGCTATTTTAGGATGTTTTGCTTTCGGATAATGAATATTCAAGTGGAAGCGGGAAAAGAGAACCACATGCATTTGTCTGTTTTGGGGACCTCACCAAACTAAATCAGACTAGAGACCTCAAAACTCAGTGACTAAACTGTATCACTCTCTTCTTTTTATTTAAATTTTCAGTGGCAGGTTTTTATCTTCACAAACAATGTGTGCATCTTCCTACAAGTTGGCATTTCTCTTCTGTTAGCCTTATTAGTTCCTCTGGGAATGTTGCTATTGTCAGGGGTGGAGTGTTAGGTTCCTATAGTGCTTCTAACATATATCTTCTTGACATTTAGTCATCTTTCATGACTGTGGTTCACAGATTTAATTTCTTGAGTAAGTGTTAGGAATAAGTTTAGCCGTATGTTACATAAAACCCAAGTAATATTGGCTGAAAGAAATATTGGCTGTTTTTCTCTTACGTAAGGGAAGTCCTGAGAATGCAGTTAAGGCTCACATGGCAGTTCTCTAGTCACAAGGATCCAGACTCCATCCTCCACGTCTCCTCATAGTTGCACAGTGGCCTCCACAGCTCCAGCTTTAGCATCCACAGTCCAGGCAGCAAGAAGGAAGGAGGAAAAAAGGCAAAAGGGTGTGCTTCCTGGCTGGGTCAACTGCCTTAAAAGCGATTTCTTAGGAGCCCCATTCAGTGACTTGTGCTTCATTAACCACAGGAAAGATGGTAAATAAATTCTTTTAGCTGGGCATACTGCCATGTCAATTAAAACTGGGGTTCTTTTACTACAGAAAAAGGGCTGAATGTGTATTATACGGGCATCTAGAAACTTCTGCCACACCTTGATATTTAACCCATTTAATTTTAAGATTTGTCCTTTTTCTCCAACTGAGCCATGTTTCATATGGTTGTGTTTTTATGGTCAACATAAACAGACATTTTGTCAATTATGTCTTGACATAACCTTTTGAAATAATCACATCAGAAGAAGAAACTTATTTTTAAAAAAGCTTTGATTAATAACATTAAATAAACATTAAGCTCCTATCATAATCAGGATATTGTGCTAGACAAGCTTTCTCAACCACGGTACTATTGCATTTGGACAAGATAATTCTTTATTGTGGGGAGCTGTCCTTTGCTGTAGGAGGTTTAGCAGTATCCCTGTAGCAACTGCCAGTTGTGACAACCAAAGTTGTCTCCACACATTGCCACATGTCACCTGGGAGACAGTCAACCCCACTGAGAACCACTTTGCTGGAAGATAACCCCACATTTAATTGAATTGCCTGTTCGGTTTCCTGTAAAAGTATATCCCTGAGATTAAGTGTTACTTTAAGTACCACTCACTCTCAGTGTTATGAACACAGTATTTGTTGAATTTTTATTATGTGCCAGACACTGTGATGAGAACTTTACATATGTTACCTGATTTAATCCTTATAACAGCACTGCATTATTAGAAGGTACTAATGATATTAGGTAGTATTATTACCCTCATGTTAGAGATGGGAAAATGAGGCTTAGAGGTTATTTTAGCTGAATTCCCCTGAGAGCAGAGTCTGTGACCCGGGCTTGAGTGTGGGCCATTTATCTGGGAGGTGATCCCAGGAAGCAGAGTGATGGAGAAGGGAGAGTGAAACAGGGAAGGAAGAAAAGTCAGTGAAGGGTTGATGCTGAGCCGGGATCTGTTACCACAGGGCCACGGGCACTGTACCTCGGAGGACCCTCTGAAGAGCCATGAAGAATGCATCTCTGAACAATTTCCCTCTCCCCACTCCATAGGTTGGGAAGAAGCTGGGAAACTTCTCCACTGACTCTCCCATTGGTTTTCCCCAGGGGGATTAAACCCCCTTCCCTTCACTGATAAAAGTGGTGAACAATGTTCACAAAGACCCAGCCACTTTTCCCGTGGGGAGTGTTAGTTTTCTATCCCTATGTAACAAATTACTACAAAATTAATGTCTTAAAACAGCACCCATTTATTAATTCAGTGTTGTGGTCAAATGTCTGACATGGTGTTGGGCTGCACCCTGCAGGCCTGCAAGTCCCATACTTGCCCAGCCTTAAGACTGAAGAAAAAGCCGGGAATCAGTGACAGAGACATCAATAGCTTAATGGATGGGGGAGCTAACATGCCTGAAGCAAGGTCCTGGAGCACTGTGTGCTACAGATGGTAGGCAGGACATGGGGCAGCAGGTGGGGGGAGGAGGTTACCAGTTATAGGGGGAATTGACATCATCAGGTTGGCTCATCAGTTACCAGGGAAACCAGAGGACAACACTCCCCAACACCCCTTTGATAAGCTATCATAGGGGAGATGTTCTCATCTAAAGATTAGAACAATCACTAGCTGGGGTTGGGGGTAAGTATGTAGGCACTTACTGATTAGGCTCTATGATTAAGAAGGAAGGTCAGTCATGTGAGTAGGGTGTAGGTGGAGTAGGGACTGGTTGAGCAGGGGATGTACAGAGAGCAAGAGAACAGCCATCTTGGGTGGCCTGACCATACACATGGCATTGCTGGGTTCTCTGCTCAGGGTAAAACAAAGCTGAAAACAAGGTGTTGACTGGACTGAGTTCTCATCAGAAGGCACTGGGGAAAAACCCACCTCCAAGCACTTTCAAGTTGTTGGCAGAATTCAGTTTCCTGTGGTTGTAGGACTGGGGTTTCCACTTACTTGCTGGCTATTTTCTGGGGGTAACTCTTTACTCCTAGGAGCCATGTGGTCCCCTCCATCTTTAAGCCAGCAACCATGCATTGAATCCATTTTGTGCTTCAAATCTCTGACTTCCTCTTCTGCCATTTACAGAGAACAATTCAACGGTTTTTAGTATATTCACAAGATTGTACAACCATTATCTAATTCCAGAATATTTTCTTCACCCCATAAAGAAACCTTATACCCATTAGCAGTCACTCCCCCTTCCCTTGTACCCTCAATTCCTGGCAACCACTAACCTGCTTTCTGTCTCTATGGAATTGCCTGTTCATATAAATGTTATCTTATAATATGTGGTCCTTTGTGACTGGCTTCTTTCACTTAGCATAATGTTTTCCAAGATTTATCCATGTTGTGGCATGTATCAATACTTTATTCTTTTTTATGGCTGAATAATATTCCATCCTATAAATATACCACATCTTGTTTACCCATTCATCACTGCTTAGACATTTAGATCATTTCTACTTTTTGGTTATTATGAATAATGATGGTATGAACATTCATATTCACAGTTTTGTGTGGACATGTTTTTAGTTCTCTTGGGTATACTCCTAGGATTAGAATTGCTGTGTCCTTTGGTAACTCAATGTTGAACTTTTTGAGGAGTAGCAAGACTGTTTCCCAAAGTGAATGCACCATTTTACAAAGCAGTGTATGAGATTTTTTTTCTCCACATCCTCACCAATGCTTGTTATTGTCTTTTTTATTATATCAATAGCATCCTAGTGGGTATGTAGTGATATCTCATTGTGGTTTTGATTTGCATTTCCCTGATGGCTAATGATGCTGCACATTTTTCATGTGTTTATTAGCCATTCGTATATACGCTTAGGCGAAATTTCTGTCCAAATCCTTTGACTATTTTTAAAACATTTGGGTTATTTGTCTTTTTAATTGTTGAGTTGTTAGAGTTATTTTTACATTCCACATACTAAACCCCTATCAGATATAGAATTTGAAAATATTTTCTCCCTTTCTATGGATTCCTTTCATTTTCTTGATGGTGTCTTTGTAACACAGCAGTCTTTTAATTTGATGATGTTCATGTTTCTTTTGCTGCTTATGTGCTTGTTGTCATACAGAAGAAATCTTGCTTAATCCAAAGTCATGAAAATTTACACCTATTTTTTTCTAAGTTTATATGTTAAGCTCTTATATTTGGGTCTTTAATTCATTTTGAGTTAATTTTTACATATGGTGTAAGGTTAGGGGTCCAACTTCATCCTTTTGCATTTAGATATCCAGTTGTCCCAGCACCATTTGTTAAAGAGACTATTCTTTCCCCATTAAATAATCTTGATACCCATGTAGAAAATCAGTTAACCATAGATACATAGGCATGTTTCTGAACTTTCAATTCTATTCCATTGATCCATATATTTGTTCATATGCCAGTACCACACAGTCTTGATTACTGGTTATAGTAAGTTTTGAAATCGGAAACTGTGAGTCTTCCAACTTTAGTCTTCTTTTTCAAGATATTTTTGGCTATTTGTAGTTCCTTGCAATTCTGTATGAGTTTTAGGACCAGCTTGTCCATTTCTGCAAAAAAGAAAGTTGGAATTTTAATAGGGATTTCACTGAAACTATAGATCAATTTGGGAGTATTGACATCTTAACAATATTGTCTTGGAATTCATAAACATGGGATTTCTTTTCATTGATTTAGTTAGGTCTTCTTTAATTTCTTTCAACAATGTTTTGTAGTTTTTCACTTCTTTTGTTAAATTTATTCCCAAGTATTTTATTCCTTTTGATTCTATTGTTAATAGAATTGTCTTCTTAATTTTGTTTTCAGATTTTTTCATTGCCAAGTATATAGAAATACAATTGATTTTGGTATTTGATCTTACATCCTGCAACCTTGCTGAACCCATTTATTGGTTCTGATAGTTTTTTAGGGGATTTCTTATGATTGTCTATATACAGGATCATGTCATCTGCAAATAGAGATAGTTTTACTTCTTCCTTTCCAATCTGGGTGCCTTTTATTTCTATTTCGTGCATAATTGCCCTGGCTAGACCCTCCAGTACAAGGTTGTATAGAAGTAGTGAGGGCAGACATCTTGTCTTGTTCCTGATCTTAGGGGGAAGTCTTTCACCATTAAGTATAATGTTGGCTGTGGGTTTCTTGTAAATGTCTTTCGTGAGGTTGAGAAAGTTCCTTTTTATTCCTAGTTTGTTGAGTGGTTTTTAGTCATGAAAGGGTGCAAGATTTTGTCAAATGTTTTCTTTGCATCTGTTGAACTGGTCAGATGGTTGGTTTTTCCTTCTTTCTATTAATATGTATTAATTTTTTTATATGTTGAACGTAGAGTATTCTTCCAATACTTTTTTCTTCAAAAAAGGGTAAAAGAATGATTTGTTTTACAAGTCATTATAAGTCTGAAAATTTTCATTTCAGTTATGGATTATATCTTGCCTGGACATAAGGTTCTTGGAATGCAGTTCTGTTTTCTTTAAAGTCTGTATACATCTTTCAGGTTCCAGTTGTGGTATAAGAAAGATCCAGTGGCAGTCTGTTTATTTTACCTTTGTAAGTACTCTTTTCTTGCTCTCTATAAGACTTGATTTTTACTCTTAAAGTTCAAAAACTTCATCATAATTTGTCAATTGTGTGTTCCCCCCGCCCCCCCCCCCCCCCCCCCCGCCCATTATAACTGCCTGGCATTTGGTGAACTCCTTTGATCTGAAAATTCAATAATTTCTTCAGCACAGAAGTTTTCCTATGTGATCATTGCTTCTTTTTGCTTTTTCTGAATATCCTAGTATTTGCATATTTGGCTTTCTGGATCTGTCTTGCATGCCTCCTATTTTTACCAATAATTTACATTTCTTTGTAATTTTTCCTTTATGATATGATAGTTCCTTTACTTCATTTTCCAGTTTACTAATTTGGTTTTCATTACTAGCCATTTTTTTCCCTCTACTGTAATGTTAACCCCAGGTTTCATGTTTCTTTTAGCCCCTCCCCTCCAAAATTTTTGTGGTTATTCTCTATGTGTATCCCCTGAAACATTCTTATTACCTTGTCATTGTTTCTTCCATTTACTTGGCCTTCGTAGAAGGTGACTATTCTGTCCATTCAGGTTTCCCTAGTTTGAACTGCTGCATAGTCCGTTAGATGTCTATGAGGTTTCTTTGCTTTCTTAGGTCAGGGGAGTGTGTTCTCCCAAACACCTGTAGAGGTGTGGTGGGTGAAGTCTGTCGGGCCATAGTGGATATTGCCAGTAACCTGCAGGAACTGAGCTCAAAAACTGTGAGACAGCATCTGGGTGTAGACAGGCTATTTTAGTCAAAGGCAAGATGAAGAACAAGAAGAAGCTAGTCAGCGTTGAAGAGGTAACACCCAGAGAGAAGAAGACAGGGCATGTGAGAATCAGAAACCTGTTCTTGACAGGGAGGCCTGCTGTTTTTTATTGTCCTTGGTTTCTCACAAAACCTTTGCATATCTTCTTATGATACCAGTTATGTATCTCCTCTTCCTACCCACTCCTACCATACACCCACCCTCCACCCCTTTCTTGAGGTGGCTTGAGTTGATGTCTCTTCCCAGACCAGGCAGCAGTCACACCACTGTGGCTGTGAGATGCTTTCATCTTCACACAGGGCTCGGGAGAGGGTGGAGATCCATCTCTTCAACATCCTTTCTGTAGTGACTTAGACTTACCTCACCAGCTATCTCCTTTTAGTAATCTCTTCCAAACAATTTCATTCCTTTCCTAAATCCTTTTTCTGAAATTCTCCTTCAGTTCCTGAAGTTGAACTCTCTTCTTAGAGCCTTTTATCTGTACAGATGTACTAAAGTATCTCACATAATTGGGTCAGGGATACTCCTCTGCAGCTAATTTTGCACCTTTCACGTGATACAGGCTTTGCTTTAGGGTTAAATACATATCAATAATTATGAGTAATGTACTAATCAAACAGAAATTCCCTTTTAGAGTATATTTCCTAGATATTTATGGTTATATCCTCTTTTACTAATTAATGTATTTACTGTTCTAATTTACTTCTTTATACTTCCCAGGTTTTTGTTAAGTCCCCTCTCCTTGAAGGCATTTGGCTTTTAAGTTTGGGACCTTGGGCTCAAGATGTCATTGTAACTTATTTGCTTGCAAATATTTTTCTTAAATATTTATGATGGATAACATTGTGAATTAGAGGCACATGTCTTGAATTGCAATTTAGATCTGTTATTTATTGTCATTGCTGGCTATGCTTAGAGAATGACTTTGAATTGTTTTCCTATTCAATTAAAAAGTTTCTTTTTTCAAGTCTTGTAATGTTTCTAAAATGTTTATATCCCAAACATGTTATTATATGTTTTCATTTAATTAGGTTGTCTGTCACTTTGCTAAAGGTATAATTAGTAAATTCTATCTCTATTGTTTTTGATTCAAAACTAATCTACTAAAAGACACTTTGAAAACAGGATAATTTATCCTCCATGCTTTGACAGACCTAAGACTTGTAGTTTTCACAAATGACATCCTTTATTTATATCAGGTGCCTATTAGTGTTATATAAATTCTCCATGATATTGGTGTCTCTTTGTTTCCTGAAACAGGTGTACCAATCCATTTCACTTTAGGTCAATTGAATCCTCTTTGTGATCTTTTCCATAATTATAGAGTAAGTGAAATTCACTTACTCCAAAATATAATTTGGAAATGCAAACTAAATGTTCCCCTGTAGGGGGTGCAATCTGTTTTAAACTCTTAATATGTGTAATAAAAGCTATAAACCATAGGGGGAACATTCGTAGGCTTTCTCCATGTTAACTCAGGTTATTTAAATGATTTGAAAACCTTGTATATTTTATGATAGCCAATGTTTTCCTCAAGTTATAAAATTTGCATAATGTTAGGATAAATGCAGTAAACTTACTCTTTGTTATGGTTTTGGGCATTATATTAATCAGTGTTCTTCAGAGAAGCAGAATCAATAGTATGTGTATATAGTATATTAATATATATATATGCACACAGTACACACACATACACACACCATATATTGATATCCATATGTGTATATGTATATGGAAAGAGAGAAAGAGTTTTATTATTGTGGGAGCTGGCAAATCTGAAATCTGTAGGGCAGGCTGGCTGACTGGAAATATCTAAGTTGCAGGCTGGAGACAGAATTCCTTCTCTCGGAAATTTTAGTCTTTTCTCTTAAGGCCTTTAACTGATCAGATGAGGCTCACTCACATTATGGAGGATAATCTGCTTTACTTAAAGTCAACTGATTATAAATGTTAATCAAATCTAAAAAATAACTTTACAGCAACATTTAATCTAGTGTTTAACCAAACAACTGAGCACCATAGTCTAGCCATGTTGACACATAAAATTAATCATCACTGGCATCTTGCATACATTTTTGTCAATGCAGGTATGAATCACAATTAAAGATGATGGTAGCTAGATTTTCTGGGGTAGCTTGGAGTCAATATTTAGTACAACTCTGCAGTAATAAAGATGCAAATGTACACTTTAGTACTCCAAAGTTGAGTGGGTGGAACATAAAACATATAAACTGTAAACTATCCTTTTTTTAATTTAATTTTTATTTTATATTAGAGTATAGTTGATTTACAATATTGTATTAGTTTCAGGTGTACAGCAAAGTGATTCAGTTATGCACATATATATATCCATTCTTTTTTAGATTTTTTTCCCATATAGGTTATTACATAATATTGAATAGAGTTCCCTGTGCTATATAGTAGGTCCTTGTTGATTATAAACCATCCTTCTTATCAGTTTGGACTTCTTCCATAATATTTTTTTGGGTAATCTATAATGGTATTGCTCCAGTTTTCCCTCTGAAACTTAACTTTCAAGTTCTTTGCGTACATTCAATATTGGGCATTTTTGAACACATAATTAGAATAGTGGCCAAAGTGTGGATTAGAGAAAGAAGGTTAATGAACTTGCTATCCTGTGGAATTTCTGAAATCCTAAAATTGTTACCACACAGAATGTTCCAGGACCTCACACATACTCATAAAATGTATCTTCTGGGCTACGTTCCTCATGTGGTTTGTGTAAACTTCCAGCGCAGGGAGATGTCAAGCTTACTTTTCCTTTGACCTTGCATAATTCAGTTGGAGGTCTTCTAGTTGCATTCGCCCTCTAGTTTTTTTTTGACTCTAAGTTTTTGTCTACTGTAGTTCAATTCACATTAAAAATATTTTTAGTTACTTTTTCCCCTGCAGTCCTAAAGTGGTTTCTCCCTCTGTCCATCTGTCTCCTTCCTCTCTTCTCTCTTTTTCTCTTTCAGTTCTGATCCTGATGTTAATAATATACTGTCCTTAATCTTGGACTTCTTATTTTCAACTTATGTGACAGTCTTCATCTATATTGTTTTTCCTAAGGTTACTACAATGTACTTTTAAAATCCTATAATGTTGAATGGAAGTGTAGTGTGTGTGTGTGTGTGTGTGTGTGTGTGTGTGTGTGTCTTTTTAATTGTTGGAGTTTAATCTCTAGATGACTTTCCATTAGCTTGGCATCATGTGACCCTCCCCAGGGTTGGGCAGGAGATTAGTTTTTGTCCAGAATAGCAGGATACAACAGAAATGATATTCTTAGCTCCAAAGCCTTCTTTGCTGCAGAAGCACAAATTGAAATAGTGGCTTAGTGATTGACTTAACTCATTAGATAGCCTGCTGATAAGAATTTATGTTTAGACTTCAGAAGGAAAGGAGAAGTTTTTTGTTTGTTTGTTTTGTTTTTTTCAGGTCTTGCTATAGGTCCCAGTTACAGAGAACAGTAAAAAGAAAAAATGTGACTTTCATATAGTATTGAGCAATATTCCGTGTCGTAAATCAAATTTTATAGGATTAGTCATTTGTCAGATTGTGTCCTTACACCCTATTGTGTGACTGTGTATGTGATTAGGTTTTACTTTGATTTCTCCATTATTAAAGAAAAATATTGAGGAAATTACAAAAACAAGTTTTGGGTTTTATTTATTAATTTTTTTGGCAAGCTCAGCTTTTTCAAGCTGTTTATTTTTGCAGATGTATTTCATAAGTTCTTAAGAATGAAACAAGGAATGTTTGTTGGCTTCCAGGTTAGTACCACCCAGAAATGTTTTTAAAATCTGTTTTCTTAAAATATAATTTTTTGTGGGGGATATAGGGGATCTTTTCATTTTTATGAACTAGTGGATTTGAGAAAATATATTTAAATGATGCATTTTAAATACTACTTTTGAATATACTGCTTATTTTCATTCCATATTGGCTTTCTGACTTCTTTGGGGTATTCATTATTTCATAGTTAATGATTTTTATGGAAAGGAGGTGAAAGTTACTAATGTTTTTATTTTCTCTGGAAAATTTGAATGTACTGTTCGTGTCATTTTAGAATTGTTTCTTATCATCCAGAGAGCCTCCTACAGAGGTCAGTCTCCAAGGATATTGATAATTGCTAGTAGATTGTGACTATTTGATCCATCAACAACAACTATACACTTCTTGTAGAGTATTTCTTACACAGTTAAAATAACTATATTAAGACATTGTTCTGACGCACTTTGTTCGAACCAGACTGGAGTAAGAAGAGTTGAGAAAATGACCTTCATTTGGCAAACGTTTATTAAGCCTCCCAGTTGTGACAGGCTTTGACGCCATCCTGTCTCTACAGAAACTGACAGTTTAGACAAAAAATGAAAGCAATTATATTCAGTATAGTGACTGTTAGTATAGTATAGTGACTTTTCCTGAGGGTGTCCATTTCTGGCCATCTCCAGATGGCCTGCCACTTTGAGCTTTGAAGTTGGGGAACAAAGCAGATGCAACAATGCAGAGCAGCTTACTTTGAAATAAAAAAGTAAAATTTAAGCTGCCATAGAGAAACATGGTGCTATGCTCTCTTTCTCTTAAATCCTAGATAAAATTAATGTACATCATGAAGCAGAGTTCCTCAAGTTGAGGGATGTATCCCACCCTCTTGAAGAAAAATAAAATAAAATCCCTGTGAACTTCCAGTATTGACTGAAATTGTTATTATAATATTACTTAAATTACTCATTTTACTTATTACTTATTATGTTAATTAGTATTCACAAACATAAAACTACATATTTTATGCTTATAACTCTTATTCTGAATAAAACCAAGACAAATGTACAAATTAAATAAGACTACAAAATCATTATAATTCAAATGAACATTACAATTCAGTTTAAATCAACATGGATTTAATGGGATGGGTGACACTGCTTTGCTGAAATAGCATTGATTTGGAGAATTATAGCTGAAAGATGTCACCCCAAGTCTAGCGTTGTGGTTCATCTGTTTTCTGTGTTTGGATTTTGATAATACTTACTCAGCAAATGCCTGTTTACATAAGTATGTTATTCAAACAATATTAATACCTTTATGTCTCTGATTGGAACTTGGGCAAATCAAACCTCAGTGAGTAGTCTTGAAACAGCACATTAAAGACATATCACTTGGCAACTCTGTAAAGCTTTATTACTGATACTTGGAGAAAAAGTTAGCCTAATTGATATCTTCATTAAATAGGTATCTAATGCAACTATTGCTAGGATCAGGGATAGAAAAACTCTTTTTGGAAAATTTAGACCACACTTATTTCCAATAAATTGATATGAGTTGGCACAGTCAAAGATGATATTGGGCTCTCCCACCACTTTGTTTATATAGAGCCTTCCAGTCAGCTATCCCTAATGTTAATCAACAAACTCAGTTGCGCATACAAACTACTGCATAAAAATCTTACAGCAATACACAGTTGCACGGGGTCATCCAAAAGATGCATACTATCTTTAAATTTCTTTTTAAAAGATGGTCGTCACCTAGAGGAGTGGGATAGGGAGGGTGGGAGGGAGGGAGACGCAAGAGGGAGGAGATATGGGGATATATGTATATGTATAGCTGATTCACTTTGTTATAAAGCAGAAACGAACACACCATTGTAAAGCAATTATACTCCAATAAAGATGTTTAAAAAAAAAGATGGTCGTAAAAATTAAAACAAAATTTTTTTTAAAACATCGTCAAGAATTTGAAGACCTTTAATAATATATTCATAGATCTGAGCTTGAGAAATACTGCTATAGAGTACTCAGCAGTTCCTGATGGTGGAAAAAAAAGACTTTCACATCCTGATTTCTATCTGTTTAAGTAAGTTGGTAAATAGTTTCTCAATTCTAGATCCACTATTAAAGTATAGTATTACAATGATATTTAAATCTGATGTCCAGGACCTGACGTGAAATACAAAGCATTTAGGTATGTCCTAGGTTTTGAGACAAACCTAACTACAGTTAGCCCTTGTTCTGTGGCGGCTATGAGCATCCTGATCTACTCAGCTGGGGTGAAAGACTGACTATGAAGAACAGCTTTGATGCCTTCTATAACCAGACCTGGCTATGGGCAGTGTTGTTATTTCTATGTTTGAGTGTAGAATTTTTTTTTTTTAAACTTTGGGTTTATTTACTTACTTATTTATTTATTTATGGCTGTGTTGGTTCTTCGTTTCTGCGCGAGGGCTTTCTCTAGTTGCGGCAAGTGGGGGCCACTCTTCATCGCGGTGCGTGGGCCTCATTATTGCGGTCTCTCTTGTTGCGGAGCACAGGCTCCAGACGCGCAGGCTCAGTAATTGTGGCTCACGGGCCTAGTTGCTCCGCGGCATGTGGGATCCTCCCAGACCAGGGCTCGAACCCGCGTCCCCCGCATTGGCAGGCAGACTCCCAACCACTGCGCCACCAGGGAAGCCCTAGAATTTTTATTTTACTTTGAGGACTATGATGTTCAATTTTCAGGTATTACTGGTTATATTTAATTCCTAAATATTATAAGTGATTCACTTACTAAAGAATAAATTTAACTCTAGTCTCACCAGCTTTTTTCCCTGCCCTTTCTGTGTTTCAGATATCTAAATGACATCTACCATTTCTCTATGTATTGCATTACAGTGCTCTCTTTCTTCTCAACTTTAAAACTCATTATTTCCATCTCTAATTGATCAGAAAGGTAGGTAATCAGAGCTTGAAAATATAGTCAGAGCAAACCTGTATCTCTCATGATGCCAGGAATTCTGCTTTATTCCTTTTTTTTTTTTTTCTCTCATTTATTTTTAGCTAATTTATATCTGGCAGGATTTTAATCAGGGGCATACGTGTTTACATTTGATAAGGGGATGATTGTAAGCTCCACCTACTGCCTGCTTTAGTGCTTGGCACATAGTAGGTACTCATTGTAGGTGAATGAAGGAATAAACAAATGAAATGAATGAATTTGGTGTAGTAGTAGGGGTGATGGTGTGGCCGTATTAGATTTTTAGCAGAGCATACTTTAGATTGTTTTTCCATTTGAAGCTGGAGACTTTGTCTTCACTGATCTTCATATTGCCTGAGCTTTTACTTATTTTTGGAGATGCAGGAATCTTTTGGAAAAGTTGTTAATTCCTCTGGCTAATGACACTTAGGGTGAGCATGATCTTTGGATAACCATAGTGGATGGATTGCCTTTCACATTACAGGAAACAGTTGCCATAGATTACACATCAAACTGCACATAGAATTTCTACTTTGTTTTGCTTTTTAATTTTAGTTTGAGTTCATCTGCCATCTTGGAGCCTTAGATGTTATCTCCTTTTCCCTGAACTGCTGACTGAATGCATTTCTGTGTGCTTTACTGGGGCTGGAATAACCCAGTTATGATCATGCTAATAGTGGTCTGTCATGTAGGCCTTTACTATCTGCTTCCCTGCTCCCAGCATCAAAATAGGAGTGAAAACACAAAAAGAGTACAAAGAAAATGGCTTTATTTCTGACATTGCACACACAGCTTATTACATATGACCTTGGTGATAAGTATGAAAATGAGGAACGCAACTGCATTCTTCATTAGTCAATTCACCAACTGGGTTAGCAGATTTCCTTTTATAAGGTAGTTGTGTAATTTATAGCTGCACAGTAGCCAGATGCATTTGATAAATCAAGTTCATTTTGTTTTGACTAAAAGAGTAAATATATTCCTGTACAAATATATTAAAAAACTTTATGTACAGAAGAAAATTTGTCACCTATAATCCTACCACCTGGAAATAACCACATTTTAATAGAAGCTACCTTTTTTTTTTGATGTGGACCATTTTAAAAGTCTTTCTTGAATTTGTTACAATATTGCTTCTGTTTTATGTTTTGGTTTTTTGGCTGTGAGGCATGTGGGATGTTAGCTCCCCGTCAGGGATCGAACCCACACCCCCTGCATTAGAAGGTAAAGTCTCAATGACTGGATGGCCAGGGAAGTCTCAAAGCTACCTTTTTTTTTTTTTTATGTCTTGGCTATTTTCACCACAAGAATTTAAAAATATATCTATTTTTTTTACTTTTTCTAAAAGTAAATTTATTTATTATAGATTTACTTTTAGAAAAATTAGAAGATATAGATTAAATAAAAAGAATACCCATTATAATACCACCTAGACATAACTGATATTAAGATTTTGTTACATATTCTTCCAGACTTTCAATTACATAATAAAATATGTAAATTTATGACTAGGTACATAATTTTTTATAAAAAGGAAGCACACCATACATACTTAGGTATAATTTATTTTGCAAATATCTTTCCATGTCAGTAAATATATATATCCCCATGATCATTACTATTGGCTATATGACATGCCATTTTTTTGATGTATAAAATAAATAAATATATTTAGCAAAGCTCATGATGATTACAAATTAGGCCATTAAAAAATTCTTTGATAATTGTTTATGGCAGAGTTTGTGCCATACATAATTCTTACATCTTTATGAATCCAATCTGTCAGTCTCATTATGGTTTCTGCCTTTGGGATCATGCTTAGGAATTCCTTCCCAATACAAATATTTTAAAATTATTCAGCTCTGTGTTCTTCTAGTACTTTGGTGTTTTCTATTTTAAAACTAAAAACTTCAACCAGTATAGAATTTATCTTACATATTACGGGACAGGAATCTACTTTATTTTTTTTCTAAAATGCTTAAATAATCTATCCCTCTGCTAATTTAAACAATGATCTTTATAAATAAATGGATCTGTTCCTAGGCTTTAAAGTTTTGTTTCATTGATCTATTTCCATTCCTGTGCAAGATCCATACTATTTTAATTATTTTTTTTTAATCCTATTTTTTTTCCACACACACACACACTGCATTTTATTTTTACAAGAGATAAATAAACTGGCACCAAGCATTGTAAATGGATGACCACAACAAAAGCAAAAATGATTGCAATTACCAAACACGAAACACACTCATACTATGTCAGAGTATTCACATTCAGTCCAGTAATCCTCCACTGTAACAGCTCCTTTACTTTGCAGTGAAAATTGATTTGTGTATTTTTTGCCTCTGAGTCCTTGTGGGATTTTTTTTTTATTCAAACAGAAAGTCACAAAAATTATAATCATCCTCATCAGTTCACTCAGTCCCATGTAATTAATTATTTTTTTCGTCTTGATCTTTTGTTAGCACTTTTAAGAATTCATCAGCTTTCCATTAGAGTTCTGAAAATGCTTATTCATTCAGTTCAGCAGTATAGTCAGTTACCAGAAACCTGTACTTGTCAGAGTCTTTTCCATGAATTCCTTGAAGATGAAACCCTTTTATAGGAACATTTTTGCAAAAGTATCAGAGTACACCTAGAACTGTCTGTAAATGACAAAAGACTTTAAAATGACCACAGTTAAAGATTTGATGAAAGTTCATAATAATGCAATTGACAAGGAAATTTAGTTATTTCTGAGATATACGTTTTAAAGTAATAACTAGAATTATGACTTATAACATTATACCAGAACATATAAGATTTTTAGAAATTTCATGTAATGTCTGAAATATTTATATTAACATATTTCCATACAAATAACCCAAAGAAAGTTTAGTATTAGTTGTTTTTTTGTTTATTTGTTTTTTTATACTGCAGGTTCTTATTAGTCATCAGTTTTATACAAATCAGTGTATACATGTCAATCCCAATCACCCAATTCGGCACACCACCATCCCCACCCCACCGCAGTTTTCCCCCTTGGTGTCCATACGTGTGTTCTCTACATCTGTGTCTCAACTTCTGCCCTGCAAACCGGTTCATCTGTACCATTTTTATAGGTTCCACATACATGCGTTAATATACGATATTTTTTTTCTCCTTCTGACTTACTTCACTCTGTATGACAGTCTCTAGATCCATCCACGTCTCAAAAAATGACTCAATTTCGTTCCTTTTTATGGCTGAGTAATATTCCATTGTATATATGTACGACATCTTCTTTATCCATTCGTCTGTCGATGGGCATTTAGGTTGCTTCCATGACCTGGCTATTGTAAGTAGTGCTGCAATGAACATTCGGGTGCATGTGTCTTTTTGAATTATGGTTTTCTCTGGGCATATGCCCAGTATTGGGATTGCTGTATCATATGGTAATTCTATTTTTAGTTTTTTAAAGAACCTCCATACTGTTCTCCAGAGTGACTATCAATTTACATTCCTACCAACAGTGCAAGAGGGTTCCCTTTTCTCCACACCCTCTCCAGCATTTGTTGTTTGTAGATTTTCTGATGATGCCCATTCTAACTGGTGTTAGGTGATACCTCATTGTAGTTTTGATTTGCATTTCTCTAATAATTAGTGATGTTGAGCATCTTTTCATGTGCTTCTTGGCCATCTGTATGTCTTCTTTGGAGAAATGCCTATATAGGTCTTCTGCCCATTTTTGGATTGGGTTTTTTGTTTCTTTAGTATTGAGCTGAATGAGCTGTTTATATATTTTGGAGATTAATCCTTTGTCCGTTGATTCGTTTGCAAATATTTTCTCCCATTCTGAGAGTTGTCTTTTCATCTTGTTTATGGTTTCCTTTGCTGTGCAAAAGCTTTGAACTTTCATTAGGTCCCATTTGTTTATTTTTGTTTTTATTTCCGTTACTCTAGGAGGTGGATCAAAAAAGATCTTGCTGTGATTTATGTCAAAGAGTGTTCTTCCCATGTTTTCCTCTAAGAGTTTTATAGTGTCCAGTCTCACATTTAGGCCTTAATCCATTTTGAGTTTATTTTTGTGTATGGTGTTAGGGAGCTTTCTAATTTCATTCTTTTACATGTAGCTGTCCAGTTTTCCCAGCACCACTTATTGAAGAGGCTGTCTTTTCTCCATTGTATATCTTTGCCTCCTTTGTCATAGATTAGTTGACCATAGGTGCGTAGGTTTATCTCTTGGCTTTCTATCTTGTTCCATTGATCTATGTTTCTGTTTTTGTGCCAGTACCGTATTGTCTTGATTACTGTAGCTTTGTAGTATAGTCTGAAGTCAGGGAGTCTGATTTCTCTAGCTCTGTTTCTTCCCTCAGTAACTTCCAGCTATTTGGGGTCTTTTGTGTCTCCATACAAATTTTAAGATTTTTTTTCTAGTTCGGTAAAAAATACCATTGGTAATTTGATAGGGATTGCATTGAATCTGTAGATTGCTTTGGGTAGTATAGTCATTTTCTCACTATTGATTATTCCAATCCAAGAATATTGTATATCTCTCCATCTGTTGGTATCATCTTTAATTTCTTTCATCAGTGTCTGATAGTTTTCTGCATACAGGTCTTTTGTCTCCCTAGGTAGGTTCATTCCTAGGTATTTTCTTCTTTTTGTTGCAATGGTAAATGGGAGTGTTTCCATAATTTCTCTTTCAGATTTTTCATCATTAGTGTATAGGAATGCAAGAGATTTCTGTGCATTAATTTTGTATCCTGCAACTTTACCAAATTCATTGATTAGCCCTAGTAGTTTTCTGGTGGCATTTTTAGGATTCTCTATGTATAGTATCATGTCATCTGCAAACAGTGACAGTTTTACTTCTTTTCCAATTTGTATTCCTTTTATTTCTTTTTCTTCTCTGATTGCCATGGCTAGGACTTCCAAAAGTATGTTGAATAATAGTGGTGAGAGTGGACATCCTTGTCTCGTTCCTGATCTTAGAGGAAATGCTTTCAGTTTTTCACCATTGAGAATGATGTTTGCTGTGGGTTTGTCGTATATGGCCTTTATTATGTTGAGGTAGTTTCACTCTATGCCCATTTTCTGGAGAGTTTTTATCATAAATGGGTGTTGAATTTTGTCAAAAGCTTTTTCTGCATCTATTGAGATGATCATATGGTTTTTCTTCTTCAATTTGTTAATATGGTTTATCGCATTGATTGATTTGCATATATTGAAGAATCCTTGCATCCCTGGGATAAATCCCACTTGATCATGGTGTATGATCCTTTTAATGTGTTGTTGGATTCTGTTTGCTAAAATTTGTTGAGGATTTTTGCATCTATATTCATCAGTGATATTGGTCTGTAATTTTCTTTTTTTGTAGTATCTTTGGTTTTGGTATCAGGGTGATGGTGGCCTCATAGAATGAGTTTGGGAGTGTTCCTTCCTCTGCAATTTTTTGGAAGAGTTTGAGAAGGATGGGTGTTAGCTCTTCTCTAAATGTTTGATAGAATTCACCTGTGAAGCCATCTGGTCCTGGACTTTTTTTTGTTGGAAGATTTTAAATCACAGTTTCAATTTCATTACTTGTGATTGGTGTGTTCATATTTTCTGTTTCTTCCTGGTTCAGTCTTGGAAGGTTATACCTTTCTAAGAATTTGTCCATTTCTTCCAGGTTGTCCATTTTATTGGCATAGAGTTGCTTGTAGTAGTCTCTTAGGATGCTTTGTATTTCCGTGATGTGTGTTGTAACTTCTCCTTTTTCATTTCTAATTTTATTGATTTGAGTCTTCTCCCTCTTTTTGTTGATGAGTCTGGCTAATGGTTTATCAATTTTGTTTATCTTCTCAAAGAACCAGCTTTTAGTTTTATTGATCTTTGCTCTTGTTTTCTTTGTTTCTGTTTCATTTATTTCTGCTCTGATCTTTATGATTTCTTTCCTTCTGCTAACTTTAGGTTTTGTTTGTTCTTTTTTCTCTAGTTCTTTTAGGTATAAGGTTAGATTGTTTACATGAGATTTTTTTTGTTTCTTGAGGTAGGCTTGTATAGCTATAAACTTCCCTCTTAGAACTGCTTTTGCTGCATCCCATGGGTTTTGGATCGTCGTATTTTCATTGTCATTTGTCCCTAGCTATTCTTTGATTTCCTCTTTGATTTCTTCAGTGATCTCTTGGTTATTTAGTAAGATATTGTTTAGCCTCCATGTGTTTGTATTTTTTACGTTTTTTTCCCTGTAATTCACTTCTAATCTCATAGCATTGTGGTCAGAAAAGATGCTTGATATGATTTCAATTTTCTTAAATTTACTGAGGCTTGATTTGTGACGCAAGATGTGATCTATCCTGGAGAATGTTCCGTGTGCACTTGAGAAGAAAGTGTAATCTGCTGTTTTTGGATGGAATGTCCTATAAATATCAATTAAATCTATCTGGTCTATTGTGTCACTCAAAACTTCTGTTTCCTTAGAAATTTTCTGTCTGGATGATCTGTCCATTGGTGTAAGTGAGGTGTTAAAGTCCCCCACTATTATTGTGTTACTGTTGATTTCCTCTTTTAGAGCTGTTAGCAATTGCCTTATGCATTGAGGTTCTCCTATGTTGGGTGCATATATATTTATAATTGTTTTATCTTCTTCTTGGATTTATCCCTTGATCATTATGCAGTGTCCTTCCTTGTCTCTTGTAACATTCTTTATTTTAAAGTTTATTTTATCTGATATGAGTATAGCTACTCCAGCTTTCTTTTGATTTCCATTTGCATGGAATATCTTTTTCCATCCCCTCACTTTCAGTCTGTATGTGTCCCTAGGTCTGAAGTGGGTCTCCTGTAGACAGCATATATATGGGTCTTGTTTTTGTATCCATTCAGCAAGCCTGTGTCTTTTGGTTGGAGCATTTAATCCATTCACGTTTAAGGTAATTATCGATATGTATGTTCCTATGACCATTTTCTTAATTGTTTTGGGTTTGTTTTTGTAGGTCCTTTTCTTCTCTTGTGTTTCCCACTTAGAGAAGTTCCTTTAGCATTTGTTGTAGAGCTGGTTTGGTGGTGCTGAATTCTCTTAGCTTTTGCTTGTCTGTAAAGCTTTTGATTTCGCCATCGAAACTGAAAGAGATCCTTGCCGGGTAGAGTAATCTTGGTTGTAGGTTCTTCCCTTTCATCACCTTAATTATATCATGCCACTCCCTTCTGGCTTGTAGAGTTTCTGCTGAGAAATCAGCTGTTAACCTTATAGGACTTCCCTTGTATGTTATTTGTCATTTTTCCCTTGCTGCTTTCAAAATTTTTTCTTTGTCTTTAATTTTTGCCAATTTGATTACTATGTGTCTTGGCGTGTTTCTCCTTGGGTTTATCCTTTATGGGACTCTCTGAGCTTCCTGGACTTGGGTGGCTATTTCCTTTCCCATGTTAGGGAAGTTTTTGACTATAATCTCTTCAAATATTTTCTCTGGTCCTTTCTCTCTCTCTTCTCCTTCTGGGACCCCTATAATGCAAATGTTGTTGCGTTTAATGTTGTCCCAGAAGTCTCTTAGGCTGTCTTCATTTCTTTTCATTCTTTTCTCTTTATTCTGTTCTGCAGCAGTGAATTCCACCATTCTGTCTTCCAGGTCACTTATCTGTTCTTCTGCCTCAGTTATTCTGCTATTGATTCCTTCTAGTGTAATTTTCATTTCAGTTATTGTATTGTTCATCTCTGTTTGTTTGTTCTTTAATTCTTCTAGGTCTTTGTTAAACATTTCTTGCATCTTCTCCATCTTTGCGTCCATTCTTTTTCCAAGGTCCTGGATCATCTTCACTATCATTATTCTGAATTCTTTTTCTAGAAGGTTGCCTATCTCCACTTCATTTAGTTGTTTTTCTGGGGTTTTATCTTGTTCCTTCATCTGGTATATAGCCCTCTGCCTTTTCATCTTGTCTATCTTTCTGTGAATATGGTTTTTGTTCCACAGGCTGCGGGATTGTAGTTCTTCTTGCTTCTGCTGTCTGCCCTCTGGTCTATTTTAATTATTGAGTGTCTATAGTATGTGTCAATTGATGTCTGCTTGACCAAAACCTCTTAGAGTTTTTTGGCTAGTCTAACAGCTGGTCATCGTCCAGATAAATATGAGAATAATCTGTCAAGTTGAAAACATTCTTTGCAACTTGAATTTTTTATTAAAATTATGTTAAATGTAAAGATTAATTTGGGGAGATTGACATATTTATAATATCTTCTGATCAAATAATATAAAATATGGTGTCTATAGTTAACAGTACTGTATTCTATACTTGAAAGTTGCTGAGAGAGTAGATCTTAAATGTTCTTACCACACACACAAAATGGTAACAATATGAGGCGAGGGATGTGTTATCTAACTTTATTGTGGTAATCATTGCACAATATATACATATACCAAATCATCATGTCGTATACCTTAAACTTACACAATGTTGTATGTCAATTATTTCTCAATAAATCTGGCAAAACATAAAATATATCTATTTATCTGTCTTTTTACTTCCTAATTATATTTTTAATTTTATTCATATAGCTATAGCACATTTTTGTTAAGGTGATTTCAAAATACTTTATCCTTTGTTGCAATTGTGAATAAGAGCTTTCTCTCTTATTTTCTGCTTATTGCTAGTGCAGATATGTATGAATTGATTACATTTGTTTTATCTTATTTTTAAAATCATTTATTCTACTAGACTTTTATTTTATTTTCCTGGGTTTTCCATTATTTAGATCTTATTTTCCTTTCTTGAACCATTGCATAGGCTCAAACCTACTCTAGAAAACTGTTGAAAATTTTGATGATAGCAGTGCTTTCTTGCCTTTTCCCTGACTTCAGAGGAAGGCTCCAGGTCATCACTATCCAATAGAACTTTCTGCAGGATAATTCTCCAATTGATCAATACATGTGGCCCTTGAGCACTTAAAATGTTGCTAATGATATTGAAAAACTGAATTTTAATTTAATTTTATTTTAATTAATTTAAATATAAACAGCCAACAGGCTTTAGTAGGGCCAATAGAGACTACCGTACTGGACAGCACAGCTCTAGGTTTTCATTGTTAATTATGTTGGGTGTTTATTTCAGATGGATTTTTAACTTGTTAAAGCTGACTTAGAGTAAAGATGCTAGGGTAAAAGTGAGATTATCATGTATAATAGATAATTGCCAAACACATGCCTTTAGCAGGATGTGAAAGGGAGTAGAGGATTGAATGATAGGTGGAGTGAGATGAGGGTTGAAGCAAAGCTTGTTTTCCATATGTTGATTTTGTTATTAACATAAGTGTGGTCCCAAATACAACCCTTTTTTATCCTCCCAAATACGTACTTTCTTCTATTTTCGTTATTTCTATTAATATTGTCACCATGATCTTAGCCCAAAACCTTGTTATAACTTTTTTGATTTTTCTCTCTTCCTTGTGCCCTAAAACTCAAATATTCCTTCACCCCACCTCCATTTCCATGAGCCTACATCTTACCCATTCTTCAAGGTCTTCACAAGTGTACCTTCTGTATGAAATAACCCTTTCTTGATCTCATAAATTAAAAGTCGTTTTGGGCATCCCTGGTTGTACAGTGGTTAAGAATACACCTGCCAATGCAGGGGACACAGGTTCGAGCCCTGGTCCGGGAAGATCCCACATGCCATGGAGCAACTAAGCCCGTGCGCCACAACTACTGAGCCTGCGCACCACAACTACTGAAGCCTGCGCACCTAGAGCCCATACTCCACAACAAGAGAAGCCACTGCAATGGGAAGACTGCGCGCCGCAACGAAGAGTTGCCCCCACTCACCGCAACTAGAGAAAGCCCACGCGCAGCAACGAAGACCCAATGCAGCCAAAAATAAATATAAATAAAATAAATAAATTTATTTTTAAAAAAGTAGTTTTGTCTTCCTTGAAACTAGGATTTAATTTGTGCTTCCTTTTTATAGTGATTAGTCCTGCACATTTCCTTATAGCTTTTTATGAACATATCAGATACATATCTATGTCTATTGTATAGATATATTTTACAATTGATATTGTAAATGTTACAGTACATACCCATTGTAAGTTCTTTGAGGAAATAATCCTTGACTGATTTACCTTTCTGTCCTGAAGGGTCCCTCTGCTGGTATGCTGTGTAGCTATACATGCACTCAGTAAATATTTATTAAATGAGTCACATCCAACTTGTATTAATCGTATGTTTTGTATGTCTTTTCTTCAATTAGTAACTTTTGTAGAGAAAGGCTCATATGTATTTATTTTTGTAGTCTGCAGACTAGCACAATGCTAAGCTTTGAATAATTGATAATTATTTAAAATCTTATTTATAAAAATAGTGTTAAGACATATCACTTAGAATTGCCGTTTGGCTGTATGTAATGGAAATCCAATTAGAGTAGCTTAACCAAACAGTTATTTTTCTCAAATAACAAGAAAGCTAGAGGTAGACAGTCTAGGACTGGTACAGTGGTGTCATGATATCATCAATGCCCCAGAATTTTTCTGTCCTTACGTTATAGCTCTTGTCTTTGTGGTCATATAAGGCTCTTCCACCTCCAAGCATCATATTCATGTTTCTGTCCCTTTCTATCAGGAAAACAGTAACTTTTCTGGAGGTTTCTACAAATAGACTTCTGCACATTTTAGTCAGAATTTGGGTCACATGGGCATTTTTCCACCTGCCAGGGGATTTTGGAAGGTATTTTTAAACAGGTGCATTGCCATACAAGCAAAATTTGTATTCTATTCATAAGGAAGAAAAGGAGAATGTATCTTGGATGGGTATGTATCTTGGATATAGAATTTACACGTAAAGCCATTATAATCTACAAAGGGGTGATAAGATACACGTGACAGGTTCAACAATTCGAGACAATTATATGATAAATTACATATACACAGTCAGACAATAAATGTTATCAAATGTTAGAGGTAGAAGAGCTCCCTTGAAGATGGAGTTGACTAGGAAATCTTCAATGTAAGAGGTGGGAGTTGAACAGAGCCTTAAAAGATGGGTCAAATATTATACAGAGGTACTGGATGCCTATTTTGCAAGTGAGGAATTACATGCTTAAAGTGTGTTTTTGAATTACTAGACCAGCTTAGCAAGAATAATGCACTCATATCATAGGGCAATCGAAAATAAGTTGGGACAACATAATGGAGGATTATGTATGCCACCATAAGGAGTTTGGATTTGAGACTTGTTCAGATCAACAGATCTATTGGAGATTTCTGAAAAGAGGAATAATAAGGGAAAGTAGAATAGAAATGGTAACATGTTAGAGTTTAAAAGACTAATTCACAGATTAGTTCATTAAAATTAATTAATATCAAATGCTGTACCTCCTATCTAGTAGTTAAGATAGTTCATAGCATTTTTCACCAAAGCAGTTGGTCCTAAGGGGTCTCCAATACCTAAAATGGATATTTAATACTATCTCACTTGAAGCCCCGAATGTAGAACAATGGCACTCTAGAATTCAAATTTTCTATTAAACTTATTTTTTTTTATATTGCCAAGGAGTTCTTTGTTTCTGTTATCACCACAGGGATTTGAAATATTATGTCAGAATATTTTATCATATTAATACCTAAGTGTAATCTTTCTTAATTAAATCATTTCTCTAAACTTGCACTGAATAATTAATAAAATGATGATTGAAAACAGATTGGTGCTCCTTTGACTAAGTGTACTTTTTGTTGTCTATTTTCTCAACCAAGAATTTTAAGTCTGTTGAAAATGGTTAAACTTCAAAGCACTTATGTTGAACCAATGTTTTATTTTCCTTTTAAAATCAATCTTAATACATTTTGCAAAGTTTTTTTTTTTTTTTTAAGATAATTGAGGTGTGTTAGGGCTTTCCCCAGATATACTTACGGATTTTTTTTAAATGACAGATATTTATTCTAAAAAATGACAGATACTTATTTAACTGTAAATCTCACTAAATAGTAAGGATTTCTTCTCTTCTACTTTAATAATGATATCAATTACATTTTATGGTTTGACATAGCAGTTTGAGTAAAAAGACTGATTCAATCAAAACGTGTAAAACATGCTTGAAATTATTTCCTATATAATTTCAAATGAGCATCTGAAGCCTGAATTACCTCATTTATTTTGTAATTGGAATACCAGAAATTTTCATCTTCATTAGTGCCTCATCTCTCTCCTCCTTAATTACCATAAGATCTTTACTTTTAGAGTCCCATTAATATGAATTTAACTCCATGTAGAAATACAGATATAATGCAATTACACAAAACTAGTTAAAATTTCAGCATTCATTGTTGGGTACTTTTTTTTTTTTAATGTATATATGGGCTGTTTATGCGGCTTTATTTGTAATAACAAAAAAAGAGGAAAACTTCGTTAAAAAAAACTAGAGCAATTAAATTAATTATGGTTCATTCAACTAGTGGAATACTTGTAGCTTTTAAAATAATTATCTAAATTTCAATTGATTAACACAAAAATTTGGTCACAACATAACTAAGTAAAAAAGGCAAAAGGCATAAAAGATACCTCTGTATGTTGTATGTGTGTGTGTGAGCTCATGTCTCCCTAAGAAAATCTGGGAGGACTTATTCCAGTATGAAACTAATAATAAGGTTTACCTCTGGGTGGTATCTATGAATAATCTTTACTTCTATTTTTTCCATATTGTAAAACTGTCTGTAATGACCATATATTACTTTTTTTTTTTTTAATAAATTTATTTATTTATTTATTTATTTTGGCTGTGTTGGTCTTTGTTTCTGTGCGAGGGCTTTCTCCAGTTGCGGCGAGCGGGGGCCACTCCTCATCGCAGTGCGCGGGCTTCTCACTATTGCGGCCTCTCTTGTTGCGGAGCACAGGCTCCAGACGCGCAGGCTCAGTAGTTGTGGCTCACGGGCTTAGTTGCTCCGCAGCATGTGGGATCTTCCCAGACCAGGGCTCGAAGTTGGGTACTTTTTGACTATTGTTCAGCTCCCATAATTATTATATATGACTAAATTATCAGCTCCCTTCTGTATTAGTTGAAAAATAATAGCACGTAACACCAATCGAGAGATTCTCATGGTTAGTGACCATTGCAAATTTTAAGTAAAATGCCTGATATGAAGCACTTTCTTTTTTACAAACCTGGTTGGTACTTCAAATAATCACAAAATGGAGTGACCATAGGAGCCACGGCTAACATTTGTTGAGGGCCTGGCCACACATGTGCTTGGCATTCATGTCACATATTCTTTCACAGCAAACCTGTCAGTCAGTAAACACATATTTATTGAGCACTTGTTATATGCCAGATATTGCAAGGTGTATTGTGCTATTTTTGTTGAATGAAGAAACTGAGGCTCAGAAAAGTTAAGTGACTAGATCTAATCTCACAGCTAGGAAAGGGCAGAGCTAGGATTTGACTCGAGGTCTGATTTCACAGATCATACGATTATCATCATTGGGTTCTTCATGTTTGGAAGAGTGGAAGTATGAGAAAACATAGAATTTACAAACTGATTTCACTAATATGTGTTGGTGTGCGATTCCTAATAATCATTTGCTATATGACCCAGATATCACCTGGAATTGTCTCAGCATTTAGAGATCTGTGTATAATTAGCTTAGACCCCTGTCGTTTTATAGCCTTTGGAAGCCTGAAGCTCTCTCCACAATTTCTAATTCCCAGGTCTTACACTCTTATGGTCCCCTTCCTGTGTTTGTCTGGAGGCCACCTCGATTTGCCATGTCAATTGACATTTGCATGTCAGTCTGGGTGTAAAGCTCCATCCTTTCAAGTTTTTATAGCACATGCCTTCACCAAGCATTTTATGAGTATTGGGAAGGATCCCCTTACAAACCACAAAGTCTTCCACCATCCCTTCCCTCTCAGCCTTGCCCCTTAATTGCAATGCCCTGCCTCTCTCCCCAAATTCTTCTCCTTCTGTTTTGCAGAATAGGTTTCCCTTTCCTTTGAAGCCAGGATATTCCAGGTACCTGACAACTTTGGGAGTCACATCTCTACCCCCAAGCTGGAGTGTCAGTGTGTGCCTTCCTTGTTTCTATCTCATTAACAGCAAAAATTGTGAGATTCTCTTGGAAAACAGCAAAATTTGGAATTAGTCTCATCAGTCTGACAGCCCTCGTTTAGCTCAGTTTGAATTGGAATTTCATGGAATTTTCAACATCAACAATTTTGTTCAACTAACCTTAAATGGTGAGAACTAGAAACATCTAATACAAGAAAGAGCTACTCTTCTTAGATTAGATATAAAATACTTTACATAACTAAGAAAAAGCCTATCTTTAGATTTTTACTTACTTCCTACCTCTTTCCAAAAATGTGATTTACAAAATTACAGAATAAATTTGGATGTAAGCTTTTTCTGTACTTTTTTCCAGACCACTTTTTCTATTAGCTATTCAGAGTGAATTGTGTGACCTTGACCAAATTCTTTAACCTTCCTAAACTTTTCATTCCTTACATGTTAAGTGGGGAGTATGTCTGCCTTACCTACCTCAAAAGATTGTTGTAAGCATTAAATGAAAACACTGTATGTTTAAGTACTTTGTATTGTGCGGAACCTACAGACATTAGGGATTATGTTTTTATTTTATTTTATTTTTTATACAGCAGGTTCTTATTAGTTATCTATTTTATACATATTAGTGTATATATGTCAATCCCAATATCCCAGTTCATCAAACCACCACCACCACCACCCCCCAACCCGCTTTCCCCCCTTGGTGTCCATATGTTTCTTCTCTACATCTCTGTCTCTATTTCTGCCCTGCAAACCGGTTCATCTGTACCATTTTTCTAGGTTCCACATATATGCGTTAATATACGATATTTGTTTTTCTCTTTCTGACTTACTTCAATCTGTATGACAGTCTCTAGATCCACCCACGTCTCTACAAATGACCCAATTTCGTTCCTTTTTATGGCTGAGTAATATTCCATTGTATATATGGAATATATACCACAACTTCCTTATCCATTCATCTGTTGATGGGCATTTAGGTTGCTTCCATGTCCTGGCTATTGTAAACAGTGCTGCAGTGAACATTGGGGTGCATGTGTCTTTTTGAATTATGGTTTCCTATGGGTATATGCCCAGTAGTGGGATTGCTGGGTCATATGGTAATTCTATTTTTAGTTTTTTAAGGAACCTCCGTACTGTTCTCCATAGTGGCTGTATCAATTTACATTCCCACCAATAGTGCAAGAGAGTTCCCTTTTCTCCACACCCTCTCCAGCATTTGTTGTTTGTAGATTTTCTGATGATGCCCAGTCTAACAGGAGTGAGGTGATACCTCATTGTAGTTTTGATTTGCATTTCTCTGATAATTAGAGATGTTGAGCAGCTTTTCATGTGCTTCTTGGCCATCTGTATGTCTTCTTTGGAGAAATGTCTATTTAGGTCTTCTGCCCATTTTTGGCAGTTTGTGTCACCTTTGATTTCTTTCATCAGTGTCTTATAGTTTTCTGAGTACAGGTCTTTTAACTCCTTAGTAGGTTTATTCCTAGGTACTTTATTCTTTTTGTAGCAATGGTGAATGGGATTGTTTCCTTAATTTCTCTTTCTGATCTTTCGTTGTTAGTGTATAGGAATGCAAGAGATTTCTGTGCATTAATTTTGTATCCTGCAACTTTACCGAATTCATTGATTAGCTCTAGTAGTTTTCTGGTGGCATCTTTAGGATTCTCTATGTATAGTATCATGTCATCTGCAAACAGTGACGATTTTACTTCTTTTCCAATTTGTATTCCTTTTATTTCTTTTTCTTCTCTGATTGCCGTGGCTAGGACTTCCAGAACTATGTTGAATAATAGTGGCGAGAGTGGACATCCTTGTCTCGTTCCTGATCTTAGAGGAAATGCTTTCAGCTTTTCACCATTGAGAATGATGTTTGCTGTGGGTTTGTCATATATGGCCTTTATTGATGTTGAGGTAGGTTCCCTCTATGCCCACTTTCTGGAGAGTTTTGATCATAAATGGGTGTTGAATTTTGTCAAAAGCTTTTTCTGCATCTATTGAGATGATCATATGGTTTTTCTTCTTCAATTTGTTAATATGGTTTATCGCATTGATTGATTTGCATATATTGAAGAATCCTTGCATCCCTGGGATAAATCCCACTTGATCATGGTGTATGATCCTTTTAATGTGTTGTTGGATTCTGTTTGCTAAAATTTGTTGAGGATTTTTGCATCTATATTCATCAGTGATATTGGTCTGTAATTTTCTTTTTTTGTAGTATCTTTGTCTGGTTTTGGTACCAGGGTGATGGTGGCCTCATAGAATGAGTTTGGGAGCGTTCCTTCCTCTGCAATTTTTTGGAAGAGTTTGAGAAGGATGGGTGGTAGCTCTTCTCTAAATGTTTGATAGAATTCACCTGTGAAGCCATCTGGTCCTGGACTTTTGTTTGTTGGAAGATTTTTAATCACAATTTCAATTTCATTACTTGTGATTGGTCTGTTCATATTTTCCATTTCTTCCTGGTTCAGTCTTGGAAGGTTATACCTTTCTAAGAATTTGTCCATTTCTTCCAGGTTGTCCATTTTACTGGCACAGAGTTGCTTGTAGTAGTCTCTAATGATGCTTTGTATTTCTGTGGTGACTGTTGTGACTTCTCCTTTTTCATTTCTGATTTTATTGATTTGAGTCCTCTCCCTCTTTTTCTTGATGAGTCTGGCTAATGGCTTATCAATTTTGTTTATCTTCTCAAAGAACCAACTTTTAGTTTTATTGATCTTTGCTATTGTTTTCTTTGTTTCTATTTCATTGATTTCTGCTCTGATCTTTATGATTTCTTTCCTTCTGCTAACTTTGGGTTTTGTTTGTTCTTCTTTCTCTAGTTTCTTTAGGTGTAAGGTTAGATTGTTTACTTGAGATTTTTCTTGTTTCTTTAGGTAGGCTTGTACAGCTATAAACTTCCCTCTTAGAACCGCTTTTGCTGCATCCCATAGGTTTTGGGTCGTCGTGTTTTCATTGTCATTTGTCTATAGGTATTTTTTGATTTCCTCTTTGATTTCTTCAGTGATCTCTTGGTTATTTAGTAACGTATTGTTTAGCCTCCATGTGTTTGCCCTTTTTACGTTTTTTTCCCTGTAATTCATTTCTAATCTCATAGCGTTGTGGTCAGAAAAGATGCTTGATATGATTTCAATTTTCTTAAATTTACTGAGGCTTGATTTGTGACCCAAGATGTGATCTATCCTGGAGAATGTTCCGTGCGCACTTGAGAAGAACGTGTAATCTGCTGTTTTTGGATGGAATGTCCTATATATATCAATTAAATCTATCTGGTCTATTGTGTCATTTAAAGCTTCTGTTTCCTTATTTATTTTCATTTTGGATGATCTGTCCATTGGTGTAAGTGAGGTGTTAAAGTCCCCCACTATTATTGTGTTACTGTCGATTTCCTCTTTTATAGCTGTTAGCAGTTGCCTTATGTATTGAGGTGCTCCTATGTTGGGTGCATACATATTTATAATTGTTATATCTTCTTCTTGGATTGATCCCTGGATCATTATGTAGTGTCCTTCCTTGTCTCTTGTAACATTCTTTATTTTAAAGTCTATTTTATCGGATATGAGTATTGCTACTCCAGCTTTCTTTTGATTTCCATTTGCACGGAATATCTTTTTCCATCCCCTCACTTTCAGTCTGTATGTGTCCCTAGGTCTGAAGTGGGTCTCTTGTAGACAGCATATATATGGGTCTTGTTTTTGTATCGATTCAGCGAGCCTGTGCCTTTTGGTTGGAGCATTTATTCCATTCACGTTTAAGGTAATTATTGATATGTATGTTCCTATGACCATTTTCTTAATTGTTTTGGGTTTGTTTTTGTAGGTCCTTTTCTTCTCTTGTGTTTCCCACTTAGAGAAGTTCCTTTAGCATTTGTTGTAGAGCTGGTTTGGTGGTGCTGAATTCTCTTAGCTTTTGCTTGTCTGTAAAGCTTTTGATTTCTCCATAGAATCTGAATGAGATCCTTGCCAGGTAGAGCAATCTTGGTTGTAGGTTCTTCCCTTTCACCACTTTATATATATATTGTGTCACTGCCTTCTGGCTTGTAGAGTTTCTGCTGAGAAATCAGCTGTTAACCTTATGGGAGTTCCCTTGTATGTTATTTGTCGTTTTTCCCTTATTGCTTTTAATAATTTTTCTTTGTCTTTAATTTTTGTCAACTTGATTACTATGTGTCTTGGCATGTTTCTCCTTGGGTTTATCCTGCCTGGGACTCTGTGCTTCCTGGACTTGGGTGGCTATTTCTTTTCCCATGGTAGGAAAGTTTTCGACTATAATCTCTTCAAATATTTTCTCGGGCCCTTTCTGTCTCTCTTCTCCTTCTGGGACCCCTATAATGCAAATGTTGGTGCATTTAATGTTGTCCCAGACGTCTCTTAGGCTGCCTTCATTTCTTTTCATTGTTTTCTCTTTATTCTGTTCTGCAGCAGTGAATTCCACCATTCTGTCTTCCAGGTCACTTATCCATTCTTCTGCCTCCATTATTCTGCTTCTGATTCCTTCTAGTGTATTTTTCATTTCAGTTATTGTATCGTTCATCTCTGTTTGTTCTTTAATTCTTCTAGGTGTTTGTTCTTTAATTCTTCTAGGTCTTTATTAAACATTTCTTGCATCTTCTTCATCTTTGCCTCCATTCTTTTCCCAAGGTCCTGGATCATCTTCACTATCATTATTCTGAATTCCTTTTCTGGAAGGTTGCATATCTCCACTTCATTTAATTGTTTCTCTGGGGTTTTATCTTGTTCCTTCATCTGGTACATAGTTGTCTGCCTTTTCATTTTGTCTATCTTTCTGTGAATGTTGTTTTCCTTCCACAGCTGCAGGATTGTCATTCTTCTTGCTTCTGCTGTCTGCCCTCTGCTGGTTGAGGCTTGTGCAAGCTTCCTGATGGGAGGGACTGGTGGTGGGTAGAGCTGGGTGTTGCTCTGGTGGGCAGTGCTCAGTAAAACTTTAGTCCACTTGTCTGCTGATGGGTGGGGCTGAGTTTCCTTCCTGTTGGTTGTTTGGCCTGAGGTGACCCAGCACTGGAGCCTACAGGCTCTTTGGTGGGGCTATGGCAGACTCCGGGAGGGCTCATGCCAATGAGAACTTCCCAGAACTTCTGCTGCCAGTTTCCTTGTCCCGGCAGTGAGCCACAGCTGTCCCCCACCTCTGCAGGAGACCCTCCAACCCTAGCAGGTAGGTCTGGTTCAGTCTCCTATGGGGTCACTGCTCCTTACCCCTAGGTCCTGATGCGCACACTACTTTGTGTGTGCCCTCCACGAGTGGAGTCTCTGTTTCCCCCAGTCCTGTCAAAGTCCTGCAATCAAATCCCACTAGCTTTCAAAGTCTGATTCTCTAGGAATTCCTCCTCCTTTTGCTGGACCCCCAGGTTGGGAAAACTGACGTGGGGCACAGAACCTTCACTCCAGTCGGTGGACCTCTGTGGTATAATTGTTCTCCAGTTTGTGAGTCACCCACCCAGTGGTTATGGGGTTTGATTTTATTGTGTTTGTGCCCCTCCTACCGTCTCACTGTGGCTTCTCCTTTGTCTTTGGATGTGGGGTATCTTTTTTGGTGAGTTCCAGTGTCTTCCTGTCAATGATCATTCAGCAGTTAGTTGTGATTCTGGCGCTCTCACAAGAGGGAGTGAGCACAGGTCCTTCTACTCTGCCATCTTGAACCAATCTCCCATTAGTGATTATGTTTGTGGGGCAAAAGAGTTGGCAGGATGGAGGAAGAGAAATAAGGTTGCTATTACATTTTTTCTGCAGTGTGTCTGAAAATGAATAGTCCTCAAATCCTAAATGGTTGAAAGATTGCCAGGGAAGGGACTATCAGCCAGGGGGGAAGCAATGACAGGGCTTGTTAACTGGTCCTCATGAAAGCCAATTCCAATCATTTCAGGTAATATTTGAGTATCTACAGTGTACCATGTTAGTTATTAGGGATACACACTATGACAAGATAAAGTCCTTGCCTTCCAAAAATTTCCAGTCCAGCTGTGGACAGCACAGCTGTGCATCTCTAGCTGAACTGGAAGAAGGGCTGGGCAGTGTGTGATTGGAACAGAAAAGGAGCTGGTTCTTGTAACTGGGTCTTGCATGTTTTTCCCATCATTTGATAGGATGATTTGAAAATAATTCATATTTTTAACTCTTTATATCACAAAGAAAAGAAAAATACTAAGGGTGTTTTAAACAGTTGGTTACAAACAAAATCCTGTAATAATATTTTTTTTCTTTTAATAGATGAGGAGTGATAGGTCTAGCTGCTTCTTTACAGTTTTGTCACATTTTAGGTTTCTTGAATGCTCCTTTTAGGTTTCAGGGACATTATTGTCACCATGAGGTACAGCTGTCTTGCTTGTTTGTATTCTTCTTAAGGGACACTAACTCTTTGGGCATCATTTTTATTTCATCTTTTGTATTCAAAAGTTAAATTGCTAGTGATCTTTATCTTTGACAGTGTCCACAGGAAATAAGTGGATATTACATTATTCATACTACTGAGGCTCCAATGACAAAGATTCTTCCCAATTAGCAGTAATAATTTTTGACTCTGGAATGCCTTAAGGATTTTTTTTCCTACTTATTTCTTTCTTAGACAAATAATAAAATAGAACATTTTCTGAGTATAGAACAGTGGAGGAGTGGGGCATTCCATAAGATGCCAGGTAATACAAGGAAGCTAACCTAGGATTAAAAACTCATTGCAGAAAATCCAGAGGCTGAGAGGGTGGTTGGGGCGGGGGGGATTTGGTGTTGAATTAAATCCTCTACTGTATCTAATTAATGTTTTATTTCAGTAGAGTTGTCACTTTGGTGAGTAGTTTAACTTAAATATTTAGAGAAAATATGGAAAGTTTGTGAGAAAATGAAGTCTTGTATAAACACAATGGTCTTAATTGTTTATATTTACTGCAGAAATCCCAGAGTCACATCAGTATGACCCAAGTACTCACCATCACCATTAATTCACACGGTATCCTGGATGCTTTCGGAGATGGTAGCCACATTCAGTATTCAAGACCAAAAATATTTAAATACCCAAGTCAGTAAAAACCGATTCTCCTGGATAAGTCTGGAACCATCATTTAAAGATGTTGAGCGCCTGGAATTTTTATGTGCATTGGTGAGGCCGCAGTTTCCTCTAACAGATAATCTGCTGTTATTACTGGCTGTAGGCAGTAATAAAGGGCAGAGTCAGGAAGGACAAAGAATTTACAGTACAGAATTTTCAATAATGTGTTGATGTCAGGAAAAGAGTGGAGCCATTTCTGATAAGAAGGAAGTGTTAATTTTAAACAGCTGTGAATGTACTTTCTGTGATCTTCTCCTGAAAAGTAACAGCAGAGTAATTCATAGGCCGCAGGTCACAAGATGAGTTTGAGTAATCGATCCCTAAGTGAAACCAAAGAGAGGAGAAGTAAATACTGGAGGAGGTGACAGAGTTCAGCCCTGGAATGGAACACAGAGTCTTTTATGATTCCATGTTCTTGCCCCAGGTTGACATTTGGCAGTGGCCACTTCCCTCCTCTAAGCCCTTGCCACTCCCTTACAGTGAATCAACACTTATCAGTAACTATGAAAGCACAGGATAAAAATTACTCCTAAATTAGTTTCAGAAATGACATAGAAATTTTTTTTATATTGGCTAAAACTGTATACATTTTTTGAAATTGGCTAAAACTACATGTATATATATATTTTTTGCATACATATGTCTATCCTTTTTCTTTCTTTTTACTTTTTTTTTAGAAATTCGCATTCTTATTTATTGATTGATTGATTGATTGATTGCTGTGTTGGGTCTTCGTTTCTGTGCGAGGGCCTTCTCTAGTTGCGGCAAGCGGGGACCACTCCTCATCGCGTTGCGTGGGCCTCTCACCATCGCGGCCTCTCCCGTTGCGGAGCACAGGCTCCAGACGCGCAGGCTCAGTAATTGTGGCTCACGGGGCCCAGCTGCTCCGTGGCATGTGGGATCTTCCCAGACCAGGGCTCGAACCCATGTCCCCTGCAATAGCAGGCAGACTCTCAACCACTGCGCCACCAGGGAAGCCCCTTTTTACTTTTTTTAAAAAAAATTTATTTATTTTGTGCTGGGTCTTAGTTGCGGCACACGGGATCTTCCTTTCAACATGTGGGATCTTTAGTTGTGGCATGCGGGAGCTTTGTTTAGTTGCGGCATGCGGACTCTGAGTTGCAGCATGTGTGAGGGATCTAGTTCCCCGACCAGGGATCGAACCCAGGCCCCCTGCATTGGGAGAGTAGAGTCTTACTCACTGGACCACCAGGGAAATCCCTCTATTCTTTTTCAAATTCTTTTCCCATTTAGGTTATTAAAGAATATTGAGCAGCATTCCCTGTGCTATACAATAGGTCCTTGTTGGTTATCAGTTTTAAATATAGCAGTGTGTACATGCCAATCCCAAACTCCCAATCTAGCCCTCCCCCTTCCCTTTCCCCTAGGTAACCATAAATTCGTTCTCTAAGTCTGTGAGTCTGTTTCTGTTTTGTAAATAAGTTCATTTGTATCATTTTTTTTTTTTAGGTTCCACATATAAGCGATATTGTATGATACTTGTCTTTCTATGTCTGACTTACTTCACTTAGTATGATAATCTACAGGTCCATCCATGTTGCTGCAAATGGCATTATTTCATTCTTTTTAATGGCTGAGTAATAGTCAATTGTATATATACCACATCTTCTTATCCGTTCATCTGTCAATGGACATTGACATGTCTTGACTATTGTAAACAGTGCTGCAATGAACATTGGGGTGCGTGTATCCTTTCGAACCATGTTTTTCTCTGGATATATGCCTAGGACTGGGATTGCTGAATCATATGGTAGCTCTATTTTTAGTTTCTAAAGGAGCCTCCATACTGTTCTCTATAGTGGCTGTACCAATTTACATTCCCACCAACAGTGTAAGAGGGTTCCCTTTTCTCCACACCCTTTCCAGCATTTATTGTTTGTAGATGTTTCGATGATTGCCATTCTGACTGGTGTGAGGTGACGTCTCATTGTAGTTTGGGTTTGCATTTCTCTAATAATTAGCAATGTTGAACATCTTTTCATGTGCCTCTTGGCCATCCGTATGTCTTCTTTGGAGAAATGTCTATTTAGGTCTTCTGCCCTTTTTTTTTTGGCCACACTGTGTGGCTTGTGGGATCTTAGTTCCCCAACCAGGGATCGAACCAAGGCCCATGGCGGTGAAAGCACTGAGTCCTAACCACTGGACTGCCAGGGAATTCCCAGTCTTCTACCCATTTGTTGATTGGGTTGTTTGTTTTTTTTATATTGAGCCACATGAGCTGCTTGTAAATCTTGGAGACTAATCCCTTGTTGGTTGCATCATTTGCAAATATTTTCTCCCATTCTGTGGGTTGTCTTTTCATCTTGTTTATGGTTTCCTTTGCTGTACAAAAGCTTTTGAGTTTAATTAGGTCCCATTTGTTTATTTTTGCTTTTATTCCCATTACTCTAGGAGTTGGGTCAAAAAAGATCTTGCTGTGATTTATGTCAAAGAGTGTTCTGCCTATGTTTTCCTCTATGAGTTTTATAGTATCAGGTCTTACATTTAGGTCTTTAATCCATTTTGAGTTTATTTTTGTGTATGGTGTTAAAGAATGTTCTAATTTCATTTTTTTACATGTAGCTGTCCAGTTTTCCCAGCACCACTTATTGAAGAGACTGTCTTTCCTCTATTGTACAGTCTTGCCTCCTTTGTTGTAGATTAATTGACCATAGGTGCGAGGGTTTATTTCTGGGCTTTCTATCCTGTTCCATTGATACATATTTCTGTTTTTGTGCCAGTACCATACTCTTTTGATGACTGTAGCTTCGTAGTATAGTCTGAAGTCAGGAAGCCTGATTTCTCCAACCAGGTTGTTCTTTCTGAAGATTGCTTTGGTTATTTGGGGTCTTTTGTGTCTCCATACAAATTTTAAGACTTTTCTAGTTCTGTGAAAAAAGGCCATTGGTAATTTGATAAGGATTGCATTGAATCTGTAGATTGCCTTGGGTAGTATAGTCGTCATTTTGACAATATTGATTCTTCCAATCCAAGAACATGGTATATCTTTTCATCTGTTTGTGTTATGTTCAGTTTCTTTCATCAGTGTCTTATAGTTTTTGGATTACAGGTCTTTTGTCTCATTAGGTAGGTTTATTCCTAGGTATTTTATTGTTTTTGATGTGATGGTAAATGGGGTTGTTTCTTTAATTTCTCTTTGTGAGCTTACATTGTTAGTGTATAGAAATGCAAGAGATTTCTGTGTATTAATTTTGTATGCTGCAACTTTACCAAATTCATTGATGAGCTCTAGTAGTTTTCTGGTAGCATCTTTAGGATTTTCTATGAATAGTATCATGTTGTCTGCAAACAGTGACAGTTTTACATCTTTTCCAATTTGCATTCCTTTTCTTTTTCTTCTCTGATTGCCATGGCTAGGACTTCCAAAACTATGTTGAATAAAAGTGGCGAGAGTGGACATCCTTGTGTTGTTCCTGATCTTAGAGGAAATGCTTTCAGCTTTTCACTGTTGAGAATGATGTTAGCTGTAGGTTTGTCATATATGGCCTTTATTATGTTGAAGTATGTTCCCTCTATGCCCACTGACATTGAAAATTATACAGCATTCCTACTACCCCAGCTAACTCTTAGGAGTACACTCATTTTGATCCTTAAAGAAATGTGATACAGTTTTTCTACACTGATTGAGAATTTTTATCAATACATTTTGCTGGAATAATGATAAGCTGCCTGAGTCTGTGAAATTGGGTAAGAGCTTGTTATTTTGGTGAAGGCATATGTATTTTGAAGATCTATCTTCAAGCCACTATGTACAAATACTGAATATGGTTTGAATTTGGAAGTTGAGTGCTTCATCGTTTCAAATTGGACCACTATTGTTAGGATACATTCACTTTTAAATCCAGCCTTAATACCTGTGTGTGTTTAGAGTATCTTTTTTCAAAGAATGAGTAACAATCCTCCCCCAGCCCCCTACCCCGGGGAAATTTACCTAAGTGCTAGGTGTTTAGGGACTGGGTTTTTTGTTTGATTCTTCTTTAGGAGTTTGGAGTAAATCCCTTTTTCTATCTCTCATTTCTTTGACTTGACTTAAATCAATAGAATATGCACAGTAATTCTGGCTCCCCTGCTTCTGAACTGTCACACATGTAACATTCTTTGTGATAAAGCCTTAAAATGTCATGAATAAATAGTGATATTTTAAGACTTTATTAACCTAAGGTGTTGTTATGTGTATGAATAGTGGTACCAACATTGCATAGAATAAGAACAGAATCATGTAAATGGATGTTATATCATTTAATCTTTATTCTTGTTCACATTTTATAAAAATTCCACAAATATTTGGGATTATGAAATGAGATGCAAAGTTCCACACATGACTATTTTCAGATTTCACCTCTGAGCTCACAGCTTAGAAATTCCAGGATTGAGGATCTAAGTGGCCTTGTAGGAATGGAACAGGCTGGTACTCAAAGCTGCCACCATTTTGGTTTGATTTTGCAAAACTTCCAAATCATCTGTTCAGAAAGCTTAGCTGCTTAGCTGAAACCCCAGCTGCTGTTCAAGATAAGCCATGATGACAGAGTGGCTATAAAAGTAGCATCTCATAGATAAAGAGAAGCATGGACAAGCTCAGGCTGGTTGAACAATAGCTCCTTCCTCTTTGAAAGGAAAGGAAGATAGATGGAAATAATGAATTTCAGTGCCTTATTACTTTCTTTTGGGAAAGTGATCACATTTACTATAAATTAGGAAGGAGGAATTTACATAAAGTATGGAACAGGTCAGAAATGAGTAGACATATGGAATCAGGCAGTTCTCCAGCATTAAGCAAGGACTAAAGATAGTAATACAAACTATAATTCTGTAAATGGGTAGATAAAAACCATAATAATAACAGCAACAGCTAACATTTAAGGAGTGCTCAATATTTATTAGACACAGTAGTATGTATTACCTATAGGTTATTCGTGTGCAAGGCAGGTGCTATCTTTATCCCTGTTTTGGAGATGAGGAAATCAAGATATACAGAAATTAAGAATGTTACTCAAGGTCATTTGTAGCTCTGCTAGCTTTTAGACCCAGGGTACCTGATTGCAGAAACCATACTCTTAAACAGTATGCCATACTGCCTCCCATGAATTTGATAGTAGATTCAGAGTCCATCCATTGGTAGTGTTAATGGGGGAGGGGATGGTGCGGATTGGTGGAATATGGCCCTAACAGAGGCCAAGTTCTAGATCAGTGGTTCCCAACCTTTTTGACATCAGGGACTAGTTTCATGGAAGACCATTTTTCCACGGACAGGGTGGGGGGGATGGTTCACGCGGTAATGCGAGTGATGAGGGGGATAGTTCAGGCAGTAATGCGAGTGATGGGGAGCAGCAGAGGAAGCTTGGCTCCCTCGCCTGCTGCTCACCTCCTGCTGTGCAGCCCGATTCCTAACAGGACGGGGGCCAGTCCTGGTCCAGGGCCCGGGGGTTGGGGACCCCTGTTCTAGATTATTTAGGAAGTGGCACAAATACCTTAAATATCAAGGTAATCCTTAAAAAAAAAAAAAAAAAAAAGGTTCATTCCAACAGACATTGGGTATTGTGGGAGTCTCCCTTTAAGTATTAGGGACCCAAAACAAGGAGATTGAGACTTCACAGTGAGAAACCCAGCCATGGGAAACTGGGATACAAGGCAAGGAACCCAGTCATGGTAGACTGGAGTAAAAATCAGAGGAACAATAATTCAGGGCAGAGGCAGGAAGATCTTGACAGAGGATTTCTTATGTTATCTCCCCTGCTGAGGGTGGAGCTGGTCCCAGAGTCAGATGCATAGCTATGAGTCTGGTTAATTTAATATATTCAGCTCAGAGGGAAAGAGAAGCAGGGGCATGGATCCAGGTAGGCCATTACAAATGAACCCAACTGGGTTAGAGTTCCAGGCAAGAGGCTACTTTTACTAACATTACTTCTCCACCACGTCAGCTCCTGCCTCTATGGGAGATGGTGGGAAGTTGTGTGGCAGTGACATTTAAATACCCAAGGGCTGTGGAACAGGGAGATGAATTTTCATGCTATAATTACAAAATTCAATAGAATCCTTTCACATATGTCTTATGGCCTAATCTAAGTTGTTATTCTCTTATTTATTATTTTTTAAGAACCATAGTATGTTATGTAATATGTTGACTGTAGAGTTTGCTAAGCCATTTGGGAGATTATTAGAAAGAATAATTAGATATGAAATTGTTATTTAATTATTCATATCACTTGTTTATGCTGTTTTATAATAAGTTTTGGAGAATGTATATGATTTGGGGAGCTCTTGATTTGTATCCTTAAAGGATAGAGTGAACATTCAAGATAGTAGTACTTTGGAAAATCATTTATTTAAATAGTTTCCATTTGCTAGACTTGTCCTCTATTCCGTGGAAGAAAAAAGTAAAAAGCAAATAGTGTTTCTCCAACTCCCTCCATATTTTATCTCATAACAGCCCTAAAAACTATACAACTATCTGTTCTTTCTAAAGCTTATGATTTCCTAGATCTAGTTGTAAGTGCTGTTAAAAATTGCCCCCAAAATTTGTTTAAGAGCCCAGTTTAGTTTCATTTGTGCTAGGAAGCTGTTTTCCAGATGACTGGCATGATAGAGGGCTGTTTCTATCCAAAAATATTTCTCTTGCTTAATCTGTGCATTTGTCACGTTCTGTCCAGTAAATAGCTTTGTTATAAAATGGGTCTGAGATGTATAAAAGGAAAAATGTTAAAATATAGAATGCTTCCAGGAAATGCAGTTACCTTCTGTTACGTAAATTATCTAAATTGATAAGGTTCATATGCATTTTTGAGTCTCATCTCGCATTAGAGAGTTGGCCTGAGATGGAGAATGAGCATTGGTTTGAGTTGAGACCTGTGCTAAATGCCAGCATCACCTGTTTAAGGAGCCACCAAGTCAGTTCACCTCTGAGTTTGTTTCCTGCTGTGTCAGTTGGCAATAATACCTATCTTGCAGGGTCCTTGTGAAGAAACAAATGTATATAAAGTTGCAAATGTAGACTTTCAGTAAAAGCTAACTGTTACCACTCATTGGCACCCAAACTATTCACTCGAGAGTATCCACTCAAGACTATCTACTCAAGAGAGTTATATAATTTCAAATTAAAAGAAAATGCTTTTGATATAAAAGGCAGTTTCCTGTCTCCCTGGGCACTCCACACAGCCTGCTGCACCATTAGCTGTTGCTATCTGCAGTTAATGATGACAGTTTGGTATGCATCCGGTACTATGCTGAGTGATTTACATACATTATTTCATTTAATCATAACAGCAATCCTTTCAGGAAATTTTTGGTCTCTGACTTTCTGCCATGACTTTGACCTATGTGTGTTTTCTTTTAGAACATGTATTCTTTTGACTTTTATCTGCCTTAGTCTATGCATACTTTGCACTAATGACTTTATGCAACCAAATTATGTCGGTTAGGAGGCTTTGGGATGCAAATAGAGAATCAGAACTGATCTGGCTCAAAAAAAATAAAGGGAATTTTTTTCACACACACAACTGAATAATTCTTCACTGGGCTCTATTTCTCTGTGATTCTTTTCACTCTGTCTCCCGTCATGGCTTCCCGCATTGTATTAGAAATGGCCGAAGCAGTTCCTGACATGACATCTTTATGCTACATTTTCCATGCGACTGGAGAGCTTCCATTCTCCCAGACAAAACTCTTGACTTCCTTTGACTGGATCAGTTTCGACCTTATGTTGCATTTGACATAATCACTGGGACAGGGGATGTTGGAGTGCATTGACTGGCTTATCCCTGCCCTTCCTTCAGTCAATCACTGGACAAGAGGAATAATGCTAATCTGCTTAGTTCAAGCCTAGACCTGAAGTTGTGGTCAGTGTCACCCAGATCACAGAGGGGCATGATGAAGCAGGGGGTGAAGTGGTACTGGGAAGATAGATGTCTTTATCTTGTTTCTAATCTCACATGGAAAGCTTTCAACATTTTACCTTGAGTTATGATACTTTGCTATAGGTGCTTTTTTTTTTTTTTTAAGATTTATTGATTGATTGATTGATTGCTATGTTGGGTCTTCGTTTCTGTGCTAGGGCTTTCTCTAGTTGCGGCAAGCAGGGGCCACTCTTCATCGCGGTGCGCGGGCCTCTCACTATCGTGGCCTCTCTTGTTGCGGAGCACAGGCTCCAGACGCGCAGGCTCAGCAGTTGTGGCTCACGGGCCCAGTTGCTCCGCGGCATGTGGGATCCTCCCAGACCAGGGCGCGAACCCGCGTCCCCTGCATTAGCAGGCAGACTCCCAACCACTGCGCCACCAGGGAAGCCCCTAGGTGCTTTTTTTTAATAAAGATATTCTTTATCAGTTTAAGGGAATTACCAACACAGTTAGCTAAGACTTATTTTTTAAAATCATGAATGAAAGTTGACTTTTATTAAATGTTTTTTCTAAATCTGTTCATGTGGATTCTCTATTCCGTTAATGTGATAGATTACACTGATCAATTTTAAAAACAGCTTTAATAGGGTATAATAACATAAACTGCACATATTTGTAGTATATAGTTTGATCATTTTTCACATATATACATATATACTTGTGAGACCATCACTGAAATCAAAATAATGAACATTTTTGTCACTCCCCTCCAAAACTTTCCTCAGGCCACTCTGTAACCCCTCTCTCTAGTCCCCTTCCTCTCATGCACCCCTCCTCACAGGCCCCCAGGCAACTACTGATCTATCTTCTGTCACTGTAGATTAGTTGCATTACTGATTGAATTTTGAATGTTAAACTAACCTTCCATTTCTGAAGTAAACCAAATGTAATCATTATGTATTAGCTCTTTTTCTTACATATTTCTGTGTTCCTTTACCTAAAATTTTGCTTAGGATTTTTGCATCTGTGTTTATAAATGTGATTGGACTGTAATTTTTTCTTTCTACTAACACCCTCGTCAAACTTTGGTATCAAAGTGAAGCTGGTTTCATAAAATGAACTGGCGGATGTTTTTCATTCTCTTTTCTATTCTCTGGGAGAATCTGTATAAGATAGATATTATTTTTTCCTTAAGTATTTGGTTTGAATCAACCAGAGAAACCAACCAGACCTACAGTTTTCATTGTGGGAATGTTTTTAATTAATGATTTGATTTTAAAACAGAGAACAGTTTGCATTTTGTTTCTTATGCTGTCAATTTTTGTAAGGTGCATGTTTTCTTGACCTTTTTATTGAAATACACACACAGTAATGTGTATAATATTAAGCATAAAGCTTGATGATTTTTTTACAAATGCACAATTTATTGATGTAAAGTTGTTCATAATAGTCTCTTATCATTTAATATATGTAGGCTCTGTAATGATATCCCCTCCTTTACTCCTGATACTGATTACTTAAGCTTACCTTCTGTATTTCCTCATTTTTCTCCATCGGGGGTTTATAAACTTACTTGTCATTTCAAAGAACCAAGTTGTATCTTTGTTGATCTTCTCTATTGTATGTTTGTCTTCTATTTTATTTATTGCTGTTTTTATCTTTTTATTTCTGTCCTCTTATTTCTTTAGATATAAGTTGTTCTTTTTATAACTTCTTATAATTTTTAAGCTCATTGCCTTTCACCTTTCTTCTTCTCTAATATATGTATTTGGGAACAAATTTTCATCTTAAAGTGGGTTTAATGCGACTCATAAATTTTCATGAACATTCACTTCAAAATATGTTTTATTTTCATTGTGATTTCTTCTTTGACCCATGGGTTATTAGGAGGTGTATTTCTTAATTTACAAGCATTATAGATTTTTCTAAGAATATTTTTGTCATTGATTTCTAGTCTTGATTCCTAAGTGGTCAATGAATTTACTTTGTATGAATTTGATTTGTTGGAATTTGTGACAATTTGCTTTCGCATATGGTTGATTTTTATAATGATCCATGTATATTGATTTATTTTATTTATTTAAATTTTTATTTTATTTTTGGCTGTGTTGGGTCTTTTGCTGCACGTGGGCTTTCTCTAGTTGTGGCGAGCGGGGGCTACTCTTTGTTGTGGTGCACAGTCTTCTCATTGCGGTGGCTTCTCTTTTGTTGTGGAGCACGGGCTCTAGGCGCACAGGCTTCAGTAGTTGTGGCATGTGAGCTCAGTAGTTGTGGCTCGCGGGCTCTAGAGCACAGGCTCAGTAGTTGTGGCGCATGGGCTTAGTTGCTCTGCGGCATGTGGGATCTTCCCAGACCAGGGCTCGAACCTGTGCCCCTTGCATTGGCAGGCGGATTCTTAACCACTGCGCCACCAGGGAAGCCCAATCCACGTATATTTAAAAGCAATGTGTATCCTGCAGTTTGGGGGTACAGTGTAGTATGTGTGACTATTAGGTCACATATACAAATTGTGTTTTTCAAATCTTGTGTACCCTTATAAATTATTTTGTCTGATGTACGTGAAAAAGGTATGTTAAAATCTCTCTGATTTGTTTTTTTATTCCTCTATTTTGTTTTGTCAATATTTGCTTAATATATAATTTTGGGCTATGTTATTAGGTACATAAAATGTAGAATTATTATCTTTTACTAAAGAACTTAAACTTTTATCATTTTGAAGCATACCTATTTCTAATAATGGTTTTTGCCTTAAAGTCTCCTATGCTTGATACAAATATGGTTTATATGCTACAGTTTATGCATTTTCTTTTTATATATAAAATCCCCAAATATATTATCATATACTTAAAATCCTCTAATATATTATTATAACTATTGTTATATTCAGTTAATCAAAATTAAATCAAAATTCATTTAGATTTATCCACATTTGTCCTTTTTATCATTCTTTATTCCTTCCTGCATCTTTGAGCTCCCATCTGGGAGCTGAATACAGCCTTTAGTATTTTCTTTAAAGTAAGTGGTTGGTGAAAAACTCTCTACATCCCCCCCCCACCACGCCACAACATGAAAAATATCTTTTGTTCACTTCATTATTGAAGGGTAGCTTGTAGGGAATTCTAGATTTACAGTTATGTTCTTTCAGCACTTTGAAGCTACCATTTCATTTTCTTCTGGCTTCCCTCAATTCTTTTGAGAGATGAGCTATTAGTCTAATATTTGCTCCTTTGAAGTTAATCTTTTTTTCTCTCAGTTTTCTTTTAATATTCTCTCTTTAACTTAATTTTCAACATTTTTACTATGATGTGCCACAGTGTGCTTTTCTTTTTATTTATCTTGCTTTAGGTTCAGAGAACTACTCGAATCTATGACTTTTGTCAGTTTGGGGAAAGTCTCAGCCATTATCTTCTCAAGTACTGCTTCTTTCTCATTCTCTCTTCCCTCCCTTCTGGATACTTTCTCACTAACTTTCTGGTCAGACCTGAATGGATCCCTGGCAACCTATTTGATCCCATCCCCTGCCACACTCTATCTTGTTCACTTACTTGTTTCTAACTACCTTGCTGTTTTTCTAATAAGCCAAGCATACTGCTGCCTCAGGACTTTTGAAAATATTGCTTCCTTAGCCTGGAACACTTTTCCAGACATGTCCAAGACTCATTCCCTTACATGATTCAGGTCTCTGCTCAAATGTGGTCTTATCAGAGTGGCTTTCCCTGACCACGTTTTCAAAATTATTACCCAGACTCCTCCTCTTCTACTCACACTGTGCTCTAACCCTTTACCTGGTTTATGTTTCTTCATAACACTTATTAAATATGACACATTATATATTTAATATGTACTTGCTTATTCTCTGTCTCCTTTCATTAGAATATAAACTTCATGAGAGAGGAGACTTCTTTGCTCACAGCTATATCCCAATACCTGGAATTAGTATCTGGAGCAGAGTTAGGTGCTCAATAAATATCTATGGGATGAATGAATGACTAATTGATGATGGATATAGGAAGATAGAGTTCTCTATAGAAAGTGAAGAAAGCAGACAAGGAGAAATAAGCTAAGCAAGGATTTTAATTTTTATAATCTATATTTTGTTCTTTTGCATGTAAAGATAGTATCTTTGATCACATTTCTTTCCATGATTCTTACCTAAAAGAGAAAAATGAAATATTAATATGTTCAAAAGTATTTCTTTCATTAGTTTAAATTAACTGGCATCTCATCATTTAGTTTAGACATGTACTCCATAAATTTTTAAAGGCTTTTAATTAAAAAAAATTAAACCTGCTGCATTAGTTAGTTTGGACTGCCATAACAAAATACCATAGACCAGGTGGCTTAAACAACAGAAAATTATTTTCTCACGGTTCTGGAAGCTAGAAATCCAAGATCTGGGTGCCAGCATGGTCAGGTTCTGGTGAGGACTGTCCTCCTGGCTTACAGATGGCTCTTTTCTTACAGTGTTCTCATATGGCAGAGAGAACGAGCTCTGGTGTCTCTTCCTCCTCTTGTAAGGGCACTAATCCCATCATTAGGGACCCAGCTCATGACCTCGTCTCAAACTAATTATCTCCCAGAGGCCCCATCTCCAAATACCATCACATTGGAGTTAGGGTTTCAACATACAAATTTTGGGAGTGTACAATTCAGTTCATAGCACCTACCAAATAATATGCATTATTGTCCAGTGAATTAACGAATAGGTATATTTGACTCTTCCAGTGTTTTTCATAGTGTGAAATTATTATGATTGCACATAAAAACTTATTCAATTACTTTTGCAAAATATTGTGAATGCTTATAAGTACAAAGGCTAAATTGGCCAGCACCTGGGTAATGCCTGGTCTATTTCATTTGTGGTTTGTAGGGATATCTATTTATTACATAGCTCTCTAGGGACTCACATGAATACATCATTTTTTTATGGGCAAAAAAACCTAACTCTGATTTTCTACATGTCTTTTGTACATTTATTTCCCTAAGTAAATCATAAATCCACCTCTAATGCCTAGACCTACACACAGTATGCAGGCATTATAGCTACTCAGAAAGAATCTGTCGTGTAGGTCAAAGCTCCTTGGCTGGAGCCAATACTGGCACCTACAGTATTTTTCTAGCTTGCCTGAGGTCAGCATGTCTTCCCGATGTTCATGGATTATGCTGCTTTTCCAAGAATGTCTCAAAGGGATCCTGCCTGAAAGAAAAGATGCCATACTCTCACATTTCACTGCCTATAAAGAGAGCGAGAATGCCCTCTGTCTTGTGCTTTTAGTCAGCTTCAAAACAGAAATGGAACTGACAGTCATCAACTCAGAGTCTCCCCCACCGCCCATGTATTTTCTAGTCTAGAATGAAGCTAATGAGGTAAATAAAATGAAGCTTCCTAGAAAAGTGAAGGAGGAGAGCATCCACCACCTCACTGCTCCTCCCATTCCTCACCCCTGAAATAGGATTGTTAGCATCTGCTATGATCTAGAGGAGTATTTGGGGCTGTGCCATCTGTCCTCATTAGAAGCACTGAGCTCATAATGACTAAGAAGCTCCAGGGGGTTGTCTAAGCCACCAAGGTTAGAAAGGGGCACAGCATTATCACAGCTGAGCTAAAATTTAATATGATTCTTACTTTACTGCCTATGGTGACCTAAGAAGGTGAGATGGCAGACAAATAGAGGAGCTTAGTCATGGCTCACCAAAAAGCCAAAAAGCTGTCTTCATGATGGAATAGGGAAGAAGAAACTGGTAAATATTTCTAAATGTCATATGTTTACATACGAATTTATTTTTAGAATTCTTCTCTTGTGAGAACTATGTACTTTAAAAATAATTCCTAAATTTAAAGTATTTATATCAAAAATTGTACATATACTCACCAATTAAAAATGAGGAGTGTTCCCTAGAAGAAAGTATAACCCCAGTGGTCCAGGGGCTGAGAATTCCGTCATTAGAGGTGGGGCTTTCTTCTCAGAATGAAGTTAATGTGGTGTTCCTACCTGTGTGACCCCGTGGATGGTTGAGGGGGTCTGGGGTTATTCTTTATTTTTTTTTTTTTCATTTTTTAAAAATAAATTTATTTACTTATTTATTTATTTTTGGCTGTGTTGGGTTTTTGTTGCTGTGCGTGGGCTTTCTCTAGTTGAGGCGAGTGGGGGCTACTCTTCGTTGCGGTGCACGGACTTCTCATTGTGGTGGCTTCTCTTGTTGCAGAGCATGGGTCTAGGTGCGCGGGCTTCAGTAGTTGTGGCTCACAGGCTCAGTAGTTGTGGTGCACGGGCTCAGTAGTTGTGGCACGTGGGCTCAGTAGTTGTGGCTCGCGGGCTGTAGAGCGCAGGCTCAGTAATTGTGGCTCACGGGCCCAGTTGCTCCGTGGCATGTGGGATCTTCCCAGACCAGGGCTCGAACCCGTGTCCCCTGCATTGGCAGGCGGATTCTTAAGCACTACGCCACCAGGGAAGCCCTAAAAATCTCATTATTGATTAAGTTAGATCTTTACAGATTAATACAGTTGAGTATCTTTCCATATGTTTATTAACCATCTGTATCTCCTCTATGAGTTTCCTATTATGTACTTTGTCCTTGTTGTGGTATTTTACTTTTTTTTTCTTGATTCGTGGGAGTTTTCATTTATTTTGGATAATAATTTTGTCTATTACGTATGTGGCAAATATTTCTCCTCAGTGTGTTGCTTGACTTTAATTTATTCATTAGTATTATTACTTTAAGTTGCAGAAATTTAACATTTTTATCTAGTTATATCTGCTAGTGGGTGGAGTAACTGTGAGGAGTTAAAAGTTGGTGTGCATGTGAATACAGTCTCTTTGGACAATTCCATGGTTAGGTAAGATGTTGGTCTGGGGTTATTCTAATGAAGGTGGGTAGGATTGAGCGTCTCCACAGAAGTGTTGGGGGAAGGGAGTATCACCATATCTCAGTAGTGTATTTTTAGAAAGTAAATTTTAGATGAGGAATGAAGTCACAATACTTGAACTAAGAAGAGAGTGAAAAACTAGGTATCAGTTGATTAATTTATGGTGGAAAACACACCTCATTCAGGAATCAGTCTACATGTGTACTGAAACATGGCAAGCAGAGTATCATAAAAGAAAATTGCCTTTTCCCAAAAAAGTAAAACTTGAAAACTTTTGTGGCCTAGAGAACTCACTCTCCTGTTCCAAAAAAGATATTTCTTTTTCTGACTAATAACTTGAAAAAGTTGTCTCTCATCAGAGCTCCTGTAGCGCACCTGAAGACATCAGTACCTTTCTCATTCTCTAACTTTTAGTTTTCCCATTTTTATTGGTCCTCAGCAGTTTGTCGTTGCAGCATCCCCTGCCTCATCAATACCATAACAAGTGAAAATTCCCAAGACTGAGGCTTATATCACAAAGGGTGCAATTTAGACGAGCAGCTCTGAGATGAGCAGCCCTCCCGCACATGGAGTGAGGAACACAATGATGTAGGAGTGAGAAACCCTGAGGGCTAGACCTAGGGCTTTTATTACCAAGCAGCCTGTGTTTTTCCGGCTTCAGTGGCTTAGGCTGCAAAATAAGATACCTTTTACTTTTGCCATGGAACCCAGATCTAGCACTTTATTTTATTTTAGTAATTCTGGAAAGAAAACATTTAGGCTGAAGGGATGCATTTCTGTTCTCACTGAGGTAAAGAGGTTTTGTACCTTTTTATTTTTCTTGGTAAAATCTTCACTTTTAATCTGGTAGCCTTTATTTTTGTTCTTTTCTCTTCCTTTGGCTAGCTGGAGAGCAAGTGCCATAGATGTGGCCCAAAGAATATATTCTTTTCACCCTTGGAGCAAGGAGTACCAGAGTGAAGCACCCTATCCCCTCTGGGCAAATGCCTGCGAGTAAAAACATTTTTAATTAAATCAGTTCAGTTATTATAAGTTGAATTAATCTGTAATTGTGGCATATCATGGGAAACTATTTATGACATAAGCCAGCTGACCCTTATCCAAGTTTCCATGGAAATAACAAGTATGTTCTTGGACTGTTCTAAAATTTCCAGCTGCTTTAAATGTGATATTGAAGCTAAAAAAGAAACCTTCTATTAATAACATGTATTTGAAATGTGTTCTCAGGTGCTCAAGAGGTAGGCCTAACTTGAAAAAAATTGACTGAAAAGATTCAAGGTGCAATAACCATGGGCTTTCCCTCAAACTTCTTTAATTGAAACCTCTGATATTATTGTGTTGTTTCTATCTGAAGTCAAATGGGGGAAGAGATTGCAAAAAAGTTTTGTGGTTTTGTATTTTTTCCTCTATGAGATAGAGACTTACCTATGTCAGGAGAAGAAGAAGTAGTCATAGTCTTCTCTTGAATGATCAAATAAAGTTTTTGTTCAAGAGATAAACCATATTCCATAGTACCAGATTTATTAATCAAATGTATTGCTGTTAAGAGTGTGAAAATGTTTCAGATGAAATGATAGTATATGGGAGAAATTACCTATGTATTTATACCAGGCCTAACAAAAGTGCAGACACCATGACTACATTGCATGCTTGGTGAAGGTAACGGCAGGTTTGCCGTATTCATAACATTTGAGTTAATCTGTGCAAATCCATGCACACCACTACAGAAATGACTTTCACAGTGAGGTCACTGCTGTCTGCAGCAATTACAGCAGAGCATCAAACAGGATGGAAACCACCAGGTTTGGTAAACAGGATATGCTTACAGAATTTAGTAATCCTGAGGTGATCCGGCCCATCACTGATGTCCTTGAGACAATTGCAGGCTTGTCTACTCATTTTGCCCCAGTGGTGGTGTGGTTATTGATTTCCTCTGTTAAAATGGAAAATAGGATTGTATTTGACATATACTTGGTGCTTTAGGTAAAGTATACAGTCATCCGTCAGTACTTGAGTGGGATTGGCTCCAGGACCACCCCCCTCCCCCATGGATACCAAAATCCGAGGATGCTCAAGGCACTTATATAAAATGGTGTACTGTTTGCATATAATCTATGCGCGTCCTCCTGTATACTTTAAATCATCTCTACATTACTTATAATACCTATTACAATGTAAATGCTATGTAAGTAGTTGCTGGCATGTGGCAAATTCAAGTTTTGCTTTTTAGAACTTCCTAGAATTAAATATATATATATATTTTCAATCTGTGATTGGTTGAATCTTTGGATGTGGAACCCATGGATACAGACGGCCAACTGTATAATCCAAAGTTAGCTTCCTTCTTTGGCAAATCCCTGAATCAGTGATTTGCAGCCCTTTAGTATACATCCTTTCTCACCATTCTAAAATTTGCTTGTTATGAATTTATGCATTTCCAGTTTGTGATTTTTCTTTTGACTTTCTTATGGATTTTATTTTTACCATGTAGATTAAAAACTTTTTTCAAGTAGTTGTATTTATCAATATTTTCCTTTATGCCTCCAGATTTTAAATAATAGAAAGGCCTCCCCACTCCAAGTTAATAAAGAAGTTCTCCTTCGTGTTTTTTTTTTTTTAAAGATATTCTTTTTTTTTTTTTTTTAATTTTTTATTTTATTTATTTATTTATGGCTGTGTTGGGTCTTCGTTTCTGTGCGAGGGCTTTCTCTAATTGCGGCAAGTGGGGGCAGGCTCCAGACGCGCAGGCTCAGTAATTGTGGCTCACGGGCCCAGTTGCTCCGTGGCATGTGGGATCTTCCCAGACCAGGGCTCGAACCCGTGTCCCCTGCGTTGGCAGGCAGATTCTCAACCACTGCGCCACCAGGGAAGCCCCTCCTTCGTGTTCTTATAGTATTTTTACTATTTTGTATTTTTAAAATTTAAATCTTTGCTCCTGTGGAATTTACCTGGTGTACAGCATGAGGCATGAATCCAACTTAATTTTATTAAAAATGTCTCTCCAGTTGTCGAGACAATTTTTTGAGTTGTCCATCTTTTCCTCACTTTCAGATGCCATGTTTATCATGCCATGTTTATACGCCAAATTCTGTATGCATTGGGGTCTATTTCTAGACTTCCTGTTCCATCCTATTGATTCATTTGTTTATTCTTGTGTCAGGACTACACTTTTAATTACTGTAGCTTTATATTTTAGTAAGTGTTAGAAATAGCCCCCTTGATTTGTATTTATTTTTGGAGGCTTCGTTGACATCCTTTTTTTTAATGTATTTTGGAATTTGCTTGTCTCTCCCCCACCCCTTCCTCAAGTTTTGGCCTTGTTATTGTAATTACAATACATTTCTAAGTTAGCTTAGGAAGAACAACTTTATGAGATTGAGACTTCCTATCTAAGAACTTGGCATGCTGTTCCGTTTGTCTCCTTCAGGAATGCTTTAAAATTGTATTCATAAATCTTACACATTTCTAAAGTTTTTTTTATTAGCTATTTCATCTTTCATTATTGCTATTGTAAATGGAGTCTTTCCCCATTTCACTTTAAACTCACTATGTTTGTTCATCTGAAATGTATTGATATCTATATAGTAATTCTGTATCATGCTACCTTACTAAATTTTCTTGTTTACAGTACTTTTTCAGTTGAATATCTCAGGTTTTCCATAATGATCACAAGTTGTGATAGTTTTCATTTCCTTCTCTGAATTTCTGTACTTCTGGTTCCTTTCTCTTATTAACCATATTGTCTAACATCCAGTACTGCTAATAGTGGTGACAAGTGAACATCCTTCTTTGTTCCTGACTTTAGTGGGGATGCCTCTACTGTTGCCCCAGTAAGCTTGATGGTCACTTTAGGACCAGGGTATATTTTATCAAGTTAAGAAGGTATCCACCTGTTTCTTAAGTTCAAACGTATTTCTAAATAATGAAGCCCCAGGCGTGTGTATCTGCAGCCTCCCTAGCATGATAAGATCAAAGCTCTAAAAGGAAACTTAAGACTTTCTAGTCCACCTCACTCCCATCATGAGTAATAAACTCCAGTCACAGTAATAAATTCCAATCACTTCCCCCCAGAAGTCCCAAAATTACATTGGAAAACAAGCTGGAGCTAAAAATCATTGTATCTTAGGTCTCACACCAGTGTTCTTTTGGGTACACAAAATTAACACTGAAAACTTATGATTATTTTTCTCTTCCATTGTGCATTTTCCTTGAGATTTTCCCATTTTATCCCTTTCTTTTCATCACATTGTTGGGACCTCACATGTGTGGCTTGGCTCTACATTCTTCCCCACTGCCGAGGAGCCAAGTTTATTAAGGATTTTTAGACAGTGACATAATCCCTTCCCCACCCCGAAGACCTCTGCGAGTTGGTCTTCTTGGACAAAGTGCATTGTCTTCCAAATACTGCTGGTTACTCCTGGAATTAAAGCCGAAACCTTGCTGGAGCCACTTGAACACCTGAAAATATGCTTTAGCTGTGACAGTGCCTTTAGCAAAGGGATGTGAACCAACAGTAGATGTGTCATAAATGCCATTGTGTCTTATATTCATTTGTGAGTGGTATTCAGATATCAAAAGAAATTAGGTTATAATATGTTTACAATCTTCAAAGGAAAAAAACAATTATATTATTAGTACTGTACTTCTGATTTTGATGTGTCATAACTTTAATAAACATAGAAATTAGTAAAACATTTTATATGCTAAGAAAATTTGTATACAAATGGGAAAAATCGTAGCCATTTGGCAAATTATTTTCTACGGTAAAACAAGATAGTATTTCTATCCATTTATAGTTACTAGACTCTGGAGTCAGACCTGGGTTTGAGTCCTGGCTTTACCACTGCCTGGCTGACTGACTGAACACAAGTAACATAATCTCAACTGAGTCCTGTTTTCCTAATCTGCAAATGGAGTCAGGAATACCTTGTAGAGTTGTATAAGAAGAGAATAATGCACATGAAGTGCTTAGCACAGTGGTACCATGATGTAAGCCCTTAAAAAATGAGAGCTATTATTAGTATAGCCTATTGTTAAGGGCCATAATACAGCCTGTTGTTTTTCTTTAAATTACATGAAATTAGAGGTCAAGGAACAAATATCACAATTTTTACTCAATTTGGATCTATAATTGCAAAACAGCTCAGTTATCGACATAGCCTCCTTTCTGAGACTTAGAACTAAGGTACTTGTAAGGATTTGACTGAAGTCTGCCCTGGCTCCTCTTTCTTGGGAATTATTTGGGCAGGCATGGCAATTAACACTTACCTAAAACCTCAAGCCTAAAAATATGTTATTACCTTTTTTAAATTAGGTTTTCAGTAGCCAATTATTTTTTTACCATTTCCCACCAATAAGTGGAATAAACCACTACAAAAGACTAATATGATTCATACTCTACACATTTAGAGCTATAAAGGACTCAGGCATCTTTTACTTACACATTCATTAAGTAATTTTGGAGTGCCTAATTTGTACTAGACATAAAATATATATCCTTAATGATATATAGATGAAAAAATAGATTCCATACTGTGAAGAAGCTTATACTCTAGTATGGTGTCTAGAGAGGAACTTAAAAGCCACCTTTTATAATATATGCCTTCCGTAATATTCCTAACTTCGGGGTGAGGGGGGGCAGAATAGTCCTCTTATATGGCCCCATAGCACTCTATGCTTGCACTTATTTTAGCATTTCTTACACTGTACATTGGCTCCCACGCAAGACTGTAGGCTACTTGAAGACAGGGACTGTGTCTTACTCATCACAGAAGAAAAAGATACCTAAACATGATCTTGGCCCTTAAATAACTTAAAATTGGGAGACAAAGACTTATCTACACTACTAACACATATAAAGAACTAACTTAAATATAAACTTGTATGAAATAAAATGCTATGGGAAGTAGGAGGTTTTAGAGGTTATTTAGAGGAGATGACATTTGAATTGAATTTAGAAGGAATGGTAGGATTTCCAAAGATAAGGAGGTAGGGAAGAGAATCCAAGATGAGGGAACATCATGAGCAAAGGCACAGAGGCAAGACAGTGCATGGGCTGCTTGAGGAATAGCAAGGACTCCAATGTGAGTAGACACTGGCAAGAATGTTAGGGAGGGACTTGGCTGTAGCTGACCTTGAATGCAATAGTAGGGTGTTAGGACTTCCTTTTGCAGGGAGTGGTGTGTTGACAAGGATATTTGTACAAAAGGGATTAGATCACTTTGTCAGTAGTGTGAATGATGGGAAGAGAAAGATCAGATTCAGGAAGGGAAGCCTAGAGATTTTTAGTAATGTCTTCAACAAGAGATGTTGAAGTAAAAATAGATATGGAAAGGAAGAGAGCAATTCTGGAAACATTGTGCAAAAGGACACGTCAAACCCTGATCTTAGAGTAAGAGTTGGAGATTCCAATTTGAGTCATTTTCTCAAAGGTGATGGCAGAAGCTCTGGAAGTGGCTAAGGTCACCCAGGAAGAGCAGAGATAAAGTAAGCCAGGGGGAGGCCACAGAACCTTGGGGAAAGCTTATATTTAAGGGGTAAGTAAATCTTCAGATTTAGAAGAAATGATGCTTCAAACTTGTTACTAAAACGATGAGGAAAACTGTGTCTTTAGAATTAATTGGTTTGCCTAGTTTACAGCAGAGCCCTTTAGAACCCAGGTGCCCCAACTTATAACTCAGTGCACTATTAGTTTAATGCTCTAGACTCTAGTTTAATGCTAAATTTAAAAATCCCACCTACCACCTTTCCCATCCTCATCTATTTTGGTAAGACAGACTAAACTTGAATTTTAGACTCCTTTACATAAATCAAAGTATCCTGCATCTCTTATGCTTCTAGCTACCAATAGCAAAGAGAAAATTTTGCCATTGGAAAATTCAGGGCAAGCCATCCATATGGATGCCATTTAAAATTATAATGTGTGATATGAATTGATAGTAAGAATTGTAAAAAGCCTAATTAAATCTACCTTATGTTTCAAAGGCAATAAGTTAATCTTACATATTATTACATGTTTTTATATTCCTTATGTTAAAAAAAACAAACCTGCTGCCATTTTCAACACTGAATTATCCTTATTGTCCCCAAATACCTTGTTATATACAGAAATGGAAAGGTTTTGCTCAAATAAGCCAAACCAAATGATTTCTTTAGTTTTACAGAAGATTTTGTTGCTATTAATACTGCAGTCTTCTATGGCATGTGCCAAAGGTGTAGTTTGAAATTCTGTTTTTAACTCAGTGAAATATTTATACCTCAAAGAGGGAGGGCTAAAAAGAAAGGATATGAAACTTTGATGCAGACCATCTTAAGAAGCAAGAATGTGATGGGGCCATCTCGGAAATAGCATCATCCTTGCTGAACAACAGAACTAAATAATATTTGGCTTTTATCATTTATTTAGCTGGAAGAACTAAGCTTTGAAAATGAACCATCACAAACCATAATTAAATAAACTGTTTACAACTCAACTCTGATAAAAGTCAGTTGATAAAAAGATCAGGAGCAATATAAACACTAAAGGTTGATGGCCCATACCTAGATAAAAATTCCCCGCCCCCCAGGAAATGGATTTTAACCATTCGTGGTATAGTAAATGATCCTATTAGAATTCTAATATATGGACCTACAGCCTACCCCCCAAAAATCTGAAACATACTTTTAAATTGGCCAGTCATTTTCTAGCATTGAAGTTCCAGAAAGATGGTGGGGATTTTTTTGTTGTTTTTGTTGCTTTATTTTTCTTTGCTTACTTTGGGTTTCTTTTAATTTTTGTTTTTCTTTTTTTGTTGTTGTATTGTGCTTTTTTTCTTTTCTTTAATTTATTTTTTTTAATATTTATTTTTGGCTGTGTTGGGTCTTCGTTTCTGTGCGAGGGCTTTCTCTAGTTGTGGCAAGCAGGGGCCACTCTTCATCGCAGTGTGCAGGCCTCTCACTATCGCGGCCTCTCTCGTTGCGGAGCACAGGCTCCAGATGCGCAGGCTCAGTAGTTGTGGCTCACGGGCCCAGTTGCTCCATGGCATGTGGGATCCTCCCAGACCAGGGCTCGAACCCATGTCCCCTGCATTGGCAGGCAGATTCTCAACCACTGCACCACCAGGGAATCCCCTAATTTTTTTTTCCTTAAGCAAGCATATTTTATTAAATATACATATAGAAAAATATGTTTCACAAATGTACAACTCAATGAAGTGTTGCAAATTGAATACACCCATGTATGTAGCATCCAGATCAAGACAGACATCCCCAGCCCTTCAGAATCCACCATCATCCTCCCTTCCAGCCAGTAGGTACCGCCCCCACCCCACAACTGTTGGGAGACAATTATCATGGGTCTCTGATACTTCTGCACATCTTGTGAGCAGAGATACCACCTGCCTTTGTTCAGAGTACCCTTTCAAGTTTATTTGAATAGCCTTGGAAGACAAGAGAGAGTGTTTTTCTCCAGAGAAAAGGGCAGTTTTGCTTAAGTCTTGAAAAAATAGAGATTGTGTCTCTTATTATTGTCCGTTATTATACTGTTTAGTATGTTAAAGATGTCTCCCTTCAAAGCAAAGGGTAGGCATGTTTACTTCCCATTATAAAACTGAGGTTACCCAAACTCAGGGTTCCTCTCCTGTAATGCAACCCAGCGTGTGTGCAGGTGTCACCTGACTTTCTTCATGTTGCATAATTAGGAAGTAGGGCTCAAGAAGCTGCTGCAATACTGACACTGGCTATTGAGTTGTAAGGTTCTTTGTCTCTTGACTCAGCAGCTGTTAACTAGGCAGGGAACATAATAGTTTGTAAGCAGGGTAAAATCTCAGACTCTTCACTGTTCTTGGTAGTAACCACTATTCCAACTTCTACCACCATAGATTAGTTTTACCTGTTCTTAAAATTCATATATAAATGGAATTACACAGCATGTACTCTTGTGACCGGCTTCCTTCATCCAACCTCATGTTTGTGAGATTCATTCACATTATTGCACGTAGGCAGTTTTTTTATTTCTCATAGTATTCCATTGTGTGAGTATTTCAAAACTTATTTTTCCTACTGTTGATGGATGCTGGGGCAGTCCCTGCTCTTAGAATTGTGCTGTTATAAACACTTTTATGCATGTATATGCATATATATGCAATGCATGTATTTCTGTTGGGTATATTCCCAGAACTGGATCAGAGGGTGTGTACAGATACTGCCAAACAATTTTCTAAAGTAGCTGTACTAAGCTACTCTTCCACTAGCAGTGTATGAGCATTCTGGTTTCTCTGTGTATTTTTCCACCCTTGTTATTTTTCATCCTTTTAGTTTAGTTTTGTTTTTTTTCCACACTGACGTGCATTTATTTTACCAAGGTGCATATAAGGAAAGATAAATATGCCAATGGTACACTTCCAATTTTACAGAGCAATCTCACAAGTATTTTTGCCATTTAGGAAAAGAGATACATCAATTACTAAGTTGTTACCAGGGTGGATTGTCAAGACAATCAGAGCCACAATTTTTTTGTAGGTTATTTTTCCATAAAGACAACAGTTCCCAAAGTCTTCAGAGTCTGATAAGACCAAGTTATTCAAATTATACTTCTAAAGATACAGTTTTAACAGAAACGAGTTGAAAACTGTATGAATATTCACAAAAAGTCTCCATATTGTACCAGAAAGAAATTAACATTCTTCCAAATGTTCCTAACTGAAAGCAAAAGAAAATCTATACAACCACATCTTCCCAGTAAACAGAAACAGAGAAAGTAATAAGGTTTTACTAAATACTAGTGAAATTAAGGGCATGGTATTAATTTTCTACATAAAACACACAAAGTTGCATTGGTTGTATTTCTTTAAAAAAACCATCTTTCGGCAACATAGTTAGCACTTCAACCACGTTCAATTCTCCCATCCCAATCCTGAGAAAAGTACTTCTCCTCCTATCACCACTGACAAGAGAAGGTATCCCTTCCTTGCAGGCTCTCAGTCAACCCTGTGTTTATTCTAGGCCCATATTTCCCCTGGCTCATTTCTGTCTCTGGCCGTCTGTTCAGTTTTCCTTCTCAGGGCGGGCATCCATCACAATCTCTTTAGTTCTTCCATCCATTCATTCCAGGTATGTCTTTCTTTAAACCAACTAGGCATTGCTATAGATGGGTGAGGGCTGGGAAGAAGGCAGAGAGGGACTAAGAGCTCTGGTAGTCTCCTTTACAGGACCATCTCTCTGCCTCTGGAAATGATAAAGAGCCAAGTTAAACCGAAAAGCCTGCTTCTGCAGATGCTTCTGAGCTACCACTTTTTAAAAAGAGATAGAAGTGATATGAGAAAGAGAGGGAGATGAGAAATAGAAGAGAAACTGTACACCTACCCTGGCACTGCTGGCACTTCTTCATATTCAGGATGAGGAAGGGAGACAAATAAAAGTACCTAACTTTTGTATGGCTTCACTGGTTGAGGCTGAGAAAGCCTGGTACTTAGCAAGGACACCATCATTATCCTTGCCATGCAAATAGGGTCTAACTTGTCACCTCAACCACTTGCCTGACAGTCAGTAGGGTTCCTGAGTGATGGTGAGGAATTGAGGTCTTTTAGGGGAGAAACAGAAAGGTCTTTTATATGATGGCAGGAAGCCTGGGTCTACCACCAGTTCTGAAGATCCTTGTTTACCAAAAACCAGAAAGTGGAGCTGACAATGGTCTAGAAAATGTTCATCCAGCAGGCGGCAGCCTAAGGGGGTGGGTGTAGCCAGTAGCAGGCAGCATTAGGTGATCGGAGAAGCAGGAAGAGCAACAGAGTGGCATAAACCAGAGACCAAGCAGCCCACTGCTTCTCTCTCTTGACTTTATTAATGCCCAGCAATTGTCCACACGCCATGTGCGGAGCAGAATGAGTAAAACGGGCTCTTAAAAATAGCTGGAGGGGCTTCCCTGGTGGCGCAGTGGTTGAGAGTCTGCCTGCCAATGCAGGGGACACAGGTTCAAGCCCTGGTCTGGGAGGATCCCACATGCCGCGGAGCAACTAGGCCCGTGAGCCACAACTACTGAGCCTGCGCGTCTGGAGCCTGTGCTCCGCAACAGGAGAGGCCGCGGCAGTGAGAGGCCCGCGCACCGCGATGAAGAGTGGCCCCCGCTTGCCTCAGCTGGAGAAAGCCCTCGCACAGAAACGAAGACCCGACACAGACCAAAAAAAAAAAAAAAAAAAAAAATTGTTTTAAAAAAAAAAAAAAGCTGGAAATCCAGATGGTAGTGACTAGACCAGAAGCCTTGGGAACAAACAGGGTCCAAGCGGTGCAGACAAAGGCAGTGCCATCTGTAGCATCATCTATTTGGCCTAGAAGAGTGTGAACTACCGCCATGCAGCATGTGATGTTAATGCACAACAGCACGCCACGGGGAAGTAGAGCAGCATAGCCACGAAGGTCTCAATCTTGAAAGCTGGGAGAGCTGAATGTCCAGTGGAGGGAAGGTGCAGAAAGGTGAGCACAAAATCAGCCAAAGGCACACCCTTGCAGTTGCTAAGGCCTAGGTCCGGCAGGAGGTGGTAGGGGACCTGCGTGGGAGTATTTCCAAGAGCAAAGGTTAACCAGATTGGAATCCAAAGGGCCTGGGTATCTCCACTGGCTCCCTTGTCTGGAGAAGTCTAGCCCTATGGGCTCCTTCATCCCATAGGTAGTATTGCAGTGGAGTTGGTCAGAGGTCCTCTTTGATAATCTCAGCAATCCTGTCAGACTCTGGAAGGCTGTGGTCTGAAAACCAGGCAAAGAAGCTGCACATGAGGTCTTGGTTCCTACGAAGGAAGGCCTGGAGTTCATGGCCCGGGTGCCATATGATCGGAGTGGAAAGAAACACCACGTGCCCAGAGGATCTGACCTCGTATTCCTTCACAGTCCAGTTGTTTCTTCGAAAGAAGAATTATGGGTTTCTTCGAAAGAAGAACTTGAACTTGCACCCCATCCTAGGATGTCTGAGTTCCTTCACCTCCTAATTCGCTACGTACGTGAACATCTCTGCATCTCTGCCTCTAATCAGGGCAGATAGCTGTGGGTGGTTCCGAACGGTAGTGACTCAGAAGCCCGGGATGTGCCTCCACTGTAGGTAGTGTTGACGCATGCGCCCAAAATTGCGCCCGAACTGGAGGAAGGCCCGGTCAGCCTGAGGGTGTGCAGTTCCAGCTGGATGGCCTCCAGGGGATTCAGGTGGAGACCCTCATTCTGGGCCGGTGCCTTGCCTCGTCCTTCACCTCGTTTACCCCTCTGTGCTCCTCCACCACTTCCATTTCCTCACCCACTGGCTTCTCCTCCACTTCAACCCTCTCCTCCTCGTCCACTGCTTCTGAGAAGATGGTGCCCCTTTCAGTCTTCGCTTCCGCGGCCTTCGCCCCAGTCATCATCAGCTCAGACCCCGACCGCTCGGTGCCACAGGTTTCTAGGGCCTTCTCCCCACCAGTTGCACGCTGAAAGCCATTTTTCAGGCTGCTGTCTGCTGCCGCAGAGGCAGAGGCTGCTTCCACGTCCTCCCCGGGTGGCACGACCTCCTCCCGCCCCGCTTCGGCCGCTCCGTGGTCGCGACCCCCAGCGACTGGGATCTGGGGAGTAGGGCCGCAGCCCGTGGGGCTCTGGGGGGCAGGGTGCTCCCCCCTCCACCGGAAGCTGGGGCGGTGGGAGTGCTTTGATCTCCAAGTTGCCCTTACTCGTCTCCACCATCACCTGCGTCATCTTGCTTTCCTCTAGAAGCTTCTGGCGCTGCTGTGGGTCCAGGTCACCCGGGGCATGGTTGGGAGTAGTGAGGTTGCGGATTTGGGGGAGAGGGATCCCCTGGGCCCCATTAGGGACGCTTATGTTGGTAGCAGCCTGACCAGCTGTTTGCTGGCATCTCTTTTCCTAACCGAAGACTTACTCATGCAAACCAGCCTGTTGCGCAGCCCACCCTTCAGTTTCCCGATACTCACCCCTCAGTCTCTCGGCACCCGCTCTCGGTCTCATAGAGTCTATTTCTGTGGCTTCTGCCATCCTTTTTATTCGGATTATTCTGCTGTATGTGTGATGGTGTTACACGGTGGTTTTAATTTGCATTTACCCAGTGTCTAAGAAATTGGGAAGCTTTTCATGTGGTTTTGATTTTGCCATTTGGATATTCTCTTTTTGTGAAGTATCGGAGTCTTCTCCCCATTGCGTGTTCTATATTTTTCATGTTGATTTGTAGGAAAGCATTATACATGCTAGATACAAGTCCTTTTTCAGATCTGTGTATTGCATATATCCTCTCCCTCTGTGAGTTGCTTTTTCACTATCTTAATGATGCCTTTTAATGAACAAAAGTTTTTAATCTTCATATATTCCAATTTATCATTTTCCCCTTTAGATTAGTGCTTTTTGTGTCCTGTTTAAGAAATCTTGCCTTTCTATCATCGTTCACATTTATATCTGTAATCCATTTGGAGTTGCTTTTTGTGAATGGTGTGAGGGGAGTCAAGATTCATTTTTCCTCCCATATGATTATCTGATTGACCAAGCAGTGTTTATTGAAGAGACCATCCTTTCCCCATGCATAGGTTTTTAGATGTTTCCATTAAAAGTGACGTATGTCATTGGCCAGAGCTAGTCAGATGGCCTTGCCTAGCTTCAAGGGGTCAGGGAAATATAATCCTCCCCTGAGATTGGAAGGTGAAGGAAACTGAAAATATTGGTGAGCACTGTATCACTCACTCATCACAGACTGTAACTTGAGTAGTGTGTACAAGACCAGCAGAGTTAAGCCAAAGAAAGTAGAGAAGAGGTAATGATGAATAGAAGAGGAGAAATTAATGAAAGACAATAGAGAGTATCAACCAAAGATTAATAATAAAAGGAGAGAGAATAAACAGTATTTGGAATGAAAAATACAGTCACAATAGTGATTTAAGGAAATAGAACATGTTGGACAGACTTGTGCCAGTACATTTTCTTTTCTTTTTTTTAAAAATTTTTATTGGAGTATAGTTGATTTACAATGTTGTGTTAGTTTCAGGTGTACAGCAAAGTGAATCAGTTATATATATATGTATCCACTTTTTTTTTTAGATTCTTTTCCCATATAGGCCATTACAGAGTATTGAGTAGAGTTCCCTGTGCTATACAGCAGGTTCTTATTAGTTATCTATTTTATATATAGTAGTGTGTATATGTCAGTCCCAATGCCGGTACATTTTCAAACTTGGATGAAATATATGAATTCATGGAAATGTATAACTCATCAACACTGAAATGCAGTGAAAGGCCTAAATAGACATAGAAATAATAAATAGAATCAAGAATTTAAAAAGAATCTTTCTACAAAGTTAGCATGAGGCTAAATGATTTTGATACAGTTACTACCTAACCTTCAAGGAACATATAATCTATTTCTTTTTTTATTAAACATTCAATAAATATTTATTGTGTGCCTGTAGCATGTCTACTACTGTTCTAGGCCCTTAGGATACATTGTTAAACAGAACAAAGATTTCTTCCCTCTTGGAGTTTCTAGCAGAAGAGAAAGACAATAAATAATAATAATAATAAGTAAATGAAACATACTAGAAAGTGATAAGTGCTATGGATGAAACAATAGGTAGAGGTGAGTAAAGGGATTGAGAGTCCTGGGGGTAGGGAGTGGGGAGCAGATTGTCGTTTTAAATAGGGTGAGCAGAGGAAACTTCATTGAAAAGGTAAAATTTTGGCAAAGATTCAAATAAGATGAGGGATTTAGCTAAGTGGATATTCTGAAAAGAGCATTCTAGGAAGAGAGAAGAGCTAAGCAGAGGCCCTAGGACAGGACAATGCTTAGGGTGTTCAAGGACTAAAAAGGAGATCAGTGTGACTGGAGCAGGGTGAATGAGAGAGGCCAGATCAAGTAGGATCTTACATGATATTGTAAGAAGTTTGGCTTTTATTCGTAGTGAAATGGGAAACCACTACAGGATTTTGAACAGAGGACTCAAAATTTGATTCATGTTTTGCATGGATCACTCTGGCTCCTGGGTGAAGAATAGACTGTGTGGGACCAATGGTAGATGTAGGGAGATCTTTTAGGAGTCTATCAAAGTAATACAGGTGAAAGATGATATTTCTTAGACCAGGTGGTAGCAGTGGAGGTGGATAGTGGTTACAGTATGATGGTAGAGCCAGCATGATTTCATGGTGAATTGGATGTGGGGTATAAGAGAAGGAAAGAAATCAAGGATGACTCTGTGGATTTTGACCTGAGCAGCTGATAGGATGGAGTTGCCAGAAGCAGAGATAGGGAAGGTTATGATAGAGCAGATCTTTGCAGGAAAATTAGAAGTTTGCTTCTGGACATGTTAAGTTTGAGATGACTGTTGGACAACAGAGTTGAGATACCAAGTGGATATTAGGAGTTTGGAGCACAGGAAAGGTCTGGGATGGGGATACATATTTGGAAATAATCATCATACATGATATTTAAAGCTGTATTTAAAGCTTGCTGAAATCACCAAGGATGTGAGCAGCGATAGACCAAGCCCTGAGGCCTCCAAAATTACAAGGTCAGGGAGAAGAGGAAGAACCAGTAAGAGACTAAGGAGAGACCAGTGAAGTAGGAGGGAATCTGAAAATGTGCAGTACGCTGAAAGCCAAATGTATAAAGGGAAGTGTTCAACTGTGTGACGTGGTGCTGATAGGCCAAGTAAAACGAGAATTGACCAATGGATTTTACAACAAAAGTGATGGAGGTCAGAACAGGTTTTAAAGGGAATGGGAGGAAGGAAATTGGAGACAGTGAATATTGATAATTCTTTTGAGGAATTTGCCAAAAAGGGAAATAAATGGAGTCATCACTTGACAAGAACAGTTTTAGAGGAGTGGTAGGGTGACAGCTTGACTGTAATGGGTTTAAGAGAAAATCCATAAGGCAGAAAGTGAAAATAGCAAGTATATACAACTCTTGATGTTTTGCTCCAAAGAAATGGGATGGTGGCTGGTGGGGAGAGTGGGTCAAAGAAAATGTCTTTAAAATGGGAGAAAAAGAAGTATGTGTGCATGCTGATGCGAATGATTCAGCAGGGAGCAAAAATTAATAATGTAGGAAAGAGAAAGGAGAATCATTGGAGGGATGTCCTTGAATAGGTAAAAGCAGATGGAATCTAGTGCCTATGTAGGGGAGAAGGAGTCAGCCTTTAATAGGAGCATGACAAGTTCACCTATGGGAACCAGAAGGCAAAGTATGAGGGTGTAGTTGCTGGTTGGTGGGTAGAAGTGATGACGGAGTCTATGAAATTCTCTTCTGTTTGCTTCAGTGTTCTCAGTAAAGGAGAAAGCAAGATTCAACTCAAGTGAGAGGGAGAGAGGATGAGGCAGTGGGAATCTGGGGAGAGAGGGGTAGGAAATAGTTTTCTAGAGAATCAAAGAGTGACTAGACTACGACATATGGTATGATTGTCACACAGCATTAAGATCATGAATTTGAAGTGAGGCACATCGGCATGGTTGTGAATTTCTCTTCAGCCACATTCAGTTTACAGGTGCAGCATGAGTAAGCAGAGTTGGATTTAGTCAGAGCTGAAGCAAGAAGGGAAAGAGAATGATTATAATCTAAGCTAGAGGAGTAAAGGACATATAGGGATGGGGGGCAGTGAAAAGGTGGCCTGGTCAATGGATTAGAAGACCCAGGGAATTGAAGGGTCCCTGGATTCAAGTACCAGAGTGAGCTAGAAGGATGAGAGATAGTGGTCTGAGAGTGGACTGCAGGGGATTGGTTAGAACCCTACTCCTCCATCCAACTTGGGCTCCAATGAGGCATATTGAGGACGAGGTCATTGCAGGGGAGGTCAGTGTACCAAGAGGCCTGGGTGGGAAGGATCACTTATGTGTATATTGAAATCACTGAGAGATAAGATGAGAAAGAAGTGAGAATAAGCCAGGAGCTAAAATCCTTGAGAAATGAGGGAGAAATGACATGAGAATAGCAAGAATGCAGGGTATTAGGTGATTTAAACTGATGCCAGGAGATTTAAAGCTGGGTCTGCATTCTAGGGCTAAAGTTAATTATATAACACCACCTCCTTTGGCTAAATTAGTTAGTCAAAAGGCAGACACTTTTAGAATTTGATATTACTTAATGTCACAGAGCCTGTATTTTACTAATTTTTTCTTAAAGTGTGCAGAAGAAAATCACACATATGTTAGCTGATCAAAAACAAGGAATGTATATGTTTTTGAAAATTGGAAAGTGAGTAGTGATAATACTTTTTGAGTTCAGTGCGAAATGTTATTCTTTTTCGGAGTCTTTCATTCTGCTTGTGTCCTAGAGTATGGACGAGAAACTACTGAAAAGAACAAAATATGATTTTAACTTTGGGCTTGAAACATTCTGCCTATAAAAAAATGTTTTAAGGGGAGTAAGGGGAGCTACTACAAAATCTCAGAAATATCTAGTCAACCAGAGGCAGAAAGAGGGAAGGGGGAGGGAGAGAAAGAGAAAGAAAAAGGGAAGAAAAGAAGAAATATGAGTAAAGAAAGAAGATGGCTTTTGGGGAAGAGTACAGTTTAGCCACAAATCCGCACATCACAGAATTGTGAAGTGTTTAAATTCTCTGGGAAACAGAAACAGCATGATGTTTTAAAAGATAAACTTAATATAAGATGAATGAAGAGAGCCTGTGAATTGTATAGTCTTATTTTTCTTTGACTCCTCAAATATTGTTTGGTTCTTACTTGTTTTGAAAGGAATCTCTCATTCTTGACCTAAATTCTTTAAACAAGTGTGTTTGTTTAGTGACTTAGCATACAGAAATATTGTTCTTTGGGCTAGGCCACCCAGTTTAGAAAGCTGAGGGCCTCGGTACTTAAGACTCAAAAGAATGTTGGTAGACAAGAGAAGGAGATGTACACTTTGTTAATTTCCTCTGTTTCCCATAGAAAGACCATTAAGCTGTGTTTGCAAAGGAAATGGTAAAAAAGAAGCTTTGAGTGATTAACCAAGCAGCTTTATAGCTGCAGTCATCTCTATTGCCTCTTAGAAATAGCATATAAGTATAGAAGTAGGGAGAAAATATTTGAGTTACCAGGGTGTGGGTAATGAGTTACTCTGGGAAAGTTAATAATTATGATTTAATCATTTTCTACCACTACAGCACTCATAGAGAGCAAATATACTTTATTGTGCCTAATGAAACTGTTAAGAGGCTGAGGTCTGTGTAGGGTCGGGGTACAGCCAGGTGACAGGGGTGACCAAATCAGCCAGGGATACACAGAGCCATCACAAAAATTCAGAATATAGGTCAAAACACTATGTAAAATGTTTATAATATCTAAATGTTAAACATACATAATCATTCTAGCCTAATTGAGATAAAATTAATTATTAAAAATAATGAAATTGATACTGTAGCAAATGAATAAAATTTAGTTAATCATGAAAAATCGAAATAGTATTATTGGATCTTTTAAAAAATAGTGTGATCTTAAAGAACAAAGTGCATTGATGGTGTCATCATTGCAGTATGAGCATAGTTTGGGGTCAGAAATTTCCAGCAGCTTTAAAAACTCAGGCTCTACATTAGTAGCAGAATGGTGAACAGAGTTTTGCTCTAATTCTTAGTATTTTCTTCTTAGCTGTCATTTAAAAATAATTTCTCTTTTTGACCTTTTTTTCTTTAGAAACAGCAATATTTTTATGTTTTAGCACATTACATCCTCACTGCACCCTATGAACTAGCAGGTAGGAAAACTGAGGCACAGAAATAATAAGTAATTTGCTCATGGACACACAGAAAATCGCAAAGTCAAGAAATGAACCCAGATAATCAGACTCCGAAGCTTTTCCTGTTAAACACTGCAGGGTACACTCTGAGCCTTTCTCAGCCTCAATTCTCTCATCTATAAAATATGGTCTATAATTCTTATTTCTCATGGTGGTTGCAACAATTAAATAAGATGTGGAGCTTGGGCAGGGGAGATGCTGGTGCTGTCTTTATCTGTTTCTTGATTTGTTATAATGAGCATGAATTATTCATGTATTTTTTAATCAAGAAAAAAAAATGTTAAGGCCTATAAGAGTGTCTGGCACAGAGAGGCACCCAATAAAGTCATTATTATGTCTGAGAGCAAAGTCAGAGTTTCCATTTGAATCAATAGGGATTTGTCATCTCTGGAAGCTTGGGTGCAAAGAGAAGAAATAAGATAGGGGAACAGCTAGAAGAGAATTCAGGGTAGAGGTTTTTACTTGCCAGTGAGAGGGGCTTGTTCATCTTAAAGTGAGGGGTGGGAACCATTGGGAGGGAGAGCGCACTAGTTTAGGCAAGTGGGAATTAACCAATGGAGCAAAGTTCCAAGGAATTTGGGGTTGGGGGAAGTCCTAGAACCTTGGATGAATTAACTTATTTTGGACAAGATTAACAGTAACTTGTTAGTCAATAAGGCCCATTTTCTAAGGTAACAAAAATATCATTTTGGAAAATGAGAAAGGAATTAAAAGAACTCTATGGTTTTCTTTATTTATCTGCCTGGTTCTGGGGGATGTGAGGATAGGTTTTCTGAAGAGGAGCCATCAGTTTATTTTTCCATTTGTGGATTACAATGGTAAAACGATTGTTGGCAAAAGAACATCTTTTCAAGCGGCTTCCCTTGGTGTAGGTCAGAGGGGCAACAAGAGGAGTTATTTCTGCAGCTGGAAAAAAGGTTCAGAGCTGTCTTCCTGGAGACAGCTCTCACTTCAGAGTCTAAAATAGATTTGAATTACTGTGCTATTGGGGAATCGGGGCCTATTCATTCTAAGCACATCTGTTGGTAACTGTTGAAATTCAAATAAATTCAAATAAAGTCCAAGTAATGCTCATTTTACACTTATCGATTTCAAGGAGTGTTAAAAAACACATATACAGAAAACCTACACTCCAGTCACTGACACTGCCTAAGACACAACATGCAAAGCCTTGATTTTCTGCCAACCATAGTTACTTTGAATCTGAGCCACCACATTTTAATTCCTTTAAAATGCTCCTTCCTCCCTACCTGAACTTTTCAACTGAGATTCATTTTCATTTCAAAAGTTTAAATATGAACTATATCAAACAGTTCTGTATTTTGATTTTGATCATTCCACAGCCTTCAGTAGTGAAATGAGGAGGTTAGACTATTAAACTCATAAAGCCAGGATTGAATAAATGCATTTTTCTCTTTGTCTCCTCTCCAGTTCTAGTAAATAAAAGATTTCAGTTAGGTGCTGTGATTAAGGAAACTTGGTGTATCTATTTATTTATATATGACTCCAGTCCATAAAGGATTCAAGGCATCTTTAAGAAGGCAAACACAGGACAGAAGAATAAGGGAAATTCCTTTTTTTCGATTAAGCCATGACTCTCTTATAAGGAGATTTGATCTATCTAATGTATAGAAAGAAATAGAACCATTTTAAGGTTGTGAGTTTTAATTTTTTTCTTAATAGTTAAAATTTTGAATAGTGTTTCAAGTACCATATTTATGTCATTACCTTGGAGTTTACAGTGTTACAAGTAGATACCACACCAAGTACATTACGTGAATTATCTCCTTTAGTTTAAACCTCATAATTACCCTATGAAATATTATTATTTCCATCTTATAGATAAAAGTATCCAAGGCCTACAAATAAATAATTTGCTCAAAGTCACATAACGAGTCAGGATTCAAATATTTGTTTAATTTTTCAGAGATTATGATATTTAAAACCTTACTGCACATAAACTCCTTGTCAGAATGGTATTAAAGCACATACTATAAGAGAAATATTATTGAAGTGAACATTAGGAAGAAAATAACAAAAATGACACATTGAGAACTCAAATGCTCTATTCTCACACAAATCACACCTGACATCAAAACTTTTCTTTAATTAGTTAAATTTATCTAATTCCGCACACAAAAGAGACTGAAGCACTGAATTTAATATATATTTACTTGCTTGAGCAATATGATATGATATAACTTTGTGATTAAAATCAGAGCCTCCAGTCAAACAGTGGAAATCAATAATGTGAAATTAAAGATATTGAAAAATCTGGTACAATTTCCCATCTCTTTAAAGAAAAACCTTTTTATTCCCCAGTGAGTCATGAACAACACAGACTAAGTCTACTGACACATTCTGATACACAAGATATAGAAGAGGAAAGTATCTGGAGCTCATTTAAACTGAACAGATTACCGGTTTATTCACACTATCCATTTTTACGTTTTTATCACTTGTAGCCAAGTGAGCTTTGTGCAATTTTTGTCCAAAGACCTCGTTATAAAATCTTTCCTGCCCTTTCCCTGACAACTAGGCATTGAATGTTATTGAGCACAGGATTCAAATCCATGTCTGTTATTCTGAGTTATTAACTCCTAATCTAAATTATGCCTTATACATGGGAGGCAGTGAAAGAGAAGATCAAGGACCGTAAAAGTAAATAGAAATATATTAGAAATTACAGAAAAGAAATTTACATGTAAAAGGAGACATTTGTCTAAATCCAGGCAAACTTTTAAAGAAAGTATTATGGTAAAAATAAAGCATCAGGAAGGAAGAAGACAAACATGGTACCAACAGCCCAGAACAAGTCTCCACAGACAAAGGTGTGGCAAAATCACACACTCAGTTCTCAAGGTGTGTGCTTGCATTCTCTAGTGCCTTTGGGAAATGTAAGTGCTCTCTGTAAGTTTCTGGAGGGTGAAAGATCCTTACTCTAGGAAAGTTAATAACTTACCAGCTGACACTAATATTTCTGGTTTCTTCTAACTCTTTGCTTTCCTCTGTATGTTGAAAAATACAATCAATATTAGAGTCTGTTGTTTAATAACTAGTATTGTTCAACTGGTAGTATCGGGGTTTCCTGCTTCCTTCCCAATCTTATTTACAGAAAAAATATTATCCATGATTCCACTATTCTTTGTCAATAGTGATGTTCATTTTTGCCTTTTTTGATGTGCATAATAAGTAGAATTATTATTTGGCTCCCTTCCACCATTAAATAATACCATTTTTTCAGTTTTCATAATTACAATTCTAATGGCTATATAATAGTCTACTGAATTGATATAGTGTAATTATATTGGGCATTTTTTGTTTGTTTCCAGTATTTTGCTATTATAAATATCCTTCCAAGAACTGATTAATGTATATAATTTAATTGTATTTCTTCATAAGTGAATTGTATGTTTATATCCTTTGATCATTTATCTCTTGAGGTTTTAACATTTTTGAAAATTTGAGTAAGTTCTTTACATATTATATATACTACTTTTCTACCATGATCAATACAAATGTTTCCCAATTATGTTTCCCTTCTTTTAATTTTGTTAGTTGTTTATGACAACCATTTTTTTACTTGATGTTTTTGAGCTATTTATTTTTTCCTTTGTGATTTTCATTACTGCCCTAAGCGTTTCAAAGGTACTATCCCTCTAAAGATTTCATTAATATTTGATTTTTTTTTTCTCATAGTTTTGCTAAGAATTAAAGCAAATATTTACTCTTTAATCCACTAGGGGCTTACTCTGGTAACGTGGTATAAGAGCTGATCTAAATCACTTTTTGTTTTGTTTTGTGTTTGTTTGCCAGTTACCCTGGCAATTATTAGAGTATAATTAGGCAATTATTAAATAGAATTAGGCAGTTATTAAATAAATATTATTTTCCTTAATTTTATGATACTTATATAATACATTACATTTATTTCTATATGTCCCACACTTCTGTATTTTGATCATTTAATTAATACACTTTGTTTTAGGATTTCCTGGGAACTAGATCAGCATCATAACTTGTGGTTTCTTTGTTAGTGTAGAATTTTAATGTTTAACAAATAGTAAATTTTACTTGGTGAAATTTGTTTTCCTATATGATAACAGTATATATCTCAATTTGTTCATCTTGTTTTATATATTCTAATACACCTTTATAGTTTTATTTACATATAGCTCATAAGTCTTTATAATTTTCTTTATAACTGTCATGGGCAATTCTGTTAAGTTTATCCATCACCTCTTTTTTTTTTTTTTTTGAATGGAATTTCTTTCCTTTTTATTACCTTATTGAGCTGGTGGTTACCAGGATAAAGAAAGCCCCTAATTATGGTAAATTCATTATAAACCCGGTCACTTTGATAAACCCATGGGATAATAAATTTAAACATATTTCTTAGGATTTTTATATATGCAATGCTTTCTGCAAATAATCACAGTTTTCTCTCTCCCTTTAGTGTACCATTCTATTGGCACAAAGCAAATACCCACTAAATGGCAGTTGCCGTTTGTGTATTAAAAAGAATATTAGGTGAGTCAGGAAACTTGAATCCTACTGTCAGTTCCTCAACTAAGAAAGCCATCTGTGAAGCACCTTCTGTGGGTCAGGCACCATGCTAGGCACTTTACATAGTCCATCTTGCCTAAGGCTTAGAGTAAGCCTACAGAGTATATATACTGTTACATATCATAGGTAAGAGAACTGATAAGTAAATTTAGCAGGTATAGAAGCCAAGGCTGGCCCATGCTAGGACCCCAATAGCAATGAGAAATGGAACATGGAAGTGTCTAACTGTGGCAGTCTGTGCGTGAAAGGCCATGGGCCGGTGGCTCTGGAGTCCTTGACCTGGCAGGTTTTTTCACTCCCTGGGGACAGCACTGACCACTGAACTTTGGCCAAGGGTCTGAGGAACTAGGGAGGCATGAAGAAGCTGCATCAGCTCACTTTCATCCTTATCTTGTACATACGCTTCACACTTCCTGCTTCCGGGTCACACAGTAAACGTGAGTGAAAGCAGTCCTGAAGGAAGTCTGTGTTCCCCTTCTCACCAGCCTTTCAACCCAGATCAGCCTTTTGAGGTCTGGCTTAGCTCAGTGGGTTAAGTAATTTGTCCAAGATTATCAGTGAGTGATGGGTAAGTGGCTTGCTCCACAGCCAGTGGTCTTGCGGTGTGGTTTGGACAGGTCATTTCACCTCTCTGCTGTAATTCCCTCATCTGTATAGTGAAAGAGTCAGATAAATAATCCAGTTCTGACAGGCAGACTGTTGGTGAATACACCTTATACGCTTCTTCAAGACTGCAAATTCCTCAGAGACTATACTTTCCACGTTCTTGAATCACTCATATTACTTTGCACATAACAAATGCTCAATGAATATTTGTTGATGCAGAATGAATGAATGAATTGATCAATCAATTGAAGAAAATAGTCTTAATGTTTTTCTTTTTTTTTTTTTTAATATTTATTTATTTATTTAATTTGGCTGCACCGGATCTTAGTTGCGGCATGCGGAACCTAGTACCCCCAACCAGGGATCGAACCCAGGCCCCCCGCCTTGGGAGCACGGAGTCTTACCCACTGGACCACCAGGGAAGTCCCTCTTAATGCTTTTCTCACAAGAGATTTTCAATGCTAGAACACAGGATCCTGCAGGGGCCCCTAAAATCTCATTTCACATTTCAACTGTGGAATCTTTTATAAAGATAGCATTTGTCATGAGCCTTTTTATAAGAAGATGCTTAGCAGGGGTCAGCTTGTTTTCATCTGAAAAGAATAAAGAATTGAGGTTAGGAAAGCAGGAAGCCTAGAAAGGAGCCGGGTTGGGAGCTGTGGTAGGTAGACTTTCCTCTAACAAAGCTGTTTTGGCTGTTTTTATCTTTGTGCTGCTGTTCTAGCAACACTATGACAAAACTGTGACTATTCAAACTTAATAAGACTAGAGCCTGTCCAAACTGTGAGGAGCATACCTTAACATCTCTGTTTGGGCATGCCGTAGAAAACTACCAAATCTTATGTTCTGTCTATAATTTAAACACACAATGTTTTAAATGCACCCTTAGAAGATATAATAAAATTACTTGCATATTATTTAATAGTGTGTTCTCTTTTTATGCCAAAAAAAATCCAAAGGAAGCTACCCAGCCCTCAGGAGGCATAGAATCTGTGGATTTTGTAATTACTGATTTTAAACTTAAAATCTCATTGAAGTCACTAGTTAATATTTCTAAATCTTTATATCTGAAAACTTCTGAGCATATATCCCAACAACCTTCCTGCCCCCTCCGCCATCCCCAGCCAAAGCGGGGAGGGAGGGAAGACCTGTACTGCCAATAGTTACAAAGGTTATTTCTGGAATAAAAACAAGGAGTTGCAGCATGCACAAGTGTCTGGTTTTGTCTCTTGAGCTTTACAAAGACCAGCATCATACTGAGACTATAAAATTATTGTTCTCTGAAACTAGAAGAAAAATCTAGGAAAATTAAGCATTTTTGTTGAAAATTACTGAAATGTCAAATTTTTTAAACTAAGTTTTTATATAAAAGGAAGCATACAGAGGAAAAGCTATAAGGAGTCAAACTGTTTTTTATGAGCCACAGTATTTGCAGGAAAAGAAAACATTACAGAGACCACACCAGTTTCTCTTAACATGGATACAAAGAAGAATCATGTCATCAAAGCAGCAGGTTTGTGCTGCCACAGTAAAGATCATCGGTGGTGCTTTCCATATCCTTCAACTAAACCAAAATACCTACATTCAGTTGCAACCTGAGAAACAGGCAATAAAGTCACAAATGTCTTTACTTTAAAAATTTTTTTTTACCACTTTGTAATAGTGTTTAGTTTTATTGTCCCAGAACAGGAAAATGAAAACATCATGTTGATTAAATTTTTGTAATAACTTATTCATTATGGGCATAATTTTTACATCGTCAGTGTTATTTCAGTTTGCAAGAAGAGGTACAGGGCTCAATTACAGAAAATGTCATGGCAACCTGAACTGAGATGGTCCTGAATTCTCTAGACTGTGTTTCAGGTTTCCTAATATTAAAGTTCTGTGCAAGGTAAGGTACGAAAGAAGAAAAAACACCTCATCTAAACAAGCTTGCTCTTAATAAATACAACGATAAAGTTTCTTTTGACCTTGAGTTAAAATGATCCAGCTCTACTGGACGACTCTAATGGGGCTGCTCTTTTGTATTTATTCAGGTTAAATTTCAGATGAGCCCTTGAATTGTGTGAGCTCAACTATAATCTCTAAAAGAGAGCCAGACTAATGTGAACCTGAATCCAAGTGTACTTTTCCAGTTAACATCTGACTACTTGGATCTCATCTGTCGCGTTTTCTCACTATGTCACTCCCAACCACAGGAAACTGAGGACTAGCTCTCACTAGGAGAAACTGATAGCTCTCAGAGTATGGATCAGCTTTGTAGGTATTTAACAATCCTTTTTCTAAGGAATATCAAGCTCTGAGAAATGATTAAGCAGATTTATAGAATCTAACATATTAAGCAAAATCCATTTAGGAGAATTTGGAATGTCAGCATGTGCTGTCTTATAACGAACATCCAAGCCCTGCCTGGTTTGCCTTATAGAGTATTTATAAGGAAAAAGTAAGTTCCAGTTTAATGTAATTTTTTATTGGTTAATATTTAGTCAAACAATAAAATGCAACATTAAGCATATCCCTAACTATGTTTAGTATAGTAGTTTACATAGCAATTGTTATGGGTTCTATATTTATGTATCATACATCTTTTTCTGGAAAAAAAAATTGAAGCTGGCTTAAATAGCTTACATGTTTGCCCTTTCTATCGTTGGGAGAAATTAAAGAAATTATAAATGCCCTAGGTATACTCTTTTTAATATTTACTCCCTCTAATCATCCTCTATGTGCACCTTGACTATTCATTCAGAAATACAGCTAGGTTCTCATCTTTTCAGAAAAAAATCCACATCCTTAGCAAGCTGTACAAGACCCTTCACCATCTAGCCATGGCCCCAATAATCCATTTTAATCTATAAGAATCTCCCACTCAAAATATCTGGTGTCTCCATGTTGTTAGTTCAGATATTTCAGCCACTATTTTCCTTTGTTCATAACACCTCATAAATATGTTAGTCTAACAGTTTTCAATATTATAAAACTTATTTACACACGGGGGAAAAATCACTTCTTGCATTACCACATTGGAGTTACTAAACCATTGAAAAGACTTAATACCATTGGTAAAATATTACGTAGTATTTAACTCTGGATGTCATTACCTCCCAGCAAGATAAATTGCCAATAAAATTTCAACATTCATTGTAATGACTTTGACTTTGATCATAAAAGCCAAGTTTTATATTTCGATCTGTGTTCAGATTGTTCTTTCCCATAGGGAAGAGAAAAAAAAAAAGAAATGTTTTATTCCCTTAGGCATTTTTCAAACTCATTCATAATCTTTTATTAATTTAAAATTGATACATATTCATTGGAGAATTTTGAAAATAATTTGAAAACAAGCAAAGAAAAAACGAAAGAAAGGAAACTACCCATCTTTCAGGAGATACCCACTATTACCACTTTTTATGTCTTTCAAATATTTTTCTGTCAGTATATTTTTTTTTTTACAAAAGTGAGGTCATACTATATACTGCAAAACTATACTGTTTTGCAACTTGCTTTTAAAAAACTTAATACCATATATTTTTTAAAATTTTATTTATTTATTTATTTTTGGCTGCGTTGGGTCTTTGTTGATGCACACGGGCTTTCTCTAGTTGTGGCGAGCAGGGGCTACTCTTCGTTGTGGTGCATGGGCTTCTCATTGCGGTGGCTTCTCTTGTTGCGGAACACGGGCTCTAGGCGCGCAGGCTTTGGTAGTTGTGGCACGTGGGCTCAGTAGTTGTGGCTCACGGGCTTAGTTGCTCCGTGGCATGTGGGATCTTCCCGGACCAGGGCTCAAACCCGTGTCCCCTTCATTGGCAGGCGGAGTCTTAACCACTGCGCCACCAGGGCAGTCCCCCAAAAACTTAATACCATATTAAAAATGTCTTTTTTGGTAAAAATTCATCTTCATAATTTTAACAGCTATCATTCCTTTATCTGGAAATACAGTAACTTATTTAACCAATTCCCAATTATTGGACATTTAAATTGCCTGAACTATTTTCCTGTTACATACAATACAATGTACATCCTTGCGGCAAAATCTCTACGTACATCCTCAATGATGCTTTAGGATAAATTTTGAGGAGTAGAATCACTGAGTCACATTTTTAAAAGTAATTTTTATTGTAGTATAGTTGATTTACAATGTTGTGTTAGTTTCTGCTCTACAGCAAAGTGAATAAGTTATACATATACATATATTCACTCTTTTTAAGATTCTTTTCCCATATAGGTTATTACGGAGAATTGAGTAGAGTTCCCTGTTCTATGCAGTAGGTCCTTACTATCTATTTTATATATAGAACTGTATATACATCAATCCCAATCTCCAAGTTTATCCCCCCCTTTCCCCCCATAACCATAAGTCTGTTTTCTACACCTGTGACTGTATTTCTGTTTTGTAAATAAGTTCATTTGTACCATATTTTTTTAGATTCCACATGTAAGCGATGTCATATGGTATTTGTCTTTCTCTGTCTGACTTACTTCACTCAGTATGACAATCTCTAGGTCCATCCGTGTGCTGCAAATGGCATTATTTCTTTCTTTTTCATGGTTGAGTAATATTCCACTGTATATATGTACCACATCTTCTTTATCCATTTCTCTGCTGATGGACATTTAGGTTGTGTCCATGTCTTGGCTATTGTAAATAGTGCTGCAATGAACATTGGAGTGCATATATCTTTTCGAATTATGGTTTTCTCCGGATATATGCCCAGGAGTGGTATTGCTGGATCATACGGTATTTCTATATTTAGTTTTTTGTTTTTTGTTTTCTGTTTTTGCAATTGACAAGGAAATTTAGTTATTTCTGAGATATACATTTTAAAGTAATAACTAGAATTATGACTTTTAACATTATACCAGAACATACAAGATTTTTAGAAATTTCATGTAATGTCTGAAATATTTATATTAACATATTTCCATACAAATAACCCAAAGAAAGTTTAGTATTAGTTACTTCTGTTGGTTTGTTTGTTTGTTTATACTGCAGGTTCTTAATAGTCATCGATTATATACACATCAGTGTATACATGTCAATCCAAATCGCCCAATTCAGGACACCACCATCCCCACCCCACCGTGGTTTTCCCCCCTTGGTGTCCATACGTTTGTCCTCTACATCTCTGTCTCAACTTCTGCCCTGCAAACCAGTTTATCGGTACCATTTTTCTAGGTTCCACATACATGCATTAATATACGATATTTGTTTTTCTCTTTCTGACTTACTTCACTCTGTATGACAGTCTCTAGACCCCATCCATGTCTCAACAAATGACTCAATTTCGTTCCTTTTTATGGCTGAGTAATATTTCATTGTATATATGTACCACATCTTCTGTATCCATTCATCTGTCGATGGGCATTTAGGTTGCTTCCATGACCTGGCTATTATAAATAGTGCTGCAATGAACATTGGGGTGCATGTGTCTTTTTGAATTACGGTTTTCTCTGGGTATATGCCCAGTAGTGAGATTGCTGGATCATATGGTAATTCTATTTTTAGTTTTTTAAGGAACCTCCATACTGTTCTCCATAGTGGCTGTATCAATTTACATTCCCACCAACAGTGCAAGAGGGTTCCCTTTTCTCCACACCCTCTCCAGCATCTGTTGCTTGTAGATTTTCTGACGATGCCCATTCTAACTGGTGTGAGGTGATACCTCATTGTAGTTTTGATTTGCATTTCTCTAATAATTAGTGACGTTGAGCAGCTTTTCATGTGCTTCTTGGCCATCTGTACGTCTTCTTTGGAGAAATGTCTGTTTAGGTCTTCTGCCCATTTTTGGATTGTGTTGTTTGTTTCTTTAATACTGACCTGCGTGAGCTGTTTATATATTTTGGAGATTAATCCTTTGTCCGCTGATTCGTTAGCAAATATTTTCTCCCATTCTGAGGGTTGTCTTTTCGTCTTGTTTATGGTTTCCTTTGCTGTGCAAAAGCTTTGAACTTTCATTAGGTCCCATTTGTTTATTTTTGTTTTTATTTCCATTACTCTAGGAGGTGAATGAAAAAAGATCTTGCTGTGATTTATGTCAAAAAGTGTTCTTCCTATGTTTTCCGCTAAGAGTTTTATAGTGTCCGGTCTCACATTTAGGTCTCGAATCCAGTTTGAGTTTATTTTTGTGTATGGTGTTAGGGAGCGTTCTCATTTCATTCTTTTACATGTAGCTGTCCAGTTTTCCCAGCACCACTTATTGAAGAGACTGTCTTTTCTCCATTGTATATCTTTGCCTCCTTTGTCATAGATTAGTTGACCATAGGTGCGTGGGTTTATCTCTGGGCTTTCTATCTTGTTCCATTGATCTATGTTTCTGTTTTTGTGTCAGTACCATATTGTCTTGATTACTGTAGCTTTGTAGTATAGTCTGAAGTCAGGGAGTCTGATTGCTCCAGCTCCGTTTTTTTCCCTCAAGACTGCTTTGGCTATTCGGGGTCTTTTGTGTCTCCATACAAATTTTAAGATGATTTGTTCTAGCTCCGTAAAAAATGCCATTGGTAATTTGATAGGGATTGCATTGAATCTGTAGATTGCTTTGGGTAGTAGAGTCATTTTCACAATATTGATTCTTCCAATCCAAGAACATGGTATATCTCTCCATCTGTTTGTATCATCTTTAATTTCTTTCATCAGTGTCTGATAGTTTTCTGCATACAGGTCTTTTGTCTCCCTAGGTAGGTTTATTCCTAGGTATTTTATTCTTTTTGTTGCAGTGGTAAATGGGAGTGTTTCCATAATTTCTCTTTCAGATTTTTCATCATTAGTGTATAGGAATGCAAGAGATTTCTGTGCATTAATTTTGTGTCCTGCAACTTTACCAAATTCATTGATTAGCTCTAGTAGTTTTCTGGTGGCAGTTTTAGGATTCTCTATGTATAGTATCATGTCATCTGCAAACAGTAACAGTTTTACTCCTTCTTTTCCAATTTGTATTCCTTTTCTTTCTTTTTCCTCTCTGATTGCCGTGGCTAGGACTTCCAAAAGTATGTTGAATAATACTGGTGAGAGTGGACATCCTTGTCTCGTTCCTGATCTTAGAGGAAATGCTTTCAGTTTTTCACCATTGAGAATGATGTTTGCTGTGGGTTTGTCATATATGGCCTTTATTATGTTGAGGTAGGTTCCCTCTATGCCCACTTTCTGCAGAGTTTTTATCATAAATGGGTGTTGAATTTTGTCAAAAGCTTTTTCTGCATCTATTGAGATGATCATAATGTTTATATTCTTCAATTTGTTAATATGGTGTATCACATTGATTGATTTGCGTATAATGAAGAATCCTTGCATCACTGGGATAAATCCCACTTGATCATAGTGTATGATCCTTTTAATGTGTTGTTGGATTCTGTTTGCTAGTATTTTGCTGAGGATTTTGCATCTATATTCATCAGTGATATTGGTCTGTAATTTTCTTTTTTTGTAGTATCTTTGGTTTTGGTATCAGGGTGATGGTGGCCTCATAGAATGAGTTTGAGAGTGTTCCTTCCTCTGCAATTTTTTGGAAGGGTTTGAGAAGGATGGGTGTTAGCTCTTCTCTAAATGTTTGATAGAATTCACCTGTGAGCCATCTGGTCCTGGACTTTTATTTTAGTCTCTTAGGATGCTTTGTATTTCTGCAGTGTCTATTGTAACTTCTCCTTTTTCATTTCTAATTTCATTGAATTGAGTCCTCTCCCTCTTCTTCTTGATGAGTCTGGCTAATGGTTTATCAATTTTGTTTATCTTCTCAAAGAACCAGCTTTTAGTTTTATTGATCTTTGCTATTGTTTTCTTTGTTTCTATTTCATTTATTTCTGCTCTGATCTTTATGATTTCTTTCCTTCTACTAACTTTGGGTTTTGTTTGTTCTTCTTTCTCTAGTTCCTTTAGGTGTAACGTTAGATTGTTTATTTGAGATTTTTCTTGTTTCTTGAGGTAGGCTTCTATAGCTATAAACTTCCCACTTAGAACTGCTTTTGCTGCATCCCATAGGTTTTGGATCGTCGTGTTTTCATTGTCATTTGTCTCTAGCTATGTTTTGATTTCCTCTTTGATTTCTTCAGTGATCTCTTGGTTATTTAGTAATGTATTGTTTAGCCTCCATGTGTTTGTGTTTTTTACGTTTTTTTCCCCTATAATTCATTTCTAATCTCATAGCGTTGTGGTCAGAAAAGATGCTTGATATGATTTCAATTTTCTTAAATTTACTGAGGCTTGATTTGTGACCCAAGATGTGATCTATCCTGGAGAATGTTCCATGCGCCCTTGAGAAGAAAGTGTAATCTGCTGTTTTTGGATGAAATGTCCTATAAATATCAATTAAATCTATCTGGTCTACTGTGTCACTTAAAGCTTCTGTTTCCTTATTTATTTTCATTTTGGATGATCTGTCTATTGGTGTAAGTGAGGTGTTAAGATCTCCCACTATTATTGTGTTACTGTCGATTTCCTCTTTTGTAGCTGTTAGCAGTTGCCTATTGTATTGAGGTACTCCTATGTTGGCTGCATATATATTCATAATTGTTATATCTTCTTCTTGGATTGATCCCTTGATCATTATGTAGTGTCCTTCCTTGTCTCTTGTAACATTCTTTATTTTAAAGTCTATTTTATCTGATCTGAGTATTGCTACTCCAGCTTTGTTTTGATTTGCATTTGCATGGAATATCTTTTTCCATCCCCTCACTTTCAGTCTGTATGTGTCCCTAGGTCTGAAGTGGGTCTCTTGTAGACAGCATATATATGGGTCTTGTTTTTGTATCCATTCAGCAAGGCTGTGTCTTTTGGTTGGAGCATTTAATCCATTCACGTTTAAGGTAATTATCGATATGTATGTTCCTATGACCATTTTCTTAATTGTTTTGGGTTTGTTTTTGTAGGTCCTTTTCTTCTCTTGTGTTTCCCACTTAGAGAAGTTCCTTTAGCACTTGTTGTAGAGCTGGTTTGGTGGTGCTCAATTCTCTTAGCTGTTGCTTGTCTGTAAAGCTTTTGTTTTCTCCATCGAATCTGAATGAGATCTTTGCCGGGTAGAGTAATCTTGGTTGTAGGTTCTTCCCTTTCATCACTTTAAGTATATCATGCCACTCCCTTCTGACTTGTAGAGTTTCTGCTGAGAAATCAGCTGTTAACCTTATGGGAGTTCCCTTGTATGTTTTTTTGTTGTTGTTCCCTTGCTGCTTTCAATAATGTTTCTTTGCCTTTAATTTTTGCCAATTTGATTACTATGTGTCTTGGCGTGTTTCTCCTTGTGTTTCTCCTGTATGGGACTCTCTGCACTTCCCGGACTTGGGTGGCTATTTCCTTTCCCATGTTAGAATTTTTCGACTATAATCTCTTAAAATAATTTCTCGGGACCTTTCTCTCTCTCTTCTCCTTCTGGGACCCCTATAATGCGAATATCGTTGCATTTAATGCTATCCCAGAGGTCTCTTAGGCTGTCTTCATTTCTTTTCATTCTTTTTTCTTTTTTCTGTTCCATAGCAGTGAATTCCACCATTCTGTCTTCCAGGTCACTTATCCGTTCTTCTGCCTCAGTTATTCTGCTATTGATTCCTTCTAGTGTAGTTTTCATTTCAGTTATTGTATTGTTCATCTCTGTTTGTTTGTTCTTTAATTTTTCTAGGTCTTTGTTAAACATTTCTTGCATCTTCTCGATGTTTGCCTCCATTCTTTTTCCAAGGTCCTGGATCATCTTCACTATCATTATTCTGAATTCTTTTTCTGGAAGGTTGCCTATCTCCACTTCATTTAGTTGTTTTTCTGGGGTTTTATCTTGTTCCTTCATCTGGTATATAGCCCTCTGCCTTTTCATCTTGTCTTTCTGTGAATGTGGTTTCTGTTCCACAGGCTGCAGGATTGTAGTTCTTCTTGCTTCTGCTGTCTGCCGTCTGGTGGATGAGGCTATGTAAGAAGCTTGATGGGAGGGACTGGTGGTGGGTGGAGCTGAGTGTTGCTCTGGTGGACAGAGCTCAGTAAAACTTTAATCCACTTGACTGTTGATGGGTGGGTCTGGGTTCCCTCCCTGTTGGTTGTTTGGCCTGAGGCAACCCACAACTGGAGCCTACGTGGGCTCTTTGGTGGGGCTAATGACAGACTCTGGGAGGGCTCACGCCAAGGAGTACTTCTCAGAACTTCTGCTGCCAGTGTCCTTGTCCCCACGGTGAGCCACAGCTGCCCCCCGCCTCTGCAGGAGACCCTCCAACGCTAGCCGGTAGGTCTGGTTCAGTCTCCCCTGGGGTCACTGCTCCTACCCTTGGGTCCCGATGCGCACACTTCTTTGTGTGTGCCCTCTAAGAGTGGAGTCTCTGTTTCCCCCAGTCCTGTCGACGTCCTGCAATCAATTCCCACTAGGCTTCAAAGTCTGATTCTCTAGGAATTCCTCCTCCTGTTGCCGGACCCCAGGTTTTGAAGCCTGACGTGGGGCTCAGAACCTTCACTCCAGTGGGTGGACTTCTGTGGTATAAGTGTTCGCCAGTCTTTGAGTCACCCACCCACCAGTTATGGGATTTGATTTTACTGTGATTGTGCCCCTCCTACCATCTCATTGTGGCTTCTTCTTTGTCTTTGGATGTGGGGTATCTTTTTTGGTGAGTTCCAGTGTCTTCCTGTCAATGATTGTCCAGCAGCTAGTTGTGATTCTGGTGTTCTCGCAAGAGGGAGTGAGAGCACGTCCTTCTACTCTGCCATCTTGGTTCCTATATTTAGTTTTTTAAGGAACCTCCATACTATTCTCCATAATGGTTGTACCAATTTACATTTCCACCAACATTGTAGGAGGGTTCCCTTTTCTCCACACCTGCTCCAGCATTTATTGTTTGTAGATTTTTTGATGATGGCCAATCTGACCAGTGTGAGGTTGAATCACATTTTATTTATCTAATTAGGGAATACATGCTAGATGTACAAAAATTCAAAAGGAGCAATAAGATATTCATTGAAAAATAAGCCTTCCTCCTTGCCTTTCCTCCAGATATTCTTCTCCCTCCTGGAAGGCAGCTACTTTTAGTAGTTTTCATTTATTTTTGCAGAAATATTTCACGCATTTATAAGCTTTTACATATAAATCCTTCAGTATGTATATTAAGAAATTGGTAAAATGGTTTCAATAGTGAAATTTGCTTTATAATTTTATATGCTAGGTAATCATAGGCACAAAACTTTCTACAATAAAGCAACATTGAGTTATTTCAGTTCTGTATTATCCCTTAATTTAGGTTATAGTTTTATATAATAATATGTCATTTATCAACTACCGTTAATATTTTTATCTTCATGGTATACTTTTAAAACTTTTTATTATAGAATGTTTCAAACACACCTGAAAGTAGAATAATACAATGAAGCCCCAAGTATCCAACTAGTATGCACATTTTAAGTCTTTTAATAAACAGTGCCAAGTTTTTCTCTATAAAAGTTTTTTACTGATTTATGCTCCTATCTACATATGAGATTTATATTATCTTCATTTTTGTACTGTTGAATTTTATAGCTGCTGCATCCAGTGTTATAGGTATATGTTTTTAAGTAAGAGTAACTCGGTGGCAGGGATGGAAAGTGATGGGAAAAATAAGGCATAGTAACTTTTGTTGCAATAGGACAATAGCTTTAATCTAGCACAGTAATGCCAGTCAACTTAGTGTCGCTTCCTGGTTCAGTGTGTTTGGAAGAATGATGAGAACAGATGCAGGATCTGTGGGGAAAAGTGCTAGGATTGATTAACAATGTCTACTACAGAGAAAGCGGGGAGGACTGTTGGCATTCGAGTCATATAGTTTGCTGATTCTGCTTTAGCTTATAAGCATAGCAGCATGCTTTTGTAGCATTCTTTTGCTTAGCAGCCATAAAAACCAATTTGGCTTATTAAAAGGTGATGAGACATTTCTGTGTACCTATAGATTCCCCAATGCCTCCTGTCATATTGACAGGTTTTCTTAAAAATAAGTTGCTCTTTTTTTTTTTTTTTTTTTTTTTTTTGGCTGCGTTGGGTCCTTGTTGCTGCACGTGGGCTTTCTCTAGTTGTGGCGAGCAGGGGCTACTCTTCGTTGTGGTGTGCGGGTCTCTCATTGCAGTGCCTTCTCTTGTTGTGGAGCATGGGCTCTATGCGCATGGGCTTCAGTAGTTGTGACATGCGGGCTCAGTAGTTGTGGCACGTGGGCTTCAGTAGTTGTGGCGCATGGGCTCAGTAGTTGTGGCTCGCGGGCTCTAGAGCACAGGCTCAGTAGTTGTGGCGCACGGGCTTAGTTGCTCCGCGGCATGTGGGATCTTCCTGGACCAGGGATCGAACCCGTGTCCCCTGCGTTGGCAGGCGGATTCTCAACCACTGCACCACCAGGGAAGTGCCATACTTTGCTCTTTTGAAATGAACTCAGTGATGTTGGAACATATGTAAAGAGGATGCTGCAGCATGATTAGGGGAGCAAGTGCAGGGGTTGTATTGTTAGAAGCAGGAAAAGATGACATTTGTCCAGTCACACAGCTTTACCTGGCTCCAAGCAGGAGCATGGATTTGTTGAAGTCTGTGGTGTGGTTTGTGGTCACGGAACAGAGAAGCTAACTGACCCAGAGTGAATCAAACCCCAAATCTTATCATTTTAAATTCCATGTTCTCATTTACTGAGCTAACCAGCCAAAACAAGAGTAAACTATAAACCAACATAAAGTATATCAGGTATTTGAGAACTGCTTTTTCATAAACCAATGGATTGGTAAATCTGGAAGGCATCTTGGAGATCATTCAGACCAGGCTTTGGCAAACTACATCCCAAGGGCCAAATACAGCCCACTGCCTGTTTTTGTAATTAGAGTTGTATTGTAATACAGCCAGGTCCATCTGTTTATGTATTGCCTGTGGCTGCTTTTGCACTACAACAGCAGAGCTGAATAGTTGTGACAGACTATACTGACCACAAAGCCTGAAATATTTATTATCTGCCCTTTATAGAAAAAAATTGCCAACCTCTTATTTAAACCAAACTTTTCATTTTAGAGACGTGGAGATTGGGAATCAAGTAGGTAACTTGAGAAAACAGCTGGCAGAATTCCCCAAATCTCCAATGTCAGGATCCAGAGCTATCATCTCTTAAGATTTTCGTAAGATAGAGAGCATTTTTACATCTTCTGGAAGCCCTACTCTACCTTCTTAGGCAGGGTGTCACTCCCTTCTCCACTGCCTTTCAGGCGTACGCAATGAAGACAATGAAAACGCCTTCCTCTACTCATACAATACCTCACACGTTCCTTAATCATTGCATTTATCATGCTGAATTATAATCATTTGCTTTTCCCACTAAATTCTGAGTTCATTGGAGGCAGGGACCATGCCATATTTGTCTTCGTAACCCCGATTACAGAATAGATATCTAATAACTATGTGCTCAGTGGTTTGCATTTGCCACTTCATCTTCTTCTGTGGCTATTTTAAGGTAAACTTCAACTATTGTGAAGATAAAATGCAAACATTGTGATTTATAATTTTCTATTCCTGACCAACACCCCCCACTGAGATCCGTCAGTAGGAGATGTCCAGAGCCAAATACTATGGATAGAAGGCAGAAGTCTCAAATATTTTCATTGTATTTGCTAAGTAATGGCCTCAGAGCCAGTCTTGACCTATATTCCTGGCAAACGGACAAGAGCCTGATGTAAATCAAGGGCAATGAGGATGCAAAAGAGATGAAAGATGTTTAGAATCAATGGGACATTATGGTTGATGGACTGTGCATGGATGTTGAGGGTCAGAGACTCTCTAGATTCTGTCAAATTTCAGAATGCAGGAGGAAGTGAGTGGGAAGGGGGTATAGGGTGTGGGTGGAGGTAGATACGGTACAATCAAGTGGGGAGATTCAGTGGACAGTGGATTATATGAATCTGGAACTTTCATGCTAAGTCCAGGTTTAGATGAAATCATTCAAAGAGTAGATAGAGATTAAGAGAGGAAGGGATTAGGAGCAGAAACTCAGAGATCACCAAAGTAAGGACTGAACACAGTAAGAGGAACTCCCACTGAGAAGGAACCCCTGGAGACGTAGGAGGAAGACAAAAGTTGGTGTCCTAGAAGCCTAGGTGGAGAGGAGAAATGCCAAGTAAAAATATTTTGAGGGAAAAAAATATATGATGCTTTGGATTTAGTGATTTGGAGGTGTCTGATAACCTTTTGTCTATCCGATCAATCCTTTCACATACTGGCAACTGGAAATATTTTGGAAGTAAAGGAAAACTTTTCTTATATGTCAGTCACTAAAAGTATAAAGCTGGTAGGAAAGATGATTTGCTTTTACACAAATTTGTTCAACAACTACCTTTTCCAGAATATGTGTATCAAATGAGGATTTATACTTCCATTATCTCAGGCTTTTAATGAGTTCTAATAAAAACCCATTTGTGCTGTTCAGATTATACTCCTCTCCAAATGGACGACTTGTCATCATCTGATATTTTATGCTGATTTGAGTACTTTTATATGATGGGCCTAAAATAAAACAAAAACCTTCTCAATACATAAAATCATGTACAAATGGGAGACGTCTTGAGCTAGAATATCTAAAATCTTTTTTAAAAGGTTAAAAAGCAATGCTTATTTAGTGTATGGTAACAGTCAATAAGTATTTGTTGAATGAATGTGTAAATAAATAAATGGTATATTCTCCTATAATTTTTCAACTATATATTGTGGTGATTTTAAAACAAGTCCACAAATTCTTTGACACTCCTCTCACTAAAAGTGGGGTCTAATTCCCATCCCCCTGAATAGGGACCAGTTTTAGTGACTGGCTTTTAACAGATAGAATGCAGTGGACCTGACCCTGAGAGTCTTCCAAGACTAGGTTAGAATACACAGCATGCATGGCAGGGGTGAGTTCTCCCCGCTAAGCTCTGTCCACATTGTAGACTTGTAAGCAGGATAAATATTGTTTAAGTCTCTAGGTTTGAGGGTAGCAACCACAGTAATGGGAACATTCCCTAATTGGAGCATCAGCTATATGTTGCCATGAGATTATTATTGCTTGATCGCCATGGAGAACATTATGATCCTTTAGCACATTCCCATCCTGGCTAATTCTCTCTGTGGCGAGGGGGCATTCTTGCAGTCACCTACTACTCCAGTAGCCACTGGGTAGAACAGCCTTCACTTCCTTTACCTTTCCTAAATCTAGGGGAAAATATCAGAAATGTTGCCTTCTAAACTTGAAACAAGTAAAATCACCTCTTTCAAAGCAAACTGCCTTAAGATGGGGTTTGTATACATGATATAATAAGTGATAGGTTTTTCCTTGTCTCTGCCCTAAAAACAAGGACGTACTGGAATATGTTTCAGTATAATCAGAGAGTATCCTCAGGACAGGAACAAAGTAACTGTAAAGAAAACCACAGCCTCATTAACCTGTGTGAGGCAGTGATGTGGTAAGTGAAAAATGGTGGGTGGTGTAGAGTTTTTTAAAGGTGATCGATACAACCATTTCAATGTTTTCTAGGGAAGAAGGTTTTATCATTATATATTTTCTAGGCCCAAATATGCCTAAACTAGAGAAAGAACAATCTATTGCAATTCTGTCTCATTAGCGTGCTTCCCCAATTGGAAAATTCTTGTATAGATGGATGATATATTTGACAAATAGAGAACCCAATATAAATGAATACATGGTATTGTATTTTTATAAATTGATCTCCTATGAATTTGGTTAGTATGCATTTGTTCCCCTGAACTTGATCATTTCAGAGAAAGCTTTTAATATCAATTTCCTAGACCACTGAAGACCACTGGCATCTCCACCAATGTAATGATGCCTCATAGGATTCTATAGGAAGCTGCTAGCTAGTTTCTTTCTTTCTTTGATGTAAGTTTAGCTACAGCAGGAAATGGTGTGTGATTAGAAGAGGCTCCCAAACATAAGTCCTCATCTGGATGACTGCCAGATCAAATAGTACTTTCTAGACCCAGTGTCAGGGAGTCTGGTTTCTTCCGCAGCAGGACCCATCTTCTGGCTTTAGCTTCATAGTTATAACTTCTGAGACCTCAGACTTTTAATTCTATTCAAATGTAAACATACCACTCTGGTGAGTTTAGATTTACATGCCTAGTTTGAATGGCCTCATCTGCAAGTCATTTGGAAAACTAAATATGACAGCCGTTTACTATATAAGTAGCTTTCAATTCAAAAGAGGGAGATGTAATTAATTAAACTGCATTCTGATTCTAGTACTACACATTCTTTAATCATTTTATTAATCGCTTCAGAGAAATCAAGCAATTTTAAACTGCAATATTAAAATTATGTAGAATTTTACCTTAGAAGAGGGGGGAATCATTACATCTGTCAACTTCTTCCATTAAATCCTTTTCTTTCTTCTCCCTTTTAGCCTCTTATCCTTCCCTCTTTCACTTTGTCACCTCCCACTAGATAGGTAACTTGGATATACAGATGATGTCCTTTTATTTGTCTAAGATTAATCCAGCTGTTAATAAATTAGATTTTTTTATGAAAAATACAACAGCTTTAAGTCATCCTACAAGCATATACTATTTAAATTTGTTATCAGGGTGACACCGCTTATGAGCTGAAATGGCCTTCTTACCTCCTATCATGAACCTCCCTATGAACTGAGTCACATGCTTACATTTAAAGATAAAACACCCTCCTAGGGGAAAATGAGAATGTAAAAATAATTTTTTTTTTTAAACCCTGGGAAGTTCAAAAAGATAAGCCATTTCCCTGAGACATCTCCATAAAGAAGAGTTTCACTATTTTATTTCCTGTTAGATATTTAAAGGTATTCTGAAAGCCCCCATCTTCAGGGTTAACATGTAAGTGCAGTAAGCTCTGTCACAGACGGTCCCTTTAAAACGCAGCCCAACAGTCTTCCATTAACATTTAATTTTTCTGATTTTCCACCTATCAAATCTCCTGCTTGATCAGTGGTACTTGGGTCATTAGCTGCCTCTCCATTCTACCTTCGAACTATTCTTTTGATTCAATTCCGCACAAATTATTTCAAAGTGACTGTCAGGGAGACGCTTTGTGAGTTCGTCTTTAAAGTCAGTGCAGGCACCTCTCGGCTGGCGGGCCTGGGAGAGCCGAGGCCCCCGTTCCTCCAGCAGCCGCAGCAAAGCGCTGCCCGCGGCGCTCCATCAGCACCACGCTCGCTGGAGGCTGCAGCCGGGTGGGTGCCCGCAGCGCCCACCCCGCGCTCAGCGGAGCATCCAGCCCGAAGCTGCCCTTGCCTGGGGGTGGCGGCTGAGAGTTCTCTGTCCGGTTGTTCAAGGCCCGGGTCAGGACGGCGGCCACGGAGACGGCTGCCCTGTAGATACATGTTTTTGTGACCTCAGAACGATGCGTGTCTCGCTGTAATGGAAAAGGTATCTAGCAAAGTCGGTTGTAAAACAAAACTCTATAAATAAATCTCCATATCCCTGTCCAATAATTTCCTTTATAAAAATCAAGGAAACAGCATCAAGGAGAAAAAGAAAAAAGCAAAACACAATCCTCGCAGCTTTATATGTTTAAACCTCACTTTGTTCCCAACATGACTTGAAGTGATTTGTAAGGCTATGTAAAACCGTAACAAGAGAGTGTACACTTACAAGTGGAAAAGGATAAAAAACAAGGGTGGAGACATAAAATAGAGCCAGGAACTAGGCTTTAAAAATTGTCTGAAATAATGGCCTCTGCTCTGGGCGGGTCACAATTTGGCTCTAAACTATCTAGTAGCGCTTTGTCAGCTAATGGCATCACCCCAACAATTCAATTTGCTTATGAGCATTTTGGGGGAGGTGGAGAGAGAGGTCAGGGTGAGGGGTGAAAATACAGGCGAGTCTGGCCAACTCCCTTCTCATTTGGCTCCATGTAGGAGTAGATTTTAACATATCGGGAACAGAAAACATCCTAGACCTGTGTCCTTAAAGCAATCCTCCTCGACTATTGTTCTTCTGAGGCAAGGCGCTTGTAAATACTGGAAGGCATTGAATTGAGAGCAGAGGCAGGCTTGGCATGCCAAAAACAGAACCTTAAAGTTGTGTAAAGCTGCTGTGTCTCTCCTCTCCTCCACAGTCAGACAGCTCAAGAGATTGATCTGTTCTTGCTGTCTTCATTTCTTCACTTCCCCCTCACTCCTAAAACCATTCTAATCCGGATTCTACCCCCCACCACGTCACTGAATCTGATCTTGCAAAGGTCTCCAAAGTATCCTTCAGTTCATCTTTTATTTGGGTCTCAGGAGCATTTGGAAGTTGACGTCTCTCTCCTTCTTAAAAATATTCTTTGTACTTAGTTTTCCTAATGTTGCAGGAAGGGGAATCCCTTTCAGGGTCCAAGAGTGGGCCCTTGTCTAACACTGGGAAATGAATTGTCTGAGGAGACACATGTGCTGACAAAGCAAGAGACTTTATTGGCAAGGGGCATCCGGGCAGAGAGCAGCAGCCTAAGGGAACCCAGGAGAACTGCTCTGCCACGTGGCTCACAGTCTCAGGTTTTATGGTAATGGGGTTAGTTTCCCAGTTGTCTCTGGCCAATCATCTTGCTTGGCCCATAATTGGTCTGACTCAGGGTCCTTCCTGGTGGCGTGCGCATCTCTCAGACAAGATGGGTTCCAGCGAGAAGGATTCTGGGTGGTTGGTAGGATATATTATTGGCTGGCGTCTCCTCCCTCCTTTTGGCCCCTCCCAGATTCTCCCAGTTAGTTTTTGGTGACAGCACCACATTCCTTATCAGGACCTCCTGTTGTGAGACAACTCATGCAAGTGGTTATCATCGTGCCTGGCCAAGGCGGACCATTTCCGTCAACAGTTCCCTAACACTAACACCACGCTTCGTGGTTATTTCCCTCTTCTCTGGTCATTCCTTCTACCCCTCCTCCATCTACTTCTCTTTTCCACCTGACCCTTCAATGTTGGTGTTCCTTGGGATTCTGTTCTAGTGCTGAAAAGAACTCCAGATCTGAGAGAGTTCACGAAAGTATTGCTGTCATACAGACCAGCAAAAATAATATTTCTCATCTTTTGTATCCCATAGTGTAGAGTTTCACGAAGTTCTTGTTAACCAAATAGCAGTGGTAGACATGGTATGTTGCCTTGCTCAACCTCTGTTCCAAATGCCTTTCCTTTACTGCAGACTCTGGAGAGCTAGGAGCTATGTTTCTCAGACTCCCTTGCAGCTAGAGTTTCAAATGTGATTTTGGTTTCATCAGTCAGAAGTCCTCGTGTGAAATTTGAATTTGGAACTGAATTGGGTGGGGAGAGAAGCAGTGGGACCTGAGTCATCCATTTAGCAGGTGAGGATCTAGCAAACATTACAAGGCTCTGGAGCCAACAATTCTGGTAGGGCCTTCATGACTCCTAGACTGCAGTTGGGGTAGTGTGTTCATAAATGCAGCGATTTTGGTGGCAGCCTCCTGACTTCTAGCAGCTCCCTTAATGGGCCTATCAGAAAAAAAAAAATTGTCCATGGTTTGGAAATGGAGATTAGGGGCTGTCTTTCAGGGAAGGTGCTGGGTATTGTCTAGTGGAGCTTTATGGAATTTTCAGGTGCTATACAAATGTTCACTTGATTGATTTTCTGTTGACCAGGTTATTTTACAACTCTGTAAGGTAGAAAGTTACTTGTAACAAACTACAGAAATGCAAACACTTCTTGTCCATAGCAAAGCAAATTAGTTTTTCTCTGATAGATATACAATCAGCTTTTGCCCTGAAAAAAAGATAATCGCAAACATTACTTTTTCATTGCCCTTGGAGTATACTAATGTAGGAACCACTAGCCACATGTGGCTGTTGAGCACTTTAACGTGGCACGTTTGAATTGAGATGTGTTGTAAGTGTAAGATACACACAGATTTCAAAGACTCGATATAAAAGTGTGTAAAATAGCGTGTTCACTTTATTTATTGTTTATATAGATTATATCTTAATATTTTGGATATATTGGACTAAAAATATGTTGTTAAAATTAATTTACCTATTTATTTTTACTTTTAATGTGGGTCCTAGAAAATTTTTAATTATACATGAGGCTCACATTACAAGGCTGTTGGACAGTGCTGCCTTGTAGAATTTTAACCAGCTTTGCATCTATTAGCAAGTTGAGTTCAGCATTCCTGATTGTATGCATGAATATATACATGTGTGTGCCTAAATTCGCCTTTGAACCAGACGTAACATCTTCCAGGTTCCCTCATTAATTAATGTGTTGAATAGAAATCTTTGACACATGTCATATTGTATTTGCATGAGAATCACAGTTTTAACATTTTATACTTTAGCAGCCAATTCTACAGAGTTGCTCCAACAGGGCCATCCAAATCTGTTCTTCCAGCCCTTCCAGTGATTTTGTAAGGACCTACTTCACTATATTAAATTCCATTGTAAAATAGCTAAGGTGGTTTTCATTACCTGCTACTGCACCCTGTCTGATACAATAGCTAAAAATTATTGAGTGCTTACTATTCTCTAGATATTGTGTAAAATGCTTTACACAGATTCTCTTGTTTAATCTTCATAACAACTCTCTGGGGTAGGCTATATACTCTCCTTTTTTATAGATGAGGCACTGAGAGTTTAAGAAAGTTGCCCAAGATGACCAGTTAAGAAGTGGTAACTGGATTCACATCCAAGCAGAATGACCGGAAAGTCCACTCTATTACCACTGTGCTGCCAGCACTTATTTTCTTTTTACAAAATGAAACAGAAGAGCATATCTGTCACTTTGTTGACCTGGAAACGGTGGTGTGGCAGAGAAACTAGAGGTTTCAATCATGCCTTCACTTCTTCTGCCTTCTCTGCATCCAGGCCCTTGATTCAGATTGGCTGGTTCTCAGAATCTCAGACATAGCTCATGCCTGGGTAGTTCTTCCAGACTCTCCCCCAGATAAGGAGGTTGAGTGACATGCTATTTCCCACTGCAGCTGAGAAGCAACTCCACCAAGAACAAGAGGTTTTACTAGTGGAATTGCATTGAAGTGTGTGACTTGGAGGCTCACAGAGCTTGCTAAGCAGGCTGTCCATCATCTTTGGCAAAGGTAGAGAACAATTATGCTATAATAACTACTTTTAAGGGCCTGCTGGGTGTCAGACATCACATTAGGCAATTTATATACATTCTCTTTAATCCTTTCAATAACTCAGTGAAGTGAGTATTATTATCCTATTTTAAAGATGAGGAATCTGGTCTCAGCTTAATTATGGATATCCTAGGATTCCCTTTATAATCACTGAACTCTTCACTAATCATGGGCTACATATCTAACAGAAACTTTAAACATTATATCAAAATACGTTCAAAATGCTTGTATTGATAATAAAGAAGTATATGATATTATTTGTCCACATGTAACTAAATAAGGAAACTTGCTAAAGAAAGGAGAATAGCAAAAATATTATATGCTATCCTTTCATTATTAATGCTAATTTGAAAGCTTGAAATGAGCAGACAACTCAATATTTTCCAACATGCATCACGTTAGCTTTTAATTCATTAGCTGTCTTTTCCTACTGCCTGCTTTCTTGCTGTGGTCTACATTTTATACTGGTGCTACAGAGCTTTGTGAAAGGATTATGCTGCCCCACTTTAGTCCCAGGAAATAGAACTGCTATGAATTATTAATAGTATTGGCTTTCTAATGCTTTAATTTCACCTCTTTGTTTTGGAGAAGGATATTAGTTAAATGGGATTTTTTTTTTTTTTTTTTTTTTACCACTCCAGGAGCTTACTACATTTTGTAGGAAATGCTGACTTGAGTTATAGAAAAGATGGCCTTATGTTGATTTCCACCTCTACCTGTGATGGATCCTCCAACCATTCCATTCCTCTGTATCCTTGCTCAGTGATAAGTTAATAGGGAAGTTTTCAAACTGTGCTCTTCAGAGCCCTTGGGATTCCCCAGTGGTTCTCGAGGTGCAGCTGGCAGAGAGAAAGGCCTGGGGGGAAGATTCTGCACCCCCAGGCCCCAACCATTCCCTTGTTCAGAGAAGCACTTCACTCCTGCTATAAGCAGTAAGCTTTTGTGCAAGATTATGTTGGAAGAAGGGTTTCTTTTCTTTAAAAAGGAGCTTAAAAATCCTGAATTAATACAGCAAATACAATAAATAGTAGGTGTCTGTACATCTTTGGGATACTAAGAAAAATGTCTAAGGATTTTTATTGGATAATCACAACATGTATGAGCATATACAACCAATTGTACGCTGAATTTGACCAAGGCGGCGGCATATCAGGTGACTGGGTTTGCAGGATGGACTTGGCCCTCTCGTGGTGTTGGGATAGTCACCCTGAACTGAGTGAAGTTGGTTACTATGTTTATTTATGTAGTGAGTAAACGCACAATCACAAGAAATGCAGTAAAATCTGGGGGCTGGCAAAAATATTGATACATGGACAGATTCCCATGAACCACAGGCTTATATTCAGCTTATTAGGTCGATCCATAGGCTTCTAACTTTCTTTAAGAGACTGAATATTGTCATTATTTGAGTTATTTCATAGGGGACTTCCATCAGCAAAATATTTACTTATTTTCTGTAATAAGAGCAACCATTTCTTTACCTTTCAAAGAGTGGGGGGGGAAAAAAACAGGAGGGTTTTTTTTTGTGTGAGGTAAAAATCAAAGAGTTAACAGGTCGTGCTCAGGGTTCCTTTCTGTGTGTGGACTGTGTAGACCCTAGAAATGCCCCTTCCTCTCATGCATGGAAGCTATAGACCTGAGGAGGGCAGGCAGATGACAAAGACTCCATTCATTCAGTAAATATGTATTGAGTGCCCATTATCACTGGGCATCATGCTAGATGTTGGGGATACAATAGTAAGACTGACCCTGCCTTCTTAGAATTTGCATTCTAATGTGGAGGAGGCACGTAGTGAATACATAAACAATCATATAAACTTAGCAATTATAGAATGTGGCAATTCCCATGATATACACAATAGCATGGGAGTGGGGCCGTTTTTAGATAGGGGCAGTCAAAGTAAGGTCTCTGAGAGGGCAAAAACCTCAGTGCATTTTAGAAGGCCACAGCTGGCCTCTTTGCTGGCTGCCAAGGCCATAAATGTGTGGCACTTACTGTACTTGACAGCTAAATGAGTGCCATCTGCACCCACGAATTAGAGACAATGCTGTGGAAACCCTGAGGGGACCAATAGTTGGTGATTCTCTGAACAGGAACAGAAAAACACAGCACAATTAATTTATTAAATGAAGAGATTTTTCCTTGATCACTTAACATTTATCAGCACTGTGTTTTATTCATTTCTTTTTAATGCAAAGATGGCCTGAAGAATACTTGAAAGTAATATGTGCAAGATCATTGTCCTTTGCCATTCCATAAAAAATTGTTCTCGCAACTGTGTACAGTTCTCATCAACCATGTAAGAAATGTATCCATAATGGAATTCCTGTTTCTGTTATTTCTTTATAATTGTTAACGGCAACATGATTTTGGTAAGAGAATTAAACTTTACAAAAATTAGTTTTATTTTCAAAATTTCTACGTAAGGCATTTATATTAGAGTGAAGGGAGAACATGGTTGTCAAGTAACATGACTTCTGTCAATAGAATTTTCCAGTTTACATTCTCATTCTTTCATTTTTATTCATTGAACCTTCTTATTGTTTTTTAAAGCCTACCAGCGGATCATGTTGCTTAAATAAAAATACCTGAAAGATATATGCACACAAAGCAGACTCAGATTTACAGCAGAAATAATGGACTTGAGTCTTGTTTGAGAAAATATAATTCACCCATCCATCCAACCATCCACTCAATATTTATTGAGTCTATGAAACTGATAGGTAAAATATGCTGGAGTTAAGAGCGTGTATTATGATCGTGTTGGGCGCACACAGTTCATGATTCAATCTTTCTCTGCATAGTTACTGTAGCAATTCTCTGAAAGGCATGTAAGTAGCCAACATGTGGCTAGAGAGGCTAAAATAAAGAGCAATTTGAAATTATCCACTGTGTTAAAAATTGACTAACAGAATGAATTCTGGAAAAATACATGGGGTGGTTTACCTAGGCAACCACAGAGAAAAGAAAAGAGAAACTATTATATCACCAAGGAAGTTCAGTAAGCCATCTGATTACAATATGAGAAATCACTAGTTTCTCTGTATACCAGTTTAAAAACATGAGGATTAAAAAAGCATCTTGTTCAAAACAGCAAGAAAAATAGAACATATCCAAGTATAAACTTACCAAGAAATATACAGGACCTGAATTTAAGCAAACAAAATTTTAATGAGGAACATAAAGACTTGAACAAAAGTAGACAGAATTGTTACTTTTTTTAATACAGGTTTCTTGAAGTTTAATAATTTTTCGAAGTAATTCAAGAAGATCAGTCAAGAGAATGTATTTCTTTTTTCACAAAAGACATAGTTTGGTTTAATTCACTGTAATTGGTTTCTAAGTGGGTTTTTAAAAATAATTTACATAGATTTCTTTTTTGTCTTGCTTTATGAGAAATACTGATCAGCATATTGCTTCTTTGAAAAGAGGGGTCAAATCACCCAATTCTTTGTGAGAAATAAATAAAAACTAATTATTGACTTCACTTTATTCATAATCAATACTCTATTCATAAGTACTTTTTATTCATAAATATTCATGAAAAAGTAAAAGCAATATTGAATAATTTAAATACATATAACTTTAAAATTATTTTTAAATTTTTATTTTATATTGGACTAGAGTTGATTAATAATGTTGTGTTAGTTTCAGGTATACAGCAACGTGATTCAGTTGTACATCTACATGTATCTATTCTTTTTCAAATATTTTTCCCCATTTAGGTTATTACAGAAGACTGAGCAGAGTTCCCTATGCTATACAGTAGGTCCTTGTTGGTCATCTGTTTTAAATATAGCAGTGTGTATATGTCAATCCCAACCTCCCAGTTTATCCCTCCTCCCCCCTCCAGCCACCTTTTCCCTTTGGTAACCATAAGTTTGTTTTCTAAGTCTGTGAGTCTATTTCTGTTTTGTAAGTAAGTTCATTTGTATCATTTTTTTTTAGATTCCACATATAAGTGATATCATATGATATTTATCTTTCTCTGTCTCACTTACTTCACTTAGTATGATCATCTCCAGGTCCAACCATGTTACTGCAAATGCATTATTTCATTCTTTTAATGGCTGAGTAATATTCCGTTGTATATATGTACCACATCTTCTTTATCCATTCATCTATTGATGGACATTTAGGTTGCTTCCATGTCTTGGCTATCATAGACAGCGCTGCAATGAACATTGGAGTGCATGTATCCTTTCAAACCATGTTTCTCTCTGGATATATGCCCAGGAGGGGGATTGCTGGATCATATGGTACCTCTATCTTTAGTTTTTTAAGGAACGTCCATACTGTTCTCCATAGTGGATGTACCGATTTACATTCCCACCAACAGTGAACCTCACTTTTCCCCACACCTTCTCCAGCATTTATTGTTTGTAGACTTTTTGATGATGTCCATTCTCACCAATGTGAGGTGATATCTCATTATAGTTTTGATTTGCATTTCTCTAATAATTAGCGATGTTGAGCATCTTTTCATGTGCCTCTTGTTCATTTGTATGTCTTCTTTGGAGAAATGTCTATTTAGATCTTCTGCCTATTTTTTGATTGGGTTGTTTGTTTTTTTGATGTTGAGCTGCATGAGCTGTTTGCAGATTTTGGAGATTAATCCCTTGTCAGTCGCATCATTTTCAAATATTTTCTCGCATTCCATGGGTTGTCTTTTCATTTTGTTTATGGTTTCCTTTGCTGTGCAAAAGCGTTTGAGTTTAACGCTTAGGTCCCATTTGTTTATTTTTGTTTTTATTTCCATTACTCTAGGAGATGTATCAAAAAAGATATTGCTGTGATTTATGTCAAAGAGTGCTTTTCCTATGGTTTCCTCTAAGAGTTTTATAGTATCAGTTCTTACATTTAGGTCTTTAATCCATGTTGAGTTTATTTTTGTGTATGGTGTTAAAGAATGTTCTAATTTCATTTTTTTACATGTAGCTGTCCAGTTTTCCCAGCACCACTTATTGAAGAGACTGTCTTTCCTCCATTGTACAATCTTGCCTCCTTTATTGTAGATTAATTGACCATAGGTGTGTGGGTTTATTTCTGGGCTTTCTATCCTGTTCCATTGATCTATATTTCTGTTTTTGTGCCAGTACCATACCGTCTTGATGGCTGTAGCTTTGTAGTATAGTCTGAAGTCCGGGAGCCTGATTCCTCTGGCTCCATTTTTCTTTCTCAAGATTGCTTTGGCTACTCGGGGTCTTTTGTGTCTCCATACAAATTAAGATTTTTTTTGTTCTAATTCTGTGAAAAATGCCATTGGTAATTTGATAGGGTTTGCACTGAATCTTTACATTGCCTTGGGTAGTAAAGTCATTTTGACAATATTGATTCTTCCAATCCAAGAAATGGTATATCTTTCCATCTGTTTGTGTCATCTTTGATTTCTTTCATTAGTGTCTTATAGTTTTTGGAGAACAGGACTCTTGTATCCTTAGGTAGTTTATTCCTAGGTATTTTATTCTTTTTGAGGTGATGGTAAATGGGATTGTTTCTTTAATTTCTCTTTCTGATCTTTCGTTGTTAGTGTATAGGAATGCAAGAGATTTCTGTGCCTTAATTTTGTATCCTGCAACTTTACCAAATTCATTGATGAGCTCTAGTAGTTTTCTGGTAGCATCTTTAGGATTTTCTGTGTATAGTATCATGTTGTCTGCAAACAGCGACAGTTTCACGTCTTTTCCAGTTTGGATTCCCTTTATTTCTTTTTCTTCTCTGATTGCCATGGCCAGGACTTCCAAAACCATGTTGAATAAAAGTGGTGAAAGTGGACATCCTTGTGTTGTTCCTGATCTTAGAGGAAATGCTTTCAGCTTTTCACCATTGAGAATGATGTTAGCTGTGGGTTTTTCCTATATGGCCTTTATTATGTTGAGATATGTTCCCTCTATGCCCACTTTCAGGAGAGTTTTTATCGTAAATGGGTGTTGAATTTTGTCAAAAGCTTTTTCTGCATCTATTGAGATGATCATATGGTTTTTATTCTTCAATTTGTTGATGTGGTGTATCACACTGATTTGCAGTTATTGAAAAATCCTTGCATCCCTGGGATAAATCCCACTTGAGCATGGTGTATGATCCTTTTAATGTATTGTTACATTCAGTTCACTAGTACTTTGTTGATGATTTTTGCATCTATGTTCATCAGTGGTATTGGCCTGTAATTTTTTTTTCTGGTATCTTTGTCTGGTTTTGGTATCAGGGTGATGATGGCCTCAGAATGAGTGGGAGTGTTCCTTCCTCTGCAATTTTTTGGAATAGTTTCAGAAGGATAGGCGTTAACTTTTCTCTGAATGTTTGATAGAATTCACCTTTGAAGCCATCTAGTCTTGGACTTTTGTTTGTTGGGAGTTTTTAAATCATGGTTTCAATTTCAGTACTTGTGATTGGTCTGTTCATATTTTCTATTTCTTCCTGGTTCAGTCTTGGGAGATTGTACCTTTCTAAGAATTTGTCCATTTCTTCTACATTGGCCATTTTATTGGCATATAGTTGCTTGTAGTGGTCTCTTATGATCCTTTGTATTTCTGTGGTGTCCACTGTAACTTCTCCTTTTTCATTTCTAATTTTATTGATTTGAGTCCTCTCTTTTTTTCTTGATGAGTCAGGCTAAAGGTTTATCAATTTTGTTTATCTTTTCAAAGAACTAGATTTTAGTTTCATTGATCTTTTCTATTTTTTGGTCTCTATTTCATTTATTTCTGCTCTGATCTTTATGATTCCTTTCCTTATACTAACTTTGGGTTTTGTTTGTTGTTCTTTCTCTAGTTGCTTTAGATGTAAGGTTAGATTGAGGAAAGAACCGCATTTTAAATGTCTATGTATGCACTCCAGTATCTAGAATATACCTTGCATACAGTGCTACTTAAATACTTATTGACTTGAATTAATGGGTACTATTGGATTATGTGGTTCTTTTACACATTAAGGGGGAGTGGGAAAAAATATATATCTCATTCCAATCACATCCTCACTAATTAGATATAAATTTGTGTAAAAATTTGTGACTAGTTATTTTTTGGCTGGGCGAGCTCTTATGTCTGCCATCTCCAGACCTGGGCCACCCCTATCAAGGGCAAGGGCAGCACATGAAGAGTGAGGTCTTAGGGCTTGCCAAGTGACAGAGGACCAGAATACTCCTAGGTGAGTAGGCAGGTCAGGCAAGACAGTTCCTAGCAACATTGATGGCATGTGTGTAGCCATGGCACAGAGTGGCCCTCCTCTACCTACACACACACACACACACACACACACACACACACACAGTGTAAACAGAGCTGACTCACCTAACAGCATAACCATTCTCCTACCAGTGGTGTAAATTCCTCCTTGGCCATAGGTCTAGCCAGTGAAGAAGTTCTTGGTGGTGTTGAAGATCAACTACAGGTAGATAGTCAAGCTCTCAACTAGTTAAATACACAGAGCTCAGGTGGATTAGTCATTGCAGCTTTGATGTCCACTAGTCCAAGTCCTGGACTCACTGGTTCCAGTTCCTCTCTTATTCTCTCTGGAGCCAATTCAAATATGGCTTTCACTCCACCAAAACTGTTCTTGTCAAGGTCATCAGTGACCCCTGTGTTGCTAAACACAATGGTCAATTCTCAGTCCTCACCTTACTTGACCTGCCGGCAGTGTTGCCCCAGTTGATCTCTCCCTGTTCCCAGAGGGCTTCATTTGACTCTTAGGACACAATGCTCTCCCAGTTTTTCTCCTACCTCACTGGATGCTTTCTTTTCCTTTGCTGGTTCTTCTTCTACTTCCTGAGATCTTAACATTGGGATGCCCTACAGTGCAGTCTGTGGACCTCTTTCCTTTTCTATCTACATTCATTTTCTTGGTGATCCCATCCATTCTTATGGCTTTCAATGTTGTCTATCTACAGACAAATTCCAAATTTCATCTCTCCAGCCAGATTCATAGATCCAGCTGCCTACTCAGCATCTCATTTAGATGTTTAACAGACATCTCAAATTTAACATTCCATAACTGCACTTCTGATCTTTCCCCCAAATCTGCTCTTCTCTCAGTCTCTCCATTTCAGTAAATGACAATTCCATCCTGTAGTTTTTCAAACCAATTGTAGTTTTTCAAACCAATAACCCCGGTGTCATCCTTCAGTCTCCTCTTTTTCTCACACCCACCTCCAATCTGTCAGCAAATCTATTGACGATGCCTTCACAGTATATCCAGAATCTGATCACTGTCACCACCACCACTGCTCCTACCCTGGGCAAGTTACTTAACTCTTCTGTGTCTCTTTCCTCATCAGTAACTTAGGAGGACTAATGGACTATAGCTTACAGGGTTAATGTGTGGATTAAAGGAAATAGTATATGTAAAGAATTTAGCACGGTGCTGAGCAAACAGGTAGTGCTTCATAAATGTTAGCTTTTATTACTATTGGCCTTTCTTTTCTAGAAGGTTTCAAGGAGATTTGACTGGTAATATTGAAGCCATCAGCCCTTTTCATAATAACTGAACTTCATTCTTCAACACATGCAATTTTGATTTTTAAGATTTCAACTAAATGAGTTGAAGAAAAGAAAATGTTGCTGTGCTGATGGCTTAGCTTATGAAAAAGAACAAAAGTAAAAGTTCACCTTACCCAGAAAAATTGTCACAAATAAGAATCAAAAAGGGGGTTAAAACAAACTAGTATTTGTAAAATAAATAAGATACAAGGATGTAATGTACAGCACAGGGAACATAGCCAATATTTTATAATAACTTTAAGTGGAGTGTAATCTGTAAAAACATTGAATCACTATGTTGTACACCTGAAACTAATACAATATTGTAAATCTACTATACGACAATGATAGAGTTAAATAACACAAGGGCAGTTTTGAATCATTGTCATTCTTCTCCAGCCTGATTAAGAGGAATTTACAGCTAGTCAGACAACTTTAGCTTAGAAAATATTCTTAAGTCAAGGTTATGTGAGATTGTTACATATGATACTGCACAGCTGTATACAGCACTAGCTTCACAACCTCAAAGACTTTTGGGGATATGAGGAAACTTGTAGACTGTTTCTACAACTGGGATAACAGCCATCATTTGTATAAAACTGCCTCCTATTATTATTAACCTGTAGTCCCACTTAATCTGTCACCCCCAACTAATTATTAGTAGGTAGAAAGATTCTGGAAAATCCTTAACAATATCTGAGGTGTTAGCAATATTACAGTAATCTTGGAATTTATATGAAGCATCTCAGGTAAGTACCAAATGTATAAATTATCACTTATTAGTGATATCATGTATAAATTAGACACATGATATCACTAAAAAGAAAAAACACTATATAAGCAGAAAAGGTTTCAGAACATTTACTCTGTCTCTTTAATGCACTTTGCTAATATATGTGGTAAGAAATGGCTTTTGAATAGATAAGAAAAATATTCATCTAATTTTAATGTTTAAATAAAGAATAAATGATTTTTCCATATTCTTTCATTCTTTCTCTCTCTCTCTCTCATTCTGCACATACATATATATAATCTACCATGTGCTGGGTAAGGAGAAAAACCCATGGTGCATTGTTTTTCTTCTTTATAAAAATATTTTTATCCTTTTGCATACAAGAGCTAGGTAGTAATGGCATCGGATGTTTTAAGAGGAGGGAAATAACCCCAATATAAAATCATCTGGAGTTGACTGTGCTTAATTTGTCATTAGCTTTTCTTTGTCCACATTCAATTATATGTTAAACTCTGTGGTATTCTGATATAAAATTTTTACATTGTACAAATCATGTATATATTTCACATTATATGCAAAAGTTACTTAGTAAACGTAAACTCCCATTATTACTCATCGTGGGATCATTTTAGCTAGTCCATATATACTTAAATGCTAATTTTTATTTATTTGTTTATCTTTGTAGGAAGTCCTGGCTGAGCAATGTTGGAAGTCCTAGTTCTCGCATTGATCGCACGAACTTTTCCAATGAAAAAACCATCTCTAAACTTGAATACTCTAATTTTAATATTCGATACTAATAGGAGAGAAATTAAAATTGTAATGCTCATACTGCACAAAGACACTATGTATTCTTAAGTCTATATACTACAATGATAGTAGCAGAGTAGGGTAAAAAAAAAGGAACTTTCTGTTCTGAAAGCTACAACATTATATGTTACTAAAAATGTCTCACACTGAAATAGTTTTACTCAAATATGTTTTTAACAAGCCAAAACTTAGAATTCTAAAACTTAAAATGTCACTACAAAATATTTAATATGAATATTTTACTGTATTTAAACTTGTCTCATGGAATCTTTAATTCTAATATTGTGGCATACATGTTATTTGGCTGGACATAAAGTAAAGTTAACCATTTAAAAATTATTTTTAGGTACTGTTGTCTGAATTGCATTCTAAAATCTCTGAATAATAATGTTGTTAAAGTTGAATAATTTGTTTGTTTAATAACAACAACAACAAAATAACCAGTAGTTGGATATAAATGTATATGATGATGATCAGCATAGCCCTAAAATCAATAAAGCGTTTCAAAAACTCTGGTTAAATGAGAACATGATTCAGTACTTTGGCTGGAAGTACTTAATGCTTTCTAGGAACTACATTGTTCTGCACAGTGAACAGATGAGTGACGAGCCCACACTGGTAGTGTAGCAAGCTGCAAGGTTTATATCCACAACCACCCACAATGGATGTCCTATGAACCAGAAAAGGAACTGAGAGTCTAAATAAATCCTACTATCCCCCAAACTTGGCCTTTCATCTGGGGATTTTCACATACAGTTGCTAATTAAGCAGCATAGTATTTTAAGGGGAAGGTTTATTTCTATACTACAGAATTATACCCTGGAAAATGGGAGACCTTTAACTCAAAATACTGGGGAATTTCAAATGTTGTAGGTATATACTTACATATTCCTTCAATGGTTTACAAGTTTTTGTAACAATGGAATCCATTAGAACAAAGGTTTACATGGAATTTTATACATAAAGCAAGTGGAAAAGGACTAGTATGATTGAAATGGGGGTCCGTGGAGCTCTGCACACTTGGTCTCAATTTTCCCTCCTGCATCTTGTCCTCAGCAATTGTCCAGTAATTTCAAATGCCTTGGGAATACAGGCTAGAAACCACCATTCTGTATCTATGGAGCAAATCTCTATTGCTACACTCCATGGCATAGAGAAAGAATTCAGGCCTCTCTTCTCTGCCTGCTGCAAGATTAGAGTTAAGGAGATGAAGCATGGGCTGACTTTTGTTCACTTGAATGGTTAATTCGATGATAACATTGATATCAAATGTATATAAGACAATACAATTTTAGGGAATGACATTTTTTTGAAACTTTCCAAATACACTTAAAGGAGTAAAGAACTTTCCTACATTTTTAATACCATCACCATGTAAAGGAGACTCAACTGTGTTATTCATTTGGGTTTTCCTCTCCCCGTATTTCCCCACTCCTGATTCAAGGAAGGTCGACAAGTCTTTGAGCTCCTTTACCTCAAGGAGGGTTTTGGTGCCAGATCCCCTGAAGACAACTTTCCTTCCAAGGTTTCATTTTAAAGGGGACATTATGCTGTGAGTTGAGGAGGAAGACAAACACTATGCCTTTAGCAGGTAAAAGAGAAGCAGAAGTGGCAAGAGCCAAGGGGACAACAAGATTATCCAAGACTTTGGAAAGGGACCAAAGGCAATGGATTTCCCAAGAGATGGAGAACTGCACCTTTCTCCCCAACAGCACCTCTGGGGGATGGCCAAATCTGAGAAGGAAACAGCTGTGGTCCACCCAGAGAAGCTAGATCCCAGGCCCAGGGGCTTCCAGTCCTAGCAAGATTCCTATCCCCAAAAGTGCTGCAAAGCATCCTGACTACAAGGGACCATGGTGGCTTGGATGGTAGTCATGGTAACTGGTATGGACAAGAGACTAGAGAAGTCTTTCCTGAATGTTCTCTCTACATTAGGACCTTTACATGATCCTTTTGAGAGAGGGTACAAAGCACCAGGGATGAAAGATTTAACTTCTCACCTCCCAGACAGGATGGGACTTGAAGCAGGCTCAATTTGACTTAGGGAAAAGAATTTCTTGCACAGTCAAGTTGAAAATAAAGTCTGTATCTCTACACATAGGAAGGCTCAGTGATTTTAGAAAACTACGATCTCAGAAGTGACACCAATATGTCACTTTATTACCCTGATTTCCTCTGGTAGTTCCCTTCCCCAATCTCTTTATGAGAAAATCACACTTTACTGGCACAACCTTCTAACTGCACAAAGTGAATCACATTAGTCAAGGTTGCTTAATGATTAATACGTAACTAAGTTCTCTTACGGGATGAAAAATATTGTAAATAATGATTAAAAATGGGTGTTCATGAATGGATAGAAAGCAAGAGGAAAAGAAAGTAAAGCAGGGCTTCCCTGGTGGCGCAGTGGTTGAGAGTCTGCCTGCCAATGCAGGGCACACGGGTTCGAGCCCTGGTCTGGGAAGACCCCACGTGCCGCGGAGCGGCTGGGCCCGTGGGCCACAATTACTGAGCCTGCGCATCTGGAGCCTGTGCTCCGCAACAAGAGAGGCCGCGATAGTGAGAGGCCCGCGCACCGCGATGAAGAGTGGCCCCCGCTTGCCGCAACTAGAGAAAACCCTCGCACAGAAACGAAGACCCAACACAGCCATAAATAAATAAATAAATAAATAATTAAAAAAAAAAAAAAAAGAGACCAGGTTGAGACCTGGTTGAGACCAGGTAGCACATCTTAACAATAAACTTAATGTATCATTTCATATTGAACTTACACAGGGACTTTTAAATTTACATATCATATTTTAGATAATAACAAACCTTGATAGATTTAATTTTGCCAGAATTAGGCGTTTTACAAAACAAGAAAAAAAAAAAACCCAACTAAGCAACAGATGGGTCTCTACTTCAATGACTGTCAGCCAGGAGTCTCAACACTCCACATGCCCACAACCTCCTCAAGAAACAACACAAGAGAATTAGAGGTATATGATTTGTTAAAGCATGTAACTATTTTTCATATTTATAATAAAATGCCTATCTTTTTAAAACGCTAACTCAAGAAGTAAAGCACTTGGCTGGAGGGAAGATGCCAAAGACAGACTCTTTAGCAGTCTGGGTGCATAGAAGCAACAGGGGTGTAGTAGTAGAAACAGGAGATTTTTCTATTAGGAAGGCTGTGGGCTTCTAAGCTTGAGAAGAAGCAATTCAACTTTCATGTGAGACTGGGAATCTCTAGGTACAGGGGAATTCCCTGCAGCCTGAAGAGGGCTTGTGCTTCAAAAGTAGGTGCTTATGTTAACAAAGAGCACAGAAGCACTGAAGGGGGAACTAAGAGGTGGAGGGTGGATATGGCCACAACACCCACTAGTCTGACTTTTCTGGAAGTTGGTCACCATTTTCACAATGAAGTATATTCAACTTTGTCTATCGAAGGAATCTTTCAGAAGCACCTGTCTCTAAACTCATAAAGACAACAGAAAAAGCAATCCAATTCCAAAATTTAGCTTGTATTTGGAAATATATAGTCCACAAATATTTTTCATATAGTACTTCTCCCTGGCTTCCATTAATACAGATATCAAAGAATGTTCGCTACTTGTTAAAAGGACAAGATTTTCATGTCTGGAACTAATTTTGGGAACTGAATATAGGCAGTGTGGTATGGTAGAGGATATTCTGCTCTAGGAATCAGAACACCTGCATTCTGGGCCCAGCCCACCCATTAATTAGCTGTGTGCCTAGGTGCCCTCAATGGCAAAGTCAAGAATTGGGACTTCTCCCAGGATTCCAGTAAGACAGAGACCTCTCAGGAGGTGGTACCAGGAGAACTACAGAAAGGCAATGAGGAAGCTGGGCAGCCAAGAGTCCCAATCAGAGCCATCCTACTCTCATCTCTTTCCTATATTAGGATTCTCCATAAGACGTATTTTGAGAAGAATCCTGCCTCAAACAAAAAACTGAAAAGAAACAAAAACAACAAAGACACTGAATTTAGCATCCGGGGTCTTTTCTAAATTTTTATAAATGCTAAACTCAAATGCATTGCGCATTCTCTTGATTACTTTTGTCAAGCCAGTGTGGTAGGTATACTTTACCTGTAGCCATTTCCATTTTTGTGACAACTGAGCATTGAAAATAAATTTTTCTTTTTCATAGTGGCCTCCATAAAGGTCCATGATAACTAAAATATTTCTGAAAGTGATCTTCTGTTGTCTTTTGTTTCTATTTTGATGTTACCAAAGTTTTAAATATATGCAAGAGAAAATACAAATATATAATTAGTGGCTTAATTAAAAAGTGTTTTATAAGCATATCTTGAAGATTTTAACTTAACATTTAGAATTATGTGTAAAAGGTAATTTTCCTCTTCTTAACAGGTTCAAGTGGTTTTGAATAAAACCAAAGTCTGATAAAAATTTAAAATTTTAGAATTAAAAAGTCTAGTTACTATGTGATCTCATTAGCAGATTTTTCTATAGAAACTGGGTTCTTCCCTCTTCTAGAGAGCAAGATTTATGCTTTCTCCTCTGCTGAAAGGACAGTATACATTCTTGGTTGGATGTCTAAGATACTTCTTTCATCCTTAAACTACATTTTTCTTTCATTAGTTTTATTTTCCATGTTGCCACAATGAACTCTGCAAGAATCAGTGAATACAAGTTTCCAATGTGGTATCTTTTTTTTTTCTTCTAGTTTTTTACAAATACTAGAAGACACATAGAGAAAGAGAAGATGCAGGAAATTCATTGTATTGGAAATGTGGTGTCTGTTTCAAAACAGTTCTAAAGATCAAAGATCACAGTCAGTCATTTGATCATTTGCAAGTATTAAAGCAGAATGTCCACTGAATTCAGTGCATATTAATCTGGATTAAGAACATGCCTGCAATATTTAACCATGAAATTGGCATAAAGTGGGTAGATGGTATGTACCATTATTTCTAAGATGCAGTATCTACAACAATGAGAAAAAGATGAGACAGAAATCCTTCTCCTCAGGTATTATTTTCCAGGGTAGTAAAAGAAGAATCAACCCTTCTCTCCCTTCTCTGATCCCAACTACTATTCTTTCTCCACTGATTGGGATAATAAAACTAAATCACAGCACACAGGGGAGAGAAGGAACAGGTAGTAGCCAATTGGGTAGTCCCTTTACTTAAAGCATGGAAGCCAAGGCAAGGCAGCTCTGTAAGTGTTCCTTTTATAATTATTCATACTTTATACGTTATTTTATATATCCTATATCTATGATGTATTTCATAATTTTTTTAAAAATTTAAGGTTCCTGAAAATCTCATAACAAAACAACAGCAAAATACTAGATTAGGGCAGATCAACCATTCTAAGGTTTTAGACCTGAGAGGGATAAACTGTCTGTTGGCAAATGCCAGTGTATAACCAAACTCTCCTCATTAAAAGATGAATAAATGGGGAAAAAAAATCAATCTTGAAATTCAAAAGAGCACTACAGCCAAGGTAAATGGAATAATACCATTTAGAATCAGAGGAAGTACCTATCTCTAAAAGTTATTTATTATAGGAAAAAATAAAATTTCAGGAAACATCTGCATATGTCCTCAATAGCGTATAATGAAGGTTGATCTTTGAAAGAAGAGCAGGGAGCCACTGGGGCGAATACGTTCAGATTAAAATAAAATATATGGATTAAGGAAAATTAGTTGAAATATAAAATTCCATTCTGGAATTAGTAACTGGCAAATTTCAACAGTGATACAGAGCTGTGATTGTCAAACCCAGCTGATTATCAGAATCACCTTGGGAGCATTTTAAATAGACTTATTACTAGGCTCCACCCCATACCTAATGAATCAGGATCTTCCAAGGGTTTTGTCCCTGAATCTGCAAGTTTAAAAATGTCCCCAGGTGATTTTGACAGTCTGGCAGTTTTAGGAGACACTGGTATAGAGAATAATCTAAAAAGTTCATCAGGAAAAAGAGATGAAAATGTGAAAAAGAAAATTATTAATTTAGAAGAAAGAGAGCACTTATCTAACCCATCAATAAATCAATGATAGAAATTCATCGGGAAAAAGCAGAATAATTGAAAGAGAAGGAAAAATCAGTTATGATAGAAGAAAACTTTCTTAATGTATATATCTATAACCTATACAGTATAAAGTTATACAGTTAGGAACAACTTAGGTTTTAAGCAAAAATTACTGAAAATAGGCCCATACATGGCTAAAAAATTAATTATTAAGATAAACAAAAAACCTCTAGCATTCACTTTAACAAGGACCTAATTGCTGCCCAGTAACTGTTCTGTTTCTCTAATCCATTCGCTCTCCCACCCTCCTAGACAACCATTTCATACCTACTCCTCACTCAGCCTTGGCTGTGATTTCTATTTCCAGCAGAAGAGAACTTCCCCAAGCTTCTACCACTGCATTTGCCTACCTACCCACATTTGTGCCCAAGTACTTCCTCTACCTTCCTGCCTGTTATCATAGGTGAATTGTCCGGACACCTGGATGCCATACCCACAAGGATGCTGGTCCTGCCATCCTCACTTCCGCACCATCAATTTTTGTTTCCTATTGAATGAGTCTCTCCTATCTGTCTACACACATGCTGTTATTTGTTCCTCTCTTGACTCTTCCAACTACGGCCACATACCTCTTCCATTTATGGATAAACTCCTGGAAAATAGTTGTCTACACTTGCTGGAATCCAATCCCTCCATTCTCGAATCTGTTTCCATCATGCTTTTGCTCCCCCACCTGTTAACACTCCTTGTATTACCCCTAATGATTTCAGTTCAGCGTTTCTAACTCCACTGGGCAGTTCTCTGTCCTCCTCTTTACTTTAACCTATCAGTACTTGTTTTCACTTGGCTTCCTGGGCATCACACTTTCTTGATTTTCCTTTTACCTCATTATTCACACCTTTTCAGTCTTCTTTTGTGGGATTCCTCCTCATTTCTATAATCTCAACTTTGGAGGATCTGAGAGCTCAGGCCCTGGACATCTTCTCTTCTTAATCTGTACTCATCCCTCTGGTAATATTATCCAGTCTCATAAATTTAAATATTATGTACATGTTGACAACTCCAAAATTTACGTCTCCCACCCAGGCTTATTCTCGCAACTCCAGGTTCATCTACCCCACAGCCTAGTCCATTTCCAATTGGACTTGTATTAGGCATCTCAAATTTTAATGTCCCAAAATGAGTTCCTAATTTGCTCCTCTCACAGACTTACTTCACCTCAGCTGATGGCTCCTCCTACAAACTCTACGCCTTTGTATATGGTGGCAACACCTCATTTTGAGGTGCTTAAGGCAAAAACGCAGGGCTAAAAAAATTCATCATTGACTTTTCTCTGTTGTTCATTCCCCTGTTGTCTCTGTCTTCAAATGTCCATAACCTGCTTTAAAATAATCCAGTAGGAAGAAGGGAGGGCCAGAAAGTGGATGGAGGTATAGATAAGACATGATTAAACATGAGTTGACAGCCACTATGTGGCTCATAGGGGTTCCGTAGACCATTCCCTCTCTTTTTGTTTGTTTATATTTTCCATAGTAAAAAGTTTAAAAATATATGCTCAAATGTAAGCATCTCTCACTAACTCTAAGGCAACACCCTTGATCTCAGTCACCATATAATAGCCTCCTAATTGAACTCCCTGCTTCTGCCTCTTTCCTTCTTCAGTCTATAGTCAACACAGCATTGAGGGATACTGTTAAAAAGGAAATCAGATCATGTCACTCCTCAGCTCGAAACCTTCTGATAGCAATCTATTTTACACTCAGTAAAAGCCCAGATCATTACTGGGCCCTAAACAATCTGGCCTCCCCTTGTTCTGTTGACCTTACCTCCTGCTGCTCTCTCCCTTGTTCCCCCTGCTCCAGCTACAAGGAACTCCTGGCTGTTCCTTGAATGCCCCAGGCACCCTCTGTGCCCAGCCCTTTCCACTTACTATCTTCTCTGACTTGAATGCTCTTCTCCCAGACATCCACAGATATCACTTCCATTTGCTCTTTGGGTAAATGTCACTTTATCAATGAGTCCTTCCCTGGCCACCCTATTTAAATTGTCAAACACTCACTCCCCAAACTCCCTATTTACTTCTCTCCTTTACTTTCTCCATGGTGGGTATTACCATCTAACTAATATTCCGTATTTTATTTATTTTCTTTCATCCCAATGTAAGCTACATTAGGGCAGGAATTTGTGTAAGTTTGTACCCTGCTGTATCTGTAGCATCTACAATAATGCATGGCCATAGTAAGTGCCCAACAGTATTTGTTGAGTTAAATACAGGAAAAGAAATATTCCTCAAAGGGCTTAGACTATTGTAAGATGACAGAGGTAAGACTGCATATTCATGATAATATATAAAAAATAGCTTAAATTCCTCTGTAACAATTCCTCACATAAGCCAAGCATAGACACATAGAATAGACATATAGAATAAGGTGAGAAAAACTTCCATTATTATCCACAATATAGTGATGGATTTAATCTCCCCTTGTAAACAACCAGAACACTGGACAAAATACATGGAACAACTGTTTTCAGACAGTGCACAAAAGGCAGTGCAGGACCGTGATCCCTGAGAAAAGGGGAGCAAATGAAGTGAGTCCTGAAATTGCCACAATTTTCCACCTAAAGGTGATTTCCAGACTGCAAGAGCAGGAAGGGAAAATCCAAACAGGACCTGGACGCCTTGCTAAAGAGCAGAGACAGAGGATGGAGGCTAGGTTACATGTGGCTAGTGGCTACCATATTGGAGAGCACAACCCTAGACTGATGGGGGAAAATGGAAATAAATCCACTGAAATTGGACAGTGGTTATCTCCAGCTGGTAAGATTTTGCTTTATTTATATCTATGTTTACCAAATTTTTCTAGAATAAGTATGTATTCCTTTTATAATATGAAAAAAAGAACCTATTTAAAAATGTATACATTAAATTCCTAATACCTAATTTGGACTGATAAGTGGTGATTTCACCAGAAAATTTTTAGAATTAAACTATAATAGTATAAAAATTGAATTAGCACTTAATCCTTAAAAGTAGTGTCTTTCTCTGGATAGAAATTCCTATGCCAACAGAGGTTAGCAATGGAAATCTCATTTTACTTTAAGGAAATCAGTTTTAAGTTTTCATGTTAAAGTGAAATCAGTAGTTTCTTTACAACAACAATATTTTGTTTGCACAGTGATGGATCTCGATAGGATTATTTGCAAGAAATACAAGAAAAGACATTCTATCTCAGAGACAGAATGGAATTCTCTGACAATATAAAAATCTGTTAAATGCTGAAACTTTCAGTCATTTGTCTAATTGTATATCATAACTAAAAGGGAAAGAATTTGCACTTCAGTTGCATAAAATTTAACAAATATTTTAATAATTATAGAAAATAAAATTAGTTTAATGGACCTAAATTGAGACGAATAAAATTAATATGAGATTTAATATTAGATTTTTTTAGAAAGTTGAGGGGAAATACTGTAAATTTTTCCAATCTGTCTATGACCTCCTTACATTCCCTCCTTCATACCAATTTGCTTCAATTTAGCAACAAAAAGACCTCTTAATTGGCCCCATTAGTGCCTACAATATGCAGTCTGAATAATACATTTGAGACATCAGCATTCTGGCGTTTAGGCTGTAGCTTAACTCTGATTTTTAAAAGAATGCCAATGTCCCATTCATTTTATTGTTTCATTCATTGTTTGAAAAGAGAGTGGGAAAAAAACCCATTAGCTCTTCTGAAATGTCAGCAAACGTGGGTAACTCTGAATGATTAGAGCTGTCAATCCATGGCACATCACATGTCTTTAATTCAGCAGCCTGTGTATACGTGGGCATTGTTGCCAGCCATGAGTTCAAACTCTTTACTAATACAAGTTTAAATTCTATCTAGCATATCCTTCACTACTAAAAGTTTGGCTGCATTAAAAAAAACTAACCATTTTTAAGACAAAGCTTGGGTATATTAAACAGTATTCACATGAGTAAATTTGAAAATATCACTGAGATGTGAAAGAAGAGATCATTTTAGTGTAAATATTTTCCCAAACCATAACGTGCATTGTTTTTGAAGTGCTGGTTGTCCCTGAGTAGCTCACAATTTCAATAGAAAACACATTCACAAACACACACCTGGAGTAAAATTCCAAGGTAACAAACAAATGATGTCATGGTACTATAGTCTGTATGGTGTAAGTCCTAGAATTAAGGCCTGATGTTGTGTGCTTCCTTGACATCTGATGACATCGGGAGGGTCTCAAATGGCCTATAAGTACAAGTTCTCTTTGCCAGTCTGCTCCCAGGGAAAGGGTCCTGTAGCCAAACAACCCTCCTTACAAGAGGCCAGATGCACTTCCTGCTGATCCCGGGGTACCAAGTTTCAGTTCCCTGCCAGCCTGCAAAATTATTCAAACAAGCCAATCACATCCCCTGGTGGGAACCAGGGTGACCTCATCCTTTTGACCCTCCAAACCAGCCCCCCACAGCCCCTGGCTGTCCACTCTGTTCTGGAGTGCAGCTCCCATGTGGCTCTGTGTGGCGTGGCGCCCTGTCCCCTCGGCTGTGAGCACACATGCCTGATAAACTGCTGCCAGTCTCATCTGTCCTGTCCAGTGTCAGGTGTCATGGGTTCAGCCACCCACGTAACCCCAGGGCACGAACCTCTCCTTCGTGAGCAAGGTGAATAGGAGGTGACTGGAACAAGCTGTGAACCTTAGCACTGTAAAAGATCCAGTTTTAGAAAAAAGATCCTTACAATGGCTGTCTAAAAAGGTTTTGTGAAGTAGGTTGTTCTGGATGGAAAATGGTGTTGAGAATTTGGTTGTGCCTGTGGCTTTGGTCTCATTTCTGGAATTCTCTGAAGGAACAGGTAGACAAGAAACAACAGCCAAATAACAAAATACTGATTTCATTAACTGGACAAGGACCCAGTTAAACAAAGGAGTAAAAGTGGCTTACAAGTAAAAGCTGGATTACAGAAACTCATTTAGAGTCGGCAGCCAAAGTGAGCCCTCTTTCTTCCCATGCCCCTTCCCTTGAATTCTATATCCTCTCCTAATAGCTTCACGGTTATGAATGATTGGTCCATCAGCTCCATCCAGTTGCAGGTAGAAGAGAGAGGGTTGAGTTGGCCAGGCCAGCTGAGACAGACCCTGTCTGGTTTGTCCAATTCCTGGAGATAGGAAGTACAAGAGAGGGCAGGGGTATGCACCACCCCTGAGCACTGACCTTTATTCAGTGATTCCGCCCTCTAGTAAAATGGTCCCAGTCAAGGTCCTGTTCTGACAGTCTGTGGAGCAAATCTGTTCTCCAGGGCAATGAAAGTGGGTAGAGAGAGGGGTGCCAGAAATGGAGCAACAGTTTCCTTCTAACCTATAAATAAAGGTGAAAATAAATTCCTTACCCCCAAAAGAAGGGAAAGCAGCCCAGATAAGTATAACTATATCCACAAACAGAGCAAAGCAGAAATTAGGATGGCTTGTGGTAAAAGAATACACTGTTTGGACCAGAGGATCAAAACTGTGGAGCTGTGAGACACCTGGGGCCAGTGCTGAGACGAAGATTCATGCCTCTTGAGAGTGTGAAGTCCAAAGGAAAAGACAGCTGAAATAACACCCAAGGAAAAATATGCAGTCTGATTAAGACAATAAAACCTTTCTTGCCTAAACACAAAGGTCTCTCTGGAATAAAACGAAAACACTAATTCGAAGAGATACATGCACCCCAATGTTCATAGCAGCATTATTTACAATAGCCAAAATATGGAAGCAACCTAAGTGTCCATCAACAGATGAATGGATAAAGAAGATGCTACACACACACACACACACACACACACACACACACACACACACAATACTCAGTCATAAAAAAGAATGAAATTTTGCCGTTTGCAACAACATGGATCAACTTGGAGGGTATTATGCTTAGTGAAATAAGTCAGACAGAGAAAGGCAAATACTCGAATACTGTATGATATCACTTATGTGTGGAATCTGAAAAATAAAACAAACTAGTGAGTATAAAACAACGACAGAACGAGACGCACAGATATAGAGAACAAACTAGTGGTTACCGCTGGGGAGAGGGAAGTGGAGAGGGGAAAGAGAGGGGTAAGGGATTAAGAGGTACAAACTACTATGTATAAAATAAATAAGCTACAAGGATATATTGTACAACACAGGGAATATAGCCAATATTTTATAATAACCATAAATGGAGTATAACCTTTAAAAATTGTGAATCACTATGTTGTACACTTAAAACTTATATAATATTGTACATCCACTGTACCTCAAAAAAAAAATGAAGGTCTTAGGATACTCCAAGAGTTCAATTTCTGGTACCCATAACTCTCAGTGAAAAATTCCAGAAGCAGGGAGAAACCAGTGGGCTGGCAGAAAAAGAGCAGGGACTGTATAAAACATATTGGATTTTTTTGCCATTTATTCTGGAGCATTTACTTAGAATGTGCCAGATGACAAGCACTGTGCCTGGGGCTGGGTGTACAGAGAGGAAGAAGATGAGACAATTTCAACTTTGAAGACATTTATATCCTGATGGTAATGCTGATAGAGAACCAGTGTTTGAGCACCGAGCATGTGGCAGGCAGTGTATCATGGACCAACATCTTATTTTAGCCTATGAGGAAGGCAGGTACGGTCATTATTACCACTTTACTATGAGGAAATTAAGGTTCAGAAAGATAAACTTGCTCAAAGTCATGTTGCTAACAGGTGGTCCAACTCCCGGGCACAGTTTGTGACCACTGTGCTATATTCCTTGAAATACTGAGTGAGAAGCAAAGAGAATATTAAAAATAGGAAGTAGAATTTCAGTCCTATCTATATTCAGTTCAGAAAAAAAGACTGTAATGGATCTAAGTAAAAAAGTATAAAAAATTCTTAGAGAAGGTTAAAATAAAATGTTTAAAAAGAAAAAAATCACAAGTCTCATATTACTATATATGAATAGAAAGTGATAGAAAGAAAACAATAAGTTTGGGATATAACCCCATGAAGTACACCCAAGATAAAATTATATGGTTTCTATATATTTTATTTTATGTAACCTCAACCATTCACTAGGGAAATAACATACTTAGAATTATTATATTTTCCCACGAGTGAGACTTCCTATTCTCATCCAACCTAATTAACCCATATTCCAGTTAAAACAAAACTCTAAAGGTAATTATTTGGTCTTATCTTCTATACTATTGTGGCCTGTCTTTAGAGAGAGAAGTATGAGTTTGGAGCAGATTATCTTGCGTATGAGCTTCTCGGCCGAATATTCTCACACAGATAAAATATGGCTTAAACTGAGGATTATCAGCAGGCTCAACAAACAAGCAGAACCTAAAATATAAACAAAAAGCAAAAGCAAATGCAAGTTTTGCAGGAGAGGCTGTTGCCAAAGTACATGCTGAGACAAACTGTACTTAACACACAGGGAGTTGCCTTGTCCTGTGAAACTAACCCCAAGAGGGTGAGGTTAGGACACTGCTATGGCCCAACTGATGCATTTAATAAAGGGCAGTTTAACAAAGCTCTTTTGTGTGTAACTGCTCCTTTAACCTTGTTGCTGCAAGTAGGATAGATGTTAGTAGCTAAGCGTACAGCCAAAGGCACAGAGGCTCAGACAGGTCACACTGGACCAATCTTTGTTTCCAACAAGGAAGCCCAGGCCCTTGTTCATTGTGGTAACTCATTACCTTCAACAATGGCTCAAAGTCTTCCCTGCAGTCCTCACAGGGTTGACTAGCCATTATCCAAATAAAGACTGTGATATTTCCCATATCTATTCTCTACCTGGCAAAAAATTTGCAGAAGTGCCAGGTTTCTTTCTAATGTTGCCTATGTTCTCTTAAAATATAGGAAAATCCTGTAAGATTTCTTTTCCTGAATCTTACAACCCATTATTAAAGCCTCAGAGGTTGGCAGAGGAAGGAAGGAAGGAAGGGAGGAAGATGGAAGGAGGAAGGAAGGAAGATGAAAGAAAGAAAGAGAGAGAGAGAGAGAGAGAGAGAGAGAGGGAGAGAGGGAGAGAGGGAGGGAGAGAGGGAGGGAGGGAGGGAGGGAGGGAGGGAGAAAAGAAAGACTTAAATCAGGTAAATAGGTAAATAGTTTGCTTCCAGGCTTACTATAAGAGGATAAAAAGCATGGCTAAATTTCCAAACTCTTGCAAATCTTATAAATACCAAAATAATTAAATATAGCTTGAAGCATATAATACCATTATAATTACATACAGGGAAAAGGATATTTTAGAATAATAGTTTAAGAGTGATGACTTGTGAAATGTTCATTCGCCATACTATTTTGAAAGGAATGATAGAGGTCTAGGAGGTATCTGAGGTAAACTAAACTAAAGCTTATTAATTAAAAGTGTTGTACTTTTCTATTTAAAACCTCAACTGTGATTTCTTTTGAGGTATATTCTGTCTTCATTTTTCTTTAAATGGAAGCTTTAAGTTAGCTCCTAACTCTTCACTTTTGTTGCAGAAGGAGAGAAAATTTTAACTTATTGTAGCTCTCTATATGGTAGACAAACCATCCATATCAAAATGATTACTATTGTTTAGCAGTTCACTGGCATAGTCTGAAATTGTGGCGCCCTGTAAAGTCATGAGTTTACATGGAGTGGTGGTGATTTGTGATTGTGTGCTTTTCCTTGGATTGTTATTGTTCGTTTTACCAACAATGGCACCTAAACATCAGCTCTAACTGCTGCACGTTTGTCAGAATGCATTGTGTATGGTGACATTTTACAAATAGATAGTGCAAACTTTCACTTTTCACACCCCCCTCCCCCCATCACTGAATGGTTATCATGGTCTCCTCCCCTAGCACACCTTCCTGTCTAGAAGGCTTCCACTCCTATAACATTGGCCAATATTACTCTTTCTAGTTATTTTTACCCACTCTCATAATACCATAGTGACATGAGGAAGACCTTATTTAGAGTTTTATGTTCAATTTTTATTGCCATGGTTTAAAGCAAGAGGTAGAGAAACTAGATGTAGAGGCAATGAGGTATAAAAAAGAGAGACTGATCTAAACCCCAATCCTAGCTATATCACTTTCTAGCTGGGTGACCTTCCACAAGGGGTAAAGATGGGGAAGAGTGGTGGGAAATGATACATATTAAGTACCCACTTTGTGCCAGGTGCTTTATGCATATCTTATTTAACGTAACAACCCTACAAGAGAAGTTCTTATCTCTACTCTTTTGGGGTCTTTTCTTATTCATTTATTTTTTCAAGATCAACAAGAGACATATTCAAAATCTAAAGCTCAAAGAATTTAAATAACTTGCCCAGAGTCACAGAACTTTAATCACAGGGCTAGGACTTAAAACTCAGGTCTCCTAACTCTGAAGTTCAATAAATATTAGTTCTTTTTCCCAAGGGAAAAAACAGAGAATAGCAATTTGTATCAAAGGGATCAAAGGCAGATTTTTATGGGCAGAAGTTGAAGACTCTAAGTTGCTTAGCTTAATAAGTAGTTCTAAACATTAGAAATCAACTATACTTCAATAAAAAAATTCTTTTTAATTTAAAGGTCGTTTTAATTACCATTTTTAAAATGTGGAGCTTCTCTAAGGAATTTGTTGGACAATGATTGACTGTGTCCATAAAAAACACTTAAAAATGAAAAGTAATATATGTTTTGTAGGATATAAAGAAGAATTTTTCTGGGACAATTTTGCTCATAAGGCATATTGTTTGCAAGGTACTTTTCTAGGTGCTGAGAATCTCAAATGAATAAACTAAAATCCATGGTCCAGTGAGAACAGGCCAGAGCATACAGGTGCTCAGTACATACTGGATTGCTCAATAATTAGATAAGATGTGGTAACAACCTTCAAGCAAGATGATTACATCTCTGGAAGTCTTCAAATAAAACAAGGGAAATAGCCTAGAAAATAAGCTCGAAGACATTGAAAACCATCAAAAGTAGAGAGCTTAGACTAGTGTCCTTACTTTTTGATAATGGTAACACCCCAACCATGTTTCATTTTGCATTGTTCCTTCCTCAAGAAGTTATATATCCATAGCTATTCACAAATCTTCAGTACACGATCACTCTACTTACAACACCACTATAGAGACCTCCCTGATGGTCCAGTGGTTAAGAATCCATCTTGCAACGCAGGGTACGCCGGTTCGATCCATGGTCGGGGAAATAAGATCCCACATGCCGCAGGGCAACTAAGCCAGCGTGCCACAACTACAGAGCCCACGCACCACAACTAGAGAGAGAAGCCCGCACACCACAACGAAGGGAGGAGCCCGCGTGCCACAATGAAAGATCCTGCGTGCTGCAAAGATCCTACAATGAAAGACCCAACGCAGCCAAAAAATAAATAAATAAATATTTTTTTTTAAAAAAACAAAAAACCTCTATAGTACCAAAATGGCCCTCTACTGTTTTAGCCACCCAAGACCAGCTTTTCATTCATCCTTTGGTTATACAGCCTCTATGTACGTGACCATAGTTGGATTACTTCAAAATGAACCTAGAATCATGCAGTTATAGAGGTGGTTAGAACCCTCCAAATTCATAAAATACAGTCTTCTTCCTTCAATCAGGTGAATTTCCTAACTAATGATTTCTAACAATGATTTTGGAGTAACCAGGCTGTAACTGTTTAAATTTCAAGAAATTTCATAAAATTTTTAAGATTTTAATTTATATATCTCTATGAATATGAACATACCCATGTATACATCCAGGATCACTTATATCAGCGTACTCTATATGATTTATACTAGAGATTTTTACTTTTTAAGAGATGTAACATGTCATACTTGTTTTGTAATCCCTCTCTCTTAAAAGTTAGATATAAAGTAATCCTTCTCTCTTAGAAGTGAGATATAAATCAATTAGCTTTGAACTTAGACCAGAGGAAAATTCAGAGTCCCTTTCATATTTGTAATTCATTTGAACCTATCCATCCTCAAAGATGAACAAACCTAACACTAACATTTCTCATTCCCATTGCCCTCAAATTAATGTATATTTTGGCTTAATGAAATTCTTAGAGTCTAAGGTAATGAAATATAGACCATGTAATGCATGTACTTGATGAACTTTCTATCCTACTAATTATACGAATAGGAAGAATACTAACGCCAACTTTTAATGAGTGCTTACTATGTGCTAGGATAAGTTCTCTGCATGCATTTTGTCATTTAATCCCTACAACACATGTATATGAGGCAAAGAAAAAAAAAACCTATCTTTAAAACAATAAATAAAATTAGAGAGAGCTTTGTTCTTTTGCCATATTCTCGAGAGCCTCACCTGTATCCCATCACTGAAGCAAGAACTGAGAAGAAGCTGGATCTTCCTGAGCCTCAGCTTTCCTAGCAGGTTATACAACTGTACCTTCCTTATTTTTGGCATTTTCCTATGGTTTGAAAAAAAAGTGTTGACAATTTTCCGCATCTATAACATTTTGGATGAGCAATTTCCATCCTATTGTGTTTCCTCACATATGGTGTTCTAGCTCAAATAGCACTGGTATTTTTAACTTGCCCAATATTAGTACACCACTTTGACTTCTTCTTCGCTGACAAGTATCCAAATTACCTAACACAAATGAGAAAATTTCATGTATTATTTAGGCCTGTGTGTTCATTGAGTTTTCAGACATAAATTTTCCAGTAGAATCACTGTATTTTACAGCTGGAAGGGATCATAAAGATGATCTAATCTGACTACCTCTCTTTACAAGTGAGATTTACGGCAGAGAGGTTTAAGTGTCTCTGTTAGGTCAGGTTAGCTAGTTAGTAGTAGAAAAAACTAATAGCAGTCCAGTGCTTTTTCTACATAAAAAAGTCAATAATTATTTTAAAAATCCATATCATTTTGCAGTGCCCTACAGGGGATGTTCCAATAATAAATGATGTGCACATTTTTGTAATACTGTATTATTATCAGTACTGAAATTGGAAACTTGTGACTATCAGTTATATAATGCTCTTAAGTATTATTGCTGTTCAAAATTTTTTCCTGTATTCTAACTAGATTGTGACTTCCTTCTGGTAGACACAATTTCTTTTTTAAAAGTGTTTCTTATATCCCTTAATAAACCTACACATACACTGGTTAACAGCTAGAAAGAGATTGAAATAAATATATTTATATTTTAGGCTAATACTATACGACTCAGAATCAAACAACTGTCATCCTGTTTGAATGCAGGTGAATGTGGTTTTTTGAGAGGGAGAAACTTGAGAAAATTTCTCATTTTTTCCTATCAAGCAGTTGGGATTATCCCTGAGGGTGAGGGGTTCTAGGAACCTTGAAGAGGTTGGTGAAGGTTGGAATAGAAATTAGAAGGAATGATGAGAGAGTTGACTGAGCCTTAAGACATCTGGTAGCATATGCAGATCAAATTGCTCAATAAAAATAATAGCTAATAATAACCAAGGACTTACTACATGTTTGGCAGTCCTCTCTCTACTCTACCTGTGTTACGTCACCTACACCTCGCACAACCTTAGGTATTCTTTCCCCCATTTTGTAGATGAAGAAATTGAGGCTCAGAGAAGTTAGAACATTTGCCCTACTGAACCAGCTACTTAGCGGTGGAATCAGGATTCAAACACTGACTGCCCCGGAGGCCTATGCTCCTAATCACAGTTTGATAGGATAAAACCAGATAAGTAGGAGGCATTTAATACACTGCAGAGCAAATGCCTGGCTCCCAAGAAGGAGCTCATTAATGTTAATGCCCTGCTTTTGGTTTCAACTCACTCTCCCCATATTTATTTACCCAGCCACTTCTTACTCCCAAGAACACATACACATAACCACATATTCACACACACTCCAGTCTTTTTACCAACAAGGTCCACCCTCAGGTGTCTAGGTTTGATACCTAGTTATCAAACTTCTATTCATATACTCTTCTTCCTCATGGGACTTAAGCTCACTTATGTACAATGAATCCTAGGACCAACCTCTGCTCTCCCACATTTTTCCAGGTAAATGTAAACACATGTTAAGACTGACTCTAGGTTACAAAATATATGCACGTGCATAGCCCGATACATAAAAGAATTCAATTCAAGAAGGAACTTTCTTTTCCCATTATCCAGGGAGATGCATGAGTTACCATAACAGATGCCAAAGACATTTGGCTCTGGCAGTGGAAATTGGGAAGCAATGGTGAAATGAGGTAAGAAATTCCAGGGCCAGAAGGTGAACGCAAGTCATCAACTGCTTTTCCCAGGAGCTTGCTCTTCTTGGAGAAGTGCTCCACGTACAAGCCCCAAGCTGCTGCCATAGCCTTCAGTCCCCTCTACCCAACTCTGAACCCCGCTCAGGCTGGAGCAGATGCACACACCGCAGGGAGCCTCATTTGTAGGAGATGAGTGTTCCCTTGTTTTATTTTAAGGCTTGCTCCCAGGCTGGGGTAAGAGGATGTGTCAGAAATCGTGGAGAACAGCGACAGCCAAGCTTTCTCATGCAAAGACTAAGCAGCCCAGGAGCAGCAAATGATGACTTGCACAGTACTTAATGGTTCATGGGAAAACAAGCTTCTCTCCTGCCTGCCCGCCCTTCTGGAGCCAGCTCCGGCAGACGTGGGCTAAGCCGGGGCGGCGTCCTGCGGGGCTCTGGAGGGCTGGCGAGGCAGGGATGCGAGCAGCTCAGCCCCCGGCGCCAGAGCCAAGGCCGCGGAGGAGGCTCCGGAATCGCCCCTTGCTGATCCCCAAGGATCCAGTGGGCCCTGATAAACACCCCGCCCGGCCGGATACGGGAAGGACAAGTTCAAACGCAGGGTGCAGAGCCTTGGGCGGGTCCGGCAAGTAGACCCTGTCCACCACCCACGCCCCGCCAGCCGCGCGCGCGCCCGCTGTGGACCCGACCGGGTTACTGCGCCTGCGCGCTCCGGGTCCTGCCCCCCCCCCCCCCCCCACCCAAGACGCTTTCCGAGGCCTAGTGCCCAGTGCGCTGTCGCTTAGCAACGCACAAGTCACTGTCGCGGTTCTCCGCGCGCCCCTTCCTGGCAGGGCTTAGTCCCTGGTCTTCCCGTGAGGCTCCTCATGGAGCCCATGGAGGGAAAGAAGGATAAGCAGCAGTAAGTGCTGGGCTTTGTTTTTCTATTTCCCCTTCCGAAAAATGTTTTCCTACTTCGGGGGAGGGTTAAGTGAGATCCGATGGTCTTCGGGCCATCGGGGCTTTTCCTCTGCCAATCCCCTTCCTACCTCTCATTTCTAGTATGGAGGGCAATAACACTTTTAAAAACGCACTGTTTACTGGGCACCTACTATGTATCAGGCACTTTACATGCATAGCTTGGCCTAAAATTCTTAACGTCATCTTGAATCACCCACTACTTCCCACACCCCACATGAAATTTATTAGCAAATTCTGTAGGCTTTACCTTTAAAATATATCCAGGATCCACCACGATTCATCACTTCCACCGTCATTACCACCCTGGCCCAAGGACCAGCGTCTCTTACCTGCATCCTGCAGAAGTCTTTGCTGCGCCCCTCGCCCCTCTGCAGCCTCCTCAATGCAGTCTTCTGAGTGGTCATTTTACAACGGAAAGTTAGATCACTGTTCTCCCTTGGCCATTGCAGAGGAAAAGCTAAGGCTCCTACAGCGGCCAATGGGGCCCACACAATGTGCGCCTTTGCCTTACTTGGCCTTGTCTGCTCCTTGCCTCCCTCTCCTCCAGCACTGAGGCCTCCCTGCGCCATCTGCAGTGATTTTCAAAGTGTGGCCCCCAGAACAGCATCAGCATCACCTGGGCGCTTATTTGAAATGCAGTTCTCAGGGGCTCCCCTCCACAGGCATACCAAATCAGAAACTCTAGAAGAAGGGCATGATAATTGAGTTTTAACAAGACCTCCAGGTGATTCTGATGTACCCTAAATTTTGAGAACTATTAAATCAAGCAGCTTGTTACAGCTTGTTATGGTGTGGAGCCAGGGGTATGTGCTACCAAACCTGTATTTTTGTCACTAAAACAGTGGTTCTCAAATTTTAACATGCATGAGAATCACCTAGAGAGCTGGTTGAAACAGTTTCCTGGGAACCTGCCCCAGAGATTATGATTTAGTAGGTTGGGAATGGGACCTGTGAATATGTATTTCTGACAAGCTGACAACTGATGCCAGGGCTGCTACTCCAAGAACTACGCTTGGAGAAGCACCGTCCTGAGGTCAGGTGCTTCTGCTTCCAAGCTTTGGCATTTACACTTCCCTCTGCTGGAATGTGCTTCCTTAGATATCCACTTAGCTCTCTCCCCTCTTTCCTGTCTTTTTTCAGTTGCCACCTTCATAACTGAGCCTCCACCTTATCTAAAAATGCCACCTACCTCCCATATACATGCACTTCTTTCCCCTATTCCCTGCTTTAATTTTGTCCTTAGTACTTAACACCATCTAACAAACTATATATTTTACTTTTTATCTCTCAACTGCCTTACCCCACTAGAATGTAGGCTCTGTTTCTTTTGTTACTCCTCTATCCTCAGTGCCTCAAACAGCAGTGGACACATAGCTCAATAAATATTTATTGAAAGAATGAATTATTTAATGTTATTCTCAGATGTCTCACAATAGCTATTATTGTCCTTATCGTGCAAAGGATTGGAAACCGAGGCTCAGATAGTAAATGGCAGAGCTGGGATTCCAACCCAGGTCTGACTTATTTCAGAGCCCATTAGTATTTTTAACTGTGCTTTCCTTCTAGTAAGAGATTACTACAGAACCCTATATTTCACATTTATGAGTCAATCTGTAGCCACTCACACCACAGATCCTTCATCACATGAATGCATCAGTATGTGAACAGATAGCTGCGGTCCTTTCCTTAAGGCCTGATTCTAGTACAAATTTATTGTTGGGTTACAACTATGAGAAGCAGATGGAAAAAACTGATGCCAGAAGTCTACAGTGATAAATCAATTAAGGCCTTTAAATAAATTCATCTCTGGAAAGATAACAGAAAAACCTCCAAAGTAATTTACACTTTACCAGTAATCATTTTTTTCCAAATCCTTTGCAGAGAGCAACTTTTGCGGGGATGCAGAGAACTGAAATCCAAGGGTACTGAATGTTGTGTGTGTTTTGGATGAGGGTTGGGTGTGTACAGCTAACACACAGCCAGAGTGAAAAACTAGTCCAGCAGATTCACCAGGAATGTGTAAATAGTATAATGGCAATCTGTGTACCTGCAACAATCAGGACACTTGTCCGGATGTTGGGTACATAATGATGAATGAAACCCGATCGTCACCTTAATGGAACTTATTGGCTTGTACAGGATTATTTGTAGTGCTTACTAGAACACATAAACAAAGAGTAGGTACATAAATGATAAATCATAGTTTGTGTTATGAAAGAAATGAACAAAGTACTAAAACAGAGAATACATGGAGTGGGGAGGGGGAAATCTAGGAAAAGTTTCTGAGGAGATGACTTCAGCTGAGACCTGAATGGTAATGAGCCAGCTGTTCAGGGAGCTGGGGAAGAGCAGATGCCCTGAGGGGAGAGGAGACTGGTGTGTTCCAGGAACTGCAAGTAGGCAGGCTGGCTGGAGAAGGGAAGGGAGAGAGGCTTGAGTGGCTGAAGAGATTAGCTGGAGCAGAGTCACGCAGGGCCTCAGAACTGCAATAAGGAGGAAGCGTTTTATCGTAAACGCAGTGGAAAGCCACTGGAGGCTTTTAATTGAAAACAATGACATGGGGTAGAAGAGAGGGACCTGCTTTGGTTTGAAGTAAGGTAGGGCCATGGACAAGGCTAAACAGAACTAATCACTTTCTCTATAAGTTTCGAATCTTATTCACTCACCTTCCATGGGTCAGGGCTTTGATTTTTTTAAATTTCTATGTAAAATATTCAAATATTCAAATATTTTGTTCTTACCTTTTCAAATTCAAATATTCAAATATTTTGTTCTTACCTTTACTTTTCAAGTATGAAAAATTTTAAAATACTCCTATTACTCCTTATTTAAAAGGAGAAAAAATTTATAACTATTCCTTTTAAAATGTTTTTTAACATTTAAAAATTTCAATAATTTTTATTTTTGTTCCAGGGTAGTTATTAGAAGCAAAAAATGATGAAATTGAATTAGCTGTTCTGATGTCTGCACAGTGGTCTTTTCCTGAAAAGATAAATAATAGTGCTCATTTGGTAGCTTTTATAAGTTTGCCAGGTGAGCCTTTAAAATTAAATAGTTATCCTTGTCCAGATAGCTAAATTTACTAGGTAACTAAGTTTCAAAGAAGATGAGTTAAGATTAGCATGTAACTTAGGCACATGAAAAAATACTGTAAACATAATTTGTAAGAATGATCAAATCACTACTCTTTCTTAACTCCAAGCAAATGAATCTGTACACTACATTGGTATATGGTAATAAATAATCACTATTAACACAAATCTCTTTATCTTTTATATAATTTCGAATGAGAGGATACCCTCCCAAATTTTAATTGCACCAGCCCCTAATAGTTATTAATAAAGCCTAAATTGTCTTGATACTTGAAATATATTTAAATCTAATTTTATGTAATTATGACTCAGCACTGAAATGCTCATTGGATAAATGATATACTATTTAATTCTGTTTTTCAGACAGCATAAAATAGAAGATGCTGGTATACTGTATGTAACTGAAAAAAAAGAAGCGAAACATGAAAAAAAGCCTGGAAAAAGTATTCAACATTCAAAACCATGTGCTGGGAGAGGACATGTATATTATGCTAAATTCATTAACACAAATGTAAGAACATGCAATGAACCAGTTCCCTACATAGATCCCAAAAACGAGCCAGAAGATCAGGTTGGATTGATGTTCATTATTTACAAATATAGATTTAGATTCAGAAGTGTTTTGCAGGATAATTTTGTCACAGACTACTTAAAGGATATGACAGATCTCAGACTAATATTTTTTATGATCCAATAGTTAAAAGCAGTCAGCTGGAACTATCCTCGCTGATAATTTTGCATACAAACTATATATATAGGGAAAGAATCCAAATAATTGTTTTTCTAGATCGGGTCAGATTATAGTCACTCAGCGGTGCTTGCGGGGAGGAGGGGTTATTGAAGAAATCTCTAATATTGTATTTGTGACAGATAATATAAAAATTTCCCATGATACTCAGTAATTCAGATACTTTCTATAAAATAGCTACCATTTATTGAAAGTGTATGAAGTGCTAGGAATGAGCTAAGCGTTTTGTATAAGTTATATCCTTTAATCTACACAACTTCTAGGAGGTATTATTGGAAATAGTTTAGATGATAACATGCTCTAATATAGTAAATTAACATACCTGAGATTACATAGTAAGCAAATGTCACAGTCATGTTTCTGATCCAGGACTGTTGGTTTAGACAAATCACACTTTTATTCACTATCATATTAAATATATTCCATGCTTTTTCTTAGAATCAGGTTCATTGAGGTATAATTTATTGTATTAATTTCCTATGTTGCTGTTACAAATTACCACAAACTTAAACACTGGCTTAAAGCAACACAAATTTATTCTCAACAGTTCTGAAGCTCAAAAGTACATTATCAGTCTCATTGTCTATTGGGAGAGCTGGTTCCTTCAGGAGGCTCTAAGGAAGAATCCATTTCCTTGCCTTTTCCGCCTTCTAGAGGTTGCCTGCCTTGGCTCATGGCCCCTTCTTCAAAGCCAGCAACATACTATCTTCAAATCTATGACTGACTTCCCTGCCTCCTTCTTCTAAGGACCCTTGTTATTATATTGGGGTCGTCAGAAGAAGAGAATCTGGGATAATCTCTCTTTATCAAGATCCTTAACTTAATCACAGCTGCAAAGTCCCTTTTGCCATGTAAGGTTAGATGTAGTTGTGATTTAACTCAACATTTAAATGGAGATTGCTTTTTGTGAGCTCTCTTTACACTGATAACATCAACTGTTCTTGTCACAAAACAGCACACCACGGCCCTGTGTGTGAATGTGAGATCTTTTGGGGGCAGAAATTCCTGTAGTCAAATATGCTTTAATATCATGTAGTAAACCCTTACAAGGGCAGTTTTAAGGCTTTTTTGTTTTATAAACAAATAATTATTGAGGATTTAAAAGATATTGATAGAACATGCCTCTGGGGGAAATAAATGTGGTACAGAAATCCAGGTTAGTGAAGTCCTCATAATTCTTACAAAAGTTAATGAATGACTCTCCTGAGCTCTAGTTCAAGGCCAAGTTTAAACCAAACTGTTAACCCATCCTGAACCCCATAAGGAAAAGAAGCTGGTTTGAGAAGAGAATTATGAAACATAAAGAAATTTAAAAATAAATCTAATTTTCTCTTGTTCCTACTTTGTAGGTGTCTTGAAAAAAATAAATGTACAGAAGTGTTAGTAGCTGCTCTATCAACAAGACTGGGTGATAGCAGCAGTAGAATCTTTGTTTATTAGTGCTCAAAGCTCCATGAGTCAAAGGCCTTAAATAGGTGGTGAAAGTGGGTCTGAAATGAAGTAAGAGGATAGGTAAGAGAGGTTCACAGTGGCTGAACAAGGAGGGCTGAACAAGGAGGTACAAAGACCAAAGATGCATCACAGAGCTAAGTGTTCACATTGGGCGTGGAGCGAAAGGAATGGTCATATTTAAACAAAACTAAACCACCCCCTCCAACAACAACAAAAAACCCTTAAATATACTCATTTCCAAGTACCCAAGGAGTAATAAAGAATGCTCATTTCACATATTTGTAACTTTGTTCTTTTATTTAAGATGACAGTTTTCTTTTTAAAGGTTAGCTTGGTTTAAAAAAATTAACTGGCTTATAGTAATACTGACTTTAAAATAAGAGTAAAGAAAATAAAGTTGCCTAAATATTTCAATTGACATATATCTGTTGTCTTATGTATTTTGCTAAGATAATGTCTTTAGAATACCAGATTGGTCAGTTTTATTTATTTACAAGATTTTTAAATGAAATAATCAATTATACAGTTCTACACAGGGACATAAAATTAGTGGTGCTAGAAGAAGTAAAAAGGAGCTTTAGCTCAGTTATTTCCAATGAAAACTAATTTGGTTGTCTTTGTGTTTTTAAATATTGGTAAATATTGATATTTCAAAAAAGATTATACTGGGTCAGTATTTTCCAAAATGTATTTTTTTGGAGCACTAGCCCTTGCCTATGTGCTCAATAAAATAAAGTTCCGAAGTCAGATATGTTTTGGAAAACCTGTATTTTTATACACCCTCCTCAGAGCTTCACAATTCACATTAGTAGATAAAGGTTCTTGAGAAATCCTGTGGTAAACTTGTTTAACTCAGAATTTGTCACATTTCTTTAACTATGGAAACCTCTTTTATATAACACCTGTTAATATGCTGCAGAACCAGTGTTCCACAGAACACAGTGCAGGAGTAACTGTTATTGTGAATTGTTATTGTGAATTGCTTAAAAAGAGGTATTTTTCAGCATTCTTTCTGGTCCACAACAAAACAGAGAGGAACGTAGATACAGTGTAACTCTAGTGTTTGCTATAACACAACAAATGTTTTAAAGCCACTGAGCTCTACTAAAACAATATGATCCTCCATGTGTAAGGTGTTGTCATAAGTTCACATTTCCCTAGGAATCCATCAAGTATAATTTGATGTCCACAGATCACCACACCACCACGAGCAGCAGCAGCCCTCTTGGCCAGGGTGCCATAGAGCTTGGCACACCACCTCTTATATTCTCTTAACTGGTTCCTCCAGGATACCCCACTTACTTTTTACTACATTTCCCCTAGGATTCTCCCTTAGTTTCCCAAAGAATGGAAGTAAGTGATGTTTACTGATGCATTTCTGAAGGCAAAGGGCTGACAGAAGTATAACATAGAGAGTGCCTCACGGTGGTTTCCAAATGTGGCTAAGGGGCCCACAGCACAATGGCTCTTAGGCCTTCCAGCAGCCGGGGTTATAGGGAGCCTTGTCGTCAGGAATCACCAGGCACCTCCCTACCATGGAGCCCCAGTGACGGTCATCCTGCGGCAGGAAAAGAGACAGGCTTTGGGCTGGAAGGGAGGACTTCATCCTCTCTCTGGGTGCAAAGTTTCGGGAACAACTCTTTCTGTAGGCAAAACCCCCTCTACAATCTGCAAGATGTGATCTGACCCCCAAAACCTAGGCAAAGCAATAACATAGAGGACCTTTCCCGGTTTGGTTTATTTAATCATAAATAATTCCACATGCACCTCTCAATCCAATGTAAGTGATGGTACACAGAGCAGTACATTTTTATTCTTAGTCTTTCTCTTCGGTGTGAGGTGAAGGAAAAAAAATAAGCCTCTGCCTTTACCTTTTGTCTTATAATCTCTCTGCACAAATGCTTGGACCAAAAAGGCATGCACATGTGCCTGGGTGCGTACACACTCTCTTCCAGGAAGGAACCAGACTTTTCAGGCATAGGGCAGACTATCCAGAAATAGAAAAGATAAACACAACAGTTTTTGAAACTGTAGGATTTCATTCTCCTGAAGTGAAGATTCATCCAATTGACAACACTAATCAGAACACTCACCAACTATGAGGGTCTTGAAGTCATCAATCACACTTAAGGAAAAACTGCTCATTATTTCCTTTATACGTATTTGTGAAACCGAAGAGACCATTTTAGTAAAATTCTAAACTCAAGTCTTCTTGAAAGGTGAATTATCTCTGCTTTAAGGTAGCTTTTGCACTACACTCTTGTTTAAGAAAAAAATTGAAGTCTGCCAGACATCGTGGTTCACTTATTCCAGAGTCACTTCTCCAGTAACTTGGATGTTAGCAAAATAAGTTTCAGATCAACAAAAGAAGATATAAAGAGTACGCCTTAAAACCTTGTCACAGAGGATTTCTCGGGATATTTACTTAGAGCCTCTTTATTTTTATTTTTGAAGTAAGTTAAATAAATTTGTGTTTATCTGGCTTTGCCCTCCACAGCAGATTTCCTATAGCAATGTAGCACGGAAATTAGAGGCGTGCACAGACAAATGACGGACTGAATTGAGGCGGCTCTGCTACCTGTTAGTGATATACCTTGGGGAAGTTACTTTATCTCCCAGCAGTTTTCTCATCTGTACAGTGGGTGTACCCACCTCATAGAATTGTGATGAGAATAAGCGAGAAAAGGCCTAGACCTTGCAACGTAATAAGCACCGTGGTAATCACGGAGTTAGGAAGAGCTGCAAGAAGCAGGCACTCTGACAACAGTAAGACGTGACTATTTTGAGCCAGAGAGTGAGAAGACACCATCTGTGTAGTGATATGTTCTAGAATTCCTAGGATCTACATCAAGTAGATGTAATTCACCTTTAAGTCCATTCTGAAAAATGAGGCATTGGCTGATCTTTCCTACTCTCCAAAATTCCCCACTTCCTACATTTCTTTGATTTCTGCAAACATCCATTTTTACCCCTGGTTACAGGTTGTCATTGGCCTAGAAACTGGCCCTCATTTCCAGTTGCAAAGTGAGTTCGGACTCTGTCTTCATCTGTGCAGGGCTTAGGGCTCTCTTTGGTTCATGTCCACCCCATCTTTTTCAGTTTGAAGATAACTTCCCTTAATGAAGAACCTAAAGTTGAATAGCTCTGACTTTCAGCTCTAAGCAGGGTACTCTTCTCCAAATTCTAAGCCTTTCCTTGATTTCGTGCTACAACAGAATTTTTCCCCACAGAACACCCTATTTCTGCTGTTTGGTATATTTCATGAATCTCTTCTAAGCTTCTTGACAGTCTCCTGACAAGCTGACTCCATTAAAGTGTTCCTCCTTTGAATCTGATTTTGTGCACCACTTGTACACACACCTGTCTCCTTGAAAACTAAGCTCATTTGAAAGCTAACTGCCTATGTAGCCACACAAGTTTCTTTAGATGCCTCCTTCTTTTTATATCAATGTAGCTTCAATTGTATTTTCAGAATTTCACTTATTAGAATCTCATATTTATCCACCTTGAATCATATTTTAAAGTCTCTGACAATGCAATCATAGTTGATCTTTTAAAAGGCTGATCTCTTCCCTAAAGCCCCAGGTAGGTGTTGAAACATACCCAAGGTTACTTTCATTCTCTAATATCCAAGGACTCTGAGGTGTCAAGTTCCCTTTTCCCAAGGTTCTCTTCTACCTGATCAACCAGATTAAAAAAAATTCTTTTAGTCAGTACTAAGTTGAGTAACAATTCACCTCACTGCTTTCTGAACTTCTAAGAGATCAAACGTGCTAATGAAGAATCTTCATTTCCTGCATACTTAGTTCAGGTTTTATTATCAGAAATTCAGTAACATTGGAGATACTTCTGCTTAGAACAATGTTTCTCAAACTGAATCATTAGTGAGTTATAAATCAATGTGGACTGCAGCCAGCCTTATGAGATGAAATAGAAAAGTAATATAATAGAAAAATAGCCAAGTGCACTGAGTGTAGTAAGAATAAGTATTGTTTTGTGAAACCTCTAGTTTTATGTATATGTATGCAGTGGGTGCTCTTGCATGACATAAAATGTATTTCATGGTGTGGGTCATGGACTAAAAACTTTGAAAACCACCATCTTAGATGATAATACATTATTTGTATTGCCCTAATGAAAAGTATAGACTATAAGTTTTAGATTAAATCATGTTTACTATATACATATGCATACGTGTGTACATATGCATATTTATATATATATAAATGGTAGTACAAAACATAGAAACATAACTATTTTGTTGATTTTTACCACTCCATCTGTTGATAGAAGGTAGTTTAAGAAATTAGCAGCTGTATTTTAGCTACAATTATATGACAATGCATTTTTAGGTGCCTCTCAGGAAATACAGTCTTTGTGAAAATATATTTATTCCTAGATTGCAGAACTCTATTTTAGTACTAGAAAGTCCAATAACTTGCTGAATCAAATTACTGAGCATCAAACACATGAAAATGAAAATGTCCTACAATATCCAATTTTGTGTTTCCATTTTTTTTTTCCATGAAGGGTGACTGGTGGTCACATGGTAAAGGACTGGAAAATCCCTTCCAACCACCTTATGACACTAAGAGCACCCAGAGGAGTGACTTTAAAAAACCAACATGTCCATTTGTTTCTCCAGTCAAATACAGCAAGTTGCTAAAGCCTTCTTATGGAATAGGTAAGGTTAGCAGTTCTCCACTGTCTCAGGTTACTGCTATCAAATTAAGATGTATTAGATGTGCTTGCACCTCCTGGGAAAATTAGTCCTCTACAGGAGTTGAAAATACACATGCAGCAAGTACAGCTCTTGACAAGTTTGTTCCTTATCCCTTCCTAGTGGATAACTTAGCTCCAAATATGTTTAATACAGCAAAATAAAAATTGTAATGATCATTGATAACACCAGCTTCCAAGTCAGAAATTTAGTAGCATTCTGCTCATTATTGCCAGCAAACTTTAAAAATTATAACTGTTAGGCAACACTATAGGGCAGTATTTTTCAAAGTGCGCATTGAGGGGCACTGGTTTTTTTGGGATTTTTTTTTTCTGAATTTTTGAATTTTATTTTATTTATTTTTTTATACAGCAGGTTCTTATTAGTTATCTCTTTTATACATATTAGTGTATACATGTCAATCCCAATCTCCCAGTTCATCCCACCACCACCACCACCAACCCCCAACCCCGCTTTCCCCCCTTGGTGTCCATATGTTTCTTCTCTACATCTCTGTCTCTATTTCTGCCCTGCAAACTGGTTCATCTGTGCCATTTTTCTAGGTTCCACATATATGTGTTAATATATAGTATTTGTTTTTCTTTTTCTGACTTACTTCACTCTGTATGACAGTCTCTAGGTCCATCCACGTCTCTACAAATGACCCAATTTCGTTCCCTTTTATGGCTGAGTAATATTCCATTGTAGGTATGTACCACATCTTCTTTATCCATTCGTCTGTCGATGGGCATTTAGGTTGCTTCCATGACCTGGCTATTGTAAATAGTGCTGCAATGAACATTGGGGTACATGTGTCTTTTTGAATTATGGTTTTCTCTGGGTATATGCCCAGTAGTGGGATTGCTAGGTCATATGCAAATTCAATTTTAGTTTTTTAAGGAACCTCCATACTGTTCTCCACAGTGGCTGTATCAATTTACATTCCCACCAACAGTGCAAGAGTGTTCCCTTTTCTCCACACCCTCTCCAGCATTTGTTGTTTGTAGATTTTCTGATGAGGAGCACTAGTTTTTATGATGTTTATAGCTACTGCTCAAAACACAGGGGAAGTCAAATAAGTTTTGGAAAAACTGAATTTATAAAGTTAAACAGTTTTGTTTTGTTTTGTTTTTTTTTACTACAGAACTCTTAAAACCCTTATTCTAAGCATAAGCATAATGAATTTCCAAGAAGAGGAATAAAGAATGCTATGTTTTCCCAATATTGACAACTTTACCTTTTTTCAGATCATCTCACATGACTGGTATCCCACAAAACATAATTTAGGAAATACTGTTCTATACAGTATTCATACATTTTGAGATCTAAAATTTGTTTTACCTGACAATGTCATTATAATAATCTAAGTCTTTCACATTTATTCAAGTTTTATCTGTTTCTTAACCCAGTACTACTCATCTCTACTGCAGGAGTAGAATTTTTAGCAGGTCTTAAAGAAGTGCAGGATCAAGTCCAAACAAAAATGTATTTATTGAATACCCGCTCTGTTCTCACCCCATACAAAAGTTCACAAGATAAACATCAAATTTTCTGAACACGACAGTAGGCAGCGAAGGATTACTTTTAGACGTCAACAGTCCCTCAGTTTTAGCCTTCTGGCCTCTGTGATTGGCCAGTCTAATTAAGGATACAAAGGGCAGCTAGATTGAAGGTCAGGATATTAGAAAATGGTCATATTTAACATGATTTCCACCTCAAGGGTGGTAGTTAATAGGGAGGGCCTACTATTAGATAGTCTATAACAATGGCGTCTCTTTTAGCAAGGTAATAAAGTTTCCAATTCTGATTCAAGATGGTAGACTGAGCACAAACATCTAAATCCCCTGCCTCCCAAGACCCTATTGAATGATAGCAAAGCAGTCAACCCATAAAGGACCCATAAAGGTGAAAAGAATGGAAGGAAGAGCTTTCTGGATTTTGAGAAGGAATGGAAGACTGTTGATGGATAAAAAAGAGCACAGAAGCAATAGCCTAGGATATACAGAAGGAGATGCAGTGAAGAAGAGCCAATCTGCCTGAAACAAAACAAAACAAAACAAAACAAAAGTATCTGAAGGCTCAGTCAGCAGACAAAGCATCACAGAAACGGGGGAGGGGAGAATCAGAGGGTTATTTGAAAGTCTGTCTCTTAAATAACTGCTCCAGTCATGAGCACTCTACCCTCTCCCAACATTAAGACTGCTAGAGCCCATTGTCTCAGCTAGATGTCAACTACCACACTAGTTACTTTAGTATTTCAAACTGGTCTCCTATCCTATTCTTAATTTATGAATGGACAACCAAAGATTAGAATTATGCCAAATTATATATTTTTTAGGTCTGGAGGATAAAATCAAGGAAATATCACAGAGCATAAAATAACAACAACAACAAAACCTTAGAAAATATGAGAGAATAAAAGCAAAATGGAGAACCAGTCTTGGAGGTCCAACTTTTCTGGAGCTCCAGAAAAGAGTAAAAATGAAGGCGAGATAATTATATCCACACATAACATTTATTAAGCATATACTGTTTGCCAGGTACTTTATGGAACTTTCTAAATGTTTACTCATTCAATTCTCACACCAACCCTGTGGCATATAATAGTATAGTAATACTATTAATACTCTCATTTTTCAGATGAGAAAGCAAGCACAGAGTTTAAATAATTTGCCCAAGGCTACACAGCAAATAATTGGTGTTTGAACTTAGTCTGACTCTAGTACCTGTAAATATAACCAGTACTCTACACAGCCTCTAGAAAGATAATAAGAAGATAGTTTGCCAACATAAAGAAGAGCCATTGAAAGGGTCTACTGAGTGTATCTAAGTATGAAGGGAAAAAAGATACACACCTATACATCATTATGAAATTGCAAAACAATAATTATAAAGAGAAGATTCCAGAAGTTTCCATTAAAAGAAAACTAAGTCACCACCTAAGGAATAAGTATATGGAATCAAGCAACACGGATGGAAGAGCACAATGGAGTTAATGTCTTCAAAGTTTTCATGGGGGTGGGGTGGGGGACTTCCCTGGTGGCGCAGTGGTTGAGAGTCTGCCTGCCAACGCAGGGGACACGGGTTCGAGCCCTGGTCCGGGAGGATCCCACATGCCGCGGCGCAACGAAGCCCGTGCGCCACAACTACTGAGCCTGTGCTCTAGAGCCCGCGAGCCACAACTGCTGGGGCCCGTGCGCCTAGAACCCGTGCTCCGCAACAAGAGAGGCCACTGCAATGAGAGGCCCGCGCCCCGCAACGGGGAGGGGCCCCCGCTCGCCGCAACTGGAGAGAGCCCAAGCGCAGCAACAAAGACCTGACACAGCCAAAAATAAAAAAATAAAAAAGTTCTCAGGGGAAATCATTTTTAACCTAGAAAAGAGGATTTATTTGACATGTACACTAGAACCTTTTTTTTCCCCAAGTGGCACTGGGCATTGGACCCACTGAGAAAGAAATGTAGTCCTAGCACAACATTTGGCTCTTAAGTGAACAAAATTCATGTAATTGTATTGTAAGTGCTATTTAGTAGTTAACTTTTAGCATCATTCTATAGACACAATATGGAAAATTTAAATATGGTTACAGATCAGAATTATGTTATCAGCTGTAAGAAGAAAAATAAATATACAGTTGACAGAAGATGGGAAGTAGAAGAGGAGAAGGGTGCTAATATCACTATTTAACATATGAGTCCTCAAGAGAGACTACCCAAAATAGATGAAACACGGAATAGAAGATTAAGGCTGAAGTCAAAGGAATTAATACAAGTACCAATTTCTCTCTCCAGCCCTGGCTTCTTTCCTGAGCTTCAAGCCTGCATATCCAACCAACTACTTAACATCTCTTCCTGGATAACTAATCTCCTTTTCAAGCTTAACATGGCTAGAATAGAACATTTCATTTCTCCCATCCAAACCTATCCCCCCCATCTCAATTAATGTCATTTCTATTCCCCCAGATGCTCAAGTTTTGATACCTAGAAGTCATTCTAAAACTCCCTACCCTCTACAGCCAATCCATCTTGACACCTCTATCTCCAAATTCTATCCCAAATTATCTTACCAATATAGTGAAGCCACTACTATCCTGCTTCCTTTCTTCCTCCTCCATAATGTTTTCCACACCATCGTCAGACGGATCTTTTAAAAACATGAATGACATCACTCTTCCCCTTTGGAGGCTCTAGCTACTTCTCACTGTTTGTAGAGTAAATTTCAAATTCTTTGCCATGGCCTACATGGTCCTATTTGACCTGCCAAATCTACCTAACTCTCCTATTGCTCCTGATAGCTTGGTATGGGGATTTAGAGAAGGGGCACATAACTCAGACCAAGGAGGTAGAGAATACTCTCTGAAAGTCATGCTTGTTTCAGAACCAGTTTATGCCTGTGTACTTGTTACTGTATTTCTATAACTTAATTACATATTATAAATTAAAATCTGAGTAAGAAAAAAAGCAGTTGTTTCTATAAAATATTCAAAGTTGAATACTTTACAAAGACTTGCTAAAAGGTTAATCACTAACTTTAAAAATGCTAATTAAGCATGGGTAAAATAACTATAAAAGAAGAGCTAGAGTGAATTTTTTAAATCTTGAAAGACGCTGTACTCATTTTCCTTCAGATGCATCCTTAAGTTTCCATTCTGTGTTAAAGAAACGGAAAATAAAAAGGATACATTAGGGGTGTGGTTTGTGCAAGAAATACAAAGTGGAATTCCAACCAACAGACACTCCTCAAAGAAAATGCCTTTGCATTTCAATAAAATTTTGGTGAATGAACTGGTTAAAGGAAAATAAGTATGGTTTACATAATTTTCTATGATTCTTTGCCTTAACTGACTTTTTTGTTAACTAACCAGTCAGGTCTCAGCACTTTATCATAAGGAGCAGTTGTTTCTTCTCTAGTTCAATAAGGGATGTGGTGGAAGATGAGACAGAGAGATAGGCTTTGTTCTAGGATGATCAGGCACGGCACGGCCATTTCATAAGGGAACAACCATAATCAGTGTCTGTAGGTCTGTCAATTTTCCCTTAGAGGAATCCTCCAAGCCTCTGCCTGGAGTAGGGGACAGAAAATCTGGGAGTCTCTCAAACAATCTTCAGTTTACAGCTTCAACTTGTACCACTTCCCATGCTCCCTGCCTCAGAAGCTTCTGATGCCTCCAATTCCCCAGCCTCACTGGAAGGCTGTGGCATGAATTGGCTTGATTTTCAGCCCCCCTCCTCCTCCACAAGCCCTTAGCTTCCAGTTTACTGGGCTCTACTCAACTCAATTGCCACTTATCCATCTGCTTTCCAGCTTCCAAATTTGTTAATATCTTTGCTCACATTTAGTTCTCTTTTTTCCTTAAGGCTTTAAGCCCTTTTAATTTCTTTACTATCATTGTACTATCTTCTTCCTCTCTCTCTCTGTTCTTTTACTGGTATTTCTCATTGCCAAAATCATTATTATATTCCAGGTCCTACCACTATGCCCAGACTCAACAAATATTTACTGATTAGTTTAATGATAATTACATATTATTCAACAGATTAAAGTCATAATGTAATTTTAACTAATATTCACACCACAATATAAACCTGCAATTTATTCATATTTTAGATGGTGTTTGGATACTAGATGAGAATGATATTTAAAAGAAAATATTTTATGTAACATTTAAAAATATGTATATAAACTAGTCTGTATATGCCAGATTTTTAATGTATATATATGTGTGTGTATATACATATATGCATATAGACAGAAAATATATAAACATGCATTAATAGCAAAAGTCATCTCATAGTCATTCTGTTCCATCAGCCTGCTTAATTACGCCTGGTTTTTGGCATTTCAGCAATGTCATCTTGTACTGATAATGAAAGTGCCCTTTATGTCTTGTACCACCACACAATTTCCTGGCTGCCATCCGTGGTCATTTCAACAAACGGCTATGCTCCATCCTATCTGAGTTCCTGTAAGAATGAGTGTTCACTTTTGGTTTTATACAATAAAACTTTATGAATTGGAAAAGCTGATCTAATTGGTAAGGGAGGTGTTTCATACTTAAATAAAACTTTGGCTGTTTATCAATTACTTGATATTTTAACATTCTTTAAAATTGTGAATTCAGATACGGTGCTAAAAATATTTTTCTAAAATAGGTTTTAGTTTGTGTTGCTTCTTTTGCATCAAGGTATAACATAACGATGATTTCTTGCTACAGTTGTATTCAAGTTTCTCTTTTTCACTGTATTGTGAAAATCTGTACTGTTATTTTTACATTAATAATCCTTTTATGTAAGATGAAAATAAATACTACTTAGAAGAATGGGGTTTCTAATAGAAAAATAATACTGATGAATGTTTTTTAAGTAGATACAAATGAAAAGTTAAGAAAATTTCTCAAAGCAAAAGCTGCTAAATTCGCATCAATATGAGGAGCAAGTTGTGTGTTTGAATAAATCCTGGCTTTGTTGATAAAATATAGATGGCTAGACACCAACTTGTTTGGTGTATCCTTGTTTGGAAAATTCCTATTTTAATTAGAAGTTTCCAAGAAACAGAGAGTGGATTTCAAACATTCTTCATAGACTTTGGCTTACTTTTTGTAAGCCTCATCTAACAAGGCTTCTTTTAAGTAATTATTTTGGGTCCGATTTGAATTCTTAAGTAGAGTAACCACTAAGAACTTGAATATCTTCTTTGATGTTTTCCCACTTAGATGATCTTCACTATTGTGGGCTTCTTTAAAAATCACATATATTTGCATAAATGAACATGGTAGTTATGTCTACTTTTAATAGGTATAATGTCTGGGTAAGGAACTTCTTTCTATAATAGTTTAGATTACCTTTCTTGCCCCTTTATTAGTCCCCATGAAGATTTTTTTTAAGTTACTATTTTCAAGATTCTGGGAGGTTCTAGATCACTATATAAAAGATGATTCATTTTAATTGATTTAATTGACTTCCTTCTGAAGTCTTTCTGTTTGTTATCTGCATAAAGAGTCACTCCAACATTTAGTTGCTTAAAACAACAATCATTTTATTTGCTCATGATTCTGCAGTCTGGGCTGGGCTCAGGTGGGCAGTTCTTTGGCTGTTCTTGCTGGTGGGCACTTGAGTGGCTGAATTTAGTCGGTAGGTCGTCTGGGGACTGAACTCAGCTGGGACACTGGAATGATTGGGCCTCTCCTTCTCCATTTGGTCTCTGCGTGTGGTTTCTCCAGCAGGGTAAATGGAACTGGCATAGTATTGCTTCTGCCACATCCTATTGGTTGAAGCTAATCACAAGGCCAGTGCACATTCACAAGGGGACTGTACAAGGATGCGAATACTGGGAGGCCTGATTCTTTGGGGCCACCAATGTAACACCTTACTTCAATGTCTTTAAATAGTCCTTTCCATGAGAGTTTAGGAATGGCCAACTCTTCACTTTTCTTTGTCTGAAAAGGTCTTTAAATTGCCCTCACTCTTTAATAGATGAAAGCAGAGCTGGGTATAGAATTCTAGATTCATAGTTACTTAGCTTTTACACTAGGAAGGTATTATTCCATTGTCATCTGGATTCTATTGTTATGTCAGGTCTGAAAGCAGTCCAGTTGTTAATCCTTTGACGGTAACTTGTTTCAGTAGAAGATTTTTTATGTTCTATGGGGGTCTTTGCATACAGAAAGAGTTATTTATATTTATTTATGGTTAAATTAATATTCTAGTTTTAACATTATAAATTTAAAAATATTTCTTTAAGCCCTTAATTTTTAAATATTGTATAATATTAGAATAGTAAGTTTCACTTGTTCTTTGATGTTTAATTAACTCAGCTTGAACAAATGAAATACTCCTTAACAATGACTTATTTACAAACATAGTCAATTAAATTCCATTAATATTTTAAGCTGCGTTTGTTGATTTAATTATATTCTGTTTTCCTCTTAACACTTTAAATACCTAACAAGGAAAACGTAGAACTTTGACAATCAAAACCTTCCCAAACAATTAAAAAATTCTTGTAAATCTAATAAATTAAACCTATAAATATAGTAAATACAGATATGTCAAACATTTTAATACTGTTTATAAACTTAATCATATTTCCCTAAAACTGTCAACACTAGGAAACTATTAGATCAAATTTTCTTCTGACATATTATATAACAAATTATAGATTTAATTGTATTTGCTTTATCATCTCTGCATTTAATCCCAAACCTTCCCAAAATTAAAAGACTTACTGAATATTTATTTTAGAAGAACTGCGTTGGTTGGTAGAATACTGGTTTTGAATATTAGTAAAGTATTAAATTATTTGTTTTGAAAAAAAGTTACCCTGTGACCAATCTTTATTTGTTACCCTATATGAAAAATATGCAATATACTATTTGTATTAAATCTAGTTTATGGCGAGGTATTTTTGTTATCATTACAGAGGGCTTTTAATGATGATACAGATTTTGCTCTATGCATTTCTCTCACTAAGACATCAATTTGGTAACTTAAATTCATCATACTTTAAGTTTTCCTTACAGTAGGTGAATATGCCCTGTGTTGTCCAAGGATAGGTTCCTGTGTGGGAAATTGCTGGCACTGGATTTTAAGCAGGTAGGAGGCATAAAAGTTTCTAGTTTGGGTCAGCTTCTTGTTTGCCCCAACTATTATTGCCATTAAGGGCAGCTGCCCTGTTAAACAATTGCCCTTGATTGTTTTTGACAAATGCCTTTGGGGGAAAGGCTATTTACACTAAGAGAGGCTGAGTCATCGTCTATAAAGACAAGCCCTAGGAATGGAGTTTCCAAAGAACTGCCAGCCAGGTTAAATAACAATTCTTTGAGTTCATGTTTGTGGGAAGGTCCAAAGCCAGTGGTTCTTTACAGTGGCTGCTAAGCTTCTTGCTGATTTTCACCATAAATTCAGGGCTGTTAGTTTCCAAGACTTATGCCAAGGTGGGGAGAGGGGCATGAAAACTGGGCCAAAGGCCTGCTTTTATTACAGAGATTAAGCCATTTTTCTTCAATAAATGCTTCTCAGATTGTTGCAAGCCTTTGGTTAATTTCCAAAGTTCTGAAAAAGTTGATTTTGATTATTTTTGCCAATGTTCTCATTGCTTTTATGGAGAAGCAGTTTTTTTGGAGGTTTTTACTCTGCCATTCCCACTGATGTCCTATCCCTTTTAGTTTTCATGCTACAAATATTTTTTCCCAACCTATCATCTCTGTTAACTTTGCTCGTGGTGTACAGAAATAAATTTTGATGTAATCAAGTTTATTAAGCTTTCACCTATGGTTTGTGCACTGGGTGTTTATGATGAGTTTTCCTACCCTTAGGTCACAAAAATATTCTCCTACGTTTTCTTCTCTTGGTTTTATCATTTTACCCTCCATAATTATGTATTTAACTCTACAGCCCAACTTTATGTGCAGTATTAAATAGGGAACCTATTCCATTTTTCTCCATGCAGTGAACAAGTTTTCTGGATGCCATCTACTAAACAATCTACACTTCCGTCATTAACTTGGGAGACCTCCTTAATTGTATGTTAGGGTTCCCTATATGAATAAGTCTGTCTCTGAACTCTCCGTTACATTCCTTAGGTTAATTTTCAGTCCTTGGATCATTACTAAAATGTTTTAATGATATAGATTTTTAGCTTGTCTTAATATCTGATAGGGAAATTCCTCATTCTTTGCTCTTCCTTTTCTCAGTTAAGCTCTCTATTTATGGACCTTTATTTTTCCATTTCAACGTTGGAATTTATGACATTTCTCAAAATATCCAGCTAGAATTTTGATTGGGTTGTGTTGACATTATAGATTAATTTAGGAAAAACTGTCCCCTTTACAGTAACATACTATCCCGTCCTATCTAAGGGAATGGAAAGTCTATTCAGCTCAATTTTTGCCTTTGAGCTAAAAAATTTTCTCTATAGAGGTCTTGTGAAGTCTTACTTTCTATAAACTTTATACTGTATAGTTTTATTCCTACAGGGACTGTATCTTATTTTTCCTTTTGTTTTCTAGTAGGTTATTTTTATTATAGCAAAATGCTTTTGATTTTTGTACACTTGTCTGCTTGCCTTGCTACACCCTTATTCTCATTATTGATTCTAGTGGTTTTTCTATTCAGGTAATTATATTACCTACAAATAATGACAGTTTTTTCTTTTCCTTTGCAATCATTATACTACTTTTTTCATTTTTTATAATACTCACCAGAATCTCCATTAATATGTTAAACAGTAGAGTTTTAGTTCTGAGTTATAGGTGTAATACTTATTTTTCTGTTCTTTAGTCATTGTCTTTTTAAGGAGGCAAAACGTTTTGTTATTTTCTTCCATATACCTTAGGCACCCTCCTTGATTTATTTCTATTCTTATTTGAGTTCTTCCTCTAGAAATTTTTTGAAGTGGTCTGTTTATGGGGAAACATTCTGAGGCCTTCTTTGCCTCCCAGTATTTTTTAATTTTGGCTTCATGGTTAAACAACAGTTTGGTTGGATATAAAAATTCCAGGCTTAAAGTTTTTTTCCCTTTAATATTTAAAAAACATTAATAAGTTATTATGTGTCCAATGTTGTCAAATTTGATATAAATCTGCTTCTTACTCCTTTGTAGGTAATCTACCTCTCCTCTTTGAAACACTTAGAATTTTTTCTTTGTCTCAGATGACCTTATATTTCTCTATAAAGTGTCTTACATGTGAGTTATTTCTTATCTACCATGCAAGACTGGGAGGAGAGTGAGCCAAGTGAGAGGTCTAGGGTGCAAAATGTAAGGAGGCACTCACTCCCAGGATCGTGCAAGTGCCTCCTTACATTTTGCATCCCATGAGCCTCACTTGCCTCATCCTACTCCTGGCCCTGCTACCTGTTTGGTAATCTGTGAGCCCTTTCAATCTGAGGTCTTTGGGCTTTCTTTAATTCTTATGTATTTATCACCCTTATTTCTTTAAACATTTCCTTTTCTCTGTTTCTTCTTCTAGGTTTCCTGAATTCTAGTGTTGGTATTTCTACCATCAATGTCTCTTAGCTTTTCTATTTTTATTTCTTCATCCTTTCCAGATTCCTTCTGGGAGAGTGTCTCAGTCTGGTTTTCTAGTTCATAAATCTTATTTTTATCTCATCATTTCTACTTCAACTATTATATTTTTATTTCTAATATTTTACATGATTCTTTTTTATGACCTCTTATTCTTGCTTTATATTAAGAATACCTTCTGTACCTTTGAGTATATTTGTTATGCTTATTTTATTCTTGGTACATAGGTTCTAATAACTCTGCTTCACATAGTGTATGTTTTAAATCTTATTGTCTTTCTTTTACAGTGTCTCTCTAGTTTATCTTAGGTCATATTCCCCAAGGGGAATTATCAGCCCTGTGTGGGCAAAGGCTAAAGACCAGGGTCTGGCTTGTGTACCTCTCAATGAATTTAAGGAAAGAAGATGAAGGTCAGGCTGGAGAGGGTCAGGCCTGACAAAACCAGTTTTGACCATCTCCATTTGTTGTCCCTATTTGAGACCAATGCTCTACTCAGGGCTCCACTCCTTTCCCCTTTAAACTCCTAAAAAGAGGCATCACGGAGAGAAAGCAATCTCTTGACATTTTTAATCCACCAGCACTGACAGTTGCTCGGGGACTGCTGGAGAAGGAAATGCCCAAGGGGCTGCATGCATCCATTTTCATCAGCTCCTTACCCTGGAGGGATTTCTGTGCTGCTCCAATGTTACTAAGTTGACAGCACATGGCTAGACTGTTGCTGCCAGTTTCTGCCGCCCTGAGGCAAACAGTGATCTTCCCAAAGCAATGTGGGGGAAAGTCAAGAGCAGATTTTAAAAGCTCTCCCAACCTATTCTCTACTGTCTACATCTGATCTCCCTACCCTCCAGCCCAAGCTGCCACCAACCCTTCGTGGCAGTCTACTAAACCCTTTGGTTTTCTCCCAGCATTTTGATAGTTCATCACATTCATGTTTCTCCTCTTCCATGGTTTCCCTCTTGTCAGGATGCAAAAGAGCTTGCCCCTTGCCTAACTTAGAAGTCCCTTTCTAATTTGACCCAGCATTCTAGAGACTTTATAAACATTGTCTTTAATCCTCACAGCTCTGAAAGCACATTATTATTATCCCCATTTTAGAAAGAAGAAATTGAATCTCAGTGAAGTTAAGTGATTTGTCCAAAGTGACACAGCTAGGAAATGCAGTAGAGCTGGAATTTGAAAGCATGTCTATCTTATCCCAAAGCCCATGCTTTGGATACTCCATTAACGCCACCTGATTAATGCCTAAATTTAGAGCTGCTTCATTTTATTCAAAGAGTTATCAGACTATGTTCCTGGAAACACTAACATTCTGTGAGCCAGACCATGGCGTTCACCCCAAAACTGATAGTCTTTTCCGATTTGGTGGAAAAATATAACTTATGGTCAGAATTTCTCAATGTAATAGTTGTCCACAAATTTATGTTAAATCTTTGGCACCTGCTCTCTTTTGTGTGCTAGCAAATCCTAAAAGAAAGGTAATGATTAAGTAGAAAATGAGTTTTGAGTATCTGATCTCAATTAGAAATCAAGGAAATGTTATCAATTAGCATTTTTCCCTGCTAGCTAGAAAAGATTGCCATCTCACATTATGTAATATATAAATGTTGGAATAATTATCATTCTAGTTAGTAAAATTAGTTTATATCAATGTCTGAATATTGAATTGAATTCATGAATACTTAATAAATGTGAATTTACTAACATATTTTTCCTTCTTATATATCCTCCCTAATTTTAAAGTCATGGTTTTTCAAAATTAAATTTTATTTTTTAATAGTTAATACAGGCATAACAGTACAAAATTCAAATGGTACAATAGGGGAAAGAGTGAAAGTGAATCCACCTTTCTCCACCTCTGTCCTCCAGCCAGCTAATTCTCTCCCCCTGCAACAACCACTGTTATCAGTTTCTTGTTATCACTTCATAGATATGGTAGGTGTACATATTATCTTATGTATATATTTTTCCATAAAAGGGAGAAATTTTTAATTTTTTCCTTGACAGAATTTTATGTCACTAAACTGGGTGTTACTCTGACTCCTTACATAACGTTGTGTGCTAAAAGCAAAACTAAAGTGAGTTTTTAAAATTATTAAAAATTTTAAACATAGAGAAACCAATATAATGAACCCCTATATAGCTATTACACAGATTGAAAGATTATTTAAAAGTGATTTTAAAAGAATTTAATATTCTCACAAATTTTCAGAGCCTTTGTCAATGGGAAATGAAAAGAATTGTGTGTTCAACTCTAAGTGCAGCAGCTCTGGAATCTTCCAGTTCATTTGTCAGTGCTAGCAGGGAGCAACTTATGCATAAATTTCTCAAAGCCTTTTCAGTAGTAAAAATAAGTTGACAAATAAATTGTACTTATGCTTTTCCTAATACTTTGGTTGGTATATGTGCAAGAAGCAGATTTAACAGTTGATTTTTAAAAGCCATTATTACATTAGTATTAGTTTTTAAAATTAGTAGCAATTCCACATGTGGGGCTAATTTGGTTGTTTTGATTTGGTTCTTTTCATGGAGAAAGAATGATGAATCTATTATAGTATTATTTAGATGTGTTTAGGTAACCTTTCATACTTAAAAGAATTTAGTTTCATTAATATTTTTGATAAAGCAAAAATATAAATACTGATTACATTTCCATACACAACTCTTTTATCCTGACTTCACAAAATCTCTTTTTTTCCCCTTAGTTCCACTTGCCTCTCCTGATGCATCAGCAGAACTCCAAAAGAATTTTATAGAACGCATCTCTTTTTCACATCAATATGATGCCAGGAAAACACCCAATGAGCCCATCTGGGGAAAGGTGAGTCAGTATTTAGAATCAATTACTTAATACTTTATGATGGGATAGATTTATGGTAGAAGTCTAAGCCTTTCAAGTCATAATCATATTTCTCAAAGTTGATTTAAACAAACTAACATGGTTATTAGGAGGATAAAATCTTAACCACATGTCATAGTCAAAACTAAAGAATGATGTCATAATTTTGGATCAGTCTTTGGAATTTGGTTCAAATTATTAAAATCATTCACTTAAGGTAATATCAAAGCAACTTGCTAAATTTTTTGATATGCTTATGTATGTGTGTGGCAGGGGGATGCATATAAGTTTTATAAATTGAACAGTAATGTAATAGTCAATTGCTGGATTTTTTCCCAACTACAGATGTTTCTTTTCATATTTCACCATAGCTAATAATAATAACATTTCACAACAACTATTAGTTGTTGGAAGTAATAGACGTTTGTGATGCAATCATAAATCCTTAGGTCTATGAACTGCAGTTTCTATCGTATCCATAGCAACCTGCAGAGCAAGAAATGAAATTGGATATGAATAGTCTCATACAATTCAAATGACAGAAAAATTGAGAATGGGATATAATGAGATGCCACTCCTTTGACTTTCTGTTTTTCCCTTCCTGTTCATTTTCTGGTGCACCCTTGTTCATAATTTGTTTAAATGGTTCATCAATCATTATTATGCTGCCGTCTTCAGTTTTGAACTAAGGTGACAGCCAATGAAGAGGCAGAGAAATAAGTGCCTGCTTCAATCAGGACTTGAGCTAATACATGAACTCAGGTCACAGCTGCATCTTCGAGCAACTTGTGTGCCCTGGTTAACGTCAACTTTGTTTTCCTTTCCAGCGACATGGAGTTTTTGTGCAGACAGAGATAAAACCAGGGAGGAGGCCAACAGTTCCTAAGAGAACAGAGGTATTACTGAATGCTCCAGGGTCATGCTCATCAGAACAGTCCAAAAAAACAGAGAAAGGAAACTCAGCGGAAAGCAAAATGATCTCACCCGGTCTCTGCCGACAAAATTCCCAGGAGTTGTTAGAGACTAAAACTCGCTTATCAGAAACAGACGTCAGAGAGGCAGCCAACACATGTCCCAGAAGTCTTGAGAGAAGGGAGAAGATTGCAGACGTCTTTCAAATAACTGCAGTAAATGCTCTTCTCACCAGGCATGATCCTTTAAGTCCACCAATAAAAAGTCAGGATAAATCAGGATAAACTACCTTCTTCAAATAAAAACATAGTCCTTAGAATGTAGACGATTTCAGAATCATTATACAGGCCCTCACATTTGCTTTTTCTGTTATCAATAACCTCAAAAATAACAATTTACATAAATGGGAAAATGAAAAAATGTTAATAAAATACACCAAAAATTTAAGTGTGGTCTCCAGTGAGTGATGGATATGAGACATATTTCTATGTTAGATTGTTGCTAGCCATGGCTCTAGAATCAAACTGGGGTTGGAATTTTGGCTTTACCACATATAGGCTGTGTGACTTTGGGTAAATTACTTAACCTCTCTAGAGTTCAGTTTCCTCATCTGTAAAATTAGGATAATAGTAACTTCATAAGGATATTGAGCATGAGATCATACACATTGATCAGTGATCAATGTAATCACATTATCACTATTACTATAATGAAAATTTCAATTTAAGGATAACATTCTCCTATAAGCTTGAATTCTCCTCCTTATTCTAAAACTTTGAACCCTTCTGTATACAATTAAGAGTGTAAAAACTAAAAATCTTTCTCCCAGTACAAGATACACACACACACTTTTAATTGAAAGGCATGAGTACCTAGAATATCAAAATATTTCCTAAATTGATTTCTATTTTATTTAAATTATTTCTAGCACTAACTCAACCTTTGCTTTTTGGCAGAGTTTGGTATGGGTAATTTTACCAGTTATTCTATTTGGTACATTTTTTTGTGCCAAAAATGTATCTACTATAAGCTGTGTTATGTTGCACACAAGTGGAAGTAGGTGAAGTATTCCTCTGCTGCCCCAAAGAGTATTTACATGCCCAACAAATTTCCATGGGAACATATCCGTTGTACACTATTATCTGTAGTACTGGTAAGACCACAGGTGTATCTTTATTCCTCCACTGAAGACATTTTAATAGACTGCAAACAAATGAATGCCATTATTAAATATTTGTGTATTGGGAACTTCTGGTTCTTACAACATGGCAGATTAAGGCAAATAGTGAACCCCTTTCATTACAAACACCTTGAAATGCTGAATAAAATGGAACAATAAATTAACATATAGCCCAACTCACAAAACAGAGGAACCCTCATGTTTCAAAATAAAGAACTTGCTTATTTTGTGTATTAATATATATCTTGAAGATCTTTTCTTGTCAACACATGTAGACTACCTCATTATTTTAACAGCAGTATAGTCTTCCATAGTATAGATATACTATATAACTGGAGCAATAAGAACACAAGCTTTGATGTGAGTGGGGGAAGGGAATGGAGGTTGTTAGCAGGTCTGGAGAGAGGTCTTACAAGCTAGGGACCTGAAAAAATATTTTTTTAAAAGTGAACACTGTTTAAAAAAAAGACTATGGACTTGAATTTTAATTCACGTTGGAACAGAGATGGAAATTTATGACCTCCAAAATAGAGAGATGGCATTGAAACCTGCATAAAGCTAGAACTTTGGAATAGCTGCTATCTTGGTACAAGGCAGACTAGAAGAACTCCACTCACTTAACTGTTAGCAAGAAAGTTTGCTGCTGCCTAGAGCTATAGATAGTGAATAAATCTTTGTGAGAAAGTAAAACCTCAAGCTTGCACCACATTCCAATTTGAAATATGAGTTTACATGCAGGTCATCTCATATGACAGAAAATTAACATAAAAAATAATCCTGCTGGTGATACCACTGAGGTGCCTGACAAAAGCAAATGCAACACACCCCCCCACCCCCGGAAAGATATTTCCACAATCCACAGAAGAAACAGTCCCTGATAAAGGCAAGGTTACAAACAAAAACTACAAATCACACAAAGAAGAAAATCAGACTGAGCAAGAGTGCAACAGTACAACAAAGAGAATTATTAAAACCTCACAACTGGAGAGAAAAGAATTAAAATACTTTCAGTTTGAAGATTCTTATCTTTCTTCCATTCTGGAAAATTTTATTCTGTAGCTTTTTCTGTTATTTCCATCCCCTCCATCCTCTCTCTTTCCTTCTGGGACAGCTACTAACAGAATGAACAGTTGGATCTATCATCTAGGTCTTCTAACTTTTCTCTCATTATCCTTCTCATCGTACTTTACCACTAAGTAATGCAAGAATCCCTTGGCACTAACTTTCTACTAACTAATTTGCTTTTCAGACATGTCCATTGTTATGCTAGGTCACCTATTGAAATTTTAAATTTTTGACTGTGTTTTTAATTTCCAAGATCTATACATGCTTCCTTAATACATAAGACTCTCCTTATATTATGGATACAAAAGCTGCTCTTATCTCTCTTAGAATATTGTACTTATGCTTGAAGTCTTTTGTTCACTTTCTTAATTAACTTTTGTTTGTTTAGTGTGATGACTCACTTTCTTGGTATTATGCTTTTTCTCAAATGTTTGATGATTCTTAGTTATACAGTCTTATGCATGATATTTCCAAATCCCTATCAGTATAAGCTGTTTCTGTCTACTATAGCCTGACTTTGGAACAGGGCTGGGATATGCAGTCAGATAGTACCTGAGGATGATTTGTTTGATGGGCTCTTTGATCCCCCTGGGGTTTAGTAGCTACTTAGGCACTCACCTGCTTTTCTAGCTACAGTGTATGATTCAGTTCATACCACAGCTGCCCATTTCTTAGCACACAGAAGAGGGGATAAGTAATTTGCTGCTCCACATGCAGTTCCCTAATTTTCCAAACTGATAAATGTACCAGGGCCCTTTCCACTTCTTAATATTCACTGACTCTAAGCTTGTAATTCTATCAGACTTAACTCCCCATCAGTTACCTCCACACGTGTTGGGCTTTTGTTTCATTTATTTTCGTTTTCCAAACATTTGTTCTTGGTGATATCTTTCAGAATTTATTTTAAAAGTATTTCTTCTGATAGGAAGTTTCCCTGTTTTCCAATGCTATTAAACTGTATTTTATTATCTATATCTATTTACCTGTATCTTTATGAGATTTAGTACAGAGTAAGTGGTAGAGGTGTATGATCAGTCTGCCATCTCGAGTCAATCTTTCATTTTCTTTTAAGTAAATTATTTGTAAACTTAGTACTCTAACCATTAGTAAATCACAGATACTCTGCAATAGACCTCATAGTTGACTGATAATCATGGAGGTTTGATACAATCCTTCTGTCTTAGAGAATATGTTTTAGTGAGACAAGGAGGGTTTGGAGCCAGTTAGTGGACTACTACCATAGGCTAGGTTGGTAGTTCTCAACATTTTCAAATATGAGGACATCTTTTCTGCATTAAATAAAGAGTTTATGTTTCCTCACAAAATATTAATTGAACTTTCAGTATCCGTTGTTTGAGAAAACACATAATAACAAAATGCAATGATGACTTCCAGGTTCGAGTCTCTGTTTTTTAACTGCTAAGAGTATATCTCTCCACAATGAATTCCATAGTCTATTAAAGTTATAACTGCCTGTCAGTACAAATGCTGCTCTTAAATTTCACAAGAAAATTTGAATGTTTCCAAGTAGTTCCCTTATTAGGTATTTTCATAGAATGATAGCATTTACCAGGATACAGGTTTGTTTTTTTTTTTCAATTTACCAAACCAAACCAAAAATCCCATAATACTTCATATAGTATTTGAAAACTATCTTAATGAATGTGTTAATGGTTTTCAACCCTTGACATTGCTGTTAATAATACCATAAATTTGTATGATGTGTTTTAAGTTTTAAAGCATTTTCAAACTTAGACCTAGAGATTATCATACCAAGTAAAGGAAGCCAGCCAAAGACAAATATCATATGATATCACTTACATGTGGACTCTAAAAAAAAAGATACAAATGAACTTATTTACAAAACAGAAATAGACCTGCCAACATAGAAAACAAACTTATGGTTACCAAAGGGGAAAAGGTGGGGGAGGGATAAATTAGGAGTTTGGGATTAACATGTACACAGTACTATAAAATAAATAACCAACAAGGACCTACTGTATAGCACAGGGAACTATACTCAATATTTTGTAATAACCTATAAGGGAAAATAATCTGAAAAAGATATATATATATATATATATCTGAATCACTTTGCTGTACACCAGAAACTAACACAACATTGCAAATCAACTATACTTCAATAAAAAAATAAAGCATTTTCAAATCCATTATCTCATTTGATCCTTACAATAATCACATGAAGCAGGGCAAATAATAATATGCCAATTTTATGGCTAATCATAGGCTCAGAGAACTTAAGTAATTTCCTCAAGTTTGCAATTAGCTGGCAACAAAGCCAGGACCTGAACCAACTCAACCAACTCTATGCTCTATCCATTAATTCCTAAATGTCAACCTACAGGGCAATGCTGGCCCATTACAAATGAATAAACAAGGTTAGTATACTGAAGCAAATAATTTCAATACTTTTATTGAGAGATTTTTATTCTTCTGCTTTGGAGGATTTAAAATTCTTTTTGCCAGACTTTTTATCTTTTTATCAGACGTTTTATCTTTTTATCACTATGACAGACTAAGTTGATGTAGAAAGCACTCATCACTCCTTACACAGATAAATGCTCGATAAAATATAATAAAAACATTTGAAATACGCAACTAAGCACTAAACTAAGAAATTAAAATCCTCAAATACCAGAAATGAAGAGAACACTAAAAAGTGGTGAGCAAGAGGTGAGGCTAAACAGTCAACTGGAGAAGTGGAATCAGAAGTTGACTTAGGCGCTGGGATTTTAATACCTAAGCTGAAAGGGGAGTTGAGGTTCCAAGTGCAATGGCATTGGAGCTGAGCATAGAGCCAGGATCCCAGAAGAGCTTTGCTGATGTGAAAAGGATTCTAGAATATCTGCTCCCATTAACCTCAGAATTAGGGGAGAATGCAGACTGTTTACCACCACATGACATACCTCCCAAACTGAGCTGTCCACAAGAGTGGAGGCCAAATGTGCATTCATGAATAGTGCAGGAAACCCAAGCTGAGGTAGCAACAGAAAAGCTGGCTTGAACCAGGGAAACCTGAAGATTGCTGGTAGAGACAAATACAAAACTGTTCCATAATAACCCTCTGCAATCCTGGACACATGAGACACCATGGAAAGAAATACCCAAGATGAGATAAAAATACACACACACACACACACACACACATATATACACCTACATACATATATATTTGTGTGTATATGTATATAGATATAGAAATATCTCTTCTATGGGTTAGTAGAATTCATCCCCCAAGAATTACAGACAGTAGAGCAAAGAGACTATGAAGTAAGTATGCTTAAATGATTTGAGACATAAAAGAATGAAAAAAACAGAAGAGCATAAAAAATAACAGGCATATTTCAGGGAAAAGTTATAGAAATTCTAAAGATAAAAAATATATCATTTTTTGCAGCAGTGTGGATGGACCTAGAGAATATTATGCTTAGTGAAATAAGTCAGACAAAGACAAACACTTTATGATATCACTTATATGTGGAATTTAAAAAAATAATGCAAATGAATGTATATAGCAAAACAGAAACAGACTCACAGATACCAAAATCAAGTAGTTGTTACCAGAGGAGAGGGAAGGGGGGAGGGGCAAATTAGGGTTATGGGACTAAGAGATACAAACTACTATGTATAAAACAGATAAGCAACAAGGTTACATTGTATAGCACAGGAAACTATAGCCATTATCTTGTAATAACTTTTAATGGAGTATAATCTGTGAAAATACCAAATCACTATGCTGTATACCTGAACTTAATATAATATGGTAAATCAACTATACTTCAATAAAAATGTATAATTTTTAAAAAGCTTAACTCAGTAGACTAAACATAGCTTAAAAGAAAATCAGTAAATTGGAAGATAGAGCTGAAGAAGTCTCACAGAATATAACACAAAAAGATAAAAATATATTAAAAAGAAAGAGACAAAGACAATAGAATGTTACTAAGAGTTCCAGAAGGACATAATAGAGGGAATACGAGAGAAATTTGCAACCAAAAAAATGGCTATGATAGAGACTACTACTTGTTTCCAGTAACCAATCTCCCCCTCTGCCTTATTCATGGAATCACCCATTTTTAGCTGGGAATTTAGCTGCCCAGGCGAAAGACAATGTTTCCCAGCTTCCCTTGTATCTGGATTGACAATATGACTATGTTCTGAGATGTAACTAAAACAGCAGAAACAACTTCCAGAAATGTACTTAGAGGGAGGAGGTAGGCCCTTCTCTGTACTTTTTCCTTCCTAGTAACTGGAATGCAGATGTTATGGTTTAAGTTCGAGTAGAGAATCTCCTTGCTGAGAATGGTGGAACAATAGAATAGAAGGGTCCCTGAGTCCCTGACATCATCAAACACCGCTTGGAAGGCCTAGTTTATATGAGAAAGAAACTTCTGTCTTGTGCAAATCACTCTGATTTAGAGTTTTTCTGTTTTTTGTTTGTTTGTTTTTATCACTTGCAGCAGAATCTTATCCTAATTTACACAATAATTGATAATTTTGTAGGATTGAAGGAAGATGTGAGTCTTCACTTTGAAGGAGCAAACAATTTTGAGCTGGGAAAATGAAGTTAAATTCACACATGAACACATAATAGTGAAACCACAAAATATCAAGTGTAAAGAGAAAAAGCTTTAAAGCAAGTAGAGAAAAGAGATTCTTGCCTATAAAGGAAAGGCAATCATAATGGCAATGGACTTCTCATCCACAACTATAGATGTAAGAAGATAGTGGAGTCATATCTTGAAAATACTGAAGGAAATAATGGTCAACATAGAATCCCATGCTTAACTAAACTGTAATTCAAGAATGAGGACAAAACATGGACATTTTTGACATGTACAGATTAATAATAATAGCAAGTGCTATATAATACAATTTTACAAGGCACTGTACTAAGTGCTTTATATATTTTTACTCAGTAATCCCCACAGCAACACTTTGAGATATTATTAATATTACCTTATTAGAGATGATGAAACTAATATACAGGGAGGTTAAATAACTTGCCCAAGGTCATACAGCTAGTCAGTGGCCAAATGGGGATTCAAGCACAGGCATTCTGCCCCAGATTCCATGGTTTTAATCACTCACAGTAATGCAGTTTGTTCCTCACAGACCTTCACTGAAATTACTACTAAAAGACATATTGAACCTGACCAGAAAAAGTAGGATGTAAGCAGAAAAATAAGACAAATCAGTAAATCATATTGATTAACTCATATATTAACTACAAAAATATTCTTTTGTAAAATAATTCTGATACTAGATTCTGTGGGATTTTTTTTCCTTGTAGTGTCTTTACTTGGCAAAAGAAAATATTTGACAACTCTATGTTAGTTCTCCCAAAAAAAACTTTGGGAATTTTCCTAGTCTGTGAAATCACAAAGTCTGGAAACTATTGGCTTAATCTATTGTGCAACAAAGGTTTGTTTCTTTAAAAAGCAAATTATCCAAGTTAATTACTAATGTGTTATATAAAAAATATGTTTATTGGTAAGAGGATATTTTGCTGAGTATTTGAATTCATGGTGTAAGGAGGACAGGCTACATGTAACCATTAGGGAGAATCACTGTTCTCTTAGAGACACAGCTCAGCAAAGGGCATGCTATAAATCAAAATGTAAAAAAGAGGGGAAAAAGCCCTTTCCACCACAGAAATTCATTGCTAACTTATTAAGATTTATGGAGAGAATGCTTTTGGTTGATAAATTATCTCAAGATGATCTATAATATTTCAGCCAGGAAGGCAGAGCCCAGTGCTGTTATATGCCCAACAAAGTCAGAGATGGATAACCACACTAAACATCTCTAAAAGAGTGAATTTTGTGAGAAAGAGAGAAAACATGTTACTTTTTATTTGCTTGTAATGATTGACTTCTTTATTATAAAACTTTCTTCAAATGACTCTGTAAACTATCTTTTTTAATTCTGTAGGTTAAGAATGCCTAATATTTTACTCTTAAGTAACCTTATAAGTCACACAATTTCCTCATTCTTTAGTCAACTTTGCACTAATGTCCCCAAAATGGTCCCAAGAGTTCTTAGCTCTTTGTTTCACAATCATAAACAAGTGTGTTGAAGAGACGTGTGACCTAATGGAGTTTTTATGGCTAGAATCTTAATTGTAGCCCTAACAGAAGTTGAGTTTTCCAGATTAAGTTCTTCTGTAAAAACAATTTCATTATGTAGGTTGTTTTTGTTTCCTTTGTTTTTGTTTCTTTATAGTATCAGCTGCTTATGTATATCATTGTGGTGGGAGCTGGGTATAGTGAGAAGGTATTTTTATTTATTTATTTATTTATTTTTAAATATTTTTGTTTACCTGGCTGCATCAGGTCTTAATTGCAGCATGCGGGATCTTCATTTAGGCATGTGGGATTTTTCGTTGCAGCACATGGGGCTTCTCTCTAGTTGTGGCATGTGGGCTCCAGAGCATGCGGGCTCAGTAGTTACAGTGCATGGGCTCAGTAGTTGTGGCATGCAGGCTGTAGAGCACACGGGCTTAGCTGCCCTGCAGCATGTAGGATCTTAGTTCCCCAACCAGGGATTGAACCCACATCCCCTGCATTAGAAGGCAGATTCTTAACCACTGGACCACCAGGCAAGTCCCAAGAAGGTATTTTTAAAAGTTAAGCTATAAAGTAAAAAGTCCTTTGAAAGTCCATCATGTAGCCCAGGATGTCTAGTATACAAAATTTTGTGTATAGTAATTCTTATATACACTAAAGTAGCACTGAGCTATAAGGACAAAAGGAAAATCTCTATCAGATGTCTGCCTGCCTTAAGGGTTTCCTTCATTCTGTTTTTTTAAATTAGGATTCTATAACCCTACATGCTTGTGTAGTGAAGGATTAACCTTGCCTAAAAATAGGACTGGGCTCTACCCTTGGCTCCTGTAAGGTCACTTCTAAGTGACCTTGGAATATCCTGCCTGATAAGAGTATCTTTGTTGACCTGGGAACCTTGGGCCATGCCAGATGGTCTATGCAACAGTGTGATTTATTGAGGGGTGTCTTGGGTTACACAATATTAGTTTGATCTCTGGAGGGGCTGGAGACTAAGGTCAGCCATGCAGGCAGTCAACAATGGCTATATGACCAAGCTCAATAAAAACTCTGGACACCAAAACTCAGGTAAGCATCCTAGGTGGCAATATTTCATATGTCTATCATGCAGTACTGATGGAAGTTAACACTATCCACAACTGCACAAGGAGACAACAACTGGAAGCTCATTCTTGGATCTCTCCTGGACACTGCCCTATGTGCCTCTTTTCTCTGCTGATTTTAATGTGTGTCTTTTCACTGTAATAAACTATAACTGTGAGTATAAGAGCTTTTAGTGAGTTCTGTGACTCCTAGCAATTTATTGAACCTACAGGTGACCTTGGGGACCCTTGAACTTGCAGTTAGTGTCAGAAGTGAAAGTGGTCTTGGGGGCTCTCAAACATTGCATTGCTGATTTATTTGTTGTGAGGATTAAACAAGATAATTAAGTCTATAGTGAAATTTCTTGGTAATGTAGAACCTCTCACTACATTAGATGGAGCTGGAATGATTGATAGAAGAAGTTAACAATAAATTGCATTTGTTTAGTTCTAAAAATATTCCCAAGCATTTTCAACCAAGAAATTCTGAAATTTTAAAGGATACATTATTGATATTACTACAACTAACCTCGGTTATGGTACAAGAAATGGCAAAACGAAGAAGAACTCTACATGAGTCGATAAAACTCTCATTTCTTTAATCAATCCTATCAAAGGTCTTTTCGGCCTTGAAGTAATAGTCACTATTTCTGGCTATGGTACAGCACCCTCCTTATTGACTTCTTTTAACTCTGCCCACAGCTTCGTAAATAATCCCTTTATTCTCCACATTCACCCTGTTTGAGTGGCCATTATTATCTAGCTGGACCAGACTGATACAGTGATTGGCACTATCACATATGATCACAGAATCTTCTCAGCACTGAGCTCCAGGTTGTAACTATGAATTGATTAAAGTTGACATTTGAAATGCATTTGTCATTCTTAGATTTGGGATGATATTCCTCTTGGTTTAAGCCTCCACCAAGAAACATGAAAACCATGCCTTATTATTGGACACTTGATGGCTCTCTCAATTTCAGTTCACTGAGGAAAAACTTCTAGTTAAACCACATCTCAGGTACACCACTCTACCTGTGGCCTCAGTAATGGGAATTTCAGCCCAATATATCTGTCTGTTAATATAACCTTGACAACCACCAAGATGCCCTGTGACCCAATGAACTTCTGCATCATACCTCTTTGTTTGAGTCACCTGCCTCTATACCTCAAATGTCCTCAGAGACCGGGCAGGTAAGCCAAAATAAGGCAGTGGTATAAATAAGAGACAGTTCTGATTTCTGGTATGTCAGAGAAAAGACTTCAGAAAATCCACTCCTCCATGAAAGAAATGAGAACACTGGCAAAAGTGGTTAAAATCAACTATTTCAAAACTTTGAAAATTAATCAAAGGCTTACAATAACTGGAAGAACAGTCATTCAATAAAAATGACTGAATCTCTATGAGAACAGTGAGCTTTGTGGTGTTTTAACTCGCTCTATTTCCATCCCACTCTCAAAAAGAATAAAACACTTAGGAATAAATGTATCAAAAAATTGCAAGTCTTTTAAACTGAAAACTATAAAATATTGTTGAAAGAAATTAGAGGATCTAAATAAGTGGAAAGAACGTGCATGTTCATGGATTGGTACAACTGATATTGTTAAAATGCAACACTCCCCAGACTGGTTTACAGAGTCAACACAGTACGTTTCAAAATCCCAGGTGCCTTCTTTTGCAGAAATCAAAGCTGCTCCCAAAATTCATATGGAAATGCAAGGGGCCCAGAATAGCCAAACAACCTTGAAAAAGAACAACAAAGTAAGTACTCACACTTCCTAGTTTCAAAACTTACCACAAAGCTACAGTAAATCAAGACGGTGTGGTACTAAGATAAGGATAGACGTATAGACCCATGGAATAGAATTGAGATTCCAGAATAAACTTATACATCTATGGTCAATTGATTTTCAAGAAGGATGCCAAGACAATTCAAAGGGGAAAGAATAGTCTTTTCAACAAATGGTGCTAAGCAGCTGGATAACCACACACAAAAGAATGAAGCTGGACCTCTTTTTTACACCTAACAAAAATCAATTCAAAATGGGTCACTGATCTAAATGTAAGAGCAAAAATTATAAAACTTGTACAAATAAAACATAGGTATAAATCTTTATCGCCTTGGATTAGTCAATGGTTTCTTAGATATGACACCAAAAACACAAGGAACAAAAGAAAACATAGACAATCAGACTTTATCAAAACTTAAAGCATTTGTGCTTCAGAGAACACCATCAAGAAAGTAAAAAGTCAACCCACTGGAGAAAATATTTGCAAATCATATGAGAGACTTTTATCCAAAACATAAACAATTTGTAAACTCAACAATTTTTTAAAAAGGCCCATTTAAAAAAAACGGGCAAAGGATTTGAATAACTATTTCTCCAAGAAAGCTATATAAATGGCCAATAAACATATGAGAAGATTCTTAACATCTTGAGTCATTAGGGAAATGAAAATCAAAACCACAATGAAAAGCCACTCCATACCCCCTAGGATGGTAAAATCAAAAAGAAGACAAGTGCTGTTGAGAATGTGGAGAAATTGGAACCCTCATTCATTGCCGGTGGGTTTATAAAATGATGCAGCCACTGTAAAAACAGTTTGGCAGTTCGTCAAAAAGTTAAACACAGAGTTATCATACAACCCAGCAATCCCACTCGTAGGTATATACCCAAGAAAACGGAAAACATGTCCACACAAAAACATGTACGCAAATGTTCTGGCAGTGTTATTTATGAGGCAGAAGACAGAAACAACCCAAATATCCATCAATTTTTGAATAAACCAAATGAAGTACAGATCTTCCTTGACTTACAGTGGTGTTAAGTCTCAATAAACCCATCTTAAGTTGAAAATAAAAGTCGAAATGCATTTAATAAACCTAACCTACCGACTATCATAGCCCAGTCTACCTTAAAGGTGCTCAGAACATTTACATTAGCCTACAATTGGGCAAAATCATCTAACAGAGCCTATTTTATAATAAAGTGTTGAATATCTCATGTAACTTATTGAATGCTGTACTGAAAGTAAAAAAAAGAACGGGTGTATGGGTACAGAATGGTTGTACATGTATTGGTTGTTTACCCTTGTGATCCTGTGGCTGATGGTTTCTGCTGAATGTGTATCACTTTCACACCACCTAAAGTCAAAAAATGCTTAAGCTGGGGGCCATCTGTATATGCATCCAATGGAAGATTTATCAGCCATAAAAAGAAATGAAGTACAGATACATGTTACTGCATGGACAAATGTTGAAAATATTATGCTAAGTGAAAGAAGCCAGACAAAAAAGGTCACAAGTTATATGATTCCATTTGTAGGCAATGTCCCAAATAGGCAAATCCACAGAGACAAAAAGGAGATTAGTGGTTGCCAGGGGCTGGGGGTGGGAGAGAGGGAGTGAGGAGTGACTGCAAGGTAAGAGGTTTTTTCTGAGGTGATGAAAATGTTCTGCAATTAGATAGTGGTGATCAACACACAGCACTGAATTCTACACTTTAACATGGTGAATGGGGGGGGTATAAATTAGGAGTTTGGGTTTAACATACACACACTATTATATATAAAATAGATAACCAACAAGGACCTACTGTGTAGCACAGGGAACTATACTCAATATTTTGTAATAACGTATAAGGAAAAAGAATCTGGAAAAGTATATACACACACATATATATATGAATCACTGTGGTATACTTCTGAAACTAATACAACATTGTAAATCAACTATACTTCAATTTTAAAAAGGTGCATTTTTATTGCATGTGAATTATATCTCAATGAAGTTGTTATTACAAAAAAGACAATAGGCAGTGCTTAAATCTATAGAAAGCTCTGGAGTTCAGGCCCCTTCTAAAGATATGATTCAGAGACATTAAGTATACAGGGCTCGTTAAATAAAATACAGACTCAGACTTAAGCCCCAAGTAAGCATCCTCTAAGAAGGTCTTTATCTCATCACACCAGCCATCTTAGAGATTCTGGCCTCTCAACTGGGAAGGGGAGAGGGAGGGGTTTCCCTCTGAAGTGAGTCATCACCTCTTGGCTGTCACCCTCTTTGTCTCCCACACATGGGACCTGGTCAGGAGAGCACCAAGAGTGAACCTGAGGTGTCTCCCTGTCACGTTACTCCCTTCTTTGCTGCCCCCTTGCCCACCTGGGATTACTGATTCCAGTTCCAGTAGGGTGGCTCAATCAAATGTAGCCCAACCGTCCTTCTAATCTTGGAAATCTTGAATTCTCTCAAAACCAAGTCCCAGCTTCCTCAGGAGCTACCCAATCACTCTCATGTTCCTTATTGGCCTGTGGTGCCTCGTACCTCAGGCACGTGAAGCACAACTGGCCACAAGAAACTTCAACTGTCGTACCAGCTCACAGAATAATACTCCTCTCATAATAAGCACTTACATCCTCAGTTTACCAAAAAATAAAATTAAATTGACACAGGCAAAATGTTCAAGAATTTGTGTGGTGTGTGTCTGAAGTGAAATGATCCTAGACTTACAGACACTTTGACTAGAATCATCTGACAGTAATCCCTTCTCAGGAGGCTAAAAAAAAAAAAATATCCTCAACATTTCTGGAGAGGCAGCTTGGACCAAACCTGAACCAAATGCCGAAAAACCTGATTTCTAACCAAGGCAGGTCTTGGAGCAGGTTATCTCATCTATATAAACATCAGTTTTCTATTCCATGAAGTGAGAACAATTATATTCAGCTCTGCCTAAGTCACAGGTGATCTTGAGGATGAAACTGGAAACAAAAATTGATTGGAAAGTGCTTTAAAATTCGTAAAGCATCAGACAGATGTGAGGTTTCATGACGTCTTTGAAGTCATGATTCTATGAAAATTTTAATAGGCAAATAAAAATGGTTGTTTAAATAACTAGGACAATTCCTTGGTTACAGTGAAGCACTGTTTTAAAGGGAGAAAAAAGAATACTACTGAATGCACTTATTTTCATATATATATGAAATACATTCCTTCCTAGGCCACAGGGTAGTTTGTAAGTCAGTGTCAGCTGACATTTCTCATCACACCAATCACACCTAAGTTGCTAGAGTCTAAAAGAATTCAGTGACAGCAACGAAGGGTGTCCCGCTGCCTGATGGTCGAGTAGGAAGTTCCTTTCTTCATCTTGCTTCTAACATTATTACCAGTAAATTCACACAGTACAAAAACACCTGGTAATTCTCTGCTACTTTAGTCCTATATTATATTTCAGTGCTGCCAGCTATCAAAAAGAGTCAAAATTACATTTTCAGGAAAGGGAGAGGGAAAGGAGGTAAAATTTCCTACTACCTGTACAAAAATGTTGTAGAAATCATGAGAGGTTAATTATAAAAATAACTTTGCATATTCCTTTAAAAGTACATATTTCTTTTGAAAATACGAGTTGTTATTTTAGTGCTTTGTAAAAAAAAAAAACCATGTAAAGAAGAGTAGCAAGTTTATTAACTCAGACCTATTGCTGCACAGCTGATATTTTCTGGTTTTGCCATCCAGGATTCCACCTCTCAGAATCTGAATTGGGCTGGAACCCAAGTAACTTGTTGGAAACACACAAATCTGTGAAAGAGTTCAGCCTGGTGACTCCTCCTCGTTAGCTTAAACTGTGGGGAAAGGTGAAGTAGCCCCACTGGGCTTTAGAAGAAAAAAAGTTCCGTTTCAAAGGCCCCTTCCCTAGTGATGTGGGTGGAGAGGAAGCCTGGGTGGAGGGTGGGCTGGGACTCACGAAGACCAGACAGGGTTCCTGACGTTCTTGGGAACTTCCTGAGAGCCGTGAGAGGTGAGGCCCAGTCCCTGGAGGGACAGTCCGCCGGTCAGCTCTGGCCGTACCCAGGGCCGCCTGCCAAGGGAACTGTTTTTATTGTTACCAAATGTCACTCCACCCAAGGCAGGATTTTCAAAGATTCCTTAGATGAATGGAAACTTCTGGTTGCTCCTTGTTTTCCAAAGTGTGTTATGACAGGCATTTGATCTGTTCCTCCTTTGTAATTCAGGAAAAATTCCTCAGGGCCTAGAGGGTGACCTTTAACAGAAAGCAGCGGACATTGTTATTCCTTTCCCCACGGTTTCAGGGTCTCTGTTGGGCTGAGAGATTCATTTTCTCACAGATGCATCCATGTTTTAGGCTATTCAAGGAGGAAGAGAAAACCCCTCACTGTTCTGAATATTTCCTTGTCCGATTTTGAGCCCTCCAAATAGGAAGATGGGGTGGGTTGAGACTAGGAAAAGTATAAGCTGGGCTGCAGCCCCCAGAGAGTGAGAGGTACTACCCAGCTCGGACCACCACTGGGGGCTGCCAGCCTTCCCCGGGGTGCTGGCTTATGTTGGGTTTTTTTTTTTTTTTTTTTTTTAAAGATTTATTGATTGATTGATTGCTATGTTGGGTCTTCGTTTCTGTGCTAGGGCTTTCTCTAGTTGCGGCAAGCGGGGGCCACTCTTCATCGCGGTGCGCGGGCCTCTCACCGTCGCGGCCTCTCTTGTTGCGGAGCACAGGCTCCAGACGCGCAGGCTCAGTAGTTGTGGCTCACGGGCCTAGTCGCTCCGCGGCATGTGGGATCTTCCCAGACCAGGGCACGAACCCGTGTCCCCTGCATTAGCAAGCAGATTCTCGACCAATGCGCCACCAGGGAAGCCCTATGTTGGGTTTTTAGGGGAAAGGCAGGCCTATCTTACTCAGCACCCCTAACCTCCACAGCCATCTATGCTGGGAAAGGGGTCAGGGACACCTGGGCCTGGCATCTGCTCTGGTGCTGGGTCCGGAGGGGGCAGAGAGTACGTTGATGCGTCCAATCCCCAGTTCCTACTGGCTTTGGGGAAAGGGCTCCACCCCACACCCATCCCAGAGCAAATGCGACAGTCTGGAGGTTTCAAGCAGGGGGAGGCCGGGTGCCTGCAGGAGCCACACCTGCTGTCACAGTTGTCAGCTTCTCGCCTCTAGTAAATTTCAGACATGCCGGTGGTGGGCGAGGGCCGAGGTAGCCACAGCGGCGTCTCCCGGGAGGGTGACATCAGTGCCAGAAACACAGTGGCTTTGCCAGGAAGCTAATCCCACAGTGTGGGTGGGCGCGGGAGTGGGCTCTTGCCTGGGGAGCAGCTGTGCTGGCTGCCGTGGGAAGAGCTGAGTCTAGGGAAGCAGCAGAGCAGGTTTCCGAGTTCCAGCTCAGTCACCTTCCAGCTGTGTGACCTTGAGAATGTCACCTAAGCTCTCATTCCTTCATCTGTTAGACGATGATAACGCAAACAGCTACATCAGATGGTCCTAGTAAGGAATAAATGAGATGATGCATGTGAAATGCTTTGTAAACAATAATAACTGCCAACATGTATTGAAGGTGCCGTGTGCCCGGTACTATTCACAGGTCTTACTGGAATCCTCACCAGCCCTTTGAAGTAGGTTACTATGATTATACCCATTAAAATGGGATAATAGATAAGGCACACGGGACACAGAGATCAGTAACTCGCCTCTGGTCAAACTCTTCATATGCACTGGAGCTGGTATTCAAACCCAGGTAGTCTGATTCCAAGTCTGCCCTCTGGTCCTAGCAATAACGTTATAATGTGGGAAATTTCGATGTGCATATTCAGCTTTGAGGTTTCCTTCCTCCTTAACCTGATATTCCATCAGCTGCTGAGATCTGAAGAGTCTATTAGGGTCTCATATTTGTCCTCTTGTTTTTTTATTCTCTCTAACTTCTTGTGCTGGTTTTAACACACGGCCTGAAACTTTTCAATGTTCCCCCTATTGAGAGGAGTCTGTGTCCCCTCGCCCTGAATCTTTTTTTTTTTTTTTTTTTAAAGAATTTCACTTTTATTTATTTTATTTTTTTATTTTTTGGCTGTGTTGGGTCTTCGTTTCTGTGCGAGGGCTTTCTCTAGTTGCGGCAAGCGGGGGCCACTCTTCATCGCGGTGCGCGGGCCTCTCACTATCACCTCGCCTTGAATCTTAGTGGGCTTCTGACTACTTAGACCAATAGACCAAGGTGGAAGTGATGACATCAGACTTCTGAGGCTAGGTCATGAAAGGCCACTGTCCACTGGTACAGTAAGCCACCATGTAAGAAGTTTGACTTCCCCAAGGCTGCCGTGCAGGGAAGGCTGCACGAGGGCCTTCCACCAGCCTGGGCTAAGCCCAGCCTTCCAGTCTTCTCCACTGAGGTGCCAGATACATGAATGAAACACTCGTCTTGGAAGTGGCTCCTGCCACTCTAGCTCTTCCTGTCCCAGCCATCTGAGTCATCCCCAGTCTCCAGCGGAGGCCCCAGATAGGGAACAGAGATGAGCCATGTCCACAGTATAATAAAATGATCATTATCGTTTGCCACTACGTTTGGAGTCATTTATTGCGCTGCGATAGATAACTGGAACACTCATCATGTCCCAGATCAGACTCACCCCTGCCTCCTATCTTCCCCCTCCCTTATTTCTGCCTTTAAGTTAATGGATCATAGGTTACCCAATGGGTCGGAAACTTTCATGTTCCATCTCTAGTTAGTCACCAAGTTCTATTTCATCCATCTGCTTCCTGTTTTCTATTTCCACTGCCTCTGCCTTACTTAGCTCAGGACTTAGCACTCACTCATCTACAGGCAATGCTTTCTGAACTGACCTGCCTGCCTTTAACTTCTCATACCCCGTGCACTCTCTGCACTGTGGCCAGATTTGGTCTTTGCAGATTCACCTAAGCCTGAGCAGTCTCAGCCTGGCTGAAAACCCTCTAAAAGCTCCCCACGGCTGCCAGAAGGCCTTACGGGATCTTCACAGCCAGGCCGCCTCTCTCCAGCCACCCGGGCCCCAGCCCAATGCCCTGTGCTCACACCTGGAGCTACTCACTCTTTCCAGAATATGCCAGGCATGTTCATGCTTCTGTGCCTTTATCCACACTGTTCCCTCTGCCTGGACCGCCCACACCTTCACACCTCCCCCACGTCTGTAACATTTTTTTATTCTTCCAAGGCCTAGCTCAGATATCACCCTCTCTGAAGCGCCCCCTCAACCAACCCCCAGCAGAACAAACTGTTCCTTCCTGTACATCCCATTGTTTCCCAGTTTGCATGTCACTTTGTAGCATGTACTTGATGTTTGTTTCTCTCTACACTCTGCATCTCCAGGGCCTACTGAGCAGCCTGCCTGGCATACAATATGTATGTATCAATGCTTCTAGGATATCCACTGCTTCTGCCCTAATTCAGAGAATAGTCTCCACCCTGTCTTCTTAAAATATAGCCCCCAACAGGCCACCTTCCCCTTAAAAATTTAAGTGGTTCTCCACCGAGTAGAGACAGAACTCCTTAGTATGGCATCTGTGACCTACACCTATGTCTATGGGCTGGAGGAGACTCAGTGTAATGGTCAAACAGTTCAAGTTGCCCAATAAGTTGGGTGGGTGGTGCCCACCTCTGGGCTGTTTCTGTCCCTCTCTCTCCCCTTGTCTGTACCCAGATATTCTCCAGCATGGTCCTGACCTCAGTTTTTGAATTTCTACTCATATATTTATCTTCCTAAGAGTCTCTGTCTCTTGGACAACGTTTATCCTTCCATTCCTGTCATTGAGTCTCCACATCAAGTCTCAGGAATGCCCATGAGGTCATACTTAATTCTGGGTGCCAGACAGCAAGTTCACTTTCTTTATTGCCCATTGCCTAGGCAATGGCATATAGACACCTGGCGTCAGAAGTATTGGTTTTTTTGCTTCCTGTCCATTTATCTTAACTTGTATTTTACTATGCAGCGTGCCTCCTGAAATGCTCTTTTTTTCTTATCCTCAATACTCTCCATAGTAACTGGTTGTACAGTCTTGTCTGAGCATTCATTGCTCTACACTGTAATTCTTACAGATGGGATCTTAAAATGTTGAAAATGAATGTCTTTTCTTCTTTTCCTTTTTCTCATTCTATTATGAGCTATTTCAAGCAATTATATACCCATGTACTGGGAGTCCTATTTAAAACAAGGTATTCTGAGTAATTAGATTTGAGTTATCTGGTTGAGGAATGATAGTTAATAATTGCTGGTACATTCACAGTTCCTTTGGTCATTGATGGGAGTTCAAGTAAAAAGGAAAACTACCTCAGGGCAAAAGGAGCATACGGATTTTAATATTTTAAGTAAAGACAAAATAATGCTTAGAGAACCAATAAACATGCCCTAGGTTTCTCAGAGAATGACTAATTCCTTCCAGAATAACAGCATTGTTTGTTTCCATTTAAAGAACTTAAGCGTCAACCAGCTCCCATTTTGGTCCCTTTAGAGGAATGTCATACACATTATTCTAAACGTGTGTTAGAAAGAGAAAACTGGGATAGACCTGGCCTTAAATATAGTGGCCACTTTTCAAACACAGAGCACTTGACAGATTTCTAATTCTCTTTCTTTTCTTTTTACGTGGCAAATAAAGGCAGAATAAGCCAGTGCTAAATTTTGGCTCCAGAGCGAACGATGAAACGCGTACGTGAAGGCACCCTTTCCGTTTCCCATTTGCCTCCCTTACTCCATTCCCATACACGTTTACAGCAGCTTTCTACTCTGCATCATTTTCTTTCCTGATCTGTGAAAAAACATTTCTTAATCTTACTGGAAAATCATTTTTTGAGGTTTTGCTTCTGCATATAATAGAATATCTAGTAAAGTATTAAGTAAATGTTAGTTATTATTTTATGACATTAATTAGTCAGACTTTCAAGGCTTCTCCTTAAGGCTTTCCCTTACCTTATCAGCCTTTAAAAAATATCCAAAACGAGACCCCCAAACCCAGAAGCCAGAAGGAACAGAGAAGATTTTTCTACAAAAGAATGTTAAATGTTAACATGGCCAAAAATATAGCTCTAATAAAGTTAAAAGATAAATGGAAGAGAGAAAATATTTGTAACTTATAATGAAATATTAATATATTCCCTCATATATAAAGATCTAAAAAGTTCTATATAAAGAACTCATACAAATCAGTAAAATAAAGTCATTCAAATAAATAGGAAAATGGGCAAAGGGCATGAACAGGAAATTCAAAGAAGAAATACAAAAAAATGTGAAAACAATGTCAAATAATTGTAAAATAAGAACAAGATACAAGTTTTCACCTGAGTTGGGCCAAAATTTAAGATTGTTCATATAAAGTGTTGGTAAGGATGAGGGGGGGAAAGGTACTTTACTATAAGGTTGTAGGAGTATAAATAGGTACAACTCTTTTGAAGGGCAATTTGACAAAATCAAAAGTGTAGATGCACATACAGTTTTACCCTACAATTTTATTCCTTGGTAGCTATCCTACAGAAATATCTATACAAGTTAACAGGAGCATATTTATAAGGATGCTTATTTACTATATTATTTTAGTTGCAAATCATTGAAGAAAACTTCAATGTTCTTCAATAGAGAGCTATTTAAATACATTATGGTACGTTGACACAATTGAATTCTCTAATGTACACCCAAAGCATGGGTTAGATCTCTAAGATATGTTGTGAACTGAACGAGTCACCAAACTATTTATACAGATAGTATGATCCAAATTTTTACCCAAAAATTTTCAAATCATGTAGATGAGTTTGTGTGTGTGTGTAGATAAAGCTCTGAAAGGATACACATCATTGTGATTATCCCAGGAAAGTTGGGATAAAGAGGCAACTCCCTTTTTAGCTTTATAATCTTGAATATTGTTTAAAATTTTTGCAGTGACATGAGTCACTTTCTAATTTTTTTTTTTTTTTACAAAAATAATTGAAGAAGAGAAATAATATCCAAAGAAATCTTACCTATATTCCTGTCATGGGTATTGACCCACCAGGTTTGAGGTTCCCTAAGACCGTATTTACCTTAAAATTTCAAGCTTACTTTATGGTTCCTTCTCTTGGCACTAGAGTAGAGGAATGATTTTACATTTGAGGCCTGGGGTTTTGTTTCTGAACCTCTTCCCAATTATTCTGAATTACTCATTCCCAGATACCTTATTCCCATGGAGGTAAATCTGACCTTTTGGGAAGGTTGCCTAGAATAAAACAGTGTACACACACTGGGGCAATGGGCTGGCAGTGCTCAGAATCAGGAGTCATACAGAGTGAGTTAAAGAAAGCCAGCCAGATACCATGTTCCACAACTTGCTGTGAGTGTGGGTCCACACACCTCACCAGCCAGGGCTGCCCTCTCTTGGCCATTAGCATTGAGGCCCAAGAAGCAGAGTATTCTGGAAAAAGCATTAGACACACTCCAGGGCTTCTGTCACGGTAAGCACAAGAAATTAGGCTTGGTTTTCCTGGAGGGCAAAGGCTCTACCTTTCAGGGTCACTGTCAAGCTCACACAAGAGTCTTTGTGCCACAATTTCGTGAAAGAACAAGTCTTTACTACTCAGCCCACCAACATTCCAACAGACTTTCTGTTTTTTCTGACTTCCCAACCAAGTCTCTATTGAGTGGCTGGCACTAGTGGGCTTACGGAAGCCATTCATTAGTCCTTGCAGATTGTTTATTTCATGACAACACCTGTATGGGTTCTGCCCAGTGGTGTGTTGGTGAATGTATAACAACCGGCTCCTGGAGAAACTATGCCCTGGTTGGTAATATTTACTGATTTCCATAGTGTGGCTATAATTCCCATGGCCAAACTCAAACTACCAACAAAATGTCACTGAATGTCAGTTGGAAAGCAGTGTACACAGCAGCATACTGTTATGCAGTATTTCTACCTCAAAGTGTAAAGTGTAATAAAATATTAGGAAGCACTGAGTTGTAAGAATGACATTTGTTTTAATAAAATTTATTTAATTGTAAGTTTATATAAATGTATTTCTAATAATGGCTGGGCTTAACAACAAGCTCACAAAATTCCTGAAAATTTAGCAACCGACGCTTGCAAGCCAGTACAAGAAGGCTCCAGCACACTCCTGAGACCACCACATTGCGAGATTTTATGCATATTCTTTCTCCTGGAAAACTCAGTCATTATTTCCTTAATGGGAGCTCAGATCTCCCAGTGTTTTGGACAATACATATGTCTGTTTATATGTAGACAGGAGGTGTTTGTACACTGATGTGTGTCTGCATTTGTGCCTTCTTGGGCTTGGTGTTGGGGCTGAATAGTGCAGTAGATGAAGAAAGGCATGGACATTGGAGTCAAATAGATCAGTGACTGCTCTGTGCCAATGTGCAATTTAATTAACCTTTAACTCTCAATTTAATAATATGTATTATCTATGGGATTGTTGGAAGAAGAAAGAGGAAAAGGAGGTAGAGAGTATACCTAAACACAGAGCAGGTGTGAGGTTTAAGGACTGACATTTGTAAAACACTTGGCACATAACAGGAGCTAAATACATGTCAATCCTTTTTCTCTTTAACAAGCATCTCCACGGATACCCAGGTAATTGCCCAGAGCGCTTTAGGGAGACCTGCAGAGCCAGGCAGCCTCAGGACACAGACAGGCTGAACTTGACTCTCTTTTTCTTTTTACGTGATTTGAGAATCAGGCTGGGAGACACACTGACTTTATCATTCCGGTGCCTGGCAACAGTCCACAGTTTAATCCTGTCAATTAGGGTTGTCATTGTGGGACAGAAAGTTCTAGAGATAGAACTCTCCTGGCTTTGTGGTGATAATATTCCTCTGGGTCACCAAGGTTGGATAAACAGTGCTACTCATTCTTGAGAAAAATCTCAGCCTCACGTGCTTTGTGGCTGCACAAGCTTATCCAGCATGCTAGGCCTGCACCTAGCCAAGCCTGAAAGCAGTTTAAAAAGTTTTTAAACAGGAAAACTATGTATTACAGCAATTTTAATTCTTCCTTAATGAATTGATCACATCAGATGCTTTATACATGCTAATGGATTTTTCTTTTAGAACATCAGAAATTCATTCTAAAATGTACTTGGGAAAATATGCAGGTGAAATTACCAAAAAAATTGTCTAGAAAGAAGAAATAAAGGAGTGCCCAGCTTTCCCCCAAAATAGGATATATTATAATTAACAATAAAGTTTGAATAACAACAAAATGCAGTAACACATCTAAAAACAGACTAAAGGGTATGCAATAACTCACAAAACAATACACAAAAAAGAGGTACTCAATGAAAGTAGAAAGCTGGAATGCCCTCCTCTTGCTCTGTCTATTCAAATCAAACCCCCTTTTCAAGTCCCAACCTGGTTGCCAAGGGCTCCAGTAAACCTTTTTGGACCCACATCTCCTGTATTCCTGCAGCTATAGAACTTGTTACTTCTACTGCCCCGTTTATACTTTCCTCTCATTCTGTATTGTTATTCTTTGTAGAGATTCAAATTGTTATATTTAACATCTGTTTTTGAGTGCAGAGAACATGTACTGTACTTTTATGTAAGCTTCGCGTAACAGGCAATTCATTTCATAAATGAATACATGAACCAATCAAGCAACAAATGAATGAACATCTATGGATTTGGGTAAAGCACAACTTCCGTGGCCCTCAGTTTCCTTGGCCTTACACAAGAAGATTACATTGATTCAGCTGAAAAACCAGGCTTTTGCTATAAATGTGGTTTACTGGCCTCAGGCCACTGTGACCAACATCTCTGGAAAGTAGTCTGGCTGCTCCTAACAACCCGTCCTCATCCACCTGGATAATAAAATAGCCAGAAAAAGACCCCTGCTATTCATCTGAGATCTTATCCTTTGACTTCTATTTTCTTCTCTAGTTCCTATGTCCTCCAGGACAATGTTTTTCAATGTGTGGTTGTCCGATCAACTCATCCGATCACCTGTGGCCCTATTTAAATATGCTGATTTCTGGGTCCCGTTTGCAGGCTACTGGCTCAGATTCTTGTGGGTGAGGCAAGGCCTGCATCTCCCAGGTGGCTCGTATGTTACTCTAAAGTTTGAGACTCTCTTATTGACAAGAGAGGGAAGGGAAATAAATGTGCTGTCTCCCACATGCCAGATGCTTCCTTCGATTCTCGCAACACCACTAAAGGTAGATTTTAGCATTTCTTTTGGTGATGAATCTCAGACACTAATGTATTGATGAGACAAATTGCCAAAGGCCCCACAGTGAGTTAGTACTAAGGCTGGATTCCAAAGTCCATCTGACCCCGTGTCTTCAGTTCCTTCCATGACAACATACTGCCTACCCCACCCCCACCCAGGACACCTTCCATTTGCACACATTCAAGATCCCAGAGTCCAGCTATTTCCTATATTGACCCAAAATGACCTCTGAGATGCTACTGCACAGCTCATTTGCCATAAGAGATAAAAGCTCAAAAAGCTCCTCAGTTTAGTCCCAACCATCAGCACTGTTTATACATCCTGACCATGGCTTAGAGAGTACAATTCAATTCAGTTCAGCAGGTCATCGTTAGGCCTGCCAAGCACTGGAATCCAAAAGAAGCAGGATTCCACTAGGCCTTGCAGATGTGAGGAGAGAAGACCTTGGCGGGGCGTGGAGCACCGCAGAAGGGTCAGAGCAGTCGTCACCAAGCCTGCCCCAACAGTGGTGGAGTACTGTGGGCTGCCTCTGAGATGGCCCCCAAATGTGGAATCCCCTTTCCCTGAATGTGGTCTGTGTTTAATGACTCACTTCTAACGAATAGAACACAGCAGAAGTGATGGGATGTCACCTCTGAGATTAGGCTATAAAAAGACTGCTGCCTCCATCCAGGGTATGAGAACGCAGGACCTGGTGAAGCAGAAGGAGGAATATAAACAATGTCCAGGTGTTTAGACTGAACACCTGAATGGATGTGGTGTCATTTACTGAGATGCTGAAGATTCGATTAAACTCAGCCATAAAAAAGAACGAAATAATGCCATTTGCAGCAACAAGGATGCAACTAGAGATTATCATACTAAGTGAAGTCAGAAAGAGAAAGACAAATATCATATGATATCACTTACATGTGGAATCTAAAATATGACACAAATGAACCTATTTATGAAACAGAAAGAGAATCACAGACTTAGAGAACAGCCTGGTGGTTGCCAAGGGGAAGGTGGTTGGGGGAGGGGTGGAGTGGGAGGTTGGGGTTAGCAGATGTAAGCTATCATATATAGAATGGATAAACAACAAGGTCCTACTGTAGAGCACAGGGAACTATATTCAATATCCTATGATAAACCATAATGGAAAAGGATATTAAAAAAAGAGTGTATATATATGTATAACTGAATCACTTTGCTGCACAGCAGTAATTAATACAACATTGTAAATCAACTATACTTCAATATAAAATAAAAATTTAAAATATCAGTTTAAGAAGGAAAATGTTCTTAATCATGATTTTGGATTTGGATGTGAAGTTTGAGGTGTCTGTGTGACATGCAAATAAAAATGTCTGCTAAGCAGGTCGGATTTAGATCTGAAGCTCAGAAAAGAAGTTTGGGCTTGAGTGTAAATTTGGGAGTTTTCAGAAGAAAAAGAAAGCTCCTGGGGAGTCCTCATCCACCTATGGATACTACATGGGACCATGTTCTTATACCCTCCCTCCCAACTGCAACAGCATGTGAACTGGGTGTGGGTCGTCCACACCTGCCCCCCCACCAACACACACGATTACGCCCATGCCTCTGGGTGTAATCACCCCTATAGACGTGTGCTGCCATGGGAACGCGGGCACAGAATACGTAGCTGGTTCCCCTCTTTCCCTTATAGATATTTTCAAAACAGTGTTTCTTTGGTGATATCTTTTTTAGTCTCCTTGTTTCCCTGACTACAGATTGAGAACGATGAAAATCCTTTGGGTGCTTTTTAGTAGATCTTTCTCCACTGAGCACGGTGGCTGAATGACCGTATTCCTAGTCCTGATTCAAAGTCTATTGTACTAATCATTCACCTATTTGCAACCAAATCTCAGAATATGTTTGCATAAACCACCACGCTGCCCGAGAATTAAGGTGCTTCGATCTCAAGCTCCTCTCCTGCTTTCAAGGGCTGCTATTGCCCTGCCCTGCTCTGACCAAACCCTCCTCTGCCACCTCTGGTCCAGGCCCAGGTGATATTTCTGACCTCTATGCCTTTGTTCATGTGAGGTTCTTTATATTTATCTATTTATGTATTTATGGCTGCGTTGGGTCTTCGTTGCTGCGCGCAGGCTTTCTCTAGTTGTGGCGAGCGGGGGCTACTCTTCGTTGCGGTGCATGGGCTTCTCATTGTGGTGGCTTCTCATTGCAGAGCACGGGCTCTAGGCACGTGGGCTTCAGTAGTTGTGGCATACGGGCTTCAGTAGTTGTGGCTCGGAGGCTCCAGAGCACTGGCTCAGTAGTTGTGGCGCACGGGCTTAGTTGCTCCACGGCATGTGGGATCTCCCCGGACCAGGGCTTGAACCCATGTCCCCTGCATTGGCAGATGGATTCTTAACCACTGCACCACCAGGGAAGCCCCTGTGAGGTTCTAATGTGAGTTTCTAATCCATTTCCTAACTATTGGGTTGGCCAAAAAGTTCATTTGGGTTTTTCCATAACATCTTTATGGAAGAACCCGAACGAACTTTTTGGCCAACCTAATAATTTCCTATGTTATTTTGAGCAAGTTGTTAAAACTCTCTCAGCCTGTTTCTTCCTTCGCCATGGAGAGGCTCCATTGATCCTTGGAGCTACCATTTGCTGCCCTAAATATTTTATGCATGTTTTCTCAAATCCTCCTAATACCCGTTCAAAGGGTTATAATTGTTCCCATTATACAGATGAAGAAACTGAGACTGAAAGGGACTAAGTAAATTGCCCGAAGATACACAACTACTGAGGAGCAAAGAAGGAATTAGAAGCTGTGAAAGGAAAACTTGTTTTCCTCTACTTTACTCACATCTGTGACCATTTGTGTGGGTTTTATCCCCACACCAACCAATTTTCCAACACAGCTGGGCATCGTGCAATTTGACCAGTTCTGACACCATCCACCTGGAGTTAGCATTCAGTCCCACAAACTGCCCTCTTACTTCAGATACCAACTGCATGTCTCCAGTTATCACCTGCACTTCTGACTGACTGGCTATAAATTGGGGTTCTCATGACCCCCTCCTCGGGTTTGATAATTTGCTAGAATGGTTCATAGAACTCAGGGAAACACTTACTTACATTTACCAGTTTATTATATTATAAATGAAATAGATGAATAGCCAGATCAAGAGATACATAGAGTAAGGTCTGGAAGGGTCCCAAGCATAAGAGTTTCTGTCCCCGTGGAGTTGGGCAGCACCACCCTCCTAGTACATGGATGTGTTCACCAATCAGGAAGCTCTCTGAACCCCATACTTTAGGGACTTTTATGGAGGCTTCTATCATATAGGCATGATTGGTGATTAACGCAACCTCTAGCCCTTCTCCCTTAACTGGAGGTTGTAAGGAATGAGGCTGAAAGTTGGTTCCCCTAGCAACCAAGGCCTCATCCTTAGTGGCTTTCAAAAAAACACCACATTAAAATTAAAATAAGCTCAAGTGTGCTTGAAAGGGGCTTTTTATAAATAACAAAAGACACTCCTTTCACTTTTCTCTGCTCTCATCACTTAGGAAATTCCAAGGGTTTCAGGAGCTCTGTGCTCTATATATATTTGGTCCACAAATTCTTCAATACTCCTCCTTTCAAGAATTGGAGCTTAATTCCTCTCCCCTTGAGTGTGGGTTGGACTGAGTGATTCTCTTTTAGTGAACAAATATAGCAAAAATGGCAGCATGAGACTCCTGCGACTAGATCATAACAAGCATTAGGGCTTCCTTTTTGTTCTCTCTCGGATCCCTGGCTCTGGGGGAAGCCAGCTGCCATGTTGTAAGAACACTCTGACAGCCCAATGGAAAGGTCCACATGGCAAGGAACTGAGACCTTCTGCCAACAGCCATGTGAGTAAGCTGTCCCGGAACAGGATCCTCCAACCTCATTCAAGTCTTCTGATGACTGCAGCCCAGCCGAATCTTGACTGCAGCCTCATGAGAGACCCAAAGCTAGAACCACCCAGGTAAGCTGCTCTAGAATTCCTGACCAATGAGATTATGAGTTGTTTTAAGCTGTTTAAGTTTGGAGCAATTTGTCACACAACAATAGATAACTAATAGACAAGCCTAGCTACAAAACATCCCAAGCAGTATTTCACACACACATCCTCCTTTTTCCTACTCACCTTCCTACTTTCTTTGTCCTTTTTCCTACATACTTTGAAGTGAATGATACTGAAGCTCTAGAAGGCCACAAGATGGAAGGAGCAAGGATCCCTGAGTCCCTTGGAGGAGAGGTAAACTCGAAAGTCATCCCTACCATGTTAAACCACAGGCTTGGGGCTTGTGTGTTACAATAACTAGCATTACTTATTCTGCTGATACACCCTCCTTTCTACTTCTCCTAGCGTGTGTGGTTCTTTACCACCTATGATATAATTATGAGCATAAATGTCTTTTTTCCATTCTGGCCTACAAATTGCTTTCTTTTTTAAATGAATATCAAATGAGCAATTAGAAGATGCTTATGCTTGGTAGTATGTGCTTTGCCAGCATATCTCAACTAATTCTCACAATAGCCCTATAAAGTAGATTCTGTTATTATTCTGATTTTTCAGATGTGGACTCTGGGGCTGAGAGAGGTTAACTGACTTGCTCAAGATCACAGAGCCCAGAAGAGGCAAAGCGGACAAGTGTTCGGATTGCCAAATTTGAACTCTTAGCCACTCTGATCTCCTCCCTCAGGGACCCCTGGATCTCACACTGTGCCCAACAAAGTCTGTTGCATACTGTTGTTGCTTAATTAATGTCTGCAGTTGCATGAGTAAGTCAATAAACAAATGGTAATATGTTAAGAGGGGAAATGTCATGAAAGTTCACAAATAATAAATAACTCTGTTGTCCTGAAATATTTTGTTCCTCATACAAATGTCTCTTTTTACTTGTATGCCTCTGAACTTCAGGGTGTTAGTGGCTGGGACACATAAAGAGATTCATTCACTGGATGAAAAGTATGCTTTAGAGAATGATAAGAAATTCTTCGTAATGTCTACGTTTTCAGATAAAGAGCCACGAGTGCTTAGGACACCAAACACATTCAAGACTTTTCTGAAGAGCAGATTCATTAAGGAAAGTGGCTGAAATCCACAGGCACGTCTTAAGGAGAAGACAGCAACTACCGTACAGCTGGGCCCCCCTTTCACCAAAACCCGCGTCCATTCACGGACCTCAGAAGCAGGACAAAGTCCGGATTGTTCTCTCCAGAACAACTACGATAGTGCAGTGGAAGAGTGGGCGCCCTGTGTACTGAGGGAAAAGGCAGTAAATGAGCCCCTGGCACTGCCACAACAGGTCAGCCTTGACAAAGAAGGGACAGAGCTCTTCGCCAAAAATCCCATCTCGGCTAGCTCGCTCTGTGAGAGAAGACTTGATCAGATTTAAACTAAAACCAGCTAAATTTCCAAACTCTGCAGCCAGTGCACCATGAGAAAAAGAAGACTGTCCATTCCTAGGGAGGGTAAGTAAGTAATAAATAGTCTCAAACTCTTTTAATGAAAGCCAAGCCCAGGCCTTCCTTTCTGATTTGTTCGGAAGTGGCATTAGCTTCAAGTCACCCCCCCTGTTTCCATTACTAGTTGACACTTTTGTCTATTCCAATTCTCCCAAAGCAAAGCTTAAATTTTCCTACTGTAAACTTTTTTTTCCCTGAAATGAAAAATCTTGAAAGTGGTGGGCTCTGGGAAGAGAAAGGGAGATGGGAACAGAAAGAGGGAGATATTTGTTTTCTGTTTTTACCTTCTGGTATTCCTTTCTTTATTGTATTAATTATTTATTTTATTAATGTCAGAGTTCGTCAGAGTTAGGATTATGACCTTTTGGGTCTTCATTTTTCTATTACTTTGTTTCAAAAGAAGTCAAATATGCTTTCGTGTAAGTTTTGTAACCACAAATCTCTGCCCTAAAACAACACTTATTATTCCCATAAACAGAAGCCTTGATTCTCAGAGAAAAGTCCCTTCAGTGTGCGTTTCTTGCAGCAGAATGTTACAGAACACCTTCACTGAACAACAACAACAAAAAGTGGGTTATTGGGGTTTTCTGTCATTTTAGTATTGCTTAAGGTGGCATAAATATATATTACTCTTTAATATAGGTTCATGGTTTCCAACTCAGGGTGATTTTTCCCCAGAGGACATTTGGTCATCTAGAAACTGTTTTTGTTGTCGTAACTAGGGAAGTGGGTCCTACTGGCAGCTGGTGGATAGAGGCCAGGGAAGCTGCTAATATCCCACAGTGCTCTGGACAGTCCTCACAACAGAGAACCATCTGGTCCAAAATGTCAATCGTGCCCAGGTTGAGAAACCCTGATATAGGTATGATGACTCCACTGTTTAATATGTAGAAATTCACCCTAATGTTGTACTCACAGAGTAACTGATTAGATTGGGGTGGGGAGGATGGTGATCTCCTGTTTGGATGACACACCAAGTGTGAGGTTGAGATTGACCAGAGTTAGGGGCAGCTGTTTGTGTCTGATCAAGGCACTCAATAAATACACATACAAGCCACTTGATAAATTCTTCAAAACAGAACTGAATCTATCCTTTATTCTTTATTCATTTATTTAACAAATATTTGTTGAATCTCTGCTATGCTATCAGGTAGACACAGCTTATAAGTGAAATCACACTCCAGCTAGGAGCGCATCTGTTCTTAATAAAAACTAGAAGTACCCAGGCCATGTCAAAATACTACAGTCAATATTTTGGCCAAGATATGTCTTTGAAGAACTGAAACGAAATGAGAATGAAACTGACATGCTTAAATATCTTATATATTAAACGTGCATACGATTAATTTCCAGCATGACTGATTTTGTCCTTCAGTCATTAAAAATAAACTCCTATTCCTTTAGAAAAGCCAGATCCTCAAAGGGCACCAATTCAGGGAGGCTAAAATAGGCTGAACAAGCCAAGTAAGAATTTAAGCCTGGGACATGGATGGCAGGAGCTTCTGGTACTTTCGTTTTGTATTTCTGACTGGTCCCCACCCTAACCAGTTGTCTTGGGACAGGCGGTGCTCCTGGACTTCCCTCCGCAGCTAGAATAGCCAGAAGGACATGACCGTGTGGTCCCAGGGGCTGGACTTGTCTCCTCACTCTGAATGGAGTCATTAGGAAAGTTCCTGAACTATCCCTCCCTAAGCAATCATAAATCCACACTTAATTCTCCCCCATCAAAGTAAGCCTCATAAAAATATTCTCCCTTAAAGAAACCCCAGCAGGATGAATTCTCTCAGAAGTCGTAATAGTTGTAGCATTATTGATCCACGAACAATTGAATTCTTTGAATTTCTGCCTAAGAACACAAAAGAAGACCCTATACTTTTTCACAAGTCCCTGTAGCATTTCTCATTCCAATAAAAGCAAGTTTCACTTTTTTTGTTAATTTAGCAAGAGCACCATTTCCAACCGAACTAACCACTTAATATAGTTTTTTTGTTTACTTACAATTCAGAAATTTTTTATAATAAAAAAAGAAATGCAGCTAAAAAGTATTAAGATCAGAAAAAAATCTATTTGCAAAAAAATATATTGCAAATACAATTTTATCCTATTTTTGATTACCATCAAGGAAAACTTTAAGTTAGAAGAGCAGCATCGACACCCATTCAACTGGGTCAAAACAATAGTTGACCCAGAGTTGGGTGAGCCCACCAAGCTGAGGGCAGAGCAGGTCCAGCCTGACCTCCCTGCTGGGCAGGAGTCTGAGTAGGATTCTCTCTGTCTCAGATCACCCCGCCTGTGACTGCTCCTGATTAACCCTGCCTCCCACCCCCAGTGGATCTTAGCTTGGAGCCCAACTCTAGTTCTGTACACGACCAAAGCTCTGGTCAGGGTCTAAAGCCTACTGTCATTCTCAAAGTTCAGGATGTCCTGGTCTGGCCTGGAAATAGCCCAGATTGTTTGGGACCATAGCAGTGGATGCTGGGTCCAGAATCAGCCAAGGAGTCCTGGATCAACCTCATAGCTACTCAAATCCAAGCATTTTGACTGGAACCAGAAAAAATATGGGGAATGCAGCAAACCATCTGTCTGGCTGCATTCAGCCCTCTGGGTCAGTCACAATAGGTGTTCAGAACCCCCAGTCCCGTGTAATCAATCAAAGACAGACAACTTCCACTAAGAACTAAAAACCTGGGCAGGCTGTCTGGCTTTAAATCATGCCTTGTGTCACTTTGGAACTATGGAATGAGTTAAACCTCAGCATGCTCCTTGACTTTTAACTCATTCCAGTTTCTCAAATGAGAACAAAGAAAACATCAGAATGTATCCATCAGCAGCACGATAGGCTCCACACTGGGCTAAGCACTGTATTTTCACCCCTAACTCAGAATTTCCTTTCACTTACAGATTTAATGCAAACCCTTTGTTTTGTTAAATGGTGGCACACGTATTTGTTTTTGTTTATTTACTGTGTGCTCAGAGGTGTCCTAAGTGCTTTATAAACATGACCATATTTATATGTAGTTATATATGTACATGTACATTTACCATAAAATGTACATATCATGGGGTTGCATAAATTCCAGCAAAGGATGCACTTTTTTACGTTTTATTCGTGACTGAATTTATTTTTTAAATATTTTTAATTGCTGAAGCAATATGTGCTCATTTTAAGAAAGTAAAGATAAGAAAGTTTTATGAAGAAAAAGTGAAAAATCTTGTTGTCCCCTTCTAGATCCATCCTTCCGAGGTAACACCGATGGTTAGAGTGGGATAAGCCTTCCGAAAGGAGTACGAGAAAGAGTCTTTGAAGGAAACCCAAGTCTCAAAGCAAACAATTAGCATGAGATAAAGAATGACATTCTTTTAAGTTAAGAAAAGAACTAAGAGATGAAGTGGAACACAAGATAAAGGAAAATGCTCCCAGCATGGAAAGAGGCTCAATAGCGTAGCTGAGACGAATGGATAAAGAAGATGTGGTACATATATACAATGGAATAATACTCAGCCATATAAAGGAACGAAATTGGGTCATTTGTAGAGACATGGGTGGATCTAGAGACTGTCATACAGAGTGAAGTAAGTCAGAAAGAGAAAAACAAATATCGTATATTAACGCATATATGTGGAACCTAGAAAAATGGTACAGATGAACCAGTTTGCAGGGCAGAAATAGAGACACACATGTAGAGAATGAACATATGGACACCAAAGGGGGAAAGTGGCGGGGGGGTGGTGGTGGTGTGATGAATTGGGAGATTGGGATTGACATGTATACACTAATATGTGTAAAATGGATGACTAGTAAGAACCTGCTGTATAAAAAAATAAAATACAATTCAAAAAAATAAAAGAATTTTTAAATTAATGCTGTTGAGGGAGGAATAGTGAAGAATGGGCCATAAGTCAGCAGACCTGGGAGGTGGGTGGAGGGGACAGTGTGACACTGCAGGCCTCCCATAATTGATCCGGGAGTTTCTAATGGTACAGAGAGAGCGCCTAGTAGTTCCTTTCAGCAGACATTTCCTTTCAAGAGTTTAGGCACGTGTCCTTTTCAAAACAGTCCAGTTACCCCAAGGAGCCCTGGGTTTGCATTTGAACAGTCTGGCAATGCAAAAAGGAAATCTCATCCCTCTTCCCTGGAAAGAGGAATGCAATGGCCTAAAAGGCAAATCTGGAAAAGTTTGTCCACTGAGACCCAGCATCTCCCAAGAGCCTTCCTTCTCCCCTGTGAGGCGTGCAGAAGGCATCTTGGCCTGACCTTCAAAAAGGCTTTGCAGCTGAGGGAAGTTCACAGGTGCCCTGGAGAATGGGATCTAAAGTGGTCAGAGCCAAAGAATCCTTTGTGGAACCAAAACATAGCACAACATAGTGGAGAGGATTTTGAGTCGAGGGATCAACTAGAAGATAGAGAAGGTAGCAATCAGGACAGAAAAACACTGTAAATCCTTCTGGGTCACGATTGCAAACCTCAGAATAAAATGAAGGCTTCAGGCTCCAAGGACCACCCTTTCAGCTGCAAAAATGTTACAGACTGAGCATCTTTGTCTTTCAAGAAGACCAAAACAAAGATCAAATAATGGAGGGGGTGGGGAGGGAGAATACAGAACCCCCTAGCTCGCTGACCTTGACACTGCATGTGATTTGGAAGCTTTGTTGTATCACATAATAATCAGTCTCTTAGGCCTTTTAAAAATACATGTGTTAATAGTTATTCCATATCTGCATAGAGAACTCCTCTCCCCATAGCTAATTAATAATTCTTAATGAGGGCAGGTGTCTTTACTTTAACTTCAAAATGTTGGAAATACTCATGGGACGTGGTGAAGATGGTATTTGTCCAAGGCAATGGTTCAGCACCCTGGCCGCACGTTAGAATCACATGGAGAGTTTTAAAACATTGATTCCTGGAATCTACCCTCAGAAATTCTGATTTAATTGTTCTGTGGCAAGGCCAGGTTACCTATATTATTTTTAGAACCTCCCCAGGTGATTTGAATGTGCAGGAAGCCATGAAAAACAGGTGTAGGATCATTGGGATCCTAAGCCCTTCTAAACAGCACTCCCCTTCCTATGAGGTACACAGAGAAAAAAACAAACCAAGTAACCCTTTACCAGCAGCTTGGGCCCCAAATCTCACTGCGGCACTGCAGTGAGCTGGGCTGGAGCTAGTGAAGAATGCTTTAGCACACACCTGAATAGCCAAAAACCAAAGCCAGATGAAGAGCTAACTCTTGCTCTCCATCCCCACATCCAAACCCAAGCCTGAGTTGTTACCACTCCAACAAGAGGGACAGCCACATCCACCAGCAAGAAGCAAAATAAACACAACATATTTGCAACTCATATTTTCAATGAAGAAAGGATTCGTTTCTCGAAATAGAAGGAAATACAAATCAATAAGAAAAAGGCAACAACCCAATGGAAAAGTGAGCAACGGGTATACACAGCTAATAAAAGAGTAGCCTTGAAAAACTAATAAATATATGAAAAGGTCTTCAATCTCATTAGTAATCAGGGAAATGCCAATGATAATAACAAATGAGATCGATACCACTTTACACTTACCAGAATGACTAAAATCCAAACGTTTGGTAATACCAAAGGTTAGCAGGCATGTTGAGGAACAAGAACTCTGCTATATTACTTGTTGGGGTATAAATCTGCACAACTTAGAAGAGCAGTTTTTCAATATCTGCTAAATAATAATGTAGAAGATGCTCATACCCTTCAAGAAATCAATTTCCCTTTCAGGTATTTGCTGCTCAGACAGATACAGAAGGAGATACAACATAAGGTGTCCATCGTAGCATTCTTTGTAATGTGAATAGGTTGGAAGGGTTAATACCCTCCAAGAGTGGAACAGACAACTGTGGTTTCATCACCATACGATGAAATAGTATACTCAGTTACAATGAATAAATAACATTTACGTATTCCAACACAGATTAATCTAAAAAGTAACGTTGAATGAAAAGTACAAGTTACACAAAGTAATTTTCAGTATGATACCCTTTATGCAAAGTATTAAAACACAGAAACAATAATATATCTACTCATGAACAAATATGTAGAAAGAGTATAAAAGCCTGAGCAGGAAAAATGTGCATGAACAATAAATAAGAAAGTTATTACCTTTGGGGAGAGGGAATATCTCCTCACTTGAGATTGGCAAGGCATTTCAACTGCCACTAAGATGCTTCTCTTCTCTTCCTCCCTTCCTTCCTTCCTTCTCTCCCTCCCTCCCTTCTTCCTGCCTCCCTTCCTGCCTTCCTGCCTGCCTTTTCTTACTGTTGTTTTTTAATTTGAAACAAATGTGGCCAAATGTTAATTCAAAGACCTGGGTATAGGTAAATGTGTGCTGTTATAGTTTTATTTGTATCTTATTATACATTTGAAATATATAATAATTAACTTAAAATTTTTTTCTTTCTTATTATTTTTCTTCTAATAATTAACTTTTTAAAAACTTTCTAAGGGGAAGATAAAGAAGCCATGAGCATCTCCTTCAATAGGAGTTTTGGTGTATTTACCCTCTCTTCCTTTAATACTGAGATGGCAAAACAGCTGTGGTAAACAACCTGCTGCTGGCTGCCAGGACCTGCCAGGACCCACTTGCTGATGGGGACGGAGACTTCAGGGCTCCCAGGTGGCCCACTCCATAGCCACCCCACGAGGCTCTTGCTGCATCATCAATGTCCGTTCAGTAACTCCACTTTGGAACGTGGGAGAGATTTAATCTGACTTCTAGAGGGACGCACAAACCCTGGAACGAAGGACCCTCCTTACTTACATAATTGGTGTTTTATGAGGGGAAATTGACTTGTATTTAACCTACGTTTGATGTGTTTCAAATACCCTGGTCCCTACAAAGATCAGGTTATGAGTTATTGATGAGCAAGTTGAGGGCATATTGGGAGCAGCTGAGGTGTCAGTGCTGCGGAGCTTCTGATGGACAAGGAAACCGAGACTAGAGAAGCAGTGGGGCTTCGCAGAGCCTGCAGCTGTGCCACTGCTGGAGCCAAGGCCCCCGGGTCCATGACTCCCCTGCACAGTGCTCTGAGACCCCAGGCTGCCAAGCTGTCCTTTTTATGGACAGGTGAGACATCCTCAGAGGAGAAAACTAGAAAAAGTTGAAACTTCTTGCCTGTTTCTTTTTCTCTCCGTGGTGTTATTTTATTTCTACACTTAAAATTTACAGAAACCATGTGCTAAACGTTTTAGGTAAGCAGTTTATTTGAAGAGCCTTAAACTGAAGAAGGATATATAAGAAAGTGGCTTTATACATACTTCTATCCTTGCTTTCAACCGTGTCCTGTCAAATCGTCCTTTCCATCACTTAGTGTCACTGTAGGCAGATTTGGTATCTCTCAGGTCACTTTTAGTTATTAAAATTTGTCCAAACTAATCGCATAAGGGATTCAAAGTTCTTCTCTCCTTCCCCAGGGTAGGCTTGGAGTGTGTGTGTGTTTGTGTGTGTGTATGTGTACGTATTGGGCCTGGGGGATAGGACTTGGCTCTGACACTGCCAGCCCCTTGCTTCTCAGGCCCTAGCTTACTTGTTGGGGGCTTTTGAGAGGGACAGGGGAAGCTTAAGAAACGTGCTTCTGTGGCTAGTGGTCCTCTGTTGGAGATGGGGGCTGCTGGTGTCACACTGTTTTGTTGTGAATCTCTCTGAAACTAGAGGCCTCTGGTAATTTCAGGGCCACCAAGAATCCATATGGTGCCTAAGCCAATGAGAAACAGGTGCCCCCAGGAAACCTTCTGGGGTGGTGGGAATGTTTTATTCCCACCATCTCTAAGGCAGCCACAGGAATAGTCCAGGCTCTTCAGTCAAGCCCTTCAAGGCCAAGGGTAGCACAGAGAGCAGATTGTTGGAGAACACCGGCTATACATGCATGGATTTTCCGGGCTCCACTGCCATCCAAGCCCACAGAGGCATCAAGATGCCTTTCCTGATTCAGTGTAGCTGCCAGAAAGAGGCTGAGTTCCTCTCACACTCAGAAAAGGCCTTGCTTTTACCCTGAGAGAAGTCTGTTCTAATCTGTTAAACTAAGGACTGGCCATTGAATCCTCCTGAATAATTTATCAGCACCTGTATCAATGTTTTTTCAGTGAGGAGTTAGGAAAAGAGGGGAAGAACAATGGGCCTCATCCATCCAGGTGGTAAAGTCTAGCGGGGAGAGAGGAAGTGTTCAAAGCCTTCATTCCGATAGCTATTTTGTTGTTTGGTTGTAGGGAGGAAGGACAAGAGTGGAGGGGAAGGAAGACGTGCCTGTTCTAATAAAAAAAACTTTTTTTAAGAAAGAAGTTCACCAGGAAGTTACCTCTGGAGAAAGGGTAATCCCCTCATCTGACCATGTCCACTCCCTACAGCCTTTACCTGTCCTGCTATCCACTGACTTAGTTTAATGAAGCCTTTAGGTAGTGAGTCTTTCTGAAGCTGCCCTGCGTTTTAGGCTCCTCCATACCAAGGGGGCTGTGAGCATTCGACTCCTGAAAGGAAGCTGTCCTTAAAGAGAGGGCCGTCCATACCAAATGGCAGGTCTTTTGGCTCTTTGGACCTTGTTAGGGACCTTCCATTTTGGATGAAATGCACCACATTTTAATCCCTTTCAATTTAGAGACCTTAAGCAGTTAAGGCTCTGTTTCTTATGAGCTCTTATTTAAAATTCTGGTTTTAGTGTCAAAACTTTCAAACCTTAGAAGGGTCACTATATTTGTCTCTGGGTAGAAATTGACTTGAACTATATAGATCCTGAAATAATCCATGGAATACTTTGGTTAAGCACTACAATCCATATATTAATGTTATTTCAATATTTTTTATGTAACTGGGGTGTTCCATAATCAATACATGTTCTGTGCTCAAAAGATGTTTCCAGTTCACAGGGGTCAGAAGTTACAGAGCTCACAGTCAATATAAGTTGCACTTACACCTTCTAAGTGTAGAGGCCTAGCTTCTATCAAACATTAAAAATAACATTCTGAAGGTAATGCAGGATATCCAGGGAGAGATTTTGTTTCTTTGTAGGGTCAACAAGAGTCCTTTTTACCAATTAAAACATGTATTTCTTTATTTTTTTCCTCTTAGTTTAAATTTTCAAGACGTTAATTTCCCTTTCAAATGTGTAGTCATTATTTACATTTTATGTCATTCATGTTAGTTAAAATTCTCCTCCCCTTAAAATATTGTCAAATACAATACTCTCTGGATTTCTGTTCAAGTTGTGAGGAGCAACCTGGCGTGCAATTCAGGGAGGAGAGGATGAATCACAGTCATCTCAGACGAGAAGAGGACATGGATCTGAAATACTTATAACGTGGGCAGGTAAAGGATAAGCGCACTTGAGGGTGATTCTACGTATGCAATTAGCAGGATGATATATTAGCCTAATGATATATAGAAAAAGTGACAGTTACAAATAACATAAGCCTCTCTAGCTAAATATACGTCTTCCAAATGTCTCTAAAACATTTCAGAATGTCTGTCATTAGCAGTGACCACAGTGATGGTTTTAAAGAACTGCCACATCTCTTTGCACGAGTGGCTGGATGTGACTCAAGGCTGTAGTTTCCCATGAGAGAAAATTACGGGGTTGAAAAATGTGTGTGTGTGAGAGAGAGAGGCAGACAAGAATTCCAGGAACCCAATCACAAACCCACCATTGGGACCCCCAAGTTGCTAATACTGGCAGGTCACATATCATGGTGTATTACTTCACCTGACCCCTTAGGATGATTCAGCAGAGGCACCTTCTCTAGAGATATTGAGAACTGACCCAGGAGTGCTTATCAATAGGGAACTTTCCTTCAGCAGGAGTTTTAAAGCAGAGGAACTCCTTGGTTTTCTCTCCTGCACATCCCTGCTCCTCACTCAGAAAGAAGTCAGTGAAGACCTAAGTGTCCTTTCAGCTGGAGCTGTTATTGCTCTGGCTACTAGAGACCCCTCAAGGAAACTTCTTTTTCCCCTGGGGCAGTTCATATGCCTTTAGCACCCTTATTCTACTCAAGATGTCTATTAATTTTCTCTATATCTTTTTATATTTCGAAAAATTTATGCTGGGCTTTTAGTTTTTATATGCTCTGTCTCAGACTCTTTTTATCATGTGATGTGAAAATGCTCACATTTTCCCACCATCAATTAATTGATCTGGCTACTTGACTGTAAAGCACCTTCAGTGTTCCATTCAGAAACACAAGCGAGATGCTAATATTTTTACAGTCTACCCAGCTGCCTTTTTCTTCTCTGTGGTGAATGTGTATTGTGTCAGTTTAGCTAAGCTTGGACTACATTTCCCAGAATTCTCCTCCTTACACAGCTGGCTTGGGTCGGAAGAGAAATTTTGTTTGTGATTCAGAAGGCAGGCATGAAGTAGCCATATTCTTTCTGTGCTCAGCAGGTTGATGCTGGTGTGGGGGGTGGACGTCCCTCACAGGTGTCATCGCGGATTTGCTGGTTCCACTGGTTGGTGTGGGGCAGAAGCCTGGCCCACAGCTCCTCCGGATCCCACTAAGTCTCCTGGGTCAACTTCTCTGACTCCAGGGCCAGGTCCACGCTTCTTTGTGGACCTATCCTGCAGGTCCCCTGTATCCTAGAGTTGGAGCCTTGTAGGTAGTTGAGAGTCCAATTCGAGGTCCAGCCATTCTCATGGTTTCTGCCTCACGCTCACATGTTCCAGTGTGTCTGTGCTTCCCTTACTTCACACCCGTATTTCCTTCCCGAACTTCAAGTTCTAGCAGGCCCGAAGTAAAGCCTCACAGAGACATTTTAACGAGCTTCCACAACTGAATAAAGTCAAATCCCTAAAATGAATCCCTTATTATTATGTCACCCCTAGTTGTTGTGCTTCTCTGATAAAACCTTGATGTATACACTAACTTTACTTGCTTGGGTGTATTTTGGCGAATAAAGGAAAGAGGACTTAGACTACAGCTCTTAAGGACAAGGTTACCTGTCCCTTAGTCTCACCTGGATGGGAAATCCCCAGTCACACTTAAACATTTCTATTTGGGTCAAACACCTGGAAGTTGAACCAACAGTGTCATCAGCTTCCATTCTAGTACTCAGAGCATTTTAAGGTTTTTGTCAGCAACTTTACTTTACGTTCTCTGACATGAACAACCCCAGGATGGGTAAGTGGAGCACTGAGTGGCCAGGGTATAATCTTCACCTTTGGGAGTGTCCTGCTGCCAATCTTCCACTGAGGCTGGGCAGTTCAGGGCACCCTGAGGTCCTCTGACCTGCCCAGTCAGCCTCCCCGCATTACAGGATGTGTTAAGAAGAGGACTTCTTAGGGAAAAAAGTAATCTCCTTGGGTAGCCAAGCAGTGAGAATTTATTTGACTCTTCTACATGGGTGGGTCTGTTGATTTTAAAGGATATGTTTTAAATTATGAGAGTTGCCTCAAAGCCACAAAAATACATTTTGGTTATACGCATGTTTATGCACAGAGAGCTGGTGGGATCTGAAAAACACTTTAGCAAACTCTCAGTATTGTTCCCATGGCTGAACTTTCTTGAATATAATGCCTTTTTTTTTTTTTTCTTTTTTTATAAACATGAGAGTTTCTTTTGGATCTGCTTAAGTATATGGGTCATGACTTGTACAGGATCTTAAATAATCCCAAATCTAGATGAATAAGAGCAGTTTCCAAACACAGCTGCTTGCCAATGTTCTTTTTATGAAGGGAAGGAAAAGATATTTTCAGAAATCTGCTTTCTTTCCTCCTGGAGTTTGTTTTTCACTCAATTCAAGAATGAAGACTTATTTTTTTGTTAACTCCAAATATCCATCCTTGAAGTAATTTGGGGGTGGCTTTACTGCCTTAATCATCTTTACACCTTACCTAAACTATGCTGGATTCATTTTGTACAAGTTCAAGCAAAAAGACTAAAATCATATTGTGTTTAACGAAGTAAGTCAGAAAGAGAAAGACAAATGCTGTATGATATCACTTACATGCGGAATCTAAAAAATAATACAAATGAATTATATGCAAAACAGAAACAGACTCAAAGATATAGAAAACCCACTGGTGGTTACCAAAGGGGAGAGGGAAGTGGGGAGGGAGAAATTAGGGGTATGGGATTAACAGATACAAACTACTATGTACAAAACAGGTAAGTAATAAGGGTATACTGTAGAGCACGGGGAACTACAGACAGTACCTTGTAACAACCTATAATGGAGTCTAATCTGCAAAAATACTGAATCACTATGCTGTATACCTGAAACTAATATAATATTGTAAATCAACTATACTTCAATAAAAAATAAATTAAATAAAAGGGTTTATGATTTTGGAAAAAAAAAAGACTAAAATCAGTCCAGCTGGGCATATACATGTTCAACTACATGATCCTGGCAGGAAAAAGGTCATAAATGGAAGTCAAACATTACCCAAACAAAGGAGACTACACCTTTTGATGCTATCTTCCACAGTCAAGTTTTCAGTGTGGATCATTAGAAACTTGAGTGTCCTCCGGCCATACCAGGCTGAGGATACACAGGGGTTCATGCATTTAGGGATATTAGGATGTTCATACATACTACCTATCTTTTACCCATCTGAGTTCAATAAAAATTAAGAGCTAGACACAGGTGTCGGAAAAATAACAATCAAAATTATCAGCTTTGTAACTGAGAAAGGCTAAGTTAGAGGACACAGCTGAGTTGTGCAACAGTAGGCTTATTCCATGCTGCCCCTGTCACCGGCACAGCTGGATAACCTCCATCCTCAAGCACAGGGTCAAGGGCTGTCCACTAAGCTTCCTGCATGATCAGGAACAGATGAGTCGGGAGACCCCAAGGGAGTGGAGGGAGGAAAGGAATGAGCTGAGCATGCCCAGTTCCTGCCTCCAAAATCCCCCATCAGAGAAATCACTACTCCTCTCATACAGAAGATGGAGTAAGGGTTGGGGAGAGAGACCAAGATGTTGTTCTGGGGAAGTTCCTCCACTTGGACATTGCTGCCCTTCCTGAGCTCTGCTGCTGTCTCCTACCACATTCCACCATGGTTTCTGGAGCTGTCAAGGAACCCAACAATCTTTAGCAAAGCAGGAGAGAATATATCCATACTTTTTATACTTTAGTGGCAGCATCTTGCTAACAGAATCCCAATCTTGCTCAGGTTGGCAATGCAGCAAGCTAATTATTTTCTTCCCCAGCCCCTTTGCATCAATGGATGGTCATGAGACACAATTTGGACCAATGACACATTAACAGAAGTCTCCTAAATTTTTCTGTGAAATATTTCAAATTTTAAAAGTACATATAGGTAGTAGTATCCTCCCCTCCCACTCCCATCTTCCTTGGATTGGAAATGATGGCTCTGTAGCCATCTTGCAATCACGAAGAGTCAAGGATGAGGATGAAAACTGGTGCATTAAGCATGGTGCAACAGATACATAGAGACTAGGTGCCTGGTGTTACTTTGATCAGCTGAGCTAAACAAGCATCAGACTACTTCTGGGTTTCTTGTTATGTGGGAAAACAAAATCAAAATAGAAAGACATTTGTATAAGACACTCTGAGATGGGTTTTCTGTTACTTGCAGATAATTGTGGTCTGAACTGATAGCAACTCTGTTTCCCCAGGCAGCTTCTTCAGGAAGGAATTTCGTGAAGCAGTAAAGGAGGAAGGAGGCTCCTCACGCTCTCTTCCCCCGTACCTCTCGGCCAGCCAGAGCACCCAAACCAACACCGGAGACCACAGGGATGAAACATGTTATGGCCATTTCACCCCTACTCGATCCTCATTTAATGACACTGTGGGGCAGAGCCAATTTCTTCACTCTTATCACCCATGTGCTACGTAAATTCCACTCTCCCTGCCTATACCAAGCCACCACCTCACCGACAATAATCACAGAGTCCATTCTCCTGGCTTTCTTGTTTAATCTAAAGGTCAGCTAACTTGCTAAGTCATCTACCATTTAGAAAAAATAGAAAAAAAATAATAAAAAGAAAAAGAAAAAATAAGTTAGAAATGTATTTCTAATAAAGAGTCCATTTATAACAAGCTATTTTGTCACCAATGTCTCTAGCTTTTAGACAATCAATTCCTTTCTCAGCCACCCCCAAAACTTATTATCTTCTAAACCAGATTTGTATTGAGTAGAGACAGAGGCTGAGTCGAAGAGATTCCCGATACTAGATCAATAAAGAAATCATATCTCACCCCCTAGGTGGTACATCCTCAAATCCCAGGGAGCTCCATCTTACATAATTGAGTAGTATTCTATGCTAGTCAAAGAGGTAGGAGGATATAGGGAGGGAGAAAAACCACCACCATATCATACCCTCATAGGCTGCTTCCTGACACATACAAACTTGAAAAAGATTACAAGCCAAAAGTGTCTGGATGCTTGTTTTATTTTAGTCAGAAATATAAAGTAATACTTTTTTCTACCAGGAAATATTAACAGATCCAAGGAGCCTTGCAACAAATAAATTCTTATTGGGTTATGGGTTTTTCACTTCCTTCTGTAAGAGTATAACACTTTTCAAATTAATCTGTATATTTGTTGTGATGTTTCCTGTCACTTTGTGGTTTCTATACATTAGATAGGTCTGTGTGCCAATAAGTTTTGGGATTTTTTGTTTTGTTTTGTTTATGAATTTATTTATTTATTTATTTATAGCTGTATTGGGTCCTCGTTGCTGAACGCGGGCTTTCTCTAGCGTTTCTGCGGCGAGCGGGGGCTACTCTTCGTTGTGGTGCACGGTCTTCTCATTGCAGTGGCTTCCCTTGTTGCGGAGCATGGGCTCTAGGCGCGCAGGCTTCAGTAGTTGTAGCACGCAGCCTCAGTAGTTGTGGCTCGCGGGCTCTAGAGTGCAGGCTCAGTAGTTGTGGCGCACGGGCTTAGTTGCTCTGCAGCATGTGGGATCTTCCCAGACCACGGATCAAACCCGTGTCCCCTGCATTGGCAGGTGGATTCTTAACCACTGCGCCACCAGGGAAGCCCCAATAAGTTTTATTTTTGTCTGGCTGCATCAGTTAGGATGCACCGAGCTTCAAGTAACAGAAAACCTAATAGTGGTTCAAACCACAAGGACATTTACTGTTTAGTTATCCAGAAGTCTTGAGACAGTCTGTCCTGGAGTTTGTCCAGTGACTCAGTGACGTTGTAGACAACATCATGTACTAAGGCTCTTTCTATCATCCCACTCTGCCCTCCTCAAAGAGTTGGTGATGACTCAAAATGTCTGCCACAGCTTCCAGAACCAGTCCTCATAAGCAAAAAGACAAGAGCAAAAAGACAAAGGCAAAAAGGATTTTCTTTATGGGTCTCACTTCTTTATCAAGGAGGAAACTTTTCACAACAGCACCCCAACAGGCTTGCCATTGGATTTCACTGGCCAGGAATGGATCACATGGCAAACACTGGCTGCAAAGGGGGCTGGGAAATCCAATATGGCATTTTCAACCTTGTGCGTAGGAGACAGGCAAAGAGGAAGGGCGTTGGGAACAGCTGCTGAGTAGGCCGTGAATATCTACCACAGATATAAACTTTTAGAGATCACCAATTCCATATTTTTATTTGCTCTCTGTGTCCTTTTGTAACAAAAAAAAACAAATTAAAACAGTAATAACAGTGAATATATTCAAATAGTACTTTGAAAAAAGAAAAACAATCACCCGTAATTCCACCCCTATTACAAAGATTTCTTTTTTGTGTATTGTTTTCTATTCACTGTCCATAGTCCATATTCATAAACATTTTTTACCTATTTACAAATTAGTTTTATATTTTTTCATTTAATATCACATCATAATTATTTTCCTATTTTTTCTATATATTTTTCATAATTATAACTTTTAATGTAAAAATTATTTTTTATTAAGATTTATATATCACAATTTACTTAACCATTTCCCTATTATTAGGGAACTCAGTTGATTTTCCATTTTTTGGCTAAAATAGATTATACTACAATAACATCTTTGTGTGTGGAAGTTTTCTGTGCAAGTAGCTTAAGTGCAAAAAAACTATGAAGTCATAGGGATGTAAGGTACAGCATGGTGACTATAGTTAATAACACTGTAGTGCAAATTTGAAAGTTGCTAAGAAAGTAGATCTTAAAAGTGCTCATCACATGAAGGAAAAATTTTAACTATGTGCGGTAAGAGCCGTTAACTAGACTTACTGTGGTGATCATTCTGCAGTATATACAAGTACAGAATTACTATGCTGTACACCAGAAACTAATGGTATATGTCAATTGTACCTCAAAGAAACTATGAGTATTTTTATAACTTTTAAAATATTGTCATAATCTCATACAATCAGAATGACTGTTGCAGTTTAAAATACTACTAATCATATACATATATGCAAATTTCATCACAACCTCACTAGCATGGTGCCATCATTATTTAGATGCTTTTTTGTACGTTTGTCTGCTTGTTTGCTGATTCACCGACTATAAAATGTTGCATTATATTTTATTTCCATTATTTTCCTTTTTCCTGGCAAGGAGACCAGAGGACTAAACCAGCCAGGGAGGATCTTATATGACTAGAGTTGGGGCCAGATTGTTTCTTATGCAGAGCTAAGTTAAACCAAAATGCTAATAATCTTTTGAATCTTTCAGAAAAGTATGTGAGGGAGATTTTGTCTGATTTTTATTTTCTGCCTTATTTTTTGCTAATTATATATACATATATTGAACAGGTATTACTTTGATAATGAGTCTAAAGCAATTACAATATATTATTTTACTTTCAACGAGTTGAACGTTGATAGTACTGGCATAGGTGTGTTAGTAAAGAAAAGGGTCCAAACAGGTCATCGGAACATGGTGAACCTAAGACAAGAATACACAGATGGATATACAGCCAAGGCTTGGGGAGTCCACGGAGACTGCAGTCTGGAGCAGCATGCCAACTGAGCAGTCAGGAAGCTAAAACAAGGGCTTAGGGGCAGCTGCTTCTCATGAGCCCCTGAAGCAAAGCAGGAGACAGACCAGACCTTTAGACAGTGGAAAAAAGAGCAGATTGTATCTGTGATTACTGCCAAGGTGTCTTCTTACTGTTAACTGTTCTTGAGTGAATTGTCTATTCACATCCTAAAACATGCCTTTGTAATTATAATGGTCATTCATTCCACAAATATTTATTGAGCGCCCACTATGTACCAAGCATTGTGGTAAGCACTGGGATGCAGCATTAAACACAGTGGACAAAGTCCCTAACCACAGAGGAAGATTAACTGTCACAAAGAAAAGAAAAGAAGGATAAGTGTGTAGAGAGTGTCTGGGAGAAGAGGGAACCTCTTTCATGTGGCAGGTCCAAGAAGACATCTCTGATGAGGTGACGTTTGAATAGGACCTGGATGAAAGGAGGAAATAAGATATGCAAATATCTGAGCAAATGGTTTTCCAGACTGAGAAAACAGAAAGTAAAGAGGTCCTAAGACCTGAGGGTACTGCAAGTGTTCAGAAAAAGAACAAGTTCAGTGTGGCTGGTGGGTAAAGTGAGGGAGAAAGTGGTAAGAGAGGTGACTGGAGAGAAACCCAGAAGCCGCATCCCGTAGGCTTTCATAGGCCAAGGTAAGAATCTGAGGTTGTGTTCCCAGTATGAGAAAAGTAGCTGGGTTTGCAAAGAGGTACATTTTAGAGGAACCACACGTTGCTGTTTGGAGACTAGACTGGGGTGGGGGATGGTGAAGGCAAGAGTGAAACCTGAGACTTACTGCAATAGTCTAGGGGTTTGGACCACGTTGGAGGCGACGGAGCTAGCGAACAGCTGTCAGATACTGGAGAGTTTTTCAGGATGGAGTTGCCAGAATTTGCTGATGGAGTAAATGTGGCACGTGAGAGAAAAGGAGGAACACAGTGTGACTTCTAGGTTCTTGGCTAGGTGAATCTGTAGTCCTTTGTACTGCATTTTGGAACACTGGGGAAGGGGTTGGCTTAGAGAAGAAAATCAGAAGTTCAGCTCTCTTAAGTTTGAGATTAGGTATTCAAGTAAAGATGTTGAGTTGGCAATTGAATATATTTATCTGGTGTCCAGGGCAGAAATCGGGATTGGAGGTTTAATTTTCGAAGCATCAGGTATAGGTAGTCTTTAAGGCCAAGAGCCTGGATGGGATCACCAAGGGAGTGATTACAGGTGGAGAAGAGAAGCAGCTCTTTGTCAAGTGGGGACTGGGAAGTTGAGGAGGATCCGGCCAAGGTCACTAAGGAGTAGCCAGAGAGGTGGGATGAGAACCAGGTGGGTTCAGGGTCCTGGAAGCCAGATGAAGACACTGTTTCAAGAATTGTTTCAATTAACCATGCCAAATGCTACCAAAAAGTCTAGTAAGATGAAGACTAAGCATTGATCTGCACTTATGCTCTGGCGCTTGGTAATCTTGCACATGCCCAAGGTGAATCAAAAGCATGTAAAGCAATCCCAGCAACCATCTCTCCCTGGATGCTTCCAAAGTGACACCGGCAGGATTTGGATCTGTCTTTATGTAAGTAAGGACCAGTCGGCTGGTAGCTGGAAGTTCCACAAGTTGTTGTAATTCCTTGTTGGAGATGAATGCTCGGGTATTCCTGAGGTTATTCTGAGAGGATTAAATGGGCAATAAATGCAAAGTATGAGGCACAGTTCTGGCACATTGTAATTACTCAACAATGTCAGCGTAAGCTCTTATTGTAACCCTAGTGAGTCTCATTTAAGGTTTAGCTCTCATTTCAGGCTGTTGCTTAGCAGTGTTCCAAAGATAAACACTATGTTTTCTGGAAATGATTGAAAGTAATCACAATGCCTTACAGCTGAAAGGAGTGTATGGATTAATTACTCCATTCTCTTCACTTGATAGATGAGAAAACAGAGATCCAGCAAGATTAGGTGACTTTCTCAAGGTCACCTACCAAATTTGTGGCAAGACTCAGACCAGAACACAGGTCTCCAAATGCAAAATCCTTGAGAATTAGAGTAAAGCTCACCATTAGAGAACTGAACATTCCATTCCAGGGAATATCTCTCAGGTAACTGAAGCTTGTTCCTTTTAACCACTGAAACCTACCAACAATCATTGGCATCATCATTATCACTCTTAATTAAAATCTTCTACTGCTTTTGATTAAAACACTTCGGCACAGTGGAGTTATTTTAGTCTAAAAGATTTGAAATCCTGAAAGGCAGCTTTTCTTGTTACCTCATTTCTTTACCAGCTGCTTTAAGCTTTGAGCAATCCCTTTGACTTGTAAAGCAAGTGACAACTTCATATGATAGTGTTACAACATTGTCAGATTGATCACTTGATATTTTCTGAAAGGACAGAACTCTAAGAAGTTAAGAACAGAAAGAAGCACATGACTGCATCTAAGAGGATCCATGATTATGAGTACATTTTTAAATATTATATTCAATATATGCATGTAGAATTGTAAGTGTATTATTATGGAGATTTCAGTGCTCAACACAGATCTGAAACTCATAGAGAAATTAATCTTAAATGAGTCTGTGTTATCGTTCCTTCAGTTTTTCAGAGTACGCATGAAGCTCATATATATTTAGTTATTGAAAGAATTTGTGTCTGTAGCATTTTTCTGTAGAGAAATTCTGAATATCACTTCATTTAACACCTAAATACTCCTATGAGGGATGAGGAATCAGATATTACTATTCCTATTCTAGAAATGAGAAAACTAACATCCTCAAATGTTAACAGGCCCAGAGGACCTATATGAACAAGAAAAAAGTCCCTTTCTCCCTTCGCCTTCTCACCAGGCAATCTTTGAGTCTCATCCAGGAGTCTCAATTTAGCCCTCAGAACTTTCAGCTGTTCCAGGAATAGACCCTGTCAGAAAATAAAGCCCACTGATTCCTGGTGCTCCCAAATCCAACCTCGACTTTTCCCATCGCTAGTGACCTCAGGCTCAGCCTCTGCCTGCCTCTGAGGTCGTGGGGTCTCTGTTGCTACAACAACCATGAATCCACCACATTTCACTATTACAGGTAAATTGCCAGTTACTTACATTCTGTCTGGTCTTGTTAGAGCAACCGAGTTGTGCATCTCTAGAGTGGATAGCAAATAACAGACCAGCAAAGGATTCCTTCTCTGCCTATTTAGATTTTGGTGCCTGTGAGTGACGAGAGATATTGGGCATGTGGAAAGTTCTGGAGGAAGAGATGACATATGGATAATTACAAGGTGGTTGAAAGGATTAACATTAAAGGAGATAACACATGTAAAGTGCTCACTAAAGGGTCTTGCTCAAAGAAAATGTTCAACAGATGTTAACAGTTGTTATTATTAGTATTTGTAGGTTAGCTGGCAGAATTTGGGAAGAGCTAATAATCGTAATCATGGTTGCCATTTATTAAAATAGACTTCAATTTCACAACAAGGTTACAAGGTGATTATCATTTTTCCCATTCCACAGATCAGAAAGTTGCAGACTTGGGATCTGACAAAGGTTTCTCTGATCTTAGCAAGCTTATTCATTCATTCACAAATACTAACTAAGCTACTGTGTACCAGGCTCTGAGCTAGGTAGGCAAAGAGGTGAACAAGACAGACCTGGTCCCTGTCCTCACAGGACGTGGAGCATAGGGAGGAGTACAGTCAGGTGAAACCCAATGTCATCATGTCCCAATGCTCACCCCCATTCTTGCTCTGCCACCTTGAATGCAAATCTCTGCCCTTCTCTTCATCCTCCTAAAATAAATCCATTCTATTAGGCAAGGAAGAAAAGGATATTTTACTGAAGAATGCATAGGGGAAGGAAGTTACACTTCAAAACACACATAATTTCTATCCATAAGTCCCCCATAAACTCTTTGTTTTTCCCACCAGATCAATCCTTAACCTCCTCACCCAACCCTACTCTACCCCCAGGCTCCCAGCCCAGGGACAGGCCCCTGGCCCAGGGTCACCCTGCAGGCCATTCTATGGCTCTTCCTTCCTTACGCAGACTATTTAAGTCTTACATCTCAGGTATCAAATAAAGGTCCTCTCATTAGCAAGATAAACTTCCTTAGAAGATGGCCAGGGGATTACAAATACATTATTTTTTTCTGGTCCCACAAGGAAACAGGCAGATCTACCGTGGTATAATCCCCTGTGTTAGAGGATCACAAAGAGGGTCTTGGAACTTGGACTTAGGAAAGCAGTTCAGGAGTCCTGGGAAAAGTAACATCTAAAGTGTGGTGGACATTATGGTTGCCTTCTCAACATCAGTTGTTCAACCCTTGGTAACTGCTCTAATGTGGTGGTAGAAATTGGAGTGGAGGGATACTTGTACCTCCTACATGAAGCCCACAAGCCTTGGGGGGAACAATTCCAAACCCCCACTCAAGTCTAAGCTAAATAGCGTAATTTCATCCCCGCCCACCCGACCTTGCCACAGTTACTGGTTCAGGGGTGAGCGAGGACCTAAGCTTAGTCAATAAGACTGAAAAAAGATGTTGCGGAAAAGAGAAGGGGAGAAATGCGGGAAGGTCTAGAAAAGAAACAGTATCTTTAATGGACATAAATAAGGAAGTGCATAGGCTTAATCATTACTGTTGGCCCTCTGACCACCACAAGGACCACCAGCCTCAGCCGGAAGGCTATGTGGCCCAACAGCGTGAAGAGCTAAAAAGAAATGAAACCCTTCATTACCTGGTAGAGCTGCCGAACTAACCTCCGTGTTGTAAGCCTCTCTTGTGTAGGGCAGTTTTGGCTTGAGTTTTCTTCTACCTGCAATCAAACCCAGCCTAACTGACACAGGTGAGATTAGATCAACAAGTAGGTAGGCAAGTCCCAGATCTACAACTTAAAGTTCATTTGAATAAAGATTGGCAAACCTGTGAGGAAGAACTTTTTTTCCTTAAAACTTTATGAGGAATGGTAAGGAAAGAAAAAGATAGGTAAACTCACATATAAATTTTAAACTTCTATACAATAAAAAATAGCAAAAACATAAAAAAACAAAAACAGAATATGAAAAAAATCTATATCATATGTTACAGACTATTGGGTCATAAATAAAATATAAAAGGAGCTTATTTAAATTTATTAGCTGTATTTCTTTACTCTGATAGATAAATGGGCAAAGAACATGAAGCAGCAATTCCCCCAAGGAGAAAAAGAAACAGTAAATAAACACCTGAGAAAATGTTTGGCCCTGGTAGTAATCAAAGAAATGCAAATTAAAGCAACCTTGAAATGTCATGTGACACCTACTAAATTAGCATTTTAAAAAATGAGGGGCTGGCAAGGTGACGGTGATATTGGCACCCTCATTCATTTCAGGTGGCACGGCAAACTAGTACTGCCTTTGAGAAAGCACTATGGCAACATGGAGAAGCATTCGTGCCTTTTGACCCAGTAATTCCAGTTTTTGTAATTAGCACTAAGGAGAATAATTTGACAGAAGCAAAGAGACACACTCAGCACCATTCTTCAGAGCCTTGGCCGAATCAATTAAATTCAATTAGCATATATTTTACACCTTCCACCGGCCAAGCAGGGGCAACAGGGACTCAGAAGTTAGTAAGACACTGTATCTGACCTCAGGGGGCTCACAGTCTGGCAGAGGAGTCACGTAGGTAAATAAACGCATTACAGAATGGTTCAGTAAGTTCAGCAAGAAAACCACAGATGCAGTCAGATGAATTTGACTTTTACGATGGGGGGTAGGGTAGGTGAGCAGAGAGCAGGCAGCTTGACAGGAGGCTTACGAAGGGGACAAGGTGAAACTGTAGTTGAAGAGGCACAGAGAGTTAAAACAGGGACAATGAGTGTCCGGTACTGTGGGAACAGGGATTCCAGGAGGAAGCCTGTGGAAAACCAAGATTTGTGGCAGAGTGGGAAAAGAATTTTATTGCCCTTGTTTGACATCTATAATAGCAAAAATATGGAACATTCTTAAATCACCAACATTGGAAATACCTCTTTATGAATTATGATACACAGTGGACCATTATTCTACCATAAGAATGAAAATTATGAAAAGTGTATACTTCCCTGGTGGCGCAGTGGTTGAGAATCCCCCTGCCAGTGCAGGGGACACGGGTTCGAGCCCTGGTCCGGGAAGATCCCACGTGCCGCGGAGCAACTAAGCCCGTGCACCACAACTACTGAGCCCATGTGTCACAACTACTGAAGCCCGTGCCTAGAGCCGGTGCTCCACAACAGAAGAAGCCCACGCACCGTAACGAAGAGTAGCCCCCGCTCGCCGCAACTAGAGAAAGCCTGCAGGCGGCAACAAAGACCCAGCTCAGCCAATAAATAAATAAATAAATTTATTTTTAAAAAAAGAAAGAAAAGTATATAAGACACTTAAAAACATTTATGATATGTGGGCAGGACACCTGGGGGAAGAGCAGCTGACCTTAACAGCCCTGAGCATTGCTCCAAAATTCTCCTTTCTCCCTTTTTCCCTCGAAATTTTTTAATTGAAATATAATTCACATACTATAAAATTCACTCAAAGTATACAAGCCAGTGCTTTTAATAATATATTCACGAAGCTGTGCAAAAATCACCACTAATTCCAAAACATTTTCATCACCTGGAAAAGGAACGCATTAGCAGTTACTCCTCATTCCTCCCAGACTTTGGCGACCACTAATCTACCTCCTGTGTCTGTAAGCTTGCCTATTCCTCACACCTTGCCCTTTGAGAAGCCTCCCAAACCTCTGCTGTCCTCCCCAGGCCTGGGTAGGCAGGGGCAACACCTATTCGATGCTCTGGCCCCAGTGTAGCTACTGGCCCTCCCCAGAGTGTAGCTGACTGAATGCAAGTAAACACCACCCATTAAAGCCTCAGAGAGAACACAGGGAATTCAGCATAGACTCACGTGAAACTGGAGACTCTGCTCTAGAACAGGTGACTTGCTCTGTGAGGCTCTCAAAGTCACCATGCTAACTTGAGCCCCTCCTCCCTGAGGCGAGCACTATCTTAGCTCCCACCCCGCAGCTTCCCTCTTATATATCGAGAGCCAAGAGAGCAGGACCAGTGAAATTCGGCGTGAGGAGAAAATGAGGGCAAGGCAGGAAGCACAGCGTCCTGGGCTAACACACGCAAAGGAAACCTGGGGGTGAATTTTCACTTTTCTGCTATGGCACTTGCAGGAGGCATGGTTCATGTGGTGGCTTGGCCCCGGCTGCCTTCACCAAGTTGATTAACTCTCTTCTCCAGCCTTATCTACTGCAGGACACTGTTTTATTCCTTTCTCGGGGACATTGAGTGTAAAAGCGCTAGTTCTCTATGGAAATGACCGCAGGTGAGTTTCCTTGCAATTTGTGTTTGCCGTGTTTTCCTGACCAGTTAAAGATGATACTGCATATTTGATGGTGAAGTTTGACTTTTTTGTCACCACAGCACATTTTCTTTGGTGGTCTCAGGGGTTAGAAGACCTTACTCTTCACAAACAAATAACAGTAATAATTTATCACCCCATTTCTCCCAGCCTCCTGATAACTATGAAGTGAAGATGGGGATGAACCAAAACATCGTGTCGCAAGTGCAAACACAGAGGCAGCCTGGTGGTGTGTTAGGAGGAGCACTGACCAGGAGTCAGGTGGGTTTGGGATTAACCTCTCTGTTCTTGGTTCCTTCATTGACAAAGTGAGGGTTGGAATAGAAAGAGGCCCCAGCACTTGCCATTAAATTGAAATTCCATAGTTTCTCTAAATTAGTAAGGTAAGAACCAGGTCTCATTGTTTAGGAGATGTCTAGTCTCAGGGCCTTGTGAGAGAAAAAATGGGGAGGGGAAGGAGAGTAGGGGGCAAGAAACAAGAGAGGAGGGGACCTATAGGAAGGGAGGGGAAGTTCAGGAGGTGATGGAGGGGAAGGGGACAAGAGGGGATGAGGAAGGACAGAAGGGGAGGGGAGGAAGGGAGGGAGGGAACAAAAGGAGAGAGGGAAGGGAACAGGTGGGGATGAGAGGAGAAAGGAAAGGAGGGAAGGGGACAGATGGACAGGAGGGGAGAGGAAGGGAATGGAGGGGAGGGAACAGAAATATGGAGGGGACAGGAGGAGAGAAGAATGGCAAATGAATGAGACTTCATTGGAGAGAAGATGGGAAGAAGAGAACTAACATTTCTGATGTCCTATCAGATATCACTTCTCAAAATCACTTCCAAGGTAGAATGCTGATACTGCCCTTTCACTAATGAGGACCTGAAATTTCAAATTCTTCGGTACCCTCTCCTGTATGTTGGATGAGCAATACCCCTCTCCTCCAAGAGATTTCAGTGCAATCGGACAGGCTCTGCGACAAGATGGGCTAAGTAATTTGCCCAAAGTCTTACACTGATGCTGGAATTCAGACTCGGGTCTATCCAGTTCTGAGACAATGTTCTTTCCACTCTACCAGGCTGAGAAAAGAAAACACAAAGAGAAGTGAGGAAAGGTTTCAGAGTAGATACCTCTCCATGCACGTAATAAGAAATGAGCTAAGAAACCCTCTCAATAAAATCCACCCTCAAAAAAAAAAAAAAAAGGAGGAAGGAAAGAGTAGGCTAGTAAAATCTATTCAATTCAAGGGAACAGATTTAAGATAAAGTCTCAGAGGCATTCTTGGAACAACAGACTTTTTCCATAATTAATACGTCTTCCTCTGCACTGGGCTGGCAATAACTCTTACTGCCTATTCTTTAATAGTGATCTTGATTTAACAATAATGCTTTTCATTTTATAGCAAAGTCGCAATCTTTAAAACACTCTCCATTTATTACTCCTTTTGACCCTTAACATAATAATAACAATTATAAGAAGCAGAAGACCTGTTTTTGGAATAAGACCTCAGTTTGATTGTCATCCCTGAAACTTGTGAGCTGTGTGACTGTAGGCTGATTAATTAACCATTCTGCGCCTCAATCTTCTCTCCTATCAGATGGAATAATAAAAGTGCCTATCTCATAGGGTTGTGGTGAGCCTCCAAAGAGATAATACATGTCAAGTGTTGCTCAGCAAAGTGTTAGTGCTTAAGAAACGCTAGCCAAGTATTATTGTTATAGACGTTTGTCAGAAAAATTATCTGACATTTGAAAATAGGCAGAGAAGGTTACTGGGCCTTCTTTCAGTGCAGCAATGGGATTGATTTTCTACTGTGCAGAGGCTAACTTGAAACTTTTTGTCTGGTGAAGATGCAAATAATTTCTGTTTAATAGAACAGATAAGCGCAAAGATTACAGTCTGTTGTCCTGTGGGACATTAACCAGTTTTGTATTTAACTTGCCAATCTTATTTTTTTTTAATTGAATTGTATATACACACATCTCTAATGCTCTTTGGGCCAGTTTTAACATCTTAATGTTCCCCTCGATAAATAAAATCTTTGACATGTATTCATATTATATTTGCCGGAGAGATGTGATTTTTCCCTTTTATATTGTAACATATTAACTAGTACAGATAGGCCTGCCCCATTTACCTGAGGAACTCTGAAACTCAAAGAGATTTCAAGTTGCCCAGAGTTAGGAACAGAAATTGGTTTTCTCAAATTCCAGTCCCATATTTTTTATTCTACCTTACGCCTTTGCGCAAATGATATACGAAAAATAGAACAATAACAATAAAGAATATAAGGCCTCCTCTTCTCTTAGGCTTCAGCAGTTTCCCAGCTATCTACACAGCCATCACTCAAAGAGGAATGGGAGAAACGTCACGTGAAGCTGCTTTCAAAATGTTCTGCTTCTCTAAATATTTTTCAAACATGTAGGGGAAAAGAACCCTCTGTAAAGACAGCAATGGTCTAGAAAAGGGATGAGGTGGGGAATCCAATCGTTCACTAACCTAGTTAATGGGAAATCAAAACTATTCTATGCAAAATACATTTAATCTATATTGATTAGGTAGAGGGAGACTGGGTTGAATCTATCTTGGAATTTGAGCAGACTCAGCGTCTCTGAAAATTTTATATTCTCTTTTGTCAGCATGAGAGGAAAGTAAGCTTTCCGAATTAGGGGGTAATTAATAGTGATCCCTGTTCCAGTGGGCTGAACTTGCTGTAATGCCCTTAATGCGGAAAGTAACCAAACCTAGCATGGTGCTCAGAATCCAGCAGGCCATTCTGTAAGGCAGAAGCAGCAAACAGAGCAGAACAGTGGGAAGGTGAGTGTGGAACCAGGGTTAATTTAAATGAAGCAGTGCCTGAATCAAGTGAAAGGAGCTCTCTGTACATTTACTACAACTGTGGGTTTATTAAAATTATATAAATGAAGAGAGGTTTTGGTATTTTAAAAATTCCACCAACACGGCATTTTGGCACAGTTGGCCACTCACTTGTGCAATCCTTTCGCCTCCAAACGTCCCTGGATTTCCTCCTATCTCTCTAGCTGTTTCTTCTCAGTCTCCTGATTGTTCACCCTTAATTCCTCACTGTCGGCTCACACAAGAGTCATTCCTTCCTTGGCCCTATCTTCTCATCCCTGCCTGATTTAAAAGTCATCCACAGACTGACGCTTCCCAAGTGTTATCTACAGCCTCAGCCTCTTGCCTGAACTTAGAACGAATACATTCTGTTGCATATGTGGAATCCCCATCTGATGCCAACGATCAACTTAAAATTAATATGTTCAGAAGAGAGTTTTGATTCTGTCCCCTAAAAGAACACATTGCAGGTTAGGGCCTTTGCACAAGCTCTTCCCTGGGCCTGGAACACTCTTCTCCCAGTCATTTCGTGGAAAGCCCCTCACTGTCATTCAGATCTTGTCCAAACGTCGCTTCCTTCATGGAGCTGCCCCCGAGCCCCCATCTGAAGCAGGCTCTCCCTTCCCCGGCACCACCAGTCATTCAGCAGTCGTGGAGATAACCTGGAAATTGCTCCATAACCTCATATTTATCACTACATGGAATCCTATTACTTAAGTGTTGACCTGTTTCCTGTCACCCCCACCCCACAGTTCTGCCCCCCCTCCCCCCCAACAGAAAATGAGCCTCGCAGGAGCTGGGACCATGTGTCCTAGTCTCTGCTGTTCCATCAACACCTAGGCGCTCAGCAAATTGTTATTGAATGTGTACCTACATGCACAAATGCCTCTCCGGAGGTCTGTTTTCCTGTATAACCCAAGGGTAATTATCACAGAAAGCCTGCATGATGACTGGGAAGGAAGAAGACCCCAGTGCAGGCATGACCTCCAATTTCTAAATTGATTCAGGGTTAGCAAATGCCATTGGGATGGTGAGGAGAACAGAGGATGTGTGTAGGGGTTTGGAAGGGGGGTGGGGGGGTGGGGGGGTGGGGAGGAGGGGTGAGCAAATAGAAGAACACAAGGAAGTGAATTGTTTACTTTCCAGACTTTGAGATTCCAATAATTCCTAAATGTCCGGAAAAACTAACAGGTTGACATAGAGTAATCATTTTATTTTTATTTTGCCAAGTAAAAGTATTAAGGGGAAAAGTTATCACCTACTGTCACCATCACCATCATAAAACAAAGAACATTTAATTTCCAAAAAGTAGAAAAGATGTACATTTCACAGTTTTTTCAAACTGAATAAACTTGGTTTGATGTAAACTTCCTATATTGACTTTATTTCTCATCGCTCTATGGTCCTTTGGAAGTGTCACCACTGACACTGTGAGAAACCATTGACTTAAATGACAGTTCAAGGTCAATGGGCAATCACTGGGAAGTCTCCCAAGTCTGTACTTCTCAACATGTCTATGGCCAAGTAAAGCTCTCTGATAAGTATTCTCTTCTAGGGTATTGTAATGTGCACGTGTCCTCAGAAACTTGACTTTGAAATGTTACTTAGAATTTTTCTCATACATTAACCAATGATAAGGCCAGACATACAAAAAAAGGTAAGATATTTGAAATAAATAAATGAACACTCGCGCGTGCATGCATGGGTGTGTGAGTGTGCATGTGTACGTGTAATGCACTAAGGAAGAAGCTGGTGGTGGATATTCAATAGAGTTGTATTATGTAAAAAAGATCGGTAGTACCTACTGAAAATAATGACCAACATATCTCTTATCATGGTTACATTACATAAAATGCAAAATAGAATTTCCTTTCATTTTACTATAAATTGTTTTAAAATTAAATATTTTTTAAAAGAATAAGATTAAAAGGTACACATAACAGAGACAACTGAAAAAAATGTGTAGTCTCTTGGGGAAACTAAGAAACAAAACCACGTGAGGTGGATGACATCAGGGTTATTCACATTGACTGCTGAACCAATTTCTTCAGGAATAACACCCACATGAGAAGGAGAATATATTTTGAAAATGGAAATGTGAATAATTTCCTCAGGTGGCTTACTTCATATGAAAGGAGAAAAATCTGCTTGCAGAGAATACGCAGAACACAAATGACAGTGAGTAGAAACAAATTGTAAAGGGAGGAGAGAAAGATCTGGGCAGAGGAGGCATCAGCCAGCCTGTATGTGAAAGAAGCAGGGGTGGCTGGGACATGCGTTACCGCCCATTAGATGCCACTTTAAGAAATTAATAATTCAGGGCTCAGGGGGAGCATTGGGTGACTGTAGTCATCCATATAAGTAAATAACAATAAGGACAAAGTGCTCTGGTCATTTCATTGACCTACGGGCTCCTGGAGGGCAGTAAACAGGGACTCGGCGTCTGGCTCTCTAGATAAACAACAATAATAAGAGGAAACAATAATAAGAGGAATAAAGGTTCCAATCTGGAACTCTAGCTCTGCAGGGGGGCAGCCACAAGTCAAGAAGTAAGAAAACTCAATTAGCAGCTGTCTCCCCACCCCCTCTGATGAGGGAAAGGAGTAAAATTTTCTCCCACACACTCTCTAAGCTGTAGGGGTGTCTTTTGAGCTTCTGAACAACAGTCAGGAAAAGAGGCTGTTCGGTAAGTTGATACTGTGAACCACAGGTCCCCTGAAGAGATTAAGTGGAAAATAATACTAGTAGATAGATTCAAATTCTCAGTAAAACCAAAGTTATTCTTCCTACTTAGTTCTAGTAGAAATTGTCATATTTTAAATAAGCACTGCACTACATTTGTGATTTAGAATCAAATTCAAAAGCTTACCTTTTGATGCAACAAGCAGGCAAGCCTTTTACTGGCACTCTGGATAAACTTGGTGCCAAGTCTCCCGGACCATAGAATGCCCACCCGACATGCTCATCCTGGAACCATCTTGAAAGCAAAATGGCTCCCAGACCCTCTGGTTTCCCTTGGTTACGGCAGTCAGAGCCCTTCATGGGCTGAAATCCTGCATACTGTTGGAGATATATTCCCAAGCAGAAGAGAATAGACCCAGGGACCCTGATTTATTTGAATATTAATAAAAAGTTTGCAAAGACTCCTATCATTTTTTGCTTCAAGATTCATCTCAGCTGAACTCAGGTTAGTCTTTCACTCACAGGGAGAGTCTCTGTGAAGAGGTGGGGATGGCAGGAGAGAGAAGGTGTCGCGAGACCTTCCAGCGGCCAGCTGTGTGTTGGTGGTGGTCATGCAGTGGTCACTTACCTTCTCCGCACTTTCATTTCCTTGGCTGGATAATTGGGGTATTGATGATCTTTAAGTTTCTTTCTAGTTCCAAAATAATATGATTTGATAGTTATAACTCTGTGTGATTGCACACAAAGTTTGAATAGGTCTGTTGCCCAAGAATAAACTAGTGATATCATTCAGTTATTTGAAATGACCAAGATAACTAGATTAAAATAAATGCTTGGCTAATTATTTCAGCAACCTTAACACTGACTGGCTTGACCATGAAGCAGTCCTTTTGATTGCTTAAAATAGCTTTAAAAAATAAGAATAGCCATCCATCCTTTGGTCTCTGATCTTGTTTATGGATATCTTAAGACATATATCCCACAGGGTTATTTTGTAAACTCTCCCCTATAGCACAACATTTTTGCTGCATCCTGGATGCTTCTTCTTGTTCTATCTTACAACTTGTCTTTCTCTGCCCACTCCCTAAATGTTACTTCCTTAGCACTCCTCAGAACTTTTCCTCTTACTGTATTTGCCTTCTTTGGATGATTTCGCCCTCAACCCACAAAAGTGTATGGTAAATGTTAACAAACAGCTCTTCCAGGGGGATTAAAAAGCCCAGATTTGTAGTGTTGGCTGATTTCTGTGGTGTAATGTTCTCACCACTGTTGATTTCAAGCTACCAATCCTTGTGGAGTTGGGAATTGATGCACAAAATCAGCCCTTACCAGCTGTATGAGCCCATGCCAGCACACCACTGCACCCACCACTGCTACTACCACCTACAGGCTGAAATCCCGCCTCCCTCTCTCTCTCTCTCTCTCTCTCTCTCTCTCTTTCTCTCTCTCTCTCTCTCTCTCTCTCTCGTTTGAACCAAACTCAAATCTACTTGAGTATCATATCTTCTCAACATCATCAAAGGCAAAATGGACACATGATCTTCCCATATACCTTTTCCTGTATTCCCAGTTTCTTACGGTAACCATGGATAAGAGTGATCTACCCAGCCTGTCGGAAATATGCTAACCTTGAACTATTGTGTGAATGCATCTTCTGAGCAATAGAATAAGACCACAGGCTGGTGAGTGGATATAGAGTTTTTCCCAGCAGAGAATGTATGTTTCTGCTCCGTCGTCCTGTGATGTGGTTTCTCTTGGGACAGAAATGGGGGTGGGGGAATGCTCTAAACAGGAGGAGGAGAGAAAGATCTAGGGCCTAAGACCAACTGAGTCTAGATACAGAGGAGCCTAGGGTCGTTCTACTAGCAGAGTAACTGCTTCTATCACATGGAGGCAGTGAATGGTAACACCAAGTTTCTGATCTAGCGGCAACATGGAGGCTGGAAAAGCAAGGCCAAAAAAGAAAGAAAAGGTGGGGTTTGGAGTGGGGGGTGGGAAGCAGCTCTGGAGATACCAAACTGAGGCAGCAAACGTGGACCTGGTTAGTCCCTAGAGGGCACATCCCATTTCCGAGGCTGGAATGGGGGTCCATAGGTAGCAATACCCGTAAGTCATCTGATCCCCAAGAGCAGGGATCTCAGAATGGCATTAACAGTAGCAGCAACAATGAAGCAGCAAGATTAGGTTAGAGGGGAAGAACCCAAGGAACTTGCTCTGTAACTCAACTGAGATGCAGTTGCTCTAAGATACAGTCAGAATTAACAAACCAGACACTGACAGGAGCTGGTTTCCAGCAAGTAGTTCCAGGGCAGGCTCTATGCTATAAGGATTTAGATAGACTAGGGAAGAATCGCTTTCTGTCATAGTCACAGGCTAGTGGGGCCAGGGTATTCCATCTGGATTACATTTATTTCCATCTAAATCAGACCATTTACCCCAATGCCTAAGCCTGAGAACTAGGAGTCATTCTGTATTATCTGACCTACCCTGGATAATCAGTCACACAGCACTGTCGGTGCCATCACCCACATTTTCTTGAATCCATTTTTTTTCTTTTCATGCTCACAGTCATTCCTGCAATTCAGGCCTTCATCCTTTCTCATGTGGATTACTCTGAGAGCTTCCCAACTAGTCTCCCCAGTTTCTGCCTTGCTTCCTCCAACCAGCCCAGCTACCACACTGCTACAGAGTGATCTTCAAACAAGAACTTGTTCAAGTCACTCCTTTGCTAAAAATCCTTCAGGATGAAATCCAGACCCCTCGGGATGGTATATGAGATCCTTCATGATCTTTCTAGGTTCAGCTCATTCTCCCCTCTTCTTACCTCCAATACACAGAGTCAGCTAGGTATGGGAGGATGCTTTGAATATTTTCCCTACCTCTTTTTTTATCTTAATAACGTGGTTTTAAACTCTCATGCTTTTTATTGTTGGTGGGAATGCACATTGGTACAGCCACTATGGAAAATAACATGGAGATTCTCAAAAACTTAAAAATAGAGCTACCATATGATCCAGCTATCTCACTTCTGGATATTTATCCAAAGAACACAAGACACAAATATGAAAAGATATATGCACCTTTATGTTCATTGCAGCATTATTTACAATAGCCAAGATATAGAAGCAACCTAAGTGCCCATCAACAGATGAATGGATAGAGATGTGGAGTATATACATATGCCATAAAAAGATGAAATCTTGCCATTTGCAACAACATGGATGGAACTTAAGGGTATTATGCTAAGTGAAATAAGTCAGTTGGAGAAAGACAAATACTATAGGATTTCACTCATGTGGAATATAAAAAACAAACAAACAAAACAAAATAAATGAACAAATCAAACCAAACAAAGACAAACATGAAGATTCAGAGAACAGAGGAGTGGTTACCAGAGGGGAGGGGGTGGTGAGTGGGAGGGTAAAGGGGATCAACTGTATGGTTACAGATGGAAATGAAATTTTTGGTGGTGAGCACACTGTAGAGTATACAGAAGTAGAAATATAGTGTTGTACATGTGAAATATATAATGTTATAAACCAACGTTACCTCAATTTTTAAAAATTGAAAAAAAATGAGGGCAAAACTCTCATGCTTTCTTCCATTATACCACTCTCTTCTGGCTTTCTTCTCACATCCCTGGTTGTTCCTTCTCACATTCTTCTTCCTCTACCCATCCCTTAAATGTTGATTTTCCCCAGGTTTCTTTCCTCAGATCTTTTTTCTCTCTTCCTGGAAAATGAAACCCATTTCTGTGGCATCTGCTTCCACCTAATACTGAATTCTCTTAAATCTTTGCCTCCAGATCAGACTGTACTTCTCAACACCTCTACGCTACGTCTCTTAGCTATATTAAACTCCATATGTCTGAAACAGAGGTCTCCCACCTTCAGATGGGCTTTCCCTCCTATATTCTCTCCCACAGTTTATGTCTCTGTTTGGAAGTTGTATCAGTTATTTACTGCTGCCTAACAAATCACCCCCAAATAGTGGCTTAATATAACAGTCATTTATTATTGCTCACAAGTCTATGGGTCAGCTGGGCATTTCTGCTGACCTGAGCCAGACTCAGCTGATCCTGGCTGGGCGCTCTCATGTCTGAGTCTCAGGTGGGACAACTGGGCTAAGTGGGCACATATGGTCTCTCACCCTCCACCAAGTTAGCCTAGGTTTATTCACGTGGCAGATGGGCAGAGTTCCAAGAAAGAAAGCGGAAACCATTCAAGACTTCCGGAAGACTAAGATGGGAATGAATACACTATCACTTCCGTTATATCCTATTGGCCAGAAGTCACAAAGCCCACCCAAGCTCAATGGTTGGAGAAATACACACCAGCTCTTGACTGAAGAAACTGCAAAGTCAAATTGTAAGTGGTGTGTATACGCAGAGTGATGGAGAAGTGCAGTGATTTTTGCAATCTACCACAGAAGTAATCCCAAATACCTCCATAATGATAATGTGCTGCTGATGGCGGTGGTGATGAAGGCAGCTAAGGTTTACTGAGTGCCTAGCATGTACCTTGCTCTGAGCTAATGTCAAGGAAAAGACAAATCCTGCATTGTGTTCAAAGTTATTCATTAAAATAATCTTTCATTTTATTTATAAGAAAATCTCAACATTATGATATGATATAGGATACACGTACATTTAGTCAAATTATTTCACAAGGATTAAATCAAAACAAAATACTTGTCATTTAATGGTAGCTTTGATTTACTAATTCCTTGTCCTGGACTGGACTAACTATAGCTTTGAAGACTTTCTGGGTATTTTCACCTATACTTTTCATCAGCTAAATATGGGCAAAGAAAGCTGAAAGATGTAATCTTGTTGTCATCTTCAATAAAGTACATTTTCATATTTGCTAAAATATTGCATTTAGAATAGGATGCAAAATTTAGGATGCAAAATTTATATGTATTGCACAACTATGTGTATTCACAAAGAAAATAATGGAAAATAAGTGCTCAGACTTTTAAAAAATGTCCTCATTCTTGCAAGTTTAATAATAATAAACAAATACGTTTTAATAATAAAGAAATTGTAGCCTCTGGTTTCAGCTTTAATTTTACTCAAGGCTAAATCAAATATATTTGGGGTTTATATTATTTTTTTTCCAAATAGGTACTTTTCATTATCTCATTTAGTCCTCACAGTAACTCTAGAAGGAAGTTAATATTTTTATTAATTCTTTAATTTATACTTGAAGTAATAGAAGTTTATTTAGTATGGTAAAATGTGAAACTCAAGGTCACACAGCTAGTAAATGATGGGGTCAGTGTTTGAGTTCACATAGCCTGACCCCAGCGCCTCTCTTAGACAAAATGCTAAATTGGCACCTCTTTCTCTTTACTCCCCATTAATCTGCCAATTCTACTTCTTTCTCATTTATTGACCTAACCCCTCCTATCCAACCCACTGGCCCTGAATTTGTTCGGGCTTTCTTAAACTCTTGCCTAGATTATTCCTTTAGCTTTCTGATTAGTTTCCTTATTTCTAGTCCTGCAGCTAAAGTACAAATCTGATAACTTCCCTCTCTTATTTAAAAGACTATGAGGAATAACACACAAATTAAAACTGGAGTGTTATTCCACAACTCTATTAGTCAGCTTGCCCTGCCGTAACAAGATACCACAGACTGGGTGGCTTAAACAACAGACATTTGCTTCCTCCCAGGTCAGGAGACTGGAAGTTCAAAATCAAGGTTCCAGCAGTGTTTGTTTCTTATGAGGGCTCTGTTCCTGGCTTGCAGTCAGCTGCCTTCTCACTGTGTCTTCACATGGCTTTTCCTGTGTGTGTGTGTGTGTGTGTGTGTGTGTGTGCAGAGAAAGAGAGAGGTCTCTGGTGTCTCTTCCTCTTCTTATATGGACACTACTCCTATTATAGATTAGGGCCCCACTCTTATGACCCAATTTAACCTTAACTACCTCTGTAAAAGTTCTAACTCCAAATAGAGTCAGAATGGGGGATTAGGGCTTCAGTATATGAATTTGAGGGTGAGGCAAAATTCAGTCCATAACAATTACATACACACACACACACACACACACACACACACCCTGGAACGGCTAAAATGAAAAGGACAATATCAATTGTTGGAAACTGGAACAGCTGGTACTCTTATACACTGCTGCTGGCGTTTTAAATTAGTCCAATCACTTTGTAAAACTGGCAGAATCCAATAAAGCTGAATATATACTCAGCTTATGACCCAGAGATTCCACGCCTGGGTATTTTAGCCAGTGGAAATGTACACATATACTTACCAAAAGACATGTTCAAGAATATTCACAGCAGCAGTATTCATAATAGCCTCAAACTGGGAAGAACTCAAATGTTAATACATAATAGAAAGGATAAATAAATTACGGCAAATTCATACAATGGGAAATTGTACAACAGTGAGATTGAATGAGCCACATCTCCATAAGACAGAATAGATGGTGCTCAGAAACATAGTGCTGGCTGGTAGAAGACACAGAAGACTACCTGTTTTACAATTCCACTTAAATAATGTTCAAAACAGGCAAAACAAATCAATCATGTTAGAAGTCAGGCCAGTGGTCCCCCTTCGAGAGGGAAGTAGTGACTAGAAGGGAACAAGAGGGGTCTTCAGGGGTTTTGGTTACATTATAACCTAGTTTCTGGCTACACAGCTGTGATGAGGTCATAAAAATTCATCCAGCTGAACACTTATCATATGTGCCCATTCCTGCATATATTTTATACTTCAGTAAAAATTTTTCTTAAAAAAGAAATATTCTGAAGACTCCATATCAGCCCAGAATAAAGTTTCAATACTTTAGCCTGGCCTAAAGTCCTTTGTGACCTATTCCCAAGCCAACCTCTCCAGCCCTATCTGTACTACTCCTGGCCTAAACTCCAGCCAAAACTAGCCATCACCAATACCCACAATGCACCATGCTCTTTTGCTCTTTTCAGGCTCTTCCCCTGCCTGCGTACCCTCCTCACTTCATCTACCTGCTTAACTCCTTTCTCAACTGTAAAAGTCAGCTCAGACCTCATTCTCCACCAGGAAGTTTCTCCTCACCCCACTCAACCCAGGGTGGGTTAGGAGTCCCTGCTCTGTCCTCCTTCAACGTTCTATGTATTGTATTTATACCCTTAGTATATCACACTGTCATTTTTGGTTGATACATCTGTTTTCACTGCTGGTCTGTGAGTGTGATGAGGACAAGGACTGTATCCTTTACCTCTGCATTTGCATCCTCTAACGTAGTGTCCAGCACATAGTACATACCCAGTGAACAGCAAATGACTTAAGAAAGGGATTAATGAAATTCAGCTTGCATCTTGATTTTGGCACAGAATTTTTCTTTAGTCATTCTAATAAAAAAAAAAAAAAAGAGAGAGAGAGAGATAGAAACTAATTTGGCAGCACAGATTATACCTTACCCAAAATTTAGTTTGCAATGAGTGTTTTGTTCCCCCTGAACATTAATGTCAGGAAAACCAAATACACATTTCTTAAAATATGTGATAGTAATATAGCCCATTCCCTAAAGACTATCCAACTGTACAAAATGATTGCATTCCTCTAGAATATGGGTGAAGTGTTAATGTTTTTGGTTGGCTTGAAACTCAAGAAATTCTTCTAACATCTAGATTGGCCATGTTTCTTGGTGAATCTGCCAAAAATTCCTCAGATATCCCAGTCTGGGATTTGTGGACTGAGACGTTTATGATATTTTAGAGTGTAGAATAGGCTATTGTTTTACATATTAGACAAGTCAAGTAAATGCAGCAAAAGCTGTGATTGGGCTGGGGGCCCAAAAAATGAACCAAGTTGACAATAGTCATTTTCTGTGCAAGTTTCAAATAGGCTTAAGCCAGGCAAAATGCTAAGCAGTCATCATATTGAATTCTCAACAATGTTTCTTCCCACTTTGAGTTTGGGTGAGAGATACGGCTCCATAATAGAAAGCCAGAAAAGGTATTAATGATGAAAGGTGGGATGATGAGGATATTGCCATGATGATGATTCATGGTAAATAAGGGTACACAATGTGCAACAGAACAAGCACAGATGCGAAACCTGACCTCAAACTGCTTATCATCCAAAAATGTTAAGGCAAAGGTAAAGAGGTAGTAGTCTAACTATTTTAAATATGTGTACAACCTGGGTCGTGAACCTATGCCTACCTTTGGAACAGGGGTCCCTAACCCCTGGGACACGGACCACTACCAGTCCGTGGCCTGTTAGGAAACGGGCCGCCCAGCAGGAGGTGAGCAGCGGGCGAGCGAGTGAAGCTCCATCTGTATTTACAGCCGCTCCCCATGCTCTCATTACCGCCTGAGCTCCACCTCCTGTCAGATCTGCAGCAGCATTAGATTCTCATCGGAGCGCGAACCTTGCTGTGAACTGCGCATGCGAGGGATCTAGGTTGCACGTTCCTTATGAGAATCTAACGCCTGATGATCTGAGGTGGAGCTGAGGCGGTGGTGCTAGCGCTGGGGAGCAGCTGCAAATACAGATTATCATTAGCAGAGAGGTTTGACTGCACAGAGACCATAATAAATCGTTTGCAGGCTCATCAAAACCCTATCATTGAGTGGCAAGTGACAATTAAGCTGCATCTGGTGGCAGGCTTTATAGTGGCAAGTGAGTTGATGTACTTCAATTGTACAGCTGCATCTGGCAGTAGGCATTAAGTTAGAATCTGACACTCATTTTAGTCTGCAAGTGGCCCGCCCATTATTTTATTTACCACTTCCATCTTTGCCTCTTTTCTGCACTGCACACTTGTCTCAGTCACAGTTTTGGTAAGCCCACATGCTAACCCTAGCCAAAACGAGTAAAAAACAAATGTCACTGGAGAGCTTCTTTGAAAAGGAGGAAAGACCCAATGATGAGGCAGCAGAAGACGCTAAGACTGCCAACAAAAAAAGGCTGCATTTAAAAGAAAATACCAAGAGTCCTACTTAAATTACGGGTTCATTGCAACAGGTGATTCACATCCTCCAAGCCCACTTTGTATAACATGTGGCGACCGGTTATCCAATGAAACCATGAAACCTTCAAAACTGCTTTGCCACATGGAGACAAAGCACCCTGCATTAAAAGACAAGCCTCTGGAGTTTTGCAAAAGAAAAAAACGTAAACACGAAGAACAGAAGCAATTACTGAAGGCCACCACTTCATCAAGTGTGTCTGCACTGAGATCATCATTCTTAGTGGCTAACCACATTGTTAAAGCTAAGAAGCCCTTTACCATGGGTGAAGGGTTGATCCTGCCTGCTGCTAAGGACATTTGTCATGAACTTTTAGGAGAGGCTGCAGTTCAGAAGGTGGCACGTGTTCCTCTTTCGGCTTGCACCATAACTAGATGAATTGATGAAATAGCAGAAGATATTGAGGCACAATTATTAGAGAGGATTAATGAGTCACCGTGGTACACAATCCAGGTTGACGAGTCTACCGATGTTGACAGCAAGGCAACAATGCTTGTTTTTGTGTGATATATTTTTCAGGAGGATGTGCATGAGGATATGTTATGTGTACTTTTGTTGCCAACCAACACCACAGCTGCAGAACTATTCAAGTCTTTGAATGATTACATAGCAGGAAAACTGAATTGGTCATTTTGTGTCGGTATATGCATGGACGGAGCAGCTGCCATGAGTGGATGGCTTTCTGGTTTCACTACTCAGGTCAAAGAGGTCGCTTCTGAATGTAAGTATATGCACTGTGTCATCCATAGAGAAATGCTGGCTAGCCGATAAGCGTCACCTGAACTTAACAACGTTTTTCAGGATGTGATTAATGTAATCAACCACATTAAAGTACATGCCCTTAACCCACATTTGTTCGTGCAGCTCTGTGAGGAGATGGACCCAGAGCACACACGTCTTCTCTCATACACGGAAGTGAGATGGCTTTCTAAAGGTAGATCACTGGCCAGTGTTTTTGAGTTACGAGAGCCGCTCCAGAGATTTCTTTTAGAAAAACAGTCACAACTGGCAGCACATTTCAGTAACACAGGGTGGGTCGCAAAACTTGCTTACTTGTGTGACATAGTCAACCTGCTCAGCGAACTCAATCTGTCACTTCAGGGGAGAACGACAACTGTGTTCAAGTCGGCAGATAAAGTGGCTGCATTCAAAGCCAAACTGGATTTATGGGGGCGACGAGTGAACATTGGGATTTTTGACATGTTTCAAACATTAGCAGAGATTTTGAAAGAGACCGAGCCAGGGCCTTCTTTCTCCCAGCTGCTGCATGATCACCTATCTCAGCTTTCAAAAGAGTTTGAGCATTACTACCCAAACACAAAAGACCCCCAAAATGGGAAGAATGGATCCACGACCAATTTGTGAATAAGCCAGGTGAATCAACTTGTCTGTGCTAGAAGAGGATCAGCTGCTTGAGATCGCAAATGACGGTGGCCTTAAAAGTATATTTGAGACAACTTCAAATCTCCATACGTTCTGGATTAAAGTCAAGGCGGAATATCCTGAGATTGCCACAAAAGCACCGAAAAGCCTGCTTCCATTTCCAGCATCCTATCTTCGTGAAGCAGGGTTTTCTGCAGTGACAGCAACCGAAATGAGATTATGGAGTAGACTGGACATAAGCAACACACTTCGGGTGTCACTGTCTCCCGTCACCCCCAGATGGGACCATCTAGTTGCAGGAAAACAAGCTCAGGGCTCCCAGTGATTCTGCATTATGGTGAGTTGTATAATTATTTCATTATATATTACAATGTAATAATAATAGAAATAAAGTGCGCACTAAATGTAATGCGCATGAATCATCCGAAAACCATCCCCCCACCCCACCGTCCGTGGAAAAATTTTCTTCCACGAAACCAGTCCCTGGTGCCCAAAAGGTTGGGGACCACTACTTTAGAGCATTTGCTCACCCCCTCTTCATGAGGACTTCTCACCCACTCCACCCCAAGGATGTGACCTGCAGGTTTATTTGTACTGTCCCAGACTCTATCCATCCTCTTTAGCCACAGCCAATTGGACCAGACATGGGCACCTGACTCAGGCTGGACCAATCAGCTGCTCTGGATTTGGAATTGAGCTGCAGTTAAACCAGAGCTCCAAACCAGAGGACATGCAGTGCTGCCTGCCCAGCTATTTGGGGTGCAGAGGAGTGGGGAAGCAGAGAAAAGTGGATTGCAGGGAGAAAGAAGTGATACAATAAACTATCGTGGCGGGATAGGGGTTGGCAAGAAGAAAGATCAGTTCCTGGTGCCTTTCATAATTCTGTTTCCAATCCTCTGGAAAGATCTGAAACATTCCCTGCTCAAGTCTGGCCTGCTCTTTATGACAAAACACCATGTTTTGTTCATGTTGCTTTGAGTGGATTTCTGAGGTTCCAGGACTAGGACACAAGGGCTCTGGTATTTGGGCAGGTCTGTCTTCACTCCCCCAGTGCCTTTGGAAAAGGAGAGGGTGCTAATGAGCCCAGCCCTCGGATGAGTGGGAATGCCCTGCAGCAATCCGAATCCACGGACATTGCCCACTGGAGTTTTAGCTCTGAGTGCCGGAGCTTGCAAGCTGCTGGTGTGTCAGGGTGTTAAAGTGGTTCTTTAAAAAGGCAGCAAGACACCGTGAATGATGATATTTGAGTGTCAACAATACAAAATTAAGCCTGTGGAAAATTTTAATTATGATAACCAACACAGGAAATTGCATTTATGTATGGAAACTAAATTTAGAAGCCTGGACAGATGGACAGGCTCCTTCCTAAAACCATGTAAATAGCCCATGCCAGGTGCCAGGAAGTAACTGCAGTAGAGGGACTGGCTAGGCAGGCAGGCCTTTTGGCTGTGCTGAAGTCTGAAGAAAGAAAAACGGCTTTCTCTAGGTAAATTATTTTTTCAGAAGCCTTATCTTCCAGGGTTAGAGAGAATTAACAGATTTTAAAGGAAACATTTTCGAGGCAGTGCCTATTCTTTCTTTCGCCTTGTGTTCGTAAACAAGGAAGGGTGTGGTCAGGATTTGGATTTGCTCTGGGCAGTGTTTATGCAGCCTGTCCAGCTGCTAGAGGCAGGACCCAGTGGAAAAGGGAAAGTGTGAGAGTGGGTGAGGGGAAATCTCTGTGCCCCCTACTCTTAGGGCTCCTTCCTTCCCACGGCATTCCTCTTCAGCTTCAATTTCCAAATTGGGGTCAGAGGCAGAGGGGTGACATTAATGGTGGTTGAGTAGGGCAAGGACATTGGAGTCAGGCAGACATGTTTGAAGCCCTGGTACTGTGACCAGTGCTACTCTCAGAGCCAGGCAACTGGGCCCCCTGCCCTGGGCCATGAGCTCCAGAGGGTCCCACTGCGGCCCTCCTCAAGGCGTGCTCCACCCCATGGAGTGAAGGTCAATAACCAGGTCAAAAAACATGCCCACCAGAGCCCATATCCCTCCCCCTAGACCATAATAAGACACCAGAATTGCCCTGTCAGTAGCCCCGAGCCTGCTCCCAGGGCCTGTGCAGGCCACTCCCAGGACCTGTGCAGGCCACTCCCAGGGGTGTCCTCCCCGGGGTATGCATACCCTAGGTTTCAGGGTGGCTTGGGGCAGCTGTTTGTAGAGAGTATGGACAGGAGTAGGTCATGCACACTAGAGTATCTGGATATGAGTTTCAGGGGTGAGAAGAGAAGGGTACTGGGCCAGGGACTGGGGTATGACTCTCTGTGCCCCACCTCTTCTGGCTCAGACCAAGAAGTCTGAAAATTCTAAATTTGAATCTGGTCTTCCAGGTTGTTTTGAAGGTTTATTTGTCAAAACAACGGAAGAGAGCACATTTTGTTTAACTTTAGCTTGATGTAAGAGTTCTGCCATGGAGTATGGGTCTCTGTACTCTTGCTCCAGCTCCCCCAAATGTTAGGGGTGGGCCATGCCACCACTTCAACACTGTGTGACCTTCGATACATTACTTGCCTCTGAGCCTCAACTTCCTTCTCTGCAAAATGAAGGTAATATCAGTAGTAGTTATTTTGAGAATTTAAAATGTAATTAGTTCAATTATTGTTATATGCCCTTTGCAAGTTACTTAAACTCTCTGTGCCTCAGTATTTTCATCTGTCAAGTGGGAGGATACAAATAGTACCTGTCTTATAGGATGTTATCAGCGAATGCATGTGCAAGTCTTAGAACAGTGTCTGGTGCATAGTAAATCCTATGTAAATGTTAGTTGTTGCTGTTGTTATTATTATCCACTGCCCACTATCACCACCTGGCCAATTGGATTAAAGGAAACAGCATATGCAATGTGTAGGTCACAGTGAAACACGCCCCTGCCACATATTTTAGTTACTTTAAGACTTGTCTCATACTCCAGACTCATCCTGTGATTTCAAAATCCCTACCAGACTTCTTAGGAAACATGAAGGCTGTTCCTGCTTCCAGCTGTGGCTGTTGCTTTGGCCAAGTATAATCTGATGAATACAGACTAAGAGTCCTGTCCTGGGATAACCCTTATTCGTGTCTGTAAAGGGCTTTGAGATTCACTCAGAAAGGTGCAAAATAAATCTTAAATCTCTGGGCAGAGACACGATGGTGGCAACGAGTGAAGAATGCAGCTGGGACATTGGCCCTTCTCTTGAGATCCACTGATTGCCGTTCCTTGCTGTGGAAGGGTTTCTGCAGCCCTGTGCACTGGCAGGCTCTCAGGGCTGGGCTGGGTTTGGGAATTAACTTGGAATATTAATTTTGTAAATATCTAGAGAGGGCTGATCTTCCCTAAGAGGAGACTTGATCATATAGGAAGAAGCTATAAGCCACAGAAAGCTACAAAAGGGTTTGCCATCCACAAGTCGCATTTCTTTCTGCTACACAACACTGCTTCTGTGGCGCAGCAGCTCTTCCTTCTTCTCAGGACCCAGGCAGCTCACTCGGTTTGCTTCAGCTTTGTACGGGATCACCAACAGGCAGCTTAGACACCAGTGCTCTCCATGGGAATGAAACTTACGAGGGTTCCGAGGGAGGCCATTAGCAGAACATCAAGCATCAAGCCCTTAGCTCCTCACCTTCAAGAGCATTCTTTCCCCAAGGGTTCACTGCAGGCAGGTTCTTCCTACTTCTCCAAGCTCTGTGGATACGTTATCTTAGGAACATGCTATTCCTTACTCATACTAAGACACGGGTAACTAAGAACAGCATACAGTATTATACCTCTCTCAAATATTTTCATTTTAAAAAGGCTTATCAAAGCCCTAAGCCAAAGAAATAAGGCAATTTCAGACAGCATTTAGCAGTTAGAGAGGGTTTTTATCAGGATGGTAGTCCCGGGAACCGTAGGCCTATTCCAAAGTCCTTCTCATCTCAGGATCCATTTATTCAGCCTAGACAATTTTCTACCTGTGCTTTTAGGTATGATATTAGGGATCAACTCCACAAGGTCGCTGACATCACGGTGGTTTGGGGCCAGTCATACAACAATTCCCCAGGACCTATGAACAGTGACCGCTAAATCCATGTGGCTGTGGTTTCCAGCGAGGCCTTTGCTTTGGAGTTCCCTTCTCCTTATGGTCAACAGCTTTGAGTTCTATGGACACCCATGGAATGGTGCCTGTGCCACCTTTTACTTGTGTTTTGTGGTTCTGACCACATATACGCACTCCTACATCATAGGAATGGGATTATTTTAACATCTAGAAAAATGCTAGAGTGAGGAAAAGCAGAGCCATGGGGTTGCCAGTAAGGGTGCCTGCTTTGATTGGCTTGAGCAGTGCCTTTAAGATCCTATTGGATGCTGGATGTAAATATGTAAGTTGATTTGCATGCTATGCTGAACAAGCCCAGCAATCAATTATAAACATCCTTGTGACTTTTCTTAAAGGAAGTAGTTGCTATGTGTGACTAGTAACCACTTTTTCAAGAGTTAAGCATCTGAGCTATTTAAATTCCTCCACAAAGTATGAAAAGCAAATTAAGTCATCATGGCACAATCACTCAAATCAGAAGGATGAGGAGTGCAGTAGATTTTTTTTTTTTTTCTTTCTTCTAACTGGTGAGGTGGTAGGGGAACATCAAATCTGATTGTCAAAATTCAGTCAAAATCTCTTAGATTAGCAATTAGAATTTTTAGGAGATAAATATCCCTGACAGATGACTAGCTAGGATGAATATCCTTGTGGTACAATCAAATCAACATGTATAATATTTGAATGCTAACTGTTAGCTGTGTACTACAGAGTGTGTGTAAGTCCAGGGCGTGGGGAGACCATTGTATGAATGTGTTACGGGTGTGTCCATGAAGCAGCAGAAATATTTTTCTCAATGTTCTGTTTATGAAGCCTAGTTCATTGGACAGCTGCTGAGGAGTCCAACCAAAGGATATGATCGTCAGTATGTTTCATCCATAAGACCTAATTTGAACGAACTTAACAGTGGTACAATAGCCATGTACTGTGCCAGCTCTTTTCTGTTCAAAAAAAACAGAGATATCGCTAGGTTATTTCCCATGAAGGAAAAGTTTTGATTCAATCCTGAGTGTACCTTGGTTTATTTGTAGAGCAATTTCCTGTTTTTCTTATCAAAATATTTCAGCTGTAGCTTAAATTCAGAAGGTATTGGTGGCTCTATCCCAACCAAGTCAGATGAGTGTGTTTAATAACAGCTCTCAAGCAGCTCCACTATGTTAGCAAGAAAAAAAAATAAAGGGAAAAATATTTTTATTCCAGTGAGTATCTCCCATGGGAAAAAAGATGGAAAGAATAGCAGTGACGAGACAAAATTAATATATCCATATTATATAACAACCCAAAAAGCTGCCATGTAACATTTCTATGTTTTCTTTTACAAATAATGTGCATTTTTTTCTTTGAATACGCGTTTATGCTTGAGTGGACAGCAGTCAAGCCTTAAAGGCATAGGCTAGATGATTGATTTCTGCCCCTTTAAGGAGATTTTATATATCTCTGCCCAGTGCCATTATGTGTTGATTTCAGAGTTTATCACTCAGAAAGTATGCTTGTTTCCTTATTTCCTATTTCTTGGCTGTATGTGTTTTTTTCTCTATTTCCTATTTCGTGGCTGTTTGGGGGGCTGGGTGTTGACATCTTACTTTTGCCCTCATGAACCTCATGATTTCACATATGTGAAATCAAATTCCGAGGTAACGTCTTCTAACTCCCTCTGAGCGACATACGAAAATGTTTTATTATCAGAGACTGAATGTATTTCAGATTGCTGACAGATCCAGCTCTGAGCTATCAAAGTTAGAGACTTTTTTCCCTCTGTTTCTTTCTATAGAGGAGTCAATAGTATTGAACAAGAAAGAACTGCATTACTTTTAGGGCAGAGGAGTGCGGGCAGCTCTTAGGAGAGGTAAGAGAGTTAATCATGCGTCCTAAGTGCAGCTGGAGGCCATGTACCTAGTGCATCCAGTTAAATAATCTTTCATTTTTGTACTGGGCACAGAGCCAGCACATCCAGGGACCAGGAGAGATGATTAGGGAGAGCATTGTAAAACTGCTGAACGTAATTCCCTATCACCAAATATAGACATCTCTGAAGCTGACAATCTTATTCATACGAAATGCAAGGACATGGTCCAAATTGTGAGAAAAGGAATCCAACTTGGTTGGGATAGGAAAGGCAAAATGAAAACAACAAAACTTTGGCCCACAAGTCCTTTCTGTTTGGAAAGATTTCTGAAGACTGAACTTAGGCCTGCAGTACACCTAACAGCGCGATCTGCAGGCTGCTAGCGGGCCACCACGGAACCAAACCCAGCAGCTCAAGGTGGGAGAAAATTAAGTGGACAGAGTCTACCTTATGAAGATGCTCTTCTTGTCAGAGCTTCCTGAGACCTTCCAGAGTGATGGCTTCCACACTATGTCCAGTCATTGTGGAGGGGGAGAGGGGAGATTTGGCCACCTGTGGACACTGGGTTTCATAATCTACAGCCTATTTTCAGCTTCAGAACAATTTCTGCTTCTACCTTATAACCCACCACAGCCCAATTTTAAAGAATCTTAATGTAGTTTATTTTTTTGAAAGAAAATGACCACAGAGAAAACATTTCTTAAAACCACCACTTTCAAATTATACATACAGTGTATGTATATGTATGAATACATATATTTTATTCACACTACAGATTTAAGTCAAGCAGGTGTTCTGGCTCTTTTCCCTATATGGCAGGTTCAAAGAGGAGAATCTAAACATGGCTTCTTCCTAAGTTAGGCATATTCTTTGGAGCACATTTCACAGGATGTTACTTAGGTGCTCTAATTAGCTGGACAAAACAATAATTACAAGTACACAAAACAAATGGTTAATTTCTTTAGTATAAAAATGAGTCTTAGAAATCAATAAGTAAAGGATAATCCTGTAGGAAAATAGGCAAAGGATATATACAGATAGCTCAGAAAAAGGAACAAAAACAGGAAATAGACATACAAAAATATACTCAACTTCGCTCATAGTTTAAAAATTCAAATGATGATGAGATAGCAATTTTCACTTCCAATTGGCAAAGATTAAAAAGAGTAGTAATACCAGGATAAGATGTGAGGAAACAGTCACTCTCACGCATTGTTGGTGAATGTATTGATTGATGTAATGTTTTTGTGGGGGCAAGTTTGTAATATCAAAGTTGATCCAGGAATTTTACTCCAGAAGGTAACCAGAAACACATAAGTACACAAAGACAAATTTACATGGATGATTGCAGCATAGTTCCTAATAGCCAGAAACTGGAAACAAACCACTAAAAAAAATGAGGTAGATCTATATGTACTCACACAGAAAGTGTTCTAAGATATGGCAACAAATGAAAACAGCAAGTTACAAAAATGATATAGAAAATGGTTCCATTTTTGTTATATGCAAATGAAAAAAATCTGATGGCATATATACTAAAATGTAAATACTAGTTATTTCTGGGGGTGACATTTTGGAGCACCTTCCATTTCTCCCTATGTATTTCTGTAATATTTGATCACATATTAAAGGTATAATAAAAATAGTTTTAAAAAATAACAGTATGAACATCACTGAAGTCGTTTTTCTGACAAACAGATTAAATCTGAATCTCAACATGAGGAAACAATCCCGTAAATTCAGATTATGTAATATTCTACAGGACAATCAACCCAGACTCCTCAAATGTATCAATGTTATGAAAAATGGGAAGAGACTGTTCTAGACTAAGAGTAACTAAAGAGAACTAATAACTAGCAATGTGTGATCTTTGGATCCTGCACACATAAAAAACATTATAAAGGACCTTGTAGGGCACAATTGCCTTGGTGAATCTAGGTGAAAGAATAGGATTTCTAGAATTATATTTTGGGAAATATTAGTATAGGAAATGCCTCTTTCACTGAAATGTATTGATGGCCTATCGATGCCAGGTGGTCCCCTGGATATATTACCTCATAAAAAAGGAAGATGACTTCTTATTGTAGCTAAAACTCTAATTATTACTATTATTGCTGAGGGATACCAATAGATTCAATTCTAGAGTATCTTAGCTGGTTTATAGATTTCCAATTAGTGCCTAGATGCCAACTAGGATTCATTACGAAGTTGGGGGATTTCAGAGCTGGAGGGTTTCTTTCAGGTTGCATGGGCTCAACCCTCACGATTTTACAGATGAGCAAAAGGGACCCAGTTGGGCTATGATGTACCCATAGTCAGTTAAGAGGAAAACTGGTTTTGGAAATCTTGCCTTCAAATTTAGTACCCATACAATAAAACCCTAAAGCCTTATTTAACGCTAGCTGAAACATCAACAAGGGACTAGGCATCATAATGGCCTGCCCTGAGATGGGCCCCTTCTGCATGGAAAAAGGCTTAACACTTGGGGAAAAAAATGCATGATAATCCTCAAGGCACACAGAGCCTCCACCTCTTAGCACTTGTGATAATGCAGGCAGGCTGTGAGTCCAGGTCGAACCAAGACATGCCATTTGCTTGACTTTTTTATTACATCAGAAAGCATGAGGGGGACATCCCTGGTGGTGCGGTGGTTGAGAATCCGCCTGCCAATGCAGGGGACACAGGTTTGATCCCTGGTCTGGGAAGATCCCACGTGCTGCGGAGCAACTAAGCCTGTGTGCCTCAACTACTGAAGCCCACTCGCCTAGAGCCTGAGCTCTGCAACAAGAGAAGCCACCGCAATGAGAAGCCCACACACCGCAACGAAGAGTAGCCCCCGCTCACCGCAACTAGAGAAAGATCTTTGCAAAGATCCAATGCAGCCAAAAATTAATTAATTAATTAATTATTTTTAAAAAAGCACGAGGAGTTCAAGCCAACAATTTTTTTCTCCCTAAGGAATACAAAAGAGAAAAGTGCCTGCTTATGGAAGGTAGATAACAAAAGAGTCCTAAGTGCTCTACTATCCTCCTGATAAACATCTCCCTCACAACATTCCCAGCAGGCCTCACCCCATCTGGTAGAATGGTAGGAGAGACAGTAAATCATTTATCCTTTATAAAAGTTCTGTACCTCCTTCTTGACTGGACTAAGACTCCAGATTTACATCCCCTATTTTATATTTCCTTCTGAGAATAACTCCTGCCCTACGCGGTGAATTTAAGGAAATCAAAACCCTCTGTTTGTAAAATGATTTCTCTGATTGACTCATGCTGATTCCTCAGGGGCCAGTGGAATGTCCTATAATGGTGACGGTGAGAGTGTGACTTTTTGTAGTGGGGCAGGTACTGGGGGTGGGGAAGGCAAAGGGCTCTAGAGGACACACAGCACAAAGGTGAACAAGGCTAATGTTTGTAGAGGGAAGCCCAAGTCAAATAGCTGGAAGAACACATACGATGTCAAGTCAGGAGGCTACTGAGATTGGGGTTGCTCAGTTTGGGACTGAATGGAAATGGGCCCGTAGGACAAACAGTTTAGAGCCAGGCAAGGTCTCTTGGAAAACAGTCCCAGATTCTAGCTGGCATAATCAGCTCACCATTTGTGGCTGTCAGGGCCTGGTGTCTTGAAGCAACCAGGATCATGTGGACCCAGAAGAGCCACTGGTCAGTGAACAATAGTAAGAGCACCAGGGCCTGCATTAGGGTCTGGAGTGAAAAGTGGATCCCCACGTAAAAGGAGATCAGCAGGATGTAAAGTCAGGGATAAACGCATCGTTGCCCCAATAATCAAATCAAGGGAGGAGCAAGAATGCAAGCATGAAGCCCAGGATAGCAGGCAGCCAAGGGGGTCAATCCTGGAGGAGTCCACACGGTGCTGGGGTGGGATGGGTTGAAGTGACGCCAGGGTCAAAGGGTGGATGGTACAGCCACTTTGCATTCTGTTCCTACTGCTCTGAATGGGATGTGTCTTGTGCCATCCAAAGTTCCATCAGAAAATTTGTTTACTCTGTTTCCTTGCAATTAACTGGGAGTATGAAGGAACAAGGAAATGTTTGCTTATGGGGAAGAGTGTGATTGTGTTGACAGGAAGTTTGAGTTGAAAGGAACCCCAGAATTTCAATCCTGCAGGCATTTCTACTGGAATTTGCTGGAGCAGTAGGAAGGGGGGAATATGGCCACAGGGACTGCACCATGATCAGCTACACCGAGTTCTCCAACTGACTGGATGGGGATCCATGGGTCAGGCCAAGGTGTTCTGTTTAGAAAAACTGTGAGAATGCACTTGTTTTGGAGAGGGTGGGTAACGTTAGCACACACTCAGCTAATGAGACATTTAACAACTCAGCTAAAAGACATTTATGCTTAAGCCTGGAGAGAATGGAACGGAGGAAACTTGGGTTCTAAGGAAGGTGAGGTTCCCAGCATGGAAGCCTGAGAACACAGGGCACCAGCAGGGCAGGGGACAAAGGCAGCCTGCACCCTGGGGGTGCTCCAGGGCCTGCTCAGAAGAGGGTAGAGAGTAGGGTCCAGCTGACAGGATGCCAGTGTACCTACCTTTACCACAACTTCTACCACAGTAGGTCAACCTTTGTTTATTCTGCACATAGGGTTTCTGTGATTTTCTTTCGCTTGGCTTTAGATCACTTGAAAACCACCACCTTATACCAATAGCACTGAGTGCTGTCCATGTTCTCACCTCTGTGTTAGATGCTTTCTTGGTTATTCATGTAGGACCCTCTTCTCAAGGAGTTTACAGTCTCTGGAAATCCCAGTTTTATCTAATGGCAAAAAGGAGAGAACAGGACTTCCCTGCTGGCGCAGTGGTTAAGAATCCGCCTTCCAGTTCAGGGGACATGGGTTCGAGCCCTGGTCCGGGAAGATCCCACATGCTGCAGAGCAACTAAGCCCGCGAGCCACAACTACTGAGCCCACGTGCCACAACTACTGAGACCGAGCCCACACGCCTAGAACCTGTGCTCTGCAACAAGAGAAGCCACCGCAATGAGAAGCCCATGCACCGCAACCAAGAGTAGCCCCCGCTCGCCACAGCTAGAGAAAGCCCACATGCAGCAATGAAGACCCAATGCAGCCAAAAATCAATCAATAAATATATAGATTTATTTTTAAAAAAAGGAGAGAACAATAGGGGAGCACTTAAGTGCTAAGTGTTAGGGGCTAGAAGTGAATCACAATTGCAAGGAAAAAGAGATCCCTGGGTTATGGCAGTGAGGGGCCATGTCAAAAAAGTACGGAAATTTCTACCCAAAAAAGTGGCATTTGAGTTGAACCTTAAAGGAGAAGAGGATTTGGAAAAGTGGGGAGGGTATTCTTAGCTTTGAGAACAGCACGAGCAAAGGTATAGCGATAGGAACACTCAAGACCAGTTTGGAAAATAGTAGATAGAGAAAACATATGGATGACTGACAGTGTTTTCCATTTTCTAAATTACTTATTCAGACTGTATCCTGAGCAAGAACAATTTCCTGTGGTTTATAAATAGGTCCCAGTTATTTTAGTAGAATGTAATGCTGATGATCATTCATGGAATGTTCCACAGAGACTTCAGTGTCCCAAGGGCCAGGAGAAAATGTATAAATGTGTAAGACACGGTGCAGCACATGAAACATCATACATTACCGTAGGTTCATCAAGCCTAGCACAAAATTTATGCAGAAACTTAGTGCTACTAACCAGTAATTGTCTCTCTGTCTCATTCTCCCTCCTGGATTTGTTCCTGATTTACTATGCAAAGTGCATAAGGCTTCAGATGACACGTACCTCTGGATACAAAAGAATGAGAATAGAAATTGGGAGATTAAAAAAAAAAAAACAGGCACAAGAGATGAAGCCATTTGTCTGAGCTCACAGGGAGGGGGGTGCCAAGGTTACAATTCAGGATGCCCATTGCAAGTTTCCTTTCACCCAAGATCTTGAAAACAGAATTCCTACCCACCTCCATAAACTGAGAAGTCACCAGAATTGCACAGAATTCCAATTCCCATGATTCCTAAGATGAGGAGCTTTTCACAAGGCAGGTATGTTTCTTGGGGGCTGGGGATCCCAATTTCCTATACTTGAGAAACATTCCATTGCATACGTACATGTTATATGGTGTCCAAAAGAAAGAAGATATTTATATTGGTAATTAATTAGTTGAGGGATGGATCTGTATTTTGTTGCAATTAGCATTATCCTCAATGTTCCTATTCTATTTTCCAATCTGCTTCACTAGTATTTGCATCGCTATATACTGTTCATTTTGGCTTAAGAAAGATAATGAATGAACACATTTTTTTATTTGTGTTTTTCCTTTGAGTTCCTCTTCCCATATGGACTAAGGACAAAAAATGAACTGATGATAATTCTCGATACTCCACCTTCTAGTCATAATGCAGTTGGTAAAAGAGGAAGCCTGGACTTCATTCACAGTTTTGAGTGATGAAAATTAAGTTTGAGTAGCAGTAGCAGCAGCAGCAGACTACTTATTACAAAAAGTTTCTTAGGAAAAACATCCTACACTCAGTTCTGTCTTATATCTAAAGGGATCACTACCAAACATTCCCCAGACTATGAAATAACACTACAAGTGATTCTAGAAGTTTTTGCAAAATTTGGAGGCTTCACCCACACACCGGCTCTCTAAATAAGAACAAGTGTTATTACGTAGCCCTTCCATTCTTAAAATTAGGTCATCTTATTGAGTAATTAAAACCACCACCAATAGCATTTCTGGTCATTCCAATAATCCTCCCCCAAATTCTTAAAATACTACCAGAGTTGAAAAGGAAGTTCCACCCAACTTACCAAATGTAATAAAAACTGCCTACGAAAATGTCCTTTGACAGGCAGAATTTGTAGCCAGTCAAAGAGTATTATTTTCACACAGTGTTTAAGATTTACAGAATCCTTTCTTTTTTTAAAATTTATTTTATTTTTTGGCTGCGTTGGGTCTTCGTTGCTGCACACAGGCTTTCTCTAGTTGCAGCGAGCAGGGGCTACTCTTCATTGCGGTGCACGGGCTTCTCATTGCAGTGGCTTCTCTGGTTGTGGAGCTCTGGCTCTAGGCACGCGGGCTTCAGTAGTTGTGGCACGTGGGCTCAGTAGTTGTGGCTCGCGGGCTTAGTTGCTCTGCGGCATGTGGGATCTTCCTGGACCAGGGATCAAACCCGTGTCGCCTGCATTGGCAGGCAGATTCTTAACCACTGCACCACCAGGGAAGCCCCAGAATCCTTTCTTAATGCCTAAGGTTTTACTTGGTTCAGTCATGCTGGGTATAAGTTTTACACTTTATGAGGATTTTCGGAAGGGAGAGGGTAAAGGTATTCTTTTTTGGACATACTGTCTTTTATAATGATATGATAGCAACACTGGATTATATATTAAACCACAAGCTAAATACAAATTAAGTTCACAGGCATAATCCAATCAAGCATGACCTACATATATTTTTGGGTTTTGACATCCCAACATCTTAACCTTAGGGTATGAGAGAACTAGACTAGGAATTGGGAGATTCTACCATAGAAATCAAATCAGGCTTTTCCATTCTGATCCCTAAAACAAACAAGGACAATTTATTTGTTTTAGGGATCAAAAATTAAACAAAGACAAAAACAAAAAACAAAACACACCAGCTTTCCGAGATGTGGAAGTTTAGATAATGTCTTTTCTGTGTTGTTCTCAGGAAGTAAGATTCAAGTGCCCTTTGTTTGTATTTGTAAAGAGTGGCCACACACCCAGGTGATCAGGAAACACACCTTTCCTTCCTTTCTCCAGTATGGTCTATGTAGGCTTTCCCAAACTAGTATCCTCCCAGCACTCTCTCCACTGAATGTGACTTGAACAAAGGGCTTGGGGGTGGTGGGAGAGGAGGGTATCGTGGTAAAACTAGCTTTGGAAATGTGAGACGTCCACCTTATGAAGCATGGTAGCCTACTAAAGTCTGAGAAAACCTGCAATTAAATTAACATCTGTTTTGGATTATCTGAGCATTTCCCAAGCCAGCTTCACCACGGAACTCCATTCCCCTCTAGGCCGTGCATTCTGTGGGCTACATGTAGATAAGCAAGAACACTAGCTTTCGCTCAGACACAGGTCCTCAAAGGCTTTCTTTGCCACTCGACAGCTTTGAGAATTTGGGTAAGTCACTTACCCTCTCAGAGTCCTGGTTTCCTCATCTGAATTATGCAGAAAAGAAATCTAGCTCTGCCAGCCGGCCCTTGGCTCCACCACCCCGCCGAGGAGCGAGCCTGGAAAGCCCACACTGGTGGGCCCCAAGCGGGACGCCCCCCCACCAGCTGCCGCCAGTCACCTCAATGCCAGAGTAGAGCAGGGTTCCAAGTCTGTGGAAGACATAATCTTGTGCCTGCCTCCCCACCGCACTCTCTGACCTTGCTTGTCTCTCAGGGTCTGAGACGCTGACCTTCACTGCTCAGCTAAGGGCTCCAGAGACTCTACTTTCTCTACACCCGTCCAGCTGAGTAAACCTAGGATGTTGTTACACCTGAGGGGAGTGAGGAGTGGGAGGTCAAGGCACCAGAGTAAGAGCCCTCTGGGGCCTCAGGCAGAGTGAAACCGTAACCATCAGGGGATGAGTGAATTTTGGCACAAACTGGGCTGCTGCGTGGTAGAGAAACCCCAGCTGAAGAAGAAGAGGAGGCGGCTTGACCAGGCCATGATTGGGGAACCAATGAATTTTGTCCACCTGCCTCACATTGGCTCTAGGGAGATGGGGGTTGGAGATGGACTGGCCATGACAGGTGCAGTTCAGGAGCAGATCAGATTCAAGGGAAACCAAGACAGGCTGTGGAGCAATTCTAGGGGCTTGTAGCTCCAATAGGAATGGTTCTGCTGTATGTCCAAGCTTCACTCTGTCCAGCCCAGAAGAGATGCTGCCCATACCAGTTTCCCTCCTAGAATCAGTGACCCCAGGGCCCCTCTTTTCCCTATCTAATTAATAGTGCCGCAAAAGGCTTGGGCGCTGGACTCCCTCTACTCCCTCTGGCTGTAGCCCCTCCTGGAGATGGGGTCAAGGCAGCAGGACTGACCAAGTGACTACTCGTTAGCCAGAGGAGCTCAGCTGAAGCCCTGAACACTCTCAGATCTGAGGTAGGAGTTTTCTTGGACTTGGAATGTGATCCCTTCTGCTGAATGACAGCCTAGGTGCCATATGCTTTTAAACTCTTAACCTGGAACTCCTTAAATATGGTCGGTAGGTGAGATTACCAAAGCTGAAGCTGGCTTTGCTGAGATGCTCCCTACCTCCCTGCCCTTCTCTTTCCTCCTGGAATGAACTGAAGCAGACGTCAAGCAGGGGCTGGGAGGGTGACCACTGGCTAGTCTACTCTTTCTATTTAGATCTCAGACTTTAAACTCACAGTCCCTCAATATCTCTCTGCCAATACCAGGGTCTTTCTCTAGGTAGGGCTCTAAACCTATGTTTCTGTAGCATTGCTGGCTCCCTAAGATCTTTCCTTTTTTTAAATTAATAAAAAATTGAATTAAAAAAAGAAAATAAATCTCTCATCATATTTTGAAGACATAGTATATACTCAGTAAAGACTTGCCTCCTTCCCTTTGCAATCCATGGTAGTATAAATCTTTCTGTGTCTCACCAAGTGTTCCAGCAACCTCTCTAATGTGACCACTTTCTTTTACCAGTCTCATCTCCCAGTAACAGGGAGAGGTGCTGACACGCTTTTAAAGCCAGACTCTCTAGAATGCAAACTTACTAGCTGTGGGACTTAAGCCCAGTAACCTACCTTCCCTGTGCCCAAGTGTTCCCACCTGGAAAATGGGGCTAATAATGGTAACTGCTTCATAGGGTTGTGAAGATTAAAGGTTAATATTGATAAAGCACTCAGAATAACATCTGGCATAAGGTAAGTGCTCAATAATCTCATTAAAGCTACTAGTAGTTTTATTTTCTAATCATACACTATACTCCAGACACACTTGGCTCTTGGCTACACAAAGATACCTGATGCTTTCCCATGTCCATGTCTTTGCTCTTGCTGACCTCTTCACCTGGAATGTCCTTCTTCACCTGTTCAACCTGGTAAAATCCTATGCATTCTTCCAGGCCCAACCATGAATGCTACCTTCTTGATGAAGCCTTTCCAGATTTCCCCTAACCTGGTATCTTCCTCTTTGAAGGAATCCCCTCAGGGCTTTGTAGGTCTCTCTCCTGGCTCTCATCATGTTCAACTTTGTATTCAATGAGTTTTATACTCCTGGAGGAGCAATACACACACACACACACACACACACACACACACACACACACGCAGCACCCAGCAGTGTGATCTAGCAGGGAAAACTTCAGGCTGGGAACCAGGAAAACTGGGCTCTGGTCCCAGACCAACCACTCTGTAATCTTGGGTAAGTCACTTCATTGAGATTTGGTTTCCTCTTTCTTAAAACAGCGGGTTGGATTAGATGAGATCCGAAGCCTCTTCTATCTCTACCCTTCTGTAAGTCTAGTGTACACTCCTTGGACTGCCGTATACATGCCTGTGGGATTTCCAGTGAATAGAGGAACAAAGTTTGATCCAGAAATATCTGGTCACAAACCTTTGATTGCATTGTTTTAAAAGCAAAAGACTGAACAATCCAAATAAATAAAGTGTGGCACATAATGGAATAGTAAGCAGCTGTAACAACAACAACAACATGGAATAAGGAAGCTTACCATGTGCTGAGAAGGAGAAAGCTTTAGGATGCATTAAGTGAAAAAAAAGGCAAGATACAGAACAGTGTTTGTAGTATGCTACCTGTTGTATAATAAAGGGAGAGAAGTAATAAAACTATATATTTGATTTTGTTTATACATGCCTAAAGAGACACTGGGCAGGTATCTCTTTTAGAGAGGTGCCCTGTTAGTGTACATAGAAATTTAAAAAGTGGTTGCCTATGGGGAATGGAGGTGGGGACAGGGTGAGAGTGAGAATTTCAATACATACCTACGCAAAGAAAAAGCTAAAGTTAAAAGAGAAACCTCTGATGGTGACAGTATTTTTAAACAAAAACAGATATTTATCTTACTTGTTGATTTTCAGTTTTCAGTGAGGCTAGGGAAGAACTAAGGAATGATTTACTAATTTATTGCTGCAGCTTTGTACTGGGGTGTGAATCCCTGTGGCAATATTGTCATTGGAAAGGTGAAACTTTGGCAGTTGAGATATTCCTGGAGTTTTCTTCTCAAGCCAGCCACATTGATTCTCCAGTTCATACCACCTGACACAGGTGCTCAGAAACCAGAGGCCTCCATCTGTCTGGGATGTGGCCGGTGATTGTGTGAGAGGCCCACAACTACAGCATCAGCATCCTTACTCTTTCTGGAGGATCTGGGAGAATTCAGTTGAGGAGGAGGACAGGGGCAGCCTAGCAAATTCTCAGATCCTCTTGGAGGGCAAATTAACAGAAGAATGACTGGAGAAGGCTCTGAGTAGCACCTACATTGCCAATAGCTAAGACACAGTTCAGAGAATGCTTTCGGAAAATTTTCCCAGCCTTCCCTAGAATCTACCCCTCAGATAGCATAAATCTTCCCACCAAATGGGTAAAATCCCCAGTTCTTCTCAGATTCAGTTAGACCACTGACTCAAGAAACTTAGACCTAAAAATATTTTTGTTCCTACCAGAGCCCTGTAGCAATTAGAAATCCAATATATGATTTTCTCAGCTTGCTTTGGTCTAAGGTCCTCTTTGGAGAGAATCCTGAAAGTGTAAATTACTTGCAGCTGAGACAGGCCCATACTTACCCAGCAGGTATTGTATCAAACCCCAGCACTCTCTCTTGGCTGCTCCTGGGAAGGCCTCAGAAGAGCTTTTCAAAACAGACCTCATAAAAACAAACACTCCCACCTCTACCCCCATCTCCTGTCCCTTTCGAAAAACAAACAATACCGCTCTGTTCACCAAACACAGGGGGATTTTCTGTTTAAAGTATTTTTTCTTATTCCATATTGGCAGCACTTATTAAGGAGCAGATGACTTTCAAGTTGGGTGAACTTTGAAACATAAGCACATAAGAATCCAGGTGCTTGAAATTTTTTCAAACTTAGACACATCCTTACAGCCCTCATCTGAAAAATATCTTTTTAAAGTTTTATTAAAACTATGTCAGTTTTAAAAAAAGGGTGCCTTTGACCACATCTCGAGTCATTATGTTTGCTTTTAAAGCTTGTAGTAAAATGACTAAAATCCTATTTCCCTTTTCAAACTTTTGGAAACAGCTTTGGTGTCAGATGGACCTGAGTTTGAATTCTGTTTTCATCAGAATTCAAGACCTGTAAGACCTCAGGCAACTGACCCAATCTCTTTGCCTCAGTTTCCTCATCAATAAAATGGTGATAATTATGGTACGTACCACATAGATTAGCTGTGAGGATTAAATAAATACATGTAAAGTACTTAGAGTGCCTACATATATATGTAGTAAAAATAATAATGTCAAAACAAAAACCAAAAATTATTATACCTTGCATCTCCTTTGGGGAAAATCCTTATTAACTGAAATTTAGCAAATATTTCCTCATTTTTGTGAGTCTTTAAGGGCCCACATTTCAGTCTTAAATAAAGGCTTATTATTAAAATTGAACTCTTGCTTCCTCTAACCTGTGTGTAAAAGAAAGAACCCAAGAGAAGAGACCAGCCTGCAAACCATGAGAAGCAAGCAAGGACAGAATTTCATCGCCTCTATGGCAAATGTTCAGACAGTCTTAGTGTTTTTGTCATCCTCTGAGAATGAGGTGTAAAGTTTGTGCTGTGACCACACATCCCCACCCACTCAGTACCTGAGGACAGAGGATGGGAAAAGAAGATACCCCAATGTCGGAAGTATGATTAGAGGACAAGATCCAATCACTCAATCCAGACAGAAGAGTTTCTCTTCAGACCAGCTACATGTTAAACTTCTCTGACCTCTGTGAGGGAGTGGTTTTTCTCTCTGTTTCTCTTTGTTCCTCACCCATCAGCCTATGAATTTTTGCAATTTCTTGAATGAATTCTAGGCATGAATCTAGCCCAATTCTGGAATCCTGTACATAGGCCAGCAAAGTATGTCATATTGGGGTGGGTGGGTGGTTTATCTTGAGGCAATGGCAAGATGTCATTGCCAAGGTCGTCTTTGGACTTCCAAAAGAATGATACCAGTCATGAAAACATTAGCCCTGCCTGCCTCCTGCTCTCAAAAAGCATCTGGCTTGCTGCCCACAGATACCGAGGCCATTGTGATGGAGGCACTATGGGAAGCCTTGGGGTTGGAAATGACCTCACTTTGGAGTTCTTGCTTTGTGGCATATTCCAAATTCTAGTTGCTTTTCTTTTTTCCCAACCCTAAATAGTCAGAATGCCAGTGACCGAGGTCCCCATTGACAATGTCTGAAACAGCGTTGTCCAATAGAATTGTAAGGTGAGACACATATATAATTTTAAAATTTTGCCATAGTTTTATTTGAAAAAAATAAAATAGAAATGGTGAAAATAATTTTTTAAACGTTTTATTTAATCCATTATACCCAAGATAATATCACTGCAGTGTATAATTGACATTTTACAAATTGAGATATTGCACATTCTTTTTTTCTAAACTAAGTCTTTGAATTTGGTGTGTATATAGAGTTCATAAGATTTACAGTTAGAACAAGTAGTTTCAAATACCCAAGTTGTTCTAAACATACTTAAAAGTTGTGTAATAACTAAACCAAGAATCAATTTTAAAATTTAAGTTAATTAAAATTAAAAATTCAGGTTTTCTGTCACTCCAGCCACATTTCAAGTGCTCACTACCAGATGTTGCCTGGTGGCTACCGTATTGGACAGTGCAGGTTGGGACGATGAAGAAAAGTACACGTTGTTATATGGAGAGCCATCACACTCTGAGCTTTTCCCCTCCTCATTCTCAGCTGCTACTTACCAAAGGGAGATTCCAGAAAATTCTTTTTAAAACTTTCTACTTTGGTTTCAACAATAAGAACTCAGATCACTTTTATACTTCTGTAGTGGGATAATGAGAATCAAGCTGCCTGAAAATATGCGAGTGGAATAATTAGCTTATATCTGAGAGGTAAATTGTGATAAACCCTTTCTCAAGAGGAGCATGTAGGAAAGTTCTTTTTTTTTTTTAACTTTATTTTCTTTATTTTTTTGGCTGCATTGGGTCTTAGTTACGGCACGTGGGATTTTCGCTGAGGCACAAGGGGCCTTTCCTTGCGGTGCACAGTCTCTTCATTGAGACGCTGGGGCTTCTCTCCAGTTGTGGAGCGTGGGCTCCAGGACACATGGGCTCTGTAGTTTGCGGCACGTGGGCTCTCTCGTTGAGGCGTGCAATCTCAGTAGTTGTGGCACACGGGCTTAGTTGCCTCATGGCATGTGGGATCTTAGTTCCCCGAACAGGGATTGAACCCAAGTCCCCTGCATTGGAAGGCGGATTCTTTACCACTGGACCACCAGGGAAGTCCTGGAAAGTTTTAAAGAACATGCAAAAGTCCGTTTACCTGATGTGACAAGTGGTTGGTTGGTTATGAAAAAATGGTTAAGTGAGGAACTAATAAAAAAAAAGATTTTCAATCTTGAATTGCATTTTTTAAATTGAGATGAAATTCACATAACATAAAGTTATCCATTTTAAAGCAACCATTTCAGTGGTATTTAATATATTCAATATGTTATGCAATTACCGCCTCTATCTAAACATTTTCATGACTCCAAAATAAAACCCCATACCCATTAGCAGTTATACCCCATTCTCACCCAGCCCCTTACTCCAGCCCCTGGCAACCACAATCTGTTTTCTGTCTCTATGGATCTACCCATTCTGGATACTTCATATAAATGGAATCATTCAATATGTGACTTTTGTGTTTGGCTTTTTTCACATTATGCTAAGTGTACATATGCTAAGTGTACATTGTAGCATGTACCAGTGCTTCATTCCTTTCATGGCTGAGTAGTATTCCATTGTATGTATCTATCACAGTTTGTTTATCCATCCATTGACGGACATTTGCGTTGTTTCCACCTATTGGCTATTGTGAAGAGTGCTACTATGAACATTTGTGCACAAGTGTTTGAGTACCTGTTTTCAGTTCTTTTGGGACTATAGCTAGGAGTGGAATTGCTGTATTGTATGGTAATTCTATTTAACTTTTTGAAGGACTGCCAAACTGTTTTCCACAGCAGCTGTACCACTTTGTATTCCCACCAACAGTGCATGAGGATTCCAATTCCTCCACATTCTTGCCAATACTAGTTATTTTCTGCTGTTCCCCCAGTTTTGTTGACATATAATTGACATACAGCACTGTATAGGTTTAAGGTATACAGCATAATGATTTGACTTACATTTATTGTGAAATGATTACCACAAGTTTAGTTAACATCCATCATCTTCTATAGATACAAAATAAAGGAAAAACAATTTTTTTTCCTTATGATAAGAACTCTTAGGATTTACTGTCTCAACAATTTTCACATATATCATAGAGCAGTGTTAACTGTTGTCTCTGTGTTGTACAATTATTTATCTTATAACTGGAAATTTGTACCTCTTGACTATCTTTGTCCATCCTCCCCTCTACCCCCAACATCTCTGGTAACCACAAATCTGATCTCTTCCATTTTCTTGTTTTACTTTTTTTTTTTTTTTTAATTAAAGCTATCCTAGTGGGTTGTATTTCCCTAATGACTAATGATATTGAACATATTTTCACGTGTTTGTTGATCACTTGAGTATCTTCTTTGGAGAAAAGTCTATTCAACTCTTTTGCCCATTTTTGAATGGGGTTGTTTGTCTTTTTGTTGTTGAGTTGTGAGTTCTTTATATATTCTGAATACTAGACCCTTATCAGATGTATGATTTGCAAATATTTTCTCCTATTCTGTATATTTTTTCACTTTCTTGATACTGTCCTTTGATGGACAAAAGTTTTAAATTTTGATGAAGTCCAATTTGTCTATTTTTGTTGTTGTTGTTCATGTTTTTGGTGTCATATCTAATGATTCATTGCCTAATCCTTGGAGCACATTTCAAAAGAAAAATAAAATTATAGCTGTATATCTGGAAAAAGACAAAGTTTTGTTTTACTTGAAACATAAATTTATATTCACCTGTTAATCTGTTGAAAAACAAAGTGTTTCTCTGAACATGTTTACTGAGTGAAAGGTCACTTCTCTTTTGCAAAAGCCACAGCTATTTGATACACATTTTTGTCTTCTTTTAAGTTGATTAAGAACTTAGAGACACCTGCAAAGCAACCTGTCTCCTAATATTTCAAGATTTTTATAATTTCCACCCTTTCTGATTTTTTACTGTTAGCTTGACCATGTGTAATTTGATGGCAATATTTTTAGCCTTTCTTGAGACATTTCAAAAATACTCATATTTAATTGGTGTATGTAATGCTTAATTATAATAAGTATAATTATTAGGTATAGTAAGTATAACTGGCATAAACAAATTTGGGGACAAACACATCTCTGCCTTGGTAAATATATAACACAACTGGTAGGAGCTGAAATACACAGATGTAGAAGAGAATAGTCTACCAGCAGAGTATGTTTGTTGTGCCTTAGACATCAGTGTGCTTACAACACAGAGCGAGTGAACAATGTCATCCAACAAGTGGGCTAAGTGAAGAATCATTAAGAGAACGTCTACTCTACTATTCCAGAGGTTTAAATTCAGAATTACTTTAAGAACTTTAAAAAACCTGTGGTAACATATACATAATATTTACCATTTTAACCATTTTAAAATGTACAGTTCAATGGCATTAGTTCAGTCACATTGTTGTGCAACCATCACCACCACCCATCCCTAGAACTTTTTTTCATCTTGCAAAGAGAATTACTTTTTAATAATTAATATGCAATTCCCAGGCACACAGCTCTGATATACTAGCTTCCAAGTAGATATCGTTGGCACTTAGTAGCTGTGTAAACTCGGACAACTCAACCTACCCATGTCTCAGTTTTCTCATTTGTAAAATGGGTTTGATATCTACCTCACAGAACTGACAAAAGGACAAGATAGTGTGGCATTTGCTAAAGCACTTTAAAAACTGTTAAGCATTTTATAGTTGCTACTTATGATCATTATTATTGTTAACAGAAAAATTTGAAGATCCTTTATAGAAAGCTGAGACTATTCTGACCATGTTACAAATATTATTTCTAAATATTTACATTACCATATAGTCAGATTGATCATCATACATATATTTTACTTGCTTATTGATTGATTGTACCCCCTACTACAATGGAAGATTCATGAAGGCAGTGATTTTTTACTGTTTTGCCCACTGCTCTATTTCAGAGCCTAGAACAGATTAAGGCATACATATTTCTTGAATAATTGAAAGAATGAATTATTTTATTCAGCAGTAAGTGTGTTGGTGCTCAAGAAGTATTCATTCATGGTAATGACAGTTTAAACATGTAAGTCTTTAGGTTCCCCCAGTGCAAAATTAATATGTGTAAGTCACCAAATGGAACATTTCTAATATGAGGAGACTTCCCAGACTAGTTCAAGGTTAAAAGGAAGTCAGGTTTAAGAATATTAGAAATGAAAAAAGTTATTCAAGTTTTCAAAATGTGTCCTGATTTTAAAATTTTAGAGTACTATTATTATAATAAAAGATGGGCTTTCTTTTTTTTTCTTAATTTTTATTGTGGTAAAATATACATAACTTAGCATTTATAATCTGAATTTTTTTTTAGTTATTATAAAATATTGGCTATATTCCCCATGTTCAACAATATATCCTTAGCTTATTTTATACATAATAGTTTGTATGTATATGGGTATTGTGTTAATATAACCAAGGAAATAGTTAAAGTACCATTCTCTCTTTTCTAAATAAAACAGGTAGTGACAGACAACACTATTGCTCATTCATATCTCATTTCAAGTGTAGCCACATGACTTGCTTTGGCAAATGAAGTGTGAGTGGAGGAAACCTTGTGTCATTTCTGGGCAGAAGTATTTAGTTGCTGGTACTTAACCCTCCATTACATTCTTTCCTTGCAATGGATATTGTGGGAGTACCCATTGACATGAAGGTACCATAGTATTAAAGTATTCTGAAATGTTGAGCTGACACTTGGAAGACAGCTTCCCCAGAGAGTCTCTTGGAACCACAGTTGACTTTGTATAAGCAACAAATTAGTTTTTGTTGATTTGGAAAGTGCGTATTATACTGAGATTTGGGAACTAGGTGTTATCGTAACACAGTCTATGGTGTTATCATAACAGTCTATAGTGACTAATGTATGTTGACAAGATTTTCCCCTAAATTTTGAATGGAAAGTTAAAATAACTATTTATAACTCAAAAATTTTGTAATGAAGTATTATTTCTATGGGAGACAAAGCCATATATACCCACATGGTTTTAAAAATGGAGAGTAGAATTGTTACAGACAGGAAACCAAGGAGTTTAAGGTTCCTTTAAATCAACCTTGATTCTAATGTGAGGATAAACTTCAGCAAAGTTGCTTCTGAGATATTTGGGAATAATCCTTTTGAGTTACCATCATTATTGCCTAAAGTTTTTTCTTTTTCTAGATTCTTTCTTTCCACAGAGATATGTGTCTTCTCCAATAATCTCTCCAGATTTAGACTTTTTTTTTACTTGTTAATTTTTCTTGGTCAGTGATACACTGGGCTCTCCTGGGTGATGCTTCCCCCACCACCACCCCCACCCCCGCCCCCCACCAAAAGGTAAGAATTTGAAATTGCTAGTCAGGTATTTATAGTGAAACTCTGAATCCTTGTCTTTCACATGTTTGGAATACTTACTGCCACTTTACTAACGTACCTTGCTAAAGTTATGTGTGGCTTTCCTTTTTGAAGGAAAATTTTAAAACTAAGTGGGAGTGGAATGGGGTAGAGGGAGGTGACTCATGCATCAAATGAAGATTTATTCGAGTACTGTTATCTGTGATAAAGGAAGCAGTTAAGAGTCACAATTTCAGAATAACATTGAAAGAATTTAAACAGGCATTTCTCAGTACTGCCATTGTTTTCTTTGGTATTTCATTAACACTGTGGGTGGGGAGGTGCTGGGGGCTCTGGCACAAAATAAGTGAAAGGGAAACAACTTTTATTTCTAGTGGGTATCCAGCATTACCTAATAAGGGCAGCCACATACATGTTGATTCTGTTCAATTCAACAAATATTTTTTGAGTACCTTTTAAATGCCTGCTACGTACAAGCAGTGAACAAAGAACCCTGCCTTTCGAGAGTTTACCTGGCTGTGTTGATCAACCTTGTGAGAAAAATGTTAAATCATTTGCCTTCCTCAATTTTTTTCATATAGATCAAATATAAACTTTTGGTCAAACATTCAAACTGATAGCGAAAGCCTAAAAGGAAGAATCATCTTCACTTTGCGAAGACTATTTTGTTTAGTTTTATTTTAAAATATTCATGAAAAATACATACAAAAATATAAATCCATCATGTCTACTGATTTGAGACATAAGCATGATCCTAGCTGTTTGACTATTATCATCATTATTATTTATTTTTTGAAAAAATTTTTATTCAGGTATTGAGGGTCAGATCTTTAGGAGAAAAGCCTTAGGGCTTTTTTTAAACAACGGAGAAGGCCCCTCTTCGCTCTGAAGGCTTAGAGTGCCGCTTTGGGCACTTACAGAGCACGCAGAAAGTCAGTTTCTCCAGGCTGTTTTCTAAAGAGCATTTCTATTCGTGGTCCTGGTGATGACACCATCTTTTCTCCTCAACAGTGGCGGTTCCAGAATTTCTACATAGCTTCGGGGATTGCGAGGGTAGGCAAGCTGGTTGAGAATCGGCTCTAGCACTTGCCAAGTCTCGAGGAAACGTCCCGTGTCCATCTCGCGGTACATGGGTAGGGGGAGAACATAAGCCCTCAGGCCATCGCGGGGCCTCCACCGCACCCGGGACGTCCCCACTTCCTAGGAGTGGCTCGGGAAGGGCACCCGAATCAGGCTGAAGTGAGCCGGCTTCACGGCGAGAGAGGCAAGAGTTGGACGAACCACTTGTAGGGTCTATTACCAGCTACCCCGAGGGAAAGGGTGAAAAATCACTCATAAAGGAGGAAGATCTTGACTTCGCCGAGGAACAACCGCCTTCCCTCCATCGCCCAGGTTTCCCACGGAGAGGTCACCACCGGTCTTCATCAGACTGGGCAGAACCTATAGGCATCACCACCTAGAACTAAAACTAAACAACCAAACGACTCTCCAAAGCCTCCCTCAACACGCTCTCTCCACTGCGTTCCAAACGCAAACATCGAGGGCAAAAAGAGGCTGCACGAGTCACGTAGAAAATTAGGCTGCCCTTTTCCATGGCGATAATCGAATTAGCCTCAAATTAAACATGAAATTGGCCCTTGCCGGCTGTGGGGACAAAGCCCCCATTGTCCCTTGGCTCGGACAGCGCGGCGGCGGTGCCCACCCTGCCCAGGCCAGCCCCGGCCAGTCCCCGCGGCAGGGGACAAGGTCGGCGCTGGGCCAGGGCAGAGGCTCCGCGGGGAAAGCGTGGACGCGCCCGAGGTTCGGGTCGCGCGCGGAGCAGGCGCCGGGTGGGCGGCTGCGGGTCTCTCGGCGAGCGCGGAGGGCCGGTGGCAGAGGGAAACCGAGGAGGGAGGAGCGCAGCAGAGGGGTGGAGGGTGTGCGGGAGAGAGCGTGTGCGCGCGCGCGCGTGTGCGCGCACACGGCGCCTGCCCGCGTCCGCGCCCTCCCTCTCCCCGCCCCTCGCCCCCTCCCTGCAGCTCCCTCCCCTCCTCCCCCCGCCCCGCGCTCCCGCCCAACCCCCGGAATCAGTGCAGCTGTTGCCGAGCAGGCTGCGGATTCCTCCAGTCCCTCCCTCGGCCGCCTCTCCGCCCGGAGCGAGCGCGCAGCCCCGCGCAACAGCGCCCACCGGTCCCGTCCTGTGAGCCCCGGCCCCAGCCGCGGACAGCCCCGCGGAGTCGCCTCCCGGCCCACCCGCCCGGCCGCCGAGGAGCGGGAGGAGGACGGGACCCCGGCGCCCCCACCCCCCTATCCGCGGGAGGTAGGTAGGGGGCCTGAGGCAGGAAGATGCCAACTCACTGGGGCTGTCTCCCGGGCTGGCTCCTGGGCGGCGGGAGGAGGGGCGCGGGCCCAGGCCGGGAGGACGCGGCTGTCCCGCCGTTGCCCTGCGCCCGGGGAGCGGGGTGGGGGCGGGGAAGCTGTAGAGCCCGGGCGGGGGCGGCGCGGGGAGCCGGGTCTCCAGTGGCGTCTGAGTACGCGGGCGGTGCGGGGCGGGGGGCGGCGGGCTCCGCAGTGAGGCGGTCGCAGAGCAGCCGTGCGCACCGCGGCCGCCCAGCCTCATCCCTGGACGCATTGGGGCCGATTCCTTCCCCGCCTCCGCCGCCTCCTCCCTCCAGCCGGGCGCAGCGGCCCCCGGCGTGGGGGTGGTTGCGAAGTGGGCAGACGGGAGGGTGTATTTTCGGGTGCCCTCTCTCTAGCCCCGGCTGGTGGCGAGCGGGGGCGGTGTTGACAGGGCCGGGCTTTGCGCGTAACGGTACGGGGGATGCGGCCAGGCGTGGTCCCGGCTGCGCCGCGCTGCAGCTGAAAAGGAGGCGGCGGCCCGGCGCCCCCACCCCCGCCCATCCTCGCGCCCGCCCCCCGCCCTCCCTGCCGTCCCCGCTCTCCCAGGGCTGGGCGGGAGCCGCCTCGGGTCGCGGAGCCGCCGCGGCGCCCGCCCTTCAGCTCCTGCCACCCTCTCTTCAACAGGTTTGTGCCAGCGCGGGGACCCTCCGGGCTTGCCTTTGGGGAGGTGGGCTGGAAGCCCCTCTGGTCATCAGCCCTCACACGACGCCCGCGGCCCTCTTTTTGGGGGGAGCCTTCCCTTTGTTTTTGTGATAGGAAAGATGCCAAGTGCCTGCCGTCAGATGGGGAGGGGGGAGTGTTGTGGGCCTCGGTACACAAACCGTGTCCGTTATTTTTCCAGTCAGAAGTCGGGCCAGATAGTAAGTGAGGAGAGGACGAGTATGGGGGTGCTTCGGCGGAGGAGAAAAATGGATTCGGTGGGGTTTATCTGGACGGGGATGTGATTTTTTTGGCAAGATGGATGGCTCACGGTGCCCTCGCCGTGATGCAGCACAATGCAGCAGTATCGCAGCCTCCCCTGGTTCTCGCTGGCGGGGCTTGGCAAGGCCACTCGGCGCCTGCGGCCCCCGCCGGGCCCCACCCAGGCCCAGGGCTGCCCTTGGCCGAGACTCGGAGCTGCTTCTACCTTGTCATGTTGCTTCAGCTGGATGTGGCGTCGGGAGGACCAGGTCACCTAGTAGTGAGGGGGGGAGTCTTCTCTTTGGGTAACCCCCTCCCGCCTAGCCTGTTGGGCCGTGCTGGGATGAAGGGGTGTCCTGCAGTGCTAATGCGGGCAGAGGGAGTCGGCCTGCGGCTGCGGACCGGAATCTGATCTCCGACCGAGGGACCTGAGCCGTAGGGAGGGGCTGCCGGGAGGACCGGGCCCAGTGGTGTGCGGAGGCAGTGGTGCAGTCTGTGTTGGGAGTCGCAGCGTCTTTTCACCCGTAATCCGTAAACCACAACCCAACTCTCCATCAATTTCATCATATGTGAAAGTTGATGTTTATTATTTGGTGCTTTACAGCTACGACATTACGGTACCTCTGTGTTTGATCAATACTAAGAGTATGAATTTTTCCTGTAGGAAACCATTTTTTGAAATGAAACCATTGATATATTTTAGTTCATATGTCCCTGAGACATTTTAAAAAATATTAACATGCAGTAAATTGTTTTAAAAAGAAGTTATATATGTTTTTGATGGATGGAAAATGATTTTTTTAACCTCTATTTGCTTTGTTTTCATCGTTTGCTTTTTCTGTAATCAAATACGTTTACATATTCGGATTCTTTATTAAGGATTATTTGGTAAATGTGTCATGGTTGATGGTAAATTGGTATTCAGATTGGCTTTGCTAGCCAAGTTAAGTCTCCAGTCATGAATAATGGGATTGTGGTGGTAACTGATTGCATTTGTTTGTTTATATATATATATGTACTTTTTATATACATATATTTTGCAGATGTGGCTGGGGAGGGGATTGTGAAGGGCAGACCACCAGGGCCTGTGTAGCTGGTATCTGGTCAGAAGGAGATGTTCCAACATCCTCATCTATTTAGTCTGGGGTAGTACCCAAGGAATTTCCTTTATAAATGCCACTTCTACAATTCAATGTGGGATGGCAAATGAGATACATTTCAGATTTCACCCCAGGCTCTTCTAGAATGTATAGGTGAAAAAGAGAATTTCAGTATGTTAACGGGAAGGGAAGATCAGTGTTTCAAAGCAAGGGTGTGTCTGCTTTTATTTTTTAAATCTCTAATGAACCCAAGTTAGTGGCATTTGATTTTATGTGGCTCTGCAGAATAGAATTGACTGCAGATTGTGTGGTTTATGTGCATTATTTTCAGTAATAGAGGGCCATTAAAAGGTGGAATTTTTTAGATTTGGGCTAAATCTTTGTGCTGGTTGTATAAAATCATGTTGCATTATGATGTTTGGGAGTATTCCTTCCATAGATTATCCAGACATTTTGGATTTACTGTGTTGTAAGAAAATACCCTGTGTTGATGTCACAGGAAGTTTAGCTGTTCTGACTTACCAGGTGCAGAATTCTGTTAGGTTAAGCTCTTTGTAACTCTGTTGGCTCTGGATGGACCAAAACCTTCATCAGAGAGAATGAGAAGTACTGGGGCAGTGAAGAAACTGCTGTCACTTGGACGTCTTCTGCTGTTCAGGCTTTCGGTAAAGAGCATCTCTCGGATGAGAGTAGTAACAACTGTCTGTGATGTTGCAGGAGCAAGCGACAAGACCTCACTCTACTAGTGACACATCCTTAGCAGAGACTTGGCATTGGCAGAGTTTCCTTGGAAGAGTATGTGAGTGGTTATTTTGTCTTGCTGTATGAAAGTATGACTTTACATGTAGAAGTACTATTTTGAGATGGGAGGATTTTACTACTTCTAAACAAACATAGGCATGATGAGGGGAAATTATTCGTTGTGGTTTTTGTTGAGATAATAAGCTTTTCGTTTTAATAGCATATTCTTAGAGAGAATTTTAAAGCCCAACATATATATTTTTTACATGCAGTGATGGGATGCTCCTTTAATTTTGTGGGGCCCCCCACCAACATCTGCATGAAAAGCAGGCCTTAATTAATGTTTTGTGAATATCTTTATGGTAGTCCTGGTTTCTTCCTTTGAGACTTTTGGGAATGTAAGCCATTCTTCCATAAGGAAAGGGCTAATACCCCTGCTGGAAAAGCGATTTCTCTAGGTCTGTGGAGGTGAGTAAAACCTCTCCTGGAGTTCTCTTGGAAGTTTTCAGTCTTTGCTGTTTCTCAAAGCACCTTTTCTTTGCAAAAGACCTAGTTTAGTACTCTTGATTTTTTTCTGATAACAAGCGTCCTGTATCCAAGTTTTTATAGTGTAGGAATAACGTCATCAATCTCTACTTTGGGGGAAAATGAAACGGTCTCAATTAGATACTCTCATATTTCTATTTTTAACCATCACCAGAGAAGGCATTTTCATGATGTCTCTTGCTACCATAGTGAGGTGAGGTTCGTGGGCCAGCAGCATCAGGACAGGATCACTTACGAAGTGGGAGCTTGTTGTATATGTAAATCCTTAGAGGCTCAGTCCTTTCCAATCAAAATTTGCATTTTAACATGACCCCTAAGTGGTCTGTATGGACATTAAATTGAGAAACTGCTCTGCTCCTTCAGCTAAAAGGCTTCCATATCAAAAGGTTCTTACTAGTATCTTACTTTTGTCTTTTGCTGAAGTATCAGCACACTTTTTCCCCTTGCATCACTAAGAAATTGATGCATGTGTTGTAAGTTATTTAATACAGAAATATTTAAAGTTCTTCTGTAATCTTTAGGTGGAAGAGCTCTATTTACTATGTTTATTTAGATTAATCAATTTTTTAGGTTCTTTTCTAAAACACCTCTAATGTTGAAAAAACAAACTCCCCACCCCCCCTAGAAGAAGGCATTAGTTTTGAGATAGCAGAACTGGAGTCCAGGAAGCTAAACCCCTGACCATAGGGTCCCCTCTACTACCTCTGCTCTCCTCTGGCATCTTGTTCTCTGTCATCAGCTATTTTTCCTGGTGTATTCAATATCCTGACCTTCTGGTTCATTTTTTTCCCTTAAAGTTGTTTTTTATTAAGTGATTTGTATATACAAAATAATGTTCATAAAAGATATATTACAGAATCACAAGCCAATGGACACTCAGGCAGCCACCACTTAGTTCAAGAAGAAGAACCTATTATACATTCAGAGTCCCCTATGTGCCCCTCTGTCATCCCATCTGAAGCAGCCACGGTCCTGAATTTTGTGTTTATCATTCCCTTGCTCTTCTTTATGGGTTATCCTTTTAAAAATTCTTATTTATTTTATATGTTTCAGAACTTTATATAAATGAAATTACACTTTACGTATTTTTCTGTGACTTGTCCTTTCAGATTAACATATTCCTGAGACTCATTCATTTTGTTGCTGTAGTTCATTCATTTTCACTGCTGTGTAGTATTTCACCATGGCTTATTTATTCTTTCTACTGTAGATGGAGATTTGGATTGATTTTAGTTGTTTTTTTTTTCTTTTGCTATTATAAAAGGACTGCTATGAATGGGTCTCCTACATGTCTCTTATTATGTATGTGGGGATACATGCACATGCACACAAACATATTATTTGTTTTTCTCTCTCTCAGGAATGAAATTTGCTGGCTCATAGGGTATATGCATCATCAACCTTACTAGATAATGCCAAACCTTATTAGATAATGCCAAAGAGATTGTATTGATTATATTCCTATTAGAAGTGTACAGATGTTACAGTTTTTCCACAACCTTGCCAGACTTCAGAATGTTGTCCAGTCATATTTGTGAAATGTTACCTCATTGTGCTTTTTATTTGCAATTTCCCTGATTATAGAGGTTAAGTATATATTTATAGTATTGACCTTTTGGGTTCCCTCTTTTGTTAAGTCCTTGTTTAGTCTTTTGTCTGTATGTCTTTTAGATATTTTTCTTATTGATTGATTTAATGTAGATTGCCTAATAATCCCTTGTGGATTATATGTGTTGCAAAAACTACCTCCCAGTTTGTGTTTTGTTTTTTTTTTTTTTAAACTCTTCGTGGTTTATTTTGATGAACAGTCACTCATAATTTCAGTAGAATCATAATCAAGTTTTTGTCCTTTAAGGTCTGTAAGGATGATTATGTTGTTGCAGAAAATTTTCCCTTAGTTTGGAAAGAGCTTGGGTTTTAGAGTCAAACAGATCTGGGCTCAAATCCTAATGCTGTTGTATGCCAGCGATGTGGTATACCTAGATGTAGTCACATCTAGGTCCTTGGGTTAGTTCATTACTCTTGGAATCACGATTTCCTCATCAGTAAAGTTGAAATAATAATACTTCCTCATACAGTTGTGAGATAGCAGTGTACAGTGCTAGGCACATAGTAGGCGTTCAGCTGATAACGGTTCCATTCCTTTCTCTTTGGACTATCCAAGCTATACCAGCCACTGACCCCTCTTGGAGTGCTTTCTCAAAACTACCTTAACATTTTTATGCCAAAAGAGCTATTGTTGTTTTATTTTTTTAAATTCTGTGTTACCAATGGAATTTTTATATTTATTAACACAGGCTGTGCAAGACCACTTAGTGGAAACCCTTTGTCAGTTCAGTTTCCTGTTCTTGAAAGTAGTGTAATTATAGTTCTTTTACCAAGAAGCACTTATATGAATGTTATTCCTTTGCTGCTACTCTAAGATTACTTTGCAATATGGTTTTTAATGCAGTAAATAACTATTGGGTACCTTCTGTAGCCAAGGCTTGTCATTGGGTTAGGATGATGGTGGTGTGGGCTGGCTTAAAGCTGAATAAGAATTAGTTCCTGAATCCAAGGACTTTATACTCCTAACGTATAGAATATACTCTCTATATGTACACGGAAGGTAAAGATCTTTTATTGACCAGGTGTGTGACTTCAGCAAGCCATTAATCTTTCTGGTCTCAGATCTAAATTTATCAAATGAAAAACTTAGATGAAATCCTAGTGGGGGTTAAAACCTGGCACATGGGCACCACTCCCTGTGTCCCTGGGAGGCATAGAAAATCAATCAGGGCGCTCTTTCTGCAGAGCTGAGATGGGGCCCCAGGAACACCCTCAATACAGTGTTCGAGTCAGGAACTGCCAACTGATCGGATCTGGCACTTAGGTTTCAAGATCCTGTACACCTAAAATTCTGTGATGGTATTTGAGTAACACAACACTTTGGCAGTTGTTCAAAACACAGTGGAACAGTAAGAAACTAGAAGCAAGGAGACAGGAAAGAGGTGATGGTGAAGGTCCAGAGATTAAGGGAGCAATTGATGGTGGAGGCTGAGAGAATGAGGAGGAGGGGAGAGATGGGAGAAAGGTTGTGAAGCCCCAATCCTTTGCTGACAATTTGCAGGGTGACTGGATGGGAGTGGACCTGAGTGGATAAGGAGCTAAAATAAAGGGTTCAGAATCGAATAATGACAAAGAGCTTGGTTGTCACCATGATGACGGAAGTAGACAGGTTAAGGGGAAGAGTGGATATCTGGTTGGGAAGAGAATCAGTTTTGTGTTTAAACATGTTGAATTTGAGGTTCTGGCAGAACCCTTCGTGGAGATAATGCTCAAGAAGTTGAAGGAGACAGGTCAGGGCTAGGGTGGCTGAGGAGAGGCTGTTGGATGCAGGAGTCCCGAGCCTTGGGCTCTGGAATTACTCCACCTTGTCACTCCATGCACTGGCTAATTGATCTTGGGCAAGCTGCCTTGACCTCTCTGTGAGCCTCAGTATCTTCATCTGCAAAATGGTGGTATTGACAGTTTCTGTCACAAAGGATTATGGAAGCTAAGTGGGATAATCCAGTGCCATCACAATACGTTTTAATTATCATAAAACGTGGAATTTTTGCTTAGTTTGTCTCACTTTTATGCTTCCTTTCAAATAATTTGATTTATTCAGAAAAGATACATTCCAGTAAACAATACCATCATGCAGATAAATAATGCTAAGTCTATATTAAACTTGTCCTTATGTCTAATTAGTAGGAAAAGCAAACCTGATTAATACTTATTTTTAATAAATAAGAAAACGCTAAAACCCTAGTGCTTAGGGAAAGGATAGGAACATAGTTTGTAAAAGAAGACAGCATAGAAGCCAATAACCATATTCAATTGTTCAAACCCACCAGTAATATGAAATAAGAACTAAAACAATTAGATTAATTTTCCACTTAAATTGGTAGGTAATGCTCTCTGGGATGCTGTGAGATTGGGCCTCTGCATCACGTGTTGGGAGAATATTTGGATTAATACAAACTGAGTGGAAAACAGGGGGTCCTTTATATATAACAGAAAACTTAAATGTTTATGCCTTTTGGGCTGAAATTCCCCTTGTAGTTCTGTAATCTAAAGAAGGAATTAAAAATAAGGACAGGCTTTTAAGCAGGGATTTTCTTAGCAATATTAATAGTGAAAAAGCAAATGTGGCATAGTCAAATAAATTATGGCACAGGCATAGGATAGAATTCAATGTACTGCTTAAAATAACGGTTTGTTAGAGTATTACTGAAAAGGGAAAATGCTAACAATATAATATTCAGTGGAAATATCTGTATGCAAAGCTGTACAATATGGTATAACTCCAGTTTTGTTATATTAAAGACTGGAAGGAAATACATTAAAATATTAATGGTTTGCTTTGGATGGTGGGTTGATGGGTGATTTCCTTTCTTATATGAAAGGAAATTCCTATGACTTAATGTTTCTCATTTGGAGTTTTGAAATATCTTACAAATAGAGAAGAGTACAGTAAATAATATAATAGACTACCATGAGGATCATTTTTTAAGTAATAAAAAAAGCAATCAACCATTTAGTTTTTAAAAAAGAAATGAAAAAAGTAAGCCTGGCCAATTGTAGATTATTGTTAGGGGATGGTTTAAGAGTCCGAAGGGTTGTCATATCTGTCCTCTGCACTTATCTAGAGCAGTGGGAAAACATCAGCATCTGTAAGTCACCTTCTGAAGGGTGTGGGTCTGAGAGGGGTAGAGCATTCAGATGTAATGGAATGATAGCTAGACACCACTAGTCTGGGTCAGCTTAAAGAGTGGGGAAGACCAGGTTTCTTTATTATTTCCAAACCGCACACTTGTGTGACGAGAGCAGTGGAATTCTGTGACATATTTGTTCTCACTTGTAGAAGCCCAAACACTGCTGCTGGAACTAATTTTGTAACCATTAGACCACCAGATTTCATTGGTATTGGTCAGAAATGTAGATAAAATTCCAAGTGAAATACTGTATGCTAACACATATATATGGAATCTAAAAAAAAAAAAAAAAAAAGTTCTGAAGAACCTAGGGGCAGGACAGGAATAAAGACGCAGACGTAGAGAATGGACTTGAGGACACGGAGAGGGGGAAGGGTAAGCTGGGACGAAGTGAGAGAGTGGCATGGACTTATATATACTACCAAATGTAAAATAGATAGCTAGTGGGAAGCAGCCGCATAGCACAGGGAGATCAGCTCGGTGCTTTGTGACCACCTAGAGGGGTGGGATAGGGAGGGTGGGAGGGAGGAAGACGCGAGAGGGAAGAGATATGGTGATATATGTATATGTATAACTGATTCACTTTGTTATACAGCAGAAACTAACACACCATTGTAAAGCAATTATACTCCAATAAAGATGTTAAAAAAAAAATTCTGAGTGAAAATTTTAAAATAAAAATGACTCCAGATTTAGATTACTTCCAATTAATGGTTTCTCAGCATCTCAGGAATATTCAGGCTAAGAGTGGGAGGAATGAATTTTAATGATACCCTTCCTTTTATCTTATGAAAAGAAATTCTTATATAATGTTACATATGACATTTATGTATGTATATAATGATATCTATTTTATCTGTCTATCACATAAATGAGAAAGAGAGATGTGTGTGATTGAGAAAGCTCCACCATGAAGGGAGACAAAGGGCTATTTTAAGACTTTTTAAGTGGGGAATTTTATAGAGATAGTATTTTGAAGGAAGATGAATCCCAGGAATGAGTCACTTTGTCCTTAGCTGGTGAGGGAAATGTTTGAGAGGAAATAGTACTTTCTGTTTTATGGTCCACGTCCTCAACTGTATTGGTACTTTGTAAAATGTAGCTTATAAAAATGAACTAATTTACTTTCAGGAATTTTGTATTTTTTCTGCCATGAACTTTAAATGGTTGATTGAGGGGGGGTTCAGGTGAAGTGTGCTTTGAGATATGAAAGTAAGATGTTATAACTTCAAGATTGCTTTAAAATTGGCCCTTGTATATAGGCATCATAATTCCATTCTTAGTGAACTCTAAAGAACCATTTGACATCTCTGCTCTAGGATCCTAGAGTTCCTTGCTGATTCTGATCTTTAACATATAAACTTGAAGCCATTACTTAGGCAGTAAAATCTGTATCAGAATATAACTACGAATTTTTTACTCAACAGATGAAATAGGATGAAATTTAGAATGACATATGAATAGAATTTATTCTTTTGAAATATATATGTTCAGTGTTTAATTTGTATAATTAAATATGTCTCTGCTTAGTAAGTTCATTAGCCTAACAGTGGTTATCTTTGGGTGATGGGATTGTGGAGGAGTTCTAATTTCATCTCTCCATATATTCCAAATTTTTTGAAAATACTTACCGATAAACTTTTGATCTTTATTAAAAATATCCTAACACCAGAACAAACGTCATTTTAGCTGGATAAAAACTAATGAGTGAAATGATTAATCAGCTAAATATACCCTCTGCTGTTCAATTTTTTTCTACCAGGGCTTTCAGAAAGGCAGCATTAATAGTACTGAAGGTGTAAAGAACGCCGAAGTTTTGAAAAGATTTTTTCATTCCTCATTTAAATGTGCAGTTTGTTAGAGCCTTGCCATTTCCGTGGAGTGTGGGAAAAGATGTAGAAACTGGGCCACAAGGGAGCCTGACAGAAGCATCATCCGAGCGGAGACCAGCCTCGAATGGCTACTGCCTTTGGTTCTGGATGAAATTTCTTGTTGTTTCCCTACCCTCTTGGATGGCTGTTTCAGGGATAATTTTTGTCCTGGTGTGTTTGCTTCAAGGCCAAATCTAAATGTTCAAGGGCTACACATTTTTCCAAGTGTTCTTCACCAGCTGTACAGAGTCTTTGGGGTGGGATAATGCATACTTTTATCACGGTCTAGGGCTTTTTTTTTCCCCCCTTTTATCTTATTTAAAGGGGAAGAAAAACCTAGATTCTTCCCTAAGGCAATACTTATTATTTTTCTCTGTGATGTTTAAACATTTTCCATTGTATTTTATAACCTGTAGCATAGGAGTGCTTTTATAGGGAGAACAATCATCTTAAAAGTTAAAATATTCATTTTCTTCACCTTTTAGAATCCCTGAATTTTTGAGTGTCTGCTACTATATACAGTATGTTAAGTTTTTTCTGAATAGTTTATGCAGAATATATACTTTCAAAAAGGTATAAATTAGCATAAAATCATAACATAACAATTTCAAAATTTTCAAAATAATATTTATTACCAAAATAATAAATATTGTAGAGCATATGGAAAATAAAAATGAACACAAAGAAGAAAATTAAAATCACTGACCCCATTCAGTGACCCCAGAGACATGCAGTTATCATTTTGGTGTTTGTCTTTTAAACCTTTTTCCCTCTGTACATATTTGTTCGTCTCATGAATAAGGGTCAGTCCTCAAATCTCAAGCTAAAGATGTAAAGTTTTCACAGTCTGAATAATCCCTTGATGTTTATCACCCTTCCAGTTGGTACATGTAGCATGACAGAACATAATATCTTATTACTACTGGCCATATTTAAAACTGTGGCTTATGGATACTGTCGGTTTCCCTGAGTTGTTTCAGTGGCGGGGTGTTAAGGAAAACGGCAAAGATTGAGAGAATCCCAAATTTGCTTATTGTAGATACTTCTCTTCTTTAAAAAAATTGTTTTATAGTGGAAAAGTACCAGAAATTAAGCTATCATTAGATAATGTGTGCTGTTTGTTTTGAGAGGAATTCCCATCAGAGTTGCATTAATTCCCTGAGAGACATCTCCGTATGCTTCGGACAACATCTGATTTTACTTTTGTCTTCAGATTTCAGAGTTTTTGGAACCAGCTACCCTATAAAGTATTGCAAATGGAATGGATGTGGTTATTATAATCCTGGTTTTAAATGTAATAAATTTTACTGGGCTGGATTTGGTTGTAATTGTTGAAAGCATACAGTATAGCTCAGCTTTCCTAGGGTATTTGTATCAGCTGAACTCTTTAAAATTCTATCTTCAGATCCGGGATCTATTTCAAGGAGAAAAAGCAATATACATATTTGATTATGCAAGCCAGTTTCTTAAGCCATGGGACCTCAGATGGATGGATGTGATGCAGGTGACTTGCTGGCACTTCTTTGTTGCCTTAATTCTAGTATAGTTGGCCTCTTCCTGAAGAAGGTGCTAATATGGTTTCTTCATGTGCTGAGGGAAAGAGGGAGTGGGAAGAGGGGAGAAATACCTTTTCATTGGAAGAGAAAGAAAGCCCTTGCCAGCAATTTCTGTGAGGTACTTTGTGGTTGTTACTGGTCTCACTTGGGTTAGTTGGCCACAAGGAAAAATGGCAAATGATCTTCTTCCCAGGTTTAAACACTAAGGCCAGTGGTGGCACCTTGCACAGTTTAGAGGGGAAATCTGAGCTGGGCCTGGTGGTGGATGGAGCTGGGCTGGGTGATGGAGCTCAGGTACACTCTGGACTTCCTCTCGCCAAATGAGGGATTGTTCAGAAACTCCCAACCTGGTGGGAGTCATTCTCTTTGAGGGTGGCCAAAACCCATCAAGGGAAATGTTTGCTGGTTAATGTGCCTGGGCTGACTGAAGCCTGGAGTAGGGAGGGATCTCATCTTGACCTACAGGCAGCTTCAAACGTTGAGTCTTGGCACCTGGGGAGGCACTGAGCTGAGACAGTGCCCAGTGTCTGGTCCCGGTGCCCCAGGTTAGGGAGAGTAGGAGGCTTGAATGTAGCCTTATCTGGACCTTTGACTGGATGAGCACACCTGTCTATTTTAGGAGGCGAGTGGTTAGAGGTATCAGTTGGGTAACTTCTCTGAAAGGGGCCTGGTCCTTCTCACAGCGAGGCTGACGACTCCGTGCTGCCAGCTGCCCTTAAATACCCGACTTATCTCCTGGGGCGGAGTCGAAGAAGCACCCTGATCCTGGAGCAGAGACATTTGTGTGCCATTTGAGCAGAAGAGAAACCAGTGCACACTTTGTGTTTTATTCTTTAAGGTAGGTTTTTTTTGTTTTTGGGGGTTTTCTTTTGGTCTGTTGGTTTGTTTTTAAATCAACACCCACTGCCAGAAGAATTCCTGAATTTCCCTGATAATCAGGATGATTTCTCATTTCGAAAGGCTTGTTTTGCTTTTTAAGTATGTGTTCCTGACATTAAGAACATCAGCTTTCATCCTAGTTCTAAAAATCTTTGATTCAGAAAGGGTGAAAGTTTAATTAGACAGCAGGCTAATTTATTGTCTTGTTCCTGAGGAAGACTGTTCTTGTCTGTCAGTTGAATTTTATATATATTGATATATATAAATATATAAATATATAAATATATAAATATATAAATATATAAATATATATATATATATATATATATATTTCCAGCTCTGAAGAATGATTTTGTTAGTGTATGTTTGCATGAATATTTTATTCTTAATTATAATATATTTTCCTTTGGACTATACCCTTGTTAAAGGAAACTTGTTCACATGAAATAAATATATCTTTAGTGGGTCATGCTTGAGAACTGCTTCTCAGTCTTCTCAACTTTTGAAGTCAGTAGTTTTTTAATGTAAAGAGTGTATCGATAGCTGGCCCATCACTGGAATGTTGTGCAGCTGTGCAGACCATGAGGAGCAAATGTGCTAATTAAATATATTTTTTTAGCAAGAATGGAATGTAACAGCATGTGGTTAACCATTCCAGTTTGTTTTTGAAGAGGACTTTTTTTTTTGGCCAAATATTAACAATTAGAGAGTACATTGACTTAGAGGATGTAATGCTATGTTAAATCGTTCTTTTCAGGGAGGTAATGGGACTCATTAAATCCTGAGTTTATCCTTTAAAATACACCCTGATTAATAATCTGCCTCAAAATGTAGGCAGTGGCTGCATGACTAGGGTCTAGCATCTGTAGTCAGGATTTGATCTTGTTTTTTTCCCTCTTTATCAGTTCTCCTTCCTTGGTTGGTGAGTATTCAGCCTTTCTCTGGGCACTGACACACAGCATTTCCTCCCGGTTTGAACAGTATTCTGATACTTGTTTTGGGGACCCATGTGAATTGGATCATTTGGATTAAGCTGCATCCACACAGATGGTGCTCTGATTTTTTTTTTTTTTTTTTAGTCAGACATTGTTCAAAGTGAACGGATGGGAATAAATGGCAGGCTGGTTGTGTAATGTGGCAACATCTTACTTAGTGTGTCTTTAGAGATAAGTGGGGTGAGATTCCAGCAAGGCTGTGCATAAAAAATTAGAATGTGTTGGAGAACTGCCAAGAGATTGGGAGCAAGCTGTGTGACAAGCACCGATGCAGCTTTGTCCTGCCTTAAAATAGCTACAGTTTAACAGAATATCTTGAAACTTGTCATTTCAGTTGAGCAAAGAATTGGAATAGAGGTGGTGGCTTTCCTCTTTAGCAAGGTTTATTTTTATTTATTTATCTTTTTGTTCCAGTAATCTTAAATCTTGTGACTATATGGAGGAAAACACTTCTGTGTAACATCAAATCTTGCATGGTTTTACCTGGACTAATGAGTAATGCGTTCTGCCAGACTTCACGTGGAGGTTCCCCTGCCCTGCCTACTCCACTCACTGCAAAATATGCAGTCTTTGTGGTTTGAATGAAAATTGGGGCCCTGAAGGTTTAAAAAAAAAGTCCTATATTTTATATATCTGACTGTCATTTGTATATGAATTTTTGATGGTTGGATGCCAAAACATTGTAGAAGCAGAATAAAAGGCATTTGGTTACTGTCATGCAAAATCTTGTTTTTTTCTTCGCTTACTCACTTTTTGACTTCGTGTCATTGGCCATTTGTCTGCAGTACTTGATTCTTGTGTGTAATTGATTTACTTCCTGACTGTGGTCTTTCAAAATTGTTTTTAATTGCAAGGCTTGTTTTTTTAAATCAGCATGGTAGAAACACGGTGGGGGGGGGGGCGGGGCTGTGCAGTCTTTAGGAGGAGTCCCGTGCGGGGCGCTGGGAGCCTGATGGGGACATGAACAGGCCGGTGGGGGTGGTGGGTTGGGTGGCTGGGTGGAGGCGGGGGCTGCCTGTGGGGAAAGTCCAAAGAACCTGTTAGTTTGGGTTCTGTGAAGATGAAATCTTTAAAAATGCAGTATTTGGATTATTGAGTGGAACTAAAATAAGAACAGAGGATTTAGATGTTAACTATAACAGGAAAACAGTGAGTGAACTTTATCTTAAAGCGCTTATATACAAACCAAGTTCCTAGTAAGAATTTTCTGAAAGTTGGTATTAACAGATATCTTAATTATCCTCTAAAGTCTGTTAGAAGTTTGGACTTGGACTAATTGCAATAATTTTAAGCTTTTTAGAGTGCCCCACAAATGGCTTTGTTTCTTTTATTTTGCTGTCTGCAGATCTATAATATTTTGAATTTTGCTTTGCCACTTTTCGTATCTTACATGTGTTTCAGAGGGCTTCTCCTTGTATGGAAACATTATTTGTGGCTCTATGTAAGTACCTTATACAGAGATTTATAGTTTCTAATTATTAGGTCTTTGGTCAGTAAAGTTAAGGTTACTTTTCTAGGTGTGTTTTCAGAATCTGTAAAAAACATTTTGGTTTTTTTACAACATGAAAAATATTTTGTAGAAAATGTGGAGATACTTAGCTTCTGAGAAGTATTGATCTTTTTCATTCTTAAATGGCAAATGACTTCTCTATGTGGTATGGTTGATGTATTGGAAAATTTCTTTATGATTTCTAAACTTTTTAAATTATGCTTTTGCCTTTCCCTTCTTTTACACATTCCCTGTTTTTTAAAACATACTCTTGGATAGCCATGCTGGTAAGTTGAATTCAGAAGGTGTGAACCGTGAGCCAGAGCCACCAACCAGTTCCCTTTTTACTTAACACACCATTATCTGATCTGCTTGTGAAACTTGATTTTGGGTTATTTTCATCTCAGACCATTCTTTTAATCTTGCAAGAGAGTTCAGTCATTCAGTGTAAGCAGTGAAAAGCAGGCAAAAAGTAAAATATTTGAATATCCCTTTTCTGGATTATTGTCTAAATTAGAAAATCATTCATTTTAATTTTATACATGCATATAGCATAGTATCTCTCTTTGTATGCCTTGTGTTGCCACAAGCTTATAAGACTAGGGACAAATAAGGTTAGCATTTAAAATATTCCAGACATAAAAATTTACGGAATTTGCTTATATATGTTGGGGGACACACAGAACAGACCCAGGGTTTTAATTGGCTCTTTGTGCCGTGTGAAGGCAGATGGAAACGTTACAGAAATCTGCTGCAGATGGCAGTGGGGTGGACAGGTGAGGACCACGTGGAAGTTCATACCAGGGGTAGGTGGAGCAGTGAGTTGGTTTGTGAAATGCTAGCTGTCTTAGATGTTTCTACAGCTGTTGTCAGCTAGCTGAAAATAAATTGAACTTGTTAAAATGGTAACAGTTTTGCTGTCTGAATAGGTTTAGATAAAATATTGCTTCAGATGCCTATAAAGATGTTTATTGTTAACATTATTATTGTAATAGAAAAAAAATTGGTAACAACCCAAATGTTCATCGTTGGTAGGTTAGAGGAAGGAATATTATGGAGGCAGTACAATGTAGTGGTTAAGAGTGCTCACCCAGGGGCTGCCTGGGTCTGGATCCCGACTCTCCCATGGATTCACTTTGTGACCTTGGGCAAGTCATTAACCCTACTCTGTCTCAGTTTCCTCGTCTGTAAGATGGGCACAATTGTAATACAGGCCTTAGAGAGTTATTGTCAGGATTAAATATGTTAACGTAAGTAAAGTGATTAGTCTAATACCTGGCAAATATATAACTATTAGTTATTATTATGCTGATAAAAATATTATTATTATTGAAAACCTAATAACATAGAAAAGTTTTTAATATAAGGGGAAAAAAGCAGAACACAAGATTATATAAATGGTATGATCTCAACTATGTACAAAAACAAAGAAAAAGAAATAAGAAAATACTCCAAATATTAATTTTGGGAGAGAGTGGTAGGATTACTTGTGATTTTTATTTTTGTCTCCATGCTTTTCTGTATTTTCCAGTGTTCTACCATCAGTATGTCTTTTATAATTTAAAAAGATAAACTTTTTTTGGAAAAGTGAATGTTATCCATTGCAAGCAATTAGTATGTTAATTACAAGAACATCCTGTTTATTCTTTAAAAGCTCCAGGTCTTCCATTTGGCCAAAGTTTGCCCCCTTTTGATTCTACAATACTTTCACATTCTTACAAAGTGCATTAGAGTAATGACACTCCAAACTATTTTTTAAAAAATTTCATAGTTCAGGTGTTTCTACTAATTCAGACTAATGGTGTAATGAAAAGAATGTAGACAGGTATAGTTATATGAAAGCTGTTTATTAGTGGTATGATCTTAGACGAATTATGTAATAGAATTTTGGTTTTCTCATGTGAAAGGGAGATGATGCCAACAGTTATCATCTACCAACTATCACAGTGTCAAGATTAAAAGCAGCAATCTGTACACTTTGTTTCTCAGGGTCTGGCACATTATAGGTACTCGGTAAGTGTTGTTGTTACCCTCACTACCCACCTGTGCCAACAAACTAAACTGCAAACAGGCTAAACTTGGCCACTTCAGATAGTCCATACCATGGCATTTAGTTTTAGCTCACTGATCTTTAGATCTTTAAGATTCTGTAGACCAAAGTGGCCTTCTTAAAGGTGCATCCTTGTTGTATGCTTATTCTACTGTCTACCTCCCCATCCTTCAGATATTTCTATCTCTACATTTATTTTGTCACTTCAATTTATATTGTCACTTTAGTCAATTTATATTGACTTATTTAAGAAAATTTACCTCCATTAGCATATCAGGCAGGTTAGGCTGGTGCTGCGGTAACAAACATCTCCAAAGTCTCAGTGGGTTAAACCCACAGAAGTGCATTCCTCATTCATATTTTATGTCCATCATAGGATGGCAGGGGGCTCTCCCCCATGTTTTTCTCCCTTGGGAACTCTGGCTGAGGGTCCTCTAAGTCAGTGGCCAGAACTAGTCACACGACCTTGCCCAGCTGCAGGGGGGAGCAGACAAGTGTAATCTACCCATGTGACCGGAAAGAGAAGAGACTGGCTATTATGAGCATTAGAAGTTTCTGAGCAAACGTAGATGATGGTATAGGTAATACGGTCTAACTTGGCATTTCTTATCAAGTTTTTGAAGTACTAGTTTTGCAGTATGTTAACATGTGTTATTTAAAAGAATGCTAGGTGAAGTAAAATGTAATGGGTTTCTTTAGTGAGGGACTTCTCAGAGCCTTTATAAGCTGATAGGCATTGTAGAGGGGAGAGTGATGTATGTTGTTTCCCAAATTTAGCTGACTTTGGAATTCTTTTTTTTTTTTTTCATAGCCTCTCTTAGGCCAGGGTTTCATAGAATATGCTTTGGGATGCCCTCATCTAGTCTGTTCTCATACAAGGGAAAACTATTAGAATCACGTTTTAATTATTACGTATGCTGGGAAGAAGCTTTGTATTTATTGTTTGCTAGAAGAGTTGATTATTTGAAGAGTCTGGTTTCTGTGATTATGAATCAAATTGCAGGCAATGTTGTTTTAAAATTTTAGTCATTGGTTACATGCCTCTGTTGAATCCATAGGATTTTGTCTTCATTTAGTTGCTTTTGTGTTCTAAACTTACCGCTGAAAAGAGAGAGGTAAACAAACCAGGACCGCACATCTTTGTGGTGATAAAAGATTAAATTGGTTTGAGCAGATGGCCCAAACACATATAATTGTTTATTGGTTTCTGCATTTTTCTTGATTCTCTCTGACTTTCCATAACAAATTTTCTAGAAGTTTTGACGTTACTGAAATGAGGGTTCTGATAAGAAGGAGAGGGACAACTTTTGTCAAGAGGTATTAACTTATTTCTCTGCCAGAAGGCTTTGGATTTAAACGTGATGTTTGTTGCCAGGGATTTATGCCTGCATATGTAACAAATCTCAATGTGGAAGTTTTCACTGAAATGTGGCTGTAAACTTCATGCAGTAAAGCTTTAGGTGAGAAGGTAAGGTGCTCCTCCTGTTTCATAACTATGCATGAGTAGAACTTTATCATGACTAACTCCCAGACCTTTGAGCTTATGGCTTTTTTTGTTAAGTGATGAAGTCAGTTTCTGTGAAAAATCATGTGAAATCCAGGCTGAGAATTCAGTTTTCATTTTCTGTTTTGTTTTTTTTCTTTGTGAGCGAAAAGACGTGAAGGGCCATTGCTGTTACGTGACAGGAAACACACTTGTAAAGCTATCGGTTAAATCAGCAGCCCCAATCCCGCCCCTTTCCCACTGCTTTTATAATCAGGACCTGACCAGCAGTAAACTTGCCTTGTGAGGATTTGAGTCAGGAAAAAACCTTCTTTGGAGCCATGGTTCCTAGTTTTGTCCTTTTTGTTGATTTTAGTGTCATTGTAGAAGAAGCATTCATGACCCATCACAAAAATAAACAGTAAAAAACATTTTTCACATGGCCTGGGGATGACAGGAGTCAAACTTAATATATCAAGGAGTATGACAGACATGAGAATATCACTGTTCACCACAGGGCTGCTTCTGGGCCAGGTCACAGGACCGTTGTCTTTCAGGTGTTCGACCACCTCAGATGCTTGTGTTGGCTTTCAGTAAAGGTAGCTTTGGTGTAAGTCTGCTTTTGAGAGAGGAGCATTGATTTCCTCACCCTTGGGGACCTGTAGTGGTGTCCTTTCGTGGACCACCCTTGTGGACCAACCAGCTGAGAAGCCAGATGTTAGGAGGGTTTGTGGTGGAGCAGAGTTTTCACATTGTAGGCCGCAGTGCGTGGTCAGGAAGACTGTAGGGAGTATGTAGAGTTGGACGTTTCAGGGCCAGGCAGGACCCTGTAGACCTTAGTCCGTCCACTCCATTGTATAAGGAGGAGATAAGCTAAGAGAGAGCAGGTGAAGTCACACAGCCTCAAGTGTTAAGGGCTGACATTACCATGTTAAGTGGGTGACACTTTCTTCTGAAGCATTTGCAGATATGTGGGAACACAGTCTGCTTGTGACCATTTCCTTGTGCTGAACCTTGAGAGGCATCTTACTTCTTGGACCACTTGTGATGCATTTCACAATTATGTATATGAGGAGAGCCTACAAGTTAATGCTCATGTTCTGTGTCTTCATGCTGTCAAACTAGCATTAATGTTTATTGGGAAAATAGTGTTTTGCCAAAGATTTTTTTTTTAAAAAGAAGAGAGGTTTTTATTATAGGGAAAGAAGGAAAGCTCATTGTGTATGGAACTAAAAACCAGCACATAGAGCATGCGCACCTTTGTTTTAATATAAATAGCAACAACCAAGCCCTGGCTGCCCAGACCAGGCTGAAGGAAGATGAAGGTCATTCCAAAATAGAAAAGGATCTAGTTAAATATTACTCTGATTAGTTGAGTAAGTTTAAAAATTTTTAGACCCAGTGATGTGGATATAGGTTGGCTGAGGAATTCTCTCTGCTCACAGGTGATTTGTGCTGTGTATTATCAATGATTTAAAGGGAGATAAAGGACAGTTCTGAAAAACATGACCCTCACCTACCCCCTGCCTTCAACTCACTATGATTTGTAACCCTGCGGGATGTCTAGTAAAAAGGTTAATCTCATCTCCTTTTGGAATCCTCTTCCTGGAATGTAGGACTTGGGAGGGAGTATGTTTCAGTGACTGGCTTCTGTTTCTGGAACCACACTACCTGGATGGAACCCTGCCTCTGCTCGTTATTGACTGTGGGTCCTTGGTAGGTGACCATGTAATTTATCATCCAAACTGGGTAATTCATGAGCGTGATGAAAGGGGGTGCTTTTAATAATTGTACCAGGACAACAGGCATAAACTGGGACTGTCCGAGGCAAACCAGGAAATATAGTCCCCCTAGTCTTATCAAATTACCTAATCTCTGTGTCTCAGTTTCTTCACGTTGTAAAATGGGCATGATGATAGTACTCACTTTTTAGGGGATTAGAATTAAGTGCAATGAAACATGTAAAGTGTTTGGAATGTCGTTTGGCGCATAGTAACTGTTCAATAGAGTTAACTATTGTAAAAAATACTATTTAGGATGCTTAGTTCACATAATAACCCCTTATATATTCAGTTTACTTTCTGTTGTCTTCATATTGTTTCTCCATAGCAAATTTTGCTTTTAATTTTATTGAATAAATACTAACATTTACTAATGACTCCTGTTTAGGGTACCTACTCATATTTAATTACTTGCTTTATCTGAGCCCTTTACCCCTGGCACTGAGTTATATAATTAGCATCTGTGGTCCAGAGAAGGATGGGCATTGGGGCTATTGTTTATCAGATGGTGGCTAATTAGTAGCCACACTAGAGGGCAGAGTTTTCACAGTTGACCTTGAGATACTGGAATGGTTGGGTGGTAGCGTCCCCAAACTAGACTTCTTCCTTGCCTCTCTCAAATTGGATTTTCCTAGCATACTGATATGTAGGGTTGCCAGATTTAGGAAAAACAAAGAAACCAGAATACTCCATTAAATTTGAATTTCAGATATTTATCTGAAATTTAGCATATCTTTTTTAGTGGAAGTATGTCTCATGCAGTATTTGGCGTGTACTTTTGCTAAAAGTTTGTTTATCTGAAATTCAGCTTTAACTTGGCATCTTGTATTTATCTGGCAATTCAGTTATATAGTCGAAAGAGACTTTTTATCCTATAACCCACATTCAGATGTATATACAAAAGTATAGTCCACTTCCTGTTGTAAGTACTGTGTTACCTGTTAAAAAGTCCACGTTTTTTATCCACCATTGCAATGGACAGTTGAGAAGTTGTTACTGTGTAGCTGCTTCTGGGTATCCACTAAGGCCAACACAAAATGGGCTTCAGTCTTCAGTTGCCACAGCAGCAGGACTTACATTTGCTCCATGAGAACTCCTTGTCTGTGAGTGTGGATGGACTCAAGCCAGCTCTTTCTCTTTTAACGGGAGTCTATTGGTGAAGGTGACTTACTGAAGTCTTGGCTGACTCGGGGAGTTCTTGGTTTGAGATTGAATTACTTTAGTAATAATTTGGGGAAGGGGATTTAATTATGGATGATTTATATTTCACTTGTCAACATAGAGGCAACAACTTTTATTGTCATTAAGAGTGACCTTCAAACACTCTTCCCATTAAAATCTCTTCTTCCTGTTTTTGACTTTCAGTAGTGCTGCTTAGAAAATGCTGGTGAAGTTTTTGCATCAGCCTTGGAACTCTGTCAGCATTCAGCCAGAAGGGCACTGCATGCCTTTGGGAAATGCTGATTGGAAGGTTAGAGGCCACGGAAACCTGAGTGTCTGCATTTCTTACACTCTGGGTATGATGCCTCTGTTAAGCCAAGTCTTGGAGAAAAAGCTTCACCCCGTTAATGATACACTTGGGGAAATTAGTAATGGCAAGTGAAGGTTGCCATTGTGCCTGCTGGAGAAGAGTGAGCCAGAGAGAGCAGGTTTTGGACCAATGCTGGCTTTTTAATTGCTGCCATTTAAGAAGTTTAATGTACCCAGTGAAAAAGCACAGGTTTCAGATTATCCTTTGTAGAAAAATGCACAGTGGTGAGAGCTTACTCTGAGGCACAGATAGTGTGTGGGTGGATTATAGCCAAGGGAAAAAATCCGGTTAGAGCTGTTTGTTCAGAGTATCTGATTTTGAGGTGTATTTTGTTGTTAACTGGTGGCTTTCCAGAAAATAACTCATTTACATGTAAGGGCTCATGCTAGCCAGGCTTTGGATGCCGATAGTTATTTCAAAAAACTCTTCCTTTCCTTTCTGAGCGGTCTCCTTGTCTCCTCATTGCTTCCTTAGGTGGCCCTTTGCCTTTGGACATGATTTGCTCCTCAGGCTATCACAAGCCTGAGGTTTATCATAGTGTTGTAGAATTGATTTGCATGATGGGTGGAATATTTGGCCTAGTTGTTTAAATGGCTTAGTACTTGGAGGTGTCTGGTTGGATGAGGATTGGCTATTCATGGTGGAAATTTTCACCTCTTAGAGCAGTGATTCTCTATCTTGGTAGCCCTCGGGGAGATTTTAAAAATGCAGATATGTGGGTCCCACCCCCAGAGAATTTGGTTTAATTATCTGGGGTACCAAATGGGCACTGGGACTTTGAAGAACTCCCCAGGTGATTCTAACCAAGTTTGCACATTATCCTTTGGTGTACTCAGAACTATGGCTGTAGCCTATGCTGTTCGGTAGGGAAGCTAGGAGCCCCATGTGGCTACTAATATTGAAATTAATTAAGGAAAACTAAAACCTGAGGTCCTCAGTCACACTAGCCACGTTTCAAATACTCAGTTCTTACATAAGACTCATGGCTACTGTATTGGATTTTGCAGATACAGAATGTTTGCAACATGGCAGAAAGTTCTGGTGGACAGCCTACATTTAGGCTGTCTGTAGGATGTCAACAGAACAGGGTGGGGAGCCGTGAACATTTGAGAAGTCTGACACAGGACGGACAGGCTTGGAATAGAGCTAATCCAACGGGACTTGCCAGTACCAAATTGCCACATACATTTTTAGCAGCCTCTTTGTCAATGGTCTTTTGGCACCAGAAGCTCTGCCGCAGCTGGTGCAATGGATTAGGTGTCGCATCTTGTTGAAAGGCCCTGTTTAAAGCAGACCAGCCTGAAGGGGTGTGGTGAACTCTGAGGGCAGGAGAATGTGAACCCCGGGGAGTCCAGGGCCAGCGAGGGGAGAATTAAGCTTTATTCTTGCAGAGCTGAGGAATGCCCTTTTAGGGACTGAAGCATGAGATTTGGGGTGAAACTAGGTAGAGCAGATTCTGTCCCTTCTGTTGAAGAGACACCTGCCTCAGTCATTTGCCTCTCCTGGCTCATCTCTAGTGTGTGGGAGAGAAGGATGGTGCTGGCACATATTTCTAGTGAAATAAAGTTCCATGTAGGCCCCTATGTTCTTGGGGCATTGAGCAGATAGGGGTTGAGAGGATGGGAACAGACTAAATCATTTTTATTCAGACATCTCACTTAAACAGCCAAGTTGGGTAGAGTAATGGAAAAGAGAAAGGATAGAGGAAGAATGAAGTATGCTAAAGGATGTGGATTTTCCAAAGGACACTCCCCTCAGGCAGGTCCTCTGCAGGAGTAAGAAACCCGCAGGTGGAGAGGCTGTCATGAGGCTGGCACTTGAGTCTGTACCCTCCAGGCTGAACCCCCTCTCTCGCATTTCACTGGACATTAGCACCTCCCCAGGAACAGATTTCCATTGGTTTCTCTGAGCCCACCAAAAAGAAAATGTGAAGTGTTCATGGGCACAAGGAGAGCGTGGGAAGAGCTCTGACAGTGTGTGAATCAAAAGCATGCAAGGGGTCCAGGGGTGTGTGTGTCCCAGCAGCTTAACAGGGTCTGTGAGTCACTTGAGGTTTTTCCTATTTTGTCATTGTCTGCTGTTAAATCGGGTGAAGTGTAAATGCCTGTCGCAGGCCTCATTTTCTCATTTTGGTACACTTTTGGCCAGTAAGTGTTCTTGACAGGGTAGTATCTAAATATCTGTACTGACAAATAATAACCACGCGGCACTGCCTGCTTTGTTTGCCCTGAGGAGTAGGTGATCAGGACCTCCCGCATTACTTCCAGTCTGCTTTATTTGGGGGGGGGGGGTAATATTTTATTTTATTATTTTTAAAAATTAATTTTTTTGGCTGCACAGTGCGGCTTGCAGGATCTTAGTTCCCCGACCAGGGATCAAACCCAGGCTCCCAGCAGTGGAAGCACAGAGCCCTAAGCACTGGGCCACCAGGGAATTCCCTAATTTTTTTTTTTTTTTAATTTTTAAAAATTTAAAATTTTTATTGAAGTATAGTTGATTTACAGTGTTGTGTTAGTTTCAGATGTATGGCAAAGTGATTCAGTTACATATATATGTACATATATATTATATATATATTCTTTTCAGATTTTTTTCCCTTATAGGTTATTACAAAATATTGATTATAGTTCCTTGTGCTATACAGTATCCCTGTGCTATCCTGTTGGTTATCTGTTTTGTATATAGTAGTGTGCATATTTTAATCCCCAAATCCTAATTTATCCCTCCCCACCCAATTCCTATTTGATTACCGTAAGTTTGTTTTCTATGTCTGTGAGTCTGTTTCTGTTTTGTAAATAAGTTCATTTGTATCATTTTTTTAGTATATTCCACATATAAGTGATATCATATGATATTTGTCTTTGGCTTACTTCACTTTTTATGATAATCTCTAGGTCCATCCATGTTGCTGCAAATGGCATTATTTCATTCTTTTTTATGGCTGAGTAACATTCCATTGTGTGTGTGTGTGTGTGTGTGTGTGTGTGTGTGTGTGTGTGTAGTATATAACACATCGTCTTTATCCAGTCCTCCGTCGGTGGACATTTAGGTTGCTTCCATGTCTTCGCTATTGCAGATGGTGCTGCAGTGAACATTGTGGTGCATGTGTCTACTCTGCTTTTGACTGTTGGAGAAGAGGCATATTTCCTTTTCTTCCTATTGTCAATAATTTTTATGCATTTTGTTAATACCGATCTTTATTGAATTACGTTGAACACTTTTATTTTGCCTGATTTTGTGTATTCTCTTTTCTCAAGCTCAGAGATCTAGATAGGAAATGTTAACTTTTTTTAAAAAGCAGGAAAATGGAAGATTGGAAAGGCCAAAAAGAAATGCTAAGGAGAATAATAGGAAAGCAAGCATTGACTCATCAATATCTTGTGTAGTAGGGAGCAATCCTGGTAACTTGAGTGCAGCTGGTCCTCTATTGCTTGTGGATTTCGGAGGTCTTTATAGAATTGAATTTTAAAGGGCAAGTAGAAAAGGTACCCCCAAGCCATTGAAAATTTGTGTTCTGAAATACCATAAGCTTTCAGTTTTTAGTATAGTACACAGAGAAATCCTCTAGAAATAAATAGACCCGGGTTCTCGACGGTGAGGTTAAATTGCAATGAAAAGGATGAGGTGGTACTTTAGAGATCATCTTGTTTGATGGTTTCCAGACATGTACATCAGAACCACCTGAGGGACTTTTTTAGAATTAGAGGTTCCAGCCACATCACACCCCTGTTGGATTAGAATTTCTAGGCACGGGGTCCAGGAATCTGTATTTAAAATTCCTAGGTGATTGTAGTGAGTAGCCAAGTTTGAGAACTACTTGCTTCAGTTTTCAGATGAGAACTGAGGACTAGGGAGGTACCGTTAAAGGTAGCCAGAGGAGGACTAGACCAGGGACCTGCCTAAGTCATCCACACCTCCCCACTCCCCTCGAGAATCAGTGACTCTCTAGTTTCACCTTAGGCAGATGTGATGTCTACCTCACTCTTTAGTCTTCTTTCTGAAATTGACATCATTTTATTTTTTAATTTTGGCTGTTGACTTCTCCCATTTCATTCCCAGAGTCCTTTTTTTTTTGCTTCATTTTAAAGGGTGGCATGTCACAGGTCCTGCGTGGTCACACTAGCTTGTGTGAGCTTTGAGGGTGATCTGTGGGACCTCTTTTCTCAGATTTCAGTGTTGTGTGTTGTCTCATCCTAGTGGCTTCTTTGTGATTTACAGTTTCTTTCTTCCTCTCATCATTAAAAAAAAAGTCTTATCTCCTGATATATTTTTGGCTGCAGAATAACTCCAGATGGTACATTTTGTATAGGGAAAAAATAACAGAATTTTTCACACTTTTCCGTGAATTATTTTCCGATTTTCAATTTTAATGAAGCTATTAATCTTACAAAGGACTCATTTTGTAAAGAGACTAAAGCACTGAACAAACACAGTTGTATACAATATTTAATTCCACTGTTAACAATTAAGAGAATTGTTACTCCTACATCTTTACATCATTTGTTACTTTTTTACATCTTCAACACCAGATGTTAAAATAACAATACAATTTTCTAGATTTAGAAAATTTAGAAAAAGAACTTTTAATCCTTGGATTTGACATTGAGAAGTGAGTGCTGAAAATGCAATCAAATAAAGTGATGTAATTGAAAGTACTTTGAAAAATACATGGCACTATACAGATCTAAGTTACTCATTTTTAAAATCACAGTTCTGACTTGAGAGCTGATCAGCTTCAGATGATTAAGAGCTTTTGCAAAGAGCATGCATACAGAAATCCCTAACTGGGAATGTTTTGCAAAATATTACTGAGTATATATATGAGTTATTTATAGAGAATGTTCTTTGAAATGATCTTTTCACTGTGATTTTTAATTAGTTGGATTTTTCTGGATCAAGGAGAGGACCTGTGATCTGTTCTTTGAGCCTAAAATATTTTTAATCCTAGCTGTGTGTTTCCATAGGAATAAGAGAGCACCTGAGCCTTAATCATTCATGCTGATCTCGCAGAGCCACCCCAAGTCTGTTTAATTTTGCTGGGTTGATGATGCAGAGGATAGAAAACAACTTTCTGGAGATTTTATAAACAGATCTTTTTAATTCTGAAAGTATTTAAAGGGTCTTTTCTGGTAATGCTTTAGGTAGGGTCCTAAGTTCAGGTAGGGTCCACCAAAAAGGGAAAATAGGACATTTGAACAATCTTGAAATCAACACTGAAATGGCGATAAGAGCATTCTTTCAAAAGGCAGTTTCTCCAGAAATTTTGGATTGAGAATAAGTTATTTTAAAATAACTGGATACTGTGATGAATGACCATGTTTGGGTTTCCCCTGAGTAGCGGATGTCTTTTGTTGGACTAATAAGTAGGACCACTGCCTTACTAGCATCGATGGGCATGGAGCTTCAGTCAGAATGTCGAGTGCTTCCCATTGCTGAGCTCTGTGCGGACACCAGGGCACAGAAATGAGACAGTTCTGCCCTCACTGGGCTAGCGTTCAGAGGAGGAAACAGGGAACCAGTGACAAGTCCTTGTCTTGATTACTGTAAACTGTGGGCAGGTAGATTATGGTTGCAAGGGGATAGGAACACCTTTCTGAAGAAGGATGATGCCTGAGATGACTCTTGAAGAATGAATGGTGTTAGCTGGAAAGATTAGGGAGTGGGAGCGTCCCAAGCAGGGTGAACAACTTGTACAAAGCCAGGGAGAGAGAAGAAGATGGTGTGCTTTGGGGGAAGGGTTCTGTTACGGCCAGAACAGAGGGAGCATGTTGAGGATGAAGGGAAATGAAACAAGGTGTAACGTCGTGTACCCCTTCAAAGGAAGTCTTACCCAAAAGATGAAGGGGGGAGGGTGGTGAAAGATTTTAGGAAAGTTTGTGTGTTTTTCAAAGCTCACTTGAGCTCCAGTACGGAAGAGAGTGAATTTCAGTAGGGCATAGTGATGGCAGAGTAAGCAATAATTAAGTCAAGAAACGCTATAACCAAAGTCAAGGTTATAGTTCATAATTTGGGGGGTGATCCAGAGAAATTGCTAATAATAAACCCGACTGACAGGAAACACTGCATCCTAGGGCATCATGGTCCACCACTGTGAGGATTTACTTTTTCTCCCACGTAGTCATATATTGTGAAGAGTCTCCAAATCCATATTCAAAGGTTGAAGATTTGCCCACGTTATTAACAGGACTTTATAATTTTCAAATGTGTTCTCTTTTGATTACAGTTTGGTAGAAAAAATTTTTCATTACCCACTGGATATTAAGATTCGAACTGTTTTGGTAGTCAACATTCTTGGTGAAGAACTGGTCAGAAATTACTGGTCATATTATGTAAGAATAATTTTTTGGAGTCAGTATATTCCTGAAGAGTTGCATGTGAAGTAAAATTTTGAACATTGTATTTTAAGTGCCTTCTAACCATATGCATCATTTAAATTAATCTTTCTGAAACGTCTGTGGTTTGAAGAATCACTTTTATGTAATTTCCTTCTTTTTTTTCTCTTGTCTAAATCCAGATTTTCCTATTAGCCTTTGTTTATAGGCCCTTAAAGAAAATAACTCCTGATTATGAAAGTAATACAGTCCTGTAATCCCAGGGTAACTCTTGTTAACATTTTGATATACTTCTTCCTGGTCTTGCTTATTTGCAGTTACACACACACATACACTCACGTTCTTACATTACACTTTTTAATATAATTGTCCTCACTTTGTTACATTATGTGTTGTTTTCATGTTAAAAATGTCTTTTGCAAACTTTTTTTGTGGCTCTGTAAAGTACCCATACAGTCCCTTATTACCGGGCATTTAAGTTGTCTTCAGTATTTTTGCTGCTATAAAAAGTACAATGATGAAGAGCATCATTGAATTCAAATTTTTATCCGAAGTCACCTTTTCCCGTAGATTCCTAAGAGGGGAACTGCTGGATCTAAGGAGTTTCATTTAACACCTGTTTCTAAGGCTGTGCGTTCCAGTGACCTCCTTGCAGGTGTCTTACTTACTGCCCTTGTGTTGGCTGACTGACTCCTGTGGCAGATGCCTTCAGACTTAGGCAGGCTGGTAACATTTTATATGGGATTTGGTTTTTGCTGCTTAAAAGGTTTGCTTCTGGAACATTTACGTAAATCACAGTGGTCTTCATGTTGAGGACACATGGACATGTGTCTTATGTCTCAAGCAAAGATATTCCTAGCCTACAGTAGAAATGTAATTGACTACTGGGTGGGTTTCCTTTCTTTTCATGTGGAATAAGAATGAGATTTATTGGCGTGTATAAACTAGAGCAGAAAAGTTAACAGAAATAGTAAAAGCTGTCAGACTCTGTTTAGCTCTATTATGCTTTTATACACAGATTCTTTTAAAACTATGTTTAGAAAATCATGTGCAGTTTAATGCGTCTACAAGAATATTGAATACAGTATTTACCAGAAAACCCAATCCTTTGAAGTTTAGATAGAACCAAAGAGCACTTTTCTTATAATCTCCCCGATGTTCCAGATTACTCATATTCTGTAAACTGTATGCTTTTATGTGTTCTGAATTTAAATAGGTTTAAGTTGGAGGTGAGGGTCCCAGCCTAAGTGCCAAGATAGAGTATTTCCATTTAGAATCGCTTTCTTTTTTCAGCCCATGTCGTATTCACTGCTGAATAGACCTCTTCAACAGAAGGCCTTTTAAATCTCACATCTAATTTTGGGTGCTGATAGGGTGGCTATCAAAAGACACAGAAAGTTAATATAACTCCCCCGAAGTCACATGAGCGGGTTCCTGTCTTTTCTTGGAGCACATACAAAGAAAGGATCCTTCTTCAAGACTGATATAATCACAACATCATGCTCTTTCTCACAACACCACTGTAGAGAATGCCAGAGAGAGAAGCAATTAAGTGGTGCCGTCCAAATCCTGAAAAGAACAAGGCTCACCTTAGGGGAATTGGGCAGTGGAGGGAGCACAAATTTTTATGTAACTGTAATTAATATAGGCATGACTCATTTGATGTTAAAAAAACTTGGTATGTGAAGATTGAATTTTAAAAGTCACAGAGAATGATTATTCACACTGTAAAATGACTCATCCCTTATAAAAGGATTTATTATGTTTCTTTAAAAAGGATATTCCCCTGGTGCATTTGGGTACTTGTCTGCTCATTGTTTTTTGTTTTTTTTTAAATTTTGTTAGAATGTCCCATGGTTCAGTTTCTTAAAAAAAGTTACAATATGACCTATGATATGACCCAGGTGTTCCTAGGCATTTACCCAAGAGAAATGAAAGCACATGTCCACACAGCAACTTGTACACAAATGTTCATAGCAGACCTATTTGTGGCAGCCCTAAACTGTAAACAGCTCAAATGTCCATCACAGGTAAATGGATACATAAACTGAGTTGTATCCATACAATTGAATACTCCTCAGCAATAAAAAAAGAATCAACTGTTGTTATATGCAGCAACATGGGTGAATCTCAAAATAATCATGCTGAGTGAAGAAGTCAGACAGAAAAAGAGTTCATACTGAGTGATTCCATGTATATAGAAGTTACAAACTAATCTATACTGACAGAAAGCAGATCTGTGGTTGCCTGGGGGTCAGGGATGGGGATAAGCTGAGGTGGGCAAAGAGGAGTGGACTACAAAGGGGCATGAGGAAACTTTTTGGAGTGGTGGATATGCTCATTTTCTTGATGGTGGTGATGGTTTCACAGGAGTATACATATATCAAAATTTGTCAAATTGTGTAATTTATATATGTGCAGTTCATTATAGTTATTATATGTCAACTGTACCTCAAGGAGCCCTCTCTCCACTTGTCTACTGGCTCCACCACTCTGCTGTAACCCACCCAACCCACTCACAGTCAAGAAGGTGGGCAGGAATGGGCCAACGATTGTGGTCCAGTGTGCAGAATGCTGTCTATATATGGGGCCAGGGGTACCGTGAAGCCCCCCTGCAGGAGATGAGCTTGAGGTGAGTGTAAACAAGGGTTTACACTCAGTGTGTGTGCAGAGTCTGGGAACTGCGAGAGGGTTGAGCTGCCTGGAATTAAGGGTGCGTGGGTTTGTGGCAGGGGATGACACTGGGGAAAAGCAGGGGCCTTGTGTGCTTATCAAATAGTTTGAAGCTTTGTTTTGAAAGCCTTGGGGCATCCTTGGTGGGTGGTAAGCAGGAGAAAGACAAAATCAGCTCAGGCCCTTTGCCCATGTCCGGGAGAATGTGGGGAGGTGGGAATCTCAGGTTCTGAGCTCAAGGAACCTTGATGAGATGCCACTCCCCAGCCTGTCCACAGAATGTTCCTGCCGGAGAGAACCTTGTTATCCAAGAGGGACCTGTCTCGCCAGACAGCTCTGCTCTGTCCAAGAAACTGCACACCGCATTGGAATCCCACCTGTACAAATACTTAAAATTTCTCATTTCAAAAATAAAGTGTTCTTTGTAGAAACTAAGGAAAACATGGTTTTCTTTAGAAAATAAGAAAATTTAAATTGCCTTTAATACCACCACCCAGTGCTAATAACTACTTTTAACATTTTGGTATATGTATTATTCCAGATAAAAGTATGTTTTCAAACAGAACTAGAATTGTCGTATGCTTATTTTGTTACCTGTTATTTCATCTGAGCACCATCCTGTTTTACACGTACATATAAAATATCATTGTTTTTATTGATGCTTGACAGTCTACATATTATATATATCATGATTTATTTAACTGAGCTCTGTTTTGGGATTTCTTTGTTGTTATAAAATTTTGTTATAAAATTTAAAAAATTCTGGAAAAATCAGAATTTTATTAAAAGTAAATCCAAGAATGTACAACTTATTAAAATTTAATTCAAATGTACTTTTGTTTATATTACAGAAAAATAGTCTTGGTCTAGTGGATATTATAACTAAATGAAGGAGACAGAGATCTACTTCTATAGAATTACACGTGGGTACATACAGTGGTTCTTTGTTACCCGGTGATAATAATTTCATCTGTGCTGTTCAGAAAAAGTAACCACCAAGGTGAACTTTATTGTTTCAAAGGAAGATTTCTTCCTTACCAGAAATAAGTTAAAAAGTATAAAGAATAATAAAACTTTTTTGAATTTTCCATGAATTGTTTTAAGCATTTTACATGCATTAACTCATTTAATTCTCAAAACAATGCTATGAGATATAGGTTCAATTATTATTCCGGTTTTACAGATAAATAAACTGAAGCACAGAGAGGTTAGTAATTTGCCCAAATAAGTGATCAGTTGAGATTATGAAAACATATTCAAGGTCACATCACTGGTAAGCAAAGATGTGCAATTAAAATAACAGTGAGATGTCACTTTAGAGATATCTCTTTTTTTTGTAGTGATCTTAACCTACTTGGTGTGATCATGGTGGAGGGGAAACAGGCCTTCTCCTGCAGTGCTGGTGGGAGGAGCCATTTTTGTAGGGCAGTAAGTTTCTGATCTAGAAATTTACCCTAACAAAATAATGGACAAGGTTACAATGATACTACCACATTCATGAAAATATTCTTGAGAATAGTGAACAATTATGTATCTTATAGTAGGGACTCGGTTATATAAAGTTATGGTACATCCATAATGTACAGCAGTGCTCAGCAGAAGTTACGGACAATGATTTGGGCATACGGTTGTGGAAACAGTTGTTCGGGAAATTGTATTCTCGTCTCTCGGTATCCGGAGGGCATTGGTTCCAGGAACACTCTCCCACCCCATACAAAAAATCTGCAGATGCTCAAGTCCCTTATATAAAATGGCATAGTACAGGCGGCCCTCCATATTCGTGGATGAACTCATGGGTGTGGAGGGCCAAGTGTAAACGGGGACAAACATACAGCATGGAACATGAAGATCCAACATCTGTCCACAGTCTGAGCTCCTGGTTATAGGTATTCAGGCCCCAGCAGGAAGCCAGCATACTCAGCTCCCGCCTCTGTTTACTGCCAGAGAAACTTGTCATCTGTTGACCCATACGATGCGTGTCTGGTCAAGGAACCCCTAGGGTTTCTGTGGGGAACCTCTGGGGTTCTCTGAAAGTAAGCATCATAAAAATGCCTTGATTAGAAGAGGGAGAGAAGGAATAAATATATTTTGTTAGAGATCTTTTATTGACTTCATTTAACAAACGCAGAAATAGAATTTTACAACCGGGAAGTCCAGCCACAGCAGAACTATGAATTAGTTTTGTTTTTCTGGTCTTCCTACTTTCATTCTTTTTCCCTTGATACTCCACCCAAAGAGTTTTTCTCTTTACTTCTTTATTTTCCTTGCCCTCAGTTCTGGGACTTGACTTTTTCTCCTACCAAAGTTTAGCTGTCCTGTGTCTCATTTCCCCTCAAGTTCTTTTGGATTCAGATGTTATGTTGAATAATGACTTGATGTGTTACCCTTCTTAGGCAATTAAACTTTCACAACTGCCTTTTCTCAAAGGTGTAGCTATTTTAGGAGTTGCAGAAATCGTTAACACCCACCCCCATCCCACCCCTCAGGGGCAGCTCACCCTGAATCTTCCTCTGAGACAGAGAATTTAAAGGCTGCATTGATACCAAAAACTTTGTTTCCGTGTTACAGAAAGAACCTTTTGTGATGTACCTTCTGCGTTTTGAAAGAATGTCTGCAAATATTTTGGGAGCTGAATTTCGGGGAGGGCTACCCTCTGGCTGAACTCTACTTACAAAATCCATAAATCAGGGTTTCTGCCCTTCACAGCAGGACAGGTGCAAGTGTGCACCAGTGACCTAAGAGCCAGAGACCATTTCTGCAGACATCCTGTCAGGAGAAGAATAGAACATAACAAAGGAAAAAACCAAGCCAAGCTTTCTTGTTGAGGACGTTTATCAAGAATCAAGCTGCTGTTGACTTGTTTTTCTATACTTTTGCTTAAAGAATGGGCGTTAGAGAGTCCCAGTTGGAAAGCCCCTTTGTGTTATGTTTTATTAGGTTGGGGGCACAGCATGGAGATGGGAGTGCAGGGTCTTGAGCCACAGCCAGATGGAGAGGCAGCAGTTGAGCATTGCCTGAGAGCGTAGACCGTGCTTCCAGTGGGGCTTTCTGCCGTGGTGGAATTGTTCCCCATCTTCGTTTTTCAGTACTGTCGCCCTGATCTGTATGTGGCTTCTGAGTGCACATGGCTAGTACATTGGAAGGCTGATATTTAATTTTTATTTAATTTTCATTCATTTGAATTTAAATAGCCTCATGTGACTCGTGGCAACCATTATTAGCACAGGATACACTCAGAAACTAGACCACTTGGTTTCAAATCCCAACTCCACTGACTTTACCTTTCTGACCTTAGGCAATTCCTTAACCACTCTGTGTCACAATTTTCTCATCTATAAAATGAGAAAGATAAGAGTGGCTACCCCGAAAAGGATATTTTGAGGATTAAATGAGTTAGTATTTGTAAAGCTCTGAGGCCTGGCACATAGAGCTGTGTAAGTGTTTGTTAAATAATGAAAATATACATACATCCATAAAATTAAAAATTAAAGCCAGATCCATGTTATATTTTCTCTCAGGAAGCATTTTTCTTAAAATCCTTCAACACTGTGGAGATCAGAAAAGTCATTTATTCAGTAAATATTTATTGAGCCCTGACTTGTGTGCCCAGTGCTGTGCTGGAGATACACATCGTGGGGCATAAGAGACTTGGTTCTTATCCCTCATCCTAACAAAATAGGTAACAGAGTAGCAGAGTGTTCTCACCTAGTGGTTACGGGACTTTAGAACAGGAAGGTAATTCAGAAGTAGGGTAAATATCCAGGTATAGTTGCAGAAGCCTGGAGAAGCTTTGTGCCTGTTCCTGGTCAGCTAGCTGGTTTCAGCTTTCATCGTCTGACTACTGACTCATGCTTCCCTTTGCACCTCTGGGGCCAGGTGTGTCCTGGGGCGCTCCCTGCCCACTTTAGAAGCCTTGATGTAAAATCACCATTTGTTCTCTTCTGCAAAGGATTGATCTTTCAGTTCTCAGATTATGATGATGATCCTTCTCCTATTTTGAGTCTTCTTTATACAATAGTGGCGGAATTAGATAGTAGTTTTTCGTGTTTGTTTTAATTTTTACTCCTTACTTAATAAAAGTTAGAAACCCATGTTGGTCCCTCCAATTTTTTTTTTTTGACTTTTAGAGGTTTGCGAGATTGAAAAGTCTGTACTGGACCATACCACTCCATTTGGTTTATATAAACATTTAAAGAAAATAATGTAAGCCCCAACATTTATGAAGTACTAGAAGTGAGAGGCTTTTGAGCCGTAATTGATTTGACAAGAAATGGATATAATGAAGGAAGGGGACTGACTGGTTGTTGGCCTGTTGATTTGCTTTCCCCACTTGCTAAAAAGTAGAGCGAGAAGGGGAGAAGATTGACCAGTTTGCTTTACATATGAAAAATACTAAAATGTCAGCAGGGACCAGCCACTGACATAAGAAAAATTGTTTAACGTTAAGTCTCTAAATGATGTCCTAAAAACATAACATTTGTAATTACCTAATTAAATTAATAAAGGCTACAGGTAATAGAAGTGATACAGGAGGCATTTTCTGGCAGATAAAGCTTCAGAAACTCTCACATCTGCACACGATTATGAAGACCCTGTTGTTACTTCGCTTTCTCCCTTCCTTAGCCCACATTTCTCACTATTAACTAATAGTACGTAATAATAAAACCCTGGATGTCAGCCAGCCCAGAGTTCTGGCCAACTTTTAGAGTGTTTGTGAAAGTTGAAAAAGCAATGCAGCTGTTATACTGGGTACTTTCCAACGGAGGATATGTTTTCCAGATGAAAGTGCAAATAGTAATTGAAATGTAATCAATATTTTTGGCATCTTGGTATTATAATTCTTTTCACTTTTTGTTATGTTAATTGTTCATTTCTTAGGACTTGTTTTATGTTTTTTTCTGTGGCCTATAATCAACTGAAAGTGAGGGAATGAACGAATGCTTAAGCAGATTTTCATTCTTTGTTTAAAAAAAAAAACCAAAAAAACAATGGCAGGCAGTCTCATTTGTTCGACGAAGACGTTATTTAAAACAACCACAACATTTTCTTTTAAGATAGTTTATTGTGAGACTCAGTTTCAGGCAGCAGAGGGAAGAAAATCTAAATTCCAAATACGTTGTCCGAATTTTAGAGCTGCCTGGACACTTCGAGATCCTTCAGGTAGGCTGCAGCCTCAGTGCTCATCAAGCATTTTCAGGGCCAGGTTGGCCCTACTCAGTGATGAGCTCGCTTTTTTCATCCCCATCCATCACCCTTTAGGGGGAGGGGTGCAGATGATGTCACTGATTTTTGGGGCTTAGGAAATTTTTGTTTTGTTTAAGGTAGAAAGGGCTCTAGTTGATCAGTTGTTCTCAACCCTTTTACAGATCCTGCTGCCCACCCACACCTGACCCTAATTAAGTCACAGAATCACCAAAAGTGATGGTGATGTGTACCCAGGGCTGGGAACCGCCGTTCCTCTCCAGTCCTCTCTCTTTACAGACGAGGAAACTGAGGCCCCGAGCCTCTCGGTGACTTGTCCCAAGGCCTCCCCTGGGACTGAGCTGAATGTGGGGTCATCGGCTTCTGGAAGGGATGTCAGAGTCTCTGATTGCAGATCTCTGGTGATCTTCTCCCCAGAGGCCTGTGGACGGAGTCAGCCCAGGAGGCTGCAGGGAGCAGGATCCACTGCACAGGACTGAACACTGAGGTCCCTACCCCTTTCACCCACGTAGAAACCGCCCTCTGTTTTCCCACTAGAGCTACCTACATTCCTCAATGAGAGGGGAGATAAACTGCCTCAGGTGCTCCTTTTTTTTTTTTTTCGGAAACAAATAGGTTTGTAATTAGCTAAATGAGATGGCAGCTTCCAGACCACTTGCCGTTGATCACCAAAGAGCCTTTTGAATAGCTGGTCCCCTCCTGCATCTCTTAGACGCTTCCTTCTCCCCTTTTAGGGAGCAGTATATATTAATTAGGCACAGTGTTTGGTGTAACTGACAATTGCTAATGCTGTGTTTTGTCTGTTAGGGATAACTTAGCTGGACAGCAAGGTGCAGGTATGTGTTATCCAAAAAGAGGGGCCGGACCCGGTGCACTCTGAGTTTGTCATTTCCAGCCCTTCTTACGTCCGAGGCTTTGTCTACGATGCCCTCCTTACCTGTACTTCCGCTGCTTGCTGCTTGGGCAGGTGGGTGCTGCAGCTATAGCTGCGCACTGGACAGTGGTACTGAGGGTGATAACCCAGCTGACCCCCTCTCCTCGCACTGGGCACCTGTGGCGCACCCCACCTGGGGGAAGAAGCCTCTAGGAGAGGAGATCACAAAGCAGGGGGCCTGGGGAGTTGTGAGAGGAGAGGAAGCCAGGACGTGGAGCAATTTATGTGCACAGACACTTTCCTTGAGAAAAGTTTGAAGAAATTTTGGTTAAGTATTTATAGCTCCCTGAAAATTTGTGCTGCAGGTGATGATTAGCATATTGTTGGAGCGTTTGGTAGAAAAACATTTGCATTGTGAAGCAAGACTGGATTAAAGAGCTTTGGTTCATTTCCAGACCTGCCGTTTATTCTTGTAATATGACAGCATCCGTTTCCAAATGTGAAACTCGGAGAAATGAAGAAAAGAAAAAGGTTTGCGTTTTTCTTCTCAGGATGTCAATCAGAGAATTCACTCATCCTTTATTTAAAATACTAACTGGTGTCTGAAATAACCCTCCATCGCCACCCCCAAGAGGGAGACTGTGGCTGTGATGGGGAGGCTGGTGATTTTCTGCTTTCTGGCCCCGAAGGCCTCACCCCTGCTCTCATCTGGAAGCTGATGGTGAAGGTTTGTTACTCTTGTCAGGAGCCGGTAACAAGGACCTAAGGAATGTAGGCCGCAGTGGGCAGAGGGCATGAACTGAGCCCTGTGGGATGGTCAGGCTGCCAGAGTGGTCTGGCTCTACCTGCTTACCCACTGCTCTGTGAGGAGCTGGGTTACGTCAGAGAAGGCTGCTCCTGACATCGCTATTTCTGGCAACAGAGACGCAGCAGAGCTGGAAGAGGCCGCCTGCCATTTAGAGGAAGTCAGATAAATATTCACTTCAGAGAATGCGTCTTGAGGCCTGCATGTGTAGGCATGGGTGACAGCTCCCTGCCAGCTTTTCCTGCCCACGGTTCTGGATGTAAAGTTTAACAGACTTAGCCTGAAGTCAGTCAGAGGTGTGTTAATGAAAAATTTATCTCAATGCAAAACCAAGGGCAAGCGCTGGCTTTGCTGGCCTTTTTTTCCTTCTTCTTCTGTTTGGAATGTACACTGAAAGCAAGGGGGAGGGGGCTCCTCATCCCTCACTGGGAAAGCCTGTTGAACTGGTTAGCAGGAACTTTCTGGAACTTCTAGAAGGAGGTTCCCGGAGAGTGTGTGAGTGGTGAGCAGTCGGGATGAAGAGGGGCTGTCCCTCATTCAGAGTCAGGCGGGAGCTCCGTACAGACTCCCGGGATAACACAGCAGCCCCCTGACCGCAGGGGAGAGCGCACTTGACACCACTGCACGTTCCCTCTGTGGTCATGAGCAAAGAGAGCTGATCCTCCCGGCCTGCGAAGCTGGAGTCTTTCCCGGCACAGCAGTCATTCTGGATTTTACACTAAGAGGGGTTTTAACAACTGGGTACATTCTTAGTCTTGTAGTAGCGATCCCTAAGTTTAAAAAAAAAATCCTTTTCCTGTGTGGAGCTTACTCTACTGAGCTTATTAATTAAAAAAAAAAAAAAGAAAAAAGGAAAAACATTTTTGGACCCTGGTCATACAGTCTCAACCTGCCCCCAAGACTGGAGTCTCCATTCTGATGTATTTTACTCGGTTTCTTTCCATCTGGAGATACGAGAATGATCTCGCAGGAACTTGGCCAGTCTTTCAGCACACCGTGTAAGCCGACGGCTGCCTTCCTCTTCTCGGAAGACTAGGCATAGTGTGAGGGGTTTCTTTGCTCACCTGCTTAGGGCATTTGCAGTCAGAGCAGAACCCTTCCTGTCATCCTTCTACAGGCCAGCGTGGGGCAAGATGCATTTTAGAGAAATCTCTTTGACACTGGCTCCCTACTCCCTCCCTTGGAGAATCTGAGGGATTTAAAAGGATCCAAGGCAAGAAGTGTCTCCATAAGCATGAAAATGACCATCCTTATAGGTCACCGTTTTGATCCATGCTCTCATCACTGGTCTTACAAACAGGCCTTCTCTTTCTAGTCTTTGAACGTATCAGTCAGTTCTTTTTGAGCAGCACATCAATACAGAAAACATAGGCCCATTGCCATAAGGCAAAACCAACCAACTTCTGGCTGAGAAACTGCTAAATGCCTAACTCTTCATCATCCCGTAGCTGAGTGTGGTTACAAAGAATGGCTTTCCTGTATTTTCTTGATGCTTCCAAATGTATCAGTTCACTTTTTTCAGACGTGTTTTGGTGATATCATGATCTGCCTATAGAAAGTGAGCGAGATAAGGACACTTCTGGGAACTGCATTTAAAATAGCCATAATAAAACAAATTCTGCAGCCGGTGTGGTACCTTGTTTATTTGATTTGGTTTGTCACCAACTCATCTTCTGAGTAACCCTGTAGTTATGCCAGCACTAAACTGTAAAATGACCGATGCTGGATATGTGAGCATTGACCTTTAAGTGAACTGGGTGGGACTGATGTGGTCCAGTCCCCTCTGTTAGAGCAAAAATCTGATCAGGAGAATCACAGAGAAATTTCTTAGGGAAACTTGAAATGCAGTCCCCTTCTCCCCAAACTGAAGAAGCAAAGAGAGGTACAGAAGACTTGTGAAGCACAAACTGTTTTATATTCTGATATTCTTTGACTTTCTTAGATAAAAAACTTTTTACATTTTCACATCTATTTAGATAGCAGGACTGTCTCTACTTTTTGTGAAGGACAAATTCCCAGGCTCAGTAATATGCCCTCAAAAATACGTCACATCAGCATAGGCAGTATTTTCCAATGAAAAGTTTTTAAATAAACAGATGTTTTATTTGCTACCTTATGATATTAAAAAGTATAAAATTACCTAATAGAATAATTGTTTTGATAATAAATATTTCCAGTAGTACACTTAAAATTAATGTTTTCATCAAAATGTAAAAGCTATTTTCAAAACTTTTTGCCCGTTTTTTTCAGTGGGGTCGTGAAACCCAATGTAAATGTTTATAAATGTTTGCAGAAGAGTACTTTTGTTCTAAAGAGAATGCAAATGTTCTCTTAATACGAAAACACCCCAACAAAGAATGGTTATAATTAAAGTAATAGAGATTCAGTTAAAAATAGGAAAAAAAACCATTCGTTTGGAATATCCTCAGCTCCATGGAAGAGAGTGTGGTGTATACCTTGGGAACCAAGTTGTGAGTACTGTAGTTATTACTACAGTGTGCTGATCAGAAGAACGGTAAACATTTTCTGGTTAACCAAATCACAGAGGCCTGTTAGTTGGAAGGGATCTTGGAATTCCTGAAGCCCAGCTTCGCACCCAGTGCTCTGTCCTACTGTGGCTGCCCTGTCAAGTGATACTTTCCCACCCAGGATGAGCCTCTGGTGGTGCTGGTGAACTCCCTTGCTCTCGGGCCAGCCCTCTGCATTTTTGGACAGCTCTAGTTGTCCAGAAAGCTCCTTCTAACCCTGAGTCCCTATGAGTTTGTTGCTCACTGCCTGCCAAGGAGTCTGTGCCAGTGCCGACATGAGGGCTCCTGAAGCTACTTAAAGATAGTTGTCTGGTGTCTCTTTAAGACTTTTTTCCCCCGGAGGGTCCTAAGTCCTGGCCGGGACTCCCAGGTGTCTTACATCCTGGCTGCCCCCTTCTGGACACACTCGAGTTGCTCAGTACCACAGGTGGTTACTTCATGTCTAACAATTGCACTACCTTCTGCTGGTGATTTGTATTGAGCTGACCACGTTTTCTTTGCACTGCTGTCAGTTTTCACCTCTTCTAACCTTGGGTACTTAAAAAATCTAAATGTAGGACTCGATGTATTCTTAGTCTCTTCTTGGTCCGGGGTCCTCCGTGGGTACTCAGTGTGCTTTCTGAGATCGTAAGGAAGGTGTTGACTAGCTTGGGCCCTGGGTTATGAATTTGTCCCACCACTCTTTAATCTTCAAGTCAGCACCCTTTGAGTATGGCTGTTCAGCCAGCAGTAAAGATTTGACTTGGGAAATCAGCCTCTGTAATTTAGATAGAAATTTGAGGTTGCCATTTGAAGTTTTTACTTTGGTGACTATGGGAAATCAAAAATTCTAAGGTGGTAAGTAGAGTAGAAAAATTAAGATGTAGATAATCCTTTTATCATTTAGGGGTTTATTTCAGTTTTGTTTGTTTGATTTTTACTATTTCTAGCTTTAATTTGAACAAACTTACCATGGATAAACTGGAAAATTTTTCTTCTTGATACAGCTGCTTTGGTAGGGAAAGTGCCTATCATACCCTTGGAAGATTAAAATTGTTAAGTATAAAGTTTATTCATTAAATGTTTACCGATTGCCTGCCATGTGCTAGGCATTATACCTAGGGATATATTGCTGAAAAAGAAATACCTAATAATTCATGGTGAGTATGGTATATAAAGTGAGATAGTTATTTAACAATTACACAGGTAATTTTTTAAACACTCTTGATACATGGCATGAGAAAAGATTGCAACAAGAGCATATAGCAGCAGGCCCTGGTCTGGGAGCTTCAGAAGAGCCTTCCTGGAGAAAGTAATGTTTAGGCTGACCTGTTTCTTGTTTATCTGTTGTCCCTATCTTTAAAAATCAGAAATTATTGAGAGAGAGCAGCTCCACTGCTAATGAGAATAGAAAGCCTTCCTAACTGATACTTTTTGGGTTGGAATTGGCATTTAACGGCACGAAAGACAGCTTTAGGGTTCACTCAGACACCACTAAAAATCCAGCCACTCCTGGGGTGCCCACCCGTTGATTTTCTCTCTGTGCAGAATCATGGGATGCTAACATAATTTGATTCCCTCCAGTTCTGTAAATTGCCCTACTGTCCTGTTGTTCATTCTTCACTCTTGCTGAGTCTGACAAAAGAAACAGCGAACTTCTTTGAAAGTGTTTGGAGGAAGGAAAAACAAAAGTACGTGTTACGTTGTAGATATTTTGGGAAGTAGAAAACTAGTTTATTAATAACATATTTCAAGGAGTTGAAAATACAGGCTTGATTTTGGTCAGGCAAGGAGTTCAAAAATACAGTTTCCAAAATCACATCACGAGGGAGGAAGGAAAGAAGGAAATTCAGAGCAGTCTGGATGTTCTGGTTCTTGTTCTTTTAAGCCTATATCATCCGCCTGTTGCGGAGACAAGGAAAGTTGCTGGTTTCCTTTGCTCTCGCGGTCTCTCTCTCTCTTTTTTTTTAAATTTAAAAAATTATTTATTTTTATTCAAGTATAGTTAATTTACAATATTATGTTAGTTTCAGGTGTGTAGCATAGTGATTCAGTATTTTTGCAGATTATACTCCATTTTAGGTTATTACAAGATAATGGCTGTAATTCCCTGTGCTGTACGGTATATCGTTGTTGTTCCTTTGCTCTTGAACCTGATTGAGGACTTTACCAGCTAAGACTTCATTTTCATTTTGAAGTAATTTGAGCAATAGAGGGGGAGCCAAGCAAATATGAATTGCAGGCCCCTGCCCCTGTAGCTTTGGAAAGGCCGTGCTTGATCCTTTGCCTTTCTTCCAAGCTTGGAGTGATGGGCTGCTGGCAGGGTTGGATTATGGCCTGGCCCTGTGGTGGATGTGTGTGCTTGTGTCTGGTCACCTATGGTGAACGCTTGCTCATAGTTCTGTATCAGAGAGCTCCTCTGTGATTCTAAACTTACGGCAGTATTTTAACCACTGTGGCTCATTTTTCTCGCGTGGCAGTGTTTAAATATTATGGAAAGCCAAAGTGAATCTCCACATTTGCCTTAACTGACCTTTGTTACCAAGCTTCATACCCAGTACCTTTGTAGTCAAGTTTTTAAAAAGTAATGTGTGGAATTCTAATGGATTTCGGTTTGTATATGTTGTTAACAGTGTTTTTTTTTTAAAAAAAACTTTTTTTCAAATTGATAGGTTTAAACAAATTTTAGTAACAGAGGTTTGATCATGTTAAAATGGTAATTATTTGAATGTTTTTTCTGGGATTGATGTCACTTCTCCTTTTCAAGTATCATAGGCCAACCTTCACTCATTTTGTTTATTTGAAAGGTTACAGATTTCTAAATAGTTTGGGAATCATTTACCAACCATGCAGAGGGGGAAGGCTTGCTGCTGACATGTAAATCCAAGCAGTGAGGGTTGTTTGAACTGCTCTTTGAGACAATTTAACTAATAATATTTAAACCTTTGGAAATTTGGCTATTATTAGACAAGCCTGAGATTTAAGTCATTTTCCAGAGGAGAATGATTCTCAAAATATAACATATTAAAAGAAGTATGTTTGTTTATGCCAAATGAGATTGCGAAATTTGTGATTATTCCTTTCCTATCCAAATATGACCCTTCATATTTTGTTGGTTGAAAATAAATTTCTTATAAAAATGTATCCTTTGCTAAACGAATCTGGGTGAGGAGACTGTGGCCCCTTACATAACAATTACAGTTTATCCTGATCCAGGATACATTATTATTTAGGCAGAAAGAAGCATTGTGCTTCAGCATTAGAATGCTCTGTGGTGACGCTTCCCCTGCCACCTGCCATTTTCTTTCACGATTGTTCTTGAGCGTCTGTGGCGGCTTAAGTGCTGGTGCTGGGGATATAAAGATGAGCAGGACAGAGAGAACCCTGGCCCTCATGGAGCTTAGCGTGTGTGCCTCGTTCATCATTTCCTGTAGTGTTGCTTTTCATTGTGGTTTTACATATTTCTGTCATGTGATCATTATTCCAGGAAATTGTGATACGCATTTTCGCTTGATAAGATTTGCAGAGAATTTAGGCACTGGGCTGTTCTGGGAGTAGAAGTCTGCTTCCAAACAGCATGTTATTGCTCCTCTGTTGTTCAGGCACTCAGGCCTTATAAAATTTCCCAGAGAGGAAGGCCATGAAGTGCCAAACTCACTGAAAGTCAGGACTGGCGTTTTGGCAGCAGTACCATTAGACCTACACCCTAATGTAATTTAAAACTATTCTGGAAGTAAAGGGAAGACCAAAGTGGTGATCTATAGTGGCTCAGAAACCCCACGCTGGCCATAAGACCATGGTGTTAGGTCTGCATTGAGTTAATGATTTCACTTTCAATTGCTTTTCTCTGTTAACAGAACAAAAACAAGGATAGCCTTTAACTGCCAAGTATATGACGAAGCCTTGTATTTTAATAGGAATTATTTTTAAATGTTTTTGTTTGGTTCAAATTAGGTGATTTTGAGGCTTATAGATAGATACTGGAAAAGCTGACCTTACTTTCTTGATCTATTTTTGAAATAAAGCTAGTGTTAAAAAATGTTAGGGCTTACAAATTTATATTTAGAATCTAGATAGTATCATATGTAGGCACAGAAAAGAAATAAGGTACTTTGTTTAAAATTTTAAAGTACAAATAGTACATAAGGATAAATTTCTATGCCATATGTTAAGAATTTTTCTTTTGTTTAAGGCGCTCAAATAATAAATCTGTTTATAATTTTACTGTTCATTGTGCAGTTCACTCTGTAAAGTAGAGGGTCAGGGAGATGCCTTGTTATTCCCCCTACTTTCTACTTTTCCTTGTAGAAGAAATGTATTCTTGGTCATACTGTATAATGGTAAGTTCTTAAGCCACCCTGATGTAATCTTTTAAACAGATTGTTTTAAAATAAAACGAATTATGGTCAGTGTATTTTCTGATAGTGAATCTTTTAAAATAAGTAATTTTCTTTATAGTTAGGGTAATTTTGCTACTCCAAGTAGTAGAACCTGGTTTAACCTGCCCATGTTAAAAAAATAAAATTTGTCCCTACAGCTTTATTCATAAAATTAGAACTGGCCTTCCAGTGGCATCTTTGATCTGGGAAGGAAAGAGGTTACTTCTGAATATTGGGAATGAAGGTGTCTTAGTCTGTGTGAACTGCTGTTACAAAACGTCATAGACTGGGTGGCATATAAACAACATTTATTTCTCATAGTTCTAGAGGCTGGAAAGTCCACGAACAAGGTGCTGGCAAATTTGGTGTCTGGTGAGGGCCTGCTTCCTGGTTCATAGACTGCCGTCATCCTGCTGTGTCCTCACATGATGGAAGGGGTGAGGTTACACTCTGGGGTTTCTCTTATAATTCCATTCATGAGGGCTCTGCCCTCACGATCTAATCACCTCCTGAAGGTCCCAACTCCAAATGCTGTCACATTGGGCGTTAGGAATTAACATGTGAATTTTATGGGGGAGGGGGACACAAACATTCAGTCGGTAGCAGCAGGCTTGTAATGAGTGCTTTAGTCTTTGAGTGTTGTAGGCAGAAGATGGCTAAATCATCACTGCTTCCCTGAAGTACATACGTTAGTGCTAGGGAGGAGTAGCCTAATGTGAGTTTTTATATCAGAGGCATGATAAATGGGACCCATGGTGTATGAAATTCCAATTCTTTAGTACAGGGAAATGTACTCTTCATGTTCCTGTCTTCTAAGGCCTGCCTTCAAGTCTTAATTTACCTGAAGGTGGTACCCATCTTTCCTTTAGCTTGGACAGTGTTTCTTAACCTGTTTCCCACTGTTCTTTTCCTCCACCAGAAGTCTTTTAGACAGTTTGAAATTTTAATACCCATGAAATTTTAATACTACAGATATACTGTATCTGTGCTTACATAAAAGAAAGTTTTTTTGCCCCAACGCCCAAATGAATTTTCATCCTTTGGGACCAGTATTGCCCCATTGAGAATACATGAGCTAGGATACCTGGCTGGGTGGGTTGCTGCCCTACCTAGTAATTAGGCTTTGAAGGAGGCTAATCTATTATTTATTTAAGAACCTTGAGTCCGTTAGACAATTTTCTGATGTGGACCGCTGTTAAAGGGTTGTTCCTCAAAGCACAAGCTATTTATTCATTCATGGAGTCATACACTTGTTTCAAACCCTCCTGGCTTCCTCATTTCCTTGCTGTGCCACCATGGGCAAAGCCTTAGTTTATTCATTTGTAAAGTAGGCAATAATAGTATCTACCTCAGAAGGTTGCTGGGGAAGACAAAAAGCGAGTAAAGCACAATGCTTGGCATAAAATAAGCCAGCAAAAAAATGAAGTTATTTCTAATAGTACTAGAGTTTTCTTTGGTTGTTAGTCTCATCAACTGTCTGCATTTTAAAGATCAGACAAGTTCTTACGGCTCTGGATTCAGTGGTGATAAAGATATTATAGATGTTGGGTTCATAGCTGTATGACTTGATCCAGTTGTTTAAATCTTCACACCCCAGTTTCCACATTTTGTTAAGATAGAAAGCAAGGTAAGTTGGTTGAAACTTCAAATATAGCAGTAATCCTAATAAATGTACATGGGTTATATTTGCCCACTAAATGACAGACTCTTGGATTGAATTAAAAAATAAGAGACATACCTAAGACAAAATGACTCTAGAAGGTTTAAAGAACAGAAAGGGGGTGGGGAGGGACAGGCAAATGTTTCTGTCAATAAAAATAGAATTAATATATGAATATGGAGGAAATAGACTATTTCATGTTAACAACCCACCAAGAAGATAAAATAATTATGATTTTGCATGTATCCAGGGAGTTACAAGGGAAATCTGTTAAAACCACAATCATAGTGGTAGATTTTAACATACTCTGTCACTGATAAATAAAACAGACAAAAGTTAGTATGACTATAGAGTATTTGAAGACCACCTTTATTAACGAGGTTTCATTTTAAACAAGTTTCTGAGTACCGTTCCCTCGCAAAATGGTCTGAGTCTATGAATTTTGGCTGGTTTATGCAGCCATATAATGCTCTTTGTACAGTAGATGTGTTCCTGTAAAGCTCCAAGTAAACTAGATAATTGTAAAAGTGAATGATAAACTTTTCTAAAGGACTTTGTATGCATGTGATTTTTTCTTACGTTGTCAGCTGTCACACTAGGACTTTTTCTGTGTGTCCTGGTGTTTGTGAGCAGAGAACTTTGAATGTTTAGGTTGGACTCTTGAGCCTTTTTATGGAACTGGGTCCGTGAACCTGAGTAATGGTCGGTTAGCCAGATTTATTCATCACAGTGGTTCTAGATGTGGTTTCTTGCAGAGACTCCTCTTTTTTTTTTTTTTTAAATTTTATTCATTTTATTTATTTATGGCTGTGTTAGGTCTTCGTTTCTGTGCGAGGGCTTTCTCTAGTTGAGGCAAGTGGGGGCCACTCTTCATCGCGGTGCATGGGCCTCTCACTATCGTGGTCTCTCTTGTTGCAGAGCACAGGCTCCAGACGCGCAGGCTCAGCAATTGTGGCTCACGGGCCTAGTCGCTCCGCGGCATGTGGGATCTTCCCAGACCAGGGCTCGAACCCGTGTCCCCTGCATTGGCAGGCAGATTCTCAACCACTGCACCACCAGGGAAGCCCAGAGACTCCTCTTTATTGGCCATTTACACGTGCTGCAGAATGCCTCGGTGGCAAACTGTAAACGGGGTGTGACCCTCTTGTTTTCTGGCTACTGAAGAGTTGAGGGGATTGAGGCAGAACTCTCAGAGGTCCCTTCCTGGAAACTCTCGGACATAGTGTGGTCCCTCCAGAGTCCCTGAGCAGGATCTTTTTTTTTTTTTCTTCTTTTTTTTAAGGTGGGACACCAGCAGTCCAGTGTATGCTTTTTTAAGTTTTTTTTTATGAGTGAAGTGGGAGGGTTTTTAAGCATCTGCAGAACACTTGGGTTTGTGAATTCTGTCGAAGTAATTGTTGGCATATGGTTTTCCTCCTCAAGAAGGGTTGGCAAATGTTAAGTCACCTTTTTCTTTAATTTATTTGAGCCTTTAATTAATATTGGGTATTAATGAAGTGTGTGTTTGTGCATGTGTGTAGCGCCAGTGAAAATTCCATTTATTCCCTGTTTGTTGCTTTGTTCTCTAGTTTGGACAAAAAATAAATTGTTTTCATGGGTAAAAACTAAATTAAAAAGGAAAACATACATTTTAATAAGTACGTAGAGAAGCACCTTATTAAATACAAGTTCGTGTTCATTAGCAGCCTAGTCTAAAAATGTGACTGCCTTGAAATTGAAGGCAGAGAGCCCAGCAGATCTGTGTTACTTAAAAGGGTATGTGTTCTGGGCTCTATGACTGATGGATACGGTACCCCCGTGGCAGCTTGAATTGTCATTGCTCCTGTGGCCTCACCTTCCCATCCTCCATCCAGTCTCCCACCCTCCCAACCAGTCCATAAATAATTCACAAGCACTTACTGTTTCCAGGCACCTTGCTAGGAGTTGAGAAATATAAACACAGTATGATGGGGACATGACCTTAAGAGCCTGTGTCCTACTGATGATTAGTAAATAGAAGTTTTGTAATTATGAAACAGTCTTATGATGATAAGTGATAGGGCAGAGATATATAAGGAGTCTAGGAGGGAGGACATATGTGGGTCGTCTAACTCAGACTAGGTGGTGGTGGTGGTGGTGGTGGTGGTGGTGGAGGCATCAGGGGTGGCTTCTTGGATGAGGTGATACATCAGCTAGGATTTGTTGGAATAGGAGAGAGCTGTTCTAGGTAGTAGTTTTGGAGGTGAGACCGGAACATGACTTTTCCTTCAGGAGCTACAAGAGTTAAAGACAAGAATATTGAAACCAGGCTGGAGAGCTGGGCAGGCCCCTCATGAAGGCTCTCATTTCTCTTCAAAGGGTTCTGGGCATTATTCTGAAGGCATGGGGATTTATTATTCTGAAGGCGTGGGCATTGGTGGATTTCAGTCATGGGAATAAAGTGATTAGAATTACATTTTAGAAAGGTCCCTCTGGCGGCAATGTAGGGTGGCGGATTAGGGGTTAAAATGAGAGGTGAGGCGCTGGAATAAGAAACTATTGCTTGAGCTGATTTATGAGATTTTCAGGAGGCGCAGGCAACCTTGGGGCCTGAATGTGGGAGGAGAGAGAGAAATGAAGGATGACCGCAAGGTTTCTAGCTGAGGTCAGTGGGAGAAATGAGGGTGCTGTTCAGTGAGGGAGTGACAGAGGGAAAACAAGGTTTGGAGGGAGGAATTAGGAGTTTAGTTGTAGACACGGACTTGTTGATCCTTAGGAGACGCTGCCCTTAGCTGTCCAAGGAGTGGTTGTCAGCATAGGGTAGGTGGGTAACATCATCCAGGCAGACGGAAGAGGGCAGTGGAAGGAAGCCTGGAGATAAACTATAAAGAACAAAACCCTGTGTGTTGATCTAATACCCATGTGACAGGGAAAACAGATACGGTACCTTGGAAAATAAACAGATCAAGTGTTTTCCCTCTGGACTCTGCCAGGTGTTGACTTCCAGAATTTTAGTCAATGAAGAGAGCTATCAATAATAACTCCTAAAGCTGGGAGTGCTGAAGCTCCAGTTTTTTTTCCTGATGGTTATGACCTTGTGGTAGCACGTGCCAGAGCTGGAGGAACCTCTTTGCCTCTTCGGGTCTGTCTTTGTCTGCCAGTTTGAAGAAATAAAATTGTCTTCTTAATGAAGCAGAAAATGATAAAGCTTTTGGAATGTCTTTGTATTTTTGGAAAATTCCAGTTCATAGCAATTAGAGAAGGGCAGAGGATTAGAGAAGAGTAATTTGTGAAGGGGGCTTGGCTTTTTTACTTATTCCTTATTTTTATACGTGCACGCACGCACACACACACACACACACACACGAGTTAGGATGGAGAAGAGCAGGGAAGCAGTTTTAATCGTCTTCCCAATGTCTGGCCACAGAAGACGTGGATATTATTCATATCACATCTGGGATATTAGTGATTTGTATTCACTCAAGGATTATTTAATGGGTTCCTGCCGTGGTGATCAAGTCAGAATTCGGGCCACACCGAGCCAGCTGGGACAGTGAGAGCCCTTCTCTGGAGTGGAGATTGTCTTACCTCCCGCCACCCTTATGTAGTTCTCTCAAGCTTTCCTAATGGCAGCCCCACCACCAGGCCCAGTTCCAAGATGGCCAGCCCTCCTCTCTTCTCTCCTCCTAATCTTCCCACAGCCATAGAAGTACAGATTGCCTCACTGGCCCTTGGGACACATGGCTGATAGCTAGCACCTTGGGAAAATCTAGCCCTTTATAGATAACCGCCTGGGGACACCTATAGGTGCGATGTAAGCTGCCCCCGCAGCTGGCACCGTCCTTTGTTGAAGTGGGTTAGGGGATAATGATGGTAGTAGCTTGCTGGGCTTTCTGGGATCCCTGTGCCATGGGCATGCTCTCGTCCATGCTCTTGCCTTGACTCTGACTGTTCCTTCACCCTCAGGTTCCTGCGTTGTTGCTGTTGAATACCTGGAAGCACCGTTTCACTATGGCCCTGGTGGGGATGTGGGACTTTTTTGCTTTGACATATCCCTGAAACTTAAAAAAAAAAATTCTATCATTATGAAAACTCTTCTGTTTGGTGAGGATATTGCCTTAGGACAGAGAATGTTGAAGACAAAAATGCCCCTGATAGCCAAGTTTTTAGATGCTCGAGTGAAACAATTGAATAAAAAGAGTAACTTATAGTCGATACTTCTTTTGTATACAGACTCCTAGGAACTTTTGCTCCCCAGTCACCTCTTTGTTTTGAGGAACAATGGCGTTATTAAAGAACAGCATTAAAGAAGAATTCTTAGGAAACATGTGCTGACATTCTCTAAATGACTTATTTTAAACTTAAGTCAAGGACTCAATGTTTGCTTGTTGAGAAATTTGTGGGTAAGTCAGTGGTAGGAAGAGATTCATGGGATGTAGTTGGGCTTACTCTGGAGTCAGGGGTGGTGGGAGCTGGAGCACAGGTTGCTTGCTGCCCTGGAGGCCTCGGTGTAGCTTGTTCTCGTTGGTCAGCAGGTGGCACCAAATAGCCAGGACGAATCTGGAGAGAGGTATGTGGTGTTTAGATTTCACCTTGGATTGGGTTAAACATTTTGGAGTTAATAGCACGCTCACGTTTTTTTCCCCCTAGAGATGGCATCCTCCAAGGCTGAATTTTGTAGAAGTCTTTGGTTTTGATAGAGTCATAAAACTTAACCATCTCCAAGGTCAAATGGTACATAACAATATTGATTTTTTTTTTTTTTGGAGGGTTATGACTCTGAATGCTAAAAACCAATTGTAAGATCCTTCTATAGAATATACTTACTGGCTTAAGTGTCTGAATTTTTTTGTCTTTTTATGAAATATTTTCAATACGTTGCTAATGGAGGTGTTAAAATTGATCTACTGATAAATTTATATTTTTGACCTTGATAATGTCTGCCTGATGGGAATCCAGGATTTTACTCCCATCCGAGATGTTTCTGTTTGAGCAGAGATGGGTGACTCTGAGTTACAGATGGTGGTTCAGTTGTGAGGGGGACGCGGAGGATGTGTTGGGGATATTCTTGGATATCTTGTGAGAAAACAGCTAATGACAAAAGAGGGGGCATGTCTGTGCTTTTGCCCCCAATTATTACACTACTTGAGGTGCAGTTCATTTGTTTCAGCTTAATTTATTGTCCACGGACGCCTGGTTACGTGTGCCTTGTGTGGTTCTGTGCTAGAACTTGAGAAAAGCTGCCTTTTGAAGCACAATAAGAGAAATGTTTCTTTTCTGCGTATGTGGCTTTGTTTATTTTCTTTGTTTGGTGCCATGTGTGGGGGAAAATGTGAGCTCGAGTGGTCCATTTGTGGTTGCCGGGTGGTGTCTGGTTTGATTAGTGCATGAGCTCCAGTGATTAGGCTTGCTAACTCTGGTCTGTGCGTGCATTCTTGGTGCACGCTGAATGAGGTTTTCACGAAACGAGCATCCAGGTACAAAATCTTGTAATTAATTTTTGAGTCTTAAGATGGGGCCTGTGGAAAGGGATGGGAGGGGGAGATGACAAACATCTTTTCCCTTGGGATATCTTCCTACAACTAAGTGGGGGGGTGTGTATGCATCTTTCTTCCTCCTCTTCCTCCTCCTCTTTTTAAGTTACTTAGATAGGCTTGTATATAAAATATGCAGGAAGTTAACCACACCCATAGGAATTAAGCACATATCCTTGCCTCCTAGAATCTGTTTTTCACACAGCACCAGGATTGATCTTTTAAAAACATACATCCAGGGATGTCAGTTATTAGGTTAAAATTCTGCCGTGGCTTCCCTCACACTTAGGTTAACAGCCCTTTGTGGACTGGCTCCACCTAACCTTTCCAACCTCATCTCCTTGTATCTCTCCCTGCCCACCAGACTTGGGCCACACTGAGCTCTTCATTCCTCCAACAAGCCCTGCTGTTCTCACCTTAGGGCCTTTACATGAGTAGTTTCCTTTGCCTAGAATGTTATTCCTCCTGATCTGGGTGTGACAAGACCATTGAGAGCTCAGTTTAAATACTGACTGAGGCCTTCCCTGACCACCAGCTCTAAACTAGCCATTCATTCCTTTTCTCTCTTTTATTTTTAAATTAAGAGATAACAGACACATAATACTTTGTAAGTTTTAAGGTGTAAGATATGTTGATTTGATATGTTTATATATTGCAGTATGATTACCACTGTAGCATTAGCTAACACCTCTATCGCTTCACATAATTACCATTTCTTTTTTGTAGTGAGGATGATTAAGTCTAGTCTCTTAGCAGCTTTGAAGTTTATAACACAGTATGATTGATGACTCACTCTGTGTCACATCACTCCAGTTTCATTTTATTTTCTTTCAACTATCTTGTCGTTTCTTGTGTGCCTTTTTTTGTCCAGCTCTTCCTAGTAGGATGTAAGCTTCACTAGAGCCAGGTCCTTATCTTGTTTACTGTTAACCCAGCATCTGGAACAGTGCTGAGCATGTACTAGGTCCCTGGAACATTTTGGTTCCATGAATGAATAATAGCTATATTGAGGGGAGAAGCTATATATTTAAAGCTAAATGTATCTCTCTTAATTCTCTGAGGGCACTGTGATAAAGATGGCAGTGGGCCAAACGTTGAGGCTGAAGTTCTTGTTTCCCATTTATCCCTGTAAAACGCTGTGGCCCTGGGTGGGTCCCTGAGACGTGGGTATTGGGGTGGGTAGTAGAATTTGTAATAACACAGTCATATACATAATTTCAGTCATTATTCAGTCATTTTTTGGTATCTGGTAAACACTAGTACTGTCCTTGCTGCTGTATATTTACTATGTCATTTAATCTGAGGCATCAGTTTTCTAATATGTAAATGATAATGCTTAGATAAAATGATCTGTTAGTTCTCTTACATCACATTATATGAATTTCTAGGAGAAGCTAAAAGATTATAGTTTATGGTGACACACAATAGAAACAGATTAGTTCATGCAGAACCCCAAGGTAGGTATTCATCCAGCTCTAATAAAAACTTTAAAATTGCAAAGTTTAAACTTCAGAAAGGAGGAAGAAACCCACCCTTTGTTGGGTATCCGTCATCTCATTCAGTCTTCTCAACAACCTGTAGAGTGTCTTCCCTCCGTAATGTCTGCGGAAGCGGAGGCTCAGAGATGTTGTGCCTTGGCCAAGGTCACACACATGTTACGGGGCAGTGCTGAAGTTCCCAGCCAGCTTCGATTGACTCCAGAGACCTGCTCTCAGCACGCAGGAGTTGTGTTATCTTCTGCTCACCTTTCCCCAGTAGGTTTTGTGGGGATCGACAGCTTAGACTTCTGACGAGGGTTTTCTTTCTGTTTCTCACAGACCTCTAAGAAGGAGCTGATGTGGAGGAGCAGCTGAGGCGGTCCAAGATGACGACCACAGTAGCCACAGACTATGACAACATTGAGATCCAGCAGCAGTACAGCGACGTCAACAACCGCTGGGACGTGGACGACTGGGACAATGAGAACAGCTCCGCGCGGCTCTTCGAGCGGTCCCGCATCAAGGCTCTGGCAGGTAGGGGGCCCTCATGTCCCGTCACAGGGGCCTGGGATGCCTTACAGGTCCCTTTGAAATCACCCACCCTGTCCCCCTCTCAAGGTCAGCTCACCTCTGCTTCAACACGTCCCACCAGAGCAAGCTGACTGTTTCCGTAAGGTGGCCAGTTTCCTATTTGGGGAACTGTCAGTCCCACAGCCAAAATGATTCAGAGCACCAGGTGGTTTTTATAGCCGTTCAGAAAGAGATGCCCTAGGCTTGTCAGAAATCTTTTATTTTTAACACATCTTACATTTCAATATATTGACGTATACAATACCTTAGACACGAAAATACAGTTTGACCCTGGAACAGCATGGGGGTTAGGGGGCACCAACCTGCTGCATGGTTGAAAATCCATGTATTTGACTCCCCCAGAACTTAGCTACTAATGGCCCACTGTTGACCTGAAGCCTTATCCGTAACATAAACAGTCGATTAACACATAATTTGTAAGTTATATGTATGATATACTGTATTCTTACTGTAAAGTAAGCTGGAGAAAAGAAAACGTTATTAAGAAAATCATAAGGAAGGGAAAATACATTTACTGTACATCTATATATTTACTGAAAATAAATGTGTAAGTGTAAGTGTACCTGCACAGTTCAAACGCTTGTTGTTCAAGGGTCAACTGTATACAAATTAACCTGTTTACTTAGGGCCTGTGATATATAAATTAACTTGCCCTGTTACAGTACTTGCTTTGAGTGACCGAGGTTAGTTAGGATCACGTGCAAAGGTTTTGGATCTGAAAAGCAATAGCTTAATCTGATGAGGGCACATTTAATGCTATAACAGGTAAGTCTGCCATTGATAAAGTTAACAGGCACAGATCCCTTACTTCATGATTTCTCACTCCCGTGTTGCTGTTGAATACTTAGGGCACACTTTTACCAGGGCCCTAGATGGGGTGGGAGTGTTTTATCTTGGAATTGCCCTGAAAAATCAGGAAGGGGTTCAGTCACAATGAAAACTCAGCAGTATTGAGTATGTGTAAACCAAGGGGCCAATGTGGAGCTTATTCAAAAGCTTGCCTCTGTACTTTGAGACTCCAAATAAAATGATTTCCAAGTGAGAAAAGTGGGTTTATGTATTTTTTCCCAATATCTTTAATTATGACAGGTAAACAAAAGTCATGACTTAAACAAGTAAGTTTCCTGTTAATTGTGAAGATAGCTGACTTTTTTGTTACCTTTACAGTGTAATCTGTTTATGAGGCATGTATCATTTGGAGTTCTCTTGATTGTAAGTAAAAGGAAACCTAACCCAAAGTGGTTTCAATGACAAAGAGACATGACAGAGAGTAGTAGACAAATTCAACATTTAAGCCATACTTGCTCCTGGGCTTAGATGGTATGACCAGGATCCAGTTTCTTTCCACTTTTTGGCTTTCCTTGCTGGTGTGGACTCCATTCTCAGGTAGGCTCTTGGGTCCCTGGAGTCCCAGGATGGCTGCCCCGGGTCCCAAATCTGTTTGTAAGGACATCCAGTAGAAAAGAGCACCTCTGCTTGCCCAGTACTGTACTTCCACTATGGCCGTGGGATCAGTCTCACTGGCTTGATTGACTGTGCTTGGGTCACGTGCCTCTCTCAGAACCTCTCTCCACTGGAGTCAGAAGAGGATATGCTGATTGACATCAGCTAATCAGAATGCATCTTGGGGTGCAGGGAATTGCGGGGTTGGGAGTGGCGAGGGGTCAGTCCCACCCAAACAGCTTGGCTAGAAAATTTAGAATATAACAGGAAGGAGGAAGAGGGAAATGGATGTTGAGAATGCAGGCAACTAAGTGCTATGGAAAAATTGTTCAGCTGCCTTAGGATAATTTGTTTTTTGAGTGGTGGTGATTTGTAGGTCTTTCTTGAGCTTGCCTGATTTGAGGGCATAAATGATTAACCAGATAGTCACTCTAGAATTAGAGAGTTATTTTCTAGCTTATTCATTAACATGGCACCGTATGGAAACCATGATCTTGTCTTGTGCTAGTGGATCGATTTGTACTTTAATGTCTTACCTCATTTTTCTTGAGGTTTCATTTGAGCCATTAGACCAGTATGATATTAGTGGCCAGTTATCTTTGATCATGAGTCATTTACTTTCTGGTTCCAGACTACCAGGTACAGTTGACCCTTGAACAACGGGGGTTTGAACTGTGTCTCCACAGTTGGAGGAGATTGGTGCCCCTCACCCCTGTGTTGTTCAAGGGTCAACTGTAGTATCGCCCTTTAAGAATTTTACTCGCAAACTGCAGAGTAGTTCCTTGCTTTGTTCTTTTCTGTAGTTCCAGAGGAGATCCCCAGCTGTCCTTAGGATTAATCAGTTGTCCTTACATTTCCTAAGATGTCTTTCCCTCTGTGTTATCCAGGTCGTTGAACAAATGCTAATAATAGTAAGCATACTTACAGTGTGTCAGGCACTGTTTTAAATGTATTGCATATATTAACAGTTAATCCCATAACAACTATGAGAGAGATTGTTATCTACAATGTATAGATGAGGAAACTGAGGCACAAAGAGATTAAGTAGCTTGCCCAAGGTCACACCGCTGATAAGTGACTGAAGGCAGACTGGCTCCAAAGTGTATACTCTACTATTTTTTTTATATTCAGTAAAATGCAAAATGATTCAAAGCTCACTGGGGTAGAGAATTGATGATGGGTAATGCAAACATGTTAAAAAGATCTTTAGAAGGCTCAGAAATGCATCCTGTGGCTTGAAGAAGCCATGAGTAACCACGAGAAGTTACTGAAAAGAAAACATGCTGCCTCCAGGATAAATAATGTGGAAAAAAAAAAAAAAGAAAATAAAAACAAAAAAAGAATTGCTTTTAGTGAATCCAGAAGCTACCAGGAAAACCACCTGTTCATGGAAGAAATTATCTTGCTTATTATCTGACTTCCCAGTTCTGTGGGACAGAAAAGTCTCTGAGCTCTCTAAGAAGCCTTATAAGCTGATAGTGGGAGTAACAGATCAGACCAGCGCCGTCTAGAACTGTGGTTCTAGAATTTGAGTGGTCTTCAGAATCACAGCACAGATTGTGGGCCCACCGCCAGAGTTTCTGATTCAGTAAGTCCAAGATGGTACTTGATAGTTTACGTTTCTGACAGGTTCCCAGGTGATGCTGATGTGGCTGGTCTGGGGAATCCCATTTTGAGACTGGTGTAGAGTATCGATGGTCATCTGGTCTACTTCCTTGGGTGTCTGAGGCCATTTCACCTAGAAACAAAACAAATGAACAAACAAACCAAAAACAAACTCACAGATACAGAGATCGTATTAGTGGTTACCACAGGGAAAGCGGGGTGGGTATGGGTGAAAGGGGGTCGACTGTATGGTGAATGGATGATAACTAGAATTGTGCTGGTCATCACTTCATAGTGTATACAGATGAGGAATTCTATTGCTGTAAAACCTGAAACTTACATATTAAAGAAACCCTTTAACCTTTTAAAGAAAGGTAAAAGCTAAACATTTTCTTTTTGCAAGTGATGGGTGTTTACGTTTTAGGTTATATTTTGTGGAATCAACACAAAATATAGGGGAAGTAGGAAAAGTAGTCTTTTTAAAAGTGCAACATTTAGCTTGAAAATATTGATAAAGTAATTAAAATTAATATCTTTATATCAACACTCATAAATAGTGAATTTAAAAAATTAGGAGGCTATGTACCAAAATATTCCATGTTTCTTTCTGAGTAACTTTTTTCTTATTTGTATTTGAACTTTTTCCTGAAATAAACGTGAACAATTTTGCAATTAGGAAAAAAAAACAACATGAAAACATCTTAACATCTAAATATCACATTCAAAAGTTTTGATTAATTTTTCTCCCAAAATAATGGCATAGAGAAGTAGTAGGAGAAAGCCTGTGTATGAATGAACATTTAAAAAAATGACAAATTAAAAACAAGATTACTTTGGGAGTTGTCACTTATTAGCGTTTATGGGATAAAATTTTGCAGGAGAGCCTTTCTGCTAAGGTATGGACATGGGAAAAGAAATTGACCTTGAGTTTATGTGGTTATGGGGAATTAAGGACAGCTGAGAAACATAGGAAAATGAGGTGAAAGCACCTAATTGTATCTTTTACATTACATGGATAGAGTAAATAACACTTATTAGTGGCTGTATGTGTAAGCCAGATTTCCTTTAAACATAAGTATTTATTTGAGTGACCAAGAATTTTGGTGGAGCATTTAATCAGCTAAAGCAGTGATGTACTTTAAATGTCCAGATCAGTGCTGTCTGAAAGAAGTATAATACTAGCCACATGTGACTTTAAATGTTCTAAGTAAGATATTTCACTTAATCAGACAATCCAAAAATATTGTATCAACATGTAATCAGTGTAAAAAACTTATTATAAATGAGATATTGTACATTTTTTTTACTAAGTCTTTGAAATCCAGTATATATTTTATTTTCCATGTCTCACATGGTCATTTTTAGTCCCACATGGCCAGTGGCTGCCGGTTTGGACAGTGCATCTCTAGTGCCTTCACGTAGATGTTTTATTGGTGAAAACTTTATAGATCCTGCTGAACAAATGTGGGCTTTAAAAATCCCTATCATGGGGACTTCCCTGGTGGCTCAGTGGTTAAAACTCCGCGCTCCCAATACAGGGAGCCCGGGTTCAATCCCTGGTCAGGAAACTAGATCCCACATGCATGTTGCAACTAAGAGTTTGCATGCCACAGCTAAGGAGCCCACCTGCCGCAACTAAGACCTGGTACAACCAAATAAATATTTAAAAAAAAAAAAAAAATCCCCATCACAAATTTGTTCTCGAGTATAGTTGTGAAGCCATGAGTAGTTGGCCACTTGGCAAAATGTGAATTTAAATTCTGATGAGGAATAACCCATCAATTGAATCATTATTTTTAAAATAATCACTCTTTATATGTGTGTGTGCCTTCCACTTCTAAACTTTTATTAAATGGATGCAAAGTAGCAACAAAGATCCTCCACAACATCCACACTCTGCTGTTTCAGCTGAAAACTTTGGCGTTGTTCTTGAGCTCGAGCACTGTTTTTGGAGGCAGAAGACTCAGTAGCAGACTTGTTTAAACATGCATATTCCAGGGTGTCCACGCTCCCTCCAAAAAACTGAGATTCACTTCAGTGGGAGGGAGCACAGGAATCTGCATTTTTAATGCATACAATACTCTTTGAGAAACACTTTCCTGTGACATGGTCTAAAGTGTTCTCACTTAATATTCAAATCTTATTATCCTTGAGTATTCTCACCAAAGTGAAAATCAACTTTTCATCTTTCCTTTAAAATATTAGTCTGCCCTTTCCCCCCAGTAAGTAGGTCACAGTTATGTTTTGATATCTCAGCACCTAAGAAGGCTTAATGTTCTGCCTGAACTGAGTAGAGAGCTGTCTCGTGGCAAGAGGAACACATTCTTGCTGTAATCCCTGCCCTCATTATAGCCCCTGTCTGGGGCATCTTCCTGCAGGAGGTGATGGAGGTTCCCCCGCCTAACCCCAGCCCCTAGAGTTGTTTGGGCCTTTTAATTTGTAGTCTCCAGGAGGGCAGAACATTTCTTGGGGGCCTAAATTAGCTCTCTAGTGCTAATTAAAATTAGTGGGGACTTTTCAAAAGTTATAGATAAAAAAATTCAGGCACAGGGTTTTCTCAGGAGGAAAAGACTTGGACTCCATACACTGAGAATCAAAGCAGAACTTGCCATCTACTTTCTGCCAGTTGACTGCAAATTTCAAGCTGTCATTAAGGTTATATGCTTAAATTATTTACTTAATCCCCAGATAGATAGACCTGTGCATATATGGTGGAAACTTATTTTAAAACTGTAAAAGATTTTTTAGTTTACCTTTTTTGAGAGATGTCTTATTGTCTTTTCTACCTATAATCGTGAATTTTTAATTAGGTGGTTTAGATATTGGCTTCATATTTTTTAAGATCCCCTGTGCTACGGTGGTTTTACTTAGAAACGTCCCAGAATACGACTGTTAATTCACAGTCATTCCCCGCTGCCAAGACTGAATACACAAACAAACAAATATATGTAAAATATTTTACTTCCTTCTAGTGGAAGTATGGTGCCAGCTTGCTATTGAATATGCAAAGAGATCTATAAAACATGGTCTGGAATGATCTAATTAGGAAGATAAAACCTATTTACATGAAATGTGAACTAAACTTGTATGCAAGTGCCAAGAAAGTAGTGCAGGCAATTAGTGCTGTAGTAATTTAGAGGGAAGGATTGATCGCAAGAGGGAAAAAAAAAAGGCACTTTAAGAGGATGGGTCAAGTAATGTAAAGAACATAGGAACTTGGAGAGAGAGAGAGAGAGTGGAGCCTGAACCTTGGCGTGGCTGCTTCCGTTTCCACTGCAGCAAAACAGAAGAGGCCTTTCACTAAAACAGAAAGTGCTTTTGGCTTCTCAAGATGATACACCACCTTGAGCTTGGATTCGTTCCTTGAAAATTAAGCTAGAGCTTTTCTTATTTGCATACTCATCACCCTGTTCAGATGGAACACTTTTATGCCCCAAGGGAAAGGCTTCTTGCATGATGGAGTGGATTTTTATAGTTAGGATTAACAGATTTAATAGCTACCCCATCTTTTTCCCCATCTACTCTTGAGGCTGTTTGCCTAAATTATGCATTGTTTGGGATTATTTGTGAGAGCGGCATGGTCCTTAGTGCCACTAAATACACCACCCATTACTTGTGAAATCTGAATCTGAAAGAGCATTTCATATCAAAGAGGTTCATGCAGGCTAGTGAAGAGAAGGTCTGTTTAGGTCATTAGAAGTAGTCCTGGATTATACCCTCAATTTATTTTCTGTATACATAAGGCTTCAGTAGTTTCCTGACTGTAGGACTGCAGGAATCTTTTCTTTCTTTTTTGGGTAGAGGTTCCTCAGATTTCCCTCCCCTCTCTTTCTCCTTACTGCTGTAGATGACACCCTCCTGACTTTTGAAATCAGCTTGGATTTCCGCTCCTGTGCCTTATATTCTTCAGATTTTCTTCTCATCTCAGCAATGGCTGAAACTCCATAGCAGCTGAGATGAATGATCCTGGCTGGGAGAAACAGCCTACTATTCCTCTCCTTCATCAAACGTCTTAACCACACACCATTCCTCTTCCTAACGCAGCCCCCATTCCTGCCCTTCAGTCTCTTTCAAGTTTCATTCCTTAGGTCAGAGAACTTCTCAATCCTCATCCCCTTACTCATCTCTTACTGCACCTTAGCCTTTGTCTTAATTTCTCACCCCACCAGAATATTTTCCTTAAGTCAGTCCCTTACTTTTGAGGAACTCCAATCACCATTTCTAGGGGAAAATCCCATCTATTTTATGCTTGATTTGTGATTGAACTTAGGGAATGTGACCTGTCTTTTGTTGGAGACTGCCTAGGTAAGCAAAAGAGGAAAAATTCATGATTTTTCTCCTCTCTTCTACTTTTCCTGGCTCTCTCTGCATATGTGCACCCTCCACCCACCGCCATCTGTCTGTATTTTAAATATCAGCTTTATTGAGATATTATTTGCATACCATAAATTTTCCCCTAAGAAGTGTACAATTCAGTGATTTTTAATATACTCACAGAGTTGTGCGACTATCACCACTAATCCCAGAACATTTTTATCACCCCCCAAAGAAGTCGCATACACATTAGCAGTCGCTTCCCATTTTCACTCCTCCCCAGCTCCAGGCAGCCACTAATCTAGTTACTGACTATGGATTTGTCTTTTCTGGACGTTTTATCTAAATGGAATCATACAACATGTGGCCGTTTGTGACTGGTTTCTTTTACTTCACAAAACATTTTCAAGGTTCATCCACGTTGTATAGCATGTTATCAGTACCTCTCTGATTTGTCCCTCTGTTCTCTTATGTAAGTAATAGCGGTAGATTAGTGAGGAAGAACAGAAAAAATTCTATGAAAGTTACTGACAGCATAATACTGTGATTTTAGTTGGCAGTTGCCTGGGAGTAGATGGCAAATACCTCGTAGGCATCTGAAAGTACTGTAGAGTTAAGTACTTCTTCATTTACCTGGATGTGGTCATCAGATAAGCCTCCTGGTGGGTGTTTGGTGATCTCACATGGTCATCTTTGTTCCATCTGTTAAATTCACTTATACCGTTTAACTCTTTTGCCAGTTTTCTATCAAAGTGGACCTGTGAGCAGGTAAAGAAGAAAATATAAGAAGGTAAAAAGAAAATACATCATTTACATACAGGGCATTTATAAAGTCCTGTCTACTTTAAAAACACGTCCCACAATGAGAGCAAGCTAAAAATGTCATGAAGTAGGTTTTATATTAACAATGGCAATTCGGATAGCTAAGGTTTTTATTTAACCACCATCTGCGGCAGTACCATTCAATTTAATTTTCTAATTTGTAGAGAAAATTGATGCTGGATATATGTTAAATAGTTTCTTAAATTATGTTTTGATGTTTGACACCAAGTTGATTAAAGAAGATGGCTTTGATGATTAAACTGCGTATTCGTCGGTAGTTTTGACACGATCACATAAATAGTAACCCAGTGGGAGGGTTCTGGGTAAGAAGGTAACAAGGTGGTGTGTGTCTGCTGATTGGCTTCTCTGGAAAGAATTCTGCATTCACAATTATTTGGGGTTAGTTCTTTCTGGTTTTCAGGAACAGGGATTCACTTGAGTGTCTGAATAAAAAAAAGATAGTGTGTGGTGGAGTGGGGGTTGGGAGGTTACTGCAAAGTTTCAGGTGCACGAGCCCCAGAAATCCATTAGTGACTGAGGCTGCTGTAGGGCTGGAGGTGATCTTCTTCTTTCAGATGGGGCGGGTACCTCATGGATGGGAGCCCCCTGCATAGTGCTGGTATCTGCTCATCATAACTCAGCTCACCGATGGCTTTGGTATGTTGTGGTTCCAACTCTACCTCCTGCTAATCTTTCTCTTTTGACGTCATTGCTAAACGACTCAATATCCTGGCCTTCTCTGGTTCAGATCTCTATGAGGTTGAATATGGAGTTGGGGCTCTGATTGGCCCGGATAATATTTTTATACCAGGTCATGACCAACTGGTTACTTACAAATGATTACCTTTAAAAGAGTTACCCAGAACATTGGTGAAGAGCAGGAAGTCATATGTATAAAACATACTAGCTGCATTCATCCACGGATTAGAGGGGATTTGGCTGGCAGTCGGAGGCTATGGTTGGCATTTCTAATGCAGAATTGTGGTGTGGTGGGGGAAGGTATTTTATATTAGGACTTTCGGGGAAAGATATTGGTATATCTTGTGTGATCAAGGGAAGAGCTAAGCAGCCAGTCTGAGGGAAAGGCAAAGTGCAGACAGGCCCCGGAACAACAGAAATTAAGGCTTTCCATCTCTCAATCTCTTGATTTTAGCTTCTGTCTCTGCCCCTGCAGGTGGTCTTCCAGGTAGCAGGAGGTGTGGTTGCCATGTGCCCCTGGACTTTGCTATCCACCACTTGCCCCATTTTTCTAGTTCCAGTTGGAAACGTTGGGGCTGTTTGCTAAGGAGGATGTAATTTACGAGGCTTTGGTCACAGGGTGACTCCTGAACCGGTGCACTGTGGTGTAGGGTGTAGAGGGATGTAAGAACACGGTAGCTCTCCCTGGAACCACATGGAGGTCCTCCTGAAAAAGGGAGTGGGTGCTGGGCAGATGGCAGTATATAATAGTAAATGTTCACGGCATGTTTTCAGATAGATTGATGTCCTTGATTCAGAGGGAACACTATTTTATTAAAATGGCAAGATGATCTTCACCGCTGACGAATAGCTTCCTTAAAACAAAGCAACCAATAACCTTACAGCTTCCTTTAAGACCTTTGAAAACGTAAACAAAGAGAAATGAACATTAGCGTGTCAGTCTTTAGAATAAGCTGTTCAGTTTGAACCGAAGTTAATTTGTGAATTTGCTTGGTGATTTAGTGACTTGGAAACAGTTTATCCCATTCTTTCTTCTGGGACCTCAAGGACCAGCACATTCTTAGAGTATGACAGGTGCCCAGTAATAGAGTGTCATTCCAGATTTTTTAGCAGTACAGTGATGTAAGTACAGTATTAGCATGTTCCTTACCGACATGTAATCTGTTTCGGGAAAATAGACTGTATGTATAACAGTCAATGCATGCGACAGTATTACACAAAAGTGTTGTGACACTTCCCCAAAACCTGAATCTTGGTCTCTTCATTTTCTGGTTGATAGAGATGTCCATTTTCCACAATTCTTATCTCTTCTAGAGTCTCATTAGGTAATTTTCAAGGGAAGTTTTGATCTCTTTCTTGCAAACCTGTGAATTTTCAGAACCCTAAGGTAGTGACATAATTGGGTGATGGGCACATGTTACTGGGTGAGGCTGATAAAAATTTTGTCACATAGGTTTAAATTTCTGCAGACTCCTTTGATTTCTTGAACATGTATGTGAAATTGCTTTTTTAGCCACATCATTGTGTCTGTAGGCATCGTAAGAAACAGATGGACTGAAGTCAGGGAGATGCTGGGCCATTTGCCAGGCCCCTGGACCCTCCCTGCCTTGCATGTTACCGTTTGGATCACCGTATAAGTCTTCAGCAAACCCAAGCCCTCTTCACTGGCTCCAGCCTGACCCTTATTAATTTTGTGTGTGTGCTCAAGGTGGATGTATCCATACTTTGTCTCTCTGGCTGACTGCTAAACTCCTCAAAGACAGTGACAACGAGTAATGTTTTTTTTCCGGCATTCCTCGCATAAGTCAGAATGCGATTATGTACTTTTACTTGTCAGACTGAAGAACTGATTCATGATCAGAACTACTAAGTATCACTTCATTTGGGGAAAATTTCTCCCTAGTTTCTGTAATACCATTGAAAAATTAGTTTTACGTATTTAAGAATTTTACATTAAAATGTATTATAAAATAACGCCTTGCATTGTATATTGTATGTTACAATGCATGCATTGTTAAAAAAAAAAAAAGAAAGTCCAAACACTACGGAAGTAGACAGTGAATGTTTCCCCTTCCCCAAACCTGTCTCCATCCCTAAAGATAATTCCTTTTAAAAGTTTGATGTGTATCTTTTGGGATATTTTCCATGTAAATTATTATAAACAGTAGCAGGACCAGTTGATTGTTAGAATCTGGAGTTTAGTCTTTTCCCCACCAAAGAGGACTGTCTTAGATTTTCGTTCTTGCAGGAGCCGATCTCCTTACTGCATTGTCACCTGAAGAGAGGCTTTTGGAAGTTTGGGGCATTGTTTGGAAGCTGGTACAAACCATTCTACAGTGGATCAGACATCCTTCCACGATGCTCTCAGGGTGGCACCTGCCTCCTTTTGTGCTGCACATGTCTGCCCCTAGGGTTTTATGCTTTTTGGCCAGAAGAGCTAAAGCTAAAGATTTCTTGATTTGTCTTCTCCTCTTTCATGTCACTGCAGTGTTTCTGGACCTCTTCTCTCGTTGTCTCTTTGCCTTGCATGTTTCTGGGATACTAGAGGTGCTCAATGGGGGGGCATCTCTAAAGAGGCCCTCACTCCTGGGTGGGCCTGCAGTTTGCCTGTGTTCTCCTGTGTGTCGTCATTAGCCTCAAGTGGGTGCCGGCAGTTGGAGTTTGATAATTTAAGGGTTCATCACAAATTTGTAAATGCTGGCCACAGTTTTCCTCCTGGAATACTGTATTGTGACTTTAAGGACATAGGGAATTTGGCGAATATGGTGGCCACACACGACAGAGAAGGAATTGCTATCATTGTAGTATATGGTTCCTAGAATACTTCCATTTTGCTTCAACAGCCAAAGGCCACTCGTCTGTCCCCTAGATTAGGCTCCAAGTGGACTTGAGTGCTGTTATGATGGTTGTTTTCACTGATGTATAATTTAAGCCTTTTAACCGTGGTTAACAACAACAGAAACAATCTAGTAACTTTCTGACTCCATGGGGCTAGCGGCCTGTCATTTATCCAGCTTGGGCCCATGGTCAGTTTTTACCTTTTCTCTAGCCAGGATGTGGGTTTGACAGTTCCATGGATTGATAGTCCTGAAGCTGTGTTATATACTGATGTTGGAAAAATAAGTTTACAGACCACATCTTTTAGCCCTTTGTGTGTCTCTACTGTGAAAATACAAAGTTTTGTACCTGGAACTGGTCATCCTGCAGAGGATCAGTGTGAACCTCTTGCTTTTGCCCTGAGCCCCTAAACGCACCATCCATGGAGCTGTCTCCAAGCATTTGAGGGAAGGCCAGTATTAGTAGGTATTAGTAGGGATGCTTGTAAATAATGGAGAGGTATTTAAGACTGCCTTGAGAATTATGGGATGGAGAGGAGGCAAGGCTGCAGAAGGCACTTGATACTAATTTGAAACCCAAAACCCCTGACACTGAATTAACAGGTGTGCTTGTGCTTTCTTTGTGCATTTAATCAGCTGTAATCTTCAGGTGTGCCCACATGTAGGTTGTTGTTTTGTTTTGTTTTTTTTTTAACTCCCTCACATTCAGGGAGCCATTTTAATTGACACACCCAACACCGTTATTATCTGAACTGAATTTTATCATGAATGATGAAGTTTCTATGTTTTTTAAACTGAATGGAGGACTTTAGAGTAATCACATTGATCTAATCTATAACTGACTTAAGATTTTGAAGGAAAAAAATTTGAGCAAAATATCAGTAAGAAATAGTTTACACGGCAATCTAGTACACACATAAACTTATGTCCAGATCTTCGTTGACTTACAATAAGGTTATGTCCTGATAAACCCATCAGCAAGTTGAAAATGTCATAAGTCCAAAAAAATGCATTTAATACACCTAACCTACTGAACACCATAGCTTAGCCTTGCCTACCTTAAACGTGCTCAGAACACTTACATTAGCCTGACTCTAACAAAGCGTATTGTATAATAAAGTGTTGTCTATCTCATGTAATGTATTGTTTGTGCTGTACTAAAAGTGAAAATGAGAATGGTTCTAAGTGTATTGGTCATTTACCCCTGTGACCGCCTGGTTGACTAGAGCTGCTGCCCAGCATCACGAGACAGTATCATACAGCATATTGCTAGCCCAGGAAAAGATCAAAATTCACAATTCAAAGTATGGTTTCTACTGAACGTGTACTGCTTTTGCAAAATCGAGTTGAACCATCGTAAGGAACTGTCTGTGGGGGTGTGTGTGTGTGTGTGTGTGTGTGTGTGTGTGTGTGTGTGCACCCACATTTCAATTTCACAAAGTAGTGTTTACGTGTATTTCATGAGATGCTGTGATATTTTTCATTCTATTTTTTTTAAATGCTAGTATTGATCCGCTAATTAGAGTTTATAACCAACAGTGTTGGAAAACCCTGTGATAACAAGTCCATTTGAAAGAACATCTAAGTGGTCTCTCTGTTTTTAAGCTTTATGAATCATGGTTATTAGAGTGATTATTTGATGTTTTTGTTTCATTCATTTATTAGTGAATGAATGAATAAATGAAATCTTTATTGAGCACCTACTATGTACCAGGCACTGTGATTAACATTAGAAATGCAGTTGACCCTTGAACAATGTGGGGGTTAGTGATGCAGACCCTCTGTGTCAGTGAGAAATCCGAGCACTGTGTAACTTTACAGTTAGCCCTCTGTATCATGGTTCCTCTGTATGTGTGGTTTTGCATCTGCTGGATTCAACCAACCGTGGATCATGTAACACTGTAGTGTAGTATCTACTGTTGAAAAAAATACACATAGAAGTGGACCTGCACAGTTCAAACCCACGTTGTTCAAGGGTCAACTGTATAGAGATAGGTTATGAAGTGAAAACAAGCTTGTGGCCAGAAGAAAAGATTTTCAGTTCTTTCAGAGGAGAGGCAATGTCAGTAGATGGAAGGGAGCTACAGGCTGAACAGGTGGTGCCCAGAATGGCACGACCGTGCCCGGCTGTCTTGGGGAGCCACGCAGAAGTGCAGAAGGAGCTAGAGGGAGAACCCTAGAAGTGCACGAGGAGGGCCTCGAATGCCACGCCAAGGAGTTGTCTTTATCCTTAAATTTAGCCTGTGGGTTTCAACATTGAGTTTGGGATAACTGTTATTTTTAAGTAGAATTGTATTTGCTACCTCAATATGTAAAATGGCAAACTTGGAGCCACTCTGGATGAAACAGAGTGGCCTCACCTGGATTTCTACCCCCAGGGGTCCTGAGCCTGAGAACCATTGGTAGGATGGCACTTGGGTCTCAGCAGGAGCCCTCTGGGGACACCATGGAGGAAGGCCTAGGAGAAAAGCTAGATAGAGGGAAGCCATTTGGGGAGACTGTCCTGTTTGTCTGGAGGAGATGAGTAGGAGGCCCTGAAACTGGGGCGGTCGCCAAGGGTTTGAGAGAGCAAGGACTTAAACTGTTAATCAGAATCCCTAGGACTTGCTCCCCAGTGGGCTGTGGAGGGAATGGGAAAGGAAGGTGGGAGGAGCATGAGTTTGGTTTTGGTTATATGAAACCTCATGCTAAGTTTTTTCTTCTGGGTTCCAGATGCTTGGGGTATCTTGAGAGCTGTATGGGGTATTTTGGTCACAAATATGCAAGGCAGGCCACTGTTCAGTATTTTGTTTTTGCTCTATCACGTGGCCTCTAGTTTTCAGGATTATACCGCGTTTTCCTTAGCTTGCATTTGCCCATATTCTCCCCAGCCTTTGGAAAACACGTGGGCCCCGAGCTCTCTCGTCTGCCTCTCCGCATGCCCATGTGCGGGTCCTCCTAGGACCTGAGCACCTGGCTATTCCTAGGCTTGGATTCAGGCATCCAGGACCATCCGTCACAGGGCTGATGCTGAGAAAGGAAGAGTGGCTTTCAAGGCCTGGGGTCTGAGATTAAATCCCTGCTCTGCTACTTACTAGCTATAAGGTAGTGGGCAAAGTTACTTCTATAGGATGAGAATCATAATATCCTCCCTGTGGGATTGTTGCGAGAACTTTAATGTGGAAGCTGCCTAGCTCAGCGTCTGCACAAGGTAGGCATGCGTGGGAGGTGCTAATTATAACCTTGCACTAGGAAGATAAATCTTCTGAAGAGAGGTCTCCTCTCTCCTCCTGCAAGGAGGCCTTCCATATTAAGAAATGCTACATTAATACACGGTCGGAAGATCAGAAGTCAAGGTGGAAAAGCAAGAACATTCAAAGGACGCCTGTCTGATGGCCTAAAGATAGTGCCGACCTGTGGCTTTGTTTGCTGTGGTGTTTTGAGGGCATTTGTGATTCCAGGCCTTCTTCTGGGGAGTGGGAAAAGCATTGGAAAAGCCTCCTTTTTAATTAAAAAAAAATCCCTAATATGTTCTTTGCATTTGCATCTTCTCTGGCTGCATTTTCCTGTTTTGAGTTTGTACTCAGTGCACATTAAAATAATCGGAACCCTAAACATTCATTGAGAGAATGATTTAGGGGAAAAGTTCCATAAAAACATTTTAAGACTTTTCTTGGAGTGGAGGTTGAGAAATTTATTTTTTTCCCTGCAAATAACCAAGATTGGAGGGAGGGAGCAATGGAGATGGGATTGGGAGCCCTGTGTTGCTTGGAGGGGGCGGGGGGAGCTCAGCATAGAACATCCAAGTCAGGTAGGCCGGCCCTTGCTGGGAGAGGGTTGATCCTTTATGGGGGTGATTAGGTTTGGTGCTCTTTCCTTCTTGTTGAGACAGCTGTAGTTTGGCATCAGGGGATAATAAAAAAGAAATATTGCTAGATTTTCAGGGGGATTATTTGTAATGCTTAAAATTTGTGTATCACTTTCATCTTGGGGAAGATTATAAAAATATTACTTAAATATTAAGAGCAGTCTTCAGTAGGGGGCATTAGCCCCCATTTCACAGATTTCAGTCGGAGATTTTCTGCATTAGGTTGTTATTTGCCCCAGCCTTCCTACTTTAGTAGTAATATAAATCAGAGGCCCCTGCGTTCCAGGGCAGTAATTGAAAGCCTCTGATGCCTATCTTTGACCTATCTAACTCTCTTGTAAATTGCCCTCCTTCGCATAAGTATTTGTAGGTATCTGAATGCCTTTTAATTCATGAAAAAAAAAATCTTGTACCTCTTCCTACAGTTACTCCATATCAGAGAATTATGAGTAAGACTCTGAGATACCTTGCATAAACTTAGAAGATTAGAACTGCTGGAGGAACAGAAATTAGAGCAAAGTTTTTAGAGTTTTTTTTTTTTTTTTTAAGTAATGAATACTCATTTGTGACATCAGTGGTGATTGAGCTTATTTTAAAAGCTTTCCCGATAGAGCCAAACATTACCTATGTTTAACAGGAAAGCTGAATCAAGAATCAGATATTTTACAGAGTTCTTTCTTCTGATTGTCACGCGCAAGAGAAATGTGACCAGTTTAAAAAGGGAGGCCTACGTGACTTACTTTTAACAAAGGTCAAACATTTATCTGTGTTAAATAGTATACTAAAAAGATATGGTGGTATGAATTACCTTATAAGGTATGGAGGTATAAAATATATCCTAGATATGACTGTTCGTAGGTTGTAGAAACAACTTGAAAAACATTTTTAGAAAAGGGGTATGTTTATATTTAAGGAAGGATGAAATTAAATAAGTGAAGGTATCCTGGCATACCTGGGCACTTTATTTAACGTGCCTACTGTTCCATTGCTCTTCTACTGTTAGAGGAGAGCCAGGCATTAAAGATGGGCATTATATTCCAGGGAAAACTTTTTTTAGGTCCCAAAGCTTTTTACGGCATTGACAAAAGGGCTTCAACTGGGAGGCTGTTGTCCGTATTGTTTCTGCAGCCAGGAGATGGAGGTGCTGCTGGGCTTGGCTGGTTGAGACTTGAGAGAAATGGTGCAGCCTCTCTCAGCTTCACTTTAATTTGAAAAACGAGGGATGGGCTGGTTAGGTATTCCAAGGTCCCGTAGGCCTCCAGGAGCGTGTGTGGGCTCCTGAGGAGTTAGCAGGCTGCCTTCCCGTGGTTGCCAAGGTGAGTTTTTGGCCTCTTTTCCCAGTGGTTTCTGTGTACACAGTGAGATGCAAACTGTGTACAGGGATGATAGCAAACTTTGTCCTTCTCCAGGAAATGATAAATGCCATGTGACTCTGACTCAAGTCCTAGTCTCTTGTTAATTTTTTGTAAACTTTTTATGTTTGATGAGTCAGAAATGCAGGCTCTTGTAGAGTGTTAACAAGACTTCTGATTATAATCACTTCAAACTGCAGGCCCGTCTCCTGTGTAATGATTTTTGCCATTCGCCTTTCCGTAATCTTACATAGGCAGGATAGAAGGACACTTTGATCGGTAAGAACTGTGCTCTGTTGCTTCATGAGCCCTTGTTACGCTAAAATTATTAACAGAAAACTATGTATGTGCCCACATTAAGAGGATATCAGCAAGTCTGAATATTTCATGAGAGTTGACGGAGTATCACAGAACCTTAGGAGTACAGAAAACTTCTGTGTTAATATCGGCCAAGGTGATTCTGCGCACATGTGGGCCTGCTCGTGGATGCACACACCACACCCACACCCAAATTGTGTAGATGTGTGCATGCCTGCTTAACTATGATGTGTTGCTACTGACTCTTCCTAAACTACCAAAAACTACTACTGCAAATTTGTGTTTTGGGGATTCAGTCTCAAAGAGGCTGACTGAAAAAATAGTTTTTGAACAATTTCATGAAGGGTGGGTGGACTTGCAGAGATCAGAAGGCCTGACCCTAGGCGTAACTGCAGTACATGGAGGTTACTCTACAGCACTATGTACACAGACATGAGGCTTGGAGGCAATTTGGAGTCAATAAGTACTTTATTGGGACTTTTGTTGTAAAAATGAGAGTTGGCAGGATTCCAATACAGTTTTTTTTTTCTTAAGAGTTGAAGAGAGGACTTGGAGGGATCAGTGTGTTGGTTGATAGCATTTGAGAACGTTTTGTTTGAGTTTGGAGTCATAGACACGTAACATGGCCTTAGATCAGCTTTTCTTCCCATACCCAGTAGTGGATTCCCACAGAGTCAGTACCAAAGCTTTTTAATTTCATTTAACTTTATTTTTAATTGTGGTAAAAAACACATAACATAAATTTTACCATGTTAACCATTTTTAAGTGTACAGTTCAATAGTGTTAACTATATCGACATTGTTATGTAGCAAATCTCTAGAACTTTTTCATCTTGCAAAACTGAAACTCAAAACCCATTAAACAACAACTCCCCAATTCCCCCTCCCCCAGCTCCTGGCAACCTCCATTCTACTTTCTGTTTCCTTGAGTTTCACTAGTAGATACCCCACGTAAGTGGAATCATATGGTACCCGTCATTTTATGACTGGCTTATTTCATAATGTCCTCATAATGACTTAGCAGAATGTCCTCAAGGTTCATCCATCTTGAAGCATGTGACAGGATTTCCTTTTTTAAGGCTGAATAGTATCCCATTGTATGTATGTACCACATTTTCTTTATCCATTCATTCATTTGTAGACATTTGGATTACTTCCACCTCTTGGCTCTTGTGAATAATGCTGCAGTGAACATGTGTGTGCAAATATCTCTTTGAGATTCTGCGTTCAGTTCTTTTGGATAAGCCCAGAATTGGGGTTGCTGGATCATATGTAATTCTGTTTTTAATTCTTTGAGAAACCATCATACTGTTCTTCACAGCAGCTTCACCATTTTACATTCCCACCAACGCTGCACAAGGGTTCCAATTTCTCCCCATCCTTTACTGAAACTTTTATTGTTATTAAGATAAGATGTAGTGGAAAAAAGATACCATCATGGTCACAATTCGTGGTATTCCTGGTGGATGGTAATTTAAAAGGGTGATAGAAATGGTAATAAAAAGGTGAGTGGAGAGGTGGTTAGAGGTGAGCATGGCAAGTTTTAGAAAAGAGCTTAGTCTGTCTCTTCTCTCACTTCATTCTTTACCTGTCGTTAAAGTGCTAGTTATAATGAATAGATTCATTCATCAGATGTGTTTTAAAAAATGCCTCCTGAGTAAACTATTCCCTCTGAACATCATAAGAATAACAGAGGACTTCTCTGGTGGCACAGTGGTTAAGAATCCGTCTGCCAATGCAGGAGACACAGGTTCGATCCCTAGTCTGGGGAAGATCCCACATGCCGCGGAGCAACTAAGCCCGTGCGCCATAACTACTGAGCCTGCGCTCTAGAGCCCGTGAGCCACAACTATTGAGCCTGTGCGCTGCAACTACTGAGCCCGCGTGCTGCAACTACTGAAGCCCACACACCTAGAGCCCGTGCTCTGCAACAAGTGAAGCCACTGCAATGAGAAGCCCGTGCACCGCAACGAAGAGTGGCTCCCGCTCGCTGCATCTAGAGAAAGCCCGTGCACAGCAACAAAGACCCAACGCAGCCAAAAAAAAAAAAAAAAAAAAAGAATAATAGAGAAAAATCCAGTGAAGAAAACCAAGAGAAAGGGGGTCTTTGAACAACAGACCTTGGGATTCAGTTTGTTTGGGGCTGACTGTGTGTTTGGGTCTCTGCTGGCCTGGGAGGGTGAGATCAAAGGGGCCAGTACCGCAGTCTGGGGCCTCCTTGTCTCTCAGCTGGTACAAGTTGGATGTCAGAGAACACACGGAAAGATATGGGTCATCTGCCACTTAGTACAAGCCTGTCGGCTCCAACTTGGTGTTGGATCCTGGAAGGGAGGCGGGAGAGGGGATGAGGATGCCCTTTCTCTGATTTCAAGCCCTGGGCCCGCTTCACTGACTGAAAGGCTCAAGAAATGCATGCCACTGCCTTTGTCCTCAGCCCCTGATACCTTCACGTTTTCCTGGGAAATGAAAGAGGCAGCAGGAACTCAGAAGGCCTGCTTTCTGATTGCTGGTGTGCAGTAACTGACTCTGTGTCTGTGGGCATGCTGCTCTATGCTTCATTTTCCTTCTCTGTAAATGAGATGGTTGGCTCAGGTGGGTGAATTTTGAAAAGGACCTTCTTGACACCTGTTCAGAGTTCTAGCTCTCATCTCCTTGTGAGGGATTAAGGTATGGATGGGGGGGGGGTGTTACATAAGGTGGAACAGGCCCTGCGGTTTACCATATGGTGTCAGGTATCTCACAGAGCCCTTGCTCTGTTCAGGCTTCTGTTCAGTGTGCAGGCTTCTGAAATGCCTAAGTTGCTTTTGAACAGTTGTTTCTTAGAGGATACTGGGCTAGGTGTGGAGTGAAGGTTATGTAAGACTTGCCTCTGCCCTAAAACAGATCATGATGTATTTCCAAGAGCGTTATATCCAGAGAACCCTGGAGATTTTCTATTTTATATCTCTTCATTTTTAGGGAGAGCATTGTGAGAAGCCAAGGGCCGGGCTCTGGGTCAGCAAGGCCAGTCAGTGTCAGAAGTTGAGACTGGAGTCCACTTTTCACTTGAGTCTGTAACGGGTGCATTCTCCATTATTTTAATTAGGTAGATAAGACTGGTGCCCAAGAAGAGATAAGCAATACTCTAAGGCAGCACACAAAAGGTGCCAGACAATGCAGGGCTGACAGTATGGGTATAGGGTTTCTGAAAAGGAGCAATCATTCCAGCTGGGATAATCTGGGAAGCCTTCCTTGAGGAGGGAAGTTTTGAGTTGGGCTTGAAGGATGGGTGGACTTTAGACGGAGAGGGAGAGGAGAGGGGAGCGCCAGGACAGGAGCAGAGGCGTGGAGATGAGAAAGCCCGAGGCAGGCTGGGGCAGAGAGACAGGAAGGAGGAGGGGACGAGGACTGACATTTATTGAGCATCTGTCTGGCGGCAGGCACAGTGTCTGGCCCTTCACCTGTGTCATCTCAGCATGCTGAGTGGGGGAATGACATCCTCACCAAGCGCTCATTTGAGGACGTCACTTTCTCCCCTCCCCATCCGTACTTGGGACCTGTCCTCCTTAGAGTAAAAGTCAGTTACACTTTGATCTGGTGGGAAAGTACCTGGTTTCAAATGTGGAGAAAAAGAAAACAGGGAAGGATTGTCAGGTTCTGTAAAGAAGGTCTCTGAGGCGGTTGATAGTATTTCATTCTTCTACTGTAAGCCTGGAGCCTGCCTCCCAGTTAATGGCAGCTGGCGGGCCTTGGCGCTCCTGAGTGACTGGGCTGACCATGAATTATTCAGGGCCTGTACCCAACGAGTGGCTGCCTGGCCAAGCCCTGTGGGAAGGAGGCTGTGCTATGTCATTGAGGGACCAGCAGAGGCTCAGGTGCAGAGGATGAAGAAATGACGGCACCCTTAAAATATTTCACGCTTTAACATGCCAGGGCTGCATGCACTGTTCCATGGCCCTGCAGCTGGGTAATCGGGGCCTGTTTTTCAGAGTGAGAAATCACGTCCCCCACGCCCAATTAATAAGTGCAGTAACCTACACACTCGTGTTAGCATGGCACATGTTGTCAGGGATTTGGTGAGAAGCCACATTAAAAGTGCAGATAGGATGGTATGGCAACAAGAGAGCATTCGGGTGGAAGGAACCCCACTCTGCTCTGTTCTTTTCTCAGCCAAGGAGAAGAATGCTGTTGTTGATCCATTCAGAGTGGTACTCACACCAACTCTCACCAACCTCACTTGTCATGCATTACCACATCTTTGCATTTGTGTGTACATGCCTGTGTGCGTTTGTGTGTCCTGTTTCCTCCTCTGGGCTGAAGGTGCCTGCAGAGAAGAAATCACTTCTTAATGACGCTGTGGGTCCCTCCGATGGCCTGAGCTGAGAACACGGTAGGGCTGAGAACTTGTTGGATGGGTTGGCTTTTGCTCTGTGCAAACCAGGAGCGGCGGGGCCTGTGTCTTGATGATGAGGTTTGTATCTCCTCACTCCCTTCCTTTTCTTCCTTTCCTCTCCAGGTGCCTGTTCAACCTGCTCTTTTCACCCTATCTCATTACAGCCAGTCTGTGTTAAGCTCCTGGAAAAGATAACCTGGGTGTGGATACCTGTGGGCAGGGTCCAAAGGCCTATTTTCACAAAGAATAGATTTGTATTTCCTCTTTTCCCATTTCTTTCCCAACAGCCGGTAGCTGTTGCTACCAGGAAACAGCGTCTTGTCACTGTTCCATCTGCCCCTTTGTAAAACGCTGGCCCGATGGCTCTGAATACCTGTGTGTGTCAGCCTTTTCCCTCCAAGTTGGAGGTGGGGAGCAGAATCAAAAATCCTGGGCAAGAGCAGACCTGGCCCCAACTGCATTCCTCAGATGTTCTTTCCTGTGAACCATTCTACCTGCGTGGAGGAGCCGAGTCTTGGCTCTGGCTGGTGTTACATATTCACAGGCATAGCAACACCTGTTTGCCAAAGGTGGGGCCTCTGGACTGGAGCATTTCTTTTGCCGGGGAAGCTTTGCATGTGCAGATAACAGATGAGATAAGAATGCAGGATAAGGTTTGGCTGGGGTAGAAGATTCAATAAACTGCATTCCTTCCTTGCCCCGGGACCTTGGGTGCTTGTTACTGAGTGTAACTTGCCATTTTTTCTCCTTCTCAGCAGAGATGTCAGTGCTTTGTATTCAGTTCTGCTGTGACCAGTGGAACAAGAAACAGGAAAAGGATATGAATAAAAATTAGATTTGCCCTGGTATTTCAGCCATAAAACTATATGATTTTGTGGGAGGGGTGAGTGTGAGTGTGTGTGTGTGTGTGTGTGTGTGTAAAGAGGGAGAGAGATCCATCTGTCCATCCATCCATCCGTATCCTCCAAGGCACAGAGATAGCAATTGTTGTGGATGGAAATACCTTTAGCCTCCCCTTTAATCTTTGTTCTACTTACTCTGAGTCCCGAAGTATCAAATCTGATAGCCCCACCTCAAACAAACATTGGCCTTGCTAAAAACATAGGCCTTTTATAACTTGTTTCATAGTGAGTATTGTGTTCTTGCTATCTCTGAGATATTGCTACTTTTATGACTATAAAATACGATTTTGAATATGCCTTTCCCAGTGCATAATGGGGTGAGTTAAAGAGAGGGAATGGGGTTTGTGAGTACTTCCCGGGTGGAGGACTGGTCCTGCTATTCCGAACTGTCCTTGTCCCAAAATCCAAAGGGGTTCCCAGCCTGAGGACAGTGATTCCGCGTGGAACCTGTCACATCCTCCAGCTGGTAGCCGCCTTGGTGAAGAGGTGGGGCAGAATTAGTTTTTGAGATTTCCTCTATGAGAAGTTTAAAGACTAGTAATCATAGCTGCTGTGATGGTGCTAAGATCTTTCTAAACAGTTAACTCAATTATAGAAAAACTCTTTGAGGTTGGTCGCGTTACTGAGCCAGTTTTTCGGGCTCAGAATCACAAAGTTAGAAAGTGGCAGAGCCAGCTTCCTAGATTCCAAGTCTGTTTTTAACCACCTTTCCTCCTCTAGCTTTGCATTTCCAAACCCTGACCCAAACACTCAGTGGGCAGTGCTCTAGGGGTAAATATGGGGGTGGTCTCAGCCCTGATCTAGGAGTCCTGTGAGTTGTGAGGGGAGGGGAAGTGCTGCTGACTGCTTCCAGCCGCCCAGGCTGTAGGCCCTGAGAACGGAGACATTCTGGAGGGCTTGGCAGGCACGGAAATGCCAGTGTCACAGATGTGCCTGCCAGTGGGACTTGGTGAAAATTGTTCTTTGGGGTGGGAAAAGGAGGTTTCAGATAATTTTTTTGTTTTCTGGTTTTGGCTGGATTTCATGGTTGTGTGCTTGGTTGGTTGGTTGAGTTTTCTGGTAAGTGGGGCCGTTTCCATTGAAAAAGAGATGGGTTCTAAGAGAAGGTGCATCCTGAGGCAGGCTTTGGGGAGTAAGGCCAGCAGTAACTAGGTAGTTATCGGGTGGGCGGCTCTCCAGGCATTAGATAGTAGAAGTAGAAGGAGAATGATCACAGTTAAGGTTCAAGACTGGGGGAGGTGGGCAGGAGGCTCCTGGAGGAGGGAATGGGTGGGCCAGAGAGGTAAGACAGAAGGAAAGTTGGGGAGACGAGACAGAAAGATAAGTTTCAGCTGCAGGGAGCATAAACGGAGCAGTATGGTTTGGAGCCCGCTTGTCTATTTGGCCACATGGTTGGAAGAGGATTATTTTAGTAGTAGTATTTTGGTTTCCTATAAAGAAAGGCTCAGGAGAAATTGGCTGTGGTCGTCCAACTGTCAAGGGATTTGACCGCGATGCACACGAAAGGCAGATGTGGAAACAGCAGTAGAAAGCGGCAGAGAATTTGGCAAGATAGTTTGTATGTGAAACCTTGTTGTTTCACTCCCTGTTCCTACCACTTCTTTCCCAGCTCTTTGGGTTGGCTTTTTAAGTCCTTGAATGTGTACAAATCCCATCACATCTTAGCATTTTGGCCATCCTCTCCCAGACATTTCAATCTTGATGATGTTTAGATGTTCAGGAAATGAACACCCCACGGTTTACCCTTTCAAGCTTGCTGTAATGCAGGAAAAGCAATATTTTTTTTTTTTTTCTTTTGACCTCCCAGACTACATAAAGCCTCTTGGAACAAACAGAGGTTTAATCTCACTCCCTTAGTGTTCCCCTTCACGCGCTACATGCTAAATCATACAGAATCTTAGTTATAGGTCCACCAAGTATGAGAAAAGGAATAAAACAAGACCAGACAAAACCCATTCACAACAAGGGAACCCTCCAAGTAAGTAGCAACTTCTTTGTGAACCAGCAGAGAATGTGCCTGATCCTGACCCAAACTAAGTGTTGTCTAGGTTCGTGTGGAGGCTTGCTTGGGTTTTAGGTTTACCTTGAACCATTTATTGAGTCTTAGGGTTTTCTGAAAAGCGTAGACACCATTTGTAAGCTGATATTATACTCTGAGTACACAGGAGAAACATTGCTAGACCGGCAGTTCTGCCGTCCAGGTGTGGCTCTGCCTCAGCAGCTGTGCAGCCTGGGGCAAGACACTGTATCTCTCTGAACCTCGGTTGCCTTGTCTGCAAAATGGACACAGTACCTACCTCACTTGAGAAAATGTATATGAAAGCTACAGGGTGCTGTAATAATGTGATGGTGTTGTTATTATGGCTGTTCAGTTTATGTGGAGATTGCACTCAAATCACTCATACATTTAGAACCAGAAGGAGTTTTTATGACCATAGATTCCAACCTGTTGGATTTGTGGGCGAGGATTGCAAGGCCCAGGGAGGTAAGGCACCTGTGCGATTACTTAGCTCCTTGGTGGCCCTCAGGAGTTGGGGTGAGCCTGAGAATCTGACTGTGGTCTTGAGTCTTTCCACCACACCACAGCACTTCTGATTTGTGCCGTCTACAGATAACCATAGTGACTTGGCTTTGCCTTTCTGGCATCACAAGGATAGCAGATACATGTTACTTGGGCTTCAGTTGCTTCAGTCCCATAGCTGACTTGACCAGTCAATCGTGGCCATCTTTCATTACGCCTTGGAATCTTTTTCTTTTTTTTTTTGGCTGTGTCGTGCGGCTTGTGGAATCTTAGTTCCCTGACCAGGGATTGAACCCGTGCCCTTGTCAGTGAGAGCACCAAGTCCTAACCACTGGATTGCCAGGGAATTCTCACACCTTGGAATCTTGATGCAGCTTGAAGGCAGGCACAACCACTTAGCAGGGTTGGCCACATGTGTTGATATCCTTGGCGTTGGGGAGGGACAGTAATTTTTCAGATTAGAAAAGATTGAGGGGAGAGGCCGAGATGGCAGGGTCTGTTTCTGCGGGAAGCTTGACCGTTGAGCATTCTGAACCCCGCCCCCCGCATTAATGTTCCCATTCACACGCTGCGTGTTTCTGTCATAGGTGTCTTCAGGATTCTTTTTCTCAGATCACTAGAAATAAAACTGTGACTCGGACCCCTGGCCTCTTGCTTTATTGAGTTAGAGCTGGGCAAGCTCCTTTAAATTCCTACTTTCCTCCTCAGAACGTCTCCGTCCTTGCCCGCCTGCCTCTGAAGGTTAGTGGGCCTCCTCTTGGCTGAGGCTGCCTGTGCCACCCACACCGGTGAGCCATTGCCCACCAGCCTTTTCCTGCCCGTGCCACCTCGGGGCTGAAGCCTGTGCGCGGAGGACATGCCAGCTCGGCCCGCCCCAGAACCCTTCCCTGGTCCTGTAGCTCCCTTCCCTCATCTTGCCTTCACCACCTCTACCTTCTTGTCCTCCATCTTCTGTTTTCTCGTTCTCCAACTCCCTGTGACCTCACTTCAGCTTGCATTATCCCTGTGACCTCCTAATTCACACACTGGATCACCTGTTCTCTGTTCCCAGTTCTTTCTGCAGCACGTGCTGCCATCCGTCTACCACCTTTCCTGCTTGAATATCTCTCCCCTCTCTAGAACTTTCATTCTATGAATCCCTTGGCATCTCCACTGTTGTTTCTCCTTCCTCCCAGATGCTGGCCTTCCCCAGGGCTCTCTGCTCGGCCGCTTGCCTCTTACATCCCTTCCTAGACTTCAGCCCACTGCAGTCTCAACTCTCAGTCTGTGCACGGGTTGTATCTTCAGCCTTGAAATCTGTTTCCACGTCCCTGACTGCTTCTGGACATGTCACCCTGTGGAGTTGCAGCCTGTCTGGAAGAAAATGTTCATTCCCCCCCTGTACCCCACAGCCAGCTCTAAAAACCCCAGAGTCTGAAGTTCACCCCTAGCCTTTGAACCTCCCAAAGACTTTGAAGTCCCATAGGACTTGAGTTGGTTACCAAAGTCCTATGGATTAACTCTTGCATCATCCCATTCCTTTCTGCTCCTGTTGCTGTACCCTGACTAGCCCTTTGACCTGGACAACTGCAGTGACCACCTTGCTGCCTTTAATGTCTCTCTCCTTTCAACCCATTCTAATCTACCACTGCCAGATGAATCGTCCCTAGAGCCCAACCCAGAACCCGTCCTCCTCTGGCTCAAAAATCTCCAGTGGCTCCAAGCCTGCCTCCCTTGGCTTTCCTCCTGCCTGACCCTAGTTCCTTATGTTTCAGTCAAACGGTAGCACCCGCTGGTGCTGTTCCCCCCGACAGTCCAGTTGGTGCCTTTACTTGGGCTGCTTTCCCCCAACTAGGAGAAGAGCTTCCCCCTCATCCCAGCCTGTTGATAGTCTACCTGTGCTTCAAGATCTGGTCAAATGCCAGTCCCTCCTGGAGTTGTTCTTCCTGCCTTTCCTATGCAGATGTGACCTCCTTGTCCACTGAACTCTTGCAGCTCCCCTACCTACTCCTCACTCTGTTCTGGTTTTGGACTATTGGCGTATCTGTCCCATCTCCTTTGGCTACCATCTCTCCCAGTTATCTTTGACTCCTCCAAAACACCAAGCAGTGTGCCCTGCGTATAGTTGGCATCCAGGAAATACTGCGTGGAATAAAGAATGAGTGCTCTGGCCTTCCTTTACCTCCTCCCGCTGCTGAGGTGGAGGTGGTCACGTGAGCCATTAGGGTTGGGTCCTCTTCTTCCCTGGTCCCATCACACCACAGCATTCCCACATCTTACCCCCTGCCCCTGTGGGGCTATTAAACCCTTTCCTAGCCTCAAAACCTTTCTTTCTAATATTTACATGTGTCCACTTCACCTGGCTTGTTCTAAGTCTGCTCTTGAGGATCCAGTGTGGCTACACGAGCCCCAGCCTCTCCCTCCATCACATCGCATGTAACCTGGCGAATTAGAAAGCTTACTTTACCTACTTCCCTGTACCAGAGGGAACTAAAAGGGAGACTTAGAGTGGTGACTCATACTCTGTTCACTAAGTGGCTTAAAGATTAAAAATGTGTTGTAAATTGTCAAGCACTTTGCAGTCTCATTTTGTGTGCCCATAGCTAGACACTTAGAGACTTACCATATCACCAGTATATTAAATAGTGAAGAGGGGCCTGTTAAAAAGATCTCAAATGAGAAAATTCTCCATTCTCCTCTTTGTAGCCTTGATGTGATACGTGGGGGAAAAATCAAGAAGAGGTGCATTTTGCAAAACATACTTCTAATTTTGAATAGTATGACCATTTTTAGGGCATTTTCACATCATCCCCTCAGTAATCTTGTAGGTAGGCATTAATTATCCCTGTCTGACAGCAGAGGTTTAGAAAGAATCCAGGGTTTCTTCTAAGGTCATAAGTGATTAAGAGGCTTGGCCAGGAGTAGAAACTCAGGTCTTGGGAATCCTAGTCAAGTGCTTCTTCCAAGACCCTGCATTTTGCCACCTTGCTGTCAGTGTTTTGAATTGCAGTAGAGGGGCTTTAGAAAATGCGCTACATCTTGGATGTGGAGAAATATCTTCGAATCCTGGGCCTGGCTTTAGAAAGCTCAAGGTTGACACTGGATGCATTAAAAACCCAGCAGTGTGGATGGAAGGAGTGGGGTTGTTCTGAGTTGAGCAGTTAGCTAGACTCTGGGTTTGTTTTAACTTTAGCCCTGAACAGGATGCAGTTGCTTGAATTACAAGTGCCCTGGGGACTAAAGTAAACCTGTGGTGGAGGCCCATCTCTTCAGGGCAGATTGGAATCCCTTAGGAATGAAATTACCTTCTTCAGTGAGTATGGCTGCAAGGCTACACGCTTGAAACGCTAAATTTGTAATTTGTTGTCTGCCTGTAGTTACTGAGAAAGGGGATTGGTGGGTGGGTGGGTAACTAGGGTCAGTTATTTCCCAAGAACACATTTTGATCACTGATATTGTCTATGTAGAGGATTTTGTTTTTGGTTGAGACTGGTGGGAGAAGTTAGCGAGGAGAGTTTTAAATTTTTGAAGAACTCAGAAGTTTAAAGGCTTTGTTTTACAAATCACAGTAGATTTCAGGGTGATTTCTTTTATCTCCTCATTGGTTCCTAAAATCATCCAGGTCAGGGATCCTGGAGGTGTTTACCTGTGTACCTTTCTCCCACAATGCCTTGCAAGTCGGTGCTCCCATAAAGCTTGCATTGAGTTACTGTTATAGGGCCGGTGTTATCCCGGAAAACCTACGCTTAACGTCTCGTACTGGCAGCGATGGGTCTGCTGAGAAGATCCTTCCGTGAGCCTGAACTTACACGCTCCCCCCCGCCCCCCTCGCTGTGGCCTTGCCCAACGCCCAGAGGGACTTTTACTTTGACCCGCTGGCACGGCCGGGCCGCCTCCGCGTGGTCGGCGCCCGCGCGGTGAGGACGCTGAGCGTCCAGGTGCGCGGCCCGCATGGCTGCGTGTGCTCCTGAAGCTGAATAGTGTAGGAGCCGCCCCGGCCGGGGACCTGCGGGGCGCCTTACCCTACCGGGCCGCCTCCTTTTCATGAGATAGTAATCGGAGACTTTTCCGTTACGTGAGGCTCTCAACAAAAGATTGTAATTCCAGCAGCTTTGCTTTGGGAAGGTACCACCGCTGCAGGCGCGTCCTGGACCCGACCCCGGGGGTCGGCGGCTCCGCGGCGGCCGTTGGGTGGGGGCCGCGGCCGGCCGGCCTCCCCCGCGCCCCTCGTGGTACAGCCTGCGTTTCCTCTACAATGCAGTTATGCTAATCAGGTGACATCACCACCCAGCGCACGGCGAGTGGCTCCTGATTAAATTACAAACCGGCGGCCGCCAAGGGCAGCCGGGAGGAGGTGTGTGCGCTGTGCCCGAGAGCTCCCGGGCTCGGCGACCAAGGCGTGTTTAGGGTTGGCCATATTTTTAAAAAATTTTAAGAAGGACTTGCGCCTCCCTCCCTCCGTCCTCCCGCCCCTCCTCGGTAATTTATTTCAAGCCTAGAGCCAAGGGCCACAAAAGGAAGGAAAGCCACAAGGAATTAGATGCGTGAGTGGCCTAAGGTGGACTCTCCTGCGGCCAACTTCCTATCAGATCTGCCTGCTGGACTTTCACACCGGGATGGGGCTTGCCTAAGGTCCAGCCCTTTTAGCCGGGGCCGGGAGCCAAGCGTTGCGGAAGCTGCTGCGTGTTGGATGGGGGTAGGAAGGGGCCGGAGCGGGATTTCCACCGTGCAGCCCGCCGGGGCGTTACGCTAGGCATAATGGAATTGCAGAGGACGTCAAGCATCTCCGGGCCGCTGTCGCCGGCTTACACGGGGCAGGTGCCTTACAACTACAACCAGCTGGAAGGGAGATTCAAGCAGCTACAAGGTAAACTCCCGTCTCAAAGGCCGGGCCTGCCCGGGGGCCGTGCTGCCTCCAGGGGTTCTGAGGGTTTATTTGTGCCATATGGTACGTGACCCTAATGAAGACCGGCGGCCGCGCGCCCGGCCCCAAAGCCTCTGGTTGGCTGCGAGCACCCCATTCACTACTTAAAGGAGACAGTTTCTCACTCTTTACTCCAGAAAAGCCACCATTTGGAGTCTTTCTCCCCAGTTTCCCTTGGGCTCTCTTGGTTGTCAGGTATCTGCTGCCCACTGCCCACACATTTTCTTTCTTTTTAGCTGTCTTTGCATTTTAGTAGATCAATGATAATAGACCTATTAGTATGCAAGTATTTGATTCCGGGTCGCCTCCGTTTCCCGGCCCCCAGCCTTTTACCTCTGGGAAGCCTAAAGGTGTAAAGTGCACTGCTGGACACCCTGTAGAACAATAGCAAAGGGAAGGAGGGAGTGGTCTTTTTGTTCCTAAGACTTGGGTAAATTACAGTTTTGATTCCGAAGCTTCATTTTAACTCTTTTGATGTATTGTGTTGGGATAGAGCCTTGCCATCAATTTAGTGAGCTATGTAATTTATAATGAAAACCAGTTATTGTCATTCCAGTGCTATTGGGTTAGATTAGTTGGATCAATTACAGGTTTCTTGGAGTCTGTATTAATCTCAAACAGTTGAATGAATCTAATATTTTTATGGAGAGCATTGTGTGGGGTGATGGGCCTGCTGCCTGCGGCCGAAGTGGCCCCTGCAGCCCCCTTGGCTGTCCCTGCCCAGCCAGCAGGCCTGGCCGGTGGTGTCTCGGAGCTTATACATGAAAAACGATTTGTAACTGAAAACAGAACTCCTTCCGTTAGGAAGCCCCTGGAATCGGTAATAGGCTGGGAATGATTCTAGTGCTGTGAAAAAGTAGCCTTTGCAGACGGTGTATGTTTCTTATTTTAACTCTTCTTGGTGCCTCAAATGTGGATCCTGGGAGGAGGAGGAGGAAGGAAGGAAGCAGCTCAGTCTTAGAATGTTTTCACTGGGGAGAGGGGGAGGCTATATTTCATTCACAGGTTTATTTGTCTTGTGAAATAGTTGACAGTAATGACACTTTTCTGGAAAACAAGAGGCAGAACAGGACATGATTTTAAACATTTGCTAGGCTGTGCTGCATTCCTTGGGCAGTTAGCTAAGAGGAAGCTGCATTCCCTCTAGGGAATGGTTGTGTGTCTTTGCTTCATCCCTCTTGAGCTCTTCGAAGGTAGAAATTGCTTTTTTGGAAAACTTAGGGGGGGCCAGAGCTGGTGGCGGGGTGGGGACTTGAAGATGGTAAATAGAGGAGTGGGGTGTATCCATTATCTTCTGGGTGTGTGGTCAAAGGCCCACAGTTTGAGGTTTGAGGTTCTGAGAATTCAGAATGCACTTCTTCTTCAAATGACCCAGGCTCCTCACTTCATTGTATCATACTGCCAAGGAGAAAGCACCAAGGAGGATCCTCGATCTGAAAACCTATTACTGAGGTCCAGTCAACCCCCTCCTGTAGTCTCAGAAGAAATGAAAACCAAGGAGAGAATACAAGAAGGTGTGGGGACCAGTGTGCCCACAGGCCCACCCATAACAAAAGGCTGTCACTCTGAAAGGTTTGAGGACGGTTGTAAAACTGCTCACTGAGGAGGGTGGAGCTTACACACAGGAAATGTCTTAAACTGTCCTCTCTGGAAAAGTAAAATTTAAATTTAAAAAAAATCACCGTGTGCCTTTGATATTTTACCTCGTGTTTCCCAAGGAAATTCCTTCAAAAGGGGTGAGCTCCACATTTTGTGTGGTGATTTTTTTAAATGACCTTTGTCCCCTAATTTAGTTGCAGATAACTTTCTTATTTCTAAATATTGCGGTTTAGAAGTTGCACAAGTTTAGTGTTGGTATTTCTTCTATAACAGAAAACCACCCGTGTTGAGGAACTGAGACAGGGTGAATTAACTCTCAAGTATGGTGGATCCCAGGAGAATTACAAACAGTTGGCATCATCCTTAGTTACACATGGAATTGATTGCATTTTAAGCAACTTGAGGAAAATTTTTGATAAAACCTTTTCCCATCCCCACCTACCCCCGATCCCCGTCTGGTATTTGTTACTTATTGTTTAGTATTTGTAGTTCTTCCAATCATCACATCTTTGATAACTTACAGATTCTGTCTGCTGATTTAATTTTGTACATGCCTACTAAGCTGCCTTTTTCCTCTTTTTAATCCTTCCTAGTACTTATAACCCAATACTGGCAAACGGCACCTCTGAATCTGTATCGATTTTTTTTTTTTAGTGCCTCTTATATGAACTTATTCATTTAGCGTCTGTACCTTAGAGTCTGAGAGTACTGTGATTTTGTAGGAGATATTTCTGCAGTTTTCTTGGTTTCAAATATTTTCACACTGGATCCTAAAAATCTCAGGAGGGGGCGGAGTTTTAATGTTCTAGCTAAGGGAAATACAGTGTTAAAATGAGTCTGGTCTTTTAGATAAAATAGTTTATAGAGATTTATCAGTAAGTAAATAAGTGTGATTAGAAACAAAACCTCACTGAGGGGCTTAAGGGGCCGAGATGCAGAGTGATGTCTTTCACACTGATGCTCCTGGCATAAGAGATAGGACCTTCCACCTCTGATGGCTTCAAACATTAACCACCGATGCCCAGCACACACCTGACAGGCACACACCTGACAGGCATATCCGCTGCGCACTCGAGATCTCTTTCGAATTTCACCTGCGAGATTAAGTTACCACCTTCCTGAGAATCTGTTCGTGTATCTTATGCAGTTAGATTTGTTGTTTTGCTTTTCTTTTTTAAATAAGAGAGGACTGCTGAAACACAACAAAACTCAACCTCACATGTTTTTAAAAAATGTGTTTGTAGTAGCAGAGACGTTCACGATGATACCTTTTCTCCAGTTTCACACCAGCCAGCTCCACTCCTTATCAGACGATACTCCTGCTCCTCCTCTACTCAGAGGCTGTTGTGCCTGCCTCTTGCGTAAATTAAATTCCAGGCTCCTTAGCCTGGCATTCAGGACCCTCCCCCAAATGGCCCCAGACACGAAATTCCTATTCCAGCTCTTACATTCCAACCAGATAAATCTTCCAGGTGGGCAGGCCTGCAGCTCCTCATGAAACCCAGCCCTGGGTTTTTCCTTCATTGTCTACCTTCTGCCTCAAAGGCTCTGCCCTTCCATTTTACCAATAGAAATCCTTCCTACAATTTTTTTAAGACTATGCTTACATTCCATTATTCAAGAAAGCTTCTCCTTGTCTCCTCCGTTGGGTAGTGGGAAAAAGATTTCACGGAGTGCTCACCATGCACCAGACGTGTTAGTGGGAGCTTTGTCTGTATCTCATCTTGTGTTCATAGCACACTTAGGAGATTTTTTTTTTTAATTGAAGTATAATTGACGTACAATATATGTTACATGTGTACAATATAGTGATTCACAGTTTCAAAGGTTGTACTCCATTTATAACTAGTATAAAATATTGGCTTATTTCCTGTGTTTTACAATACATCCTTGTAGCTTACTTTATATATAGTAGTTTGTACCTCTTAATCCCTTGCCCCTATATTGCCCCTCCCCCGCCCCCAAGGTTTTAAAGATGAAAAGGTAGAGTCAAATAGCTTGTTCCAGGTCCCAGGCGCTGTTGAGCTCAGGCTGAACATTGTTGTTCTCGAACTTTCTCCTCCCAGACTTCTAGATATTAATATTATTTTATTTCTGCAAAAAAGAGAGAGAAGGTGACCTTGTGAAATGCCAGCCCCAACCTGCTTCTCTCTTCTTCCTACCTGCCCCCTCAGAGCACTGATTCTATCAGTTCTGGCAGTGGAGTTGTAATGAAGACAGAATCTAGTTTAAATGCACCAACATGAACTTTCTCTGCCTTCTTTGCAGCCTGACCCTGACATCCAGCACCTGGTGTTTCTGGAGAAGGCGCTTTCTCTTAGCTATTCTGGCTCAATGAATTTTTCCAGCTGTCCAGAAGGAATCATGGAGTCACCTGTCTTCATTGGGACATAGAGGGAGACTAAAGAGTTGCAGGCTGTGGGAACGCGTTACACTCAAGTTTATTACGTGCTCTCTCAGGGTTGCCTCCTTGAATTTCTTCATTTTTTTGGTTTTGATTTCTAAACTGTTAGGGAAAGAATTTTGCTAGTTTTATACCCGCAGATCACGGGGAAAATGCATTCCTAAGTGTTTAAAAAGAACTTTCCAGTTTGTTATGGTACCTAGATGTTTGTCTTGTGTAATTTCATAAACCACAGAGAGAGAAGATTGCTGGGTTTACACCTGCTTGTCATGAAGAAAACTTTAAGTTCTTAGATATAAAGTAATAGCCTTCAAATATTTCCCATTGTGGCAGTGAAAAGAGTTGGTGACAAATGGTAACCCTGTTTTTTTTGGGGTGGCCAAGATTTATAAGAACACTTTCTGGGCTCTGGTCTGGATACCTGCCAATGCTGTACTATGATACTATAGATTTTTCTAAGCCCAGATAACTTTGTGGGATAAGTCACCAATTAAAAAAAAAAAACTCTTTTCACCAGTTTACCACAGTTTCAGCTCAAAATTTAGAACTTCCAAGCAGATTTGTGAATTAGAATCTTTTTTGAGTGAGGTACTACTATTAATTATTATTAATATTTATAGCACTTAACTATAATATGTACCATCTTGCTTAATTAACTCCATGAGATTATTCAGAGTACCCAGCATGGGAGCCAGTACTCAGTAAGTTCTAAATAAGTGGGCGTTTCCTTAGTACTAATAATAATCCTGTGGGGTATTCTCTTCCTTTTTATAAAGAAATAGATCATTGGATTAAGATCAACCAGTATGAGGCTACCTCTCCAGAATCCAGGTTTTCTGACTCCAAATTTGATCTTCTCCTATAGGACCACAAAGTGTAGGTTAGGTATGAGCCACGATACCCATTACCCAGATATCATGAATACATTCTGGTGGCATGGAAAATTAACGAGCACAGAACTGCTCAGATTTCTGGACATGTGGTGCCCTCAGGTTTTGGTGGTCTAGGAACACCGACAGTCAAGGGAACACTGATTCTTTTAGCTTAAGTCCAGTGTTTGACTGGGATGACTGTAAAAAGGACTTTTGGAGACCGGTTAGGAAGAAGAGGAGGGGGAGATAGTTACTCCGTTTGAGGAAAAGATACCACTTACGGTAGTGAAAGAATGGGACTCTAAACGTCCTGGCTACTGAGGAAGCTTTCTGGATGATTGTGTTCCCAATTTTCACCTCTTCTCATGCCTTGGGTCTAGAAAGGGGTCTGTTCACAGCCCCACTGCTGCCTCCTCTGTGTTAGTGTCTTTCCGTGGTTTCCTAATGCCCCCCCCCACCCCCATGCAGCTGCCCCAGCCTCCCTAAATGCAGGCTCTGATAAGAGATCTCCCTGCAAAAACTTGGGATTTGACTCCAGCTGACCTTCCCACCTCCAGCTCCTGCTATTCCTTACTCCACGGTACTCATGATTCCCTAAACCTACCCTGCATTTTCCTGCTCTCCTGGTTTCTTCCCCCTAGGAATTATTTCTTGTGTCAGGATCTTTTTTTTTTTTTTTGAGGTTCAGTTCAGATGCCACTTAATTCAGGGGAGAGGTGATCAGAATCTCTGCTTGGATTCTTTTCCTTTAAGATTTAAAGTTTAAGCACTTGGTCATTCTCCTGTGATTTTCACATCCTGCCTTTGGTTACAGTTTGAGTATCTGCCTCTCTGCTTTCCTTACATTTCACAAAGTCTGGGAGCGTAAAGACAAAAGTCTGATACAGCCTGTCTTACCCATAGAAGTCACTAAGTATTTATTAAGGAGTAAATGAAGTAGTATTATGGAATACTTTGTTTCAGTGGTTCTCAAAATGAGGTTCCTAGACCAGTAGCAGCATCATGACCTGGGAACTTGCTAGAAATATAAATTACCAGGCGCTGCTTCTGACCTACTGAATCAGAAACTCTCCGGGTGAGGCCTAGTCATAAGTTTTTAACTAGCATGCCTGGTGACTGTGATGTACACTCAAGTTTGAGAAACGCTCCCTTATTGGATCATTTGCACCCTCTTTGCAATTTGGTGGGTGGGAGGATTTGGGAAGAACAGATTGCATGAATTGCTCCCAGATAGGAGCAAATATTGTATCTGATTTCTTATTGAAGAATGAAGAGTTAGGGAAAAGTATGTTTTAGAACAAAATTGTGTAGTAGTGGAAAAGGTATTTAGCTAGTCAGGAATGAGCTCTACCCTGCTAAACTAGAGGAGCCATTTAACATCTGCAGGCCTCAGCCAACTCATGACTGCCAAATGGGGTCAATAATCTGTCAGAGCGTCAAGTTTCCAGTGAACCAGAGCTTCACAGCCATTCATCTGTTCCTACTGGAATCATACTTGTGCACATTATCAAAAATACGCCAGGTAGATCCCAGCCATTTTTAGATCTTAGTGCCTTTTCTCCCTTTTGCCTGACAAGTTTCTATCAACTCTTAGAAGCCCCAGCCATGAAAAACTAATGACAGGGGGAAATAAATGATGGGGGCATTGTAAAGCCTTTTTCTAACTTCAGTATTCTTTGCTTGATTGGCTTACTTAAAAATCTGGCAGTTGTTTGTATATCATGGGTGCAAAGGACTTGCCATTTAAAAGCTCAGTAGTTGGTTACTAATCTAGGCTATTTTAAAGCAAGAAGACTCCTAAGAAATAAAATGATAAAAGTGTTTTAAGCAGTATAGGGCATGCTTTTTTGTTCTCTTTGTTTATTAACACATATTTATTGATCGCCTGCTTTTCAGTAAGCAGCTGTCCTCTGGCTAGGAAGTGTATGAGTTAAGCGTGGCTCAGCTATGCTGCCGAGCTGACTGATGAGTAGAAGCAAGTGGAGAAATAAACTTGTTCCATGTGGGGACCCAGGTAGGGGAATTCAAGCAGGGCCAGGGTGGCGGAGCTTAGAGTCCAGAGTGAGGAAGGGTTGGTAGGAGGGGTACTAGAAGGGATAGTAAACAAAGGCCAGAGGGTGCACGGTCCTGTAAATCAAGTTAAGGAGTTGGGAAGGCAGTGGGAGGCTACTGAAGGATTTTAAATATGGGAGTGACTTGTTCTGATTTTTTTCTCCTTAAGGAAAGGCCAGTCTGATTCCTGAGTATAATGATTGTTTTGGAAGGTGGGTGGTGGTCAAGAGAAGAGGCAGGAGACCACTTAGGAGGCTGTTGCATTTGTTGTGATGAAAAACAGAAACAGCATAACCTCCTTGAATTTTGAACTGCAAGGTACTTAGAACCTTATTACTCAGTGTGTTCTGTAGATGACCTGGGAGTTTGTTAGAAATGCAGAATCTCAGGCTCGCCCCGAACCCACTAAGTCATAATTTCCTCTTAGCAAGATCCCCAAGTGGTTTGTATGCACAGACAAGTCTAAGAAGTGCTGCCTCGGAAATAATCTCTGCCTGCTCCCCTACCCCTTGAGCCGAGAAGGAAATAGTCCTAAAGAGGCTATGACCTTTCTGAGGTTTAACGTTTGTGTTTCATATATAGTCTGCTTTAAAGGAAGGAGAAGTGTGTGTGTGTGTGTGTGTGTGTGTGTGTGTGTGTTTCTTAAGTAAACTGGATCATTTTAACTGTAAAAATAATGTAGTATCCAAATGAATAATAGTTAATTAAAGAAAGTTTAGCATTACCCTAGGAGATTACAGGGCTTTAAAGCATGTTTGGTTAATTCCTAGCTTTATAAATCTTTGTAGAGTTTGGCTAGGATTCTCTTACTTGCTAATCCTGCAGTTCTAGAAATTTGTGAAGTTAAAAAAACACAGTTTCTTTTCATTGATCCATTTGGTTTTAATGGAGAATTACAAAAATACTCTGGGCTACTTTCTCTAAGTTCTTCCAGAATTTCAACATGGTATCCTGGGAAGTAGAGGCTTATTAAGTCCATACTTGCTTCATGACTTAAACCTTTGATATACTTCTAAAGTATTTTTTTAAAGCAAAAATACCCCCTCCTCCCCACACTCCATCTTACTAAAATGATCCTAATTAAATGAATGTTGGTGTTCTTGCAGTTGGTGAGACTTTAGTCCGGTTTCATATATATCAGACTTACCCAGCAAGTGCCTTCAGGTTTTGGTGTTAAAGCTGGATTTGAAATACATTAAATATCTGTTACTTGATAAGCACTCATTTCCTGTGAGTCTGCAGGCGAAGCTTTAAAATTACTGGTTATTGATTAGGTAGGGGAGAAAAAGCACCTGCTGAAACTTGTTGGCCAGAATTTTTTGCCCCTTAGAAGAAAGAAAAGGGGTGGGGAGATAAGTGACTTCTGTTCTGACTGGCATCACTCCAGAACCTTTCTGACAGGGGAAGGGGTGTGGGTAATGAAAGCAGTAGTATTCAGACGGTGTTCTTTCAAAGGCAAGGTTGAAGGTTATTAATAGACAAAAATTAAATTTCTAGCTGTTCTTTGTATTACTCCAACATTTTTTATATTTATTATTTCACAGCCGTATCAGGTCATCTCCAGAAGAAATAAAAATGAAAGAATAATTCATGTAAAATCCCGCAGTCCCAACAAATCTTAACTTTCTGATAGTTCTTGTTTATATACAGTTTAACAGTGTTACAGTCATTATATAGATTCAGTTTTGTCTTGGCATCTTTTTATTTTTTTACTTAACATTATATGACAAACATTTCATATGTGGTTATTTTCTGTGCCTCTTGCCAAATTGCTTTCCAAATCCGGGCAATTTATTTACCAACCTGAACCTGCTGTCTCTTCTGTGGGATGGGAGTAATACAACTTCTGTGTAATAAGATTGTTGGAAGAGTAAGTGAGATTCTCCATGGAAATTGTTCCGGCACACGGTGGGCCCTCAGTAGTCAACAACAGCCTTTATTATTACAGGTCCTGGTTAAAAGGCAAAGCAGTACCCTGCAGCGGCAAGTCTTTTGAACTTGAGTTGAATGCCTCAACCCCGCCCCTGCCCCCGAAACCTGTTCTGGGTGTGGCTTCCTTCAGCATGTGTAGAAGAGCGTTGAGTTTGCCTGAAAATGCACCCAGCCGAAAACACCCCCTTTTATGTTGCCCTTTAGAAAGTACACAGGGTTGGCAGCAGTCCCTTGAGCCTGGTGACTTTTGATGTTGGTTGAGGACACAGTGGTGGTGCCTCTCCCAAGTTCATAAAAAGCGTGCGGAGCACTTAGTGCTGCAGCCAGAGCGTCCAGCACGTCGTCAGAAGAGACTACTGTAGCCAGACTCACATTAGCTGCCCTCTGTAGAATGCCTCTACTGTGTTTGCTTTTGAAAGGCCTCTCTTAGTCTTTCTCTCTCTCTCTCTCCCCCAGCCTTGTTTTCAAGAGGCACAGGACCTTTGAGTAGCAAATCCAGTAATCACACACAGTAGCATGGAGACACAGGCTGGCCTATATTTGGTCTCACAAAGCCCTTGTGAACGATCTGGCCTTAAAGTCTTTTTTTAATGCTTAAATGATGCAAGTGGAAAGTTAATTTGAGGATCACTGAGGCACGCTTCATTCATGAAGAATGTGAGCAAAACGTAAAACGTCCGGAGGCTCTGTTCTTCTCTGGTGGCAAGGAAATTACATAGGCTGTGTCATTATTTGGGTGAATTTTACCCCCCCACTGAGAGTGCAGTTGTGTTGGAATTTTGGAGTGAGAGCTGTGGGTTTAAGCACGACTAGTTGCAGGAGTGTGTGTGTGTGTGTGTGTGTGTGTGTGTGTGTGTGTGGCCTGAAATCCTTATACAAACCATAGACATTATTTTGGCCACACTGACAAGCAAATGGTGGTTATCCCTTGGAATGTGGCCTTGGCATTTTGAATTAGGTTCGTTTTTTAAAGAGAAACTTTGAAGGTCTGGTTTAAAGTGGATAGAGCCTTTGAAAATCTGCCTAGTCTGTTTGAACTGTTAAATGCCAGTGAGTTTCTGTAGATTGCTAGCTTGATTGTATAGTAGTTGAGAGGTGAATACAAGTCTAGTGCAAAGTGTGTTTCTGGTGCTTGAAAACGGTGCCCTGATTTCTATTGAGGAAGACATTTATTCCTACAGAGGTTTAAACGACTTGCTATAAAAAAAATTCAGTCTTGCAGTGGTAGAGGGAGATTATGTATTATCTGCGAACAACTGCCAAGCAGATGAAATCCCAGCTGCACAGAGTTTGTGGTGGAGAGTGGGTGGCAGTGACCAGGGGAGAAGCAGGCGGTCGTGAGAAGGGCTGTGTTCAGAATTAGGACATTTTATCTCTCATTTTAGAAACTCAACGGTGGTGGGAAGTTCATGGGCTGTGGATTCATATAAGCCAGCATTCAAATCCTGGCTCCACCATTGACCTCACTGAGCCCCATTTTCTTCATCTGTAAAAACTGGGAAGAATAAGTAGCCCTTGGGGGTGGTTGGGAAGCTTAAATTCGTATATTGTATAAATAGGGTGACCAACTCATCCTGGTTTGACAGAGACTTCCCCAGTTTAGCACTGGTTGTCCCACATCCAGGGAATCTCCCAGATTCTAGGAGAGAGAGAATCTCTCTTAGAGTACCAGGCAAGCTGGGCGCTAGGTCACCCTAATTATATATAAAAGCACCTATTACTGTGTATAGAGGACGGAGATGATGTCTGTATGTGTTAGTTCACCCCTGCATTCCTTCCTAGTGCTTGGCACATAAATAAATGTCTCATAAGTAAAGGAGTGTATGAATGAATGAGTAAAGTAGTGAAGGCAGTAGTAACACATATAGAGTAGTTTTAAAGTGAGTTAGCGGCTCTTCTTCCCTGTTGACTCTTATTCCCTGAGAAGAGGTGGCCTCACCAGCCACATGGTAAATAATGTGCTGAATGAAAGAATGAATCACTCATGATAATGATTTTGGCTCTATGATGTGGCTAAACTATAACTTCAGGAAGAGCTTATCTGAGTCTGTCTCCTTTTTTGATAAAATGAAATCTTGATAGGACCCTAGGGACCTCCGTCATGTAGTCCCTGTATGTACCCTACAGGGCACTGGGGAATTGACTTAACTTCGGTGGGAAGGAGAGGAGAGGGGAGCCCACGGCATTACGGTACTTGCAGAGAGAGGAACCGGTCCTTGGAAATTAATTAGGCATCGGGTTGTCTCTTCGTTTTTGTTGCTTTTCTTTTTCCTTTGAGTGGGTGGGCAAGAGTAGTTGGACCAGGAGAAAAGTTTAAGGGTGACACTAGGACATAGCAAAAGAGGTAAAAGTGTACCCCGTGAAACTGCAGTCCATTCTTCTAGGTGTGGTAGCCATTCAGAGCTTTACATTGTGTGGCTGTAAATAAAATGAATGCGATTTCTCTAATGTGAATATGCCTTTTTACTCAGAGTGATGCCTCATGAGTAATGCTTTTCTGGAAGCCAGGCAGTTAATAATACTCTGAGCAAATAAAGGCACAGCCTCAGAAGTTTAGATACCAGCTAAATGTGCAAGCTTGGTCTTTTAAACTGAAGAAACAGTCATGGAGAAAACTAATTTTGGCCCAAGAACTACTACTTACCAGCCCTCAGTGCCTTCCAATCTCCACCCCCAACACCCACCCCCACCCCCCCTTTAAAAAAATCTTTGGTTTTCCTCTGCAAATATATATGATTTCAATTTTGAGACAGGAGGTTATTTTTTCACTTGAAACACGAGGAAGCAATTTTTTAAAGTCATACTCACTCCGCAGTGGGCTTGACTGTAGCTGGACTTGACTAGGAGTTCTTGGCCACAGAACCACATGCACTGTTTATCAGGGTAGTAAATTCAGATGGCTTTTGGGGAAGGGAGAGGGTTGGAGTTGAGGGAGGTGCACTAGAGCGAGATCTGCTGGGCCAGATCTGGCGCTGGCTGTCTCTGTGAGGGTTTGCCCCTGGCGTGCCGGGGGTCCGATGGGAGGGCGGACCCAGATGTTCATCTCAGCCATTGTCATCCAGGGATTCTGAAATGACCTTTCTTACCTCGTTTTCCTAAGAGCTCATAATTGTCTGCACACATAAATTGTGTCCTGGGTCCTGGCTCCCTCTTTGTTTGATCAGGAGCTGCTCTTCTGCTCAGTGCTTTTTTGGGAGAGTAAAGTGAGGCCCAGGTCATTCTGTGATGCAGCAGTTGATTTGGGATCTTCTGTCTTTGTTCCCCCTCCCGCAGTGGGAATTCACACTGTAACTCATCTTCTAAGGTTCCCTGCCTTAAAAACCCACAAACAAAACTCCTATTGGAGTAGGAGCCCTGATCATTAGAATAATGAATGGTGTTACTCAACCCCTGTTGAATATTCTGCCTGACGGAGGGCCTCTGTCTGTAGCTCTTTGCTAGGCACTGGGGTACAGTTTCTTTTCCTGTCCTCAAGAAGCTCACAAACAAGTCAAGACACAGGAAAACAGTTTTTGTAATAGGATTTGAATGGGTATATATGAGGAGTCGGGGGGGCTGCTTTATACACCTGCATAGTGAAGAACACCGGCCCTCCCCTCTCTTCCCGGTTTGCTGTGACAATCGGTTACATCATAATTCGTGAACTCCCTATGAAAAATACAAATTCATAATCGATTCTAAGAAGTTTTTGTTGGGGAAACAATGGCGTGGCTGTCCTTGTGCTCAGGTACACTCAGCTGGTATGGTGTTCACTGAGGAAGGAAGCAGAGACCTTTCAGTAACAATAGCCAACATTTATTCTTCAGTACCTGACTCTGTGCCATTTATTATATGCATTACCTCACTGCATACTCGGGAGAATGCTGGAGATGGGCACAGATCTGTTTACAGATGAGGAAACTAAGCCTTGGAGAGATGAAGCAACTTGCTCAGTGGCAGACGGCTAGTAAGCGGTGGGCCGGGCCGGGCCTGGCAGTCGCGCCCGGCTGTGTGTTCACCGAGCCCTACTCCACACTGCCTCTCCTAGGTGCTTATCTTCCTGGGAGGATCTAGGTGTGGCTGGGTGTGGAGGGAGCAGTTGGACCACATCTTCTAGCAGCAGCCTGCACAGTGTCGTGTCTGCTTTGAAGCATCTCCCTCAGCCCTAGCTCCTCAGAAAGCATCCTCCCCTCTGGGGGTGAGATTTATGATGTGGTTTCCTTCCTCCTCCCTCTGGAGGTCAGCTCTTCTCCCCCAGGGTCAGAAAGCCCCTCGGTTGCTGATAGTCGGCCCTGCTGGAGTCGCTGCCCGCCCTGTGTTCAGGATGGGTCATGCTTGTGTCACCACGCGGTAAGCCGGGGGTGCTGTGAGGGCCGGATCAATGCGGTCTGGTTTGGAATTGCAGGTCACACCCTTTCCACCACATTGCTCATGAAGCTACTGAGGCCTGTGGTGTAAAAGTGAAACCACAAGCTGCTTTCTCTTGCCCTGAACGTGACTTTTAAAAAAGTTTTTGTGGGCTTTCCAGCCTGAGCTCTAGGTATAAGTCAGGTACCTTCACCTACATACGGTTTATCCATTCAGTAGCCCTGTGAGGTAGGTGGTATAACGTCTGCTGTGTGGATTGAGAAACCTGAGGATCAGAAAGGTGAAGTAAGGTGGCAAGGTTCTTAGCCAGCATGTGACAAAAAGGGTGACTTTGTGAAATCCTGCAGCAAGGAGGGGCCTTTTTCAGCACCTCTTTGAACTTAGAGCAGGTGCTTTTTCTAAATAGGTGGAGGCACATATCAAGGCGTATAGTGTACGTGTCTGTCAGCACATGTGTGGATTGCATTGATTTTAATTTTTGTTTTAAATTTTGTTTAAAACGTGTATTTAATTATTCTTATTTGACATCTAGCCAAATTCACAGGTGTTTAAAAGTGTACCATCTAGGGACTTGCCTGGTGACGCAGTGGTTAAGAGTCCGCCTGGCAATGCAGAGGACCCAGGTTCGAGCCCTGGTCTAGGAAGATCCCACATGCAGCGGAGCAGCTAAGCCCGTGAGCCACAACTACTGAGCCTGCGCACCTAGAGCCCGTGCTCTGCAACAAAGAGAAGCCACCGCAATGAGAAGCCCGTGCACCACAAGGAAGAGTAGCCCCCGCTCGCCGCAACTAGAGAAAGCCCGTGCGCAGCAATAAAAACCCAACGCAGCCAAAAATAAATAAGTTAATTAATTAAAAAAAAAAAAAAAGTGTACCACCTAACCTAGCAACAAATCGAATACACAGCTTGAAAATGGAAGGCTCACCAATAGGTTTCTCACGTGTCAATTTCTGATAAGACTGTTGCTATTGCTGAGTAAATCCTTCCATTAAAAACAATGCAATCTGCTCATTTGCTTATCTTTGATATTGCAAGGGGCATAATATTGTGGGGATGGGTAACGTATCTACATATCTTAAAGGACAGAGCAGACGTTCACCCACGTGTGGATACAGCGTTTGGTAAATGCAGTTAGGCTATTTGGGGTATGTTGAGCCATGTAATAGCCTAAATTCAGGTGATTTTGAGCCTTGGCGTATCAGGATCCTCTTGAACGTAGTTAATAGACATGGATATAGATCCACTGCTAATACCGTGAGGGCGCTGGATCCCAAATTGTTGGAGATGAAATACCTGCAGCCAAGCATCTCTTTTTTTTTTTTTTTTTTTTTTTAAGAAATTCACGTTCGTTTATTTATTTATTTATTTATTTATTTATTTATGACTGTGTTGAGTCTTCGTTTCTGTGCGAGGGCCTTCTCCAGTTGCGGCAAGTGGGGACCACTCTTCATCGCAGTGCGCGGGCCTCTCACCATCACGGCCTCTCTTGTTGCGGAGCACAGGCTCCAGACGCGCAGGCTCAGCAATTGTGGCTCATGGGCCCAGCCGCTCCGCGGCATGTGGGATCTTCCCAGACCAGGGCTCGAACCCGTGTCCCCTGCATTGGCAGGCAGACTCTCAACCACTGCGCCACCAGGGAAGCCCCAAGCATCTCTTGATGCAGTGATGTGGTGGTGACTCAGTGACAGCCAGACTGCTCGGCTGCTAGGTACCAATGACTCATTTGAACCTGCCCACAAGCCTCTGAACCAAAAGGAGAGGGAAAATGTGCTTACCTACATTTGGAAAACTGGGTCCCAACACACCTCTGCTTAGCCCGTCATGAAAACCTTGTCTTTCTTCCTTTATCCTGGGTGAGACAGGAATTAACTTGTAGCACAAAAGAAACATGTTTGGGTGGGTGCTTAGGGCAGCCTCCAGAATCTGGTTCAGTTTAGGTTATGGCAGCAGAGTTAGAGGGAAAGGTGGGTACGGTGATGGTCTGTGTTAATTCTTGTCATCACCCAGATCTGTTTCTTCTTTCTGCTGCTACCGTGGCTCACGTAATGACTTAAAGCTAGAATGTTGATAGGAGGTGTATGTAGACCCAGTTTTTTCACTGTTGGCTCTAGTTTCTTCACTTTGGTGATAAATATTGTTATCTAGAACTTGTCTTCAAAACTCAACTGTCGGGGGACTTCCCTGGTGGCGCAGTGGTTAAGAATCCACCTGCCAATGCAGGGGACATGGGTTCGAGCCCCGGTCCTGGAAGATCCCACATGCCGCGGAGCAACTAAGCCCATGCGCCACAACTACTGAGCCCGTGCGCCACAACTACTGAAGCCCGCATGCCTAGAGCCCGTGCTCCGCAACAAGAGAAGCCCACGCACCACAACGAAGAGTAGCCCCCGCTCGCTGAAACTAGAGAAAGCCCATGTGCAGCAATGAAGACCCAATGCAACCAAAAATAAATTTAAAAAAATATTTTTTAAAAACTCAACTGTCAAAAAATCTGGAAGTCAGTTGCTTATAATATGCTGTAGTTGATCTCCCAGTTCATATTGGCTGTTGGAGTAGAATAGCCTGCACCTCCTCAGTAATGAAGAATAAGTGCTGTGGATGAAGGCAGGGTATGTTTTTAGAACACCTTCATAGCTCTAAGATCTCTAAAGGAGCCAACAAGTGTGTCCACCCATGCAGTCGTTCAACAAGCACAAGTGAGCAAGTTGCAATGCTAATAAGCACATTAGAAACACAGAGGTGTAACAGACAGCCACTGTCTGAAGTTACATTCTAAAAGAGAATACTAGGTAGAAAGAGGCAGGTGTTCGAAGACACGCACATAGCATTCCTGGGTTGTGGGATGTGAGAGAGGCTTTTTGGAGGAGTTGACATTTGAGCTGCAACTTTAAGTATGACCAGGATTAGGTAATGAGGTGGTGGGTGCCTGGGGGTGGGGATGGGATATGACCAGAGGGGGCTGCAGAACCGTGAGGGATGCTGGGGGAACGGCTAGACTTTGGCTAGGATATGATGTATATTTTTTCCCTTCCATTTCAATTATTAATGCTTATTATTATTAGTTGGGGTTTTTGCCTCCTTTTTGTTAGCCAGCATTCAGCTAGTGTTGGCATAGGTTCAGGGAATCAGGTGCTTAGCAGCTGATGTTGGTGAAATGACCTTGCACAAGCAACTTGTATCTCACTTCTGTTACCTGTTACGAAGGGTTGTTAGATCATCATTGGTTGCAGATTTAAGGACCTCTTCAAATAAATGCATGGAGGGTCCTACTGGCCATCTTCGGTAACTTTCATTTCACCAAACGCTTCTATGAGATTCTGCTGGGCAGATGCCCACTGCTTAAAAAAAAATGGCTCCTCTGTTCTCTGGGCTCACAGAACCAGTCCTGCGGTAGAACTAACAGGCTAGCAAGGAGAGGGAAAGCAAAAGAAAAGTATGTCCTCATGCAAACACAGAAGGAAAGTAGGTCCCTCCTTAAACTCTAGCCCAGAAGTGGTAGTGGCTGTAATAGTAATACAGCTAAAACTTCTTGATACTTAACCCTGGGCCAGTGCTGTTCTAATGCTCCTCACAACATCCCTGTGAGATAAGAATTATTTCCACTGTGGAGGTGAGGAAACTGAGGTACAAGGGATGCTTTGCCCAAGAACACATAGCTAGTAAGTGGTAGAGTCGTGGATCCCAACCCAGGCAGGCTGCTTCTGGACTCTGAATCCTTAACCACTTTGCTGTGCTGCCTCTCAAGAGTGTTTCCCACAGGATGATGGAAGCCTGGGTGTTTGTAGATCTTGGATTAGCATTTTGTTAGGACCCAAGGGAGACCTTGGTTTGGTGAAAGCCATTGCCGAGAAGTGGAAATTCCTGATCCTATTCCAACTGTAAAGGATTTGTTGACTTTTGCTCTTAATTGGCAGCGATGGTGAGGGGCAGCATGGTAGATGTGATGTAAAATTCAAGCCTTGCTTAATCGTGGAAGGCTTTGTTTCCTTTTCTTTGATGGTAGTTTACTTTGGCAATTCTGGCAGAATAAGGGACTGAACTGACAGCGCAGACTCTGATTTTTTCCCAGTGGTACAAGTTATTTGTCACCGTATCATAAACTCACCATTTCTGTTCTCGCAGTATTGAGTTTTTTGTTGTTTAGATATTTTGGTTTTGGTAGTGTTGTTTTTGTTTGTATTTGCCTGGTATCTTGCTAGTATATAAAATTATCCGTAAAGGAACTTTGAGAACGTGGAATGAAGGGTACCAGCCCTGAAGTAGAATTTTGGAGTTAGAAGTCTGATCTTGACTCCTTGGTACAGGCTATACAGAAGGGAACCCTGGAGCAATTTTCAACAGCGATGGCATTACCTAGGAGCATGGCGTTGAGCCCAAACCCATGTTTTAAGTTCAGATTGTTGGAATTTGCTGATTTTCCTTGACTTTAAACATTTTCAGCTGCTGGAGCATTTGCTGCTGTATTTAGGCCAAGTTGCCTTTTGTTCTGTGATTTCCAACGTGTGAATAAAGTAGATAATCCCTGTTCCTGGTTCGGCTGCTGCCAAGAATATGTGAAGACTTCCAGCTGCTATTCACATTTTTTTCCAGGCCACCTTTTGAGTCTCCCCGTGGCAGATAGAAAAATAGGTTTTAAGAGGGACACCTGTTCATCCTTACTTGTTGTTATACCCTAAAAAACACAAGCTTGATTTTGTTTGCCATCTATTGTGTTGTGAATTTGGCATAAGAGAAGCAAGTAATTTATGTTTCTTTATACCCTATCTCGTTCGAGAAATGATTTAATTTGGCTTAGGCAGGTGTCTCCTGATGGTTTTGTGTGCGTGTGTGTGTGTTGTGCATGTGTGTGTGATGATAATTCTGCTGCTGCAGAGTGTGGAATCACAAGACTCGTCATGGGATCGTTGGGTTGGTGAACTCTAGGTTTGCTCTCTTCCTGGGCACCTCTATCTAGAAAAATGTGAATGTCTTTCTTCTTTCTTGGGAAGGTCTGACATTATTAGACTGGAAGGTGCCATGTCACTGCTACGTGTTTTCCCCAAGAAATTCTCTGTTGGGGGTGCTGTAGAAGAACCTTCCTGCATGGTGAGTGTGTATGTTAATAAACTCCCATTTTGATCTCTTTTGAGAGTAAAGCTTTTTTTATGATTTTTATAGTTCGACTGATCTCTTTCACCTTCTCTTTGAGCTGCAGTGTACTTAAAATGTAGAAGGAGCATGCAGTCAGAAGCAAGCATGCAGTCAGAGTGAATTATAGTAGCTTCCATTCAGCATGGGGTGCCTCACAGGTGTAAGAATGTCACCCAGAGGGAGAGAATACAGGATTATCAGTTACCATTTTTTGAGATTGATTCTGTGGAGATGACAGCCAGTGTGTTTGTGATTGTGATTGTGTTTGTGTTTGTGATATTATATGCTGTATGGGTAAACCATATCATATTATCACAAACCAGGGTTTCTAAAAACACCTAACCCGCCATCTTTCACATTTCACACGGAGGGTCTGTAGCACCCAATGAGTGTTGCTTCTCTTTACAGTAGGAACAGCACAGTAGACAGGAAACTACTGCTCTCTTAATACCAACAACAGTCTGGATGGAGCAGATCCTCACTGGCTGGGGCACGTGGCTCCAGGTGGGGCACATCAGGGGAGTTGAGCGCTGCTGCCCAGTTCTGCTTTTGAATTGGGAACACGTATCTGCTGTGTGGGGTTCTGAAACGCACCTTTGTGAGTCTCTGTAACTCCTGACTGTTGACCTTTGGGTGTAGATAGAGTGTCAGTCTCGGAGGGAACCAGTTCTGGCCACTGCATGAAGACTTAATGACTGTATTGTGTGTTAGAGCTTTTGAGAAAATACAATGTGACAGAGATCCTAAAACTGTAAAAGTAAGTAACCTCAAGCAGTTGACTGTATTTAGTTTGGAAACAGGTTATAAACCCAAAGCTCTGCTGAACGAATGAGAGTTTCTTTTCTTCTTTCCGGGCCGGAGTAAAAGTTGCTGGCGAGACCTGCTCTCTGGTGTCGCTAGGACAAGCCTGTATGACCTTCCTCATGTCAATAATTAACAGTGGAATATTTTCATTTATGCTACGGCCATAAAAGAAAGTGGTTTCCAGGCTGGTTCTGACAGCCTCTGGCCCAAGGGGAAAGGAAGCTAATGCTGAAAAAAATGCAGGCTTCCCCCCTGGAATATCCTCTTCATGGCAGTGATGGCTGCAAGGCTTCTTTTCTTTGAAGTAAACACCCAGCGTTTGAAGGTTACTCTGGGGTGACTTTATTGTTACATAAGGAGTAGATTTTTGCCTCTTGTTGGTGTGCTGAGTGGTGGAGGTTAAAGGTAGAACTTTGTGTGGAACTAAAAGGCACCTGAAACTGTTAGAAAACCGGCAACATTTAGAGGCTTCTGGCCCACTCTGGCCGAGCACTTTTCACTTTTAAGGCCTACACTGGCTCTTCCCAGCCTATTTCTTAAGTACGTAAAGAGCAGATTCACCCACATTATTGGGAAAACAGTTTGAAGCACAGGCCTCGTCAGTTGGGAAGATCAATATTATTGCCATCAGCTGCTTATTTGTGTGTTTGTGTGGAGGGGAAAGATTATAATCCCAGTATCGTCAGATTTCTCTTTGAACAGAGAGACTTCCCTCCCTCACTGTTTCTTGACAGAATGAGAAATTTGCTGCCAGTAACTAGTTACTTCTGAAAGAATTTGGGTTCCTACTGTGCAGTTCTTAAATGATGATCCAAGTGCAGGATGTAGAGCAAAAAGAGTTGTCCGTTGTCATTAAGTGCTTCTCCTTCATAATGAATAACCTTCTAAATATTCTTAGTATTGGGGAGCAGGGGATGCTCAGATCTGAGAATCCTCAGCAAGGTCTTCAGTGAGACACAAGATGGTGACTGTCCAGCTTGCCCAGGATGTGGTCATCCTTTGATGCCGACAGAATTTGGTGTCGCTCCCCAGGGAACCGTGCTGGCCCTGAGCAGCCACGGCCTCTGCACTCCCACAGTTACTCCTGCGCAGCTGGAAGCCAGCGTTCATGCTTTGGTTCCTTTGCCTTTGTAAAAAAAAATTTTATTTGCCCTGGGACCACTTGGAGGCTTTTCAGGAATTTTCCTGGGGGCACAGCCCCACAGTTGAGGAAGACTGTCCAAGGCCTGAGCTCATAACAAGAATAAAACGCTTTTTCCCTTGTCATTACTGCTTCCTCTTCACTGAGTAATTAGCCGGCTGCTGCAGGTCTCATTACACTTCATTAATTCTGAGCATCATCTGCCTATTGGAACTGCCTCAAGATAAAAAGGGGACACTCAGCTGAACATTTTTGTTGCTGCTGCTGATTACCCCAAGCTATATATTTTTTTAAATTAATTAATTGCTCTACTTACTTTCAAATCTGAATGAAGACTTTTCCCCATGCCAGACAACAGGCATTTCACTCTCCCCTGGCTGCAGAGGTGCTGCTCTGTGGTTTGGTACATGGAGTGCCTATAATTATCAGGGCCAAGAATAGGGTGGCTCTGGAAACCAAGGTAAAAGAAAAACACACCTGGCAGTCTGGCTGTGTATAACCTAGGCTTGTTCAAAGTTTTCAATTGATATTGATGCTTTTTTAAAAACAGGTACAATCTTAAATGATCTCATCTGTTTGTTAAAATACATGATGGTAAAACAGTTACAAAGCTAGTTTTCTTGACTCAGTGGTTCCAGAGTCTAAAAAATAATTGAAACGGGGGTCAGGATAGGAGAGAGTCATGGACATTTCTATGCTGTGGCTGAAGGTGATGTCTGAGAAGGAAAGTGTTGATCTTGGGTTTGGATTGGTGGTGACCGGGAGCAAGGTGAATTACACTTCTCCCAGGTGTGAGGCAGGGGAGAGGAGCACCTCCCCTGATGGGACTTGAAGAGAGACCCTGATGGAATTGAAAGAACAGTTGAAGAGCTGGAGGGCTTTCCGGTGAGGCCTTCTGCTATCACTGAATTATAAGTAAAACAGTTGGTTTTAGAATTGTCAGGAATTAAGGTGCTTGGAACTAAGAGACTTAGTTCCACGTGCTCCCTGTAGGTGGGGAGGAAGCTAATTTAATGTTCAGGCTTGAGCCCCGTTTCATATCAATTGCACCGCAGGGTCCGTGCCAGTGTAGAATTCTGTTTGGAGCCGTAGGGGCTGTGGCGTCAGACCTTGGGTCAGACTTCTGGGGCCGCACTTGCCTTGTGGCCATGGCAAGCCACGGAACCTCTCGGAACCTTACTGTTTATTCTTAGGCAAGATACGTGTGACGAAAGAGTGCCTGCTGCACAGAGCAGTTGTGGGAATTAAATAAGTTTGGGTGACGTGCTTAGAAGGGCGTTGGTCCCTTCTAGTAAGTGCTCCATAAACTCTTAAGTATGCGGGTGGATGTGGGAGATGACACTGGAATTCCCCATGATTCAGGATCCCGTCCATGGAACTTGCCACTTGTGTAGCTGGAGTACTGGTGGACCAACCCCAGCAGGCTCTGATCCTCTCCTTGCTGCTGATTCATGATGTCTTCTTGAGTCAAATCTCAGCTGTGAAGCTTTGACCGCTTGACTCACCTCCACTTGGTTGATCCCTCTGTGCTTTGCTTGTTCCTCATTACCGCGCAATATAATTACCTGTCGTCGAGGGTGGCGTGTCATTAAACTGTAAACTGCTCCAGCATCTCTCTTTATTTCCCATCGCTTAGTACAGCGATGTACAAACATTTTTTAAAAATGGAATTTGTTTTTCCCCTAGATTAAATCTGAGGTGGGATTCCAGTAAATAAAGGGTGTAAAATGAAGTGTTTCTGACCAGAGTACAGGTGAGAAGGTGGTACTTGGAGCCTGACCTCCAGGAACCTGGTTTGAAAACTGCTTCCCTAGACCTCAGTGTTTCTTCAGTGATTGTCACTTATTTTTGTGTTAATAGCCTCAGTTCCACGCCTATTGAAAGGAAGTATTAATAGTCATTTGCCTTATTTTGCTTATAAGTGTTGTATAAGGTTAAATACTGATTTAGTATTCTCCAGAAGAAAGACATGAAAATTCAGGGTGGCATTTTATTTATTTTAGAGTACTCATTGAAGACAGCATTTCACATATGACCTCTTGTGGTGCCCTGGGAGACTTTGTTTTCCTCCAGTGAGTGCCCTTTTTATTCGTGCTCGTCAATCTCAGACCCATTGGTGAACCTTAGTTCTCTTATCAAATAAAAATGAATTGTCTGTTTTCCCTTCAAATAGAAATGCCCTTTACATATTTAAAAAATGGTATGTGCTCATTAAAGGAAAAAAAAACAGTAAACAGTGCAGAAATACAGAAGCGGAAATGCCTTCTGCAGCTGCTCCTACTCCCTTAGGACAATTAGAGTTAATAGTTTGGAAAGTCCTCCTCCTGTACTTTTTTATGTGATTACTTACATTTAAATAAATAAATAAATATTCATAGGATCATACTAAATATAGATATATACTATTCTGTAAGTAACTCTTTATTCATTTCCCTTACTCTTTTTAGAGTGTACATACTGTTCTTTCATATGAATGCATCTTTTTTTTTTTTTTTTTCTCTGCTGCGCCGCATAGCATGTGGGATCTTAGTTCCCCTTTCCTGGGATCAAACCTGTGCCCCCTGCAGTGGAAGCGTGGAGTCTTAACCACTGGACTGCCAGGGAAGTGCCTGAATGCATCATATTTTAATAAATCAGTATATTAATATATTTACTTGTTTCTGGTCTTTTTATGTTGTTCTCGCTATCCATTTTTTACAATTATTTTAAAAGTCTGCACTTCATATCCTGTACATCTTTTTTTTTTTTTTAAGGTTTGTGCATTTTATTGAATGTGAGTTATAATTCAATTTTTTTAAATTTTTTTATTTTTTGAGGTGATACCTCATTGTTTTTTTTCCCTTGAATTTTATTTTATTTTATTTTTTATACAGCAGGTTCTTATTAGTTATCCATTTTATACGTATTAGTGTATATATGTCAATCCCAATCTCCCAATTCGTCCCACCACCACCCTCCTCCCGCCCTCCCCCTCTGGTGTCCACACACCTGCTCTCCACATCTGTGTCTCTACTTCTGCCGTGCAAACTGGTCCATCTGTACCATTTTTCTAGATTCCACATATATGCGTTAATATACGATATTTGTTTTTCTGACTTCACTCTGTATGACAGTCTCTAGGTCCATCCATGTCTCTATAAATGACGCAATTTCATTCCTTTCTATGGCTGAGGAATATTCCATTGTATATATATACCACATCTTCTTTATCCATTTGTCTGTCGATGGGCATTTAGGTTGCTTCCATCACCTGGGTATTGTAAACAGTGCTGCAATGAACATTGGGGTGTTTGTGTCTTCTTGAATTACGGTTTTCTCTGAGTATATGCCCAGTAGTGGGATTGCTGGGTCATATGGTAATTTTATTTTTAGTTTTTTAAGGAACCTCCATACTGTTGTCCATAGTGGCTGTATCAATTTACATTCCCACCACAGTGCAAGATGGTTCCCTTTTGTCCACACCCTCTCCAGCATTTGTTGTTTGTAGATTTTCTGATGATGCCCATTCTAACTGGTGTGAGGTGATACCTCATTGTAGTTTTGATTTGCATTTTTCTAATAATGAGTGATGTTGAGCAGCTTTTCATGTGCCTCTTGGCCATCTGTGTCTTCTTTGGAGAAATGTCTATTTAGGTCTTCTGCCCATTTTTGGATTGAGGTGTTTGTTTTTTTAATATTGAGCTGCATGAGCTGTTTATATATTTTGAGATTAATCCTTTTTCCATTGGTTCGTTTGCAAATATTTTCTCCCATTCTGAGGGTTGTCTTTTCATCTTGTTGATGGTGTCCTTCGCTGTGCAAAAGCTTTTAAGTTTCATTAGGTCCCATTTGTTTATTTTTGTTTTTATTTCCATTACTCTAGGAGGTGGGTCAAAAAAGATCTTCCTGTGATTTATGTCAAAGAGTGTTTTTCCTATGTTTTCCTCTAAGAGTTTTATAGTGTCTGGTCTTACATTTGGGTCTTTAATCCATTTGGAGTTTATTTTTGTGTAAGGATGGTGTTAGGGAGTGTTTTAATTTCATTCTTTTACATGTAGCTGACCAGTTTTCCCAGCACCACTTACTGAAGAGACTGTCTTTTCTCCATTGTATATCCTTGCCTCCTTTGTCATAGATCAGTTGATCATAGGTCCGTGGGTTTATCTCTGGGCTTCCTGTGCTATTCTGTTGATCTATATTTCTCTTTTTGTGCCAGTACCATATTGTCTTGATTACTGCAGCTTTGTAGTATAGTCTGAAGTCTGGGAGTGTGATTCCTCCAGCTCTGTGTTTTCCCCTCAAGATTGCTTTGGCTATTCGGGGTCTTTTGTGTCTCCATACAAATTTTAAGATTTTTTTGTTCTAGTTCTGTAAAAAATGCCATTGGTGATTTGATAGGGATTGCACTGAATCCGTAGATTGCTTTGGGTAGTATAGTCATTTTCACAATATTGATTCTTCCAGTCCAAGAACATGGTATATATCTCTCCATCTGCTTGTGTCATCTTCGATTTCTTTCATCAGTGTCTTATAGTTTTCTGAGTACAGGTCTTTTACTTCCTTGGGTAGGTTTATTCCTAGGTATTTTATTCTTTTTGTTGCAGTGATAAATGGGATTGTTTCCTTAACTTCTCTTTCTGATCTTTCATTGTTAGTGTATAGGAATGAAAGAGATTTCTGTGCATTAATTTTGTATCCTGCAACTTTACCAAATTCACTGATTAGTAGTTTTCTGGTGGCATCTTTAGGATTATCTATGTATAGTATCATGTCATCTGTAAACGGTGACAGTTTTACTTCTTCTTTCCCAATTTGTATTCCTTTTATTTCTTTTTCTTCTCTGATTGCCATGGCTAGGACTTCCAGAACTATGTTGAATAATAGTGGTGAGAGTGGACATCCTTGTCTTGTTCCTGATCTTAGGGGAAATGCTTTCAGTTTTTCACCATTGAGAATGACGTTTGCTGTGGGTTTGTTGTATATGGCCTTTATTATGTTGAGGTAGGTTCCCTCTATTCCCACTTTCTGGACAGTTTTTATCATAAATGGATGTTGAATTTTGTCAAAAGCTTTTTCTGCCTCTATTGAGATGATCATATGGTTTTTCTTCTTCAATTTGTTAATATGGTGTATCACATTGATTGATTTGCGTATATTGAAGAATCCTTGCATCCCTGGGATAAATCCCACTTGATCATGCTGTATGATCCTTTTAATGTGTTGTTGGTTTCTGTTTGCTAGTATTTTGTTGAGGATTTTTGCATCTATATTCATCAGTGATATTGGTCTGTAATTTTCTTTTTTTGTAGTATCTTTGTCTGGTTTTGGTATCAGGATGATGGTGGCCTCATAGAATGAGCTTGGCAGTGTTCCTTCCTCTGCAATTTTTTGGAAAAGTTTGAGAAGAATGGGTGTTAACTCTTCTCTAAATGTTTGATAGAATTCACCTGTGAAGCCCTCTGGTCCTGGACGCTAGTTTGTTGGAAGATTTTTAATCACAGTTTCAATTTCATTACTTATGATTGTTCTGTTCATATTTTCTGTTTCTTCCTGGTCCAGTCTTGGAAGGTTATACCTTTCTAAGAATTTATGCATTTCTTCCAGGTTGTCCATTTTATTGGCATAGAGTTGCTTGTAGTAGTCTCTTATGATGCTTTGTATTTCTGAGGTGTCCATTGTAACTTCTCCTTTTTCATTTCTAATTTTACTGATTTGAGTCCTCTCGCTCTTTTTCTTGATGAGTCTGGCTAAAGGTTTATCAATTTTGTTTATCTTTGCCATTTTTTTTTTGTTTCTATTTCATTTATTTCTGCTCTGATCTTTATGGTTTCTTTCCTTTTGCTAACTTTGGGTTTTGTTTGTTCTTCTTTCTCTGGCTCCTTTAGGTGTAAGGTTGGATTGTTTATTTGAGATTTTTCTTGTTTCTTCAGGTAGGATTGTATTGCTATAAACTTCCCTCTTAGAACTGCTTTTGCTGCATCCCATAGGTTTTGGATCATCATGTTTTCGTTGGCATTTGTCTCTAGGTATTTTTTTATTTTCTCTTTGATTCCTTCAGTGATCTCTTGATTATTTAGTAATGTATTGTTTAGCCTCTATGTGTTTGTGTTTTTTATGTTTTTTCCCCCTGTAATTGATTTCTAATCTCATAGCGTTGTGGTCGGAAAAGATGCTTTATATGATTTCAGTTTTCTTAAATTTACTGAGGCTTGATTTGTGACCCAAGATGTGATCTATCCTGGAGAATGTTCCATGAGCACTTGGGAAGAAAGTGTAATCTGCTGTTTTCGGATGGAATGTCCTATAAATATCAATTAAATCTATCTGGTCTCTTTTGTCATTTAAAGCTTGTGTTTCCTTCTTAATTTTCTTTCTGGATGATCTGTCCATTGGTGTAAGTGAGGTGTTAAAGTCCCCCACTATTATTGTGTCGATTTCCTCTTTTATTGCTGTTAGCATTTGCCTTATGTATTGAGGTGCTCCTGTGTAGGGTGAATATGTATTTATAATTGTTATATCTTCTTCTTGGATTGATCCCTTGATCATTATGCAGTGTCCTTCCTTGTCTGCTGTAACATTCTTTATTTTAGTGTTTATTTTATCATATATGAGTATTGCTGCTCCAGCTTTCTTTTGATTTCCATTTGCATGGAATATCCTTTTCCATCCCCTCACTTTCAGTTTGTACGTGTCTCTAAGTCTGACGTGGGTCTCTTGTGGACTGCATATATATGGGTCTTGTTTTTGTATCCATTCAGCAAGCCTGTGTCTTTTGGTTGGAGCATTTAATCCATTCACGTTTAAGGTAATTATCAATATGTATGTTCCTGTGACCATTTTCTTAATTGTTATGGGTTTGTTTTCCTACGTCCTTTTCTTCTCTTGTGTTTCCCACTTAGAGAAGTTCCTTTAGCATTTGTTGTAGAGCTGGTTTGGTGGTGCTGAATTCTCTTAGCTGTTGCTTGTCTGTAAAGCTTTTGATTTCTCCATTGAATCTGAATGAGATCCTTGCTGGGTAGAGTAATCTTGGTTGTAGGTTCTTCCCTTTCATCACTTTAAATATATCGTGCCACTCCCTTCTGGCTTGTAGAGTTGCTGCTGAGAAATCAGCTGTTAACATTATCGGACTTCCCTTGTATCTTATTTGTTGTTTTTCTCTTGTTGCTTTTAATAAGTTTTCTTTGCCTTTAATTTTTTTCAAGTTGATTCCTATGTGTCTTGCCGTGTTTCTCCTTGGGTTTATCCTGCCTGGGACTCTCTACACTTCCTGGACTTGGGTGGCTGTTCTTTTCCCATGTTAGGGAAGTTTTCGGCTATAATCTCTTCAGATATTTTCTCGGGTCCTTACTCTCTCTCTTCTTCTTCTGGGACCCCTATAATGCGAATGTTGGTATATTTAATGTTGTCCCAGAGGTCTCTTAGGCTGTCTTCATTTCTTTTCATTGTTTTCTCTTTATTCTGTTCTGCAGCAGTGAATTCCACCATTCTGTGTTCCAGGTCACTTAACCATTCTTCTGCCTCCATTATTCTGCTATTGATTCCTTCTAATGATTTTTTCATTTCAGTTATTGTATTGTTCATCTCTGTTTGTTTGTTCTTTAATTCTTTTAGTTGTTTGTTCTTTAATTCTTCTATATCTTTGTTAAACATTTCTTGTGTCTTCTCGATCTTTGCCTCCATTTTTTTTCCTGAGGTCCTGGATCATCTTCACTATCATTATTCTGAATTCTTTTTCTGGAAGGTTGCCTGTCTCCACTTCATTTAGTTGTTTTTCTGGGGTTTTATCTTGTTCCTTCATCTGGTACATAGTCCTCTGCCTTTGCATTTTGTCTGTCTTTCTGTGAATGTGGTTTTTGTTCCACAGGCTGCAGGATTGTAGTTCTTCTTGCTTCTGCTCTCTGGCCTCTGGTGGATGAGGCTGTCTGAGAGGCTTATGCAAGTTTCCTGATGGGAGGGAATGGTGGTGGGTAGAGCTAGGTGTTGCTCTGGTGGGCAGTGCTCAGTAAAACTTTAATCTGCTTGTCTGCTGATGGGTGGGGTTGTGTTCCCTCCCTGTTGGTTGTTTGGCCTGAGGCGACCCAGCGCTGGACGCTACAGGCTCTTTGGTGGGGCTGGTGGTGGACTCTGGGAGGTCTCAACGCCAAGGAGCACTTCCCAGAACTTCCGCTGCCAGTGTCCCTGTCCCCGTGGTGAGCCACAGCCAACTTCCGCCTCCACAGGAGACCCTCTAACAACAGCAGGTAGGTCTGGCCCAGTCTCTTATGGGGTCACTGCTCCTTCCCCCTGGGTTCTGATGCTCACACCGCCTTGTGTGTGCCCTCCAAGAGTGAGGTCTCTGCTTCCCCCAGTCCTGTTGAAGCCCTGCAGTCAAATCCCGCTAGCCTTCAAAGTCCGATTCTCTGGGAATTCCTCCTCCCCTTGCCAGAGCCCCCAGGCCTGGAAGCCTGACGTGGGGCTCAGAACCTTCGCTCCAGTGGGTGGACTTCTGTGGTGTAAGTGTTCTCCAGTTTGTGAGTCACCCACCCAGCAGTTATGGGATTTGATTTTATTGTGATTGCGCCCCTCTTACCATCTCATTGTGGCTTCTCTGCTGTCCTTGAATGTGGTGTATCTTTTTTGGTGAGTTCCAGTGTCTTCCTCTCGATGATTGTTCAGCAGTTAGTTGTGATTCTAGTGCTCTTGCAAGAGGGAGTGAGCGCATGTCCCTCTACTCCTCCATCTTGAACCAATCTCCCTTCATATCCTGTACATCTTTATGTGCAAGTATTTCTAGAAAGTATCTAAGGTGTGATTGGTAGGTGGAGAAAATGCATTTTAATAATTTTGATATTGCCCACTTACCCTCCCACCAGCTACATACTAGTGTGTCCATTTCTCTGTGTCTTCAGACAAGATTTGTTTTTCAAATTCAAGGAACAGAGTTTATTTTCGCCTACTTTCACCTAGTCCTGGAAGTGGAACTTTTGCTGTCTGACGCCCCAATGGAACCTCTCTGGGCCTCCAGCCCTTCCCACTCAATTCCAAGATTATAATCTTTATAGAGGCTGTTGAGGAGGAACTGCCAAGGACTTTATGAAGCAATAAAATGTCCCAAAGAACAAATCAGCTATAGCAGTAGGTTTCCCAGGCCACGTCCAGGTAATAGGAGTAATACTTACCCTGTGACAGGCCCATTCCCCTACAGACAGGCAAAACTACAGCAAACAGGGACTTCCCTGGCAGTCCAATGGTTAAGACTTTGCCTTCCAATGCCGGGGGTATGGGTTTGATCCCTGGTCAGGGAGCTGAGATCCCCATGCCTCAGGGCCACAAAACCAAAACATAAAACAGAAGCAGTATTGTAACAAATTCAGTAAAGAGCTTAAAAATGGTCCACACCCAAAAAAAAAAAAAAACTTAAAAAAAACCCCCAAAAAACGAAACTACAGCAGCCAAGTTTCGCACACCTGTTGTTAAGCTCCCAGTTTTGTGGAGTGAGAGTTAATGCCTTGTTAGTGGGGGTGGGGGCCTGCACGGGGTGGGGGGTGTGTACTTTGGGACATCATAAAGCTTCTGTGGGAAGACACTTAATTTAAGTTAAGCGGCACTGTACAACAGGTTTAAGTTTCCAAATCAAACAGAACAACAGAAAAACCAGTCTCCCCATTTATGCCCCGTTTTTGCGTTTTCACTTGAAAAAATTAAATTAAGGTAGATGACCAGCTGTAAGCTAGGAAGATTCAGTGTGATCCAGGGCACATCTTGTGCATTAGCTTCTGTAAAGCTATGCTTAAATCTTTGATGAGGGTTCCTATCAATGAGAAATAGGTACTGATTTAAAAAAAAAAAAAGTATCAACCGTTAACTGTCCTGCCCTCCTTTGATTAGTGTGAGCCACCCACCTGTTGACTAGATCATTACAGGGGTTGACTCTGAGGTCATTTCCTCCTCCAGTTTTTCTGTCCTCCTTTATTAAAACAAGGTACTGTACATTGTGTACTTATAGAATCTGCCCGCCAAAACTCTGTGCCGTTTGGCTTTGTAAGAAATTTCTTGTGGCCATTTATTCTATGTGTGGGGTTGAGGAAAACCACAGAGGAAGCTAGCAGAATTGTTGCGTATTTGATGCTGTGAGTGATAACTTTCTCTTCATTTTGACACCTTAAAAATAACTAAACGGTAGTTGAATATGGGTATCAATTATCTACTGCTGTGAATTTCCAAGGAATTGAAAATTGCTGGTGAACTTTTTAAAACTGAAATACAGTTGATGTACAGTATTGTTAGTTTTAGGTGTACTACATAATGATTTGACATTTGGGTATATTATGAAATGATCACCGTAAGGTAAGAAACCTTAATGCTTTTAGGTGCTCTTTCCAATGCTTTCATAGCGTTTACTCAATAAATGGTTGCTCATTGGTTGATAGATTGATCCAAGATGAAAGAAAAGACAGTAGACCTGTATGGCTGAATGTCAAATACTAGTGTGTAGACCATTTGCTCTTCTGTATGGAATCAATTTCCAGTGAAGTAGTTGGCTGAGTTACATATATAATCGAGGATTGGGTCAGCATTTATCATTCAGTAATTACTTCTTGGATGAAGGATATGCATCGTGAGAAGTGAAATTTTGGTTTGATGCATTGTGATATCATTTAGAAAGTAGTGCTAAGCTCTGAAATTATTTAGTTCAGTCCAGAGAGCAGGTCATCTTTATAACATTGTGCATTTTGTATTTTCATCTTGGCACAACTACTAGTTATTTCTGAAATCCAAGTGTAGTTTGGACACCTTTCTCCCAAACACACATGAAAGCTTGGGCTTATTTAATTTTGGAGTTTGGCACTGAAGTTGAGAGACAGTCTTACTTAATTTATTCTGCCATTTCAACCCTCATAGTTCTTGTGGTGCATCATGGTTATTGGCAAGAAGGGGTTTAGGTGACTAATTTGTAATGCTCTCTAGGGCAGAAGCCAGTTTTAAAATTCTTCTGTTTCATTTGTTTTTAAATATAATTTCTCTTCTCATTAAGTGGAACCTTGTCATCATTATATAGATCCAAGTGATAACTGGGCATCACTGTGGCTTTCTTTGTTCCAAAATGCCAATCCTTTGTAGATTAAATTTACACACATAGCCTTATTTGGAGGACTTCCATGATATCTTAGATTTTCTTACATAGGTGCTTGCATAATCAGTTCATTCAGAAATGATTATTTTAGTAAACACTATACTATCCATGAGAAGCAGACAGCTTTAGGGTGACTTTTAGGTCTTTGACTGCTCCTTCCTGCTTGTTTGTGTGTCTTTCTAGTTTAAAAAAAGAGTCCCTTGGATCTGAGCTTTTTGGACTCAGTGAATTACAGTTAATTTGGACAGCCTCATTATACAGGAGGGTTATCAGGAACTGTCCTGAGTGGCTGCAGTTGGTGCAGTCATCTTGTTGGCCGCGTCAGCCTCTTTGAAAACATTGAGTAGTAAGTGTCCTCTTGCATCTTGAGTGTCTGACAGTAATGTGACTCTCGTGTATGAAAGAGAGTTCTGTTTTCCTCCCTGCACTGTTGACCTTAAGCATTCTGGAAGACTGGAAAAGATAGAAAAATCATAAGCAAGGGCCAGGGCACACACTATTTGATTTTTAATATACTGGTTTAGACCAACTACATACAGTCCACAGAACAGAATGGCTCCCTTTTTTGTTCATTGCACGAAAAAAGAGGCATAGTAAACTTCTCTCTCACCACCTGCACTTAATCCCAAGACTCCTATAATAAAAACCTACCTTTAAGCCCTTGAAAATGAAATACAGGATTTTGTCTTTACCAGTGAATTTGTGTGCCACATAATAGTCTGGTTTAGAGTATATTATTTACTGCTTTTTTAGTTGTTGCTTAGAGAAAGTAATACCACACAGACACACGCCTTCATATATTACAATTAAAGTACCTTCATAAAGTCTTATCTTTAGTGTACCTATTATATTTGTTGCCCCTTAAAAAATTCTCTCCTAGTCTGTATTAATGTGAGCATTCTGCCATATAAGTTTAATAATTAAGGATATGGTATCTGTTTAGGTCCAAACCTTTTCCGTCTTTTGAGGATATTACAAATTACCCTCAGTCTACCTTGACTTAATAGTTCGTAGTCTTCCTTCCAGGGAGGATTGGGGAGGAGAGGTGGTGGCGAATAAAATGTCCTTCAGGGTAGGAATTGAGGACCTGAAGCTTGTGTACCTGGAGAGGCGGGTGGGAAATCTGGTCTCCAGCCTCCTGGCTCTTCCTCATCCTTTGAAGGGGAAGAGAAGGTGTGGCCTTGAGTTCCGGGAGCCTGTGGTGCACATCATGCTTTGTCCCTCCTGACAGCTGGGGTAGCGCTGTTAATCCTGTTGTGTCGTGGTAACCAGATAAATACCCCTCAGCTGAGAGGGCCCTGAGTTGTCCCCACACCACCCCCTGCCCCTACTGACCTGACATGTGGGCAGCGTCCTAGTGAAATAACTTAAAAAGAAAAAAAAAGCGCATGTGGCTAGAGCACGTCACCCTGGCCTCGTGTCCTTGAAAATGGAAGCTAACAAATAGGATGTGGGGCCAATGACATTATAAAAGGTGTTTTAAACCAGGACTTGACAAACTTCTTCTGTAAAGGGCCAGATCGTAACTATGTTAGGCTCTGCGGGCCACGTGGGGCTCTCTATCTTATCTCCTCATCCTCCTCCGATGCCCCTCCCCGACCCTCAAAAGAGGGAAAACCCCTCTAGCTCCCAGGCTGTACAGAAACAGACTATGTAACGCCCAAGTTTGCTGATGCCTGTTTTAAATTTCAGTCATGAAGAAACTGAGCTGAGATGGATGGCAGTGATTTTTGTGCTGTGTGGGGAGGTGGCATCATGTTTTCCGCAGACACTGTTGGATGGGATGTGCGTAGGAGCTTCGGGATTCTTCAGGGTTCGGCTCCTGGGTGGGCCTTTGCTGGCTGTACGCCCTCAGGAGAATCCCTAGAACCTTTCTGGGCCTTGTCTAGTTAGAACTGACGGCCTCCACCAGTGCGTAGGAGCAAAGGAGGACTGACTTCATCCTTCGTCCTCCTGATTCTCCTTGGCTGCGGTTTCAGGCTGGTTCCTGCTGGCCTGTCCCACAGAGGTGGAGAGTAGCAAGGCAGCGGGCTCATGGGATGGTTTCCTGTCTGTGAAGGCATTTTGAAGCATGCCACCCATTTTCAGGCAAATGGAGCGGGCAGTTTCTGAATATTTCTTCCTGAGGTCCTGACTCTGTTTTAAGGCACTTTGTCTCCCCTCCTGGTTTTGGCATCGTGCGCTACTTCCTTCAGCCTCATTCTCATCGCAGAGGGGTCGGTGCTGTTGCTCTGCCGTGTGCTTTCGGAGCTGGCCCCCGTCGTTACCTCCACCTCCTCCACGGCCTCGGCGGCGTTGGTGGTTTGTGACCTTGAGGAGATAACCGTGGCAGGGGCGGCGGGGGGCCCTGGAGTGTGGCTTGCTTTCTCAGTTCATCACTGCAGGCTCTCCTCCAGAGCTTCCCCGTGCAGTGCCTTGGTTTCCACGCTGGCAAAGCAGGGGCTGTGCTGCTCAGAAGAAAGACCCTCTGGAAGCTGTGAGCCGGGCCTGCTCAGCTGACGTAAGCCGTGGGTGCCGGGTTACAGGGAGTTCATGCTTGTTTTATAGTTTGCACATCAGAGTGTTAAGTACGAGCAGAGAATTGCATGCTTGCTACACATGCGTCTAGAACAGATGTTTACATGTGTTTTGTCCATGAAGCTGGCTAAACTGTTAGGAAAAGTATTTCAACTTAAGTTCTATTTATATACAAGTCAGCAAACATAAATTAAAGGCCCCCAGACTAATCCGTCACAGGGCCTTCAGTCAAAAGATTAGTTTCCTTCCTTTTGCTGCCTCAGGATAACAGTTTGATTCTCTATTATCAGTACAGCCAGTTGCCTGTTTCCAGTTTCCTGTTCTGTGTGTTTTGCATGTTGCTCTTGGGAAATGATTTATTTATTTTTTCAAGCCAAGGCACATATGGGAACTCCACCCTACTGTATTCTTTTGTTTTGAATTAGAATTCTTTTTTTTTTTTACCAACTCAAGAATTGAGCTTTAATGGATAAATTGTTAAAATTAGAATAAATTAAGTCTTGTGACTATTGGCTTGTTTGGGTCATGTTAAAATCATGTTATAATTATACCCTTATATGTTTTGCAGCTTTGCACTCTTACTGTATGGGCGTGTGGTGGCCATTGCCCCCAAAACAAAATAAAAACAAACAAAATTTTGTGAAACCTTTTAGGTTAGCTTTGGAACCCTTTGAGTCTGAAAGACAGTACCACAAAATTGCATTTTTATCATTTATCAGACCCTGAAGAACAATTACAGTTCAGGTGTTAAAAGTTTTTAGTGACATGCAATGATAACGTTTAACTGCTTAGGGCCTGTCTATGTGATTTGGAAAATGTCTTTCTTCGTTAGCAATGGGGGCCGCCATCAGCAGCAAGACTTATTGGGAGCCTATTTGTTGGGCACTGGAGGTTTGTTTATTCATTCAACAAGCGTGTATTGTGATGTGCACCACCCCCCTGCCCCCTGCCCCACAGTCCCCAGGCACATGCTGAGGCCCTAAATGGATATAGAATTGGAGGCAGTTACAGGCTAGCTGAGGAGGTAGGACACAGGATACATAATAAAAAGATGAGAGGGACAGAGACCTCATCCCACCAAGTGAGATCCTCTTGGAAGAATGACTCTTGGCCTGGGTCTTAAAAGAAGGGCGAAAGAAGAGCAAGTACGTTCCAGGTTAGGAGAATGGTGTAAGCAAAGGTGGGAAGAAGGAATGTGCAAGGTGAGAGTTGAGAAGACGATGAATGAAGAAGATCTGTTGGGTTGGTTTGGAACACAGAGATGGGTGGGTGTCAGGGAAGATCCCAGACGAAGCAGGTGCCCTGGGGGAGGCTGCTGAGGAGGCTTGAACACCAGGCTCAGATTTGGACCCTCTTGTAGATGGCTGGGGTCCTTTGAAGGTGTTGGGTTCAGTGGTATAACTTTGAAAAACCACTGTTTGGGGGAAGACGGCTATGGCAGTGATGTTTAAGCAGAGTAAGAATGGGAAAGGCAGAAGGCCGGGGATTTTAGTAACTGTTGGATGACAGGACCTGAAACCATCCTAATTGTAGTGAGTTTTTTCTTCCAAACACCCAAAAATACATTGTTGAAATCATTCTCTTGGCACCTGATCCTGTACTGTTTTGTAATATCTTTTGTTATTTCTTTAACTTTCCATGTAGAAAGTTTCCTCAGCTAGACTTCTAGTTCATTGAGGGCAGGAGAGCTTGTCTTATATAGAGAGTTCTGCATGCAGTATGCACTTTGTAAAATATTGGAGTATTGTTGATTTAAATAGCCACTTGTGGGGATGTGTTCATGGGACACTTGCTTTACCATCTCCTTTTGATGTCTTTTCCGCTTCCATCCTTGTACCTCCTTTCCTTCTATGAACCCAACTCTGTACCTAATTTAGCTATGTGTTTATATGGAGAAAAAAGTAATGGATTGCCAGCCCTTGCTTAAGATAGGCCATTTATCTTAGCATAATTGAGGAAGATCCTGATAGAAAACATTATTGGGTTATATCAGCAGGTTCAGACTGTTTGAAAAGTAGAAGAAAGATTTGCTCTCTTCCGCCAGGTATAAATTCAGTCTTTGAGGGAATAATAAATGGGGTCATTGGTCAGTTCCCATTTCTGTATTTCCCTTATTTTCCATCCAGAGATGGTTACATGCCTTCAGGCCTTTCTTCATCCCTGGCCCCCGTCCCTTTCCATAGCTGGAGCTGTGGCATATGGTGAATGTGGTTATGTTTAGCATTCTGTACAGAGGGTGTTGCAGAAAGATACTGTACAATCATTTCCATAACACAATGCCCTTCTGTTCATCAAAGCTATTTCTGTATCCTGTAGCTTAACTCATGCTAACACAATGTTCATTTTTCCAGTTACAGCCAATTCTCCAGAGTAAGTAAGTTTTGAAGTGTTCCAGCCTTCCAATATTGATCATAGTCATTCCCTAAAGAGAAAGGAAGTTGATTATGTGCTTCTAGAAGGGGAGGATGGAGAGGATATTCACAGCCCTTTGGTTGATCCTAAGCAAGTATGGTTCTCTGTTCTGAATATCTCCTCCTCTTTCTGTAAGACGTCTTCTAAAAATTTCAAGTTAGGTATCACCAACAAAAGACAAGTGAGTCTAGATACTCAGAGGAAAGGATCCTAATCCTTCTTAACCTAAACAGTGGAAGAGACAGACCAACACCCAAAGACACCCACCCAGCACTCCCAGTGTCACTGCTGGCTGGTGACACTGAGCAGCCCACCACCTCACCAAGCCTTGGGCTTTGCTGGAGATCACACTGGTGTCCCACCTCCCTGATGGAGTTGGTGTGCAGATCTAGTGAGCTTTGAGAAAGCGTAAATTGCTCTTCAGATGCATGATGGTGCATTGCAGGCACATCATCTTGTAAAATTCTGTTTTCGGGAAAGAGCACCATAATAGAAAGCCATTTATAGTTCAGTCCTTCCAATCAGAGGCCAACACAGATGTTGTCGCCCATTCAAGGTTGGGTTTCTTGTTTGCTTCCCAGTGGTCCTCATTGACCAGGTGGTTGGCTAGTTCATGTCTGAGGCTGTGGAGCTAAGAAGACTTAGCTGGCTGGATCTTCACACTTGGAACGGCTCTGGTTCCTAGGTTCTCGGGGTTCCACGGACATTCTGGTAGAATTTGTGGTTCTGGCAAACTTATTTTTGAGAGCTGCTTTAAGAGCCGTTCCTGACTACCACCCCTGCACTGACACACAAACTGCCTCACCAGGCTCTCTCCCGCAGAGGGCTGCTGGGTTCTTTTTGCCCTTTCCTCACGTGGTTCCCCACTTTTGTTGCCTCCGGACTGCTGCTGCTGTGGCTGCCTCAAGTCCCGGCTTGTATTGGTTAGGTGTGCGGTAGGTAGGCTTGTATCGGTTAGGTGTGCGGTAGGTAGGCTTGTATCGGTTAGGTGTGCGGTAGGTAGGCTTGTATCGGTTAGGTGTGCGGTAGGTAGGCTTGTATCGGTTAGGTGTGCGGTAGGTAGGCTTGTATCGGTTAGGTGTGCGGTAGGTAGGCTTGTATCGGTTAGGTGTGCGGTAGGTAGGCTTGTATCGGTTAGGTGTGCGGTAGGTAGGCTTGTATCGGTAGGCCACCAAGAGGTGGCTGTGTCTTCAGGTACCATCTTGGGTTCCACGCTGCCCACCACATTGTGACAGTCATGCAAAGAGGGGTCGGTGAGGAGTGTTCACGCCTGAAGGCCTTTACGTGGAGGAGTGAGGAGCCCTATTCTCTGTAGCTTCCAAGGTGGAGCAAGCTTCCTCGGCAGGTCACAGAGCCAGATCTCGTCTCTATGGAGACGGCGTCCCAGCAATTGGAGCTACCCAGTGATGGAGTGGACCCTTTCACAAAATAAAGACTTGGGTTAGGATGGTGAGATTACGGGTGATTCTATATGTTGTATCATTGAAACTTTTTTTTTTTTAATGTTGTGGTAGAGACATTATTGCATAGTGACTGAACCTGGGCTTTGGAGCCAGCCTGCCCTGGAGAGTTAACAGATCCTAACTAATGGAGTAGTTAGGAGTGTAAAGCACACAGATCGGTACCAGGGACGTAGTAGGTATGCTATTATGCTATTATTATTTTAATAAGAAAGAACAAGTCGTTTTCTTTCTGTACAACTATTAACCTCCTGCTGTGTACACACACAGTTCCCCCCCTTCTTTTTTTGGAATTTTAAAATAGCTGGTCCAGGTACAGGAGGAGGGAGTTTTTGCTTTTGAAAGAAAGCTGATTCAGATGACTTGTAAAGCCTTGTTCCACCCTGAGATGATATGATTCCATGATCCCTGGTAAGTTTCTTGAATAGTTTGAGTTGTTGAAAGGGCTGCTTTGCTGGGGAAAGGGAGAGGGAACCAAGGTATGAGAGTTACAACACGCCGGGCACTTTGACGTCCTCGCATTGAATGCCAGAGCAAGCTTTAGCTGAGTCCCTCCACATAAGTGTCATGTGGGGGAGAGGGGCACATACAGCTGAAGGATACTCACAGGGAGCAGCTGTGGGGTCCCTGTTTCTCGGAGGCACCACTGCTGAGTTTGGGGCAGAGACGGGTGGGAACCTGCCGCAGCATCAGGCTTATCCAGGTGAATTCTCCTCGGGAGGAGATGCGGGCATGCTTTGGCTTGATTAACAGCAATACAAGGCCCTGAAAGGGAAAAGGAGGACAGAAATGGCACGGGGGACAGAAATGCCCATGTCACACTGACCCAGACCGAGCCCACCCCTGCGGTTGTCCTTCTGCCTTGCAAGGAAGGAGCCAGCTCTTTGTGGAATTGAGTGGGCCTGAGGGCAGGGAGTTTCTGCTGCCATCAGCTAACAAGCACACCATCCGGATCAAAAAGCCTTTGATGCAGGCATAGGGAGTCATGAATGAATAGTACCCCAACTCGGGTGTCCTAATGTCAACTCCAGTTGGTGTAAGCCCAGAATGTCTCAACCAGGGTTTCTCAACCCAGCTCAGGCACTGCTGACATTCGGGGCTGGATAACCCTTTGTTGTAGGGGCCGCTCTTCGCGCTGTAGGGTGTTTAGCAGCGTCCCTGGCTCCTACCCACTATGTGCCAGTGGCACCTGCCCCCCCAATTATGACAATCAATCAAAAATGTCTCCAGACATTGCCCAGTGTCCCCTGGGGAGCAGAATTGCCCCCAGTTGGGAACCACTGGTCTAAATAACCAGATCAAGTGGAGCTTGTGAGGACTCCCAGAGCTGCTCATACTTGTAGAACTAGAAGTGGGCGCTCTTCCCTCTGCTGCCCCCACCACCTCCTCACATAGCTCGGGCACAGTGACAGCAGCTTTAAGTTGGGAACACGCCTCTGGACTGTCTTCCATTGTCTGCGTCAAGGGCCTCCAGCTCCTCGGGCAGGTGTCTGGCCTGGCTTCACTGGGTTGGGAGTGCAGGGGTGATGTCACTGCGCCTTCCCAGGAAGGGTGGAACAAAGGACAGAGTCCCCAAGGACAGGCAGCCTCATCCTCAGCTGGCCCGCTGGGTAGGTTTTTTCCCTCCCTTTCCCTCCTTCCGGTTTCAGAAGCGTTTGTTGTTCACCAAGTGCTCCATTGTAAGAGGACACGCTGAGTTGGCTGGGCTTTGTGTCTCTCGGCTGAGCCCATTTCCTGCCCCTTGTGTGTCGTAAGGGTGTTGATTCTGGTCCAGTCCCTGGGTGGAATCTTCCATGCCTTTTCCAGTAAGCCCGAGGAACTTGAGCCCTCCGTGATTTTTCTAGCATGCTCACGCTACCTGGAGCCTGCTCCTGAGGCGGGGGTGGGCAGAGTAGAGAGCTGGGAAGCAGGAGAGCAAGCGCTCATTCCTTCTGTTTAATTTTATTTTTGAACTTCTCTTCCTTCTCTTCTTTCCTCCCTTCTTCCAGGAGGTTCTGAGGACCCCAGCAGCCCTGGGGAGCCGTCCTCTCACAGATCCTCAGCCTGTCCTGTTTCCACTCGGTTCCCTCTGCGCCACCCGTGGCCTCTTTGCTTGCTTGCGTCTTCATGGGGAGGAGGGTTGGGGTCAGCCTCCAGCTCTTCAGGACAGGGCTCTGTGGGAGCGCACTGTCTTTAGGAGGAGATCCTCGAATCTGCTTGTAAAGGAACCTGTTAATTCAGAACCTGAAGGAAGCCGGGGGTGTTTCTGTAATGTGAGATTCACCCAAAGCAGTGACAGTTGGCTGGGGACACATTTGGTACTTGTTTATTTAGAAATAACTTAATCCAAGCAGGTTTTCATTTTGACCTTGTTCCCGTGATAGGCTGGGTGTGGTAGCAATTTGGAGCCCCAGACCCTTTAATAACAACCTAGGATACCCATCAAGGGCTTTATTAAAGACATTTCCAACTGTGTAGCACATAAAAGATATTATAATTTAGAAAAAAATTAGTTGACCCTAAATGCACCTGAACCTCGAGTTACTTGCCATCTGTGACATGTCCCTAGGAGAAGCTTCATGTGTCTGTGTACTCTGCTCTGGACCTGCTCTTTCCAAACAGCCAACCTTCGGCCAAAAAATACAGCTTCTGTGTCGCTGTCATAAAGTTACCGTCCATCATGATGATTGTGTGATGAATAATGCATGGGATCTTTTCTCTGCGACCGATCATGATGTTATTGGTGCAGTGCCTTTTTCAGTTTGCACTGTGCCCCTCACTGCCTTTTTCCTTGTTCCCCCATCCTGCCCTTTCTGATCCCTTGCTTTCAGCTGGCCTTTGTTGCGAGGCAAGGCCCTCTTTCCCTCTGGCGGGCTGTTCCCTCGGGGGAAGGCTGGGCCAGGAGGAGCTGCTGGCTTCGAAGGTGGGCCGCTGTCTTGGCAGGTGGCCCGGTGGCCTCACCTGCCAGGTTGGCAGCAGTAAAGGCTCATCTCTTGTTGCCTCTGCCTCATTCCCTCCCTGTGGTGGGTGGAGGCCTCAGCAGAGCCTTCCCTGCAGACATTCCCAGGATACCCTGGGCAGCCTGGGAACCCAGTACACCCAGGCCACCAAGTTCATGCCCCATCAGCAAGGGTGGCTTTTTAGCTGTCACTCAGTGATGCTGAAATACACAAAAAGTTGTTGGAGTCTGCTCCCTTTTTTTGTAGATTGGTTCATAAGCATCTTGGTGGGTTTGGGCCTAACGCTGAAAGGAGGAAGTCTTGGGTCCTTTTAGGACAGATTTATGCTGATGGAACTGGAAGTGGGGTGAATATGTGACCAAAGGGTAGCTCAGTAGAGAACAGTCAGGGAGTGTGAGTTGGTGGGTCCAGGGCACATTCTGTGGATCCCTGTCGAAGATCTTCAACAGCCTGCATTTAGAACATTCTGCAGAGGCAAGAAGATGGGAAGCCCATTTGTATGAAATGTGAAGGGCCGGTTCTAGGCACGTGTGTCTAGAGTTTTGTGCTTTGAATTGGACAGAGCTTGATCACTGAGGCTTGAAAAGCTTAATACTGTTTCCTGGATGATTTAGATGTGCAGCTACCCCACTTTGGACCATAAACCAGCAGTTGCCTTTTCAAGGAATGGTTGAAGTTTGGAGATGATAGTTGTCTACTCACTTTACGGAAGGGAACACTGAGCCCAGGGTCTCAGCACATTTTTGACGAAACCTCAACCTCGGGCCCAGGCCCTGCTCTCCCAGTGCCTGGCCAGGTCTCCTTGTACTCTGCCAAGTTGCCCACCATTGTTTCTGCTGTTCACTTAACATCCCACTCAGCAGGTGAAAGGGTCATTGCAGATCAAGGTCATGAGTGAATTTATCTCGTCAGGTGTTGCCTGATCCTTTGTACCTGAGGGAAGCAATTTCTGGCTGTCTCCTGAGCTGTTCTGCCCCACGTCCTTCTGTGTACTGTGTGCGTCCCCCACACTGGGGAGGAATAATAGCTGACGCCCACGTTAGAAACTTTACCAGCCAAGTATTATACTATCGGGCAGGGCCCCGGTGACCTTCTCTGTCGTGTTGCCTCTTCAGCAGAGGTGGGAGGAAATGAGATGAGTGCGAGCGAAGGATGCTCTGCTGGTGGTTATGCTTAGGGGCTCCAGTGTTCAGGGATTGTATGGTTCCTCTATTCCCGAGTTGCTGACCGTGCTTTAGAGGAGCTAAGGTTCATTACAGTTGAGTTTTGCTCTTCTTCCTTTGGCCAGTGTCTCATGCCCCCACTGGCACACACCCACCACTGCCCAGGCTGTGGTTGGTGGTAAAGTGAGCTCTCCTCTGCTTGCAGATGAACGTGAAGCCGTGCAGAAGAAGACCTTCACCAAGTGGGTCAACTCCCACCTCGCCCGGGTGTCCTGCCGGATCACAGACCTGTACACTGACCTTCGGGATGGACGGATGCTCATCAAGCTGCTGGAGGTCCTCTCCGGAGAGAGACTGGTAAGAGGGGATGTGAAGTGTGGTGCACTGTAGGTGGGAAAATGTTTTTTTGAAAAATCAAGTGTGGAGTTGTCTCCTGTTGATTTCTGCAGTTAACGGTTGATATTTTTGAGGAGGAGACTCTTGATAAGTGAGGTGAGCACGCTGGGGAAAGCTCCAGGGTAACATTCTGAATCTGGGTGATTTTCTTGAACTGTAGTGAAGCGGCTTCTTCATTCTGGTTATTTGCAAGGTTACTACCTTTGGTCAGAAAGATCTTGGCTGGTGTCCCCTGTTGAACAGGGCACGGTGCTGGAAATTTAAGGGCCAGCCTTGGGTGCTGGCTCCAGGATGTACCTGTATCCCTTGAAATCATGGAATAATTTTAAATTTGTGTCTTACTGATTCTCTGGAAAATCTGAGCTGCTGTTTTAAGGTGGCAGGAATTGAATTCAATGGTCCCTGGTGTTTTTTTGGTTTCTTCCATGCACACTTTTTGTTTTGGGGGTGGAGGGAGAGGCTGGTGCTGTGTCTCCTTGGAAACTTGGAGCTTTGATGAATTCCCCCGAGCCGCCTTTTTGGGCAGGGGAGTTGTCAGCCTGCAGTGAAACTGTTCTCCCCATTCTGTTTCCCAGAGCTGCCATGGCTGTCTCTGATGTGACTTTTGTCTATGGACCTTAAACTGAGGAATCTTAAACCAGTCACTGTAACTGACCCAACAGGTTTTGTCTCGCCTTGGTGTGGAAATGGGTGCTGTCTTCTGCCAGAGCACAGGCGGTTCCATAGGTGCTGGTGGGGGCCCAGCCAAAGGCAGGCTGACGCCCAGGGATCGAGCCCACGTCTGCAGTGACATCACCAGGAAAACATGATGCTGGTGGTTGGCAGGGCTGCCAGAAAGCCTCACTTTTAACTCGAGCTCCACCCTGTAACTTGACAGCCGCGGTGGGTCTGCATGCAGACCGACCCACACACCTCTGACCACAGGCCAGGGGCTGCGGTTGCACCCTGTCCCGTCATTAGCCCACAGGCAGAATGGCACCTTTGAGCCCGGGTAAGAACATCAGGTTTCCCTTTCCCTGCCCCTCCGTGCCAGCACAGCCTCCTCTAAGAGACAGTGAAGGCCCGCCTCATCCTCAGTGCCTGTGGTCCACACGCTCTTTGTTCCCTGAGCGTGCACGTTTTGTTGCCTCGTTTTCTTGAGAGGTTGTGGGTCAAGCTAGACACGCTGGAGAAACAAAGGAGGCTCCTGCCTCCGTGACCGTGATGCTGCCCTGAAGGCGGTGTGTAAGGTGCAAGTGGGAGCAGTGGGTCCACAGGGGGAGGGCCGGTCATTTTGGTTTGTTTTTTGACGTGAGTCTAGGCCAGAATTATTGTGATATTCATCTTTAAATACAATTTTGGTAACCAGACTTTCTCAACCGCCCCACATTTTTTTCCCTTTTAATGTTTAACCTAGTATGATTGTCTATTGATTTTTGGTTTTTTTTGAATGATGTTTTGAAAGTAGCTAAAAAAAAAAAAATCATTAAAGGTCACCTGAAACTAGAAATTAGTTTGAACATTAATTTTTGTCCCAATAGGGTCCCGTCTTCAGGGCTGTGGGGAGTAAATTGTTCACCCTGGAAGGTCCATAATTCTTTCATACCAAGAAGATTGTGTCCTTGATAATGTCCACATAATAAACGGGATCAGACCCTTTGCCCTTTATTCTGGAAAGGGCAACAAAAACATTAGGGAGAAAAAAAGCAACCAGCAAAGCATAATTCTTGGTTGTTTGCAGATACCTCCCACTCCTCTGTTTATTTGCTGCCAGCAGTATATATATTTATATATATAAATTTTTTGCAGTGACCCAGAGGCCTGGGAGAGTAGAGATAGAGAAGCATGAGAGGGCTGCCATCTCCATCCTCTCAGGCAGTCAGTGGCAGAAGCTGTGTTTAGCCATGACTTACCACTTTGTAAAACCCCAAGAGCCTTGACTTCTTTTATTATCCTTTCCTCACAGCCAACTCTGACTATAGGTTGGGCAGTCTGATTAATCTTCTTATTCCAAAAGTAAGGATACCATAGATAGAGTGAGCTACAGCTCTTGTTCATTTGTACTGGAGATTTTCGGCCTCTTTGGCCCCGTGGTTTATTTGGTTCATGGAGCCTTCTGGAAGGGACACAGACCACACTCTGCTGTTGGCTGCAGAAGCTGCCAGGGACTCAACGTTAGAGACCCTCCCCGCAGGAGAGGACATCCATCCATGAGGGCTTACCCCAAAGGATTCTTGCATCTTCAGATTCCAAAACGAATGAGGTTGCTAGAGCTTCCAGGCCTGGGTAAGTTAATGTCCACAGCTAAACGGTTGTATCATCAGATAACGTTCAGTCAGCACTGGGCTTTCTGCACCAGTGATCCAAAGCCTGGGGTCACATAAACATTTGCACTCCATCTGGAGCCATGTCTCCATCGGCGTTTCAGCGCCAGCACTTACCACCAGCTTGGCAGTAGGTGGTAGATAAATGTTTGAGGGACTGCGGTATCTAAATTTATTTTATTAATAGATTCTTGGAGCCAACTCATCCCTCTTTACAGAGGGGGAGATTTGTCTTATTTTTACTAAGTTCAAAGAAATACATTAGCTTAATGATCCAGAGCATTCCACCCTAACCCCACCCTGCATTTTGGCTTAATAAAATTTGAGTTAGATTTGAGCAGGCTTTGGGTAGGCATTTTGGGTTATCAAGGCACTTGATTCCAGTGTACTGGGGAACATGAGAGGGCAGGAATCCTCACGTCTGCTCCTGACTTGGGCGGGATCTGTGTCCGGAAGTTGTCGCTCTCTTTGCCGCAAGGTATGTCAGATCCTGGAGCAGTGAGGAAACTCTTTGGCTGAGCCCGGAAGCTGCTGCTAATCGGGATTGGGTTGATGACAAAGAAAACCTTTCCTTTCCAATGTGTTACTCTGAAATTACCATGTACTATAAGTTCATAAATGTCTTGCTTTAAAGTTCCATAAAGAATATAGACCACCCTTTACGACATCAACTGACCAGGTAGAAGTGGTCACTGTGCTGGTCACTTTGTCATTGGTCCTAGGTCCCAGGGCCAGATGAGAAATGGGACTTGAGGGGTAAAGGTTTGTCCTGCACAACCCACTGACATTTGGAGGGAGTGGGGCCTCTGGACTTCGGGGGTGAAGTGGAGCCCACGGGTCCTCATCCAAGTTCGAAGTTGGCCATTGCCTGCCCCCTTCCCTCCGTGGGCCTCGGCATGAAGGATGGTTCTGAATAAGACAGTTTCCTGCCTTGCTCCTGCCAGACTGAGCCCTCGCCTCTGACCAAGAGGACAAGGTTTTCTGAACACTTCTGCCCTCCCCCCAGCCCCCGCCATTTCCAATAGCGGGTACCACTGATTTTTGGTTGCTTGATGTTTTCCTGATATTCTGTCTTCTTATTCTGTTAATCAATCTCAAAGAAGACAATGCAGCAAAAAGAGGATTTTTTTTTTTTTTTTTTTTTTTTTTTACCACCGTTAATTCCAAAACAGGCTGAGCTAGGTGGAGAAGATAGATTTACCATGAGATTTGCTAAGCCTTAGACAAATCCCACGTTGAACTACCCTGAGTGCGTTTTACATAGAGCCTTTGTTAGGAGAACATGCTGGCATGTATTGTTATAGAAACGGGGTTTTATGGACTGGCCACAGAACCTGCCTGTTGTTTGTAACGTCTCTTGTGTGGGAGAATTTGCTTTTGTTCTAAACAACCAGACACAGAAGAATGCCCCTGTTAAATTCGGGTCTAATTGCACAAATACTAAAAGTGAATTAATAGTAACAGGTAATAGTAATACCATGTGATAAAGTACTGAATGAATGGCCCCAAAGCCCTAGAGTTCAGAAGGGGAAACGGGCCTTCTGGATGGGGTGTCAAGGAGGGGCCGCGTGTCAGCCGTGAGGAAGAGTGAAGAGAGCGCTTGAGGGTGGGTGGCAGGAGGGAACAGGTGTAGGGAAAGCATCCTGGCTGAATTGGAGTTTGTTTTTGGAAGGAGTGATGATGGTCAGTCACTTTTAGTGTTTTCTGTCTCATGCATAATGTGTTTAGTTCTCACAGTCTAATCAAGGGGACAACTTACGCTTTATAGGAGAAACGGGCAGTGAGTGACCAGGGCCTCGCCCAAGGCCAGTATCACTACTGAGGAATATAACTTGGACTCCAGCCTACTCTCCTGTCTCTTGGTCCCCTCCTTTCTCATTGAGTCCTGCTAAAGGAGAAGATTCTCCTTGGGAGTGGGTCCCAACCAGGAAGGAGACGGGCAGGAATTAATGGAACAAAGTATGTTGTTTCCTGTTTAATTTTAATTGGGCAAGAATCGTTTATACTCTTCTTAAAGCTCAAAGTGTGATGTGTAGGGAGGTGTTTGGGGACATAATGTGAAATGAGTTTGTCTGTTGTATCAGAGGAGATTTTGGAGTTCCTATCCCCAAATCCCAAATTCCTATCCCATCCTACCCTCTGTATTAAGTAGAGGCGTGTGTGTGTGTGTGTGTGTGTGTGTGTGTGTGTGTGTAGCAAACACTGATTTTTGATTAAAAGGCAAAAATAGAAGCAAGTATCCATTGCTCTGATATACTGAGACCAGTAGTGTCTTTTCTCTCTTTCTTCTTCACCTAAACGAGAGATCAGGAGGCACTTTAGAATTCACCTTGCATGCTAGTGAGTCTTTCACCCTCCAACACGTTGGTTGTATTTTATAGCTGGAAGGGACTTTAGTGGCCACTAAGTTAGATCCCTTTATTTCATAGGTCCTGTAACTGAGAGTCAGCAGCCATCAAGGCCATCCAGCTGGCATGTGGCAGTCGGCCTCTCCCAATTCCCAGGATTGGTGTTCTGTCTACCCTGCAACCCTTGGAGAGCGGTTGCTCCAGGTGGCTTCAAGGTGGCTTTGGATACCCATGAAGAAAATCAGAGGGAGTGGGGCTTACCAGGGTAGAAGAGTGGCCCAGCTCCCCAGGGTCCTCCCAAAATACCCTGCCAGGAATCCTCCTTTATGTCTTCCTCTTCTATTCAAGGAGGCTAAAAATGGCTCCAGGAAACATTTGCTTTTTCTTTTCCATCTCTAGACTCTGACAAAAAGCCTGCCATCGTGATTACTCCACAGTTCTGCAAATCCTGATGCCCCACAGCGTGTAATCGATCCAAACTCCAGGCTGAGTGACAGTCGGGGCAGAGCCATGGTGGGGGGGGGTGTGTGGGGCGGCATCCAGCCCCCTCCTTCCTTTCTAAGGGCCTTGGGCCCACTTGGCGAATTTGCCCAGGACCACACCACTTCTCAGGGGCAGGGCTCGGACTAGCTGCTCTAATAAGCAATCAGGAATATATTGTCAGTTTCTGGAGGTTGGTTATTTAGCCCTGTAATTCCCACTCCTCCTTTGGAGTTGGAAAGAAGATGGGTCTGGAGGAAGGCCCAGATGGGTTGGAGCTGTGGTTGATAGAGATTTGGGACTAGAAGGGACAGAAGGGACCTTGGGAAGGGGAAACAGGAAAAGCGCCCGCAAGACACAGGCCCACGGGCCCTGGTGCGGAAGAGCAGGGACACTTGTTAGATTGATTTAAAGGAGGATCCGTAAAAATCAGCGTTTCCTCAGAGGAGCCCGTGCCTGCAGAGCCCCCCTTGCTTGAGTTGCACGCGAGTCTGGTATTGATCCTTGCCTCCTCCTAAGTCGCATCTCAAACTGCCCCATCAGAAAGGACACAGAGGACAGAAATGCGCATGTTGCCGTGGGAACGGACCTGTGACAATAATTAATGGAGACGAGACAGGGAAGGTTCCTTTTCTCGGCAGGGCGAGCCACTCTTGGGGCGAGGCTTGTGTTTATCCCTGAGCGATGCACCCCTCCCCCAGTTGCTCGGTGTTCAGTTCTCTCCATTGTTATCTCTTCTTCCTCTTGAGAAGATGGAGGTTGAGTAAAATAAAAATAGCTCTTTAAAAAAAAAAGGAAAACTGTCTGCCAGATGGGAACCGAGCCTCGTAATTTCCTTTCACGTAGACGTGTGTGTGTACTGCCCTTGGTTCCCGGTGTAGCCTGAAGAGGGCGCGCTCTGGAATCCTGGCTCACCGCACACCAGCCAGCCACGCACCATCACCTCACCCCTCTAAGCCGGCATGTTCTCATCTGCAAAATGACAAGAATAATAATAATTATTGCTGTGCAGTGTTAGTGTGAGGATTAAATAAATGTAAACCACCTAACAGATAGATTAACATAGTGGCACAGGAAATGGCAGCTAAGAATTTTTAGATCTTGGGAGTTTTGCTGTTTATATGACCCAGTGTGTTTCAGTGTATATAGTTCTGTGCAGTCATTAACCCTTCTAAAATAAATTCCCTGTAATGATTGCCCCCTAAACTTGCCCAGGTACCGTGCCTTAAAACACTTCAGAAGCCCTCTCTGAAGCAGATACAGCATGAGTTTCCGGAGTTGGTATTCTTGAGTTTTAGTCTTGATTCTTACTCCCCCCTCATTGTGCTACCCGTACATCATCTAATCACGCCACATCTGGTTTATTCTTTTGGTTTAAAAAGGGGTTAATATGCCACCGAAGATGAGTGAGCTTCGATTGAGATGAAATGTGGGAAAGTGTTTGAAAAACATAGAGAGGTATAGTGAGGCAATGAAGCAACTTTCACTGCACAACATTTAGCCTAGTTTGAATTACTAGCTGCACAGCATAATAGTAATATTTAAAATATCTCTGTAAATCGTGCTTTCCAGCCTTGTTTCCTAGTAAGCTCTGAGTCATAGAGGTCTTACTGTGTATAGAGGCCTTAAGTGTTGAGGTTTGGGTGTTTTCACATCCTCTCTGCTCTCTCGTCCTATCTCCCCTCCCTCCAGGCAGCAGCCAGTCATAATTTTTCTCTACCACCTTTTCCTTTTATTTCTGTCCAGAGTTTAATTTGGGGTGTCAGGATTAGAAGAGTAATATCATTACCATTATTGGGGGGCACATTCCCTTCTGGTATTAAATTTGCCTTTCAGTTGACGTATACCAACTTCTCTGCCTCTCAGTGGGAGAGTTCTGCCTCTCAGTGGGAGAGTTCTATCTAGACCCTGAACATTTCCTGTTGTCTAACAGAGAGGTGTGTTATTTCTAAACAGTTTGAAGCCCAAGTGGCATGGAGAGGGGGAGCCCCCTCTTTTAAGTAGAATCGTTGGGAGGAAAATCCTTGAGGCACCCCTGTTGGTAGACACACTTTGTGGGTTTGAGAACACCATAATCATTAGTTCACCATTTCATTTATGTAGCAGCCCTTTGAGATAATTATTCATATTATCCCCATGTTATGGATAAACAGACATTTGAGAAGTAAGGCGCTGATTGGCTAGAAAGTGGGGAAATTGTAACTTAAATGTGGGCATTTTAACATTAGCATCATCTTCTACGCTGAATTGCCCAACAGAAGCATATACAGAGATCCGGTTTGTTCATGTTTTATGTTTTAAAAGATATAAAGGCCAGGAGCAGTAGGAAAATTAAAAATAAAAAAGCTTTAGCGGGAGAAGAGCAGAGTATCATCCCCCCGAATCTTGGTTTGATTTTTGGGAGAATTCCAAAAAAAACCCAAGTGGGGTGAGGGGGTCTCCTGAAAGTTTTCCATTTCCTCTGACTTTTGGAAATTGGTGAGGTTTGTTTTTTAACCATTTGAAGAAGTCTGATCATTTACCCAAAGGTGTTTCTCTGCCGTTTTTATTTTAGTTCCTTCCTTTGTGTTCCCATGCACTAGTGTTTCTGATGGCTGGTGCTGGAGGGGACTTAACGTTGTGTCCAGGTCTGGGGTGAACCATCCTCAGATCCCACCTGGCATGGCCAGTCAGCATCAGCACGGCGTCCCTGCCACGTGGCGTTGGGCTTTTCCAGCCTGCAGGAAAGCGTTTGGACCCCTCTCGCAGCCCTCCCCCTCCCACACCCTTGCACCCCATACTCACGTGGAAACGAACACACAGTCGGCTGGGATTTTGTAACGAGAGAACAGAGGCTTGAGCGGTGTCTCACACACGTTTGAAGTTGAGTGTTTCAAGATAAAGTCTAAAAGGACCAACTGTAGTTACGCCTGCTGCAACCTGGGAAGGTCCTGACAGCCCCCAGCCTGTTCCTTGTTCTCCTGCTGCTCAGGTCCTTCTGTCAGATGACAGAACTAAACAATTTAGTAAAGAGTTTGATGTCCTTTATTCAAGGGGACACAGTCCGTGGACAGAGGAGTGCCGTGCCTCACAAGTGGTGGAGCATGTTTCCTTAGGGATTTGGGGCGAGAGCAGGTTTCCAGAGGTTAGAAAAGGGGCAGCGCGGGAGCAGGGCGTGACTGGCTAGGAGGTTGGAGGTTTCCTTAGGAGGCGAGTGGGTCCTGTTTTCTGGGGCGAGGTGAGCTGGAGGACTGGGATGGGTGTGTGTTTGGGCTCCTTGACAACTGTTTCCCTCAAGGGCAGTCCTACTTAGGTTTGTGACGTGGGCCGAGCCACTGGGGTGGCCCCTCTTTTGTGGGTCCTGGTACTCGAATTAACTTTACCAATTCTAATTCCATCCACACTGTTCCTCTCACGCTCAGTTAGGACATAACCTCTTCTGGCCTCGCAGATACCTGCTGCCATTAGGAGAATGCTTCCGTCCCTCTTGCTCTGCGGTCCTGGGCGTATGGTGCCTGACACATGCTGTTTGGTCACAGGCTCACTGGTCAGGGCGCAGGCATTAAAGAGACGAGAGGAAGAGGCCTCCGTAGAGCAATGAGAAATGTCAGGACCCCCTGCCCCAGAATTCACATGCTTCCTTAGAGGCAGTTAATCCCCACCCCTCGACTTTGAACAGAGTTTCAGCAGGAGCCACCTGGACACGAGAAGAACAAGGGACCGCTGTGGGTGGTCACTTTGTCAACCTCAAGAAATGACCGCTGATCCAGAGAAAATGAGAAGAACCGAAAGCTGGCCCGCGAGAACCGGGTGCAGAGTCCGGGGACTTCTCCCCCTAGGGCTCTGGGCACACCCCTCCATCAGGGCCATCTCCCCTGTTAGGAGGGGACCCAGAGGAGGAGGCTGCTGGGCGCGCCTTGGAAGAGGGGGGCTCCAGTGTCGGCCTCAGAGTGTGTCTACACAGTCGCTCACGGAATCCTAGATGGAGTCCACCGCTTTCTGTTTTAAATATCTGACCTTTTTCTTACCTCGCCATGTTGCTTGATTTTGATGTAATGTTATCACTTGACGTAACATGAATAACAAATCCTAGCATTTCTGACATACCTGAAATGTATTAGCTGTGACGTTTCTGAGAGAGGATGCCTTTTTGCGGGGGGGTGGTGGGAGGTTGTAAGTAAACTCTTATAATGCAGACTTCCCTCGATGCCTGCAGAGGGATTGGTTCCAGGACTTGCCGCATGTACGGAGGGCCGACTGGAGCATGAAAAGCTTGACTTTTAGAGACATTTCTTTTTCCATTGCTATTATTTGAAAAAATCTGCCACTTGTGGTAAGGCCTCTGGCCATAATCTTATTTCCTCGGGGTCAAGGCACATTCTTCTATGCTTGCCAGTCCTTTTTTGTAGAAGAGAAAGTCGAGAAAAAAATAACATAATCTGAGACTGGGTACTTAACGTGGTCACTTGTTAGCCAAGTTATCTTCTCTTTACATGTTTTCCATCTAGCACTTAACTGAGGATCTCAGCTACAGAGGGTAAAGTGGGAAGCAGGCAAGACCTTACCGTAGGACTAGCTGCCGCCCACACCTGCGTGTGCCCAGGTTGCTGCACACCTGGCTGCCTTTCCTCTGTGAGGCCGGCTCATAGCACACACCGTTGCCCAGTCCATCTGTGGGCGTTCAGGTCACTCCATGTAGGCCCTGGGTGCTGAACCAAACCAGAGGCCACCGAGGATATAGCAGGCATATAAAGCATCATCCCTGCTCTCAAGGCAGTAGTCAAGTTGGAAGTAATAAAAACAACACATACGAAATAACAGCAAAAATATAAGATATGTGATTAGTTCCTGAACTCTGTGGTCCAGACAGAGACCACAGACATATAGGTTTGGGGGGGAAGGGGAGACCTGTGAGAACTGGAATGGTTGGAAATGACTCCTAGAAGGAAAGATGTGCCTTGACCTGAACCTTGAAAGGTGGGTAGGGTACAATGAGTTGGCTGAGGAGGTAGGATGGCAGCCAGGCCAGGTTCATCTTCTGGCCAGGGGCGTATGGGCAACCTGGTGGCAGCTTTGTGGAGTAGTGAGATCAGCCTGAGGTGCAACCTCAGCTAGAAGGGGGAGTAACGGGCGACAAGAGAGGAGGGTGGGAAGGATGGAGGCGGGCGATGGAGGCATGAGCTTGTTCTTGACACAGGAGATGATAGAGACCCATTGAAAATTTCGAGTGTGTGTGTGTGTATCTTTACCTGTTGCTTTGTTTATTTAAAATGCTCACCTTGAAAATGCCTTTTTTTGATTTTGATATAACTGATTAAAAGGAATAGACATTTGAGGTAGTCAAATTAGACTACTCTCATATTTTTTTTTTTTACTTTATCCTTTCTTTCCAGTAAGTCACACCCTTTTACTCAACCCCCCTCCATCATCCTCACAAAACCAGCACTTGAAAATTCCGCTGATTGGGTGGAGTGTCCCCCCTTTTTCATTTTGAGCCAACCTTGGGAAACGACCCGAACCAGCAGGTGGCAAACCTGTTTTTACGTTTAAAGCAGCCAGAAAGTCCTCAGAGGTGTTTTCGCTGTGCATCTGCAAAAATTATATGGATGGCAGTAGTAGCTCTGAAATTCTTTATGAAAACTGGGTTCCTTTTTCTCTTAAGCTTCCAGCTTCTGTGCTCATTTGTAAATTGTGTCACTTCCATGATTAAACAAAAACCTCTGAAGAGTGATCGGTTACCATCCCTTAAGTAAACTTTTCTAAGGCTGTTAGATAAACTCTGTCCTTGGACTGAATGAGCACGTTTTTTTTAACGTTTTGGTATGGGTCGGAAAGCGCTGCATGAATGGGCACGTGTGCACTTTCTGGGCTGTAGTTCTGAGCTGGTTTCTGCCCTCTTGGATGATCTGTTTCCACCTTCTGCTCATCTGTTTTAGCCTAAACCCACCAAGGGACGAATGCGCATCCACTGTCTGGAGAACGTGGACAAGGCCCTTCAGTTCCTGAAGGAGCAGCGAGTCCATCTTGAGAACATGGGGTCCCACGACATCGTGGATGGGAACCACCGGCTGACCCTCGGCCTCATCTGGACCATCATCCTGCGCTTCCAGGTAAGGGACTTGGCCCGGCGATTCGGCCTCCCTCCTGGGTATGAGCATCCCTGTGAAACTGGCCTCCCCATTCCAGAGGGACCAGGAAGACCAGGTTGAAATGTCATCTCAGAGTCAGCTGTGCAGAGCGGCGGGTCACATTTGGCTGCCCTGTAGGCATGTGGCAGCTAGCCATATCCTCCCTCAGTTTTGCCAGCCCCTGAAAGTCTTGACTCTCCTGGCAAATAAGAGGGTTTCTGGGCTGCGTCTCAGCCCACCACTTCGCCGACACCTACTGTAGACGTCTGGTGTCTGCTGCTCAGCGTTCGGGAGCAGAGGTGTAAGGGTGTGGTCGATGCTAGGTTACTACCACTAGACTGTGTGAACTTTGCCAGATTGTGGCATGCATCATAGAATATCTTTAGGCGAAGCTGCTTAGGATCATGACACACGCGTGGGCTCTGTTTTCACCTTCTCCTTCTCCTTTGGATGTGAGGAAGCAGTTTTCAGGGGGGATGTGCCAAAAAGCCTTCTGCTTGTTTGAATTGATGACGATTTTATGGGTTTGTTATACCCGAGGGAAAGGTTCTAAGTATAGGAATACTGTAAGCCAGAAGGTGCTCTCAAGGTCACTTTGTCCTGTTCCCTCACTTTATGAGGGAAGGGAGGAGCCTTGCCAGGGATCACACAGCCAGTCAGGGCTGCTGTGCGTGCTCCTGACCCCTTGGAAGAGAGCTCAGCCTTTCTCGTCTGTGAAGCACCTCCGGCCTGATGACTGGTTCTTTCTCCAGGCTGTTGCTTCATGCCCCTGCTTTTCAGTTAAAATCTGAAATTCAGGAAACACTTCTTACCATGGCGTCAGGTTACCCTGCAAACAAAAGTCCGAACAGTCCTGTCTCCACTGTGGCTGTGTTCTCTGTATCTTCCCTTCCTGTTAAGCCCCTTTGATGAAGTTTGATTGTTTTTTTTTTTTTTTCCCTACGTAAATAAAAATCTCACCAACAAAGGGCCATGTCAGAAATCAAATTATAGCTCTCTTTGTATTCTTACTAAAATGCTGAAATCAACCTCTAACCAGTCGTTTTCCTTCTCGCTTCCCTCGGGATCGGGCAGCTCTAGTTCAGTGGTCTGGGTGGGTATGTGGGAGGAGGGAGGGGGTAGGGGACCAAACCAGAGCTGTACAGAGACACTCCCTGCATGGGGGGTTCCTAAGCCTGGACCTGCCTTGGGAAAGCCGTTTACTCATTCAGGTTCCCTGGTCCCAGCCCCAGCGCTTCTAATTAAATAGGTCTGAGGCGGGGAACCACTGTGAAGGTGACATTGTTAGTAGAGATTTAATTGCAGCAATCAGTGACTTTATTTTGCAAACAGAACTCTTCTGCAGGTTTCTGTCATTTAGTTCCTGAATGATTTGAAAACAGAGTGAATACCATTACATTCACTAACTATTGCTCTTGGCCTTAGGCCAACAGGACTCTCCTGGAGCATTGCCTCAGTTCTGTAGAGTAAAAAGTCCTATTTCTCTTGCCTTTGGCCTGTAGTAATCAGAGCATGGAAGGGCGTCCTGACAGCAGCTTCTCTTGACAGCGGGTCTGTGCCCCTGGCGGGGAGCTGGCACACACAGCCCTTTCCAGGATTCTCCACATGAATTGGGTTGCGTCATTGACTAATTAGCTTCCTGCCAGCTTGCCTTTTTCTGTGCTTGAACCTGTAAATGCCGATACATAGTTTCTCCCTTTCCTTTGAGGCTGATGTCACTGCATGGCCTGCAGGGTTGGTGTCTGACATGACCCCACCTCCTGCAGCAGTTTTATCAGATCATCCCGCGCTCCACAAACATGTATTGATTCTGCACCAGCCAAGGCCCAGCTCACATTCTGCGTCTTCTGTGAGGCGTCCCACGTATCTACAAAGATCTCTCTCCCCACCGCCCCCCAGCTCCTGAATGTGCAACCTTGTCTTACATTTCCTCTGTGTGTGTGTGTCCAGAGTCCCCAAGACGTGGCCTGCCCTGATGTGTGTAGCAGGTGTGCATTAAATACCGATGATGACAGACAGGTTTTATGCTGCTTTCCCTTAAAAGAGAGTAAAAGATGGTGTGAGAAACTGGAATGAGAGTCGTCGAGTTTGCCTAGTCCACATAGGGAGCTGTCTTCACTTCAGAAGGGTAGATTTTGTTTCTAAAAGAACCGGTCTGGAAACAGATTCCCTTCACACTGAGGCATAGGAAAGCTGACGGGGGTTAATGTGTAAAATTCCACCTGCCTTTCTTGGTGAGTCTGTGTCTTACTCCTTGAGCGAAGGTTATTCTTGCACACTCGTTGGAGTTTGGAGTTTATGCAAGCTCAGACTTCACTTACAACAGTTAAAAATGCAGAATTTTTTTTAGAAGTGTAATTATTTCAATTTCTAGGTGTTTTTCCTAGTTGAAAGTTTCTAACTTTTAAATCTTACATGTATGTATTTTATCCTCCTCCTACCTCTTTCTCTTAAAAATAATTCTGGGGCGTGTTTCTAGATTAAATGGAAAGACCTTTGACAGGGGCCAGGACAGGGAAGCTTGGAATGGTTAGAGCTGAAAGAGAGGCCAACACCCTTTCCCTTGACTCCATCCCACATTTTATCATTGTAATCAAGGAACTAAAGGCAAAGGGGTATTTAGAGCATTTGTTTAAAATCACGTAACTGGTAGGCAGCCCATGATCCAAAGAGCTGACGTGTATGGATCCTTACTAAGAGCCCAGCCCTTCATATTTGCATTTGTTCAAGTGTACAGCAGCGCTCCGAGATAGCCACCCCTCAGAGGGGAAGCCAAGGAACTCGCCCAAGGACACGCAATAGGTGGGGGAGCCTGGATTCGGACACAGAGAGTCTGACTTTGGTGCCAGTAGACCAGGCTCTATGTCCTGTTGAGAATCAGCGGCCTCTGAGTAGCTGATGAATACAGGCTGTCTTAGTCCATTCAGGCTGCTGAAACAAAGTACCACAGATTGGGTGGCTTCCAAACAGTAGAAATTTATTGCTTACGGTTCTGGAGGCTGTAAGTCTGAGATCAGGGTGCTAGCATGGTCAGGTGAGGGCCCTCTTCCGGGTTGCATACCTCTCGTTGTGTCCTTACATGGTGGAAGGCGCTAGGGGTCTCTCTGGAGCCTCTTTTATAAGGCACAAATCCCATTTATGAGGGCTCTACCCTCATAACTTAAGCATCTCCCAAAGACCCTACCTCTTAACGCCATCACCTGTGTGGCTTAGGATTTCAACATAAGAATTGGTGAGGGTGTGGGAGACAAACATTCAGACCATGGAAGCACAGCATTTAAGGGCACTCTTTCTCTGAGAGTTTGGGTCAGTTTTCAGGAAATGGTGCACGCACTGTCCTCATCAACGAAGGACTCACTCACCCTGGTGTAAAAAAATCTTTGGTTGTGAGAAAACAAACGGTATTTTTCTAGGGTCTGCTGAGGTTCAAGGTGTACCGTATGCACCACTGTTCTAGCTTGTAGTTGGAGAAGACGGGCTATGTTGGGGGTAGAAATGACCCCTAATAGGTTCTTGGAAGTCAAGCAGGTAACTAGTCTTCACTTCAGTCTTATCTTTGTGCAAAATAGAGAACCTAGTTCTGGTTGGTGTTTCTAAGAAGTGAACCCTGGCTTCAGAAAGCAGTTCTCATTGACCCTTGGAGTAGACAGTCTGCAGGGCTAGGTGTTGATCTAAAGTTTACTCTATGTATATGCAGACCTGTTCTTCTGTGGCTTTCATTCGGAAGCTAACGCATCTATTGGTCTAATATTTCTTTGTAAATCTTAGATCCAGGATATCAGCGTGGAAACTGAAGACAACAAAGAGAAGAAATCTGCCAAGGATGCATTGCTGTTGTGGTGCCAGATGAAGACAGCTGGGTGAGCACGAACTCAGGGGGTTAGGGGCTGCTTCTCCCAGGACTAAGTTCTACCAGAGTCATCACTTACAAGGTGTTGACAAGTATCTTTTTCCACCACTTCCATTGAGACGTCTTGTTGACTCGTAAGTAGTTGATGCGCTGACATTTCAGCTAGCTCTCAGAACAGGAGTTGATTTATATCCTGGACCTGTCATTTGCACAATCAGTTTTCCTCTGTTTATTAAGGAAGTTCCAGAGAGAAGTTAATCTTGAATTTTAAAACCCTGAAACCATGTTTAAGAATCTCATCCATGATATTTGTAAAAAGTTGTGGGTTTTCTCCTCTCCTTAATTTCTGTTGCTTTGGGAAGCTCTGTGCATTAAACTTAAGGGTGGGTGGTCTTTGTACGTTTTCTCAGTTTCCCTTTCTTTTATTCTCTCATTGAAATTTCGTGAAGATATTTTTTAGAGAATCGCATCTTGCTTATTGCTCACTGAAACTGTCGGAGCTCCTAGGTACTAATTGAGGATTGGTTTTGTACCAGGTTAATTTTGCACCAAGTCAGGACTACTTGGAGGACAGATGTAACTGTAATGGACATGATTAGTCAGTGGTAACTATGGAAACCATAAAGAGTGTAAGGCTTAGTAAGGTGATCAAGTTAGGGATGAACTTTTAATCAACCACAGGTAGAAAGTTATTAATAATCAATGTGGTGTAGAGTAGCTGATTGACTGCGGGTAAGTTTCAAACATAGGGAAGTGTTTCAGGGAGGTACTAGATTTACAAAACTTCATCCAGTTCAGTGGGATAAGGAAGAAGGAGAGCTGAGTGTTTGAACAGGTAATCCCAGCTACTTCGGAGTGCCGTGTGAACTCGGGTCTTGGTGTCTGCAGGGTTCTGATAGCTGTGCTGGGGGCGTGGAAAGCCAGTGAAGCAGGGAGACGTCAGAGGCATCTAGTTGTGGTCACTTTTTTCTCAGTAAGCGTGGTGTTTTCAGTCGAGGACGCAGATCACAGATCGAATTACCAAGAAAGAAAAGCCATGTGGACGTGTGTTTTATTCTTATTTTCCAACAAGGAGAAGTTGAGGCGGATCTTAGCTTCGATTTGATTGTCCTTATTGATATTCACTGCCCGACATTTTCGCAGTGCCTACAGACTTTTTTTTTTTTTTAAACACTGTGTTTAGCAAAAGCACAGACCTTTATTTGATAATTGTGTCGCTCTTGTCTTGTGCCTCGTGTTTGTTAGGTACCCCAATGTCAACATTCACAATTTCACCACTAGCTGGAGGGACGGCATGGCCTTCAATGCACTGATACACAAACACCGGTGAGTCCTTAGAGGTCATGCTAACAATTTGGGGGTGGAATGTTGACATCCTTGTGTAGCAGATCTGGGTGACTTTCAGTCCTCATGTCCGTTGCCCTCGCTGTTGCATCACGGTGGAAATTCCTGCCTTCCCCGTGAGGAAGGTGAGAGAGAGTGTGTAAATTCTCCCAAACAAAAGAAACAAGTTCACCCATTCTCTTCATAAACTTTGAGGTTGTTTATTCAAAAATCGGGTTTCATTGTTTGATGATTAACTAATATCGTAGGCTTTTACTCTGCTAAGTGGACACTTTTGGAGTAGTAATCGAGTCCCACTGGTCACACGGTGTGTTTTCAAGCCACAGTTTTTGTTGTGTTCCACTGTTGTTCTACACAGGCCTGACCTGATAGATTTTGACAAGCTAAAGAAGTCCAATGCACACTACAATCTGCAGAATGCATTTAACCTTGCAGAGCAGCACCTCGGCCTCACTAAACTGTTGGACCCCGAAGGTAAGGACTCAAGGGGTAAAAGGTGGGACTGTCAGTATCTCTAGCACTGAGGGGTAAATATAAAATCTGCTTTGTGTCAGTTTGTTGTATTCGTACAGTGTGCTTTGGGAATTATCTAAGGAAGAGGAGTTTAATTTTGGTGTGGGAGTTACTTGAGGATTTGTGTAAAGGATTACATCTGAAAAGGCCTTGAAAGATGAGTATGATTTAAACATGTGCCAGAGGAGAGGGCAGGGCAGGCAGAGGGATTTGTGTGAGCAAAGGAACCAGTAAAGAGGAAGGTGTGACTGGGGACTAACAGTTTATTGGAGGTGGTGTTAGCGTGATGTTGGGAAAAATACAACTGGAAAGGTGGGTGGGGGCCCAACAGGTGACAATCTTTAGAGGTTATTCAGCAGGCAGTGGGGAGTCATTGAAGCCCCTTAGCCTCTGTGCTCAAGGAAGAGAACCTGCCTTAGGCTCTCATACATGCTTGTTGACTGGTGTTCATCCCACGGTGGCAAGAGCGTGGTTTGGCCTGGGTAGAGATAGGGGCAGGGGCCTCCTTAGGAGACTGTGCAGTGTTTGCTCCTGAGCAAGAAGAGCTTCAGTGAGGAAGGTGCACCCAGAACGTGTGGGTGGCAGAAGGAGTAACACGTGCAGTCCCTCCTTGTGGCTGGCTGCTTGGCGGCCCAGTCTCTGCACGGAACCAACCTCTCTGCTCTGCGGATCCCTGCAGCAAGACCCTGAAGACTGACTGCAGGTGACATGGAGCAGACCTGTGTGGGACAGTCCCATAGGTTGTAAATCCCTTGCTTACCAAAATCCTAACTGTAGGCTTCATCTTAGCATGAGCTATCACAGGAACGTTCTCTGATGTCGAGAAGCATTTAAAACGTAAGAGGATTTGTTTGTAGGGCTGGAGCTTTTTAGACCCTCTCAGCTGTTAGCAGATATTAGAGAGAAAAAACTGTATGTGAGTGAAAGTTTAAAGTTCTTATAAATATAGAACAGGAAGTTGAACTCCCCAAGGGCAGATCGAGGTCGTGAGGCTGCCAGGCAGGCGTCTTGCTATTTTCCAGTGCATCAGATGCACTGATAGTTTCACTACAGGAAGCTGAGATAAAATTATCTTTGTGCTAGCCCATTAAATGATTTCTCAATATAAACACAAAACTAAAATTCCTTGGACTGTGATAAATCTTTGTGCTTAACCCCTGCCTTACTCTGGAAAGGCATCCTCCCTGAGCCCGGGCTCTTTGTGCTTAGATAAAGAATCTTTTTTTTTTTAATCACTATGACAAAAAGAAATTTAATAAGTTGCTCATTAGTTACTCTTGCTAATCACCACCCACTATGAAAAGGGGATTGATGTTCCCCAGATCATTCGAAGACAAGGAGCTAAAAAAAAGCAGTCGATGTCACTTATTCTGTGGGTTTGATCTTGATTATTAGTTGTCCTTAGCTGCTGTTAGTTGTCCGGTGCCCCAGAGAGCATCAGTTAAAATAAAATTGTAAACAAGTTAAAAAAGGTTTTGCTTGCTCACTCTTTCCCAGTTATGTCAACATTTTGTGTTTATTAAATTGCATACAGGGATGGCATTTTTTCCTGGCCTTCCTCCAATTCTGTATCCACGGGGCCCACTTTGATGGGGCCAAACAGACACAGGAGTTGGCCACAGGGGCCCTGGGGTGGGAACAGTAGCTGTGGCCCCCACTGCCATCAGCTGCCTCAGTGACTCTGGGCAGGGAGCTTTCCCGCCCTGTGCCCTGGTAGTCAAGTCTTTAAAACAAGAGAAACAACCTGCCTCACACAGGGCTGCCAGGAGGATAGAAGTGAAGGCGCGTGTGCGGATGCACATTGAAAAAAGAGCCCCATACGTCAACAAAGAGCCATCTGTGTGTTCTCTCCTCCGTCTATCCTGAGTTGAGTACTTCCCTCAACATTGCCATACCCCGAAGACTGACCACCTTCATTCATTTGCTCCCTCCCTCGATAAATATTTATTGACCACCCACCCTGTATATAGACAGCACGTTAGGAGGTGGGGAGGCACGGTGGCCCAGGGCTTCCCAGGACTGGGTTCCTGCCTTGGAAACTCAGTCTTGTAAGACTAATGAAATGTGCATAAGTAATCATAGGACCTGGCAGAAAGCAAACCATAAACAAAGCCCTTTAGGGAACAGAGGAGACAGTCATTCCAGCTGTAGGGATCGGAAATGGCTGTGTTGGAGTGGTGGCTTCTGAGCTGGACCTGAAGGGTAGGAAGAAGGTGGTGTGCTGGGGAAGGCCCTTTCGGATAAAGGGAGGCTGTAACCGGAAGGAATATTGGGAATTGAGGGGTGGTAAATAGTCCAGTTTGGTTTAGATCTATAGTGCCTTAGAAGAACCAGTAGGCTATAGAATGAGAAATGTCTAGAATGGCATTTGGCACTTAGAGGAAGCTTGATAAATATTCGATGGATAGATGGAAGGAAGGGAAGGAGGGAAAGAAAGGGCAAATTGTAGAGGCCTTTGGGGTTTATACTTTATTTTTCAGACTGCAGGGCACTTCTGAGATATTTGGGCTTGGAGGGAGCTGTGCTTCACAGCTGTGCTTCTGGAAGATCAGCCAGGCACAGTGTGTAAAGTGAATCGAGTAGCAGGGAGACCCAGTGAGGAAGCCATTGCTTCAGGTCTGGTTATGTGACCGTGAGAGCTGGACCCGAGAGTGACAGTAAGGATTCCATAAATAGAATCATCAGGTCTCAGACCCGGTGACTAACTGGATATGGGTAACAAAGAGATAAAGATGTCCATGGACTCAGTGGCCGGGAAAGATTCTGGTGCCACTGGCAGAAATAAGGACCACAGAGAAACACAGACCAGCTTAGGGGTCGGGGAGGCAGGGAGGTGAATGTGGTGTGTCTGGGTGGTAACCACATCACTGAGATATCTGACTCAGTTCTTACTATGTTCTTCATTTCTGTGTAGTAGTTTTGTATATATTTTGTCATCTCAGTAGTCTGGGATCCTCTAGAGAAAGGATCATGTCTGTTAAGACTTTTATGTCCTTCTGTCATACAGAGTGAAGTAAGTCCGAAAGAGAAAAACAGATACTGTATGCTAACACATACATATGGAATCTAAAAAAAAAAAAAAAAAAAAAAAAGTGGTTCTGATGAACCTAGGAGCAGGACAGGAATAAAGACGCAGATATAGAGAATGGACTTGAGGACACGGGGAGGGGGAAGGGTAAGCTGGGACGAAGTGAGAGAGTGGCATGGACATATATACAGTACCAAATGTAAAACAGATAGCTGGTGGGAAGCAGCCGCATAGCACAGGGAGATCAGCTCGGTGCTTTGTGTCCACCTAGAGGGGTAGGATAGGGAGGGTAAGAGGGAGACCCAAGAGGGAGGAGATATGGGCATATACGTACACATATAGCTGATTCACTTTGTTATACAGCAGCAACTAACACACCATTGTAAAGCAATTATACTTCAATAAAGATGTTAAAAAAAAAAAAAAAGACTTTTATGTCCTTATTGCAGTAGAAGGCACTTATGAATGTTCATATAATAAAAGAGCCAGGGAGGTGATTTCATCCCTGTTAGTTAACTTTATAATTAACACACTGATGGCAGAACTCTCAGCCCAAAAAATGAAGATACAGGCCTGTGCAGTGCTGAGCAGCTGTTCCGGGTTGTTCCTGCTGCCTGGGTGGCGGTGCCGTGAGCAGAGTACTGAACAGAATCTTCTCTGGGTTGCAGATATCAGTGTGGACCACCCCGATGAGAAGTCCATTATCACTTACGTGGTGACTTATTACCACTACTTCTCAAAGATGAAGGCCTTGGCTGTTGAAGGAAAACGAATTGGAAAGGTGAGCTCACACCACTTTTGTAAGTTGTGAGACGTAATTAAGGTTCGCATCTTAATGTGCCGCCACCACGCACTCAGACGTTTAGCTATTGGGAGTTCGTGGCAGGTTCTCCACACGGCAGGGAAGTGGGCAGCAGCCTCTCGATCCCAAAGAGTAACAGGAGGCAGGAGTGGTGGGTGGCTAAAATACTGAGGAAGGGATTTCAGGGGGATCTCAGACCCAGAAACACCCCTCCCCTCAACGTTGCCAGAAAATTGGGTATTGAAAATCTGATTGAGTTACCTGATGTCATGGACGTGAAAATTCTACTTAACCACGCTTGGAAAGGCCTCATCAGTATTACACTTTTTAAATTTTTTTGTTTGGCTGATGTTCCCCTGCCATATATTTCAAAACACAGCAGATCAGATGACATTGTCTTCTCAGTGCAATGGAATGGAAAATTCATGGGCATTCATGGGACAGGACCAAGCGAAATAGAGCCCTTTTTGTTCCTCTAGGGATTTCAGAGCTGAGGTATCAGGAGTCATTCAGGATCTGAAACCCTTTGCCTGGGGGTAGGGAGGTTACAGAACCAATTACAGTTGAGTTAAGTTGTCATTGCTCACAAATGATAGCCACGGTCTGAGTGCTTATTAGCACATGGTTCTTGGAGTTTTAAAAACTCTTGTGCCTAAGTCTCATAGAACCGTTTCAGAGCCAGTGCTGAAGTGTGTGCGGGCTCCCATAGGGCTGCAGTCATGTCTCTCTTACGTAGGGATACGATCTTGTTTTTCCATTTTTCTGACTCTTGTTTACAGGTGCTTGACAATGCTATTGAAACAGAAAAAATGATTGAAAAGTATGAATCCCTTGCCTCTGACCTTCTGGAGTGGATTGAACAAACCATCATTATTTTGAACAATCGCAAATTTGCCAACTCGCTGGTTGGGGTTCAACAACAGCTTCAGGCCTTCAACACCTACCGCACTGTGGAAAAGCCGCCCAAGTAAGATGCAGAGTGTAATGCATTGCCCTTCTTATGGGGAGAGAGGTGATTGCAGCCGCAGACCCCTGTTTTCTGACTTGGCATGGTCTCATCTCTCAATGAATGCCTCTCGCCAGCGGCCTGTCCTCCTCCTTTTAATCTGAGCCTGTGTTGCCGAGATGTATTCCAAATTATACCCTCTGTGAGCCCTTTCCAGCAGAAATGTGCCACTGGTACGTGTGATACGTGAGAGTCCCAAGAAACGGTGCAGGTCCCCAGTTCCTTATCCAAAGCTCTTGTGCCTAATGTGTTTCAGAATTCCATCGTTTCTGGATTTTAGAGAAGTAACAGGGTACATGCCAGGTGGTTCTGAGGCAGTTAACTCATATCAGGCCTCCTCACATATCTGTAGCAAAACATGTAATTATTCACATTGTGTGAATTAAAAAAACAATAGTTTCATATCCGTTCAGATCAGGTTTTGCTGCCCCCAGAAGTCTGATTTTTCACATATTTTAAAGATACGTAGTTGTCCAGTAAATATTGTGGCCCTTATCTCTTGCTTATTATGACAAGAGTCATCCCTCCTTTTTCTGAAAACTTCACTCAGTTGTGAATTCCTGGCTGAGGTCTCCACAACCCATTGACAGTGACCCTAGGTGGGCGTTTGAAATGATCCTTGTTGAATGCATTCAGCTGTGCTCTCCGAATGAAGCCAGTTCATCGTCCAGGGCTTGGGGTCTAAATCTTGATTGAGTTGATTAACAAAAGAGTAGCATTCTGTGCCCCTGACTGTAAATCTCAGCAACAACAACGAACCACAAGAAAAACCCCACAGTTTGGTACATACTGAGGTCTTCAGTACCCAAAAACTAACCCACTGCTCTAACACGCACGCGTTTCACGTAAAAGTCAGACTGGAGATAAATACCTTTTAAAATTGTGAGGCTGCAAGAAGTGTGTTTATTTATTTATTTATTTATTGACTGTGTTGCTTCTTCGTTTCTGTGTGAGGGCTTTCTCCAGTTGTGGCAAGCGGGGGCCACTCCTAATCGCGGTGCGCAGGCCTCTCACTGCCGCAGCCTCTCGTTGCGGAGCACAGCTCCAGACGCACAGGCTCAGTAGTTGTGGCGCACGGGCTTAGTTGCTCCGCGGCATGTGGGATCTTCCCGGACCAGGGCTCGAACCCGTGTCCCCTGCATCGGCAGGCAGACTCTCAACCACTGCGCCACCAGGGAAGCCCCGAAGTGTGTTTTTTTATTTTATTTTTTTCTCTAGAAGCAGATGCGTTTTTCCTTTTGAAAGAACAAAATATAGTATAATGTTTATGGCTGGTTTTCTCTGCTTAGATTTACTGAGAAGGGGAACTTGGAAGTCCTGCTTTTCACTATTCAGAGCAAGATGAGGGCCAATAACCAGAAGGTCTACATGCCCCGGGAGGGGAAACTCATCTCTGACATTAACAAGGTAAAACCGATCCGTCTGGCCTCCTTCGTGGGCCCTGTCCTCCGGTGTGGGCGCCAGCCTCCTGTAGGTTTTCAGGTTCTATCAGTGGGTCTTGATTGCTAAGAGATCTTGAAAGGCTTCCTTCCTGGCCTGCCGAGTTGATAAGCGGCAGTCATTGCTCACGTAGTGCTGAGGGTCAAGGGAGTGCTTGTGGTGGTTTGGGGGCAGGTGGCTGGCGGTGTATGTGTGTGTGTGTGTTAGATTTTATCAAACCAGGTTCAGCCTGCTTACCTTGTCACTCAGATACATAATCAGTTTACCTGTCATTTGTCCCAGGCAATTGGCTCAAACATCTTTAAATTGCAAAAGGGAGAATTCAAAACCTTATTGCATGTATCTGGAATCCCTAGAGGTTAGAGCTTAGGATTTTGACTCCTTCCGTCAGAGAAGCTGTCAAAAAATTTGTTTCCATGCCTGTTATATCTGCAATTATAGAATTTCATGGTGGGCATTATTTCCAAGCAGAAATCTGAAAAATCTAGAACTGTGGTCAGTTGTACACATTTAGATTCTTTTAAGTGGAATTTTTTTTTTAATGTGAAGTAAGATATATTTCATAGGAATGAATTTAATTGGTGAGTATTTTGGAAAAAAAATACTCAGATATGTGAATTAAAAATAAGTGACTTCAGAGTGGGGTGAATGAGAGATTCATAGTATGATTTCTTAGAAGATGTCATTTATCTTTTTTACATCAGAGCTGTTGAAGATACTTTGCTTCCTCTCACTTAAAGTTAAGGTCTTTGTAACTTAGCTACATTGCTCCATATCTACACTGTTTTGTTTCCCAGATGTGACATAGGATCTTTAGATTTAGATAGGGGAGAGTGTTCCCATGGGGCTCAACTGAGAGAAAATGATTTTTTTCCCAAGGCTTAAGAGTCAGTGAGGTTGGGAATGGGATTTCCCTTTCAAGTTCTCAGGTCTTTTTGAGAAGCACTGGCTGTTAACTGCAGCCTAGGATTGTTCCTTGAACGTAGCAGGAAACTGTTCTCTTTCATCTCTGTAGGCCTGGGAAAGACTGGAAAAAGCGGAACACGAGCGAGAACTGGCCCTGCGGAACGAGCTCATAAGACAGGAGAAACTGGAACAGCTTGCCCGCAGATTCGACCGCAAGGCAGCTATGAGGGAGACCTGGCTGAGCGAGAACCAGCGTCTGGTGTCCCAGGTCCTGCTCTAGAACAGTGTTCAAGAAAACTGCTCCCGGGGTCCGCTAGAACCTAGCCCACGCTCAGGGGCCTTAGGACAGCTGTTTGTCAACATCCAGTGTCCTGCAGCAGCTGTCAAGTCATCTCACCCACTTCCCATGAAGAGGATGTTTATAATTTCTAATATATTTTCTCTTCTATTTATCTGACTTTTTATAGATCTGGAAGTAGTTCAAACAAAGTTTGTTTAGAGCCAGTGAGTGTGTGTGAACCGTTCATATTTAAAAATTTGTCTCCTTCTCCCAGTCTTTGGCCTTCAAGGCAGCTAGACTGGCCATGAAATAAGTAAGTGGCTTCTTTTCTTCTTGGCTTAACCAAAGCCATCGCCTGCTCCAGTCTCGTAAGCCGGGTGCTACCTATGTGCTGCACCCCTCTGTAAAGTGAGAAGTTGCTGGTTTGCTTTGGGGGCAGCATTTGAGCCCAAGCACAGTTCTAAGGGCCCCCAGGAAGGCGGAGACCAGTGGGGGTCGTGACTCGGGAGTCAGTGTTTGGCTTTGGGACACCCTCCCCCCGCCCCCGCCAAGATTAAGGGGTGTGCCCAGGACTCCACCTCCGTTTTCTGTTCCTTTGTTCCAAATTGGATGGCTTTTGAATTTTGTGCTTCTTTTCTTTTTGTTCCCTTTCTCTTAGGACAACTTTGGATTTGACCTTCCTGCCGTCGAGGCTGCCACGAAGAAGCACGAGGCCATTGAGACGGACATTGCCGCGTACGAGGAGCGCGTGCAGGCCGTGGTGGCCGTGGCCAGGGAGCTGGAAGCGGAGAACTACCACGACATCAAGCGCATCGCGGCGAGGAAGGACAACGTCATCCGGCTCTGGGAGTACCTGCTGGAGCTGCTCAGGGCCCGGCGGCAGCGCCTCGAGATGAACCTGGGGCTGCAGAAGATATTCCAGGAAATGCTCTACATTATGGACTGGATGGATGAAATGAAGGTAAAACGTGCCAGCATGGAGGCCAGAGCCCATCCAGTCAGGCCTCTCTCATCTGGGACCCGCCCACTAACCCCCCAACACACAGCCATGCCCCTGGTCTGATCGCTCACTTATAGCCAGAGAAGGGCCATGTCACCCACGGGAAGGTTGTTAGCTCACAAGTTAAATGAGACGTGAAGTGAGAAGAAGTTGTGACAGAGGTCAGTTCCATAGCTGGAGGGCTGCCGCTGTGACTCAGGTCTAATTTAGGTTATATCCCCTGGTAGGGGGTCAATCAAATTGTGGTCTTCTGTGGTTTTAACTTTTTAGAGTTGGGGCTGCCTTTCCGTCTCGTTGGTCTGTGTGTGAGTGGCTCTTCTTTGGGGAGAGGCCAGGCGGGTGGTACGGAAGAGTAGTAGGCAGTGTGGACAGAACGCATCCCGGGAACCAGGCAGCCAGCGTTCAGATGGTGAGCGCCAGAGCTTCCCGATCTCCTTGAGCCTCCTTCCTTCACCTGTAAGCGGAGAGCTTACTTACCATCTGCCTCATCTACCTCATCCGGTTATAGCGAGAATTAAGCACAAGATATGTGTATGTATCACAGGACGGCGTGCTGGTTGGAGAGGGCTGCCAGTGCCGATTTGTGCCTCCCCTTCCTTTACTGACAGCTCTGGGCATGGTGTTCCCAGCTTTCCCCCCAACCCAGGAAGAGACCTGCCGTTGTGCCGTAGTCCTGTGCCTGTCTGTGTCTTCTGATGCAAGCCTCTTAGGAAAGCTCATCCGTGTCAAGCAGTTCTCCAGCTGACAGGCCTTTAGCCACATAGCTAGGACAGAACAGGGCAGATTTCAGGCCGTGCCGTGAAGCCTCCTTTATCTCAACACGCTGTGTTCCCCAGCTTGACCTCATGCGAGGGGTTTCCTTCCTGGGATGTAAGCCCTTGTCTTTTGCTTACCTCTTGAACTGTTCCTGGCAGGGGGAGCAAGGTCACTTCATACCATGAGTTTTCCCTCTTTATTGTCCCAGGTTTATGATGTTCTCATGTATGGTCTGTCTTGACCTCTTAAAATAGAAATGTTCATAAAATCTAGCAGAGATGTGCTTTTCATTTTAGAATTCGTCATGCACTTTATAATTCAGATTGGGCCAGAGACGTCCTCATAAGTAAGAATGAAGCAGAAATTCCATCTGGAGAGGATGTGTGATGAGAGCCCCAAATTGGGCTGATGGAAAAAATGAAAGAAAATATTAGTGGGTCCAAACTTAAACCAGAGATGTTGCTCGGGACCTCCTAAGCGTGACAGTCACCTGACCCTGTTAGAGATTTGGTTAGAGATATAGTTTGTAAGCTTTTCAACTAGGTGTTTCTCCCGTTGAGTGTGTAAGTATCGCAGAGGTGTACCAGTGAGCTTGCAGGTGAGGAGAGCATCCAGTTAAGGGGTCAGCAACTTCTAGGAGACTTCTTTAAACCTTGACATGAAACAGCTCTGTTACCTTTATCTTATCTTCTTGAATGGTTGTTATTGCAGGCACTTCCTTCTTGGAGGCTCGGTTTATATTTCATACAGGTTCCTCCTTTTTTTTTTTTTTTTTTTCTTTTTTCTTTTTTCTTTTTTCTATTCTTTACTTTTTAGTATAGGTTTGACTTCTTATTCCAAGGTAGATGGTCATTAGTTTATAATGTCTCTCCTGCTACAGGCTTTTGGGTTTGTTTTGCTCTGGTTTGCATGCCATCATCTTCCCCTAAAGATATGGGGAGGATGGCTGGCTGGAGGGAGCGTGCAGCTTGGTTGCTGGCTCCCATCCTGTCCAAAGATTATGAGACGCTGACGTCAAGGTTGTATTCATGGATGTCTTTTTTGTTGCCTCTTGCGCGCAGGTGCTATTATTGTCTCAAGACTATGGCAAACACTTGCTCGGCGTGGAAGACCTGTTACAGAAGCACGCCCTGGTTGAAGCGGACATTGGCATCCAGGCAGAGCGGGTGAGAGGTGTCAATGCCTCCGCCCAGAAGTTTGCAACAGACGGGGAAGGTAAAGACAGACCGTTCGAGATGTTACCCCCTCGTCACCAAAAGTCCATCTCCAGAGATGTAGATCGGTTATGTGTGGCAGTGGGACCTTTAAAGTTACCTTGCTAGTGTGGGTTCCCAGTGGGCCGTGTCGTGGGTATAATGAGATGCAGTAGGGTGGCCTTCCATTACATTTTAACTCTGTCTTGCTATTCTGACTTGGACCTGTCTTTTCCTTCAGCACTCGAGTGCTGCTTGGCTTTTAATGGCTTGATGTTGGCCACTGAAATCTGCCAGACCACACTCTGCACACCGATAGCCTGGTGTGTCTCTCAGACACCTCATGGCTTTCACACCTGGCTGTGCATATCTTTGTTTAAAGGATGTTTGGAAGGATTTGGTTTTGTTCTGTTTTAGAAACAATTAAATGCAGCTGCCTTCTTTCTTAAATTTACCTGCTATTTTTGGTTCCTAAGTGATCAAAAAAAGAATAACGCTTGGGGCAAAAAAAAAAAAAAAAAAAAAAAGAAGCAGTTATCCTTGCCTGTCCCTCCTCATCCAGTCAAGATCCTAGAAGGTGCTCCATTGCCCCATCACGTGGCCCTGCACTTAGTGTAAACTGGTGATCTAGGAGGGAGAACGGGGGTGTAGCCGACTGCCTGCAAACGCGCAGGAGCCTGTGCTGCCGCTGTCACACCCACGTGCCCGCCTTGGCGTTAAACAGGTTACAAGCCCTGCGACCCCCAGGTGATCCGAGACCGCGTGGCCCACATGGAGTTCTGTTACCAAGAGCTTTGCCAGCTGGCGGCCGAGCGCCGGGCCCGCCTGGAAGAGTCCCGTCGCCTCTGGAAGTTCTTCTGGGAGATGGCCGAGGAGGAAGGCTGGATCCGGGAGAAGGAGAAGATCCTGTCCTCCGACGACTATGGCAAGGACCTCACCAGCGTCGTGCGGCTGCTCAGCAAGCACCGGGCGTTCGAGGACGAGATGAGCGGCCGCAGCGGCCACTTCGAGCAGGCCATCAAGGAGGGCGAAGACATGATCGCCGAGGAGCACTTCGGGTCGGAGAAGATCCGGGAGCGGATCGCCTACATTCGCGAGCAGTGGGCCCACCTGGAGCAGCTCTCGGCCATCCGCAAGAAGCGCCTGGAGGAGGCCTCGCTGCTGCATCAGTTCCAGGCGGACGCCGACGACATTGACGCCTGGATGCTGGACATCCTCAAGATCGTCTCCAGCAGCGACGTGGGCCACGACGAGTACTCCACCCAGTCCCTGGTCAAGAAGCACAAGGACGTGGCAGAGGAGATCGCCAACTACCGGCCCACCATCGACTCGCTGCACGAGCAGGCCGGCGCCCTCCCCCAGGAGCACGCCGAGTCTCCCGACGTGCAGGGCCGACTGGCAGGCATCGAGGAGCGCTACAAGGAGGTGGCCGAGCTGACGCGGCTGCGGAAGCAGGCGCTGCAGGACACCCTGGCCCTGTACAAGATGTTCAGCGAGGCCGACGCCTGCGAGCTCTGGATCGACGAGAAGGAGCAGTGGCTCAACAACATGCAGATCCCAGAGAAGCTGGAGGACCTGGAGGTCATCCAGCACAGGTGAGCGGCTGCTGCGGGGACACCGGCCCGCCCGGCCCTCGCAGCCGAGGTGACCGAGCCGGTGACCCCCCCTGTTGAATTGCCTCTGCAGATTCGAGAGCCTAGAACCAGAGATGAACAACCAGGCTTCCCGGGTGGCGGTGGTGAACCAGATCGCTCGGCAGCTGATGCACAGCGGCCACCCGAGTGAGAAGGAGATCAAGGCCCAGCAGGACAAGCTCAACACGAGGTAAGCGTGAGGCAGGCGGCGGGCCGGCTCCCTGTGTGCCGGGCCGGGATGGCGAGGTCACCTGCTGAGCCTCGCGGTCAGGAATTTCCTGCACAGGGTCACTGACACTGTGGCGCTGACGTCATGATGTCGGCATCTGCCTTTCGACATACCCTGGTTTTTCAAGAAGTGTCTCTGTGGGGAGGGGGGGTGGGCGACATCGTTCGGGGCAGCCCCTCCCGACGTGGGAAGCGAGGGCCTGGGTGTGAGACCTGTGCCCAGCGTGGTGGATCACAGCATCAAGGCGGCACCTGTCCTGTGTCTTTTAAAATGATTTCTGGAACAGGGAGGGTTTTAGCATGTTTGAGACGTAATTGGTGGATGAAAGTCATGATTATCAAGGTGGACCTTTGTCCCCGTCTTATCTTTCTGTTGAATAAATACATTTGAGTAGGTCATGGTGGCAAGCTGGCCTTGGTTCTGAAGCCTTTGGGTGTGGGAAACGTTCATTAGGTGCAGCTCGGAGATGAGTAAAATGTGCATTGCAGACATGAATTAAGTGACTCTTTGGGGGACAGATGTGTTGTCACTGCTGACTTTGCAGCTCCTTTGACAAGTCCCCCCTCTTGTCAGCCTCTTTCCCGATTATAGTGTGTCTCTGAGCTGTTTCGATGGTGATATTTGGTGTCCATATACTGAGGGAGATGATTTTCCAAAGCGCATGTAGTCAAAGCAGAGTTGGAGGGGGAGCCGCAGCTTCGACCATCACTGTTAATTTCCTTGTCCAGCCGTGAGCTTCCCGCCTCTCTCCCACTCTGCTCTCTCCTCCGCCCCTGCGCCCACAGGTGGAGTCAGTTCAGGGAGCTGGTGGACCGGAAGAAGGACGCTCTCCTCTCCGCCCTGAGCATCCAGAACTACCACCTCGAGTGCAACGAAACCAAGTCCTGGATTCGGGAGAAGACCAAGGTCATTGAGTCCACCCAGGACCTGGGCAACGACCTGGCGGGAGTCATGGCCCTGCAGCGCAAGCTGACCGGCATGGAGCGGGACCTGGTGGCCATCGAGGCAAAGCTGAGCGACCTGCAGAAGGAGGCCGAGAAGCTGGAGTCCGAGCACCCCGACCAGGCCCAGGCCATCCTGTCTCGGCTGGCCGAGATCAGCGACGTGTGGGAGGAGATGAAGACCACGCTGAAGAACCGCGAGGCCTCCTTGGGAGAGGCCAGCAAGCTGCAGCAGTTCCTGCGGGACCTGGACGACTTCCAGTCCTGGCTCTCCAGGACCCAGACGGCCATCGCCTCGGAGGACATGCCCAACACCCTGACCGAGGCCGAGAAGCTCCTCACGCAGCACGAGAACATCAAAAACGAGATCGACAACTATGAGGAGGACTACCAGAAGATGAGGGACATGGGTGAGATGGTCACCCAGGGCCAGACCGACGCCCAGTACATGTTCTTGCGGCAGCGGCTGCAGGCCCTGGACACTGGGTGGAATGAGCTCCACAAGATGTGGGAGAACAGGCAGAACCTTCTCTCCCAGTCCCACGCCTACCAGCAGTTCCTGCGGGACACCAAGCAGGCCGAAGCCTTCCTTAACAACCAGGTAACGTCCCTCCTTGCCTTGGCTTCCTTCCTGTCGGGGCAGGCCCTGGCTGCCTTTGGAAGCGTTTCTGCCGGGGCTGCTGGTTTAAACCTCACCTGTGGGAAATGAGAAGAATGATGGAAAGACATTTGTTTTTTTCCTGACATCTAAGGCACTGAAACCCATCACAACGTAGGAAATAGAGTTGAAGATTTCCACAGGGGCTATCTTGCCTTGCAAGGTACAGTTCCACTGCAGTTACGGTCGAGGACCTCTTAGTGTGTTCATAGTACGTATGTCCTCATAGCAGTTCATTAAATTAGCGACATTCTGAGAGGCGTTAATTCAATCTAGAAAGTATTGGGTTGGCCAAAAAGTTCGGGTTTTTCCATAAGATTACAGAAAAATCCAAACGAACTTTTTGGCCAACCCAATATTTTAGGGGATTTTTTTTTTTTTTTCTTTTTTTTTTTTCTGAATGGTTCTGTCTTCGTTGCTCTAGAAAGGTCAGGGACTTGACCCAATGACCCAAGGACATTAGCGATTAGAGAAAGAGAAAGAGCTAAGGATGGTCACCAACATTGTGGTTGATAATCCCTCTTAAAAGATTGGGTTTGAACAGTCTGTTGCTGTCACCTTATGGGCACATGAGTGGACCCTTGTGGCTGATGCACAAACCTTTGTTCACTTCCCTCACTCTCTTTGGGAAAAAAATAAGAGCATTTAACCACTTAGGGAAATTTAGTCACTTGCGGTGTCCCACTGGGATTTTTTTTCCCCGCCCAACTTTTTGTGTTATCTGACTCCATAGATAATTTCATATGAGTGTGACGAAGCAATTGTTGCAAAGTATGTTGCGTGGAAATGCAGGATGTAGGAAAGAGTGCTTTTTTGTTGTTGTTCTGAAAGCAAGTTGTATTTCATGATTTCTCATCCTGCTCTGATTTTGTTTTTCCCTTTTTAAATAAGGAGTATGTTTTGGCCCATACTGAAATGCCCACCACCTTGGAAGGAGCTGAAGCAGCTATTAAAAAACAAGAGGACTTCATGACCACCATGGACGCCAACGAGGAGAAGATCAATGCGGTCGTGGAGACGGGCCGGAGGCTGGTGAGCGATGGGAACATCAGTTCGGACCGCATCCAGGAGAAGGTGGACTCTATCGATGACAGGTGCGGCATCCTGAGGTTCTCAAGGGAGTCATGCACCCTGGGGCTGTCAAACGTCTGAAACACTGGCCAACGTCTTTGGGGCTGTGGGTATAAATTCCCCCGGTGGGCAGGACGTGGGCACCTAGCAAAATTTAATCTACAATAGAAAGAAAGCCTGAGACGCCAGACTAATTCTTAACCAAAGACTTAGGAGAGCCAGAGTGCTGAGTAGCGGTGAGGTGTGAGCCTTGCCCTGTGAGAGGTGACACGTAGCGTGTCACCCAGTGGGACCCCGAAAGCCAGACGCTTCCGCAGCCAAGCCCACATTCACCTTCATCCACACAAGGCTCCTCTGAGGCCTTTCAGGAGGGGACAGGGAAGAAGGGCAAAGTTGGCTTGTCCTGAGTACCTGGCAGAGGCAAAAGTGAGAACACCATCAGGCCTTTCTTGGAAAATTGGCTTGGGTAATGCTGTAATAGGATCTTTCTCAAAATAAGAAACAAGACTCTTTTCCTCCTTTTCTGCCAAGGCCTCTCCAAGATTAGATGCTCTTGTTTTATTTTTATTTATTTATTTATTTATTTGCAGTTCCAAAAGATTTTTCTCCCTGGCCAGTGTTCTCTGTTAGACCCTCACCCCTGACTCCTAACTCTGCCTTGGTTATTACTGAAGTAGGAGGTCTGGGCAGATCTGGTTTGGAAGCACAACCTGAGCGGGCCCTGGCTTGGTTCTGGACTGGCCACTTCTCTCTGGGTGTGGCCCATCTGGGTCGGTCACTAGCCTCTGCTCCAGCTGATCTTCTCCGGTGCCAGTGAGCCCTGGGCCAGATTTAAGGGCTTGTTGTGAGACTGATGTCATCGAGAAACAACCTCTTCCTCAAGGGTCCTCTGGCCTTCAAGTGCAGCGAAGAGGAAGAACTTCTTCCTGAGAGCGTTTCCTTACTTACCGTCTTACCATGTCTGAGAGGGTCTCCTGGGACCCTGGGCCAGGTGAACGTTTTACAGTGTGCAGTGGAGAGGAGAATTGCTCTTGCCCTGTAAAGATTGAGCTCCTGGCTTTAACCAGTCTGTCCTTTGCACTGATTCAGATCCTAAACCATATGCTCTCAGGGTGGTACTATGGAATAGGATGTAAGGTATATTAATTATAATTTTGTATCTGTTGCTTTTAAAACAGCTACGAAAAAGAAAAAAACATCCCTCCACCAAGCCCTTCTTCAGTGAGTGTGAGAAGCAAGGATTGGGCAAGACAGGCTTAACCTGGAGGAGAAAGGATTTCTTTTAAATCTCGTGTTGTTTTGTAAACATGATACACCATGTTCTTCCATGTTAGGTGCACACAGCTGGTCTCCTGAAGGCAGGACGGGCCACTGGGGACACTTGTGTTCAGGCAGGCGTGCAGCTGCCTGGCAGCTTCCTCAGTGTGTTTATCCGTCCCCTGATGCTGCAGCTGCAAGGGCTTGTTGGAAGCAGTTGACTCTGTCAAGACGGGAGGCTCCTGGGTGTGAGAGAATGCTTCAGCAGCTCTCAAGTGCTGGCTTAACCTTCCTTTTGTCCTTGAGTGAGAGCCTGGGCCCGTGGGGTCCCAAGGCCTCCTGGGGATTTCTGTTGTTAAAAAAGCATTGGGAAGAAGATTCCCTACTATCCATAAGCATAAGAGAGATGGAAGGGGGATGGGGCTTTCCAGTGATCTGCCCTCAGGAGGACTACATTTTTTTATTTTCCTCAGCACGTGTTAACCGAATTCTGGTTTCACTTGAATATCCCCAGAGGCCTCAAGATCTGAAACTTGACCCCAGAGGACACTGGTCTGTTATAAAAAAAAAATACACAAATCTGAGTTCCAGGTGGTGTCAGGGCGCAAGCTAAGTAAATATCTAACTCTTCGGATCTGATCCCCGTCCAGAAACATTCTGACGCTCCCGTGAAGCTATTTTTGTAGAAAGCAAAATCATCATAACCTGCTTACGTTCCGGAAATCTCATCGATTACCACTGAAGTTTGTTGAGAAGAAGAAGTACTAGAACAAAGACACTGACTCTTAACAGATGTGGGTGGGGGCGTGAGTGTCCTTTAAAGGGCTTGTGACTGGATGGAAAGGAGCCTCCTGTCCAAGCCTGCTCAGGGTGGGTGTGAACGGGTGAGCTTCCTGGCTCAGAGGGAAATTCGAGCCCCAGTGCAGTCCTGGGAGAAAAGGAAAAGTGCCCAGTTTCATAAAGCCAGGCCTGATCTCACGTGGGAAAAAAAGCTTAAAAATCACCAACCCACTTTACTTAGGTACCTGTGGTTCTTTATTTTCCGTAAGAAACACAGTTAAGCCCAATACCTGCCTCATGTGGTGAGGAGCTTTTGAGTCTTATTATAGGGGTAGGTGGTGAGAGATGGAAAGAAAGCAAGAGATTTAACCTTGCCCCCAAGAGCACTCTTAGGAGTGTGGAAAGCTACGGCCAAGTTTAAGAAGGTCCTTCCCTATAACTAAATCCACGATCACCCTTTGAAAGACCTTCCCAAGTTTCACTTCCCGTGAATACCATTGGTGACCACCAGTGCACAGTTAAGCCACGCTCACTTCTCTCAAGGGTTTTCTGAAGCAGCAGCCATCTCAGCTGCCTGTGTAGCTGTTTTTCGTTCCGCAGAGCACATCACTCAGAGGCCATCCTCATGCCCTCCTGATCTGTGTTGTTTGGACATGAGGCCTTAAATCACCATTTGGCCTTTCCCTCCTTCATGCACCCACCGAAAGAGGAAAATTGTCCAGGCAGAAGTCTACTGGGCACGTGTGAGTCTTGATTATATAAGAGAGACATTCAAGATTCCGTCCGGTGGTATTTCTCTCTTAGTAAATTTTCTCAGTGTTTGAAGTTATTTTTACTCCTATTATTTCTACGAGCTTCAAAGTTGCATGTCCTGGTTTAACTGCCCGTGTCTCTGATTACTCCTTGCCTTCGTAGCGTTTTTGTGTGACGCTGGGGAAGGGAATGGGAACTTTCATTCAAGGCCTTTGGCTAAAGGCAGGACTCTTGCATTTTGTGACTTAACTCCAACTCAAATTACCTTCCTCCTGAAGGTTTGCTTTATTTGCTTTCTTTCTCTTAAACCCCCCTACAAATAGTGACTGGAATTTGAGGGTTGGGAACTTGAAGAAATTTTCTTGACATTCCTTCCCCACCCACATTTTTAGATGACTAATTCCTTTAGTCCGAAATCACTAACAATCTTTAAAAAAACATTTAAAAAAAACTTTTGAACGTTGAGAAAGGATAGCAATGAAGTAAAGGGGCTTTGGCCTTTATTTTTTATTATAAAAGCTACAATGTTAAAAATTCGGAGGGGAGGTGGAAACTACTACTTTTTAATCTCACCGTTAGCACATGCCATTTTAGTTTTTGCTTTTCCAGTTTGTGCCTTGGAGTTTTGTATCATTGGCTGTACATAAACTCTTTTCATTTAGCATTATATGAGAAGTACTTTTCTATTGTTGCATTTTGCCTAAGTGGTATAAACATATTAAGACCCCTTTTCCTGAAGATATGGAAACCCCTTTCAACCGAAAAAAAAAAAAAAAAAAGTCATCCTATGTATCAAGTAATTCCCTGACAGTATTATTTCCATTCATGTTATTGCTGTGTTCTGTAGTCGCCGGTACCTGTAGGAACAGAGGGCGTTTCCCTTTGGTCCCCAGGCAAGATGGTAGCTACAGTGCTGCCACTGTCCCTTGTTGCCAGCAGCCACTGCAGGCCTGTGTGACACATGCATCACTGTAAGGTCTTTCTTGCTCTTGAAGAAGGTTCTTTAAAAGCCAGTTGGCATGAGGTGCTGCTCCCTGAGCTGCCTTTTCTTGGTGTTGTAGAGAATCAGAGGTCGTGTTCTTCTTCCTCTCTGCCAGGGGGGCGTGCAGGGCTGGTCGAGAGACCTTGCCCAGGCACTGCAGCAAGAAATTGCTTTGGGAATTGGAATGAAAAACCAAACCTCCCCATTTGCACTCTTCCTTTGCCCTTCTTCGTACCCTTCGCTTCGGCTGGCTGGCGCTTGGGTCCCTTGGGAATATGGGGGAGCTGTGTTAGGGTGATGCTTCTTGATTCTCAGTGTGGTAAAGCTCTGCCCCATGGCAGTAGAACCACGTGAAGGTAGCCCTTTCCATGGCACTCAAAGCGTTCACATAGCTCTCCATCACAGTCTGGTGGAGAGGCCCCTGGGCGGCGCGTAAAGGAGGCTTGCAGGGGAGTTCCGGCACCCCCGCAGCGTGTGCCAAGAAGCCCTGTGCCCAGCATCCGGGCTGGGGAGCGAGCACTCCACGTCCCTTGTTGTTCCCCGAGTTCAGCAGCTCCTTCCAGTTCTTTTAAGTTTTTCCGTTAAGGTTTTGTGCTTTAACTTCTTTAAACCTTGGTGACCCTTATCTATTAATGAAGAGTGGGATTGAGTTAGGTGTGTGATGTCACAGGTCTAAAAATTTTCATTCTTGGTTTATTGTTGATTTGGGTGAGTTTTTCTCCTGACGAGAATCTTATTATCAGGGAAGGTTCCTTTAAGCCAGTTACATGGTTTTATGCATTTTCTTAGCCATGTACATGGCCTGTCACCCAGGTATGAGTTTCTTAAAGATCAATTTCATATTCTCGCATAGTTCCTAAAATGGAGACCCTTAACTCAGCACATGCTCAGGGTTTTTCTCCCCTAACACCAGATTTGTGAAGCTCTTTTGCCTGCATCCTGGCCTGTTGTGTGGCTGGGACAGGTGTGATGGTCTCTTGTACCGTGGCTTACTCATTTGGAGGATGCTAAACTCTCTTGGTTATCTTGTCTCCTTGACATGATTGAGAACTGTAGGCAAACTGTTTCCAGCATATATTGAGACCCAGGAAAGAAGCCGAGTTGTAAATTCTGCATTTCAAGATTCCCTACTTCCTCTTTTTAAAATTATTTTTCTTATCTTTGTAACAGACATAGGAAGAATCGTGAGGCAGCCAGTGAGCTGCTGATGAGACTGAAGGACAACAGGGATCTTCAGAAATTCCTGCAAGATTGTCAGGAGGTGCGTCTCCTTTTAACTCCTCCTTTCCTCTCTTCTCGCAAGAGCCGCCGAGCATTTGGCATAAGAGCCCTTGGAATTATAAAATTAACTGAGGCCAGAAATTCATATCACGTATATAATTGGCAGGTGGGGCAGTGTCAGTTCTCCAGCCTACAAGCTACCACTCAGAGTAACCAGGTTATTACAATCTAGAATATTGTAGTCTAGAACTGTGCTGTCCAATGCAGTAGACACTAGCTACATGTGGCTGTCTCATTTTAAATCAAATGAAATTAAGAGTGTAGTTCCTCCATCATACTCGCTGTATTTTAAGTGCTCGGTAGCCAGCTGTGATTCGTGGCTGCCATATCACATGGACAATGCAGATGTAGAACATTTCCATCGTCAAAGACAGTGATATTCTCATTCTCAAGTATTCCGTAACCTAAAAGCATCTAATATTATATTTTAAACTATTTACAATAACGCACATTTAATAGTACAGAAGGAAAGAACTAAAAGGAACTGCAGTTGGCTACCCAGGTAAGAAGAAAGATTTAAAAAAATACAAACTGACTTTCTTATTCACTGAAGACCTTGAAATACCCATCTTTCAGGCTCCTCGGGTGTCTGTCTGATATGCCAAGAGCAGTAATCCTGATTTCAAGCTCTTGAGTTTTAGCATGTGGTATTAATCTGATGATTCTCAAACTATTTCATGCTCCCCTGATACATGCATAAACAAACTGGGGAAACTAAAGTTAGCCAGAAAAATGCAATCTCTCTGCAAGCTAGTTGGAAAAAAGCATCTAGCTGACTTCACATGTGTGAGATCATGAGCACGTCCTATTTCACTGTCTGCCAGAGAACCACAGTGAGACCCGGTCCTCTCTGGTTTATTAGACTTAAATCCCACTGGAGGCAGAAATGGGATGAAGAATATCCAAGTGAAGCTGCAGGGACCGTGGGGACGGGGAGTTTGAGGGGTGGGGAGAGGATCAAGGTCATGTGCTAAAAATATGACTGGACTCATCACGAATCCCTCACATGCAAACTTATAGCTGTGTGTTAAAAGAAATGTGGCTCTAATAACAGCTGAGTCAGAGAGACGGTGACAGAAGCGATCCTTCATGTCCATTAAACTGCTGTCTTACTGTGAATCTTAAAATATGCTTTAGTAGCTAAACCTTGAGAAGGGAAGAAAGCCCCTCAACTATGTGGCTTAGGGTCTGCTGGCTTTCAGGGCCACACTGATGGATCTAGGTCTCTCGGGGTTTGCCTGGAGCCAGACAGGCTGAGGACAGGAGTGCCTCTTCAAGTGACACCTGAGCATTAATAACCCATTTGAATAGGATGCTCATTTGAAGAGGCATTCACGTCCCCAGACAAGGCATAGGGAAGAGTAACGGGCTCCAAGGTTAGCTGTGTAGAGTTGCATGATGTGCTGCAGTGAATACCAAGTGACCCTTCAGCAATGGAGGGAGTGAAAGTTGTCAGGAGATGTTTGCAGCCTGGGCTGTGCCTTCCCCAGATCGAAGGTCCCTGAAGTACCTTGATGTTTCCCTTGAAGCACCACCAGTGACTTGTTCTAACCTCAAGACATATTGGAAGTGCTGTGCTGGGGAAATCAGTGGGATTCCATACCCTTGCTTAAAGGACAAATTACTGAGATGAAATTCATTGACCTGAACATGGCGAAACCTGGACTAAATTTGGGAAAAAGAATGCCAGGAAATGAGCAGGAAGTGAGAGGTCGGAGGAACCTTTGAGAGAAGCTCAGTTGAAATTTCCAGCCCCCGATTTTCCATTTACATACGTGTGGATTCGAAAATAGAAATGTGTGGGAAAAGTAAGCAGATAAAACGATAGTCCTTCCCAGTTGAATCACAGGAAATAGTTTTAGTAGATTTTTAGATCTTTGTTAACGCTTGTTCCAAATTAGCATCCTTAGTTACAAGGAGTCCCCTCCTTAACACACACCAGTGACTGTTAGGCACGCCCAGAGGGCTCAGCCCTGCACGATTTCCCCTCGAAGTATGCACAAAGGTTTTGACCGGGCTTTTTTGTCCTGGAGATGATTCGCAGGTCTCTTTGTGACTGCTCGGCCAAGTCTCCCTGGTTTATCTTTCTCTCCTTGAACCTCATTAAGAGTTAGCACAACCATAGGATCTGCTGGGGGTACCACATCAGCATATATAGTTTCCACATAGTGACGGAATTTAGGTCAGGTTTGGGGCTCCAAAACCCTCAGTGTAGCAGTACAAGCAAAGGGGTGATATTATTATTAAGAGATAACTATTCGTGACTATAAACTTTCCATCATTCAGCCTCATTAAAATACACCCCTTTTAAGCCAGAACCCCTGAGAATGGAGCTTGTGTGTGGACCAGCCCAACATTTGAAAACCTATCTATTATTGTGCTGGTGGATTTTTACAGAGCACCCAGAGGTCAGACTTAATACCATTGCTGGCTGTTGGTATTGTTCAAGGTCTAGAGAATCCAGGTTGTCTGGCTGTCACGCTCCCTTCTTCGTGGGTTAGAGGCTAGAGGGGGCTGGGTTGTGAAATCTGCCGTCATTGCTAACCCCCCACAAACACTTCCTGGATGGGGAAATTTATCGCAGCGGTGCCGTGGGAATGAGCAGGGCCCACCTAGTCCCAGTTATAGATAGCGATACAAAGAGCATCATAATTTTTGTACTGTTACTTTAATGTGATATCCTGAAAAATGAATGATTTAAAAGGTACTGCTTTTCTGTTTTATTCCCTCCCACCATACCTCCTGTTTTCTGAAATTGATTTTTTTTTCCCCGGAGGACAGTATAACTAGACGTGGTGGCACAGGGATAGCGAGTTCAGTGCTTTGCTTTGAGCTTAATTCAGTGATCAAAGCATTTTTTCCTATCCTTTTCCAATCTGCACAGTGTTCTGTTCTGCAGAGAATGAGTATATTCTTAAATGACCTTTGTAAATGCCCACAAATAATAACTGTGGTTCTGATTCCAGAATGCTGATGGAGGGCTGATAAGCTAGCAAGTTCCATAGCTCCATTTCATTGTGCTGCATTGCATGCTGCTTTATCTGTAGGATGATGTGTTCAGCAAAGAGCAGATTTGTTTATAAGCCTCTGATTTTTATGTAGCTCTTTTTTTAAAAATCTCTCTTGGGTAGCTGTTTATGAATAGCGCAAATATGTGAATGTCCTTTGCACTTCGGATAAATGCCTTTTATTGTGTTTAGTGTGTGTGTACAGAGTACAGGGGAAAGTTTTACCATTTGCTTTCCTTTTAACCTCTTTTCTCCTTAGATTGAATGGCCATAGCGTTTCAGATCTTAGTTACTCAGGTAACTGGAAGGAAAATAGGTAATGCTTTTAAAGTAGGAAATTTAGTGTCTCGGCTGTTGTGTAACAAATATATGCTCCTTGCTTACAAAGGGCTTTATGAGATTTACTGGGTTTTTTTCTCTTAATAAAGCGTGACATCAAAGGTCTCACCACCTTTTGCTTTCAACCCCACCCCCTCCTGTGTGGTGGGTGAGTATCCTGAGGAAAGTAGGGATGGTGCCTGGGGGTTCACCCATGTGCAGAGCCGGGGTGCTCCCATGACCCGCATCACCCTCCTTGACATCGTTTTCAAAGAACAGACTTTGTAGTGTTGAAGCAAATTTATGAGGAAGCCTTTCCTAGCAGCAGCCCAGGGTGCAAGTGAATGGCCTCGGAATTGTTGATTCTGTGAGCGTTTCTGTTGGTTTTATGCACCATTTCTAAACCTTTGGTGTCGGGACCATGAAGCAGTTTGGGTGCAGATTCGTTGTGGCAGCAACTGGTGTAAGAGTGGCTTCTTGTGGTCACATTAGGAGAAAGGGCACAGCCCCTGAAGACGTTTGCTTCTGGTTCCAGGCTGATCCTGCGTTTGTTTGCGTATCTTTCGCCTGGGCAAACAAAAGCTCTTCCTGGTTAGTGCTGGTGTGGCCAACTACAGGCAGGCAGTGAGGAGCCAGGCAAATCAGGATGAAAGCCAGCAAGAGAAGTGTGTCCAGGAGCCAGGTTGGGCTGACTCCCGCCCCAGGCTTCTCAGATCTGTCTGTCAGTGGCTGGCAGGCTCTGTGAAGAGGCTTCCTAGAGTTCAGATCCAAGCGAGACATGTTGGGTCTCAAAATCAAGTCCTGTGAAGTGTTCTTGGTCTGAATGGAAGGTTCTTTACAGACAGAGGCTATAGAAGAAAAGGCGAAGGTGACTCAGACTTGAAGGGAGCATTGAGAGGGCATCGTTGCTGCCTTACCCCTATAGTGAGCAAGTTACTTACGCTTTTTGGCATCCCCGTAGATAGGCCTGTGAAGGAAAAGGGAGGGATAAAAGAGTAGGGGCTTTGGTTTTTTTTAAATAAAAGAACTAAAAGGGTAAAAAGATTACCGAACAGAGTAGAAGACACTTAATCATGATTAACATGGTATAGCTGGCACGGCTATTTGAAGGAGAAAGAAGGTTGTGACCTAGCCTGGTTAGGGCAGAATTTTAAACACAAGCCTTTGGGGGAGAAGCTGGTTAAGGGTGCCAAGCAGTTTGAAAGCTGGCTCGGGGCACTTTTGTACTCCTGGATTTAATGTTAGATACATAGTTGGGAGCAAGGCTCCAGTACAGCGTCCAGACAGTGGGGATAACCTGCTGTGACGGGTCAGAGTGGTAAAGTGAACGTTTGGCTGTCTGTTGACATGGAAACATGGAGTGTGTGTAGTACGACATAATGGCTCTTTCCGGGCACAAGAGAGGCTGATGTCTGTGATCACAATCTCTGAAACCTTCCTGATTTTTTTTTTCTTTCCTAGCTGTCTCTCTGGATCAATGAAAAGATGCTTACAGCCCAGGACATGTCTTATGATGAAGCCAGAAATCTGCACAGTAAATGGTTAAAACATCAAGCCTTTATGGCAGAACTCGCATCCAACAAAGAATGGCTTGACAAAATTGAGAAGGTGAGTTAAGATGTTTGATGGGGCTCCGTCATTGTGGCCGTGGTGAGTAAACGAACTGGGTGGAAATGAGCTCCTTTGTATTTAGCACGTTTTCCAGCATGTTTGAGTCATATCTGACCACATACAGAAGTTACACAGCCGGGAGCAGTCCCACCTCCACCTACCAACTCCTGACTTCAACCCAGCAGAAGGGAGAAAAGCAGAAACCCAACCAGGTGGCACAAAATGCCTGCTTTGTCTTTTTTTTTTTTAATTTATTTACTTATTTATTTATTTATGGCTGTGTTGGGTCTTCGTTTCTGTGCGAGGGCTTTCTCTAGTTGCGGCAAGCGGGGGCCACTCTTCATCGCGGTGCGCGGGCCTCTCACTGTCGTGGCCTCTCTTGCTGCGGAGCACAGGCTCCAGACGCGCAGGCTCAGTAGTTGTGGCTCACGGGCCCAGTCGCTCCGCGGCATGTGGGATCTTCCCAGACCAGGGCTCGAACCCGTGTCCCCTGCACTGGCAGGCAGATTCTCGACCACTGCGCCACCAGGGAAGCCCTGCTTTGTCTTTTGATGACTACTAGGAGTTGAGTTTCTGTCGTGTGTCTCATCTGCTGCACCTGATGGACCGCAAACCCCTGGGGCGGCGTCCTCACTCTGTTGATCATGTTATCTGTGCTGGACTGTGACAGAGACTGAGCGGATCCACAGAACTTAGAAATATTATATATTTTAAATAATCTAAAATGTGTTGCTTCGGCACAGGGAGGTTCTCTGCAGCACAATAGAACATGAATGTGACATTCCCCACCCACCCTTCTCTTCCTTCACACTCTATACTGTTTCAAACTCTTAACAGTTAAAATAATGTATTATGGTCTCTTGGGGGTGATGTGGAGGGGATGGAGTTTTAGGTTATTGGCATTAAGTGTCCCTAAGCCCCAGCAATCACTTGGTGCTCCACGCCTGTGAAAACCACAGTAGGCCAGGCCATTGTCAGTTTTGTTGAGCAGTTAACTCTACGTGGAAAGGCTGCGTGTGCGTGTGTGTGTGTGTGTGTGTGTGTGTTGAATGAATAGGAAACTCACAGATCAAATATCTCAGGTTTGTTTTTCATAGTGACACCTATTCTCCTGCAAACTGCATGTATGTGTGTTTTCCATTAACTCTACGTGGAAAGGCTGCGTGTGCGTGCGTGTGTGTGTGTGTGTGTTGAATGAATAGGAAACTCACAGATCAAATATCTCAGGTTTGTTTTTCACAGTGACACCTATTCTCCTGCAAACTGCATGTATGTGTGTTTTCCAGGAAGGAATGCAGCTCATTTCAGAAAAGCCAGAGACGGAAGCCGTGGTGAAGGAGAAACTCACAGGTTTACATAAAATGTGGGAAGTCCTTGAGTCTACCACACAGACCAAGGCCCAGCGGCTCTTCGATGCAAACAGAGCTGAACTCTTCACCCAGAGCTGTGCAGATCTGGACAAATGGCTGCACGGCCTGGAGAGTCAGATTCAATCTGACGACTATGGCAAAGACCTCACCAGTGTCAACATCCTGCTGAAAAAGCAACAGGCAAGTGGCTGTTTCCCTGCCGTGGTCCTGATAGTCTTAACTCGCCCACTGTGTTCTCAGACATCCCCTTGGTGTGGGAAGGGATTTTAACGCAGCACGGCGGGCTCTGACAGCATCGTGGGACATTTCCAGAATCGACTGGAAAGACACAGTAGCAGTGTTGGGTGTCCGTGCATGGAAATATTCTTTCATTATCATCTTGGTTGATGGATAGTATCACCACTTAACAGTTGAGTAAATATTCATTTCATTTAGTCCGCAATTTACGTGAAGGAAAGTTACCGTGTTTGCATACTTCGCTGTATAACGTCTAGATATGTGATAGTTACCTGAGTTGTTCGGGGCTCTTTATAAATAATAAAAGAAATTTGGGGTTTTTTGCATCACAGTTAAAGCCCTTCTAAGGGCCAATGAATTTACTCTGAATTGAGGAGGAAACAGCTCTGGTGAGGTTGAGCAAGCAAGTTGGTGGCAGAACCTGGCAGGAGCTCCCTGGGCCAGGTTTGCAGTGCGTGGCCGAGTCCTCCCCTACCTAAGGAAAGAGTCAGTCTATTCTCAGACGCCAGCCCCTTGTCTCTAAGCCAGCAGTGTGTGGGCTTCCCAGGGTGGTCTTTCCTGAGTGAGAGACCTCTGCTTCTGCTTTTGCTCGTGTTCCTCATGTAAATACACAGTTAGGATGTTTTTAGCCATTATCCAGTGTTTTAAAAAAGAATAATCAGCTTTCTGATTGAAGAAATCAAGAGAAGATGGTAACATTGGCTGTCCTTCTGGCCTAAAAGAACTGGAAGCAGAAGACCTGACTCCTTCCTGGGGGTTAAACTGGTTTCCAACGTCGTTACGGCTTCTGAACAGGCAGATGAAGACTGGCCTTTCCCCATAATTAATTCTTGTTTCCCCTGTCATTTGCCTCCTAAGTTCCTGGATAAACTTGACTGTTGCTCCCAAGTTGAAAAAAATCTTTCTAGGGATTTTTTTTTGAAAGATCAGCTGACGAAGTGGAGAGCTAATTGCTGGTTCGCTGGCCATGTGGAACCATTTCTTGGGCTCTCCACTGTATCAGTGAATATTCTTGGGTCTTCCATTTTGGCCAGTGCCACAAGGGAACATTTTACAGCACCCTCCGTGTGTCCGTCGTCTCGGGTGTGAAGGTGGGTCTGTCTTCGCCCTCAGATGCTGGAGAATCAGATGGAGGTGCGGAAGAAGGAGATCGAAGAGCTCCAGAGCCAGGCGCAGGCCCTGAGCCAGGAGGGGAAGAGCACGGACGAGGTGGACAGCAGGCGCCTCACCGTGCAGACCAAGTTCACGGAGCTGCTGGAGCCCCTGAGCGAGAGGAAGCAGAACCTGCTGGCCTCCAAAGAGATCCATCAGTTCAACAGGGACGTGGAGGACGAGATCGTGAGTACTTCCCCGCCTGGCCAGCCTGGTGCCCGTGTTCTCACTTCTGGGCCCGACCCACCTCGGTCACGTCAGTGGGCTGAGCCGTCCCAACCGTGCTCCGTATATCCACACAAAATGTAACTCTGTTTTTCTGTCGGGCTTTCTAAAGGTAACTCAAGGGTTTAATGCCCCTAGAACGGTAGTTTTAAAAACAATGAATGAGGACTCACGGAGAGTCCGGTATTGAGGATGAAGTGAGGTCTGGAAGACTGGCCCGTGCCCTGTATCGGAGAAGAAGGGCAGGCTCCCCAGGCCGCCCTTCCCAGTGGGATTCTTTTTCTTTTTCTAAATTTTATTAAAGTATAGTTGATTTATAACGTTGTGTTAATTTCCGCTGTACAGCAGAGTGACTCAGTTATACATGTATATGTCCTTTTTCATATTCCTTTCCATTACGGTTTATCACAGGATATTGAATATGGTTCACTGTGCTGTACAGTAGGACCTTGTTGTTTATCCCCCGGTGGGGTTGAACACACTTCCTCTCTCACGCTGGCCTCCCTGCTCTCCCCTCCTGCCCTCGTTTGCATCAAATATTTGTTCTTTTTGAGTGGCCCTGACCACCTGTTTACAATTCCTTCCAGTTGTGGGTTGGAGAGAGGATGCCTTTGGCAACTTCCACGGATCACGGCCACAACCTCCAGACCGTGCAGCTGTTAATAAAGAAAAATCAGGTAAGCGTGTCTGCTGGGGCTGGCTCCTCCTGGTAGATCGGCGCCACGCTACGAGGCGGTGAGCGGCAGAGCTCTGAGGGCTGGCGGTTCCTCCTCGGCCCCCGCGGCGCGGCGCAAGCAGCGAGCTGCCGTGGCTTAGCGAGCCTCCGGCGTGTGTGCCCTGCTCCCGCAGACCCTGCAGAAGGAGATCCAGGGGCACCAGCCCCGCATCGACGACGTCTTTGAGAGGAGCCAGAGCATCGTCACGGACAGCACCCTCAACGCCGAGGCCATCCGGCAGAGGCTGGCCGACCTGAAGCAGCTGTGGGGCCTCCTCATCGAGGAGACGGAGAAGCGGCACCGGCGGCTGGAGGAGGCGCACAAGGCCCAGCAGTACTACTTCGACGCGGCCGAGGCCGAGGCGTGGATGAGCGAGCAGGAGCTGTACATGATGTCCGAGGAGAAGGCCAAGGTGAGGCGGGGGGTGGGGGCCGAGCCCCCTCCCCCCGGCCCAGCCGCCGGAGAGCCTCAGACTCAGAGCCTGAGCTTGTGGGCCGTGGGGGCGACGTCCTCGTGAAACGTGTCGTTGCCGCCGTGGTCGTGGGGGCAGTGTGGTGCGTACCGGTGGCTGGAACCTGGCTCTTTGCCCCTCGACGCAGAATTTTCTTGTCTGAATCCCGGTATTGTCGTTAAGACTGGATTCATCATGCCCTCCGCTTTTTTAAATAGAAATTTGCCAAAGTCTGTCTTTTACAGTATACTAGGTGCTTTTGTTTTGAGACAATCTAGAAGTATTTGAAAGTATTCTCACCAGAATGCTGTTACCTACATCTGTTAGACCGTGGAGAGTGTTTCAGCCAGCCAGGATGCACTAGGTTTGCCTGGGCTTTACCTTATACTTCAGCGGGTCCCCGTCACCCTGCGTCACCCTCGCGTCCGTCTTTCAGAGGCTCCCACGGGCCAGTCCACATTGATGCTCATGGAGCGCTCCGTGTTCCAGCGCCCATATCACACGTGTGGCTTTTTTCTTTCTGCCAAGTCTTCCTCCTGCCACACCACGCGGTCAGCCGGGCGCCCGTCTTCCGGGGGGTTTTGGGTCAGGGGCGGGGGCACGGCTGTGGTTGTGACGGCCCCCTCTCTAATCAGGATGAGCAGAGTGCCGTCTCCATGCTGAAGAAGCACCAGATTCTAGAACAAGCTGTGGAGGACTACGCGGAGACGGTGCATCAGCTCTCCAAGACCAGCCGGGCCCTGGTGGCCGACAGCCATCCTGAAAGGTGAGTGCCGTTCTGTGAAGGTGAGACTGGCCTGTCAGTTCCTCCCCAGTCAGGGCCTCTTGCTCGAGTAACTGGTAACGTAGATCTTTGGGAAGCATTTTTAAAACAGACCCAGTAGGCCTGTGCTGAACAGGAAGGGTGCACGGTTACATTACAGGAGCTCACTCTTGCGGGTTGATTATCTCCTGCTGGCCAAGCCCTATTGAGAAGATTATTGGTGTCATGCGTCAGAAGTACCGATTGACTTGCATGGATATACAGGTGATAAAAGCACCTACCCTTGGGTTTAAAAAGTCATCCAGTTTAGGAAAGTAATTACTAGTCTTAATAGAGCCATGGATAAGGATACTTGGACCTGTAAATTAAAAGGGCTGCCGGGAGAAGAAAATGATGCTGCCTCTGAACTCTTATACATTGAGTCTTGAGAATGCCTCAGGAATAAGAAAAAGGAGTGTGTGGTACTCCTGCCCTGTTACAGACCAGGCTTACACGCTCACTTCGGTGGCAGTCATTTTAGGCTTTCTCTGGAACTGCCTGTTACGGCTCAGGCAGACAAGAATCGGCTTTGTGCGTTAATCAAGGCAAGTTGGAGATGAGGTCAGTGGCTGGGTTGGTACAGGGGTTCCTTCAGGTGTTTGTCATCAGGACTCCCAGGAAAGTGGCCTTCCTCATCGCCCAAGGACAGGCATCAATAAGTCCTTGTCTGACTGCTTTCATGCTGGAAGACTGTCATTCTGGGAGAAGTTGGAGGGAGGGGGACGGATGCTGCACCCCCAGGACCCAGGAAATGGGAGCAGCAGGGCCCGCCCTCCTGGCAGAGAAGAGCATACAGCCCAGAGAAGGTCAAGGTGTGTGCAGACGGGGATGTTATCTGTCCCTTCGACAGCATGGCACCTGAGAACGGATCCTGGGTTAACTTCTAATGTCAGAGGAAATCCTGACATACGGAGCCAGCAGTGCAGAGTGTTTCGATCTCTCTCCCCTCCCTCTGTCATCACGGTCAGGATGGCCTTTGTCCTTGATTACTGTGTTTTGTTACACGTTGGCTCTTCATTACTTGAGGTCAAATTTCAGAGTTTTCTTTTTTAGGCTAAATAGGATAACTTGAAGTTTCCTTTGAGAAATGTTGTAGAACGTGATCTCTTGGCATTTCTCCGCATTTACTGTCCCCCTGAAGAACGTGTCCCCCTCATCTCGCCCCCCGCAGTGAGCGCATCAGCATGCGGCAGTCCAAGGTGGACAAGCTGTATGCGGGTCTCAAGGACCTGGCGGAGGAGAGGAGGGGCAAGCTGGACGAGAGGCACCGGCTGTTCCAGCTCAACCGGGAGGTGGACGACCTGGAGCAGTGGATCGCCGAGAGGGAGGTGGTCGCAGGGTCGCACGAGCTGGGGCAGGACTACGAGCACGTCACGGCAAGTACCGCGGGCAGAGCCCGGGCGGTAGTGCGGCGCGCGCGGGCTGTGGAGGGCCCCTTGCGTGCCTTGTCTGCGAGCGGAGAACGCACCCCAGACTCGAGCCAAAGACGGCGGGGTTTCGTTTCAGTTTGACACTTTGATCACCGGGCGACTTGGGGATGGTTGAACCTCTCTGCTGCGTGCGCCCTGTCCTCCTCTGGTCAGAGGAGATGGAGCCCGTGCCTTACTCGGCGGCAGTGAGCAAGGAGGAAGCCTGATTGATACGAGACTTTGGAGCTGAGATCTGTTAAGTCAGGCATTTCTCTCCAAAGGACGTTCGTGTGATCAAGAAATAAAGTGTTCACAGTAGTCTCACTGATTTCTTGGTGCTCATCCCTGTTTCAGATGCTACAAGAGCGATTCCGGGAATTCGCCCGGGACACGGGGAACATTGGGCAGGAGCGTGTGGACACGGTCAATCACATGGCAGATGAACTCATCAACTCTGGACACTCGGATGCCGCCACCATCGCCGAGTGGAAGGACGGGCTCAACGAAGCCTGGGCTGACCTCCTGGAGCTCATCGACACGAGGACACAGATCCTCGCCGCCTCCTATGAACTGCACAAGTTTTACCACGATGCCAAGGAGATCTTTGGGCGCATCCAGGACAAGCACAAGAAACTCCCCGAGGAGCTCGGGAGAGATCAGAACACAGTGGAGACCTTACAGAGAATGCACACCACGTTCGAGCACGACATCCAGGCTCTGGGCACTCAGGTGGGTGAGGCGCTGCGCAGCGGTGGTGGCAGGGGTTCTTTCCGTACAGCGTCTTTGTGCCTCTCTGAGCATCTCTCTCCGTTCCTTGGCTCCTCCAAACATGCCTCAAAGAATTGCCCAAATTAAAGGGACATGCGTGTGCACACACACATATTACACACATTGTTGTAACGCTCCATTTGGGAGAACTTACCAGTCCGTAACATTCTGTTTGCCATATTTTGCAGACACTGTTGGATGAACAGTGTTTACGATTAAAATAAACAACCCAGACACATACACAAACATTGACAAGTTTTAGGCCTTCTCAACAAGAATTGAATTACGTTGGCATAATCCATCCAGAATAATTTCCAAAATGATACCTCATCATTTTCCGTCAAACAGAGTCTGAGTTATGTATTGGAGAAGAGAGAAAACAAGACTCTAACGTTTTACTATGCCCGGTCTTCCCCTCCCGCCATGAAGTGGTTAACACTAAGGCTTTGTTTAAGAGCTGTCTGGCAAAGTGATAACAATATAACAGTAACGATCTGTAGTATAATCACTCTCTAATTCACACTCTCATTCCTGCACAGTTTACTGCTTAGTCTTATGTCTATTAGATGAAAAATAAATTTTATCTGCCTTTTCCCTTAAATTTCAAGATCTTAGAGAAGAAGTTCGTTTTCTTAAAGATGTCAGCCCTGAGGATATCAGGAGGTTTGTTTTTACCTTTTAGAAGCACATCAGTGATCTAGTGCAGGGGTTGGCAGACTTCTTCTGTAGAAGCCCAGACAGTACAGATTTTTGGTTTTGTGGGACATACAGTCCGTTACAATTACTCAGCTCCGCCATCGTAGCATAAAGCAGCCACGGACAATCCGAAAGTGAAGGGCGTGGCTGTGTGCCAGCAAAGCTTTATAAAAACAGGGAGCCCACATTTGCCGTGGGCCAGCCCCTGATCTAGTGTGCCAGCCTTCTCTGGTGTGCTCTGGGGTTTGTTCTGTGGAAGGACCACCTTTACTGCTGTTGTCTTCCCCTTAATTTGCCCCTTCTAGAAGCAAAGGTAGGTCACAGCTGGGGCTCCATTCACGTTAAGTGGCTTCCCCTTTTCCATCCTGGAGGTAGAAGGTGTGGGGGGGATAATTTAGGAGATTTGTGGAGTGGCTGAGGGTCTGCATCAGGCAGAATTTAAAAGCGCCCACCATGCGTTGTGCGGGTTTCCAGTCTTTCCTTCACGGCTGGCGGATTCTCCATTCAGAAGCTTGTCAGCTTCCTGTTCAGTGGCTCTCACTGCGTGTAAGGCCCTGGAGCACCACGTGAGCGCGTAAGGATCCTGAGCCGTGCACTTAGAGCATGGCCACCAGAGAAGGGCCGACCCTGGCTTGAATTGAGCCCGTCACGCTGTATCACTGCAAGTTTAATTTCCTTCCTAAGCTTCGGTTCCCTAATGCTTTAAGGACTGCAGTGTGTATTGTTACAGTTTTTAAAAAGCTTAAGAGAACTTCTGGAATGCCTGGAAGCCTTATTAGCAGCAGGTCTTTCCTCTGCACCTGTAAAATCATTTAGTTTTAGAACTTCAGGAGACTCCAGAGATGGTAGAGTTGCTCCTTCATTTTTTTTTTTTTTTCATGAAATCCCTTCACTTTGTGAGGCTCAGAGAGATGCAGGAGCCCACTGAGAGTCCAGGAACGTCCAGGACAGGAATCTGTTCCGTCAAGCCTGATAGTCTGCACCGCACCATACCCACTGGGCCAGGCCATTTCAGCCACAAAAGTATGCATGCCCCTCCTGCAGTTAGAGCAGAAGGGAGGGCTCCCGGTGCAGCCTCCAGAAGCCGATGGCGTTTCCTCCTTGGCTGCTTTACTCTTAATGCCAGCTGACCCGCCACCATCCTCCATTCTGTGCAGGAACAGTAGACATGAGGGAACCTGATGATGGTCTGCAGTGACTCCTCAAAGCAGTAGTTAATTCTAGCGGGAATTTCTGCTTTTGCTCTCCTCATCTACCTTGGTTTGCTGTTGCGAGAACAAATTGAAAACAGCTGGAGGCCCAGGAAATTTTTTTTTTTTTTTAACTTGTTTGGAACGATTTGGTTAGTCATATAGGAGATAAGCTTTTCAAATAATTTCCTAGGAACCTGCTTATTGTCATTTGAGTTAATACCTGAGCCATATGTAAAGAATGTTTCCAAAAGTCTCTTAGGATATGGGAATCAAATCACCAGGGAAACCAAACCCCATTGATTCTTCTTTGCATCTCTGGCAGAAATTTGTTTTTCCTTACCTACCGCCACCTAGAGCCTTTTGAGTGATCAGGGTCGGTACACCTCCCCGCAAGCCCCAGTGCCCGTCCCCCCCCCCCGTGATGTTTGTCCACATACTCCCCTCACGGACCTCTGAAGGCTGCTGTCATTCAGGATGGCTGTTGTCTTCAGACTTCGATCAGTAAATGAAGATTGAGTGTGCGCTCCCCATACGTGTATATTTTAAATTAGATGTTGTGCACGAGTATGGCATTACTAATACGTACTTTATATAAAACATAAGAGAAGGAAATTACAAAATAAGCCACGGTTATTAGTTTCTCTTGTAAAGGTGTATCTGCCCTCCACCACCACCCTCGCCCCCAACAAAAAGGTGAAAGCCGTTTCTTGTTTTTTTCCCCCTTTTTACACAGAAAGTATTGATATTATGTACACTCTCTGGGCTTTGCTTTCTCTACATAGCGGTCATCTTGGAGTACTTCTCACACGAGTACACAGAGCCCTTCCGCATTCTTTTTCATGACTGCATGGGAGCCTGCTGTATGAATGTGCCATTGTGATATAACCAGTCCCTCATGGACGAACAGACACTTTATTTTCAGTCTTTTGCATTTACAGACATTGGTGCAATAAATAACCTTATGTGTATTTCATTTCCTAAAAGTGCAAGAGTATATGTAGGATAAATTCCCCAAAGTGGAATCATAAAATCAAAGGGCACACGCATTTATAAGTTTGGTGGGTACTGCCTGTGCCTGCTTGTAGGAGCTGTAACCTTTCGTCCCATCAACAGTGAATCAGCTCACTGACATATACATCATCAAGCTTGATTTTTTGCCAACTAAGAGATGACAAATTACAGTATCTCCATGTAGCATATTTTCATATGACTCATTGGCGTTTCTTGTTCTCCAGAGTTTTTATTGAAGTTTGGCTGGTTAAGATTTTACCTTCTTTGGCAGCAGCATTTTTAACTACATTAAGTGCTGCGTTTTTGTTTTTCACGTTGGAATGTGCCGTTGTGGGAGCTCTTACAGGTGATACATACATTGTTTTCAACAGCAACATCACATAGCTAATGGAAAAGGTGTTTTCAAAATGAGTTCTTGATGGCAGTTTCTCATTCCTGATAAAAAAAAACACCGTCTGTACCATGCAGAAGCAGATTAGGTGTTTATCCTTTACTGTATCTGGGTGCATACCGTGTGTTTCTGTGCCGTCTTCACATCCTGGGCCACCTCCAGGGACCTTTCCCGACCAGGGCTCCCATCAGCGCGAAGGCAGAATGGTGTGCAGAGGGGGAGCGGGAGGCCGGGTGGTGGCGCGGAGGCCCAGCTCTGAGCCGTCTCGTCTCCCGGCGGCTTCACAGGTGAGACAGCTGCAGGAGGATGCAGCCCGCCTCCAGGCCGCCTATGCGGGCGACAAGGCCGAGGACATCCAGAAGCGGGAGAACGAGGTCCTGGAAGCCTGGAAGGCCCTGCTGGACGCCTGCGAGGGCCGCAGGGTGCGGCTGGTGGACACGGGGGACAAGTTCCGCTTCTTCAGCATGGTGCGCGACCTCATGCTGTGGATGGAGGATGTCATCCGGCAGATCGAAGCCCAGGAGAAGCCACGGTAACGCTGCCGGCTTCCCGGCTGGGCCCTGCCCCAGAGCTTCGAGGCCAGAGCGGGGGCGGGGAGGGGTTTTTGGGGGCGCCGCCGCTGTTCCACTTGTCTCCTGCGCGCGGTTGTCAGGGAACGAGGGGCCCAGTGTAGTCGAGCCCTGTGGAGCCCTCCCCATTTCTCCCAGACCCTGTCGCCTGGGTCCACGTTCACCCAGGACCTCCTGCTCTCATCTGTGGGCCTCGTGCCTCAAAGCAGCCGCATACCTGGGACCGGACTAGCTCTACCTCACCGCTGGCATGAGATGGCTTTTCTGAGTTCTTTTTCTATGTCTGTCAGATCAAAAACCACTCTATCCCTTTTCAGACATATTACTAAAGGTGCCTCTTGCACTCAGCATCTGCTTTAATGGTGTCTCGGGATTTGTATTTAGTATTTGTTCTGTGTCTTCTCTTTGGCCATGTTTCATGCAAAGCGGTGAAGAGGAGCTAGTGGGTGTACAAGCAGGCACATATTATAGCCTCCTGTTCCCCACTGCCGGCTCCAGCCCTCACCGTAACTGAGGAATGGACTGTGCCCCAAAAGAAGAAATACGGTTATTATATACATGAGGCAGTTGTGTTTCCTTAGGTCAGGACTTCCCAGTCAGTCGGTTTTGATGGATGAGACCTTCTCACGGCTCTGCCAGTCGCTGATTGCTTGGCTGGTTCCTGCTCTGTGTGTCTTCAGGTCTAAATAAGGAGACAGTATTTGCTGCTCTTTAGAACACACACGTCCTGAACCTTGGGCAGCTAACTCACTGGGGTACAACTGGGGACACCTGTACCTTCTTGAAGAGTCTGTACCTTCTTGAAGAGTCTGAAGTGCATTTCAAAGTAAAAGGTTGAACAGAGATCCAGTGGTTTTTCTGGTCTCCACCTAGAAAAATTGTTTAAGCGCACACACAAAAATAAAAGTAGCCGTATTCTCAGCGTTAGGTTGTGAAGCTGTGCCTGAGTTACACCATCGTTGTGCTGCAGCTCAGTGACCCTGCCTGGGCTCAGACTGTGAATCAGATACTGTGCCGCCAGTTTCCTTCAAATTAATTACGTGTTTTGCAACCTACACGTTTATTTGAAAAGCTTGGTCTCCTAAAGGAAGTATCGTTTGTGTAATTTTAGGGATGTGTCCTCTGTTGAACTATTAATGAATAATCATCAAGGTATCAAAGCTGAAATCGATGCTCGTAATGACAGTTTCACGACCTGCATTGAACTTGGGAAATCGCTGCTGGCGAGGAAGCACTACGCATCAGAGGAGGTAGGATGCCGCTTCGCTTTGGGGCCCCTGGGGTGAGCGCAGCTGGTGTTCAGATGTACAGTGACTCGCTCTTGTGAGCGTATGAGTATACACACTTGTGTGTGTGTATGTGTGTGTGGGCATATATAGACACACACACACAGAAATCTGTGCTTACATTCACACACACACACATGCACACACTTATATGTGTTTCAGAGCTCCTTGCTTCTTTCCTGTATGTGTAGAATAAGACAGGCAAGTCTCTAGGTGTAGAGCCAATCAATCCATGGCACAGAAGACAATTTTTGAGGGCCTCTGGTCAAGGGTTCGTCCTCTCTCACCTCCTCCATCAGTTCTCGAAGGTGCCACCCCTTCTCTGTCACCTGTGCCCTAGATCTGTTTGCTCTTTAGTGGATGGTTGCTAAGTCGAGTTGGGAGGCTGGTGACACAGAGGTGAGTGGTTATCAGTGTGAGGCCTCCGAGAGCTCAGGGCTTTGCCCCTCTCGCCGCCCCCTGCTCTTAACTTGAGTGTCTTCACCACAGCAAGCCCCGGAGTCTGGAGGGGGCTCAGTGCATTGTAGGCCTCCTCACGACAGAGCAGCTTTGGGTGGAGCCCGGCCTTCCTCCCAGCCCCTTCTGGAAGGAACGTCGCCATGCTTTTCTCTCCTCTCCCAGTACGCAGATCGACTGAGCAGTCCTTAGATCTTTCCTGCCTTAGTGGTGGTCTCTACATAAAAAGTGTTTTTCTTATATGAAGCGGCCCATCAAGGGGCAGACTAGGAGGATGTGATCTACTCTATTAAGATGTCCTTGGGGTCCTCTCTTCTCACAGATCAAGGAGAAGTTACTGCAGTTGACGGAAAAGAGGAAAGAAATGATTGACAAGTGGGAAGACCGATGGGAATGGTTAAGACTGAGTAAGGATGTACCTAATCTCTCTGCCCTTTTTGGGTCCCCACTGAAAGCAAGCCAGTTTATTTACCTGCTTTAATTGATTTGATATGATGTTATCTCTTAATGATTTTTGGAGTCTTTCTGAATGCTGCTTTTTTAATGTCCTATTTCACCATTTCCTGCTAATAAGTATTTTTAAGTAGTTCCCTGTGACATATTCATTATCTTTCATCTCATGATTGACCTCAGTGTTGTGAGCGGGGTCTGAGTGTGTAGGAACAGTATGGGGGCGACAGGATGTGGCATCCCTCTGGGAGAGTGCAGACAGGAGCCCCTTCTCCTCCAGGTATCTTTAAGAAGAATTGTTACTGTGGAGTCAAGAAGATGGAAAGTTGGCTTGTTAGGTCTTATGAAAGCTAACAACGATAAAGATTTTGCCGTGAACCAGGCATTATTCTAAGTGTTTTATATGTTTTTCTTTATTGACTTCCCACAATAACCCTCTGAGGTAGATTCTAGTTTTAATCTCATTTTATAAAGGGAATATGTGAGCTAACACAGAGTTTATAATATACAGTATTGGGAATAGCATTTATGATTGGTATGAACTGCAAAGGTAGCCCAACTGAAGCATTATTTACCATACTTTGCCATTCTGTGTTTGGGGCTCCGGGCTCTGTCCTTTATATTATATTATATAACCTTATTCTCAGGCACCAGGAGTGCTCTCTAGAAGCAGAATCCAAGGGGCCTTTTCTGAAAGGTGTGTAAGAGACCTAGTGGAGGCATCTCAGTTCTTTTGAAAAAGAAATCCCACTTTTGATCATTCTTTGGATGAGGATTTGGTCTGTAAATTTTGCCAGCTCCCAGGGCAGGTTCAGTTCAGTTCAGTTCAGCAGAACCCAGATTACACTCCACTGTGAACTAGGCACCAGGGTGCATGCTGGGCATTCCTGATGAGGTGACAAGTCTCTCGAGCCGTGGGGGCATCATCTTGTGCCGTGTTGGAGGCCGCCAGGGTGACACCAGTGCTGCCCGCAGTCTTGATTTCTTACCCGAATGACCCCAACCTTTGCTGCTTAAGGTATAATGAAAATGCCAGCCATAGCGCAGGCAGAGCGGAGGTCTGGGCTGCCTTCTCACAGCTGCAGTGGGTGGAGGTCATGCTGTGTTTTCCTCACGTGTGGAGGGACAGAACGAATAAAGCAGAAGCCTTAGCCCATACTGTCCCTACTTTCCATACTGCTTCCAGATCCTTCCCTGCCTCTCAACCCCCCAAAGTAAAGCATAGCACTTCCACCCGAGAAAGGGTGATTGGTGAATGGCTCTCCCATCAAGAGTAATCTGGTTATATGTAGATTGTGAATTCTTCAGGGCTCTGAGGCTTACTTCACTGAAGTAGGGCTGAGTGAGCAGAGCATACCTCCTGGCCCTGCATGGCCGTATAGTAGCCACTGCCCACATGGGGCTCTTCAGAACTTGCAACATGGCTGGTCCAAATTAAGATGTGCTCCAAGTATAAAATACATGTCGGATTTCAAAGACAGAAGAAAAAAAAGATGTAACACAACTCAGTTAATTTTTATACTGATTACGTGTTGAAATAACAGTTACATCAGGTTGTCTAAAATGTGCATTTGAAATCAACTTCACCTGTTTTTAATGCGGCTGCTGGGAAGGTTAAAGTTGTACACGTGTGGCTCACATGACGTTTATGTGGACAGCGCAGGTCTAGACTAGACTGTAAGCTGGTTGTGCCGGCAGCTGCCAGCAGAGGGCAGCGCCACCCTGAGCTGCCGAGTCACCCTGCCCTCCACACTCACTCTTGGCTCCCTGTGCAGTCTTGGAGGTCCATCAGTTCTCAAGGGACGCCAGTGTGGCCGAGGCCTGGCTGCTCGGACAGGAGCCCTACCTCTCCAGCCGAGAAATAGGCCAGAGCGTGGACGAGGTGGAGAAGCTCATCAAGCGCCACGAGGCTTTTGAAAAGTCTGCAGCGACCTGGGACGAGAGGTTCTCCGCCCTGGAAAGGCTGACGACAGTAAGTGGGCCCTGGGAGCCGGGGTGCTCTGCCGTGGTTCCCGTGGGCAGCCTCTCCTTCCTGCTCACCTTCTAGGCTAGGGAGCTCAGGTCATTGCTCTGATTTTAAAAGCAGTAAGGATCTTCCTGGAGTTGGTGTTTCTCTTGGTACAGGACATGGGGAGATGGTCCAGGGCTCCTGCCCCCTCAACCACTTGCTGGGCACCTAGGTCTGTGGTCACTTCCTGTCTGGGAATTGATCGATTGGGATTTGCTTTTCTCTTTTGATCTACTTTTCTTCCTGTATCTCACAGAAGCCGTGGAGCATAGCCTTACAGTTTTCTTCCGATTTCAGGATTAGAATTCCCATCAAGCACTAGTAGCTCGATCTTAGACCACTGAAAACTCTCCCCAGTCCTGGTAATCTCTTCTGCCAAAATAAAGGCCTTAGAATAGGCCTTGCCCACTGGTGTTTTCTCTCCCAAGACACTTGCACTCCTGGTGGAAAGCTGATTCTTTATGGTGTGCTTCCCGATTTCTACAGTTGTGGGCATCTAAAATGTACCTGTACACGTGTGTTAAAACGGAATACTTCTGGTACATGCATATTGCTCATGAAATGGCTTAGTTCCAGTTAGTCTGTTTCGTGGCTTTTTTTAATGTGTTATTGGGGTTTGGCTGAACCTGAATCCCTACCGCAGCACAAGAAGCCTCTGTGGGAATTATTGCAGCTCTAACTCAGTGGTGTTTGTCTGATCGCTGATGAGAAGTCCAGCACGGACCCTCATGCTCAGGTGCTTTCTTCCTCAGCAAAGTTGAGAGCTGCAGAGTTCATTTAGAAACTAAACCCGATGTCCCAGGGGCACACACAACTCACAGGGCTTCTGCCAGCCCATAGAATGGATCTGTTTCATCACTCAGACTTCTGTTTCCTGTGGTTTGAGGTTGTAGCTGCAGTTCTTATGACCTTAACGAGATTTTGCTTAGGATGTTAGACCTTCTGGTTGTCCCGCGTGATCCAGCGTAGACCACTCAGACAGGAGGGTTTGCCTGGAGCCCTCTCCTTAAAAGAGGCAGAGTCCGGGGCTCTGCCACACATCAGCGTATTCTCCCTCAGTTGGAGCTACTGGAAGTGCGCAGACAGCAAGAGGAAGAGGAGAGGAAGAGGCGGCCGCCTTCTCCTGAGCCGAGCTCGAAGGTTTCCGAGGAGACCGAGTCCCAGCAGCAGTGGTGAGTCACGGGGCAGCCCGCCCACTTCAGTCTCAGATTCAGTGACAAGAGAGGTTTAGGGAGCACACTTTCTAAGCCCGTGCTGATGTGCCCTTCCTGTTAGTCACTTCCGAAGACTCCTGAGACTCTCTCTGTACAGTCATCCCTGGATAATATTTGAGGACAGTGACTTGTCCACAGTCACGTTGCTATGTTGGTAGCGGAAGTGGAATGTGGACAGCAGCCATCTCTGCTGTGCACATGTGTGTGTATACACACACACACACACACACACACACACACACACACACACTTAGAATTTCCACATGAGTAAATGGATGGAGTGAACTACCCAGATTTCAGGCCAGTGATTGTGTGGTGATGCTTTCTGAAAGTTCTGGGTGACTTTCACACGAAGGGCAGAAATTACTCTGTATTTCTGAAAGGCTGATTATTTAGCTGGGGTCCAAGCTCCATGACAACCCTGAATGCCACCTTTATGGGCAGGGATGCCTGTGGTCTTACTCTCTATCTAGAGTCAATTTGAAACACTTAAAAGAGTTTTTAGAAAGAAATCACGTCATGTGAAAGAGGGCTGCATATGTTTTCCTGAGAGAGGGGCTCTAATAAAGTTGACTTGTGTTCTCCCCCGTCTTCTTCTCTTTCTCCTCCTCTTTTCTTCCCCCCTCCCCTCCCTCCTTCCCCCTTTCCTCCTCTTCTCTCCTCTGTCTTCTTTCTCCCCCTTCCCCAACAGGGATACTTCAAAAGGAGAGCAAGTTTCCCAGAATGGTTTGCCGGCTGAACAGGGATCTCCACGGGTTAGTTACCGCTCTCAAACCTACCAAAACTACAAAAACTTTAATAGCAGACGGACAGCCAGTGACCAGCCGTGGTCTGGACTGTGAAGTTCGCTACCATTTGTCAAGAACCACTCTTTCCAAATCCTGTTGGTTTGACCTTTTGGCTTCCACTTCACCCACAGTGTTAAAAATTTTACTTAATTCATAGCCTTCCTTGGTTTCATATTTGTTTGCGTTTAATTCATGTTTATTTGAGTTTTTTAACTGATGGATGCTCAGTTGCCTGAAAGCAACATACGTATTTTTTGTTTATTTATCGTGAGCTTTTTACTTTATTAAGATTTTGCAGCGAAAGCCTTACGTGAGTAATTGAAATTAAATGAGATTACAGCAAAATGAAGAAGAAAACTAGAATCTGACAGGTATGACACATCCAGTTATACTAACAGGGTGCAGTCCTGCACTATACGTAGCCCCCTTTACAGAGTTATTAACCTGCAATAGTTCACTAGGAATTGAGGAGGGAGACTTCCAGTACTAAGATTAAAACCTAGAGTCAGCTGTGTAACATTCCATGAAGGATGCATTCATTTATTGAAAATGATTAAAAAAAAAAAAAAGTTGAATCTACTTGGGAGGGTTTTTTAAACTTTAGGCGCAGAATCTGAACGGTTTTGAGACCCTCGGATCATTTATTACTTTTTTACAAACCAGGTCCTCTCTCTATTTTTTTCTGCCAAGTCCTGAACTGAGAATTGTAGGCTCGCTTGCAGCAGATAATGCAGCCAGCCTCAGGAGTCAGGGGCCCACTGACTGCTGCCACCACCTCTGTCTGGGTCACTGTCGGCACCGCCAGGACGTGGGATGTGGCAGGTGTGGCAGCGCTTCTCGGCCCGTTGGGGAAGCCTGCCTACCAGACTTCCACGCCTCTCCGTTCAGTTGATGACTTCAGGGTGTCAAACTGTTTAAATTTTTCAAACACATGGAACAAAAGCCATTCTGGTTCACCCTGATTACTTGAACGACACACTTGGGGGAACCACCCCAGGAGCTGTTGCCTGCCTCCAGGCTCCAGAAGTCCTTCAGTGTCTCTGTAGACAGAAACTCCGTTGTATGTCTCGTATGGACCTTCTGATTCATTTTTCGTTTTCTTCTGACCTTTTGTGACGCTCTCTAATAAAGAGTCGTTTAGGATGACATTTATCAGACCACCAGCAGGGATTTGAAAATGTTTTAACAGAGATTCTGTTCACCAAACCAAGCCCATATTACATCAAAGCCTTGTGAGACATTCACTTGCTCATTTGCCATATTTAGATGTTAGTGGAATCAGAAAACCTGTTTTGATATGTGTTCTCCATGAGTTAAGTCTAATTTGTCTTTTCACTTCATGATGCATGTCTTTTTTTTTCTTTTGTCAGGATAACATCATATAGCATCTTGTTTGTTGTTTCCTCATTTCTATGTACATATCTATCTACTTGCGACCGTAGATGGGTATATAGATAGATGCCAAGCTTCTTATGTTCTGGGAGTAGTGTGCACCATTATTGGGTCTCTGCCTTAAAACACACCAAAATTCATTTTAGAAAAGAAACTACTGCTTCATCTTTGGTGATTAGGGAGCCCTGACGTGTGTTTCTGGCTCCAAATGATATGTGTCATTGATCTATATGTATATATGTGGTGTGTCCATATATATATGTTTAAATTTTGTATCATGAGGACTAATACCCAATTTTATGCCTTTCGTATTCAGAAGACCAAAAACAAAACAAAACAAAACAAAACAAAGCCACATAAGCACACAAGAAAGGAGTGCTGTGATGCTTTTGGCATGTGTTCTCATGCCTATTTTTATCTAGATTTTTAAATTGTAGCTTGCCAGACAAATTTTTAATTGTAATTGGATTGTATCAGAAGAAGAAAAGCTCTTTTCATTTCTTCTGAGTTACGGTGCAGAGACTCAAGTTAATGAACTTGAAAATAGTGTTGCTTCTTGCACTTAGAAAACCAATCAGGTGTCCCTTGTGCTACTAGTTGTCACGTTGCATTTATGTTCACCTCCTGATTGAAATATTCTCAGGTGTACGCAGCCACTAATCGCTAAAGAGAAGCAATGTGGGGTGGGGGTAGGGGTGTATCCACATGTACCCACTGTTTGGTCACAGCACTACGATTTGCTTTTGATGTTTGTCTCTAGTGGCGTGTTGTCTGTTGGCATGCTTAAGCACATGTCCATTAAAATTCATTTTGTTCCTTTTATTTTCCTTGTTTTCTTGGTTAGTGATTCATTTGCATAAACATTAATTATCTCTGCATACTGGTTTGGGGTTTTCTCTTTCCTTCTAACTCTAAAGAAAAAAATTTTTGCTGCAGAACTTCCCCCAGAAGGGGCTTCCCCTGGCCGTCACCTACCTTGAAGTTTGACCAAGTGTGATAAATTTTAGCCTTTTTCCAGTAAACATTCCTCTATCCAGGTCACTGCTGTCACTAGCAGTTTTTGAGTCACACCTGCAGCACTAATTTTTTTTTTGTTTAACCTGGTTTCTGTAGACACTAACCCCATGTCTCCCTGGACTCATGCCTGGCACAGGCCTTCCAGACCGATCTCATACTTCCTCCCAACCAGAAGTTTCCTGAAATCTCACACTAGAACAGATGTGTCAACCTTAAAATCCACTCACTTACTTTTGACTCGGGGGTTTTGTTTTTTTGGTTACCATTTCCCCTTTGTCTCTCCTTTAAAAGGGAAAGGCAAGAGAGAGATTTAAATAGCATATTTCTTATAAGCACTGGTCGACAGGCTGTCACTTGCAAGGCCAGGATAATCACCATGCATCTCCTCCCTGTGCCTTTCTACCCTAAGAATCCTTTTTCCACGTTGCTGTGTGGATAAAGGGTTCTAATCACAGACACCCTTCAAGTGCGTAGCCTCTAGTCTTACCTTAACCCCCCCCCCCCGCTGCAGACAGTGATCGTTTGTATAGACAGAGTATAAACTTGACTCCCAGCCCACCACTTAGATAAGGCCCAACAGAGACATCCCAGTTCCTGGGAGTTGACATATCGGATGTTCAAGCGGTGGTGGCCAGTCTCCCCTTGATCCTGTTGAGGTTGTTGCTGCTAATTTTGCTGTCACCTGGTTCTGGGCAGCAGAGGTGGGGGACGTATGTAATGAGCGTGCCGTTGACACCTCCATGTTTGTCCGTGTACGAAGGGTGCAGGTTGTCTGTAATCCACTAAAGCATCAGCCACACCCAGCTTTAGTAACTCGCTAATCCCACACCCTGGGTGTATCAGCCAGGGACCGCTTCAGTTCATGGTACACAGTTGATGGCACACAGGCTGAAAGCGATAATGAATGGAGACCCTACTGCATTTCCCAAGCCGAAAAGCCATGAGGGTTACAATATAAATGAGCTTGGGAAGGAACAGCTCCCGAAGACGTCTCCAGCCCGAAGGGTCAGAGCCGCTGGAAGCCTGGCTGTCTGGGCTTTCTCGTCTCAGTGCAGCAAGGCACCGTGATCAACCAGCACGTGATGGGGAAGGCCCTGGTTCTGTCTTTGTTTGGGGGTAAATAGCTGTGTGGTGTTGAGTGACTGTGATTGGCTTTTCCAGCTCCTTTAACACAAACTACAACCCACTCACGATACAACTTCGGCAGATGTGGTTAAATTGATGTTCGTTGACTTGCCTCATTTCCTTCCAGCTCTTAAGTTCCAAAGTCTAACGGGGATGGTAGATGTGAAATGCATGATTGCCGTCCTAATTTCTGCATGTGTTTATGACGATGTGTCGGGGGGTGGTGGGAGGAGAGCCGAAGAGCATTTTCAGAAACCAAAGGTCTTTCTTGTCTGACTTTGGGGGAATGCCGTGTAGTACTGGTAGAGTCGTCTATCCATCTGTTTGTGAATGCCCTTTCGCTTCAACTTCCAGCCCTTCTGGTGGCGTCCTTGGTTGTAAGGTGGCTGCTGTATAACGTCCACTCTCTCATATTTAATATGTGTGATTGTTAACTGTTGTCCTTTTGTTTTAAAGTAACCATAAGAGGAAATGATCTGAGTTCTATTAGAGAAAATGGATTGATCAGAGGAACAGAGTGCAGTAAAACTCATCCTGGCATTTCGCTTTTCTCATTTCCCCGTAAACGGGCGGGTATTAATCCATTCCCACCTTCTAATGTCCTTGGTGTCCAGCTGGCTTTGTGGGATGTGCAATGGTTTTACTGTACTGCCTCGATCTGTGCCAGGCATTTATACACAGCCACGTGTGCGAGTCAGAGCGTATGTGGTCACCCCCGGGGCTCACGGGGTTAGCTGAACGGCCTCTCCGCTGTCCCTAGATGGCAGAAACGGTGGACACGAGCGAAATGGTCAATGGCGCTGCAGAACAGAGGACAAGCTCGAAAGAGTCCAGCCCCATCCCCTCTCCCACCTCCGAGCGCAAAGCCAAGACTGCCCTCCCGGCCCAGAGCGCTGCCACCTTGCCGGCCAGGACCCAGGAGACGCCTTTGGCCCAGATGGAAGGCTTCCTGAATCGGAAGCACGAGTGGGAGGCCCACAATAAGAAGGCCTCAAGCAGGTAACAGCACAGAGGCTGAGGCGGTCCCGGGGGAAGTCGGCCCATTAAGAGGTGGAGGTGGGCCACTCTTGATCGAAAGGGGAGTGTGTGTTTATGTGGCTGATTTGTTCTGTAGCTTCCCGGGCATTACATCCTTCTCGGGACTGACGTTGGGAAGTGGGAGTAGTGTGCTTTTTTTATTCACCGAGAGAAGGAAGAGTTAAGTGTGTGTGGGAACAGCAAGAAGAGGCCTTAGTAGTTCCTCCTGAGAAGGAATATTGCTAGATTGAGGGAGCGGGGGGAGTCTTCCCTAGAGTGAAATGATTTCACTGTTGTTTCCCTCCTGGGGGATGTTTTAAGACATTCACCATTTCCCCTACCTTATCTCCATATCAGTTTTTATACTCGTTATCTCCCAGTAGCCCTACTTGTATTATCTCCATTTTACAAATGAAGAAACTGAGGCTCTGGGAGGTTAAGAAAGCTCACTCTGTGTAGTAACTTAGTAAATGGCACAGCTAGGGTAAAACTCATCTGACTCCACAGCCTGTGTGCTTAACCAGTAAACCAAACTGCCTGGAACCACCATGTACAGTTGTACAGGTTGTACACTGTACAAGGGAATCCCATCTAAGAGCTGCCATCCACATTGGGGACATTATAGATTTATTTGTTAATACAGGCAGGTGGCAGTAAAGTGTCTTGTTCTAATAAAGGCAGTATATTAGGACAGTTTGCCATACCCTGGGGGAAAGGCTACCTTTTTCTAATTCAGCCAGTGTACCATAAGTGCTAGTGGCCCTGGGTCTGCCTCCCCCTCCCTGTCACGTAGCCAGGCCACTTCATTACAGAATGAAGCTGAGGTGGAAGAGCTGCTTAAGGACAGGCATGTTTCCAGTAAGGAGCTTGGCCTGTACCCTGTTACCACAAGAGTGTACCAAACACCGGCAAAAGTCTTTCCCGTCAGAGCCAAGAGTACCTTTATTTAATGAAAGAGGGCACTGTGGTTTTCTTCAAACTCAGAGTGAGAAGTGGCCCTCAAAAACCTGCCACTAAGCAGTACGTGTCTTGTCTTGGGAGTCCACAGAGGAATTCTGTTCCATTGCGTATTTTTAGCAGGATTTAGGAAGGGCCTTTAACAGGGGATCATGCCATGTTGTGTGAGGATCGTTTTCGTGTTAATCAGACCCTTAGTTCTTGAGGGGGGTGTGGAGCAGAAACTTGAAGTTCCTTTTTTTTTTACTGCTCAGGTCCTGGCACAATGTTTACTGTGTCATAAATAACCAAGAAATGGGTTTCTACAAAGATGCAAAGACAGCTGCTTCCGGAATTCCCTACCACAGCGAGGTCCCTGTGAGTTTGAAAGAAGCCATCTGTGAAGTGGCCCTTGATTACAAAAAGAAGAAGCACGTGTTCAAGCTAAGGTGAGCGTTGCCAGAGAGTGGGTGTGTGTTTATTTTCACTCTGGGGGTTGGTTTTCTTAGATAGATGCTGTGACCAGTTGATTCCTCTCCTCTGCCGTTTAAAAAAATCACCAACAAAGTGACAAACTGGATAGGCACACGTCTTGGTTAGGATCTCTGGGCTCGGTGGCCGGTTAACGGCACAACTGAACATGGAAGAAAAGGAGCTTTCCTTTTTATAAGCTGGAACTTAGTGTTTCCTGAGACAAGGTGAGCTAGTCACTTTTCACAGTTTAAGGGGAGCTTAGAAAAATAGTTTCCCCGTCTTTGCAGCTAATCCAGACCCAGGAGATGCTGTTCTTTGCTCATGACTTATCTGGAGATGGGTCAAGTGAGTCATCCCGGAGCCAGGTGGAGACAAACAGGAAGGGGCGGGTGCTCCCCTGACTCACCCAGCGGATGTTCCAGATGCCTCTGGAACCATTCAGTTCCAAATGTCTCTACCCTGTACAACACATACGACTCCCAGCAGAGTGGATCCAAGCTCTGAAGTTCTGCTTGTACTTGGGAATGGGCAGAAAAATCCGTTTTTCTTTTAAAAGCGTGAAAAGCAAACATGTTAGTGGTTAGGACGATACTTAGTCTGATACTAACTTGATCTGTTGCTTTGGGATTTGAAAAGCAAACTTTGGTCCTCAGTTACACGTGAGTCTCATGCCAGCTGGACGAGGCCAAGGACCACAAACGAGAGCAGTTCAAATAGGGTGATTCTTTGAGCCCTGGACGGGCACTGGAGGCAGGCCCCAGGGACCTTGGACGCTTTACACGCTGTAAGACCAGGCACGGCCAGCCTGGCACCCACCCTGGCTGCACGCCCACTTTGTACTTCCTTGATGCAGCTTCAGAGCGTCGGGATGTCGGCAGAGGGCATTTACCTCCTCTGCACCGGCAACACCCGCTTCCTCTGGACGCAGCAGAGAAGGAGGGGCCCTCCCAGCCAGCGTCCTCTCCGTGTCACAGCGATAGCCCGGCCAGGGCAGTTTCTCTTGTTCTGAGAGGTGTATAAGAATAGAAGTCTAGGAGAACTTTTCTGGGTGTCAGTTCAGAAAGCCTGGTATTTGTTAATGTGGGGGATGTAAGTCCAGTGGCAGAATTTCAGGAGGGCCCGTGAGTTTTAAAGAGCTTTCTTCTGTGTTCAGTTTAGAGCAGTGATCGGTCATCCCAGTGGTCTTTGCCACAACAGATCCAGGTGTTGACATGTTCGGAGCTTTTTGGATCCTTCCAGTGATTGAAACACCCATGTTACCTGTGCATATTGGCCCAATTATATGGCTTCTTGATGCCCCGGGGCGCGGCTGCTGGGCCCGTGCAGGCCCCCGGCACGGTGGGCGACGTGTGCAGGGTTCTCACGGGCATTTCTGGTGTGATTCCTGCGGCTTGCTTGTATCCCACATGAGAGTTGGGGGATTTTTTTTTTTTTTCTTTCCTTAAGTTATATTGTGACTGAGTTTCTTCCTTCAAATTACAGACTAAATGACGGCAATGAGTACCTCTTCCAAGCCAAAGACGATGTAAGTTTCTAAGTTTCATTTTTTTTCAAATACTTAGAAGTTTGCAAGTGTTGGTGGCCCGATGAGCTTTATTTATGGTGTTCTTCACATAAGTAATGATCCAGTGGTGGCTTCCGTCCTCTGGCCTCCACGGTCATGAACGCTGGCAGGTGTTCGGTTCTCCTGTATCTTCTCAGAGGCAGTGAATGTCATCTCGCCGTCCTCCCGCCGCGGCAGGAGAGCTAGTGCAGGGTCCCTTGAAGTCCGCGGAGGAGACCTGTGGGTGAAGCACAGGGAGCAGGTCCCAGCACTGGGTGTGGATCCTGCAGCCCAGCCAGGAGCCTCCCCGTTGCACCCACTGCGCCCCGCTGCCTTTAACCAACCATTGCATGGCTGTGCTCCTCCTTGAGAGGAGAGAGGGTCGGCCGATGGGGAAGCAACACGTATGCAGGGCTTTACATTCGAAAAAAGCAACTTCTGTTAAATTTATACAATGTTATGGGTCAAATATATTTCAGTTTAAAAAAGGAAAAGAAAAAGCACCTTCTAGGGTGGGACCTGACACCCTACTGTAGACCCGTCTTCCAGCTCGTCCACATTTGTTAGGGCCACATACTAGAGAGAGGACCTTCAGGTACCGTAAACCGAATTCTGGTGAGCGTTCAATCATGTTCACTCCTGTCCTGACAAAGCAGAGGTTCGTTTGGGAACTGCTTTCCCCTCTCAGGCAGACAACACCGTTCCCAAGCCTTCCAGCCCCCAGAGGCTCACACAGTCACCCAGGGGGACTGAAGAGCGTCTCGTGCCCGTCCCTCTTAGTTGAGTCTCACCTGTGTCCCCTCCTTCATCCAGGAGGAAATGAACACATGGATCCAGGCCATCTCCTCTGCCATCTCCTCCGATAAACACGAGGTGTCCGCCAGCACCCAGAGCACGCCAGCGTCCAGCCGGGCTCAGACCTTGCCCACCAGCGTTGTCACCATCACCAGCGAGTCCAGTCCCGGCAAACGGGAGAAGGACAAAGAGAAAGACAAAGAAAAGAGGTTCAGCCTTTTTGGCAAAAAGAAGTGAACTCCTTTCCGTCACCTCCTGCCCTTCTCTTAACCTTTTCAGTGAAATTCCAGCATGCAAGCTCAGAACCAACACATTACTCTCTGTGCCTAAATGTTCCTCAATGTGGTTGATTTTTTTCTTTTAATTTATAGAGCATTTCTCGGGGGGGTGGGGTGGGGAAAATACACCTAAACACTTTATCTCCAAGTTACAAAAAAGCTTGAGGTGCAGAGGGAAGACCAGATTTTTTTAAACGAAATTATATAGATTAGATCTCAATATTTAAACTGTTCCTCAATTTTGTGAGGCTGTGTTGGAAATAACCCGCCTCTAGTGCTGTTGGTATGCAAGGCAGCGGTGCTTAAACAGTATTTCCTGTGCTCACCACAGACAAAATGTACCAAGTTCCCAACACCATTCTCTTCCATTTACTTCCAGTGGTTACCTTGAGTCTTGACTATTAGAAGTGCCCACGATGGGTCTAACCTGGAATAAACAGATTGTGTATTATGATCTCGCTGCAGCCACAGTGCAGCTCCATTGTTAACTCTACAGACCAAACCATTTGTATCTGGCATCACTTACTAACACACGACATGCGGCTCTTCTGCATCAACCTGGACGACGGTTAAGAATGTCGGGTTCCAAGAAGGAATAGAAAGCTGATACTGTTTTAAATAATCTGTAATTTCAATTTTTTTTTTTTTTTTTTGCTGAAATACATTATATTGTATGTTTGAGATAATTCTAGTACAAAGTATAATAAAACTAGATGTATAATAAACCCTTTAAATCATTGGTAAGTGTACAAGTGGAACTGAAGCATTTACTGGACAAAGTCCTGTTACCCTAATGGTTACTTGCTTGTGCGTTGCCACACTGTGTTATAATTTGCTTCATTACCTTGCTATTTGATACATAGTGTGCATTTCTCTGTCACTGTAACGATTGTAATGACAAATTTTCATCTTACTGCACAATCAAAATGGCATTGATAGGAATGAACTCCAGAGGCTGGGCCTGAGCAGGGAGGTGGTCACTCAGGCCCGGTGCTCAGTCGTTATGACCTGTACCTCTCGACTTTTGCCCTCTCTGTTAAATATATGCTATGTCATTAAATGCTTTTAAATCTAGCATGGTGGGTAATTGTTGTTTTTCCTCTCCTTGCATGCACGCCATGTAGGGAATTTGCAAAGTGAGAAATAGCAAACGGGAAACATTAGACTGTCCATCTGGGTTCCTATTTCGCATTCTTGTGCATGTCTGGTACCCCAGCTTTGAAAGTTACAATAAACGGAGTAATAAATATGGAATGTTTTGCAGCTCTACATCCAGATTTTATCTTCTATTTATGAAAAAGTTATCAGAGAGCTTGCTAAACCTGAGCTCTGAGGCAAGGGTTAGAAAACGTTTTCAGTAAATGGCCAGAGATAAGTAAATGTTTTAGGCTCTGTAGGCCCTACTCTCTCTGTTGAAACTCTGCCATTGTGTAATACAGAGGCAGCCATCGATGATATGTAACCAGTGGGCACGACTGTGTTCCGGTAAAACCTTATGTGTGGACACAGATTTGAATTTCGTTCAATTTTCATGTGCCACACCATAGTCATTTTTGATTTTTTAAAAACATTTAAAATGTAAAATCTATTTTACACAGATTGTACAAAAACAGATGACAGGCCAGGTGTGGCCCGTGGGCCAGTTTGCTGATGCCAGCGTAGGATCGTGGGTTAGATACGTGTGTTGTACTTGTCCTAGTTTATCTGTGTGTATCGACTCCGTACCACTTGCGTGTTTTCTTACATAGAGTAGCAATGGGTGCTAGTATTATAGACTTTTCAGTAGTTTATTCCCCAGAGGACATGCCTACCATGACATCAGTCCTGGGCCTCACAGCTGACTAGCATCAGGGCTTTCTGTTACCCTCAGGTGAACTGAGACCTCACTGTTTATTCCCCCTACCCCCACCTGCACCCCCCCAAGCACCCAAGGCCATTTATCTCACCATGACACTCCCTTGCCCTCGCCTTACTCAGGATTGGAATCAAGTTGTTCAATTCGCAACAGGTGAACCTCTGACCAAAATGTTTGCTTAAGAAAAAGCATCTTAGAAAATAATCATGATTAAACTACAATGAGGTATCACCTCCCACCAGTCAGAATGGCCGTCATCAAAAAATCTACAAACAGTAAATGCTGGAGAGGGTGTGGAGAAAAGGGAACCCTCTTGCACTGTTGGTGGGAATGTAAATTGGTGCCGCCACTATGGAGAACAGTATGGAGGTTCCTTAAAAAAAAAAACTAAAAATAGAACTACCATATGACCCAGCAATCCCACTACTGGGCATATACCCTGAGAAAACCACAATTCAAAAAGAGTCATGTACCACAAAGTTCATTGCAGCTCTATTTACAATAGCCAGGACATGGAAGCAACCTACGTGTCCATCGACAGATGAATGGATCAAGAAGATGTGACACATATATACAATGGAATATTACTCAGCCATAAAAAGAAACAAAATTGAGTTATTTGTAATGAGGTGTAGAAAGTCAGAAAGAGAAAAATAAATACCGTATGCTAACATATATGGAATCAAAAAAAAAAAAAAAGGTTCTGAAGAACCTAGGGGCAGGACAGGAATAAAGACGCAGACATAGAGAATGGATTTGAGGACACAGGGAGGGGGAAGTGTAAACTGGGACGAAGTGAGAGAGTGGCATTGACATATATACACTACCAAACGTAAAAGAGATAGCTAGTGGGGAGCAGCCACGTAGCACAGGGAGATCAGCTCGGTGCTTTGTGACCACCTAGAGGGGTGGGATAGGGAGGGTGGGAGGGAGATGCAAGAGGGAGGGGATATGGGGATATATGTATACATAATAGCTGATTCAGTTTGTTATAAAGCAGAAACTAACACACCATTGTAAAGCAAGTATACTCCAATAAAGATGTTAAAAAAAATAATAATAATCATGATTGATTACAGCCTACCTGACAAAGCCAGGCAGGTGGCAGGCAGGCCACACTCAAAAGGAAACTAACCAGCAATCCCAGATTTCCATAGAAAGTAGATGTGGATGGAACATTTTGCATGTAATTCCAGAGGCTTGCAGACCCCCGATACCTGGTTTTGGTGGTACATGCTCGCCTCACTGCCCTTGCTGAGGATGCCTGAGGCCTGAAAGTGGAAGATGATGGGCGGCAGGAGGAGAAGCAGCTGCAGAAGAATGGCTTCTGTGGGTCATCAGGAGCTGATGTCAGCACATGTGATTAGAAAATCCGAATGAAGACATGTTCACAGGGGGAAGTTACAGGCCATATAAGATCGTGATCTTCAATCCTGTCACGGTAAATAATGGATTTTTGTAAAAATCGTGCACTGCTTAACATTTTGAGAATTGTGCACATTTATTTTTGTTGCTATAATGTACTATTTTACCTGAATTTTTGGTGGTGCAGGATGGGTAATAAAACTGGTCTTTCTGTGTATACATCTGAGAATTGAGAAGCAGTAAATTAAGACTTTCAGGACATGAAGGAGGCATTCTTGATTGATGAAAGGCCGCTTTTGTCACATTTGAACGTCTCTGAAGTTGGAATGCATCTTCAATTCCCAAGCCTCAGCGTTGTGTTTTCTTGGCGGTACTTAGAGTGGTGATTCTTTGTACAACCTACAGGTCTTCAGTCAATGAAATAGAGTATATCAGGCTGAGCAGTGGACACATGGCTATCTTCTCACCAACTTTTTGGCACTTTTAGGGTTAGTAGTGTATGGGGTGGGGGGCAGCTATGATATTTCCCTCTGGATACATTCTCTTCATTTATTAGTTGGAATATTTGAATATTTCATCTAGTGGTAGAATTCATATAGGAAAGACAGGGTGTAAATGCCTGAGTCTTTACCATGATTTAAGCTGGTCTTTCTAAGCATGATCATAACCCAAAAAAGCATAAATTAAAGAAAAAAAGTAAAACTTCTATCCACCAAATCTCAGGACTTTTCTCACTATTGAGAGTCATGGTGAAATCATTCACTTCCCACTTCCCAACACTGACCATTGATGAAATTACCCTTTTTGAAATTTAAAGATGTCCCATCTTCGGCTGGTGGAAGTCCCTTCAAGTTGGCTTCTGAGTCCTTTTGATATCCCCTTCCTCCTTATCTGGCATGACACACTGTCCCAGGCTCATCCAGTACGTGTCTTGCACCCGGACCTGCAATCAGAGATTCCTCTTAAGAAAACCTGGTTTCTTTTAGTGTAAAATGGTATTTTGAAAACCGTAATTTGTGTGCTAGCAATGCTCGTTGCTCCTGGGTTGGTCCTTGTTTTCTAGGCGTATCAGTAGATAGAGCTAAGAAAAAATAACTCGAATTCAGGATTGTAGAGGTTTTTCCTGTATTGTGTACTAAGCATTTTCACTCAGGATCATGGCTTTCAAGGATACAGGAGCCATAGAATTAGAATATCCTATAATTACTCATGTGCTTTATCCCAAATTACATGCATCAACTCAGAATACCAACAATACTACCACCAATATAATTGCTGAGAACAGTTTTTATTTTTTTAATTAAACTTTTAAATTTTGTGACCATCGTAGATTCACATGGGGTTGTAAGAAGTAATTCGGTACCGTTTACCCAGTTTCCCGCAGTGGTGTCACCTTGCAAAACTGTAGCACAGTATCACATCCAGAATATTTGATATACTCAAGATACAGAACATGTCCATCACCACAAAGATCCTTCCTGCTGCCCTTTTATGTAGCCACACCTGCTTTCCAGCCCCACTGCCTTCAACCTCTGCCAACCCCCAGTCTGTTTTCCATTGCTATAAATTTGTCGTTTCAAGAATGATGTATAAATGGAATCACCCAGGATGTAATCTTTTAGGATTGGCCTTTTTTCACTCGGCATACTTCTCTGGAGATTTATCCAGGTTATTGTGTGTATTGTACGTATCCATACCTTTTTTTATTGCTGAGTGCTATTAAATGGGGTGGATATACCACCATTTGCTTAATCATTCACTTACTGAAGGACATCTGGATAATTTCTAGTTTTGGGCTGTTACAAATAGAGCTGCTGTAAACATTTATGTGTGGGTTTTTGTGTGAGCATACACCTTCATTTCTCTGGGATAAAAATTTTTGCCCAGGAGCGCTGAGAACAATTTTTAAAAACATTTTGTATGTGGTCTCTCCGTTCTCCCCTTTACCCCACTTCTAGGTCGTTTTATTGTATCTAAAATGTCTGAGCAAGTAGTTCTGCTCTCTCCCTCTGAACCCCCTGTAGTCTTAGTTCTACAAATAATTTTTATATTTAATGCTCACCGCCCCCCCCCCCCCATCCATATGTGGGTGTTCCCTAGTCATTTTGGCTGTCTTGAAGCTCGTTACCTTGGTGTGGTTTATGTATATATGTAAGTTTTTTAATTAGTTTCTCTAACTTTCCACGCCCCCCCCTCCCTCCAGCAACCTTCCTTATTTTTGGCCAGTTTGCTAGGTCAAGCTCTTAATGTGAAGTGCTCTTCTGTTACTTTCAGAACTGAGTAAAGACTTTCCAAGGGAGAAATAAATGTGAGCTTCAAAGTTTTTCAAAGGTTAAAGAATGCAGGCCACTCTAGAAAAATAAGTTTTTCAACTTGTTAAAAAAAAAAAAGAAATTCCCAGTTGGCCTGACTTTGAGAAAGAATGTTATATCCTGTTTGGAGCTCTGTATGTTTTTGTAGAAGGCCCTCCTTCTAAAAGGAGGGATTCAGGAAGTGGACTTGGAGGGACCTACTCTCTCCCATTACTTTAAATTAGGAGTCAAGACATGTGAGAAACTGATGCTTCTCTCCTATGCTGTTCAGGGAATTTTCACTCAAGCTGAGGCTGTGCCACCGACCCAAGACTCACATGAGCTGGGGTGATTTAGGGGGTTGGTGACAGTGGGTAGAATTATTTGTAGAATTCAGATTTTTCCAAGGTAGCACCTCATTTGTCTCTTTCCTCTGCAGAGGAGCTTGGAAGACCAGTGTCCTCAGAAACACCCCAGTTTCTAATCCCCAAACGTGGGGTTTGTTGCCTGAGCTGCCCTGGTTGTCAGTGTTCACTTCAAACTCACATAATTGCTGGAGGGGCAGGGACACAGCAGGGCTCCCCCACTGCCTCGCCCCCTGCCCTGCTCCCCACACACAGCTATCCCGCAGGGCTCCACATCCGGGCCCCAGCACAAGTTTCCACTTGTGCCTTCCAATGTTTATCACACTCTGGGGACCCACTGTGCCTGGGAGTGGGAATGGAGGAGGCAGAACATTAGTGGAGTTTCCTGGAACTGCTGCTTTAAAGGGAAAGGGAATTTTCTCTTCCCGAAGCCCACAGGGACTTTCTCCAGGGGTGGGGCATCCTGCCTTCCGGAGCCTGGGCCTTCCTCCATGGAGCTGAGGAAGCCTTGGCTCACAGCCCTCTCCCTGGAGGATCTGCTCCATTCAGTCACCATTTGAGTTTCCCTGTCACAGAGGATGATTTCCAGCGTTCCTGTTCCTCAAGCTTTGGTTTTGTGAGGGAGACAATCTCTCAAGGTTTTAATCTCCCACCCAGGGCCGCCATCCTAGGGACAGGTGCCAGGGCTGCAGCTAAAAAGGCCTCGAAGAGTGTGTGTCTGCCGCCGTGTTTGCTGGCGTGCTGGCGGGCCCTTTCCCGCTGCCATCTGTTCCATGCGTCTGTCACATCTCTCCCCTGGGCTTTCCTGGGTACCTGATCTGAGTGCTGTATCTGGCTTGCCTGGCCTTTGCTTTTCTGGGGAAGAGCGTGGGCTCTGAGCCCAGACTGGTTACTGTGCAGCCAAGTGACGAATATTCCCTCATCACCTTGGCAAAGCGCCTACTAAGTGCCAGCTCTGGGGGAGCTTCAGTATGCTATACTCCATACCATGGGCTTTATCAGAGGCTGAGTCATCTTTTCTTTACAAGGGGATTGAAGAAATGAGTCTGCTCTCACTGCCAGGAGGAGGCTCTCTGTGGTTTTTTTTTCCAAAGATGATTTTATTAGAGTGCTTCCCAGTTCAATAACAAGAACTCCACATCCCAGCGCAGTGAATAACAGACTTTGTCAGCTCATACAACTAAAACATCCTGGGGTAGAGCCAGTCCATGGGTTGATTTGCTCCAGAAATTCTCCATCTTCTCAGGACTGCAGGTGGTATCTCTGTATTCTGTCAACCCCACCCTCCTCTATGGGTCAGTTTTGGCCTCAGCCTGGCTTCCCTCCCGGGGATGGGGACTGCCAGCACCTCCGAGGCCATGTCCTTGTTCACATCTAGGAGGAGCGAGAGGGCTCCTCCTCCCCCAAACACAGAACAAAGCCCTGAGTTTCACTCTGAAAGGATTCATTTAGGTTTTGCACCATCCCTGAACCACACCTACTGCAAGAGGTGTGCACCATCCAAACCACTGGCCATTACAGTGGACATGGGTGGGATGGGCCCCCATTGTCCATTACGACGTAAGACTGAGAAAGCCACATCAATGAATAACAACCTCAAGGGGTGGCTTGGGTGAGGGGGGTGGAGGAGGTTGATGGAGATTATGTGTGAGTGTCGGGGTGCTAAAGCCCCCACTTTCCTCCTGGTTCCTCAAATGTCGCATATCTCACCATGAGAGTGCTGGCCCCCAAAGAGGGGTGGGGTTTGGGGAAAGGGGGAGCTTCTCTGAAAGCTACTTTTTCTTTTAAAAAAGGAGGAACAATGGTTCTAGAAGAAACCACTTGGAATGAGGCCTGCAGCTCCCTGCATTTAAAGCACCTGCTAATGTATCCAAGCTTGCCCCCTGACTGCACGGTGGGCCCTGGGCTTTCCCTCCAAGGTGCTTGTTTGGGATGCACCTGGCTTCAGAGAACAGATGCCGGTTAATGAGTCAGAAGAGGCCCTAAGGGTCTAGTCCTGCTTGCTCGCATCTGCAGGGCTCCCTTCTCCAGCAGTCAGTGGGGGGTTACTTCAGACACTGGCACAGCTCAGCAGGGAAAGGAGCTGATGTTGGGATGCTGTAAATTTATGCATTAACCAAATGCTTGGCTAAAGAATTGGACTTTTTTTTTCTTTTGAAGTAAAGCCCTCACCTTTGAAGGTGCTAATTATCTGTTTCTCTGGGGAGTGCCGAGTGCCTGAGTTGGTAGTTGGAACCTCATTTGGTCGAGAGACAATCTGTGAGGGTCTGCACGCTGTCCCTGGGGGCCCTACATCATGAGGGAGCTGCTCCCTTGCCACTCAGCACCGTATTTCTTACCAAATCTCTCGTCACTGACAGGAGGTAGAAGTACCCAGAATATGAATGACTCAAAAGGCCAAGGGTGTCCCATGGGACCGGGCTGGGGTGCTAAGGCAGGGTTCAGGGGAAGCCATTCGCTTGGGTGGGTCAGAGGTCTGGGTGGAAGAGGCTGCACTGGTCTTTGGAAAAGAAGGGGAGGCAGAATCCTTGGCATTCCTCAGTTAGGAGGGGGAGGATTTAAATTCCATAGCAGAACAGTTTGCAGAGATGAACCTGTCTGCACATTATCTTTTTAATTGTGACACTTGGCATTTCCGTCATTTCTCTATCACAGCTGCTTCTCAGGGGAGCAGCCTGGCTGTGGGAACATCACCACATGCCTCCCCTCGTGTCTCAGATCTTTGGGATGTGAGCCGGCAGAAGTGGAGGGCCCGCGTTCCACCCCAGGGCTGTCGTCATAGCTCTTGGGGCCCAACCAAGAGGAGTGCTATTTCTGCCCCAGCTGTGACTGGTGGCCAGCTTGCTGAGCTCTTACTGTATGCATCAGGTGCCACCTCAGCATTTCACACGTGCTAATTCAGCTAACCTCACAGTGACCCTGTGAAGCAGACACTTGTTACGGGGGTGTTGTTATAGCTCAGACCAGAACTGTCACTGCAGGGAACAGAAGACAGTGAGCCCCGCCCGAGCTAGGAGAAGCAAGCCCACAGCGCCTCCGAGTGTCCTGAAGCTCTGACAAGTTCTAGCTGACGCCATGACCGCCCCGGCCCCCTGCCTCACCCCCCACTCAGCTGTGTTACCTTCAGCTTCTAGAAAGGGTGTCGACCCGGATCTCGCTGGCATCCTGCACGGCCAGCCCGGGCTCTGTGGAAGTGGGTGTGCGAGTGTGAACGTACCCCAGAGGAAAGGGAGAGGGTCTTTGCTGAGAAACGAGGAGCACAAGCTGGATCTGAATGTGCCAGAACCACTGGTTGTGTAACAGGGGTGGGGCAGGCGCACAGCCATTAGCGCGGCACCCTGAAGGCTGCAGCTCCGCCGACGCTCAGCTCCCAGCGGTCCTCGCGGCAGAGAGCGCGGGGCGGGGTGGGGCGGGGTGGGGTGGGGCGGGGCGGCGGGTCTCGGCCTTCTCCCCGGGGCCCTCGGGGCCCTCCAGGCCGTCCAGGCCCTCCGGCCTCGAGGCCGGCAGGTGAGCCGGGGGCCCCAGGGACAGGCCAAGGGCTGTGTCCTGCAGAGCTCCAGAGCCCTCGCCACGGCTGCCCACTGGCCGGACCCAGGACGTGAAGTCCGAGGCCTAATGGCGGCAGCGGTCTCCATGGGTCGCGGTCCGCGGAGGCCTCGGCAGCGGGAGTATATGGACACTGGCATTAAGGTAACAGCTTCAACCAGCTTCAGTCTCTCCCTTCAAGTGTCAAAAGCTGATACAGCTTAGGTCAGTTGTCTACTCCTAGGAGGTGGCCAGAGGTCAGGGTTAAGTTGCAAGGACATAGCGCATCATGACTTCAGGTCCACCTCTGTGGTGGGGCTCTTAAATAGGGGCAATTGTTGTGAGCTGGGAATTCACCTGTTTGCTGTTTGCTACAACATGTATTCCTATTGATCCCATACAAATGATTCTCTCCAGTTTAAATGAAAAAGCCTGAGGGCCGGCTGGGTGCTGGGTGCCTGGCTCCCTCAGTGATGACGGCTGGGCGGGGTCTAGAGACAGGCTTACGAGGTGTGTGCCCAGGCAGGTGATCAAAGGGGAGTATGGCCTGTGAAATGGCCCTCCCTGGAGGGAGTTCATGCCCCCAGAGAACTGCCGCTGGGAAGAACGAAGTCAGAGCTTGGTCAGCTCCACCTTTGTGGAGATGTTCTCTCTGGGGATTCACTGCCCTTTCCAGCTCTGGGTCTTGACCTTGGTCACCTGACAGCTTCAGGAACTTTACATTTCGGGAAACTGAGATTGGGTCTTTATCTCTTGCTCCCTAAAATCTTCTGGGGTCCTAATGCAAATTTTATCATTCCCAACCCAACACATTTTAAGCCTGCATCAGTAGTCTCTCTCACAAATACACAAATAATTGTTTCATCTTACCACACACTTTGCCACATTTTATTGGGTATTGGTAGGTCAAAAGCTAAGAACATGTTTACAGATTTTACTTCATTTTCCTATTACTGCTTTCCAAACAATTCATCTGTTTATTTACTAGCTGTAAACAAAAGTAACCTTCTTGCCACAAAAACGATTGTTTTTATTTTTAGTAATTATAATACAGCATCTCGAGCTTGCTTTGAGTTTCTTTGACTACCAGCTAGGGTAAACTTCCTCTCCTGAATATGACAATTTCTTTTTCCTTTTGAATAAATTATCTGTTCATACCTGGTTCACTGAGGCTTCTGAGTCACAATCCACAAACACCAACTCTGGCTAATTAGGCAGAAAAGGAACTTATTAAGGCTCCCAGCATCTCCAGGAGGGCCAGGGCACCAGGCTTACAGTTTTTACAGCCATGCAGGTGCATATATTTGGTAGACATGAGGCCATGGCCCGGTGCCCTCACTCACTGCAAGGGAGGTCAGGAAAAGGCATTCTAATTTTCTATTAGGGAGAGTTCTGCCTCAAGAGGTGATGGACTCCAACAATGTAGGAATGCGGTTAAAAAACTGAGTGGCAGTATGAGTTTCCCTTTGCTGCCTTAACAAGTTACCATAAACTTGAGACTGAAAACAGTACAATCTTATTCTCTTAGAGTTCTGTAAGTTAGAAGTTGGACACAAGTGTCAGTGGGCTGAGATCAAGGTGTCAGTAGGGCTGACTTTCTGAAGGCTCTAGGGAAGAATTTGTTTCCTTGCCTTTTCCAGCTTCTAGGGGAGCTGAATTCTTTGACTTGTGACCCCTTCCTCCATCTTCAAAGCCAGCAACAGTGGACGCAAATCCTTCTCACGACACCGTCTGAACATCTACATCTCTCTTCCATTTTTAAGGACCCCTGTGATGACATTGCACCCACCTGCGTAATCCAGGATAATCTCCCTGTTTTAAGGTCAGTTCATTAGCAACCTTAATTCCTCTCTGTCGTGTAATGAATGTAACATATTCCTAGGTTCTGGGATTAGGATGTGGATATCTTTGTGGGGGGCATTGTTCAGCAGAACAATGAAAAAGTGTGTCTGCTAGGTCAGCACGCATGTGGAACCTCAAAGACTGTTTGATTAGTCCTTAATTTCATGTTTAATCAATAACATCTAACCCACAGATGGTCTACAATATGGTGGAAATTTGGGGGTAGAACCTGAGGCCTGTTAAACTTATTTGCAAATTTGTCTTCACAAGCATACATTACACTTTTGTCCTGGGTATAAATAAAATGGCTCTCTTAGAAAATATAATAAAAATAACTTTACTTTTTCACTTTTTACACATTTATCTCAGTTTATATTTTTGATTTTGTCCTTATGGAGGTATATTTATCAAGATAGGAGGATAAAGCATATTTTATCTATCATTTTCCTAGACTGATTTATAACTTTTAAAAATCATTTTCATGATATGTGGCTTCCATCTGTACTTGTGCCCCAAGCCCTGCAGCTGTTAGTGGCAGAGCTGTCTGTCTATTGATGTAATCATGTGTGTTTTTTCTCCTTTAATTTGTTGGAAAATGAATTACGATAGTGATATTATCTAGCCCAACTTTCATTCCTAAGATAAACTAGTCATGATGTATTATTTTGTTTGTTTTTACATAGCTATATTTGGTTACTAAATTAGTTTTAGGATTTTTGCAGTCACGTTCATGAGTGAGCCTGGCATCATTTTCCTTTCTTATACTGTTGCTTCATGTTTGTGGTGTCAGGGTTATGAGAGCTTCACAAATTGAGTTGGGGATTATTCTATCAATATTGCTTTATGTTGTTTCAAGCTTCATTATTAAGTCTATACAAGTTTAGAATTTTTATTATCTTCCTGATGAATCGAAGTTTAGAAATTTTATGTAGTTACCTTCTTTCTGTCTAGTAATGATTTTGCCTTAAATTTTATTTTGTCTGATATTATTTCATTCAGTTAGTAAAGAAATTTCATTTGGCTAACGTTTATTTTTCCATTCTTCCCTGACCCTCCCCCCAACCTAGTCTTTCTATTATTTTATGTTTTAGGCATGTCTCCTGTAACATTTACCTGGATTCTTAAAAATTTAGTCTGGTGATCTCTGTTTTTTAATCCTTTATATTTATGTAACTACTCACATATTAGATTTATTTCTACCATTTTATTGTGTCTTTAAAACAAAATCTCTCTACGTGGCTATGTTAGTCTGCTCAGGCTGCCATAACAAAATACCACAGACTTGGTGGAGTAAACAATAGAAGTATATTTCTCATAGTTTTGGAGGCTAGAAGTCAGATCAAGGTGCTGGCAGATTCAGTTTCTGGTGAGGACTCTCTTCCTAGCCTGTAGATAGCCCCCATCTCTCTGTGTGTTCGCGTGACCTGTCAGTGTACACAGAGAGAAGCAGTTGGGAGGGGAACTCTCCCGTGTGTCTTCTTATAAATAAGGACACTAATCCCGTTGGATCAGGACCCCACCTTTAATTACTTACTTAGAGGCCTCATCTCCAAATACAGCCACACTGGGGGCTAGGGCTTCAACATATGAATTGGTGGGGGCAGGGGGGCATATTTAGTCCATAACAGTGGCATTCTACATAATCTCTCTGTATTCCAGCTTTCAAATTCTTTCTTCTGTTGTATGCCCTGTCCCAAGAGATCTTAAATTTTAATGGTGACACCCAGACAATTAACAATACGATGTATAATATTAGGTGCTCTTAAGTGCTGACGAGAGATTAAAGAGGTGCATGTATTTGGTGGAGGTGTGGGGTGGGTTGCAGTTTAGGTAGGGGGTCCAGTGATGGCCTTACTTAGAAGATGACATTTGGGTAAATATCAAAGAAGGTAAGGAAATGAGTCATACAGCTAAATGAGGAAAAATTGTTCCAGAAAGAGGGAACAGCCAGGGCAGAGATTTTGAGGACAAAATGTGCCTGGTTTGTTAGAGCAACAAAACAAGGCCAGAATGGCTGGAGATAAGTGAGCAAGGGAAGGGTAGGAGGAAGAGGTTAGAGAGGTAGCAAGGGACTAGACCATAGGCAAGATGCAATTAGTCTAACCCACCCATTTTGTAATCTAAACCATGTTTGTATTTCAGTAGGCCATGATAAGGACTTTGGCTTTTACTCTGAGAGTGATGGGGAGTCGTGGAGGGTTCTGAGCAGAGAAGAGTATCTGGTTTTATTTCACAGCATAATTCTGGCTACTGGATGGAAAATCAACTTGGGAGGAGGTGAGAATGAGAAATGAGACACAGACATGGATCCTGCAGAGCACTAGCATTTAGTGAAGAAGATAAGGTGGGCTTTGAGGTGTTTCTCTTCATCTGAAGACATTTCAGTATGTTGAAGGCTGAGAGAGAGTTGTCAGTGAGGAGAGACTGTTTAACTGCCTTGAAGTAGAAATGGAAGGGGTGGACCTTGGAAGGTTGAGGGCTCTGATAAATTTTGCCTCTTCCCAGCCATGGTCCAAGCCAACTGAGAAATAAGATGAGGTATTCTTTGGAGAAAGGCCAAAATATCAACTTTATTACTGCGTCAAGTCTAGGTTGGAGGAAGTGACTTTCTTAGGGCAAATGAGCTTTTTTGAATTGAATCTGAGCATTAGACAGACATACCTGCCCAGTTACAGAGGTGCTGGACCATCTCAGGCCTCCTCCAGTGAGGGCAGGACATTTGCTGTTAAGCCTACAGCTTGGTCAAGAGCAGGAAATCTGAGCTCCAAGCAGGCAAGGAAGATTTCCAAGAGCAAAAGATGGAGGGGCTGAGCTGAGCTGAGCTTGAATTCAGACAAAGAGCAAAAAACCATACTAATTTAGCTCCAAGAGGAGGTGGGTGCATTTCCTCTTAGCATTACCCAACTTTTCATTCTGTTGACTTCTCAGGTTTAATCACTGTTATGTACTCTATAATTTACTTTAAATTCTTCAGCATAGGCACTGTGGTCTAAGTATGCATGTTTGTTTTAATCTGTACTCTGTATTCAGTTTTCCTAATTCAGGAATATATACTGCAAGGGTCATTAAGCTGCTAAAAATGCTTCAGCTATCTTTATCGTGGACTAGCAATAGAGGCTCTGTTACTTAGACAAATGGATGTCATCAGTAAAATGAGAGGTATACAAGATGTGGGTTGGAAATTACAGACATTCCCACTCTTACCTAAACAGGGTTTAAAATTTTATTGATAATGGATAACCACCCATTGAATAACATTCTGTGAGTTCATACTGTAATAAATAAATAAATAAATAAATAAATAAATAAATATATATTCTTTCTCATAATAGAAATTCAACAATAAAAATAAAAGAAACGATGGAATTAGAAACTCACCAATGTTGCCCAAAATAGTGGGTGAGTTTCATGATGAACCATATATTTATGTAGGCTCACAATGTCTTCCTGGATATTGTTTATTAAATATGAAGGGGGGAAGCAGTAACTTTATAGTGAGGAATCTTGGCGTGCCCATCTCAACTAAGTCATCAAAATTAACATCACCCAGTAATGGAGCAAGCCATTATCATGTGCCTCCTGATATGGTGCGCTGAGGACACAGCATCACTTCTGTAGCATTCCTACCGAAAATGCATAACCTTAATCTAATCATGAAACATCAGGCAAAGCCAAAATGAGGAACATTCTATAAACGAATTGGTCTTTACTCTTCAAAATGTCAAGGTCAAGAAAGGCAAAAAATGACTGAGGAACTGTTCCAGGTTAAAAAAGCAGGCAATGTGTTGATGACTAAATGCAGTGTGTGATCCTGGAGTGGATCCTGGACCGAGGCAAAAAAGCTACGAAGGACATGACTGAGACAATGACAAAATTTGAATATGGACTGAGAATTAGATAATAGGTTTGTATCAAAGTTAAATTTCCTGATTTTAATATTGGTACTGTTCTTATGTAGGAGAATACCCTTATTCTTAGCAAACAAAAAACCAACACTCTGAAATATTTAGTGGGTGATTCATGTGCCTGAATCTGACTATATCCTGTAACCAGAATATTGTGACATTTGCATCTAGTTAACCTTCCATGCACAGAACAGAGCTGGGACTTCACAGAGGTCCCAGAATAGGTTGTAGGACTGTTTCTTGCCTGCCTGCTAATTAGCATTTGCATGGGTGGCAGAACTCAAATCTAAGAATTACTTTCATTGTATCTTGGTAGGGAGGTTACAGAGGAGACCATAGATGTTCATCAAAGGAGCCTGTTGTGAATAAGCAAATTGTTTTAGGTGAGTTTGCAACAACTGTTAAGCCTGTGGTCAGCCAGGGGTGTGGCTCTCTTGGGGGAGACCAGCAACTCATCAGGAGGGTCCTGCTCCCATCTTGGTGGACTAGCCACTGTTTTGGGGGGTACCCTCCACACCGCTGGTGGGCAGCAGAGGTGGATTTATCACAAAGCTGAGGACGCTGACGCTTCATGACCCCTCACTTCCTCAGGCCCCTACCAGGGCCCTATACCTGATTTTGTATTCATCAACTTATGTTCTTTTATCCTTAAACTGCTCCCTTCCTGAAAATTGTATAAGCTTCAGGCTTCAAAAAATCTGCTGGCATTTTAGGTTTTGCCTGCAGAAGGCTCTGAGATGGGTCAGAACCGCACAGTGAGCTCACAAAGCTGGACACTCACTCCCCATTCTGTTTCTGACCCCCATTTAAATCAGTCACATTGTCTATCGTCAGAGGTTCTTTGATGAGAGCAAATGATCACATTAAGATATTCCACAAATAAAATGCAAACATTATAAGGGGGTCCCAGGTGTGAATATAAATCCGTTTTCCATTACAAATTCTCAGGGAGAAATGAAGTTGAAAGGTTAGACCTACTTGCATATTAAAGTCCAAAGACAATGAAGTTTTGAAGGAATTAAGTTTCGAAATCAAATTATCTTGCCCTTGTGAGTTGAAGTTCAAATAAGTGAAAGTCTAAAATTGATAAAATCCATCTCCCCATCCCAAACCCAGTTGCTAACGGCTCCATCTCAGCTAGAGGTGTTTCAAGGCCTGGGTGGCGTTGAGGCCCTTCTGGCAGCTGTAGCCTGGGCCAACTCTTCCAGGAAAAGAGGTGGTTCCTTAAGACACAGCCTTGCTCCCCTCCAAAGTAAGAAAACGAGTGACTCTCCAGTCCTGGATCAATTTTCTCAGGAAAAAGCCTGTTTTAGGTGTTGACAGAGATCACAGCAGAGACTCAATGGTATCTGAGGAAAGCAGGATAGAAGAAAAGTCCCTTTTCCCTCTGTATCAAACCCCAGTTCTGAAACAGTGTTCTGAAGGATGGGAAGTCCTGTGGAGCCTCAGGAATGAGCAGACACAAAGTGGAAAATACGGTTTGATGTGAGCCTTCATTCAATAATGATTGTGTCCCCAATGGTGTCATACACTGTGTCATGCTCTGGGGGGCAGTGGTGAGCAAGGCAAGCAAGGCCCTTCCCGGAAAGGATGAGGACTGTGCATCCGCCAAGTGCAGCAGGTCAGTTCGTTCAGAGCTTGGAGGAAGAACATTTACCAGCACAGGAGATTGCTTTGAACTCATTTCTCCCCAGGTAACCGAGAATGACAGTTCATCCTGATTTTATACCAGAGCGAGCCACAAAGAGAGCAGCCGTCTAAGAGAAGGAAGGGAGGGAGACTCTGGGTCAGAACACACAAATAAAGAAGAAAAGAAGCTGAATGCTTGTCTCCTCTGGCCTTCCAGGCACTGAGCTACATCAGCCTAAGGGGGCTTCTCCTCTGAGTGGCATGCCACTGTGCTTCCTGACTCTGAGTTTCTGGGCAGGGGTCCCTTGTCACAGATCTTGTCAGAGAGATTGCCAGCTTTACTTTTACTTCCCGATTGTAAAAAAATGACCTTTTTCTATCATCTTCCAACTGCTTCTCAGAGCACAAGTCATTTCTCTTACCTCTTTACTAGCCGTGTTACTTTGAAACTCCTAACATTTGATTGGCATTGCTCAGTGGAAATATTCCTGCTAATGCATGTGCACCCCTCGAACTTTCATCCTCTGCCAGATTGCTGCTCCAGCTGGACTTTTCACTCACCTTTTCGACAGAAACAGGAGCTTTAAATGAATGCGGCAACTCACATGTTATGGCCCTTTCTCTTCACCTTTCTCCAGAGAATGGAGAGTCACATCTTAGGTAACCCCTCAACCAGGCCTTTAGCAGTTGGAAGGCAGGAAGTTACAGCCATTATCAGAAGGAAAATCTGACTTTTAGATGCTAGAGGATACACAGAGTGCAGAGGGTGGATTATAACAGGTCTTTTTTTTTTTTACCCTTAAGACATCTATCAGTCCATACCAAGCTTTTCTCAGCTTCCCTCCCCACTCCTAATTGTCCTCTCAGTGTTTTTATCCCCTGCCCTCCTGCGGGTGTTCCTTGGAGTAGAATGTCCTGCTCCCATCTCTCTTCATCCTTGTTGTCAGGGGCTTGAGCAGGGCGGCTTCTCCCCAGAGAGGCAGCACGGTTGCCATGTTGGCTCCTGGGATAAAACGAAAGGAGCCAGAACCCACTTCCGTGTGTTTCTAGAGGAGACTTGTGATGAAGAGGACAAAGAGGGACCTTGTTTCCGGGCTAAGATGAAGGCAATAATGGGTATCTCCATAGCAGCACTAAGGGATACATATCCATAAAGCCAATGCCTTTCCGATTCTTTTAGGAATCTGTCTGTACAAAGGTGGCACCAAACCTATCTATACAAAGTTAGAGCCAGTTAAATGTGGAATGGACTCAGACATCTGGGCAGACTGAACCCACCACTGATCAGTCATTCTGCTGATTTCTTCGATTTCCTTTGCATTTTAGGATTCTCACTTCTCCTCACCTGCGATTGTCAACACAGTGAGAGTTAGCTGGGTGCCCTGCTCATATCTAACTCAAGAACTGTTATTGTACTTGTAATTCATCAGCATACATTAACATTTCTAGTTTTACAAGATTCCATGCTAACATCCCTAAAACAGGCTGTGTCCACAAAACAGTGTAGTTGATGGAAAGTAAACATTCAAATCAACCAGTTGATTGGCCATTGTGATACCATTAATGATTTTTGTTTACTCCATGAATTAACAAAGTTCCAGGCCCACTTAAGTGTCAAAGCAACTTGTATTTCCAGAAAACCTAAACTGGAAATCGTTTCCCAGTGTGATAGTAGAGCCACCAAAGGGGCCAGATTCGAGGTAAATACACGATCAATAACATTCCTCTATATAAGGAATAATCAGTTAGAAAAATATAATAAAAAGAGACCCCATTCACAATAGAAACAAGACCCATAAAGTACCAAGGAATACTTTTAATGTGAAATATATGTGACCTGTGAGCAGAAAACCAACCAACCAACCAACCAACTAACCAACTGAATAAACAAACAAAAATGTGGTGAGCTACAAGAAGGCCTGACTGAATGAATATAAGAAATGTGCTCCTGTTGGAGGCAAGAACATCTTAAAGGAACAATTTCTACTTAAACTAATTTATAGATTTATACAAATTTCCAGTGAACACCATGGAACATTTTTGAAAGATAAAATTATTACCTGAAATAGATAATGAATAAACATCAAAGAAAGAGATGGCATCAAAGAAAATGATTGTGATCGTCCTAATGGGTACTAGGGCTGCCATTTATGAAAAGATATTCTCAAACTATGTAAAGAGTATGATACTGATGCAAATCAATGGAACATAGTACTTACTACAGAAATGGACACTAGTATGTGTAAGAAACAAAAATATTATAAAGAAGGTTACATGATCAATGGGAAAAGGAAAGATTATTCAATAAATGCTATTAAGGAATTTGGATGTCTTTAAAATACCTATTCAAATCCTCTTCTAACATTGCACAGAAATTAATTCTAAGTAAGTTAAAGAAGTTTTTAAGAATCTAAATATATCAAATAGAAGAAAATAAAATGGAATCTTGATTAGGCCTCTGATGGAAGGGATCAATGCAAAGCATATAAGCTAGATATGAATACATAAAAACCAACACTCTGAAATGCAATAAAATAAAGCAAAACAAGATGCAGAAGACAGATGAAAAATATTTCCAATGAAAAAGACAGACAAGGTCTAACACTTGCTAATAACTAAAATATGTTTAAAAAAGACATAAACAAAGCAAAACCTCTGAGATGTCAATGTGGGCAAAGGACTTGAAAAAAAAAAAGATTTTTAGGGAGAAATTAAACAGGTCAACACAAATATAAAAATGTTCATCTTCATTAATTGCAAAAGAAATGTAAAGACATTATAAAGAGGTTCATATTTGGCCTATTAGCAAAGATTTTAAAAATGTTAATGCTAGTGATAATTTAATGGACCTGGCATTCTCATACATTTCTACTGACAACAATCTGTTTGGAAAACATTTAGACAGTATATATCAAGCTTCTGAAAATATTTATACCCTTTGAAACAGAATTTCACTTTTGACGATTTATCCTACAGATAAATACTTTTTGTACAAACAGATTTATTGCATCATTATTTATGAAAGGATACAACAAACAATATCAAAGTGTTCAGCTGTAGGAAAATGGTTAAGTAAACCTTGGTATATTCAGATAAGAGATTCCAGACTGTATATGTCTGTGATTACAAAGCTTATGCATAAAAAATAATAATGGATTGAACAATGGGACTATCAATGGATTTTTTTCTTTATTCAATAGGTTTTAAATACTGCTTTTTAAATTACATGAAAAAATAGGAAATACAAATAAACAAAAGAAAAAATATATGTGAAAACCTACCACCCAGAGTCAATCACTGTTTGTAGTTATTGTCTCCCCAAACTTCAACACCTTACTTCATATTTTGAAATGATAGTACATTCACATGGTTTAAAAACCAGAAAGTACAAAAAGGTGCATGGGGAAAAGTCCCCTTCTTGTGCTTAATCCCCCAGTGTCAGTTTCCCACTCGTCAGATTTTTAAATATATTACACATACATGCAAATACAAATCTAGATTTCTCACCCTTTTTGCCCAAAGGGAAACATAACATATACACTTTTCTGAAACTTGCTTTTTTTCATTTAACAATATTATCTAGAAGTTCTTTCCATATCGGCTCAAGAGGACTTGCTCATTTTTTTATAGTTACATAGCACTGCATTGTGTAGACATACTAGAGTTTATTTAACTAGTCCACAGTTAATGTTCATACTTTTTCTATAGGTAAACTTCCCCTTTATAGGTTTCTCTAGTTTCATAATTACCTTTCATAAATGTACATTTTAATGAAAAAGGAAACTTTATTAAAACTATTGATTGAGCTATTAAAGTTTCATCAAAATTTGCAGATATTAATTATAATTCAGAGATACTGACTTTCCAATTTCAAGGATTCAACATAAACAGTTATAAATATCTAAAAAGACAGGACCAATCCCTGCAGAAATCTGCTATCATGAAGACAGCTCAAGATTCAGTGACACAGATGACGATATTCTGTGAAACAATCTGTCAGCATTTTCAGAAATAAGATACGCAATGCCTGGAGCACCAGCCAGCCAGGCTCCCTGGAAGAGATGTCAGTGAGGACAGAGCTGCCCTGGGTGACATGTTTTTAAATAGCTCAGAGGCCAAAAGCACACTGCAGGGTGTCAGGCATCCTTCTGACATTTCCGTTGGTTATAAATTGAGTTGAATCTTTATCAAAATGAAATGTGTATACAGTAATGCTTTCCTAAGAGGAAACCTAGCGTAAGCACCACGTGTAATGAAGAAGATAACTTTTTAGCACGTTTTGCTGTCTATTGCTGTATAACAAGCCATCCCAAAATGTAGCTAAACAACAATCTATTATTTCTCGTGATTCTGTGGGTTGACTCAGCTCCATTGAGAGGAACTTCTGCTCTGTGTTGTGTGGCTGAGGACACTCATGCTGTTGCATTCTGTTGGCAGCTTGGTTGGAACTGGAATGTCCAAATGGCCTCCAGGGCCCCTCTCCACTTGGCCTTTCACCCTTCAGGGGTCTAGCTCCAAGATGAAGCATTACAAGAGGACAAGCTCCCATGTGCAAGTGCTTGTTAAACCTCTGCTATCACCACATTCGCTCATGTCCCATTGGCCAAAGCAAGTTACACGGTCAAGGCCAGAGCCAAGGACTTGAGAACACAAGGGCATGAATGCCACAGAGTGTTTTTCACTGGGGCCACCAGAGTAACATACTGACACACCATGTTTTTCTCTAATGTTTTGTTTGACAGGATGGGCTTACTTCCCTCTGAAAAAGTCACTAGTAGGAAACAAGTGAAACACTGAACCTGTACCAGAGATCACACAGGTGAAATTTCTCTGACTTTAAAAAACATCCCTCAAAAATCTTAGAGTACGGCCAAGTAGTGTTGATTATAAAGGTAAAATGTGTAAACTGCAGCATAGTTTTAGAAAGCATCAGTTTATCCAGCTATTGGGAGACAAGCTTTACTACACAGATGGGTCCTTTTGACTCTCTTTGCCCAGGATTCATAGGAGGATCTCTGTCTGTGGCCGCAGATGTCTCTGCAGTTCTTGCCATCAGGCTGAAGCAGGGGGACATGAGTGTGGACGGATGGTATAGTGCCAATCATCACTGCCACCAAAGGGCTTGAGTCTCACTGATAGTGAGTAGACCAATATGAGAAATGATTCCATCCAGTGTAAAACATTCAAATTCAAAAAGACAACTCTGTGTAGGGGATAAATTATTAGCCAAGGGATGCTAACAGGAAAATTGGAATTTTATGGTTAAATTGAATCTGTTTAGAAGAAAAACAAAACAGACTAAATCAACAGACTAACTGAATCTCGACCAGCAGGGAGCAGGCATATTGCCTATTAATATGAAAAATTATTTTCACAATTCTAAAAAAATCAATGATGGTGGAGAGAGTGAATGTTGAAAGAACTGCTTAAATCCTAATATAGTTAACAGTATCAAGAAGGAAAGGCAAAAAGAGGATAGTAGTAAAATAAAACCAAGCATCTCCTGCAAATATGAGATGATTGGACTTGCTCTTTAAGGTCATGTAATTTGGAAAATGGTGCTTATTTTTATCCTCTTCTTTTTCCCCTAATAATTACAGAGTAAATGCTGATAGAAACATGGATTGGGGTATGTAAAAATCTATTTAAAAGAAGAAATAGGTTGGTAAAAATGTGGCCTTCTGCATAAATTTGCTTTATGTAATATTTAGTTAAAGCAAAAATTATAAAGATTTGAAATGACAAACAATAGAGTGATTCATCCATCCATTTATTTGATTGCATTAAAATGAAAAACTGAACAATTTATTTTAAGTAATGAGTCAAAGATATTCAAATTATATAATACTCTTTAGCCCCTCAAGTATTTTTCTCCTTGTCTGGGATTGGCCAATACCAAGAACCATGCTTCTTCCTGAAATATGGTGAAAGAAATGCTTTGATGAGTCTTCCTAGGTAGCACAGACATGACCATGATAGTGGTTTGGTGATGACTGCTAATTTATTGCATGTGTAGTGTGTGCCAGGCACTGTGTTAAGTGCTTTACATGCTTATTCTCAGTAATCATCATCCCCACATTACAAATGAGGAAACTGAGGCACAAAGGTACATGTTTAAATCACATGTTGACAGTTTAGTAAAAGGCGAAGATGGGATTTGAAGCAGGCACTCTGCCTGCAGCTCCAACATCCCACTGACTTCCAAGCTGTATCAAAACAAGGGCTGGGGGACTTCCCTGGTGGCACAGTGGTTAAGAATCCACCTGCCAATGCAGGGGACACGGGTTTGAGGCCTGGTCCGGGAAGATCCCACATGCTGTGGAGCAGCTAAGCCCGTGTGCCACAACTACTGAGCCTGTGCTCTAGAGCCACGAACCACAACTACTGAAGCCTGCGTGCCACAACTGCTGAAGCCTGTGCGTCTAGAGCCCGTGCTCCACAGGAAGAGAAGCCACCACAATGAGAAGCTCGTGCACCACAATGAAGAGTAGCCCCCGCTCGCCGCAACTAGAGAAAGCCCGCCTGCAGCAACGAAGACCCAACACAGCCAAAAATAAGATAAATAAAATGAATTTATAAGAAAACAAGGGCTGGGATGAATAAAACTGTGAGTTACCATAGCAACCAAAGAAAGGAAGCTGAAGAGTTTTTGACATACCCAGCTCAATAAATAATCTGCTACCCCAATTTTCTTCTTTCTACTCACATCCTTTTATTTTTCTACTGTTACTTTTACAAAGCAAAAAAGCTATCCAAACAGTCCACCCTTTAAACTAACAGGAGACTAGAAAAATCTAGTCCTGTAGATATCATTTATTTGCACTTTTCTTCCTTTGTAGATTCAGTAAGAATACAAATTCTGTATTTTCCATTTAATTTAATGGAATTAAATTACGGTTGATCTCTTGGGACGCAGGAGAGCTCCCTGTTTTAAAGACATAGTCCTATGTCGCCATCTAGAGGAAGAAATATAAAAATCTCTTTTATCTTTACTTGGGCTGTCAATTTTTAGCAGTTTCATGATTCAAACAAAGATTATTTATTACATACAAAGAGATAAAAGCAGAATTTAAAAAACAAAATTTTTGGTGCACTTTGAATCAAACATTTCAAGAGTATTACAAACTGGACTACGGTTTAGAGAAATAAGAGTATTATGAAAAGTTGATTCTTGTATTTTTAAGGAAGATTTGGCGTTTTCATCAAGTTCTAATGTACTGAAATGTTTTTTTTTCATAAAATATACTTGTGAGCATGGTCCTTTATTTTTTTTAAAATTTTATTTATTTATTTATTTATTTATTTTTGGCAGCGTTGGGTCTTTGTTGCTGCTCGCGGGCTTTCTCCAGTTGCGGCGAGCGAGGGCTACTCTGCATTGCGGTGCGTGGGCTTCTCATTGCGGTGGCTTCTCTTGCTGTGGAGCACAGGCTCTAGACGCACAGGCTTCAGTAGTTGTGGTGCGCAGGCTTCAGTAGTTGTGGCTCGCGGGCTCTAGAGTGCAGACTCAGTAGTTGTGGCACACGGGATTAGTTGCTCCGCGGCATGTGGAATCTTCCCGGACCAGGGCTCGAACCCGTGTCCCCTGCATTGGTAGGTGGATTCTTAACCACTGCGCCTCCAGGGAAGTCCCGGTTTTTCTTTCTAAAGGTTTAGGTTCAAGGAGCAGAAGACAAACTGCATCTCTTTCTAAGGTTACTTCTGTTGGCGTGGCACCAACAGAAGTTTAGAACATACCTGAACTCTTTGCTGGCAGGACCCTATGGCTCTCACTCACTTTCCATCCCCAGCAACCAGAGACGTTCTGGCCCATTGTTGGTACTCAGTAAACACTTGTCAAGTAAATGTTTTCCTTCTTGTGTTCTATAAGTAATCAACCTTTGTTGTATAACTGTGCAGATAACCTAGAATAAACCAAAAATCCTGGTCAGGGCCCAGCCAGTGAGTAAAATGAGATTTCTTTAAGGCAAGTCAGCCTCCAGAATTAAAAAAAGAAATACCCCTTGATTTTCACAGAGCCTAAAATTCCATTATGAACAACTCACCTCTTTGAGTGATACCTTTTAACAATATCCTATTAAAAGTTCACACTTCATAGGAAAATTAGCATTTTAAGTGCTATTAACTCTAAATTTGGCTGGGTCAAGGGCAGACCTAACCCCTAGGTACAACAGGGATTGTGAAAGGTGATGGGTTGAGATATGGGAGGAAAATATTAGAAGTTCTATTGATGGCATCTTTAAAATGTCTTTGTTTTGCATGATTTATAAGATACATAATTTAATAATACAGTAGTATATGTACATAAACATTGGAATATTCATTCAAAAATTTTTCCTAATAAATTTTTTTAAAAATTAATTAATTTATTTAGTTTTGGCTGTGTTGGGTCTTCTTTGCTGCGTGCGGGCTTTCTCTAGTTGCGGTGAGCGGGGGCTGCTCTTCATTGCGGTGCGCGGGCTTCTCATTGCAATGGCTTCTCTTGTTGCGGAGCACGGGCTCTAGGTGCACAGGCTCCAGTAGTTGTGGCGTGCGGGCTCAGTAGTTGTGGCACATGGGTTTAGTTGCTCCGCAGCATGTGGGATCTTCCTAGATCAGGGATTGAACCCTTGTCCCCTGCATTGGCAGGCGGATTCTTAACCACTGTGCCACCAGGGAAGTCCCTTTCCTAATAAATTTGAAGACCACTGGTGAAAACATGACTTTGGAGTCTGGCCTAAGCACGAAGTCCTGCTCTGTCCTTATCAGGTTGTAGGAAACTGGAAAAATTCTTTAACCTCTTTAAGCCTTTATTTTCTCTTTCATAAGAGGGGATAATAATATTACTTTTGCAACATTGTGGTGGAAATTGAATGAGTTGTCTGTAAAGTGTTCAGCCCTGGGCCTAGAAAATCTTAAAAGTTTGATAAATACAGCCGACTTCACAGGTGTGTGACCTGTGCAGTTGCACAGGGCCCCACTCAGAAGGGGCTCGAGTTTGGTTTAATGCTCTGCTATCTCTGTCTTGAGATTTTAACAGTTTTTTGATCAAGTACCTTGCATTTTCATTTTGTCCTGGGCCATGCAAATTATGTAGCCGGTCTTGGTAAAGGGTAATTCTCGATGTTGGTCTAGCTAAATTTGCCATCCATGTTTTCTTGGTTTAGTTGTAAAGCTTCATACTTTGGTCCACATCCCCATTTAAGCTTCTTTAGGTCACCAAGAATACTCCCTGGGGGATGAGCAGTCTTTAAAAAAATTTTTTTTTCTTGAGGTGTAATTCACATACCATAAAACTTAACATTTAAAAGTGTACAATTCTGTTGTTTTAACCCCCTCCCCCGGTTTCACTGAGATATAATTGACAACATTATTTTAAGTCTAGTCACAAGGTGCCTGGTCTTTCTAAAAAGCCCTAGATTCTCTCTTGTTTTCACCATTTTTGAAGTAGAATCTCAACAAATGATGTGTGGTTGGACTGTACTACTTCCCTGAAATATGTTTTACCAGTAACAGACTAATGTTCTTAATTACCCATAACATTTTAGAGGTGGAAGAGATCCTACAGATTATTCATCTTACAGCTGAGTAAACCAAGACCTGAAGAGATTGAGTGCCTGTTCAGTGCCCTGCAGGAAGTGATTAGGGGTGGAACTCAGGTCTTGTTTTCATTCCATGTGCCCCTGGCTCGATAATTCTGTCCTCTATTCAGATTGCTCACCTTTCCTCAGTGGAATCAAAACCTTTTCTAATATGGAAGATTAGGTATTTGTGGGTACCAGCACCAGGGTTCACAAAAGAACATTTTTTAGTCTCCTTTCCATTAGTAAAATGTTTTCAGAAATTCAGGATTTCAGGGGTCAGGATATTTGGATTATAAATATTTCTCTAACTTTCCTCACTCTAGGGCACGACTAATTGATTCTGAGGGCTTCACGTTACCATTCATTTGATGACATTACTGTGCCTTCTGTGTACAATTTTGAACTTATTACAGTCTATAATGGTAGTGATTTAATGAACTTGTGGCATATTATTTAGCTCATTAAAGTCTTTGCATTTAAGCTATGTTGATGCTTTTAAGACTGTGGAGAAGAATTATTAGTTCGATGCAGCATTAGTTCCGATATATTCTACAATTTGGCAGAAAACTTTGGTTTAGAGAACAGGCACCAATTTCATGGCCGGGCAGCATATAAACACAACACTAGTAACTCAGGCAATCACATAGACACATGTATAATTAAGTCCGACTCTTATTTTAAATTATTTGGGAGCCTTCTGTGGGAGGATATTTTAAATAGTGATTATATATAATATTATTAACGATAAAAATATTTTGAATATTTACCATGTGCTAGGCATTCTAAACATACATTATTTCATCCACAACATATTTATGAAGTGGGTTATTATTTTTATCTCCATTTTACAGATGAAGAAACCAAGATGTTAGGAGGTAAATAACTTGCCCAGGGTCTCATATCCAGATGGCAGAGGTGGATGTGATTGTAAGCATCTGACTCCAGAGCCTGAATCCCTAACTAATCACCATGCGCTTCCTATTTCTCATTAGATGAAGTAATAGAACAAGATTTTACTTGTCCTATTTTAATGAAAATGTAATAAAGAAAACACTTGCAGGGATAATGAATAAACACCTTCAGATGAAAATAAGTCCAAGAGAAGATTCTGTAGGGGATGCTACTTTTTTGACTGTGCCACTTGGAACCCTGGCTGGAGCAGTCAGAGAGGATGGGCCCTGTTCAGAATCCTGGCTCTAACAATATTTGAAGCAGTTTTTTTAAAAATTGGAAATATGAAATATTTAAACAATTTTAAATATACACAAAAGTAGAGAGAATAATATAGGGAACCTGTCCATAGCCGTTACCCAGCTTCAGTAATTATCAGCTCAGAGCCGATCTAATTTCATCTCCTACCCTCTACAGATTACTTTTAAGCAAATTCAGACCTCAAAATTTTTCATACATAAATATTTCAGCATGTATCTCTAAAAGATAAGGATTCACTTTAAAAAGCATAATCACAATGCTATTATAACACCTGAAAATTCTAATACCTTAAAATAATCAAATATTGAGTATTCACATTTCCATGTTTATCTCATAGTGGTTCTTTTATTTTTAATGGTTTGTTCAAATCAGAATCCAAGTAAACTCCATGAGATTGGTATGTATTTTAAGTATCTTCTTACAGTTTCCCCCTCCATCTGACATTTTTATTTCTTGTAATTTATTTGATTAAAATAAAAATAACCAAAACAGGTTTCCTTTGGAATTGCCCAAAACTGGATTTTGCTGATTGCATTTCTGAGGTATAATTTATTATGCTCCAATATGATGACTGAAAACGTTTTAATTTTTATAACTTTAGAATCTATCCTCAGGGACGTAACCATTTTATTTTATTTTTTTGCCTTCAGGTACATCCTTGGGAATGTACAGTCAATCTTCCTTGTTTTAAAATAGTGGAGTTTTAATTTGCATTTCTCTTATTTTGAGCATTTCTTTTTTTCCGTATTATTAAGGACCATTTTTATTTCTTCTTACGTAGACTGCCTATTCATATTTTTCCATAGAGTTAGTAGGCTTATTTTTTTTATCAAAAGAAGTTCATATATTAGAGATATTTATCCCTTCTCTGTGATTTTGATTACAAATATTTTCCCCAGTTAATCATTTTTCTTTTCATTTTCTTATGCTATTCTCTGCCATGCAAGAGTTTCTTAATTTTTTTTTTTTTTTTTTTTTAGTTATTGAGTGTATCAATTTTTGCCCATATTACTTCTGGATTTTGCATCATAGTTAGAAATATTTTTCCACGTTGTAGGTGAATTAACTCACGTTTTCTTTCAGTGCTTTATGATTTTATGTTCACATTTACAGTTGACTCTTGAACGACAGGGGTTTGAACTGTGAGAGCCCACTTAACACGCAGATTTTTTTTCAATAGTAAATACTACAGAACTAGACAATTCCTGGTTGGTTGAATCCGGGGATACGGAACCATGAAGACAGGGGAGTTGCATATACAGAGGACCAACTATAAATTATACTTGAATTTTTTGACTCCCCAGAGGTTTGGATGCCCCTAACCCCTGTGTTGTTCAAAGGTCAACTGTATATTTCTGTATACATGTATTTAATGTATATAACGGTGTCAGGTGGAATGAATCAAATTCTATCTTCTTGAGAGCAGGTTTTAAAATTCAGGACTTAATAAAAATAACAAAGTGATCTGTTGGGAAGGCGTGGGCCCACATTTTCTGGTATAATCCAAGCAGAGAAGTAAAAGCCCACAGCGGGTTCTGCTCTGCACCTGTGGCTCATTCTTCCTGAAGAGCTGGCGTTGACACTTAGGCCCTCAGGCTACTAGAATAATTCACGCTCTGGTCCACTCATGGCTGGCTGCTTCTCCTCCCTGGCCCTCTGGTCACCCTCTTGTCCTAAGGGCACTTACCCTGTCACTCGTGCTGCAAGTGCTGACACTGAGTCCATGCTTAGTAGGGAATCTCTGTCAGTTGATCTTGGCAGAGGGCTTTGCCTCCCTCCGTGTCACTCTCACTAACCTGAAAAGTGGTTGGGCCTCTGCTTGGACCTTTAGAAATCTGTAATCTGAGTGCTTGCACACCAGTGTTCTCTTGGCAGACTGTGTTCTCTCAGATTAGTGGGGAAAGGAAAGCTTCTATTTTGTTACGTTTGTGAGAAGAGTCACTTTCTTACAGTAATAACGACAATAATACTGGTTAAAATGCATGGACTTGGTGGGAATGTAAATTGATACAACCACTATGGAAAACAGTATGGAGGTTCCTTAAAAAACTAAAAATAGAACTACCATATGACCCAGCACTCCCACTACTGGGCATATACCCTGAGAAAACCATAATTCAAAAAGAGTCATGTACCACTATGTTCATTGCAGCACTATTTACAATAGCCAGGACATGGAATCAACCTAAATGTCCATCGACAGATGAATGGATAAAGAAGATGTGGCACATAAGTACAATGGAATATTCGCCATTAAAGGAAATGAAATTGAGTTATTTGTAGTGAGGTGGATGGACCTAGAGTTTGTCATACAGAGTGAAGTAAGTCAGAAAGAGAAAAATACTGTATGCTAACACATATATATGGAATCAAAAAAAAAAAAAAGGTACTGATGAACCTAGTTGCAGGGCAGGAATAAAGAGGTAGACATAGAGAACGGACTTGAGGACGTGGTGGGGGAGGGGGAAGCTGGGGCGAAGTGAGAGTAGCATCAACATATATACACTACCGAATGTAAAATAGATAGCTAGTGGGAAGCAGCAGCATAGCACAGGGAGATCAGCTCAGTGCTTTGCGATGACCTAGAGGGGTGGGATAGGGAGGATGGGAGGGAAGCTCAAGAGGGAGGAGATATGGGGACATATGTATGCGTATGGCTGATTCACTTTTGTGTACAACAGAAACTAACAGTATTGTGAAGCAATTATACTCCAATAAAGTTCTATTTTTAAAAAAAGATAAAAATAAAATAAAATGTATGGAATGCTTACTGTGTACAAGGCACCAGGCATACCCCAACACTCGTGGGGGCAGGGCAAGAACACTCCAGGAGTTCATTCCATATGTCTACATGCTTGAAAGTTAGATATCGAGCAAGCTGTCTCTTACCATGTCAAATATGCTTTCATAGCAACCTGGAAGGACAGAGTCAAATGTAGAATTCTTAGACTCCCTTGAGCTCCATGCCAGAATGTGGCAGTGTGAGAAGTGGCCCCCTGCCTTCAGGCTGCCTTCCTTCTCATCCCACCTCCTACTCCGTCCGCACCACCAGGGGCCTTGAGCACAAATTTGCGTGCACTCGGCCCACACAGCCAAGCTTCAGATTCATGCCTTCCCACCCCACAGATAGCGTGCCTTCACATCATCCTTTAACTTAGGAGAGTACACCCCAGCAGAGCAGTCCAGAAGAGAGCCCTGTATGTGGACTCAGGCATTTTTGCACAGGTAATTCTAGGGTCTCAGATGCCTGTAGTAAAGGGAGGGAGGAGTATGGGTTCTGGGTGGAAATGTCTCCTTGGCCCTGAAAAATCTTTACCCATAAGGAAGAGGAGAGTTCATACGGGGCCTCAGGTTGCTTATGTATTTAACTCATTCAGTCCTTACCGACAATCCTGTGAGATAGATGCTATTATGTCCATTTTACAGATGAGGAAACTGAGGCTTGGGTTAGGTAACCTGTCCAAGGCCAAAAGACTACTAAGTGACAGAGTAAGGATTGCAATTTGGTCAGTCTGCCTCCAGAACCTTGTCTTCTGAACTGAAAGGATTTCCCCATATCACACTATTCCCATGATACTTTCTGTGCAGCATTATTAATCCCTCCCCACAGCAGTACTCAGGAATTATCTGTTTGATAACTATACAAGCAGTCAATAAAGTTGTTATTGTGGATTTTCTTCATTCTTGGCCATGACCTGAGCCTCCTTTAGTAGTAAAATTTAGGTATTTCTAAGTTACTTTCCAGCTCTAGAATCCTGTGATTCTTTTTTTTTTAAATTAATTTATTATTTATTTGGTTGCACCGGGTCTTAGCTGTGACATGTGGGCTCCTTAGTTGCAGCTCACAGACTCCTTAGCTGCTGCTTGCTGACTTCTTAGTTGCAGCATGTGAACTCTTAGTTGTGGCATGCATGTGGGATCTAGTTCCCTGACCAGGGATTGAAACCGGGCCCCTGCATTGGGAGTGCGGAGTCTTATCCACTGCACCACCAGGGAAGTCCCTAGAATCCTGTGATTCTTAAGTGGAGATGATTATGATTTCCCCTTCAGTGTAAGCTTAAGCAGTGTTCTAGAAAGTATACCTGAAGGTAACACAAAACTACTAATAATTAAGAATTATAATTAGAAATAATAATTAAATTATTATCATAGAAACCTACCTATCAGTGAGTTTGCCATACATCTTTAAAGTTTTGGAACACAACATCTTCTATGGGAACCTCTCATTGTTCTCACTAGGAAATACTGCAAAAATTTTAGAGAAGGCACATTAATTAGCCTATAGGGTTCACTTAGGAAGAATATGTAGTGATGTCAGCTTCAATGATCCAGATCTAACAACTAGATGTTACCCCTAATATAATCAACCTAAAACATTTAAAATGTACTGAATGTATAGCATATGTTATTAGCTATGTGACTAATTTTTCATATTCTCTCTTTGAGATTAGAAATCTCATGCAAGAGTTTCAGTAGGGGCTTTATTAGAGAGGAACACTATGACTAAATTATTACCAGGAGCAGAAAAAAAGAATTATTGCCAGGGCTAATGTTTGGATTAAGAAATATCAAATGATGTGCTGAAGTTGTAGATGTCTGTATGTTGCAAGTTGGTCTTCAGGTAAACTAGACTTTACATAGAGTCATAGCTAGTTACATTTTAAAGGCAGACTTTCTGTGTATCTAGGAATGCTTTTTAGAATGGGTCCTTTTCAAGCATGGATTTAAAAGGCCTTTTCTTACTTGTCTGATCGGATTCTTTCATGTTATCTCGATTGAATAGGGAATATACAGGAATTCTATCTTCAATAAAAAATCATGGAAGCTTTTCATTGATTAGATCTCCTCTTGGACTGTAGTGTCTACTACTAGCTCAATAGACAGAGCCTCTTTATCCTTTGTTAAAAATGTTTGAAAAGAGACGGGGGAAAAACTTTAAAAGTTCTTTCTCTACGAGTTAATGATAATCGCCCATTCCTTTTAGACCTAGCATTTACATCTTCCAATGTGACCTGTATAGTTTACCTAAAATGTTTAATATTCCTATAAAACATTAAACATAGGATAAGTTCTGAATGATAGATTAAAACCATGAACTTTAATTTAAAAATCTTTTCCTCATGAAATAATTTCTGCTGTAAGAATGACTGGCATTTAAGGAATCAAAAAGCAAGAAATTATTAATATGTATAATAGGAAATCTGCATGTAACAACCAAGTAAAATGAGTCAAACTTTGTTTTTATTTTTATTCTTAATAGCTTTGATATATAATTTACATACTATAAATTCATCCATTTAAAGTGTACAATTCAGTGGTTTTCAGTATATAAAGAATTGAGCAATCATCAACACAATCTAATTTTAGAACATTTTTATCACCCTCCCATACCACAATCCCATACTCATTAGTAGTTATTCACATTTCCCCCACCTACCCATCTTCTTCTCTAGTGAACCACTAATCTACTTTATGTCTATACAAATTTGCCTCTTCTGAATATTCCATCTGGAAATAGAATCATACAATGTGTGGTCTTTTGCAACTGGCTTCTTTCATCTAGAATAACATTTTCAAGGTTCTATGTTGTAACTTGTAACAATTCTTCATTTCTTTTCATTGAGGAATAATATTCCATTATACGGATGTATATATTTTACTTATCCATTCATTGATTGATGGGCATTTAGATTAATTACACTTTTTGACTATTGTGGATAATGCTGCTATGAACATTCATGTATTGGGTTGGCCAAGAAGTGCCTTCGGTTTTTTAAATAAAAATAAAAGACACATTTCTCATTTTCACCAAGACCTTTATTGAACAATGTATTCACCCTTTGGTCCCACTACCTTCTGCCATTTTTCAGGCAACTTCATAATTCCATCTTCCCCAAACTTTTTATCTTTTTGAGCAAAGAACTGTTCCAGGTGCCTTTTACAGTCTTTCAGGGAATTGAAATTTTTTCCGTTAAGAGAATTTTGTAAAGACCAAAGTAAATGGAAATCCGAAGGTGCAATGTCTGATGAAAATGGCGGATGAGTCAGAACTTCCCAGCCAAGCTGTAACAGTTTTTACCTCGTCATCAAAGAAACATGTGGTCTTGCGTTAATCCTGATGGAAGATTACGCGTTTTCTGTTGACTAATTCTGGACGCTTTTCGTCAAGTGCTGCTTTCAGTTGGTCTTATTGGGAGCAGTGCTTGTTGGAATTAATCGTTTGCTTTTCTGGAAGGAGCTCATAATAGAGGACTCATAATAGAGGAGCTCATAATAGAGGACTCCTTTCCAATCCCACCATATACACAACATCACCTTCTTTGGATGAAGACGGGCCTTTGGTGTGGTTGGTGGTGGTTCATTTTGCTTGCCCCACGATCTCTTCTGTTCCACATTATTGTACAGTATTCACTTTTCTTTGCCCGTCACAATTTGTTTTAAAAACGGAACATTTTCATTACGTTTAAGTAGAGAATCTCATGAGGAAATACAGTCAAGAAGGTTTTTTTGCTTAACTTATGTGGAACCCAAACATCAAAGTGATTAACATAACCAAGCTGGTGCAAATGATTTTCAATGCTTGATTTGGATATTTTGAGTATGTCGGCTATCTCCTGCGTGGTATAACGTTGATTGTTCTCAATTAATGTCTGAATTTGATCGCTATCGACTTCAACTGGTCTACCCGACCGTGGAGCATCGTCCAGTGAGAAATCTCCAGCACGAAACTTCGCAAACCACTTTTGACACATTAGATCAGTCACAGCACCTTCTCCATACACTGCACAAATCTTTTTTTTTTTTTTTTGCATTTCGGTTGCGTTTTTATCTTTCTTGAAATAATAAAGCATAATATGCCAGAAATGCTTTTTTCTTCCATCTTCAATATTAAAATGGCTACACCAATTCACCAATTTTGATAAGTCTTTTTTTAAATGCTCGCTGATTTGACAGCTGTCACATACAATCTAACAAAATTGTTTCTAATGAAGTTAAAGACAACTAAGTGCTAGTAGAGCCATCTTATGGAAAAAAATGAATGAACCTTTTGGCTAACGCAGTAAAAGTTTTTGTGTGGATGTATTTCTCTTGGGTATATATCTAGAAATGGGATTGCTGGATGACATGGTGACTCCATGTTTAACTTTTGGAGGAACTGCCAGATTGTTTTCCAAAGCAGCTGCATCATTTTACATTCTCACCAGCAGTGTATGAGGGTTCCAGTTTCTCCACATCCTCTCTGATGCTTGTAATTGTCTTATTACAGCAGGTGTGAAGTGGTATTTCGTTGTGGTTTTGATTGCATTTCCGTGGTAGCTAATGATGTAGAGAATCTTTTCATGTGCTATTTTTATTTTTAAGTATTTTACTTGGTTAAAAATGTGGACTCTAACCCCATTAGTTGATTGCTGGTGAAATATCATCGTCAATTTTTTGTAGTTCAATGGTATCTAAAGTGTAATGCTAATGAGGTCAAGGCTACACGGTCTAGCTCCAAATAAATTGGTTATCTTTTACAGAGAAAACTCTGGTTAAACAACTACACTCATATGCCCTAACTCTGTTCAATGATCTGACAGGCTCTTGATATTGCCAATTAACAGAGTCTAGAAAGATCAACCGAAGGGTTTGTCCTAATGACTACAAATATCATTTCAAGAAAAATACAGTCTATCATCAACAGATATTTTTAAGAGCAATGACTTATTTTTTTTTGAAGTATCGTTGACTTACAATATTATATTAGTTTCAGGTGGACAGCATAGTGATTCAATACGTTTATAGATTATACTCTGTTTAAAGTTATTACAAAATAGTGGTTATATTTCTCTGTTCTGTACAATATATCCTTGTACTTATTTTATACATAGTAGTTTGTATCTCTTAATCCCATACCCCTATCTGGCCCTTTCCCCTTCCTTGTTCCCACTGGTATCCACTAGTTTGTTTTCTATATCTGTCAGTCTGTTTTTGTTTTGTTATATACATTTGCTTGTTTTATTTTTTAGATTCCACATATAAGTGATAACATAGAGTATTTGTTTTCCTCCGTCTGACTTATTTCACTAAGCATAATACTCTCTAAGTCCATCCGCGTTGTTTCAAATGGCATAATTTCATTCTTTTATATGGCTAATATTCCATTGTGTGTGTGTGTGTGTGTGTGTGTGTATAAATATATATCACATCTTCTTTATCCACTTATCTGTTAATGGACACTTGAGTTGCTTCCATGTCTTGGCTATTGTAAATAATGCTGCTATGAACATTGGGGTGCATGTATATTTTCAAAGCAGTGGCTTTTTTTTCAGATATATACCCAGGAGTATATATTCCAGGAGTGGAATTGGTGGATCATATGGTAGTTACATTTTTAGTTTTTTGAGGAACCTCTGTATTGTTTTCCATAGTGGCTGCACCAATTTACATTCCCTTCAACAGTGTACAAGGGTTTCCTTTTCTCCACATTCTCGCCAACATTTGATATTTGTAGACTTTTTGATGATAGCCATTCTGACAGGTGTGAGGTGATATCTCATTGTAGTTTTGATTTGCATTTCTCTAATAGAGATGTTGAGCATCTTTTCATGCTTGTTAGCCATCTATATGTCTTCTTTGGAAAAATGTTTATCCAGATCTTCCACTCATTTTAAAATCGTGTTGCTTTTTGATATTGAGCTATGTGAGCTGTTAATGTATTTTGGCTATCAACTTCTTGTCAGTCATATCATTTGCAAATATTTTCTCCCATTCAGTAGGTTGTCTTTTCACTTTGTTGATGGTTTCCTTTGCTGTGCAAAAGATTTTAAGTTTAATTAGATCCCATTTATTTATTTTTGTTTTTATTTCTTTTGCCTTTGGAGATGGATCCAAAAATTATTGCTATGGTTTATATCAAAGAGTGTTCTGCCTATGTTCTCTTCTAGGAGTTTTATGGTTTCAGGTCTTTTATTTAGGTCTTTAATCCATTCTGAGCTTATTTTTGTATATGGTGTGAGGAAATGTTCTAATCTCATTCTTTTACATGTAGCTGTCCAGTTTTCCCAGAACCCCTTATTGAAGAGACTGTCTTTTCTCCATAGTATATTGTTGCCTCCTTTGCTGTAGATTAATTGACCATAGATGCATGGATAATGACTTATTGTTTTAATAAAAATGGTACATGCTCATTTCAAATATTTTTGAAAAATCAGAAAGGTCCAAAAGGAGGCAAAAAGTTATTCTAAATCTCACTGCTCCAGAAATAACTAGGTTAGGTTTTGGTGAACTATATTACAATATCTCTATACAGACATAGTTAGATGCATGGCAGATAACTAAATGGATAGAAATAATTTCATGAGAATGGAATTATACCATTCTCATGAATTTTTTTTAAATAAAGGGTTTCAACTAATTTTACTTAATAACAAAAAAAAAAGTGAAACTGAAGAATGAATGAGGAGAACTGTTTCCTTAATAAACTGATTCATTGCTCCCCTCCCATCTTTTTACCATGCTTTACCATTTCTGATTCTTTTGTTCACTTCTTGCACGGCTGAATATCATTGTCAGGTAGTTTTTTTATGAATGTGTTAGCAGAAACTTCTGGTGAACACCAACATTGCTTTTCCATTTCCTACTTAGTAAAATTTTCCTGATTTTAAATGTACACACTGCCCCCATTATATATTGTATAATCCTAGCCTCCCTTGCAGCTAGATGCACTCTAAGTTCTGGCCAATGTGATGTAAGCAGAAGTGTATGAAACTTACAGAAAATATTCTTAAAGGGAGGGGATCTTCTTTTCTCCTTCCTGCTAGCTGTATTGCAAATGTAAATGCTGAAGTTTGATCTGTCATCTTAAACCATGAGGTGAAAGATCTGTCTTAATGTATAACAAGACGGGAAGATTCTGGGTATCTGAAAATTTCCTTAATCTGCTATACTTCCAAACATTTTATGTGGTAGAGAAACTTCTACCTTCTTTAATGGTTTATTTGGGTTCTTTAGTCACTTGCCATTAAACTTCATTATAACTGTCACAAGGGCTAAAAAATGCCCTGAAGTTCTTTAATGTCAGAGAATGTCTGCCTGTTGCTTTTACACTTAACAGTTTAGCTGGGTATAATTCTAACATTATACTTTCCTTCTCTATCAGAACTTATAAATACTGCTCCATTTTTTCTGGCATTGGAGGTTGCAGTGCAGAATGTGAGGCCAGCCTGATTTCTACACGCATCCTTCATTTTTGTTTCTGCCTAGATCCTTGAGAAACATTTTCCCAGTCTTTTATAATAAAAAATTTCAGACATACAGAAAAAAGATACATAAAGCAACTGCTAATATTTGCCATATTTGCTTTATCTCTCCTGTGCATGTGTGTTTGTATGTACATAGAGAACACATTTCTTCCTGAATCACTTGAAGGTAAGTTGTAGATGTAACATTTTATTCCTAAATGCTTCAGGATGTGTTTCCTTAGAATACAATTTTCCAAAGAATAAGAACAGTAATTCCCTAATATCCGCTAGAACAGGGGTCCCCAACCCCAGGGCCTTGGACTAGTACGGGTCCTCGGCCTGTTAGGAACCCGGCCGCACAGTAGGAGGTGAGCAGCGGGCGAGCCAGAGAAGCTTCGTCTGCTGCTCGCTCCCCATCGCTCCCCATCGCTCGCATTACTACCTGAATCATCCCCCCCGCATCCGTGGAAAAATTGTCTTCCACGAAACCGGTCCCTGGTGCCAAAAAGGTTGGGGACCACTGCTCTAGAATAATCCTTTTTGTATTAAAATTCCCCAATTGTTCGTTCTCCTACATTGTCTTTTGTGGCCTTAAAAAAAAAAATCAGGATCCAAGATCCAATCAGGAGTCACCCATTGTATTTGGTTGTTATATCTCTTTAGTCTCTTTTAACCAAGAATAATCCCCCACCTTTTTGTTATGTATTTTTTGTTTCATTACATTTGCTTTTTTGATCAAGCCAGACCACTGGATGCTGCCCTATTTTCTGGCTTTACCTGATTGCTTACCTATGGTTTCAGTTAACTTGTTCATCTATCCCATATTTTCTGTAAACTTAGAGTTAAGTCATAAGGCTTGATTAGACTTGAGTTAGTTATTTGGCCAAAAATGTTTTATGCAGTATTTCATACTGCATCACATCAGGAGGCAGAAGGAGCAGATTGTGCCAGTACTGGTGATACTAAGTTTGATAATTTAATTGAGATGGTGACCTCCAGAGCACTCCATTTAAAGTTACATAATTTGTAGGGTGATTCTTTAGCATTATGGGAAGGAATATCCTCTCATCTAATCATTTTGGTATACATTTACAACCTTTTCCTGCATCAGTTACATCATTGGATGATTTTCTAAATCTATTATTTTCCCTACATTTATTAGCTAGCATTCTTATGTAAATAGCTTTCCTTTATCAACTGAGGATAAACTTCAGTTCCTCCAAGAAGACAAAGTAAATGCTTAAATGTTTCTCTTTAACTACTAATTGGCAGAGGTGGTATAACAGTCCTCTCTAAAGTTGGCAAATGATTTTGAAATATTATTTATTCTTGAAGTTAAATAATTTTGCTAGGATATGCCTCCAAGGAGACTATTCTATATCATCTTTTTTTTTTTTCTTATATACAGTGTACCACTTTAATCTGCAGATTCAGTTAATATATTTCTCTATTTTATTTTCTGTTCCATTTGTTGGCTTCTCTAATTTAGGAATGCCAATGATCTGTAGGTTGGGTTAGCTTTGCTGTCGCAAGCATTATCTATTTTAATATCCTTGGCTTTTTCCTCTGCATTTCTTGTGATAATTTCTGGTGTTTCCTCCATACTGGTAATATGATTTCCATTTTTTTTTTCTGTTGTTTCAAATGTATTCATTAGATCTGAAACTGTGTTCATATTTGATTACTTCTTTAGCTTGGCTTTTATTTTTAGTATCCATCTTTAAGCTCTTGATATTTTGAATTCATATTGTAACTAAGTTCTTCTTTGGTAGAGAATCTGCTTCTTTGACATAAATTTTCTTCATCAGTCTTTCGCATATAATGTACCTTTCTTTCAAGATTTTGGTTTGCTTTTGCTGTGCCCTTACTTTTTTTTTTTAAAGGTATTTTTTAAAAAAATATTATTTTTAACATTTATTTATTATTAATTAATTTATTTATTTTTGGCTGCGTTGGGTCTTCGTTGCTACGTGCGGGCTTTCTCTAGTTGCCGCGAGCGGGGGCTACTCCTCGCTGCGGTGCGTGGGCCTCTCATTGTGGTGGCTTCTCTTGTTGCAGAGCACGGGCTCTAGGTGCATGGGTTTCAGTAGTTCTGGCGCATGGGCTCAGTAGTCGTGCGTGGGCTCAGTAGTTGTGCCTCACGGGCTCCAGAGCGCAGGCTCAGTAGTTGTGGTGCACGGGCTTAGTCGCTCTGTGGCATGTGGGATCTTCCCAGACCAAGGATCGAACCCATGTCTTCTGCGTTGGCAGGCAGATTCCTAACCACTGCGACACCAGGGAAGTCCCTGCCCTTACTTTTTTTGTTGCTTATGTTTGATGGGGCAGCTCTTTCCAAATCATTTATTCAGATACATTATGTATGAATTCTTCTAGACATTCTTCTCACCTTATCTGAGAATAAGTTGATCTTCTCAGAGCTATAGTGGCTGGATATTGCTTTTTATCCACTTTCCTGTAGCCTAAAATTGGAAAAGGGTTGAGTAGGAAAAACAGTGAGATCTATTGGGATTGAGCATAGCTTCTGCTAGGGAATAGGACTTTGCTATTTCTTGAGATCCTGTGAAATGTCCAGTTCCAGAGCCCCTTCCATGCAGCCAAAGGTGTATCTCACTCCTGTGGATTCTGGCTTATTCTCTTGACTCTGCAGAGTGCCCTGATGATGGCAGATACTGGTAAAACATTTGATTTCTGTTGAAGACCCAAGGTAATACACAGGGTCTTCTTCTCTAAAAGTATCCTCTCTACAACCTGGAAACTATACACTTACTCTCTCGTTTTACTTTTATAAATGGAAGTATTTTAGTGAGAATTTTCATGAGTTCCTGAACTTGCCTTATGTCCTTAATACTGTTTCTTGAGAATATTTTTCCCTCTCATTGTCTAAGAAACTTGAGGTGGAAAATTCTCTAACTGTGCCTTACTCTGCTGTATTTTCTCATCAGTTGTTTAATAATAAATAGATCTATGTCTTGAATTGGGAGGTATAGGTATACTCATTTAACTAAAAGTACAATATGGTATAGCATGGTGGTCACTAGTTATATTAAAGGTAACTGAGGAAATGAATATGTCATGTTATATCCATTTCTATTTGTTGAGGAGACTCTTTTCAACATCCTTTTGTAATTTTTCTGGAAGATGTCCCTTCCTTTCTGGACCATTGCTACTACCTCTAATGTAGAACCCCAACCAAGGTCTACCTTAAGCCTCTAATACCCAAAGCTTTGACTACTGGTGTTTTCATTGTTATTCCCTTCTTCCCCGCCCCCCGAAAAAATCCAATGGCCTTCCATTATTTTAAGAATATGGTGCAAACCTCTAGGTTCAGCTCCATTCACAATCTAACCTTTCAGGTTTATGTCCTCTTCTCATCTTACACGAATTCTCTCTTGCACCAGTTCTATTCTCTAAATCTTTGTTTTTCTGTATCTACCCTTTTACTCTATAGACCCATGCAGAGTGCTTTCAATTTATGTTTACTTATCTCAGTTCTACCTTTATTTCCTATTTCCTCCATGAAGTCCTTCCTGACTTATAGCTGGAAAAGCTCTTCATCTTGTGAATTTTAATATAGAATTTACTGTCTCTATTTAATTCATTGGCACTGTTTTATGGCATGGCATTATTGGTCATTATATTTTAGCTTATGTCTCAGATCTTTCAGACCATGTTTTTTTGTTTGTTTTTGTTTTTACATTTGGCAGTGCCCTTATTGTCTAGCACAGCGCGACTTCATGGATTTGTAGATCTTTGTTTACTTAAAAAGAATGATGAGACCAATTCACATCCTCTTCACTGCTGCAGGCAGCAACCGCTCATCCAAACTCTGGCACTTCTAATCTCCTAGAGGCTTTCCTACCATTCAGAGGGCTGTGCTAAAGCTTGAGGTAGTTGAAGAACTGAGTAAGGGATTACTCTGAGAGCACAGAAAGGAAAGGGCATGCTAAAAATGTCCCTTTAATCGTCCTTCTGCAGCTTTTTAGTCAGTGAGATTTTGAAGCCTCTTCTCGCAGGTCAGCTGTTGCCCGGATTTGAAAAGAGGCTACTTCAGAACACACTGGAATTCACAGTTCACTTGGATAGATGCCACCGGCTTCTGCGTTTGAGGGTCAAGGTTAGTTGTTCGTGGCGTGAGCACCTTCCCATTTGCAACATCTGGTTATCCTTAACTACCCAAGTCTTATGAAGCAGCTCATAGGAAGGCGCTGGTTCTTAGGACAAAGTGAGACCACATCCCCAGCATTTTTCTTAAACGCGGCATTACTGCACTTTAACAGATTAGAATCCATCTGAATAAAAACTAAAACTGAAGTGGGAAACAAACTTGGGCTTGAGTCGGCTACAGTAGCCCTCAGGGACAGGTGCAGAAGAAATTCTCGACGTGGGCAGTAGAGATGTTATGGTCTCTGTTCCTGCTCCACTGCTCTTCTTTTTAGATACACACGCACGCGGGCCGGCAGCCTTAGTCACTAGGTAACGCAGGTCGCTGGCCAGCGGTCGCCCTTGGTGCGCCTTCCTCTGCTCAGCAAAGAACAGCAAGCACCGCGGACGCAGTTAATGGCCTCTCTACGGACCACTCTGGGCGCGCGGAATCCTGGGACTTGTGGTCCGGCTCCGTGCGCTCCCTGTCCGGGCCCGCGTGGAGCGGACTACATTTCCCAGGATGCATCGGAGGAAGGAGGCAACAGGGGAGGTGGAAGGAGGGGGCGGTCCCAGCGCTCAGGGGCACCGCCGTTTCCAAGCGCCGAGATCTCGCCTAGTAACCCGCAGCCGCGGTTCCCGAAAGCGGCGCTGTGGCCCCGCCCCCGGAGCCTCGGCTGGAGGAAGAACCTGTCTCCCGCGGCGCCCCAGTGACGAAGCCTATCCTCGGGTGCGGGAGGCGGGGAAGGGTTGGGAAGTGGGGGGCAACCAGAGGATTTCGCTCGCCCGTGCGAGATCCAGGACGTGCTCGCGGCTGCCGCTCAGAGCAGAGGTTAGGGGCGGCAGAGCCGGGATGCTCCGCAGGCTAGCCTGGATCGGGTGTGGGAGGAGTGCAGGACGCCGCCAAGGCGGCACTGTGCGCGGGCCGGGGTGTCCCCTGGGGCCGGCATCCCTCAGGTCGGCAGCGACCAAAGCCTGGGATGTGTGTGCGCGTATGTGGGGGCTCGCCGTCCCCAGTGGTTCCTCGGGCGCTCCCGCCCCACGCCGGGCTAGAGGCGTGACCCTTGCGCCTGCGGGACCCCATAGCTAGCGCAGACCTTCCTGGGGAGAGGTACAAGATTTTGGTCACTTGTTAATTAATTAATTTCTTGTGGACTGGGGGGAGCGTTTGTAGGTTGAGCTTTCCTGCCTCTAGCTGCACTAGTGTCTCAGTTTCCTCCGATTCAGAAAAATCTTTTATGGCGCTTTCAATTGGAGTTGCTAATTAGTAAGAGCTGCTAAGTTCTTGTGGTTTTCTCGGCCAAGAGACGGTTCACGGAGGATATGAATTATGAACACATACACGACAACTAATTGGAACATCTAAAAAATGACCGTTGCATATTTGCCCTGGCTCAGTGGGGAAACAGCAAATGTTCTTTTTTGGGTTTTTTTTTTTAACATCTTTATTGGAGTATAATTGCTTTACAATGGTGTGTTAGCTTCTGCTTTATAACAAAGTGAATCAGCTATACATATACATATATCCCCATATCTCCTCCCTCTTGCAGCAAATATTCTTTCAAATCGTATCGGCAGCCACCAGCCAGCAGCATTTAGGGCATATTTCATATCATTAAAAAGATGGATCTGGAGGGAGAGAGGAGGAATAGTTGACAATCTTTTAAAAACTTGGTTTAGTTAGGGGATCATTTTCTTGGACTGGGTGACTTACGCAAAATATGTTTCTTTCTTCCTCGCTCTCGCATCCTGGATGTAGACTGTCAGTTTCGGATCCAAGGATGGCGATGGCAAAGCTTACTCGAGTTCCTTGTCAAATTAAAGCTGTCACAGAATAAATCCCGCTGCCTGCTGCGAGGCCCCCGGGCACAGCAAACTTCAGTGAGGGAACTGGTAATCAGTGTTTGGATATGCAGAGCCATGATTTAAAAGGCGGGGTGACCCTCCCAAAAACCTTTCACGGGGGCCGTAGCCCGCAGGTGCAGTGAGGCGTGCGCGCGCGAGTGCTGGCGCCCCAGAAGACGCCTCTCCCGTGGAGAGGGAGCCGGAGAGCCCGGCGAGGTCTGGCGGCCGCGCACCTGGCGGCTCGTCTCCGGCGGCGGCGGCGGCGGATGATGGTTGCGGCCGGCGCGCTGGTCTGTGTCTGTGCGTCGCCGCGGAAATCAGAGCCCGGCGCTGCACGCTGAGCCCTTGCAGGTCCTCCGCATCCCGAGCCTTGGCGAGGACAGACCCGGAGCCAAGGGGCCGCGGACCCGCGTGCGGAGGGACCGGGGGGCGAGTGGGGTCAGCTTATCATGGCGGATCGGACAGCTCCCAGCTGCCAGCTCCGGCTGGAGTGGGTGTACGGGTACCGGGGTCACCAGTGCCGCAACAACCTGTACTACACCGCCGGCAAGGAAGTGGTCTACTTTGTGGCTGGCGTCGGGGTGGTTTACAGCACCCGCGAGCACAGCCAAAAATTCTTCTTGGGACACAACGACGACATTATCAGGTAAGGAGGTGGCCTGGGGCGGTGGGGAGGGGTTGGGTGTGAAGGTTGGAAGGGTGAGGAGAAGGATGACCAACTGGGCTTTCCTGGGGTCAGATCCGGAAGCCCCATGGAATAAAGGAGTCTCTCTGGAACCTCATGGAATTACAGACGGGCTACTGATTCTAAGGCTGGGGCAGAAGCAGGGTAGGGGGTGCAGGTGTGGAGGGAGAGATTTCTTTTTACTCCTCCGGAAGTCTTTTAAATCTCTAAGGAGTTAAGGGTCCTGATGCTTTTTTGGTGTTCATTCCGGCTACAAGTGGAAGGATCCTGGGTAAACTATCAAACACTTCTCCTTCCCTCCCTAACTAGGAAAATGTAGGACCAATAACCTGAACTGTGGGTATCATCTTTGGGGGGCTCTTTAGAAGGTTCCTCAGCAAGCAAGAGGATTGAAAAAAAAAAAAAACCCTAAAAGAAATTTTGCTGAAGGTAATTGGGATCTTCATTCCAGATGCTTTGAAACTAAGAAATTTCTGCTGTGGGTGGGGAGTTTGTTCTCTAATATTTCCCTTGGTAGTGACTTAGTGCCAAAAAGCATATTTATGGATGCTTCCACACCATCACTGAGGTTATAAAAGGCTGGCAGTTGCTGGACCACAAAACCCTACCAGCCAGCCCACAGAATGACCAACATCTAGTAGCGGATGGCGGGACTGATTAGAAGAACAAAACTGGATGAATAGACATTTTAGGGGTCCTCCTTATTAAATTGTAGAGGGGTATATTTTGATTTTGGGCCCTGTCCTCTCATCTTTGGACCAGACGCATTTTCCTCCAGCCCTTGTCAGCTTCTTGTGTGACCAAACAAGGTGTGGTCCAGATGCTGTTCACAGGGAATCCTTTTCAGCCTTCAGCAGTTAGGGAAGATTTCCACGATATGGGAGCCTCAGCCCACAGGGAAAATGACTTGCTGAGGATGGACCACAACTGACAGAGACCATATTTGTACCTTCCAGACTTGTGTGTTCATTGATGCAGAACACACTAACATCACGTTTCAGAATATTGCCACTTGTGCTCTAAGTTTCCTTTCATAATGAAGTAAATGGTTAAGTGGTGTAATGATAATGGTCTTAATGTCTCTGTGGGAAGAATGATTTTTAAAAACTAGCTTTTTCCCCTCTTATAGTGTTGTGATTTTTCTGTATTCTGGAGCCTTCTTTCCCCCCAAGCCCTAAAGTTGAAAAAATTGTTACAGAAAGTAAAAACTTAATATTTGAAAATGCAGTGAGATATATTTTTTAAAAAGTCTTGAATTTTAGAAGATGAAGATTTTAAGTACTAGGAGCTCTACCGTTCTCAAGATTGGGTGGAACTGACATGTAAAACTTTCTTCATGTCACGTATGACAGAATAGCTTTCTTCTCTCCCTGCTATGGTAATGGTTGTGATTGGGGCATCCTTACCTAGTCCCATCCTGGAGATTTTGCTTCTGTAATTGCTGAACTGATTATTAAAGTCACAGGTGCAAATGATTAACAGTGACTCGTGAAAAGGTTAGATATTTAAAAATTAAAACCCATTATGTTTTTGCTCTTTCTTAATGCAGTGCTTTCCATTACACCATCAAAATGAGTTGTAATCCTTTGGGGGAAGGGAGAGAGTGGCAATTAAACAGAAAATTCCCTGCAGTTAAATAATAGTAATGTGACAGTTCACTGAACTACTTTGACGATTTGAACTCCTAATCTTAATTTTTTTTCTCTAATAGGAAAAAAAAATTAAATGCACTGTTGAAACTGAAGGTGGGAAAAGGGTGGAGTTGCAGTGAACCACTGTTATGACAGGCTATCGGACTAGTGGGGATGTGATGATATCTGGCTTAGTTGAAGAAACACTCAGATTTGAAGATAAGGTGAATGAAGTTATTTGTGTAACTGGGTTTGCAAGGAGCTTCAATTTTGAAAAGAAAAAAAAAGATGATTTAGCTTCTGGTCTTTTTATTAAGATAGTTATATCCTTATGCTTTACAGTGACATAGTAGCAAGGCTGCCTGCAGAGAAAGGACTTTATTGCTAAATTTTCGATGATATTTGGTTGGGTCTGAGTATAGGTGAGCAGAGTTCTTTAATACCCATGTATGTGTTTGCACAGAGGAATAAAATTAAGTCCAACAGATTAAAAACCACAGACCACAGATCATTATATAATTAAGAGCTGTAAAATTAGAGAATGTAGAATGTTTATGTTGTTATTTTGCTTTATCGTCTATATGTAAATATCTTTTTCCGGTGAAGGTAGTACACAAGCAATATTTGTTTTTATCCTTAGTATATGGGACTCTTAAGTGCCATTTCCTTCATAATTTTATTCCCAGAAACATACTAGATGTTTGAAATTAGTATTGTAAAATGTTAGGAATATTAATGTATTAACTGTATATATGGAAAGGAAATTTGTACTCTTTTATCTTTATGAATTTCAACTCATTTCTGTATAGCCAGTTATACTACTGATTTTCTATTTAAAATATTGACGTTTCTCATTGAATGAGGAGGACTAAACCTAAGGTACTAGTGCAGAAATGTTTGGGGTTTTTTGGAATCATGACATAAATATTAAAACTTCCAACTCTTGATTCCATCAAACGAGATAATGTAAGTAATTGTCCACATAGCTTTTGCATTAGTTTGAAAGATATATTCATAATGCATACATTTCCCACTGTTTTATTTATTGTGCTACTTTCCCGAGAGTATTAACTAGAAAGCAGCCCAACAAATATTGATACCACACTCCATTTTAGAAAACCGTGTCATCTCTGAGATCACGATGAACTTTAATAATAATACTGTAGGATTTGGCAGAGCTCATTAGAATTCAGCGTATGTTTCCTCCTGATTTGACAGACTATGTGTTTAAGTCAGATTTTTTAAGATGTTAATATGTGAAGCATAATGTGATTTATTGGATATGGAGGCTTAGTTTTATTCTCTTGAATGACTACACTTCAATACAGTTAACAGATTAGCGGATGATGCCATATTTTAGCTCTGATAACATTGTGATGGGACAAATAAATATTAAAGCAACACTCAAATCAGGGCTTGAAGGCAAGGACAGTAATACAGGCAGGAATAATTACTAACTTGGTTTCTGCTGCAGGTAGCAGACCATGACACAGAACTGGAGCAAATGAAAGAAAAGGTCATGAACACATTTGCTCTCTGTCACTTCCCGTCCATTTTCACAGTGACTCCAGTTGAGACATTTCTCTCCTTACTCTGGATCCCTATTTTGTGTCTGACTAGTCCCCTGTCTCCCTTTTCGTTTCTCTTATTTTTCAGCTCTCTGTTGCAAGGGAGGTTTTTCGGGCAGTACCATTTTAGGGGAAAGGGCGCTGACTTTGATTTCACACCCACTTGGGTTTGAGCCCACTCTGCTGTTTGTTTACTAGAGGCATCCGAGTGAGTGGCTTGACCTCTCAGGGCCTTGTTTGTTTGTGAAAGGGTGGGTAACAACACCTAAGTTGCAGAATTGTAACTATTAGAAGTAATGTTTGCAAATAGTTTAGCATGGGGCCTGGCCCTTTATCGTTGCTCAATAAATGCTCTTAGTAATGATAGTAGTAGTACAGTATTTAATCAAAAACACACACGTACACCAAAGACATAAAAATGTTTCCTCGGGGCTTCCCTGGTGGCGCAGTGGTTGAGAATCTGCCTGCCAATGCAGGGGACACGGGTTCGAGCCCTGGTCTGGGAAGATCCCACATGCCACGGGGCAACTGGGCCCGTGAGCCACAATTACTGAGCCTGCGCGTCTGGAGCCTGTGCTCCGCAACAAGAGAGGCTGCGACAGTGAAAGGACCGCGCACCGCGATGAGGAGTGGCCCCCGCTTGCCACAACTAGAGAAAGCCCTCGCACAGAAACGAAAGACCCAACACAGCCATAAATAGATAAATAAAAAAATTTAAAAAAAAAAAAAAAGAAATGCCACAATGAAAATACTTGTATATATACATTAAAAAAAAAAAAAAATGTTTCCTCACTGTCCATAGTCTGAAGTCCAAAATTCTGAGTTTTCCATTCTGCCTGGTCTTAACCCACCTTTCTACCTTCATTTTCCTTTTCTTTAAAAAAAATCATAAATTGTTTGCTTCCCACTTGCCATGTAATAAGATTACTATGTTCTTTCCTGTCTCACGCTGCGATGATTTATCTCCCCCTTCGTCCTTCTTCTCCTGATCCCTTTCCCCCAGTGGCATAGTGGTGGGAGCATGGGCCTTGGTCAGACAGACCTGATTTTGAACCTAGATGTGCCACCAGTTGGGTGGCTTGGGGAAGCTACTAAACCTGTGTGAGTCTCAACTATCATCAGTAAAATAGCTTCTCATACATGCAATGGAGGTTTAGAGGTACCTAACTTGTAGCTTGTGGAGATAACATACAAGGTTCCCCGCAGTGTTTGGCAAATAGGAAGTGCCCGCCGCAGGGAGCGTGTTTGTATCTATGTCTTGCATGGCCCCATCCATTTCAATCTCACCTCTCCCATGAGACCTTTTACCATCCTTAGATGAAGGGGTGCCTTAGATGAAGGAATGCCTTGCACTCCTAAAGTTTTGCATCTTTCGTGACCGATGCTACTCACTTGATATATATCATTTAGTGCCGTTGTTTCACTCTGAATATTTTCATTTGTAAATGTATGTAAGACCCTTGAGGCTGAGAATGAATTTAATAATCAGAGCCAACATTTCCTGAGTGCAGACTTGGTGCTAAATGTGTGTACAGATTTATCTCTTCCATCTTCTCGACAAGCCTATGACATTGGTACTGTGGTTAGCCTCAGTTCCCTGGTGAGGAAACTGAGGCACAGAGAGGTTAAAGATGTTGCCCATGGTCACTATTTAGCAGATTGTAGAATGGGAATTGGAACCCAAGTCAGTCTGATTCCAAAACCCAGAGCTATCACTTCACTGCTTTACACACTTTTTTATTTTTCTCGGTTACTGTGGTCCCTACCATCGTGCCTTGTTTCTAACCAGAACTCAGTAAGTTTGTGATTCCTTGTAACTGTTTTCCAACCTCGTGCTTTATTTAAGGGCATTTGAAGCAGATCACAAGAACTCTGTTTAGAAATGGAACCATGTTCAAGTTCACCTTAGGAACATCACCAGCTTTGAAGCAATGACCTGAAACAATGAACTGCTGGAGATTTTTTTTTTTTTTTTTAATATTTACATTTATCATCTTTTATTTTATTCCCTCAGCAGGGGGTGACCTAAGATATTCTTCCTTCACTTAAAATCTCTCAAAGGCTTGCCACTACTTTTTTTTTTTTTTTAAATTAATAGCTACTCTATTTATTTATTTATTTATTTTTAGCTGTGTCGGATCTTCGTTTCGTGCGAGGGCTTTCTCTAGTTGCGGCAAACGGGGGCCACTCTTCATCGCGGTGCGCGGGCCTCTCACTATCGCGGTCCCTCCCGTTGCGGGGCACAGGCTCCAGACACGCAGGCTCAGCAGTTGTGGCTCACGGGCCCAGTTGCTCCGCGGCATGTGGGATTTTCCCAGACCAGGGCTTGAACCCGTGTCCCCTGCATTAGCAGGCAGATTCTCAACCACTGCGCCAACCAGGGAAGCCCTGCTGGAGATGTTTTTAAAAAATTTGTTAAGTCTCAATTGTGACATGGCTAAAATTATCTGGTGCTGCAGGTGCACTCAATTGCACTTGTTGAATTTGAAGAGATGGGTGTAATAGCCATGGTTGGGCCTGGAGTGTTGGGTAAACAGGTTCACATGAAGGCCTGGAGATGTGATTTCATATTCTTCAGTCCCTTGACCAGTTTGAACAAGGGAAGCACGGGGGTAACTATAAAGAATCAAACCTGTATTGAGTTGAGTGCTTGCTCTGTACCAGGCACTACACACACACACACACACACACACACACACACACACACAGAAATCCCTTTGCCCACAACTCTGAGAGATAGCCTTTATTTTACAGGTACAGCTCAGAGAGGGAAAGAGATTTAAGCGAAGTCACTCAGTGGTACCATCCACACTGTTCGTTGGATCTTACTTGCTCTGTTCATTGGCATGAGCATGTAGTGAAAGGTTTTGATGGAAGCTTACGGTCTATTCATAAATGATTTTACTATTGTTATTTTTGTTAATAAGCTATAGTCTGGTGATTTTTTATTAAGATTTATTTATTCTCTAAATTGGGTAGATTTTACTCTTTTTCATTTGTTTATTCATCAAAAACTCATTTCACATCTAGAATGTACCAGATACAGGGGTGCAGCTTTGAACATGACCAAGTTCTTGCCCCCATTCTGGTGGAGGAAGCCAACAATGAATGAACAAGAAAGCAAGGTGAATATATCAATAGATTGTGACAAGTACTAACGAGGGAATGGCCTTGGAGGGGAACTGGGTTGAGTGGGAGTATGGGAGCTACCTTAGATAAGGTTTCCAGAGCAGCTGTCTAGGGAGATGGCATTTCAGCTGAGACCTGAAGGATGAGAAGGGGTAGGTAAGCGAAGATGTGATGGAGAAGAGCGGTTATGTGTAATGGCACCAGGGTGAGAAATAACTTGGTGTGCCCAAAATTCTGGTATAGATATCCAGAGAAAGACCAAGGTCATAGTACTTCTCATCCAGGTCATTAATGCCTCATGGGTTTTGGCACCATATGTCCTAGATTTCGCAGGACAGTCACAAATATTCCATTCAGTTATTGTTATGGGTATACTTGCTATTGTCATGTCATTATTCTCTTTTTAATTCAGAATATATGACCATGTTTTTATTTTTAAAATATGGTTACTATATAATGGATCACTGCTTGAAAAACATTACACTGGAGTATGCTCTCTTATAAAGAATTATATTGGCTCTACCACCAACAGTCAGTCAGAATGTAGATTATACTGTGGTAAGGGAAAAACTGTTTCATGGCAGCATCTCTAAGCAGGGCTGTTCTAGGGCCTCTCCTACTCACAAGGATGTGGATCTCAATAACTTTGCAATGTAGGTGATGTATTTACCAACAATAAAGAAACTGCAAGCTGTTGGGAAGGTTACCTTGCTGACTCTGCTTCTGGAACTGACTTTCCCCAATAAGCTGGAGCCGCATAGAAAGCTATCCTTTAGCCAGCAGACCTACACATCTTCAGCAGTCAGCCTCCTCTTGTAGGTTTAACTCGATTTGTCATATGTGGATTGGACTGAAATGTAATTAAAATGTTTAACAGCAAACAGTTCTTCTCAAATATCATTGTGCATAGGAGTCACCCAAGCACTCACTAATAAAATCCAGATTCTGATTCAGTAAGTCTGGTGGTGAGGGCTGACATCCTGCATTTCTAACCAGCTCCCAGGTGATGCTGATGCTGCTGGTCTACTCTGCAGCAAGATGTTCAGATCCTCATTTGTATGTTTCAGATCTCAGTAGACCAGTGTTTTTTTTTTTTTTTCAACCCAAAAGATGTTGCCATCTTGTGAAATAGACTTTTAGTAATATATGTATATATGACTCATTAAATTCTTAAATTAACAGAATCAATTTTTTCATTAAGTTGGCACCTAGCCCAGTGTTCTTTTTTTTTTTTTAACATCTTTATTGGAATATAATTGCTTTACAATGGAGTGCTAATTTCTGCTGTATAAAAAAGTGAATTAGCTATACATATGCATATATCCCCATATCCCCTCCTCTTGTGTCTCCCTCCTGCACTCCCTATCCCACCCCTCTAGGTGCACACAAAGCACCGTGCTGATCTCCCTCTGCTATGCGGCTGCTTCTCACTAACTATCTATTTTACATTTGGTAGTGTATATATGTCCATGCCACTCTCTCACTTCGTCCCACCTTACCCTTCCCCCCACCCCACCATGTCCTCAAGTCCATTCTCTATGTCTGCGTCTTTATTCCTGTCCTGGCCCTAGGTTCTTCAGAACCTTTTTTTTTAGATTCCATATATATGCGTTAGCATACGGTATTTGTTTTTCTCTTTCTGACTTACTTCACTCTGTGTGACAGTCTCTAGGTCCATCCACCTCACTACAAATAACTCAATTTCGTTTCTTTTTATGTCTGAGTAATAATCCATTGTCTATATGTGCCACATCCTCATGATCCATTCATCTGTCAGTGGACACTTAGGTTGCTTCCATGTCCTGGCTATTGTAAATAGAGCTGCACTGAACATTGTGGTACATGACTCCTTTTGAATTATGGTTTTTTCAGGGTACATGCCCCATAGTGGGATTGCTGGGTTGTATGGTAGTTCTATTTTTAGTTTTTTAAGGAACCTGCATACTGTTCTCCATAGTGGCTGTATCAATTTACATTCCCACCAACTGTGCAAGAGGGTTCTCTTTTCTCCACACCCTCTCCAGCATTTGTACATTTTTTGATGATGGCCATTCTGATTGGTATTGGGTGATACCTCATTGTAGTTTTGATTTGCATTTCTCTAACGATTAGTGATGTTGAGCATCCTTTCATGTGTTTGTTGGCGATCTGTATATTTTCTTTGGAGAAATGTCTATTTAGGTCTTCTGCCCATTTTTGGATTGGGTTGTTTGTTTTTTTGATATTGAGCTGCATGAGCTGCTTGTATATTTTGGAGATTAATCCTTCGTCAGTTGCTTCATTTGCAGATATTTTCTCCCATTCTGAGGGTTGTCTTTTCATCTTTATGGTTTCCTTTGCTGTGCAAAAGCTTTTAAGTTTCATTAGGTCCCATTAGTTATTTTTGTTTTTATTTCCCTTCCTCTATGAGGTGGTTCAAAAAGGATCTTGCTGTGATTTATGTCAAAGAGTGTTCTGACTATGTTTTCCTCTAAGGGTTTTATACTGTCTGGCCTTACATTTAGGTCTTTAATCCATTTTCAGTATATTTTTGTGTATGGTGTTGGGGAGTGTTCTAATTTCATTCTTTTACATGTAGCTGTCCAATTTTCCCAGCACCACTTATTGAAGAGGCTGTCATTTCTCCATTGTATATTCTTGCATCCTTTATCAAAGATAAGGTGACCATATGTACGTGGGTTTGTCTCTGGGCTTTCTATCCTGTTCCATTGATCCATATTTCTGTTTATGTGCCAGTACCATACTGTCTTGATTACTGTATCTTTGTAGTATAGTCTTAAGTCAGGGAGCCTGATTCCTCCAGCTCCGTTTTTCTTTCTCAAGATTCTTTTGACTATTTGGGGTCTTTTGTGTTTCCATACAAATTGTGAAACTTTTTGTTCGAGTTCTGTGCAAAATGCCATTGGTAGTTTGATAGGGATTGCATTGAATCTGTAGATTGCTTTGGGTAGTATAGTCATTTTCACAATGTTGATTCTTCCAATCCAAGAACAAGGTATATCTCTCCATCTGTTTGCATCATCTTTAATTTCTTTCATCAGTGTCTTGTAGTTTTCTGCATACATGTCTTTTGTCAGGTAGGTGTTTTCCTAGGTATTTTATTCTTTTTGTTGCAATGGTAAATGGGAATGTTTTCTTAAGTTCTCTGTCAGATTTTTCATCATTAGTGTATAGGAATGCAAGAGATTTCTGTGCATTAATTTTGTATCCTGCTACTTTACCAAATTCATTGATTAACTCTAGTAGTTTTCTGGTAGCTTCTTTAGGGTTCTCTATGTATAGTATCATGTCATCTGCAAACAGTGACAGTTTTACTTCTTCCTTTCCTATCTGGATTCCTTTTATTTCTTTTTATTCTCTGATTGCTGTGGCTAAAACTTCCAAAACTATGTTGAATAATAGTGGTGAGAGTGGGCAACCTTGTCTTGTTCCTAATCTTAGTGGGAATTGTTTCAGTTTTTCACCATTGGGAATGATGTTGGCTGTGGGTTTGTCATATATGGCAAACCATGTATGGCTTACCTTATTATGTTGAGGAAAGTTCCCTCTATGCTTACTTTCTGGAGAGTTTTTATCATAAATGGATGTTGAATATTGTCGAAAGCTTTTTCTGCATCTATTGAGATTATCATATGGTTTTTATCCTTCAATTTGATAATATGGTGTATCACATTGATTGATTTGTGTATATTGAAGAATCCTTGCATTCCTGGGGTAAACCCCACTTGATCATGGTGTATGATCCTTGTAATGTGCTGTTGGATTCTATTTGCTAGTATTTTGTTGAGGATTTTTGCATCTATGTTCATCAGTGATATTGGCCTGTAGTTTTCTTTCTTTGTGACATCTTTGTCTGGTTTTGGTATCAGGGTGGTGGTGGCCTCATAGAATGAGTTTGGGAGTATTCCTCCCTCTGCTATATTTTAGAAGAGTTTGAGAAGGATAGGTGTTAGCTCTTCTCTAAATGATAGAATTCGCCTGTGAAGCCATCTGGTCTGGGGCTTTTGTTTGTTGGAAGATTTTTAATCACAGTCTCAATTTCAGTGCTTGTGATTGGTCTGTTCATATTTTCTATTTCTTCCTGGTTCAGTCTCAGAAGGTTGTGCTTTTCTAAGAATTTGTCCATTTCTTCCAGGTTGTCCATTTCATTGGCATATAGTTGCTTGTAGTGATCTCTCATGATCCTTTGTATTTCTGCAGTGTCAGTTGTTACTATTTTTTCATTTCTAATTCTATTGATTTGAGTCTTCTCCCTTTTATTCTTGATGAGTCTGGCTAATGGTTTATCAATTTTGTTTATCTTCTCAAAGAGCCAGCTTTTAGTTTTATTGATCTTTGCTATTGTTTCCTTCATTTCTTTTTCACTTATTTCTGATCTGATCTTTATGATTTCTTTCCTTCTGCTAAGTTTGGGGTTTTTTTGTTCTTCTTTCTCTAATTGCTTTAGGTGTAAGGTTAGGTTGTTTATTTGACATGTTTCTTGTTTCCTGAGGTAGGATTGTATTACTATAAACTTCCCTCTTAGAACTGCTTTTGCTGCATCCCATAGGTTTTGGGTCGTCGTGTTTTCATTGTCATTTGTTTCTAGGTATTTTTTTTAAAATTAATTAATTAATTTATTTATTTATGGCTGTGTTGGGTCTTCTTTTCCGCGCGAGGGCTTTCTCTTGTTGCGGCGAGCGGGGGCCACTCTTCATCACGGTGCGCGGGCCTCTCACTATCATGGCCTCTCTTGTTGCGGAGCACAGGCTCCAGACGCGCAGGCTCAGTAATTGTGGCTCACGGGCCCAGTTGCTCCATGGCATGTGGGATCTTCCCAGACCAGGGCTCGAACCTGTGTCCCCTGCATTGGCAGGCAGATTCTCAACCACTGCGCCACCAGGGAAGCCCCTCTAGGTATTTTTTGATTTCCTCTTTGATTTCTTCCGTGATCTCTTGGTTATTTAGTAGTGTATTGTTTAACCTCCATGTGCTTGTATTTTTTACAGATTTTTTTCCTGTAATTGATATCTAGTCTCATAGCGTTGTGGTCGGAAAAGATATTTGATATGATTTCAATTTCTTAAATTTACTGAGGCTTGATTTGTGACCCAGGATATGATCTGTCCTGGAGCATGTTCCATGAGCACTTGAGAAGAAAGTGTATTCTGTTGTTTTTGGATGGAATGTCCTATAAATATCAATTAAATCGATTTTGTTTAATGTGTCATTTAAAGCTTGTGTTTCCTTATTTATTTTCATTTTGAATGATATGTCCATTGATGAAAATGGGGTGTTAAAGTCCCCTACTATGATTGTGTTACTGTCGATTTCCCTTTTTATGGCTGTTAGCATTAGCCTTATGTATTGAGGTTCTCCTATGTTGGGTGCATAAATATTTACAATTGTTATATGTTCTTCTTGGATTGATCCCTTGATCATTATGTAGTGTTCTTCTTTGTCTCTTGTAATAGTCTTTATTTTAAAGTCTATTTTGTCTGATATGAGAACTGCTACTCCAGCTTTCTTTTGATTTCCAGTTGCATGGAATATCTTTTTCCATCTCCTCAGTTTCAGTGTGTAGGTGTCCCTAGGTCTGAAGTGGGTCTCTTGTAGACAGCATATATGTGGGTCTTGTTTTTGTATCCATTCAGCAAGCCTGTGTCTTTTGGTTGGAGCATTTAATCCATTTACATTTAAGGTAGTTATCGATGTATATGTTCCTATTACCATTTTCTTAATTGTTTTGGGTTTGTTATTGTAGGTCTTATTCTTCCTTGTTTTTCCTGCCTAGAGAAGTTCCTTTACCATTTGTTGTAAAGCTGGTTTCTTGGTGCTGAATTCTCTTAGCTTTTGCTTATCTGTAAAGGTTTTTAATTTCTCCATCGAATCTGAATGAGATCCTTGATGTGTAGAGTAATCTTGTTTGTAGGTTTTTCCCTTTCATCACTTTAAATATGTCCTGCCACTCGCTTCTGGCTTGCAGAGCTTCTGCTGAAAGATCAGCTGTTAACCTTATGGGGATTCCCTTGTATGTTATCTGTTGCTTTTCCCTTGCTGCTTTTAATATTTTTTGTTTGTATTTAATTTTTGATAGTTTGATTAATATGTGTCTTGGTGTGTTTCTCCTTGGATTTATCCTGTATGGGACTGTCTGTGCTTCCTGGGCTTGACTGACTATTTCCTTTCCCATATTAAGGAAATTTTCAACTATAATCTCTTCAAATATTTTTTCAGACCGTTTTTTTTCTCTTCTTCTTCTGGGACCCCTATAATTTGAATGTTGGTGCAGTTAATGTTCTCCCAAAGGTCTCTGAGACTGTCCCAATTCTTTTCATTCTTTTTTCTTTATTCTGCTCTGTGGTAGTTATTTCCACTATTTTATCTTCCAGGTCACTTATCCTTTCTTCTGCCTTAGTTATTCTGCTATTGATTATTTCTAGAGAGTTTTAAATTTCATTTATTATGTTGTTCATCATTGTTTGTTTGCTCTTTAGTTCTTCTAGGTCCTTGTTAAACGTTTCTTGTATTTTTTCCATTCTATTTCCAAGATTTTGGATCATCTTTGCTATCATTACTCTGAATTCTTTTTCAGGTAGACTGCCTATTTCCTCTTCATTTGTTTGGTCTGGTGGGTTTTTACCTTGTTCCTTCATCTGCTGTGTATTTCTCTGTCTTCTCATTTTGGTTAACTTACTGTGTTTGGGGTCTCCTTTTCACAGTCTCCAAGTTCGTACTTCCCATTGTTTTTGGTGTCTGCCCCCAGTGGGTAAGGTTGATTCAGTGGGTTGTGTAGGCTTCCTGGTGGAGGGGACTGGTGCCTGTGCTCTGGTAGATGAGGCTGGATCTTATCTTTCTCTTGGGCAGGACCGAGTCCGGTGGTGTGTTTTGGGGTGTCTGTGACCTTATTATGATTTTAGGTAGCCTCTCTGCTCATGGATGGGGTTGTGTTCCTGTCTTGTTAGTTGTTTGGCATAGGGTGTCCAGCACTGTAGCTTGCTGGTCGTTGAGTGGAGCTGGGTCTTAGCATTGAGATGGAGATCTCTGGGAGAGCTTTCACTGTTTGATATTACATGGGGCCGGGAGGTGTCTGGAGGACCAATGTCCTGAACTTGGCTCTCCTACCTCAGAGGCTGAGGCCTGACACCCAGCTGGAGCACTAAGACCCTGTCAGCCACACTGCTCAGAAGAAAAGGAGAAAAGAAAGAAAGAAAAATAAGTAAATAAAGATATTAAAATAAAAAAAAATTTTTTTAATAAAAAAATTTAAAAAGTAATAAAGAAAGAAAAGAAGAGAGCAACCAAACCAAAAAACAAATCCACCAATGATAACAAGTGCTAAAAACTATACAAAAACGACAACAAAAAAACGGACAGACAGAACCCTAGGACAAATGGTAAAAGCAAAGCCATACAGACAAAGTCACACAAAGAAGTATACACATACACACTCAAAAAAGAGAAAATGAAAAAAATATATACATAAAAAAAAGGAAGAGAGCAACCAAATCAGTAAACAAATCTACCAATGATAATAAGCTCTAAATTCTAAACTAAGATAAACATAAAACCAGAAACAAATTAGATGCAGGAAGGAAACCCCATGTCTACAGTTGCTCCCAAAGTCCACTGCCTCAATTTTGGGATGATTCGTTGTCTATTCAGGTATTCCACAGATGCAGGGTACATCAAGTTGATTGTGGAGATTTAATCCTCTGCTCCTGAGGCTGCTGGGAGAGATTTCCCTTTCTCTTCTTTGTTTGCACAGCTCCTGGGGTTCAGCTTTGGATTTGGCCCTACCTCTGCATGTAGGTCGCCTGAGGGCGTCTGTTCCCACCCAGACAGGACAGGGTTAAAGGAGCAGCTGATTAGGGGGCTCTGGCTCACTCAGACCGGGGGGAGGGAGGGGTATGGAATGCGGGGTGAGCCTGCGGCAGCAGAGGCCAGCATGACATTGCAACAGCCTGAGGTGCACCGTGTGATCTCCCAGGGAAGTTGTCCCTGGATCACGGGACCCTGGCAGTGGTGGGCTGCACAGGCTCCCGGGAGGGGAGGTGTGGATAGTGACCTGTGCTTGCACACAGGTTTCTTGGTGGCTGCAGCAGCAGCCTTAGTGTTTCATGCCCGTCTCTGGTGTCTGCGCTGATAGCCACAGCTCGCGCCTGTCTCTGGAGCTTGTTCAGACGGTGCTCTGAATCCCCTTTCCTCGTGCACCCCAAAACAATGGTGTCTTCCCTCTTAGGCAGGTCCAGACTTTTTCTTGGACTCCCTCCCAGCTAGCTGTGGCGCACTAGTCCCCTTCAGGATGTCTTCACGCAGCCAACCCTAGTCCTCTCCCTGGGATCTGACCTCTGAAGCCGGAGCCTCAGCTCCTATCCCCCGCCCGCCCTGGCGGGTGAGCAGACAAGCCTCTCAGGCTGGTGAGTGCTGGTCAGCACTCATCCTCTGTGCGGGAATCTCTCTGCTTTGCCCTCTGCACCCCTGTTGCTGTGCTCTCCTCCATGGCTCCGAAGCTTCCTCCCCGCCACCCCCCATCTCTGCCAGTGGAGGGGCTTCCTAGTGTGTGGAAACTTTTCCTCCTTCACAGCTCCCTCCCTGAGGTGCAGGTACTGTCCCTATTCTTTCGTCTCTGTTTTTCTTTTTTTCTTTTGCCCTACCCAGGTACGTGGGGAGTTCCTTGCCTTTTGGGAAGTCTGAGGTCTTCTGCCAGCGTTCAGTAGGTGTTCTGTAGGAGTTGTTCCACATGTACATGTTTGTTTGATGTATTTGTGGGGAGGAAGGTGATTTCCATGTCTTACTCCTCTGCCATCTTGAAGTTCCCCCTAGCCCAGTGTTCTTTCTTCTCCAGAAAGAACCAAGCAGGAACTGGTTGGAACAAGTTAAGGAGACGGCTAGGGTGCCCCTGTGAGCAGCAGATGAGTATGCCACAGCCTTTGTGTAGACATATGGTTTCTAGTCTCTTGAGTATATACCTAGGAGTGGAATTGCTGTGTCTCATAGTAACTCTATGTGTAACTTTTTGAAGTACTGCCAAATTGTTTTCCAAACAATTTCATCAGCAGTGTATGAGAGTTCCAATTCCACTACATCCTTACTGACACTTGTTATTGTCTTTTTGACTATAGCCATCCTGTGGGTGAGAAGTGGTATCTCATTGTGGTTTTAATTTTCATTCCCTAACAACTAATAATACTGATCACTGTTTCATAATTTTTTTGGCCATTTGTATATTCTTTGGAGAAAAGATCTATTCGTATCCTTTTCCCATTTTTAATTGGCTTGTCTTCTTATTGTTGTAAGAGTTCTTTATATATTCTGAATATAAGTCCCTCATCTGATATATTATTTGCAAGCATTTTCTCCCATTCAGTAAGTTATCTTTTCACTTTCTTGATGGTGTCCTTTGAAGCACAAAAGTTTAAAATTTTGATGATGTCAAATTTATTTATCTTTTTCTTTTGTCACTTACACTTTTAGTGTTATATCTAAGAAACCATCACCTAATCCAAGGTCATGAAGATTTATTTCTGTGTTTTCTTCTGAAAGTTTTATAGTTTTAGCTTTGACATTTAGGCAGATAATACATTTTGAGTGTGAGATAGGGGGTCCAACTTCATGTTTTTGCATGTGGATATCCAGTGGTCACAACACCGTTTGTTGAAAAGACTTTTCTTTTCCCGTTAAATTGTCTTAGATGTCTATAGCCTTTGAATTGCCCTACCAGGCAGCCCATTCCTTGCACACAGAAGATACTGAACGTTTGGGGACCCAGAAACAATTATTAAAAAGATTAACCTAGAAGTAATAGAAATTTGAGGCTTTGGTTACCATTCTGTGTTTGTAAAGATGCCATTATATCCTATGAAAGATATATAGATTTTTGTTTTAACATGTTTATTGGAGTATAATTGTTTTACAATGGTGTGTTAGTTTCTGCTTTATAACAAAGTGAATCAGCTATACATATACATATATCCCCATAGCTCTTCCCTCTTGCATCTCCCTCCCTCCCAGCATCCCTACCCCGCCACTCTAGGTTGTCACAAAGCACCGAGCTGATCTCCCTGTGCTATGTGGCTGCTTCCCACTAGCTATCTATTTTACATTTGGTAGTGTATATATGTCCATGCCACTCTCTCACTTTGTCCCAGCTTACCCTTCCCCCTCCCCGTGTCCTCAAGTCCATTCTCTAGTAGGTCTGCGTCTTTATTCCTGTCCTGCCCCTAGGTTCTTCATGACCTTTTTTTTAGCAACTGCTGGTTTAAGGACCAGCAACAGTCTATACATTGGCTTTGTTTACTTCCAGAGATTCTTGGTTTTTGAAAATGAACTTGTAGTCTTCAGTCTTGCTGCTGGAGACAGACCTACTGAGACAGCTGAGGGGTTGGAGGTGGTCTGGAAAGCAAAGAGAGTGGTCAGAGAGGGTACCCCTTGACCTCTTTATCAGTTTACTCCTTTCTTCCCTCAGTGGGAGGCAGACACCTGGATGGCCTCAACCTAGAAGTTGAAGGATTCTAAGATTGCCCACTAATTCTCCACCATTCCTTTTCCTATCAGCATGAAGGAGGGGAGTGGCAGGCCAGCTCTACCTCCCTGAGAGGAAAGAAGCTTTCTTTGGACTGGTAGTACATCAATAGGCTGGCCAGAGAATTATTCTAAGGTTATTCAAAATTATTTTAAGACATGAGGATTTTTGTTTAGTTTAACTCCTGTTTAATAATGTCATTAAATTTTTTTTCTGTGTTCGTTATGAATTGATTTCATGGGTAAGAATAAAGCAAGTTCTACCAATGACAGGATGCCTTCTAAGTAAGAGATTATTAGTTGCAAGAAACTGAAATTTTCTCAGAGAAACACAAGGAGGGGATCATAAGATGACAAGAGAACCTTTGGGAACTCAGTTACAGAGAGTGTGGCTGGCCTCTCAGACACTGCACAGTTATCAAGCGGCTACTCTTTTCCTATTTCTTTCTCTTGCAAGTGTTCCCATCATCACAGGGATTCACATCTCTGCTTCTCTCTGGATAAAATATGCTTTGATTTCCTCCTACTGCAGACTGGCTTCTTAACTTGATGATCCATTTTGCACATAGCCACCAAAAAAATAAAAAAGCCATCTTGACCCCCTCACTGTACGTGACTACCCAGCTTGATCCTACAAAACCAATTGATTGGACACAGTGGGGGAAGGGGAGGGTGGGATGAATTGGGAGATTAGGTTTGACATAAATACACTACCATGTGTAAAATAGATAGTTAGTGGGACTCTGCGATATAGCACAGGGAGCTCAGCTCGGTGCTCTGTGATGACCTAGATGGGCGGGATGGGGGGGATGGGAGGGAGGTCCAAGAGGGAGGGGATATATGTATGCATATAGTGATTCACTTCATTGTACAGCAGAAACTAACACGACATTGTAAAGCAATTATACTCCAAAAAAACCCCCCAAAAAACCCAATTGATTAGGTCTTATGAGTCTTAATTCCAGATTTCCAGGAAATAGAATCTAATTGGCCTAGCAGGGTCAGGCAGGGTCAGGATGTCCACCAGTTCCATCATCTGTAGCCTGGAGGGTGGGACTAGGTTTCAAAGGGCTGCCCCTTTAAGGAAGATTGTCTAATAAGGGAGATAAGGACTGAGGAAGAATGAATGGCAGCTCTACTATAGGAGGTGGATTAGAAGAGGAGGTGGCAAATGGTTTTTTGATGGACAGAACAGAGCAGGACAATGATGAGAAATACTGAGTTGAGGGCAAGAAGAGGTCAGGAAAAGAGATATTAAGAGGTTTTAAAAACAAAATACTGGGGACTTCCCTGGTGGTGCAGTGGTTAAGAATCTGCCTGCCAATGCAGGGAACATGGGTCGATCCCTGGTCCAGGAAGATCCCACATGCTGCGGAGCAGCTAAGTCCGTGCACCACAACTACTGAGCCTGCGCTCTAGAGCCTGCAAGCAACAACTACTGAGCCCGTGTGCCACAACTACTGAAGCCCATGCACCTAGAGCCCGTGCTCCGCAACAAGAGAAGCCACTGCAATGAGAAGCCCACGCACCACAACAAGAGTAGCCCCCGCTCGCTGCAACTAGAGAAAGCCCGCACGCAGCAATGAAGACCCAACACAGCCAAAAATAAAATAAATAAATAAATTTATTAAAAAACAAAAACAAAAAAACCCCACAAAATACTGGTGATACAATTCATTATGGAATTTTCAGTTCTCCTAAGAGGCCATGCGAGGGAGTCCCTGGGAAATGCTGGCCAATGGCTGGTAACCACAGCCTTGGAGGGCTAGGTGGACATCAAGCGTTTGCCTACTGGGGTGCCAGTGCTCCTACTAAGAGTGTTCCCTTTCCTGCTGGGGTCTGGTGGTAGGGGTGGTGGCGGAGGGGAGCATATGGGAATAGGGGCTGATGGTAGCAGGCACCAGACAAATGGCCTGATGGCATGCACAGGAGGCTTCCTGGAGCTGGTGCAGGCTGCCCAGGTGAGGGAGGTGAGACTTGGGGCAGCAGCTGTTTACCAGCTGGTGAAGAACTATTTCCATACTTTAGCTGGCACAGATACTGGTGCATACCTGCTGAACACCAGCCTTGGCAATGAGTGAAAAAGTTGCATGAGTGAACCCTGGATGATTTAGTGAGCTTGGCCATCTTACAGACATTGAAAAAGAATCTTCCTCAAGCCAGACTTAAAATCTACCTACGGTTCCCCATTACCAGCAGGATAAGGTTCAAGCTTATCCATGCTCCTTCAGCGTGGTCTCCTAGGGCTATTATGATCTGGTCCCTCTCTCTTCCTCCAGCTTGATGTCCCTCCCCATCCTAACATCCTCCAGCCACATCAAACTCCTTGCAGTTCCCTGGACCCAGCATCCTATTTTGTGTATCCTCATCCTCGCACATGCCAATTTAAAAAATAATTTTTATTGGAGTATAGTTGATTCACAATGTTGTATTAGTTTCTGCAGTACAGCAAAGTGAATCAGTTAGACATATCCATATATCCACTCTTTTTTAGACCCTTTTCCCATGTAGGCCATTACAGAGTATTGAGTAGAGTTCCCTGTGTTATACAGTAGATCCTTATTAGTTATCTATTTTATATATAGTAGTGTATATATGCCAATCCCAATCTTCCAATTTATCCCTCCTCCCCCTTTCTCCCCCTGATGACCATAAGTTTGTTTTCTACATCTTGCACATGCCATTTTGACTGCCTGAAATGACCCCTCACTTGTCCACTTATACAGTCTTTTTCTTCCTTCAATCTCAGTGCAGTGTCATCTCCCCTGAAGGCTTACCTTGACAGCTCAAGACTATTTAGGCCCTTCTTTCTCTGTGCGTCCAGGCCACCATGCAAGGACCTCCCTGCTGGAGTCATTGCATTCATTGTTTTGCATTTATTGACTTACCTATCTTCTCTCCACCTGATCCGTGATCCATGTGTCCCCTGCCTAACACCTGTCGTGGACATAGTAAGTGCTCAATGTATTGTTATTTGTTGTTAGTTCTTTATATCTCAAATTATTTGGAAGGAGCAAGGTATGAAATGGGGATGAGAGTTCTATAGAACTCATTCTGTACATACTTTGTAAGGAGAAAATCCTGAAAATATATTCTCAGTTGGCACTTAGAGGCAGGATTAAGAATCATCTTTTCAAAAAAATATTTGAATGGCAGCAGTTACCAATTACTTCATTGCTCTTAAGTCAGATACCAAATTCTGTGTGGCTTCCTCCTTCTATGACTCTCCTGGTCTAGATGGAAATATAACCATTGAAAACATATATCCATGGATCCATTGAAATATATCCATGGATCACAGTGAAACATTCCTTTTGAATGACTTAAGATTTTTTGACTGTATTATAAGGAAAATCTTAATTTGTATCCCTTTAGATTTAGGAAACACCAGGGTCTTTTAAGCACCTTTTGACAATATGATGGAACATTTGTAGGGGGGATGTCTGCAGAGATTGTAAGGTAACACCTGTCAACTCTAAATAAATTTAAGTCCTTTCTGGCCCAGAAGAGTTTCACCCAAAGGGACAGAAGTAGGTGTTCAAAGGCAGGCCTCCTGGAGAAAGTGGTTTTTGAAGGATGAAGAGCAATTTGGCAGGCAAGTGGAAAGGGAATAGGGAAAGGAGGGAACACCAGGGAGGGAACAGTTTGTGCAAAGGGTCTCCTGAAGGGAGAGGAGTTGAGTGTTGCTGGAGTGAGGAATATATTGTGGGAGAAGAAGCTGGAGAAGTGGGCTGGATTTACAGCTCACCCCACAACTTACAGGGACCAGGGAGAGGATTTAAACAGAATGAGACAAGGCCAATTTACATTTTAGGAAGATCACTGAAGGCATAGGATTTCTACTTCACTTATATTAACCTTTTCTTTGTGATTCTTCTCCACACTCTTTTCCTTTAATGCCAGACTTCTTAGAAAGGGAGCAAGGCATTGTACGAGGGGATTGGGTCCCATGGAATTTAACACTGCTCTGGCTCTGTCTCTAACCAGACGTGTGACTTTGGGCCTGGGACTTAACATGGACCTCAGTTTCCTCCTCTACAAATGAGCAGGCTGACTCACTACATGATCTTGAAGATCCTTCTGAAATCCTTTCTAAATCAAAGTGTTGAGATTCTGAGTTGTTGCCATTTACTGCCTCCTTTTTTTAATCTTTTGATCACTCTTCAACATAATGAACTGGTTTCTACTTCCACCAGCCACCGGAGTCATTCTCTGGAGCAACTCCCGTGACCTCCAGTGCTAAATGGGGCCGCCCCCTGCGTAACCTCTTCACTGCACTGGGTAGAGTTGATCACCTTTTACTCAATATCCTCCCTTTTCTCTCCTTGAGATTGTAGCCTCTGTAGCCTCCTGCCTCCCTGAGTGACCTCTGTCTCCTCCCCCTAGGCCCACCTTTTACACAAAGGGGCTCCTCAACATCGCTTATCATATTTTCCTGCCAAAAATGCATGACCTGAAGCTAATCATGAGGAAACAGATGAATACAAATTGAGGGACAGTCTACACCACAACTGGCCTGTACTTTGCAAAAAAATGTCATTCTCACAAAAGACACTGTTCCAGATTAAAGGAGACTAAAAACACAGAAGTAAATGCAATATGTGATCCTTGATTTGGGTGGGTAGGGATTGCTATAAATGACAGTATTGGGACAGTGAGTGAAATTTGAACATGGGACTATATGTCAGGTAATAGCATTGTGTCCACATTAAAATTCTGAATTTGATTGTGCGGTTATTTAAGAGAAAGTACTTGTCTTAGGAGATATGTGCTGAGATATTTAGGAGTGAAGAGTTATGAAGCTGCAGATTGCTCTCAACAAGGTTCAGTAGCAACAGCAACAACAGTGATAAGGTGTCTGTGTGTGTTTGTATTTATGTCTGTGTTTGTGTTTCTTGTGGCATCTCTTCTCTCTTCTCGTTTCATGCTCTTTTTCCAAGACCTCTTACCCACTGCTTCCTCCCTGCTTCCATCCTTGCCCTCCCTTTTTATTCTCAACACAGCAGCCAGTTGATCTGGCTGCAATGTAAGTCAAGTCATGTTAATTCCTGCTCAGAACTCTCAGAGTAAAGACAGAGTCCTTATAATGGCCTCTAAGACTCTTTGGGGATTTGGTCTCCTGTTACCGCTATGATCTAATCTATTTTCTCCCCATCCCTTGCTCCACTCCAGACACACTGGCCTCCCAGCTGCTGCTTGAATACCTAAGCACTCTTCTGCCCCAGGGCCTTTGCACTGGCTCTTCCCACCTTTTGGCTCCTCCTTCTTCCAGACGTCACATGACTCCCCTCCATTAGGTCCCTGCTCAGTGTCATCTTCTCAGTGAGGCCTTTCCTGACTACGCTTTTTAAAATTCAGACCCTTCCCCAACACACTCCTTATTACCCATCCCTGTTTTATGTTTCCCCTTAGCTCTTTTTTATTTTGAGCCTTGTTGACTCTCTTCACTAGATTATAAGCTCTACTTGGGCAGAGTTTTTTGTTCACTGCCCTGCCTACAGTGCCCCAAATGATGCCTGGTATGTATCAACAGAAGACACTTAGTAAGTATTTATTGAATGAATAAATGACTAGTATATGTTGACTTTCGCTTGTTTTGAGATAACCCCTTTGGAATTTCTGCTTAGAATAGGATTTTTTTTGGGCGGGGGTGGCGGGATTGCCTTTGACAGACTGTGAAGCTTGTGGATCCCATCTCAGAATAATAGGTTTGTTTGTTCTGCTTTATCCTTTTACCAAAGTACAATCTAGATAAAGAAAATTGCACATATCATAGTGTACAGCTGGATCAATTCTCACAACCCAAATGCACCTGTAACCCTCACCCACATCAAGAAATAGAACCTTACCAGCATGACAGAGACCCCTGAGCACCCCCTTTCAGTCACAATCCCCACTGTGAAGGTGACCTCTATCCTGACTTTTAACACTGTAGATTAGTTTTGCCTGATGTTGTACTTTTAAAAGGAATGGTACAGTATGCATTTTTTTGTGTCTGGCTACTTTCGATCAACATTATGTTATGAGATTTATCTGTGCTTCTGCATGTTTATTCTCAGCTCCATATTTTCCATTGTGTAGAAATATCATAATTTATCCATTCTACTGTAGATGGGCATTTGGATGGCTTCTAGTTTCTTTCAGCTACTATTAACATTCTAGTACAAGTGAACATATATATGCAATTCTACCTAGGAGTGGTATTTCTGGGGCATGGGGTGCATATATGATCAGTTTTTCTTGGCACTGCCATACACTTTTCCAAAGTGGATATATCAAATTATACTGCCACTATCATGGAATAATGTTTCCTAGTACATAAAATAAAATACATAAATAGGATTACAAAGAAAATTAACTATTCTGAAATATAATTGTAAAACTATTTTTAATATGTTGTGATGTATTACATGTGTTTCTTTATTAACTCACACAATTGAAAGGTCTAGCAGTTCTAATAATTATCATGATTTCAAAGTAGTGATGAGTATACATGATGTTTGAAAGATCTGTAACAACTGTGATATGATATGAAAATATCTGTGATTTTATTGATCTCTAGGTCACAGGTACTACTATAGTTTGTTGCCTACATTCTGAATGATAGGAAATACTAAAGTCTGTTACAAGTTAGTGAAAAATAAAGATTTTTAGTAATTTTTAGACTATCTAAATACATAAACCCTCCTGAATTCTATTAAGGGGTACATGGACTCTAGGTTAACAATCCCTGGACTAGAGGAACAAAAATGGTTTACATCAAATATTTCCTAGGTGTCTACTGCGTGTCATATACTGTGCTAGGCACTGGGGACCCAACAGTGAATAATATGTATCTCTTCTCAAGGAACTTATAATCATGAGGGCAATATTCATAAATAACTTGGCAGCTGGGTATGTGTGTTCAGGTCTGCGATAGTTAGCCCAGGACATATCCCTAACCCATGCATGGGAGTGCATGGTGGTCAGAGAAGGTTTTCTGGAGGAGGGAGCGTCATTAGCTTTGGGCTCTGGGCTGGTCACTCTGGCTGCAGTGTGAATAGTGGATTGTTGGAAGGGAAGTCTGGAGGCACTTGAAGTGATACAGCTGTGAGATCATTATGATAGTATGCAAGGAGAGCAATGAATATATTCTGGAGGTTCTAGATTCCTGGTGATTGACTGGATATAGGTGAGTGGGGAGAAGGAAGGTGTAAGGTGGTAATCAGCTGGTTGGATGGTGGTTATCTTTCACTGAAGTAGAATGAGCAGGCTCAAGGCCAAGGAGTGATGAATTCAGCTTTGAACATGTTTAGGTTGAAGTGTCTGTGGAACATCCGAGAGGTAATCACCATATATGTGGGTCTCTTGCTCAGGAGAGAGCAAGAGAAGCAGACCTAGGTTTGAATCTGATTCTACCACTTCTTAGTTGTTCCCAGCCAAGCTCAGCTTCTTCCTCTAGATCTACTGATAGGTTATTAGGAGAATTCAGTTAAATAAAGCATGTAAGGGGCTTTGCAAAGTGAGTTAAAAAGAAATAAAGGGAAGAAAAACCCACCATATATGTGGGTCTCTTGCTCAGGAGAGAGTGTTGTGAGTTGCAGGGGGCATGTGGGAGTGGATGAGATAACCCGGAAAGCACACGGAGGAAAGAGAAGAGGCCAGGCTTAGGATTTTGAGGAAGATCAACTTTCAGGGGATCAGCAAAGAAAGAAGTGCTTGTGAACAATGAGAATAGTCACAGGGGTAGGAGGAAAACCAGGAAAGTGGAGCGCCCTGGAAGCCAAGAGCAGAGACAGTGTCAAGGAGATGCTCAACAGTTTCACTAGAGTGCAACAAGGTTAAGTCTAGAAAAGGGCCCTGTGGATTTAGCAATGAGAAGATCGTTGATGCATTGCTTTTACTACAAAAACACTGGGAATGATTTTTTTCCTCGGGGTTGTACTTTTATCTGGGTTTTAAACTTTCCATTATAGCAGTTAGAATTCTAAGGGCCATTTCCTTTTAGCTTTACTTTTCTTCCTACATCTCTTTTATACATTTCGCTCATGCTCCAGTGACTTTTATGCTGCACTGATGGTAAGCAGTCATCTTGGCTTAATGACTTTTATCTCTAACAAACTCTAGCCCTTTTTTTTTTTTTTTTGGACAATGAGAGATATGGCTACAGACATTGCTTCTTAAAAAGCCTTCCAGGTCTGTTATTCTGCATAGTGGACATGAGCGCAGTCACTTGAACGCAATCCCTTTGGCCAGGCCGTGTTTACCTATGTGGGAGCCTTGCCTGCTGACAATGAATTCATGTCATCCTTCTTGTTTTGAGTAACACTCAGTTTTTAGTCCATATGATAAAATATAATGGAGGAGATATAAATTCTAGAATGTTTCATAATTATTTTCTTCCCAGAATGTCACTTGGATTTTTATACAAACTATAGGAGCAAAGTGGGAAGATGTTCAATGAAATAAGCCTGTGTTCAGTGCTGACTGTGTAAATGACAGTGTTAACAGGCCACAGCGATAACAGTCCTCCAAGAAGGAGGCCTTGAGTGCCTGTTACCCCCTTCTCTTTCACCTCCATTATCCATCAGCCCCAAGTCCAGTTGGCCACGTCCTCTCTGTCTTGCTGCTTCTGCCCTAGTTCACACCCCTGTTAACCTATGTCAGAACAGTTATAGAGCTTCTTAACTAGTCTTCCTGCCTCTACTATCACTCCCCTGGTCAATCCTCTGTTTGAAAACCTGGCTAAACTTAAAAAAATACAGATTTATGAGCCTGCTCCTAAAGATTCTGATTCAGTAGGTCCAGCAAGAGTCCCCAAAGTCTATATTTTAAAGAAATTTCCCACAGAAATATAGATATAGGTGTATATAAGTGCATATACACACTGTATATGCACTTATATACACCTATATCTATATTTCTGTGGGAAATCAGAGACTTGCCTTGCTCTGTCCATTGAGAGGACTGACAAGCAATGACACATCACTAGGAGGCACACACCTAGCACCCAGAACTTGTTTCTAAATATCATTCTCCACAACAAAAAATTAGAATTCCTTATAAATAGAGCTGATGCCAGGCCTGGGGCAGGGAAAATGCAAGATGAGTCTCAAACAGAAAGCATAGCAGTGCTTAAAGAATAAAGGGAGATATTAAAATGACATAAGAGCCAGCTTGAAAGGACTTCCTTGGGTCACATCTGGAATAATTTGAGCATTAATTATAATCCATTGAATAAAATAAAAAACCCATGTATCTATAGTGATATAAAAAACTAATGGGGAGAAGAGAAAGCTCTCCCTTGAGTAGAACATCAACTATTAAATATAAATGGAACGATGGAGTTAGAAAATCAGTTGATGTAGTAACTAGGATGAAAGTTTGTTGAGGAACGTGGTACTTACATAGTACTTCACCACAAGATACTTGCTAATTACAACGGGCAAACAATAACTACAGTGGACAACCTTGGCAGACACCACCTTAACAAAATGATCAAACATTCACAATAAAGGAACAAACCAAGCCATTAAAAAAAGAGGTTCCCCAAGTGGTTCTGGGTTCCAGAATCCCTGCACTATGCTAGCATTGGGATTAGCTTTCGAAACTACAGATTTGATCTCTCCCTGTCCTGCTTCAAAACTCCTGCCAGCTCTGTTGCTTCTGGAAGGGGCTTCAAACGCTCGGGCCTGGCCCCGCCCTACCTTTTTGCCATCTTCTCCTACCACAGCTCTGTTCTCCACCTTTCCTTGCTTTTGCTCCCGTCACACCATACTCCTTGCGGTGACTCACACGGTTTCATCTCTCTGTTACTGCACATGACCCTGCTGCTTAGAATTTCCTACCCGGTCGGTCTGTCTGTGGGGCAGATTCATGTTGTCCAAGAGACAACTCCATCACACCGTCTCTGAAGCCCTCCGTGATTTCCTGAGGCAGAAGCAGTGTCTGTTTCCTCAGGAGCCCCATAGCGTTTTCTCCATACCTCTCTCACAGCACTTCTCATGTTACGCTGTGATTTTCCGTTTGTATGTCTCCTCACCCCACCCACCTAGCATCCTGGAGGCACTTTATGCGATGGAAAGAACTAGGACGTTAAAGCCAGCAGACCTAGGTTTGGATCTGATTCTACCACTTCTTAGTTGTTCCCAGCCAAGCTCAGCTTCTTCCTCTAGATCTACTGATAGGTTATTAGGAGAATTCAATTAAATAAAGCATGTAAGGGGCTTTGCAAAGTGAGTTAAAAAGAAATAAAGGGAAGAAAAACCAACCAAACAAACCTCACTAGGCCCTGAGTAAGTTTTTAAAAATATAAACATACAGATATTTTACATGTATACATTTTCCCCTGTAATCCTGCAGAATTTCAAAGGTATATAGTTACATAGCTAGTAATTGACAGACCCCAGATTTGAATCCATCTGACTCCAAAACCATGCTCTTTCTGTTACGTGGAGACTATAAACCAGAAGGGAGAGACAGAGAGGGCCACAATTACCTGAAATAATCCCATTGTGGAAAATGTCAAACTAGAGCCATAGACTCCAACCCATTCATGGGAGTTGTAGTCTCTCAGCCATTCATCAGGGGGACATGGTGGTCAGAGAAGGTAGTTGGATGGAGATCCAGATTAGATAGTCTCTTATATGGGTGGCCGCCAGAATGGATGAGGGTGAGATTCTTCTTACAGATATTGATTGAGTGCCTGCCAGAGACCCTCATGGTGATCATCATATGTGTGAGATTGAAGGAGAGCATGAGAAGTGAAAAGGACGAGGGCTTAAGATAGAACCCCAGGATACACCCTTACCTTTAAATTCTAAAGCACAAAGGGGCCCAAGAAGGGGCAGAGTGACAGGAAGAATTGAGGGAGTGCAGGGACATGGAAGGCCAGGGGGAAGCAAACACCTGTCTCTCTGTGTTTCGGTGGGCCTGGTGGTGAGGGCCGCTGGAAGGCTCCTCCGTGGAGCCCAGCAAAGAGATGGGCCAGGATTGGGACTCAAAAGAGGGCAAGGGAAGAGCATTTTCATGCCGGTCGTGTGGGGGCAGAATTCAGATTGCTGGAACAATGAGTAAGAATCAAAATCTGGGGCAAGAGGAAAGTGTAGACTAATTAGGGCTATATTCCCACGGACTTGGGCAAAACGCTTCCTGAGATCTGGAAGATTTAAGAGTCATCTTGCTCATAGGCACCTATTCTGGGAGATTAAGCACCCCCAAGATGCCATCTGTTTCAGTAGGGAATACTGAACGAAAATGCGAGTTGACCACCAGCTATGTCTCTTCCTCCCCAAAGTTTCCTTAACCAAGAGGCATGTCTGCTTTAATGGAGCTGCAAACCATAGGTTTAAAAATCTATTTATTGTTTTCCTAAGGACAGGCTTGTGATTTCATCTGGTTTCGTAGTGATTTATTATTTCTTTTCAAGACTTAGCATACTGTTTAAATGGTTTAGCAAAATAAATAAAGGAAAACAGGTTTGTTTGGGGGTTTTTGGTATGTTTATTAATCCTTATACTCTGTCACACTGCAAAGATTAAATTATGGACTCAAATTTCACATAATTCAGAGTTCTGGGTTTTTTTTTCTGAGCTAGAGCAGATTTTCTCTTTAAGTGATAATATTTTTGTTATTTTGTAGATGAAAAATGATTATCTGTTTATAGGTATATTTAATTCCGTATGTGACCTACTTTCATCTAAATCTCTCACGAATCTCAGAAGCTAATTCAGCAGCTAGGTTTTTCCTTCTGGGTGCCACAAAAAAGTGGAAATCATATTTCCAGAAATAAATCAATGAAAGTATTGAACAGTAGCATGCCACGAGTAATCACACAGAGGTGCCGTAACAAGGAGGCGATCACACTGGGATGGAAAACATCCCAGAAGTGGTTACAGGTTGTCAGTTACTGGATGTCTAAGTTATTTGTCTCCTGCCCTGTACGTACTTCAAAGAGACTGCAATATAGGCACTGTGTATTTTCCACAGCCTATGCTCATTCAGAGTGAACACACATCCTTGACCTTTTCCCTTATGTATTCTTAGGAATTCTAACTGTAGGGTTTTAAAAAGTGTTTTTTAAAAAAATATCAAAGAGATATGGAACATTTTGGTAAATATGTGTAAAGTGTAAATAATAATAATTTTAGAACTTCACCATACGTCCACCATGTTGGTGGATAAAATGTTTTCATAATTAGACCATCCTATACAGTGACTTGAGAGTCTAAGGTCCTCACATATTCAGAGCAGGCCACTTCACCTTCCTTAACCACAAAAGAATCACGTCCAGGAAAGGACATCCTTCTTTTCATGCCAAGTGTGCTTTCTGGATAATAAAGTGAAAGGTCTGCTAGATTGGTATTTCAGTGGTAGCAGATGAAAATAGGTAGAGAAAATATGTTATAACAAGGCAATCTCCCAGAAATTCAGAACAGTGGAAGTTAATAATGAGATGTTAAAACTCAATTTTTTAAAAAATTTAGATTAGCCTTGTTTGGGGGTTCCAAAAATCCTGATACAGGAACTAAACAAATATTTGTGAAGTGACAGAAAACAAAATTGTTCGCTCTCTTTAGATTTCTGCTATAACTTTGCTTGTCACTACGCTATGCGGAAACTACCATGTATGTCTGAAGCCCACATAATGAATGACCTTAATTCTTACTTAAGACTAATACGGCAATATTGAATGGAAATGGTAAGGGAAATGGGAACTTGGTAAATTATTTCAGGCTCTTTGTTTTATTTTATTTGGGCCCTAAGCAAAGCTGTACTAATTGTCATGATTGCTTTTATGATGTGATATTTATCCTTGAAATATGTGAAATTATGGGGAATAAAATCCTTGACGTATACATGGAAGAATGTGAAACAGTTCTTGTTTCTATTAGTATCTTGTTTTAATGTTGTTTATTCATAACTAAATTATAGAAATTTATCTAGGAGTACTACTTTATATTAGTACTTGATTACAGAACTGAGCTATCATTACTTACCCCAATTTTGCACCTGATTGTATTTTTTTATAATTTATCGGTTAAGAAAGTTTCACTTTAATACGTGCAAGGTGTTCCAGTAATTCTAGAGGAAACCGATTCCTTTTAGTGCAATTTATTACAAAAATTATAAGGGATAAAATTGTTTATTGATTTTTGGCAAGACACCAGAAAGAAATTACAGCTATTTGACAGAAAACTCAGGAGAGATAAACAGTGAGATGACATAAGAAATGATCAAAACTATGATTATGTGATGCCAGACAAAGGCTCAATGAAGATTTATTTCCGTTTCATACAAAAGTTTGCCCCAGTGCTTTCAGTGGGCATAATTGATCCTTAGTTGAAGTTATAAACTAAAAAACACGTGTGTTACTAAAAACAATCTTATAAGAACCTCCTTGGATTGGGAGAATATGGAATCTGGTTTTGGGTTTTCTTCTTCTGGCTAAAGGGCCAGAGTCTGTCTTGGTCACCATTGTCCTTACACGCCTAGCACAAGGCCTGGCATGGGGAGGACAATCAATGAATTTTTGTTGAATGATTCAGAGGCCAGTGTTCACCTACATGTGGCTTTTGGAAGAATCCCTGGACTTCTAGTTTGTCAACTCAGTCTCTGTTCTGTGTCTCAGCATTCCTATTGATGGGTACTTTGTCCACTATTACAAGCAATACTGTAGCAGCCATACTTATATGTGCTTTTCTGGAGCGTATGCATGGGTATTTCTGTAGCTGATATTTCTAGAAGTAGAATGGCTGGGGTTGAAGAATGTGTACATTTTATATTGTGATAGATACTGACAAACTGCCTCCCCAAAAGAGATGTACCAATGTATGTGTAGGACAGTGACATACATTGGCTTCTGCTGATCTTGTATGAGATTAATTTTAACTCTCCTGAAGTCAGAAAGTGTGGACATTTTATAATTCAAGAAAGTGAGGCATTTCTGGATGACAGTAAACATAAAGTTTCTTCTTTTCTGTTTGGTCCTTTTAATGGTGATGCCTACATCCTATACATGTGAAGATGCACAGAGATAGATTCAATTAAAATATTCAATAATAAATATTATGTTCAAATATCTTCGGCTTGATGATTTCATATGTGATAGTTTCATTGCTATCATAATGTTATAAATAAGGATTTATTTTATGATAGTGCCTATAGAATAGTTCTGCTAATGTATATTGTTGATGTAGAGAGAAGATAAAAATCAACTTTTTGGGGCTTCCCTGGTGGCGCAGTGGTTGAGAATCTGCCTGCCAATGCAGGGGACACGGGTTCAAGCCCTGGTCTGGGAAGATCCCACATGCCGCGGAGCAACTGGGCCCGTGAGCCACAACTACTGAGCCTGCGCGTCTGGAGCCTGTGCTCCGCAACAAGAGAGGCCGCGATAGTAAGAGGCCTGCGCACCGCGATGAAGAGTGGCCCCCGCTTGCCGCAACTAGAGAAAGCCCTCACACAGAAATGAAGACCCAACACAGCCATAAATAAATAAATAAATAAATAAAATTTAAAAAAATAAATAAATAAATAAATAAATAAATAGCTGTTGTTTAAAAAAAAAAAATCAACATTTTGTATATGTACTTCGTTGATTAATAATGTCTTATTATTATGTGCTTATTATGTGCTGGGCACTTTGCTGAGCATTTTGTGTACATTATCCTATTTATTCCTCACAAGTCCTTAAGGTAGACACTATTATTCCCTTTTTACTAAAGGAGAAACTGAGGCCTAGAGAATTTAAGTAATTTGCCCAAGGAGAATAGCTAGTAACTGTCAAGATGGGATTCAAACCCAGGTGTCTCTTGCCCCAGGGCCTAGTTGCCTAATTCACCATTTGCCTAATTGCCCGGCCTGTTTTTGTCACTCAGTTATTGTCATCTGACGGTGAGAATCAAGGATATTTTCTAATAATAATAATAATAAGTCTAACATGAATACCCATTAAGGTATATCCATTCATGTCTCTCAGAGTGGTCCCTGTTGAAAAATCTAGATCTCTCCTCCTAAGAACTTCTGCTTGGTTCTAGGTCCAGATTAACTTTTTTCCCTTGATGGATCTGCTGAAAGCAAAGGTAACAATCCCTATCACCTGTTTCTTGAACACGGAGGGATCAGTTACTTTGCACGGAATAGACATTGGTGATGACAGAAACACGTGCTTCAGCACAGGGCAGGGCCCATGGCTGTCCATGCTCAGCACACAGCATCCCCTGAGCCTGGCCGCCCAGCATGAAAGCCTGGAGTCTGGCTTCTGGGTGGGGCCCACAGAGAACTCAGGGGACATGCAGATTGGTAATCCTGGGCTCCTGGGACTGGATTCGCTTTTTAGACTTGGAATGGTCGACCTGAAAATCTCCCATTCAGAATGGCTCCACAGCCACCTACTCACTGGCCAGTCCACGCCCTGAGATACTCGCTCCTCCGGTTAGCTGTAGGGAGCTGGGGAGAGCAGCTAGTGATTGGCATCACCACCACTGCAGGGTTTTGGTGTTTTAAGACTTTGGTTCAGGGTAACAGAACCCAATTTAAATTGGCCTGAGGAAACAAAGGAATTTAGTGGTTTATGTCACTGGAAAATTCCAGATTGGTGCTGACATTGGCCTACGGGGACTCACGTGACACTGTCAGTATTCTCTTAGACTCTCTCTTCCTCCATCTCTTGGCTGTGTTTCTCTCTGGTCATTGGCCTCTTTCACTCCTTTTGCTGATAGATTTCTTTCAAGCTATGGGAGCAGGCAGCCTAGTGATGCCGTGACCAAGGATGGCTGCAGGTTTCCAGCCTCTCAGCTAGAGACATCAGAGGACACAGGGAACTTTTCCGGCACTAGCGTATACCATTCCAGGGAAGCACACTCTGATTGTGCACATGGGTCCTGTGTCCATCCTTTGGACCTGTCACTGTAGCCAAGAATTGAGTATCATGCTTGTCTAGCCCGTGTAAGGGATTGTGATTGGCAGTCCTCCCAGAGCCTCGTGGGATGGGGAAAGGTTAATTCCTACAAAAAGGGAGAAGTGTTATTACCAGAAGGAGAGAGAAATGTTGGGCTTATTAAAACAGTAGATATTTCAAAGTGGTAGCCACAAGAAAGCCTGGAAAATGATAGGGGACTGAGCTTGAAGTATCGTTCAGAGAATAGATGAGTCCAGGGAGCAATAGATCTGTTTGTTATCCTTTTGAATGGGGTGGTCAGCTCCCCATTGTCTTTTTAGATTGAAAGTTAGAGCCATTTTTATGGTGACAGAGACGGTTTGCTTGGGAATTTCCCTGGTGGTCCAGTGGTTAAAACTCCGCGCTTTCACTGCCAAGGGTGTGGGTTCAATCCCTGGTCAGGAAACTAAGATCCTGCAAGCCACATGGTGCGCAGCCAACAACAACAACAATAAAAAAATCAGTTTGCTTAAGCAGAGCGCAGGATGATATGGGGCATGCTAAATAGCAAATAAGAAACCAACTACTGGTGTGGAGAACAGGGACCACTTCCTTGGATTAATTCCTGAGAAACATACAAAGGCATAAGGGAGTTTGGGCATGAGCTTGCTCTCAGCTTGGAGGGCTCTAATGGAGTACAGATAAATGGAAACTTCTGAACAGAAGAGTCCCTTTAGAATACTGAGTAGAAAGTTCACAATAAACTTTAGTTATTTCATGCAAAACACAAGGGAACAGAGAAGAATAAATTGGAGTTTCTACTTCTAGAAAAAAATATGATTACATTTAAAGAAAGAGAAATTTGCAAAAGGAAGGACAAATGCTCTGCAACATACAGTACACACATCCCTCCTCATTGCCCTGTCCCCATATCCTTATTAAATTTTAGGTTCATTTTTAAAAATCCCTGAGGTTATCTCATTGGGTTATATTTAAATTTTATTTTTGAGTTCAGACAAAATATGTTACTCCATGTTGGCATATGGTAGCTTAAAAGTTTTCATGACTCATCATGCAAGGTTTGTTATTCAGAAGATATTGTGCCATTTATTGTAGACTTTTGGGCTAATAACTGCCTTCAGGTTGCTTTCTGAAAGCTAAGGCAGTAAGAGTATCAAAAATAGAATGTGAATTTTGTAATCAAGTTTCAAGAAAAAAGGGCAATAGAATTTGGGATTTCATGATACCGCAAATACTTTAAAAGTCTGGATATCACATGATTAACTGTTTTGAAGGTAAACTTTAACATCCTCTATTTGTAACTCAGCCTTCCAAACCTTTATTTCTTCTTCCGCACCTTAAGGATGAATTCATTCTAGGTCATCATTTTCAGCATGTCTAGCAGCCCAGTGTTTTTCAGTTACACTGTGTTTAAATTACACCCGGTACTTAGATTTGGTGGGAAACTCACAGAATCTCAGTTCTGCTATTTTTTAAAAGTTGCTTCCCCCCCATTATTTCCATATATGCTCATTAAACAAATTTTTGAAAGTAAGGCCAGAAAGAAAGAAAAAATTGTCCATAGTTAACACCAAATCTCTCTCTACATTTTATTTTATTTTATTTTTTAAATTTATTTTTATTTTTTGGCTGCGTTGGGTCTTCGTTGCTGCGCGCGGGCTTTCTTTAGTTGCAGTGAGCAGGGGCTACTCTTCGTTGCGGTGCGCAGGCTTCTCATTGCGGTGGCTTCTCTTGTTGCGGAGCACGGGCTCTAGACACGTGGGCTCAGTAGTTGTGGCACACGGGCTCAGTAGTTGTGGCTCATGGGCTCTAGAGTGCAGGCTCGGTAGTTATGGCTCATGGGCTTAGCTGCTCCGCGGCATGTGGGATCTTCCTGGACCAGGGCTTGAACCCGTGTCCCCTGCATTGGCAGGCGGATTCTTAACCACTGCACCACCAGGGAAGCCCTCTCTCTACATTTTTATAAACTTTAAAATTCAAGTACACACATATTAAAAAGCACACAAATTGTCAGTATTCAGCTTGATGAAATTTAGCAAAGCAAATACACCCATGTAACTACCATACAGATCAAGAAATATAACATTACTGCATTCTAGAACCTGTCACCTACTACTTCCTAGGCATTATCCCCTCTGGAAGGTAACCACTATTCTGACCACTTTCATTTAGATAAGTTTTCCCTGTTGGTGAACTTTATATAAATTTTTTTTTTGATTTTTGAAATTTATTTTATTTTTTTATACAGCAGGTTCTTATTAGTTATCCATTTCATACATATTAGTGTATATATGTCAATCCCAATCTCCCAATTCATCACACCACCACCTCCCCCCGCCACTTCCCCCCTTGGCGTTCACGTTTGTTCTCTACATCTGTGTCTCAACTTCTGCCCTGCAAACCGGTTCATCTGTACCATTGTTCTAGGTTCCACATATATGTGTTAATATACGATATTTGTTTTTCTCTTTCTGACTTACTTCACTCTGCACGACAGTCTCTAGATCCATCCACGTCTTTACAAATGACCCAATTTCGTTCCTTTTTATGGCTGAGTAATATTCCATTGTATATATGTACCACATCTTCTTTATCCATTTGTCTGTCGATGGGCATTTAGGTTGCTTCCATGTCCTGGCTATTGTAAATAGTGCTGCAATGAACATTGGGGTGCATGTGTCTTTTTGAATTATGGTTTTCTCTGGGTATATGCCCAGTAGTGGGATTGCTGGGTCATATGGTAATTCTATTTTTAGTTCTTTAAGGAACCTCCATACTGTTCTCCGTGGTGGCTGTATCAATTTACATTCCCACCAACAGTGCAAGAGGGTTCCCTTTTCTCCACACCCTCTCCAACATTTGTTGTTTGTAGATTTTCTGATGATGCCCATTCTAACTGGTGAGAGGTGATAACCTCATTGTCGTTTTGATTTGCATTTCTCTAATAATTAGTGATGTTGAGCAGCTTTTCATGTGCTTCTTGGCCATCTGTATGTCTTCTTTGGAGAAATGTCTATTTAGATCTTCTGCCCATTTTCGTTTTTTTTTAAATTAATTAATTAATTAATTAATTTTTGGCTGTGTTGGGTCTTCGTTTCTGTGCGAGGGCTTTCTCCAGTTGCGGAGAGCGGGGGCCACTCTTCATCGCAGTGCACAGGCCTCTCACTATCGCGGCCTCTCTTGCTGCGGAGCACAGGCTCCAGACGCGCAGGCTCAGCAGCTGTGGCTCACGGGCCCGACCGCTCCGCGGCATGTGGGATCTTCCCAGACCAGGGCTCGAACCCATGTCCCCTGCATTGGCAGGCAGATTCCCAACCACTGCGCCACCAGGGAAGCCCTTCTGCCCATTTTTGGATTGGGTTGTTTGTTTTTTTAATATTGAGCTGCATGAGCTGTTTATATATTTTGGAGGTTAATCCTTTGTCCGTTGATTCGTTTGCAAATATTTTCTCCCATTCTGAGGGTTGTCTTTTTGTCTTGTTTATGGTTCCCTTTGCTGTGCAAAAGCTTTGAAGTTTCATTAGGTCCCATTTGTTAATTTTTGTTTTTATTTCCATTACTCTAGGAGGTGGATCAAAAAAGATCTTGCTGTGATTTATGTCAAAGAGTGTTCTGCCTATGTTTTCCTCTAAGAGTTTTATAGTGTCCAGTCTTACATTTAGGTCTCGAATCCAGTTTGAGTTTATTTTTGTGTATGGTGTTAGGGAGTGTTCTAATTTCATTCTTTTACATGTAGCTGTCCAGTTTTCCCAACACCACTTATTGAAGAGACTGTCTTTTTTCCATTGTATATCCTTGCCTCCTTTGTCATAGATTAGTTGACCATAGGTGTGTGGGTTTATCTTTGGGCTTTCTATCCTGTTCCATTGATCTATATTTCTGTTTTTCTGCCAGTACCATATTGTCTTGATTGCTGTAGCTTTGTACTACAGTCTGAAGTCAGGGAGTCTGATTCCTCCAGCTCCATTTTTTTCCCTCAAGACTGCTTTGGCTATTTGGGGTCTTTTGTGTCTCCAAACATACTTTAAGATCTTTTGTTCTAGTTCTGTAAAAACTGCCATTGGTAATTTGATAGGGATTGCATTGAATCAGTAGATTGCTTTGGGTAGTATAGTCATTTTCACAATATTGATTCTTCCAATCCAAGAACATGGTATATCTCTCCGTCTGTTTGTACCATCTTTAATTTCTTTCATCAGTGTCTTATAGTTTTCTGCATACAGGTCTTTTGTCTCCCTAGGTAGGTTTATTCCTAGGTATTTTATTCTTTTTGTTGCAATGGTAAATTGGAGTGTTTCCTTAATTTCTCTTTCAGATTTTTCATCATTAGTATATAGGAATGCAAGAGATTTCTGTGCATTAATTTTGTATCCTGCAACTTTACCAGATTCATTGATTAGCTCTAATAGTTTTCTGGTGGCATCTTTAGGATTCTGTATGTATAGTATCATGTCATCTGCAAACAGTGACAGTTTTACTTCTTCTTTTCCAATTTGTATTCCTTTTATTTCTTTTTCTTCTCTGATTGCTGTGGCTAGGACTTCCAAACCTGTGTTGAATAATAATGGTGAGCATGGACATCCTTGTTCCTGATCTTAGAGGAAATGCTTTCGGTTTTTCACCATTGAGAATGATGTTTGCTGTGTGGTTGTCGTATATGGCCTTTATTATGTTGAGGTAGGTTCCCTCTATGCCCACTTTCTGGAGAGTTTTTATCATAAATGGGTGTTGAATTTTGTCAAAAGCTTTTTCTGCATCTATTGAGAGGATCATATGGTTTTTCTTCATCATTTTGTTAATATGGTGTATCACATTGATTGATTTGCGTATATTGAAGAATCCTTGCATCCCTGGGATAAAGCCCACTTGATCATGGTGTATGATCCTTTTAATGTGTTGTTGGATTCTGTTTGCTAGTATTTTGTTGAGGATTTTTGCATTTATATTCATCAGTGATATTGGCCTGTAGTTTTCTTTTTTTGTGACATCTTTGTCTGGTTTTGGTATCAGGGTGATGGTAGCCTCATAGAATGAGTTTGGGAGTGTTCCATCCTCTGAAATGTTTTGGAAGGGTTTTAAAGGATGGGTGTTAGCTCTTCTCTAAATGTTTGATAGAATTCCCCTGTGAAGCCATCTGGTCCTGGACTTTTGTTTGTTGGAAGATTTTTAATCACAGTTTCAATTTCATTACTTGTGATTGGTCTGTTCATATTTTCTATTTCTTCCTGGCTCACTCTTGGAAAGTTATACCTTCCTAAGAATTTGTCCATTTCTTCCACGTTGTCCATTTTATTGGCATAGAGTTGCTTGTAGTAATCTCTTAGGATGCTTTGTATTTCTGCAGTGTCTGTTGTAACTTCTCCTTTTTCATTTCTAATTTTATTGATTTGAGTCCTCTCCCTCTTTTTCTTGATGAGTCTGGCTAATGGTTTATCAATTTTGTTTATCTTCTCAAAGAACCAGCTTTTAGTTTTATTGATCTTTGCTATTGTTTTCTTTGTTTCTATTTCATTTATTTCTGCTCTGATCTTTATGATTTCTTTCCTTCTGCTAACTTTGGGTTTTGTTTGTTCTTCTTTCTCTAGTTCCTTTAGATGTAAGGTTAGACTGTTTATTTGAGTTGTTTGTTGTTTCTTGAAGTAGGATTGTATTGCTATAAACTTCCCTCTTAGAACTGCTTTTGCTGCATCCCATAGGCTTTGGGTCGTCGTGTTTTCATTGTCATTTGTCTCTAGGTATTTTTTGATTTCCTCTTTGATTTCTTCAGTGATGTCTTGGTTATTTAGTAACGTATTGTTTAGCCTCCATGTGTTTGTGTTTTTACGTTTTTTTCCCTCTAATTGATTTCTAATCTCATAGCGTTGTGGTCAGAAAAGGTGCTTGATATGATTTTAATTTTCTTAAATTTACTGAGGCTTGATTTGTGACCCAAGATGTGATCTATCCTGGAGAATTTTCCGTGCACACTTGAGAAGAAAGTGTAATCTGCTGTTTTTGGATGGAATGTCCTATAAATATCAATTAAATCTATCTAGTCTATTGTGTCATTTAAAGCTTGTGTTTTCTTATTAATTTTCTGTTTGGATGATCTGTCCCTTGGTGTAAGTGAGGTGTTAAAGTCCCCCACTATTATCGTGTTACTGTCGATTTCCTATTTTATAGCTGTTAGCATTTGCCTTATGTATTGAGGTGCTCCTATGTTGGGTGCATATATATTTATAATTGTTGTATCTTCTTCTTGGATTGATCCCTTGATCATTATGTAGTGTCCTTCCTCGTCTCTTGTAACATTCTTTATTTTAAAGTCTATTTTATCTGATATGAGTTTTGCTACTCCAGCTTTCTTTTGATTTCCATTTACATGGAATATCTTTTTCCATCCCCTCACTCTCAGTCTGTATGTGTCCCTAGGTCTGAATGGGTCTCTTGTAGACAGCATATAGATGGGTCTTGTTTTTGTATCCATTCAGCAAGCCTGCGTCTTTTGGTTGGAGCATTTAATCCATTCATGTTTAAGGTAATTATCGATATGTATGTTCCTAAGACCATTTTCTTAAATTGTTTTGGGTTTGTTTTTGTAGGTCCTTTTCTTCTCTTGTGTTTCCCACTTAGAGAAGTTCCTTTAGCATTTGTTGTAGAGCTGGTTTGGTGGTGCTGAATTCTCTTCGCTTTTGCTTGTCTGTAAAGCTTTTGATTTCTCCATTGAATCTGAATGAGATCCTTGCCGGGTAGAGTAATCTTGGTTGTAGGTTCTTCCCTTTCATCACTTTAAGTATATCATGCCACTCCCTTCTGGCTTGTCGAGTTTCTGCTGAGAAATCAGCTGTTAACCTTATGGGAGTTCCTTTGTATGTTATTTGTCGTTTTTCCCTTGCTGCTTTCAATAATTTTTCTTTGTCTTTAATTTTTGCCAGTTTGATTACTATGTGTCTTGGCGTGTTTCTCATTGGGTTTATCCTATATGGGACTTGCTGCACTTCCTGGACTTGGGTGGCTATTTCCGTTCCCATGTTAGGGAAGTTTTCGACTATAATCTCTTCAAATATTTTCTCAGGTCCTTTCTCTCTCTCTTGTTCTTCTGGGACCCCTATAATGAGAATGTTGTTGAGTTTAATGTTGTCCCAGAGGTCTCTTAGGCTGTCTTCATTTCTTTTCATTCTTTTTTGTTTATTCTGTTCCCCAGCAATGAATTCCACCATTCTGTCTTCCAGGTCCCTTATCCATTCTTCTGCCTCAGTTATTCTGCTATTGATTCCTTCTAGTGTATTTTTCATTTCAGTTATTGTATTGTTCATCTGTTTGTTTGTTCTTTAATTCTTCTAGGTCTTTGTTAAACATTTCTTGCATCTTCTTGACCTTTGCCTGTATTCTTTTTCCGAGGTCCTGGATCATCTTCACTATCATTATTCTGAATTCTTTTTCTGGAAGGTTGCCTATCTCCACTTCATTTAGTTGTTTTTCTGGGGTTTTATCTTGTTCCTTCATATGGTACATAGCCCTCTGCCTTTTCATCTTGTCTATCTTTCTATGAATGTGGGTTTTTTTCCACAGGCTGCAGGATTTTAGTTCTCCTTGCTTCTGCTGTCTGCCCTCTGGTGGATGAGGCTATCTAAGAGGCTTGTGCAAGTTTCCTGATGGGAGGGACTGATGGTGGGTAGAGCTGGTGTTGCTCTGGTGGGCAGAGCTCAGTAAAACTTTAATCCGCTTGTCTTCTAATGTGTGGGGCTGGGTTCCCTCCCTGTTGGTTGTTTGGCCTGAGGTGACCCAACACTGGAGCTTACCCTGGCTCTTTGGTGGGGCTAATAGTGGACTCTGGGAGGGCTCACGCCAAGGAATACTTCCCAGAACTTCTGCTGCCAGTGTCCTTGTCCTCACGGTGAGACACAGCTACCCCCCGCCTCTGCAGGAGACCCTCTGACACTAGCAGGTAGGTCTGGTTCAGTCACTGCTCCTTCCCCTGGGTCCCGATGTGCACACTACTTTGTGTGTGCCCTCCAAGAGTGGAGTCTCTGTTTCTCCCAGTCCTGTCGAAGTCCTGCAGTCAAATCCCACTAGCCTTCAAAGTCTGTTTCTCTAGGATTTCCTCCTCCCATTGCCGGACCCCCAGGTTGGGAAGCCTGATGTGGGGCTCAGAACCTTCACTCCAGTGGGTGGACTTCTGTGGTATAAGTGTTCTCTGGTTTGTGAGTCACCCACCCAGCAGTTATGGGTTTTGATTTTATTGTGATTGTGCCCCTCCTACCGTCTCATTGTGGCCTCTCCTTTGTCTTTGAATGTGGGGTATCTTTTTTGGTGAGTTCCAGTGTCTTCCTGTCGATGATTGTTCAGCAGTTAGTTGTGATTCCAGTGCTCTCGCAAGAGGGAGTGAGAGCACGTCCTTCTATTCCGCCATCAACTTTATATAAATTGGATCATACAGTATGTGCTCTTTTATGTGGGGCTTGACTTGCTCACCATTCTGTCTATGAGATTCATACATGTTGTTGCATGTAGTTCATTCTTTTTCATTGTAGCTGTCTAGTATTCTACTGTGTGAATATAATTTACTCTGTTCACTACTGGACATTTGGGTGGTTTCCAGTTTGGGGCTACTGGAAGTAATGCTTCTTTGAACATAGTTAAACATGTCTTTTGGAGGATGAATGTACTTTTCTTTTGGTGTGTACCATAGGGCATGTATCAATACATGTTTAGTTTTAATAGATACACTACTAAACAGTTTCCCCAAGTGGTTGTATTAATTTATGCGCCAGCAATATATGAGAGTTCTAGTTCCTATACATTCTTGCTAACAGCTAGTATTGTGTGTCTTTTTCTGTTTTAGCCATCCTTGTGGTTAGTATAGAACATTGTGTTTTTAATTTGAGTTTCTCTGATGATCAGTAAAGTTGAGCACATTGTAGTCAGAATAGTGTCCCCTCTGAAGATGTCCATGTCCTAATCCCTGGAACCTGTGAATATGTGACTTTCCATGGCAGAAGGGACATTATTGATGCCATTAAGTTAAGGATTTTAGAATGAGGAGATTGTCCTGGATTATCCCAGCAGGCCCAATGTAATCATAAGGGTCCTTATAAGTGAAAGAGAGTGGAAGGAGAGTTAGGGAAGGTGTCATGATGGAAGCAGTGATGCGGCATGAGAAGGACTCAACTAGCTTTGAAATGCAAGGGGCCCACTAGCCAAGGAATGTGGGCAACCTCTAGAAGGAGAAAACAAAGGGACAGATCCTCCCCTAGAGTCTCCAGAAAGAACACAGCCCTGAGGATATCTCAGTTTTTGCCCATTGAGGCCTATTTTGAACTCCTGGCTTCCAGAACTGTAAGATAATAAATTTGTGATGCTTTAAGTCACCAGGTTTATGGTAATTTCCTATTACAGCAGCAAGAGGAAACTGATACTGGCACCTTTTCATAGGCTTCTTGATCATTTGGGAACCCTCTTTTGTGAAGTGCCTGTTCAGGTCTTTTGACCGTTTAAAATAACTGAGTTGTCTTTTTCTTACTGATATATAGGAATTATTTGTATATTCTGGGTATGAATCCTTTGTCAAATTTATATAGCAAATATCTTCTTCCACCTTGTAGCTTGCATTTTTTACTCCGAACAGTGCCTTTTGATAATTAGAAGTTCATCATTTAATGAAGTTCAATTAACAATCTTTCTCAATCTTATACTTTATGGTTAATGCTTTCTGTGTCCTGTTTATACAAGTTTGAGTCCTGATTTTATATTGTTGTATATAACAAAGTTTCCTTAACTATTTCCCTTATAGTTGGACATATAGGTTGTTTCCTTTACTTTCCTTTTCATAAATGATGCTCTGATGAGCACTTTATAAAAATCCTAGTCCAGATTTGGAATTTCTTTTAAGTAGAATTACTCATTTATTTCTGTTGTTGTTTGTTATTTTCTCTGAAGCTTTTAGGATCTTCTCTTTATTCTTGGCATGCTGAAATTTAACAATAATATGCCTTTGTTTGAATCTCTATCCATTTTTCTAGCTTCTCGTGGAACCTTTCAGTCTCCAAATTTGTGAGCCTCAGTTCTGGAGTATTTTCTTGCATTGTTGCTGCGATAATGTCTTCCTCTCCATTGTCTCTGCTCTTTCTTTCTTTTTTTTTAAAAAAATATTTATTTATTTACTTATTTTATTTTTGGTTGTGTTGGGTCTTCGTTTCTGTGCGAGGGCTTTCTCTAGTTTCGGCAAGCGGGGGCCACTCTTCATTGCGGTGCGCGGGCCTCTCACTATTGCGGCCTCTCTTGTTGCGGAGCACAGGCTCCAGACGCGCAGGCTCAGTAGTTGTGGCTCACGGGCCCATTTGCTCCGTGGCATGTGGGATCTTCCCAGACCAGGGCTCGAACCCGTGTCCCCTGCATTGGCAGGCAGATTCTCAACCACTGCGCCACCAGGGAAGCCCCTCTGCTCTTTCTTTTACAAAGTCCCCTTAGTAGTTTTGGGACCTCCTGGGTTCATCTGTAATTGTAATCATATTTTCCATATCATTGTTATGTTTCCTATTTTCTGTTAATTTTTTTCAATTTTATCTTCTAGACTTTCCATCAAATTTTAATTTCTATTACCATATTTTATATTTTGAAATGTTGTTTTACATTTACTGAATGTTTCTTTTCTAATAACTTCTGATTCTTGTTTCAGCATATTGCAATACTTTCTCTTATTTCTCTGAGGATATTAATTATGTTGTTTTTAAATTTTCTTCTATCCCCTTCATTGTCTCTATTACCTCAGCATTCCTTTTTCCACCCTATTCATTTGTATTGGTGTTTATCTTTCAGGTTCAAGGCTTTCATCACACAACTTTTGGCTTTCCTTTTGTACTTAAGAGCAAGACTCTGTAAAACTGGTTGGAAGCATGGTGTGCGGGGTAGGGCTTGTTGAGTGGCTTTACCATAGAGTGCTAAGTTGGTGGGCCAGCTTTTCTCTGAAGGATGAGAACATGTCAGAACTGAGAGGTATTTTCTCTTGTGTTGGCCAGTCTCCCTAGAAAGATATCCCTGAATCTCTTGCCTGGGGTAGGATGGGCAGCTCTAAGCCTAAATGCCAGGGTTGTAGGAGCCGAATGGGGAGGGTTCTAGGATTAAGCAGACTCTTGCTTCACTGCCTGAACGCGCCTTAGCCCTCTCCTTAGCTGGGCAGCCTCCCAGAAAGTAAACCTCCAGACGTCTGCTAGGTGGGAGGATATCTGGTGGACAAACTCCTCTACGAACCACAAACTCTAAGCTGGCCCTCCTACCTTCCCACACCCTCCACTCCTGCCTGCAGAGCTATCTCATGTCTCCAAGCCCTGAGCCTTTGCAGGTTTCTGGCTGTGAACCGGCTTCTTCGTTCTGGCTTCCCCCTCCCTCCTCCCACTCCAACCCCAGTTAGGCTTAGATTTCAGCTTTCCTAGGGCTCTAAAATCAGTCACCACTTAATCATTTGCTTTCCAGCTCCTTTTTAAAAATTTTCTCTTGTATATTTTCTCCTTTCCTGTTCTCTTTGTGAGTTTATGTCTTTTAAAATAACTCCCTATCCTTTTAGTTTGGTTTTAGAAAGAAGCATAGATAAATGTTTTAAAACTAGAAGTCTTGCATTGGTTTTGAATGTCAGTGATGATACTTTCTACAAATTCTATTTGATTTTCAGTGTTCTTTGTTCTGTTTTCTTCTGTATTATTCTTGCCTTGTGGTGTCTGTACCTTCTTTTATCTTTTTATTGACTTTAAATATACATAGAATCTTTCAAATTGTTCTATAATTTCCAAGTCTTTGGGTGTATGTGTGTGTGCTCATTCTCTTGTTTGCTATGTCTCCTGACTCTTCCTCAAGGTGGGTTCTTTCCCTCTGTAGTATGTAACATTGTTTTTGGTGGGAATCCTGCTGGCCCTGATTATAGAGACTTCCTACAGAGTAAGCTTAGCCTTTGCTTCTGCTTGACCAGAATGCACCCTTATAGTTTCTCTAATTTCTGGACCTCTACACATGTGGTTTCTGGAATGTTCTGTTCTCACCTTTGCTTGGCTGTTACTCATCTCTCAGGGCTCAGTTTAGGAGTGATTTTCCTGGGACACTTTTCCTGATATCCTATTCCCAATATTCTCCTCTAGTAGCCTTGTACTTCTTCCATCATAGTATTTATTATTCTGTAGTACAGTCATGCATTTATTTCTCTTTCTCTTCTGTATGCCTAGACTAACTTCTGGGAGGCCAGGATCATGTTATCTTGTTCACCATTAAATATCCAGTTTCTATCAAAGTATCTGGCTGAAACCAGGTGTCAGTAAATATTTCTTAAATGAGTATGATGCTGTATCTTATTTTAAGATGCTTGCGGCGATGGGTTACAGATTGGTCTGGGGACATTGTTCTTGTCCAGGTTTTGCTGCGCTCCAGCTGAAATGTAGGGTGTAGGCTATCTGGTGGACTAACTACTCTTTATACAAAGTGTGGGGCAGTGTAGGTGATGCAGGGATGCTGCTCTCCAAGCATAAAATGTGAATGGTTCATAAGTTGATATTTAGCGTATAGAGGTTCTTCCTGTTATCACGTCCACATATAATAAGTCAATGGATCACAAGCTTGACAACAAAACATTGTGATGGAATGCTTGGCACTCAGCATATGACACAGCTTCTGTGTGGCTCACTCTTACACACAATGAAGCAGCTTCCATTAAGTGAATGTTTTCGATTTCTTTTTCATTTGTGAAATGCGTGACTACAGAACAGTTGTGTACTAATCTGTTGTTGTATCTATAGTGCCCTCTTTTCAGGTAGTAAGAAATAGCAAGTTCATATTGGATAAATAATATATGCATATCTGATAATTAGGCCCACAGTTTACAGTGACTTTGACTTGTATTTCTTGCAGCTACCCTCAAAATTTGAGTTTAGGAATACTGTCTAAGGTTTTTGTGTATTTTTTCAATAGCTAAATAAATAAATGACTTTAGTTTTCTGGAGGATTTCTTATGGTAATAGTGGAATGAAGTATAATGGTGGTGACTTGTAAGCTTGTAAGGATTCGCTTTTTTTGGAAATAGAATAATAGTATTTGCTAATGCTTATTGAGTGCTTACTATGTGCCAGCCAGCCTTCTAAAAACTTTACACGTGCCAACTCATTTAAATCCAAAGAAAAGTTGGATTTACATTAGTAAATCTTCATCATTAAGCTACTATGTGAATGTTCAGGAGAGAGAACATCAGAACCTGTTTGGAATTGGATACATTGTAATTACATCCAAATGTTAGACTGTGCTAAGGTGATTAGTGCTGCTGTAATTCTTTAACTGTTTTTGAGTATACTTACTCTTAAGTTTCCAGTAATGCCTAGTAATTCCAGGCAGTGTAATTTGGGCTAGTTTTCCCAATGAAGACAACCAAAAAGGTTAGATGAAATATAAAAATAAAATCTTCTAAAAAGCTTCAAAAAGATAGTAAGATAGTAGTTACTGGGGCTGAGATTTCAGAGAAGCTGAGAGTCCAGAGGAGAGAAGCTGTTTTTCCCCTGGGGGTGCCTCTATAGGAGGCTGAAGAGCTGGGCTTTTGGAGGCTGTAACGGGTTAGGGTGACAAAAATTGGACTCTGGTATGAATTCATGATTCCTGGTATATTAATCCTCTGCTTTGAGCTGCACCCTTGGAATAAAGGTGAACTGGAAGGAAAGTAGCCCTCATACAGCTTGAATCCTGGATTCCTGTCGTTTAAGTAATTCAGGGAACCCGAAGTAAGGAGCTTGGCTTGATAGGCCTTCTAGGGCCTCAGGAGTCAAGACGAAGGAAGCAAAAGTCCTCTGTGGAGAATAATGGCATCCACACTTCAAGTTACTTCTACAAATAATCTTTCAAATTTAGTGTCCAGTCACAATCAGAGTTGACCAGGCATATGAGTAGACAAAACAAAAGGAACAAAAGTCAGACAAAATGTCTAGCATATATTCATTTGGTGACTTAAAAGAATAGGAAGAGAGAGAGAGAATGAGGGTAGAAGCAGTATTTTAGGATATAATTGCTGAAAATTCCATAACTGATAGGAGACATCAACCCTGGTACTTAAGATGCCAAAAGAATTCTAATCAGGATAAATAAATTCACACCTAGACATATGGTAGTGAAACTGCAGATAATCAAAGATGAAGAGAAAATCAGGACAGTCTCCAGAGAAAGAACATCAGCTACCTTTATAGGAAAGCAGTTAGACTGATAGCTAACTTCTCAATAGGACAGTGGAAGAGAAAGGGGAAATAAGACATTTTCAGACTTAAAAATCAAAAAACAAAAAACAGAGGATTTGCCACCAGCAGACCCACACTAAGAAGAATACCCTGTAGAATTTGTTTTAGTGTGGGTCTGCTGTTAGCAGCAATTCCTCGCAGTTTTAATTTTAGTGTTCTTCACACAGAAGGAAAATGATCCCGGTAGGAAAGAGAGGTAACAGAAAGACTAGTGGTAAATATGTGCATAAACAAACACTGTATGAAACAATAGTAAGTTTTCAAAATGTGTGTAATATTTTAAAAATGCATAACAACAATACCATTTCAGTTGAAAGGGACTAAATGGGCTTAAAGTGTTCCAAGTTCTTTCTGGAAAGAGGGGAAAGGTATGGATTAACATTAAGATTTAGGAGTCAAGGTTATATGCTGTAATTTATGGAGGTAACCACCAGAAGAACTTACAAACTAACACATGAAATAAATGTAATAATAAACTTCTCAGCTTTTATAGAAGATAGCAAATTTGCCAACACAGCTACTCTGTGTCGTCTCTTCCTAGTGCTACTTTCTTTTGCATTTAAGGAAATAAATTGACATATGTGAGCAAACGGTTTCTTAAGTTTTACTTATTAAGTTCAGAGCAAGATGTAAATTAATGTATCCATCTTCTCTCAGTGGAAATTATTAAAAATAAATGGATTCCTTCATCTTCCTAACTGCCTACTTGTCCTAAATGTATTTCCCTAGGCTTTGGGAGTTATTTCCATATTGTCTATTGAAAAAGAGTTGATATTTTCAACTCTCTAGAGTCTAGCATTCTCAAGGTCTCTGTAGGAGAATGTCCCCCTGCCTCCTTGTTTTGCTTTATTTTAAATCAAAGATCTTTTTGGAGAGAATTTTCTGCTGGTATTCCTCTCCCCACCACTCAAATATTATACATGATTCAATATTGAAGTTTGAAGTCAGACAAATAAACAAAATTAGACTTAACACTTGGGGAAACTTCTCTCCCTCCCTTTCTTCCTTCTTTTCCTTCCTTCTCTATCCTTTCTTCTTAAGAATGGGTTTCTTAAAAATTTTAAGTACAGATGAGAAGTAAGATAGTTAACTCTCTTTAGGAATTGGTAGGATTCATTATATGCAGCAAGATCAAGATTCAGACTCTGACTCTGGGCCATTGCACTGATGTATTAAAAATGTTAGGGCTTCCCTGGTGGTGCAGTGGTTGAGAATCTGCCTGCTAATGCAGGGGACACGGGTTCGGGCCCTGGTCTGGGAGGATCCCACGTGCCGCAGGGCAGCTGGGCCCGTGAGCCACAGCTGCTGAGCCTGCGCGTCTGGAGCCTGTGCTCCTCAACAAGAGAGGCCACTAGAGTGAGAGGCCCGCGCACCGTGATGGGGAGGGGCCCCCGCTTGCCGCAACTAGAGAAAGCCCTCGCACAGAAACGAAGACCCAACACAGCCAAAAAATAAATAAAAATAAATAAATATTAAAAAAAAAATGTTAGTAGTTCAAACTTAGTCTAATTAGTATTTCTCAGTTTCCATCATTTTCTAGTCGAAGTGATCTCTGTCTTAGATTTACTTGGTGTTTAACTTGATTCTTTTTTTAATCTTTCAAAATTAATTTTTAATTACTTAAGTAATACATAAATGCATTTTCCTTTAAACTTTAGAACATCTCAGACTTAAACTTTAGTTTCCATTCCTGAACTCCCTCCACAATCCCCAGAGGTAACCACTGCTATGAGTTTGATGTGTATCTTTTTAGATCTTCACATATCTATCCCCGAATTTACATAGAATTCTTTGTGCATGTGTTTCTTCTCTTTCTAAATAAGTTCTCTTGCTGAAAGAGATTTAGGTTCTTTTGCTTTTCAAACAGTGTTTTGGTAAATACCCGTATACATGGGGAGTGTCCTTCTAGGGAGATATATGGAGGTAGATTTAGTTAGTCATAGCAATGCCCATTTTCAGGTTAATATATTCTGCAGAATTGCACTACCAAGAGGCAGCAGGCTTGAAGAGGGCCTGTTTCCCCATTACCTTGCCAGTATATGATCTTACCAAATTTAATTCTTTTTGCCAAATGTGAGTCTATCTGGGTTTCCTTTCTTGTATGAAAAAGTGAGTTTGTGAATGTCCTGTCTTTTCCTCTCAAAGTGAATCTTGAAGCCAACTGCTACTCTTGACCGAGAATTTAGATTTCAAAGATGATGGAGGTGCACATGAGACTTGTCCCCCACCTCAAGCCCCTCCCTCCCAACCTCTTCCTATTGGTTTGAAATGAAGGGGATGCATTTACTAGAAGAAGAATCGGGGACAGATGGAAAGAATGGAGGTTACCCTCTGGGTCTCGGGGAGCCTAGAAATACAAACTTCCTGAATATAGACGAGATGAGGCTTAGCATGATGAATGGTGATCAATGATGTTTTTATTAATCTGGGCAATTCTGAGTTCAGTAATCAGTATTTTTGAGGTTTATGCTAGTGAAGTTAATACCAAGCTATTTTAAAAACTAGATTTTTGGCTTCTTAGCTTTATGATTTTAATTCCCATTTTATTCTCATTAGTAGTGCAGCTGAATGACAATGAATCTCATCATTTTTGAGAAATTGGGGAATTGTTTTCCATGCAGGTATTTCAAATAGAGAATATAATTTTAAATGGATTACAAATGTCATTAATACTCCCAGTTTGTGGAGTGGTCTTGTTCAATGTTATAAACCTGAATTTTGCATAATTTTATAAACCGGAAAGTAGACTAGTAAACAATATGTTTTGTTTTTTAATAAATGCTTAATTGAAAACAAAGCATAAATTTAGGTGCCTATTTCCACTAATTTTGGGGGAAGTATCAGGAATTTTAAACATTTTGGTACTTCCATGTTTATAATTACTAATAAGAAAGTCAGGTAAGGTATTTTGCATTTTCAGAGCAGTTTACCAGTTTAAAGTATGCTTTAACATATGACTGCAACAAATTAAAATATAAAATATTTGGTTAATCATTTTGAAAAATCACAAAGGCATAAAGTAGACATTGATGAATCAGATGTAATTTGATTGAAAGTGCTTCTTTCACTAATGTAAATTATAAACTCTGTGGATATAGCTTGACTTTAATTTGTCTGAATTATAATATGGAAACATTTTTAAGGGTTTAGAAAAACTAGTTGTAGGTACCTATACTTTAAATTCAAACTATAAACTCTCAATTTTTAGTGTTGGAATAATTTCAAACTTACAGAAAAATAGCAAGAATAGCTCACAGATTTCACCCATTTTTAGTATTTCTGACACAATTGCCTTATCAGTCTTCCTCTTTATAGATATATATTAATATTGCTTTTTTCTGAATCACTTGAAAGCAAGTTTCAAGCATTATTCCCTTTATTCCTAATATTAAAACATGCAACTTTAAGAATAAAGACATTATCTTATGAAGCCATAGTACAGTTATTAAATTCAGGAAATTTAATATTGGCATAATACTATTATCTATACATTCTATAAATCAGTGTATATTCTAATTTAGTCAATTGTCCCAGTAGTTTCCTTTAGGGCATTTTTTTCTAGTACAGGTCCCAGTTCAGATCATGTGTTGGACTTAGTTGTCTTGTCTCTTTAGTCTCCTTTCATCTGGAAAGGCATCTCAGCCTTTTTTTGTTTTTTAGGAAATTGATACTTTTGAAGAATCCAGGCAGTTATTTTACAGAATAAAGTTCAAGTTGGGTTTATCTGATGTTTCCTCATGAATAGCTTCAGGGTATGCATTTTTGCCAGGAGTGCCTCAGGAGTGACATGAGTCCTCCTCAGGGCCTCCTATCCAGAGCTTCAGGGTGTCTATTCGCCTATTATTGGCAATGTTAAATTTTATCATTAAAGTGTTATCCATTTGCTCCACTGTGTATTTACTATTTTTTCTTTTGTAATTAATAAGTAATTTGTGCGGAAACACTTTAAGACTGTATAAATATCTTATTCCTCATCAAGCTTTTCCCATCCCCAGATTTAGTATCCACTGCTACTAATTTATGTCTGAATTTATGATTTTTTAAAACTTTATCATTCCTTCCATATTAGTCAGCATTCTTCTAAAAAGCAGTGCCTCCTGCTCTTAATTATTTGGATGCTCAAATTATCCCCAGGGCCAGTAGGAAGCCCCTTTATTTCCTGCATCCTTTTGATAGGCTCTTGTAATTTTTTTAAAGCACTATTGCTGTTTGGCATAATTAGCTGTTCCAGGTCCATCTAGTACTTTCCATGCCCTAGCACTGGAATCACCTGTTTCTCCAAGGAGCCCTGGTTCTTTTAGTGAGGATTGTAATTATTGCTGTGGTAGAATGTCATCGCTTCTTGACCTTTTCAACAGACAGAGCTTGGAAATACATATACTACACACTCTCATAGATGCAGCTAAAAAGATGGAGATATATTTTTAAATCCCAAGTTTATACTGATACTTACAACTTAGAGCCCCACCCCAAGTTCTTCCTTGCCTCCCCCCCATTCTTATCTGTATCTCCCTTCTTCCACTGTGATTACTCATTTGATCAGTCCTGTAATACACATAAAATAGTTTCAGGATTGCTATACCCAAGGACTATAAAAAACAAACCTACTAAGAAGAGTTCAAGATTCTTTGCAGTTCTTTTATTTTTCTTTACATTGAGAGTAGTCAAAGTTCTGTGTTCAGATGTTACTTGGATTAGTTCTATTTTTAAAAATTCAGTGTGGTAATGTTATTCATTTTAAATATAGTTGGGTTCATTTATTTTAGTTTGCATTCAGTTTTAGGATCCTTCCCCCATCTTTGATGGTTTAATTTTATATTTGACTATGTGGAAAATTAACATGATTCTAAAATTCAAGACTACAAAGCAAGATATACTCAGAGAAGTGTTACAAGTTTCTTTTATTTTTTATTTTTACGTTCCTATTCTGCTACTAAGGCATATTGATAATTTAAAGTCAAACATAGTGTATGGTTGGATGTGTCTGTGTTGCTTTTTCACGGGTATGTGGGTAGAGGATATTGATTATTCTCCAAGACATAGGTAAAACGTACAAGTGAAATATCAGGAGCCTAAAAGAGTGAATGTAGCTCAAAATGGTTAAGGTACAAATTGGGAATTACATTAATTTCATTGGAGAAAAGCCTCAGCAGTCTTGGAGCAGGGTGCTCCAAAAGGCAGTGGTGCTTTCTTTGTGGGACACTAGGGGGCGCATTGGCTCAGACGCGCCTTCAGGCCTCCTCCTCTGCCAAGCTGAGGCTGGGAGGTTAGGTTCAAGACCCCCGGACCTGGAGGCCTCCCAAAACTATCTTGGTGGTTCTGTGCCACCTCTTAAGGTTTTGACCCAAGATTTGGGTGAAAGATAAGAGAGAAGGTCATTATCAGGCCTCTGGTCTTCTCCTCTTTGATCATATCTTCTTGCCTTTTAGTTAACGTTTTATTTTTTAGGTTGGCAAAAATGACTAAGAGTTAAGTAACCTGTCCAAGGTCATAATTCAAACTCCATGTCTAATTCTTTTCATTCTGCCATTTGAGAATGTCTCTTTCTGCATGTAAAATAAGATCAAGCCCATATAATTTCCTAATATAAAACAAACTGGCACAAAGTAGACTTGGAGAAATATTATTAGTCACATGTTATGAAATCAGAAAATTCAAATGAGATCCAATTAAAGTAAATACGGAATTAATGAGATTAGGCCAAGAGGAAAAAAAGTCCAACTGATAATTAACTCAACATCTGATTCCCCAAAAGTAATCATAAATAAATTCATTATCTCTATTGCTTGTGAAACCTTGGGGCACTCCACTTGTGTAAGGAATCTGAAGTACATTAACCTTAAATTGCTCTTGTTTGCCTCTTGTTGCTGATCTAGGCTTATTTGCATTGCTTCCATCAATGCTTAGTTACTCAATGGCTAAAGCGATGTCCTCCAGCTTTCACTTTGGGGGAGACAAAATTAAACTGTGCCCTCGTCAGTAAATACAAGGATGAGCTGAAAGATGAACTTGATTTTTAAGAACATCACCTATCTTATCAGTGCAGTGACTAGTTAAATAATATTCTGCTCAGGGTAGAATCAAACCCAAGTTGGAGAAATGGGGCAGCAAAGGGCCAAGGTGGCTTTTTCAGCTTTATTTCCATTCCGTGTATGAGTGTAGGAGATGCCAGCTTCTCCTGTTTAACCTCTTCTATTTACCAGATCACTTATGCTAAAACTTATCCATTGAGTGCTTCCATTAAAGCTTTTAGTGGATTTTCTTCATCTGGGGTTGTTGACGTTTGATTAGTGGGAAATGGTTAAGTCACACATGTGAATAGTTAGCTACTGTTTGTGCTGGCAGTGTATATTTATTTCGTTTTTTTAAAATTAATTTATTTATTTATTTTTGGCTGCATTGGGTCGTCATTGCTGCGTGCGGGCTTTCTCTAGTTGCGGCAAGTGGGGGCTACTCTTCGTTGCGGTGCGCGGGCTTCTCATTGCGGTGGCTTCTCTTGTTGCGGAGCATGGGCTCTAGGGCTTATGGGCTTCAGTATTTGTGGCACGTGGGCTCAGTAGTTGTGGCTCGTGGGCTCTAGAGTGCAGACTCAGTAGTTGTGGCCCATGAGCTTAGTTGCTCCTTGGCCTGTGGGATCTTCCCGGACCAGGGCTCGAACCTGTGTCCCCTGCATTGGCAGGCCTATTCTTAACCACTGCGCCACCAGGGAAGTCCCTATATTTATTACTATTAAAAATTTTTTTCTTTCTTTCACCATCATTAGCATATTTCTTCTATTTCCATTTTGTTATAATAACATTTTCTGGATATCTTACTTTGAGTGGAAAAAGTACCTGCATTTCAAATCCAAGTGATTGTAGAAGTTTTGGAAACAGTAAATATTTTATTATATCTGGCCTCTAAATTCTTGTGTGTAATTATATGCATACATGAGATACCTTTTGAAGTTATTTACAAGTGTGTTTGTAAGAACAGAAATGCTGATAGGTCTTATATTTTTGGTATGGTTTATCATTGTTTTAAATCCTAAACAGTGGCTCAAAATTGCTATGAATTAGTTATGCACACCTAAAATCTTTAGCACTTAATTATATATCTACTCTTTTGAACTGTTCTCTGATTATTTTATTATATTAATCCTCTTTCCTCTATAAGTTTAAGGGCAAGAACATTTCATGCACTCTTCTTAGTATAGTCCCTACAGCACCTGGCACTGTCTCTATCACATAATAGGTATTTACTCTCAATTATTATTTTTAATCCTTAGTAAAAACTTGAACCATTCTTTATGTATATATGTTCTACTTTCTTTTTTAGTTTACTTTTTATTTTGAAATAATTTCAGACTTACAGGGAAGTTCCAAGACTAATACGAAGAATACCCATGTACCCTTCACCCAGATTCCCCAAATGTTAATATTTTGCCATTTTTCTTTAATATTCTCTCTCTTGCTCTCTCCCTTCTGCTTCCTCCTTTCATCCCTTTCATCCTCCCTCCCTCTCTTCTTTCATCTATCTATCTACCTACCTATCTGACTGCCCACAATGTATCCATCCATTCATCTGTCCATCTATAATACATACATACACACATGCATACATATATGCATATATAATATAATATATATATATATATATGCATATATTTTTTCTTGAACCATTTAGAATAAGTTGCAGACCTGATGGCTCTTTTCCCTTGAATACTTCACTGTGTAGTTCCTAAAAGCAAGGACATTCTTTTGTATAACTACACTACAATACTCAAAATCAGTGAATTAACATTTAAACAATATTATTATTTGCTCTACAAATCCGATTAATATTTTGGCAATTATCCCAATAATGTCATTTAGAGCAAAAGAAAATCCCAGGTCATGTGTTACATTTATATATCAAGTCTCTTTAGTGTTGTTTAATCTAGAACATTTGCTCCATCCTTCATGGGCTTGATATTTCTGATGAGTACAGGCCAGTTATTTTGTAGAATGCCTCTCAGTTTGTGTTTGTCCAATTTTCCTCATGATTTGCGTTATACATTTTGGGCAGAAATATCATAGAAGTGATGTTGTATTCTTCTCTGTACATATTATCAAGAGGCACATAATGTTGATTTGTACTATTACTGATGATGTTAGCTTTGGTCACCTGGTTTAGGTGGTGTCTGCCAAATTTCTCTACTGTAAAGTTACTATTTCTTCCTTTGTAATCAATAAGTATCTTGTGGGAAGATATTTCGAGACTATGTAAATGTATGTTTCTTATCAAACTTTCATCCAAGAGTTTTAGGATCAGTTGATGATTCATGCTTTAATCATCATCGGTCACCAAAGGGTGATTTTCTAATTAGATTCTATGTTTTTTATTTTGAGTATAACTATCCTTGTTATGCCAGAATTCTCTTGTAGTTCTCTTAGCACTATGCCTTATTCTGTTTGTGCAATACCCATGTTTACCACAAATAAAAAACTTCATAACCAATACTTTTTATAATAGTAGGATCATCTGTTCCACTTTGTTTGAAATTACAGCTAAAAGTAGCATCTAATATATTAAATATTTTTAGCAGAGTAGCCTGCGTTTACATAATTTTGTCAAAATTACTCTCCGTGAGTGAGGTAAAGTCAGTTTTTGTAGAGCATCTATTTGCTGTCGCTGTTTCTCTGAAGCATCTTGAATCTTCTTCTGACACTGTTGTTGTGACAAAGTATTAACTGTTGCAGCATAAACACAATTTAACTTAGTATTAACATGACAGTTTGACAGTTTCTAATCTGTTCAAGATGTATATCAATGAAGAAGAACCTGCAGCTGGAAAAAACCTAGATTCTCACAGATCAACATAGAGATAGTTTTTTAGTTTTATTATATGATGATAAAGTAGAATCTACTAGATAAAAATAAATAACATGTACGTCGGTATTTTTATCAAGACTGGAAAACATATTTTATCTAAAAAGCCACTCGAGCTTATACTTTTAGTCTGAAGTCTAAAAAGCTGTTTCACATGCAGATTATTTTATTTATACTGTTTCTATTTCAAATCAGTTCTGTGTAATGCATATTTATTGGGCCTATGCAGTAATTAGGTAATGTGAAAAATACATACATATGTGTATATATGATACACACACACAAACTATTGTGATAACTTTAACTTGCATTAAAATACTGGAAGAAGTACTTCTGATTTAATTTTAAATTCTGCTTACAAACATCTGCATGAGATTGCATTCTGGATAAAGATTCTTAGGCTTTGCAGAAATTATGGAATTGCCTTCTAAGTAAATTTTTTACATTGGTTCAGTCGACCTCCTGAAAGGTAGCATGGATGAGATATTCGAAGGCCTCTTCTTGATTGGTGATACCTTGGTTCAGTTCTCATCATAGGTCCTAAATAGATCAGAAAAACATTTTTGATGATTCACTGGTCTTTAAGAAAAATGGTCTTTAAGAAAAATTTAGCTTTAGCTGATCTCAGAGATACCACTCATTTAGGTACTCATTTTTTAACTAAAAAGATTCAGCAACTGTCAAAGAATCAAACTGATTTAGCAATGTTCTGGCTTCTTATTGCTAGAACCTACTGAGAGATAAGCATCTCAAGGAGTCCTACGTGCAAGGCCTTTTCTCAGTCTGCCCCACTGCTGTTCTTCCCAGTGTGAGTGGAGGCATTCTGAATTGACTCTTGTAAAGTGTTCAGGGTGCCAGGCAACGCAACGATGAGAACACTTGTAAACAGTTTATTTATATCAAGTAGATTGTATTTTATAATTGTATAGTCAACATGCATAAATGTCTCTTTATGGGGTGTCCATGAGAGTTCACTTTGTTCGTGGTAAGCAACATGGCAGAGATGCTGAGTCAGGAGACCAGATTCTAGTCCAAGGTCTGCTATTGACATTGTGTGTGATCTTGGACAAGCCATTATCTCCTCTGAATCTGTTTTTTCATCTACAAAAAAGATAGATTAGATCATCTCTAAGGATTCTTGCATCTCTAAAACTTTTCTAGTTCAATATATATTTGTACATATTTGATTCTACTTAAAATTATCTCTTTTTTCAGAAAATTAATGGGATTTTGGCTTCTATACAGATGAAAATCACACAAAAATTTTAAATCCAAATATATGATTTATTGATTCTGATTTAGATAATATACGTAATTATATCTACATAATGCCAACACATATGGATAATGATGACTTAGACTTTTAGCATGACTTGGAAAAATATGGGATAGTTTCTGTTGTAAGTAGGGCTCACATAGCTGCCCTGAAATTTCTTGCTTCTGCATCACAGAGGTGAGTTGGGACAGGCTCATGTGGCAGTGAGAGCTGCAGAGATTATTTGCATAAGATTTTGGCTGCGTGGGTCTTAGCCTATAGCTGAAAGCTGGGCAGCTAAGAACCACACTAGCCAAGATGGTAAGTGACTTATTTTAATTAATCAAAATACAATGTACAGATAAGCTGGTTGAGACACCAGAATCTGACAGGACTTTGTAAATAAACTGGCAAAGATTTATACGAGCCAATCCGGCTGCAGTGTGTACCTGGAGGGTTGTCAGGAGGCTTTGATGAATTAGTAGTCATGTCAGGAGACTTCACCATAATTCAAGGCTTGAGTATTGCCATAGAGGATGCTGCAGAGGACATCTGGATTCACTTCAGTTTATGTGTCAGAGGCAACAGCATCGGGTACTATGGGACCAGATCTGGAAATACAGATTTTGTTACTGTGCATCTGATCTATCATGGATTCTTATTTTTGAGAAATGGTTAAGTATCGGTTTAAATAAATTTTAAAAATTTGAATTACAAAAGTAGTGTATGTTCACTGTAAAAATAAAACATTGAAAACTACTGAAGTAGTATAAAATAAAAGGTAAGAGCTCTTACCCCCATCCACCCAAGCTCTCACTCCCTATGAGCAGCCGCTATAAACAGTTTATGTGGGTCCTCCTAGGTCTTTTTCTAAGCACACCACCATTTTTTTTGTATACTATGATTTAATATTAACTGTTACATTATGTTATTGTAATTTAGGATTCAGTACTTGACAATATAATTTTGTATTCTATGAAATAGTATAATGAAACCTTTAATATTTCCCAAGTAAATTGATATTCTACCAACATAATCAGATATTTGCCCTTAGCTTCTTGCCTGGAACCAGTCTTGGGCAGTTTTCTAACTTAAATAGTGATCTTTTTTTTTTTTTTTAAATAGTGGTCTTAACTTCACTTAAGTGATAGGGCTTGTCCAATGTTGGGTAAGAAGACAGTGAACTATAAATAGAGAAAAGATAGAATTTATTATCTAAACCAGGACACTTTGAGAGTCCTTAATAATTACTCTGGGACAACAGATATAAACTGGGACTGTCCAGATATATGTCACTCTGAAGGTTGCCGTCAGTGCACCGGGAACCACTTGTTCCATGGTTCCTGGTTCCTGTTGAGTGACAGGGCTGTGAACTCTACTGTACCTGGGCACTGACTAAATGAATTGATGACTGATTCCTTTCATGCTCTTTGGTTTTTCTTATAGGGAATTTTCGGTAATTCTTAGGGGAACCTGTTAGCACTCAGACCTCAGATTGTTAAATTTCTTGATTCTTAATGTAAGGATAGTCTAGCATCCCTCTTTTCCACTTCTCACTTCCTGTTCTCTTCTCAGTCGGCTCCAGCTGGGCTTCTCCTGCCACCACTCCACCAGACCTGCCCTTATTAACATCATTAGTAACCTCCATGTTCACGAATCCAGGGTAGTCACATCTCTGTTCTTATTTGATACAGTTGATCATTCCTTCCGTCTTAGAAGGTGTTCTTCTCCTTATTTATGTGACCCCCACACTCTTCTGGCTTCTCTCACCTTTCCAGTGTCGCCTTCTTGGTATCTTTGGCTGGAGGCTTCTTGCTCAACCTCTCAGCATCGAGATGCCCCTGGACTCTCCCCATCCACAGTCTCAGTTTCGTACCTGTAATTATCATCTTCACATTGTCACCCATGTTGGTATCTTCAATCCTGATCCTTCCACTGAACTCAAGACTCATGTATCTAAGTGCCCACTTGACATCTTCATCTGAGGATATAAACCTGACACGGTCAAAACAGAAAATTTGATCTCCTCCCACCCCCATCCTAGCTAATCCTCTTCCAGTCTTTCCGTTTCAGTACATGGCACCACCATTCATCCACTTGCTCAAGCCCAAGACCCAGCCATCATCTTTGATTCCTTCCAATGCCACCCTTCCCTTCTTCCCAGCAAGTCCTGTCAACTTCATCTTTAATATTCTGTTCACTCTGCTGCTACCCCTCTGGTGCACACCACCATCATTGATGGCTAAAGTTTGTCAGTAACCTTCTAACAAGTCTCCCTGTGTCCTCTTTTGCCTTCCTGCAGCCCGTTTTCTACATCATGGCTAGAGAGTTTTTAAGTTACTTTCCTCCTCAGAATCCGCTTGCAGCATCATATTGCAGATAGAAAAAGAATCCAAACTCCTTGCACGACCTGTGGCTTTCTGTTTAGCCTCTTCTCTTGCTCACCTCTGATTTGCTGGGCACGGGCTCGTTGGTCCTCAGCACCACCCAGCTCACCCTGTGTCACAGCCTTTGCACCTGCTGCTCCTTCTGCCCTGGGCTTTGCACGACTGATTCCTTCTTGTTCAGGTTTCAGCCTCCCTTCCTCTCCTCAAAGAGGCCTTTGCTGACCAGATAGTAATAGTCTCCCTCCAAATCACTGTTTATGCCATTACTTTATGTACTTTCTTTATAAAGTAGGTATTTGTTGTCATCGCCCTCCTCCTTTACCTACTAGAATGTAAACTTCTTAACAGCAGGGATCGTGACTATTTTGTTTACTTTCTTGTCTTGGCACATAGAACAGTGCCTGGCACATGTGAGGCACTTGATTCTTGCTGAATGAATAAGCAATGGTCACTGCGAACCAGGATGACTTGTGTCCCGGCAGCTCTTCAACATCATCAGTGACCCATTTTCATTTCAAAATCAACATTGTTTGTTGCTCTGTGTCTATCTCCTCTATTTCCTGTTCCACTCTGCGTGGTCTTCCTGCTCCAGGCCTTCGTAAGCTTTGTACTTGCTTTTTCTTGTTACCAAATCATCGCTTTCCCCATGGTGTTTATGTGGAGGCTGATCCACTGTTAGGAGACCATTTTATTCTGTTTACCAGGTTAAACTGATCTAAGCACCCAAGTAGTCACTTTGAAAATTGGTTCCTTAACTCCCCTTACCTATTCCTAAGGAGGTTCTATTAACTCAGTGCTTCGTGGAGATGACAAAAGAATTAGTCAAGAAAAACTGAGCCTTGTCATCCAACCTATGTAATTTACTGTGCCACTAATCTTAATGGTATGCTACAAACTTTTGCAGTTATAATTACAGTTAGGGGTTCACCACCTTCTCACCAGATTACCCCTAAAGCCCTTAACCTGGACTGGCCAGATTAAGTGTCCTTTGGTACTGTGGTATCCAATTCTTTCTTTCTTATCATACTCATTCCCTGTCATCCTCTGATTCACCATGTCACCTGTAGTGCCACAAGCAACCATTTCTACTTATACTGGAGCAGATACGTTAACTGTAGATATATCACATCCTGTCTGCTGTTATTCAAAAGCCAGTCTTTATATAACTTTTCTGGCTCAACTAATCTTCACCAACTGTTTATCAGCTGCATTTCTATTGCTAATTGCATAAATAAATGCAAATGGAGGTAATTCGAGATGCAAGATGCCTTGTGTGAAAATGAATTCTGTTAATGCCATTTTCAAAATGTCTGCTCCAAAATACCTTCTATAAAATGGTAGCTATCACATATGTGTGTGTGTGTGTGTGTGTGTGTGTGTATGTATGTATGTTAACATACACATAGGCATATCCATAATTGGGGTTGAGGCTGTTCTTCAGTTGTCCAATAATCTGTTGACTGATGTTGTATCCACATAGTTTCCTTGATGTATAAAACAACTGTACACTGGGCAGCAACACTGAAGCCTATTTTTCTACTCTGATAGTTTCATTTGTGTTACCTCTTCAACATGAGGATTAGAATTAAATTGACTAGGCAAGCAAAGCTGCAAATTGAATTAATTTCAGATTTGTAATGAAAAATGGGATCTCTCTTACTCAGTGTTAACTAGGACCCTGTGGGCTATGCAAACTAAATTGACAGTCTCTCATTCAAATGATATTTTCTCCAGTGAAATGTACTGGCACTAAATAGTCTCTGAAATGCTTTGTGCTCCAAGATCCCAGCTGCCATCAGGATTATGGAACTCAGGGCAATTTTTATGAAACCCATAGAATCCACAGCATTTATTAAATTCAATGCTATTTTGCCAGGTATTTGTGGAATTCCTACTCTGTGCTAGACGCTGTGCTGGGCAATTAGGATTAAGGATGACTAGCTCATGATTCTTGTCATCCAAGGCCTTCCAGTCTAATAGGAGAAACAGCTATACATTAAACCAAGCTTCAAGTGACTTGTTCAGTGATGTGAGAGATGTCCTGTGGAAATATTGATGGAGAGGGACTAATTCCATCTGGTTAGTTTGGACAAAAAAAGAAATAGGTGATAATAGATTTGGACTTTGATGGATTTCACCAGGCAGAGAATGGTCATCCAGGACTGTGGAACTTACAAAACGTTTCATGAAAAGTAAAATACGATGGATACCAATTCAATTTTTATTTTAACTGTATTGTTTACCTTTAAGGAGATTTGATAATTTCGTTCCAAAATAAAATTTTTCCTGAACTGAGGCTACATTTTGGTTCATGAGAATGAAAAACATTTGTTGAATACCTACAATGCGATGGATGTCTTATGCACATTCACTGATACTACTCAACAGCAGCTCAGCAATGTAGGTAAGATTATCAATATAATCTAGATGGGAGAGGTCAAGAGACTTGCTGATGGTTACACAGCTGGTAAATGGCAAAGCTGGGCTTCACGCCCAGGTCTGTTCTACTTTAGAGACCACTCCCCACACCCCTCCCCACCCCTCACACACAAAATACTGTCTCTTTCACACACAACTGTTACAGTCGTGACTGCTGTTTGATGAAGGTGATGACATTGGCAGAGTCCTCATGTACTATTCTGGATTAATTTAACCAAATGCTACATTTGGACGAGGCTTGGAACGGGCACTTTTCAGTATTTTGGTGGCTTGGGTACTAACAGTTTAGGCCCAAGACATGACAACACTGGCCTGTTTCACTGTTCCCATGTCAGAGGGTAACTGACCCATGCAGGATGAGGCCCAGATGCTTAAGAGAGCAGAGAGCCCCTCATGATCCCAGATGCGCCTCCTTAGTAGGGGTCAGTATGTGGGTGGTCTTCATGAGCTAACTGTCCAGCTAGAGGCTGTGGCTCTTCCCTGAGGCGCTGATGCCGCAGACCCCTGGCTCCTCTAAGAGAAATCTTTTCTCTCCAGAGGAACCAGAGCTATAGCGAATGACCTTAGGATCAGAAGGCACCACTCAGCAGTGAGGCCCAGTGTGTAGCCCAAAGCTGAGAGGACAAGGTGTTTCAGACAAGCTTCCGAACTGCTTTCCCTGGTGCTTCTTGTGTGCCTACACCTCTCTCTGTCAGCGTTCTCAGCCACGCTGTCACATTGCTTATCTCAGGTCCCTAACTGAGCCTGTTCTTCCTCTCCTGGGCCAGTAGCCTGGCCAGTATGGCTGGGATGACCACTACTCTCTTCCTCCCCCGTGCCACTCCTGAAGGTCTGAGCTTTCTTCCACCCCGCTTTACGAAAGATAGGAAAAGGCATTGCTCATGTTTAGAAAGAAATTGCAGGCCTAGAAGGAGATTTCCGAGCTGACATCTGTATCTCTACGCAAAGCATTGCTAGATAATTACTTCCCATTTACATTGCCTAATATCTCGGCTCTTCATGGAAGGAGCCATCTCTCTGTCCTCTCTTCTCTAATCTCCTACAATATTTACAACTGGGAACCTCTTTCTTGCAGCTAACTTAAAGTCTGTGTAATGGATTTGAATATCCATATCTCTTAATTATGTGCTCAGAAGAAATGGATAATCATAATTTACGCTTTTCCTAAGCAAAATTATCACTAAATTTCTTCCCAGAGGCTCAGTCTGGCATAGGAGCATAAACTTTGGAATTAGATCTGGATTCAAATCTAGTTTTGCTGCTTATTTTCAGTTTGCCTTTGGACCCAATGTTTAACTCTTGGTCAGTTTCTTCACTTGTAAAGTGGGGCAGTATTACCTACCTCACAGGATTAAGTATAAAATGCCCCCACCGATGACTGGCACAGAGCCTCCTTTTTGTCTTGTTGCTTTGCTGTCCTCAAGAAGATGGCTGCTCCCACTCCAGCCCTCATGTCTGCATTCCAGCTGACAGGAAGGAGAAAAGGGGGCACAGGGGAGGGCCCTTCTCCTCCTATTTCCTGGAAATTGCACACATAACTTCCATGTTCATCCCATTGGTGGGAGCTCTGTTGCATGGCCACACTTGAGTGGTTCCAAGGGAAGCTGGGAAATGTAGTCTTTATTCCTGGCATTTATTCCCATGCCCAGCTGACATTTAAATGTTCTATTTCTGAGAAAGAAGAGGAGTATTATAGGTTGATTTCCCCAGGAGGCAGACTGAGACCAAGTTTAGCTTGCATGATGTTTATTAAGGGGTGCTCTATGGGTCAAAGGCAATGGATGGGAGGATAGAAGGAAAAGTCAAGCCACAATGCTGGTCCCATGACAGCCTCAGGGGGGCCCCAGAGGTTGCTCTGGAGCTGGGATGGCCTTTATATACTTGTATTGATCAGCTGTTAGGTATGGACTGGCCTGGGAATAGGTGTGATCTTGGGCAAGGCAACTCTTGGGAGTTGAAGTGACCCCTGAAGAGACTGACAACTGAAGGATGGACCAGTTGGGCCAACAAGTCCTTCATGAAAGGGGATTCTGGGTGACTCAGCGCCCAGTGCAGAGAGAAAGGGAGAACTAGCATATCTGCTACCCTACATCTTAGAGTGGTTGTGAGGGTCAGACAGCATAAAACATAGAGGGCTTTTGCAGAGGACCTGACTTATGGTAAGCACCCAGTCAGTCTTAGCTGTGGTTTTAGCATTTCCCAAAGTTATTTTAACAGAATATTTTTCTCCTAGAGCATCCTGTGGGACTAAAAGAGTTGGTCATCCCTGGTCTAATGATCAAACTTAGGAAATGTTATGTTGCCAAATCTTTAATTTCTACTTCATGTTGGCCAGTGTTCAGTCAAGGCCTCTTCTAATAAGTTGCATTAGAAAAGATAGTGTTGACATTGCTTGTGCCTTTGGTTTTCTCCAAAGTGGAGATACAGAAATGCTTCCTGTGTTTCAGATTCTGTGTTACTGATATCCATCACTTCTGTTGACGAATCTGTTACATAAAAATTTCCTGAAAATAAGATCAAGAAATGAAAAAAAATCATTCCTTAAACGAATGCTTACTGAGAACACATCTGTGGGTGGGCCCATCCCATCCAGTCCAAGCCAGTGTTTCTCACTTGGGCCTCACTAGCAGTCTCCTAACTGGTCTTCCTGTTTCCATTTTTGCTCCCTTTATGGTCTGTTCATTACAGCAGCCAGAGTGATCCTTTAAAAATTTTTAATCAGTCTTATCACTCCCTTTACTCTCAACCCTCTAATAGCTGCCCAGTGTACTTGTAGTGAAATTCCAAGTCCTGGCCCTGCACGCTCTGGCCCTTAGCCACCTCTCTGACCTCATTTCTGTCCTGGCCATTTTGCTTCAGCCACACTGGCTGCTGCTGTCTCTCAGACATCCAGGCAAGTCCCTGACTGAGGACTTGTGCGCTTGTTGTTCTCTGTGCCTGGAATGCTCTTCCCCTAGGTTCATGTTTGGCCCCCTACCTTCACGCAGATCTCTGTGCCCCTGTCGCCTCATCAGACAGGCCTTTCTGGCTTGTCTCTCTAAAGTGGCCACAGTGGTCCCTCTCACTTTTACCCTCACTCTCTCACCCTACTTAATTTTTCTTCTTATTACTACCTGCAATTGTATATTCACTTGTTTACTGTTCATTGTCTATCTCCCTGACCAGACTGTAGGATCTGAGAGAGCAGGACTTGGTTTTTGTTTACTGGTGTGTCCCAGAAGAGTATCAGTAAATTTTTGTGAGGGAAGGAGTATGCTAGTTTCTCAGAACATAATGATAAATAAGACAGTCATGGACTGTGCCCTCATAGAATATATAGGCTACAACTAAGGCTCTTTCCAATGGAAGAGGCAATAAAAATGATAGAATTTTCTCTCTTAATATATTATAGTAGTAAATAATTATACAAATGTACCTCAGAGATATTGAGGGTTCAGTTCCAGACCACTGCAGTCAAGTGAATATCACAATAAGTGAGTCATGTGAATTTTTTTGTTTCCCAATGCATTTAAAGCTATGTTCACCCTACAGTACAGTCTATTTTTTTTGTAGTAGATCTTTATTGGAGTGTAATTGCTTCACAATACCATGTTAGTTTCTGTTGCACAACAAAGTGAATCAGCCATATGCATACACATGTCCCCATATCCCCTCCATCTTGAGCCTCCCTCCCATCTTCCCTATCCCACCCCTCTAGGTCATCACAAAGCACTGAGCCAATCTCCCTGTGCTATGCTGCTACTTCCCACCAGCCAACTATTTTACGTTCAGTAGTGTATATATGTCGATGCTACTCTCACTTCGCTCCAGCTTCGTCCTTCCACCCCATGTCATCAACTCCATTCTCTGTCTACCTCTTTATTCCTGCCCTGCAACTAGGTTCATCAGTACCATTTTTTTTTTTTTTAGATTCCATATACATGTGTTAGCCCATGGTATTTATTTTTCTCTTTCTCACTTACTTCACTCTGTATGACAGACTCTATGTCCATACACCTCACTACAAATAACTCAGTTTCGTCCCTTTTTATGGCTGAGTAATATTCCATTGTATATATGTGCCACATCTTCCTTATCCATTCATCTGTCGATGGACATTTACGTTGGTTCCATGTCCTGGCTATTGTAAATAGTGCTGCAGTGAACATTGTGGTGCATGTCTCTTTTTGAATTATTGTTTTCTCAGGGTATATGCCCAGTAGTGGGATTGCTGGGTCATATGGTAGTTCTATTTTTAGTTTTTTAAGGAACCTCCATATTGTTTTCCATAGTGGTTGTATCAATTGTATTCCCAACAACAGTGTAGGAGGGTTCCCTTTTCACCACACCCTTTCCAGCATTTATTGTTTCTACCTTTTTTGATAATGGCCATTCTGACCGGTGTGAGGTGATACCTCATTGTAGTTTTGATTTGCATTTCTCTAATAATTAGTGATGTTGAGCATCTTTTCATGTGCCTCTTGGCCATCTGTATGTCTTCCTTGGTTAAATGTCTATTTAGGTCTTCTGCCCATTTTTTAACTGGATTGTTTGTTTTTTTGATATTGAGTTGCATGAGATATTTATATATTTTGGAGATTAACCCTTTGTCTGTTGTTTCATTTGCAAATATTTTCTTCCATTCTGAGGGTTGTCTTTTTGTCTTGTTTATGGTTTCCTTTGCTGTGAAAAAGCTTGTAAGTTTCATTAGGTCCCATTTGTTTATATTTGTTTTATTTCTGTTACTCTAGGAGGTGGGTCAAAAAAGATCTTGCTGTGGTTTATGTCAAAGAGTGTTTTTCCTGTTTTCCTCTAAAAGTTTTATAGTGTCTGGTCTTACATTTAAGTGTTTAATCCATTCGGAGTTTATTTTTGTGTATGGTGTTAGGGAGTGTTCTAATTTCATTCTTTTACAGGTAGCTGTCCAGTTTTCCCAGCACCACTTATTGAAGAGTCTGTCTTTTCTCCATTGTATGTTCTTGCCTCCTTTGTTGTAAATTAGGTTCCCATATGTGCGTGAGTTTATTGCTGGGCATTCTAACCTGTACCATTGATCTATATTTCTGTTTTTGTGCCAGTACCATACTGTCTTGATTACTGTAGCTTTGTGGTATAGTTTGAAGTCAGGGAGCCTGATTCCTCCAACTCCGTTTTTCTTTCTCAAGATTGCTTTGGCTGTTCTCGGTCTTTTGTGTTTCCATACGAATTGTAAGATTTTTTGTTCTAATTCTGTGAAGAATGCCATTGGTAGTTTGATAGGGATTGCATTGAATCTGTAGATTGCTTTGGGTAGTATAGTCACTTTCACAATATTGATTCTTCCAGTCCAAGAACATGGTTTATTTCTCCATCTGTTTATGTCATCTTTGATTTCTTTTGTCAGTGTTTTATAGTTTTCTGTGTACAAGTCTTTCACCTCTGTAGGCAGGTCTATTCCTAGGTATTTTATTCTATTTGTTGCAATGGTAAATGGGAATGTTTCCTTAATTTCTCTTTCTGATTATTCGTTGTTGGTGTATAGGAATGCCAGAGATTTCTGTGCATTAATTTTGTATCCTGCAACCTTAGCAAATTCATTGATTAGTTCTAGTAGTTTTCTGGTGGCATTTTTAGGATTTTCTATGTATAGTATCATGTCATCGGCAAATAGTGACAGTTTTACTTCTTCTTTTCCAATTTATATTCCTTTTATTTCTTTTTCTTCTCTGATTGCTGTGGCTAGTACTTCCAAAGCTATGTTGAATAAGAGTGGCGAGAGTGGACATCCTTGTCTTGTTCCTAATCCTAATGGAAATGCTTTCAGTTTTTCACCATTGAGTATGATGCTTGCTGTGGGTTCGTCATATATGGCCTTTATTATGTTGAGGTAGGTTCCCTCAATGCCCATTTTCTGGAGAGTTTTTATCATAAGTGGGTGTTGAATTTTGTCAAAACCTTTTTCTGCATTTATTGAGATGATCATATGGTTTTTATTCCTTAATTTGTTAATGTGGTGTATCACTTGATTGATTTGCATATATTGAAGAATCCTTGCATCCCTGGGATAAATCCCACTTCATCACAGTGTATGATCCTTTAATGTGCTGTTGGATTCTGTTTGCTAGTAATTTGTTGAGGATTTTTGCATCTATGTTCATCAGTGATATTGGTCTATAATTTTCGTTTTTTGTGATATCTTTTTCTGGTTTCGGTATCAGGGTGATGGTGGCTTCGTAGAATGAATTTGGGAGTGTTTCTCCCTCTGTAATTTTTTAGAAGAGTTTGAAAAGGATCGGTGTTAGCTCTTCTCTAAATGTTTGATAGAATTCGCCTGTGAAGCTATCTGGTCCTGGACTTTTGTTTGTTGGAAGATTTTGAATTACGGTTTCAATTTCATTACTTGTGATAGGTCTGCTTATATTTTCTAATTCTTCCTGGATCAGTCTTGGAAAATTGTACCTTTCCAAGAATTTGTCCATTTCTTTGTGGTTGTCCATTTTATTTGCATATAGTTGTTTGTAGTAGTCTCTTATAATCCTTTGTACTTCTGTAGTGTCAGTTGTGATTTCTCATTTTTCATTTCTAATTTTATTGATTTCTATCATCTCCCTTTTTTTCTTGATGTGTCTGGCTAAGGGTTTATCAATTTTATCTCTCAAAGAACCAGCTTTTAGTTTTAGTGATCTTTGCTATTGTTTTCTTCATTTCTATTTCATTTATTTCTGCTCCGGTCTTTATGATTTCTTTCCTTCTACTGACTTTGGGTTTTCTTTGTTCTTCTTTCTCTAGTTGTTTTCAGTGTAGGGTTAGATTGTTTGTTTGAGATTTTTCTTGTTTCTTGAGGTGAGATTGAATTGCTATAAACTTCCCTCCTAGAACTGCTTTTGCTGAGTCCCATAGGTTTTGGGTCATCGTGTTTTCCATTTGTTTCTATGTATTTTTTAATTTCTTCTTTGATTTCTTCAGTGATCTCTTGGTTATTTAGTAGTGCACTGTTTAGCCTCCATGTATTTGTGTTTTTTACAGTTTTTTTCCTGTAATTGATTTCCAATCTCATAGTGTTGTGGTCAGAAAAGATGCTTGATATGATTTCAATTTTCTTAAATTTTCCAAGGCTTGATTTGTGACCCAAGATGTGATCTATCCTCGAGAATGTTCTGTGTGCACTTGAGAAGAAAGTGTATTCTGCCACTTTTGGGTGGAATGTTCTATAAATATCAGTTAGATCTGTCTGGCCTATTGTGTCATTTAAAACTTGTGTTTCCTTATTTATTTTTTGTTTGGATGGTCTGTTCATTGGTGTAAGTGGTGTGTTAAAGTTCCCTACTATTATTGTGTTACTGTCGATTTCTCCTTTCATGGGTGTTAGCATTTTGCCTTATGTATTGAGGTGCTCCTATGTTGGGTGCATAAACATTTATAATTGTTATATCTTCTTCTTGGATTGATCCTTTGATCATTATGTAGTGTCCCTCCTTATCTCTTGTAACAGTCTTTATTTTAAAGTCTTTTTTTTCTGATATGAGTATTGCTACTCCAGCTTTCTTTTGATTTCCATTTGCATGGAATATCTTTTTCCATCCCCTCACTTTCAGTCTGTATGTGTCCCTAGGTCTGAAGTGGGTCTCTTGTAGACAGCATATATATGGGTCTTGTTTTTGTATCCATTCAGCCAGTCTGTGTCTTTTGGTTGGGGGCATTTAATCCATTTACCTTCAAGTTATTATCGATTATTATTATCGACATGTATGTTCCTATTACCATTTTCTTAATTGTTTTGGGTTTGTTTTGGTGGGTCTTTTTCTTCTCTTGTGTTTCCTGCTTAGAGAAGTTTCTTAAGCATTTGTTGTAAAGCTGGTTTGGTGGTGCTGAATTCTCTTGGCTTTTGCTTGTCTGAAAAGCTTTTGATTTCTCTGTCGAATCTGAATGAGATCCTTGCTGAGTAGAGTAATCTTGGTTGTTGGCTTTTCTCTTTCATCACTGTAAGTATATCCTGCCACTCCCTTCTGGCCTGCAGAGTTTCCACTGCAAAATCAGCTGTTAACCTTATGGGGATTCCTTTGTATGTTATTTTTTGTTTTTCCCTTGATGCTTTTAATATTTTTTCTTTGAATTTAATTTATATTAGTTTGATTAATATGTGTTTTGGTGTGTTTTTCCTAGGGTTTATCCTGTATGGGACTCTCTGTGCTTCCTGGACTTGGCTGACTATTTCCTTTCCCATGTTAGGGAAGTTTTCCACTATAATCTCTTCAAATATTTTCTCAGACCCTTTCTTTTTCTCTTCTTCTTCTGGGACCCCTATAATTCGAATGTTGGTGCATTTGGTGTTGTCCCAGAAGTCTCTGAGATTGTCTTCAATTCTTTTCATTCTTTTTTCTTTATTCTGCTCCTTGGCAGTTATTTCCACCATTTTGTCTTCCAGCTCACTTATTCATTCTTCTGCCTCTGTTATTCTGTTATTGATTCCTTCTAGTGTATTTTTCATTTCAGTTATTGTGTTGTTCATCTCTGTTTGTTTGCTCTTTAGTTCTAGATCTTTGTTAAACATTTCTTGTATTTTCTCAATTTGTGCTTCCATTCTATTTCTGAGATTCTGGATCATCTTTACTATAATTACTCTGAATTCTTTTTCAGGTAGATTCCCTGTTTCTTCTTCATTTATTTGGTCTTGTAGGTTTTTACCTTGCTGTTTCACCTGTGACATATTTTTTTGCCATCTCATTTTTTTTTTTTTAATGAGTGGGATTGTATTCCTATTTTACTGGTTGTTTGGCCTGAGGCTTCCAACACTGGAGTTTGTAAGCTATTGGGTAGAGCTGGGTCTTGATGCTGAGATGAGGAACTCTGTGAGACCTCACTCCGATGAATATTCCCTGGGGTCTGAGGTTCTCTGTTAGTCCAGTGGTTCAGACTTGGAGCTCCCACTGCAGGAGCTTCCACCTGACCCCAGGCTCGCGAACCAAGATCCTACAGGCTGCGTGGGGTGGCAAGAAAAAAAAGAAAGAAAGAACAATAACAAATTGAAAAATAAAATTAGACTAGGAAACTAACAGATATGTTAGAAAGAATGTAAAAATAAAAATATAGATGAATCAACAACTGGAAGGTACATCAGTACCACAATAGTAAAAAAGAGGAGGAGGGAAAAGAGAAAAAAAAGGGAGGGGAGGGGAGACCTTGGCTGTGGAGAGCAGGGCCTAAGCAAGGGTGAGGTTTGGGCAGTGGGTGGGGCCAATGCTCAGGACTCAGAGGGCTGGAAAAGGCTGTGGGCGGATGGGGCTTAGGCTCAAGGAAGAGAAGGGGCCCAGGCGTGGCCCCCACCCCTGGTTTCAGAGGGCAGGGGACCTCACCTGGGAGCCCAGCAGGCTTCCTGGGCTCGAGTTGGTGGGGGAAATGCCCTCCTCTCCTCTCCTGCTCCTCCGGTCTGGGGTCTGAGAGGGCCTCTCTTGCCTGCCTCTCCTGATTTCTCCAGCCTCCCTCCTGTGCCCCCAGTACCAGTGTGGCTGGGGGTGAATTGGGGGCCTTGGAGGGCAGGGGATTGGCCTGGGAGCTCAGCGGGCTCCCCGGGCCCAAGTGGGAGGGACAAACACCTCCACTCCTCTCCTGCTCCTCCCAGAGGGCCCCTCCCGCCTGCCTCTCCTGATCTCCCTGGCCTCCCTCCTATGCCCCCAGGACCCATGCAGCCTGGAGGAGGCTTGGAGGGCAGGGGATCAGCCTGATAGCTCAGCAGGCTCCCCGGGCCTGCGTGGGCAGGGCAAACGCCCTCCACTCCTCTTCCGCTCCTCCTGGATGGCTCCTCCCGCCTGCCTCTCCTGATCTCCCTGGCCTCAGGGGCGCTTATCTTGTCTGGCCTCCACTTCTCCTGCCCCCTCAGTCGCCCTGTGTCCTACCGGTTCATTTTGGGGTTCTCCTGTCTCCTTGGGCGTCAGAGTTCCCCACCAGCAGCCGGCAGGTGCCCTAGTTGTGGGGAGACGCTGACTCCATGTCTTCCCACACCGCCATCTTGACTCCTCCTATAGTACAGTCTATTAAGTTTGCAATAGCATTATGTCTAAGAGAAAACAATGTACATACCTTAATTTAAAAATACGTTGTTACTGGGAATTTCCTGGTAGTCCAGTGGTTAGTACTCCATGCTTCCACTGCAGGGGGCAAGGGTTTGATCCATGGTTGGGGAACTAAGGTCCTGCAAGACATGCAGCATGGCCAAAAAATATATATATACGTTATTGCTAAAAAATGCTAACCATCATCTGAGCCATCAGTGAGTTGTCATCTTTTTGCGATAGTAACACCAAAGATCACTGATCACAGATCACCATAACAAATGTAATAATATTGAAAAAGTTTGAAATATTATGAGAATTACCAAAGTGTGATACAGAGACATGAAGTGAGCAAGTGCTGTTGGAAAAATGGCTGCAATTGACGTGTGCAAGGTAGGGTTGTCACGAACCTTCAATTTGTGTAAAAAAAAAAAAAAAAAGAAAGAAAAATGCAGTATCTACCAAGTGCAATAAAATGAAGCAACATAAAATGAGGTATGCCTGTAATAGAATCTCTAATGTTGAACTATCCTTGCATTCTTTTGACAACCTTACTTGGTCATGATATATAATTCTTTTAATATACTATTCTTAAGATTCAGTTTGCTATTTTTTTTTTAAAACATTGCTTATTTTATTTTATTTATTTAGTTAGTTAGTTAGTTATGGCTGTGTTGGATCTTCGTTTCTGTGCGAGGGCTTCCTCTAGTTGTGGCAAGCGGGGGCCCCTCTTCATCGCGGTGCGCGGGCCTCTCACTATTGCGGCCTCTCTTGTTGTGGAGCACAGGCTCCAGACGCGCAGGCTCAGTAATTGTGGCTCACAGGCCCATTTGCTCCGCGGCATGTGGGATCTTCCCGGACCAGGGCTCGAACCCGTGTCCCCTGCATTGGCAGGCAGACTCTCAACCACTGCGCCACCAGGGAAGCCCCAGTTTGCTATTATGTATTTTATTTCATAGTGGCATGTAAGGATGATTTTCTGTAATTTTCCACTGTCTTCATCCAGTTTTGGTAACCATTAGTGTTAATGGTTATGCCAGCCTTATAGGAGTACTTGGGATGCCATCTATCTCTTTCTGTTTTCTGGAGCAGTTTAAATAACATTGGAATCCCTGTTTAATCTAGGTATGGTAGAACTTGCCTATTAAACTGCCTGGGTTTGGTAACTTCATGCTGGGTAGAAGTTTGATCATCTTTATAATTTTTATAATTTTTGGTCTATTCAATTATTTTCCTTCTCTTGAGTCAATTTCTATAATTTTATATTCTAGAAAAGTTTTCATTTTATCTAGATTTTCATATATTTTTTAAATAGTAGGCTCTTAAGATCTCCTTGTATCTATAATTGTGTCCCCTTTATCATTCCTAATATTGCTTGTTTGTGTTTTCTTTCATTGGTCTTAAGCTTAGCGAAGTTTTAACTACTTTATTGTTATTTCAGAAAACCACCATTGATTTTATTAATCAAGTCTACTTTGTTGTTGTTGTTGTAGTTGTTTTATTCTCTATTTCACTGGGGTCTCTGTTTATTCTACCACAATTGTCAAAGTAAGGACAGCTGTACTCCTAGACACAGCTTTTCGGTCCACCTCCATCTCTACCCAGTGGAGGTCTGGAGTTACAACAGCCTCTACCCTGCTTCTCTTTGACCTCAACACTCAGAGAAGGGAAGTCTCCCAGCCTTGAAGATGCTTCATTTGGTGCAAATCTTAAGGTTTTAGCATGGAGCCAAATGCCTTTTCACTGTCAGCTAATTGTTTAGGGCCGGTGGGGGTAGGGCAGTTATGATGGCACAGTGATGGGGAGGAACTTATAATTGGTCCAGCTGTTCTGCAGTAGGTCATTTAATTGAGGATCCCAATGACTTTAAGACCACTTCTGCTTCTTATGTTTGTTTGACTCTGAGCTTGGACTTTTATGCCCATTTTTAGGTTGCAGGTTTTTTGCTTTAGGTTCCATGTAAACTTGAACCCTTTGCTTTCTGTGTTCTAGATACACTAAAGTTTTTGTCTGCTATTAGCACCCTTTCTCAGTATTCAATTTTTTAACAAAACAAGATTCTAGTGTGATCTTTGACAGTGCAGAAAAAGCTCTGGAAACCAGAAACATACTTATTATTTTGTTGTGTCTTTAAGGGGCCTCTTTTAACTTCCATATGTTGTAATTGGCCATTTGAGAGAGAGAGGGTCATGAGTTCCATCCAGCACTGGAATTCTGTCCTCACACTGAGAGTGATGACCCACTGTTAGTTCAGCAATTCCAGTGACAGAAAGAGCCCTTTCTGTGCTTGCACATTTCAAACTGGCATGAAATGTTATATTAGTAAAAGATATCACCTCATACCTATCAGAATGGCTGTCATCAAAAAGGCAAGAAGTAACAAGTATTGGAGAGGATGTGGAGAAAAGGGAACCCTTGTGCACTGTTGGTGGGATTGTAAATTGGCACACCCACCTTGGAAAACAGTATGGAGGAGCCTCAGAAAATTAAAATAGAACTAACATATGATCCAGCAATTACGCTTCTGAGTATTTTTCACCAAAACACTAATTTGAAAAGATATATGCACCCCTACGTTTATTGCAGCATTATTCACAGTAGCTAAGATATGGAAACAACCTCAGTTCCCATCGATAGGTGAATGGGTAAAGAGGATGTGGTGTACATACACACACACACACACACACACACACACACACACACACACACACATATAACGGAGTATTACTCAGCCATAAAAAAGAACAAAATCTTGCCATTTGTGACAACATGCTTGGACCTTGAGGATATTATGCTAAGTGAAATAAGTCAGACAGAAAGGCAAATACTATATGATCTCACTTATATGTGGACTATAAAAAACAAAACAAATGAACAAATGTAACAAAAGAGAAACAGAGTCACAGATACAGCAAACAGGTAGTTGACAGAGGGGTGGGAATAGGTGAGAAAGGGGGATGAGAGAAATAGGTGAGGGAGATTAAGCGGTACAAACTTACAGTTACAAAATAAGCGAGTCCCGAGGATAAAATGTATAGTATGGGGAATATAGTCAATAATAATACAGTATCACTATATGGTGACAAATGGTAACTAGCCTTACAGTGGTGATCATTTTGTGATGTATAGAGATATTGAATTACTATGTTGTGCACCAGGAACTAACATAGTGCTACGGGTCAATTATACTTCAACAAACAAACAAACTCATGGAAAAAGAGATCAGATTTATGGTTACTGGAGGCAGGGGGATGGGGGAAGGGGAACTAGATGAAGGTGATCAAAAGGCACAAACTTCCAGTTATAAGTAAGTACTAGGGATGTAATGTACATGATTAATATAATTAACACTTCTTATGTTATATATGAAAGTTGTTAAGAGAGTAAATCCTGAGAGTTCTCATCACAAGGAAAAATATTTATTTCCTTTTCATTTATTTTATATCTATATGAGATGATGGCTATTCACTAAATTTATTGTGGTAATCATTTCATTATGTATGTAAGTCAAATCATTATGATGTATACCTTATATACTTATATAGTGCTGTATATCAGTTATATCTCAATAAAACTGGAAGATAAAAAAATGAATTAAAAAAAAGTTATTTGAAAGTACCCATATTTTCTTTGGTAAATAAACTGTCTTAAAATTCAATTAGTGAATTATTTTGTAATGTGATTTATTTGCAACAGATTTCTACTGCCTTCAAAATAGACTTTCTAAAATTATTGATAACATTATTGGGAAATATTTACATGTGAACAAATATTAATGGTTCTATTTTCAAATGTAAGCTTATAGAGAGAAAGAAAAGTTGAAGAAAAATGTTTAAAACAAAAGATAATCAGATGTTTATCACCTAAGTGTTCAGAGATTGGAAATATCAACTTGACTAGACTTTCTCTTTTCTCTCCAACTGTTTGGAGTTGTTTAGGCATGTAGGGATAAGAGTTCACTTCTGTTTGCATGTGCCTGTGGATCTCTAAATGTTCGGTTTCTTTGGGATTACGTCAGAGTGTGCAAATCCAGAATTAATTCTCAAAAGAAAATGCAATGAAATCAGTTTAAGATGACAGGTGAAGGATTTGAATTAGATTCCAGTAAAGCTTATTAAGTGCTAAAATTTATTACTAAGAGAGGGAGAGACAGGAAGAGTGATGAGAGGAGAGAGAGAAAAGTGTTTTCCGTCTGGGATGATGAGAAAGTTCTATACTCCCTCTTAAATTGGGGCTGACCTGTAATTCTAACCCCTAAGAGGTGCTACATTTCCAAATGGTGATTATGATTAGTCTGTTGTTTTTTTAAAGTATAGTTGACTTGGAATATTATATCAGTTTCAGGTGGGCAGCATAGTGATTCAGTATTTTTATAGATTATACTCCATTTAAAGTTATTACAAAATAACAGCTATAATTCCCTGTGCTGTGCAATATATCCTTGTTGCTTATCTATTTTATACATAATAGTTTGTACCTCTTAACTCCATACTCCTATCTTGCCCCTTCCCCTTTTCTCTCCCTATTGGTAACCACTAGTTTGTTTTCTATATCTGTAAGTCTGTAGCTGTTTTGTTATATACATTTGTTTTATTTTTTAGAGTCCACAAATAAGTGATAACATACAGTATTTGTCTTTCTCTGTCCAACTTGTTTCACTAAGCATAATATTCTCTAGGTCCATCCACATTGCTGCAAATGGCAGAATTTCATTCTTTTTTATGGCTGAGTAATATTCCATTGTGTGTATGTATGTATGTGTGTGTGTGTATATATATATATATATATATATATATATATATATATATATAGGCATCTTAAGCCAGTTGTCTGTTGATGGACGCGAGTTGCTTCTGTATCTTGGCTGTTGTAAATAGTGCTGCTGTGAACAATGGGGTGAATGTATCTTTCTGAATTAGTGTTCCTGTTTTTTCTGGGTGTATACCCAGGAATTGCTGGGTCATATGGTAGATCTATTTTTAGTTTTTTGAGAAACCTCCATACTGTTTTCCATAGTGGCTGCACCAATTCACATTCCCACCAACAATGTACAATGGTTCCCTTTTCTCCACACCCTCGCCAACATTTGTTATTTGTAAACTTTTTGATGATAGCCATTCTGACGTGTGTAAGGTGATATCTCATTGTGGTTTTGACTTGCATTTCTCTAGTAATTAGTGATGTTGAGCACCTTTTCATGTGCTTGTTAGCCATCTGTATGTTTTCTTCGGAAAAATATTCTGGTGTTCTGTCCATTTTTTGATTGGATTGTTTGTTTAGGGATTTTTTTGATATTAAGTTGTATGAGCTGTTTATATATTTTTAATAGTAACCCCTTGTCAATCATATCATTTGCAAATATTTTCTCCCCTTCAGTAGGTTGTCGTTGCATTTTGTTGAAGGTTTCCTTTGCTGTGCGAAAGCTTTTAAGTTTGATTAGGTCTCATTTGTTTATTTTTGCTTTTATTTCTTTTGCTTTAGGAGACAGATCCAAAAAAGTATGCTATGTTTTATGTCAAAGAATGTTCTATCTATGTTCTCTTCTAGGAGTTTTATGGTTTCAGGTCTTATATTTAGGCCTTTAATCCATTTTGAGTTTATTTTTGTGTATGGTGTGGGGAAGTGTTCTCATCTCCTTCTTTTACATGTAGCTGTTCAGTTTCCCCAGCACCACTTATTGAACAGACCGTCTTTTCTCCATTGTATATTCTTGCCTCCTTTGTTGTAGATTAATTGACTATAGGTGCATGGTTTTATTTCTGGGCTCTCAATTCTGTTCCACTGATCTATGTGTCTGTTTTTGTGCCAGTACCATGGTATTTTGATTACTGTAGTTTTGTAGTATCTGAAGTCAGGGAGCATGATACCTTCAGCTTTGTTTTTTTCTCAGGATTGCTTTGGCAATTCCATATACATTTTAGGATTATTTGTTGTAGTTCTATGGAAAATGTCATGGGTATTTTAATAGGTATTGCATTGAATCTGTTAATTGCTTTGGGTAGTATGGCCATTTTAACAATGTTAATTCTTCTAGTCCAAGAGCACAGGATATCTTTCCATATCTTTGTATCATCTTCAGTTTCCTTCATCAGTGTTTTATTTTTTTCAGAGTATAAATCTTTCACCTCCTTGGTTAAGTTTATTCCTAGATATTATTCTTTTTGATGTGATTTTAAACAGGATTCTTTTTTTTTTTGCTTTCTCTTTCTGATAGTTCATTATTGGTGTATAGAAAGGCAACAGATTTCTATATATCAGTCTTGTAACCTGCAACTTTTCTGAATTCATTTATTCTAATAATTTTCTGGTGGAAATTTTAGAAAAAAATATTTTTTCTGTATATAAAGTATCATGTCATCTGCAAATAGTAATAGTTTTACTTCTTCCTTTTTAATTTGGATGGCTTTTGTTTCTTTTTCTTGTCTGATTGCTGATCACAGTCTGTTTTATCACTTTGCTTGAGATACTGAAGCCATGTGCTAAGTCAGGTCCCACTTATTTCTTTTTATTGTGGTAAGAAAGAAGAGAAAAGACTGAAATAGAACTAGAAGTTCAATGTAAAGAGTAAAATTAATATATATTAAATGTATAAAGGATCCTACTTTACATTCTTTATAATTGTGATAGTAAGAATGAATAAATTCTCGGTATTCCCACCTGAGAAATGACAGATGTTCAGAATTTTATTTCTTTAAGACAGTATTAGTGAAATCTGAGTAGATATTTCAAATGACAGACACAACAGGAGGGGAAAACCATTTTGGTCACAGTCTCATGAACTTGTCAGTGGTAGAACTGCAGAAGAGAATCCAAGATTTTTGACATGTTTTTCTCAACCCTATCTGACATGGCACTAACTTGTTCTTTTAGAATATCTTTTTAAAAAATCTTTACAGAAGTTGAAAAAGTGAAACATGATGGTTGTAAAACCTTCAAATAATACAGAAATGTACAGTGTGGGATGAGACTCCCCCATACCCCCCACCAGCTTATCCTGCTTTCTAAAAGTCCCTACTATTTACAGTTGGGTGTATATCTTTAGAGGCATTTATCTATGCAGATGCCAACACATATGCATTTAATCAACTGAGAGACATATAGTTATTTACAGTTTTTGTAATATTATAGATATTACGCAGCAAAGTGCTTTTTAACCCAAATAGTATAATATCTGTTAAAATGTAATTGGAAATGAATAATTAATTAGATATGATAAAAATGATTCCAGTCTGTACTTTTACATAAGTCTAAACAATTTACTAGACTGGATTGTTTAAAATGGTAGTTCAAAAACTAGAGCGATTTAAAAAGTTCAAAAACTAGAGCGATTTAAAAAGTTCAAAAACCAGAGTGATTTACTCTCCCTTAGCATTTAGAATCCATTCACAAAAATGATGTTTATAGCTTTAGACTTACACAAATAGATGATCGACTGTCCAAGAGAGTAATTGACTTTCAAAGGAGAGATTGTCTTTACATATGCTTGCTTTCCAAAGGGGGCTGTACTGGGCTGTCAATGGTTAAAAAAGGCTCTTATTTCTCCCTATATTCTTTGGTTTTCCCAGTAATTAAAGAGACTATCATACTGGAAACCTGGAGGAGAATTCAAGGTTAAAAAACAAATAAAGAGTGATTATGTCATTCTCTAAGGTGAGGTATAATAATTACAATTCTTTAGGGAAATATCTCAAATGTACTACACGCTTTTCTAGTGGAATAATTGCACCCTTGCAGTAAATGTGGAATGACGACCTGAACAAGATATTTTCAAAGAAACATGGCTAAAGGATAGTGCTTAAGAATAAACTGCCTTTTTGCTTGTGTATCACATAAATAATAATTTGAATTTTGTGAATGCTGGAATTGTTGCAGAAGTTTGATAGATGGTGCATTCTTGCCACTAAGCATTTGACATGCTAATTAATTATAAAGGTTCAAAGCCTATGCTTATTTCTAATTTTTCTTTGGGTAGTAGGAAAGGAATTATTATCTCTGGTATTATGCGTTTGTATGTAAAATTTTAAAAGATAATCATAGTGTACAGTTCTGTGTACATGCGGATATACTACTGAATAATAAAAACAACAATTTACCTTGATTGAGTGATTACTATGTGCCTGCACTGCTCTGAGCAGTTAAACATTGAGTGATTCCAATAACCGTACTAGATATACCTATTATTATCCCACTTTACACATGAGGCATGGAAAGAGTAAGTATCCTGGCCAAGGACCCACAGCCAGTGAGTGGCCAAGCTGGCCTAGGTGTTGAGAGACTTTTCTGGTAGTGATAACAGATTTGCAATGAGCCAGCTCTTCACTCACATTCTTTTTTTGCTTTTTTAAAATTTATTTATCTTTATTTTTGGCTGTGTTGGGTCTTCGTTGCTGTGTGCAGGCTTTCTCTAGTTACGGCGAGCGGGGGCTACTCTTCGTTGCAGTGTGTGGGCTTCTCATTGTGGTGGCTTCTCTTGTTGCAGAGCACGGGCATGCGGGCTTCAGTAGTTGTGGCGCATGGGCTCAGTAGTTGTGGCTCGTGGGCTCTAGAGCGCAGGCTCAGTAGTTGTGGTGCACGGGCTTAGTTGCTCTGCGACATGTGGGATCTTCCTGGACCAGGGCTTGAACCCATGTCCCCTGCATTGGCAGGTGGATTCTTAACCACTGCACCGCCAGGGAAGCCCCTTCACCCACATTCTTGACCAGACCCTTCTGTGGCCAGTGAATGGCGTGATTTTGAAAAAAGTGGTCAGGATAAGAAGACGCAGGTTGTGGCTGTGGAATGGGAAACATTTTCATCCTTATATAACTGGCTCACACAGAAACTAAAATATTACCACCACACTTAAATGTCAGACGCTTGCCCAAATTATGGCAGTTTTTCTCTACTGGTGAAAAATTTGAAATATAATTGTATGTAGACAGTGCTGATAAATTATTGAAGTTAGAGAATCCTAAATATGTTTTAAAACTTATGTCTAATACTAAAAACATACAAGTGTTATAGTGAAGTGCATGTATAAATTTACAAATAAATTTTAAAAATTTAAAAATTTGTTAATATGGAGTTATCTCTGCCACTTTTAATTATAGTACATGTAACAAAAAGGTTTATGTCTTTTGTGCCAACCAAACTTCATTCTCTATTATATAGAAATTAGGCATAAAATAATAAAATATATTTTTAAAAATCTATGCTTTCACTAAGTTATATTCTAAATTTCTGTACCACCTAGTAAGTATCTTTCTGCACGTGTGTTAAATTTTACCTCAAATATTAAATTTTCCTTCATTGCTTCATTGGTGGTTAGTTCCTTTCCCTTGGTGTTTTCCTAATACTAAACAAAAACTTTAAAAATATTTACAAAATGTCATTTTATTTCTTATGAAATATTTTGTATTTTTAAAGTCAAACATATATTGGGAAGCATGATAAATAAAAGTTAGATTTTAGAGTAATTGACATAGTATTTTGAAATATTAGGAAGATTTCTTAGGGAAATTGAAAAAGACATGATTTTTCTAAATTGGAATTATTTTATTTTTCTTGTCAAATTCAAGGCTTGCTTTTAAATTCATAGGATCTGTTCTTCTTGCTTCTAGAGGCCAAGTAAGATATATGCAATGATTATCTGTTAATTACTTTGGTCTACTGGATACTTTTTCAGCTTCTCAACTCTTTTTGCAACAAGAATAAGGATGTGTCTAATCAAATCATAAGGGTTATAAATAACTCTACTGGATCAACTTAAATTTTTTTTTTTTTTTACTAAGTTCTATCTTCCTGTCTTCTGTTCCAAGATGTTTCAGCATTCTTACCTTCATTCACTGTGCATCCCCACCACTATCTCCATTTTGTAAACCCCTTACTTTTTGATTAAAAGCCATAACCTCCACTGTGGAGAAGGTTTGCAGGGGATGTTAGGGTGTTTTGATTAATTGAACTTCTCAGTTAGTTGAGGGCTAATTAAAAAAAAACTTTTATTGCAACCCAGGTTTGAAGTTGTTTTAAATGCATTTTCATTTCCCCCTGGAAACTATATACTGAATATAAGCATAAAGGTTAATAATTGTGGGGTCAGACAATATTGTATTTTAGACCTTCACCACCTCCTGTCTCTTGTGTAACCCATGGCAAGCCCCAGGTGTCTCATTAGTAAAGAGATGATGAAGCTAGCACCTGACTCAGGGCTGCTGGGATGATTAAATGAAGTAATCCATGTAAAGGGCTTAGCATCCTGACCAATGCATAGTAAAAGTCCAGTAAATTATAGATGTTTTTATTGCTGTCAGTGACCATTAGCTTTGTTCCTGTGGATTATTCTACCTGATGGAGAAGTTAATGTATGTATGTATGCATGCATACACTATGTCAATCAGTAAATAATAGCTGATAAAATTTATAACATACCCTATCACATCCTACATGGAAAATACTTTATTATAATGCCTGCAAAATGTCACTCACTGACCTCGTATCTTGTTTTATGAAACAAGAAATTATTCATATTCCATGGCAATTGATGTATATGCATATTTCTTTTTTATTGTTATGGATATTATATAAGGATGTAATGAAACATTAGCAAGCAAAAACTAAACTTAAGTCTATATTTTTAATTTATACTTTAAAATCTTCTCTTTAGTCAATATATTAAATAATCCTCAGAACATTGCAAATAGTTTTCTGTATTGCCATATGGTCAATTTGTACCCAGTCTGTAAAATCTTTTTCCACGTCTGGAACAAAATTATATTTGATTTTAGGAGCTTGTCTAACTAGATAAGGAGATGAAATAGAGATTTATATACCTCTTCTCAATCTGATTTTTTTAATGTAATTAAGCATGAATATCTGGTGTTGCACAGAAAAATGTCCCTAAAGTTAACTGTGGTGTATAATGAATTGATGTGATCTTGACCACACAAGGACAGAATTATATACATTGAAAAATTTTGAGGCTTGATTTTTTAAAAAAAATAGATTTTAGAAAGACAAGGCTTTTAAATGTGAGATTAAAATCACTCACTTTTGGGCTTCCCTGGTGGCGCAGTGGTTAAGAATCCGCCTGCCAATGCAGGGGACACGGGTTCGAGCCCTGGTCTGGGAAGATCCCACATGCCGCGGAGCAACTAAACCCGTGCGCCACAACTACTGAGCCTGCGCTCTAGAGCCCGCGAGCCACAACTACTGAGCCCGTGTGCCGCAACTACTGAAGCCTGCACGCCTAGAGCCCGTGCTCCGCAGCAAGAGAAGCCACCGCAATGAGAAGCCTGCGCCCCACAACAAAGAGTAGCCCCCACTCACTGCAAGTAGAGAAAGCCCACGTGCAGCAGCGAAGACCCAATGCAACCAAAAATTAAATAAATGAATAAATAAATAAATTAAAAAAAAATCACTCACTTTTTTCACTACCCTAAAAAATTGACCATTTTTCTTTTTGCATGATACTATCTGTATTGGTATATGTCAAAATATAGTTCTAATGAGACTGTACATGCTATTTTGTATTCTGTTTTCATTTAATATTAATATCACTGTAATGTAATTATTATTTTAAATATCTGCATTCTGGCATAACATGTTTATGTTCCATAATTTATTAAACCATTTCCTTAATGTTCGATCTTTATGTAGTTATAAACTTTGAAATCAATTAGCAAGCAATTAACTTTATAGTGCCTGTCTCTTTTATATTGAATTAGAATAAATACTTATGAGTAGTTATCATGTAAATGAGTATAACTACTAATAAAGGTTTTACTACATTTTACCATATTTCTAAAAGTGTTGTAATGTTTTCCTGAACCACCAATAGTGAATTGCTTTGCGTACATTGGGTGTTATATTTTTTTGCAGCTTAGGAGTGTAAAATGGCATTTAAAGGTACTCTAATTTTGTTGATAGGGAATAAAAACTTCAGTTTTCTTTCGACTTCTCCTTGGGTGAGTTGTTTATCCAGCAGCACTGCCACCTTCAGAGCTCTCATTTCCTCAGTCCTTTGTCATGTGCCAGGCTTCGTGCTAATGCTCCCAACAGCCCTGTGAACTAAGAATTCTTATGTCCTCATTTTACAGATGAGGAAACTGAGGCTTAAAGAGGAGTTAGTTGCTCCAAGTTACCCAGCTAATAAATAGTAATTAGAGGTTGGCCATCAAGCCCTAGGATTCCAGAGTTAAAACCCTAAACTCCTCCTCCATATCGTACAGATTTTGACATTGGTTACATTTAATGCAAGTATTTCTATCAGTCTTTGTGTTTTTGGTTTTGTTCTTATTCTACTGTGTAAATGTTTAATTGTGGTTTCTTTTTGGAAATCATGATCTTTTTCTTGGTGTCTGTTGCTTCAAAGCTGAAAAAGTTATCATCCTTGTACATATCTGATATGCCACATTTTTGCCAGTCTACAATTTAAATTATTGTATTTACTTAAGCTTTTTAGTTTCCTCTGCAGTTTATTTTGGTGCATTTTAACTCCCCCACCTAAGATAATATTTTAAATACTCCTTCCTTGTTCTTTGTCTTAGAAATAAAAATTTATAAGCTATTAGTTTATATGTATATCTCTCTGTCTCTATATTTTGGCTATTTCTTAACTCTCCATTTTTTTCCCTTGCTCTGTATTTGTCACATTTCTTTTTCTGGTGATTGGTTGTGATTTCGGCATACGTAGACGAATGTGTCAGTTTACTACACAGTTCATCATTGCTTTTGGAACTCTCTTGCTTGGTCATGGTGAATTAGAATCCTGGACCTTTTTGTTATTTTAGCTCTACCACAGTAATTGTAGAGCCAGAAGACCACAGGATGGATTAACACGTCATAGACGAAATTCTACCATCTACCTTCCATCTAAGATGGCAGCTTTTCTCAATAGGAATGAGGCATGAATCACAGGGCATCTGTGGCCTGGACACCCCTTACCTGGTCTTTGCTTGTTTTAAATAAGGACCATGGTGGGAGGGATAAGAACAGACCTTTGAGAGTGCACTGCACCAAGGGTAACACAAGACCTTGGGCTGGGTGGGTTTGGTTTGTTTGCAAAGATAAGTTCAGTTCTTCAGTGCCTCACTTTTCATAAAGTGAGCATAAAGGCCACATAATGTGTTATTTTAATTCTATTTAAAAAAACTAAGATCATAAGGGATACAGTATTGTAAGTTTCTTAGGGAATCTCCTATGATTTTATATGATTTAACCTCAATTTGTGTATTTTGCATTATCACGATTAAGATCATTGAATTGTTGTGCAGGATTATTGCATGACTGTTTCGTTTGTAAAATTAAGCTATTGGAGGTGTAAACTGAGAATACTTGTTGAATTTGAAACCTGTCTCTACTCCCTAGCCTGTCTAGACCTGCTCTCTACCGCCACCCTTCCAACCAAACCCAATTCTGGAAACCTTGCTGAATAACATCAATCCTGGTTCTAGGTTTTCTTAAAGAAGTTTCAGGGGTTTTACAGCATGTCATTGAGCAAAATATCCTAAAATTCTAGTTCATTCATCCATCTTCCCAAAGGGTTTGCCCAGTCTTGCCCCTCTTTGTTCACCATTCATGTTTATTTCTATCATATCCTCCTTCTGTGTCTCAATTTCTCCCCACCCCAGTCCCACCTTCCTTTCTTTTTTTTTTTTTCTTTTCATTTTTTTAAACATCTTTATTGGAGTATAATTGCTTTACAATGCTGTGTTAGTTTCTGCTGTATAACAAACTGAATCAGCTATACATATACATACATCCCTATATCTCCTCCCTCTTGTGTCTCCCTCCCACCCTCACTAACCCACCTCTCTAGGTGGACACAAAGCACTGAGCTGATCTCCGTGTGCTATGCGGCTGCTTCCCACTAGCTATCTATCTTACATTTGGTAGTGTATATATGTCCATGCCACTCTCTCACTTCATCCCAGCTTATCCTTCCCCCTCCCCGTGTCCTCAAGTCCATTCTCTACGTCTGGATCTTTATGCCTGTACTGCCCCTAGGTTCTTCAGAACCTTTTTTTTTTTTTAGATTCCATGTATATGTGTTAGCATACAGTATTTGTTTTTCTCTTTCTGACTTACTTCACTCTGTATGACAGTCTCTAGGTCCATCCACCTCACTACAAATAACTCAATTTCGTTTCTTTTTATGGCTGAGTAATATTCCATTGTATATATGTGCCACATCTTCTTTATCCATTCATCTGTCGATGGACATTTAGGTTGCTTCCATGTCCTGGCTATTGTAAATAGAGCTGCAAAAACACTGTGGTACATGACTCTTTTTGAATTCTGTTTTTTCTCAGGGTATATGCCCAGTAGTGGGATTGCTGGGTCATATGGTAGTTCTATTTTTAGCTTTTTAAGGAACCTCCCTACTGTTCTCCATAGTGGCTGTATCAATTTACATTCCCACCAACAGTGCAAGAGACTTCCCTTTTCTCCACACCCTCTCCAGCATTTATTGTCTGTAGATATTATGATAATGGCCATTCTGACCAGTGTGAGGTGATACCTTGATACCTCATTGTAGTTTTGATTTGCATTTCTCTAATGATTAGTGATGTTGAGCATCCTTTCATGTATTTGTTGGCAATCTGTGTATCTTCTTTGGAGAAATGTCTATTTAGGTCTTCTGCCCATTTTTGTATTGGATTGTTTGTATTTTTGATATTGAGCTGCATAACCTGCTTGTATATTTTGGAGATTAATCCTTTGTCAGTTGCTTCATTTGAAAATATTTTCTTCCATTCTGAGGGTTGTCTTTTCATATTCTTTATGGTTTCCTTTGCTGTGCAAAAGCTTTTAAGTTTCATTAGGTCCCATTTGTTTTTTTTTTTGTTTTTATTTCCATTTCTCTAGGAGGTGGGTCAAAAAGGATCTTGTTGTGATTTATGTTGTAAAGTGTTCTGCCTATGTTTTTCTCTAAGAGTTTTATAGTGTCTGGCCTTATGTTTAGGTCTTTAATCCATTTTGAGTATATTTTTGTGTATGGTGTTAGGGAGTGTTCTAATTTCATTCTTTTACATGTAGCTGTCCAGTTTTCCCAGCACCACTTATTGAAGAGGCTGTCATTTCTCCATTGTATATTCTTGCCTCCTTTATCAAAGATAAGGTGACCATATGTGTGTAGGTTTATCTCTGGGCTTTCTATCCTGTCCCATTGATCTATATTTCTGTTTTTGTGCCAGTACCATATTGTCTTGATTACTGTAGCTTTGTAGTATTGTCTGAAGTCCGGAAGCCTGATTCCTCCAGCTCCATTTTTCTTTCTCAAGGTTGTTTTGGCTATTTGGGGTCTTTTGTGTTTCCATACAAATTGTGCAATTTTTTGTTCTAGTTCTGTGAAAAATGCCATTGGTAATTTGAAAGGGATTGCATTGAATCTGTAGATTGCTTTGGGTAGTGTAGTCATTTTCACAATGTTGACTCTTCCAATCCAAGAACACGGTATATCTCTCCATCTGTTTGTATCATCTTTAATTTCTTTCATCAGTGTCTTCTAGTTTTCTGCATACAGGTCTTTTGTCTCCTTTGGTAGGTTTATTCCTAGGTATTTTATTCTTTTTGTTGCAGTGGTAAATAGGAGTGCTCCCTTAATTTCTCTTTCAGATTTTTCATCATTAGTGTATAGGAACGTGAGAAATTTCTGTGCATTACTTTTGTATCCTGCAACTTTACCAAATTCATTGATTAGCTCTAGTAGTTTTCTGGTAGCATCTTTAGGATTCTCTATGTATAGTATCATGTCATCTGCAAATATTGACAGTTTTACTTCTTCTTTTCTGATTTGGATTACTTTTATTTCTTTTTCTTCTCTGATTGCCGTGGCTAAATCTTCCAAAACTATGTTGAATAATAGTGGTGAGAGTGGGCAGCCTTGTCTTCTTCCTAATCTTAGTGGAAATGGTTTCAGTTTTTCGACACTGAGAACGATGTTGGCTGTGGGTTTGTCATATATGGTGTTTATTATGTTGAGGCAAGTTCCCTCTATGCCTACTTTCTGGAGGATTTTTACCATAAATGGGTGTTGAATTTTGTTGAAAGCTTTTTCTGCACCTATTGAGATGATCATATGGTTTTTATCCTTCAGTTTGTTAATATGATTTACCACATTGATTGATTTGCATATATTGAAGAATCCTTGCATCCCTGGGATAAATCCCACTTGATCATGGTGTATGATCCTTTTAATGTGCTGTTGGATTCTGTTTGCTAGTATTTTATTGAGGATATTTGCATCTATGTTCATCAGTGATATTGGCCTGTAGTTTTTCTTTTTTGTGACATCTTTGTCTGGTTTTGGTATCAGGGTGATGGTGGCCTCGTAGAATGAGTTTGGAGTGTTCCTCCCTCTGCTATATTCTGGAAGAGTTTGTGAAGGATAGATGTTAGCTCTTCTCTAAATGTTTGATAGAATTTGGTCCTGGGCTTTTGTTTGTTGGAAGATTTTTAATGACCATCTCAATTTCAGTGCTTGTGATTGGTCTATTTATATTTTCTGTTTCTTCCTGGTTCAGTCTCAGAAGGTAGTGCTTTTCCAAGAATTTGTCCATTTCTTCCAGGTTGTCCATTTTATTGGCATATAGTTGCTTGTAGTAATCTCTCATGATCCTTTGTATTTCTACAGTGTCAGTTGTTACTTCTTCTTTTTCATTTCTAATTCTCTTGATTTGAGTCTTCTCCCTTTTTTTCTGGATGAGTCTAGCTAATGGTTTATCAATTTTGTTTATCTTCTCAAAGAACCAGCTTTTAGTTTTATTGATCTTTGCTCTTGTTTCCTTCATTTCTTTTTCATTTATTTCTGATCTGATCTTTATGATTTCTTTCCTTCTGCTAACTTTGGGGTTTTTTGTTCTTCTTTCTCTAGTTGCTTTAGGTGTAAGGTTAGGTTGTTTATTTGAGATGTTTCTTGATTCCTGAGGTAGGATTGTATTGCTATAAACTTCCCTCTTAGAACTGCTTTTGCTGCGTCCCATAGGTTTTGGGTTGTCGTGTTTTCATTGTCATTTGTTTCTAGGTATTTTCTGATTTCCTCTTTGATTTCTTCAGTGAGCTCTTGGTTATTTAATAATGTATTGTTTAGCCTCCATGTGTTTGTTTTTTTTGCAGTTTTTTTCCTGTAATTGATATCTAGTTTCATAGCGTTGTGATCAGAAAACATATTGGATACAATTTCAATTTTCTTAAATTTACCAAGACTTGATATGTTATGCAAGATACGATCTATCCTGGAGAATGTTCCATGAGCACTTGAGAAGAAAGTGTAATCTGCTGTTTTTGGATGGAATGTCCTATAAATATCAATTAAGTCCATCTTGTTTAATGTATCATTTAAAGCTTGTGTTTCCTTATTTATTTGCATTTTGGTTGGTCTGTCCAGTGGTGAAAGTGGGGTGTTAAAGTCCCGTGCTATGACTGTGTTACTGTCGATTTCCTCTTTTATTGCTGTTAGCATTTGCCTTATGTATTGACTTGCTCCTATGTTGGGTGCATAAATACTTACAATTGTCATATCTTCTTCTTGGATTGATCCCTTGATCGTTATGTAGTGTCCTTCTTTGTCTCTTGTAATAGTCTTTATTTTAAAGTCTGTTTTGTCTGATATGAGAATTGCTACTCCATTTTTCTTTTGATTTCCATTTATATGGAATATCGTTTTCCATCCCCTCACTTTCAGTCTGTATGTGTCCCTGGGTCTGAAGTGGGTCTCTTGTAGACAGTATATATATGGGTCTTGTTTTTGTATTCATTCAGCCAGTCTATGTCTTTTGGTTGGAGCATTTAATCCATTTACATTTAAGGTAGTTATCAATATGTATGTTCCTATTACCATTTTCTTAATTGTTTTGGGTTTGTTATTGTAGATCTTTTCCTTCTCTTGTGTTTCCTGCCCAGAGAAGTTTCTTTAGCATTTGCTGTAGAGCTGGTTTTGTGGTGCTGAATTCTCTTAGCTTTTGCTTGTCTGTAAAGGTTTTAATTTCTCTGTCAAATCTGAATGACATCCTTGCTGGGTAGAGTAATCTTGGTTGTAGGTTTTTCCCTTTCATCACTTTAAATATGTCCTGCCACTCCCTTCTGGCTTGCAGAGTTTCTGCTGAAAGATCAGCTGCTAACCTCATGGGGATTCCCTTGTATGTTATCTGTGGCTTTTCCCTTGCTGCTGTTAATATTTTTTCTTTGTATTTAATTTTTGATAGTTTGATTAATATGTGTCTTGGCATGTTTCTCCTTGGATTTATCCTGTATGGGACTCTCTGCACTTCCTGGGCTTGATTGACTATTTCCTTACCCATAATAGGGAAATTTTCAACTATAATCTCTTCAACTATTTTCTCAGTCCCTTTTTTTTCTCTTCTTCTTCTGGGACCCCTATAATTCGAATGTTGGTGTGTTTAATGTTGTCCCAGAGGTCTCTGAGATTGTCCTCAATTCTTTTCATTCTTTTTTTTTATTCTGCTCTGTGGTAGTTATTTCCACTATTTTATCTTCCAGGTCACTTACCCATTCTTCTGCCTCAGTTATTCTGCTATTGATTCCTTCTAGAGTATTTTAAATTTCATTTATTGTATTTTTCATCATTGTTTGTTTGCTCTTTAGTTCTTCTGGGTCCTTGTTAAACATTTTTTATATTTTCTCCATTCTATTTCCAAGAATTTGGATCATCTTTACTATCATTACTCTGAATTCTTTTTCAGGTAGACTGCCTATTTCCTCTTCATTATTTTGACCTGGTGGGTTTTTAACCTTGCTCCTTCATCTGCTGTGTATTTCTCTGTGTTCTCATTTTGCTTAACTTACTGTGTTTGGGGTCTCCTTTTCACAGGCTGCAGGTTCTTAGTTCCTGTTGTTTTTGGTGTCTGCCCCCAGTGGGTAAGGTTGGTTCAGTGGGTTGTGTAGGCTTCCTGGTGGAGGGGACTGGTGCCTGAGTTCTGGTGGATGAGGCTGGATCTTGTCTTTCTGGTGGGCAGGAAAGGTGGTGTGCTTTGGGGTGTCTGTGAACTTACTGTGATTTTTGGCAGCCTCTCTGCTAATGGGTGGGTTTGTGTTCCTGTCTTGCTAGTTGTTTGGCATAGGGTGTCTAGCACTGTAGCTTGCTGGTCGTTGAGTGGAGCTGGGTCTTAGCATTGAGATGGAGATCTCTGGGAGAGCTTTAGCCATTTTATATTACGTGGGGCTGCGAGGTCTCTGGTGGACCAGTGTCCTGAACTCGGGTGTCCCACCTCAGAGGCTCAGGCCTGACACCCGGCCAGAGCACCAAGACCATGTCAGCCACAAGTCTCTTTGGCATAAATTACAGTTCCCCAGAGGTCAACTCACAAAGCCTGTTTTGCAACTTCCCTGGCGCTCCAGTGGTTAAAACTCCACACTTCCACTGCAGGGGGTGCGGGTTCAATCCCTGGTCGAGGAACTAGGATCTCACATGTTGGTCTTGGAGCTCATCAGCTCGTCCAGATGCATATTTCTGTTCCACCAAGGAAAAAGCATAGGTTGGCAGCCAGTGCTGAGTAGGGGAGAAACAGGGGGGATCCCCAAACCAAATGGTTTTGGCAGGTGCTCGGAACATCCCCCCAAACCCCCCTCCTGGGGACAGTGAGCCGGGAGCAGCGGCTCCTCATAGCCACCCCTGTGAGTTTTCATCCCACCTTCCTTTCTTTCCCTTTATTTTTACTTCTTCCCTGCAACTCTTTCCTGACTCATGACCCTCCCTGCTGGGTGCAGCCCCTTGGGAAGTACAGTCTGGTTTCCAGCTTTACCTGCTTTTCTCTCAGGAGATACAGAGCAAAAATCCTAGTTAATAAAATCCTCTGCCTTGTTACAGGAGGTGACGAAGAACAATAATGAATATTCAAGGGGCCTTGGTCTTATAAGCAATTGACCCATACAAGTCAGTTTCTTCAGGAAGAGGCCAGGGCGGTTGTGACCAGGAGCATCAGTAGGAGAGACAAAATGGCCAGGCCTGGGCAGCAGCACAGGGAATGCTGGGTATGGTTAGGGGTGACAGGGGGTGGAGGGGCTGTCCAGAGAGCTATGGTGAAAGAGTTAACTGAGAGCATCCATTGTAGAGAAACTTATGTTTTCTCTGGTATAGTCAACTTGGGGTACCCCAGGGCTGGCAGTAGAGAGGATGAGATGACTGTACCTTGTGGCTCCTCTGCTTTCCCTAGAAGATTTCTCTCTGCTCTATCTTCAAGAAGGGCTCCTCCAGCTTTAAGTCTTTGGTTCCAGCCCTCCTTAGCTGCTCTTGTCTTAATCTCCCTAGCTTCAGCAGAGAATGCCCTGGACTGAGGTCTCAGAGTTCTTGGCCTCAAAGAGAATCAACTCTAGGTGCTATAAACAGAGAAGTAAAGGGTATTGGGAGTTCACTGAATCTCTAGGAGAGCCAGAGACCACACAGCCCAGAACAGTGCCCAGCCATAGGGGGCTCCCTAATTCAGGTGCTGTACTGCACCCCTATCCAGCCCTGCAGTATGTTCTGGTGAAAGAAGAGTCAGCTGTGCCCTCTCAGAGGGTCAGTGAACAGTTCACACAAGATAAAATCCACAACACACATCTCAGAGTCTTTGGGTTCCTTCCTCTCCATTATACTAGGGAGTTTCTGGCAAATAGTGTAGTTCACCATTGAGTCCACATTTCAGTGAAGAAATGGAGCAGACAATTAGAATGACTCCTAGTTGCTTGAGCTTCCATATTGAGTCCAGAAGACCTGTTAAGACAGTTGATCTATAAAGCCTAAGTTAAAATCATGTTCTTCCTTTTCCTCAGATTCCCACATAGATTCCCCAAGTTTATACGGGCTGAGTGAAATTTGACAAACTTATAAAGTTTGTAAGTTTGCAAAATATTGCCATTCTTTTGTTGTGTTAGCCTTTTCTCTCTGGTTTGACCTTTTTTTTTGGCCCCCAGTGCAGCTGGTATCTGATTCTGATTATGGGTCTGGAAACAAGGGGGCAGGTGGAAATGGAACATGAGAAGACAGGTTCCCCTTGTAAGGTAGGTGCCTCAGGTGTGCTCTTACCTTGTCCCCAAGCAAGGCAGGTACTGCCAGTGGAGACTCAGCAGGGCTCCAAGGAGTCATGGATTGTGGATAGCGGGGAGAGGGCATTGGAGGAGGCCATTCAGAGGCTGGTAGTGTTCAAATTGACAAATGCTCTCATTTTCTCATCAGTATCCTAACATATTAAAAATGTGGCTCTCCCATGGTCTGGGCCTTGTCAGTGAGAGAGATGAAAGAGAGAAATAAAATTTTATTTGTACCTAGATATCAGGTTTTATAAGAATTTCAAGCATATTTGTATTTTAAGAAGGAACCAGAGGAAGACTAAATTGTGAAAGGACTGTGAAGCCATACAGACCCTAATCTGAATCCTGGCTCTGCCACATGTAGGCTTTGTGACCTTGGGCAAGTTCCTTAACCTTTCTGAGTCTCAGTATACTTGGGTGTAGGGGGGGATAAGTATTCTTATTCCACTGGATTGTTCTTGAGGATTAAATGAGATCATGTGTAAAGTAACACATATTGATCTATAAATAGTAGATAATACTCATTCAATGATTAATAAATGCTTACAGAATTTAATGCAATCTTTAACAATAAAGTGGAGCAACTTTCTGATGAGGAGCTTAGAGTCACATGTGTGGAGCTGTCTTTTGACCTGCAGGCTTTCTTGAGGTCTCCAATTCAGATTTTATAGGAGAAAGTTTGCTTCACCTGTCTAAGGTAGCCTGAGTGTTTAAATGGAATTTGTTTAAATGTCTTTGAAAGTTAGAAAAACGATCAAACAAAAATTTTCACTAAAGTAACTGGTTATTTGGCTGGTTTTCCTAGTTTGTAGAGTCTAACAGACTGGTAGACCAGTCATGATATTGGAAATTCCTAAAGGTGTTATTTCTGTACTTGCTTGGTTGGAAAGTGGTGATGAACATTAATTGGCTTTTAAAAAAAATAGGACCAAACTTTTTAAAACATCTATTTCAGAAGCTGAAAATTTAATTCTCCTGAAGTTTTAATAACCCTTCCATTTTTAATATCCGTTAGTCAATAAGTACAAAGAGAACTTTAGAATAAAGAATATCTACAAGTATAGACTGATTTCTCTGGCTCTTGGACACATAAGTTAGAGCAAGCTTCAGTGTGTGTGTGGGGGGAGGGGAGGTGTTTCACCTCCTTTTGCAAAGCTATATACACATTTGTCTTATATTATTTTTAAATGATGAAAAATGTAAAGATAACCTGTGCACTATTTGCTTGAAGAAGGTTTTCCCAAAATATTGAATAGATAATAATAGTAATTTATATATCTTAAAACTCATTAATTACTAGTGGTCTTATGTAGTAAAGATTGAATAGTGGGTAGTTATTTCTAATGAGCCAGTTAAAAAATTGGATAATTTGCTGTGTGTACAATGGCAAGTCACCCATTTTATAATAATATTTTATCTCTCACAGTTTTTCCACATGTATATATATTGTTTTTGTTGATATATTACTGAGTTAATTAGGTTAAAATTTTTATATTGTGCCCAAGAGAATGTTTGGATAATTAATTTCAGATTTACCGTTGGGGGTAAAAAGCATCTTAACTGTGAGTTGTGCTCTGAATAATAGAAGAAATTTCTGATGAGTGGAAATCATAAATGACATTTACATGCTATCCACTCTTAATCTGTGTATGCCCTACCATTTCTGTTCTTTATTGTCACCACCCATTTCAAAGCTAGAGGGCCTATTCTTATCTTGTATCATGATATTTAAATATGAACATTTGGGAACCAAGGACATAAATTCTAATGCACTTGAATGCAAAATCGAAATTGGTTATATTTTAAAAATACTTAGCACCAGGATCCTGTGGTTGATCAGTCACATCCATGTCAGTATCAGGACTCCATAATATGTGATACATATTTGTAATTTACTTTTTAAACTTGAAAACATAAACGTTAGCCACAGGCCTAAGTTATTGCATTGCCACCAGCATTTCTTCTGAATAAACATTACAAAATAAAATAGGTATAGACATACATTCAGAGTGGGGTATAAAGTTTTCAACTTTATTTTCTGCTTCTCCTGAGTTGTGTATGAGAACACAGATGATATGATGAGTGAACGCCTGAGCAGAAGGTGCTATAGACTGTATGTTTGTGTCCCCCACAAATTCAAGTGCTGGAACCAAATCCCCAGTGGGTTGGTATTAGGAGATGGGACCTCTGGAAGGTGATTAGGTCGTGAGGGTGGGGCCATCATGAATGGGATTAGCTCTCTTATAGTCACACCTGTAGTCCCACTGCGTGTTCATTCAGGAGGGTCTTTTTCTCATCTCCTTTCAAGATAGTTTATCAGGGAGATGTCCACATTCTTTCCAGTTAGGGATTTCATTGGTGGTTTGCCAAGATGAGAATGAGTCCAAGTTTTTGGGGTTTTTTTTAACTGAACTCTATGCACCTTCAAAATTAAAAGAAATCCAGCAGTATTCCCCCACTTTGTACCTGTGATACAAGATTATTCCTCCCTGGTTGAGTTCTCTAACAATAGAGAACTCGGTTGATTGATTTCCCCCCACTTCTAGTTCTAGTCAGTGCATTCTATAATTAGAAGGAAGAATTGCTGAGGTGCTGTAATAAAATATTTACCTTAAACAAACAAAAAGCCACACAGCTACCCCTTTTGTTCCTCTCTATGTCCCTAGATAAACATTATACCTGCCATGTTGGCCTGTGTGCTAGAGCCATTGAGAATTTAATATTTATATATGTAGGAAAAAAAAGCTTCTCTCTGCTTCCCTTCCCGGTTCTTTAGTTGGTCTAATGATTTAATTGAAATAAAACAGATTACCAGGAGAAAAACAAATTTAAATTTGTATGTACAAGAGCTCATAGAAATATGAGACTCAAAGAATTGACCAAAGCAGGCAGCTTTTATACCTTTTAGACAAAGAAATAATAGATTTGTGAAGAATTAGCAAAACGAAGGGGTTTGGGCTTAGGGCAGCTAATTAATGAAGAAGTAACAAGGTTTGTTTAAACAGCATTCTCGACCCTCAGTTCCCCATCTCTGGTGATAAGGATGCCTCCCTGCCAGATGCAGGGAGGGTACCCCTCACATGGGAAATATATTTGCTGCTTTCAGTGGAACAAAGGAGGGTCACAGTACTGTTCTTGTTCTGGCTGTTTCTTAAGTAACTTTAACTTAAAATAATCCCTATGCCATATTATGGGATGGTGTATTCTGTTTGCATTCGTGTAACAGGATTATATGAGAAGTTCCATACTTTCCACCCCTCTATTCACCTTCCCCTTGTGGGGTCCAGCCCTGGGCTCTACCATGAAGTAGCTGTGCTCTTGGGCAAGTGATTTCTCCTCTCTGGCTTTTGTTTTCTTCTAATCTGTGAACTGAGAGAGTGGGATGAGATTATATTTGAGTTTCCTTTTAGTTCTGATTCTAGGAAGAAGTGATATGTCTTCTTTGACTCAGAAAATCCCAACATTTCTTTAAGATTTATTGTATCATTTATTACAGTGAGCTCCTCTTTAGAAGCTTCCACATAAGCAAATATCAGAATGCACCATGACCTCCTAAAGTCATCCCTGTTCTCTTCAACAACCTTTTTAAAGTTCAGAAATGTGATTTGAAGGAAGAGTAATAGAAGGAAGTATAAATTACAGCACCATTGGGAATAAATTTATCTTAAAACCGTGTATTTCCTTATTGCTTTTCAACATCTAATATTTCCTCTTATTTCCGTTGTGTTGGGCACAATGAAAAATAGATCTTGATACATTTTGTCCCTTCACTTCTAGCCTACTTTGTTAATGTCCCGTGGGCTATCTCTTAAAGTATTGGTGCCAGTTTCTCTTTTTAGTAACTTATTATGCAGATCTTTGGGGATGACTGTCAAAGTGCTTAACAAAAACTTGATATCTAAGCTAACTCTTGATTTGGGGCTTTGAATAAATATCTGGTGACCCAGCAATACTACTCCTAGATATTTACTCAAGTGAAATTAAAACTTATGTTCACACAAAAACCTGTATAGAAATATTTATAGCAGCTGTATTGGTAATTGCCAAATACAAGGGGAGCGGTTGACTAAAAAGAGGCACAGACAGAACTGGTGGGGGGATGATAGAACTGTTATATATCTTGATTGCAGTGGTGGTGGTTACCTGACCACAGATGTTTGTCAAAACTCATGGAACTGTACACTAAAAAAGGGTAAATTTTCCTTTACGTAAATTATAGCTCAATTTTTAAAAAATGAAAAACATTACTGTTCAAAAAAAGTATCTGGAAAGAAATAAATATTTCAAATATTTATTGAAGTATTTTTTAATACTTAATATTCCATTGGGCACTTTGGGATAAAATAGAAATATAGATGTTATATAAATATAAGACATTGTTCACAAGGACCTTATACTTTATTTAAGAGATAGAAATTTAGGATTTTTAAAAGACATGTTATTAGAACACAAAGGTGTTTGGAAGCAGTCTTTTTTTTTTTAACAGACAACTGAAGAGATCACTCAAGATATAAACAGTTTTAAAGTATGGCATCTGGATTATTTTATATCTTGATTTAAATTTTTTAATCTTTCAGTTCTTGGGGGACAGGAGAGGGGAGGAGAATCAAATCATAAAATAAGTAATAAAACACAGATTAACCTTGTTTTTCTGAAAGGATACAAGGTAAATACTTATGAATTGATTTTTGGTCCCAGCATATAATAAAAACGACTTTAAATTTGTTTGTTTATAATTAAAGTATAATTGACATACAATATCATATTAATTTCAGGTGTACAGCATAGTGATTTGATATTTATATACATTTCAAAATGGTCATCATGATAAGACTAGGTACCATCTGTCACCATATAAAATTATTACAATATTATTGTTTATATTCCCTATGCTGTACATTATGTCCCCATGACTTATTTATTTTACAGCTGAAAGTTTGTACCTCTTAATATCCTTCACCTATACACCCCTCCCAACCATTTCTTCTCTAGCAATTACCAGTTTTTTTCTCTGTATCTATGAGTCTGTTTCTGTTTTGTTTGTTCCTTTGTTTTGTTTTTTAGATTCCACATATAAGTGAAATCATACTTTCTTTACTTTTCTCTGTCTGATTTATTTCACTTAGCATAGTACCGTCAAGGTCCATCCATGCTGTTACAAATGGCAAGAGGTCACTTTTTTATGGCTGAGTAACATTCTACTGTGTGTATATATATATATATATATATACTTTATCTTCTTTATTCATTCATTTACTGACAGGCACTTAGGTCTCTTCCATATCTTGGCTATTGTGAATAATGTTGCAATGAACATAGGCGTACATATATTTTTTTGAATTAGTGTTTTTGTTTTCTTTGGAATAATACCCAGAATTGGAATTGCTGTGTTGTATGGTAGTTCTATTTTTAGTTTTTTAAGGAACCTCCATACTGTTCTCCATAGTGGCTGCATCAATGTACATTCCCACCAACAGTGCATGAGGGTTCCCCTTTCTCCACATCCTCACCAACACTTGTTATTTAATAAAAGCTACTTTTGATCATCTTCATTTCAAAGAACATTTGTATTATGAAAGCAAACCTATGTATATTTAATTTTTCTGTGCAATTCAAAGAACACATGATTACTGTGAGCATTAAATCCTGTTGAACTTCTTTACATACACCCAACACAGCAATTATCATTTCAAGGACTGTGGAAGAGACTGCCAGTTGTGTACAAATATCTAGTCTCCCCTTCCTTAGCAACAGCCTCAGATTTTTCCAGAGAAGCAATGTGTCCCCCCCAGTGACATTCCCCAGACTTCTTTGGAGTCACTTGTGGCTGGGTGACTACATAAGTGTTGTGTGGACTTCCAGGAAGGCACTTATAGTGGGAGCTGGCTCCTCTAGGCTGGTGGGAGTTGTGGGACCTCTGTGTCTTCCCCATTCCTGCTGCCTGGAATACAGACGTGATGGCCGGAGCTCCAACCTAGGTTGATTCTCTCGCCTCCCCTGCCCCTTGTCAATAAACCCCTAGGACACAGTTCCCTCTTCACTGAGAGAAGAAACCTTTACTTAACAGTTGATGGAACAGTCTTCATCATGGGTTTCCCTTTTTTTTTTTTTGGGTTTCCCTTTAATGGCTCTTTGGTCAGCCCCCTTGACTTGCCTGGCCCAGTAAACATGACCAAAGCTGACCCTGGCTGAGCATTTTTCACTTTCCCTCAGTGCACTAAGCACATTCCATACGTCATCTCATACAAAGCTCACATCCCTAGGAAGAAAATCCGGTTAGTACCCACATTTCACAGAAAAAGCAATTCAATGGCTAGACCAGATAACCTAGCTGGCCTTACAGCTTTGTCACACAGTGGGGGAGCTGGCATATCAGCTGAGGCGTCTTTGCTTCCAGACTGTGCCATTACACTATGCTGCCTATTCATCTTCACTCACACACTTGTCACTACATTTAGATCATTTAAATACTTAAAGACACCAATTCAGCATTATGGAGTTCTATTCACCTCTTTCTCTGTCCCTGAATATCCTTATCCTGTATTATAAAAATTTTTCATAGCAAAAGTCTTACTTTGACCACTTGCTGACCATGTGATTTCATTATTAAAACACCAGTCCTCAGTCCTCTTCTGTGGCAGAAACATCTGGGAGTGTGTGTTTGGGGGATGGGGGTGATGGTAGGGCAGCATCTATTCAGTTCTCCTTAATTCAAACCCCTCCCACTACACCCCTATGGGCTCCTTAAACTGACTGGTCCAGAGGCCCCACTAGGGATCCTGTCTGCCTAACATTTTCCCCATAAAAGCTTCTCAGTATCCAACAGCCTCTTTTTCCTTTAAGTGGAATAAAGTCTTGGTCATCTATAAATGTTTAGTGAGCTCAGGGATTAACTTTAGTAATAAAAAGATCCTAAGCATTCTTACATGACTAGTATCATATTTATCATGTTTAGTAAATGCCTGAAGGAGGGTCATTGGAGATGAATTTGCAGTCTTCAGTAGGTTCTGATGCCAAGACTGGCCCCATCTTTATGACAGCAACTAAACATTTCAGGATGCTGGCTCATTTGTTAATCTTCTTTGACCACACCAGCTGCCACTGACCTATGCTTCTTTAAACTCCTTTCTCATTTATAGCCTTTACCCCAGGATTTTACCATGCCATTCTACTATTGGGCAACTATTTCTCTGGGTTGCTTTTCCTTCTTCAACTAGGTTGTAAGCTTCTTGTGGGTATAAAAGTAGTATAGTGAGTCTCATCAAACACAAATTTCCCACATCTTTCCTGGAGAGGGAGAGGAGGGGGATGGGGAGAGAGAACGACTTAAACAGCATGGCTGGGCCTCTTGTCACCTCTTGCAAGGAGTCTGTGCCCTGAAGGACTGTCTAGTTTCCTCAGTGGGTCTCAGTACTATACAGAGTCATAGACACAGACCACGTGCATGCACTGTACTGTCCCTGATGGTGGGCTAAGGGACCGACCACAAGCAAATTGCAGAATCCAACCTCTCATAGAAGATGAGACTCCCTCACATTCAAAACTTGATAACTGAGTGAGCCCAATTCCCTGGAGAAAACAGTGATGACACGCAGAGGAGCAGTTAAGGAGGTACAGCTTCAGCATTTAAGACAAATGTTACTCATTTGGCTTCAAAAGAAGCTACTTCTGTGGAATTTGCATAATTTCTATTTCATAGACATGCTTATCAGCAAGTTATAATTGTTAGCATTAAAAAGTCAGCTCCAAAGTCTAGATGACATGTTCTCATTATCTAAATTTATTAAAAAACATTGGGACTTGATAAAATTATATAAATAAATGAAACTATAATCTTCCTGTGTGAGAAAGTTTAAGGAGATAAAGGTTTCAAAAGATTCTAAAAAAGTAAATGCAAGTAGATACAAAACCCATCTAGTATATAAGTAAAATCTCTATGGTATCTATCTATATATGGCATCTCTGTGTCTATATATCTATATCTAATTTTAACCAGAAGAAATCCCTCTGGGAATCAGTCTGATTAATGGATTCTAAAAATGACTGATGAGAGATAAAATAGCTCCTTCTGAATTTCCCTATTTTATTCAGTCTTATTACACTCAGAATAACACAATAGCATAAAGAAGCTAAATGACCTATTTCTTTAGAGAACCTTTTTTTTTTTTTAATTTTATTTATTTATTTATTTATTTTTGGCTGTGTTGGGTCTTCGTTTCTGTGCGAGGGCTTTCTCTAGTTGCGGCAAGCAGGGGCCACTCTTCATCGCGGTGCGCGGGCTTCTCACTATGGCGGCCTCTCTTGTTGCGGAGCACAGGCTCCAGACGCGCAGGCTCAGTAATTGTGGCTCACGGGCCCAGCCGCTCCGCGGCATGTGGGATCTTCCCAGACCAGGGCTCGAACCCGTGTCCCCTGCATTGGCAGGCGGACTCTCAACCGCTGCGCCACCAGGGAAGCCCTAAAGAACCTATTTCTTAAAGGAGAAATGAAATATTCCCACTCAAGGTAGACTTCTCATTTATATAATTTGTGCCTTTTTGAAGAGCATTAAGTAAATTGAGGGTTTTGTTATGGTTTTGGTGGATTTTTTTGTAAATTGAATCCTATTTTAAATATACTTGGAGAGTTTGCTATTTTAAAGGAAGCCTTGGGACTTCCCTGGTGGCGCAGTGGTTAAGAATCTGCCTGCCAATGCAGGGGACACAGGTTTGATCCTTGGTCCAGGAAGATCCCACATGCCGCGGAACAACTAAGCCCGTGCACGTGCCACAACTACTGAGCCTGTGCTCCAGAGCCCTCGAGCCACAACTACTGAACCCACGTGCCACAGCTACTGAAGCCTGCACACCTAGAGCCTGTGCTCCGCAACAAGAGAAGCCACCGCAATGAGAAGCCCATGCGTTGCAAGGAAGAGTAGCCCCTGCTCACCGCAACTAGAGAAAGCCCACGTGCAGCAATGAAGACCCAGTGCAGCCAAAAATAAATAAATAAGTAAATGAATAAATTTATAAATAAATAAAGGAAGACTTGATCCTTTTATAATGAAAATTGAATATATTAAACATTCACACACACATATACACACACAGACACACACACATTTAAGTAGCTGTCAGTGACTCAGCACCAGAAGGCTTTAAGCCTAGTACGCTTAACATATCAGTAAAGTTTGGGGGGATTAATGCAGGCCCTACTTAGAAGAAAATTTCAGTTCTGTTGTGGTGACATGAAGTGAATGTGTAGAATGTGTAGAAACCGTTTTAGAGCATCACCAGGCCATATATGATTAAGTGCAGGAGTAAGTGATTCAGACCAGCAATTCTCACCCTGAAATGCTTCTCACTTTAAAGCTCAAGTCACTGGGACAATCTTTTTAAAAGATAAACTCTGATCTTATAGTCTGAGGTGGGGCCTGAGCCTCCGCATTTGTGTTTAATAAGCCTCAGCTGTTGTGAATGCTACTGGTCTGAGGACCACACTTTGAGTAGCAAGGAGCTAGTGTAGAACAGTCACAATCATAGGAGTTTAAAACAGGGAGAATTAATAAGATCTGGCATGGAAACCTCTCCCTAACCCTGTTTAGCTTTAGTAATATGAATAGTCACATCTTAATTTCTCTGCTTAGTATAAACACACACACACACACACACACACATTTAAGCAGACACATTAGAGCATCATGACCATATATATCTCTATCTATCTAGTCTTAGTCTGTTCAGGCTGCTATAACAAAAATACCATAGACTGGGTGGCTTATAAACAACAGAAACTTATTTCTCACAGTTCTGGAGGCTGGAAAGTCCAAGATCAAGGGGCCAGCAGATTCAATGTCCTGTAAGTGTCCACTTTGGGGTTGCAGACTGCTGACTTCTCTCTGTGTCCTCACATGGCAGAAGGGACGAGGGAGCTCTCTTGGGCCTCTTTTATAAGGGTGCCAGTCCCATTCATGAGGGTGCTGCCCTCTGAATGTTTGTGTGTGTCCCCCCAAAATCCATATGTAGAAATCTTAAACTCCAAGGTGATGGTATTAGGAGGTGGGGCCTTTGGGAGGTAAGTAGGTCATGAGGGCAGCGGGAAATCATTTAGTGACTTAGAATTTTCTTGGGAGTTGTTTTACAGGCTGGTGGTCAGTGTTCTGAAGTTTCTTAGTGCCTGTCTCGAGGATTTTTGGTGCTGTTCACATTTGATTATCTAATTGAACATGATTGTCTTGGGCAGTGCATGGAGGTTTAGGCCCAACTGTACAGTTGGAGGATACAGCCTCCACACAAGACCACCCTTCCCTCTGGCAACAACTGAAGTGTGGGGTTCCCAAAACCACTCTCAGTTTGAGAGTGGAAAGAATCACAGGACTCACTGAAAACGGTTACACTCAGAGTTATGGTTTATTAGCAGGAAAGGATACAGATTAAGATCAGCCAAAGGAAGAGACACATAGACAGAGTCCAGGAAAGTTCCAAATGCAGAGCTTTCATTGACTTCTCTGTGGAGTCAGGACGTGTTACTCTCCTGGTATCGATGCGTGAGAATACACACAATGTCGCCAACCAGGGAGGCTCACTCAGGCTTCAGTGTTCAGAGTCTTTACTGGGGCTCCATGATTGATTGGTTGCCCATGTGTTTGATCTCAGTCTCCAGATGGACTGATACCGTGGGACCTAAAGCCATATTGTTGGTCTCTCTGGTGTGGCCACCCCCCACCCTAAGTCATATCGTTAGACTCTGCATCACCCAGCGTTCCCTGGCAAACAAAGCCATTCTTACCAGGCATGACATTCTAAGGATCCAGAGGTTGTCCCCAGAAGTAGAGGGCAAAGTTCTGACGTTCTGTTTGGACAAGACCAAATTCTTTACTATACTTGGACGAGTTTTTCAAAGTTCTGGTTGAGACCCATCAGTGGCCAGTGAAATCAATTTAAATAGTCTCCAATGGCATTTCACTGAAGGTCACATTTTAAAAGTTTGAACAACATTGACTTAGAGTAATTAATGTAAATGAAATTGGAACTGCGTTACTTAACTTAGGAGTAGTTCAGGTGAGATGCTGTTGCCTCACTCGGGAGTGACCAGACCCTTGTATAAACACCTTAGGGGTTTTAATATTCTTGTTTTGATAAGTGCTTATGCATGCTTACAGGGGGCTAATGCTTTAAGATCTATCTGTCACTTTAAAACAAAATGTACATTGATTTTTACAGTAATGCATCAAAAGTATCAAAAATAAGAATATAAAAAAAGGCAACTATAAACACATTCTTGCCGTGAATAATTCATTTACATATGTATGTGTGAAAAGAACTTGTAAGCTGTAAATACTTTCTACATTTTAGTGGTTATTTGGTTTCCTACGGTTTGGTTCAGCTACCAAACAGCTTATTACACTTGGTTCTGGAATCAAGCAGGTATGGATTCAAATCCCAACCCTTTTACTGATACACTGTGTGACTTGGACAAGTCACTTATCTTCTCTCAGCCTCAGTTTTCTCATCTGTAAAATTAGGATAATAATAGCTGCTCTTTTTTGACTGTTGTGAGGGTTAAATATAAGTGAATCGTTTAACACAATGACTGATATGTAGTAGGTGCTTAACAAATGTTGGCTATTATTATTATTATTAACATCAAAAATTTTTAGGCTGCTGTTGATAGGAAGGGGTCGATGGGAAGCAGTTGGTTTGTAGTGAGACTGTGTTGTGGAGAAGGAGTCTGTATAGTGGTTACAAGCACAAGCTCTAGAACCTGACGACTGGAGTACAAATCCCATCTCTACCACTTACCAGCTCTGCGATCTTGGGCAAGTTACTCAACTTCTCTGGACTTCCGTTTTATAGATACATTTGTCTATCCTTATGCCAATACCACCTTTTCTTAATTACTGTAGCTTTATAGTAAATCTTGAAATCAATAGTGTGAGTCCTCTAAATTTGTTGTTTTTTCAAGATCATTATGGCTGTTCTAGAACCTTTGCACTTCCACTTAAAGGTTTGAAGACAAAAAGACAACCCTCAGAATGGGAGAATATATTTGCAGATGAAACAACAGACAAAGAATTAATCTCAAAAATATACGAACAGCTCATGGAGCTCAATATCAAAAAAACAAACAACCCAATTTAAAAATGGGCCTGTTGGATCACTAATTATTAGAGAAATGCAAATCAAAACTACAATGAGGTATCACCTCACTCCTGTTAGAATGGGCATCATCAGAAAATCTACAAACAACAAATGCTGGAGAGGGCGTGGAGAAAAGGGAAACCTCTTGCACTGTTGGTGGGAATGTAAATTGATACAGCCACTATGGAGAACAATATGGAGGTTCCTTAAAAAACTAAAAATAGAATTACCATATGACCCAGCAATCCCACTACTGGGCATATACCCAGAGAAAACCGTAATTCAAAAAGACACATGCACCCGAATGTTCATTGCAGCACTATTTACAATAGCCAGGTCATGGAAGCAACCTAAATGCCCATCAACAGACGAATGGATAAAGAAGTTGTGGTACATATATACAATGGAATATTACTCAGCCATAAAAAGGAACGAAATTGAGTCATTTGTTGAGACGTGGATGGACCTAGAGACTGTCATACAGAGTGAAGTAAGTCAGAAAGAGAAAAACAAATATCGTATATTAATGCATGTATGCGGAACCTAGAAAAATGGTACAGATGAGCCAGTTTGCAGGGCAGAAGTTGAGACACAGATGTAGAGAATGGACATATGGACACCAAGGGGGAAAACTGCGGTGAGGTGGGGATGGTGGTGTGCTGAATTGGGCGATTGGGATTGACATGTATACACTGATGTGTATAAAACTGATGCCTAATAAGAACCTGCAGTATAAAAAAACAAACAAAACAACTAATACTAAACTTTCATTGGGTTATTTGTATGGAAATATGTTAATATAAATGTTTCAGACATTACATGAAATTTCTAAAAATCTTATATTTGTATTTGTATGGAAATATGTATGGAAATATGTTAATATAAAAAAAAATGGGCCTGTTGGAATTTTGATTGAGATCGCGTTGAATTGGTTAATGTCGGTTACAGTTCATCAGTGAAACCATCCAGGCTTAGAGTTTTCTTTGTGGGAAAGTTTTTGATTATGAATTTGCAGTGATATCCCTTCTTTCATTCCTCATAATTCTTAATAATTTCTGTTCTCTCTTTCTCTCTCTCTTAAATCAGTATTTTTGGTGGCTTTTCTTTTTTTTTTCTTTTTTTTTCTTTCTTTTGGCTGTGTTGGGTCTTCTTTGCTGTGCGTGGTCTTTCTCTAGTTGTAGCAAGAGGGGGCTACTCTTCGTTGCGGTGCGCGGGCTTCTCATTGTGGTGGCTTCTCTTGTTGCGGAGCAGGGGCTCTAGGCGCTCAGGCCCAGTAGATGTGGCGCAAGGGCTTGGTTGCTCTGCGGCATGTGGGATCTTCCCGGACCAGGGATTGAACCTGTGTCCCCTGCATTGGCAGGCAGATTCTTAACCACTGCACCACCAGGGAAGTCCCATCTGGTGGCTTATCATTTTTATTAATCTTTTCAGAGAACCAAATTTTGGCTCTGTTAATTTTCCGTATCGTTTTTCAGTTCTCTATTTCATTGATTTCTGTTCTTTGTTTCTTCCTTCCTCTTATTTTTGTAATAATTTGCAGAAGCCATTTTAAGGGTAATATATTCCAATATTTTCAATTCTTTTTACTTGCCATGATTTGACATTTGGGTAGTTCTGAAAATCTATAATTTTTGAGAGGTTTTGATTTTCTGATAGGTTTGCCCATTCATGCTTTATAAGGGATATTATCTACTCCCTGGACACTGCTTAGATAAGAAAAAAATTTGACTTTTTTTCCTATTTAAATTAGCAGTTTAGATAAAACCCGAGTGAGTGAAAAAAATTTCTGTTTGTTAATTATGTAGGACTCCTACATCTTCTCTTTTTCTGCAGATGTAATCATTAAAGAGAGTGCAGCTTTTGGAGATATGCAGTGAATAAGAAACTTGGCCCATTATTAGACTTTATATGTCATGAAAATTCTATATGAATCAGTGCAATAAATGATTAATCTTTGCCATTAACATTAATATTTAGATTTAAGTTTAAAAGAATATCTTGCACTCAATTCAAAACTGAGTTAACTTTAGCTTCAATCAATAATCTAGAAACCATCCATCTGTGAGTTCCTGTCAGCCCTTCTTCTCTCCCTGGCTCTGCAGTACCCATGTCACCCACATCTAAGTCCATTGCATCCTCAACCTGCAGACTGTTCTGGCTTAGCTCCTGAGACAACTCTGATGGAGGTAGTTCTAGCCTCTTCCCTGGCTACTTGAACCTTCTACCTACGGGCTTGTGCACTGTTCCCCACTTCCATACCTGTGAATTGAAGTTGCTACTGTGCACTCCATTTTTAGGTTCCCCTAAGGCCTCCCAGGGACTCTGGAGAACTGGGGCTTTATCATGTCCTTATTAGTTCCTTCCCTAATACCAGGGCCTTGCTCCTGAGCCTCACCTAGTGCCTGGGGCCTTGCTGAACACGGGTTATTCTTCCTCAGCCCTCCCTGCCTGCCGTGGTTCTGGAGCATCATGCCTGGCTGATCTTCATCCATCTCCCCACCTGCCAAACCACAGCTCCCAGGGAGCCTGGGTCTCCTCTCGTATGTCTGCTTGTCTGTCCCTCACTGTGAGCCCCTGTAGCCATGTCTGCACAGCTCCTGGCTCTCCCAGTGAAATCCCAGGCTGCTTCACACCTTTCTGCCCAAAGCCTTCTTCACTTCAAGTAAATGGCTTGGCTTTGCCACAGCCCAAGAAATAAATATTCCAAACTATTTGTACAACTTTAGAAATTTGAACTCTAATAATATTCTTTGATGGTGAAATTTCAGTAATATGTCAGATATTTAAAATTATTTATGCTGAATCTGTTTAATCTTTTCATGCACATTAGAACTTAATCTCTGTGAATTTATTCATATGTATAAGCATCTGATGCCTGTACCCAAAAGAGGAACTCAATAAATATTGTTTAATTTTAGTTCCCTTTATTATATGAGGTAGAAATTTCTCTTGGGGATTTGTAATGGATGACAAATTCCTTTTCATAAAAATTTATTTTATATAGATTTTGTTAACATTTAATAAAGTACTCTTTCCAAGCGTTGTTTAACACAACATACTAATCTTATCAAATCCACTACTTCTGGAAACACAAGCTTGTCACATTTGAGGTAATAATAATAATCCTGAGTTAATTGATAAGAATTGATTAATCCATGTATGTTTATTATTGGAGGAAAAAACATACCATTGCCATTTCACAACATATCATAATCTTCCTGGCTTAATGAGAAAGAATGCTTCGGAGCTGGAATGCCTCAGTGTGTGGTGGCCGTGTGTAGGCTGAAAGAACAGTGCCCTAGAGTCTCCTACAATCAGAAGGAGAGTATTTGATAACTTAATAGGACATTTTAAGGATGACCATGAAGGAGAGAAGCAAACCAAGGCGTGTCGAAACCATTGAGAAAGCTAAAACCAGGAAGGCCAGGCTCATGAGACTGAAGACATATCCTTTGGTGTTGACATGATCTTCATTATGTAACTTCAGTTCCTTGTCTTCAGCCTTCACCTCTCTCCAGAGCACCAGAATGAAATTTCAAAACCCTTGCTAGACCTTCTGAAGCTGCCTAAAACTCAGCATATCCAAAATGGAAGTATATTTGTTACTTGAGCAGGTGTCGTCAGACCCCCACTGTGTGTCAGGCATGGAACACAAGAGGCATGGTCCCTGCCTGCAGTTCATCTTCTCTCCCTATGGGCTTCCCTTCCTGGGCTCCTTCCCAGTCCTCCCCTGGGAGCAATTCCCCTGCCCCATCCACCCCTCCTGCTGATCCCATCTCCTTGGTTTACCTCCCTACCCATCCTCTCTTTTTCATCCCTTCTAACACTGCGCTGGTTCAGGGGCTTCCTAATAGCTTTCTTTATTTTTTCTTTTCTTTTTAAAAATCGTGGTATTTAACATGAGATTTACTCTCTTAAAGTTTTAAGTGTACATTACACTATTGTTAACTATAGGCACGATGTTGTACAGCACATCTCTAGAACTTATTCATCTGATTTATGAGCATATTCATATAAATGAAACTCTGTACCTTTTGAATAGCAACTCCCCATTTCTCAGTAGATTTCTGAAAGGTCCCAGTATCCACTCTCTTGCTTCTCCATTCTCCTGTGCTTACTCTTTGCTACATGGACCCCAAAACTCATTTTATTTGCTTGCTTGTCTGTCTCCTTAAGGATACTCTGAACTATGTGGAATTACAGGCTATTTTATTCATGAGTATATCCCCAGCACCTACCACAGAGTCAGTCAGTAAATATTTGTTGAATGAATGAATGAAAAACCAGTTTGAGTCGTGTCTTGGTAATGTGGTTAATGTGATTTGGCATGAGATTTGAATTCAAGCCCCCTCCTTCTCTATGCTGTGACATAGGCCTCAATTGCCTGATATTTATAGTAGGGGTATCAACACTGTATCTTGTCAGGGTTTGTGCGAGGGTTAAATGTAGATAACATGACTCAGAAAATTACCAAGCTGCTTAAATGTTGTTACTAATGCACAAAACATTTTTTTTTTTTGGTGGGCTCCTGCTTTCTAAATTGAGATTTGTTGTTAGAGTATTTCTGCTCAGCACGGTCTGGACCATTCAGCTTCCTCTCTGTCTACATCTATCTGAACTTTCTACATACTTACTGCTTCCCATTTCCTGGACACTCTGGACACCCCCTGCAGGTGCATGCCCAGCACCTTTGCTTACCTTGTTCCTCAGCCTAGATTGTCTTCCCACCCCACAGCCTTCACCTAATACAATCCTTCAAGTTCCCCTTAAGTGCCACTGGCCTTCCTGAAGACCTCTGTGTCCCAGTCAGATTTAATAATCCTTCTTTTCTCCAGCACCATTCAGTACCTTGATTATTTTTCCTCTTATTATACAGTAATTGGTCCTTGTGTTGTCATTGATGCTGTTCACAGATATTCCAGTACTCTCTCCTTCTTGGGACAGGGTGGGATTGCACCTCCTTGCCCACTTAGAGTTAGGTGTGGCCATGTGGCTTGCATTAGCCAATGAAATATGCGTATAAGTAACATGTGTTGCTTAAGCTTTAAATGCCAGTGTTCACCATGTGTTTTTCCCCTTGGCGTATTCAGGATAGTGACCATTGTACCAGCCTGGGTCCCTGAGAGAGTCCCTCTGCTGACCCATGTGGCCATGTAGCACAAGGAGGGAACAAGCCACTGAGACTATGAGGTTCTCGGTGACTGCAGCATAACCTAGCCTATCTTATGCAGTTGTTTATATGTGTGTCTTCCTCACTGGATTATAAATCCCTTAAAGGCAGGCTCTGCATCTAACTCACTTTATACCCACACTCACTTCTAACCTCCCTGCACCTAGTGGGTGCTCAAAGTAGTTTTACTTGAATCTTCCTGGAACACTGGAGAAGGATATGAATTTGGGAAGAGCTGGGAATGAATACTATTTTAGAAAGACTGCATAGTACATGTTGGAGTAAATATCCCATTTCAGACCCTTAGATTTTTAATTTAAAATTTTAAATTTATTAAATATTATTTAAACTCACAAACATTTAAAAAATATTTACTACCTGACCCTTAGAAGGAAACAAATTTCAGGAAGAAAAGAAGAGCTACATGGTACAGGCATTGAGATGGATTAACTTCGCCACCTCACTGGCAGTGTCACTAGGGAACACTGACTTTGTGCTTTTAACATTGGCAAACAAGTTCTAGAAAGACACTTGAAGCTTAGCTTTATCCCAACATATTTTTCATGAAGTTATAAGATGCACATGCCACATTTTTTTTCTTTTTCTTTCTAAACACTTTTTCTTCATTTCTAAGTCAACCAGTGATTTGCAGTGAATTTTAAAGTCATTAGTATGAATTAGTGCAGCATTGTACTGATACTATTTTCTAGATTTATTAGTGAGATATCTGTTTTAACATTAATTTAGAGAAGTAAAATTTTTTTATGGAGAAAGGCAAAGGACCTGAGTCATTCTAATGAGATAAGTGTACAATTTTTTTTTTAATTAATTAATTTATTTATTTTTGGCTGTGTTGGGTCTTCGCTTCTGTGCGAGGGCTTTCTCTAGTTGCGGCAAGCGGGGGGGCCACTCTTCATCGCGGTGCGCGGGGCCTCTCATTATCGCGGCCTCTCGTTGCGGAGCACAGGCTCCAGACGCGCAGGCTCAGTAGTTGTGGCTCACGGGCCCAGTCGCTCCGCGGCATGTGGGATCTTCCCAGACCAGGGCTCGAACCCGTGCCCCCTGCATTGGCAGGCGGATTCTCAACCACTGCGCCACCAGGGAAGCCCAGTGTACAATTTTAATAGCACTAATAGAGCTATTCATTTTACTGGCTTGAAAAGAAGACTAATGGTTTATATCACTTGACTTTCTCAATTTGTCATGTCTATGATTCACTAATGTACCTTCTGAGCAGCTGGATTTGGGCCTCCATGGCCCCGCTCTGTAAGTCCCTTTTCCCAGAAGAGGAGATACTTTCAGGGAATGAAAATCTGTGCCCTCCCCCCAACTCCTGCCCCCAGCATTACACTCTCCAAAGGAATTCACCTGCAGCTTCTCTCTCTTTCTATCAGTGAACCCTATGTATACAGATCATATTTGTGATTGTTACTCCCCAGGAGACATGTTTTTATTAAAAAGATTTTGGCATTTATTTTAAAATATATTCTTTATTAGAAATAGACTGATAGACTCTTTATTAGAAATCTAATTTATATTTTTAGTTAGAAATCTATCTTTATATCATTTAAATTTACTCCTGAATAGTATTTCATATACCATGCTGTCATTATCCATTCTCTTGTGAATAGACATATTGCTTGCTTGCTTGCTTTTTCCCTCCCTCCCTTCCTTCCTTCCCTTCTTCTCTCCCTCCCTCCCTCCCTCCCTCCCTCCCTCCCTCCCTCCCTTCCTTCCTTCCTTCCTTCCTTTCGTACAGCTACACCAAATGTGGATACAATCTCCAACATGATGTTGAGTGAAAGAAAGCAAGTTCCAGAATACATACACTCCAAACACAAATCTGCATACATGCAGAGTAAAACTATATATTAAAAACACTAGGAAACGATGAAGGCAAAATTCAGGATAGTGGCATTTTCGTGGGGAGAGAGGAGGATGTGCCTGGGGAGGGGAATGTAGGAGCATCATTGTTTGGTAATGTGTTTCTTAAAGTGGGTGGTGGGCCCACCAGTGTTCATTTTATTTTCCTTCACGTGTATGTATGAGCGTGTATTTGTACTTATATGTTTGAAATATAAGAGAAAAGAAAGTTATTTTCTCTTGTAAGCCATGTGCTCAATGTCAAAATCGTGGATTTTCCTGCTGAGAAGTAAAACTACCCTTTGGCAAACTAGATTTTTTAATTGGCTTCTTAATTGGCTGTTGGCATCCGGTAGACACTAAAAGTAGGATGGTATAACTCCGAAGTTGGGAAACAACAGCCCACAGGACAAATCTGGTGGACTCTGTTTTTGTATGGCCCATGAGCTGAGAATGGCTTTACATTTTAAAGTCCATTTTAAAACGTAATTTTCATTTTAAATGAAGAAATTTCAAAGAAGAATAGTATTTCACGACACATGAAAATTAGATGATATTCAAATTGCAGTGTCCATAAATAAAGTTTTACTGGAACACAGATGTGTTCATTCATTCATGGATCATCCGTGGCTGCCTTCACACTACCATGACAGAGTCAAGCAGTTGCAACAGAGACACTGTGGCCTTCAAAGACTAAAATATTTATTATCGGATCCTTTGCAGGAAAAGTATAATGTAAAAGAAGCTGATGTTAAAAGAGGTAAAATTAATTAGCTCTTACATTTTCAGAATCAGGCAAACCTCAGTTTGAATCTTCACTCAATTCCTTACTAAATGGAGCTCTCTGATCCTCAACAGAAATTATTTAATAAGACAGTGAATGAGAAAATGCCTAGCAAACCAACTGGCACACATTAGGGACTTAATTGTTTCTTTTCTTTTGAGATTAAAGTTCTGGCTGATATTAGCCCAAAGGGTCTGAGCCAGACTTCTCTTTATTCTTTGCACATTCATGTTAGTTATGTTTGGGTAACTTGCATCTATGGACTGAGCTTAGACAGGTCCCCTCATATTCTGAGCCTCAGTTTCCCCATCTATAAAGTGAGAGTAATAATAACAATCTCCCAAGGTTATGCTGAGGATTAGCAATAACAATGGTTGTTACGGTTACTGGCTCAGATCCCTTGCTCACAATCTGGTTATTTATGTAGTACATTTCTCCAGAGAACATGTTGCTCATTGAAAATCCAGACTTTTTTTTTTTTTAATTTATTTTTGGCTGCATTGGGTCTTCATTGCTGCGTGTGGGCTTTCTCTAGTTGCGGCGAGGGGGGGCTACTCTTCGTTGCGGTGTGCGGGGCTTCTCATTGTAGTGGCTTCTCTTGCTGCGGAGCACAGGCTCTAGGCACACGGGCTTCGGTAGCTGTGGCACGCAGGCTCAGTAGTTGTGTCTTGCGGGCTCTAGAGCGCAGGCTCAGTAGTTGTGGCTCGTGGGCTTAGGTGCTCTGCGGCATGTGGGATCCTCCCGGACCAGGGATCGAACCTGTGTCCCCTACATTGGCAGGCAGATTCTTAACCACTGCACCACCAGGGAAGGCCCCAAAATCCAGCCTTTTTAAAGGCTATCAACAGAGCTGAACTACAGGCTAGGGGGGTAAAGCTGATCTAGAGCTCTGCCACTAACTGGGAGATTCTGGGCACACCACTTAACTACTCTCCACTTTATTCTTTGCATATTTGAAGAAGGATCAGATAGCTTCCTAGATAGCTCAGGATTTATGTGTTAAAGCTATCATCCACTATTCTATCAAAATGAAGCTTGAGTTAAGGAGTACAGTTTGACCAGATTTTTTTGGAGTACCAGTTTAAAGAATATGGACATTTTTCATCATCAAAAATGTTCTAACATAATCACAGTCTTTAGAAACCCCCACCACATGGGTGCTTTCATTATTTTTCTTAAAACTAACATGAATTGACTTAGAGGATAACTCAAGGATGTAATTCTACCCTCCAAGATGGTAAAGTCTCTCATGGGTCTGCTGGCCCTCATCACAGCCTGTGTTCCTTGCACTCTCACTCTAACCCCTGGCATATCAAATATTTGGATGGGTGGATGGATGAACCAGTGTCTGGGAATATGAAGTAATGCAAGCAGGCTAGGCCAGCCTGGGCATTGAAGTGTTGCTTACATGAATTCCCATCACTGGAAGGACACTTGTTTTTCATGCTGGACTCCCCACTGTGATGTGGGGATTGAAGAGGACCTAACTCCGTGCCCCTGTGCTGAGGAGGGCATGATTTTCCTTTTTTGTGGAATAATAGAATATAGATAAAGCTCCTTTTCCCCATGAAACCATTCGTGCTGAACTAAAGTACAAAGGAAAATCAGTGACCTTGAATGAAGCTTGTTTGCAGTGTTCTTGGCTTTCAAAGACCCTTTCTTCAATGCTATTTAACATTTTTGCTATGCAAATGTAAGGAATCTAATATGCTCTTTTTCAAAACCAGTATCACAAACACGGTTGTTTTTTATTTCGTAACCTAATTTAGTTAGAAAAGTGTAATAAGTCCCTATGAATTACAATGTTATGCCATCATTCTCAGAATGGCACTTTTAAAAATTGGATTTTGAGCTTCTGGATAATTTTAAATAAATATTTTTGAGGAACTATTAATATTGAGTACAAATGACATTTTTCATGATCTTTCTTGTTAGGAATTATATGCATGAAAGGTGCCTATATCATTTAATGTGTTTTTTCATCCATCTTACTTTTATTCAGGTATCTGGAACTATGTATGTTTACTTATTTACTCATACAACAAATATTCATAAAGCATCCATTAGATGCTAGGCACTCCGCTATTCCGATGTCATTAATGAAAAAAGACAGACTAAAATCCCTGCCCTCTTGTAGCTAACATTCTTTTAAAATACTGTTAATCACTGAACTGGAACTAATGATCCCAGTAAGAGAAAAAGTGAGAAAAAGATATTCATTTCAGTTTTTATTTTTCATGTCTGAAAATCAAAATAAGTAACTTATCTAGTATGTTTAAGTTTTAATTTGGTTCACTTGATAATAAATAATTTTAGCTGTCATGCTAAAGGGACTTGTCCCTTATAGCTACTATGTATTGAGTACTCATTGAGTCCCAGATCCTGTACTAAGTGTTTACGTTTACCCCATTTGGCAGATGAGAAAATTGAGACCCAGAGACATAATTTAACTTTTGACCTTCCCACAGTCAGTAAATGGTAGACATTCAAACCAAATGCAGGTCTGTCTTATCCATTGCACACACTCTCTCCAAGCAGGGTCACAGATAAGAACCAGAAATCAATGAAATTATAGTATGTACTCAGAACAAAATCCCAGATGATGGCCAAATCCAGAAATCACAGAGTTCACAAAACCAGTGATCTAGACTTAAGTTAGGTATTAGAAGTTAAAGATGTGAAAATGAAATTTGATTCAACTAGGCTATGTTGAGCATTTCCTATGCAAGGTGCAGTTTTATGCAGTGTGTGTGGATAAGAACATGTAAGTCTGTGCGTATGAGGGTGAGTGAATTAGTATGTGTGAGTGGGTGAGTGTGCATGTGTAAGTGTGAGTATGTGAGTGTGTGTGCTTGTGTGGATGGTGGCATTGTGAAATAATAATCAATAAATTGCACTGTTTGTCCCTGTAGAGCTCACAACATGCGAGACACATGTTTTAAAACAGGCTTAATTATAATTCTAGGTAGATTGTGATAAGTGGAGTAAAAGATTACGAAGTGATTTCTAAACCGTAGGAAGGAGCGAGCCTAAACCACAGCAGTGGTAGTGGGATTGCAAAGGAAGGGACAGACAGACTTCATATTTTTAGTAGTATGCACCATCAGATAACCTGAACAATCCTCCCGTTGAGATCAATTTAAAATGTTAGATAAAATATTAAAATGCATTTCAAAATTTATTTCTGAGATGATAAATCAAGGAATACATAGAGGCTGAAAATGAATTGAAGATTGAAACCCGGAAAGATAAGTCAATACTCAAGATGGTCTTACCTCTGGGGCATGTGCTGAACTCTTCCATTTGGAAGAGTTCATGTGCCTTCCACTTGGAGGGCCTTGTGGGATGTAGGGGACAGGAGACAAAACAGGGCATCCAATGGTAAATGCTGGTATAGTTAGAACCATGAAGACTTGGACCCAAATTATAATAGTGTATTAGCCAACAAAACAAAACAAAAAAATGGTGTCCCCAGGTGCCCAGAGAAACAAATGCAGATCTGCTGGAGGAATAATGCACTTTTACCCTGAGTCTCAAAGAATTCCCACGGATAAAATTCCAAGAAGCATTAGCTTTCAGTTAAAAAAATCACGCTACCTATAAGAAAATAAGACATCATAAGAGCAGACAGGAGAAAAGCAGGCAACAGAATCAGGTCCACAAAGAACTTTCGATATTAGAAATGAGTATGATTTATATGTTTAAAAAAAATAAAAGAAGGAATTAAAATACAAATTAAGAACAAGACACTCTTTAAAACAACTAAGATTTGAATAAGAACCAATAGAACTTCAGAATAAATAGCAGGTCAAACACAGTTGAAGAAGGACTTAGTGAATTGGAAGATATATCTAAATTGTCTAGGACAGAGAGGTTTAAAAATATGGAGGATAGAATGAGAGGGCATATTAGAATTATGTATCTGGTGAGATTGTATTTCAAGAACAGGGACAAAATAGTGCTCTCAGTTAAACATGAACTTTTTCAGACCTCCACTAAATGAATGTTAAAAATATACTTCAGGTAGAAGGAAAATGATCCTAGATGAACTGTCTGAGAGGCAAGAGAACTGTGAGCAAAGTAACTGATAAATGTGTAGATAACTAAATAAACATCAATTGCATGAAACAATAACAATAATGTGTAACTTGTATGTTAAAAAAGAAACAACAATTCAATAATGGTAGAATTAGAATGTGAGCCAGGCAAGATGGGAGTTAAAGTGTTCTCAGGTTCTTATATGGTTAAGGAGGAAGGTACAGATAATTCTCAACTTTAGATTTTTGTAAGAATGCGTATTAACCCTTCTAGAATAATCACAAAAGGAATGGAAAAAGAACCAACAACTTTTAAACTAGTACAGTGGAAAAATAGAATAAGAGAAAAATAAATTCAAAAAAAGGTAAAAAGGGAAGAAAAACTAGAAAGGAAAAAACAGGATGAATAATGCATAAAATAAGTGGTAGAAACAAACCCAAATATTTCAGTGATTACACTAAATACAAATAGACTGAACTCTTAAAATCCAGCTATATGCTTTTGCAAGAGACACCCTTAAAGGTTAAGAACATGGAAAAATGGAAAGTAAAAAGATAGGAAAAGTATGCCAGACAAATTCTAGCCGAAAGGAAGCTGATACAGCTCAGTTAATATCTGATAAAATAGAATTTAAAGCAAGATCAAATATTAGAGTAACTACACGATGATAAATTTATTTACTACAAAAATAAAAAGTTCTAAGCTTGTATTATGTACCTAATAACATAGCCTAAAGATGTAAAGCAAAACTCAGCAGAACTACTTGGAGAAGTTGACCCATCTGCAATCAGTGAGAGGTATTGGCACTCCTTTCTGTAGTTGATAGACCAGTCAGAAGAATAGCAAAGGAAGGAACAGCTCAAGAGACATTTCAGAGATTGGATATGTCTGTTTGTTTATTTATTTGTTTATTTATTATTAGGGTAACATTGGTTTATAATATTATGTAAGTTTCATGTGTACAACATATTGCTACTTCTGTATACCCTACAGTGTGTTCACCACCAAAAATTTAGTTTCTATCCATTACCATACAGTTGATCCCATTTACGCATTTCACCCTCCCCCCACCGACACTTCCCTTCCAGTAACCACTAATCTATTCTCTGTAACTACCTGTTTGTTTCTGTTTGGTTTGTTCATGTATTTGGGGTTTTTTTGTGTGTTTTTTTTGTTTGTTGGTTGGTTTTTTTATATTCCACATGTGAGTGAAAGTATACAGTGTCTTTCTCTGTCTGAATTATTTCACTTAGCACAATACCCTCAAGGTCCATCCATGTTGTTGCAAATGCAAGATTCCATCTTTTTTATGACTGAGTAGTATTCCATTCTGCATATATGTGTGTGTGTGTGTGTGTGTGTGTGTGTGTGTATGACATCTTCCTTATCCATTCATTTCTTGGTGGGCACTTAGGTTGTTTCCATATCTTGGCTATTGTAAATAATGCTATAATGAACATAGGGGGGTATGTATCTTTTCAAATTAGTGTTTTCATTTTCTTTGCATAAATACCCAGGAGTGGGATAGCTGGATCATATGGTAGCTCTGTTCTTAATTTTTTGAGGAATCTCCATACTGTTTTCCATAGCAGCTGCACCAATTTATATTCCCACTGACGGTGTATAAGGTTCTCTTTTCTCCACACCCTTGCCAACACTTCTTACTTCTTGCCTTTTTGATAACAGTCATTCTAACAGGCATGAGACGAGATCTGACTGTGGTTTTTGACTTGCATTTTCCGTAATAATTAGTGATGTTGAACATCTTTTCATGTGCCCGTTGGCCATCTGTATGCCTTCTTTGGAAAAACATCCAGTCAGCTCCTCTGCCCACTTTTAAATCGGTTGTCTGTTTTGTTGTTGTTGTTGAGTTGCATGAGTTCTTTATATATTTTGGATATTAACTCCTTATTGGTGGATAGCGGTCTTTTGAAAGCGCAGGCATCAGAGGGTTCTGCTCTGGGAGCGTGCTCCTTCTCCCTTCTCTTCTGGCACAGCAGAGTCCTTGCTGCCACTGGTCCTTGCCCTGAGAGCCAGGAGGTTTGATGGCACCCTTCTGCATCTCATCTCCTAAGGGCAGAGGTGCTAGGCACTTGCTCAGCGCTTTCTTATAGAAATCACCCCTTCCTCACGCTAATTTGGACCCACACGAAAAAGCCAGTTTGCTCATCCTGGCCCCTTCTGCCTGGGCCTCTCACAGACTCTCACTTTACTATAGGGCACAGGTGGTTTGAAGATGGATGATCCTGAACCCCATTTTGATCTTTCTGGCCTGTTGCCCATATTTCACTGAAGGTGTCTGCAGTGATGAGAGAGTAGCAGGGGCAGGGGCATCAGTCTGTGACCATCTCTGTACTCAGTGGAAATACAGATGCTTACGCATGTGGAATCTTAAAAAGGTTTGACTTAGTCATTTATGCCATGTTCACAGTGGTAGTTCCACAATGATAGAATTCAGCTGTTGAAAATTGAGGGTGGTGGTGAAGTGTCAAGCATGGACTTCCAGTTCTGGCAACATGTGGTACTGAGGTGACAGAGACACATACCTTCCCACCCTCCCCACTCCTATCCAAACACATAGAAATGCTGGATAAAATATAATACCCAATGTAAAGACAGAGTAAAACTTTAAAGGGAGGGAAAGAGGGGAAGGAAGAGGAATAAAATAAAAACAAAGGGAAGAGGCCGTACTGGTAACCAAGAGCCTTCAATGCTAGAGTTGCTGTAGTGTGGTACCCCTAGTTCCCAGATGCTCAGGGGATAGCCTTGGAAGCAACAGTTCCCCGAATATAAATTCCGTCTGATCACAGTCAACTCCGTCAATTAGATATGCAACTCTGGCCTTTATTAGGAAAGAGTGGGGCTTCAGCTCAACCTAATGCTTAGCCTTAGAATATACTTAAGGGGTTGGAGGTTGAGTGGCAATAAAATGTTGGGCTCTTTTCTAGGCTTTATCTTTGCTTCATATCTTCATCAAGCCACCTTCAGACCCTCCTCCAGCAGCTCCAAGCCCCTAGTTATCACCTGGGTTTAAGTGTTTACCTTAGACACCAACCGGTGAAGTGACTGTATTAAAGTTGCCATTGTCAGTGCTTTGGAGAATACCTTGCATTTTGACCCAGCTGGTTAGGGAATTGGTAAGTCAAAGGTTACCTCTGCATGGTCGAAGAACCAAAACAACTTAAGATTGTCATTTTAAGGTACTCTCACAAAGCTGTACAGCTCTGTAATTTTAAAGAATCAAAACTGGTCACTTTTCCATTCAGAGGACTATCCCCATGGAGGAAGTACTTCCAGGGCTCTCCTCATCTGGCACAGCCACTAGACCAGATGGATTCACTAATGACTTCTCTGAAGTATTTAATCAGACCTTACTGAAACACATGACTGGCATATTTAATTATCCTAAATTAACAGGACTTCTGCCAAATACAACCCTCAATGCTTGAGTCATGCTCCTTACTTGAAGAAGAAAAAAGAGATGAATAGCTCCAGAAAGCTGGGTTTCACATAGACCCCATTCATTAGTGAAACTTCTCATTACCAAATTGTTGTGTTCGAGTCTTAAGGTATTATTTCTTATTTCTCAAAGAATGAATTGTAAGACTAGCCATGCTGGTCAAATTCATTTTGTCAGTAACAATTATACTTGATGAGAACATCTGGGGGCTGATAAATCTGATATAGTCATCAGACATCCCTTCCTACTTCCTGCCTGTGGAAAACTTCTCAACCACCAGATATGGTCTTTTTTGCATAAGTTAATCAATTTTTATTTCTCTGTAGCTATTTTTTTGTTTTTATCTGGCTTAATTTTCATGTTTGCATCGAAGCAGTATTGACCCACATGTCAAAAATTACAGAAGGCTTTATAATGAAAAGCTGCCCCTGCCCCACACTTTGCCATCCCCAATCCACTTTCCAAAGGAACACTTAATTCTTATGACTGTTTTTTCTGGTGATTATGTACCTACATCTCAAAAAACTTTGATTAATTGCTATTTTTTTATTTCTCTGTTTTAGACATGGTCAACTTCCTTTTAAGACATGAGGATGTAGCTTACATATGCCATTCTTACATCCCTTCTCTTATCCTCTTCAAAGGGTTATTTCATATTTTTAATTCCCTTAACATTTACCTTTGTAGCTTTTATATTTTTATATCTTTATTTTGGGGGTCATCAACTATAGGCAGTGTCTCTGGGCTCCTAACTTTGTATGATGAAGATCTTAGTGACATGAGTATTCCACTGAATGCTCCAGGATTCTTTCACTCGGTACAATGTTTTTGAGATTCATCTGCATTGTTGTGTGTATCAGTACTTAGTTTATTCCTTTTTTTTGCTGAAAACGATTCCATTGTATAAATATACAATAATTTGTTTATCCATTCACCTGTTGATGAATATTTGAGTTATTCCCAGTTTTTGACTACTATAAATAAAGCAGCTAGGAACATTTGTGTATGTCTTTGTTTAGAGACATAATTTTATTTCTCTTGGGTAAATACCTAGGAATGAAATTGCTAGGTCATATGGTAACTGTGTGCTTAACTTTATAAGAAACTGCCAAACTACTTTCCAAAGTGATTGATCATTTTACATCCCCATCAACAATGTGTGTACATTCCAGTTGCTCTACATCCTCAGCAACTCTTGGTATTGTCAGCCTTTTCAATTTAGTTGTCTTTGACAATGTCAAATCTTTGGGCCATATTTTAAGTTGGGTTGTCTTCTTACTATTGAATTGTAAGCATTCTTTGTATGTTCTGGGTACAAGTCCTTTGAGAATTTTCTTTACCAGTCGATGACTTCCCTTTTCATTTTCCTAATGGTGTCTTTCAAAGAGCAGAAGTTTTAATTTTGAAGTCCCAATTTATCAATTGTTTTTTTTTTTTTTTATGGCTAATGCTTTCTGTTTCTTCTTTAAAAAAACATTGTCTTTCAAAGGTCACAAAGGTTTTCTCATGTGTTTTTCTATCAGTTGTATGGTTTTAGTTCTTACATTTAGATCTCTGGTCATTTGAGGTAATTTTTGTGAATGATGAGAAGTAAGTGTTGAGGTTTATTTTTTTCCGTATGGATGTCCAGTTGTTCCATTATTCATTGAAAAAACTATCCTTCCCCTTTGAGTTACCTTAACACTTTCACTGGAAATCAATTGACCATATAAGTGTGAGTCTACTGATGGACTCAATAGTGTTCCATCGATCTATATGTCTATCCTTATGCCAACACTCTACTTTCTTAATTGTCACTCCTTTTTATAAAGGCTTTACACAGAACTTCCCCTTCTATTAACATTCTACTCATATTTATTAATTTCAGTGTTCGAGTCCAGATGCTCTCACTGTTGATCATGACTGGATACAATTTTCAAACTTCTTGCCTAGGATATTTTCTCCTTAGATGACTTCTTTAGATAACCAATCTTGTCCATTTCATGTGGTTTTTACCAGTTTAATTCTCAGAGGGTAGTCTTATTTTTAAGCTTTGGAGATTAGTTCACAGTAGCTCTCTATGTACATGAGTTTCCCTGTCTTAGAATGCCAATCCTCAGGGGTTTCACATGTGATTGTTTTGAGCAGATTCTATCACATGGCAGTTAGTTAATACTAACGACACCTATATACCGCTCACTATGTTTTAAGCACTCTTGTTTTAATCACTGTTTTAGGATTTATTAAATCCTCACAATAGTACCTACCTTCTTTCAGGTAGGTACTGTTATTATTCGTATTTTATGGATGAGAAACTGAGGCACAGAGAGATTGAGTAATTTGCTGAAGGTGATTTGTGAGAAACTTACATGCCAGTAAGTAGAGGAGATATGCTTCAGTGATGTACTGATAACTGTTTAAGAACAAGCTCTCCAAGAGAAAATGTATGTATGCAAATACATTCATAAGTTTTTTTGTAAATTTTGCTGATATAAATGACGTGTTGCACACAATTTACAAATAATAATGAAATATATAATACTCTTTATTGTAAATCCCATATAGCCAATTAATTGTCATAAAATTCTTTCCTTGCTTTTTGCTGAACTCTTGTATCTGTGGCCAACCTATGGCTGCAGTTCAACCATGATTCGACAAAATCAGATGAGGAATAAATGCTTGATTACTATCTAGTTCAGAAATGAAGTCCCTCACATCATTGACAAATGAGTATAGTTCTGACATGAATGTTAGTTGATATTTTTGTTTATATTGATAAGAGAAAAGTGACACAACAAAGACTTATGTCAGAACTTTAATCATTAGCCAATGATGTGAGTGACTTACTTGCTAACTGGATAATACTTTTTGAACATTGGAAGAATATTTTCTCAATTTTTTGTGTTATTCGTAATGTAACAGCTATAAACATGACACACTTTTAAGTTTATTCTGAATTGTTCACATTTTATCCTTCTATATTTTAAGTCTAGACAACTGAAAAAACAACAAATCAAGCGCTGATTTGCAGCATTTGTTGATTTCCATGATGTAAAAACTCCCACAGCAGTTGATTTCAAACCACTAATGTGACATCATTGAAAACAGTTGGAAAGAGATGTGCAGAGGTACATCATTCTATATAGTATTTCTACCACACAGATAGGCTGGCAATCAATATCCTTAAGACTGTATATAATAGTAAAATTAGTAAAATAATTAGGAAGTGATGAGTTTTAGTGTGTATTACCTTTGTTTTTATTTTTTGTTTTTCTTATCATAGTAATTGTAATAGTTAATATTTATTGCCATTTAATATATGTCAGGCACTGATTTAGGGTCTTTATTTAATGAATGTTGATCTTTAGCATTGAATGATTTCAACCCCAAAGAATTAAAATTGTAAGTTTAGTGTTTTGCCGTTATAAGACCTGTCAACTAGTGTGTCATTGGAGTTCTTCTTTCCTAGAAATTTCTCTTATATAGAAACTATTATATGATGCAGTTGACAAACATAAGGAAGGGAGTGTGGATACGAAAACTCTATGATCAGCTCCTAGACCATTAAAGACTGAGTCATTATTTTATAACATAAGCCAAAACTGTGTTTGTTTTTGCTGTCTTTCATTAGTGTTTTGTTTAGGCACAGAGGGTAGGGCAACAACTCCTCCTCCTACTACAAAAGCTCCAGGCTTTACCTTCTATCGCCTTATCTTTTTTTCCTTATTATCTATTTTATACATATTAGTGTATACATGTCAATCCCAATCTCCCAGTTCATCACACCGCAACCCCCACCCCCCGCCGCTTTCCCCCCTGGTGTCCATACGTTTGTACTCTACATCTGTGTCTCAATTTCTGCCCTGCAGACTGGTTCATCTGTACCATTTTTCTAGGTTCCACATATATGCGTTAATATACGATATTTGTTTTTCTCTTTCTGGCTTACTTCACTCTGTATGATAGTCTCTAGATCCATCCACGTCCCTACAAATGTCCCAGTTTCGTTCCATTTTATGGCTGAGTAATATTCCATTGTATATATGTACCACATCTTCTTTATCCATTTGTCTGTTGATGGGCATTTAGGTTGCTTCCATGACCTGGCTATTGTAAATAGTGCTGCAGTGAACATTGGGGTGCATGTGTCTTTTTGAACTACGGTTTTCTCAGGATATATGCCCAGTAGTGGGATTGCTGTGTCATATGGCAATTCTATTTTTAGTTTTTTAAGGAACCTCCATACTGTTCTCCATAGTGGCTGTATCAATTTACATTCCCACCAACAGGGCAAGAGGGTTCCCTTTTGTCCACACCCTCTCCAGCATTTGTTGTTTGTAGATTTTCTGATGACGCCCATTCTAACTGGTGTGAGGTGATACCTCATTGTAGTTTTGATTTGCATTTCTCTAATAATTAGTGATGTTGAGCAGCTTTTCATGTGCTTCTTGGCCATCTGTATGTCTTCTTTGGAGAAATGTCAATTTAGGTTTTCTGCCCATTTTTGGATTGGGTTGTTTGTTTTTTTAATATTGAGCTGCATGAGCTGTTTATATATTTTGGAGATTAATCCTTTGTCCATTGATTTGTTTGCAAATATTTTCTCCCATTCTGAGGGTTGTCTTTTCATCTTGTTTGTAGTTCCCTTTGCTGTGAAAAGCTTTTATGTTTCATTAGGTCTCATTTGTTTATTTTTGTTTTTATTTCCATTACTCTAAGAGGTGGGTCAAAAAAGATGTTGCTGTGATTTATGTTGGAAAGTGTTCTTCCTATGTTTTCCTCTAAGAGTTTTACAGTGTCCGGTCTTACATTTAGGTCTCTAATCCATTTTGAGTTTATTTTTGTGTATGGTGTTAGGGAGTGTTCTAATTTCATTCTTTTACATGTAGCTGTCCAGTTGTCCCAGCACCACTTACTGAAGAGACTGTCTTTTCTCCATTGTATATCCTTGCCTCCTTTGTCATAGATTAGTTGACCGTATATGCATGGGTTTTTCTCTGGGCTTTCTATCCTGTTACGTTGATCTATATTTCTGCTTTTGTGCCAGTACCATATTGTCTTGATTACTGTAGCTTTGTAGTATAGTCTGAAGTCAGGGAGTGTGATTCCTCCAGCTCCATTTTTCTTTCTCAAGATTGCTTTGGCTATTCGGGGTCTTTTGTGTTTCCATACAGATTTTAAGATTTTTTTTGTTCTAGTTCTGTAAAAAATGCCACTGGTAATTTAATAGGGATTGCATTGAATATGTAGATTGCTTTGGGTAGTATAGTCATTTTCACAATGTTGATTCTTCCAATCCAAGAACATGGTATATCTCTCCATCTGTTGGTATCATCTTTAATTTCTTTCATCAGTGTCTTATAGTTTTCTGAGTACAGGTCTTTTACCTCCTTACATAGGTTACCTTTGTTTTTAATATAATTTATTTAGTTGCAAGTTTATATAATTTAATTGTAAACAGTGGCTGTGTTTAACAACTGATGTTCAAAATGTTTGAAATTTAACAATCAGTTCTTGCTGGCTCCAGCATGCTACTGCATGCTTTGATCTCAGGCAGCCAAACTACTATGCCCTTAGCCATTCCTTTATGTGGCATTAAGGTATTACTAGAATATGGTTCCATACCAATACCCATGTGGCAACACTCAGCATGCAAGATATATTGTGTGTCTTTATTTTTCTAAATCACATTAATTCTCATTAGATGTACCACTCATCAAGGTTGTTGAGAAGTCCAATTTGAGGGACCACTGCTCAACCACGGATTATACAGGTACCCATGGACTTACACAGTTCAAGGACAATGGCAGTGGACCCTGGTGGTCTGTTGACATTGCTGTCACTTCCATATGTCCTGCCCAGGCCCACCTAGAGGGCGGGGCTGTCTCCGTGGTGTGAGGTGAGATCACAGTCCCAGTGGTGGTACTCCAGTGCCAAGTGCAGCTCTGGGGACAAGGACTGAAGCACAGCCACCCCCATCTGAGGTCCCACTACCACCAGCCCACTATTTTCAAAAAAGTCTTCCTTTGCCTTTTCTTTCTCACAGATGAGCATCCACTGAGGTTGGGCCACTCCCTCTTCAGCCCAGAAAGCAGCAGCCTCCCCCTCTGCCCTCAGACAGTCCAGCCTAATCATCACTTTGATGCACTTATACCTCCAACACTGGAAAATTCTCTCAGGGTTATTTTCAGAGAAAGGAGAGAGAAGGCTTTCATGCTTTCCTGGTGAGACTACTGGAAAAAAAAAAAAAAAGCTACTACCGTATAAAGTTATTACTGAGAGAATCCCTAAAGCAGCCTGGGCAAAAATGAAATAAGGCTTTAAAAAGCAAAGTCCAAATCATGAACATTTTTTTAAATGCTGCACTTGGAACAAATACTCAAATATAATTTTTTTGCCTTCAGGAATTGAGAATGATTAGTATTGATGAGAGTTTTTTGTTTAACCTCATAAGGCTACCTCTTTTCATGACCCTATTAATTCTCATTTTCTCCCCACACAACATTTTGGGAGATCTTCCTGATCTTATCTGACATCAGAAAGACATGCTTTTGCCCTTGGAGAAACAAATCAATTCCTTCTCCCCGATAGGGTGATGAAAGTTCTTCTCTGCAGTGCTTTCTATTGCTATGGCAACAGAAGATGGGATTTCCCAATGGAACTAGATTTATATATATACACAGAGAAAAGCAGTTCTTTAAAAGCTTGATCCCTTTTTTGTTGCCATGTGTACAATACAATCAATGCAATAAACTAACTACCAAGGAAAGGACACCAAACCTTTTTATGTAGGTGTGGAATGAGACCTCCGTGGTATCGAGACCCTCAGTGAAAGGGAGTCAATTTTGAAAGTTTTAACACTGTGACATTGCTGTTGTAGCCATAATAATCTGTAAAATTTGTAATGTGCAAGTTTTCTTAGAAAAGCAGAGATTTGGCTTTATGGACTCTCAAATGGAAGACATAAAATATAAGTAAGCAGTATCGATACTTCCAGTCACAGAAAGAGCCCAACACTATGTTATGGTAAAGAACATGATGGGAAGCCCAGAGTGGACCAGATATTTTGTGTAGTGGTGGTACTTTCCACTTCTGTAATTTCTTCATGGGAGAACACAACAGTTGGCCATTTCTGATAAAATCTTATCAGAAGGAATTCAGGGGGCATGATAATTTTCATCATGGCCCCTTAATAGGATAAGGAGACCCACCCTCCTATAATCTGTTGGTTGATCTAAAGGCAATACTTAAGGTAGCTTCTTAGGCTTAGGGTGTCTCTGTAGGAGAAGGAAAGAGCAGTTTTGAAGTATGCAGTAGGGGGCCAATTTGGAATCTCTATCTATCTATCTATCTATCTATCTATCTATCTATCTATCTATCTATCTATCTCATTTAAACGCTTCTGAACTAAAATTCCAAATATGTTTTGGGATTAGATGAAAGCAGATCCTGCTCAAAATGACTTTTCATGAAATTCTTGAATTCCTAAATGCAGACAAGTGAGAAGGGAATAGATAACTTGATGGTAGCTTCAAATATGCTTATTAAATAAATGCTTCTGTAACTTCACCCTTACCGATACCTTATGTGCAAATCCAGTGATTAAGGTTGCTGGGGTTTTCCCCTGCTTTCTTACGAGGATTAAAAACTGCTGTTGAATGATATGACATATTTAAAACAAAAGTAAATGCCACTTGGCTCTGCTCTAAAAGATACACGGATGCTGTCATTCTATTACCCAGGTGGAAGGAGTGAAGTTTCTGGGAAGCTGATGGGAAAATGGCAAAGTGAGTAGAGGTGGTTGTCTGTTTGCCCTATTCTTGCCATGGACGTGGATAAATAGGAACATTATGAGTCATTGCATTGTTGCATGCAAGCCAGAGAAGCGAGGTCAGAGACTTGGCTTATAAAAGGAGAAAAGGATAATTTTGTTAATATATTCAAATGGTAAAGGAGGAACTTAGATAAATGGGATATCATGGGCTGGGAAAAGATGGTTTAAAGAACAGTGGTAAAGAAACTTCTGGGGAAAAAATCCAGTATGGACATTTTAATAAATGTGATAAATTTATATGCTTTAAGATGAATGAAAAGGATGATAAAAACCAGAGTAAAAATATTTCAAATCCATAATGGGATGTTTTGGGGTCACGCTGATAATTGAGTAACATAACACTGATAAAATATTTTGAAGGCCTCTCTAAAGATTTGTTGAAAGTGTTTTTTTCATTTCCCCCCTCATTCAAGGAATGAGAAAAGTCAGGAATCTTGAAATTATAGTTAGAACAATTGTCTGGAATAGCGATGTTTTTATTCTTCATTGTTTAGAACCCCAGAAATTTACCAAGTCTCTCAAGCATTTTAATTAGAAGCTGTAATCACAGCAAAAGAGTTTCATTTGTGTCTCTTGAAAATGTCTCTCAGCCTCTAGGGGAAATATGCTCAATCCTCTTTATTCTCCAGTCCCGGGTAGAACCTGTGCCTGTAGCAGGAGGGAGAGGCAATACAGCAGCCATGACCGTTGGCCTCCTTCACTCCCTCTTCCGAAAGCACCTTGTTTTTTTTTTTTTTTTAACATCTTTTATTGGAGTATAATTGCTTTACAATGGTGTGTTAGTTTCTGCTTTATAACAAAGTGAATCAGCTATACATATACATACATCCCCATATCTCCTCCCTCTTGTGTCTCCCTCCCACCCTCCCTATCCCACCCCTCTAGGTGGACACAGAGCACCAAGCTGATCTCACTGTGCTATGTGGCTGCTTCCCACTAGCTATCTATTTTACATTTGGTAGTGTAATATGTCCATGCCACTCTCTCACTTTGTCTCACTCCCAGCTTACCCTTCCCCCTCCCCGTGTCCTTAAGTCCACTCTCTACGTCTGTGTCTTTATTCCTGTCTTGCCCCTAGGTTCTTCAGAACCACTTTTTTTTTTTTTTAGATTCCTTATATACGTGTTAGCATATGGTATTTGTTTTTCTCTTTCTGCCTTACTTCACTCTGTATGACAGACTCTAGGTCCATCAATCTCACTACAAATAACTCAATTTCATTTCTTTTTATGGCTGAGTAACATTCCATTGTATATATGTGCCACATCTTCTTCATCCATTCATCCGTTGATGGACACTTAGGTTGCTTCCATATCCTAGCTATTGTAAATAGAGCTGCAATGAACATTGTGGTACATGACTCTTTTTGAATTATGGTTTTTTCAGGGTATATGCCCAGAAGTGGGATTGCTGGGTCGTATGGTAGTTCTGTTTTTAGTTTTTTAAGGAACCTCCATACTGTTCTCCATAGTGGCTGTATCAATTTACATTCCCACCAACAGTGCAGGAGGGTTCCCTTTTCTCCACACCCTCTCCAGCATTTATTGTTTGTACATTTTTTGATGATGGCCATTCTGACTGGTGTGAGGTGATACCTCATTGTAGTTTTGATTTGCATTTCTCTAATGATTAGTGATGTTGAGAATCCTTTTGTGTGTTTGTTGGCAATCTGTATATCTTCTTTGGAGAAATGTCTATTTAGGTCTTCTGCTCATTTTTGGATTGGGTTGTTTGTTTTTTTTGATACTGAGCTGCATGAGCTGCTTGTAAATTTTGAAGATTGATCCTTTGTGCGTTGCTTCATTTGCAAATCTTTTCTCCCATTCTGAGGGTTATCTTTTCGTCTTGTTTATGGTTTCCTTTGCTGTGCAAAGGCTTTTAAGTTTCATTAGGTCCCATTTGTTTATTTTTGTTTTTATTTCCATTTCTCTAGGAGGTGGATCAAAAAGGATCTTGCTGTGATTTATGTCATAGGGTGTTCTGCCTATGTTTTCCTCTTAGAGTTGTATAGTGTCTGGCCTTACATTTAGGTCTTTAATCCATTTTGAGTTTATTTTTGTGTATGGTGTTAGGGAGTGTTCTAATTTCATTCTTTTACATGTAGCTGTCCAGTTGTCCCAGCACCACTTATTGAAGAGGCTGTCTTTTCTCCATTGTATATTCTTGCCTCCTTTATCAAAAATAAGGTGACCATATGTGCATGCGTTTATCTCTGGGTTTTCTGTCCTGTTCCATTGATCTATAATCTGTTTTTGTGCCAGTACCATACTGTCTTGATTACTGTAGCTTTGTAGTATAGTCTGAAGTCCCAGAGCCTGATTCCTCCAGCTCCATTTTTCTTTCTCAAGATTGCTTTGGCTATTCGGGGTCCTTTTTGTTTCCATACAAATTGTGAAATTTTTTGTTCTAGTTCTGTGAAAAATGCCATTGGTAGTTTGATAGGGATTGCATTGAATCTGTAGATTGCTTTGGGTACTAGAGTCATTTTCACAGTGTTGATTCTTCCAATCCAAGAACATGGTATATCTCTCCATCTGTTTGTATTATCTTTAATTTCTTTCATCAGTGCCTTATAGTTTTCAGCATACAGGTCTTTTGTCTCCTTAGGTAGGTTTATTCCTAGGTATTTTATTCTTTTTGTTGCAGTGGTAAATGGGAGGGTTTCCTTAATTTCTCTTTCAGATTTTTCATCATTAGTGTATAGGAATGCAAGAGATTTCTGTGCATTAATTTTGTATCCTGCTACTTTACCAAATTCATTGATTAGCTCTAGTAGTTTTCTGGTAGCATCTTTAGGATTCCCTATGTATAGTATCATGTCATCTGCAAACAGTGACAGCTTTACTTTTTCTTTGCTGATTTGGATTCCTTTTATTTCTTTTTCTTCTCTGATTGCTGTGGCTAAAACTTCCAAAACTATATTGAATAATAGTGGTGCGAGTGGACAACCTTTTCTTGTTCCTGATCTTAGAGGAAATGGTTTCAGTTTTTCACCATTGAGAACGATGTTGGCTGTGGGTTTGTCATATATGGCCTTTATTATGTCGAGGAAAGTTCCCGCTATGCCTACTTTCTGGAGGGTTACATCATAAATGGGTGTTGAATTTTGTTGAAAGCCTTTTCTGCATCTATTGAGATGATCATATGGTTTTCCTCCTTCAATTTGTTAATACGGTGTATCACATTGATTGATTTGCGTATATTGAAGAATCCTTGCATTCCTGGGATAAACCCCACTTGATCATGGTGTATGATCCTTTTAATGTGCTTTTGGATTCTGTTTGCTAGTATTTTGTTGAGGATTTTTGCATCTATGTTCATCAGTGATACTGGCCTGTAGTTTTCTTCCTTTGTGACATCTTTGTCTGGTTTTGGTATCAGGGGGATGGTGGCCTTGTAGAATGACTTTGGGAGTGTTCCTCTCTCTGCAGTTTTTTCGAAGAGTTTGAGAAGGATAGGTGTTAGCGCTTGTCTAAATGTTTGATAAAATTCACTTGTGAAGCCATCTGGTCCTGGGCTTTTGTTTGTTGGAAGATTTTTAATCACAGTCTCAATTTCAGTGCTTGTGATAGGTCTGTTTATATTTTCTATTTCTTCCTGGTTCAGTCTCAGAAGGTTGTGCTTTTCTAAGAATTTGTCCATTTCTTCCAGGTTGTCCATTTTATTGGCACATAGTTGCTTGTAATCTCTCATGATCCTTTGTGTTTCTGCAGTGTCAGTTGTTACGTCTCCTTTTTCATTTCTAATTCTATTGATTTGAGTCTTCTCCCTTTTTTTCTGGATGAGTCTGGCTAATGGTTTATCAATTTTGTTTATCTTCTCAAAGAACCAGCTTTTAGTTTTATTGATCTTTGCTATTGTTTCCTTCATTTCTTTTTCATTTATTTCTGCTCTGATCTTTATGATTTCTTTCCTTATGCTAACTTTGGGGTTTTCTTGTTCTTCTTTCTCTAATTGCTTTAGGTGTAAGGTTAGGTTGTTTATTTGAGATGTTTCTTGTTTCTTGAGGTAGGAGTGTATTGCTATAAACTTCCCTCTTAGAACTGCTTTTGCTGCATCCCATAGGTTTTGGGTTGTCGAGTTTTCATTGTCATTTGTTTCTAGGTATTTTTTGATTTCCTCTTTGATTTCTTCAGTGAGCTCTTGGTTATTTAGTAGTGTATTGTTTAGCCTCCATGTGCTTGTATTTTTTACGGATTTTTTCCTGTAATTGATATCTAGTCTCATAGCGTTGTGGTCAGAAAAGATACTTGTTATGATTTCAATTTTCTTAAATTTACCAGGGCTTGATTTGTGACCCAAGATATGATCTCTCCTGAAGAATGTTGCATGAGCACTTGAGAAGAAAGTGTATTCTGTTGTTTTGGATGGAATGTCCTATAAATGTCAATTAAATCTATCTGGTCTATTGTGTCATATAAAGCTTGTGTTTCCTTATTAATTTTCTCTCTGGATGATCTCCATTGGTGTAAGTGAGGTGTTAAAGTCCCCTGCTATTATTGTGTTACTGTCAATTCCTCTTTTATAGCTGTTAGCAGTTGCCTTATGTATTGAGGTTCTCCTATGTTGGGTACATATATATTTATAATTGTTGTATCTTCTTCTGGGATTGATCCCTTGATCATTATGTAGTGTCCTTCCTTGTCTCTTGTAACATTCTTTATTTTAAAATCTATTTTGTCTGATATGAGAACTGCTACTCCAGCTTTCTTTTGATTCCCATTTGCATGGAATATCTTTTTCCATCCCCTCACTTTCAGTCTCTATGTGTCCCTAGGTCTGAAGTGGGTCTCTTGTAGACAGCATATATATGAGTCTCATTTTTTTTTTTTTAATTTTATTTATTTATTTATTTATTTATGGCTGTGTTGGTTCTCTGTTTCTGTGCAAGGGCTTTCTCTAGTTGCGGCAAATGGGGGCCACTCTTCATCGCGGTGCGCGGGACTCTATCGCGGCCTCTCTTGTTGCGGAGCACAGGCTCCAGACGCGCAGGCTCAGTAATTGTGGCTCACGGGCCTAGTTGCTCCGCAGCATGTGGGATCTTCCCAGACCAGGGCTTGAACCCGTGTCCCCTGCCTTGGCAGGCAGATTCTCAACCACTGCGCCACCAGGGAAGCCCCGGGTCTCATTTTTGTATCCATTCAGCCAGTCTGTGTCTTCTGGTTGGAGCATTTAATCCCTTTACATTTAAGGTAATTATTGATATATATGTATGTTCCTATTACCATTTTCTTAATTGTTTTGGGTTTGTTATTGTAGGTCTTTTCCTTCTCTTGTGTTTCCTGCCTAGAGAAGTTCCTTTAGCATTTGTTGTAAAGCTGGTTTGGTTGTGCTGAATTCTCTTAGCTTTTGCTGTCTGTAAAGCTTTGAATTTCTCCGTCAAATCTGAATTAGTTCCTTGCTGGGTAGAGTAATCTTGGTTGTAGGTTTTTCCCTTTCATCCCTTTAAATATGTCCTGCCACTCTCTTCTGGCTTGCAGAGTTTCTGCTGAAAGATCAGCTGTTAACATACAGGGGAATCCCCATAAGGTTATTTGTTGTTTTTCCCTTGCTGCTTTTAATATTTTTTCTTTGTATTTAATTTTTGATAGTTTGATTAATATGTGTCTTGGCATGTTTCTCCTTGGATTTATCCTGTATGGGACTCTCTGTGCTTCCTTGACTTGATTGACTATTTCCTTTCCCATATTAAGGAAATTTTCAACTATAATCTCTTCAAATATTTTCTCAGTCCCTTTTTTTCCTCTTCTTCTTCTGGGACCGCTATAATTCGAATGTTGGTGTGTTAAATGTTGTCCCAGAGGTCTCTGAGACTGTCCTCAATTCTTTTCATTCTTATTTCTTTATTCTGCTCTGCAGTGGTTATTTGCACTATTTTATTTTCCAGGTCAGTTATCCGTTCTTCTGCATCAGTTATTCTGCTGTTGATTCCTTCTAGAGAGTTTTAAATTTCATTTATTGTGTTGTTCATCATTGTTTGTTTGCTCTTTAGTTCTTGTAAGTCCTTGTTAAACGTGTCTTGTATTTTCTCCATTCTATTTCCAAGATTTTGGATAATCCTTACTATCATTACTCTGAATTCTTTTTCAGGTAGACTGCCTATTTCCTCTTCATTTGTTTGGTCTGGTGGGCTTTTACCTTGCTCCTTCATCAGCTGTGTGTTTCTCCGTCTTCTCATTTTGCTTAACTTACTGTGTTTGGGGTCTCCTTTTTGCAGGCTGCAGGTTCGTAGTTCCAGTTGTTTTTGGTGTCTGCCCCCAGTGGCCAAGGTTGGTTCAGTGGGCTGTGTAGGCTTCCGGATGGAGGGGACTGGTTCCTGTGTTCTGGTGGATGAGGCTGGATCTTGTCTTTCTGGTGGGCAGGACAGAGTCCAGTGGTGTGTTTTGGGGTATCTGTGACCTTATCATGATTTCAGGCAGCCTCTCTGCTAATGGGTAGGTTTGTGGTCCTGTCTTGCTAGTTGTTTGGCATAGGGTGTCCAGCAGTGTAGCTTGCTGGTCGTTGAGTGGAGGTGGGTCTTAGCGTTGAGATGGAGATCTCTGGGAGAGCTTTCGCCGTTTGTTATTACATGGAGCCGGGAGGTCTGTGGTGGACCAATGTGCAGAACTCGGCTCTCCCACCTCAGAGGCACAGGCCTGATACCCGGCTAGAGCACCAAGACCCTGTCAGCCACATGGCTTCCTTCAACCAGGAAATGTTGTTTTTGTCATTTTCAAAATGCTCAGCTGTTCTGACTTTATCTTTTCCAGCTCAGTTTCTGACATCTGTTTGTTCCCAAGGGAGGAGGCCCAAGGCATGGGATGTGGGAGCAGCATGGTGACGCTCTGGGCATCCTCCCTTCTCATCTCTTGATGTCCAGCATTCCTCTTGCAAGCACCTTGTTAATGCTTACTCTGCCACGATGTTCCAGGACCATGTAGAGTGATAGAAACAGCCCTTGCCCTCATGGAACAGACAGTCTAATCAAATCCTCTTCTTCATAGCTCTTGGGACTTCAGGTGTGATGTAACCTGGGGAGTCTCTTTGGTGGAGACTAAGGTCGAGTTAAGGCCATCTTTTTCCCAGGATCAGGCTTCAAACTCTAATGCTGCCAAGCTCTGTGATTTATCAACCCAGTTGCCTAAGCAAAAAACTGTCAGGTTTGACATGTTCAAGCTTTTCCTTAGCCTCAAACACCCTCACCCTGTCTCTCTCTTGCTCTCTTTCCCTTACATATCTCTTGACTCTTCCTCTCCATCCTCTCTGCCCCTGTCTTACCTCACTCTCTCACCTAGTCTCTGGCCTCTCTGCTTCCTCTCCTAACAGCCCTCACCCATCTGTTCTTCCCACTGTTCCTCACTGCTACTAGGTTTACCTTCCTGACATGTGAAACTATTTATGTTGTATCCTGCTCATGACTGTCAGTGGTGCCCTAACTTTCTGGCCCGATTAAAAGGGCTTTCAAGGCTGCCCTGGCCTGCCCGTTATTAGTTTACGTGTCTGTCCTTCCTTTTAAGGTGGGCTTCTTGAAAGAGGGGCAGTGTATTTTCTGTTTTTGTTATCTATGGCACCACCTGACATTTCATAGGTCCTTAAATAAGGGTTTGTTGAATGAATGAATGAATGAATGAATGAACTAAAATATACCAAATTGTCATAGGGTTTTCATAGACTGCTTCCATCCACTATTTTAATGAAACAAGTATGACACTCCATAATCTACTTGCAATTTTCTAGGACATCTAGAAACTATCAAGGACCAGATGTATCCCAGCAAAATTGATATTGGGAGGGTACTTTTATACTTTATTGGTCTTCTCTCACCAACTCTGAATGCTAAAGTGTTCTACAAGCTTAAAATGTTTTAAAGCCTCTAACAGTCACCTATTGTGAAAAAACTACCCTTTTATGTGTGTTTTCTTTTTATATTACTCCTCATAATGATCCCAGAGGGTATATTTTCCAGCAAGTACTAAGATGGCCGACTCAGACTCGGGGCACCCAGGTGTTTTTCATCCCAGCCCATACTCTCCTCCCTTCCCCTCCATCAGGACCCTCGTTCACTCCCATCACAGCTGAAGCCAGGAAATCACCTGCACCTTGTTTGCCTTCCCGGGAAACCCCACACTCCCCCGTCCAGACCAGGCCCGGCCCAGACCCATAGACTCCCTGACAGAGTTCGAAAGAGGAGCACATTTCCTTATGGAGGGGCTTGCCTGGAGAGGCCGGCTCCCCCATCGCAGGGTGCACCAGTTGGACTGGGTCAGAAAGGGAGAGCAGTGCCTGAGGTGGTGCTGCAAGGGAAAGGCTTGAGGAAAAGGCAGCCATGGTCTCCTGGAGTGAATTCTAGACACCTCGCCGCTGCCAGTAGGAACAACTGGCCCCCGAGGATGTGCAGTGACATGGTGCATAAGGGTTGCTGCAGCCTTGGACCATGGCAGATAGTGGATTTGTCCTTCCTCTTCCTGAAAGGTGATAGACTTTCGGCCCGCCTGCGTGCATTTCACTCCCAAGTTCTGAACTCGGGCAGTCTCCCCCCTGCACAGCCTTTGGGCCAGAGCCTGGTCCCCAGCACCTGGCCAGGCCCCTGGGGAGAGTGCCCTGTGACTATGGCTGGCGGTGGGGGGTAGGGGATGGGGGGTGGGGGGAGGGCAGGTGAGGCAGATTGAAATTTGCTTGATTGGTGGTGTGAGCCAAACTCCTTTCTGATTGGAGCGTCCTCACTGGCACCTGGAGCACGCAGGTGTTTCTCATCCCAGGAAACCTCTGCCTCCGCAGAACTCCCGAGATCCCGTGCGATGGGGCTGCTTCTTGGAAGGGCGGTGGCGGCAGAAGCGCCTGGGCTTGATTCCTCTGAGACGCCCCAAAGGTTAGCGCTCCCAACCCATCCTCTTCCTCCTCCTCCATTTGGACCCACACTCCACACTCCCCCCCACAACCCTGCAGCCAAAACCACAAAGCTCACCCTCCAGGCAGCTCCAACTCCACCCTCTTTGCTTACAAAGGAAAAGGAAAAACCAAAACTCGATGAAGTATCCAGCCTCGTAGGGAGAGTGCAAGTGGAGCCGACCTCCAGCTTAGGAGGCATCACGGGGACTGAAGACCTGTGGATGGGGGCACTGGGAGCTCCTGGGAAGGCCAGCCGCACCCCGGCGCCAGGGTACAAGGGCCTGGGAGGGCCAACGGTAAGGAAAGGGAGCCAACACTCGGGGTCCTGTGCAAAAGATGGTACTAGGTTTGGTGGGAGACCCAGGAAGTGAGCACTGTGGGATGAGAGACACCAGAACAGACTGTGGGGCTTGGTGGTTGCAGAATTGGGGGCCGGGGCACACATGGAGCCAAGGGAGAAGCAGAAAGTAGTTTGTTTCTGAAAGGAACACCCGTATCCACAGAGACATGCCTATGTTGGTTGTATCTTTCTGTTGCCAGTTACACAAATAATGATGATAATGAAACTTGAGTGCTTACTCTGTGCTAAATGCGCTATATTCATTATATCATCTATTTTCATATATTATCTTCATTTTATAGATGAGGAACCTGAGGGCAAAAGAGATCAAGTAATATGTCCAAGGAACTAGAGGTAGCGAGGGGCAGCCAATGTGCAAATCCAGGTGTCTGATTCCAGAGCATATATTCTTATCAAAATCAAGCTGAAAATTGAAAAGGAAAAAAAAAATTCTACTTCTGTTAACTGTAAACAGATGCTGAAATTGAAAAGGAAAAAAATTCTACTTTTGTTTATTGTGTAAACAGTCATCTGCTAGTTTTTTATATAGGTCTTTTAATTCCCAACACCTATTTTTAGAAAGGCACAACTTGTTTACACAACGAATTTAAAACGTTCAAGTGATTTCTCATCTAGGAGTAATAATGATTACATTTCTCCCTCTTAACTGCTACAGATTCCTTGAAATTCTAGTTGGTATTTGACAGTTTTATTTTGATTGGACTACAGATGTAGGAAAAATTCGACACAAACCACAGGCATAGTAATTTGCGGTTCTCTTAGTGTCACAGTGATTTGTGTAAAATAGAAATTTTCATTTAAAATACATAATCTATGGCAGCAGATACAGAAACAGCACTTGACTCTGAGACCCCCTCCATGCTTTGAAATCCTAATGAGGATGGTATCCAGAGCTTCTGCAAGCAGGTTTAATTAATTCTGAGAAGTGCACTTTCTCCTGGCAACAGCATTTTTTTTTTTCCAATTTAAAGTCAAAAGTTAATTTGAAAGCTGAGTACAGTACGTAAATACCATAACATAAGGCAATTATAGAACATAGAATTATAGCAGTTGTCTGATTTTCAAGGTTACCAAGCAGGTAAGATGAGATGAAATTATTGTTAAACTGTGCTAAGCCTCTCTTTGCCAAAGTTGAACACTTCTATTAGACCAATCAGCTAATTCATTACTTTGGGGACAGTTTGGACTCTTTCTCTTGGGATTATCTTGTTAGATGATTAAAATGAGAATTGTGGATAAAAGATGATCAGTGTTTTTCTTAACTTTGTTCAATAGGAAGATGTGAAAGAGGCCTTTTTCTTTTTCAGCCTTGCCTTACACCCAGATAAAACCCTTGTTGCAACTGGCCAAGTTGGGAAGGAGCCATATATATGTATATGGGACTCCTATAATGTCCAGACTGTGTCTATTCTTAAAGATGTCCATACACATGGAGTCGCCTGCCTGGCTTTCGACTCGGATGGACAGGTATGTATCTCTTTGCATTTTCTTTTTGTTTAATGACTTCTCACAAGTCACCTAGAATTATAATGCACATGGCCTATAGGCTCAGAAGGTCTATCAACCCTCCCTATCCCCCCTTGTCAGCCTCTTAGAATCCTCATATGTTTGGTCCTTTTCCACACTCATGGTACTGACATCCAGCTCTGGATAGGACCCAGTTTTGGTTCCCCCAGTCTCACTATTAGGTTAAAAAGCCTCCAGAAAGGAAGTTGTGAACTTCATGTTGATTGGATTCATAGTGACTCAGTGATTCTACTTTGTCTTCCATTGTTAACTTCCTATTTGGAATGAGGGTTGAACCGAACCTTTTTCACTGACCTCAAGCCCTGAGTATCTCCTTGATTCCCCTTGCTTTCAGAAGATAGCATCACCTCCTAATAATTCATTGAGAAGATTCTATTTGATTCTTTAACCTTGAGGTGACTTCTAACTCCTTTCCCCTACCCACTCACCTCAATTCAAGCAGTCACTGATCCATGTGTATTTATTAGTTTCTTTACAGTGACTCTGACATTCATTCTCTCCTTCCCGTTCTCCCTGCCATCATCCTTTAAGTTCCAAATCTGTGTCATGCCTGACAGTTTAAGTAACCTCTTAACTGGTCTTCACACAGTCAATTTCTTGCTAATGCATTTCACCAACTGAAAAAAGTGTCAGAACGTTGTTTAAAAACAACAGAAGCTTGGAGTACCCCCTGAATGAAGTCCACACTTTGTGGCTGGGCATTCTAGGCTGACCAACTTTTCTAGCCTTCTCTTCACTATTCCCTTGCAGTCGAGTTGGACAAGTCAGCAAGATTCCTCTATCAGACCAGGTACTTTGGCACCTCCAGACACTTTCTCATGCTGCCCTCTTCACCTCCAGTGCCCTGCTCACCCTGTTTGCCCCTTGAAGTGACTCATTCTTCCAAGACACTTCATAGGTCTTCATGAAGCCCTCCCAGTCTCCCCCTCCAACAAAGTGTCTCTCTTTCTGTGGACTTCCAGCAACACTTGATAGAAAAGATTTGTTAATGTGTTACAGATACCAATTCTATCTCAATTTTTAAAAGATGTGAAAGAAAAGGGAGTGGAAGCGTAGAGGCCTCATTCCTGGCTCCCCCTGCATTCACCTCCTCACGAAGGCCGTGCCTTTTCTTCCTAGCCTTCTCCTCATTCCTAGGATGCCCTTCCTCTGTCTCTTTCACTCTTGTATTAATGCCAGTTAGTTCCTTCAGTCTATTTTTTTGTAAATTTTAGAGTTACTTCTCTAAGTCCATATTGTGGAAAGACGTGTGAAATTATTCATAGAAGATTGACCAAACTGAGAGTTTGCTGGTAGTTTAGATAGGACTTGACCTGGTTTGGGTCACTTTTTAAACAGTTAAGATTTACTTTGTGTTTTCTGCTATTTTGAGAGAGTAGTGATCATTCTATTCATTTTTCTTTCCAGAATTAGATTCAATACATATGTGGACCCCTGGTATATATGTTTTTGATTTAACTACTCTATAATCTTGTCCAGTTTAGTCAGGATAATGCATAAGTTCTATAGTATATCCAGGTCTAAAGAGAAATAGCTAGATAGTAACATTTATTCAGATTTGCAGTTACTGACTTCCTGACTAAACTGAATGAATGTGTCAGGTTGCATATGTATGTACAAGTGTAAATAAATGCTTTGATGTGAACTTACATGCACATTCTCTAATCTGATTTTGCTTTTCTAGCAAACGTTTATCAAAATTCTAGCAAACATTCTTTATCAATGTTCTAGCAAACATTCTTTATCAAAATCACAAGAAAAATATAACGTAGCAGGGGGAAATCCAGCTGTAACTTTTAGTTCTTTGTTCATGTTATTTTGTGTTAGAATCCTAGCTATTTTTTTAGGTTCCATTTTGAAGGTAGAGACAGGAATGGACTGCATGGTACTTTCACAACTGTCAGTTGAGAAAACTAACCTCCTATTTGTTTGCTGTGATGGATTTCGTGGCTTGTTGATGCCTATTGCTTCAGATCTGCCTTTTTCCCTGGACAGAGTTCACTGGAATCGAGTGATATTTAGAAAATGACAAATGGACCATCACCTCACAAGCATCAAAAGGCAATTGAAATGCTTTTCAGGTAGCGATAGGGCCTGTCACTGCAAATGAACAGAATAGATTTCTTTTGGCTTTTTCTCAATCTTCTTTACATTTCTTATGTGGGTTTTACTTTAGTGCCCATGTTTATGTTAACTGCTTTTTCTGTTTAAGTAAAGAGAAAAGAAAAAAATAAGCTGAATGGAATTCACCCACTTCAAATTTTCATATATAGATAAAAATACAACCATGTCTTATAATCATTTCCATTACTGGAACTCTCAATTGAAAATTACAGCAAAGACCTCCTTTCATTAAGCACCAATTTTAAAACCTCCAACTATATGTTGTTTTTTTTTTTTAATTTATTTATTTATTTATGGCTGTATTAGGTCTTCATTTCTGTGCGAGGGCTTTCTCTAGTTGTGGCAAGCGGGGGCCACTCTTCATCGCGGTGCGCGGGCCTCTCACCATCGCGGCCTCTTCCGTTGCGGAGCACAGGCTCCAGACGCGCAGGCTCAGCAACTGCGGCTCACGGGCCCAGCCGCTCCGCGGCATGTGGGATCCTCCCAGACCAGGGCTCGAACCCGTGTCCCCTGCATTGGCAGGCAGACTCTCAACCACTGCGCCACCAGGGAAGCCCAACTATATGTTTTTTATACTAAATATTCCTAATGGAAGCTGCCTTTAGTGAAGAAACCTGAATAATCTCTGCATAGCAGTACATGTATACATTTAGCCATGTATGGCTGTCTATCATTGCGTATATATGCACATACACACACACACACAGTGAAATACATAAGCTCACATCCTGTTATACTTGGGTAGTGATGTTTTTAAAACCTTTTGACTTACATTATTTCACTGATCCATACAACAGTACTACTTTGTAGACAGAAAAAATATTTTACACTCATTTTACAGTTGAAAAAATTGAAATTTAAGGAGTTTAATTTTCTAAGGCCTTATGTCTGGCTAATCATGAAGTCAAAAGGGAAGCCAAATCTACTTACTCCCTGCCCAGACCTCTCTCTATTACATAGTGCTGTTTCTGTGCTGCTAGAAGCTCTGATTTTGGTGTCCCTAATATGTGTTTTGACCCTATTAATTTTGTATATACTCAGGTGTGGGATTTTTTTTCCCTTTGAGGACAAGGTCTGATCTGAATCCAGTGAATTTAGACTGGGAGATGAAGTACTAGAGTACTTTTACTAAAATTATGTATCCTTCTGTGGTCACTCCAAATGTTTGTGAAATTATGAAAATTAAGAAGAATGAAGATAATGTTCATTTATGGGATTTCTTCTCCATGTGTTTGTCAAACCCTTTCATTTTAACAGTTTGGTGAGGCTTTTAGACTACAGAATCCTAGATGCTCTTAAAACCGTAGTAAGATCTTAAATTTGAAACTTAAAATCCTGCCTTCTAGTTCTGTTCCTATGATTTCCACTGATTAATCAGAGACTTCATGAGATTTTGCATGTTTCCTATGTTTAAGAAGGACAAATTGGTTGTAGGTTCTAGGTTGTCGAAATTTTAGTATATGCTAATGGAATAATATCTGCTGTGATATGTTTAGTTTTGGATTTAAGATGGATTTTGAGAAATCATTTTTTTCACAAGAAATTCAATACTTGGCCCATAGTAGGTAATAAGAACTATTTATCGAAAGACAGAATGGATAATAGGAAGTTTTCCCATCATTTTCTGGTATTAAATTATTGTTCTTATTCTTAGCGTTTAGCCTCTGTGGGATTGGATGCCAAAAACACAGTCTGCATTTGGGACTGGAGGAAGGGAAAACTTCTGGCCTCAGCCACTGGCCACTCTGACCGGGTAAGAAGACCTTGTTGGATCAAGCCATGCAGGTTTCATTACTGTGGGGGAACTGTGATGTAGCTTCTCAGAGTTGTAGTATTTTTTAAAATAAAATTTTCAAGTGTAGATTTTCCCTCCATATGCAACTTAAAATCTTACTGTTTATAAAAATTAATTTATGATTAGTAGCTATGTCGGCATGATCTCTTCTGGTGATCAGATGCTTTATTTAAATTGTTACTGTTATTCATAGGCAAAACAAATTTTTGATACTGGCATTTAGCTTCATAAAATAAAAATAGAATTGAATTTGAAATTATATGCACTGTTTAGGTGTATTCATTTAGAAATGGAAATAGTTGTTAGAAAATAATATTCATAAGATATGTTTACAAGTGTATACATTTGAATTTCAAATGAATGTAATGACAACTGTGTGATTCTTTGTTATATTCAAGAAACTGGAATATAAACTGTGGCCTGCTTACCATTCATATTGAAGTCATTGTGATTGTAGATGATAATTCCATGTAGCCATAGCTGGCAAGATGGGGTAGGAAGCAGGCATGTGCATTAGCTGGTCAGAAATCTATTTCTCCAGTGTCTGGAATAATTAAAATAATTTGGCTATTTTATTGTCTTGATTTTCTAATTGTAAAAAAAATGAATTTGCATGACTGTCTTACATTGATTCCTAGTTGTTCTGTATTTCTGCAAAGTATAACTCCATGCAGAATGAGGCCCTAATTAAATGTAAATTCACTGCCTCTTGAATGGTGTGAACTCTAAAAGATTTCTTTATATGAATGGCATATTCATCTAGGGAGAATTCTCATTTTAAGGGGCCCCCATAGTTTTTACTGAACATTTGGGCAAATTGTATTTGAGTATTAAGTCCTCAGAAAGTCCAGGAGTGATCAGCAATGGAACGTCAGTGTTGGAAGAGGCCTGGCACCCCTCTGGTGCAATGGTTCCCACCACTGGCTACACATAAGAATCCCCTGGGCAGATTTCAGAGTATAGTGATGCTTGGGCTTTACCCGCAGGTATTGATATTAACTTACTGCTATTTTATTGGTATTAACTTAGTACTTAATGAACAGGTTGAAAATATTTGTGATTCTTGCATTTGGTTTTTTTTTTCCTACATTAAATTATATCAGTATTTATTCTCAATTTATTTTATTTACTTATTTTTAATATAATTTTTATTTTATATTAAAGTATAGTTGATTTACAATGTTATATTAGTTTCAGGTGTACAGCAAAGTGATTCAGTTATACATATACATATATCCATTCTTTTTCAGATTCTTTTCCAATATAGGTTATTATACAATATTGAGTATAGTTCCCTGTGCTATACAGTAGGTCCTTGTTGATGGTCTATTTTATATATAGTAGTGTGTATATGTTAATACCAAACTCATAACTTATTCCCCCCCCCCCCACCTTTCCCCTATGGTAACCATAAGTTTGTTTTCGAAGGCTGTGAGCCTGTTTCTGTTTTGTAAATAAGTTCACTTGTATCATTTATTTAGGTTCCACATATAAGTGATATCATGTGATATTTGTCTTTCTCTGACTTACATCACTTAGTATGGTAATCTCTAGGTCCATCCATGTTGCTGCAAATAGCATTATTTCATTCTTTTTTATGGCTGAGTAGTATTCCATTGTACTTATACCACATCTTCTTTATCCATTCCTCTGTTAATGGACATTTAGGTTACTTCCATGTCTTGGCTATTGTAAATAGTGCTGCAGTGAACATTGGAGTGCATGTATCATTTCGAATTATGGTTTTGTCTGGATATATGCCCAGGAGTGGGATTGCTGGATCATATGGTAGTTGTATTTTTAGTTGTGTAAGGAACCTCCATGCTGTTCTCCATAGTGGTTATACCAATTTACATTCTTTTGTACCAATTTACATTCCCACCAACAGTGTGGGAGGGTTCCCTTTTCTCCACACCCTCTCTAGCATTTATTGTTTGTAGAATTTTTCATGATGGCCATTCTGACTGGTGTGAGGTGATACCTCATTGTAGTTTTGATTTGCATTTCTCTAATAATTAGTGATGTTGAGCATCTTTTCCTGTGCTTTTTGGCCATCTGTATGTCTTCTTTAGAGAAATATCTATTTAGATCTTCTGCCCATTTTTTTTTTATTTGGTTGTTTGTTTTTTGATATGGAGCTGCATGAGGTGTTTGTATATTTTGGGATTAATCCCTTGTTGGTTGCTTCCTTTGCAAATATTTTCTCCCATTCTGTGGGTTGTCTTTTCCTTTTGTTTATGGTTTCCTTTGCTGTGCAAAAGCTTTTTAAGTTTCATTAGCCCCCATTTGCTTATTTTTGTTTTTATTTTCATTACTCTGGGAGGTGGATCCAAAAGATCTTGCTGAGGTTTATGTCAAAGAGTGTTCTGCCTATGTTTTCCTCTAAGAGTTTTATAGTATCCAGTCTTACATTTAGAGCTGTAACCCATTTTGAGTTTATTTTTGCGTATGGTGTTAGGGAGTGTATTAATTTCATTCTTTTACATGTAGCTGTCCAGTTTTCCCAGCACCACTTATTGAAGAGACTGTCTTTTCTCCATTGTATATTCTTGCTTCCTTTGTTGTAGATTAATTGACCATAAGTGCAGGGGTTTATTTCTGGACTTTCTATCCTGTTCCATTGATCTATATTTCTGTTTTTGTGCCAGTACCATACTGTTTTGATTACTGCAGATTTGTAGTATAGTCTGAGGTCAGGGAGCCCGATTCCTCCAGCTCTGTTTTTCTTTCTCAGGATTGCTTTGGCTATTCAGGGTCTTTTGTGTTTCCATACAAAGTTAAAAAATTTTTGTTTACCAAATTTATTGATGAGCTCTAGTAGTTTTCTGGTAGCATCTTTAGGATTTTCTATGTATAGTATCATGTCATCTGAAAACAGTGACAGTTTTCCTTCTTCTTTTCCAATTTGGATTCCTTTTATTTTTCTTCTCTGATTGCCATGGCTAGGGCTTCCAAAACTATGTTGAATAAAAATGGCGAGAGTGGATATCCTTGTCTTGTTCCTGATCTTAGAGGAAATGCTTTCAGCTTTTAACCATTGAGAATGATGTTAGCTGTGGGTTTGTCATATATGGCCTTTATTATGTTTAAATAGTTTCCCTCTGTGCCCACTTTCTGGAGAGTTTTTATCATAAACGGGTGTTGAATTTTGTCAAAAGCTTTTTCTACATCTACTGAGGTGATCATAGGTTTGTTTTTTTTTTTTATTTGGAGTATAGTTGCTTTACAATGTTGTGTTAGTTTCTGCTGTACAGCAAAGTGAATCAGCCATATATATACATATATCCCCTTCCTCCCAGATTTCCTTCCCATCTAAGTCACCACAGAGCACAGAGTAGAGTTCCCTATGCTATACAGTAGGTTCTCACTAGATATCTATTTTATACATAGTAGTGTATATATGTCAATCCCAGTCTCCCAATTCATCTTTGCTAGTATTTTGTTGAGGATTTTTGTGTCTATGTTCATCAGTGATATTGGCCTGTAATTTTCTTTTTTTGTGGTATCTTTGTCTGTTTTTTTGTATCAGGGTGATGGTGGCCTCATAGAATGAGTTTGGGAGTGTTCCTTCCTCTGCAATTTTTTGGAAGAGTTTCAGAAGGATAGGTGTTAACTCTTCTCTAAATGTTTGATAGAATTCACCTGTGAAGCCATCTGGTCCTGGACTTTTGTTTGTTGGAAGATTTTTTTTTTTAATAAATTTATTTATTTATTTATTTTTGGATGTGTTGGGTCTTAGTTTCTGTGCAAGGGCTTTCTCCAGTTGCGGCGAGCAGGGGCCACTCTTCATCGCGGTGCGCGGGCCCCCCACCGCCACGGCCTCTCCCATTGCAGAGCACAGGCTCCAGACATGCAGGCTCAGTAGCTGTGGCTCACTGGCCCAGCTGCTCCACGGCATGTGGGATCCTCCCGGACCGGGGCACGAACCTGTGTCCCCTGCATTGGCAGGCGGACTCCCAACCACTGCGCCACCAGGGAAGCCTTGTTGGAAGATTTTTAATCACAGTTTCAATTTCAGTACTTGTGATTGGTCTGTTCATATTTTCTATTTCTTCCTGGTTCAGTCTTGGAAGGCTATACCTTTCTAAGAATTTGTCCATTTCTTCCAGGTTGTCCATTTTATTGGCATATAGTTGCTTGTAGTGGTCTCTTATGATCCTTTGTATTTCTGTAGTGTCAGTTGTAACTTCTCCTTTTTCATTTCTAATTTTATTGATTTGAGCCCTCTCCCTTTTTTTCTTGATGAGACTAGCTTAAGGCTTGTCAGTTTTGTTTATCTTTTCAAAGAACCAGCTTTTAGTTTCATTGATCTTTACTGTCGTTTCCTTCATTTCTTTTTCATTTATTTCTGCTCTGATCTTTATGATTTCTTTCCTTCTACTAACTTTGGGTTTTGTTTGTTCTTCTTTCTCTAGTTGCTTTAGGTGTAAGATTAAGTTGTTTATTTGAGATTTTTCTTGTTTCCTGAAGTAAGATTGTATTGCTATAAACTTCCCTCTTAGAACTGCTTTTGCTGCGTCCCATAGTTTTTGGATTGTCATCTTTTCATTGTCATTTGTCTCCAGGTATTCTTTTATTTCCTCTGTGATCCTTTGGTTGTTTAGTAACATATTGTTTAGCCTCCATGTGTTTGTGTTTTTTACAGTTTTTTTTTTTTTGTGTGTGTGTGTGATTGATTTCTAATCTCATAGCATTGTGGTCAGAAAAGATACTTGATATGATTTCAGTTTTTTAAAAATTTACTGAGGCTTGATTTTTGGCCCAGCATGTGATCTATCCTGGAGAATGTTCCATGTGCACTTGAGAAGAATGTTTATTCTGCTGCTTTCTATAAATATCAATTAAGTCCATCTGGTCAAATGTGTCATTTAAGGCCTGTGGTTCCTTATTGATTTTCTGTCTGGATGATCTGTACATTCATGTAAACTGGGGTGTTAAAGTCCCCCACTATTACTGTGTTACTGTCGATTTCTGCTTTTACGGCTGTTAGCATTTACCTTATATATTGAGGTGCTCCTATGTTGGGTGCATATATATTTACAATTGTTATATCTTCTTCTTGGATTTATCCCTTGATCATTATGTAGTGTCCTTCTTTGTCTCTTATAATAGGCTTTATTTTAAAGTCTATTTTGTCTGATGTGAGTATTGCTACTCAAGCTTTCTTTTGATTTCCGTTTACATGGGATATTTCCATCCCCTCACTTTCAGTCTGTATGTGTTTTTTGGTTGGAGTATTTAATCCATTTACACTTAAGGTAATTATCCATATGTATGTTCTTATTGCCATCGTGTTAATTGTTTTGGATTTGTTTTTGTAGGTATTTTTTCTTCTCTTTTGATCTCCTCTTGTGATTTGATGACCATCTTTAGTGTTGTGTTTGGGTTGCTTTTTATTTTTTGTGTGTGTATCTATTGTAGATTTTTGGTTTGTGGTTCCCATGAGGTTTTGATATAGCAGTCTATATATATATACAAGATTGTTTTAAGTTGCTGGTCTCTTAATTTCAAATGCATTTCCAATATCCTGCATTTGTACTCTCCTCATGATTGCTGGTTTTGGTATCATATTTGTGTGTGGATGATTTCCTACATTTACTGTACATTTACCTTTACTGGTGAGGTTTCCCATTCGTAATTCTTTTGTTTCTAGTTGTGACCTTTTCTTTTCCAGCTAGAGAATTTCCTTTAGCATTTGTTGTAAAGCTGGTTTGGTGTTGCTGAATTCTCTTAGCCTTTGCTTGTTTGTAAAGCTTTTGATTTCTCCACTGAATCTGAATGAGAGCCTTGCTGGGTAGAGTATTCTCGTAGGCTGTAGGTTTTTGCCTTTCATCACTTTAAATATATCATGCCATGCCCTCCTTTTTCAGGTAAATTGACTTCTTTTTCAGGTAGATTGACTTCATTTTCAGGTAGACTGACCATCTCTACTTCACTTAGTTGTTCTTCTGAGGTTTTATCTTGTTCCTTCATCTGGAATATATTTCTCTGCCATCTCATTTTGTCAAACTCTCTGTGTTTGTGGTCGCTGTTCCTCAGGCTGCAGGACTGTAATTCTTGCTTCTGGTGTCTGCCCATTGGTGGGTGAGGTTGGTCCAGGGGCTTGTGGAAGCTTTCTTGTAGGAGGGATTAGTGCCTGCCCACTGGTGGGTGGAGCTGCGTCTTGTCCCTCTGATGCGCAGGGCCCTGTCAAGGGGTGAATTTATAGGTGATTGTTGGCTCAGGACAACTTCAGGCAGCCTGTCTGCTGATGGGTGGGGCTGTGTTCCCCCCCACCCCCACCACTGGTTGTTTGGCCTGAGGCATCCCAGCACTGGAGCCTGCAAGCTGTTTCGTAGGGCCAGATCTCGGTGTCAAAGTAGCAACATCTGGGAGAGCTCATGCCAATAAATATTCCCTGGGGCCTCTGCCACCAGTGTCCTTGCCCCCACAGTGAGCCACAGCCAACCCCTGCCTCCCCAGGAGAGCCTCCAAGACCTGCAGGTAGGTCTGGCCCAGGATCCTATGGAGTCACTGCTTTGCCCTGGGTCCCAGTGCATATGAAACCTTGTGTGCACCCTCCAAGAGTGGAGTCTCTGTTTCCCCCAGTCGTGTGGAGCTCCTGCACTCAAGTCCCACTGGCCTTCAAACCCAAATGCTCTGAGGGCTCCTCCTCCCAATGCCAGACCCCCAGGCTGGAGAGCCTGACATGGGGCTCAGATCTCTCACTCCTGTGGGAGAACCTCTGTGATATAATTATTTTCCAGCTTTTGGTCTCCCACCCAGTGGGTATGGCACTTGATTATATCATGAATGTGCCCCTGCTGCTGTCTTGTTGTGGCTTCTTTTTTGTCTTTGGGTGTGGAATATCTTTTTTGGTGGGTTCAAGTATTTTTTGTAGGTGGTTGTTCAGCAGTTAGTTGTGATTTTGGTGTTTTCATGAGAGGAGGTGAGCTCAAGTCCTTCTACTCTACCATCTTGTCTCCTGCTCATACCTTGCATTTTGGATATTACTGTTTCTGCTGTTCTGTGATCCCATTATATCTTATCTTACAAAGTGGTTGAATTGGACTGGATCAATACATGAATTTCCTGTTGTTTTGCTGATGAACTGTACATTTTCCAGTTAGGAGTAGATTGTAAAAAGTACAATGCTATCTAGTGAGAACTCTGTAATTTTAGGAGCCTAGAATGTTTTAATGAAATACTGCTTTTAGAACACTGTTCTCCCAGACTCCATAATTTGTATCACACAGTTTTACTCTTTATTGTTGAGGTCAGTATAAATTATTATTGGTTGCTTATGGGCAAATGATTATTTTCAAGATTATTTTAGTGGCTAAAATACTTAGCCCCTAGCACTAATTTGTATAATCAGTGCTTTGTAGTCTGCAAAATGATCGTACATACATTATCTTAATTGACCTCACAACAGAACTGAGATGGTGTCATTCATTCATTTTTGAGATGCTGAGGTTAAGGTTAGAGATGCTAAGACTTGCCTGAGCTCGCATAGATAAAATGGGTACTTGGACCTTATTCATACTTGGTCCTTAGACCAAGTGTTCTTTCTTCAGCACTGTTTCTGTGGTCAATAATTGTTCCTTTCTACCTAACCAAAGGTCCTCCTTCTTTGTCTGATGATTGGAGCAATAGCTTCCTACTTGATGAGAAGTTAGCAGCCTCTTTCTCTAGTCTAGTCTCTGCCCCTGCAATTGGTCCTTCTTTCTATTAGAGCTTCACAGAATGTGGTCCGTGGACCACCTGCATCAGAATCTCCTGGGCTGTGTTTTAAAATGCATGTGCCTGGACCTAATTTCCGATCCACTAAATCAGAATCTCTGACATGGGCTGGGGGAATATGCACTTTAAACAATTGCCATTCTCTTTGTTTTCATTGTAAAGCTGTCTCAAAAGAGTGTTATTAACATTGTGGAGAGCCACCAAAAATTTGATCAAAAAACTATCCTAAATCATCACAGTTTATTTACCTTGGATGGACAAAGTTAAAAATGTGATACCAGTTTGTTCTCAATGATTGTGGTTATTTATTACTTATTCATTCAGGACTAAGGTCAGTAGATACAAGGTGCTAAAATGTGTATTAGCAATTCCTGACTCATCTCCATAGCCAAATACTCCATTTGGGTAGGTAACATTGTGCTCTGAATGTTAGGGTAGAGTCTTGGCAATTGGACAGTATCTGAAAGAAGGCAAAAACACATGAATGATCAACAGAGCAACTTTTTGTCTTTTTTAAACAGATTTTTGATATTTCCTGGGATCCATATCAGCCAAACAGAGTGGTTAGCTGTGGAGTGAAACATATAAAGGTAAAGTAGTTACTATAAAGAAATTTTGGTACCTTGTATGAAAATAATTCCAGATGTTTATATATATAATTTGGTGTTGAGAAACTGCTTGACTTTACATTTTTTCCCCTTAAATCTGGAGGCTTCTTACCTGCATCTCTGATCCCAGAGCACACTAACATCAGGTGATGGGCCTCCCTTTTAGAAATGCAGTATAAAAACAATCAAGCCAAGTGCTCAGCAGGCAGCTGAAAAGGAAACTTTATGTTAATTAAATATTATACAGAAGACAGAAAACTCATAATACTTTTAGGATTGCATGTTTTAAAACAGTTCTGATTTTAATTTTGTGAATTAAGTTTTTTCATTATGAATGTTTATACATATTGCATGTCAAAACTTTTTGACATGTTGATGTGTTCTTTTAGAAGAAAGATGCCATGTTGTGTTGGACCTAGAAGGAGAGGGATACATAGTACAAACCTACCTGGGCCATTGGCTTTTAAATGCCTCTCCTCCTGTAGACTACACAGCCTGGAATACTACTAGTGGAGCACGACCTGCCTCTGTCTATTTGCTCCTCTCTATTTTGTTACACAGGTAGCAAAATTAACACCATAGACATCCTTTCCTCTGACATAGCAAAAATTTCTCCTGGACCCTGGGATACGGCCCAGGATCTTCTGTCTGTAGGTTTGTAGATAATATAAGTTAAAGTCCATAAAGGAAAGAGTGTAAGGGCCACTAGCTTGAACAGAGCATGTGTGGATCTCTGCTGCTACAAAAATGGTGCATTTCTATGTGAACAGAGTAAATGTCTGTGTTACTCCTCCAACCAACTCCTCCTGTTTCCCAGTTCTTTTGTTCTTCTTTTAGTCTAGTTTTTCATGATCCTTCACATTATTCCTACTTAATGGTTAAAAGGGACACATGATAAAATGCTCAGAAATAAACATAACAAGAAATATGCAAGACCTAATTTAAAAACTATTATAAAACTTTATAGAGGAATGTAAAAGAAGACTTGGGCAAATGGAGAGAGACAACTTTGATTCCGGACATGAAGTGTAAAAATTATAAATACATTATTTATCTCCAAGTTAATTTATATTTAATACAAGTTCAATTGAAATCTTTATAAGCTTTATTGTTATCTGACATTTCCCTTTAAGTTATTCTAAGTTAATCTATGAGAATGAAAGAGTGAGAATAACCAAGAACTTTGGCACAAAAAAGAATAATGAAAAAGAAAATGCACTACAATTTACTAAAGCGTATTATGAAGTTTCAAAAATTAAAATGGTACAAGACTGGGGTAAGGATAAATAAACACCAACAAAAGAGAAACTAAGCTGAGAAATAGACCTTAATATGTATGACAATTTAGAATATAATAATAGTACATCTGACAAGTGGGCACTAGAAACATTTATTATTCTAGTTGTATGTCATTACTTCATAGCATATACTAAAATTATTTATGAATTAAAGAGTTAAATGTTAAAAAAAACTATAAAATAGAGGAATATATATGTAAATATTTAATTTCTCTCAGGTTGGAGAAAGGTGTTTCTAAATGTAAAAGCAAGTAAAGAAACCATAAAGGTGTTTGACACAAATAACCAATAAACAATCTACAGTAAGGAATAGAAGGGAGTTTTATTTCAGCCAAGCTGAGGACTAGCCCGGGAGTGCAGTCTCCACCAAGGAAGAAAGCACTCTGGAGAAACATGGTTTTCAACACAGTTTTATATTTTGTATGAACAAAGAACATACATACATCAAACGTGACAGGGTACATTCCTTCAAGCTTTCAACAGAGATGTGTAGTTTCAGATTAGCACATACACAGAGAGTCAGCATGACCTTGACCTCTGGGAAGGGAACTTTGTCTTCGAAGGAGTACTAACATGGGCATCATGGAAGGGGAGGCATTTACTCCTATGTTCAAAGAGGACATTCTTTACTTCTGGATAATGCATTCTTTTCTTTAATGGTTAAAGCAAATGTACAATGTATGTTTGACAGGCCATAAGTCAGGCTGTTCTAGTTCACATAAAATTCAGGCCAAATCACGTATAAGCCAGAATGGCTTCCCCACACCCTAATAGGTGAAAATTTCTTCCATCAAAGGATAATACTATAGATTCAACTATATAAATATTAAAATATTCTGTTTACCTTCCCACTACCCCCAAGAAACAAAAGAGGCAGACCACAAACTAGCAAAGTATAGGCAACAAGCATAGAACGTTGGCTTGTTCTTGAAATATAAAGAATTCTAGCAAATCTATAGAATGGACAAAGAATGTCCACAATATTTTTATTTTTGTCAATTGTCTGCTAATAGACACATGAAAATGCTAACTCTCATTAATTATTAAGGAATAGACGTTTTAAAATAACAATGTTTTTAATATATCAAAATGATGATTAAAATGTATCCAGTATTGGGAAAGATTTGGGGAATGAACACTCTCAAACCTTGCTGGTGGAAGGGTAAATGAGTATAGTCTTTCAGTCCAGAAATTTGGCAATACCTGTCAATTACCTTAGAGATGTTGCTACCCTTTGAAACAATAATTTCATCCCAATTTTAGTATATGTGCTGCCAAAGTTAGCACGGCCAGTAATCTCATATCTTGTAATTTATCCCAAGGAAATTCTTAGGAGTATGAACCAAGCACTGGTTCATTGCTGAATAACTTATCAATAGCAAATAAAACCAAACAAAAGACGACCTGAAACCCCCTAACTGCCCTCAGGTGGTTAAATAAAATATGGTATATCCATATGAAGAAACACTGTGCAATCATAAGTGATGTTTTAGAGGATTATTTAATGTTATTGGACATATTTAAGATCTATTAACAGTCTATTTCTGGGTGGGATAAATTTGTGGCTTTGATTTTTTTACTTTAAAAGTATATTTTTGTGTAGGAAATAAATTGGAAGGCTATCTCAAAACATTAAACAGTTATCTTGGGTAGTGAGTTGATGGTTTTTAAATTTTCCCTTTATTTTAGAATTATTTTACAATAACATGCATTTCTTCCAAAATAAGAAAAAAGTAATGGAAAAGCAGGGGACAAAAAGATAAGTCTATAGGTTCTACTCTTCAGAGGTGTCACATGTCCTTAGGGCTTCATAAACATTTTATAATCCTTGTGCAGAGAGCTGATTTTAACCTGAGACTATGTTTGCTGAAATGAAGGCACTTTTTGCTTCAACAGTAGTTGGAGGATCCTTTCTCATAATTTATACAGTCCAACTGAAAGACTAGAAAACTCATTAAATTTGATAAACATTAGTTGAGTTTGTACCATGTGATAGAATAAAAACTGACCCGATTTTCAATTTGCTTAAAATTGAGCAATTAAAACATTGAAATAGAACATTCTGTAAGAGAGGCAAAACCAAAATTCTCTAGGGATAACGGAGAGATCCCAACTGGTTAGAGGAATGTTAAGTGTTTCAGGAAGGAATGCTATTTAAGCTGGGCCTTAATGGATAGGTGAGTTTGGTAGGGTGGGCTTGGAAGGCAGCAGAACCCAGGGGAGGGGTTGCCCTTCAGTCAGGAGTTAATAGGCAGGGACTGGTCACCCATCGAATCATAGGTCTGGGGAGCAGAAGGGTCCTTGCCCCATTAACGTGTTCACAGATTATCAACTTTTTCATCACCAAAGAACATCTTAATTTTCTTTCCAAGGGAACAAATATTTTGAAAAATTTTGGCCATGAAATACATGGTAGCCATTACATCTTAATTCCCTTAACAGTTTTTAATTAATCAAGGATATATATCTGCTAACATGAGTTTCTGATCGTAACATATGGAAGAGGCACTGAGTTGTTCTTTCAGCCACAAGCAAAGAAATACATGAGCTCAAGATGAGCCGGATTCCATTAGTCCATGGTGGCTCTCTGGAAGTCTGGGACCCTGACCAGGGAGCCTTCAGCCAACTTGCATATTCCACAGTGAGGAAGCCAAGACCTAGGAGGTTGTTTGACTTTGAATCCTGGTTCTGTCTCCCTCTACTTGATTCTGGGAAAGCTATTTTATCTCCGAGACTGAATTTCTTTCTTTCCCAAAAAAACAAAAACAAAAAAGACAGGATAAAAAGGGGGTTAGGGATAACTACCTCCTGAATTTAAGAGTTACATTGAACAGTGTATGGAACCAGTAGGGGCACAATAATATTAATTTCTTTTCCCATTTCCTAGGACTACAAAAATAGTGGCACAGATAAGATTTAAACTCCGTTTCCAGCTCCCTTTGACAAGCTCTTTTCTCTTAGCAGTTATTTCTTTAATGATCTATCTTGGCTTAACTCCCCACCCCCCAACTAGATTATCAAAGATAATAGATTAACTGCTTTAATTGGTAAATTCGTCCAGTTTCCCTGTTTGTTTCCATCTTTGGTTAACTCTTTTAATCAGTTGATTCTAAAAGCAGAGACAGATAAAACCCTGGAACTTCATTTGAAAACACTAAGAGCTGTTTGTCCTGTTAAATTTGTTAATTGCGTTTCGGCAGACTTAGGCATTTTTCTAAGCAAAAACAAGCATTTTTACCTCAAATGGAAGAATCTGCAAATGCAGATTCCTTATTAATTCTGTCATTATTCTTTATTAATTTTGTGTAGAAGGAAATCCACAACAAATTTCAGCAGGCTTTAACAAATTATTTTCACTATCTGTATTTTCTACATCCAATTCCAGGACCCCCACCTTTTCTTCCCAAAGCTGCCTAACATCAAACGAATCATGCCAGTCACAAGGTGAATGCAGAATCTCTGATGCACTCCAAGAAAATATTTTTATGTGAAGTTTTTGTAGCTAGGGTAAAATCCTTCCTCATTTTGCAATCCCCAGTGTTTGGCAAACAGGCAAATTATGATTATCTGAAATGAATGCTTGAAAAACAGTTAGCAGTTGAGCATTTTCTGCTTGGTTGGTTTTACAGGAAATGAGTCTACCAGGTTTGTTGTCTGTTATTATTGCTTTTTCTCCATTCTCTAGTCACAGACAGAAGGGACCTCAGGGATTACTTAGGGCCAGATGAGCTCCCAAGTACCTGCCAGTTCTAACAGAATTTGCATTACAATCTGTGAATGGAGATTGGAGAAGATAAACAATGTCTTCTCATTTGATGTGGAGTTAATGGTGTGTTGCTACCCTAATCTGTCACTGTTTTCCAAATATGAAGTGCTTCTCAAGAAGAGATAATGTCTCAGATTTGCCATTTTCTGCAGAAAATCTCATGCCTATCCTGTCATTACAGCTATATATGCCTTTTTAGAGAATCATCTGATTCTCTAAATTATCTGGAATGTTTCATGTTGACATTATGCCATCTGACTGGGTGATTTCATCAGAAAAATCTTTGTGTAGGGATAAGTCTCTCTTTTTTGTGGTTGTCCATCTAGAAATATTTCAATAACTCAGGCCAAAGTACACATCCCAAGTTAAAGGGATAATAATTACCAAATAGTTATGCTTCCTTTAATTTTCATGCATGGGGAGATATAGAAGGATAAATGTCTGCCTTAAGCATCACCATGGAACAGCAAGTTCTTTGGCATGTAGGTACAACCAGTAGGTACTACCAGTAGTTGTTTACGTCTCATAGTTTGTTCAGGTTCAAAGTTAATACTTAAATGTTTTCCCAAAGCATATACCTAACTATCTTTCCCCAGATTGTTCTTATTCTTTTGATGTATACTTTAGTGCCTTTTTGTAAAAACAGTAATAGCCAAAGAAACAAATCACCAGAGTTGATACTTAATGAGAGAAGAATCTTGTATAGTCTCAAATGATGGCACATCTTTCTCTCATTCTCCCCAAGGGCCACCACCTCCACAGCTGCCTGAGTCCTGGTCCTCCTGGGGGGGGTGCATCCATCTAGAACTGCTTCCTCGAATACCCAGCTACTCTGAGAGGACCGTCATTTTTCCTCTCCTGCAGGCACAGAGTATTAGGGTTGTCACTAATTTTTCCTCACACATTTCCTGTCACTTGGATTCACCTAATCCTGCTCTCCTAAACCACAATGCAGTTTCTTCCTCACCACTAATCCAAATCCTATTCTTGCTCCAGTTAATTCAACATGGTTCTCTATCTTCGAATTTCCTTACCACTTGTATGCAGTCTGAATATGCTGCCTTAAAATGATCTTTTTTGTTTTATATGTATCTTCATTGGATTTAAAGTTCTCAAGGCAAATATTTCAATACTTTCTCATGTATAACCCCTGTGAACCTTTGGCAAGTCACTTATGCCTTCTTTCTCTCCCTTCCAAATGGGTGTAATAATAATATCTGCCTTAGCCTATTCGTAAGGGTATTATGAAGATCAAATAACTAAACATATGTAAAGAGCCTTTATAAATTGTGAGAGGCTACGTACATGGCAGTGAAATTATACCAGTTCACATACTGAAAAAAAATATGTCAGAGTGAAATACTTAATTTCTACATAACCATGGGAGTCTCCCTGCTGCTGTCTATAAAGCAGCTCAACCTTTATGCTTATGGTCTCCCACATGATAAATTATGCAACTAAAACTGAAAAGCCTAGTCAATTATTTGGCTATATGAAATATAACTTATATTTAGAAACATTTCTGAGTAATGTTTTTACAGTGAAGATTTATATAATTTTTAGTTAGAAATTATTTCTAAATGCATATATATATATATATATATATATATATATATATGCAACAAAAATACCTAGAAGATATATCAACACGTTAACAGGAGGTTGTGAATAATTCCAATTTTCCTCTTTTCACTTTTCTCTGTTTCTAAACTTCTCTACAGTGAACCTATACTAGTGCTATAACTTGACAAGAAATTAAACAAAAAAATGAACATTAAACATTTCGCAAAGTTTTGGAATTTTGGAACTTTGAAACTTTAAAAAATATTGTTATAAGTTTTTTTTTTTTTTACTGCTAGTAGTTGGCTAAAATGTTTTGCAGTTCTCTGCTGTTATAACAAAACAAGTTAAATTATGTGTATCTAGTGCACCTATAGCAAATTATGTAAAATGTATTGAAACATTAGCAAATAAATACCAATAATGAGGTGCATCAGAATACTCTTTTTTCCTTGGATCCATTTATTTTATCACTTATTTTCTAGTTTTGGACACTATGTGGAAATGCCCTGACTGCAAAAAGAGGGATATTTGGCAAAACAGGGGATCTTCAGACCATCCTTTGCCTTGCATGTGCCAAAGAAGACATCACCTACTCTGGTGCTTTAAATGGCGACATCTATGTCTGGAAAGGGCTCAATTTAGTCCGCACCATTCAAGGAGCACATAGTGTAAGTATTCCCGTATAGAAATTTGGGAATGACTTATTAAATAAGTTAAAGTCACAAATCTCTGTATTTTTTCCCAGTTGCTTTAGGATCAGCCAGTTCTGCTGAACACTCACTAAACATTCATGAAGGATTTCCCTAATTATTTTTGTTCACCTGGAAGAAACTAATATTTCAAAAGCTTAATAACTTAATTAGCCTTCGTCTCAATTATTGATTGACTGATTAGTGTTGTAATTCATCAGCAGTAGCTTGACAGAAACTAGAAGTATTTCATCATCAGTTTCATCTTCTAGACAAGGATTTCTCAAATGTAATGTGCCTATGAATCTCCTGGAGATCTTGTTAAAATGCAGGCTGTCAATATCACTGATGAACATAGATGCAAAAATCCTCAACAAAATACTAGCAAACAGAATCCAATAGCACATTAAAAGGATCATACATCGTGATCAAGTGGGGTTTATCCCAGGAATGCAAGAGTTCTTCAATATACACAAATCCATCAATGTGATAAATCATATTAACAAATTGAAGGAGAAAAACCGTATGATCATCTCAATAGATGCAGAAAAAGCTTTCAACAAAATTCAACACCCATTTATGATAAAAACTCTCCACTCTCCAGACAGTGGACATAGAGGGAGCTTACCTCAACATAATAAAGACCATATATGACAAACGCACAGCCAACCTCGTTCTCAGTGGTGAAAAACTGAAACCATTTCCACTAAGATCAGGAAAAAGACAAGGTTGCCCACTCTCACCACTATTATAAAACATAGTTTTGGAAGATTTAGCCAATGCAGTCAGAGAAGAAAAAGAAAGAAAAGGAACCCAAATCAGAAAAGAAGAAGTAAAGCTGTCACTATTTGCAGATGACATGATACTATACATAGGGAATCCTAAAGATGCTACCAGAAAACTACTAGAGCTAATCAATGAACTTGGTAAAATAGCAGGATACAAAATTAGTGCACAGAAATCCTTTGCATTCCTATACACTAATGATGAAAAATCTGAAAGACAAATTGAAACACTCCCATTTACCACTGCAACAAAAAGAATAAAATACCTAGGAATAAACCTACCTAAGGAGACAAAAGACCTGTATGCAGAAAACTATAAGACACTGATGAAAGAAATTAAAGATGATACAAACAGATGGAGAGATATACCATGTTCTTGGATTGGAAGAATCAGTATTGTGAAAATGACTATACTACCCAAAGCAATCTGCAGATTCAATGCAATCCCTATCATACTACCAATGGCATTTTTCATAGAACTAGAACAAAAAACTTCACAATTTGTATGGAAACACAAAAGACCCCGAAGAGCCAAAGCAATCTTGAGAAAGAAAAATGGAGCTGGAGGAATCAGGATCCTGACATCAGACTGTACTACAAAGCTACAGTAATCAAGACAGTATGATACTGGCACAAAAACAGAAATATAGATCAATGGAACAGAATAGAAAGGCCAGAGGTAAACCCACACACATATGGTCACCTTATCTTTGATAAAGGAGGCAAGAATATACAATGGAGAAAAGACAGCCTCTTCAATAAGTGGTGCTGGGAAAACTGGACAGCTACATGTAAAAGAATGAAATTAGAACACTCCCCAACACCATACACAAAATAAACTCAAAATGGATTAAAGACCTAAATGTAAGGCCAGACACTATCAAACTCTTAAGAGGAAAACATAGGCAGAACACTCTATGACATAAATCACAGCAAGATCCTTTTTGACCCACCTCCTAGAGAAATGGAAATAAAAACCAAAATAAACAAATGGGACCTAATGAAACTTCAAAGCTTTTTCACAGCAAAGGAAACCATAAACAAGACAAAAAGACAACCCTTAGAATGGGCGACAATATTTACAAATGAAGCAGCTGACAAAGGATTAATCTCCAGAATATACAAGCAGCTTATGCAGCTCAATATCAAAAAAAACAACCCAATCCAAAAATGGGCAGAAGACCTAAATCGACATTTCTCCAGAGAAGATGTACAGATTGCCAACAAACACATGAAATGATGCTCAACATCACTAATCATTAGAGAAATGCAAATTAAAAATACAATGAGGTATCACCTCACACTGGCCAGAATGGCCATCATCAAAAAATCTACAAACAATAAATCCTGGAGAGAGTGTATAGAAAAGGAAACCCTCTTGCACTGTTGGTGGGAATGTAAATTGATACAGCCACTATGGAGAACAGTATGGAGGTTCCTTAAAAAACTGAAAATAGAACTACCATATGACCCAGCAATCCCACTACTGAGCATATACCCTGAGAAAACCATAATTCAAAATGAGTCATGTACCACAATGTTCATTGCAGCACTATTTACAATAGCCAGGATATGGAAGCAACCTAAGTGTCCATCGACAGATGAATGGATGAAGAAGATGTGGCACGTATATACAATGGAATACTACTCAGCCATACAAAGAAATGAAATTGAGTCATTTGTAGTGAGGTGGATGGACCTAGAGTCTGTCATACAGACCAAAGTAAGTCAGAAAGAGAAAAACAAATACCGTATGCTAACACATATATATGGAATTTTAAAAAAAGTGGTTCTGAAGAACCTAGGGGCAGGACAGGCATAAAGGCGCAGACGTAGAGAGCGGACTTAAGGACATGGGGAGGGGGAAGGGTAAGCTGGGATGAAGTGAGAGAGTGGCATGGACATATATACACTACCAAACGTAAAATAGATAGCTAGTGGGAAGCAGCCACATAGCACAGGGAGATCAGCTCCGTGCTTTGTGACCACCTAGAGGGGTGGGATAGGGAGGGTGGGAGGGAGACGCAAGAGGGAGGGGATATGGGGATATAAGTATACGTATAGCTGATTCACTTTGTTGTACAGCAGAAACTAATAGAACAGTATAAAGCAATTATACTCCAATAAATATGTTAAAAAAAAAAAATGTGGGCTGTGACTCAGTGGGTCTGGGATGACGTTACTGCTCCTGGCCTGTGGCCCATATGTTGAATAGCAAGGGTGGAGACAACTATTATTTTTATAGTGGTTAATAATGTAGATTTTCCTCATCCTGAGTGAGAGAGCGTCACCTCCATGTCCACATCACAAGTTCTTAAAATGCAAAGAAAAACCACTGATAAATTCTTTTGATGGTCTGCTCTGTAAGAACAAGGACAGACTTGACTCTGACCACTCTGCTCAATTCTGACATATATTAAAATAGTTATATTGCTGTGTCTATAGATGATAAAGTAGAAATGCCCAGAAGAATGGGGAGATGATGTGAAAGGTAAAGCCTGTGTAATAAATGGAAATTTGGTAAAATGTTATCAGAAACTCAACAGACCTTTGCTTCTTGCCCCTATTACTGTGAACATGAAGAAAAGTTTCAGCAACTCTTAGCAAAAGAGCTATGAGATTTTAGATCTTTCACTATCTTGTATGTTGAAGATCAATTTTCTTGGCTTCGCTAATTATGAAACAGCTCTTGAAACAAAAGGTCAGTATTGGTCCTCATTCATAAAAACAGCTGCGTTAGTAACCTAATTTCTCTGTACACTGGATATTATGTCAACATTATACTCTTGTAACACATTTTCCCGTGGAAAAGCATCTTTAAGTTGTGAAACCACATGAGATGTGAAAAGCATCTTCAAATAATGCTTAACAAGCTAACACAAGTGTAATTTATGCTTCCATTTAGGCTCAGATGGTGCTTGCTTGAGCTCATTGGGATGCATTTCTGTCACCATTGTACCTATAGAAGTGTTTGTGTTCCTAGCCCGCATATCTTTACTTGTTTTGGGAAGGAATTTATATGAAACACCTCCACCATTGTCTTTATAATGATTAGCTGTCACAGAAAGAAATTTATGATTTTTATATTTGCTTTAGCCAAGGAATTCCTGAATTTTTTTTACAACCTGTCATTAGTTTAATCATGGCAAAGGAGCACTTGAACTAGTTTGCTTTAGTGGTATTATGAATTTTTAATCTAGCTAAAATGGCTGTTACAAATGGCTACTTGTTCTATTGCCAGGATTTCAATACAGAACAAGAGATTTGTTTTTTGTTTTGTTTTTGCTTTGTTTTGTATTTTTATCATAAAGATCCAACTATAATGACTGTTTAGAACGATTGCATCATTGAGTATTATCTGCCTTAATCAACAGGCTGGAATCTTCAGCATGTATGCTTGCGAAGAAGGCTTTGCCACTGGTGGACGAGATGGGTGTATACGATTATGGGATACTGATTTCAAACCAATAACCAAAATTGATCTCAGGGAGACAGAACAAGGATATAAAGGTAACACATGTATTAATACTTACCCATAGATCTTAATGTGTTAAATACAGCGTGAAAGTTTGTTTCTATATTTGTTTCTCTTACCCCATCTTATACCATGAAGGATTTAAGGTAGTTTACATAAATGTAATGAATACAAGATTAAAAGTATGTTGAATGTAAGTGGATACCCCTTTTTCCTAATTTGCACGAAGGTATCTATATGTACAAGTAGTGGTCCTGCTGCAAAGATAAACAACATAATAATGAAACTACTGAGTGGTAACCTGAGAGATGGGACTTTCAGTTATAAAACTGGGAAGTTCTGGGTAAGTTAGTGACCCTAAATGTAACTGCATGCAGCCTCTGAAAATAAATAAATAAATAAATAATAGGAAAAACAAGAGAAATTATTTTTTAAAAAATAGCTTTAGTGGAGTAGCTACCACAGTAGTAGGAGTTAAGAGCCCGGGCTCAGAGTCAGGGAGCCTGGGTTCAAATCCAAGTTTTACCTGTGATAGATTGGAGACCTTGGTCAAATTTCTTAACATCTCCGGGCCTCAGTTTCCTCATCTGTAAAATGGGGATAATACCAGCACCAACCTCACAGAGTTCTATGAGGATTAAATACACTTGCAAAGTGCTTAGAGTAAGTCATGGTGCATGGTCAGCACTCAGTAAATGTTGGCTACTGTTACAATATGTTAAGTATGTGTACCAGAGAATACAAAGCAGTTTATATACATCTTTTTAAATTCTCATGATAGGCGTATTATCTCATTTTTCATATAAAGAATTTGGCACTGAGAGAGATTAAAATGGAAAATGTAAATAGGAAAGATAAGACGAAGTAAGTCACAAGTGATGTTAGTCCACTGAGCACATGTGGGGAGTTCTGTTCACGTGAGAATTTAGTGTCCACTTCATTGCATGGACAGTCAAGGCCCTCGAGTTCTCTGCCAGAGAACATGGGCCAATGTAACTTTATCCAGAAAAATACTTAAGGCGGATATAAGCAAGTAAGCGCCCATAAAAGCAATGTTAAAAATGCTAGTAAAGCAGCCAAAAATGTTTGACCTTGAACCGTGAAACTTCTTGGTGTATCCCTCAAGGCAAACTGGAAGCAAAACATATACTTAGATAACTCATGAGTTAACTTACTAGGTGGGATTATTGACCATAAACTGGCTAGATGTTGGGGAGCATCAACCAGAAATAATGAATTCCTTTTTGGCAGTCACTTTATCCAGCTCATCCCAAAATTGTATCACATAATTAAGGTATAAATTTTAAAGTGTGAGGATCAGGGCAGAAGCCATATTTACCCTGCTATACTTTTCTACCTGATACCCAGTCCCTGACTTCAGGCTCTCAAAGGAGAGTTCAGGAGCCGGTTCAGAACAAGCATCTATATAGCCAGGGATTTGTATTGCTTGTACAAAGCCAACCCCATGGTCAACTCCTATCCCCAGAGTCAAGGGAAGATGGTCAGGGACATGTTCTGTTTTCTATCAGTCTCAACTGATTCCCACACACACTTGCTTGCCGAGATCAAAGAGGATATAGGTGGTGCACAGTGGACAGAAGGACCTTAAGCAAGCCTGCACCTCACAGGTGTGGCCTGTAGCACCTGGGCTTACAGATATCAGGGGAGGGATTAGCATGTATTTTTAGATGGATGGCCAGTGGAACAATAGCCTATATTTCAGGAGGAGTAGCGGACTATGCTTTTAAAGGACTGGACAGACCATGCTGCTGTTCAGGACCCATGAGAATGGGTGCCGTTTTCTTGCCACCTTCTTCATTTTTGCAGTCTCAGCTCACTACCAATACTCTTCTTTACTTCGTGTTTTACTTTAAATGGATGTTAATGCATCTCTTTCTCTCTTCTTTTTTAAACTTCTCCTCATAAGCAATAATATCTGTGAAATTATGGCTTTAATATACTGTTTATTTGTATATATATTTTTTACTTGTTACGGTAAGTTCTAGCTATTGGATTAAAAAATTTTGTCCCTGTAGCATCTTCACCATCAGTGGCGCCTTTGCCTGTCACACTTTTGGCAACACTGTAACAGAAGCCTACTGTGTACTATCAAACTTCCAAAGAATTGCCGGCATTTTTTCCAGCCCTTAGTGGAAAACAGGATAAATGTCTAAAGTCAAACAAATGAAAGGCTCGTGGTTGAAGTGTTGGTAACAACCCCAAATCTGGCTCACTCTTCACCCTCAACTCAGCTAGTTCTCGAGCCTGTGTGGACAGGGCCTTGCAGGGGGAACCTGCCACGATCCTGAACCACCCTCAGGGACTTTCTCTTGCCCTCAGCCGGGCCTTGGCGCCATCATCACACTGAAGCAGGGCCGGGGGGCCGTTGAGTTGAGAAGCCGAGTCCGAGAACAGGCCCTCCGTGATGTTCTCTGAGACCAGCTGCCAGGGCCACCCTGTCACAGGGGTGTACTCTAGGGCACCTGAAGGTGAGAGTGAGGCCAGAGTGAGCTAGGAGACCCAGCACAAGTATAAGGATTGAAATATGTAGGATTGCAGGTGAGGATTAAAAGTAGTTGAAATGTATACAGTTTTCTGTTCCAGCTTCCTCTTCAACCAGCCAATACCATACATGCCCTTGCTCTTCTGAACATTTGCAGACAGTGTGGGTAAAAGGGGAGTGAAGGAGAGACTGTGGGGAGAGGCTGAAACAGGAGGAAGAAGGCAGAGTGGACAGGACTTTGGGTGTACTTTGTCCCACCCCGTCCTGCCCTGCACACTCCCCGCCCCCCTGCCGTCATTCCCCCCAAAAGAAGTCTTGACTTTTCCTCCACCTTCAGGCTCTGCCTCAAAATGGAAACAAAGTGCCATTTGAAAGGAGCAGATTCAAGCAAAGCACTGTTAGAACTAGTTACCAACCAGGGTTCTTGGCCTCCTTAATCAATAGAAATTGATAAGAGGCCAGTCAAGAAATTCAGGCAAGCCTTTACTGGGGCTCCTGCTGCAGCACGAGGGAGCAAAAACAAGTAACACGTTCCCTTGCTCCCTCCCTGAGAGGGGGTAAACTGCTTCCTTATATGCGGTGAGGGTAGGGGTGGGTCCAGGGGTTGGGCCGGAGGGGTGGCTTAGGCGGTCTGCCCACCCCCTTGGTGGTGCTGTGTGCAGGGGGGCATGCGCAGTACCCTGCTTTTCCTCTGGGCTCGTCGGAAGTGGCAGTTGGCTTTTTGGTCTTTTTGTATCTTGTTGTTCATAATTTAGCCCAACTGTGCACGCACACAGTTATTTTTAGTTCCTTATAGTTTGTTTGTATTTTGTTGCTGGAGGAGACGTTTGTCCAGGTGCAAGCACTGCAGCAAAGGGTCCCAGGTTTCAGGTCCAAGCCTGTCTTACTACTTTGCTCTCAATTTGGATATGAAGCTACATGTATGGACGGTTTTATTCTAGTAAAAATTTCTTGATATGAATGAGCCTTCTTCGATATTTTTGCTGTTTGTATAGCAATGACTCTCGAATTCATTTCTGTGGAAATATAGTGACTTCTCATATTACTCAGACAACTATTTAAATAAATTTAGCAAGAGAATTAATTATGGCCATGTCCCAATTCCCATGACATAGTACCGATATTCTGTAGTCCTTAAATTGATAAATTTACTAGTAAAAATTCAGAAACTGCTACTTACGTTTGGTAATCTGAGTCTGTTTGTAACGATCACACTTACTATGTCACCTGTAAAAATTTCTACTGCCCTTCCTATAGACTTCCAGAAGATCTACAAAATGAGTCTGGCAATTTCCAAGTTGTTTTATGTAAATATTCATAAGATTTACCTATATTTGCATCTTCTGATAACTATTAATTGCTAAAAAACAAGAAAGAGAACAGTTTTTAGATGAACTAAGATTAACACTAAGCTCAGAAAAAAAAAACCCAAAATGATATTACATCTTTATTATAAAGTGATGGTATTAATCATTTCTCCTAGATCTTTATAGTCAAACTTGAGCTAATTAAGACTTTGACTTCTACTGAAAACAATTAACCCTTCTTTAAATTGAGGGTGAACCAGCTTGGAGATAGGTCATTGTCATGTCAACAAGAATCTGTACAGCCAGAGCTGATTCTCAGGGCTCCTTGTCCTCTCCCCAAGTCTTAGTCAAAGAAAATGGACTTCATAAGCCCAGAGGACCATTCCTCAATCAAAGGAATAGTAGTGTTTTATTTATACCAGTGACATACAACTTCTGCGAGTGGTGAGTCTGCAAACAAGTTTTTACTAACTCTACATGCTGATATAAACCAGCAATCTAATTCATCCAGGATCCCTTATCTACAATTCTGAAGTCAAAAAACTCAGAATGCCAAAATGTATATATATTTTTTATGAGAGCAACCAACTTTTTTATTGTGGTAAGATATACACAATACACAATAAAATTCACCATTTTAACCATTTTTTAAGTAAACATATGAGTGCATTAATTAAGTACAGTCACATTATGCAGCCATCATGACCATCCATCTCCAGAACATTTTTCATCTTTCCAAACTGAAACATCATACCCATTAAACAACAACTCCCCGTTCCCTTCTCGTCCTGGCCCTGGCAGCCCCCACTCTACTTTCTGTCTCTGTGAATTTGCCTGTTCTAATTTGCCTATTCTTATTCTCATATAAGTGGAATTATGCAGTATTTGCTCTTTTGTGACTGGCTTATTTCTCTTAGCATAATGTCTTCAAGGTTCATCCATGTTGTAGCATGTGTCAGAATTTCCTTTGTTCTTAAGGCTGAATGATATTTCATTGTATACCACATTTTGTTTATCCATTCATCTGTTAATGGATACTTGGGTTGCTTCCACCTTTTGGCTATTGTGAATAATGCTGCAATGAACATGGGTACGCAAATGTCTCTTTGAGACTCTGCTTTCAATTCTTTGGGATATATATCCAGAAGTGGAATTATTGGATCATATGGTATTTCTATTTTTAATATTTTTGAGGAACTTCCATACTGTTTTCCATAACAGCTGCACCATTTTTATATTCCTACCAGCAGTGCACAAGGATTTCAATTTCTCCACATCCTCACCGACACTTTCTTTCTGTTTTTTTGAAAATAGCTATTCTGATATATGTGAAGTGGTATTTCCTTGTGGTTTTCATTTGCATTTCCCTAATAATTTTTGATGTTAAGCATCTTTCATAAGCTTGTTGGCCATTTGTATATCATCTTTGGAGAAATTTCTATTCAAGTCCTTTCCCCAATTTTTTTTTTTCACACACACACACACACACACTGTATTTTATTTTTACAAGAGCTAAATAAACTGACACCAAGCATTGTAAATGGATGACCACAACAAAAGCAACAATGATTGCAATTACCAAACACACTCATACTATATCATAATATTGACATTCAGTCCAGTAATCCTCCACTTTAACAGCTCCTTTACTTTGCAGTGAAAAAACATTTTTTTTAAAATTTCTGAGATATACATTTTAAAGTAATAACTAGAATTATGACTTATAACATTATACCAGAACATATAAGATTTTTAGAAATTTCATGTAATGTCTGAAACATTTATATTAACATATTTCCATACAAATAACCCAAAGAAAGTTTAGTATTAGTTGTTTTTTTGTTTGTTTGTTTGTTTATACTGCAGGTTCTTATTAGTCATCAATTTTATACACATCAGCGTATACATGTCAATCCCAATCGCCCAATTCAGCACACCACCATCCCCACCCCACTGTGGTTTTCCCCCCTTGGTGTCCATATGTTTGTTCTCTACATCTGTGTCTCAACTTCTGCCCTGCAAACCGGTTCATCTGTACCATTTTTCTAGGTTCCACATACATGCGTTAATATACAATATTGGTTTTTCTCTTTCTGACTTACTTCACTCTGTATGACAGTCTCTAGATCCATCCACGTCTCAACAAATGACTCAATTTTGTTCTTTTTTATGGCTGAGTAATATTCCATTGTATATAAGTACCACAACTTCTTTATCCATTTGTCTATCGATGGACATTTAGGATGCTTCCATGTCCTGGCTATTGTAAATAGTGCTGCAATGAACATTGGGGTGCATGTGTCTTTTTGAATTATGGTTTTCTCTGGGTATATGCCCAGTAGTGGGATTGCTGGGTCATATGGTAATTCTATTTTTAGTTTTTTAAGGAACCTCCATACTGTTCTCCATAGTGGCTGTATCAATTTACATTCCCACCAACAGTGCAAGAGGGTTCCCTTTTCTCCCCACCCTCTCCAGCATTTGTTGTTTGTAGATTTTCTGATGATGCCCATTCTAACTGGTGTGAGGTGATACCTCATTGTAGTTTTGATTTGCATTTCTCTAATAATTAGTGATGTTGAGCAGCTTTTCATGTGCTTCTTGGCCATTTGTATGTCTTCTTTGGAGAAATGTCTGTTTAGGTCTTCTGCCCATTTTTGGATTGGGTTGTGTGTTTCTTTAATATTGAGCTGCATGAGCTGTTTATATATTTTGTAGATTAATCCTTTGTCCATTGATTCGTTTGCAAATATTTTCTCCCATTCTGAGGGTTGTCTTTTTGTCTTGTCTTTGGTCTCCTTTGCTGTGCAAAAGCTTTGAAGTTTTATTAGGTCCCATTTGTTTATTTTTGTTTTTATTTCCATTACTCTAGGAGGTGGATCAAAAAAGATCTTGCTGTGATTTATGTCAAAGAGTGTTCTTCCTATGTTTTCCTCTAAGAGTTTTTACAGTGTCCAGTCTTACATTTAGGTCTCGAATCCATTTTGAGTTTATTTGTGTATATGGTGTTAGGGAGTGTTCTAATTTCATTCTTTTACATGTAGCTCTCCAGTTTTCCCAGCACCACTTATTGAAGAGGCTGTCTTTTCTCCGTTGTATATCTTTGCCTCCTTTGTCATAGATTAGTTGACCATAGGTGCGTGGGTTTATCTCTGGGCTTTCTATCTTGTTCCATTGATCTATGTTTCTGTTTTTTCTGCGAGTACCATATTGTCTTGATTACTGTAGCTTTGTAGTATAGTCTGAAGTCAGGGAGTCTGATTCCTCCAGCTCCGTTTTTTTCCCTCAAGACTGCTTTGGCTATTCGGGGTCTTTTCTGTCTCCATACAAATTTTAAGATGATTTGTTCTAGTTCCACAAAAAGGCCATTGGTAATTTGATAGGGATTGCATTGAATCTGTAGATTGCTTTGGGTAGTATAGTCATTTTCACAATATTGATTCTTCCAATCCAAGAACATGGTATATCTCTCCATCTGTTGTTATCATCTTTAATTTCTTTCATCAGTGTCTTATAGTTTTCTGCATACAGGTCTTTTGTCTCCCTAGGTAGGTTTATTCCTAGGTATTTTATTCTTTTCCTTGCAATGGTAAATGGGAGTGTTTCCATAATTTCTCCTTCAGATTTTTCATCATTAGTGTATAGGAATGCAAGAGATTTCTGTGCATTAATTTTGTGTCCTGCAACTTTACCAAATTCATTGATTAGCTCTAGAAGTTTTCTGGTGGCATTTTTAGGATTCTCTATGTATAGTATCATGTCATCTGCAAACAGTGACAGTTTTACTTCTTCGTTTCCAATTTGTATTCCTTTTATTTCTTTTTCTTCTCTGATTGCCGTGGCTAGGACTTCCAGAACTATGTTGAATAATAGTGGTGAGAGTGGACATCCTTGTCTCGTTCCTGATCTTATAGGAAATGCTTTCAGTTTTTCACCATTGAGAATGATGTTTGCTGTGGGTTTGTCATAGATGGCCTTTATTATGTTGAGGTAGGTTCCCTCTATGCCCACTTTCTGGACAGTTTTTATCATAAATGGGTGTTGAATTTTGTCAAAAGCTTTTTCTGCAGCTATTGAGAGGATCATATGGTTTTTCTTCTTCAATTTGTTAATATGGTGTATCACATTGATTGATTTGCATATATTGAAGAATCCTTGCATCCCTGGGATAAATCCCACTTGATCGTGGTGTATGATCCTTTTAATGTGTTGTTGGTTTCTGTTTGCTAGTATTTTGTTGAGGATTTTTGCATCTATATTCATCAGTGATATTGGTCTGTAATTTTCTTTTTTTGTAGTACCTTTGTGTGGTTCGGTATCAGGGTGATGGTGGCCTCATAGAATGAGTTTGGGAGTGTTCCTTCCTCTGCAATTTTTTGGAAGAGTTTGAGAAGGATGGGTGTTAGCTTTTCTCTAAATGATTGATAGAATTTACCTGTGAAGCCATCTGGTCCTAGACTTTTGTTTGTTGGAAGACTTTTTTTTTTAACATCTTTATTGGAGTATAATTGCTTTACAATGGTGTGTTAGATTCTGCTTTATAGCAAAGTGAATCAGTTATACATATACATATGTTTCCATATCTCTTCCCTCTTACATCTCCCTCCCTCCAACCCTCCCTATCCCACCCCTCTAGATGGTCACAAAGCACGGAGCTGATCTCCTGTGCTATGCGGTTGCTTCCCACTAGCTATCTATTTTACGTTTGGTAGTGTATATATGTCCATGCCACTCTCTCACCCTGTCACATCTTACCCTTCCCCCTCCCCATATCCTCAAGTCCATTCTCTAGTAGGTCTGTGTCTTTATTCCCGTCTTGCCACTAGGTTCTTCATGACCTTTTTTTTTTTCCCTTAGATTCCATATATATGTGTTAGCATACTGTATTTGTTTTTCTCTTTCTGACTTACTTCACTCTGTATGACAGACTCTAACTCCATCCACTTCACTACAAATAACTCCATTTTGTTTCTTATTATGACTGAGTAATATTCCATTGTATATATGTGCCACATCTTCTTTATCCATTCGTCCTATGATGGGCATTTCGGTTGCTTCCATGTCCTGGCTATTGTAAATAGAGCTGCAATGAACATTTTGGTACATGACTTATTTGAATTATGGTTTTCTCAGTATATATGCCCAGTAGTGGGATTGCTGGGTCATATGGTAGTTCTATTTTTAGTTTTTTAAGGAACCTCCATGCTGTTCTCCATAGTAGCTGTATCAATTTACATTCCCACCAACAGTGCAAGAGTGTTCCCTTTTCTCCACACCCTCTCCAGCATTTATTGTTTCTAGATTTTTTGATGATGGCCATTCTGACTGGTGTGAGATGATATCTCATTGTAGTTTTGATTTGCATTTCTCTAATGATCAATGATGTTGAGCATTCTTTCATGTGTTTGTTGGCAATCTGTATATCTTTTTTGGAGAAATATCTATTTAGGTGTTCTGCCCATTTTTGGATTGGGTTGTTTTTTTTTTGTTATGAGCTGCATGAGCTGTTTATAAATCTTGGAGATTAATCCTTTGTCAGTTGCTTCATTTGCAAATACTTTCTCCCATTCTGAGCGTTGTCTTTTGGTCTTGTTTATGGTTTCCTTTGTTGTGCAAAAGCTTTGAAGTTTCATTAGGTCCCATTTGTTTATTTGTGTTTTTATTTCCATTTCTCTAGGAGGTGGGTCAAAAAGGATCTTGCTGTGATTTATGTCGTAGAGTGTTCTGCCTATGTTTTCCTCTAAGAGTTTTTATAGTGTCCAGTCTTACATTTAGGTCTCGAATCCATTTTGAGTTTATTTTTGTGTATGGTGTTAGGGAGTGTTCTAATTTCATACTTTTACTTTTACCTGTTTAGTTTTCCCAGCACCACTTATTGAAGAGGCTGTCTTTTCTCCACTGTATATGCTTGCCTCCTTTATCAAAGATAAGGTGACCATATGTGCATGGGTTTATCTCTGGGCTTTCTATCCTGTTCCATTGATCTATGTTTCTGTTTTTGTGCCAATACCATACTGTCTTGATTACTGTAGCTTTGTAGTATAGTCTGAAGTCAGGGAACCTGATTCCTCCAGCTCCGTTTTTCGTTCTCAAGATTGCTTTGGCTATTCGGGGTCTTTTGTGTTTCCATACAAATTGTGAAATTTTTTGTTCTAGTTCTGTGAAAAATGCCAGTTATAGTTTGATTGGGATTGCATTGAATCTGTAGATTGCTTTGGGTAGTAGAGTCATTTTCACAATGTTGATTCTTCCAAAACAAGAACATGGTATATCTCTCCATCTATTTGTATTATCTTTAATTTCTTTCATCAGTGTCTTATAATTTTCTGCATACAGTTCTTTTGTCTCCTTAGGTAGGTTTATTCCTAGATATTTTATTCTTTTTGTTGCAATGGTAAATGGGAGTGTTTTCTTAATTTCACTTTCAGATTCTTCATCATTAGTGTGTAGGAATGCAAGAGATTTCTGTGCATTAATTTTGTATCCTGCTACTTTACCAGATTCATTGATCAGCTCTAGTAGTTTTCTGGTAGCATCTTTAGGATTCTCTATGTATTGTATCATGTTATCTGCAAACAGAGACAGCTTTACTTCTTCGTTTCCAATTTGGATTCCTTTTATTTCTTTTTCTTCTCTGATTGCTGTGGCTAAAACTTCCAAAACTATGTTGAATAATAGTGGTGAGAGTGGGCAACCTTGTCTTGTTCCTGATCTTAGTGGAAATGGTTTCAGTTTTTCACCATTGAGGACGATGTTGGCTGTGGGTTTGTCATATATGGCCTTTATTACGGTGACAAAAGTTCCCTCTATGCCTACTTTCTTCAGGGCTTTTATCATAAATGGGTGTTGAATTTTGTCAAAAGCTTTCTCTGCATCTATTGAGATGATCATATGGTTTTTCTTCTTCAATTTGTTAATATGGTGTATCACGTTGATTGATTTGCGTATATTGAAGAATCCTTGCATTCCTGGAATAAACCCCACTTGATCATGGTGTATGATCCTTTTAGTGTGCTGTTGGATTCTGTTTGCTAGTATTTTGTTGAGGATTTTTGCATCTATATTCATCAGTGATATTGGCCTATAGTTTTCATTCTTTGTGACATCTTTATCTGGTTTTGGTATCAGGGTGATGGTGGCCTCGTAGAATGAGTTGGGGAGTGTTCCTCCCTCTGCAATATTTTCGAAGAGTTTGAGAAGGATAGGTGTTAGCTCTTCTCTAAATGTTTGATAGAATTCGCCTGTGAAGCCATCTGGTCCTGGGCTTTTGTTTGTTGGAAGATTTTTAATCACAGTTTCAATTTCAGTGCTTGTGATTGGTCTGTTCATATTTTCTATTTCTTCCTGGTTCAGTCTCGGTAGCTTGTACGTTTCTAAGAATCTGTCCATTTCTTCCAGGTTGTCCATTTTATTGGCATAGAGTTGCTTGTAGTAATCTCTCATGATCCTTTGTATTTCTGCAGTGTCAGTTGTTACTTCTCCTTTTTCATTTCTAATTGTATTGATTTGAGTCTTCTCCCTTTTTCTCTTGATGATTCTGGCTAATGGTTTATCAGTTTTGTTTATCTTCTCAAAGAACCAGCTTTTAGTTTTATTGATCTTTGCTATTGTTTCCTTCATTTCTTTTTCATTTATTTCTGATCTGATCTTTATGATTTCTTTCCTTGTGCTAAGTTTGGGGTTTTTTTGTTCTTCTTTCTCTAACTGCTTTAGGTGCAAGGTTAGGTTGTTTATTCGAGATGTTTCCTGTTTCTTGAGGTAGGCTTGTATTGCTATAAACTTCCCTCTTAGAACTGCTTTTGCTGCATCCCATAGGTTTTGGGTCGTAGTGTCTCCATTGTCATTTGTTTCTAGGTATTTTTTGATTTCCCCTTTGATTTCTTCAGTGATCACTTCATTATTAAGTAGTGTATTGTGTAGCCTCCATGTGTTTGTATTTTTTACAGATCTTTTCCTGTAATTGATATCTAGTCTCATAGCGTTGTGGTCGGAAAAGATGCTTGATATGATTTCAATTTTCTTAAATTTACCAAGGCTTGATTTGTGACCCAAGATATGATGTATACTGGAGAATGTTCCATGAGCACTTTTGAAAAATGTGTATTCTGTTGTTTTTGGGTGGAATGTCCTATAAATATCAATTAAGTCCATCTTGTTTAATGTATCATTTAAAGCTTGTGTTTCCTTATTTATTTTCATTTTGGATGATCTGTCCATTGGTGAAAGTGGGGTGTTAAAGTCCCCTACTATGATTGTGCTACTGTCGAGTTCCTCTTTTATGGCTGTTAGTATTTGCCTTATGTATTGGGGTGCGCCTGTGTTGGGTGCATAAATATTTACAATTGTTATATCTTCTTCTTGAATCGATCCCTTGATCATTATATAGTGTCCTTCGTTGTCTCTTGTAATAGTCTTTATTTTAAAGTCTATTTTGTCTGATATGAGAATTGCTACTCCAGCTTTCTTTTGATTTCCATTTGCATGGAATATCTTTTTCCATCCCCTCACTCTCAGTCTGTATGTGTCTCTAGGTCTGAAGTGCGTCTCTTGTTGTCAACATATATACTGGTCTTCTTTTTGTATCCATTCAGTCAGTCTGTGTCTTTTGGTGGGAGCATTTAATCCATTTACATTTAAGGTAATTATCGATATGTATGTTTCTATTCCCATTTTCTTAATTGTTTTGGTTTTGTTATTGTAGGTGTTTTTCTTCTCTTGTGTTTCTTGCCTAGAGAAGTTCCTTTAGCATTTGTTGTAATGCTGGTTTGGTGGTGCTGAACTCTCTCAGCTTTTGCTTGTCTGTAAAGGTTTTAATTTCTCCATCAAATCTGAATGAGATCCTTGCTGGGTAGAGTAATCTTGGTTGTGGGTTTTTCTCCTTCATCACTTTAAATATGTTCTGCCACTCCCTTCTGGCTTGCAGAGTTTCTGCTGAAAGATCAGCTGTTCCTTATGGGGATTCCCTTGTGTGTTATTTGTTGTTTTTCCCTTTTTGCTTTTAATATGTTTTCTTTATAGTTAATTTTTGATAGTTTGATTAATATGTGTCTTGGCGTGTTTCTCCTTGGATTTATCCTGTATGGGACTCTCTGTGCTTCCAGGACTTGATTAACTATTTCCTTTCCCATATTAGGGAAGTTTTCAACTGTAATCTCTTCAGATATTTTCTCAGTCCCTTTCTTTTCCTCTTCTTCTTCTGGGACCCCTATAATTCGAATGTTGGTGCGTTTAATGTTGTCCCAGATGTCTCTGAGACTGTCCTCAGTTCTTTTCATTCTTTTTTCTTTATTCTGCTCTGCAGTAGTTATTTCCACTATTTTATCTTCCAGGTCACTTATCCGTTCTTCTGCCTCAGTTATTCTGCTATTGATCCCTTCTAGAGTATTTTAAATTTCATTTATTGTGTTTTTCATCATTGCTTGTTTCCTCTTTAGTTCTTCTAGGTCCTTGTTAAATGTTTCTTGCATTTTGTCTCTTGTATTTCCAAGATTTTGGATCATCCTTACTATCATTATTCTGAAGTCTTTTTCAGGTAGACTGCCTATTTCCTCTTCATTTGTTAGGTCTGGTGTGTTTTTACCTTGCTCCTTCATCTGCTGTGTGTTTTTCTGTCTTCTCATTTTGCTTATCTTACTGTGTTTGGGGTCTCCTTTTTGCAGGCTACAGGTTCGTAGTTCCTGTTGTTTTTGGTATCTGTCCCCAGTGGCTAAGGTTGGTTCAGTGGGTTGTGTAGGCTTCCTGGTGGAGGGGACTAGTGCCTGTGTTCTGGTGGATGAGTCTGGATCTTGTCTTTCTGGTGGGCAGGTCCACGTCTGGTGGTGTGTTTTGGGGTGTCTGTGGCCTTATTTTGATTTTAGGCAGCCTCTCTGCTAATGGATGCGGTTATGTTCCTGTCTTGCCAGTTGTTTGGCATAGGGTGTCCAGCACTATAGTTTGCTGGTCGTTGAGTGAAGCTGGGTCTTGGTGTTGAGATGGAGATCTCTGGGAGATTTTCGTCGTTTGGTATTACATGGAGTTGGGAGGTCTCTTGTGGACCAGTGTCCTGAAGTTGGCTCTCCCACCTCAGAGGCACAGCCCTGATGCCTGGCTGGAGCACCAAGAGGCTTTCATGCACACGGCTCAGAATAAAAGGGAGAAAAAATAGAAAGTAAAAAAGAGGATAAAATAAAATAAAGTAATTAAAACAAAAAAATAAAAAATAATTATCAAGAAAAAAAGAAAAAAAAAATTTTTAAGTTTAAAAACAAAAAACAAAAAAACGGATGGACAGAACCCTAGGACAAATGGTGAAAGCAAAGCTATACAGACAAAATCTCACACAGAAGCATAAACATACACACTCACAAAAAGAGGAAAAGGGGAAAAAATAATATATCTTGCTCCCAAAGTCCACCTCCTCAATTTGGGATGATTTGTTGTCTATTCAGGTATTCCACAGATGCAAGTACATCAAGTTGTTTGTGGAGCTTTAATCCGCTGCTTCTGAGGCTGCTGGGAGAAAATTCCCTTTCTCTTCTTTGTTCGCACAGCTCCCGCGTTTCAGCTTTGGATTTGGACCCGCCTCTGCGTGTAGGTCGCCTGAGGGCGTCTGTTCTTCACTCAGACAGGATGGGGTTAAAGGAGCAGCTGCTTCGGGGGCTCTGGCTCACTCAGGCTGGGGGGAGGGAGGGGTACGGATACGGGGTGAGCCTGCGGTGGCAGAGGCCGGCGTGACGTTGCAGCAGCCTGAGGCGCGCCGTGCGTTCTCCCAGGGAAGTTGTCCCTGGATCACGGGACCCTGGCAGTGGCGGGCTGCACAGGCTTCTGGGAGGGGCAGTGTGGATAGTGACCTGTGCTTGCACACAGGCTTCTTGGTGGCGGCAGCTGCAGCCTTAGCGTCTCATGCCCGTCTCTGGGGTCCGCGCTGATAGCTGCAGCTCGTGCCCGTCTCTGGAGCTCGTTTAGGCGGCACTCTGAATCCCCTCTCCTCGCGCACCAGGAAACAAAGAGGCAAGAAAAAGCCTCTTGCTTGTTCGGCAGCTCCAGACCTTTTCCCGGCCTCCCTCCCGGCTAGCTGTGGTGCGCTAACCCCTTCAGGCTGTGTTCACGCCGCCAACCCCAGTCCTCTCCCTGGGATCTGACCGAAGCCCGAGCCTCAGCTCCCAGCCCCCACCCGCCCCGGCGGGTGAGCAGACAAGCCTCTCGGGCTGGTGAGTGCTGGTCAGCACTGATCCTTTGTGCGAGAATCTCTCCACTTTGCCCTCCGCACCCCTGTGGCTGTGCTCTCCTCCGTGCCTGCGAAGCTTCCCCCCTCTGCCACTGACAGTCTCCGCCCGCGAAGGGGCTTCCTAGTGTGTGGAAACCTTTCCTCCTTCACAGCTCCCTCCCACTGGTGCAGGTCCCGTCCCTATTCTTTTGTCTCTGTTGTTTGTTTGTTTGGTTTTTTTTGCCCTACCCAGCTATGTGGGGAGTTTCTTGCCTTTTGGGAGGTCTGAGGTCTTCTGCCAGCGTTCAGTGGGTGTTCTGTAGGAGCAGTTCCACGTGTAGATGTATTTCTGATGTATCTGTGGGGAGGAAGGTGATCTCCGCCTCTTACTCTTCCGCCATCTTCTCCCCTACCTCCTGTTGGAAGATTTTTAATCATAGTTTCAATTTCATTACTTGTGATTGGTCTGTTCATATTTTCTGTTTCTTCCTGGTTCAGTCTTGGAAAGTTATACCTTTCTAAGAATTTGTCCATTTCTTCCAGGTTGTCCATTTTATTGGCATAGAATTGCTTGTAGTAGTCTCTTAGGATGCTTTGTATTTCTGCGGTGTCTTTTGTGATTTCTCCTTTTTCATTTCTAACTTTATTGATTTGAGTCCTCTCCCTCTTTTTCTTGATGAGTCTGGCTAATGGTTTATCAATTTTGTTTATCTTCTCAAAGAACCAGCTTTTAGTTTTATTGATCTTTGCTATTATTTTCTTTGTTTCTATTTCATTTATTTCTGCTCGGATTTTTATGATTTCTTTCCTTCTGCTAACTTTGGGTTTTGTTTGTTCTTCTTTCTCTAGTTCCTTTAGGTGCAAGGTTAGATTCTTTACTTGAGATTTTTCTTGTTTCTAGAGGTAGGCTTGTATAGCTATATACTTCCCTCTTAGAACTGCTTTCGCTGCATCCCATAGGTTTTGGATCATCGTGTTTTTATTGTCATTTGTCTCTAGATATTTTTTGATTTCCTCTTTGATTTCTTCAGTGATCTCTTGGTTATTTAGTAACGTATTGTTTAGCCTCCATGTGTTTGTGTTTTTTTTTTTTAAATTAATAGCTACTTTATTTTATTTATTTATTTATTTATTTATTTATGGCTGTGTTGGGTCTTCGTTTCTGTGCGAGGGCTCTCTCCAGTTGTGGCAAGCAGGGGCCACTCCTCATCGCGGTGCGTGGGCCTTTCACCATCGCGGCCCCTCCCGTTGCAGGGCACAGGCTCCAGACGCGCAGGCTCAGTAGTTGTGGCTCACGGGCCCTGCCGCTCCGCGGCATGTGGGGTCCTCCCAGACCAGGACTCGAACCCGTGTCCCCTGCATTGGCAGGCAGATTCTTAACCACCGCACCACCAGGGAAGCCCGTGTTTGTGTTTTTTACGTTTTTTTCACTGTAATTCATTTCTAATCTCATAGCGTTGTGGTCAGAAAAGATGCTTGATATGATTTCAATTTTCTTAAATTTACTGAGGCTTGATTTGTACCCAAGATGTGATCTATCCTGGAGAATGTTCCGTGCGCACTTGAGAAGAGAGTGTAATCTGCTGTTTTTGGATGGAATGTCCTATAAATATCAATTAAATCTATCTGGTCTCTTGTGTCATTTAAAGCTTGTGTTTCCTTATTTATTTTCATTTTGGATGATCTGTCCATTGGTGTAAGTGAGGTGTTAAAGTCCCCCACTATTATTGTGTTACTGTCGATTTCCTCTTTTATAGCTGTTAGCAGTTGCCTTATGTATTAAGGTGCTCCTATGTTGGGTGCATATATATTTATAATTGTTATATCTTCTTCTTGGATTGATCCCTTGATCATTATGTGGTGTCCTTCCTTGTCTCTTGTAACATTCTTTATTTTAAAGTCTATTTTATCTGATAATGAGTATTGCTACTTCAGCTTTCTTTTGATTTCCATTTGCATGGAATACCTTTTTCCATCCCCTCACTCTCAGTCTGTATGTGTCCCTAGGTCTGAAGTGGGTCTCTTGTAGACAGCATATAGATGGGTCTTGTTTTTGTATCCATTCAGCAAGCCTGTGTCTTTTGGTTGGAGCATTTAATCCATTCACGTTTAAGGTAATTATCGATATGTATGTTCCTGTGACCATTTTCTTAATTGTTTTGGGTTTGTTTTTGTAGGTCCTTTTCTCCTCTTGTGTTTCCCACTTAGAGAAGTTCCTTTAGCATTTGTTGTAGAGCTGGTTTGGTGGTGCTGAATTGTCTTAGCTTTTGCTTGTCTGTAAAGCTTTTGATTTCTCCATTGAATTTGAATGAGATCCTTGCCGGGTAGAGTAATCTTGGTTGTAGGTTCTTCCCTTTCATCACTTTAAGTATATCATGCCACTCCCTTCTGGCTTGTCGAGTTTCTGCTGAGAAATCACCTGTTAACCTTATGGAAGTTCCCTTGTATGTTATTTGTCATTTTTCCCTTGCTGCTTTCAATAATTTTTCTTTGTCTTTAATTTTTGCCAATTTGATTCCTTTGTGTCTTGGCATGTTTCTCCTTGGGTTTATCCTGTATGGGACTCTCTGCGCTTCCTGGACTTGGGTGGCTATTTCCTTTCCCATGTTAGGGAAGTTTTCGACTATAATGTCTTCAAATATTTTCTCTGGTCCTTTCTCTCTCTCTTCTCCCTCTGGAACCCCTATAATGCAAATGTTGTTGCGTTTAATGTTGTCCCAGAGGTCTCTTAGGCTGTCTTCATTTCTTTTCATTCTTTTTTCTTTATTCTGTTCCGCAGCAGTGAATTCCACCATTCTGTCTTCCAGGTCACTTATCCGTTCTTCTGCCTCAGTTATTCTGCTATTGATTCCTTCTAGTGTAGTTTTCATTTCAGTTATTGTATTGTTCATCTCTGTTTGTTTTTTCTTTAATTCTTCTAGGTCTTTGTTAAACATTTCTTGCATCTTCTCGATCTTTGCCTCCATTCTTTTCCCAAGGTCCTGGATCATCTTCACTATCATTATTCTGAATTCTTTTTCTGGAAGGTTGCCTATCTCCACTTCATTTAGTTGTTTTTCTGGGGTTTTATCTTGTTCCTTCATCTGGTATATAGCCTTCTCCCTTTTCATCTTGTCTATCTTTCTGTGAATGTGGTTTTTGTTCCACAGCCTGAAGGATTGTAATTCTTTTTACTTCTGCTCTCTGCCCTCTGTTGGATGAGGCTATCTAAGAGGCCTGATGGGAGGGACTGGTGGTGGGTAGAGCTGACTGTTGCTCTGGTGGACAGAGCTCAGTAAAACTTTAATCCACTTGACTGTTGATGGGTGGAGCTGGGTTCCCTCCCTGTTGGTTGTTTGGCCTGAGGCACCCCAACACTGGAGCCTACTTGGGCTCTTTGGTGGGGCTAATGACAGACTCTGGAAGGGCTCACGCCAAGGAGTACTTCCCAGAACTTCTGCTGCCAGTGTCCTTGTCCCCACTGTGAGCCACAGCCGCCCCCCGACTCTGCAGGAGACCCTCCAACACTAGCAGGTAGGTCTGGTTCAGTCTCCTGTGGGTCACTTCTCCTTCCCCTGGGTCCCGATGCACACACTACTTTGTTTGTGCCCTCCAAGAGTGGAGTCTCTGTTTCCCCCAGTCCTGTCGCAGTTCTGCAATCAATTCCCACTAGGCTTCAGAGTCTGATTCTCTAGGAATTCCTCCTCCCATTGCCATACCCCCAGGTTGGGAAGCCTGACGTGGGGCTCAGAACCTCCACTCCAGTGGGTGGACTTCTGTGGTATAAGTGTTCGCCAGTCTGTGAGTCACCCACCCACCAGTTATGGGATTTGATTTTACTGTGATTGCACCCCTCCTACCGTCTCATTGTGGCTTCTCCTTTGTCTTTGGATGTGGGGTATCTTTTTTGGTGAGTTCCAGTGTCTTCCTCTCGATGATTATCCAGCAGCTTGTTGTGATTCTGGTGTTCTCACAAGAGGGAGTGAGAGCACGTCCTTCTACTCCACCATTTTATTTTTGACTCCCTTTGTCCATTTTTAAATCAGGTTATTTGTTATTTTGTTGCCAAGCTTTATGTGTTCTTTATATATCTTACATATTAACCCCATTATCAGATACATGATTTGTAAATATTTTCTCCCATTGCATAGGTTGCCTTCTCACTCTGTTGATTATGTCCTATGATGCATAAAAGTTTTTAATTTTGATGTAATCCAATATATCTATTTTTCTCTGTTGTTACCTGTGCTTTTGGTGTCCTAGCAAGAAATTATTGCCAAATACAATACAATTTCATGAAGATCTCTCAAGATTTCTTATAAGTGTTTTATGGTTTGGGCTCTTATATTTAGGTCTTTGATCCATTTTTTAGGTAATTTTTGCATATGGTGTTAGGTAAGGGTGCAACTTCTTTTTTTTCCAAAATATTTTTTGTAACTAATTTGGCAGCAAAACATGACTTACACTTATTATAAAGCTGTTTATTGTCTTCATATGTGTGAATATTCATACCCTTCACTGCAGAAATATTTGATTTCAAGGTGCTGCCCCAGACTCCACTGGATCTATTACATGAGTTCAAAATCCAAAATTTTCAAATTTCCAAAATGCGCCTACCACCAAAAATTTCAGATATATGGGATGGTGGACCTCCAATACATTTTTCAGTGAATATCAAGTTCTGGAATTTTCAAGCTGGGAGAGACATAGAGTTCCACATGATGTCATCACGTGGAACTCTATTACCTTATGGATGAATAGAATGAAGCTCAGGGCCATTGTAGGATTAGAGCTGTAACTCAAGTCTCACACCAAACTCAACAGAAGTGCATTTCGAATCTGATCATTTTTAAAACAAATTTATGATGTAGGTAAAATAATGAAGCTTAAATGACTTACAGTGGCAGCAAGAAAGGCCAAAAAAAATTCTTAAAGCAAGGCAATCAAAATGAATTACATCTATGGTAATAAAATACTTTGAGCTAATGGTTGTAAATGATTATGTCTAAAGGAGTACAGTAATTAGTCACACAGTATAAGATGCATTATTCATTTACTTATCCATTCAATAAGCATTTATTAAGCATCTACTAAGTGTCAGATATGTGCCTAGGAACTAGATAGGCTCTTCTAAAAAGTGTGCTTCACGCATTTTATTGGAGTTTTTTGTGTGTTTATTTTAACTCCCAACACATATTTATTGAATCGTTGCTATGTCTAATGAACTGTAGACTCTGAATCTGGAGATATCTTGCATTAGGTCAAGCAGCATTCCCTCAGTGTTGAGCAAGAGAAGGAGGCTGAAGTCTCAAGGATACGAGATGCCTCTTCTTAGCCTTCTCACCGTCTCTGCTGCCCCCTCACTGGTCTGAACCACCATCTTGCGCGTGGTCTACTGCAGTTGCTTTATAACTTGTGTCCCTGCTTCAACCATTATTCTCAGAATAGCAGATGGAGGGAGTTGTTGGAAATTTACATGAGCCAGGTCACATTTCCTCAAAACCCTGCCATGATTCCCATTTTCCAAAGAAAAAGTGTACACATCCTTAGGATGGCCTACCAGCCCCTTCCCCCTCAGGCCTCCCGCCCTCTGCTCTGCCCTCTGCCCAGGCTGCTCCCTCTGTCTGCATCACTCTCCCCAGGAATCTGCATGATTACTACCCCTCTCCTTTGCTCAAGTGAAGCTGCCCTGATGACCTTATTTAAAATTGCAACCCACTCTGCCTCCACCATCCCGGCACTCCTGATCCTCTCCTCACAGATCTTCTTTTCACCTTGTAACAAACAGTATAACTTACCTGTTTGTGATGCTTATGGCTGTTGTCTATTTCTGCAAGGGCAGTAGCCTCTTTGTTCACTGATGCCTCCCAAGCAAGCACTTAGAACAGTGTCTGGCACATGCAGGCACCCTGGAAACGGACGAATGATGAAGAGTGCATCGTGTGACTGGAGTGCACAGTGACAGGTGACAGGCTTCAGAGGGAGGAACAGATAATTTCTGTGTTCAAGCTTGGCCCCCACGGACCAGCAGTAGGAGGTCATAGAAAGGCTTAAGGGGGTGAGTGTCATGGTCAGGGCTCTACCTGCTCTAGAGCAGAGAGTGGACCAGAGTGGGGCAGGATTAGAGGTGGGAGCCCAGGTGACTCTTCCCCACTACCCGTTCTTCTTATTACCATTTTTCTTCCTCAGAGTACATTGAGGATCATTCTGTCCAGTGGTTCTCAAACAGGGGCGTTTTTATCTTCTGCAAGACATTTGGCATTGCATGGAGACATTTTTGATTATCAGCTGGGAGGGTGCTACCGGCATTCCTGAGGCCAGGGGCGCTGCTAAACATCCTAAAATGACATATTGCAATGTTAGACACCTCGACTAAGAATTATCCAGCCCCTTATGTTAACAGTGCCGCAATTGAGAAACCCTGGTATAGAAGGTTCAAAGGACCAACTCTCAAATCTGAAAGCAGCCTTGTTGACGATAGAAACAAAGCAAGTATCTTCTGCGGTTCTCCTGGTCCTTTGAGTGCTTCATTGCTCACCTCCACTCCCATCGCATCCATCACCTCTCTCCCTGTCTGCTCACCTTTGTCCTTTACGGCCTCCTGCGTCACTGGTGTTCTGAGCAAGTGGAAGCCCTGCAGAGGAACGTGCGGGAGCTGCGGATGGTGAGGTGTGCCACCAGAGGAGCGTCGGCTGTTGCTTGTTCAGCCTTGGTGTGGAACGTGGTGTCAGAGAAGCAGAGGCTGACTGTCTGGTTTGTTCTGGTAGTAATTCCCCTGTAAACACTCTGACCGAGCCGGCCTCCTATAAAGCCCAGCCTGGGTGTTCCTTCCCTGGGGTGAAGGCAGCGGGCTTGGCAGTGTGTTTCTGTCCTCTGGGGTCCCATTAGGCTGTGTGGATCCTTCAGTGTTCCTGAGGCTATGGGATTTGGGATCCTGTGGAGTGGATTTTGTAAAGAGTATCTGCTGGAAGTTCTCAGGCAGAGAGCCCTTGTAAACAGGAGCAGCAGGCCGTGGGCACTTCATGCTGCAGGCTCGTGGTGCTTTGTGCTAGGCGCTCTGCATGCAGGATTCCGTATTTCCTGCAGCAGCTCTGGGGGTCCCCAGGCACGGCTGGCTCCTGGGGCATGAGCTCTGCCTACTTGCAGGCGGGCCCTACACTTGGTTTAGTGCTTGCTGTCATCATCTTGAAATTCTTAATCATTTTTGAACAAGGGGACCCCACATTTCCATTTTGTACTGGGCTCTGTGAATCATAAAGCCAGTCCTGTTCCCCAGTCATTGGTGCTCACGAATCCCTGGAGAGATGCACGCCCTCCCTCCCTCTTGTTTCCCTTAGGTTCCGAACTCTGCCTTCCACATTACCCTAGGCCGCCAGAGCCCCTGGCCCACCTCCAGACTCCCTAGGCACCTCAGCCACCCCGTGCTGGGGGGGGGGACCCTGCAGTTTTCCCACACCTCCTCCCAACACTCCCTCTTCCCTCTTTTTTGTTTTTTTGATTTGATTCATTTTTTTTAACATCTTTATTGGAGTATAATTGCTTTATAATGGTGTGTTAGTTTCTGCTTTATAACAAAGTGAATCAGTTATACATATACATATATCCCCATATCTCTTCCCTCTTGCGTCTCCCTCCCTCCCATCCTCCCTATCCCACCCCTCTAGGTGGTCACAAACCACCGAGCTGATCTCCCTATGCTACGCGGCTGCTTCCCACTAGCTATCTATTTTACATTTGGTAGTGTATATATGTCCATGCCACTCTCTCACTTTGTCACATCTTACCCTTCCCCCTCCCCATATCCTCAAGTCCATTCTCTAGTAGGTCTGTGTCTTTATTTCCGTCTTGCCACTAGGTTCTTCATGACCTGTTTTTTTTTTCCCCCTTAGATTCCATATATACGTGTTAGCCTACTGTATTTGTTTTTCTCTTTCTGACTTACTTCACTCTGTATGACAGACTCTAACTCCATCCACCTCACTACAAATAACTCCATTTTGTTTCTTATTATGACTGAGTAATATTCCATTGTATATATGTGCCACATCTTCTTTATCCATTCATCCAATGATGGACATTTAGGTTGCTTCCATGTCCTGGCTATTGTAAATAGAGCTGCAGTGAACATTTTGGTACATGACTCTTTTTGAATTATGGTTTTCTCAGGATATATGCCCAGTAGTGGGATTGCTGGGTCGTATGGTAGTTCTATTTTTAGTTTTTTAAGGAACCTCCATACTGTTCTCCATAGTGGCTGTATCAATTTACATTCCCACCAACAGTGCAAGAGGGTTCCCTTTCTCCACACCCTCTCCAGCATGTATTGTTCATAGATATTTTGATGATGGCCATTCTGACCGGTGTGAAGTGATACCTCATTGTAGTTTTGATTTGCATTTCTCTAATGATTAGTGATGTTGAGTGTCCTTTCATGTGTTTGTTGGCAATCTGTATATCTTCTTTGGAGAAATGTCTATTTAGATCTTCTGCCCATTTTTGGATTGGGTTGTTTGTTTTTTTGATATTGAGCTGCATGGCAAGAATATACAGTGGAGAAAAGACAGCCTCTTCAATAAGTGGTGCTGTGAAAACTGGACAGGTACATGTAAAAGTATGAAATTAGAACACTCCCTAACACCATACACAAAAATAAACTCAAAATGGATTAAAGACCTAAATGTAAGGCCAGACACTATCAAACTCTTAGAGGAAAACATGGCAGAACACTCTGACATAAATCACAGCAAGATCCTTTTTGACCCAGCTCCTCGAGAAATGGAAATAAAAACAAAAATAAACAAATGGGACCTAATGAAACTTCAAAGCTTTTGCACAGCAAAGGAAACCATAAACAAGACCAAAAGACAACCCTCAGAATGGGAGAAAAGATTTGCAAATGAAGCAACTGACAAAGGATTAATCTCCAAAATTTAGAAGCAGCTCCCTCTTCCCTCTGAGTGAAATCTCTCTCCCTCTTGTCCTTTTATTACCTTTTACCTGGCGTGCTCCTTAGTACTGCACCTTTAATAAGATTGGTTGATAGGAGAAGGCCATCATGCTCTCTTGTTTGATCTTTGGTACCATGTCCTGGGTGCACATCCGCAGAGAAGGGAAATACCTTTGTGGGGAAGAGAGTTTGCTCCAGACTTGCACTGCCTGAATCCTCATTTTATCTCCATCACCTGCTCGCTCTGGGACTTGGGGTAAATAAGGTAAACTGTCTGTGCTGTAATTTCCTCATTTATATATTTCCTGTCCCCACCTACAGCCTGGTGGTGTCCGAGGGCCTCCTCCTGAGTCACTGTGAGCCTTCCTGGGCACGTGTGCAAAGCTCTGGGTGCAGGGCTGGGAATGTCTGGGAGAACCGTTCCTGCCCATTTACAGAACTTGCTTGTTTGACTCCGAAAAGATTTCTCAAAGTTGCACTTATTTTTGGCTATCTGCTCATCAGGCCTTCAGCTTTCTAATCTACTAGAGTGGAGTTTTCCAGTGTTTGGTTGAAGAACCACTGCATTAGAATCAGCCTGGAAATCTGAATTTTCAGCAGTCTGACTAAAGTCTGAGAACACACACTAGTTTGGGAACAGCTTGATAGTGGTTGGTTCTCAACAAGTGGTTCTCAGCCCTGGTGAGCTAAAAATAACTATGCCCAGCTCCACTCCAGAGCAATTGAGAGGAATTTCTGAGTAGGGTCCAGGCATCCATGTTTTATTTTGTTTTGTTTTGTTTTGCCCATGCCGCGAGGCTTGTGGGGATCTTAGTTCCCTGATCAGGGATCGAACCCACCCCCTCAGCAGTGAAAGCACGGAGTCCTAATCACTGGACTGCCAGGGAATTCCCCGGACATCCCTGTTTTATTTTATTTTATTTTTTTTTATTATTATTTTTTTTAGAATGTTAGTCCTTTACTATATAACTTGCCTTTTTCCTTAACAACAGGCCACAAACATCTCTCCAGTATATACAGTTCTCACATGTACTTTTTAAAAAATTAATTAATTAATTAATTAATTAATTTTTAACATCTTTATTGGAGTATAATTGCTTTACAATGGTGTGTTATATAACTGATTCATCCCTGTTTTAAAAACACTTTCTATGTAGTTTCTGATGGACAGTAAGTGTTGGAGCAACTGCTCTTGGCCCTTTACCATATATCAGGCCTCGGTGCACCAGATTTAAGAACACTAATAAGTATCAATACCAACCCCCCCTCCCAGCTGTCAGTCTTCCCTTCTTGGGCCAAACAATTGAGGGAAAAAAACCATTTTATTCCCCAAAGAGTTCTCTTTGTCAGATATAGCCTTTCCTTCTGAGAGTCGGCAGTGCTAGCAAGTCAAAATGACCTAGAGGGGTGGGATAGGGAGGATGGGAGGGAGGCTCAAGAGGGAGGGGATATGGGGACATATGTATACATATGGCTGATTCACTTTGGTGTACAACAGAAACTAGCACAGTATTGTGAAGCAATTATACTCCAGTAAAGATCTATTTTAAAAAATGGTAACAAACAACAAATAGGTCGTAACACAAGGATGTAACTAAGAGACTCAAGGAAAGGCACAAGCAGCAACTTCATAGCTCCTGGTGCTGACCCTGCCTGGGGAGGGAATCTGACCACACGCACAGCAAGGTGTTCTCCATTGAGATGTGAACTTAATAAAAACCTGCTGGTTAAAAATAATAACAACTGATATTTATTGATTAGTTTCCTAAGTACCAGACACTGGGTCAAGTGTTTAAATATATGATTGCATTGCATCCTCGTAACAGTGCTGTGATGTGTGAGTGCTAATATTCTCTGCAATTTACAGGTAGGGCAACTGAAGCTCTGAAAGGTTAAATACTTGGCATGTCACAGAGCTGGGATATAAATCCAGTCCATGTACTTAACCATTCAATGAACTAGTGGAAAATAAGCAATGTCCTTTAGGTCTGTGTTGATACTCATGACACTCATGGACTAGACCTCCCACGCCCAGGTTTCAGGACTGTCACAGAGATTGAAAGGATACTGTTTCCCACTCCCTGGTCTGAATATAAAATCCGGGCAAAGGGCTGGTGAGAATTTGACCTTAGCCTCTAGGATTTTTATGTTGAGGTGGGTGATTGCTCTCTACTGCCATCTGCTGGCTCTCTGGACCAAGCACAGGCCAGAACCCCACATTTCTCATAGTAGAAGGAGTGGCAGAGAAGGCCCCCGTGTCCAAAATGTGCACCCCTCACCAATTCAGCAAAATGCCTTCAGTTCATTCTGTCAAAAGTCTCTGAAACATGCACTTTTTAAGAAGAAAGGAGAATTTCTGTAGTTTAAAATAATTAGGATGGTTTTCCCTGGCTCTCTTTTCACTCTTGGTGGATTTCTAACCGTAGTCCAAATAATACCTTATATTTGTGTGACTCCCAGAGCAGAAGATAAAGAAACAAAGCCAACTTAATACTTCCCAATGCAATGGTCACCTCGGGCTGGCCGAGGTGACCAATAACATTCCTAAACGGGACGTTATTAGGAAACTTGAATACAGCTCTCTACCCACTGAGGTGTCCTTAGGAAGTCATTCCTATTTTAAATGGTTCTCTGGGAAGTGAGAGTGGCCTAGCATCCTGTCTGTCTCTGTAGGTAGACCCCTGGGGTCGACTTGTCTGATGTGACAAAATCCAATTTATCTCTTCGAAGAACTGAGTGTTTGTGGAGAGCCTGAGTTGTTCTCCAGAAAAAATGTTCACAGCTCATTAGGTTTATGTTGCAAACAATGAAAATGAAATGACTCCTCCCCTGGTTCTCTCTCTCTCCTTCTTCCCCTGCCCCTACTTAGTCAGAAATAATCCGTATCAGTTTAACTTCATTGCCTTTGCCACGTGTAAAGCTTCTCCCTTTTGTTGGTTAGTTCAGTGGAACGCTTTTTTCAAATGAAATCTGCTAGAAAACACAGACTGTGAGTTGTTAAGGGAGAAGCAGGGGTTGGATCCTCAGACTCTGCCTCTCGCCCCTCATTTCCCTGTGCTCTCCTTGCCAGGCCCCTGCGGCTCTTCTAGGAATCCAAGAACTCCCTGGGCACAGTCTGAAAACACAGCTGGGTGCTGTGCAGCTGGACTGCCTCATCAGTCTAGGCTGAGGTGGAAGCTTCTTTTTTGTTCTAAACCTCTTAAAGACAAAGCAAATATTTTTAAAATGTTAACACATTGATTCCATGTGATGGGTTGTTTGTTATAGTATTCTTGACCTTTCTGAATTTGTTCCCCAAACAAGAAGTTAAAAAATAGTGGGGGTGGTGGGGAGAAAAATGTTTGTACACTGGATCAAATACAGTGCTGGTCCTTTGGGAGAAATTCTGTTTTCAAGCCATTTAGTCTTAGGGGATGGGACACACTGTTGGAGGAAAACGGGAAGAACTGGCCTGTTCACGCTTGTAGTAGCGCCTTGGGTGCCAGGCCTGCTTGGAAAGGGTGAGTCTTTAGGACAGTCAATGGAATTATGAAAGGATTGTGCTTTGAGTATTTTGATAACAGTTAAAATATGTAACATTGCTAAGATATATAAGATGTATATATATATATATAGCTGTATATATGTATGTATATATGATTTTTACTGATATAATTGACATATAACAGTTTCAGGTATACAACATTATGATTATATACAGTGTGTATATATATAATATATATATTATATTACATATAATATTATATATGTATTATATATGTATTGTCTATACATAATGTACACATTTGTCTCAAAGTGATGACCACAATAAGCCTAGTTAATGTACATCACCACACATAGTTACAAATTTTTTTTCTTGTGATGAAAACTTTTAAAATCCACCTTCAAGATACATTAGCTACTTTCAAATATACATTACAGTATTACTAAATGTACATTGTACATGTTCATCATGCTGTACATTACACCCCCAGGACCTATTTATTTTATAACTGGAAGTTTGTGCCTTTGACTACCTTCACCCATTTTGCCTACTGCCCACCCCTGCCTCTGGCAATCACCAATCTTGTTCTCTGTATCTGTGAGTTTGGGAGGTTTGTTTTTACTTTTATATTTTAGATTCCACATAAAAGTGAGATCGTACAATATTTGTCTTTCTCTGTCTGACTTATTTTGCTTAGCAGTATGCCCTCAAAAGTCACCCATGTTGTCCCAAATAGCAATAATTCCTTTTTTTGTAGCTGAATGATATTCTATTGTGTATGTATACATCACATTTTCTTTATCCATTGATGGACGCTTAGGTTGTTTGCATGTCATGGCTATTGTGAGTAATGTTGCAGTGAACATGGGGGTGCAGATACCTTTTAGAGTTAGTGTTTTTGTTTGCTTCGGAAGCAGAAGTGTTGGATCATACAGTAGTTCTATTTTTAATTTTTGAGGAGCCTCCATGGTGTTACCCATAGTGGCTGTACCAATTTACATTCCCACAGTGCCCAAGGGTTCCCTTTGCCCCACATTCTTGCCAACACTTGCTATTTCTTGTCTTTTTGAAAAAATAATAGCCATTGTAATAAGTATGAGATAATATCTCATTATGGTTTTTGTTTTTTGTTTTTGTTGTTTTGGCTGCACCATGCAGCTTGCAGGGTCTTAGTCCCCCCACCAGGGATCAAACCCCTGCCCCCTGCAGTGGAAGCACGGCGTCCTAACCACTGGACCTCCAAGGAATTCCCTCACTGTGGTTTTGATTTGCAGTTCTCTGATGATTAGGGATGTGGAGCATCTTTTCATGTATCTGTTGACTATCTGTATGTCTTCTTTGGAAAAATGTCTATTCAGATCCTCTGCCCATTTTTTTAATCACATTGTTTGGGGTTTTTTTGCTATTGAGTTGTATGAGTTCTCTATATATTTTGGATATTAACCCCTTATCAGTTGTATGATTTGCAAATATCTTCTCCCATTTGGTAGGTTGCGTTACCATTTTGTAGATGGTTTCCTTTGCTATGCAGAAGCTTTCTAGTTTGATGTAGTCTCACTTGTTTACTTTTGCTTTTGTTGTTTTTGCTTTTGGTGTCAGAGCCAAAAAATTATAGCCAAGACTGATGTCAAAGAGCTTACCACCTATGTTTTCATCTAGGAGTTTTATGGTTTCAGCTCTTATGTTCAAGTCTTTAATCCATTTTTAGTTTATCTTTATATGTTTCTTTCGCATGTGGCTGTCTAGTTTTCCCAACACCATTTATGGAAGAGACGGTCCTTTCCCTATTGTATATTCATACAATGAATATATATATCTCTGCTTACAAATGTCTGGCTCCTCCTTAGAATGCAAAATCCATGAGGGCATGAGCCTGGCTTGTTTACTGTTCAAGCTCCAGTCTTGGGCATGTAATAGGCGCTCAATAAAAATTTGTTGTATAAATGAATGAATATATCCCTCCTTCTTTGAACGGTCTCGTTGAGGATGGAGATGTTGTCTTTTATTTCTTGGTATCTCCAAGACTCGAGAAGTGTTTGTGATTTGAATGTTTTATTTTATTCATTCATCAATTCTTATTGAGCATCTACCACATGCCAGACACTGTGCTAGATACTGAGGATACAGCAGTGTATAAAACTGAGAAAACTCTTGTTTTCACAGACATTAGTGAGAGGAAATGGACAATGAATATAATAAACTAGTAAATTCTTTGATTTTTTTTTGCCAATTTTGGAATATAATTAATATCCCTATTTACTTCCTATTTCTGAAGAGTAAAGTATTATACCTTTCCTGTAATAAAATTGTAGATGATGCAAAGCCTGCTGGGGAGACAACAAATTCACTCCCTTCCTAGAGAAAATAAGAACATGTTAATAATAAGGCATGGGAAAAAGATAAGGACGAGAAAGGGACAGTAGCAAAAGGATTGTTTCCTCCTTAGCTGAGCTTCCTGCCTTGTCAGCCTGCCATCTTATCCCGACTGCTTTCCCCACACATCTGTCCTTTTCAACCTTGAAAGCCCGTCGTGATGTTTGCAGTGGAGGATTCTGAGTGACCCTGAACTAGCCGTTGCCAAGGTATCCCTACTTACTACTCACAGCAGGAATAATAAATCTGCCTGTGTGCTGTCTCCTTCCATTTCAAGACACATAACAATGAATTCAGAGCAGGAAGTAAAGAGAGTTCTCTCATGTAATAATAGCTTTGTACCTTAAAAAAAAATACTTTTTGTAAATAAATTCATTATCTCATTGGATGCTTTCAAGACCACAGTGAGTTAAGATGAGGATTTCAGGAACTTCCCTGGTGGTGCAGTGGTTAAGAATCCGCCTGCCAATGCAGGAGACACGGGTTCGAGCCCTGGTCCAGGAAGATCCCACATGCCACAGAGCAGCTAAGCCCGTGCACCACAACTACTGAGCCTGCGCTCTGGAGCCCGTGAGCCACAACTACTGAGCCTGTGTGCCACAACTACTGAAGCCCACATGCCTAGAGCCCACGCTCCACAACAAGAGAAGCCACTGCAATGAGAAGCCCGTGCACTGCAATGAAGAGTAGCGCCCGCTCACCACAACTAGAGAAAGCCCGTGCACAGCAGTGAAGACCCAACACAGCCAAAAATAAATATTAAAAAAAAATAATAATAAGGATTTCAGTTATGGTGTCCAGATACCCCCAGTTAAACCTTATATTGTCCCAGCATTTGTCCTGGATTTTTTTTAATAGACTTTATTTTTTTTAGAGCAGTTTTAGGTTCACAGCAAAATTGAATGGAAGGTACAGAGATTTCTCATATACCTCTGTCCTCATATACACACAGCCTCCCTATCAACATTGCCCACCAGAATGGTACATTGGTTACAATGGATGAACCTGCATTGACATATCATCACTGAAAGCCTATAGCTCACATTAGGGTTCACTGTTGGTGTTGTATATTCTGTGAGTTTTGACACATGTATAATAACATGTATCTACCATTATAGGTCCTACGGAGTTTCATGGCACTAAAAATCTTCTGTGTGTCTGCCTATTCGTCCCTCTGTCCTAGACCTTTCATTCTTCAATAAAGTGTCATTATAATTTTAGATTTGAAAATATTTTTGATAGAATTATTTAATAGGTTTTTCAATATAGTAAAGCTGCTTTCTTGGTTAATAAATAATTTTAAAACTTATGTAAATTTAATTATTTTTAGAGCCTACTTTTTCTTGCAGAGGGGTCCTGATTTGGATGATAAATTACATGGTCTCCATAATTACAATCTGCATTTATGGGGAGAAAAACTGGTCCCCAGAGAAAAGGGGACTCTCCCTGGTGTGTCTGGCCAATCGGGTGTAGAGCAGGACTGAAGTCCAGGTGCTCTGACTTCTGGTACTTTCTACACAAAAGACACAAAGCCAGATGGGGAGACAACTCAGATCTCAAAGCTTATCACATCCTTAAGTAGTTTAAAGTAATTATGAAAGTGGGATTGCTTCCGTATTTCTAATTCAGACGTGAGAAAATTCACTATATAAGTAAATAATGTAGCCGGTGAGGAATAGAACAGACTGAGAGAAGCCCAGATCAACACTCAGGCAGGCAAGTGGGGATCTGCCTAAAGAGGATGGAATAATACGAAGGAAGGTTGGATTTAAAAGGGAGTACTGTGCTTTTAGAGAAGATTCCATAAATCGTTAAGTCAGTGAGGAAAAACATCTTCAGATGTTTGATGGTATTCTGAGACTGAAATTAGAGTTTCATTTGCATATTTCTGGGACATGGTGCATCTATTTATCCAGCAGAATGAGTCTAGGTTCTGATCAAATACATACTAAACTTGCCTAATAGGATAATTAACCGTTCTGTAGTATCACCCACGTATAATTTTATTACAATGTCAGCATCTTAAAAATTGAAGTGATTTAACTTTTCCATAGCAAATCAGAAGGAAATTGTTTCAAAGAGGGTTAGGTTTTCATAAAGACCAACTCCTGTTCTTATATTCACTTTAAGATGTTGTATTTAATATAGACCCTGCTGTAGAAACACACAGTTAGCCTAAGTCAGACAGGAAAGAGCAATCACTCTTTTACAAAATAAATCACAAGGGGTCGGGGGAACAACTAACACACAGAAGGCAGCGGTCAATAACACAGGGTGGTGTGTGGAGTTGATTCTCCACCCCCAGGCATTGTTCAGATGTGTTGCCTTAGATGCTATCCCGGTGACAGGGTATTAACTTTAGGTGTTTTATTTGTGAATGGTGTGGAGATATGCGTTTATTTTATTCGTTTATTTTCGTCAGGCCTCTCTATCCGGAGTGTGTGCTGGAAAGCAGACCGCCTTCTAGCAGGGACCCAGGACAGTGAGATATTTGAAGTGATCGTGCGAGAACGGGACAAGCCAATGCTGATCCTGCAGGGCCACTGTGAGGGGGAGCTCTGGGCTCTGGCCCTGCACCCCAAGAAGCCGCTGGCTGTGACAGGCAGCGATGACCGCTCTGTCAGGTGAGGCCCCGGCAGTGGTGGCTGTAACCTCCCTCACCTCCCTGGGGTAACAGATTGATTTTGCCCAAATTTGTTTATTACTTGAAGAGAAGGATAACCCACAGTGCAGAACCTCACCATTTCCAAACAGAATGTTAAGCCGTTTTGCTTAACAACAGTTGGCTTCTTGGCCTTTTGTTGTTGCTATCTTTCTTTGGCTCCATCTTAAGTCAAGAAAATGTTCTTAGAAGTGAAAATTCACTACTGCTGGTTAGATTGGCCTCCAGGTCTCTTCCAGCTGAAGATGTAAGCTGAGTGCACTCATCTGTAATAAGATCATGTTTCTTCCTCGTACCTTCAGTCCTGCTGGAGGCAGCTTGGCAATTTCACAGCTGAGTCACTCATCATCAGTTTAGTCACAGACTAAACATCACCAAGAGAACTGAAATTCTGATTTTCAAAGTCGTCTTTAGCAAGTGAGTCATTAATTCTTTCTTTGCTCAAAATTCCCTGTGAGAATTTACAGTGTCTTCAAATCAAAGGAAAGTGCGGGTTCCTAAGAAAATATGCCCATGTTTTTAGGGCCTCAAGTGTTCTCGCTATGGATCACTTGTTATTTGAGAACACGACAGTAGTAAAATGAGCAAAATGATTATGCTTCCAATGTTCTTGAGACTGTTGAAAGACTGATTTGAAAGTGTGCGATGAAGACTATTACACTGATTCCAGTATTTCCATACTACTGAGCTTTAAGTGTGCTCAACAACAAGCAGGCCAGAGAGAGAGTCCGTGACAGTGAGAGGAAGAGACTGATTGATAATCAGTTGATGGATTACTGCTTCTGGGTTTGACTAGCTAAAGTGGAGCACTGTATACTAGACTAAAGGTCACTGCTCCCCCTCCCCCCGCCCTTATTCTGTATGTTTGTGAATCGAATCAAGATGCAATGAGTATACTCATTAGAAAAGCATAAATCCGAAGATAAAACCATTTTTGAGTTTCTACTGAGCATTAAAGCCTCATCAATCTAAAAATCAGTGAAAACAATTCCAATGATCTCTTCACGTGACATAAATGTTTATTTGGCTTATACTTCTCTTTACTCACTTCCTCCTCCTCTGTTCCTTTTCCTTCCATTACTCTGAGCCAAACCAATGCCAAGTTATTCAAACACCCAAGAAACTCGATTCATACCCATCCAGATAGAAAGGATTTCAAGAAAGTTTTTGGCTTTTATATTTTAACAACTGTGTTGAGTCTTAGAATTGCAAAGAGCCCTTACTGCCAGAATTTGTATTACTCTCCTTAACCATTAATTTGGCTAAAATTTTAAATGGAATTTTTACACTGAGTATTGAAATTTAGGAAGGGTATAAGTCATAATTTCTTGATAAAGATTAGCTTAGTGGCTTTATAAGATTAGTGCAGTTTGCTGAGGAGTGATGGTTTCTTCATGCTAGTCAAGCAAAGCTTACATTGCTTAAAATAGTACAAGGCTAAAAACAGCATGAGATTATGAATAATGGACAAGGTATTGAAAGCATACCATAAGCTTTAGGCTGAACAGTGCAGGCTGCCTAAGGGATCAGTAAACTATTCACTGCGCAGCCCTGCAATGCAAGGCGCATGCCACCATCCCTCCTGAAGGTGGAATGCATTTAGAGAAATTGCACCGCATTTGACTTACTCGTGTTTCTTTATCACAGAACTTAGATTCTCAGACCCCCTCACAGATAATGTTGTTTGCACGTTAAGAGAAGACTGTCTTCAGAGTAGTAACAGAGAGAGGTCAGATGCCGCAATTGCATCTCACATGGAAACCCTTATTTGTGTCTTCAAATATTTAGTTTGTGTTCTCTCAGTTTGAGGTGCCTGGATTAGGTGTTCCAAGGAGCTGCGGAAAATTCTGTGTTAGTGGCACTTGCACTTGACCTCTGTCTCTCCAGCAGTAGCTGTGCTCATCAGCCAGGGGCATGGCGAAGTATCTCCCCCGCCCCAGCCCCAACCAAGAGGGGACCCATCAGCAGTGGGGTGCCCAGGGAGCTCATGAGGAGTGACAGCATATGACTGTGTACAGCCAACTTTGGAACCATCCTGGGCAGGGGTATCATTCGTTCTTCTCCATCTAAAATACTTCTTCTTGCTCAGGAGGCCAACAAATGTAATGTGTATTTCAATCTGTATGTGCTTACATAACACAGTTACTAGAAGGGAACTCGTATTTTTTTTTTTTAAAAAAAAAAAGCAATAACAGCATCTAGTAGTACTTCTTATCCTATAAGTGTTATTAACAGCCATTGGTATAAATCGAGAACAATTTTTAATCTCCGAAGAGAAAAGTATAATTTTGTGTGAAGTAGTGTTTAAAATTTCCTTATTTTATGAATCTCGAAATCTTTGGAAATGTTATCTCTTTTTATATTTCTTGCTGGATATTTCAAATGGTGAAAATCACATAAAGATAGGCTAAACACTTTCGCAGATTCCCAGACATGCCAAGAGGAAGGACACTGGTGTGAGGTTACTGCAGTCTTTCTTGTTATTATCGCAGTGGTGAACAGGCCTTGGGCTGGCTGATGACTATGAGAAGTTGCTTTGTTTTGTCTTTGACTTTGAACTGTGCTTAGGATGTGGAGCCTAGCAGACCATGCCTTGATCGCCCGCTGTAACATGGAGGAAGCGGTTCGAAGCGTTGCTTTCAGCCCTGATGGATCTCAGTTGGCCCTGGGCATGAAGGACGGATCTTTCATTGTTCTCCGAGTCAGGCACGTACTGATACTGAAAATGACATTAGAGATATTCTTTTGTTAAAATTAATTCTCCTGGTCAGAATGTATGCCAGGGCCTTAGGAAAAATGCATTTACTGTTTTGAATAGGAACACTGTAGATTCACAACCGCCTGTCTATAATTCCAAAATCCAAACGCTCTGAGCGTCCGAAGTTCTTTGGTAACTTATTTGTCAGCACTGCCTGACCCAGTGAACTGGATGTGAGATAGTTTACAGTCTATTAATCTCTTAGTAGGCATAGTCATGTATCATGTGATTTGCTGCAAAAATATTAATGTGTTCAAAAGGGGTTGCTGCCTTAGCTCCTACTGGGGATGTTATGTAATAGATTGTATGCAAACCTTTCTAAAATCCAATGAATAATGAACTCCCAAGCTTGTCTTGTCCCAGCGGTTTTAGATAAGAGATTATGGGTTTGTAATAAACCAAGAAGAGAGGAAGAAAGAAGAAAGCAGCCTCCAACAGCACTAAATTTTTAGAGATAAACTTAAGTAAAGATTTTTCTACCTATAATCACCAATAAAATGGAACATTTCATATTTATTAACCTCCTATATTATTTCTACTGGACAAAAATTATGACCCACCCTTGTAATTCTTTGAACACATTGGTTATTCTTTTGGATTACACATTTTCTGATTACAGAAAGGAAATACAGCTGTAGATTAGATACTGCATTTCTCACACACAGCAAATTCTATATAGCTCTTGGCATGGTTTACTACACTAAATTCTCATAACCAGCCACACAACTTATTACCAAATGGGTGGGCAACATTTTCTTTCTTTGCTTAGTGATGTGTGAAAAGATAGCTAATTACCAAATTTTCTTTTTGATGGATTTCCCAAGCCAAAAAAAAATCCTCCCACACCTATTTTATGGCATTATAGTAAACTATAATGCTATTAGTAAATGATAGCAAGTATGAGAAATTATTATGTGGAAGCAAATATTTGGCATTATTTATGCATTCAGTTCATTTTAGAGTTGATGAAGGCATCAATACTAGCTCAGGGGACCTGCTAGTCATAATCTTGTCTTATAGCTATGGGGGAAAAGCCTCAGTGAGCTTTCAAATAACAGTAGAAATTCTTACCAGAAACTTATCAGAAAGGACACAGAATATTCCAGTGATTCAATGTAAGCATTATTGACCTTTCATAGTGAAAGTTAAATAGTTACATAAAAATTCAACATTAAAAAAATAGTTTTCCTCTTCTGCTTTTTGGACTTGCTCTTTTTACAATAAGCATCAAGCTTAACAGTCACTGGTTTCTTGTTCTTAAAGTATTAGGAAGATAGTTTATTTTATGTTAACCTTGATATGTTTTACCGTTCTCTGTGACATATTTTTTAAATAATTTTACAAACCCCAAATTTTAATGAAAAGTTTTAGAGAAAAATAATACATATAACTGAACATGAAAGTGAAAATGCATTTCATTAAAATTGTTTTGTTTTTTACTTTGGGAGCCCAAAATATTATTTTAAATGTTTAATTTCTCCTACGTTGGCCATGAACTAAATAATATTTTATATGTTTCCATAAAAGTTAATTCTCTAATTCCTGTAGTTTTTCTCTCCCTTTCAAAGTAATGTTTTTCTGTGGCACACAGATTTTAAAACATGACTTGGGGTTCCTATCTCTAGATTTGCTGCTTATCGCTTTGCTTTTCTATTCTTATAGAGATATGACAGAAGTGGTTCATATCAAAGATCGAAAAGAAGTCATTCACGAAATGAAATTTTCTCCAGATGGTTCTTATCTGGCAGTGGGATCCAATGACGGCCCAGTAGATATCTATGCTGTCGCCCAGCGGTATAAGAAAATTGGAGAATGCAACAAGTCTCTCAGTTTCATCACACACATCGACTGGTCTTTGGATAGTAAATACTTGCAAACTAATGACGGTGCCGGAGAACGGCTGTTCTACAAAATGCCATGTAAGTCACAAGGGCAATGAATGTTTGTACAAAGCGCAACTCTGAACCATGGCAGAAAATATATGAGGATATTCTTAGGACCTCAGAGCAAGGAATGTTTTCTGAAACAAGACCCTCAAACCACAGACTCTCAAAGAAAAGATTCATAAATTGGAACACATTAAAATAAAAAATTATTGCACAACAAAAGAGACCATGATGGGCATAGATACTTGGAATTGTTATAATGGACAAAGGATATACATGAACAATACAAGTTTGAACTGCACCAGTCTACTTCTGTGCAGATTTTTTTAGTAGTAAACACTACAGTACTACATGGTAGGAGGTTGGTTGAATCTGTGGTTGTGGAACCATGGATGCAGAGGGTCAACTCTAAGTTATACATGGATTTTTCAATAGCGTGGAGAGTTGGTGGCCCTAGCCCTCAAGTTGTTCGAGGGTCAACTGTACACCTATAATATATAAAGAATGCCTAAAGATAAGCAAAAGGAAAAAATACTAGGAAAATACTAAAAAAATACTGAAGATTTGAGGATCACAGTCAACTACTGTGATTCCTTTCATCTCTTTTGTGTCCTTCATAATTGGAAGCCCTTATTATACGATTATTTGGTGAAATGTGCTCATTGGGATTTTTAAAAACCCACAAATTTTATTGGTAACCCCCACTATAACTTCTATAAGAGATTCATCTTATTTATATAATACTCATTTAGTAACATTTAATTTGTAATGTTAAAATGTCATAAATAAAAGACAGATTTCTGTATTACAGTCTTTGATTAATGATTTTTTATAATGTAAAAGGAAAAATTTAATACTTAACATGACTCTTGACCTCAAATAATTATATTTTAATTTTTTATTGAAAAATCAATTTTACTATAAAACAAGGTTATGACATAACTTCAACATTTTTAAGAGTCTCTGCCCTATCAATTCATCAATATACCTTTACTAGGTGCATATTTCTTTGTGTCTACTTTCTCTGCTTGACAGTATTTCATACATATTTTCATACGTGAAAAAATATGGAACACATTTTTGTCGTTTGCAGTAACAAAGTAACACCCTACTCAGTGATATCAAAGATACCAGTGTATCTTTGCTGGTACACACAGTGCAGATCCAAATATCTTTGTAGAGGTGGGATTTTCTCTTGTGAATTACTTTCTTGGACTATATTCTTTAAAGCAGGAGCACTGGATCCAAGACTATGTTCAGACTGTAAACTCTCCGATTCTGTGGTCTTCATAATGGATTTTTATATAATGCTGTGTTAGAGTCTAGAATTGCCAATTTGACAGTGCACCAGTAATGTATAAGAGCATCTATTCTCATAGGTTATTTATTTGAAAATATTTGTTATTTTTGAGGGGGAAAGTATGAGGTAATACACTTAATTGTCTTGATTTTGAATTTTTAAATTGTGCATGACTAAGCATTTTTCCAAACATTTCTTTATCCATGGGCTTCCTCCTTTTTGTGCTCCCTGGGAACATCCCTTACCAGCTGCTGGTGAAAACTGGGTATTGTGCCCCACACATAAGACCATACCTAGAACAATTGTCAGGACTATTTTCCCCAACTAATTACATTTATTTCATCAAAATTTGGTGGATTTTCATTGTCTAGCACTTTAAAATTTAAATAGAAAATCCATTCATTTTTTTCACTAATTAATTGAGGCTGACTTTTAAAAAATCACTTCTATGGTTCCTTGAATTATGAAAAGTAGGAGTTCAGAATAAACTCTTTAAAAACCTGGCAAAATGTTAGTAACTAAATATGATAAAATATAATTTAATAATAGTCATTTCATCAATAACACAAAGCATAATATCATCTCTATCTAGATAATTAAGGTCAAGTAAGTATCAGTAGTTTAAGACATTAGATGTACCATGATCATTTTCTTTCTCCTATCTGAGTTTTGAGCATGTGCTTCCTTTAAACCCTGCTAGAAAAAAAAATCACCATTTGGGGAAAGAGATTAGAATTTATAGTTTCCTTGGTTTGTAAACATTTTAAAACAAAGGTTTTAGACCTTTATGAGAAAAATGAATAAAGTAAATTAGAATATGATTTTATTTAAATGTAACATTATATTAAAATTTATTGATTATTTTCAGCTGGGAAGCCTTTAACAAGTAAAGAAGAAATCAAAGGGATTCCCTGGGCCTCCTGGACATGTGTGAATGGCCCAGAAGTGAGTGGGATTTGGCCAAAATACACTGATGTCACTGACATCAACTCAGTGGATGCAAATTACAACAACTCAGTACTGGTGTCTGGAGATGATTTTGGACTGGTTAAATTGTTTAAGTTTCCTTGTCTCAAGAAAGGTAAGGCCAAAAGAAATGTTTCATTGAATGAAGATTTGATCTAGAATATATATACAGTATAATTAAGGCTTATTTTCTTGATGTCTGTTACTGCAGACTATTCATTTTATCTTTATATTTACTCTAATACTTTTCAATAGAAAGTTTGCTATCTTCTGCTTTTGACATTCTGAAACGTGGTTTTGCAAATTTAAGTCAGCATTTGTTAACAGAGATGTTACTCAACATTTCGTGATTCATAAATTTCATGTTTCATGTTTTAAACAAGTTGTATTCTATTTTATTTATATCTACGTAAATATAATTTAAATTACATGTTACATTAAAATATTGTAATTAAAATTCTTTTATGCATTACAGCTAATTGTGCTTCTACATAGGAAGCAAAGCAAATCCTTATAGACATATTTAAAATGAAATCTGAAAGTGATTGTTGTGGTGATAATACAGTTTGTGGACCCCTTCTGATAGCACTAATTTTGCGCACCAGACTTACATAACTGGTGAATTTTTTTTATTGAAGTGTAATTGATATACAATGTTGTGTTAATTTCTGCTGTGCAGAAAGTGAATTAGTTATACAAATATACACACTCTTTTTAAAATTCTTTTCCATTATGGTTTATCACAGGATATCAAATATAGTTCCCTGTGCTATATATTAGGACCTTGTTGTTTATCCGTTCTGTATATTAATAGTTTGCATCTGCTAATCCCAAACTCCCAATCCATTCCTCCCCCAACCCCCTCCCCCTTGGTAACCACAGCTCTGTTCTCTGTGTGTGTGAGTCTGTTCCTGTTTGGTAGATAAGTTCATTTGTGTCATATTTTAGATTCCACGTGTAAGTGATATCATATGGTATTTGTCTCTTTCTGACTTACTTCACTTACTATGATAATCTCTAGTTGCATCCATGTTGCTGCAAATGGCATTATTTCATTCTTTTTTATGGCTGAGTAATATTCCATTGTATATATGTACCACATCTTCTTTATCCATTCATCTGTCAGTGGACATTTAGGTTGCTTCCCTGTCTTGGCTATTGTGAATAATGCTGCTATGAACATTGGGGTGCGTGTATCTTTTTGAATTGTAGTTTTGTCTGCATATATGCCCAGGAATGGGATTGCAGGATCATACGGTAACTCTATTTTTAGTTTTTTGAGGAACCTCCGTACTGTTTTCCATAGTAGCTGCACCAACAATGCAACAGTGTTTCCTTTTTTCCACACCATCTCCAGCATTTGTTATTTGTAGATTTTTTAATGATGGCCATTCTGATCGGTGCGAGGTGGTACCTCATTGTAATTTTGATTTGCATTGCTGTAATAATTAGCCATGTTGAGCATCTTTTCATGTGCCTGGTGGCCATCTGTATGTCTTCTTTGGAAAAATGTCTATTTAGATCTTCCGCCCGTGTTTTGATCGGGTTGTTTGTTTTGTTATTGTTGAGTTGTATAAGCTGTTTGTATATTTTGGAAGTTAAGCCCTGTTGGTTGCATTATTTGTAAATATTTTCTCCTCCTCTTTAGGTTCTTTTCATTTTGTTTATGGTTTCCTTTGCTGTGCAAAAGCTTGTAAGTTTGATTAGGTCCCATTTGTTTATTTTTGCTTTTGGGAGACTGATAACTGGTGAAATATTTGAGAGAGTTTGATTCAAAACAACCCTTTCTGCCCTTGCATTTTGTTCTTTTGTTTTATTGTTGTTAAAATCTTGTCACTTCAATTTTTCTGGCACTGTCAGGCTTTGTAGAATGTGACTGAATTAATCATGTAATGACCCTGTCCTCTTCCTTCAAAAGTTCAGGCAAAGCCCATACACAGGCTTTTCTGAGACTCCCTGCCTGCACCCTGAAAATCTGATCAGCAGTAGGGATGTGCTGTTGCCTGAAAACCCTTTCACTTGAACGATTTTTAGAATAATCAAGGAAAGGGATTGAAAATGTCATCAGAAAGTCATTTTCAGCTAACTGGCTGTTTTGAAGCAGTGACAATTATGGTAAAAAATTGAACATAAAATGCATAACAAAACCACCATCATTTCCACTTGGCAAAATGACCATCAGATTAAAATGCTTGAGGTACAACATTACCTCAACATGCCTAATTCAAACTGTTCTCTTTCTCCATAATGGGTCTTTTGAGTAATAGGGCGTGTCTTGTTAAATTGAGTAATGTACTTGCAGAAGTTAAGTTAGGCAACCAGAAGGTATCTGGAAATTCAGGATTCAGAAGAAACATCATGAGGGTCAGAAGCAATACTATTGGTCTCAAGTATCAGGACTTGGGAATTCAGTGAGAGTTGGTATTTCCTATGAGTCATTGAGACTTGTAGGATAGACTTGGGTCTAGAAAATAGCAATGGAAATGTAAATCTTGGGTTAGCATATTAGGATGGGGGAGGCAGGTAGGGAGGTACAGTGAGTAGTGCTGTTTGTCAAAATGAGATACCCTTATATGTAAAACAACCCTGAGGATGAAGGCAGCCAGGAGACATCTGAATGAACAAGGAGACATTGACAGCCAGAGTGACAGTATGGTGAGAGTAATAAAACCCACCTCAACAATCTGCAGAAGTATCCATGTCCTCATAGCAAACTGACTTGTTCTACTTTTCATGACACATTGTTTATACATCTTGCAATTTGCCTCAGAGTCATTTAGGCTCTTGGAGCCTTTTTGTGCTAAAGCTACTGGTGGAGAAGTTTATAACAGAGTGTTGCTGATGAGAATGGTAACAGTTGGTGGAACTTGTCTCCCTATAACCAAGGTACCAGTGACAAGTATTCCCCCAACTTTTGAACATGTAAACACCCAAATATTAGCAGGGGCTGATGACTATGAGAAAGTGTGGAGACTGAGTAAAGATTATAGTTTTCCACTGTGATTAAATAAAACTCACAAGTTAATTGACACATTTATGATTATGTGTACATAGTATTCTTTTGCATAATAATTAGACATAAGTGTTCTGCAGTTAATGAAAATGACTACAATTCATATTATTTTTACATAGCTGAACCAATTTGTTTTCCTCATTTCCTTTTGACAGTTTTCAAATCTTAAAATAATTAGGATCCATACTGATAATTTTCCCTGATGTCATTTAGAGTACATCCTGTTTGACCATCACCCCCGAGACACTGACATGAGGTAAAATCCAAAGCCTTGCTCATTGGCATTTACCATATCTTAACACCCTTGGCATCTACCCATGCTCCTAGGGGAGGCTCAAGGCCAAGGATCTCCATGTTTCACTTGTGTGCTGCCATTCCATTAATCCTTCACACACACACACACACACACACACACACACATACACACAGTCCTTGAACAACTACCTCCTATGACAAGTGTCCTGGATACTGTAAGACTTGAGTTGCAGAAACCCTAGACCTTGGAGGGGAAAGTGCTGGCCTTCAGTAGAGCTTGGATGAGCTTGATGCAGGAACAGAAAGGTCAGTGTGTCTAGAGCATGATGAACGAGGGGAGAGCTGTGCACTCCAAGGCTGGAAGGGCAGTGGGGGCCAGGCATGAAGGGCCTTGAAGCAACTGTTAGAAATGTGGGTCTTATTCTAAGTGCAGTGGAAAACTATTGAGGGTTTTAAATGGAAGAGTGACATGAGCAATTTAAGTTTTTAAAATACTACTTTGATATTGTGTGGGATGGAATAGGGAAGGGGAGGCTTCAAGTAGAGAGATTATTGCAAGAGCCCGGGTAAAAGGTGATGTGACTTGGACAAAGGTGTCAGGAACAGACCTGAAGAGAGGTGGTTGAGATTAGGAAACAGTGTCAAGGTAGAGCTGAAGGTCTTGCTGATGGATTGGGTGTGGGAATAGAGGGAAAGAGAAGAATTGAGGAAGACTCCTAAGTTTTAGGTTTGAGCAATCGGGTGGATGGTAGCACCATCTATAGAGATGGGAAAATGAGAAAGGAATAGGTTTTGTGCGTGTGTGTGTGTGTTTTATGGTGGTAACAGAGTAGGAGGGGAAGGGGAAACTCCTGGTTTTTCTGTGATAAGTTTGAGGCGCCTATTAGACATCCAAGTGGGCATAGCACACAAGCTGTCAACACTCTTGGGAGAGTTCAGGGTTGGAGATGAATGTTTGGCAGCTGAGGGAATATCAACAGTATTTAAAGCCAAGGAGAAAGAATCAATAGAGAGGAGATGAGGGCTGAGGGCTGAGCCTTCCTTAGGGTCCAGAGAATAAAGGGGGGCCTTGTAGAGTCACTCATTGTCCTAAGGAAAACCTTGGAAGAGATGGATGTGGCCTTCATTTATTCAATAAATATTTAAGTGCTATTCTAGAGGCTGGAGATATGTCAATGAATAAAACAAGCACAAGTCCCTGGAGCTCTTGTTCTACTGAGGGGACCCAGTCAATAAACAAGACAATGTAAACACATCTGATGGTGAGAAGTGCTGTGATGAAAAATAAAGCAAACAATGGGAGTAAAGAGTGCTCAGGTCGGGCAGTGTAGTATTGCTGTTTTAAGTAGGATGGTCAAAGCAGGGCTCACTGATAGTTTCATTTGACTAGAAACCTGAAGGAGGTAAGAGAACCAGCCATTCAGAGATGCAGGGAAAGAGCATTCCAGACTGAGGGAACACAAGTGCAAAAGCCTAGAGACAGAAGAGGACCTGGCATGCAAAGAGGCCAGTGAGCCTAGAGTAGAGCAAGTGAGGGAGAGAGAGGAAGAATGATCAGAGAGATAAGGCCTAAATATTGATGACAGTAATGCTATTGCAGGTTCTAGTTCCAGCCTCCCAATGGTGTATGAGCTAGCTATTGCTGTAAAACAAATTCCCCTCCCTCCCAAATTTAGCAGCTTAAATCAATAATCATTTATTATCTCACAGTTTTGGGGAGTCAGGAATTCAGGAGCAGCTTAGCCGGCTCTCCAGGTCTCTCATGAAGCTGCAGTCATCTGAAGGCTAGACTGAGGCCAAAGATCCACTTCCAAGATGCTCACTCACCTGGCTCTTGCCTGGAGGCCTCAGTTCCTTGTGAGCCTCTCCGTAGGCTGCTTGAGTGTCCTTATCACATGGTATCTAGAGATCCAAGAAAGAGCAAGGAGGCATCTGCAGTGCCTTTTTTAACCTCCTCTTGGATGTCACATACCTTCACTTTTGACATACTCTGTTTTGATTTGTATCAAATAATTTGTGGACATATTTTTTCCAGCTTTACTGAGATAAAATTGACAAATAATATTGTGTAAGTTTAAAGTATACAACATGGTGATTTCATATATGTGTATATGTTGTGAAATGATTACTACTTTAAAGTTAGTTAACATATCCATCAACTCAGTTAGTTATCCTGTGTGTGTGTGTGTGTGTGTGTGTGTGTGTGTGTGTGCGCGCGCGTGTGTGTGTGTTTAGTGAGAACATTTAAGATCTACTCTCTTGGCAACTTTCAAATATACAATACGGTATTATTAACTACAGTCACCATGGTGTACGTTAGATCCCCAGAACTTATTCATCTTATAACTGAAAGTGTATCTTTGACCAGCATCTCACCATTTCCCCCTAGGTCCCTGATAACTGCAAATCTACCATGTGCTTTTATGAGTTTAACATTTTTTTAGAATTGTGGACATTTTTTAAACAACTCCAAAGAGATGGGTTAAATCATTTCTGAGGAGGGTCTAAAGGTCAGGGCAGCAAAGAATAGCCCAACAAGATCTATAGAGATATGGGAAGAATATATATTTACTTCATAATTATTGATTTATCATCAGCCAGCATTTCCAGCTGACCGGAGTTGGAATCTGTTTGACTTCATTAAATTACCAAAACTGATTTAGGAAACTCTTTGAAATGGGCATGGTTGCTTTTGAGACTCAAGTCCTTGCTTTCCCCTTCTGTGGCAGCATTCCCCTTGTCTTTTTTGGAAGCCTTGATATAATAAGACCTCACCTGGTCAGAACACGCTGTCAGGGAAGGGACATGTGTCAGTCATTTCCGCCTACATGTAAATTTAAATCATTATCTCTCCAGTGGGTATTTAAATTTTAAACATGTGATAGTTGAAGAGATGGCCTTTTCCCCCATTAAAGAGATTTCGTTTAGAGGGGCTGTAATAGGTAGAAGTATTTCTGAAGGAGGGATAGTGTGCTTGTTGGCCCCAGAAATCTCTCATAGTCTTTGGGGTCCTAGGCCTCCACATGATAAGATGGATCTTGCTTATTTCCATGAGTGCCTTTATGCTCCTATGTGCTCACCATACACTGGAGACTTTGCTGCAGTTATTCAACCACAAATATATGTTCACATAGCTTTTCTGTTGCATTCACTACCTGGGGATGGTGTTTACTGAGTAAAGCAATCAATTTAAGTGAAAAAAAATTCATTCTCCCAACTCTACATCTACGTGACTCCAAACCACAATTTTACTACCCCCACCCCGCCGCAGAAGTATTTTCCATTTCCCAGTTAAAGGATTGCCTGTTGCATCTTGTATTTAAATAAGAATGTGTAAGATGTTCATTCTTTAGCATTTATTTTCAGAATCAGTGAAGCAGTAGGTGTTATTTGGAACAGGTTCAGAAGTGTCTTTAGACACAGGGCTTAAATTTTAAGACCCAGTTTTAGCTTAATCCATACTGGAATGATTGAGATATCTTTTGGAGCCTTTGATTATTTGTTATTATATATAAGATTGAAATTATATTTTCTAATATATTTAAAGCTTTTACTTCTCAACATGAATAGAATGTAATTTTTTAACCAACAAATTCTATTTTTTGCACAACTAATCTTCTCCTCAAAAATATCTTTTCAGGAGCCAAATTTAGAAAGTATGTGGGTCATTCTGCACATGTCACAAACGTCCGCTGGTCTCATGACTTTCAGTGGGTATTAAGCACAGGAGGGGCTGACCACTCGGTTTTCCAGTGGAGATTTATTCCAGAAGGTGTCAGCAATGGCCTGCTGGAAACAGCACCCCAGGGTAAAACCAGTAATAATTTTTCAACATCTATTTATTTTTCAATAAAAATTTCAAAGAATGGTCTAACATCTCTTCTTAAGGTAAAGAGTTAAAGCTGTTTTGAAAAATTCATTCCTACAATAAATTTAAAAGAACAGAAAAAACTTTTGAGATATGGGCCAATTGAATATGGGTCAGTTGGATAATTTCCTTCAAAGGATTTTGCTTATACCAAATGCAAGTTGAAGGTCTAAGGTTTACATGAAGAATTAACTTTTGAGAATAACACGAACAGATACATCTCGGCCTCCTTAGGACGATTCTAACAGGTGGTGGGTCTGCTGGGTCAGGTGACAAGGTAACATTTGGAATAGAAGTTGCCTCCTGAATGGGATTCAGAGAACGGTCCACAATCACGGCCACTGTGTTCCAGTTCAATGGATGTGTATAGTCCTTTAATTTACTGTGATGTTGTCAGGAATGATCATGTAATATGTGAGGAGATGTTCTTATTGGGAGGGGTTCTGCAGCAATTTTGACCATGGCAATTACCAACATGGGTGGGCATGTTAACAGGCTAATGAGGATCTTTACTGAACTGAGTGGTTGGATTTCCTTCTGTCCCAGCCTTCTCCTTGGGAAAACCTAGCCCCCCGCTCCCTTTTTTTCACTTTCAAAACAAGATTTAAAACCCAAAGATCTGTTATCTAATGGAAGTGTGGAAATAGTGGAGGGAGTTATCCTAGTCTGGTAATACTCCTGAAAAGGGGGTTAGAGGTATGGTGAACTTAATGAAAAGATGAAAAATAAAGGTGTTTTAAGAATCTACAACAAATGAAAACTATGGTGTAGTTATTTTTATTGACCTCAATAGGAGAGGAAAAAATTTTAAATAAAATTTTTAGCCATTTAGAGTCTCAGAATTTCTGCTTGTTTCTCACGGGGTGTTTCTGCAGAAGGTGGCTCCGATTCCTATAGTGAAGAATCTGATTCGGATTTATCTGACGTGCCGGAGTTGGACTCTGATATTGAGCAAGAAACTCAAATCAATTATGATCGCCAGGTCAGTAAACAGGGAGCCTCATTACAAATGCCTTATAACCCCAAATCTCGATCTCATTGAATTTGGACATTGCACTAAAATTGGTTAGTGCTTAGGCAGAAGAAAATCAAGAAAAGAATTAGGAAAATTGCCTACTTCTTATCTTTAAATACAGATTTGAAATAAGGCATTTACTGGATCATATCAGTAAAAAAATTTTAAGTAGAGGTAGTAGCAAATTTTCAAAACGGAACCTATGACAGTTTGGGTTTTCTGCCTTCCTAGCAGCTAAAACTTTAAAATATTTTTTACAGAAATATGTGCAAGTAAGTTACAAGATTTTTCATTTTCTTAGCAGATCATTAAAGCATGTGTTTTCTTTATAGAATAGGTATCCCTGGAGGCATGGTTGTTTGCAAATGAGCTGTTGTCCTGATTTCTCTCTTAACTTATGGAGACCGTTATCCATTTAATTAAAGTAAAAGCCCAGATACAATGCACATTATCCTTCCAGTCAGAAATCATCTTTAGTAGAAAAGTTGGACAATTACAACCAAATGTTTTGAAAATAGGCACTTAATTTTAGCACTAAATTGTATTAAAGCGCCTAATCCTTCATTGGAATCTGGACAGGTATCACCTTCTTAATGGTGATAACCCTAGGGGTTCTGTTTTCTTCCTTGTCATTTAGCAGAGGTATGTGAAGCGGATTCCATACATGAACATGGAGTGAATAAGATTTCAGATTTCAGACACAGCAACCGTCAGTGTTGCCCCATGGAAACTTACCACACAGGCCTATGGCAGCTGCCATGTATCAAGTGTCTCTATGGGGCCAGATCCTGTGCTTTACATACACCGAATCCAACCCCACAGTAACCCCTGAGAGGCTGAGTACTTTGCCCACATCCACATTGCCTGTAGTGGATCTGGGCTTCTCTCCAAAGCACACATTGTACGTGCTACTTGGCTTTGCCTCTACGTAAGCTCTGAATGTACAACTTTTCAGATGATGACTTTTTTTACCAACCCATAATTGTCACTCACTGATTCAGTATTTGAAAAATTAGATTAGTACAAAAGTAGTCCAACTGATGGTTTAGGTTAACTTCAAGACTAAATCGGTTTGACTGTGTATTGGTACAATATATTATGCTGTAAAACTACTAAAGATAAAGATTTGAAAGGAAATTATTAATATCATGCAAATATTAAACAATATTATACCCTAATATCAAGGGGAAATGGAATTTAAGCAAAATAAACATACAATTTAGGGAAAAAGAAATGCAATTTTTTTAGTTGGGATGTTTCTATTTAATAAAAATAGTGCTAGTAAAAGAATGAAAAGGAATGACTCAATTGCAATTCATGCCTAGGATTTATATATTCTCCCTGACATCTTACTTTCTAAAGCTTTCACCTAGATTATTTAATTCATGTTGTCTATATTTGATTCCTGAGTTGTTCCTGAGCAGGGAGTCTGTTCTACAGATGGGACTTTGAGGCCCACAGAGGTTATGAGACTTGTTCAAATAAGCAGTAGAAATGTCAAGACTAGAATTCAGTTCTCTAAAGTAGTTGATGAACTGATGAAAGCATCATGAATTCAGATGAATAATTATCATTAGATTTTAAAAGCTTAGTTCACTGCATCTGTAATAGACAAGGCAGTAGTGAGATATCTTCTGACTTCCATTTTTTTTAAACGATTTTTGGTCAAATCCTAAATATGAACTTCATTATAATATGTTCATGATTTTTTTGTAATGTAGTTTGATTAAATGAAAACTTTCCTATATGAAGATGAGAAATTATGAATTGTATTTCATTTAAATGTGTTAAATTTATATCTCTTGATAGTAGGGCATAAATACATGATAGACAAAATTTTATCTACATGATTTTATCTACATTTAAATTGTCGAGAATGTTGTCTCAGTCAGCAGCACATTTTAGGTCCTAGGTTAGACCAAGAGCTTTGCTCTGTATCCCAGAGTCTGATCTGAAAGATTCATGAGGTCATGAAAGAAGGATAATTCCAAAGAGTGATCACCATGATTCATGTGGCCCACATTTCACACATTTCTGAATCATCAAGAGATTTCTTGCCTTAAAAGAAATTATAACAAAATATTTAAATTATATTTTATTGATAATTTTATTTAATAATTTCCTTTCTTATTTATCAGAAAAGTAATATATTTTCTGGATATAAATTGATTTAGAAACATAATAGCAAAATTTTTTAAAAAATTCTTTTAAATCCCAATGATTTAAAAGACATTTCAGGTTAGTTTTGTTCATTAGAAAAAAGTAAAATTCAATCTCATGTCTTATGTTCTCAATTTTGTTTGTCTTTTCAAAGAACCAACTCTTAGTTTTGTTAATTTTTTCTATTGTTTTCCTATTCTCTATTTCATGTATTTCTGTGCTAATCTCTATTACTTCCTTTCTTCTGCTAACTTTGGACTTAGTGTCCAAACTAAGTCCAAACTTTTTTTTTCTACTTCCTTGAGGTATAATATTAAGTTCTTTATCTGAGATCTTTCTTTTTCCTTAATGTATATGTTTATTAGCTACAAAATTTCCCCTGAGAAATGCTTTTGCTGTATCCTGTAAGTTCTGGTATGTTGCGTTTCCATTTTCATTTGTGTCAAGATTTTTTTTAATTTCCTTTTTGATTTCTTCTTTGATCCATTAGTTGTTGAGGAGTGTGTTGATTTCTGTATATTTGTGACTTTCCCAGCTTTCTTCCTGTTACTTATTTCTAGTTTCATACTATAGTGGTCAGAAAATATACTTGATATAATTTCAATCTTCTTAAATTTATTGAGCCTTGTTTTGTGGTCTAACATGATCTGTCCTAGAAAATGTTCCTTGTGTGCTTGAGAAGAATGTATGTTCTGCTGCTGATAGATGAAATGTTCTGTATTTGTTAGGATATTTGGTCTGTAGTATTGTTCAAATCTGCTCTTTCATTATTGATTCTCTGTCTGGGTGATCAATCCTTTGTTGGGAGTGGGGTTTTACAGTTTCCAACTATTATTGTATTGATATTTATTTCTTCTTTTAGTTGTTAATATATGCTTTGTATATTTAGATGCTCTGATGTCGGGTACATAAATATTTACCATTGTTATATCTTCTTGATGAGTTGACCCCTTTATCATTATATAATGCCCTTCTTTGTCTCTTGTGACCATTTTTAGCTTCTTATGTTTTAAAAAACTTGAGTTCCTGCAATTAAAGATTTCCTGAGAATGTCAAGACGTTAATATATTTGAAACCTGGAGAGTCTCTAACTAAATGTGTCTGTTATGCTTGAAGGTTTACAAAGAAGATCTACCTCAGCTAAAGCAACAAAGTAAAGAGAAAAACCATGCAGTGTCCTTCCTCAAACGAGAAAAGGCTCCTGAGGACAGCTTGAAACTCCAGTTCATACATGGGTGGGTGGCCTGTCACCAGCCTTATCACCTTGTCATCCTTCTCAGTGCTACCCCAATTCAGGCTGGCTCTTCTCTCCAGTTTGCACTTACCTGCGGTTAATATTTTAACCACGACTCTCTGTCCAGTTTTCTCAGTGTTCTATGGCCATCTCAGTGTGTGTATCTAGATTTTTCACACTTCATGTACTTTCGTGTTGCATGTGTTACTGCCACTCATTGTTATTTCATTTCATTCTCTCCATCTCTGCTTCCTTTATGCCATAACTCCTGCTCTATTCAGCTGGCTTTCCCAGGACAGTATTTCCTTCAAATGCTTTTGTTCACGTGTACCCCAAATAATTTTGAATTTTGAAAATCATGTACAACCTTCCACACTTTAAGTTGACATCTAAGATTTTTCAACCTAAGCTTAAATGGTTGTGAAGAATATATCTTGTGTTTTATAAATACTCACATTATTTATTTAGATGGCTCCAGTGGAACCCAAATGCCATAGATATTTGATTCCCATTATCATCAATATAACAAATACATGAACTCATATTTCTATTCTACTTCTCCCACAGAATTTTACCCTAATATAATATTTTTATGCTTGTAAGTCTTTTTTTGATTACCCTGTCATAACTTCAACAAGGAAAAACATATCTATATGTTCAATTTAAATTTAATTCCCTGTGACCATAAGTCTCTAACTCTGTGCTGTCTGGTACGATATCTACTTGTAGCCAATGATCACTTGAAATGTGGCTGGTCTAAATGTGCTGTATGTGGAAAATGCACACCAGAGTTTGAAGACTTAGCATGAAAAAGAAATTTACCTCATTAAAATGTTTTATACTGATTACATGTGGACATGATAATATTTTGGACATAATGGGTTAAATGTTCTTAAGATAAGTTTCATCTGTTCCTTTTTTTTTTTTTAATGTGACAATTAGAAAATTTTTCAATTACCTATGTGACTCACATAATAGTTCTGTTGGACAGTGCTACTCTAAGCATTAACAATTTTTTTCTGGATTTAATTATTGTTATAACTATTAGTAATAAATAGCTGGCCAAATCAACATAAATATAGTAAAAATTCTGATAGTTATTAAACATAAATAATTTTATTGGAAAAATTCTTTTAATAAGATAGAATTCTTTCAGTGAGTTCAGATATATGTGCATATATATTTCTTATTGCTAGAGGGTAACAGTTTAGCATTGAATCTATTCCAATTTTTCACTTTTTAATATAAGCACTAAGAAAGCTTATTCATATCTAGCTACTTAAGTAGATGAGAATAGAGGCAGTTTTATCACAGCAATGGTAATCAATTCTTTAAACTCCTCTTTGTTATAGGCCAAAAATATGTGTCGTGATTTTGATATATCACACAAAAATGTAGTTTAATGATCCATCAGCTAACAATTCAGTTAAATCACTGTTCAAATTTGTTAAAAGCAAAGAATTGGAAGTCACTTGACTTGCAAAAGGATTTCTTACCCAATTGTTAGAGTTATTCACTTTCAACATCCATCCGCACTTGTATTTGTTTTGGTGTCCCTGGAAGGTTTGACATTCCAGGGTAATATACCATAGTAAGAGTCCCAATGGATGAGAGGAATGATTTCCTAAATTGGGAGGAAGGCGATTAGGAAAGGGGAGGTGGGAAAGGAAAACCAGTACCTCATCACAGGTGTGTTCTCAGACTAGTCAGTTTTAAGAGAAAGCACATATAGTAGCTGAGGATCTGGAAATAGATTCTGTTAAAATTATCAGTGTCCATTTGCCCCTTAGAAAGTCATCACATGCCCTCAGAGGTCCTCATTACCCCCATTGAAGATCACTGTCCTAGGCAACTGTGGAGACACCTGGGTTCTGCTTGTCCATGTCCATATTAACATGTTAACTTTATCTTCTCACAACTTCTGCTCTGTTCATTCACTGTGCGTTCAACTACTGTGCATTTCTTGGACCTGTGCTTCAGCTATAGAGGCTACGATTGTAGAAACAATCTGTTCTACACACAAGCTGGAGAAGTGGTCTATCACATTGCTGCAGTTGCTGTCGTGTACAATAGGCAACAACACTCCCAGAGGCTGTACCTGGGACACGATGATGACATTCTCAGCCTGACCATCCATCCAGTGAAGGACTATGTGGCCACTGGGCAGGTATATATCTCTCCTGTAAGATGGGAGTTTAGCCAAAGAGAGGATTTAATTTTGAATTCAGTTTACATATGAGAAATTCAAGAAATACTTGGTAGAAATAAACATAAGGCAGGAAGCTGAAAGTGCAGTGAATGCTGGATCATTTAATGATGGTGGGAGAGTCAACCAATACATTCCAGCACTTTTGGGAAGACTTTGAGGGATTCTTATTCTAACATGATGAGATCTATGAATAGGATTAGGTAAAACAAGAGTATTGTAAATCCCATGAAGTCTTAATATATTTTCCTCATTACTGTTTACCCAGAACTTAGTATATCCTAGGTACTCAATAAATGTTTATTGAATGAACCATCTTTTATACTACTGTAACATCCAGTGTATAGTTATTTTTGTAAAACTTAGTCATATGAACTTTGGCTAGTTTATTATATTTTAACCTTCAAAAAACTAAACTTTATATGAACCATTTTGGAATGCCTAAACTTTGGATTGAGTCTATAATTGAAAAGCTGCTCAAAATAGAGCCCTGTAGTCAATCATTTTGTGTGGAAAAGGAGGAGGATAGAAGTAAACTCAGTAAACAGAGAATCTGTTAAACTCAGATTTATTGTCTTGCTGGTAAAGCAGTAATATTGTCAACAGTATTTTCAGTGTTGTGCTCTTTTCTACCAATGTATAGATTACATTTTTGTTCAGTTTTATCATGGGCTTTTAACTGTAGGTAATACTTCACCTGATCCTCAACATCTAAGTGGCAAATTCCAAGAAAAACTACTGGTATGAGGGTCAAAGATTAACATGAGACAACGAACTATTTCTGAGACTTGACATACAGGAGGTAGAAGTGTTTGAACAGGGTTTATAGCCTGATGTTCATGAGATCCATGGATGAAACTGAGGGCCTGACGGGAGTCAACCCCCAGAAATGTGCATTTGGGGGGAGAAGAGTTCGTAGCTCTTATATTTGTAAAAGGATTACAGTCCTCCATAACGGAAGAGCCATTAATTGAAACACTGGTTTGCTGCTCCTCCAACTGCAAATTAGACCATCTATTCTGACATTGTTTTATAAGTAATTGATCACTACTTTGCCTTTTCACTCTTTCCTGCCCCCTCCCCCTTTATTGTCTTTCTTAGAAACAGAAGATGCTTGATTTATGGGTGTTTAATAGTCTTCCTTTGAAAGAAAAAACAGACTGGTTCTTTACATAAACCCCTGAGGAGCTACCACACTCTATACTGTAATTGGGAGGCAGACCAGTATGCCAATAGCCACTCCAGGGGTAACTGGGCCTCCACAGGCCAGTGTAGGAGTTGGCCAGACTCTGCTCAGTTATGAGCATGGCTTTATGTCCCATTTTCCCTTTTAGAGTCATCATACCCGAAAGGGTTTTTTCCCCCTATGCATTATAAGTGAGGAAAACCACCTTAGTATTACAGTTTTCTCTGTTGTTGGGAATTGGTATGATAGAAGCTTGTGTCCCCTTGAGGAGAAGCCACCTTAATGACAGAGAGTTAAGCCATGAAACTTTCATTTCCCAGGGGGAGAAGTAGGGCCAGGCCTTCTTGAGGTGGGTAAATAATTGAGGTGGGTAAAAGAACTCTGAGGATAGTGCCATGAAAACATACAGCTGAGTGGAATCATGTGTGGAGTTGAGAAGGCAGAAGGGAAGGGTAGAACTAACTGACAAAAACAAAGCACAGTGGACATTTGAACCAGAGTTTTAAATATCTCTTAACTGGGAGACATGTACCAGGTTAGATTCTGCTGGCACCCACCTTGATGCCAGAACAAGACCCTTAGACCCTGTGCCTCAGTTTCCTCATCTGGAAGACAGTGGAGTTGGACCAGATGACTTCCCAGGGTCTTCCTACTCTCCAAATGTGTGGGTTTTGATTTCTGAGCGGCACTTGACTCTAAGGAACAAACTCATTCTTATTATAATTTATAATTAGTTAATAACACTCATCCTGTAATTTCAGGTTGGGAGAGATGCTGCTATTCATGTGTGGGACACGCAGACTCTAAAATGTTTGTCACTGTTGAAAGGACAGCATCAGAGAGGAGTGTGTGCGCTCGATTTTTCAGGTAAGCACCAGTTTGCCACCGGAGTCGTTGACAGATGCTTCCATATTTATTTTGGGTTTGTTTTTAAAAAAAAAAAAAAAAAATCCTTTTATTTAGTTTAGTCCTGCTTGTAAGGAGCTAAGCCCTTCGTGTGTCAGCTACCCAGTGTTAGACTGGAAATCAGATGTGTGAATATGATCACACTTCCTTTCCTCATCTTCCTCATTTTCTCTCTCCCAACTCATTACCCAGAGCTCACACTGTGTTCTGCATTTGCTTGAGAGATTTGAAATCCAGAGCAGCTGTTACCATTGAAAGACTTAGTTGCAAATGTCTGGCAGTGACTCAGAACATCAATTTCATCTCTCCAAATAAGTGGGAACACAGCACCTGTGATTTAAAATGTAAAGAACTAGAGCGAGGGGTGCAAATTCTCTGCAAAGGTCCACTTTACATCACTGGTGTTTTGGAAATAAAATTTCATACTGAAAAAATAGAACTGAAGTTTCCACCTCCTTAATTTAAAATTTTAACACAGTGCTGTTAAAAAAAAATACTAACTTATAAATATAATTTTCTTTAGAGTAACGCCATTTCTTTATGCTAGAATTGAAGAATGAGGGCCTATCGCAAAAGGTGTTTTCAACCTAGAAATTTTTAATAACCCCAATGTAGATATTAGATCTGTAGAGAAAGTTTCTAAGCTTTCTACAGAAAACTGATTCTGTAATTTCCTTTTTCTAAATTCCGTTCAAATGTTTACTATGTGCAATGTGTATAATGTTGGTTGTTAAATTCCATTTCACAACCCCAGTCTCTCTCTTACGTACCTCCCTCTCTACTCTCCTTGTTCAGGCCCGAACTTCCTCTCGTCTGTGCATGGTGGTTATGCTGGTCTCTGATTCCATCCCCACTTTGTCCAATCCATCCTGCCCATTTCTGGAGTCTTCTGGAAGTGCAATTACATTGCTACCACATGGACTCCCCTTGGTTGACTGACTCAGGGCTGAGCCCGTGGTTGGACATTCATGGCCTTCTATGATCTGGCCTCAACCTTCCTTTGCAGTGTTTTCACCCACTAACCCACTCGTGCTCCTTTCCATCTACCTAACTGTAGAACCTAAATGCACTCCTGTCCTTCTTTTTGCCTGTGTTCCTTTGCTCATGCTGTTCCCATGTGTCTGTTCAAGTCCAACCATCCTTTAAGACCAAGCTGAAAGTTTTCTCCTCCATCCTTCCAGGGAGAAATGTCCTGTGCCTTCTTCTGTATCCCTTAGCCCATTTGTTGTCATTGCTCTTGTGGTACCTGTTAGAGTCTATGTGGTACAGTAGTTATGTGTGTTAGCAGCTCCTATGCCCTTCTCAGACAGTAAACTACTCATCTAGCCCATCTCTCTGTTCCCCACTGCACATGCTGTAGACACACAAGCTACTCCAAAAGTGTGAATGAATGAATAAATGAATGAATGAAGTTTTGCTTAATGCGCTCTGTCTTGCCTTTCACTACTGCTACTAGAACTTCACATTGTAAACCATCTTTGGATGGAAGTTATCTTTATTCTCTGACCAGTCACATGGTGCAGATTTGTGTGAGTGTGTCACACACTTATTCTCATATGCTGTAAACTACTATACAAATCTGAGTTGTTATATCACTATTAGAAGTTATTCAATACTTTGGTTATTGAATTAGTAAAAAATCAAAGCTAAATTGTTCATACTCTACACTGGTGGGCATGTGAGGTATGTAAGGCATGAGTAGCAAGGAAGAGAGAATTACTTGGCTACCACCTGCCAGTTGAAGGCCCAGATAATGCACCTGATAAACAGTGAATACAAAGTCCTAAACTTCCAGGAGTTTGATGTACATACAACTTTCATAAGTGTACCATGTATCCTTGATAAAGCAGTAAAATCTAAAATGAAACTATAATTTGAGTTCAAATAAGATTCTATTCCAAAGATGTGAATGGATTTCTGCTTTTTTTTTTTTAATTTTAATAGTTCTACCTGATGGCTGAACTGTGTTCTTTTCCTAAATTAACTTGCTAGCGGATACACATGTGTATACTTAATATAAAAATTATATTAATAAGTATGTTCTAGAAGAGTGGTAAGATACCCATTAAATAAAATAATAAACCTAAATGTGTACTAGATTATGGAGACTCTCATATTCATATTGTCAGCACCTTTGCAAATTGACTCAATAATTCTAGTAGACAATTTGACACTGTTTAACAAAAGCTATAATTCAAAATGACAAGTATGTGGACCATGTGTATTTCATACACATTTCTATGTATCAAGTTAAGAAAAAGAATAGAACTCAAAATATCATCTACTCACTGATTTCAACTGAAATGTGTGTGTGTATGTGTATTAATATATAAACAGTGGCAGGAAATTTAGAATACTAGAAATAGAATTCAATAATCGTCAGATTATTTTTTCTAGAGAATTGATTAAATTTTTGGTTTTTAAATTTAGGAAAATCAGAAGAACCAACTCATGCTGAATACCTTTAGAGAAGAGGTTAGAGGAATGTTGATCAAAAACATTGATTATGAGGCAAGTTAGTAGCAATAAGCTGGTACCCAGTAACTTGATCTCTGCATTTCTGAGAGCTTCCATCTCTTCTGGGCTTAGTAGTTTTATAAAAGGAAGATCGAGAAATTAGCTGCACTTAGAAATCTTCCCCTCGTAAGGCAGCCCCTTATGTCATTGCCCGGGATAGAGAAACCAGGCACTCTGGAAGAGGCTGAGAAGCTGATTCTGTCACTGCTTCTAATTCCCATTTTGGGCAAATAAAGAAATGCCCAGATATAAAATATTTTCTGCATAAAAAGGATATTTCAGTTTTAACAATACATTCTCTATTCCCCAGATAATAGTCACTAAGGAAGAGCCCATTTATGCAGCAAATGTGGTATTTTTGATTGTGGAAAATTATATTTTTGTCTCAGAGTTGAAATACGATGTTAATCTATAAATGGCAGAAAGGAAGCTAGGTGATAGTTTGAGAAAGCGCTAACATTAAGGACTTTTCAGGAAGTACGGAAGTATGTACTGTGTTTGACCCATCACCGTGTATGGTTACATGCAGATGAACTGTGGTCGATTGATCTTTGTGGTCTCTATGGCCCTACTGAAGGTGTGACCTGAAGGCTCTTTGGTTTAATTTATATTGATAGTAGTACCTTGTGTTACAGTGATACAGCTTTAGTCTTAAACAAATGCCTGCACCACTTTATAGGCCAAGAATGAAGATCCAGAGAGTTTGGTTGTATGGCTGCGGTAAAAGTCAGACAGTGGCAGATCCAGAGCGAGGACCCAGGTCTCCTGGCTCTCAGTCCCATGAGAAAGCCACCAGGCCTGGGGCCGTCAGCTGGTGGAAGCTGTGCCGGCTGTGCTCTCCCTCTCAGTCCTCCTGCCCTTTCCTGCCCCTGCCCTCCACCAGGGCTGGTGTGAACTTTTAGCATGAGAGTCGTACCTGGACCACTCATTGTGCCCCCCTACTTCCTCACTCCTTCTACCTGATGGCCAGTGCCTGCAGCTGCCTCCACCCCTACTCTCCAGTGTAAATGTGGTATGGGCATGGTGGTGCATAGAGGCTGCCACGTGGAACAGCACCCTCGTGAAAAGAGACCCCTGTCCTAGAACAGCCCTGAGTCAAACACTTTCATGAGCAGAAGCATCTATCCCTTCTTTTTGGATACTTGCAGTAAAGTGAGGAGTTCAAGTCAAAATGCTGAGAGAGAAGATGATTTAGGTTTCCCAGTTTCACCATGTAAACAGGACACCTACATTGGTTATTACCTAGCTAGTGGCCCCATCTGTGTATCTCAGTGTATCTCCACACCCACCTGTCTCTTACACGTCAGCTCATCTTGGGGGGTGTTGTGGAGACCTACCGATAATAGAAAGAAATGAGAGAAAGAGATTGTCATGGAAATACAAAGCAGGCAAATGATGTGAAAACTAGACAGCAGATAAGCAGTTATACCTAGGAATTTAGATTAATCTATTCTTGCCACTCTTCCAAAGCAAACAAAAAAGATGACATTTTTAATCAAAAACATTTCTAACAACACAACCCATACCTCTAAATTATGTCAACTAGAAGGAATGAATTTATATTGTGTCACTTAATTGAGCAACTCGTTGTGGATTTATTATCACTGTCTAGGGAAAACGGAGCCGTCCTTGCTTCTGTACTTGCAGTCAGGAAAGTGCTTCCACATGAACAGAAAGCCAATTAGAAAGAGAAAGGTTCAGATATAAATATTTTCTAGCCTAAATATCATCCTCATATTTTTAAAAACCTTCATTGAATAATACCGATTTCCACAAGGGCACATCTAAGACTAGTGTGATTTCATTGTGTCAGTTCCAAAAACCTATGCATTTTTTATGAGCCCTGAATACAGGACCAACTTGTAATTGTCTGGGTAAAATATTTCTCTTTCTAATTTGCCCTTTACTGTTGACATTAAGCTCCTTAGAATTATTTCTGGACTATGTCACAAAATATCCATAATTAATACATACTGTGACTGGAAAGATTTGAAAGGACATTACCTAAACCCTAAAAATATGGTTGAAAATCAAAAACTCCGACTAAATGGTCAAGGAACAATGGATTTTCAGAGCTAAGATCAAGCCTCTGTGAGGGGAAACAAAAACTCAGAAAAATTTAAAGATAGCCAACTATATTTCCAAACTGTGTGGTATGTAGAAATTGCCCACACCTGCAGAATTCAAGAAAAAGTCACCATCCTAAAGAAGAGGTATGGTTGTTGAGGCACCTCTAGATTTGTTCTGCTGCTTCACTGCTACTCATAGTCACAAACTGGGGTAGAAAGGTGGTATGACTGTGAAGACAAGCTGATGGGGCCTTGCAGAAATTCCAATAAAAAGAAGCCAAAAAAAAAAAAAAATCAACTTACCCTGAGGACTTCTTCAAAAGACATAAAATGTAAAAAAAAAACCCTATCATTTAAAATGTGTGGATGTTTGCATTCTAAGAAAGACATACTAATATAGCTACACAGGTTACAAAAGAAAACAAAATGTAGAATTAACAAATGCAAAAAAAAAAAGAGACACTGAATATCTGTGCAGTGTTTTTGATTAAAATTTTTATATAACAGAATATTCCCATTCCCTCTGCACCATCCGTAGGCATATTCCATTTTTATCTCCCTCATCCTCCTGATGTCACCAGTATCATCAGAATTCATTGAAAACCATCTCAGTACGAGGATCATGTTGGAAATGTGATACAAGTACTGTAAGTCTTAAATAAGAGTTTAGGATCTAAAAAGGGAGAGAGAACTCTCTAATAAAAAGAAAATCACCAAATACAGAGACATGGTAATATGGAAATATAACCAGACCACACCAAGAGGTACAGGAAAGGTAATGTTGCTGGTAATGAATCGGAAGTCATCACCAGTCCCTTCTCCCAAATGCATGAAAAGAGACGGGGCACAGTTTAAAGCCTGGTAACATTTAAGCATAAGGACATATTGTGATTGAGAAGACACATTTGTTTATAGTACTCACCTGGTGGTGATTTAGGCCTTTGGCAAAGTGTTACTGTATTCACCTACTGTAGTCTAGGAGCTTGAAAGGGTTAATGTAACTTTCAAATCCTTGCCTCATACTTGGTGGTAGTAGAGGATTGGGGAGGATTTGGTTGGTTAAGCCAGGCTCTTACTCTCCTTTTTCCTCCAGAAAAGGAGCAGACTACCGTTCCCAGTTGGTCGGGGGAGGGTCTGTGGAACAAGTAAGGGCACCCAAGGGTTGGGCATTAGTTAACCAGCATTTGGGGAGGGTCACCAGATATAGCAAATAAAAATACAGGAGGCCCAATTAAATTTGAATTTCAGATAAGCAACAAATAATTTCTTAGTATAAGTATGTCCCATGCAATATAATTGCATGCAATATAACATTGCAAGGGGCATACTTGTACTAAGAAATTATTCGTTGCTTATCTGAAATTCCAATTTGACTAGGCGCCTTTATTTTCCCTGGCAATCCTAATTTGGCATCTACCCCAGGGCTGTCTTTGAAAATACCAGTTGAAACCCTGAGTGGGCTGTGGAGAAACGGTTTATCACATACTCACGTTTCTTTACCCTAAGGCCATTGGCTGTGTGTCGCCAGAGAATACACCCTGCTAAACTGAGCCTTGGTGAGCTTGGCAACCCGTCTCCTAGCCCACTCCAGGCTAGGGAGGAACTGCTGACCTGAGATGCTTCTCCTGTGAAGCTTTGTGAGGAGGCAGCAAAGGAAGGACTTACTGACTGTACCTCTTCTTCTGTCTTGAAATGAGAAAGCAAATTAACTATTTTGATTTCAAATTCAATTACATATCATATATTTTTTTTTATTTTGGAAAACAAAATTATAGTAATTATTGATAGTATTATAAATAATATTTAATACTAAGGGAAAATGTTCATCATATAACAAGTAAAAAAAATTAAGTAATAGTATGTTCACTATGATCCTGGTTTTGTCTTTTCAAAGCACGTTTAGGTAGAGAAACTGATAGGATGTATATCAAATGTAGGCCTAGAAATTTGGATGATTTTTAAATTTCCTTTGTCCGTATCTTCTAAATGTCCTACAACAAGCATATTACATTTGAAATAGGGAAACTAAGAAATTAAGATTTTTTTTAAATTATAAAATCATCTTTTGAAAGAATTTTCCAAGTTAGTTTCTATAATGCTCTTATCTTGGAGGGTTGAACAGAACCAGTTTTTTTTTTTTAGAGCGAAGTAGACTGAGTCACAAAGTTAAATGGCTCTTCTAGTAAATGTCATGAGATTTTTCTGACACAAAATAGACAAGGTTTTGGTGACTTACCTGAGAAGCTCCCCACAGCCCTGTGTCTCAGATTGGAATGTTGGGTCAGCGATTTAATTCAGCAACCAGTTATTATACATTGAGAACCTCCACTATTAGTAGTTACGCATTTCATTTAGTGAGGTCCCCTTAGTGTATTATTCTCCTAACGTATTTGAGCCTAAATAATATTCTTAAGATCAATTTCTTGTTCCTCTTTACAGTATATAAAATGTTGTGGTTTTTCATTGAGAAATGAGTCATTTGACATTTGTGTTGTTTTCATACAGCCGATGGAAAATGTCTGGTGTCGGTTGGTTTAGACGATTTTCACAGTATTGTATTTTGGGACTGGAAAAAGGGAGAAAAGATAGCCACCACCAGGTAAGAAGCTGCCGAGGTCTTAACGGCATCCTGCCAATGATCACACTGCAGTAAAAGTTAATAGTTTGCATTTTCTGGTAAGATTTCATCTTCAAACTCAGATGAAGTTCACATAGAAAGCTTAACACCTAAGTAAAAACATATTGTAATATTTCATGGTGACAAACCTGACATAGAGGAATTAATGTTTGTTTCAGGCAATTGGAAAATTCTGAAATCCTTTCCAGAGAGTTATTCATCACTTTGCTTTTAGTAATATATGCATTATCTATATCAAAGCTTTTTCCCAGCAGTAGGAAAGCAGCTTTCCTCAGACTTGTGCCTTGCCCCTTGTTTTTCCACTGTCTTAGCATCTAGTGAAGGACTGTCAATGTCACTGGAGTCAGAAGTTCCACTTGTCATGAGGCTGCAGCATGCAGGAAAGGAGGCCCAGCGTGTGCACCTGCCACTCGCTTTCAAAGCAGGCAAATTGTTGCCCTAATCTCCCCATCTTATAAATAGACCTTCTAAGACCACCTGCTATTTATAGACCACCTGTCCTCCCTTGCCCCAGCCTCCCTCCCTGCTGAATCAGCCCTAAGTCTGAACACTGCTTTCCACTCCTGCTTACATTGGTCTTAGCTGTCTGCCCGGCCATAGTCAGAGGTCAAAATAGTTGACCGCCAAGGCCCAGCAATACAATTTGTTGCCCAAGGCATGTTATCAGTTTATCTCTCTACTGGTTCTTCTCTGCATAAACCAACTTCCTTTTTATCTGGCACCATAAAATCATTTTTAAATTAATGACTTTGAACCCCAATATTCACTTTTTAAATTGATGTTTTAAATTATATAGGAAAAAAGTGTTTTTTGGCAATTTGATTTAATGAATGAAGACCTATAGATTGCTGGAGACTCAGAGGAGGAGCAAATGGAGCCTTGAGGACTCCAGCTGACCGTCTTAGGAGAGTAAGAGGAGCTTTTCTGATGACTGCTATTGAGATGGAATTCTTGGCAGCAAATGACAGCTCATAAATCTGCCTACCCAAGCGGTTTTTCTTTTGCTCTCTCTAGTATTCCTCACGGTTATATCACTCCCCGCTAATACTCAGATTCAGCTTCTAATCAGAAGTCCGCTTTCCTCCTAGATTAATGTACTGAATTTTACTTTAATATTTCTGATAACATATCATCTGCATTACAGATAATCTCAGGCAAAGCACACGTCTGCATTTCAAAAGCAACAGAAACGCAGTTTTCCTGCTAGAAAACCCTCTGCAAATGTGGGTAGCTCACCTGTTATATATCGGAAACAGTAATAGAAATGGAAGAAAGAAATATTTATTAATATTTTAGAAGTATATATTTGATATGTTTGGTAGTGCTACTTCTATTTAATTAACACAAAGTGACTTAACACCATTATGTTAATAATACAGTTTATTCTTAGAATTGTTCCCAAGCCATATGTCACATTCCCCTAACAGGACACCTGCAGAGTTGTCTTCAGAGACCAATTCTGCAATTGTAACATTCACCATTGCTCTATCCAAAGAGTATCAGAGATTGTTAAAGTTCTTTGGATGAATACTAGATTTTTAAATAATAAATAAATAATATTTACACAATATTATCAATCATAAATATTCATGTAAATAAGTAACCAAACAAATTAAAATTCTATTTATGGCCTGAGATTAAGGTGCTTAAGTAGATAGAAGCTTTAAAAACAGGGGCATGAAAGAAGTGACAAAGAAAAAGGAGTAATACTTTACCAGTGGGACCTTACTGTCTTCCAGGAGTCAGTGTAGCTCCTCCAAGGGTCTAATTTACTCTCAGAAGATGGCTGATTCAGTGACACCCCTCACTCTGCACTTCTGTGTCTCAATCATGGCCTGCATCGCCACTAGCAAGGCTTAACAACAAACCTGCTTCCCGCAGGTTGTGTGGTTCTGGCAGGTAAAGTTCTGCAGTAGCACCCGTCGCTCAGGATGTGAGATTTCCCCATGGGGGGAGGGGCACAGTCAGTGGCTGTGATGGCATCACCGGCAGCACCGCTGCTGCCCAAGGCTAACGTGGACCCCCTGCACTCAAAAGCCGCCCTTCAGTTGGGAACATGTTTAAGTGAACCTATGTTTTTATCAGCTCAGAGAAATTAGAGAAGTTTGGAATTGGCCCATAAAGATCTTATTACAAGATCTTGATGAGACTTGATCCAATCTCTTTGCAGTTTTTTTTGATCTTTGCTAATTTTCATGAATGACTTCAGTCCCCTCCATTGCAAATGAATTTTTTAGTCTCTTTTTCCTTTTAAAGATTGTTCAGATTTTAGTCTAATATACAAGTAACCTATGTAATAACCAAGAGTAATCTCTTATGGGCAGTAGTGAAATAGCCTGATATCAGCGTCAATCAGGGCAGAACAATGAGATAATTAATCAGGCACCTCTATGTCCCTTTATTTAGATTTCCATCACACCAGTAACATGACTGGGGGGCAATGGCTAATTATTATTGACAAGCTTCATCTCAGAAGTTTGAACAGTGGGGATATTAAGCAAAAGGTACAGTTATCAAGGTGCATAACAAGATTACTTCAATGTTAATGAGAAATAGTTGTGCTACTAAAAAGCTTAGGGACAAAACATAGGCCCACATGGAGCAGGTACGTAGACCTTCAGAGTATGTATTAGCTCCACTGCTTGTTCTATTTTAGGTCCCTACCCTTACATACATTTAGTGAATATGATCAGGCCTCCTGCATACCAAATTGAGATCTTTCTCACTCTCCTTTTTTAATTTTTCCTCTGTTTTCAAAATAATACATGATTATTAAAAAGTTAGAAAGCACAGAAAATCACCAAAAAGAAAATGAAAATGATTCATAATTCCACTACCCAGACATAGCCATGGCTAACATTTTAGCATATGTTCTCTGGTATATATGCTGCTAATATTTTTATCCATTTTTATTCATATGTGGGGTATTATGCATACTGCTCTGTAACTTGCTTTTTTTTTTTTTTTTTTTTCACTCACCAGTGTATCATTTTCCTTTCTTCTTCTCAATGTTACCTGGCTTATCCTATGTTATTCTATATTGTAAGCCATTTTAAATCTTTTTTAGAACTGGGGTATAAATCAAACATTCATTCAGTCTTCCACTTGTGGGCTACCTTCACAAAAAAGGAGAAAACCAAATCACATACACCGAGACTGGGCCTCTATGCAAATGAGAGGGTTTTGAATAGAAGATTGGGAAACCAACTCACGTCGTGTGCAGCTGCCTTTGGCTTCTAGAAGAGGAGCATTTCTTCCCTTTTCCCCTGTACTTGCTGATAGAGTTTAAAATGTAGCCCTACGTGATGAATTACCTATGACTCAGGTGATAGGAATCGTCCTGTATTAGGGCAGCAGTATGGACTCTCCTACATTCTTATTCCATCAGGGTAGGACCTGAAACTCTTTTCATTTTGTTTTTCTTACACACACACACACACAGTTGTAGGCAACTTCTCTACAAATTTAACAAGCGTCTAAAGGGAAAAATAACAGAGGTATTCAAAGAATGTTCTTTATTTAGGTGTTGACATTAACTAAACATTTACGTGCCATCACTAGTCAGTTTAGAATTTTAGCTACAAGAGAAAGAACATTGGTGTTTTTATGACACCAAGAAATTAGGTGAAAACTAAAGTGTGCTCTCAAAAAAGACTTTTCCAACCATCTAATTGTTTGACCTTGTATAGACACTAGCAAACAAAACAATGCTCTTTTCTATGTAGGGGATGTAATTTGTGATATCTGTTCTCAATTTTCATTTCAGTTTTCTCTAGCGTCTTCTCTCTAAAATTTATATTATTGATTTAGGAGCTGTGGGGATTTTCCTCCAATCAAGAAATCTTTGGATGTTTAATGTTTCTTATGGTTATCTGGTTCACTTCTCCTCTTTATGTTAAGCACATTTTCTCTTCTCTTTTATCTAAACCTTTTTCTCACTGTCCTAATTGTTCCTGATACTTTCAGTGATATATCTTGGCCCTGGTGTCCAAGCTTCACTTTTGACTTTCAAAGAAACAAAGAGAGAAAGTTCAAAAATCAGTTTCTCCTCCTTTCCCTGCCTTTCACTGTAAGGCCTACATAATAGTTGTGGAGATGCTCTGTTCTTTCTTTACTTTTCTTTTAACTTTTTATTATGGAAATTTTAAACGTTACACACAAGCGGAGGAAATATCATAAAGAACTCCCTTATACCCATCACCCAGCTGCAACATCCTACAAATGATACAAAGCTCTTCCCCCTCCCCTCATTTTTTACTTTTACTTTCTTTTTTGCTATAAAATTTTAAAGAAAACTCAAGACATTGTGTCACTTGACCAGTATGTACTTCATTAGGCATTTCTAACTGAAAAGACTTATTTTTAAAAACCACCATTCCATTATCACAACTAACTAAAGCAACAGTAATTTCTTTCTTTAATTTATTACTCTATTTAAAATCAAACATATCTGACTGTTTCAAAAATGAGAGTTGGTTTGTTCAAATCTGCATCCAAACAGGGCCCATTTATTACGTTTGATTGTCATCTCCCTTAAGCCTCTTTTATTTTATAGCGGTCCCCCTCCCACCTTATTCTTGCCATGGATGCATTTGAGAAGCCGGGTCATTTGACCTATAGAATGTGTCACATTCTAAACTTGACTGGGTCTTCATGAAAGCATATCAAGCATTTCCCTGTATTTCCTATAAATGGTAGTTAGATCCATAGGCTTGATTAGATTCACATTCAGCTTTTTTTTCCTTAATACTAGTATTATTGATAAATCATATACCATACAATTCACCCATTTTAAAGTGTACAGTTCAATCACTTTGTAGTGTATACAAATGTCAACTTATAATGCTGTACACTTGAAACTTATATAATAAAAATAAATGAATAAAGTGCATAATTTGATGTTTTTTAGCATATTTACAGAGTTGTGCAATCATTAACACTATTTAATTTCAGAACACTTTCACCACCCCAAAAAGAAATCCCATACTCATTAGCACTAATCTACTTTCAGTCTCTCTGGATTTTTGTATTCTGGACATTTCGTATAAATGGAATCACGTGAGGTTCTTTGTGACTGGCTTCTTTCATGTAGCATAATATTGGGTGGGCCAAAATGTTCGTTCGGATTTTTCTGTAAGATGGCTCTAGTAGCACTTAGTTGTCTTTAACTTCATTCGAAGCAATTTTGTTAGATTGTATGTGACAGCTGTCATATCAGCGTGCATTTTAAAAGACTTATCAAAATTGGGAATTTTTGTGTAGCCATTTTAATATTGAAGATGGAAGAAAACAACATTTTTGGCACATTATGCTTTATTATTTCAAGAAAGGTAAAAATGGGACTGAAATGCAAAAAAAGATTTGTGCAGTGTATGGAGAAGGTGCTGTGACTGATCAAATGTGTCAAAAGTGGTTTGCGAAGTTTCGTGCTGGAGATTTCTCACTGGACATTGCTCCACGGTTGGGTAGACCAGTTGAAGTCGATAGCGATCAAATCGAGACATTAATTGAGAACAATCAACGTTATACCACGCAGGAGATAGCTGACATACTCAAAATATCCAAATCAAGTGTTGAAAACCATTTGCACCAGCTTGGTTTTGTGAATTGCTTTGATGTTTGGGTTCCACGTAAGTCAAGCGAAAAAAGCCTCCTTGACCATATTTCCTCATGCGAGTCTCTACCTAAACGTAATGAACACGTTCTGTTTTTTAAAACAAATTGTGACAGGTGATGAAAAGTGGATACTGTACAATAAAGTGGAATGGAAGAGATCGTGGGGCAAGCGAAATGAACCACCACCAACCGCACCAAAGGCCCGTCTTCATCCAGAGAAGGTGATGTTGTGTATATGGTGGGATTGGAAGGGAGTCCTCTACTATGAGCTCCTTCTGGAAAAGCAAACAATTAATTCCAACAAGTACTGCTCCCAGTTAGACCAACTGAAAGCAGCACTCGACGAAAAGCATCCAGAATTAGTCAACAGAAAAATGCATAATCTTCCAAAAGGATAACGCAAGACTGCATGTTTCTTTGATGACCAGGCAAAAACTGTTACCGTTTGGCTGGGAAGTTCTGATTTGTCCGCCGTATTCACCAGACACTGCACCTTCGGATTTCCATTTACTTAGATCTTTACAAAATTCTCTTAATGGAAAAAATTTCAAATCCCTGGAAGACCGTAAAAGACACCTGGAACAGTTCTTTGCTCAAAATGATAAAAAGTTTTGGGAAGATGGAATTATGAAGTTGCCTGAAAAATGGCAGAAGGTAGTGGAACAAAAGGGTGAATACATTGTTCAATAAAGTTCTTGGTGAAAATGAAGAATGTGTCTTTTATTTTTACTTAAAAACCAAAGGCACTTTTTGGCCAACCCAATATTTGAAGGTTCATCTATGTCATAACAAGGATCAGTATTTCATTCCTTTTCATTGTGTGGATCCTACCACGCTTCATTTATCTGTTCATCAGTTGATGGATAGTTGGGTTGTTTCCTCCTTTTGGCTATTATGAATAATGCTGCTGTGAACATTTGTGTGCAAGGTTTTAAGTAAACATATGTTTAATTTCTCTTAGGTATATACCTAGGAGTAGAATTGCTGGGTCATATAGTAACTTAGTATTTAACATTTTGAGGCACTGCCAAAATACATTTCTAAGTGGGTGCGCTATTTTTCATTCCCACCAGCAAGGAATGAACATTCCAATTTCTCCACGTACTTGCCAACACCTATTATTGTCTGTCACTTCATTATAGCCATCCTAGTAGATATGAAGTGATATCTAATTAAGGTTTTGATTTTCATTTCCCCAATGGCTAATGATACTGAGCATCTTTTCATGTGTTTACTGGCCATTTGTATAACTTCTTTGTAGAAATGTCTATTTAGATATCAGTATTTTGCTCATTTTTAACAGGGTTATTTGTCTTTTTATTATTGAGTTATAAGGGTTTCTAAAAATTTATTCCGAATATAAGTCCCTTATCAGATATATGATTTGCAGATATTTTCTCCTAAGTTCAATTTTTTAGTCAAGAGTACCTGATATGTACTTCATGTTTCACTCTATCAGAAGAAACATAATCAGTGGCATACCAGATGGTGGGGGCAGTGGGAGTAGTACTTGACAGGTGCAAGCAATAGGGCTTCTATTATCTGTAGGAATTTTTTAAAGCATAAGAAGATCAACTAAAAGCCAATCTGCTTTTTATTACTCTCCTGAGCCAGCAATTCTAAACAATGTCAGGGATGGAATTCCTCTTTCTCAGGAATTCCAGTCCACCCCATGGTGTACCACTGCCCCAAATGTCTGGTTCTCCTACTCTTAGTAATTCTCAGCTCCATTGTGGGTTCTGGTACTATCAGCCTCATCCTTCCATTGAAAGCTTCCCATCAATGTATTAACTAATGGTTGTAGCATCCATTTACAACTGTGGGCTAAATTGATTATTTAATTAGGGATTGAAAATGATAATTTTCTAATTCTATTATTTATTCTTCGTATTAGCTAGAATTCTTCTATAAATAAGAGTTTTCTCTCATGAACCACTTGGTTTCTCTGAAATACAATTCACACAGGAAGTAGTCCTTTAAATATTAAGGGCTAATAATATTTGTTGTCTATAACTTGCAGATATTTCCCCTAGTCTGTCATTTTTCTTTTGAGTTTGATATGATGTTTTTCATCATGCAAAGGCTTTTATTTTTATGTGGTCAAATTTATCAGTCTTTACCACTTCAAGATTTTGAGACTGATTAAGGAAAGTGTTCCCTGTCCTCTGGTTAAAAGGAAATTACTTGTGATTTCTTCTAATCTGCTGTGGCTTCATCTTTACATTTAGATCTCTAAACCATTTGGAATTTATCCCAGTATCTCGTATGAGGAACAGATTCAATTTTTTCCTTTCTCTATATGGCTATCAAGGTGTTCCAAACACCATTTTCCTTTCCCCTTTTATATAGACTATTTTTTAGAACAGGTTTAAGTTCACAGCAAAATTGAGCAGAAAATACAGAGTTTCTGTATACCCACTCTCCCAGCCACCTTCAAATCCCCACCTGGCACCAGAGTGGTGTATTTGTTATAATAGATGAAGCTACATTGACACATCATTATCACCCAAAGTCCACAGTTTACATTAGGGTTCATTCTTAGTGTTGCACATTCAATGCGTTTTGACAAGTGTATAATGACATGTATCCACCATTATAGTATCATGCAGAATAGTTTCACTATTCACTGCCCTAAAAACCCTTTGTGTTCTGGCTGTTTGTCCCTCCCTCCCCTCTGTCCTGGAAACCACTAATCTTTTTACTGTCTCCATAGTTCTGCCTTTTCCAGAATGTCATTTAGTTGGAATTATACAGCATGTAGCCTTTTCAGATTGTCTTCCTTCACTTAGTAATATCCATTTAAAGTTCCTCCATGTCTCTTCATGGCTTGATAGCTCATTTCTTTTTAGCACTGAATAATACTCTGTTGTCTGGATGTACTAGTTTTTTTAATCCATTCACCTACTGAAGAACATCTTGGTTGCTTCCAAGTTTTGGCAATTATGATTAAAGCTGCTGTAAGCATCTATGTGCAGGTTTTTGTGTGGACATAAGTTTTCAACTCCTTTGGATAAATACCAAGGAACATGATTGCTGGATCTTATGGTAAGAACATGTTTAGTTTTGTTAGAAACTGCCATAATGTCTTCCAAAGTAGCTGTACTATCTTGCATTCCCACCAGCAATGAATGAGAATTCCTGTTGCTCCACATCCTTGCCAGCATTTGGTAACATACACCATTTATTTTAAGTATTAATTTTTCCCCCATTGATTTGAGACCTGTCTTTATTACCTACTACATTTAAATATTGGGTCTCTTTCTAGATTTTCTATTTTGCCATTGGTTTGTCAGTCACTTTGTGCACCAATACCACACTGTTTTAATCACGAAGGCTTTATAAATTGTTTTAATATCTAGGAGAGCTACTCTTCCCACTTTGCTTTTCTTTTTCAGACTTTTCCTGGCCATTACTGCTGTTTTATTCTTCCATAAGAACTTTAAAGTCAAGGTGTCTAACTCCAGATTAAAGAACAGACACTAAATGCTCTTTTTTATTGGAATCAAGTTGAATTTATAAGCGAAGCTAGGAGAATTAACACCTTTATGATTGAGTTTTCAAACCCAAGAACATGGAATGTGTTTCCATTTTTTTAAGTCTACTTTTCTATCTTACAAATATGGGGTGTTTTGTGGTTGTTGTACTCATTTGCATATAGTGCACAGTTCTTGTTAAATTTATGCCTTGATATTTTTATTGTTTATAAATAGAGTCCTTTCTTCCAGTATATTTTTCAACTGGATATTATATATATTAAGGTTATTGGTTCTGTATTTAATTTTATATACTGCAACTTTCCTAAATTATCTTATTTGTAGTTATTTTTATGTTATTTTCTTTTGAATTTTTTAGACATATAATTATTATCATTTGCAAAAAGAAATCGTTTTACCTCTTCCATTCCAGCTCCTGTGCCTTTAATTTTTTTAGACCTTGTCTAATTGCATTAGGTAATATGTTCAGTACAATGTTAAATGGTAGTGGTGATAGTCTTGTTCCTGACTTTATTGGGAATAACATTAAGTAAGAATCTGACTTTCGAGTTCACACACACACACACAAACACACCATGAATAAGGTACTGTTCCAGCACATTCTGTTTTTAAAAAAAGGATAATGGCACACAGCATCTGAAGAGCCAGTCTGTGTATAATTGGTCTTGAATGAATTTGTGTTTCTCAATGAGAGTCAAGAACTGCAGGGAAATATAAAAGTCTAAGAGATAACTCTAAAACATCCATTAATTCCTACTTTATTGAGTGTTAGTTGAGTACTTTTTTAATCACAAGTGACTGTTAGATTTTTTTTGTGAAATGCCCTTTTGGCATCTGTGAAAATAACATAATTTTTCTCATGTATTATTTGATTCCTTAATAATTAACCACCCTTGCATTTGGTCATAATGTACTGTTTTTTAAATATGTTCTTGGATTCTCCTTGCTAGTATTTTATTTAAGATTTTTGTATCTGTATTCATAAGGGAGACTAGTCAGTCATGTTCTTTATGTTAATTGCTTTTCTTTTACATAATGAAAGTTAGGTCCTAGTATACGAGAGAAGACCATCAAATAGTCCATTAAGACCAGTAAATCCTTAGATTCTAATGTGATTACTTTATACTCTAAACCAGAAATTTCCCTGGCACTGTGGAATGCTGGTCTACAGCTCCACCCTACAGTCAGTCCTCACTTTTATATTTGTCCTTCTGCCTCTTGGGTTATAAACTTACATTTCTGAATGCACAGCATCCTTGAGTGCCTTAAATCGATAGACGACAGCCTTTCTCTCTCCATGGATGTGAGCCAGGGGCTTTGGCTTCTTGTGAATACATTTCTAGCTGAAACTGTTTAACCCAAAGTTATGCCTTCCCCAGCAAGAATATTACATTTGAAGCTTCTCATTAATACTTTTACAGTATCTTCTCCCTCCTCTTATACAAGACCTCTGTATCCCAAGAATTACAATTCTATAGTTGTGGCATTAATTTTATCTTATGGAGACATTCTGATCCATTTAAAATATTTCATTCATTTGTTTAAAGCATAATTAAGTAGATTTTGGTAGCAATGGTAGGGTAAGAAGAAAGGGCTCAAACATGCGAAGAAAAACCAAAACTCATTATTTTAGTGTAGACCCCATGTGTATTTTAAATCGTCTTCTAATTTACTTGTCCTATTAGATGTGCTTAATGAAAGTTAGACTAAATGCATGCTTTTAATAAAACTCTCTAGCAGTGCTGTCATGAAAACTGGAATTTTTCCCCTATTTGTCTCTTACAGAGGACATAAAGATAAGATATTTGTGGTAAAGTGTAACCCACACCATGTTGACAGACTGGTTACGGTTGGGATCAAGCACATCAAATTCTGGCAACAAGCAGGTACTATTGTTAGGGTTTATCCTTTATGTGGTTGAAAGTTTTACTCCAGCTGGGAAAAAAAAAAAAACAACCAACACCACTACCTAGCCTATCTCTGCAATCTAAAATTAAAGTATGCCTAAAAGACGTTTGCTCCCAAATAATGTTTGAGCTGTGAAGCTTAGAACACTCTATATGATGCCGTGTATATTCATCAATATCTAGAAAGCTTTGGGAAATGTTCTGCTGTGAAAATAATTATTTTTATATTCAGTCATCAGTCCTGAAAGCAGTGATTATGTTGGACTACTGAGCAGGAAATAATCACTCTAGTTGGGTGAATACAATTTTCAATATTTTGAGGGTTCTTTTTATTAGTTTATAACTGCATTTAGCACATGAATTAAATATGACACACAGTACACACAGTAAGTGGTCAAAATAAATACTTGTGGTTTATAATGCTGATAATAAGGACGAGTAAATAAGCAGGACAAAACATGGAAGGATATCTTGTTTTTCTCACTAATAGGTCAGACCTTTCATTGGGACTGTTTCTGAATTCTTAGTATCAACTTTGGTACCAAGCCCAATCTTTTACTGGGCAAAAGATAAATAAGCTACTGTTCCAATGCCTTCTGCTTTTGAAGAAAGGGTCATGGCACCCACCATGTCTGGAGAGCCAGCCTGCCTACAATTGTCTGGAATAAGTCTGGGTTTCTCAGTGCTAATAAGAAAGTACAGGGAAATGTGAACATTTAAGGAACAAATCTGATGTACTTCTCCTACACAGTGATTCATTTTTCTCACCCCAAAGTCACTGTGATAAAAATTGAGGCAAAACATACATAAAACATGTTTACATTTTACATTACAGCCACTGCTGTTTTCACTCGCTTTGGTCAGCATTCAGGAAGACTTGCCTGGCTCCCCAGGGCACTCAGTCACCCGTTCCTCTGGCTGGCACAGAACTTGCGCTGAACCTTGGTTAGAGATGTATATCACGTTCTCTCCCCGACCAGACCTTAAGTTCCTTGAAGGCAGGAACTCTTCCCCGTTATACCCCAGTGTCAACCACTGTGCCCGCCACAAAGTAGGGATTCAACAAGCGCTGAATTAATGCGTGAAGGAAAAAACCTTTTATAATGTTTTTGTTATGATGTTTTCTGCCATTTTAATACATCTTTATGTAGACACATAATGTAGACACACTGGGTTTTTCACTGAAGATAGTCATTCTAAATGTCCATAGAAGGTGTCAATTTTTCAAAAAGTAATAAATACTCTTGGTCTACTCCAGGTGGGGGCTTCACCTCTAAAAGAGGAATTTTTGGAAGTGTTGGAAAGTTAGAAACAATGATGTGTGTTTCTTATGGACGAATGGAAGATCTGGTGTTCTCAGGAGCAGCTACTGGAGATATTTTTATTTGGAAGGATGTTCTCCTACTAAAGACAGTGAAAGCTCATGACGGGCCCGTGTTTGCTATGTATGCATTGGATAAGGTATAGTCTATTTTCCTCATTAGCTTTCTAAAAGTTTAAGTTAGGCTTAGGAAGGTCCACACCAACAGGATGCCTGTGTGTAAAAACAGTACCCTTTGAATTAGGAAGTAGTTGTCATGAATGGAGAGGAGCACAAATGGTCTTTAAATTTCTCTTTTGTTTATAATTATTTCTTTATGCGCAACTTCTCTCTTCTGTTTTCACACTTTTTCTTCCTGGCTGTCACTCCTAAGAACTCCTTAAGAAGTGTTGGGATAAATGCAGACACGCAGTATCAAGAGAGTCCTGAGAAATATTTCAACATAGTCTTCCACCTCGGTGGCACAATGAGCAGAGACCTGGAAGTGCCTGGTGTTTGGATTATTGTCCCTCCCATCAGTATGACCTGAAGTTATGTTGATAACCAGCTTGTTCCTGTGTAGACGGGCTCAGTTTTAACAAGCGTGTCAGAGTGAAGTCTTTTCACTGGCTGTGTTAGTCAGGGTCCTCCAGAGAAACCGAACCAGTAGGAGGTAGATATAGACAGAGATATACACATACATATACATATACAAAAAGGAGATTTATTATAAGGAGTTGTCTCATGGAATTATGGAGGCTGAGAAGTCCCACTTAAGCCATCTGCAAGCTGGAGACCCAGAAAAACCGATGGTGTAATTCACTTCAAGTCCAAAGACCTGAGAACCAGGGGAGCCAATGGTGTAAATCCCAGTCTGAGGGTGGGAAAAGATAAGATGTCCCAGCTCAATCAGTGAGACAGGAAAAAGGAGGGTGATTTTGTCCTTCCTCTACCTTTTGTTCTATTCAAGCTCTCAATGAATTTGATGATGTCCGTCTACATTGGGGAAGGCAGTTTACTGAATCCAGCAATTCAAATACTGACCTTATCGAGAAACACCCTCACAGACACACACAGGAATCATATTTAATCTGGGCACCCTGTGGCCAGTCAGTTGACACATAAAATTAACCATCACACCAGCTGTATTTCTACTCAAGCTCATCTTTGTCCTGATCTGTCCCCTGCCTTGCAGTGTTGTTGTTTTAAATAAAGATCACACTTGGGATTTCCCCAGTAGTCCAGCGGTTAGGACTCTGTGCTTCCACTGCAGGGGGCACGGTTCGATCCCTGGTTGGGGAACTAAGATCCTGCATGCCTCGAGGCATGGCAAAAAAAATAAAAATAAATAGATCACACTTACCTTCAGTGCCCTTAAAACACTTTCTTCGATCAATTTGCCAGAAAATGTCAATTTTTTGTTCACTGCTAGTTTGCTGATGGTACCAGTTTATGTGTGCTCTCTGACCTCCAAACAGTCTAAGCCACCTAATACACCTTATTGAGCCAAGCCTCATTTTGCATTTAGCTGTTCCCAGGTAAATATGCTGATCCCGCTATGGAAGTAGGTTCTTGTTAGATGTGCAACTACAATGGTTGTTTTAGTGGTTAAGATGTTTTTCACTAGCAAATTTGTTTTTGATTAAACTTCAAGTTTTAGAAAAGATTAAAGCAGAATGCAAAGTTTTTTGTAGACTCAGAAGTTGATGTGATATAACTTGTTTAAACTCTTTTATTGCTTGGTAACTTAAGCTGAAAAATCATGGGAAACGGCAGGGATATCACATTATAATATACTGCATTTAAATTTAATTTGGAGAGTGAATGTCCCCAGGTTCACAATCTATAATAAGGATAAATAAGGATATTTAATGTAATAAACTTCCACAATATTAATTCCTTGTAAACTTCATTGAAATGAAGTACATTAGAAGTTTCTGAGAAAACAGAATGAATTACTCAGTATTTTTCTTTAAAAAAAAAAAAACCAACTTTTTAAAGAACAGTTTGTATATATAAGTTGCCAAAAAGGAAAACTAATAAAGCCAAGAAATCATAAGCTTAGAACAAGAGTAAAAATCATCATCTAGCAAAAAATACCCAATATGTTAAGCTTTTTCCTTTCCAGGTTTTGTAAAAATTAATCTGGATTTTAATTATTGTGGAAATTGTTGTGTATTGAACAAAATAGCAGGATAGTTTTGTTATATGAAATACCTAAGTTACTCTTAGTAATAAATAATGATGTTTTTCCTGGAAGTAAATATTTTAAAATATTTAACAGTCATTTTTAATTGTGATGTTAATTCCAATTCATTCAGCAGGAGTATATGAGATTCCAGAAACTCTGCCAGGCTTTGAGGTTGGTCCTGTTCTGTAAGAATCCACATTCCAGTCAGGGGACTGGGCACAGAAATGACCGTCCATGATTCAGGGTGCCAAATTCCAACCAATGGTCTGAAGAAAGTGAAATGGACACACAATGAGAAAGTGTTTAATCCTGCTAGAGAAATAGGGGAGAGATGCTTCCAGAAAATATTATATTAATATTATGTTTTCATTCAGATTTTTCAGCCTCCTATACTTAGGAAGAAAACACAAACAAAGCTTCTTTACCCAAGGGGAAATCCTTTTGAGGCTGGGTGGGTACCTTGTCATTTTGATGTGTATATAATTCTTCTGATGTGTGCCTTCACAGGGTTTTGTAACAGGTGGAAAGGATGGAATTGTGGAACTCTGGGATGATATGTTTGAAAGATGCTTGAAGACGTATGCCATTAAAAGAGCAGCATTGTCAACCAGCTCAAAAGGTGCCACTCCTGAGTATGCAGTAGAAATCTTTCTGTTCATAGAGATGGAAAAGATAGTACTAAGTTCTTGGAAAACCATTACCAAATCAACTGTCTTTTTTTCTTCCACGTTCAGAGCCCTTGGCTCCTGGTAGAAATATCAAGGATAATTGCCTAGTACCTAGTACTTTGGAACTATAAAAACAGAATTTATATAATCATTACAATCGTTTTATTTTTTATTATATTAAATACAACATTTGCAGTATTAAATGCAATTTTTCCTCCTCAGGCTTGCTTTTGGAAGATAACCCTTCAATTCGTGCCATCACTTTGGGACATGGACATATCCTGGTGGGAACGAAAAATGGAGAGATCCTGGAAATTGATAAGAACGGCCCAATGACACTGCTCATTCAGGTACTGTGTTTGCACACATCCTAAACCACAATTCACACCAGAGCTGGAACCAGGGTGAGGCAATGGGGGTCACTTAGGGTGCAAAATTTAAGGAGACACTCACTTTCAGGGTCTGGCAAATGCTGTATTAGTCATCTATTGCTGTATAACAAATTGTCACAAACTTAGCAGCTTAAAACAAAAACATTTCTTATCTTATGGTTTCTGTAGGTCAGGAGTCTGAACACAGTTTAACTGGGTCCTCTGTTTAAGGTTTTGTAAGGCTGCAATGAGGGCCAGGGCTGTGGTCTCATCTGAGGCTTAACCGTGGAAGGATCTGCTCCAAGGTCACTCGAGTTGTTGGCAGAGTTCAGTTCGTTGGGGATGCAGGACTGAGGGCTTCCGTTTCTTGCTGGCTATTGGCCAGAGGCCACCCTCAGCTCTCAGAGGCTGCCTATAGTTCCTCGTCACATGGGGTTCCCCAACATGGCTGCTTGCTTCCTCAGAGAGAGCAAGGGAAAGAGGAAAAACGGGTACTACTGTGCCTTTAAGTAACTTTAAATAACATAATCATATCACCACATATGTGTAATCATGAACATCCATCCCCTTTGCCATATTTTATTGGTTGGTAACAAGCCACAGGCTATACCACACTCAAAGGGAGGTGGTTACACAAGAGTGTGAAAACCAGGAGCATCATGAGGGTCACCTGTCCAGCACAGTCTGCCCTCTGGCCACCAACTATCATGTCCCTACCACATGCAAAATACATCCCCCTTCCCAAGGTCCCCAAGAGCCTTATCCCATCATAGTATCTGTTCAAAGTCCATAATCTCATTGTCTAAATCAGGTCCAGGTGTGGGTGGGGCTTCTTGGGTATATTTCCTCTTGATCTGTCAAAATCTGTCAAACTAATAAAAATTATTTGCTCTGTATACACCAAATATATGTGTCTCCTTAGATTTTGTGCATCATTCTAGTCTCAGCCTTGATTCACGTAAACATATAACATAGTCTTTACACTTCCTCTCCCCTCAAAATGTTATTCAGGTAAAATCAGATTAAAATAAACATCAGCAGAATCCTCTAAGATCGAAGAAGTGATCACACGTCACCTGAGGGGGTGGGAGTCTGTGGAGGTGAGGAGGTAGTCCTGTCCAATTTGGTGATGGATAGGCCATAGTTACAGATGGAAGAGGCACGGGCAGGGATGAGGGTGTGGGTTCAGAAGGTGGAGTGGAAAGAATATGCACTGGTTATCTAAGCTTTAGGACTTCTGTGGGTCTGAGGAGCTAGGCCTCCTTCCCTGACCTGATGCATGCCTGCAGCCTTGCTGTATTAGGACTAGCCCCCAAAATCCCACTGAAAGGGGCCCTCTGATTTGCTACACCTGAGAGCAGGTCTGCACACACATCACGGATCAGGTTTTTAAAGTGCATGTGCTCAGGTCCCACCCTGGATATCTTGAATAAGAATCTGTGTTTTAAAAAAAGTTCTGTGTTAGAAGCAAACCTCAGAAGCTCTGTAGCTGATTGCTACAGGCAGCCCAGATTGAGAACTGTGCTGAGATGCGTCCTTGAGGGGCGATTTCCTTATTCTGCAGCTGCACTTGCCCTTGTTTTCCTTCCAAGCTAATTTCTTTTTCTTTCTGACCACGACTTTTTATTTAATTTTATTGAAAGTTCAGTGTTTCTTTCTTTTTAATCCTCAGATTTTTGAGACTTTAAACTGTTTGCCACATGCTATATTGCTAAGTATGTTGTAAGATTTATACTACAATATGATTTAAATAGCACCGTAAGATTTTAACTCTACATTTTCAAATTTTAAAAAGTAAATAATAGCTGAGCTAATTTTGTTTAAATATGTTTTAAACTTGACAATAAAGGCTTTTCACTTTTTCATTCTCTACAACTCTATTCTTTACTATATTTGTTTCTGTTGTTCTAATAATGCAAATAACCACAGGTGCCATTTATTGAGCACCTACTATGTGTCAGGCAATACTGTTGTACAAAATTCCTCTCTCATCTCCATGACAGCTTTGCTTAGTTGTAATTGTTTTATAGATGAGGGGCTCAAAACCCAGTAAACTGCCCACAGCCAAATGCTAAGAACTGCAGGGCTGGGATTCACACCAAACTCTGTCGGGTACCAGAGCCTTTTCTTTGTCACTCCACCAGACTGTTCTCCACACGCCTCAGCATGGAGACTGCATGAAAACAGTGCAGAAGGCATGGCCCCCTAAGCACTAGGCAGGCAGGCGGTGGAGCTGGGAGGACCATCTTCTCTCCTTACACGTGTGCCGTTCTTTTCCTTTATCTCAGCATCTCTCTTTCCTCTTCCAGTCTATCAATCATTTGCCCTCTCCTCCTAGGTAGAACTCAGTAGTTCAGTTCAATCGGTGTTCGTTGGGCTCCTGCCAAGACCAGCCCTGTGCTCTGTGTGGTGGAATAGGGCTTACTCTAGGGGCTGACAGTCCTGTCCTGAGAGGTGGACGCCGAGGGAAAGTTTAGGAATAGTAGAGGTAGCGTGGTAAAGCCCATCAACTATCCTGCTGTGTGGAGATTTCAGAACCATTTTTCCAGTTTCTGTAGCACGGCAATTCAATGTTACTTGGAATAGATTGCTTTTTTTTTTTTTTTTTTTTTTTTAAGAGAATAGGCTGGGGGGAGGAGAGAAGAGACAGGAGGTGAGTTCTGAAAATCCCCATTGTATACACTTTGAATATAATCAACTGTCAATTATGCAGCTGGTTATTATTAGCTTTAGGGTGGTCAGGAGGAAAGTAAGGTCCCAAGCTCATTTCTTTGTGCCACTCAAGAGACTTCCAGCCTGCCTCACTCACTGTCCGTTCCTATAGGATCCAGGAATTAAAGTACATAATCATATTAGATTAAAGAAATACCATTTTAAATCAATATATGATGCAGTGGTTTGAAAGGGTCTCAGAGCCCCACAACCCTGTCCTCTGTGTGCAAAAGGACTCAGTCTGTAAAAGAGCCCCAAGCAGATCCAGTCTGGTGGAGAACAAGGGAGGGCTCACACCTGACCCATCCTCTGACCGTGGCCTTGGGGGTGGGAGGCTTCTAAAAGGAAGAAAACTAGAAAACTGGGGATGTTGGGTGCTCCAAATCTAATAAATTCAAAACCAATATCTACGCCCTTCTCAGATATTTGAATGTCAGCTGTATTGGGAACTTTGTATCTTCTGCCAAATTACTGTTTTACTCAAACAGCTTCCCAGTTAAACCGGAATCTTCCAGTTTCTCTTTGGAGAGCCACCTGTTCCCCAAAGCGTTCCAACTACAAACACCTTTCAGATGCCTGTGTATGGTCTTCCTTCTTGCTTTACTAAGCAAAGCCTTTTTATAATTAGCCACTAAAAGCAGAAATTCAGTAAACAATCTGGTCTGTTTTATTGTTCCGTATCTAATCTGTTCTTTACACTGCTTTACTGAGTGATGAGTTAGAAAAATCAGATTCATTTTCTCCCTGATTGTTCATTCGTTAAACACTGTTTCATCTCAGTTATTATTCTAAGCCAGTTAAGTGTGTTTTTGGTAAGACGTCGGCATGTGGAATTGGTCCAATGCCTATCAAGCCCCTTTCGGTTTTCTGTGCTCCCTGGATAGAACAATTTGTGAATAAATGCTAACCCTGAGCTATACCCAGGACACTTGAAATGAAAATTTAGCTCTCTCTAATCTGCTCTGCCAAATCTGTGCATTCAAAGAACTGAAATAGAATTAATTAACAAGAATATTGCTGTCCAATTCCTCTGACAGAGATAAGTGGTACCTCCATTTTTCAGAATATGGTTTTATGGAAGAAAGTGGTTTGTGTCATTGTGACCAAGCTGTTTTATGAAAAGATGCATATATACTGTGTTTATTCAATGTCAAACAACAGGATAAAATGAGAGCAGTTCCTTATTTACTTGGATGTTTCTAAATGGAAAGATGTTCGGCATCATATTAACAAAACTTAGGAGCAATGTGAGTCCCTACTTTGCTTTCCAAATGAATGCTTTAGCATCACACAGGCCCAGCTCTAGATTCAAGTTCAAGCGAAAACTTTATCCAGTACAATCACTTTGGATCCAGGAAACTCAAACTGTGTTTGTTCATATTTGAACCTGTTTGGGATACTTGCGGGAAGGGCTAGCCGAGAAGCATGAACTGGTTTTTGTTGCCCCGTTTCCTCCCCTACAGGGGCACATGGAAGGAGAAGTATGGGGGCTGGCGGCTCACCCTCGCCTGCCTGTCTGCGCAACAGTGAGCGACGATAAAACACTGCGGATATGGGAACTATCCTCCCAGCACCGTATGCTGGCAGTACGGAAACTCAAAAAAGGTACGTGACGTCCCCGTACACATCTGTACAAGTATTTACATCCGAAAGTATTGGATTCATTCATCTGTTCATCCAGCTAATATTTACCGAGCACACCTATTACATGCCCCCAGATATGCTGGGTGATGGGGATTTAGTGTTTGTTGCTACACATATAGCTAATCACCTGCAGAATCGTTCCAGAAGGCTGGCCTGATCTACCAGTGCCCAGCTCTATTCTTTATTTCCTTGCACTGCACAGACATTTGCCACCTGGGGGCAATATGTCCTTCCTCTTCTCATCTAGAACTGTGGGAGTCAGTTGAAACTCATCAGCTTGTAAAGAATGCTGCTTATTTTTATACCTCACAGTCTCCAGAACTGATTTTATTACTGAAAAATGAAAGTCAGTTTAAAAATAATAGTTAATATCAAGAAACGAATAAATATGTATTGAACACCTGTATGCACTAGAACTAAGAGGTATACCAAGAAGTGCAAATTCAGCAAACATTTATTGAGCAGCTTCTGTATATCAGGCGCTGGGGATCCCAGGATGAACAGTCACGTCTCTAGTGTCAGAGACGGACAAGATTTGAACAGATTCCCAGCAACGGCTGGTCCATTCAAATTGGGTAACTTGAGGAGCATCTCAGAACGGGACTATTTATAAAGGGGTGGGTAGGGTATAGGAAATGACTAGGGCTGGTGCAGCACGATGCAGCTAGTAACAGCCGGGTACCATTGCCAGCCCTGGGCCTGAAGGGACAAGAGGAGGGGCAGTTGCTGGAACCTTGAAAGTGAGAGCTGTGTGAGATGACAGCCTGGCAGGGGCTGTGATAGTCAGCCCGGAGATTCAGCCGGCATGCAGTGACCCCACAGGGAGGCAGCCAAGGGAGCGCATGCCGCAGCCTCCCCGTGCTTTATCCTTCCTTCCCCGTTACCCTCCCTCCAGTCTCCTGCTCCTGCTGCCCCTTGACCAAATGAATCAGAAGCCAGGGGGTGAGAGGCCCACTGATAGAGTCCAGGCAGGCTAATTCCCGGCACAGAGCAGGGTGGAGAGTGGGTGAGGACAGACAAACAAAAGATCTCTGGCACAAACAAGGTATCATGGAGGCTCAGGGTAAGGCCCACTGCCAGAGACAACTCCATCAGGGAGGAAACCTAAGAGCCGAGGCTCAAAGGATTTGTGAAAGTTAAGACAGGAAAGGGTGAGATCGGGGCCTGGCCCTAGAGTATTTGTGCTAGGTACTTTTATAAATAGACATGGGGAGAGTATTCTAGGGGGATAAGATGAAAAAAGGTGTCAAGACAGTAGTGACAGTAAAGACAGTGGCTAATATTGCTGAGCCAGTAACCGTGCTAGCACTTTGCCTTTGGTCTTCATGGGAACCCAATGAGTAAGGCCTTTATTATTTCCACTTACAAATGAGGAAGCTGAGGCACAGAGAACTTAAGTCATTTGCCCAAAGTTGCACAGCTAGTAAGTGATGGAACTGAATTCATACTCAGGCAGCATGGCTTCAGAGAGCACGCCTGTGGCCGCTGCATGATGGTGCCTTCCTCCACCATATTGCCTGTCTTCACACTGGACTTCTGGGCCTTAGTAAGTAGTGGAGCCAGGATTCAAACCCAAGTCTGACTCCAAAGCCCATGCTCTTACCCACTACAGGACTGAATAATTTGGCCACTGATTTGTACTGGGGAAATAACAGACCAAGTCCTCGCTGTGAGTGACTTGAATATCAGCCAATGGACTTTATTCACTAGGTTAAAAATTAGTTCAAAAGAACAACTAACACATCTGAGTTAGGATGGCCATTCAACCCAGTTTACAGCTGGTGTCCTGGTGTAATTATTAATAGCTCTCCCTTTTACTGTCCCTTTTATCATTCGTACAATAAATATTTATGCTTAACCTAATCTTGCTGTCCCTCCTCAAGGGCTGATCTTTCTGTTCTTTCAGCACTAGCACCGTGCCTGATTCGTAGTAGGTAAATAACTGCAAAGTGAATGGATGAAGAAAGGAAGGAAGGCATATTATACTTCAAATGAGCCAATTTAAAGTTATTGGTGTGAACGTGGCTTTTCAGCCTGCTCTGAACAGTGGCTGAGGGGTGGGTGTGGAAGCTCACTTCGGAATGCCTTAGCACAAGGCTGCATGACTGTCCCATCCTAGGGCTGTGCTCACCAAAGTCTTGACAATAAGAAGAACAGGGCCAGGGAGGGGCATATCCTTAAATAGGATTCTTATTAAATATACCCCCCACCGAGTCCATACTCTTTGTTCGGAAATGTCTCCCTGTGACCCTACAAAGCAGTAGAAAGCATTGATCATGTAGCCCCCTCAGCCCAGTTTTGTAGACACCCTTGGAGAGAATGTCCATATTCCGTTCTTCTCATGACAGAAGAGACAGGAACAAAATCTTCCACCTCTAGAATTATGGATTATAATCCACGGATCGGAGAATTAGAGTGACTAAAAGTAGAACACCAAGGTGCTCTAAAGTAAGTTCTGTGTGTAAAGCATGATATGAAAAAAATTTGTTTCCAGAAATTTTATTACAGAACTCCCATTCTTAAGTATCACATCTTGGGAGCAGAAATACTGGTTATATTAATCCTTTATTCCTTTTCCCCCTTCACTCTACTTGTCTTTTGAAAACTCCAGGTATTCAGATACGAAGAAATGAATGGGTAAACCTCAAAGAAATTGAAAACTTATTTTTAATATTATGATCATTGTCCTTGGGTTTGGAGGGAAGAGATGTTTTAAATTATGAAGTTTTAGTTCTTCTCACCAGGAGTGCTAATTTAAAGACACAGTCACATGTCCATGAACATATGCACATTTCCCCATCTCTTCATTTGCTTTGTTTGGTAGCAAAGTCACGGATCACAACAGTGCTCTTTGTGGATTCTTTTGTAGGTGGAAGATGCTGTGCCTTCTCCCCTGATGGGAAAGCCTTAGCAGTTGGCTTGAATGATGGGAGTTTCCTGGTTGTAAATGCCGACACTGTTGAAGACATGGTCTCCTTCCATCACAGAAAAGAAATGATCTCTGACATTAAATTTTCAAAAGGTGAAGATGACAGCAAAAACTTTTTAAAACGTGTTGGGACAAAAAGTTACAAGAGTGGACCCTTTTAAAATATTTCCTTGACCTTTAACCCATTTAAAAATGCTAAGTTCCTGGAAGTAAATTCCCACATAAAATGTTTTGGTGTTAACCACTCATTTTTTCTTTATAGATACAGGAAAATACCTTGCTGTGGCGTCCCATGATAACTTTGTGGATATTTACAACGTCCTTACAAGCAAAAGGGTTGGCATCTGTAAAGGTGCTTCTAGTTACATTACACACATTGACTGGGACTCTAGAGGTAAAGTATATTGTGGCTTTTAAAATATAATTTCAGTTTTTAAAAATCATGTCCATTCATATACTGTTTCCAGAGCAAATGGCAGTTGAGTTTTAAAGAAAAACAGAGGGGGAAACTCACAACAGAACTGGTTGTAATTTTAGAACCGAGAGGCAGCTGCTGTTAACATTTTGAGTACTTTTCCATATTATTATTATTTTTATTACTACCACGGCTACTACTATTATTACTACCACTACTATAATTATTATTATTTTAATTATTTTATTTATTTTTGGCTGCGTTGGGTCTTTGTTGCTGCGCGTGGGCTTTCTATAGTTGCGGCGAGCGGGAGCTACTCTTCATTGCGGTGCATGGGCTTCTCATTGTGGTGGCTTCTCTTTGTTGCAGAGCACGGGCTCTAGGTGCACAGGCTTCCGTAGTTGTAGCACGTGGGCTCAGTAGTTGTGGCATGTGGGCTCTAGAGCGCAGGCTCAGTAGTTGTGGCACACAGGCTTAGTTGCTCCGCGGCACGTGGGATCCTCCCGGACTAAGGCTCAAACCCGTGTCTCCTGCACTGGCAGGCAGATTCTTAACCACTGCGCCACCAGGGAAGTCCCTATAATTATTATTAACTCAAGCCATTGAGTTTTAAGACTGCTGAAGATATATGCTACCTTCTATTACCATAGCAAGCCACCACTTCACCTCTGAGTATGGCATGCTGTGTCCTTGCCTTGTATCTCCTCCTTACTGCGTTCCCTTTTCCTACCAATTCTCCATCTCCCAGAGAACTGCCCAAGAGGTTTCAAGTAATTTTCATCCTCCACTGGAGGTAGGAAGCTACATTCAGCTCACCTAGAGTTTCTCTGGTTTCTCTCAAAACTCCCAACCTACCCCCTACCTCCTCCAAGTCATGCCCACAGATGCCATCTAGCTCTTGCCATGTGCAGTCTTAAGCCATAAAATGTGGAGGATCCAGAAGGGAGTGATACGTGGTTCCTACTCTCTACAAAGTTTATAACTTAGTGCGGGAGACATGCTTGTACCTGAACAATATAAGAGCACAGACTGGGTAAAGCAAGGGAGTAAGAAATGGTGGGTCACAGGGGAAGTGGTGAGCAGGGGCTCAGAGTGGGCCAAGCCAGCATTAAGTACCCAGGGTGCAGCATCCATGCTCTAGGGTGGGTCACTTTTAAAACCCATCCCGGGGACTTGGCTGATGTTGGAGTCCGGGGCAGATTTGCTTTGGAACAGGCAGGGTCCCAGCTTTCAGAGAAGTTTTAGTCTATTGTGGTAGTAAGTGGTGTCTCTGAGGAAAGAGCTCCCAGGGCAATCCATGGAGCCTTCATAGAAGGAGTGACCTTTGAGATGGATCTTGAAAGCTGAGTAGAAGTTCACCAGATGGTGACATCTGAGACGAGCATTCCAGGCTCTGAAGGATCAGGGTGTGCCACTATGTGCAGGTGGGAAGAAGAACGGGGGATTAAGAAACAGTAATGCTGAGTGGCTGAGAGCGGGAAGGGCAGGGAATGCGGAGAGGCCAAGACCGCAAATAAAGGAACTGTTACCTCACGCTAGGAAGTTTAACCCCGAACTTTATCCTGTAGGCATTAGGTAACTCTGAGGGATTAGAGTGAGGCATTCCCTGCCATCCTGGGGAGGGTGAGTGAGGCTGGGGTTGGAAAGCAACTGAAATAAACCAGGAGAAAGAGATGATGAGGGCCTTGACCAAAAAGGGGTTATTTCAGAGATGCCAGAATATTTTGTTTCACGTGTTTCTTGAAGTAGTGGCCGTAGACTGATCCTTCTGCCAGGCAGGAATTTACTTGTAGCTGTACTTGCTGCACCAGAATTTGGACTTAAACGTTACAACCCGCAGGCGTTTTACACAGTGCAATAGATGGGAAGAAGGCATGCATGTCATTTATTGTGAGAGGTGCAAGTCCCAAGAAGGGCAAAGGGAGATCAGATAAGTTCCTCTCACTTTCACGTCAGGACCATCCGGATACAGTGCCGAGGGCTTAGGCTGGCATGTATGATCAAGCAGGACACTGACCTGGGAGACATCTAGGAACCAGTGAGGTCCAGGGGGTGAATGGAAGCAGCTGCTTCTCACCCACCTTCTTTGATATTCTATGCTTTATCGTTTTTTTATCGTTTTATCGTTTTTTTAAAAAAGCAAGGATTTCACCCTATTTGTTCTCTGGCTGACATCCCTAGATATGCCCCTTTGTGAGAAAGCTTTAGAACAGTGAGGGTCATCTTTATGCATATGTAGAATAGAGTGTGGTGAGTTTTATTTAGAACCCAACACACACACACACACAGCACCTGACACAATATGTGAATCCCACCACTACGATGACCATTAGGGGGTTAAAACCAATTATTATTTACGTTTTATGGAGTGAAGGACCAAGAGAAATTGGGGCATAGGAAGAATATGTTTTGATTGGGAAGATTTCTTTAAAATTATTTTTAATTGTGGTAAAATACACCTAGCATAAAATTTACTATCTTAACCATTTTGAGTATAGAGTTCAGTGGCATTAAATACATCCACATTATCGTGCAGCCACCATCCCCATCCATCTCTAGAACTCTTTTCATCTTATCAAGTTGAAACCCTATACCCATTAAATAGTAATCGCCCCTTCTCCATCCCCCAGTCCCCGACAAGCACCATTCCACTTCATGTCTCTATGAATTTGACTATTCTAGGTACTTTATATAAGTGGAATCATACAGTATCTGTCTTTTTGTAACTGGCTTATTTCATTTCACATAATGTCCTGAAGGTTCATCCATGTTGTAACATGTGTCAGAATTACTTTCCTTTTTAAGGCTGAATAAGATTCCATTGTGTGTATATACCACATTTTGTTTATCCATTCATCCATCAGTGGTTACATGGGTTGCCTACAACTTTAGGCTATTGTGAATAATGCTGCTATGAACAGGGTGTACAGTTCTTTTGAGTATATGCCCAGAAGTGAAATTTCTGGAAAAAATGATAATTCCACTTTTAATATTTTGAGGAACCACCATACTGTCTTCCACAGCAGGCTGCACCATTTTACATTCCCACCAACAGTGCACAAGGGTTTCAACTTCTCTGCATCCTCACCAACACCTGTTATTTTCTGTTTTGTTTTGTTTTTGATAGTAGCTATCCTAAATGGCGATGAAATGGGACATTGCAGTTGCATTTACATTTGGGGAAGGTTATTTTTTTTTCATTCTTCAAACGTGTTGTAGGCCCTGTGTCAGATGTAGGGATATAAAGAGGAATAAACCCCGGATGGGAGGAATAAGCCCTTGGCGGGATCAGTGGGCTGCCACCATAGAGGGGCCTGGGCGGAGATCGGTATTAAGGTCCTCAATGTGGAGCCATCAGTTTGCAGGGAGAGAGGCAAACCTCACTATTTCTATAATTCTGCCCAAAGCCAGAGTCTGTGGTCCAACTAGCACGTAGGGTGATGGGAAAGACAGTGAGAGTAAGGAGGCCAAGGTCTTTAAAAAGCCACTTTGCCTCTCATCCTAAGTGGCCCCTTCAGTCAGTTAAGAGGATCAGACCAAATGGTTTCTGTGGCCTGAGAAGAGAACAGAATATTTTTGATTTTTAGGGAGGAGTTACGCCATCTGGAGAATAAGAGCAAGTGTACCCGTGAATCTTCCCTGGTTTAACTCCAATTTTGTTGCCATGAGACATGCGTCATATTGATATTCTTCTGCTCCTGATATCCCAGTTCCTAAAATGCCTACCCTCCAGCATGTGCCAGGCTGCCTCAAGATCAGCCTAGCTTTTCACAGCAGGACCTCGAGCGCCTACAGAGGGTAGAGAGCAGAACTTAGGAGCAGGGATCTGTTTCATTCCTTTGATCTTGTCAAAAATAGTGAACACACTTGCCGGAGCCAGCTGGCTCGTCAGGGGTGGGGAATGGCACAGCCGCCAGCCTCCGCAGCCTTCCGTGTCCATGGCAACCTCAGGTCCCAGGAAAACTGAGAAGCTCATCAGGCTTTTGCAGGAACAGCAGCTACTCCTGAATAAAAGCTCCTGCACAGAATGCCTGAGAAAGAAAAAATATATATGGAAAGAGAGAAAACATGGAAGGGTATTTTCTAGCTGCTGTTAGTTCATTTCCAGAAATATCAGGACTGTAAGATCTTTTACCAACTAACAGTTTGAGCCATGATAGGACATCTCATTCCCATTTTCATTGCAAATGGCCTGATGTGTTTGGTATATTTAGTACCAATTTTGGAATTGTTCTAACTTGTAAATTATATAGCAACTGGGGTGACATGTATGAATCGCTCTGGATTATAAAGCTCTAGGCACCTGCAATATGTGTGATTTACTGTACCTGCTTAGTGATGGGGACAGCTATCTCTTTCAATTCTCTTATTCTGTGTGAATAGGCATTTCTAGTTAATAAAAATGTGAGGATTCTAAAAGAATAGGGTTACTGTTATTCAGGGGCAAATTATACTTTTTGCTCTTTGCTTCTGCTCCTGTCCTCACAATATTTCCGTGGTTATATATTACAGAGCAGCAGGCAGTGGGAAAAAAAGGAGTGGTGACCTAAATAGTTCCTCTGTGCTTCAAAAAAAAAAAAAAAAAAAATACAGTTTAATAACAGTAGTACAGAAAATTTGGAGGAAAAACACACCCATAATTCTACCTTCCTAACACAAGAATAATTGATTTTTTAAAAATTTCTTCATATCCTTGATTTCAGAAACCCACTCAAGCCAGCTTAAATTTAAAAATAAGAATAAAGAATGACTTTATTGGAAAGATACGGATATTTCATAGAATCCAAGAGCAGGAAGCAACATCTCCCAAGAAACTGGCTTTAGGAATGAATCAGAAGATGCCTAGAACCCAGCCGGGGAGCTCCCCTCCCCTCCTCTCCTGCTCTGAGGCAGCCCGTCTCAGTGCCCACTGCTCTCCTGGGTCTGGTGCCTGCTTGTGGCCCCTCTCTCTGCACAGGCCAGCTTTCCCTAATTCATTTGCACAAGGCCCACTTTCTGTTGCCCCCAAATGCCACCCCCAGTCCCAAAGGCTACATCTCCTCCCAGCAAGGCATCCACTGATTCAGCCTAAGATTCCAATTTCCCAGGAGAGAGGATTTGACTGCCTAGCCCAGTCTCCAGCCTGGTCGCTCCTGGGTCAACCTCCACCTCCAGAGTGCAGACAAGACCGCAGGGGCCCAGTCCACGGTCGAGGGCAGTTCTCAGGGAAGGGCGTGGGCTTGGTAGGTACCCACAGGTGTCTGTGGAGCTGCAAAGCATTTCTGGTGCTTGCAGAAGTGGTTTTGTAAACATTCCTGCAGTCAGAAAATACTTCACTGAGCTATTTTTATAGTTTTTGGTTTGTTTTTAAAGTAAGGTATGATCTTTGAAACTGTGGTGTAAAGTGAGTTGTTAGGATTATCCGAGAGCTACAGTCCTTTGAGTTCTCTTAGTATCGATCTCATGGCCAAAAACATCTAAAATTATCTATATTCAAAGAATGTTTTCATTGAATCTTTTAATCCTTTTCCCACATCCTTTGTTATTTGCAGTCACTCTTGAGAATTCTAAAAGTATACTTTGCAGATATATCTAGTTCATTGGAAAAATACTGATTACTCATTTTCATATAACGCTGACTAGTCAAAGCTGATTTAACTCCCTTTTTTCTTTTCTGATTTGTGTATGTTGAGCCATAAAGTCAGGAAGATGGGCCCATTTCAGAGAAAACGTTTTCAAATTTACTTGCTCCTCACAGCCAAGGCAAACCCCCTAATCGCTATTTTATATAACTCAGCGAACTGGAAATGATTCAGGTTTCATTTAGGAAATGAGAGAACCTTGTTTTTAATTAGTCACTTAGAAACAGACCTGCAACTCCTGAAGTTTAGCCAAACTAGATTTCAGACCTAGGTGGTACCCACTTAAACTTTAAAGAACATGATGTAACACGGAGTTCTTATTTTGCTATTATTTTTTCCATGAAGGACATTTCAAGGCAACTAGATATAAATAGTTATGGAAGAAAGAGAGAGAGTAGGAAATGTTAGTGTGCATATGTACGCTGAATTATTTGCAGATGAAATGTTAGGATATCTGACATTTGCTTCAAAGTCATCTGGGGTGAGGGAATAAGGAGGTGCCTGCAACAGGGCCATCCATGTGCTAATGACCATTGAGGCTGGACATTGGCCCCATAGGGCTTTTTTATACTATTACTTCCATATATGTTTGAGACTTTCCATCGTTTAAAACACGCTGAAAAAATACTAGAAAGTAGATCTTTTGAGTCATTTAAATTTTCAGGCCATAAAGGATCATTGATATGATAGGAGGAGAATTAAGAAATCTAATCTTTTTCAACGTTAATCAAAATGAATCCAAGATTAAAAATTTATGTACGACCAAAAGACTATTTTTGCTCAACATTTTGTTTTGGGAAAAGTCTTGGATTTCTTTATAAATTTTCAAGTAAAAAAAGGAAGGGGGGAATGGAATGAGCATTTACAGTTTGTTTTATGTGTCCTTGTCTTCCTGTTTCTAAATGTTAAAGGGCAAATTTAGAATTTATATCCTAGTAAGCACAAATGCTTACGAGGTTCTTGCTTCCAGTGCCATAATTCTTGCCAAAGCAGTTTGCTTTTACTACATTTCTGTGCTAGGAGGCAACAGGGGAAAAGAGCAAAAAAAAAAATTTTGTCAGGCTTTGGAAAAATAGCTACTTTCAGTGCAACAGAGTAAAACACAGCAAGCTTGATTCTTCTAGTTTTGAAGGATGTCCAAGGTCAGATTTTATGAGGTTCATATTTTTAAAAATCATAGCTTTGGAGTTTGTACCCTGCCATGTAATTGTCTTTACATGCACTTCTGGATCATTCAACATATATTTTACTCAGTTTATGAGACTTTGAATAAAATGAATCAAAATAGTTGCAATCATGCTCATCACTTTATAACAAAAAGATAAATGCAGAGTTTAATTGTCTTCCTACTTTATTCTATCATAACAGGGAAATTACTGCAAGTTAATTCAGGTGCCAAAGAACAACTCTTTTTTGAAGCTCCAAGAGGCAAACGGCATATAATAAGACCTTCAGAGGTAACAATCAGACACAAAGCTTTTTAAAAAGTATTTCATGAAAATTTAGTATGTGCATTTTAACAAAACCTATCAATTATTATTCACTACTATGAGTTATAGTTTGTGTATCTTTAAGCTTGACCATTTCTTAAATCTGACTGCTTAGCCTGGTTTCCTACTTTCTGAGGACATATGGATTTACTATACCACAAACGTAGCAATGCATAGTTGGCATTCTGCTTAATTTTTCTCTGCCAGGAGACAATGACTGAGCTAACAATTTGGATGCTACATATTACTTTTCCCATTCTACATGTCCTGTCATTTTATGCAAAGCTTTTTATGAACATGAAGTTTTGAAATGTGCTTTCTCAATGGTTACTGTTTGTAATAGTAAAAATACCTTCTACAACAAGAGAAATTATTTTTCAAAACAAAACATTCCACAACCTGACCATCCTAATGTAGCAAACTGTTTCCTTTTTCCATATTTTCCTCGTGCTCTTAGCCACATACACCATTTTCTAATTGCTGAAGTCAAAGCCTAGATAAAATTTTTGAATCCATGAACTAACGCCTTCCTAAAAGCTCTTCCTAAAGGCTTGCTGCTTTTGTCTTTCAGTCTGCACAGTGCTTCCATGTAGTGAACCCTGATGGCCAAAACGTCATTGCCTGATTAGCACTAAGGACATCCTTTTAGTCCCAGGAGACAATCTGACTCATTTTTTCGCTATGTAACCTTCGATGAAAGAAAAGGATATATTGCTTCCTTAGAGGAAAAAGGGTCAAGGGTACGCCACTGAGGGACAGGCGTCTTCCTCTCTCTAGCTTCAGTGAGCCAGTAATATAAACAATCCCGGTATTCTAATGTACTCCCAGAGACATCTGGACTCATGTCCATTCATAATATTTTCATTGTTTCTAAAGGAAATATATGTGCAGTACATAAGAAACCCAAGTTGTTATGGATAATGGCATTGTATTAATGGAAACTGTTAATGGATCGATTGATCTCACTCTCCAACTCCAGTTTATTTATCTTTGATCAGTCTTCATTTTAACTTATTTATATGGGGAAACTTTAATAGCCTTGAGTAAGGGATATTTTAAATTATGTCATTCCTTCGCTGAACATCTGTGGAAAGTGCCGGGCACTTCATATACCTATAATCCAATCCTCACAACAGCCTCGCCTGATATTTATCAGTCTCATTTTACAGACAGGGAAATTAAGGCTCCAAGAAAGTAAAAGGACCTTGCAGCTGTGATCCTAGCCTAGAGGGGTCTGTGTGTGACTCCACAGCCTAGACAATGCAGCATTTTCCATCACTTCACCTGTTCTAGTGCCCCAAATAAGTATACTACTGATAAAATAAGATGCAATCGGACCAAATGGTGAAGAGAGGATGAGGCCAACTTGGGACAGATGAGCAATTATTATGTTTAAAAAAAACCTACCAAAGGGGAATTTATGTTAAGTCTTCCTGAAGTGCCAGGCTCTGGCTATGAAGAGTTAATTTGTCCCTCTGCAGTGTACAGTTATTGTTCCAGAGGCTGATCTCTGGTGCTGTTGGTTGGGGAGTCCCTCCAGCTAATGTCTCCTCAGCCTGGCCACCCTGGTATTGGCACAGTACTAAGAGCTCCAAAGAGGTAGTTCATCATTTTACTTACCAATATTATCAGGCTCTTCAATTAAGTATGAAGGATTTTGAAAATTTCCTTTTCAAAAAATATTTTTTTTTTTTAAGAAACAGTCATGGTGAAACTAACACAAAGCTTACCCAGCAAATTGCTAACTATGACAAATATTAAAATGTCCATTTATATTCATCTGATGCAGCATGGTGCAGATAAGCCGGCTCTATACTAGCAACCCAAGTCTCTGGAGCTCGGCTTTCCCTCTGCTTGCCAAGCAGGCTGGGATTTAAGTGACTAACCTCTCTGTGGGCTCCAGTCACCTCCTCTGCAAAATGATGATGATAGTGACATACCTGCCTGGGGCAAGGTGCTGTGGAAGACACCCCTGGAGGACTCTTCTGCCATCTAAAGTCCAGGGGTTTTAACAAGTTTATTTACGCCTTTTGGGTTTTGTCAGTTACAGGGATCATTCTTTTTTTTTTTTAATTTATTTTATTGAAGTATAATTGATTCCCAATGTTGCGTTCATTTCTGCTGTACAGCAAAGTGACTCAGTTATACATATATATACATTTTTTTTCATATTCTTTTCCATTATGGTTTATCACAGGATATTGAGTATAGTTACGGGGATCACTCCTAATGTTCCACTTTAAATGCGATTTCTGTAGCTTCCCACACGTTAGACATGCTTCCCCTGGAGAGCACAGTGTCCAGATCTGGCCAAGGGTGTTCTGTTGGGGTGACTGTAGGGTGAGCAATACCAGCTCACCGCCCATTCCTCCCTATATAATGAGGTCATGAAAGGTGCCCCCCAGAGAGGTGGCATTGGGGATGGACAAGGAAGGTGTCAGAAATGGAATCTCGTATCTGTAAGGGAGTCAGTGGCCAGAAAGCCCGTTTCTAGAACTAGAGGGGAGGTTCCCTGCTTCTTTTCTTGTGGCGGTCAGTTGAAGGTGTCATAAGGAGCTGGGGAGACTCCACTTGCACCTCAGAAAACTGAGGTAATTGTTGGGGAACCACTTCACGTCACCTGAGTCTGTGGCCCTGCCTCAGGCACCCCAAGTCACTGGGTGAACCGCAGCTTTTTGGTTCCAATTCTGCATGTGTCCAGAAGAAACACAGAATATTAAATGAGAAATCTGAGTGGCCAAAATATATGTATAGCACCTCCCCACGTTGTGACTAAAATCCTGGCTGCATCTTTATCTTGTCATTTCCCTTCTAGGCAGTGGTACCAAACAGAAAACAACAGAAATGGAGGCGAGGTGCGTTAACAACGTGCACCAGAAAGCAGTTTCCAGATCCAAAGAGAGCAATCTGGCCTTTAATTTTAGCTACAATTCTCTAATGATTTTTTATACCCTTTTAAACAGTGCTTTAAAGTGCTTATGTAAAGAAACTGTAACGTTAAGGTATACTAGCAGATCTTGAATGAAAGTAAATGAGATCAAATCCCCCAGGAAAGTCTAATAACAAAGTGTTATTGTTACTGTTTTCTTTTTTAAAAAATGAAAGAAAAGCCTCAGTTTTATCAGAATTTAACCTACATGAATTGCAAATCTTCTGTTTGGGAATTTCAGACAAAACAGTGTTAAAGGATAAAATGTATATTCGTGGCAATACAATATGAACAGCTCTTCCAGCTTTTAAGATGGTCTCTCTAGAGCATAAAGAATATTAAGAATCTTATTACTGCAGAATCTTATTACTCTTTCCTCCAAGGAAGCAGTCCTTTGAAAAGTTATGTCCTGTGACTTTTAAAAATAATTTGCTAAATGACCAACCCCATCGATCAATCTAGCTCAGTGGTTCTCAATTAGGATCAATTTGCCCCCTCTCCCAGGGATATTTGACAGTGTCTGGGGACAACCTGGGGAGGTGGTGCTACTGGCATCCAGTAGGTAGAGGACAGGGATGCCGCTAAAAAGGACGGCCCCTGACAATAAAGAATTATCCCTCCTAAGATGTCAATAGGGCTGATGCTGAGAAACCCTGATCTAGCTTATGGCATATACAGTGATAAATGTCTAGGTAAGAACTAAAAACCTTTGGTATTGTCAGGTGTCCATAATTCCAACATGTTCACTTTATCTAGGGGAACATATATGAAGGTTTGACTACAGTGTTATTGAGACAATGCATATACCACTTTAAAAATGCAGCTGAGAACTTAGGCACCGCAGCATACAACAAATGCCTGGTGTTGGCAAAGTCATAATTTAGAACTATTCAGCCTCCATTTGTTTCTTTTAAATAAAACAAAAAGATCTCTAGGTTTTACGAAAATATATTAATTTTCCTTCCTTCTTTTCAAGATTGAGAAGATAGAGTGGGACGCTTGGACCTGTGTGCTGGGGCCCACCTGTGAGGGCATCTGGCCAGTGCACAGTGATGTGACTGATGTGAATGCTGCCAGTCTCACCAAAGACCATTCCCTCTTAGCCACAGGAGATGATTTTGGTTTTGTTAAGCTTTTTTCATATCCTGTCAAGGTAATATTGCATGTTTATTATATATACTTGCTCAGTCTCATTAATAACCCCAAATCTATATATTGTATCTAAGTGGATTTTTAAATATTGAAGGAATAAGCAGTCAATAGTGTAATCTACAGTATCATGGTTATTTACGCTGTGTAGAAAGCTTCATGACATTATGTATACTAGTTGGAGTCAGAGTCTCGTGGAGTAGAATTCCTCCTTGAAAGGCCGTCAGTGGACATCAAATCCAGCATCTCACAAACTGCAAAGTAAGAATTTTCTGTACATCTTGGACTGGTGTCTTTACTAGCATACTTCTAGAGATGAAGAACTTACGACCACACAAAGCAGCCCAATTCATTTGTAAATTGCTCCACTGTTAAAATGCTTTGCTCTATATTGAGCTGAATTTTTTCCTTTAGCCGAAGTTCTGCCTTCTGAATCATTGTTGAATGAGTCCAGTCTTCTGACAGCCTTTTCTCCAGCCTAAACATCTCCAATTCCTTCAGCCACTTCCCGAGTGACATGGTGTCTAGCTCCCTCCTCCCTCTAAGCATAATCCATTTTATCAAGTCCATTAACAAATTTTTTTTGTTTCTTCTTCTTTCAGTTTTATTGAGATATAACTGATGTATAACACTGTGTAAGTTTAAGGTGTACAGCATAATGATTTGTCGTATACACCTCATGAAATGATTATCACGATAAGTTTAGTGAACATCTATCATCTAATACAGATACAAAACAACAGAAAAAGAAAAAAAATTTTTTTTCCTTGTGATGAGAACTCTTAGTATTTACTTTCTTAACAACTTTCATTATATCATACAGCAGAGTTAGCTATAGTCATCATGTTGTAACATTATATCCCTAGTACTTATTTATCTTATAACTGGAAGTTTGTACCTATTGACTGCCTTCATCCAATCCCCACACACACACCCCTCACCTCTGGTAACTACAAATTGTGATCTCTTTTTCCATGAGTTTATTTGTTTGTTTGTTTGTTTTGAAGTATAATTGACCTAAAACACTGTGTTTGTTCAGATATTACATTATTATTGACTATATTCCCCACTCTGTACGTTTCATCCCCCTGACTCATTTATTTTGTAACTGGAAGTTTGTGACTCTTAATCTCCCTTACCCATTTCAATTCCATTTTAAACTGTCTCATCTAAAACCAAATTCAGGTCCAGCCAGGTTGCTGCAAATGGCATTATTTCATTCTTCTTAATGGCTGAATAATATTCCATTGTATACATGTACCACATCTTCTTTACCCATTCATCTGTCAGTGGACATTTAGGTTGCTTCCATGTCCTGGCTATTGTAAATAGCACTGCAATGAACATTGGGGTGCGTGTATCCTTTCAAACCATGTTTTTCTCTGGATATATGCCCAGGGAACCTCCATACTGTTCTCCATAGTAGCTGTACACCTGAAAGTAGCACAACATTGTTAATCAACTATACTCCAATATAAAATAAAAATTAAAAAAAGTAAAACCAAATTTGGTGATTCAGATGCAATCTGACCAGCTCAGGGTACAGTAGGACTCATCTTCTTGTTTTGATTTTATTTTTGTATTAAAAGAAACTTAAGATGGCATCAACTCTTTTGGCTGCCACACCACACAACTGAATCATAGACGTTATTCCCCCAAATGTTAAGGTTATCCCCTATCTTGGACTTATACAATTGATTTTCTAAAATCTGAGTACAGAACTTTGTATTTGTACCAAATAAGATGTATCTTATTTATTTTCCCTCGTTCCAACCTGTCAACATCTTTGAAATACCTTTTCAAAGTATTTACTTTCCCTTCCAGCATCCTCTGATTTCACAAGTGTGAGTTCCAAATCATGGAAAGAAAAAAGACAGAACAACTAAACACCACCACCACCAAGAGCCCCCTTTCATTTTGGCATTCTATTCATTAATGCACACGTATCAGTAACAGACATTTAAATCTGTCTGACCATGCCCTCATGGAGATCACATTTCTGTCTCTAATCCAACAAGACATCATTAAAGCTTAGCAGATGTCTTGCTGAAAGCCAAATTGTGTCGCTGGTATCCCTAATCTCTCCTAATAAACCAACCAATAAAAAATAAGCAGTTAGTTCACAGTGAACTCCTGTTGCTACCTAGTCATCATTACTTCCTTTTCCAAGTGCTTATCAACCTTGTGTGTAATAATTCACCCTAGAATTTTCCAGGGATTGCATCAACTCATGAATCAGTATTTGCCAGAGTCTACTTGTTTTCCCTTTTGGATACAGGAACCTTTTTTTTTGGATGCCACCTCTCCTGGTTTCTAAACTCTCAGCTATTACTGACCTTATTTCTATGGTCACATTTAAACGTGTCTGTACTCAAGGGCAGGAGCTCTCTTTGGCCCTTTCTGGTTTGAAGAGCGTTCCCTTTAATAGAGGAGATCATTAAATCTGCTTTCTGTTCATATTAAACCATCTGATGTAAGAAGTGTTCCTAACTTTTCTCTCTTTTTCTTCTAGCCCTAAATACATCCTTTTTTTTTTTTTTTTTTGTATTTCCAATAGTTCACTTTATATTAAAAAAAATTTTTTTTCACATCTTTATTGGAGTATAATTGCTTTACAATGTTGTGTTAGTTTCTGCTGTATAACAAAGTGAATCAGCTATATGTATACATATATCCCCATATCCCCTCCCTCTTGCGTCTCCCCCCCACCCTCCCTATCCCACCCCTCTAGGTGGTCACAAAGCACGGAGCTGATCTCCCTGTGCTATGCAGCTGCTTTCCACTAGCTAGCTATTTTACATTTGGTAGTGTATATATGTCAGTGCTACTCTCTCACTTTGTCCCAGCTTACCTTTCCCGCTCCCCGTGTCCTCAAGTCCATTCTCTATGTCTGCGTCTTTATTCCTGTCCTGCCCCTAAATTCATCAGAACCATTTTTTTTCTTTTTTTTTTAGATTCCATATATATGTGTTAGCGTACGGTATTTGTTTTTCTCTTTCTGGCCTACTTCACTCTGTATGACAGACTCTAGGTCCATCCACCTCACTACAAATAACTCAGTTTTGTTTCTTTTTATGGCTGAGTAACATTTCATTGTATATATGTGCCACATCTTCTTTATCCATTCATCTGTCGATGGACACTTAGGTTGCTTCCATGTCCTGGCTATTGTAAATAGTGCTGCAATGAACATTGTGGTACATGTCGCTTTTTGAATTATGGTTTTCTCAGGATATATGCCCAGCAGTGGGATTGCTGGATCATATGGTAGTTCTATTTTTAGTTTTTTAAGGAACCTCCATACTGTTCTCCATAGTGGCTGTATCAATTTACATTCCCACCAACAGTGCAAGAGGGTTCCCTTTCTCCACACCCTCTCCAGCATGTATTGTTCATAGATATTTTGATGATGGCCATTCTGACCGGTATGAAGTGATACCTCATTGTAGTTTTGATTTGCATTTCTCTAATGATTAGTGATGTTGAGTGTCCTTTCATGTGTTTGTTGGCAGTCTGTATATCTTCTTTGGAGAAATGTCTATTTAGATCTTCTGCCCATTTTTGGATTGGGTTGATTGTTTTTTTGATATTGAGCTGCATGAGCTGCTTATGTATTTTGGAGATTAAACCTTGTTAGTTGCTTCATTTGCAAATATTTTCTCCCATTCTGAGGGTTGTCTTTTCATTTTGTTTATGGTCTCCTCTGCTGTGCAAAAGCTTTTAAGTTTCATTAGGTCCCATTTGTTTATTTTTGTTTTTATTTCCATTTCTCTAGGAGGTGGGTCAAAAAGGATCTTGCTGTGATTTATGTCATAGAATGTTCTGCCTATGTTTTCCTCTAAGAGTTGTATAGTATCTGGCCTTACGTTTAGGTCTTTAATCCATTTTGAGTTTATTTTTGTGTATGGTGTTAGGAAGTGTTCTAATTTCATTCTTTCGCATGTAGCTGTCCAGTTTTCCCAGCACCACTTTATTGAAGAGGCTGTCTTTTCTCCATTGTATATTCTTGCCTCCTTTATCATAGATAAGGTGACCATATGTGCGTGGGTTTACATCTTTAAAATCCTTTTCAGTTGTCTTAGTTTTTGACTTTTGCTTTCTTGAAATGGTACTAAAGTTGTCTGTAGAAGACTTTTGTGTTCATCCCTGGTTATTTGCTCCAACTACCTCTTCAGCCACTTTGGTTTCTTTAGATGCCTTCCTCTTTCCTTCTTCATTTGTTAGAATCTCATCAGATTATCATTTTGGGTAGCCTTTTCTAATATACACTTCTGATTATGTCCAGTGTTCCCTTCATTGTCCATCCCTAATCCCAAAGCCATCTGGTAGCCTTCTCCCAATGACTCATCACTTTACTGTCACCTATCAGCCCTTCCTATTTGATAAGAACTCAGTTCTGTGTAGCAATTTTCCTCACTACTTCTACGTTTTTTGAATTGAGACTGCTAGCAGGACAAGTCAAGAAGTTAATGATACCCTGGTTTTAGTGGACTAAGGTTTGGGCAGGTGTTTAGATACCTGAAATCTCCATGGTACTATTGCATCTTGCTCCTGAGCTAGATTTAGTGTTGGTCTTGGGAGTTCATCATCCACATCCCCAGCCTGAGCAGGAAGGCTGTCTATCTATCGCAGTAATTTCAAGCTGTGTTCTTCCACCTCCCAGAGTTCCAGGAAGGCTCCTCAGGAACAACCCCAGAAAACGAGGTAGGGGCTCTGGGGCCCCACTCCTGCTCCAACCAGAGTCACTCTGTGTTTTTGTATTTTATACATTGAGCTTCTGTGTAAGATTTTTTCCAAGATTTTGTTATGAAAATTTTCAAGCATACAGGTAAGATGAAAGAATGATACAGTGAACTCCCAGAAACCCACCCCTTAGATTCTGTGATTCATAGTAAATTGTTGACATCAGGATACTTACCCCTAATTGTTTCAACTTGCATGTCATTACCTAGGGTTCAATATTTTTTTAGTATTTTTTAAGTAAAATTTATGTATAGTTGAGATGCACCAATTTTAAGGTTCCTTTTGATGAGCCTTGACAAACACATACACCTATATAATCCAAACACCTCTCAAGATATAGAATATTATCATCACCCCAGGAAGTTTCCTCATGCTAACTTCTGGGTCAATCCCCACCCCCACTCCACCCTCAGATGAAAAAAACCATTCCAAGGTTTTTTTTTTACCATAGATTAGTTTTCCCTGTTTCAGAACTTCATATAAATGGAATGATCAATTAGGAACCATTGTTTCTGGCTTCTTTCACTCAGATAATGTTTCTGAGATTTCTTCATGTTGTGTGTAACAATAATCCTTTCCTTTTTTAGCTGAGTGGAATTCCATTGTGTGGATATAGCAAAGTTTGTTTATCCACACAGCTGTTGGTAGATACAGGCTTTTCCCGTGTTTGGTTATAATGAAGCTGCTATGAACATTTTTGGACAAATCTCTGTGGACATATATTTTCTTTCTTTTAAATAAATATATAGGAGTGGAATTTCTGGGTTATTGGGAAAAATGTGTGTTTAGCTTTTTAAGAAACTGCCAGATCTTTTTCCAAAATGATTGTATCATTTTACGTTTTCACCAAAAATGCAAGAGATTTCCAGTTGATAATTCAGTGTTGTCAGACTTGTAAAATTTAGCTGTCCTGAGGAGTAGATAGTGTGATCTTATTGTGTTTGTAACTTACGTTTCCCTGATGACTAATCATGCTAAGCACTTTTTCGTTTGCTTATTGGTCATTTGTGAAGTGTTTGTACAAATCTTTTGTCCACTATTTTACATTGGGTTGTTTCTCTTTTTATTCTTGAGTTCTACTGTGTAAGATTTGATTGAAGAAAAAGTTTCATAATTTAAAAGCATTTGAAAATCACTAAACCATATAAACCACTTTGATAGTATCATTTCTCTCCTTCTTTTTTTCCATCTGATTTTCCTGGCACTCTTTCCCTCCCAAATTCATGGACCCAGGCTGATGAACATTTCTAGCATAGTCACTCCTCCAATGCTCTGTGTGTGTTGGCCACACTTCACCCTCTGTTATGGACTGAACGTTTGCGTCCCTGCCAAAGTTCATATGTTGAAGCCCTAACATCCAATGTGACTGGATACGTAGAGAGGGCATTTACAGAAATAATTAAGGTAAAATGAGGTCGTAAGTGTGGGGCCCTGATCCAATAGGATTAGTGTCCTTATAAGAAGAGACACCAGTGAGCTCACTCCCTCTCCCCATGCACACTCACACTGATGAAAGGCTAGATAGGAACTTTCTATGTGCTCAATATAAGGGGTCCACAAGCCAGCGGGAGAGCCCACACCAGAAGCCAAATTGGCTGGCACCTTGATCTTAAACTTCCCAGCCTGCAGAACCATGAGAAATAAATATCTGTTGTTTAAGCCACCCAACATGTGGATTTTTTTATGGCAGCCCTACCAGACTAAGACAGCATCCCATTGCAGTGTTCTAGCACTGAATACCATGTCTTCAAGTCTTGGTGATACCTATGAGACTGTATTACCATCACGTAGCTCTTTGTCCAAACTTCAAGTTCCATTTGTTAGAGTCTAATGTCATGTCTTCTTCTTAACCCTTTTCCTTGTTCTCCTTTCCTATGAGTTACTAGATCTCTCTTCTAGGCATTTTTCAATCCATGACAAACATAAGTCCTTATATATGCAGTTTTACAGTTTAAAAATCTCAATGTGGGTATTAGTCCCCTGATAATCACATTGTTTCCAGCCTCCATAAGATAGACTCTCCTTTGTCAGAGCCCACCCATTTGTCCAGTACCTTAAACCACATCCCAGAAAACCTGATGCTGTCCTTTAACTCCATGTGTATAGCTAGCCGATTGCTTTCCATAGCCTCCCTTCCTTTCCAATGCTGTTCCCCTTCACTCTATCAGAGAGGTTAAGATACCACCATGTCGTTTACATTTTTTATTTTATTTATTTTTTTAAACATCTTTATTGGAGTATAATTACTTTACAGTGGTGTGTTAGTTTCTGCTTTATAACAAAGTGAATCAGCTATACATATACATATATCCCCATATCTCCTCCCTCTTGCATCTCCCACCCTCCCTATCCCACCCCTCTAGGTGGTCACCAAGCACCGAGCTGGTCTCCCTGTGCTATGCGGCTGCTTCCCACCAGCTATTTATTTTACATTTGGTAGTGTATATATGTCCATGCCACTCTCTCACTTAGTCCCAGCCCACCCTTCCCACTCCCCATGTCCTCAAGTCCGTTCTCTACATCTGTGTCTTTATTCCTATCCTGCCCCTAGGTTCTTCAGAACCATTTTTTCTTTTTTTTTTAGATTCCATATATATGTGTTAGCATACGGTATTTATTTCTCTCTTTCTGACTTACTTCACTCTGTATGACAGACTCTAGGTCCATCCACCTCACTACATATAATTCAGTTTCGTTTCTTTTTATGGCTGAGTAATATTCCATTCTATATATGTGCCACATCTTCTTTATCCATTCATCTGTCGATGGACACTTAGGTTGCTTCCATGTCCTGGCTATTGTAAATAGAGATGCAATGAACATTGTGATACATGACTCTTTTTGAATTATGGTTTTCTCTGGGTATATGCCCAGTAGTGGGGTTGCTGGGTCGTATGGTAGTTCTATTTTTAGTTTTTTCAGGAACCTCCATACTGTTCTCCATAGTGGCAGTATCAATTTACATTCCCAAACATTTTTAAAATCCACCCTCAAGTTGTTAAGTTTCCTTCTCAGAATGTCAAAGGCTCTAGAGAATGGTTCTTCAAAGAAGAACCTTGTACGTAAAATTTTACAGAGAAACTATATGTAAAATGTTGTGAATGTGGGACAAGGGTACATAGCTTTCATCAGATTCTCAGGAATTTCTCACCTAAAAGCAGTTAACAACCAGCACTCTGGAGACATATTCTAGATTCTCTATTCTTTCATGACCCAATGGAAGAGGAAGGTTGTGGTAGTGAGTCCTGATGGGTGTTACAAAAATGCATAGTTTGGCATGATGACCCAGAAAGACAGCTCATCTGACCTGCTGTGCCAGGTCTCCAGGAGACTCCGTCCCTAGGCCCTCAGGGAACCACCAAACACCCTGCTCCTGGGGGAGCAGCTAGCTTCCTGGAACCTTCTAGTAACTGTGAATTCCCATTATTGTGCTGTGGAGCGGTGATCTTGTTTCCTATTCTGAGAATCTTGAATCATCTCTGCTAAAAGAATCTCAGCTTTGTTAAACAGCTTCAGTGACTTAGAACTTTTTCCTCTTTCTCTTTCTCCTGTTTGGCACTTTCTTTTGCCCTGCTACCTAATTCTGATCACTTTAGAATATTTTTTCCTTCGTACCTTTCTTTTTGGTTTCTTCTATCCTATCTCGATGTAGGAGTATAGAGAGGCATTTCTCAAGCTCTTTCACTTTCTCCTCTTCTCAAGAGACCAGCTTACATTTGTAGTTGATAAAATGGGTCGGTTCCCACTTCCAGGAGGAAGACCAGCAGGACACATGGCTGTAGCCACTCTGACTGTCCTCTTTGTTTCCATGCCTTCTGGATCTCACGTGGTCACACAGTTGTTTCCCTTGGAAATCCTTACTTTGCTCTGCCTATTCTCTAGCAAATAGTGGCTCTGGAGGGCTTCCTAGAAATGCTGCCTGCCTGCTTGCTTCCCTAATCTTTCTAGACTTAGTACTCTGCCGAGGGGTGGGCACTTCCACTCTGCTGTCAGCTAGGGGTCAGCCAAATACACAGAGATCTTGACCAAGAGTTTTCAAAGTCACGCACTCTCCTGCCATGCCTCTGGGCTGGTTTCAGGTTTCCCAGCATGCCCGTCCAAAACCGTCTGGAAGCCTCTTGTCAATGATTGAATAAAGTTTTCATCTGAGACACCAGTGGCCCTCGTGTGACCTCAGAAAGTGCATGCAGCTTCCCACGTTGCCTAAGGTATTCCCTGGGAGTCACTGAGAGGATGGAAAAACTCTGCCTCTCTCAGTGGCTCCTGCTGGAGCTGTTTTTGCCAGGCTGTGGCTCGTGTGTCAAAAATGGAAGCTGGTCTCTGGTGCCAGCATGGGCTTCTCACCCACCGCTTGTCAGGACTGCACCGGGGTGAGCAGCTGCTCTCACCTCACCCTCACCCTTCCCCACTGGGGTGCTGTGGCCTGGGTGCCAGTCTGAAGAGCTTTCAGTAGTGACTGATAAATTGGGTTCCGTTTATTTGGTTACATTTGTTTAAAAAGGAGCTTACTTTGTTTTTTCGTGTTTGTTTTTTGTTTTTTAAGGTGCCACGTCAACTTGTTTATTAATTGGATTTTTCAGTTCATGTCCTTTATTTTGAGGGGGGTTGATGTTGTTTGTTTTTTCCTTTTCCTTTGAGCTTACTTTGTTTTAACATCAATTACTTGAGCGTATCTAGTGTTAGGAATTGTTTCCAGTGTCTGTGGCAGAAACTGTTGAGTTCATTTTAAATCTTACTTGCTGCCCCAGGATCATAAGAAGGCCCTTGCTCTTCTGTCACAGCCTGGGCTGTGGTACCAAACCCACTGTGGGGGATGACTAGGGAGACACTTCTGATCTCAAATTTCAACCAGACTCGCCATCAGGAGTTTGCACTAGAGACCTATGGAGAATGCACATTTGATACTTGAGAGGAGCAGAAGCAAGCTTTTTATACTTTCTTAGACTCCTTCCAGAAATAAGTTCTGTAGCTTACATTTTATTCATTCCCTCACAGACTATCTGTTGAGGACCTACGAGGCAGGAAATGCTTTAGGGAAGAAAGAGAGCTAATCCCTGCCCTCGTGGAGCTTACACTCCAGAAAAATATAGGGAAATTACTACTCACATGAATCGTTTCCTTTGTATCCAGTGGAAACCACTCTAGAGAGTAATAGGGATGAAAGAGTCCAGAAACAGGAACAATGAGACTCCCAGTGGGGTCATCGCCACTTTCCGGCTTTGCAGGGCCAGCACGCGAGATTCAAGAAGTACGTGGGGCACAGTGCCCACGTTACCAACGTGAGATGGCTGCACAACGACTCTGTGCTGCTCACGGTGGGCGGTGCCGACACGGCCCTGATGATCTGGACGAGGGAGTTTGTGGGGACCCAGGAGAGCAAGCTGGTGGACAGTGAGGAGTCGGACACTGACGCAGAGGAGGACGGAGGTGAGCCCAGCGCCTTGTGCCGACCGCGCCTTCCTCCACACCCCCTCCTGCACCACCGCAAGCCAACTCTGCTCCTTTCCCGTGTCTTTCTGTTTGAGGCTATGACAGTGACGTTGCTAGAGAAAAGGCCATCGATTACACCACCAAGATCTATGCTGTGAGCATCAGGGAAATGGAAGGCACCAAACCACACCAGCAGATGAAAGAAGTTTCAGTGGAAGAAAGGTATGGTGTTGCCAGGTTTGCTTGCATTTATTACACTTGACAAGAAACTCGTTGAAACCAGAGTGCATTTTCTTTGCCCTCAAAGTTGCTACTTAAGCTAGTCTTTATTTATGTATATGCAGAGTCTTAACCTACACACAGGCTTAAGCTGAGGGAAACTGCCCACAGCCTTTAATGTGAGGAAAGGGTGGGTTACACTTTGCAGAAGTTGTTTATGGAAAATGACTTGCTTAGATACGAGATTTGGTTAGGCCAGGCTTCCCTTTGCCTGGAGAGGATGTCAGGGCAGCCCAAACCTGTCCTGAATGTGACGGCTGATGGGGGAACATGCTGACTCGGGAGGTGGGGGCAAGGCAGGCTTCTAAGGTCTAGGAGGAATATCTGTGGATTGTGAAAAATAATCTTCCATTCTGCCCAGAGTCTGAGCACTACACTGTATCACTTGGTGTGCCTTCTCTTACTGTGTCTTCACCTGCCCAGATTTGTTCAGGCGTGTTTGACCATTCCAGGCCTAACCAATTTGATTTTGTTGCTGTGGATCCTCTGTGTAGAAAGAGGGTTTCTGGTATTATTTTGGTGTGCTTTCTGATGTGCTACTGTAAGTATTGATAAAACACTTCAGCATTTCTAAAAAACAAAAACTCATAATTACTACAATTACTTGATTTACCATATTCATACTAAGGAGGATAAATATTGAATAAAAACTCTAACATCTAAAGAGAATTTCATGGATCTCAAAGATGTTTAAGAATTCTCTGTGGGCTCTTTCCACTGACATGGGTTCAGTGTTCACATGTACCCTGGTCCCATGATGTATAATTAATGCGGTTCAAGTTGTTTTTTGCATTCAGCATGGCTTTCTGCCTAATAAGTATTTACTAAATCTAATCTATCACCTTTTACTATTAGGTGGAAATTTAAATACAAAGAAATAAAATGTCATTTCCCCTCCTGCTTCAGTTTAGTGCCAGATGTTAAAATAAGCCTGATAAATGGTGGGTGTGCTACAGGCAAGAAGACTGAATTGATGCAAAAAAAACACCCCTAATTCTTCCTTAGCATCTTTGTTAAATGTTACTATGAGGGTTCAGAGTTCTCTTTTAATGGAAAAAAAAAAAAAAAAAGAGATTTTTCTGCAGTAGTCTGTAAATTATAGTTTATTTGCTTGCGACATGGTTTTTTAGTGGCCACAAAGAGGAAATATTTTTAAAGGAACTAATTCTAAGAATAAAGAAAGAAAATTTTTAAAAAATCATATGCACATAAGTACATGAATAAGCTTCCCACTTAAATAATCCACTCTAAAATAAACATTTGGCCTAAATTACACATTCTTTTGAAAAAAAAAATACCCAACCTTTCCAATTTCACATAACATTATGAAATGAGTTGACTTGGCTATTATTCCAAGGTTGCTTCTGGCTGATTGCTGCAACTCAGTGATTCATCATGCTGAGATTTAGACTGGCCACTAAGATATAGAAATCTAATCACATTCCTAAATCCAAACACTACAGCTAGTTTCTAACCTAAAGTAAGGTTCACCTGAACCTCTCTTGGTCTTGGTGTCTCTTTGGGCAGGTCTGTAAAAATCTCATACCTGCCCAATTTAGGAAGAGCTAAGAAAGGTGAAGATAGAGAGGACCCTAAGAATTTTCAGTCTTAAAATCCAGAATTTTGAAGCTCCCTCATTTTCTTCACCACACAAGATCGTCATAGATTAGCATACACAGGATTGACTTTTTTTTAATATGAAAGAAAAAAATGCTTCATAGTGTTATGAGATACAGGGGTAGGCATTTCACCACTTTACTGGCATTTAAAAAAATAATTCACACCAGGGTGTAGTGAGTAAAACATGCAGTGAAGAATACAGTTTTAAGATATAGATACAGGGTCCAAAGGAATAGTCAAGCCTTTTCTATACATAGCAATGTCTTCGATAACTTTAAGAAGCCTTGACAGCATCAGTTCCCAGAGGGCGCTGTAACCATAGAGCAGGATGCCAGCTGCACAGCATGCTGGGAGCTAAGCAGGACCACACCAGGAATGGGCGAGGGGAGAAGGGGCAGTACGTGGTGTCTGAATTAGCAGCCTCCAGGGGCATGAGTGAGTTCCTAATCAGAACTGAGAACAAGCAGTCTCCTCCAATCCTTGTCAGTAATTTTAGGGAAGCTTGAACCTCAGAGACAGGACTGTAGGCAGCTTCCAAGCTGCAAAAGAAAGGGGTGCCAGGCAAGGCAGGCATTCAGAGAATTTGTGAGAAAGCAGGATGAGAGAGGGAATGTGGGGCAGGACCAAGCCCTTGGGGTAGGGGGGACTCCAAACAATAAGTCAGGCAGACAGCTTACCTGAGTCCTCCACCTGGAGTGCAAAATGGGCTTCACAGACTCCAGCATGAGAGAGAGGCAAATGCTCAGCATCTCAGACGTCAGGTGCAGGGGGCCAGGCAGCACCCACGTTCTCCCTGGGAATATTCAGGACTGTCAACCTTGACACTGCTCCCTTTGACTACTTCAAGCCCTACTGACCAGGGACTGTCCTTGAGCTTCCCTTCATTGTTCCCTTCTGTGTCTACATTCAGATACCTGGGTGCCTGTTCTATGTACCTGTGCCGAGGCATGCACCAATAAGACTAACGGGAGACAAATACTTGAGGACCACAAGAGATACGAGCTTGGAACACCCACTCAGTGCAGGGACTTATTTTGCCTCCTACCAATGTTTCAGGCAGTCCTACTTCTGGTTTAAATCCCTTTCCGCCTTAGAACCTGTGAGATGAGTGTGGCGTCTGTCAAATTGAGAACAGTGCCTTGAAGGCAGCTGCACATTATGTATCAGTCAGTTTTTAAGCAACTGAATTCCTACTTCCTAAAATTTATGATAGTCATAGATTGTTTCTAATTAGACTCATTTGATTTTTAAGTAGCTGGAAGGCTTTTGATTATGCTTTTTTGTATAATTCTAACACATAGTGAGTTCTTATTCTTCAGAAGCCATACGATCTTTAGTTTCAGTCTTTCAAGAGGTGGGAAAGCTGAGAGAAATGTGTAATTGCTCTCAGAAGAATACTAGGCTACGCCTACCAATATGTAGTCCCTTCCAGGTGCTTACCGAGCATCCTGGTGACCCACTTCAGCTTTGCTTTAGCACGCCGGACTGCCCTGCTTCCTTGACCCAGCCACACGTGTCCAGCTAGTCCCTAGCCTTGCGTGATCTGTTGGGTCATCCTGGCGCTCAGCAGCCCTCTGTGGCATGTGGCTGGGGAAGGTCAGGAAGTCTTTTCCAACGTCAGGAATCCATGCTTCCAGAACCTCGTCTAGTGCTCAGAATGCACGCTCATCTTTGGTTTTCCTGTCCCAAGCAGGGAAGCTGGTCTCTGTTGAGTGCACATTAGTTTGTTCCCCATAACTACTAGAGATCGCTTTAATTATTGTAGACCTGAAATAGAAAACAGTACTCTCAAAAAGTCATAAGGTTATATGGATATTTTAAATGTAACTTTTTTTTTGCTTTGTTTGAATAGGAGCTTTTTTCCTGTCTTTGCACCATGTTATGTATTATATTTCTAAAGACTACATTGGATACTCTTGTCTAAAACTTCAGAAATCTTTCTTTTCTGGTTTTGATTCTTGGCTCAGGCTCCCTAGAGTTGGCTTCAAAGAATATATAAATATAAGACACCTAATATCTTAGATAGAATTTCATAAAAGTGGTAGACAGTGAAAGGAATAACCTAAGTCTTTCACACTTGGCCTAAACTCTCTGTGTCAGTTGTGACCCCAGCAAGAAGGAAAGATACTCTGAAAAGGAAGTAATTTGGGGAGAGCTTAAGGAAGGGACTGTTAGCAAAGGTGTGGGCAGGATTAAAAGAAACAATAGGGGGGCTTCCCTGGTGGCACAGTTGTTAAGAATCTGCCTGCCAATGCAGGGGACACGGGTTCGAACCCTGGTCCGGAAAGATCCCACATACCACGGAGCAACTAAGCCCATGCGCCACAACTACTGAGCCTGCGCTCTAGAGCCCGTGAGCCACAACTACTGAGCCCACGTGCCACAGCTACTGAAGCCTGCGCGCCTAGAGCCTATGCTCTGCAACAAGAGAAGCCACTGCAATGAGAAGCCCTCGCACTGCAACGAAGAGTAGCCCCTGCTCACCACATCTAGAGAAAGCCCACATGCAGCAACGAAGACCCAACACAGCCAAAAAATAAAATAATAAAATAAATTTTAAAAAAAAGAAAAGAAAAGAAACAATAGGGATGGGGTAGCACCTTGGGGATAGTAAGTCATTACCATCCCAGGGACAGAAGGGGCAAGGGCAGGAAGCTCTTGCCAGACATGGAGAAGGTAGCTGTGGGAGCAGGCCACCTTACAGGAGCTGAGACCTAAGGGGGAGGGTTGAAGGTAACTAGCGTGAGTCCCAGCAAGTAGGTACTGAAGGAATAGATGCCTCAATTGCATTCTCCTCTCACTCACTAATCTTCTCCTGGTGCCTCTCTTTAGCTGAATCCAGTCAGAACCTGAAGGGCAAGACAGTCCATTGATACAGTCCACAACAGCCCAGCCATGGAGGGCACAGAACAGGAGAGAAGGGTGGAGGGTAGATTTTGGAGGGGCGCATGGAAAATATCGGCTCATTCTCCTTTAATTTTTTTCCTAATGGAAACTGGTGTTATTATCACAGGAGAGAACTTCAGGCCATTTTAATATTGAACAGTAATTACTATCCTTTATAAATGCCTTTGAATGTGTAAAGGTGTTTATTACCTAATATTATAACTGTATATATACAATCAAAGATGGCAGTAAATACAGCCAAATCAATATCAAGAATTATTAGAGACACTTAAAACTTTACCTAATTTAAGTGGGACAGTTTTGATGAGCCATAGCTTTTACACCACTGTCTAGGAGTGCCTCAAGAATCAACTCATAAAAGATGAGAATTACAGCTTTTTATAAAATCAATATTTTATAGTCACATTATATTTTTATATGCCACAGTATCATTTTTGCATTATTTTATTTTATTTATTTATTTATTTTAATAGATCTTTATTGGAGTATAATTGCTTCACAATACTGTTTTAGTTTCTGTTGCACAACAAAGCAAATCAGCAATATGCATACACATGTCCCCATATGCCCTCCCTCTTCAGCCTCCCTCCCATCCTCCCTATCCCACCCCTCTAGGTCATCGCGCAAAGCACCGAGCCAATCTCCTTGCGCTATGCTGCTGCTTCCCACCAGCCAACTATTTTACACTCGGTAGTGTATAGATGTTTTTGCTACTCTCACTTTGCCCCAGCTTCCCCCTCCCACCCCAAATCCTCAAGTCCATTCTCTATGTCTACCTCTTTATTCCTGCCCTGAAACTAGATTCATCAGTACCATTTTTTTTTCTTTTAGATTCCGTATATATGCGTTAGCGTGTGGTATTTGTTTTTCTCTTTCTGACTTACTTCACTCTGTATGACAGACTCTAGGTCCAGCCACCTCACTACAAATAACTCAATTTCATTTCTTTTTTATGGCTGAGTAATATTCCATTGCATATATGTGCCACATCTTCTTTATCCATTCATCTGTCAGCGGACATTTAGGTTGGTTCCATGTCCTGGCTATTGTAAATAGTGCTGCAATGAACATAGTGGTACATGACTCTTTTTGAATTATGGTTTTCTCAGGGTATATGCCCAGTAGTGGGATTGCTGGGTCATATGGTAGTTCTATTTTTAGTTTTTTAAGGAATCCACATACTGTTTTCCATAGTGGTTGTATCAATTTACATTCCCACCAACAGTGCAGAAGGTTTCCCTTTTCTCCACACCCTTTCCAGCATTTATTGTTTCTAGCTTTTTTGATAATGGCCATTCTGAGTGGTGTGAGGTGATACCTCATTGTAGTTTTGATTTGCATTTCTCTAATAATTAGTGATGTTGAGCATCTTTTCATGTGCCTCTTGGCCATCTGTATGTCTTCCTTGGTGAAATGTCTATTTAGGTCTTCCACCCGTTTTTTAACTGGGTTTTTTGTTTTTTGATGTTGAGCTGCATGAGCTGTTTGTGTATTTTGGAGATTAATCCTTTGTCTGTTGTTTCATTTGCAAATATTTTCTCCCATTCTGAGGGTTGTCTTTTCATCTTGTTTATGGTTTCCTTTGCTGTGCAAAAGCTTTTACGTTTCATTAGGTCCCATTTGTTTATTTTTGTTTTTATTTCCGTTACTCTAGGAGGTTCCACAGTATCTTTAAAAATAGTGTTTAAACATCTTTGACCCATCTCCAGAGATTTTTATTTTCACATTAAGACAAAAAAACAGAAGTTAGAAACTTAAAACTATGGAAATGTTTGGTACCAATATGCATTTTCTTGTGTGGATCAAAATACCATGCAACCCCAGTTTTGCCTCCTGTGGTAACTGGGTGATGACCACAGAAATGAATCACAAAAGCATTTTCTTAATTTCTAGATAGGATCTAATAATATCTCCAAATGTGGGATATGGTCTTTTATTAAAATCCAAATATGCGGCTTCCCTGGTGGCACAGTGGTTAGGAATCCACCTGCTAATGCAGGGGACACAGGTTCGAGCCCTGGTCCGGGAAGATCCCACATGCCACGGAGCAACTAAGCCTATGTGCCACAACTACTGAGCCTGTGCTCTAGAGCCTGCGTGTCACAACTACTGAAGCCTGCGTGCCTAGAGCCCGTGCTCCGCAACAAGAGAAGCCATTGCAATGAGAAGCCCGTGCACCGCAATGAAGAGTAGCCCCCACTCACCACAACTAGAGAAAGCCCATGCAGCAACGAAGACCCAACACAGCCAAAAATAAAATAAATAAAAATTAAAAAGTAATTTTAAAAAAACATTAATTAAAAAAAATCCAAATATGCTGACCAGCCATTAGTCTTCCTAGTTGCACCTGGTGGGGCCATGTCCCCACCTCCTCCTCACCTAACTGCTTAGATTAACCATCTGCATGGGGAACAGTAATAATGGAGATTTTTATTTAATTTATTCAGTTGGAACCTGTATTCAGACAAAACTCCAACTTTATGATAAAAGATACAAAATAAATACAAATTAAACTATTTTTATGGAAATTGGCATTAAAGTATTCACTAATTTTTATTTTTCTAAGTGGATGTAATAGTTAGCTGAGGGATTGTTTTCTCAGTGCACCTCAGTCAGCAGTCTGTGTTTTTCCAGGGTCCTTTATTAACAAGTGCTGAGGCTTGCAGCTTCTGGCTATCTGTCCAGGGATGAATAAAAGAATGTGGGACTTAACCCCTTCTATTTCTACACCATCTTTATAACATCGTCTTGCATGTTATATAGCATTTTCCACCTTTTACGAAAAGAATGAGAGGTTCAAACCCTCCACCCCTGTTTTCTCACCTTAGAAGCTGCGTAACTTACAGTCACAAATCACAAATCAAAATACCAAGCTAAAGCATATTTTTTTCTTCCCTCAGAAAGGCTTTGGGCTTCCTGCTAGCCTCTACTGTTTATCTCAGACTGGCAAGGTCATCTCTCCCTTAAAAAAAAAAAAAATCTGAATTAGAAAAGTTAGCTTTTAACACTTAAATTGTATTGTCTTAGCACTGGTTTGATGTAGTTTACTTATAAATTATGGGTAACTCTAGTAATTGTGTGTATGTGTGTATACCACAACTTCTTTGTCCATTTCATTCATTGATGGGCACTTAGGTTGTTTCTATGTCTTGGCTCTTGTAAGTAATGCTACTGTGCATATAGGGGTACAGATATATTTTCGAGTTAGTGTTTTTCATTTCCTTTGGATACAATCCAGAAGTGTAATTGCTGGATCATATGGTAGTTCTATTTTTAATTTTTTGAGGCTCCTCCGTACTTTTTTCCATAGTGGTTGCACCAATTTACATTCCCACCAACAGTGCACAAGGGATCCCTTTTCTTCACATCCATGCCAGCATTTGTTATCTCTTGTCTTTTTGATGATGGCCATTCTAACAGGCATGAAGTGATATCTCATTATGGTTTTAATTTGTATTTCCCTAATGACTAGTGATGTTGAGCATATCTTCATGTACCTGTTGGCCTTTCATGTATTTTCTTTGGAGAAATGTCTATTCAGGTCCTTTGCCCATTTTTTAATGGGGTTATTTGGTTTTTTGTTATTGAGTTGTATGAGTTTTTAAATATATTTTGGATATTAACCCTTTGTCAATATATGGTTTGCAAATATTTTTCCCATTCCATAGATTGTCTCTTCACTTTGTTGATGATTTCCTTTACTGTGCAGAAGCTTTTTAGTTTAGTTTAGTCTTATTTTTTATTTTGTTCCTTGCCCTTTAGGTGTTGTATCCAAAAAATCATTACCAAGACTCATATCAAAGAGCTTTGTTCCTATATTTTCTTCTAAGAGTTTCATGGTTTCAGGTCTTACATTTAAATGTCTTTAATCCATTTGGAGTTAATTTTTGTGAGTGGTGTAAGCTATGGGTCTGGTTTCATTCTTTTACATGTGACTATCCAATTATCCCAGAACCATTTATTGAAGACACTGTCCTTTCTCCATTGAGTATTCTTGGCTCCCTTGTCAAATGTTAGTTTGCTGTATATGCTTGGGTTTATATCTGGTCTCTTGATTCTGTTCCATTGGTCTATTTGTCTGCTTTTATGTTGATACCATACTGTTTTGATGACTATAGCTTTATAGTATAGCTTGAAGTCAGGAAGTGTGATGCCTCCTGCTTTGTTCTTCTTTCTCAGGATTTCTTTGAGTATTCAGGGTCTTTTGTGGTTCTGGATAAATTTTAGGAGTGTTCTACTTCTGTAAAAAATGCCATTGGAATCTTTTTTTTTTAATATAAATTTTTATTTATTTATTTATTTATTTATTGTTGGCTGTGTTGGGGCTTCATTGCTGCGTGCAGGCTTTCTCTAGTTGCAGCGAACGGGCTTCTCTTCGTTGCGGTGCATGGACTTCTCATTGCGGTGGCTTCTCTTGTTGTGGAGCACAGGCTCTAGGCATGCAGGCTTCAGTAGCTGTGGCACATGTGCTCAATAGTTGTGGCTCATGGACTCTAGAGTGCAGGCTCAGTAGTCGTGGCACAGGGGCTTAGTTACTCTGCAGCATGTGGGATCTTCCTAGACCAGGGCTCAAACCCATGTCCCCTGCATTCGCAGGCAGATTCTTAACCAGTGCACCACATGGGAAGTCCCACCATTGGAACCTTGATAGGGATTGCATTTAATCTATAGATGGCTTTTGTAGTATTGACAATTTAACAATACTCTTCTAATGCATGAACATGAGATACCTTTCCATTTATTTGCCTCTTCCTCAATTTCTTTTATCAGTGTCTTGTAGTTTTCAGAGTAGAGATCTTTCACCTCCATAATTAAATTTATTCCTGAGTATTTTGTTTTTGATGCTCTTGTAAATGTGGTTGATCTCTTTATTCCTTTTTCTGAAAGTTTGTTGTTAGTATATGGAAACACTACTGATTTTTCTGTGTTAATTTGTATCATGTAACTTTACTGAAATCATTGATTAGATTTAACAGGTTTATGGTTGTCTTTAGGATTTTCTGTATGTAAAATCATGTCATCTGAATATAGAGACAATTTTATTTCTTCCTTTCCAATTCTGATACTTTTATTTCTTTTTCTTACCTGATTACTCTAGCTAGGACTTCCAGTACTATGTTGAATAGTGTGGCACCCTTGTCTTGTTCCTGATATTAGAGGAAAAGCTTTTAACCTTTCACCATTAAGTATGATATTAGCTATGGGCCTGTCTTATATGGCCTTTATTTTGTTGAGATATGTTCCTTCTATTCCTAATTTGTTAATAGTTTTTATCATGAATGGATGTTGAATTTTGTAAAATGCTTTTTCCACGTCTATTGAGATTATCATATATTTCTTTTCTTTCATTCTGTTAATATGATGTATCACACTGATTGATTTGCATATGTTGAACCATCCTTGCATCCCCAGGATAAATCCCCCTTGATCATGGTGAATGATTCTTTTAATGTGCTGCTGAATTCGGTTTGCTAGTATGTGATTGAGAATTTTTACATCTGTATTCATCAGAGATATTGGCCTATACTTTTCTTTTCTAGTAGTGTTCTTTTCTGTTTTTGGTATCAGGATAATGCTGGTCTCATAAAATGAGTTTGGGAGTGTTCCCTCCTCTTCATTTTTTGGGAAAAGTTTGAGAAGGATTGGTGTTAATTCTTCTTTACATGTTTGGTAGAATTTACCAGCGAAGCCATCTAATTCTGGGCTTTTCTTCAGTGGGATAGTACACATATTTTAAAGTAGAAATCCTCACGTTTAAAATTTTTAATTTGAAATCAGTCTCCATCTTGGCCATTTTTTAAAGTAAAAGTTAGTTAATGACAGTTTTATATCAACTTTATTATTACTACCATTACCTCCCCAACATTTGAAACCTTTCACATCTTTCCATTTCCCTTGTTTTTTTGTTCTCGCATCTCTGACTTTTACAAAAAGAGTTGGCTCAGTGAGAGTCAAAGCAAAATTTAGCTGCCCTTGGATTTTCTCTTACCCCTTAAAACCTTAGTAGATATCCAGTGTTTACCTGGAAAGTGGCTGACTGCATTCTGGCAAGGGCTTCAGGCAATCAGAAGTGGGATTGGTGGACTTCCTTGGTGGTCTGGTGGTTAAGACTCTGAGCTTCCACTGCACGGGTTGTGGTTTGATCCCTAAACCAGGGATCAGGGAAGTTCTGCATGCCATGGGTGGCAGCCAAAAATAAAAATAAAAAAAAAAAACAAGAAGTGGGATGTGGGATTGGTGTCAGAAGTGGGATTAATGCCACTTCTTTTTTAATCCTAGTCCTGTTGGATGGAGGTCTGAGGATTGCCTTAAGAGTTGAACAATCACAGGCCTTTGTTGTTTACCAGATTAGGAGATTCTTCTTAACCCCTCTCCTCAAACTAGGATGTCATCTCTGTGAAAGCAAAACTTCTGATATACTACTTTATCTCCAAATTTGATAACAGTGCCAGCACTCCGTAAATATTTGTTGAATGAATGAATAAACTCCTTAACAACAAGATTTAGGTTGATTTCCAGTTGATTTCCAACTGACACCCATGGATTAGATATCAAAGTCTAAGATCTTGTCAGCATCTTGTCTTTATATTCATAATGCAGTTTGGAAATTTCTGTCTCTAAATAGTGGACACTCCTGGCCCCTTCCAGCTCGCAGGTTAAAGGATTCTGCCTTTAGGCAATTTCAAACAGCAGCCTTAAGTGGAGAGACCCTTACTCCTAAGCTACATCTCTGTGGCATTGAGGGTCATTGTCTCCTTTGGCAGGGAGAATATGACAGTGAGTGTTTAGGAGGGATCTAGGGGATCAGGCAACTTCCCTGCTCAGTCATATATGCTACAAGTTTCCTTTCATGTGGTTGAATGAGCAGTGCCTCCAACAGTTCCCATGGACAGGGACTCATCCCCAGGCACCAGGGGCCCCTTGCAATATTCACCCATTTGGCTGTCAGCATCTCATTATCTTTCAGTAACCCCTACTTGTGGATTTGCAGGCAAATCAGGATCCTGAAGGGTGATCTTTGTCCTCCCCCTCCCTCTAGTGCCTCACTCTGGGGAGTGTGGTTTGAGCACCCCCAGGCATGTATTGAAGGTGGGGGTGGGGGGGTTGTGTCCTGAGTGGAATCCTTCTCCCAATCCTCCATGGTGAGGGGACGGGAAAAGAATGTTTTCCACTCCACAGACTGCCTTCCCCCACAAGGCAACCTCACCCTTCATCCATTTTAACTAGCCAGTATGAGGAAACACTGAGGTGGCAGTGCCAGAACTATTCTTAGCAGGGGATTATAAAGAAGGAATCTGTGAATACTCTTACATTAATCTTTCAGTCCCTCTGGTACATACTTACTCTCAATCTAGGCCATATGTTCCTGAGGAAATCAAGAAGCTTTTACAAACAAAGATTAGAAGCAGATTCTGAGCCTTCTATAAATGGTGGCCCCCTCTTCTCTGAATTGACAGGTCCTAGCACCAAATGACCTCAAAACAGAGTGGTCTAGCACTAGGGTTTTCCAAACTTTTTCTTAAACCATGCTGTGGCTGAATGGGGAAGGCTCTAAAGCTTATCTACTTCTATTATCTCATATCCTTTCCAAATCAATTTGTACAGATTTGTGAACTTAAACAAAAAGAAAATCCTATGAAGAAAACTGTACATCATGTTTAGGGGGATTGGTTTGCTTTAGTTTTATGTTTTTCGTTTCAGCCCCAAATTAATAGCTGCCTTTAATCCTTAGTTCCTTAATATATGGGTCCATGGTATCAAGCTAGTTAAAGTTCCACTGAATTATAAACTTTGTCTATGCGACTCTCAGTTTATCAAGGGTCAGTCCTGTGTCTATCATGGTCACCACCATGTGCCTCACACAGTGCCTTGTACATAGTGAACAAATATTTCTTCAGTGAGTAGATGAATGGACGCATTTACTTAGCCTGCTTCTCTGCATATTTAAGTAAATTAATCTGTCCTCAAAATGGTCCACAAATCTGTTTTTTGTCAGCAAACCACTTTTACCTTCGTTTTGTTAGCACCGATGGGTGGTCTTACTTTTGTGGTGAAAGGTGTGACCCATGTAGAATTGAATGATGCCCCATCTTGCCATGGAACTGCTCTTGGTTAAATGATTTTTTATCTTCATACCCTCCGTCCATTAGGAATTAAATGTTTATTTGGTTTAAATCTATTTCAATAACCCGAGGCAAAAAGAACTGAAAAGTTCTTTTTATAGACAAAGCTTCTTAGTCAGCAGATTTACAATGAAACAAAGAACATGCTCCCAAGTGGCAAAGTGTAAAAATATGGGAAAGGTTTAGATAGAGTTCCCTGAATTGAAACAAACCACCATCTATAGGTAATCCCAGTTTCTCTTTCTACCTTTCGTGCTATGTGTGAGGACAGAAGTCTGCTGAGAGAACCTGCCCCCAATTTTTGAAAAATGCCTTATTTTAATCTGTAAATCCACATTTCAAGTTTGCCTGAGGCTTGATGAGCATGATGAAGCGGGACAATGCTCCCATCCATGGTGACATCAACGAATAAACAGCCCAGCTCTCCTGGCACTTTCCTCAGCTTCCCTGGCCTGACAGAAGCCCTTTGTCATCATTGATCAGTAGATGCTTTGTGAGCTTGTAGTGTAAGAGTTTCTAAGAACTGACAGTCATGCTAGCAGGTGCTGCTGAATTTACCGTACTGAGATCTGTTAAAACCACTCCATCCCACGGTGGAGGGACCGTAAAGAGCCTAAGATTTGGTACAGAGCCCTGCAGCTGCATATATGTTGCATGTGAGCTAAGCTCAAATCTCATTCTGGGAGGGTGATTGCGCATGTGGAGGGCAAACAGGGCAATGCTCTGCTACTCCAGAACATTTCTCTCCAGGCTAAATTATTCTTCTTCACTGAATCCCTTAATTCTGTGAGAGTTCTACACTCAGAGCTGCCCTGAGCAGCTGGAAGGTGGCAAGTTTCTTGTTCTCTAACGAGGTGGAAGGAACTGAAGTTACAATATCTATTAAACCCCGATATGCTGAAATTAATCATTTCAAAGGCCTGTTGTTTGCCATGTAACTCTTCTGAAAGCTGAAGGGTTAGTGATTTTTTAAGGGAATTTAATGCTACCTTCATAAATGATTTTCCCTTTTCACACCGCTTGATTTTCTGTGTTGTTTGAAGCAAAGTAATGACTTCTATGTAACTGATAATTTTAGGAACTTAGCCTGCCATTCATTAGAAAATAATTTGCTCATTTTTTATTACAAAGAATGTTCCAGGGCATAAAAATGCAGAGGTGCTATGAAGTGCTAAAAAATGACTTTTTAACAGATTAACACACCTAGGAAATCATACTCCTACAGTGGAATCAGTTGACTCAAACCCACTCGCACATGGAGCTAAAGAACATATCACAAATGGGTAAGCGCTTTTCTACCAAGAGGGAGTTTCTCTCTCTCTCTCAGAAGACACTGGCAGAGTTGGGTCCTATTATTTTAATCAAGTCTCTGAACATCTCTCAGACCTCCGTTTGGAGGAATGGGTGATACTAGGGTCGTTTACCCTCCTGCTTTTTACCACTGTGTGGTCCTGATGTGATAACTGAGAAGGTATTTGCAGAAGCAGTTGTTAGGGTGCACGATTTGTGCCCCTTGAAACGATGTCACTGGGTGTAAGGTGTGGAGGATCCGGCTTTCTTGCAGGTGTGTGTGACGCATATCGGCATGCTCTCTAACCAGCCCCACCCACTCCTTTGAAGTTCACATCATGCTCTGCCATCTTCTCCCCCTCCCAGTTCCTGTCGTTTATCAACTTCCTGTCTCTGTTTGGCTAGTGGTCAACTGGCCGACCCCAGTCCTGCTGTGCTGTGGCTTACGTCATCACCCGTAGCTCCTCTCTCCATGACTTACCCTTCTCTCCTCTAGATTTCTCGTTCCCAGAACACCTAATCTTCATCCTCATCAAGACAGCCAGTGTCTAGACACCTCCATTTTTTTAATCAGCTCCCTCCTGGCCTCACTTTTTGCCTCCTTAAATGCCACTCTTCCAGTCCTCTCCACTCTCCATTCCTATATTTCTCCTACAACCCCATGCCTCCACTCTTCTGACTAGAAAATCACATTGGTACCGATTACCCTTACCAGAGTCCTTTCTATTCTCCACCCCACAAAAGCTATTCACCTCCTTCCTTCTCCTCCCAGAGGAAGTGAGTCCCTCCTCCTCTTCAAGGCTGGTCCCTCCTTCAAGCTGGTGCTTGGACCCCAGCCTCCCATCCATCTGAGCTCCCTCATCATCTCTCCTCTTTCCTACGTCTCCTCTGCCACTTGCCCAAAACTGGATCCATGTCCTCAGCCAAGAAACACATTCCAGTCTTTCCCATCCCCACCTAACTCTCTTCAGGAGAAAAACAAGACCTTTGGCTGAGCTTTTACACTTATACTCATATTCCCACCCTCACGTTCCCTCCCTTTTCTCCTTCTCACCAAGACCTTACCATGTCTCTCCATCACTCTCCAGCCATTCCATCTGTCATGGTGACTCTCTAATTCCCAAATCCAATCCATTCTCCTCTTTGTCTTGTTTAAAGGACAAACTTGTTTCTTCTAGAGTAGCATTGTTCAGTTGAAATGTAATGCAAGCCATGTATATGATTTTTCTAGTAGCCACATTGCAAAAATTAAAAGAGATGGTGAAACTAATTTTAATAATGTATTTTATTTAACCCAAAATATAAAAATGTCTTTTTGATGTGTAATCGATATAAAAATAATTCATATTTTATATTCTTTTTAAATTATTTTTACTAGGTCTTCGAAACCTGGTGTGTATTTTGCAGTTATAACACATCTTAATGTGGACAAGCCACAGTTCAAGTGCTCAAGAGCCGCATGTGGCCAGTGCTACCATATTGGACAGTGCGGTTTTAGATATTCTTCTGTCACTTACCTTTTGGAAACAATCTCTTCTGGCCCTCCTCCAACCTCTCCAACCATTCCTTCTCAGGGCCCCATCTCTGCTTCCTCTTCCAGCCCCTCACATGCTGTTGGTCCTTAGGATTTCACCTTTGGCCATTCTCTTTTTTCACCTTACACTCTCTCCCTGATTCATATATTCCACCTATTGGCTGATGATTCCCAAAGTCATATGTCTGAGTCCCACCTCTCAGTTTAACCTCCAGCTAGTATAGCCAACCCACAGATGTCCAAAGTTTGACATGCCAAAATGGAACTCATCATCTTCCCTCAAAAATCTTCTCCTGTCTCAGTCAGTGGTGCCACCATCCACCTAGAGGCCCAAGCAGAAAACTGGTGTTCCACTTGAATTGCTCTTCCGCCTTCATCCCCTAGAGCTAATCAATTATAAAGTCTTTGCAGTATACGTCACCAATATTTCCTTAAATATTCACTTGTTTCCTTCTCCACAACCACTGCTTTAGTCCAGATATACATCGTCCCTCTCTTGGATTATTGCACTGGCCTCTTCAGTAGTCTTCACCTTTACTTGTACTTCCTCTACGCCATCCATTATGCCCTCAATTTTTCACCCAAATAATTTGATGTTCACCTAAAATGGCCAAGTCTGGGACTATACCTCCATTTTGTTAAAAAGGGCTATGTTATAGGCTTCAGTCAAGAGCATTTTCAAGATAGAAGGGTTCTCTTAGGGTAGCGCATAGTTCCCCTGCCTGACACCCTTCTTTCAACTCCACTTCTTCACTGAGCAGCTCTACAGATGGTTCTAGAAAACATGGGAATACATTTAACAGAATCCAGTTCCTTTTGTTTTGATAATAGAGAGCTCCCATGGCTTTGGAGACTTTTCCTAAACCTGGACTCTTCCTGGAGCAGTGGTTCTTAATTGATCCCAGTCCCCCTCTCTGTCTGTCTGTCTGTCTCTCCCTCCAGACATCTTTGAAAATATAATTAAAACATGCCTCCTTTCCCCAGCAAAATGTACATGTACAAACACAATTTGGCATGCATGTCAGGGGTTTCACTGAGTCCCTGCAGCCCATCCATGGGGATGATAGATCTTGTTGGAGGACAGTTCTAAAACAGTTCTCACATCACCCGCTGGTTCCCACCTGGAACCAGGATCAAGGATAGCTGGGTTTCCCAAGACATTTTGAAAACTCTTAGAGCATTTTAATAGCACATTTTGGAATCTGAAGAAAGCTACGTTTCCTCCAAGGACACTTTGAACATCGTCTGACTAACTACACTAAAAACAATTCCAAACTTGCATTTCTTGGCGAAATGTAGCTGAGTTCCTCCACACCCGCACCTCTCTTTATAGAAGCTGCTTGGAACGACTTTGTTTCTCACAGGCTTTCTGAGCCTTCCTCCCTAGTTGGCTCTCACGTTGCGCTCGTCTTGGGTCGTGACTGACTTCCTTGACCTCCTCAGTCATTTCAGAAGCTGCCCTAAGAGCCCTGGCATTGAACCCTCTTCTGTGCATCTCAGGTCATCGTATACTCTGCTCCACCCCTTGCTCTGCCAGCCCAGCACCCCAGGGAGGGATGACGGGCGGGGAGGTGAATACCTGGGCGCTGGCCACCCTTGGGGCCCTTTGTGGGCTGAGAGCCTGTGTCAGGGTAACACTCACATGTCTTCAAGTGTATCTAAGCTTTCTCTTCAGCAGCCGAGCTGCTGGGCAGTGGGGTTGCAGCCGGGATTGACCTGTCACGGTCCTTCCATGCCCACAGGGAGCATGGGGCCTGGGGTGGTGACTCCTCTCACGGGAGCAGGGTGGGTCTCCAGCAGCTTGCACCCCCAGCACTGGGGAGGAATAGGGCTGCCTCATGACTTAACACCACGTCACACACTTGAGCTCCCAGGCCTCTCCTCCACCCTCTCTTACTCGAATAGCTGAACTCCCGCCCTCTCCAAGCTCAAGCCTGTCCTTTTTCCTATCTCCTGATTATCCAGTTCGCTTGCTCTCTTGCCAGGTTCCCTCCTTAAATTTCTTTCCCAATGGAAACTCTTTCTCCTTTGTTTCCCCAAGTCTCTTCAGAGCCCCACTTGCCCCCCTGAGGCCCCTTCGTGTCTCTGCTCCTCCCACCCCTCACCCCACCGCTCGCCTTCCCAGCCCTTAACCTCTCTGCACCTCCCTGCTGATTCCCAGTTGCGCTCACGGCCTTCCTCCCTCTCCCGTCCTGTGTGCCAGCTGGGAACAACCAGCTATAAAGAGTTTATTGGACTGAAAAGTGAGTGAATGTTCTCACACACTCTACTCTTTCCCACCTCAGCAAAGCTTTTCAGAGTCACATTTCCAAAGGAATCTGAATCTGGAAGGATTTAGATCCACTGAAAAATGCTAAACCTCCAGCGTTCGGCTGTGTTTGAAATTGTTGGCAGTCCCTACCACATCTGATGTTATGAACCCTGTTTAGAGATGCCTGGAAAGAAGCCTTTAATGCTTGTATTGTGTTTTAACTTGCTTTCCTTTGGAGGCAGGGAATTGTCAAGTAAGTATGCACAGCAGTCTGCAAAAGCCCAGGTGTTCGATGAGCATCTAGAACTAAGCGTTCATGCAGAATTCACAACCGTGAAGGGTCTATACTTACACTCTGCTGAATTTGCCACAATGCAGGTTTCTGCCTTTTGCCCCCTCATCTTCAGTTTTGAAGCAATACAGCTGTAAACATGCTTGTGAAATAAGAAAGAAACATTCTGAGATTGCTTTACTTTTCAGTTTTTAACTGAAAATCAAGGTGAAAAAAAGCATCGGATTGCCTCTACGTGTATATATATACACAATCTCCTGTATATATAAATACACAGTGGTTGTGCTTGTATGCATACTCTGTATACACTGTATAATATGTGACATATTATACAACCTGTGTATGCCCTGAAAACGAGCCCTGCGTGTAATCTCAAATTCTGCCTTATGAACCGTGCTCTAGTCCCAGTGTCCCCTTGCTCCCATCTCGGACCTTGGCTTGCTTTTGTCATACATTCAAACACTCTTAGATGGAAGAAGAAACCCACGGATTTCATTTAGAAGTTCCACTAAAACAGAAGAAAGAGCAGATGTCCCGGGAAGCGATAATTAATGCGAAGGCAGTCTAATTGTGAAAACTGGCCTGCCCCCGGCCTCCCGCTTTTGCTCAATTTGGCGGCGATGATGTCAGCCGGGGGTGTCGTTTTGCAGAGATGCACTCTCTCCCCATTCTTCGGTGGTGATTATGATGCCATTTGGTCCAATTATCACTTATGATTGCATAACATGTTTTGACTGAAGAGTTTCTGAGAAAATAAAGCTCCCTTGTTTCACCCCAGCACAAAAACGCAAGCCGTTCCAGCAGGCAAGCTGCCCTCCCAAGAAACACTGCGAATTATTAGGCTAAATTATTAGTTGAACTTGATTCAGAAACAAAGCAGCCATTGTGCCTAACTAACTCCCAGCCACATCCAGGAGGATGTGATTGTTTTTCTGACAACAAGTTTCTCCCCAGCACACTCTAAAATAAGCAGAGGCCCCAGGCGCATTGGCAAAGTCTGTAGAGGGTGCGGAAGCAGTGACAAGGCTTCCTTTTTTCTCCCTATCCTGTAGGCGCTTTAGTGCAGAGTTTGCCCAGAGACGCCAGGGTATGAGCTTTCTGAATTTGTAGAGCGGTGCACTCTTTCATTTCTGCTTTAGTCCTTTGCTGGCATGCTCGGGAAGCATGGTGTGTGCCACACAGGAATGTCTGTTCACTTGGACGATGCTTGTGCATGAGTGAGACGGTTGCTAGTGTGGCTCTGACCTGTACTAAGTCTCTCACTTGGCTTTGTGTGCTGCTTGCAAGGGGATCCAGGTAATCCTTTTACTTTGCATAGCCCGAGAGCCATAGCTAACGGATTTGAACAAGCGGCGGGAGCGGGTGCAGGTCCCTTCTGTCCATCCCTGGGCCCCTAAACTCCGAGAGGTCTGATATGAGGGACGTCCATGTTACCAAAAGATCGCCCTCCTCGTGTACAAGTCCTTGAGGGCTTACCCATTAAAGAAATCTCTTAATTAAAATTGGAGGCCCAGATCTCCAAAACCAAGCAGGGAAAAGTAACCTCGGGCATGGTGGTAGCAGCTGAATGTAGACCATGGCCCTGAGGGACAGGGCATTGGAAGAGTTTCTTCTGTCTTTCATGCCTTTGCTTCCTACATGCCCTTTTGTGTGGCAAGAATGACCTGGGCACTTGGCCTTCAGGGCCCGTTCCCAAGCCTGGCTTGTAAGTCCTACTTCACAACACGCCATGATCTCTGACCACCTAATTCTGAACAGTGTTGGTACATCCCTGTCTGAAGAATGGCCGGTGGGTTCAGGAAGTGTGGCCTCTTCCTTCCCAGACTTAGGCTCCTCTTTAGTTTTAAAACCAGCCCCTCTGGCTCACACATTCTTCCTGGCTCCCAGGAGAAAGGGACTGACCCTGACTGTGATGCCTTACGTGTGGGGAAGCCCAACCCGGTGCCTGTGAATCCAGGACCCAATGTCAGAAACAGCTTTTCCTGGCGGGGGGGTGAGGGGGCAGGACAGATCAAACCCAGGCGTGGGGTCCTCCAAGTGGGGGAGGGGAGAGAGCCTGGCACTGGTCTTAGCTGACCTCGCTGGACAAGCAACCTTGCTGCCTTTTGTTCAACACTGTGCTTCTTTTGGCCACTCTCTGTTCTAGACCACCCGTTAGCAGAGCGGCTCCCCAGCCTGAGAAACTCCAGAAGAACAATATCACCAAAAAAAAGAAACTGGTTGAGGTGAGGAGGTTAAACGATTTTGCTTTTAATCTGATATCGATGTTCTAAGATCTGCCTGGTGGACATCACCATCTGCAAGTCCCACACAGCGGTCCCCAACCTTTTGGGCACCAGGGACTGGTTTCGTGGAAGACAGTTTATCCACGGATTGGGGGGGTGGGGGAGGTGCGGATGGTTTTGGGATGATTCAAGTGCATTACATTTATTGTGCACTTTATTTCTATTATTATTACATTGTAATATTTAATGAAATAATTATACAACTCACCATAATGCAGAATCAGTGGGAGCCCTGAGCTTGTTTTCACTTGCCACTCACTGATAGGGTTTTGATGTGAGTCTGCAAGCAGTTGATTTATTATGGTCTCTGTGCAGTCAGACCTCTCTGCTAATGATAATCTGTATTTGCAGCCACTCCCCAGCGCTAGCATCACCGCCTCAGCTCCACCTCAGATCATCAGGCATTAGATTCTCATAAGGAACGTGCAACCTAGATCCCTCACATGTGCAGTTCACAGTAGGGTTCGTGCTCCTATGAGAATCTAATGCCGCCGCTGATCTGACAGGACGCGGAGCTCAGATGGTAATGCGAGCAATAGGGAGTGGCTGTAAATACAGATGAAGCTTCTGTCGCTCACCCGCTGCTCACCTCCTGCTGTGTGGCCGGGTTCCTAACAGGCAGTGGTCTGTGGCCTGGGGGTTGGGGACCCCTGCCACAGATGCCTTCAAGTGACCCTGACTGGTCCCGATGGCTCTCCCTTATCCTCTCTCCCTTCCACACAGTACTGTGTCCCCCAGCAGTGACCAGAGTCACATCCCCGCATCCCCTGGGTCACGTTCCTTCAGCCCTGCCACCAGATCCTACGGGTACTAACTCAAAAATGTCCCATGTCCTTCAGACCTGGCCCCTTTTCCCTGTACCTAGTACCACTCAGGGATTGGGGTGCGTGAAGAGTGCGAGCTTATTCACTGTCTCTAATGTTGTGTGAGCCCTTGCTGTGTGCCAGTACCTTGCTGTATATATACTTCCCACCAAGTATTTCACACATGCCTTACATCTACAAGGTAGGTACCATTATTGTTCCATTTTACAGATGAGAACACTATAGCTCAGAGAAGTCAAGTGATATGTTAGGCCCCAGCCCAAGATCACCAAGCCAGTAAGTGGAGAGGGCTTTGAACTCAGTTGTTAGGATGGCAGCTCCAGGGGACCTGCTGTTTTCTGAAAGAGGCCTCCTAACTGTTCTTTCTGCCTTCAGACGTTTCCCTTTCCTCTTTGACACATGCCTTGCTGCCCACAGAGTTAGCTCTTGAAAATACAACTCTTCATGCCCCACCCCAGCTTTAAGACCCAGGAGGTTCCCACATTCCTGATGGGATCCAAGCTCATGGTTTCAGAACCTCACCCGGGAGCCCCCTTCCTAGCTCATCACCTGAGATTCTCCACTGCAACTCATGTCTCTAACCCCAAAGCCATGGATGCTCTCTGAAGCTGCCTGGGACTTTCAGGCCCCTGTGATTTCAAGCTCCTTATACTCAGAAGGCTCCTCCTCTTCCCTCCCCACACCCCACCCTTCCAAGCCCTCCTCTGTGCAATCTTCCCTGACGCTCCCCACCCTAAACCTCCTGTACTCCACCCTCCCCACACCCCCTCCTCCACACCCTTGTCAGGGCTCTACTACCATTGTTTCTTACTCATCTCTCTCCTCTGCTGCACTCCGAACTCCTGAGGCAGAAAAATCTATCTGAAACATTTGTATTGGAAAAGGGAAATATATTGCAGGGGGGTTATTATAGAACAGAGCACAGATCAGGAAATACAGCTGAACTTCAGGACAGACAGGGTCCAGGAGGTGAAAAGCTGCCCTAAGCCAAGATGGTGCCTCTTTCTGCCCAGCAGGGCCTTGTGCATGCCTGACGCATTCGTCTCTTTTCCTGCAGACTTCTTGAACTTCTTTAATAGACTGTGGTGCTATCCAGTGTCCAAGTTTTACATCTCCTACCAGTGTCCTCAATTCTGAATTCCTGGGAGAAACTATCTGATTGGCCCAGCTTGAGTCAGTTGTCCACCTAGACCGGGGATCACATATTACACACGCAGTTTCTGGGAAACACATGGGGTGGGGAAGAGACTAGGGGTGGGTAGCTGCTCGCTCAGTTGAAAGGAGGAGAAGGGCTTTCCAGGTGAGAGATAATTAAAAAAAAAAAAAAAAAAGAGTCATAAAAATAGGAAAGCTCCTGATACATGGGCTAAATGCACACGTCAGCTTGACCAAGGGTCACAGGAGATGTGAGAGCAGGGCCTGATTGTGCCAACTTAAGGAGTTTGGACTTTCCCATAGGTAGTGAAAGTCAGTGAATGCTTTTGAGTAAGGAGGTGTTGTGGTATTTTAGAATTAATCTGATGTTTGCAATTCGCAAGCTTTGGAGAGAGAAAAGGCTAGAATCAGGGAACCTAGAGAAAAGGGACCCACATCTTCTTAATCTTGTATCCCTCCACCACCAAGCCCCAACCAGCAAAGTGCCCGGTGCAGAAGAGCTGCCAACAATACAGGTGTGTCAAGTCGAATTAAAGAACAGATCTGATCTGAATTAGTCACTGCTTTTGTCATGGAAGACAAGACAGGAAGAAGAGAAAGACTGTAAACCTAGAACAGTATCTGGTTGTTGGGGAAAAAAGAATGCAAATGGTGTAGAAACTTTGTAGGGCAAGCACCAAGCAACAGAATGAGCATGGCATTTGCCTCAGTGCTGTGCTCTGCCGGTCCCGGCTGCATCTGGGCGAATCAGAGCAGAGCTCTGAGACACCATTCAGCGCACCTTCGAGAGCACCTGCCAAGGCGCAGACGTAAAACTTCTGGGTAACCTTTACCGGATATCACCTTGGTAGGCTTTGCCTCGCCTGAGAAGCAAGGAAGCAAATCTTTTTTATTTCGAAAACTCACTGTAATTCTACATGTTAGCCTGTCCCCCTAGCATGTCAAGGAAGTAAAGAAAGGGCTGCACTGTATCCCCAGCTGGTCAAGGAGTGAGTGGTTGGCTCTCTCACCAGCCTCATGGTTCCCATGACATGCGTGGCTTTCCCGAAGTGCGGGTTTGTTCCTGTGTTGTTACTTCCTCTAAGGACCCTTTCATCCTTGTGTGGGAATGTAGGAGCTGGCTCTCGACCACGTGTTTGGCTACAGAGGGTTTGACTGTCGCAATAACCTGCATTACCTGAATGACGGTGCTGACATCATCTTCCACGCAGCCGCGGCCGGCATCGTTCAGAACCTGTCCACAGGTAAATGGGTTGGGAGAAACCACCATCTGAACACAGGCTTTAATTTTAGCCCTTTTATGCACTTTCCCACTGGTTAGATGCCCCAAAGCTTAAGCTCTCTTTTCCCTTTAGAGCCATTCCACTCCATTCCAGACTGGTGCCATTTAGTCCTGGGAGATGCTCAGGCCCACGTTCACAGAGTCAGACCCTCTTTCTCTTTACCCCTCACCCAGCCACATCTCATCTCAGGCCCTGGAAGGGAGGTGTCCGTGTTTCCATCAGCTCCAGGGAGGCTGAGAAAGGACGGAGGGAAGCCAGAAAGAGGGTGTGGGGAGTAGAGAAACCCTTACAGACAGTAACCAAGAACAAAGCATGGGGGAACTTTTCTCATTGATTTTTAACAGTCACCAAATTTTTTAGCAACTCAGATTTTCAAGTTTTGTTTGTTTTGAATAGTTAACCACATTCACAATGAGAATGAGAATAATAAAACAATATACAAAAATACCTAAAATGTCCCTTAACTATAGAATGACTCTTAAATTAAAAAAAAAAGTTTAAAAAGGAACACCTCAAGCAAAAAGGATCATTCAGAAACTAATTTAATAGACACCCTTATCTTTACCACAAGATTTAAACATGGTAACATGTTGCCTTTATTTGCTTTATATCTTAAAACAAACCTTTTCTTCCCCTCAAATTTTTATGCTCCTTCATAGTTCTCTATAGTTCATGCATAGATTTTTTTAGACAGTAAAATCACTGGGCACATAATGATTTGTTTTTGGGGGGCGAGGAGGGCCTTGGAATTTTCTATACATTTTTCTCAATTTTCTAGCCACATGTTACCAGGTTAGTAGCAATGTGCTGTATTCCATGCCATCACTCACCTCTCAGTTCCTGTGCATTTGGGTGGGTTTACAGTGACCACCTGGGCAGTCAGCAAACTGTTTGCTGCAATAGACAATAAAGCTTTTCCTGTCCTTTCTTCCACTTCCTGTGACACATGTTGACTTAGGGCTTCAGGGGGGTGAAGCCATCACCTGTGCTATCCAGGCACCCAGAAGATTAGCACTTTGATAGATAAAGATGATTAAAAGGGATTTCTTAAGTATTCTCCTGTTTAGTCTTCCCTTTCCAATGAGTACGTGGTGCCATTTTGCTCAGTAAAGCGCTATCTCCGGGTGCCCCCTCCCTGCCCTGCCCAGAGGAAGAGACACTGAGAGGCCGTGGGTCCTGGGCTGCAGGAGGAGGAACCGTTCTGGACTCTGGAAGCCTGTGCACTTGGACTGTGCTGTGGCGCCACCCAGGATGCAGGAGGATTGAAGTGGGACTTGTGTGTTAGATACGGATTAGGTAACAGACACCAGCTCTCCTCCCGATCCTGGGACAGAATGTGTCAATGTGAAAAAGTATCTCCCATCTCCCTAAGGATGATTCCAAAAGTGAGAGTTCGGCACTTTTAAGCTCTCGCTTCTACGAGGCCTTTCCAAAGACTCACACAAAGCTTTGAGGTTGCCCCAAGAGCTCTCTCAGGCCCCTGCTCACCCTGCCCCATCTCTCCTAGGGAGCCAGAGCTTCTACCTGGAGCACACGGATGACATCCTCTGCCTCACGGTGAACCAGCACCCCAAGTACAGAAACGTGGTGGCCACCAGCCAGATAGGTAGGAGGGTCCTGCAGCCGCCGAGGCTCTCCCAGCTGAGCAGAGACGTTGACTTAGCAGCAGTTATTGGGGAGGCAGCGGGCAGGTCATTGGTATCCACCCTTTCTCGATGTCACTCTTGATTATTTGAGCCCTGAATGTATCTATGTCGCCTGAGTTGACACAACCAGTGATTGGTGACCTGAGGGACCATTAAGTCAGACCAGAGCCTCATCATCCAAATAAACGGGTGGCCCCCATCCCTGGAGACTTGTGAGAATAATTTTTCAGAGCCCAGGTGTCAGGTGAAGAGCCCCACATCTGAAGCCTGGAGGTTGCGCTTGGCAAGGGCAGATTCCAATATGTGTGCCTGGCTCTTCTCACCCTAGGAAACTGCCAATGACAAATGTGAACTGATTCACATTCGCGAAGAGTGGTGGTTGTTTTTTTTAACTCTGTCATTTCAAAGGCAATTTTTCCAAACATATCCTCCTGCTTGTTTTCATTGAGCCCATGCCCATTTTAAAATTTAATTTGGAACTTTCTGATGCTGGTGTTAAGTTCTTCACTCTTAGAAACATGACTTATTTTAGCTATTGTTTTCCCTTGACGCTTCCTCATTGCCATTGCTCATCCAATGCAGGTGATATTACGGAGACCCCAGGTAAGGCTGTTCCATCCGTGAGTAGTTTGAATCTGCACAGCAAAACCATGTCGATGTACCTCGTTTGCTGATTGTACCTGGCTGAGTTGCAGATACAAATCATTGACCTCACCAGTTTCCTTTGTGTAAACTCCACCTCGAGTGTGTGTGTTGGACATAAACACCCTTAGGTCTCTGCCTCTGAAAGCACAGCAGATGTTTCCCGTTGTCTCTCACCTCCGGCCAGGCCAGGCCATAGGTCTCTTAGCCCCCGTCACTGTAACGCCCCGAACACCTGTCCTAAAGCGGCTTTTAGGTGAGCGTCAGCGTTGCCTCGGCTCCGCCATTCCCCAGCCTTAGCTCTTCGTCGTACCTCCCACATTCAGGAGCAACACCTTCCATCCACGTGTGGGACGCCATGACCAAACACACCCTCTCCGTGCTGCGGTGCTTCCACTCGAAGGGGGTGAATTACATCAACTTCAGCGCAACCGGGAAGCTGCTGGTGTCGGTGGGCGTGGACCCCGAGCACACCATCACCGTCTGGCGCTGGCAGGAGGGTAAGGGAAGCGGGCTTTCTGTCCCTCTGGGAGGCTTGCTTGTGGCATGGGCTGGGCTCCAACCTAGATCTGCCTCACTCCACGGCCCACCATAGGTGCTGCTGCCGCATCAGCAGAAACCAGGGCTCTTGGGATCCTAGGGAAGCTGCTCATCAGCTGCCACTGCATCCCTGGACCCCATGGCCTCTGGAGTCCTGAGCTGGTCAGTGAAGGGTCTTTGGGCACTTTGGGAAAGTGGCTTAGTGCTGGCTGGCTCCCTCCTCAGACAGAAGGCAGCAGCCTCCACCATTTCTGTCCTAATCACCCACCTACCCAAACTTCCTTGTCCATCTGGTGACCCCTGGATCCTGCTGCAGCTTTGTCACCCTGATTGCCTTCTTACAGGAACTGGGATGGGGTTTTATCACCATAGTCTTAGAAACTCTATTTATTAACATTTTTGAAATGGGGCTTCACCTTATAATTAAGGCTTACATTTAATGTGACAAGATTTCTATCTTGTGTTACCCCAATATGTGCACGCATATAGGCTGCTACTAAATTTACGGTCTTCTTTGAATCAAATATATGCAATCTTCCATGTGTATTCTCAGGATGGCAAAAGCGGATCCAGTTAGTTAAGACATTAATGAGGTCCGTCTCTAGCCGGGCTGCCTGTATCTGGAGCATGCTGAGCCAGGCAGGCACAGGGGAAGCACTTCTCCAATCCAGGGCTTCTCGAGTCCCATGATCTCAGAGGGAGATCTGTGCATGATCTCAGGCACAGTACCTGCCCCAGCGCAGTACCTACCCCAGCACAGTACCTGCCCCAGCACAGTACCTGCCCCAGCACAGTACCTGCCCCTGCCTTGCCTCTTGCTCACCTAGGGCCCCTTCTGACTTCCCAAGAGTGGATTGGTGGAGCCAGGACTTTTAAATAAGCTCCCAGGAAAAACAGAAGTCTTCCCTTTGGTAATTTTCTCCCATTATCTTTGTTGGAACCAGCACTTGTCTGTATGGAACGGTTCTAAGTCAGAGATAATGTCTCATAGCCTGACACCAACCAGCAACTCTTCTGAGCTGATTATGTGTGGTTTTTGCCTTCACTTCAAGTCCTGCTTACAGATAAATAATGTGGTTTTGAGGGAGGTTTATATCCATTCTTTGTTATCATTGGAGAGCGTATTATTCATTTCTCACTTGTCTTTAACAAATTATCTTGTGGAACCCTTGGGGGGGTGTGTGTGTGTGTGTGTGAAACAAAATTAAATGGATTAAAAAAATGAGCTTAATATATAAAATGTATGTTGTCAGGTCCTAGATACTTGTATGAAATTTGTTCTGAGCAACCTGGAAGCCAGGGCAAAGAGGGAGACAGGCATCTTCACAATTAGAAGTGTCCATGAGATTAAAACAAAGCAAAAGCAAGCAGTGGATTAGAAGAAATGTGCATGTTATTTATTTTATATTTTCCCCATGATTGCTGAAATTAATCCTCTTTCCATCTCTTTATTGGCCACATACATTGCTTCTTCTGCAGTTCAGCTGTTCAAATCCTTTTTCTACTGTGGGTGGGAGGGTTGTCTTTTGCTTATGCTTTGTAGCTCTTTACTGATTGTCTTTTAAAGCATTGCATATGTTTTCTCCCAGTCTGTTGTTTGTTTTTTAAATTAGTTTATAGTATCCTTGGGGACCATGGTTTTTAAAAGCTCTGAGCCCTAGGTAGTGAGGAATCTGTACCACTAAGTCAGGCATTCCATCTGCAGGGAGAGAATTACTGCCCCAAGAGGTAACCTGAGGGTCTCCCCAGCCACTCCTGGGAAGGGATTCCAGGAGGGCGTGTCTGAGGGCTGGCTACGGGCCCAGCCATGTTAAGAACCCACCACTACTCTAATAGCCATTTAAAAGTAATTAAATACAAGTGATGAGGAAGAGGGGAAGAAAAAAAATATGTGAATAAATAATATAGGGAGATTGATTAAGAGGAAGTTGGAATTAAGACATTAAGAATAAGAAGAAAATGGAAAGAAAAGAAGTTTAAAATAAACATTAAAAACTCAAGGGAGGACCTTCAAGATGGCAGAAGAGTTAAGACATGGAGATCACCTTCCTCCCCACAAATACATCAGAAATACATCTACATGTGGAACAACCCCTACAGAACACGTACTGAATGCTGGCAGAAGACCTCGGACCTCCCAAAAGGCAAGAAACTCCGCACGTACCTGGGCAGAGCAAAAGGAATAAAGAAAAAACAGAGACAAAAGAATAGGGACAGGACCTGCACCTCCAGGAGGAACCTGTGAAGGAGTAAAAGCTTCCACACACCAGGAAGCCCCTTCACTGGTGGAAATGGGGAGTGGGCAGGGGGGAAGCTTCGGAGCCATGGAGGAGAGCACAGCAACAGGGGTGCAGAGGGCAAAGCGGAGAGATTTCTGCACAGAGGATCGCTGCTGACCAGCACTCACCAGCCCGAGAGGCTTGTCTGCTCACCCACCGGGGCAGGCGGGGGCTGAGAGCTGAGACTCAGGCTTCGGAGGTCAGATCCCAGGGAGAGGACTGGGGTTGACTGCGTGAACACAGCCTGAAGGGGGCTAGTGCGCAACGGCTAGCTGGGAGGGAGTCTGGGAAAAAGTCTGGAACTGCCTAAGAGGCAAGAGACCGTTGTTTCCGGGTGCGTGAGGAGAGGGGATTCAGAGCACCGCCTAAACAAGCTCCAGAGATGGACGTGAGCTGCAGCTATCAGCGCAGACACCAGAGACGGGCATGAAACGCTAAGGATGCTCCTGCAGCCACCAAGAAGCCTGTGTGCAAGCACAGGTCACTATCCACACTTCCACTCCCAGGAGCCTGTGCAGCCCACCACTGCCAGGGTCCTGTGATCCAGGGACAACTTCCCTGGGAGAACACACGGTGCGCCTCAGGCTGTAGCAACGTCACGCTGGCCTCTGCTGCTGCAGGCTAGCACCGCATCCGTACCCCTCCCTCCCCCCTGGCCTGAGTGAGCCAGAGCCCCCTAATCAGCTACTACTTTAACCCCGTCCTGTCTGAGTGATGAACACACGCCCTCAGGTGACCTACACGCAGAGGCGGGGCCAAATCCAAAGCTGAAGCCCAGGAGCTGTGCGAACAAAGAAGAGAAAGGGAAATCTCTCCCAGCAGCCTCAGGAACAGCGGATTAAATCTCCACAGTCAACTTGATGTACCCTGCATCTGTGGAATACCTGAATAGACAATGAATCATCCCAAAACTGAGGTGGTGGACTTTGGGAGCAACAGTAGACTTAAGGTTTGCTTTCTACATATAGTTTGTTTCTGGTTTTATGTTTATCTTAGTTTGGTATTGAGAGCTTACTATCATTGGTAGATTTGTTTATTGGCTTGGTTGCTCTCTTCTTTTTTTTATTACTTTTTTGTTTTAATCATTTTTTTAATTTTAATTTTAATAACGATTTTATTTTCTTTTACTTTTTTTTTTTCTTTCCTTCTTTTTTTCTCCCTTTTCTTCTGAGACGTGTGGCTGACAGGGTCTTGGTGCTCTGGCCGGGTGTCAGGCCCTGAGCCTCAGTGGTGAGAGAGCCGAGTTCAGGACATTGCTCCACCTCCCGGCTCCACATAATATCAATCAGCAAGAGCTCTCCCAGAGCTCTCCATCTCAACACTAAGACCCAGCTCCACTCAACAACCAGCAAGCTCCAGTGATGGACACCCCATGCCAAACAACTAGCAAGACAGGAACACAACCCCACCCATTAGCAGAGAGACTGACTAAAATCATAATAAGTTCACAGACACCCCAAAACACACCACTGGACTCGGTCCTGCCCACCAGAAAGATAAGCTCCAGCCTCATCCACCAGAACACAGGAACCAGTCCCCTCTACCAGGAAGCCTACACAACCCACTGAACCAACCTTACCCACTGGGGGCAGACACCAAAAGCAACGGGAACTAAGAACCTGCAACCTGTGAAAAGGAGACCCCAAACACAGTAAGTTAAGCAAAATGAGAAGACAGAGAAATATGCAGCAGATGAAGGAGCAAGGTAAAAACCCACCAGACCAAACAAATGAAGAGGAAATAGGCAGTCTACCTGAAAAAAGAATTCAGAGTAATGATAGTGAAGATGATCCAAAATCTTGGAAATGGAATGGAGAAAATACAAGAAACGTTTAACAAGGACCTAGAAGAACTAAAGAGCAAACAAACGATGAAAAACACAATAAATGAAATTTAAAATTCTCTAGAAGGAATCAACAGCAGAATAACTGAGGCAGAAGAACGGAAAAGTGATCTGGAAGATAAAATAGTGGAAATAACTACTGCAGAGCAGAATAAAGAACAAAGAATAAAAAGAATTGAGGACAGTCTCAGAGACCTCTGGGACAACATTAAATGCACCACCATTTGAATTATAGGGGTCCCAGAAGAAGAAGAGAAAAAAAAAGGGACTGAGAAAATATTTGAAGAGATTATAGTTGAAAACTTCCCTAATATGGGAAAGGAAATAGTCAATCAAGTCCAGGAAGCACAGAGAGTCCCACACAGGATAAATCCAAGGAGAAACATGCCAAGACACATATTAATCAAACTATCAAAAATTAAATATAAAGAAAAAATATTAAAAGCAGCAAGGGAAAAGCAACAAATAACATACAAAGGAATCCCCATAAGGTTAACAGCTGATCTTTCAGCAGAAACTCTGCAAGCCAGAAGGGAGTGGCAGGACATATTTAAAGTGATGAAAGGGAAAAACCTACAACCAAGATTACTCTACCCAGCAAGGATCTCATTCAGATTTGAAGGAGAAATTAAAACCTTTACAGACAAGCAAAAGCTGAGAGAGTTCAGCACCACCAAACCAGCTTTACAACAAATGCTAAAGGAACTTCTCTAGGCAGGAAACACAAGAGAAAGAAAAGACCTACAATAACAAACCCAAAACAATTAAGAAAATGGTAATAGGAACATACATATTGATAATTACCTTAAATGTAAATGGATTAAATGCTCCAACCAGAAGACATAGACTGGCTGAATGGATACCAAAACAAGACCCGTATGTATGCTGTCTACAAGAGACCCACTTCAGACCTAAGGACACATAGAGACTGAAAGTGAGGGGATGGAAAAAGATATTCCATGCAAATGGAAATCAAAGAAAGCTGGAGTAGCACTACTCTTATCAGACAAAATAGACTTTAAAGACTATTACCAGAGACAGAGAAGGACACTACATAATGATCAAGCGATCAATCTAAGAAGAAGATATAAAATTATAAATATTTATGCACCTGGCGTAGGAGCACCTCAATACATAAGGCAAATGCTAACAGCCATAAAAGGGGAAATTGACAGTAACAATTATAGTAGGGAAATTTAACACCCCACTTTCACCAATGGACAGGTCAACCAAAATGAAAATAAATAAGGAAACACAAGCTTTAAATGACACATTAAACAAGATGGACTTCATTGAAATTTATAGGATGTTCCATCCAAAAACAACAGAAAACACTTTCTTCTCAAGTTCTCATGGAACATTCTCCAGGATAGATCATATCTTGGGTCACAAATGAAGCCTTGGTGAATTTAAGAAAATTGAAATTGTATCAAGTATCTTTTCCGACCATAACACTATGAGACTAGATTATCAATTACAGGATAAAAAATACAAACACATGGAGGCTAAACAATACACTACTAAATAACCAAGAGATCACTGAAGGAATCAAAGAGGAAATCAAAAAATACCTAGAAACAAATGACAATGAAAACACGACGACCCAAAACCTATGGGATGCAGCAAAAGCAGTTCGAAGAGGAAGTTTATAGCAATACAATCCTACCTCAAGAAACAAGAAACATCTCAAATAAACAACCTAACCTTACACCTAAATCAATTAGAGAAGGAAGAACCAAAAAAAACCCTAAAGTTAGCAGAAGGAAAGAAATCATAAAGATCTGATCAGAAATAAGTGAAAAAGAAATGAAGGAAACGATAGCAAAGATAAAAAAAACTAAAAGCTGGTTTTTTGAGAAGATAAACAAAATTGATAAACCATTAGCCAGACTCATCAAGAAAAAAAGGGAGAAGACTCAAATCAACAGAATTAGAAATGAAAAAGGAGAAGTAACAACTGGCACTGCAGAAATACAAAGGATCATGAGAGATTACTACAAACAACTATATGCCAATAAAATGGACAACCTGGAAGAAATGGACAAATTCTTAGAAAAGCACAACCTTCTGAGACTGAACCAGGAAAAAATAGAAAATATAAACAGACCAATCACAAGCACTGAAATTGAGACTGTGATTTAAAATCTTCCAACAAACAAAAGCCCAGGACCAGAGGGCTTCACAGGCGAATTCTATCAAACATTTAGAGAAAAGCTAACACCCATCCTTCTCAAACTCTTCCAAAATATAGTAGAAGGAGGAACACTCCCAAACTCATTCTATGAGGCCATAATCACCATGATACCAAAACCAAAGATGTCACAAAAAAAGAAAACTACAGGGCTTCCCTGGTGGCGCAGTGGTTGAGAATCTGCCTGCCAATGCAGGGGACACGGGTTTGAGCCCTGGTCTGGGAAGATCCCACATGCCACGGAGCAACTGGGCCCGTGAGCCACAATTACTGAGCCTGCGCGTCTGGAGCCTGTGCTCCGCAACAAGAGAGGCCGCGATGGTGAGAGGCCTGCGCACCGCGATGAAGAGTGTACCCCACTTGCCACAACTAGAGAAAGCCCTCGCACAGAAACGAAGACCCAACACAGTCATAAATAAATAAATAAATAAATAAATAAAAGAACGTGAATTTCTTTAAAAAAAAAAGAAAACTACAGGCCAATATCACTGATGAACATAGATGCAAAAATCTTCAACAAAATACTAGCAAACAGAATCCAGCAGCACATTAAAAGGATCATCCACCATGATCAAGTGGGGTTTATCCCAGGAATGCAAGGATTCTTCAATATATGCAAATCCATATATGTGATAAACCATATTGACAAATTGAAGGAGAAAAACCATATGATCATCTCAGTAGATGCAGAAAAAGCTTTTGACAAAATTCAACACCCATTTCGATAAAAACCCTTCAGAAAGTAGGCATAGAGGGAACTTACCTCAACATAATAAAGGCCATATATGACAAACCCACAGCCAACATCATTCTCAATGGTGAAAAACTGAAACCATTTCCACTAAGATCAGGAAAAGACAAGGTTGCCCATTCTCACCACTATTATTCAACATAGTTTTGGAAGCTTTAGCCACAGCAGTCAGAGAAGAAAAAGAAATAAAAGGAATCCAGATCGGAAAAGAAGTAAAACTGCCACTGTTTGCAGATGACATGATACTATACATAGAGAATCCTAAAGATGCTACCAGAAAGCTACTAGAGCTAATCAATGAATTTGGCAAAGTAGCAGGATACAAAATCAATGCACAGAAATCTCTTGCATTCCTATACACTAATGATGAAATATCTGAAAGAGAAATTAAGGAAACACTCCCATTTACCATTGCAACAAAAAGAATAAAATACCTAGGAATAAACCTACCTAAGGAGACAAAAGACCTGTATGCTGAAAACTATGAGACACTGATGAAAGAAATTAAAGATAATACAAACAGATGGAGAGATATAGCACGTTCTTGGATTGGAAGAATCAGTACTGTGAAAATGACTCTACTACCCAAAGCAATCTACAGATTCAATGCAATCCATATCAAGCTACCAATGGCATTTTTCACAGAACTAGAACAAAAAATTGCACAATTTGTATGGAAACACAAAAGACCCCGAATAGATAAAGCAATCTTGAGAAAGAAAAACAGAGCCGGAGGAATCAGGCTCCCTGACTTCAGACTATACTACAGAGCTACAGTAATCAAGACAGTGTAGTACTGGCACAAAAACAGAAATATAGATCAATGGAACAGGATAGAACCCAGAGATAAACCCACACACATATGGTCACCTTATTTTTGATAAAGGAGGCAAGAATATACAATGGAGAAAAGACAGCCTCTTCAATAAGTGGTGCTGGGAAAACTGGACAGCTACATGTAAAAGGATGAAATTAGAACACTCCCTAACACCATACACAAAAATAAACTCAAAATGGATTAAAGACCTAAATGTAAGGCCAGACACCATAAAACTCTTAGAGGAAAACATAGGCAGACGCTCTATGATATAAATCACAGCAAGATCCTTTTTGACCCACCTTCTAGAGAAATGGAAATAAACACCAAAATAAACAAATGGGACCTAATGAAACTTAAAAGCTTTTGCACAGCAAAGGAAACCATAAACACGATGAAAAGACAACCCTCAGAATGGGAGAAAATATTTGCAAATGAAGCAACTGACAGAGGATTAATCTCCAAAATATACAAGCAGCTCATGCAGCTCAATATCAAAAAAACAAACAACCCAATCCAAAAATGGGCAGAAGACCTAAATAGATATTTCTCTAAAGAAGATATACAGATGGCCAACAAACACATGAAAGGATGCTCAACATCATTAATCATTAGAGAAATGCAAATCAAAACTACAATGAGGTATCACCTCACACCAGTCAGAATGGCCATCATCAAAAAATGTACAAACAATAAATGCTGGAGAGGGTGTGGAGAAAAGGGAACCCTCCTACATTGTTGGTGGGAATGTATATTGATACAGCCCCTATGGAAAACAGTATGGAGGTTCCTTAAAAAACTAAAAATAGAACTACCATGCAACCCAGCAATCCCACTGCTGGGCAGGTACCCTGAGAAAACCATAATTCAAAAAGAGTCATGTGCCACAATGTTCATTGTAGCTCTATTTACAATAGCCAGGACATGGAAGCAACCTAAGTGTCCATAGACAGATGAATGGATAAAGAAGATGTGGCACATATATACAATGGAATATTACTCAGTCATAACAAGAAACGAAATTGAGTTATTTGTAGTGACGTGGCTGGATCTAGAGTCTGTCATACAGAGTGAAGTAAGTCAGAAAGAGAAAAACAAATATTGTATGCTAACACATATATATATGGAATCTAAAAAAAAAAAAAAAATGGTCCTGAAGAACCTAGGGGCAGGACAGGAGTAAAGACGCATATGGCATATGTAGAGAATGGACTTGAGGACACGGAGAGGGGGAAGGGTAAGCTGGGAAGAAGTGAGAGAGTGACATGGACTTATCTGTTTTACATTTGGTAGTGTATATAGCTAGTGGGAAGCAGCTGCATAGCACAGGGAGATCAGCTTGGTGCTTTGAGACAACCTAGAGGGGTGGGATAGGGAGGGCGGGAGGGAGACGCAAGAGGGAGGGGATATGGGGATATATATATACGTGTAGCTGATTCACTTTGTTATACAGCAGAAACTAACACAATAATGTAAAGCAATTATACTCCAATAAAGATGTTAAAAAAAATAAAACCTCAAGGACTGGAAAATAATGATGAGATAAAAATAGATAAGAGTAGAAGCTCAGAGATTTTAAAAGGAGCTAAAAGAGCAATAAAAATAACTAACTGTAGTTACTGCTTACAGAACCCTCACTGCACCAAGCCTGTTCTAAGGGCTTCCCTTTTATCAATTCTTTTAATCATCACAACACCTTATAAAGTGGGAACTATTATTATCCCCAATTTACAGATGAGGAAACTGAGGCACAGAGAGGTTAAAATAATTTTTCCAAAATTGTTGTACAGATAAATGGTGGAGCTGAGATTTGATTAAGACAAAGGTTGAATACAACTCAGGACAGAAATCAAAAACATAAATAAATGAGGTTGAGGGAAAGAACTAGTAATATAAAAGGTAAGCATTTTAAACCTAAAAACCATGAAAGAAAAAGGAATGTGGGGAACTTTTTAAAGAAATTAAAAGCAGAGGAATCTTGGAGAAAAACAGCAACGGTCTGAAGGAATGTGTCTGCCGTGGCTCTGTGGGGAGGCTGCGGCTTCCTGTGGGGTGGATCCTGTTGGAGGTGGCAAGGCGGGGATGCCCTTAAGCTGTTTTGCCCTTTTCTCGTATCTGGAAACTTCTGTCTCCTGGGCCATCCTTTCCTCCTCTGTTCACAGATGCCTGGATGTGGCTCGTGGCTTGTGGGGACAGGGTAGAGTTAGGTTGGGGGTTCTGTTAGCAGCACCTGCTGCTCTGGAAATTTCCTGGACAAGGTCTCTTTCCCACCCTGGGAGTAGTGTCTGAAGGTGGGAGGGAGCGGCTGAAGAAGGAACCAGAAGTGTGCCCTGGGCCTTGCTGGGACAGAGAGCCCTCTGTCCTGGGCTGCAGCTCCCCTGCCTGGCCCGGGGGCGTAGGACCCACCTCACCAGACTCTCTCACCCACGCAGGTGCCAAGGTTGCTAGCCGAGGGGGCCACCTGGAGCGCATATTCGTGGTGGAGTTTCGCCCTGACTCAGACACGCAGTTTGTGTCTGTCGGAGTCAAGCACATGAAGTTCTGGACCCTGGCAGGCAGTGCCCTGCTTTATAAGAAAGGGGTCATCGGGTCCATGGAGGCTGCCAAGATGCAGACGATGCTCTCCGTGGCCTTCGGTGCTGTGAGTTTCAGCAGAAGCTTCCTGACGGGACCCTGAACCCCTGGGCATGGGCATGGGGGGCAGGTATATCCTAGAAGCTGTGAACAGCAAGGAAGCCATTTCCACAGATCTCCTTTACTGGATTATTTGCAACCACTGTTTTGTTTCCTTAGCACAGATGGGTGAGTTGACTGTATTTTTCCCCTCAAAATGTTAATCAGAAAAAAGCAGGACCCCGACCCAGGGCTGGAGTTTCATTATTCCAGAGCCAGATTGACTTGCAGGCCTGTCCGACTAGGCTAGATGGCCACAGAGGCTGAGGGGCATTTCCACCACTGGACAGCATCCCTTTCCCCCCAGTCCTCTTGTGCCATAAATCCCCTGACACCCTTACACAGGCTGTGGGCTGCCCTCAGCCAACACAAGCTCCCCCTGGGGAAATTTTGGAACACAGCCAACTCTTGGTCCTCCAGGTGTGGATTTACCCTCCTTGTAGATGAGGCCAGGAAAGTCTCCTCGCAGACGGGGGTCCCGCCCTTCGCTGCAGTCACCTGGGGCTGCTCACAGAATGGAAGTGCATTAAAAAGCCGACCTGTGCTCAGTGGGGAAATCAACTGCTCCCCAAACTAACACCATAGAGTGAAATGCAAAGCTAGGTGATTTCCTTACCATATGCTCTTTTGAGAGTTCTTTCGCCTTCCCTTGGCACAGAAGGTCAATTTGAGTGTGTTATGTTTCTCCGGCTCTGGTGCCTTAGCAGTGGGGTGGGTGGCTGGGAGGGAGCCCTCTCGAGGGCTGCAGGAAGTGTCCTGGTGTGGAAGGTGTCCCTTTGTTTACAGAACAACCTCACTTTCACGGGTGCCATCAACGGCGACGTCTACGTGTGGAAGGACCACTTCCTTGTCCGGCTGGTGGGCAAGGCTCACACAGGCCCCGTCTTCACAATGTACACGACCCTTCGGGACGGGCTCATAGTGACCGGTGGAAAAGAGCGGCCGTAAGCCCGAACTCCTCTGGGAACAACTGGTCTTTTTGGATTGTCTTGGGAGAAACGGACAGAAGCATCTCCAACTTGGAGAAAATGCAGATTTTCACTCTCCTGTCTTTTCTGCATCACGGAGATGAGTCTGCTGTCTCTCCCAGAGGGCCCTGGGTCAGAACCTTCAGAAGTCAGGGTCAGAGAGGTGGTGCCTTGGTAGTTGAAAAACCGGAGAGGTGTTCTCGAACAGACCAGGTGACTCTGTTGTCCATCAGGTGTTACTGTCAGTGGCTCTTTGGGAGGAGGCAGGAGGGGTGAGAGGAGGGGGGATGTCCAGTGCAGACCGGGACCATGTGAAAGCCAAGCTGCAAAATAGGAGAAACATTTCTCTTCGTCGTTCGATCTGATAAAAACATAGTTTGATTTTTTTAGATTTCGATTCTCCTTCCTCTCACGGTGGTGGCATTTGAAAGCAGTCTAGGAAATCTGCAAGTTCAAGGGGTTCTGGTAGCTCATCAGCAGGGCTTATGAAAGGGGCCACCCCAGAGGGTCTGTCCTGCTGGGCCTGGGGATGAGGGGATGGGACCTTGAGGAGATGACAGGGAGAGAGGGCAGCGGAGGGTCGTGGGCGGTCTTAGGGTGAGGGCTAACATGCTAAGTTCTTGATCTTTTTCAGGACCAAAGAAGGAGGTGCTGTGAAACTGTGGGACCAGGAAATGAAGCGCTGCCGGGCCTTCCAACTGGAGACGGGGCAGCTGGTGGAGTGTGTGCGCTCCGTGTGCCGCGGCAAAGTGAGCACCGGGTGGGGCGGGCCTTTCCCAGCGGCGCCCAGAGCTCGTCCCGCACCTTCCCAGCCGGACACTTGCCCTGTGCTGAGTGGTTGAGTCCTTAGAACAAGCCTCCCGGGTGTGACTTAGTGCAGAGGGGAAGCAGCTTAGCACAGTCGGACAGACCTGGGTGCAGAGTGTGACTCACCCAGTAGAACTGGCTGTGTGACCTTGGCTGTGTTGCTTAGCCTTTCTGTGTCCAGCACACGGGTTGTTGTGAGGACTGCATGCATCATACATGCACAGCGTCTTTCATTGTGCCTGGCACATGGCCACAGTCAGTAGATGCTAGCTGCTGTTATTATAGACGATGTTATTTTAGGCACAGGGATATTAAGTAGTTGCCCATGCCCAAGGGTATGCAGCCGGGAAGGGGAAGGACTGCCAAACTGTCTGACTCAAAGCCATTGGTTTTCAAGTTGTACCGAGCTAAATATCACACACAACTGTGGAGTTTTGTTTTTGTCTTTTAAACATGGATATCCAGGCTCATATCCAGGGCCGCCAAGTCAGAATCTCGGGAGTGGGGCCCTGACCTTGATGTGTGTTTTCCTTTTCTTCTTCTTTATTTTTAATTCCCCAAGAGATTCTGAAGCACTTGAAAACAAATCTCTTAACCTCTATTTAATACCTTGTATTTATATTTTGGAATTGGTATCAGTCTAAGAATTTGCTTTCTAGATGCTCTCCACTAAAAAGGCAAACCTGACTTGGAGTCTACATAATTGGAAAATGGGAATTTTGTTTTTAAATAGATACACAACAATCATCCGGAAGGGTAACTAGACATACAGGAGATGAAGGCAGAACGAGGCCCAGAACCTGGAAGTCAGCTGGAGATGGATTTATGTTCAGTGCGAGGAAGAACTTAGGAAGAGTTTGGGCTGTCCAAGAGCAGAAACTGGCTGCCCTGCTCTGCAGTGAGCTTGCAATCACTGGACCGTTCAGCAGAGACAAGATGATGGAGAGCTCTGGTGGAACTCTCCCCAAGGTGGCGGGCGGAGTACAGGCCAAGTGAGGGGCTTGCTTAAGGATGGTAAATCAGTGGCTAAGAACAAAACACTTCTTGGCTCTTCCTATTTTAATACCAGGGCCAGCAAAGGCACTTTCCCAAGTTACTCTAATAGTGTTTTTTAATATTATTTTATTTTAAATTGTGACAAAATATAGAGAACATAAAATTTACCATTTAACCATTTTTAAGTGTACAATTCAGTGGTATTAAATACATTCACATAGTTGTGCAACTATCACCACCACCCCTCCCCAGAACATTTTTCATCTTGTGAAACAGAGGCTCGGTGTCTAGTAAACAATAACTCCCTTTGTCCCATCCCCCCAGCCCCTGGAAACCACCATTCTACTTTGTCTCTATGAATCTGAGTATTCTAGGTACTTCATATGAGTGGGATCCTGTAGTGTTTGTCTTTCTTGTCATAGTGTTTTGATTACAACAGGGAAAGATTTTAGTGGGAACCAAGGACGGAGAAATCATTGAAGTTGGTGAAAAAAATGCTGCTTCCAACATCCTGATTGATGGACACATGGAAGGGGAGATCTGGGGCCTGGCCACACACCCCTCCAAGGACATCTTCATCTCTGCCAGTAACGACGGCACAGCCCGAATCTGGGACCTGGCTGACAAGGTGAGGGCCCGACGCTGCACAGGCTCAGATGCCCCAGGTGGGCCTCGGAGCAGTGACAGCCCTGGGCAAGGGGAGGTTCGGCCAGGGTCAGGCCGGAGTGGGGGATGGGGCTGGGCAGGAGATCGGCCACAGGGCAGCAATTAAGTTAGAGGGACTGATAATAAAAAGTCCTGTTCACACACACCCATTCTATATATATATATATATATATATATATATATATATATATATATATATATATATATATATATATCTTTTAGCTGTATATCAATCTATGAATATTTATAGTACAGGAATAATATAATTGAGAATGATTATTCTCTTGTCATGAAAGAACGCACAAAACTAAAAAACAGAGATAAATCATGTCTTCCCTGGATGGGAAGAGTAAAAATGATTTAAAATGTCAAATGTTCCCAAACAGAACATTTCAATCAAAATCCCAACAAGGTTTCTCTTAGCATTTGGAAAAACAATTTAAAAATACAAAAAATTTCAAAAAAATAACTTGTCTGGAGTAAAAATGTCAAATAGGAAATCTGGGGGGAGAAAAGATTGTTACCAAGCCTTAGCTGATAGTAAAACAAGTACTTAAGTTCTAATAATTAAAATACTTGGTTTCATTACAAAATGGCTAGTAAATGTTTCAGTCGTATTTTCAGTGTAAGGATCATAGAACAGACATGGGGAAGGCTAAGTGTGGTGGTTATACTCCTTAGTTCATAATGATTATGTTTATTAACACCCACTACATACCCGGTGCTTCATATATGCTATCGTTAATGCTTACAACACCTTGCAAGACCAATACTAACATCGATTCTCCACACATGCGAAAACAGAGAAGTAACTTACCCAAACACACCCAGCTAGGGACAGAGCCAGGATTTGGGATCTGAACTAACACATGCTGAAGCTCAAACTCTTCCCCCGAACAAGAGGTCAGCAAGCTGCAGCCCATGGGTCAAGTCTGCCTGCTGCCCCTTTCTGCAAAGTAAGCCATGCTTTTTGTTTATGTTGGTGTCCACGGCTGCCTTTGTGCTTCACTGGCAGAGCTGACTGGTTGTGAGAGACCATATGAACCCCAAAGCCTAAAAATATTTACTCCCAAACCATTCACAGAAAAAGTTCGCCAACCTCTGTCCTAAACTGTGTTGTCTCTCCAGCTGCTCAATCAAAACATACTGCCCCCCCCCTCAGCCACTCAGGGACACTTACTATTAGAAGCAAGAGGTTTGCAGCCTCCCTAGAGGCAGCCTGGCTCTGGCCTGGGTGCAGGATTTCCCCTGGAGACCAGCTGAGGCGGCCAAGGGCTCAGGTGGTATTACTTTGTTCTACGATGTAGAAGCTGCTAAACAAGGTGAACCTGGGCCACGCGGCCAGGTGTGCAGCCTACAGCCCTGACGGGGAGATGGTGGCCATTGGCATGAAGAATGGAGAGTTTGTCGTCTTGTTGGTGAACAGCCTGAAAGTTTGGGGGAAGAAACGAGACCGGAAATCTGCTATCCAAGATATCAGGTACATAGCAAGCAGTCTGGGCAGGGAGGAGAAAGGCGGGCATTCATTCTCCCTCTCATGGTTCCCATTCCAGGAGGGTCATGGCTGGAATGAAGAACTCACTTGTGAGAGGGTCCCTCTCAGTGAGCCAGCTATGGAAGGAGACCCTCTCACACGTTAGTTCTCAGACATGTCTTTGCTAATTCCCATAAGAGTGTGGTAAAAACTTCTTATAAAATGCCTTCTACAAAAGACTGCACACATCCATTTACTTACTTCCGGGGGATTTGATCCAGAGAAGCTGTCGAATTCCATAGACTTTAGGAAAAGCTAACCACATGTGAATCATGATGTGTGATCTAATTGCCTTTGAGCTTGGGAGGCCTGTGCCAGAGCAGACCTCATGCCTGACCGGCCCTAGACAGCCCTCCTCACGGACCGTGCTCTTGGATTGCTTTTTCTAGAATCAGCCCAGACAGCAGATTCTTAGCTGTTGGTTCTTCTGAACACACAGTTGACTTCTATGACCTCACTCAGGGCACGAGTCTGAACCGCATCGGCTACTGCAAAGATATCCCAAGCTTTGTCATTCAGATGGATTTTTCCGCGGATGGCAAATACATCCAGGTATGCTTTGGCTTTACGGATATCTGGGGTAACCATTAATAATAGTATTACAAACAATGGCTTGTATGAAATCAGTGCTTACTCTGTGTCAGGAAATGTGTTCACTGGAACTGTTTAAGTACTGTTAGTTTCCCTCCTATTTTATAAATGAAGAAACAGAGGCTTAGAGAACTTAAGAAAGTCGAATAGAATTTAAAATTGTACTTATTCTTCAGTAGGAAAGGAGGAAACAAGCCCTAATCATCTTGATCCTCCTCTCACCACCACCCCTTCAAAGCTTCCTAATTCCTAGTTCTCTGGGGCTGTACGGAAGCCTGTGTTGCTTCTTACACTTACTCATCTCAATTCCAGATCCCATGGGTAGTGTGGTCCCTCCAACTTGGGACCCGGACTCCAGACAGTCAGCCTGGAGTGAGAGCCCATCACTGGCCCCCGGGAAGACTGACAAGCGGGGAGGGATCGAGAGGGGTCCCACTCTTGGCACTTAGAGCTGAAAATAGAACAATGATTTCTCCAGCACTTTGAACAAATATTATGCATTTGTGAGCCAGCCTGGAGTCGGGTAGTCTTTGTGAAAGGAGAGAGGACACTTCATTCATCAAGTGTGGACTGAACCAGGCACTATGCCAGGCTTTTGGGTGTATGAAATGGGCCTGGTCCCTGCTCTCCTGGAGCTTGCCTTGTCGTGGACAAGACAAGCATTAAACAAATCATCACAAAATACACCTATAACTACAAATTGTGATTATGTGCTGAGAAGGAAAAGTACAATGCCCTGCGGGAGCATTTAACAGGCACTGACTGTTGAATAGATGCACTGACATCCTCTCCATACGGTGCTGTTTAAGCTGAGGTCTGCAGGGTGTGTAGGAGTTTAGCCACCCAAGGGGGGCGGGAACATGGTTCCAGGCCTTCTGCATGAAGGCCCTGATGTGGGAAAGATCTCAGCTCATTCCTGTACAGCAGGGAAATCTGGGGTGGTTGGCCTAGCACCCCAGGGAGAGGGGGCTGGCGATGGAGGCAGCGGCCATTGGCTGGAAAATGGTCAATTGCCTCTAGAAGTTTCCCAGAGAAGCCAGGATCAGGTCCTAATACTTCAGAAATCATCTCCGTCAGCTGCCATCCATAAGACTTGCCTCAGCTCTGTTGCACAGGACCTTGGTTCTCTGAGAACAGGGGTTCCCAAATGTGAGCGCGCACCGGAATCACCTGGAGGCTTTGTGAAAGCCTGCTGGGCCCCGCCCTCAGATTGTCCGACTGGGTAGGTCTAGGGTGGGGCCCAAGAATGTGCATCTCTAACCAGTGTCCAGCTGAGGCTGACGGTGCCGGTCAAGAACCACACTTGGAGAACCGCTGCCTTAGGACTTTGGAAAATGGCAAGAAAACGGAGGGAAAAATGCCCTGCTTATGTGAACTTTGCCGCGGGCTGACCACAGGCTTTGCAGCCTGGAGCTGAGCTTGGGTTTGCTGAAAAGTCCTGGGGATGCAGAGGTTGGGAAACAATACACCCAAAGGGGAGTCCTTTGGACAGGAAAGAAAGTTGATAGGCCTGGCTGCTTCCCACTTGCAGGTGTCAACAGGAGCCTACAAGCGCCAGGTGCATGAGGTGCCCCTGGGGAAGCAGGTCACCGAAGCCACGGTCATTGAGAAGATCACCTGGGCCTCCTGGACAAGGTGACTGGAGGAAAACTCTTCTGGAGGAAAAGGTCACAAGGGAGGCTCTCGTCCCAGCCTCAGCCTCCAAGTTTGTGTGTGGCTGGGATCCGAAGCAGCTCAGAGACAGAGCTCTTTCCTTTGCGGGGTCAGGGCGGGAGGCCTCTTGCTCCCAGTCTGGGCCGCTGGCTTTGGTCTGACCAGGGCTTCTGAAACGCAAAGTCCCTCTTGTTGTGTAATCTGTTCTACTCAGCCCCAACCCCATCTAGCAAGTTCAAAGGGAAACCATCCCCCAGCTCTTGGCCAAACCCCCTGCGGTATAGTGAGGCCTCCTCCAATCCCTGGGAGGGAGAGGGAGGGCTGGAAGTGCCGGGTAGCAGGGTAAGCAGCAGGGCCCTGCCACGTCAAGGGAAAAGAGGCCACCAACCCGTGAGCTTGAAGAGCCCCGCACTTCTCCCAAGCTACATATACTCAGAAGCATCATAGGGAAGAGGGAGAGAATCAAAGATGGAGGTAACTTTTCTTTTTAGGGTGAAAGGGACTGGGGCAGAGAATAGTAGTAGCTGGGGCAGGTATACAAAGGGGGAGGGGACAGGTGCCGTCCTGCCAGAGGAGCCGCGTGACCATGCTGAATTTTCCTCTCATTCCTGGGGGAGGATGCCTGACTGCACGAAGCCTTCTTTTTCTTTTTTTTTTTTTTTTTTTACGAAGCCTTCTCACCCATCTCACGCCTCTTCCTGTTGGAACAGCATTCTGGGAGAGGAAGTCATTGGCATCTGGCCGCGAAACGCAGACAAGGCTGATGTCAACTGCGCGTGTGTGACCCACGCTGGCCTGAACATTGTCACGGGAGACGACTTTGGGCTCGTGAAGCTCTTTGATTTTCCATGCACAGAGAAATTTGTGAGTTTTCCTTAGAGTAACTCCCTGCACTGCCTCCAGGCTGGCTGATCTTCTGCAGCCTGCTGGAAATCGTGGCCACATCTACATGGCCATCTAGAATCTAGAACAAGAGGAATCTTGTCACAGCCCTGGGGAGACTTGGCAACACCTAACCTTTTCCTCTCCCTCAGGAGGGGAAGTCCTGGAAGCCAGGAGGATGGAGGGGGGACAGAGTGGCCACAAGTGGGGCAGGAATGAGGCAGGAAGCCAGTGAAGGGCTTGCTCACAGAGATGTTCAGACCCAACGGGCATCCCATGGGTGAAGGGAGGTCCTAGGAGGGGGGAGCTGAGTCCTGAAAGTGGTCCATGGTGGCTGAAGGAACAGGGTCTCTTAGTCATCTCCATTCACTTTTGCTCACAGGCCAAGCATAAGCGTTACTTCGGTCACTCGGCTCACGTGACGAACATCCGTTTCTCTCATGACGATAAGTACGTGGTCAGCACTGGAGGAGACGACTGCAGGTACCAGCCTGATTCTTCTGGCTCTGCCCCCAGGCCTAGCTTTCACCCCCTCCCATCCCCACCTCAGGTGTCAGCTCCTCCCAGGGGCACGTGGAGGGGCTGAGGTGGGATAGTGAACCGGAGATCCAGTGACGACTTTCCCAGTAGAAGGGCTTTAGTCTCTGGTGACTCCCAACCCAATTCTTGATGCGCCTCTGTCCCCACTAGAGCTGTCCTGGGATTGGTGAGAAGCCAAGGGCATGCAACAGCTACTCTGAGCATCGCTGGCTGGAGGGGCAGGTGATGAGAGGCCCGAGATACTGATTCCAGTAGGAGCTGTCGGACAGCCCACGGCGTCCACTGCATATAATCAGGAGGTTAGAATGACCTTGATCCATAGGCCTTTTAACTCAGAACTTCCAACTCATCACCAGAGTTCTTAACATGGATCATTAATCCACAACCAAGAGAGGTTTAAAAATAGTAATACAGAGCCTCAGTCACCCCGAGAAACAAGCAGGACATATGTTACCCAATTTTACACATGAGATCAGATAAGGGGTGAAGCCGTTAGGGCCAGTGCTATTTAGTAGCAGGAGAACCTCAACCAGCTATGTGGATTCCTGAGCCAGGGCTGCTACAGACCTTAACCACTGCTCACTGTGAAACAGGCCCATTGTCCTGTGAGGCATGGCCGGTCTTCCAGTGTTTTGGTGGGACCCCTACCAGCCTGCTCCAGAGATGACATCAGCATTTCCAAGAAGGCAGCTTTCTCCTGTCCCTCCACCGAGGGCGTTTCTTATTTGGAGTGTGGAGGAACAGGATGAGTTCATTCGAAGTCACTCAGCTTCTCCATATCTAATGTAGTTGAAGGGCTTTATCGAAACATGAATATTGGTTTCTGTTCAGCCCAGGCAGAACTCCTGGGGGGGGATCAAGAAGAAATGCATGCATTCCAGATTTATTTTTAGTGGTCTGAGTGAGGTTGTAGAAAAGGCACCTGAAGAGAATTTCAGCCCACCTCCTACCCAAAAGCACTGTGTAGAAAATGGCCCCAAAAGATGCTTTCTGATGGCCTGCCTGGGAGCCCCCGTCTCCAGGCTGCTGTGCCAACCGCTGCTGGCACTTAGAGCCCTTGAGATAGTACTGACAGCAGCTCCCTGTGGGGCGCAAACACCCATTCAAAGCAGCATCCGCCGAACTGTGAACAGGCCAGCACCGGGAGACGTAAGCGAACCCGTCCCCAGGAGATACGAGGGGACTCTTGATTACTAAAAAAGGCTTAGATGTCACCTTTCCAGTGCAGGGCCCCCTTGGCCTTTGCAGTCATGGGAGCCTACCGCAATCCCTGGCCCCGGTGCCGCCGGGAAGGGCTCTCCTACTCGAGTGGAACTGATAAAACCTTTTCAGTAGTAACAAGAGAGTGTGAAGTCAGGCTGCCAAAAGTCCTCCCGTTCAGAAGGGACAGGCAGGCTGCTGAAAGAGCCAAACGAAACAAAAAACAATAGACCTTTTAAAAAAGCAACAGACCTTTAATTGGTGGCAAGATCCCTGGTTTGTTTTTTGAAACTGAAATCAAAATGTTCACTACATCACCTGGGCTTGACTCCGGAGCACTTGGCAAAGTTGGTTTTTGTCACTTGACAAAAGCATGATGTCCAGCCCTGCAAAATGACTGTTTGGTCTGCCTTTTCAGCGTGTTCGTGTGGCGATGCCTGGAAGTGCCAGAGTCCTCTTACTTGATTGCTGCTGCTGCCGCCAGCCACCGTGGAGGCAGTGATGAGGTGCCTCCTGGCCGCCAGCTGCTGGGAAAGGCCTACGACACCGCAGGCCGCACAAGCTCCAAGTGCTAGTGAAGTGGTGTGACTGCGCCCATCGCCTGGAATCTCCAAAACCGTCGGGCCAAAAAGGAAGGTCAGTTCTAACGAGTTAAGACTGCTTGCCTCCGTTCCTGAGACTAAAAACTATACGTACTAACTACACTGACAAAGAAATCCTATCTGACAATGTAGCCCACTGACAAAATTTAAAGCCTCAGTTACCCTAACCAATATGTAGCTTTTGATTTGCATCAAAACTTTTACAAAAGATGTTTTGCTAGTATGTTTCTATATACTTTAAAAATGTTCATTTTTACAAATAAGGAAGTTGAACAGGACAGCTTAAGTTAGATTCACTGAACTAGAAATATTGATAGCCTCTGTTCTCCACATTTAGCTTTCAAAACCAAATGAGCCATGTATAAACAAGTTGAGACACTTAATTTTTTAACGTTTCATTTGCAGAGTTTTATATCCATTAAGTGCCTTTGAAAGCTTCCAGGTTTGTGGGCTGCTGTCTCCCCTCCCCCAGGTTGTCTCCTTTCTACATATGGTGCTAAAACGTCAAAACTGAGGAGGGCTACAGGACCCTCAGCAGACTCCTGGTCTGTCACCCAGGTCAGGTATTTAGTTAGGTCAGGGCTTCCTAAATGAAAGACATCAGTTACCTGCTTGGGAAACAGTGGCTATTTGAAGTTGAGCAGCAAAGAAACTTAGATTCAGGAGTCGGAGGGTGGGTGGGTAGAACGGGTTTTCATCATATTGAGTGCCAAACCCACAACATCCAAAACATTTCAAATAAAACAAACCTCTACTACAGAACAGAAGGGAAAAAAAAAAAAAAAAAAAAAAAAGCTCAAGTAGGTCCAGGAAGATGAGCTGATTTATCTCATTAAACCTAAAATGGTGATAAATGAGGTGACCTGAGGCTGTGCTGGGTTTACCACTCCCAGAGTGGGGTGGACTTGGCCCCAGTGATTTGTGTCACGTGAACTACATAGGTCAAGTCTGGGTTTTTAAAAACTCTCTGCGGAACAAATTCCTAAGCCCAAATAATATTTGACAACTCAAGATTATAAAACAAAATCATCTAGGCTTAGAGTTCCTCAGAGTTGGCTGGATGACAGAATGTGACTTGGCCAGCAAACCCAGAAGGTGTCCTAAACCACCTCCATCGTACTTGACACCTGGCCGACCGCTGACAACGGCGAGGGCTGACGGCGCGCTCGGGACGGCAGGCTGGCTAGGGAGGGACTGGGGCTCTGAGCTCGTATACCAGTTAGTCCTTCCAGTCAGTGAACTAAAAAATTCTGCATCTTGAGTCCCTGGCTATTTGCAGTTGTCAGTTTACAGGAAAGGTGAAACGAAGCATTTTCAATTAAATAGATTAACAAACATTTACCACAGAAGTGCTTCAGCATTCTAAATGGATTAGATCACACGTTAAGCTATTTTTATATGCCAACTTTATTAATGCCTTACATGAATCCACTGATAGGTCGTTGGGCCCCCAGTTAGAGTCCCTATGCAGCCCTAATTCTGTGTTCCGTAACCACGTGACTGGTGATGCTGAGTGATAACCACGTCTGCCTATACTGTACCACTGACCTTTCATACTGATCGGATCCTGCATTGAATCACCACATGAAGAACAATAAATTGATCAATGAGGACATGTACACTATATTTAAAGAGCAATAGTGTCTCTGTGTGTCAAGAAAAGTTCTTAAATCATCTGCTTTGTAAACATTTATATGGTATGATGATTTTCCGTATGTTCATAAATCCTGCACTGTATTCTATGTTAAAATATTGGTGCATGTATTTATTTTCAATTATCAAAGTATAAATATATAATTTAAAAACATTTTGGTATGTGTCAAATAAATTTGATTATATAAGTTGTTCTTTTTGTTTTCAAAATAAATGTAGCTGTACTCTGAGCTTAAAACCTTTCTGAAAGTACAAGCCACTGCACACTCGTGGAAGTGAAGTCTACCATTTTGATCTGCAGCACGTTCAGGAAACCAAAATACCAAACATATTTTAAGTCTATAAGCTTTATTGATACTTCGCTTTTACAGTTCACAATGCATTCCACAGATTTATAGTTCAGTACAGCTTAAACCACAATTGTATAAATCGTCATTTTATAATTAATAATTTCTTGCATATCAATGTTTGATATTTGCAAACAACACTTTTGGAAGCATTAGATTCAGTCCAGGGTTTGTGACAAAATTAACTACAGTAAGACTGTGTGATGAAGTTGATGTCGAGGAGTTCTATTGGCACGGCATCGTTTCATGTTGAAAACAGATGGTAGTGCTCCTAGAAATATATGTTCTTTTTCTAGCTTAGGTGCTTTGGAACTACACACATGAAACCAACGACTGAAATATCAAGCACTGTGGGGCAGCTGGAAAGGTAGGTAGGTAGAGGGCTAAGCTATATATAGATAGATATATAATCTATATTTACTTATATTGGCAATTAATATAACAGTAAAATTCACAATACACCTAGAACATACCAGCAAGGCGAGCCTTTTCACTCCTGCTTTGGTGGTATGATCTCGTCTAAACATTTCATTTCAGAAAATCTGCATCAATCTACACAGACCATACAGAGTGCACAAACTGTGAAAAGGGTTATTTTTTCAGCTCCACTTTCTCTGCAATTCCCCAAATACAGCAAGACTACCTGCAACAAAGTATAATATACAGCTTCCTCAGATCTTTTTTTATTCACCAGTGCCTCATACAGGAAAAAAACAAATAATATGATTACTGTTTAAATCCATACATAGCAGCTTACAACACTTAAGATGATGAACACAGGGCAGTCAAGACAGGTCATTTTTCCTCAGATACTGTGTTGCTAAAATAAATAAAGATCTGTGAAACTGCACTGCAATGTCAAGGCTTCATTCTTCCCTGACCCTCCCCCATGGAATCAAATGAATATCCCCTTTAAAGATAAACTCCTATTGTTAATTGTTTCGGGCTTTTTCATTCCGCTTTGCGCTTCAATCCAGGGATTTTTGCTTGGATTCTACAAATGAAAAGGAGGGGGGAAAAGGTCAATGTAAATATTTTGAAATTTTAATATTTTGTTTTCTGCTTCTTAAAATGTCTGTCCTTCAAGAAGTACTTGTACATTGCTCAGCTTATACAAGAAATAAAATCCTAAGGCTGTCAAACTATGAACTATAATTTTGCCACCCTGGCCTCACAAATTAGACTTAAATACATATAAGTACACATAGAAATTAATGATCCAAATGTTAGAAAAAAAAATCTTTTGGCAACTCTGTCACACTTTAGGTCTGATTGAAATTGACTACTCATTATGTCTTAAATATGAGAATACTGCACTGTTGTCAAAGCCAGTACATCTATCCTTAGTGTTAAAAAAAAAAAAAAAGATTTTAAATACTTACTTAGCCATAGCATCTTTAACATTCTTATTTGCAAGTCCTAGATAATGATCTATTTGCGCCTGAAAGAGAGGTAGAAAGAAGTTACTAGAAAATTACCATTGCTAAAAAATCTTATTAAACATATTAAAGGCTTAAGAAACCACCACATTTCTCATTTTTATAAGGCTGTGGAAGCTGGCACTGATCCATTTCTAAGTTCCATATGAGAGCGTGTGCTCTGTATTCTGAAATCTGCAGTTAAATTACCTGATGCCGTTCATAAATAACAGGAACACTGAAGAGTGAAATCAGAGCTGAAAAAGGAAATACACAACCTTTAAAATAGACTGGTATGATTTAGGGAACAAACACTACAAAGCCATCAAACTGGCAGCACTCTTAAGATAGAATTGTTCCTAATGAGGAAGACACAAGCATCTCCTGGATGCACCTGCTGCTGGGGAGCCACCGCAGGGCACTGAGTTAACCAAGGGAGGCTGCAGGGACCATTCCTGGCTTCAAATCACATCATGCAGACTTTATAAAATACAGGCATCCCTGGTCTCGGTTAGTTAGATCTATGACTGCACCATCAAATAAGGCCACCCTTGATCTGGTTTATCACTGTTAGTTGGAGTAGTCTTCAGGAAGTAAAGTGGCATTTCCATAAACAGTATCAGTATTAGCAATTTATTTAAAGAGATCACAATCTCTAACCTATATCCTCTATTTTTCCTATAATATTAGGATATTCTCCCCTAAAATGTCTTTAAGCTCCTTGCACACCATCTTTTTTTTTTGGCTGTGCTGTGTGGCATGTGAGATCTTAGTTCCCTGACCAGGGATCGAACCCACGCCCCCTGCAGTGGAAGCACAGAGTCTTAACCACTGGACCGCCAGGGATAGTCCCCCATCCTTTTTTTTTTTTTTTTAAAGTCATTTTTCATTCCAATGGTTTTGTAGACTTACCCAAGATCAGTAGCGTGAGACCATTGAACAAGGCACCGACATAGGTAAATACCCACATCAACACTGCAAACTATAAGAAAATAACATTAGCCACTTAAAAACAAAATTCAAGTAAAGTTTCTTTTTTTTTTTTTTAAGATTTTTTTTGATGTGGACCATCATTAAAGTCTTTATTGAACTTGTTACAATATTGCTTCTGTTTTATATTTTGTTTTTTTGGCCAGGAGGCATGTGGGATCTTAGCTCCACCGCCCAGGTATCGAACCACCCGCACCCCCTGCATTGGTAGGCAAAGTCTTAACCACTGGACCGCCAGGGAAGTCCCCAAGTAAAGTTTCTTAATTAAGCCTTCAAATAAACACAACCCATCTAAATGCCAAACTACTAGAGGCATACTCCTTGGAGACTTGGTAAAATAATATGGGTATTTCACTTCTAAGTTGCCAGTCTCCATTCAGGAATTTCTGAATCTAATTAAAACAATTAATAGACTCAATTCATTTTTCTCTGGACTACACTACCAAACAGTTGATTCTGTTTTCTCTGAGATCAGAGAAAACATACCAAAGGTACACCACCTTACCCCTCCAGCTCTTCCATAGCACTTAGCTTCTAAATGGGAAGACTGGAAAGCTATCATGAGAATTAGCTATGTTAAAACTGATTTTAAAGTACTAACAAGTGATTCAAGATCTGTATGAGCTGAATAATTCAGACATTAAAATCTCAGACATCTGAATAAGCAATAATGGTGCAGGAAGACTTATTATCAGGGAGACTAGGTTTCAGGTACCAAAAATATCAGCTTTAGCATTTTATTAAGGATCAGAGGCACTGTCTCTCCAGTGATACATGTTTTAACAGCCAATGAGGACCCCTTGGAATGAGGACTCCTCTAACTTTTATACCTATTAATAAAATTGACCGTTATTATTCTTTTAGCCACTGCCTTCTTTATTTATTTAGCAAACACTAATCCAGTTCTTACCATATTAGTGCCAGGCACTGTTTTAAATGCTTTACAAATACAAACTCATTTATTCCTCCTAATAACTTTATGAGGTAGGCACTGCTATCATTACCACAGCAGATGCAGACACTAAAAAAATAGAGTGTAGTAACTTGCCCAAGTTGAGGTAATACTTCACTCATATTTCATATTTCACTGTCCCCTCCAGGGGACTGGGGACTGCAGTGAACTGACTAAACTCTCCTATTTTAGTAATCTGGTCTCAAAATCTGGGATTTTTTTTTTTTTTTAATCATTAAATACAGCAGTTTGGGAAAGGCCTTGTTTCTAAAAAGTGATTTCATTTTGAGAAGTCCTTTATTTCCTCTCCATACTTTAGTTTACTCATGAATGGTTGAAAAAGAGAATTTCAAAGTTTTCTTCCAGTTCTTGGTGACATCATATAGTAAAAACTCAATGCCATGTTCAGAGCAGTTCTTGAAGACTTATAAACACAAGGTCAGTCAGGATTTTATTCAGCATTCAGCAGGAGCAGATCCTTTGCTTCCTATTAAGAGCCTTCATGTGTCTGGCAATCTCTCTGCCATATTTAGTAGGTCACAAACATACCACCATGATGCCACCATCTACAACAACTATTTAGGTACCAATAACAAAGTATATATGAAAAGAAGGAGAGGAGAGAGGAGTTAGCACGTCCATCATCTAAAGCAGTTACCAGCAAACTTTTTCTGTAAAGAAAGACAGTAAAATAATAAACATTTTCGGTTTTGTGGGCCACAAGGGATCTCTTGTCACATATTCTTTGAATATTATCCTTTAAAAACATAAAAACTATTCTTAGCTCCCAGGCTGTACAAAAACAGGCCATGGGACAGACAGGCAGTAGTTTGCCTACCCTTATCTAAAGCATATCTTTGTCCATGTGTTCATTCTCTCAACAAAGTCTGATTGAACGCCTACTATCAGCTGGGTACGGAGCAGTAATTAAAGTATTCAGACTCTAGTCATTATCTTTACTGCAGGTTAGGAAGACCCTTTGGATTCCTGCAGCAACTGTCAGTTCCACAAACAGCAACACTCTGCTTACCCCTACAACTGAATTTAATGTTCAAGTGAGCAAATATCAAGCCTTCTTAACACTCATCAATTGAAAATCAAAAATTAAATGCTGCCCTGGTCTTTGCAACCGCTATGAAACCACTGATAGAAAGGTTTGAAGCATGACTCCAGTTAGCAAGCCTTTTCCCTCTCACACAGTTTTAGACTCCTATTGCAAAAGCTAAATACAACTGCTGCACTTGAGCAAGTCTACCATAGAGCAACAGAGCTATTTTCATCCATCACCACCCACAAGTCGACAGGGAAGAGTCGACCTTCTACATTTTAGAAGAAATTGCTTTAGCAATAAAGACACCCTTACCATGACAAAATTCAGAAACTAACACACAAGCTAGAAATAAGTCCTAATTTGGTCATTAAGTCACCGACAAGGCTGCACTCCAAAGCCACAAAGAAAGAAACCCTTCACACCTAGGTGATCTAAGGGGCTCAAATATCACTAGACTTGCCTCTTGGAGGACACTCCTTCTAAAAGCCAGACTATCCAGACACAAAGAGAGGAACGGAGAGAGGCTTCAAACGTCTATGGGGCCAGGCAGGTGACATAAACACGTGAGGGAGCCCTGGTAAGGACTGAGGCAGATATGTGCATTCTCCCTCTCAAGGAGCACACACAATCCAGCTCCACAGACTGTTGCCAAGCAAGTATTCCAGGCTAATGTTGCCAAATTTTCCCATTTAAAGAGACCAGAAATTCACATTTTTATGTGCTATCACAGAATTTTTAAATGTTGCAGCTAAGTTTGGAGAAAATTTAACAGTTCAGGGGCCCAAAACAAAAATATTGGGTAAGGGTTTCCAGAGAACACACCATCAGAAGAGAAAGGAGTTAAGAACCAGCATCTAGCAATTGCACAATTACTAAAACTGTCAATAACAACATCAGCTAACAAATTTTTGAACATACATTAGGTCAGTTAATCTCATCATAACCCCAAAAGTTAAATACTGTTATTATCCCCATAGAAGAGAAAAACCAAGACACAGAAAGATTAAGCAAGTTGCCAGACTAGAGGTGACAGTGATCTCAGGTTTATCTGACTCCATAATCTCTGCTCTGCTATACAGTAAAACCATTTACAGAGTAATCATTTATTAATGGTCATGAATGTGCACGCTATTACAAAGAGGCAGGGAAAAGGTCAATAAACACTTTAAACCTACAAATTCTATGCTCTTCCATGGCAAATTCTTGGCAACACTGCAGCCAATGCATATTAATTGCGGAAGTCAAAGGCTCATCTCTCTTTAGGCACTAATGAGACTAGAGGAAAGAGGGGCAAAGTACAATGGAGGTCTAGTAAATACTTACCAGAAGAGGGCAAGGGCCATGTCTTGTTTGTCTTTTGTCCAGGGGAATAGGGAATTCAATTTAAGTGCATATCACATACATATCTCATTGAAAAGCTCTGCAGGTTTTTTTATTAGATGATGTCTCCGTGGAGTGGGGAGGCATTTTTAAGGAAAACGGGCGGAGGGTGTTTAACAGAATTTCAGAAATTACTTTAGCAATTCTGACACTTTCAAACTTTTTCTGAAGTTTTAAACACTGAAAATCATTTGACTTTTGACATCTTCAGCCTTATTCATTAGTATCACATTTTCCCCAGCCAATTTCCTGTCTAATTTTTCTGTGAGCCAAAGAAACCAGAAAGGAAACTGTCAAAATGTGTATGTTAATAAATGCCTAAGAGCCTGAGGGCTAGATTTTAATGTCCTTTTGGGTCAGCTATTTCTGGAATTCAGGCCTTTTTTGCTCACTTTCAGATTTCAGACTGAATTCTGGAACATTATGGTTACCTGATGATCAGACAACCATAGCTAAAAATTTTCTTATAATTTTAACATATATTTTCACTGAAAGTCACAGAACTACTGTCATAAAGAATCCAGTCTTTATCACCCAAAGCCATATGACAGAAAAATAAGAACCTCTGCCGAAAACACCTAGTCTTAGTATCTAGTAAATAAAAGTATTAGACTTTTTCTTGGGATTTGAGGTTTCAAAAGGCAGAACCCCCTACTAAAGCTGAGCCTTACTCAAGAAGTCCCAAAGCTGAGCCCAGCGGAGACTGTCACATGCTTTTCTTTTATAATAAAAGGGGTGCAGAAGTAAGCGTAGGGGGAAAACTATAGCCCAGGGTTTACAGCTTCAAGGCATAACTTTTAAAAACAGTATTCTCCAAGCAGTGTCCTTAGAAAAATTAAATCACAATTTCAGGGGATGGGACCCCCAGCCCTTCCCCTTCCCCTTCCCAAGTATTATTAAATTTTATAGCTCCCCAGTGGTTCCAATGTGCAGCCAAGACTGAGAACCATTGTTTTACAACAAGAGCCCCTTTCAAAGACAGCTTACACAGAAGGTCAATCACAGAAATGGAATTAAACCTCAACTAGGTGGTTTAAATTTGTTCAACTATCTTATACTAGTTTTCTGGTGGTAATGGGTTATTTAAACACAGTTGACGAGTATCGCTAGGTTAAAGAAAGTTATCCGGGCTCTTCTGGACTTCTCAGAGACTAATAAAGTGATATACACTAGGCTCGTCAAGAAAAGGACATATATACAGGTTTCACAGCTTAATTTTACTAGAGAACACTCCTCCTTTACTTCCCTTTCCATTCATTCTCCTTCCCTTACCTTATGTCTGGCATGCAACATAACAAACCCACTTTAAAACAAATCCTGAGGATTGATCAAAACATTTGCCTGTGGTAAAATTTTACACTAATGTCTGAAATAAATCCTACTGAATGGAATTAGAAATATTTTTTCAGTGATTTTGCCCATAATATTTGACTAGAATTAATCTTTTGGGAAATGGATTGTTGCTCAATCTATGGACAGTTGAAAACTTTTCTAGGATTTAGAAGCTTGCAGGTAACTGCAAAGAAGCAAAACAAATGGAACAATTACAGTTGACCTTTGAACACAAGAGTCTGAACTACACAGGTCCACTTGTCAGCATATTTTTTTCAATAGTAAACACTACAGTACTACACAATCCACAGTTGGTTGAATCCATGAATATGGAACCAGGGATACCAGAGGAACCACAGATACAGAGGAGCCTTGGATAAGGAGGAACCGGGGATATGGAGAGCCAACTATAAACTGTACATGGATTTTCAACTGTGAGGAGGGTCAGTGCTCCTAATCCCCACATTGTTTAAGGGTCAACTGTACACAAGAATTTAAAAGGAGAAATCTGCAGAACATGTCTTATTTTTGTTTGTCCAAGTCAACCACCAAAAAGAGATCTAGACCAGGCACAGATGATGAACCATTACCTCACATCAAATCTTTTCCAACAGGCCTGATGAACCTTGGGGTTTGGTTATTTCTTTAGAATAACGTATAGAATAGCCTCTCTCACACAGCACCAAAAAAACGATAATAAGCAAAAAGAAGAAAAATTTCACATGGTAAGAATAGTGGCTCTATATTTTTTAACTTCTGAGGAAGAAGGTTTCAAATAGAAGTAGTGGTAATTATGACCCAGAATCTCGAAATGTAGATTATATAAATTTGAGGGCATGAAATACTTATAAAGACAGTGAGTTATAGAGAAACCTCTTTCAAATTTTAAAAAGCTATTATTTTAAAAAAGCCACAGAGCTTGATACAGTGTCAATTTTCTAAATGAAAAAAGATTTATAAATGAGACTAATTCCCACTGCATTTTCTTGAAATCAGGGTGGTTTCCATTTTCCTAGCTATGAACCATATGATAAAAGAAATCCAAATCAAAAGCTGGATCCTATAAATTTTTTTAAAACTCTGTTATTTAACAAGATCACAAATTCATCTGGAAACTGGAGAGACTGGGGCTATTTATTAGCAAACTTTCCAAATTTAAAATCTGAATATAAGGAAATAAAATCAGTTTAATAGAGCAAATTGATTTTTCCTTTACATTGAAAAAGTGAAAGAAAAAAAAAACTGCAAAAACCATTTTTGCTTGCTTTAGGGAGGAAGAATATGATTCTCCTGCCAACCGCTGTAGCTAAAAGGCAAAAAGTAGCAGAGTTAGAGGGAAAATAATTTTCTTTTTAAAATTGCTCTCTATACGTACAAAAACTATGGGGGATAAGAGTGGCAAATGCTCAAGGAACTCTCTCTAGAAAAAGAATACTATTCAGTCATTTTGAAAAGAGACAAGTGTTTTTTTCTCAGCTTTTTCCAATTAAGACATATTAAGCAAGTATCCTGTGTTTCTATAGTACCCTTAATTCAGTGAAAAGAAACAAATGAAATCTATACTACTCACACACAATGACATAAGGTTTAAAAGTCCCCCCACGTAGAATCACAAAGAACCACAAAGTTCATCTAGGAAGACCCTTCATGTATATTATCAGAGGGTTTTGCATTGGGAGAATAAGACTAACACCCTACCTTATTCTTTGCCTCAACAGATTTTGAGAGCTAAATGCAAAGTTCATTCTAAGTGTTAATATGCTGAAACAACTGTTATTTATTTGGAGCCCTGAATGAACTGCCATCTGGAGAAGTCACCAAGCAGCTTTCCTTGAGCTCTGGGCTTGCCAAAAACACTACTCGGGAAAACCATTCAAATAAGTTTTATTTTTCTCTTTTCTAATCCTTAAGGAGAAAAAGTAGTAAACTACACTTCTAATGCAACTCTTTTTTCCCCCCAATATTAAGAAACAAAGAATGTTTTAAAAATATAAGAAAAACTCATAAAAATAAAGCATTCCAGAAAGTAACCTATCTCGTTATGTGCCGCTTCCCATTACTTTCAAATTAGCAAAATCACTCAAGACAAGAATTTACCAAGTTGTTTCTCTCATTTATGCTAGTTTCCTCATAATAACACAATTGTTTACAACAAACAAACAAACAAAAACCCAAGGTAATTTTCAAAAGAAATTTTTAAAATGAGATTTAACAGCAAAAAGAAATTATCTCATAAATGTAATTTATTAATAAAATTTCCTCATATTCTATTTTCAAATACCTGTGCAAATCAGATTTTAAACGCTTTCTAAAGTATTTAATCAGTCCTCCTCTAACATTTTCTCACTTCCTTAGCCTTTGCAAATATTTCCACACCTATATAACCGTCTACACAGAGGACTGTGTATAGATGACAAACTCTGAAAGAACAAATAAGTTTTCAACTGATTAAAGACACGGGGAAACTTTAAATTGTAATTTGTAAAAACTGGAATACAATGAATGAATCATTCCCAGATCAATTTGTTTTCTTTTTAAACAGATATCTTCAAGAATGCCTCCTCTTCTCTCAAGAAAAATGTTAAGTTAGACATACATAGCTACCTTCACTGCTATACGCTGCAAACATGACGACTTTTAGTTTCTTTTTGTTGCAGTTTTTATTAAGTCTATCAAAACAGTGACTCCTCAATCAAGTTTCATGATGCCTTTGTTTGAAGTCAGCCCCCGCAACAATTTTTGACCGCCAAATTCAGAGATGGCCCTTTGCTGTTTGAAGCTCTGTTATCACTATTTACAGTGTTTCTTCTCAATCAACTCCTACCCACACAACCCTTCATCTTAAACTGCACTAGTACCTTCCCCTCAATAATTTTTCAAACATGTTCTACCCGAGCACTCAAGCTATATATTGTGAATACCACTTCAATAAATAGGAGCTGGTTTCTTCTAGGACCCATGTGTACAAGGTTCTATTTGATTTACTCCCAAATATTATTTGTTCCCTTTTGAAACTAATCAAACATCCCAAATGACATAACTATGATCTTTTTATTTATAGACTGACATCAGATTATTTCAAAGCACTACTACAGAATGAGTCACTAAATGCAAGCAATCTACACAAAAGAGATAATAATAAAAGGAAACTAAATTATTTACCATTAATATTATTAGTAACGGACATTCCAAGCCTTACTAGACTGAGAGAAGCACACAGCTGAAAATAATGTCCATTTACTGGCCTATTAAGGCTAAGATATTTGTCAAAAGCATTTTGAGCATTTAAACCTATTCTGACCAGTTCAGAAATTGTTTCACTGAATCTAAAGACCCAATCATCCAGTTGCTATGACATCCTTGGTTTGCACAATAAACTGCAAACTTGTACACATATCTATTGGAAAAGAGAAATTATGGTAATTACTACCACAGTACATTTCTACCCAGACTTAGAATGGAAACAAGTCCGTCTTAAGTCACCGGCAATAATACACACAACACAAACGGCAGGTTCCACATAAAGGAAAAGCACTAAAGTCCCAATGCTAGGGGTTCACATTACGTGACGAGTTTAGTGCTCGCTTTAAATCAGTCTGAACTTTGGGGAGCCGATTTGCAAGGTGAGACTCTAACAGCTGCTATGTAGCAAGATCCAAAAACTAAAGAAAATTCCGAAGTTTACCAACTGGTGATTAGTCCAAGTGTTTCAGAATATTAAAGTTTTTCCAGAATAAAGATCCCAAGAAAGTATACAAAAATATGAAATAGCTTATATGTATGTATGAATCACACACAAGCCAAGAAATTAAGTCCTAGTCTCTAAAACAAAGTCAAGCAGATGAAATCATATCTGGTAATAACTCTATTAGATAATCTTTATTCTTACAGTCAACACTCTCTTTAATCTTCTCACTTTTAATCCTTATGATTTCCAAAAGTATGAATTTATAACATTTTCCTTTAAAAAGGAATTGTCTTTCCTCCATCTTAAATATTTGATCAGATTCTGAATTTTGGAACCCAAGTTTACAGTAATGATTTCATTACATCTTTATCATTTACTTTAATATAGAAAATAGAATTTTACTCTCTTAACTCTGATATTAAATTCTGGGTATGCCAAAAAATGGAAAGCAAGTAAATTTACCTTCAGAGAATCAACTAAATCATCAACTAAGAAGAGGCGCCTGAGTTCTTTTATCGTGCAGTTCACATGGCCAAGAGCAGAATTACTGTACTTCTGAACCAACTCCTCAGATATACCAACTTCAGATTCCAAATACGCCCTAGAAAACAAAACGCATCATAACTGTCACCGACTGGATGATTTTCCCTGGATGTCTGTCAATCAGCAATTATATATCTGTAAAAGAGGACATTAGTAAAATATTTTACTATGGAAGCCTACTCTTTCCAAATTAAGCACAATGTAAAAACTCACCAAGCATGGGGTATTTCATTGATAACGCAGGTATAGAAAACAAGCATACGCTTTGAAATCAGACCTATCTGAGCTTGAATCTTAAGCTCTACCACTTACCTGGCTGTGTAACTTCTGAAAGTTATTTAGTCATCCCTCTAACCTCAGTCTCCTCACTTATACAATGGAGATTATCTTGAGATTTCAGTGAGTAAAGTGCTTAACACAATCAGGCACAAAGACGCACTCAATAAATGGTAATTATTATTATGGATTTGGTTTTTTCAGGAGCACATAATGTTATCTCATCAAGTTTTCCTAACAAAACTTCTACTCATTTCCAAATACTATACTCTCTCAGCCTAATCTTTAGGGGAAACTATCCAATAAGTCAAGCCCCCAATTGTGAAACGGCTGCCAAAAGTCAAAAGGCAATCTCAGTAGGGCTTCCCTGGTGGCGCAGTGGTTGAGAATCTGCCTGCCAATGCAGGGGACACGGGTTCGAGCCCTGGTCTGGGAAGATCCCACATGCCGTGGAGCGACTAGGCCCGTGCGCCACAACTACTGAGCCTGCGCGTCTGGAGCCTGTGCTCCGCAACGAGAGAGGCCGCGACAGTGAGAGGCCCGCACACCGCGATGACGAGCGGCCCCCACTCGCCACAACTAGAGAAAGCCGTCGCACATAAACGAAGACCCAACACAGCCAAAAATAAATATAAAAAAATTTTAAAATAAATAAATAAATAAATAAATAAATAACAATGCAATAAAATTTAAAAAAAAAAAAAAAAAGGCAATCTCAGTAGAACACAATAGTTCCTGTCCATTTCGGTGCCCCAGTCTATACTGAGATCTAGCTGGAGCTGTTAAATTTAAGAAGACAACTGTAATGGGGGGAACAAGTCAAGTAGGCAAGAATGCAAGGAATTGTTTCATTAGTTACTGTTTCAAAGAAGCCATTTATCTTAGAGCAATCAGAAGTGCTAAGGATTCTCTCTTATCTGTTGGAAGCAACTCTTTACCCGGTCCCTCCTCAAAAACTCCCCATATCCGTGGACCCTAGTTACACTGGAAATTACAGTCCTCTATGATAACTCCTTGTCTCATAGTTTTACCCCTGAAATATGCCCCAAATGTGCCTCCTCGTTTTCATTCGCTATACCATCACTATAGTTTAAGTGCTCATTATTTAAAAACTGGAATAGTCTATCAGTGTCCAAACCAGTCTCTAATCTATCTTCTGATTCACTCCTTCAGCCAATGCCAGATTTGTTTTATTTGAGCTATACCAGATAGTGTTACTTAGGTTGAACTCAGGTGGGAATTAGGAGACATGCTACCACCTAGCTATGTAAACCTTGCAAAAGGCATTGAACTTTTTTGGGTCATGGGTCCAACTCTACAAAATTAAAAAACAGACTTCCTGAATCCATTCAGACTCAAACATTCTATGATTCATTCTATGGTTCCAACTTTTCAACCACAGCCCTCCTAAATCCTCCCAACCTTATTTCTCACTACAATGTTGTAGCTCAAACTTGAGCCATTCACCAAACATTTTTCATGTTAATGTGAAGTTTTGTTCCTCACACTGTTTTCCCAATCCACAGTGCTCTCCTCTCACCTCTGGAGTTAGCACACCATCAGTAAGCACCATCTCAAATTCCAGCCATACGTGATGCCTCTCCTGACCCTACTATGTAACTCTAACAATGCTTTCTTTTGTATTATTCTTATAGTAATTACCATATCCAGCCCTGAAATATAAACATGTGTATACTTGTATATTTTTTTCTACTAGAGTATAAACTGTCAAGGACTAGGAATATATCTTCATTAGTACAATGTCTAGCATAGGACGCTTGTTATTTATTAGCCAACAAATAGCAAGTTATTATTATCAAGTTAAAAACGGTCAAACATTCACACCTACCCTTAAGTCAGCAAAAAATTTATTTATGCAGCTTTAAGAAATATAGAAAAGTGGCTGATACAACTTTAGCTGGTATTCTGCTTCTTCGTACCACTGCTTTTGTTCTTGCTGAAGACAAGATGCCTGGCCAGCAGGCCACAAAGGCAGCCCTCTCCATCAATGACACCCTGTGGGTATTTACATTCATTCAACTGGCATTTACGTGATATTAATGCAATGCCAGCACAGTCGTCACTCTTTTCCAATGACCACAGGTTATTACATAAGAACTGTATGGTATTAACTTTAACTAATGTGACTGGAGAACTTGGAAAACTGTCCAAAAGGCTTGTTAAATTGGCATGTCGGCTGAATTTACTTTATAATAACCATAAAAGGCCTTTGAGCTAAGGACAGTGTTTCTAAGGAAATAAAGAATAAAGAAATCACTAGTTTCTTCTAAACGTCTTCTTTACAAATCACACAGTGTGTACAATTTATAGATAATTTAGAATTGTTGGCTTGACAATGTTTTTATATATTTCAGTGCAACTAATTAAAAATCATATTCCTTTACGATTTGTGGCATGCTATAACTCTGCTATTTTGAAGTTGCAATTTCGAGTTACTGAATTCAAAGTTTGTTTCCCCATCTATTCTCATAGAGTTTCATGAAAACCGGGAGCCTGAAATTAGGATAATAGCGGTGTTAACTGATAGAAATTGACGAGTCTGAGATAAAAGACTCATTTAAAGACAATCAGTGGCTATGGGGGCCTGGGTGGGGAGTGACTGCGAGAGGTACTGATGCAGAGTGTCTTTTGGGAGTGATGAAAGTGTCTGGAATGAAATGGTGACAGCTGCACAATTCAGTGAATATACTGAAAACCACGGAATTTCACAGTATGTGAATTATACTTATCTCAATTTTTAAAGGGAGGTGAGGGTGGGGAACGTGATGAGTATGAAGTGCGGTCAGAAGACCCAAGCTGAGGTGCGTCCACCCCATTAGCAACTGGAGAGATAATGCTACTTGTCGAAATAAGGTAAGAAGATGACAGTTTAGAGACAAGGAGATGCTGAAATAAAGGAGCTATCCAAAGGATAATACAAAAGTAATGCCTTAGGGAAGCAGAAGAAAAAACTAGATAGAGAAGGAATGGTAAGAAAAGACATAGACATGATGAGGAAGCATAACAGAAAAACATTAACATACTATTGGAAAGAAAGGTATTTCTAATATCAGACAGCATAAAAAGTAAGCAATAAAGAAAATATAACTCTCACCAACCCCAAACATGTTAAAAAGATACAGCTTCCATAAAAGTAAAATTAGGTAACCAATACCTACTTCTAATAAATAAATATTACTAACAAGTAGTAGCGTTAGGCAAATGATACATAAACCCAGTCTTTTCCATCATGAGCCTATGAAATGACTGTTAGGAAATCTTAAAAGCAGATGCTTTTGGTATAGGTTTTCAGCAAACATTTGCAATTATCTTTTAGCAGTAAAAAATGCATGTCTGTAACTCTACAGATAGAGTGAAGTCTCAATACTACTCTTGTTTACAGTGCTGCCAACATGTGCCTTGTTCTCCGAACATCTCACCTGAATGGGTGGCCTTCATCAGATTTCTGGATAGCCTGGATCACACCCTTATATATCCTAAAGCTGATAGTCACAGAGAGCAGGGCCAAGGCAATGTAGGCCGTTACACTCACAATGCTGAATACCGTCAATGAAAGCAGCAGGAATAAGCTGGCACCAAACACCACTCCAGTCTTCTTAATGTCTCTCCAGTAGAGAAGGTCAACAACTAAAAATTTAAAAAGAAGAAATCTGAAATTAGAACATTACTTTACCCATTTTTATTTGGCACATTTATATTTACTCCACCCACAAAAGTAAAAAGGCCTCTAGATAAAGCAAAACCAAAACCTAAAATACTAAAGAAAGATTAACTTTATAAGCTAATTTTAAACCCACCCTAAGCTGTATATTAGCATAACACCTTATATTGATTTCCACTTACCATAAAATATTTCTCATTCAAATCTGTTTCCTACATGTCCAAGTCATTCTGGCTATACAAGATTATTAAATCTCTCAAGCCCAACACAGCAGGATGCCTAATCTAAAACAAGAGGTTTCTTAAAAATCATCTTGAGGGTTTTTACCTTCACAAAATGCATGATATATATATTCAAATAACAGAAAAAGTATCTTATGCACTCACTAAAATAAGATACTTCACTGACCCGAAATACATTTATCTGCAGAAAAATCACTAATTCAAAACATGCCAAGAAACTAAAACTTTACTAAAAACTACACAGATGAGTTTCACAGCTCTGCTTTTAAAAGATCTCTGAGAAACTTAACAAAATTGTAACCTAACTTGGCTATCATTAAACAAAAATTTCCTGCAAAGCAAATAACAGAAGGAAACAGCCTTTAGATTACCCAAAAAGCTATTTCCCTCTAGGAGTAGGTACATGCAATGCCATAAAACTTTAGGTGTCAAAGAAAAAATGTGTTGCAGTGTTATATAACGTTTATTAATAGTAAGGAGTCAGACAAAGCTAACCTAGCAAGTCTGCTCTTGGCCCACGGACACAGGCCACTGTGGGGATCAAATAACCAGACCTGTGGTTTCGAGATCAGGTTATGTACAACCCAAGGAGAATTCTGCAGTGTGCCAAGGGGCTCTTGAATTCACAGGCTAAACATAATTCATCTCCTTCTGGACTGTGGACAGTTAGGGTGGGGGGAGCAATCTTACAGTAAAATAAATATGGATATACTCTCGAGTACAATTTTAAATAGTTGTTCATTTTCAAGATGAAGGAGGTGACAAAGAAAAATCACATTTCTGGGGGCTGCTTTGGTCTTGATCCCCAGGTCCTTGAAGGTATTTGACTTTCCTTTACTGTTAAGGGTACTTTTGTGGGAAAAATTATGCATGTGAGCTGTAAAATGTTAGATATTATTATGAAGCCCTAAATTCCCATTAGCAAATATCATTTGAATACTGATTAAGATATTTTAAATGCCCATCACAGTGTGTCGCACATAACAGGGGTTCAACAACATTTATTATGTTTAGGGAACATTTATTCCATTCTCCTAAATAGGATTTGGTTTGAATGCTATTAATTTAACATCCTATATATGATTTACGGCTTTGTTTTCAAACTCTGATTTCAATTATTTATTAAAGTTTTCCCTATTTCAAGTTCGCTCCAACTCTGCCGAAAACATCTACATCAGTTTTGTTCGATTCAACTAGTTTCTACTACTGTACCAAGATACTAACACAACTGCGACCGGACCAGAAATAGTGTATCTACACTATGAATAATAAACACTGAATAAAGAAATAACAGCAATGGTAATAGTTTTCTGACATTCAGCACTCATTGAGCTGATACTGTTCAAAAAATTCAACCTAGTAGAATGAATTTAAAAACCTGAAAATGGGGACGTGGACTTTTCTTTAAGCCCTGTCCAACTCTAAAACACTATAATTCTAGGAAGATGGTAAGACATGAAAACAGTATCAGTAAATTCTAAAATAAATATCACACTATTTTGAGAATTTAGAAAAGGAAAAAGACTGGAGGACATTTTAAGAGACTGTGAAAGAGACATATTGAGCTGGGTCTTGAAGAATGGGTAGGAATCTAGAAAACCTATAGGGACAGGCCGAATTATAAGGGTCTGCTAGCAAGGGCTCTAATAATTAATGTCGTTTTCTTTTCTTTCTTTAAGCAGCGTACAGCAAGAGGGCAGGGCAAGCAATGACAAAGTCAGCCTTTGGTAACATTCTTTCCTGGAGGCTCCCCTGTGCCCCACAATAGTGGCTCATACAAGACAAAGCACTTAGACTCCGGAGGCGACTCACCTAGACTCAACCACTAGCTCCATAACATACTAGCTATGTGACTTCAGGCAAGTCACTAAATCCCTCTATACTTCAGCTTCTTCCTCTATAAAATATGTATACAAATAGGAATGATCTTGCTGAGATACTGTAAGGATTAAGTGAGATAATGAATTAACAAAACTCTTCATTAATCAGATAATGAATATAATATATTTAATATAGTATATAACATATAATAAATTCTTAATAAATGTCAAAGCTGTTAATTTTTTTTGTTATTATTATAAATACCACCACAATCATTATCACCTTTCTTATCCAGGTATTTAAATAATAAATATACAGAGAAAAAGAAAACAAAATGTCAACCTATGAGTAACTTTAAATAAACTGTATTGCTGTGTTATGTCACAAACATGTTACTTTATAAACCACATGGAAAAGGATTTTAAAACTTATCTAAGTTTTCACTATTACAGGGCACCTAAAAGTTGACAACCTAGAAGAATGAGCAAGTATGGTACACCCCAAACCTACTTTTATATGAAAAAAACCCTCCTTTGTAAAAATGTCTGGTCCTCAAAGTGCTCCAAAACATTAACCTTCAAAATCCCTATTAGTGATAAAAAATAAATGCAGATATCCTCACTATTCCTTACCATCATTAAAAACTAGTCAGTACAGGAATAAAGACGCGGACGTAGAGAATGGACTGGAGGGCATGGGGAGGGGGAAGGGTAAGCTGGGACGAAGTGAGAGAGTGGCATGGACATATATACACTACCAAATGTCAAACAGATAGCTAGTGGGAAGCAGCTGCATAGCGCAGGGAGATCAGCTCGTGCTTTGTGTCCACCTAGAGGGGTGGGATAGGGAGGGTGGGAGGGAGACGCAAGAGGGAGGAGATATGGGGATATATGTATATGTATAGTTGATTCACTTTGTTATACAGCAGAAACTAACACACCATTGTAAAGCAATTATACTCCAATAAAGATGCTAAAAAGAAAACTAGTCAGTAAAACCTGATTATGAAATAAATGACTTTAGACTTAGAGGTATATACAACATATATTAATGTCTAACCAAATTACCTAATAAAATAGAGTTACTGTTTGAACAGTTTCAATGACTAGATAAAGAATTATTTATAAGTAGTCTATGATTTCTATATAGATGGCTATGGTACAAGGAAATATCAGTGACTGGGACTCAAGAGACCCACATCCTAGTACTGGCTCTGCATTGTATAACTCTGGATGAGGCTCTACTTCCTCTAGACTCACAGAAACTAACATGATTCACAGTTAGTACAAAGATACATATCAATCTTGCATTCAAATTCCTAGTCAGTGCGTCCAAATTAGTGAGATTTAATGCTGTATTATCTGTGCCAAATAAAATTTTAAAATATCTGCTTCCTTTCTTGATCTAGATTTACTGGGGGGAGGGAGGCTTAAATATTTTTATTTATATCAGTCTTTTTGAAATGAACCTTCCTAGAAACTCTTTCTTTTTTGGTCAAACATTATTAAAGCTTTAGGAAAACAACAAATTCATATTCCTATAATTTTTCAAGCGATCATGAACTATGTCACTATGACAACAGTATGAGAGGAGCCAAAAAAAGACTGAAAAGCTATACACTTTTTATGCCTGAGAAATGTTTTCCAGGTTGCTGATCTACATTCTCCACATATCCCTTTATTTCCTGAGTCAACATTTACTGGGCACTTAAATTATACCAAATACTGTCTGTAGACATTACCTCTTTCAATTTTTAAAACCCTATGAGGCAGGCTTTCAGACAAGAAAGTGAGAGCCAGCTCTTACATGACTGGACCCAAATCATTTAATTAATAAGTGGTAGAACATGAATTTTTAACACAGGCTTCCTATTGATGAAATTCACACTCCTCATGTATGATGCCAAATTAAAGGCTCAGCACATTAAAGTCCTTCAAAATGTTACACATTTGCACATATAATGAATAGGCAGAGTATAAGCAGATAATTATTACATGTGAGATGAATCATAAAGGCCAAGAAGAAAGTAAAATTAACAAGATAGGTTAATTAATAAGGAACTTGTAAATTTTAATGTATATACTTCACCTACAGTTAAATCCAAAAAGGAGAAAAGAGCTCTATTCCAATATTCTTGACCTGTATGTTTCCATAGTAGAAAACTATAATTAATCAAGCTGTTGAAAGCATCTTTTAAGAACCATGTGAATCTGATTCAGAGTGTGGTTTTCCCAGTAGGCTTTCCTATTGGGAAGAGAATACCCTCCCTGCTAGCTTAATATTAACATACAGCTGATAGTTAAAATTCTGGTGCTTTGGGTATAATCAAGTCAATTTCCCCAAAGTTGATGATATGGGAATAGTCATGTATATGATCCAGCAGTATTCAGTGACTGCAGCCTAATATAAATCTAACTGCATGAAAGTACAGTAAACCATAACCTACTACTTCCTTTCCACCTATTAAATGGTTCCTAGAAATGAGATCTTTTCAATAAATGGAAGAGCTCTGAAAATCTTGTATGCAAGTCGATACATATTGTATGAAAATACGTAAATAGCTATACAAGAGTTCTCACAGTAGATACCATGAGAGTCTTGTGGAAATAAACCCCAGGGATGCCCTGGTGGAGCCTTAAAGCACAGAGGAGGAACAAAGGGAAGAAGAGTCAAGAGAGACAGGACAACTAGGTACTGATAGGCACACATAAGACAAAAGTAATATTTCCTAGAATAGGAAGGTCTGAGAGGCAATCTATACTGTTATCACAGTCATTGCGCAAAGTATAGAAGGATTTCAATCTTTTTTTGTAAAGGAATTTAAGAAATTGTTAGTGAAGCTGTAAGGATGAAAAAATCTTAGTTTCTAGCCACCTTAATTGATGCTCACCAATATTTCAGGTCTCAGATTCCTTAAATTGGTTTAAATGAAAAAACTTTGGAAGATTAAGTTTATCCAGGATTGTTGATTCTCAATGGAGGGAGTCATAAAGTTTTATTAAAACCCTTTCTGAGAAATATATTGAAATACTATTGCTTCTAATATCCATCCAGAAATTTATATCTATTAGTTGATTTAGATGTTTGCTCAATCCTGATACCAAAATCAGGCAGACACATCACAAGAAAAGAAAACTACAGACCAAGATTCCTTATGAATACAGACAAAATAATCCTCAACAAAGTACTAGCAATCTGAATCTAGCAACACATAAAAAGGATTATACACCATGGCCAAGTGGTATTTATCACAGGGATACAAGATTGGTTCAACATATGAAAACCAATCAATAATACACCATATTAAAAGAATCAAGGACGAAACCCCACATGATCATCACAACTAGACACAGAAGAAGCATCTGACAAAATCCAAGACCCTTTCTTTATAAAAACACCTGACAAACTAAGAATAGGAATGGAAGGAATGTCCTCAAGCTGATAAAGGTTATCTACAAAATACCCACAGCTAACATCATACTTAATGATGAAAGACTGAAAGCGTTCCCACCCGCTAAGGCCAAGAACTAGGCTAGGATATTCCCTCTTTCAACTTCTATTCAACACTGTCCTGGGAGTATGGAGGCAGGGCAATTAGTCAAGAAAAAAAATAAAAGATGTGCAGATTGTAAAGGAAGAAATTCAACAATCTCTATTTGCAAATAACATGATGTTGTAGGTGGAAAATCCTAAGGAATCCACCAAAAAGCTACTAGAACTAATGAACAAGTCCAGAAAGGTTGTAGGATAAAAAAAAAAAAAAAATCAATATACAAAAATCAATTGTATTTCTATACTAGCAACAAACGATCTGAAAATGGATTAAGAAAATAATTCCATTTACAATAGCATCAAAAAGAGTTTAAAAAGAGTGAAAGACTCAAACTGAAAACTACAAAATATTGTTGAAAGAAATTAAAGAAGACAAATAAATGGAAAGGCATCCCATGTTTATGGATTAAAAGGCATTATTATTAAAATGGTAATTGATCTACAGAGCAATCTCTATCAAAATCTTAGCTGCCATTTAGCAAAAACTGACATACCAGTTGCAGAATTCCTATAGAAATGCAAGACATCCAGAATAGCCAAAAACAATTCTGAAAAACAACAAAGTTGGATAATTCACACTTCCCCTTTTCAAAACTTCCAACAAAGCTACAGTGATCAGTCTGGTAGCTGCAGAAGGATGGATAGATTATGGAACAAAATTAAGAATCCAGAAATTACATTTACATTATGGTCAACTGATTTTGACAAGGATGCCAAGACATTCAATGGGGAAAAGAATAGTTTTTTCAACAAATGGTGCTGGGACAACCGGATATCTAACTACAAAAGACTGAAGTTGCACCCATACATTACACCATATACAAAAATTAACAAAATGGATTAAAGACCTAAAGAGTTTAAAGTACAAAACTCTTAGAAGAAAAAAATAGGTATAAATCTTCATGATTTTGGATTAGGCAATGGTTTCTTAGATATGTCACTGACAGCAGAAGCAGTTTAAAAAAAACAAAAACAAAAACAGATAAATTGACCTCAATAAATTAAAAACTTTTGTGCTTTAAAGGACACTATCAAGGTGAAAGTTCAACCACAGAATGGGAGAAAATATTTACAAATTAAATATCTGATAAAAAACTTGTATTCAGAATATATTATAAAAACTTCTTACAACTCAACAATAAAAAGACAAACCAATTAAAAACGGGCAAAGGATTTGAATATTAATTTCTCCAAAGAATACATACAAATGGCCAGTAAGCAATGAAAAGATGCTCAACATCATTAGTCATTAGAGAAATGCAAACCAAAACCACAATCAGATACCACTTCAGACACACGAGGATGGCTAAAATAAAAAAGATGGACAGTGACAAATGCTGGTAAGAGTGATGATTGGAATCCTCTTACACTGCTGATGGGAATGTAAAATTCAGCCACCGTGAAAAACTGTTTGGCAATTCCTCAGAAAGTTAAACAGAGAGTTACCATATGACCCAGCAATTCCACACCTAGGAATTTCCAACCAAAAGACCAGAAAAAAATCTATGTACACAAATGTTCACAGCAGCATTATTCATAATAACCCAAAGAGGAAACAACCCAAATGTCCATCAACTAATGAATAAACAAAATATTCATACAATGGAATATTACTGGGCAATAAAAAGGAATGAAGTACTGATAACATGCTACAGCATGGATGAGCCTTGAAAATATTACGCTAAGTTAAAGAAGGCAAACACAAAAGGTTACACAGTTGTATGGTTCTGTTTACATGAAGTGTCTAGAATAGGCAGTTCTACAGAGGCAGAAAGTAGATTTGTGGTTGCCAGTAACTGGGAGGAGGAGAGATGGGGAGTGACTGATGATGGGTTTAAGATTTTTTTTTTTGGGGGGGGATGGAAATGTTCTGAAATTAAATGATGGTGATGGCTGCACAATTCCGTAAATATACTAAAAGTCAATGAGTTGTATGTACACTTAATTAAAAAATTTAAAAAAAAATTACTCATTTTAAACATGTTTCTCTGCTAGGTTGTAAGCTCCAGAAGACAGCATGTTATCTTACTACCTACAACATCTCCAGAGCTGAGCACAAAGCCTGAACCAACTAAACCTTCAATAAATATTACTAATTGATTACAATGAATGCACACTTAATGCCAGTTTAAAGCATGCACTAATCCTAATTATTCAAAAAATGTTTCTGTGCTTTGGATTTAACATTTGTTTTATTTAAACTACCATCAGATATCCACACTTATTAAATAACAAATAGCAATGCTTTCAGATGATTTATAAAACAGTAAATATTGTTTTACAGGCTTGTCTCTCCTTACTAGACCCTGAAGGGCTGCTAAATGCATTTCATCTTTATATTCTCATTACCTGCTTCATTAAATTTGCTGCACTGTCCGAATAGTGGCCAGATTAAAATGTTTCTATTCCTAAGAATAATTAAAGACTGTAATATTTTCAAATTAAAATAAAGAACATCTTTAAATAGGAACTATAGGGTCACTAAAATGCTAATTTTGGATTCCTCTGTAATCACTTTATTAGTTCTGTTTATGAAGGAAGAGTTCAATGGCCTCTTTATTCTTGAGAAACCAAAATTAAGACAAAGGGCTTGTACAAGGAAAATTTAAACCTTCAAGGCTCCTGAAGTTTCCTTCTACACTGCAGAATGGAGTGTTAATCATGCAAGGCAACCTACTGTGACGTAAACTTTCTTCTTAAATAAAATGTTCATGAAATATCCTTTTAAAGATCTGAAATTAATCTAACAGTACTTTTTCCTCTTATAACAATGGAGGATGCTTATGGATTACTAAAATAATTTTGATCAATTTAAACAAATTTTTGTCACTTAGAAAAAAGTGATTTATTCCCTGCAGTGCTTCCACTTTTGTTTTCCAAATGAAAATGTGAAAAATCTTTATTTTGATAGTGCTTTAAGCAGTAGCAATTTATCAAACTAAAATTTTAATTTAAAATAATTCAGTACACTATAATCTCTTATTCAAAAGAAACACTTCTGGCCCAATGCAGAGTAAGATGAGTTGCCTATATCTGGTAATCATAAACTGTCATCTGTCATAGCTAAAAATAGTGCCAGTCTTACATGCAGGAGCCATCCAATTACATTTTGCCTCAAACCAAATTCTTACTGTAGCTCTTCCTTGAACAGCCTGAAGTCAGGTTTCAATATTTAAATCTTTTGTCTGGGTGGAAAAAAACATTGAACTAGGTGGTCCCAAAAATACCGAGAGAACGAGGAACAGCTAGCAGTAAAATGCCTACTTCCTAAACAAAAGCAAATATTAAGTTCTCTTTAATAAAGTCAGGTGAAGAATGAGAAAGGGAGAAAGGCAGTTAAGAAGGAAGTTAATAAATAAATATATAAATATTAGAATGATACTAAATTTTCAGTTGTTATTTTTCACAACCATGGTCTTTATATTAATAAATAATTATGTATTTATTAGAAATCACAATCCTTAAATCAAATTCTTCCCAATTGCCAGGAAAAGTGACTAGAATTCAGAGTTGATCATTTATTACCACATAGTAAGCATTTTATCTCCATATGATAACCATTCACTTGGCTAAAAAATGACAGGTGATGGTCCACAAAAATATCTGTGCAGAGCGGGAGCTTAACTCTTTCAGCAAACACGGTAAGAGGAGCTTGAGTTCTATTTCTTCCTTCTTACCATCATGTAAAATTAGAAAAATGATAGCCACCTAACAAGTTAGTTGAAAATGAAAGGAGATTTCACACATGGAAATGCTTGATGAATTAAACACACTAAATAAAAGTAATGTCTGAAGAGATAAAGTCAAGCAAGGCAATCAAATATTAAATACGATGCTTAACTAAGCTCTGATTTTTTAAAAGGTGAGTTCAACTTTCTCTGAAAGCACTGCTAACTTGGTTTCAGTTAGCAAGTTTCAGGTTGAAGGATACCTAGTATTGCTACAAAGTATCTCAACCAAATACTTGGCAAACCAGCATCTCTCTTGGCCATCTCTCCTCATCCTGTAGCTAGAGTTTTTAAAAGATACAATTTCAGGTCCTTGTCTCTTTCATCACTAAATCTTCCCTGTCTTACTTCTGACAACTTTACAGTATGTTGTCCATTTCAACAACCACACATCTAAGGAAGAAACATTTCACATAAAACTAGCATAAATTCTATATTTGCCCTTTCTATAAAAGTTTAGTAATCCCCTATTCTGAGCAAGGAACTGTGCAAGTACTTTACATACATTATCACTAATCACAACAACTCTATAAAGTGTTTATTATCTGCACTTTATACATAAGGCAACCAAGACTTAGAAGTATTATTAAATAAATTGTGCAGGGTTACTGATTGAAATTCAGGTCTGACTGTGAAGGTCTCACTCTTTCCATCATACCACATATTTTGTATTTAAAGGAATTTATCAGTACTCAAGTTTGCTTTTCACCCTACTTGAGGATTCCAAATAGTGTTTCAACCCCAATTTAAATAATTGAGAAGAGAGAAGTAATTAACTAACACCATGAGCAGAGTTATATACACCAGTAAATTCCAGTAACATAGATTCAGTAATAGGAGTAAATCATGTTCTGTTCAAATTGCAAATTGTGGTTCCTAGAAGCCATCTAAATTGTCCCTCTCTCTGAAAATAATAAATTAAAACTGTAAATAGCTATAGATAGATATTAATAGATAAGACAACACAAATCAACCACAACACAGAACTGCAGATCTTCCTAATAATGTAGCATTTTTGTACAGTTAATGTTTTGAGTGATGTTGGAGAATTACTCCAAAAGAGATTGACAGTCCAATAGGCACTTCAAAACAGAATATCTGACCTCAAAAGATAAGAGAAGCCACCAGGAAAGTCATTAAAACCCTTGAACATTTTTGTGAAAGGACATTACATGTGATCCACTGTGAAAATTCAACCACAAAAATGTCACGTTGTGCTACCAAACAATTTTGTAGTAAAAAATACACACCAAAAAGCCCAAAATCTTGATTCATCTCTGTTCATTCTAAGACTTATGTACAGCTGTGATTACAACCTAAATTTTGTTAAAAATAAACTAAAACTTATTTTCATAACTGTTCATTTTATGTTTCAAGACAGTCTTAACCAAATCTTTTTCCCTCCGTTATTTGCCATGAAATTTGAGCTTACTTTAAGTGCTTGTTTCTCTTCTATTAAGTATCCTCAAGTAGAAAATGTCTCAATATACTGAAGGAAGGTAAAACTACCTACGATTGTTGCTGCCTTCTTAGGAAAATCCAAATTTCTCTGAGACAGAAAACAGTGAGGTTCAATAACCACCACACCAATTTATTTAATTAATTAGTTCATGTTGTTTTCAACACTTCCTTTAATCCCACATTCCATTTCCAGCTTTATTAGATGACCAAAAATACAGCAGAAAACAATTCTAACTTCCCACTTCCAACTTTACTTCTTGTTGGCACACACACATTACAATAGGCACCAAACCTTAGAAATAGGAAATTGCTGCCAAAATCCTGTTTTCTACTAATAAAAACTAAATGGAAAACATACTGTTCCGTAACTCTATAAACCTGAAAAGCTTAATAAACTGGAATAGGGGAAAAGTCTGAGCAAATTACTAGTTTAAAAAGAGAATCAACTTCACTAGTAGGTAAACTAGTTATAGTTATACTTCTATAACCTTACACACCTATGGCACACACTCAGTATAAATGCTCAATGAATAAATAGCTAATAGTACAGATAATGAAATAAGGTAAAGTATTCACATCACTGACCAGAATAATCTATTTTAATTTTAGATTATTTAAGTGGAAAAAATACACAAATGAGTATATACAACTATACACTAGCAACAGCTATTCTAATGGAAAATCAGAATTTTGGCAAATCTGTAATCTGAGAGTAGTAATTCCTAAATCTGTCTCAATTGCCAACTCTTAACAATAGACTTGAAGAAGTAACATTAACATTTAATAATTTTTTAATCTTAAATTGCTTTGAGCTACATAGAATAAATATAAGATCGTGGTACTGAGGAGAAACAACAGTATTTTAGTGTCTAGCAATACCTTACATAAATGCCTAAAAGGTGATTGATTAAAAAGTTTGAAAGCAATGAGGCAGATTTAAATAGATATACATTATATACACATAAATACACATCCAGTAACATAAATGAGCATTATCCATGATAATGACCCTATGCCACTAGCTGTCTAGTCCTGAACAAATAATTTAATCTCTTTAGTTTTCTTGGTTTCCTTACCCATAAAACAATAAATGACTATTAAGATGTCTTATCTGTGGGTATGATCTAAAAATCCTGGATTTACAAAAGCTGCTTAAGTTACTTAATTGCTCCTTTAAAAAGGGGTAAGGTAGGGGATCCATTTTATTTCTCCCATTTGAAAAAACATCTTAAAAAATTTCCAAGAATGGATGTATAAGGCTCAAGGCCAGGAGTAAACCTGGCTGAACATCAAAGTTCTCATCCTGTCACTTTGTTGAAAAGCTGTGCGGAGTCAATGAGGAGACCGAGTGATAAGGCCACCACTGTTTCTTCTGCCTTCAAGGAATTTACAGACTAGAAAAAAAAGCCAATATTTATTTATTTATATATATATATATATATATATATATATATATTATTACATATATACATATGTATTACATTATTACATGTATTATATACATATATATTAGTTATATATAACTGTAATATATATATATAGATATAGATATATAACTGTAACAGAAGGCACAAAATGAAAACCAAGAGATAGGAGTTCTGAGGAATACTGGATTCCCTCCACCTGGAAGGTGAATACTTCAGGAAGGACTGGGCCTTTGACAAGACTTGGGCAAAATGAAATGGGAAGGGGGATTTTAGACAGAGAGAAAAACACAAGCAAATGCAAAGAACAGGCATGTTTAGGAAACAAGTCCTTCAATGTGGCTGGAGACAGAGTAATGGCAGATGGGATTATAAAGGCTAGGACTAGACCATGGAATGCCTCTTAAAAGTCCAGGATAGTATGAACTTAATTTGAAAAGTAAAGGAAAACCCCTTAAGTGCTATGATTAGAGCCATACTTTAGGAAGATTAATTTGGCTTAACACATAGGATTTAGTGGAAAAACCAGTTAGAAGTTCTGACGAGGAATTAAGAGTACCCGGATTTGGGTAAATAAAGAAAACAGAGAAGATATTTCCATTGCTCCCACTACTTATCCATGCAAGACTTTAAACCATATATAGGAGAAAAAAATTACAAATTTACTCTTTTTCAATTTAAACCTGGTTCTCATCAAGTAATTTACTTAAAACTGACAAAACAGCTATCTTAAAAAGAGTTAAAACCATCAGAAATGCATATGTAGTACTTAATCTTGGCCAAGGTTTCAGGACAGACACTCCTATACATTACTCAAAATAATTTGTATCTTTCTGAAGGGAAGTTCTTCAACATGAACCAAATGCCTAAATACTATAACCCAGCAATTTGGAAATAATTATGAATAAGAACAATAATTTATATTCAATTATATTCATTTTAGCATTCATGTTTGCAAAAAATTTAGGAATAACTTGAATATTTAACTATAAGGGATTAACAGTACATACTTAGAATACTACACCCATTAAAACAATGTAGAATATTTCTAAATGGAAGGTATTTCCCCATTTAGTGTGAGAAAAATGATTACAGAACAAAATGTACCATACGTAACCCCAACACATACACACACCGTTAGAAATACACACCAAAACCACTCTCTGAAGTGATAGTTGTATTCTTCCACAGACCTTCTAAATTTTCTACAACATACACACATACATACACACACACAGTGTTGCACTACTAAACCAAGATCTAGAAGAAATATCTAACGAAATGACTAAATGCTGGGTTTCAACTAAGTTTAGAACTGAAAAGCAGGAGACTTCCTCCAATCAATAGGTCTCGCAATTGATTAACACCCAAGTTGCCTTCTCAGGATTTTTTTTGGGGGGGGGGGGATTCCCAGGGGCATTTATTTCAAGCAGCCAAGACCTCTTCTCCTCTCTACCTGAATGTATGAGCGTACACCTTCACCCATATCCTCAGTAACCTTAAACTTTGAAAGAAATTGAAAGTGACTTAGCAAAAGTAAAGATAAGGGAGCCCTACAAGAACCTCTGCAAGAAGTATGCTCCAGAAATGGTCCAAAGTCAGTTTTTGTCTTGCCGTATAATCAAACTGTATTTAAATGCTAGAAACATTTCTGTCCCCATCCTACACAAACTCCTCTCAAAGGTCACCTACAGTATGTTAACTGCCAAATCCCAAAAACACTAGTAATAATGGGTAGTGTTGTACATATTCCTAAAATTCAACAGGGTCTGCAATCATTTCTCAATCTTCACATTAAATGGCTTCTCTCTAGTATTTAACCATCCATTCCCTCTTGAAAAACCTCTCCCTCCCTAATATCAGGGAACCAGCCCTAACCTGCTTCTTTTACTGCTCCGACTGTAACTTCCTAATCCCTCCTTGTGCTGCATGTCCCCAAAGCACAGGTTTTAGGCTCTCCTTCCTTAATCTTCTGTTCTTTTTATGCAAATATCCTCACAGTATTCATCTGTCTCACTTTGCATTCAATTCCCAATTCTTCATTCATCATCATTAAGCCTGTCATTTCTCTGAGCTTCAAATTTGAAGTTTCCAAAACAGAACTTGGCATCATTTCTACCTACTTTAGCTCTATTTCTACTGACACTAGAGCACTAGCATTGCCAAGGTTGCACTCTGACTGAAATTTCATGTTGTCCTTTGAGCCCCTCCCTTACCCTAGTCCCACAAATCTATGTCAAATATCAAGTATTCCTTTCTAAGTTTCTCAAACCTGTCACCTCCTTTTCATTCCTACTTCAGGCCAAGTTCAGGCACATCTGGGCACAAAAAGAGTCATCCTGTTCTGCCTCTAAGTTCTTCTCCAATTTATCTTACATAGCACCCCAAAACAGTCTTTCAAACCTGCTGTCATTTTACCACTCCCTACTTTAAAACTTCCAAAGGCTCTTTATTTCCTTTATGATAAAATCCAAAAGTCAATGTCTTCTGCAATCTGACCCAGGGTATCTTTTCATAAAACCAGAGAACATCAAAACTGGAACACTAGAAATCATGCAGAAGAGGAAACTGAGGACCAAAAACAGTAAGATTCTCACTCTGGCCAAAATCAAAACATACGAGAACAGAAACTTTAAAACCTAGGTTGGTGTTTCCTACATTTGCCTAATATTAACATAACCCTTTGTCAAGGTGCTTAATATATTGCCATGCCTTTCCCTTATAAATTATGATTTGGTAGATCTGAATAGGGTCACAGAAATAAAAATAAAGAAGCACTAGGTGATTCTCCTCTTCAGGGAAGTTTGAGGAAACCTGACCTAGATCTTACAAGTCTTCTACATTCTTTACTTATACCAATCTTATCTCTCAACTACTATCCTATAAATATTCTGTTCTACCCAGAAAGCTCTATTCACTGTCTAAATTACACCTTGTTTAGTGGTTAAATCATTCTCCCACCCCATCCAAACCCCCAAACCTACCCAATTCCTTCTATTTTAAGCTCTTGAAAATCTTTTGACTGTCTTAATCAATGCTTTCCATTTTAACCCCAATAATCAAGTACTTCATAGATTTCATTTGTTGTAAGTATCCCGCTAAGAACAACAGAAAATCCAAGATGAAAAATGTATAAAATATAAATTATTAATTTTGGTCTTAGTCTGCAAGATAAAATGTCTTAAGTACTAGTTAATCAGCTAAAAAACAAAAAAACAAAAAAACAAAACTCTTTTAAACACGGAAATCAGAGTATCTCTCACTTCTTTATACCCTTACATGTTACCATAATCAGATGTACCAACTGGATGTGTTTCAACCATGGGACTTAAGGGGGGAACAAGGGTGGCAAAAGAGTAGAATATATGGGCTTAAGTTTGTTTTTTAATATACCTAGAGAGCTTAGATTCTTTCCTCTATCACCACACTTTTCATAAAATGAGGAAAAACTCACTCCATGGCAGTTTCAGCCTCTCACGGATTTCCATTTAAGTCGTAACCTCTAATCTGCAACGTTAAAATTAGCTGCTGATAAATACTAAAATATAACTTAAGCAATGAATTAGAACAATAGGTAAAGTTAGTCTTCCCAAGCAAAAGTGCCAAAAACAAACACTAAAAAAATATCAGGTCATTCCACTTACATACAAAACGAGGCTCCCCAGAGACAGACATCCAAGAGTAAATTTGATTTTATATTTAGTACCTAAAAATAATCAAAATAAATGTCTGGTATAATAATATGGACCATACTGGATCTTAATTTCTCCAATCTCAAAATATTCCTAAATTAGTTTAGCAAATAAAGAACTTAAGATGTTATTAAATGGTCTAAGACTCAAATTATTAATACAGAGCCTTAACAGTTGCTGAGTAGGCCCTGATGTGACTTTTAACCTATTTTTAAAGTCTGGATTTATTGTATTGTTATCACTACTATCAGTTTTACTTATCAAAAACTAGTATAGCAATTTACTTTCCCTTTGTAATGCTAATGGTCAGAAGGATGAAGAAATAAAAATCCTTCTGTTCATTGAATTCACATGTAAAGAAACCATAAAGGTAAAAATCCAAAGCTATATTATTTTCTATTAAGTGTTAACTATAAAATCTTTCCAATGTCTCAATATGAACTCAATCTTAAGCTCACCTTTTCCCCACGATACTTTATTGAACCAATTTTTTTAAAAGGATGTTGTAAAGGTTCCTGTAATTAGCTCCACATATTGCTTTTAGAAACATTATCACCAATCCTGCTAACAATTCTGCTATAGAAGTAATTTTTTTTTTAATTATAAAACTTGGATGTGGCCAGAAAAACAAACTGCTTGTGTGGAATATCTAATTGGACTACTTAAAAATAGCTCTAATAATTTTTAAGACAATTTATTATAAGGTCAGATACACAGCCTACCCACCTTCCCTTTTTCTTAAAATGGCACATTTAACCATCTACATAAGAAAATATTTTAAAAATATTCATTACACTTACGAGCTTAAATTCTTACACAACCCCAATCCACTGAGACTTGAAAGGATCTGGGCTTTCAAGGGGGAGGAAAGGGGATCAAGATCACTGATTGGTTATTACAAGGACAAAGGTTAGTGACTTAAACATAGACACACATTTAAAACTACTGTGTATACATTTTAACCATTTTAAGATATACAAAATTATAATCTAATTAAAAGGTGACTGGTAATAACTTTAAAGGTTCAATAATATTTCCAAAGAAGAAGACAGGCTTACTGCAAACACAGGATCTTGCTACCTACAAACCTTTGGATAGAATTTCAACTACATCAAGTCAGATTTTTTTAAAAAATACTTAGTCACAGAAAATATGTCATTATGGAATACAAACATGGCTATGTAGATTTATCACACCAAAGTGACCAAATGAAATTATGTTAAAACTATATTGTTCACAACGTGCAAGATTAAAGAATAGAACCTAATCAACGATAGGACTGCAAACATTAAATCAAATGCCAGTGAAACAGAACAGCGTGACATTTTCTCATATATAATGAACTGCAAAAACACATTTGAAATAGCTGTTTTAATCCTTTACTCTTAAACCCTTCATAGGCTTCATTTTCAATCCAAAATATATCTAAATGCAAAGCTTATTCATAGAAATATATATTACTGGTCACATTAAAAAATGAATAAAAGATTAAAAAGCAGATATACCCTTGTCCTTCCAATTTTTCTTCTGACCGTCCATCTCTTGTCACGATCTGCCCTACAGATGGAATTATCAGTTATGCATACCAACAGAAAAGCTGTAACTGCAAAAATCTACCCCCTGAGACATGAAATATCCGTTTCCTCAACCGTATCTGCAGTCTCCTCTGCTGCACAACTGCAGCAGGACTGAAGTCACCTGACGCCTTCTGGGTGTGGAGCAGTCTGACGCAGTGCAATCTGTAACTAGGCTACTAATACTCAGGCACTACCGCCTTCCTCTATCTGTTTATTGTTCTAGTCTTTTGCTTGTTCCTCACACCAAATGGAGCTACTTTTGCAGGGGGAGGGGCAGGCCACCAAAAGAAAAGAAAGAAAAGAGGGTTGTTCTTCTGGCAGAGTAAACCACTGAATATATTTGAAATGCACTTAACGCCATGTACAGTTTTTTTAAAATTTTATTTTTATTTATTTATTTATTGACAGATAGGGAACTATGCTGCTGGTTTCCAGCTTCATTTAAAACTTTAAAATCAATGGTTACCTGATAAGATAAAAATGGACTGATCCAAAGAAGGGTAACAGCTTAAATTTCAAGCCTGGGAAATGCGAGTCTCTTCTTACTTTCTCTTAAATTATCAGCATTTTGCACCCTTATGAGGGTGTGACAGGAGAATCACAAAGTCAAATTATTAATGTTTACCGAATATGTTAAATAGAAAAAAGTTTTTACTTAATTTCAGCAATCTCATATTTCTAAGGTAATGCTATCTCTTCTTTTGCAACTACAGAAATCCAGAGACTTGCAAATATATACTTATTCTTAATTACCACCTGCTCCAACTCGATCTTTCAATAAATATCTATTAGACACCACTGCAGGTACTATTAATAGACTCTTTGCTTGAGGAGAAATATTCATGTGCTAATTATATCATTTGCTTTGGGAAAGTGACATAAGACCAAACTAAAATTTTACTGATAAAACAAAAACAAATCTATATAAGAAATTTCTGAAATTTTTGTTCAACTTTATAAAACTGGCATTCATTCCAGTGCAGAATATTATGTCTTTACTAACGTTTCACAACTGTTGTAACTGATACTACCAACCATTTGACTTAGCAGAAAAGGCAACATATAATGACAAATCAGGGAAAATATTTTTAAATGTGAGATATGCTGAAGCATTATAAGATATGGAGCCTATGTACGAAACTACATACTTCAGAAGACTATATAGCTACACTGAAATAGGTATGATATTTTTTGGAACTTGCTGTAAAACTGTGTGGGCTGCAAAACCCTGCAAAATTCTTCAAGTCAGAAGTGGCCTGAATATCAAGAACTCAGTTCTTTTCCTCTCTGCCTCTCTAACTCCAAACATAAATAAAGCAAAGCAATTTTTAAAGAGAGTCTAGTATTCTCAGCTCAGAAGTTAATATTTAACTTTAAACTTTATTCACTGGACCCTTGTATAATGTGATATTTGAGAACACTTGTCACCAAGTCATATCACAGCTGAAAATCTCTGGCCTCTTCATGCAATAGTTAGAAATCCCAAACTATTCACTAACTACATAATATTTCCAAAATAGTATTTTCTAATAATGAATCCCTTAAGACTGAAGGCCAATAAATACTTTAGCATTAGAATAATGCACTCAAAAACATCACCCAAACACTGTTTTGAAGTCAGAGATTACTACACTAATAGTAGAGGGGAAAAAAGATTTCTTGAGACAAAGGGTATTTACCATTCATTTTATTCACATCTTCCAGTACTTGACTTGGTGTAACAATTTTTAAAAATCATCTGAGAGGGCAAGAATGTATAATAACACCCATTCATCTAAACGTTAAACATACTTAATAGCTCCCCTGGCAGATTAAGAAGTCAAAATAGGAGCCCTGAAATTAGACCTTACATAGTAATATCTAATTCTTTAGCTTTTATGATCTTTGCAATTTAGGCTATTAAGTTTACAGGGAAAACTAACTAAGATAAATCAATTTACATTTTGCCCATTTCTTTCTTAGAAAGTTTTAAAACTAGAGTTGTTTTAAGTTTGGTAATCTAAGGAAAAAGTGCTTAAATTTGAAAGTCTGATGAGACCAATCTGTTAAAAATGTAAAGCCACTGGGCTAGGCTTATTGTGATGAGAGGATCAAATGAGTTTGTGTATGCAAAAGACCTTAGGACAATGCCTGATAAAAAGTGGCCCTATGGGCTTCCCTGGTGGCGCAGTGGTTGAGAATCTGCCTGCCAATGCAGGGGACACGGGTTCGAGCCCTGGTCTGGGAAGATCCCACATGCCACGGAGCAACTGGGCCCGTGAGCCACAATTACTGAGCCTGCGCGTCTGGAGCCTGTGCTTCGCAACAAGAGAGGCTGCGATAGTGAGAGGCCCGCGCACCGCAATGAAGAGTGGTCCCCGCTTGCCACAACTGGAGAAAGCCCTCGCACAGAAACGAACACCCAACACAGCCATAAATAAAAAAAAAAAGTGGCCCTATGTAAGTGCTAGCTATTTACTATTATTATGCTAAAAATTTTAACCGTTAAACCACAAGGAAATAAAGCCTGTAAATCATATCTAAGAAAGGGCATATATTAAGCCATTCAATTCTATGCAATAACCCAATACCCTCTTTAAAAAGAAGCGCCCCACCACCACCACCACCACACACACACACACAAATTACTGTGCTTTGTTATTATAGTTCTATTCTCCTCCAGCTGAGAAAAATTTTTATATGGGTAGATTATAGGTCCGATTCCATATTAAATCCCAAGATAACAGGCAAATAGAGAACATAAATCTGTTAAAAACGTATCATTTGTTTCCCTTCAAGTATTTAACATTTTGTTTAAAAATGAAAAATTATTTCAAGGACAATTTTCAAATAGAGCAGATATATACACCACATTGATTATTTGGGATAGGAACTTATTTTCCCTTAAAAGTAAAGGCTTCCAAAGGAGAGGAGCACAGAAGATTCCTTTATTTATAATACAAGCAAATAAGAGTGCTGTCTGAATTCTAAGTCCTACTGCATATTGTGCATGGGGTTAGGGAGGGGGGGAATTCTTCTTTTCCTAAACTGAAAATCAGCCTTACACTGAACTTTTGAAATCATCTGTTCTGAGTTCATGATTGGCAACGTCTCATTCCTCAATGTCCATATACCCAGTACCTCCCCCAAGCATGACAAAAACACCAATGACCAAAACCGCCCCAAACACACCCCTAACTCCTTTCCAAACGGTACCCATGCTCTAAAATTACCTACACTCTCTACGTTTCTCTTCTCTTTATATCTCAGATCAAAACTCTCATTTTCTTCGCGCACTTACCTCATTAGCAGGAAAATTATACGATTAAAATAAGTCCTACTAAAGAATAAAAAACTCCTTTCTCTATAACACTCTCATAAACACGCGCGTGTGTGTGTGTGTGTGTGTGTGTGTGTGTGTCTTGTACCTAAGTGGCAGGATTTCAAACAGTAGAGGACTGTATTTTGGAATAGGCAACAATATGTAAACTGTAAGACCTCCCAGGCCAGCTCTCCCAAGATATTCCTCTTTTTCCATTTCTTTCCTTCCTCTAATTCTGAACCCCAGAAAAACTCAAGTTTTTGTTTTGCTTTGTTTGCTTTACAATGTTTAGAAATGAAGGCAAATAAGGTGAGAAAGAGGTGGTCATTTGGATTGAAAGTGCTACTCTCTAAACTGGGGGTTGCCTGTATACAATTCTTGATAGCTAAAAAAATTATTTCTACTTTCCAGCAATAGACAACAGGACTTTTTAATTAAAAAAAAAATTACAGCTACACAGTAGTTTTAAACTTACTTCAAAATTTAATTATTCTGAGCTATACAAAAGTATAAAACTAAACATATGTCCCATTACTGAAAGATATTAAATAATGCTGTTTAATACCATATGCTGTAACATAATGCCCTCTATGGACTAAATTACAGCACTTCAGCACTAACTACTGAATTGAACCTTAAGACATGAACAAAGACTTTAGTCTAGAAAATGAATGACAAGTTAAAAAATAACCAAAATATAATGAGCATTTTAAGGTCTATAAACAATTTCATATAAGCTGATAAAAATACATACTAAAAAATCATACAGAAAGAAACTGAAAGTGATACTATTCAATGAGAACTAAATAAATGTTGATTTCTTATATTATAATCTAAAATAAATACACAGATAATCCAAAAGATCCAAAGCATTTTTAAATCTGGAATTTAAAAATTTAATAGTCATTGGGTTTTGAACAGATCTTTTAAAACTTTTAAGTTTTCACTCAAGTACATGTTTGGGGGAATCTTTAAGATCATTTCATAATGTTTATCATAGCATGATTCAAGCATTTGTTTGATTCAGTACAATGTGTCAAAATTCAAAATCCTTTTATAAAGTCATTTTCAAAGTCATTTGTTAGTGTGAAGCAAATATCCACAACTCACTAAATTTCTCGGCCCAACTGAGTTTCCATATGGTCAATTACAGAGCATTCCACAGACATCGTTTTCTATCTACAACACTAGATGGCACCAACACCCATAGTACCGTTGACTGTCCAACCCAAAGCATGCACTCTGGCTAAAACTGTCCTCAATTTTCTGGCTCTTCCTTAGGATTGCTGCCTGGTACTAGGGAACTATCAGAGTGTGATAGGGATAGGAAAACAACTCCAACACCAAAAAGGCATGTGGGATAAAATGATCTCTGACCAGAATTCAAAATCAATTTTGAACAGATCAGAATTAAACATAAAAATGAAACTATAAATTAGTAAATAAAAAGTTATAAATTTTCCCACGTGAAAACTGAAAATATCCACCAAAATGTAAAGTAACACAAAAATTATTTAGAAAACTAAGGGAAATCTGTAACATGACAAGAATTTGCATCCACTCTATAAAAGAACTCTCATAAAATCAGAAAGAGGTGATTCTAAATTTTAAAATGGGCAAAGGGTATGAACAGGCAATTCACAAAAGAAATACAAATAGCCAATAAATATGTGGAACATGCTCACTTTCACTAATAATCAAAGATCGAAACAGCAAGATAACTACTTTAACCTAATCCAACTGGTAAAGGTTTAAAAAAAAAAAAAAAAAAGCCAAGTATACAATGTGTGGAAGGATACGTAAGAAGTTAAGTCCTAGTAAATGACTCTAGGAAAGAGCACTAGGCAGCTTAGTAAAGACAGGAAGAAGACTTACTGTAATAGTACTTTTTGAATTTTGTATAATGTGTAAGTCCTTAGCTATCAAAATTTTCTGATTAAAAAAATAATATTAATAAATAATACTAATTGTTGGTGATCAATAGAGAAATGGGTTGTCTTACTCCATTAGAAGGGTAAAACTTAGTACAAGTTTTGACAAGGGATTCATCTGCAAAATATACAAAGAGATCATGCAGCTCAATATCAAAAAAAAAAAAAAAAACCAATCAAAAAGTGGGCAGAAGATCTAAATAGGTATTTCTCCAAAGAAGATATACAGATGGCCAAAAAGCACATGAAAAGATGCTCAACGTCACTATTAGAGAAATGCAAATCAAAACTACAATGAGGCATTACCTCACACCAGTCAGAATAGCCATCATCAAAAAGTCTATAAACAATAAATGCTGGAGAGGGTGTGGAGAAAAGGGCACCCTCCTACACTGTTGGGGGGAATGTAAATTGATACAGCCACCATGGAGAACAATATGGAGGTTCCTTAAAAAACTAAATATAGAACTGCCTATGATCCAGCAATCCCACTCCTGGGCATATAACCGGAGAAAACTGTAGTTCGAAAATATACATGCACCCAAATGTTTATTGCAACACTATTTACAATAGCCAGGACATGGAAGCAACCTAAATGCCCATCAACAGAGGAATGGATAAAGAAGATGTGGTACATATATACAATGGAATATTACTCAGCCATAAAAAGGAACAAAATTGTGCCATTTGTACAGACATGGATGGACCAGAGACTGTCATACAAAGTGAAGTCAGAAAGAGAAAAACAAACATCATTAGCTTATATGTGGAATCTAGAAAAATGATACAGATGAACTTATCTGCAAAGCAGAAATAGAGACACAGACATAGAGAACAAACGTACGGATACTAAGGGGGAAAGGGGTGGGTGGGATGAATTGGGAGATCGGGATTGACATATATACACTACTATGTAAAAAACAGATAACTAATGAGAACCTACTGTATAGCACAGGGAACTCTACTCAGTGGCCTGTGGTGACCTAAATGGGAAGGAAATCCAAAAAAGAGGGGATATATGTATACGTATAGGTGATTCACTTTGCTGTACAGCAGAAACTAACACAACGTTGTAAAGCAACTATATTCCAATAAAAAAATTTTAAAAATTAGTACAAGTTTTCTGACAGCCAATTTTTGTCAAAACGCTTAAAAATGCACATACCCATTTCCTAGGGTTTTATTTCTAGTAATTTATGGAAAAGAATAATTCGGAGGTATGTACAACATATTTAAACATAAAGAGGTTAATAACTGCATTATTTATAAATTTAAAAAACTGGAGACAATCTAAGGATCCTAGAGAACTGATTAAATTATAATATATCCAATACCAAGGAACACTAAACATTAAATAATCACCCAGCAGAAAAATAAAGACATGGAAATTTTGGCACTGTACAATATAATATATTGCTGAATTTTGTAAAGCAATAAACAATATGTAAAGTATGATCCCAATTTGGAAAAACGCTTTTTTTCACTGCATTCATAAAGTATCCATATGCATAGAAATAGACTAGAAGAATATATTCTAACATATTAGCACAATGATTTTGTCTGGGCAATACAATTACAATTTTTTTTTCATCTAAATGCTTTTCTCTACTTCACAAATTTGTACAATTAGCATATATTACTTCAGATTGCTTCATGTACTGCTACCCTGACTGACAGCATGTCCTTGAGAGAAATTCTGACTACTAAATTTAACTGAAGCTCAAATAGATTAAAACATCTGCCCAGGGTCACACAGCTAATCGGTAAGAAAGCCAGGATTAGATCTTAGGTGTGTAAGATGCCCAAGATGAAGTTCTTTCAACCATATTATATGTAGCAATATCTATCTTTTATAAAGGTTCATATTTCATATTTATTTTCACTCTGTATTGGACCCACGGTAAGCACTAAATAAATCCACACTAATTTGACAATGTCAAACATTTACGTAAATATAATCATTTCCTTATTAATAAGTCAGTTTCTAATTTAGCTACACTTATATTTACTCAAAGCCTTCCAGTTAAAGATAATTCTACTCAATGTGTTAGATTAAACATTTTCATTTTTCAGGGTACTTAAATTTCTACTTTCATCAGATTAACTGCTCACTGTCCTAATCAAAATCCAACTAATAATATTCAAGAAGCATCCTATATATGCTCACTAAAAATGTATTTTACCAAAATACTTAATATCTATAATGCTTTACTGAGAAAGCCCAAAAGCTATATAATCAATTTTTAAAATTAATATAAGAAAAATGTTTTAAGTTATAAACATCATCAAAAGAAAGCTCTTATTCATGAACACATTTAAGAAGTATCTACAAATTGGCAAAGGATAATTTTTAATTCTTTACCTAGATAAATGGGCCATTTTTCAGCAAGTTCTTTATTACGGCAATACTATTTGGTTATTCCTGGAAAGCACATACTTTAAGTATAATGAATAATTAACTTCTGGTTGGTTTACACTTCACTCACCAATAGTTACAACAGGTCAGCAAAACACAATCTATACTATGATTATGAACTTAAAACGTTCTGTGCACTAGTGGCAAACTAAGCAACCAACAACATGTATTAAGCAATCACTATCATTAAGTCAAGATCTCAGTGGTTTGGATGGGAGACATTAGCACCTTTCTTCACCAATGACCCACCAACAAAAAAGACAGCAGTTGTCCAGCACAATAGGGTTATTCAGTCTCCACATGGAAGCAACAGAATGTTACCCTCGTTCTAATATCCCTACTTATAGAAGACCACATGAGAAAATGTACACAGTAACCAATGTTCCTGACGTTTTTAAAATGCCTTGCATTGGTTAATGCCCCCAACACAATAGGTATGTAATAAAAGCAGCAGCACCCTGGTTGTCTGCTATTTAGACAATAACTGCTTGCTCCAAAACTGTGAAGGGGACAAAACCTAGGTCACATCCCAGTTCTTCACTTGTCGGAAAAAAAATCTCCTTTGTGGAATCGGGTAAGAACTAATATAAATAAGAAAGTCAACTAATCTATGACAAAGGAGGCAAGAATATACAGAAAAGACAGTCTCTTCAATAAGTGGTGCTGGGAAAACTGGACAGCCACATATAAAAGAATCAAATTAGAACACTCTCTAACACCATACACAAAAATAAACTCAAGATGGATTAAAGAGCTAAATGCAAGGCCAGAAACTATAAAACTCTTAGAGGAAAACATAGGCAGAACACACTCTGACATAAATCGCAGCAAGATCTTTTTTGATTCACCTCCTGATGAAAATAAAAACAAAAATAAACAAATGAAACCTAATGAAACTTAAAAGTTTTTGCACAGCAAAGGAAACCATAAATAAAACAAAGACACCCTACAGAATGAGAGAAAATATTTACAAACAAACCAACCAACAAAGGATTAATCTCCAAAATATATAAACAGCTTATGCAGCTCAACATCAAAAAAACAAACACCACAATCAAAAAATGGGCGGAAGATCTAAATAGACATTTCTCCAAAGAAGACATACAGATGGCAAAAAGCACATGAAAAGATGATCAACAATACTAATTATTAAAGAAATGCAAATCAGAACTACAATGAGGTATCACATCACACCAGTCAGAATGCCATCATCAAAAAAACTACAAACAATAAATGCTGGGGAGGGTGTGGAGAAAAGGGAACCCTCCTACACTGTTGGTGGGAAAGTAAACTGGTACAACCATTATGGAGAACAGTATGTAGGTTCCTTAAAAAACTAAATATAGAACTAACATATGATCCAGCAATCCCACTCCTGGGCATATATCCGGAGAAAACTGTAATTCGAAAAGACACATGCACCCCAACGTTCATTGCAGCACCATTTACAATAGCCATACATGGAAGCAACCTAAATGTCCATCGACAGAGGAGTGGATAAAGAAGATGTGGTACACATATACAATGGAATATTACTCAGCCATAAAAAAGGACAAAATAATGCCATTTGCAGAAACATGGATGGACCTAGAGATTATCATACTGAGTGAAGTCACACAGAAAAAGACAAATATCATATGATATCGCTTATATGTGATCTAACCAAAAAAAATGGTACAAATTATTTACAAAACAGAAATAGAGTCACAGATGTAGGAAACAAACTTATGGTTACCAGAGTGTAAGGGGTGGGGGGGGGGAGGGATAAATTGAGAGATTGGGACTGACATATACACACTACCATATGTAAAATAGATAACTAATAAGGACCTACTGTATAGCACAGGGAATCCTACTCAATACTCTGCAGTGACCCATATGGGAAAAGAATCTAAAAAAGAGTGGATATATGTATATGTGTAACTGATTCACTTAGCTGTACACCTGAAACACAACATTGTAAATCAACTAGACGCCAATAAAAATTTTAAAAAAAGTTAGCCCAATGTCTGGAACACAATAGAAGCTCAAAAGTATTGTGCTTACTACCTAATTGGCTATGCAACCTCGGTAAAGTTTCTTAACATCCCTAGATTTAGGTTTTGTCATCCATGAAATGATTCCTTCTTTCAGATTACGGTGAAGACTAAATGAGATGACTATGTGAAAGTGCTTGGTGCTTAAAAGATTTCCCATAAATGGTAGTCTCCCCTTTCCAGGTAAAATGCAAAGAATTCAGCTTCTTTTCTCAGCCTTTCAAAATTCTTAATTTAAAAATGTCCTAAATAGAGAGAAAGAAAACCTAAAACTGAAAGCAAACTGAAACAAATCTAACTTCATTTCAAATGAGTATTATAACCACACTGAAGGTGGGGGAAGGTAGAAGGAAAAGGGAAAATAAAACTAATCCGAGTAACCCGGGCAGGGTTGAGGGAGGTGGATTTGAAAAATAATCCTGAACCCTTTATGTTTATTATAATGATATTATAAAACATTCTAAAACTATTTTAGGTGTACTCAAGGATTAAACAAATTAATAAATGTATTGGTAGTGTTGTTAGAAGCCACGTTCTCACTATAGAAGGAACATACAAATGTGAAATGAGGGAAGAAAGAAATAGTCCTCTGGGAATGTTTTGGATTTGGAGGTATCTACGTAAACACATGATTTCATAAATATGTGTATGTTTATTTGCATGTATGTATACAAGTATTTCCTACCTCGGCCCACTGAAAGGGCTAAAATGGAAAGACCCCACAGGAGCAAAGTACAATTAGCATCCAGCTCTTGATCACTGAAAGGAATCAGGGATCCTTGGAGAAACTGCTGACTTCAGGGCTGGGACACAGTGGGCAAAAGATGAGCCTACAACATTTCGTTATGCTAGAAAGTAAGAAGTGCTTCCTTCTCCACTCAAAAAAAAAAAAAAAGGACAGCTGCATGTCCTTGAGCCAATTTGAAGGGGAGCCCTCCAAATCTGTGGCAATTGACAACCAAAATAATTAAGTACAGTAATGAATTATAAACCATTGGGGGGAAAAGAGAAATTCATGAATCCATACTGATAATTAATTAGTTAGTTAATGGAAAAGGAGAGCTCTTGCTAAGAGTAGAATGCCAGGGTTGATGGATAAATGTGGAGGAAGCATTAGAACTGAAAAATCATCTTTTGCAAACTTAATGGTAAAGAATAAATCAATCAAGAATCATCAATAGATACTAAATCTAGGGAGGGAATTTTGATGGAGGGCAGGATATTTACACGGTCTTGAAGTGTCACCCATCAGACTGCTTATTAGTTGTCAGGAAGGAAGAAAGATAGTAATTATACAATAAGGAAATCAGGAACCACCTTGACCAGACGGTGTAAATTAAACCTCATCAATGAGGGACTGATGGATAGTAGGTACCTCCAGATTGCTATGAGAGGGGCACTACATTATCTTCATTTTGGCCATGAATCTACAAACTCAATCTAATCACTAAGAAACATTAGACAAACGCAAAACAAGGAACTTTCTATTAAAAAGGAAGAAGGGAAACGGCCTGTGTCCTTTAAAAATGTTACAATCATAAGAGATAAAGACTGGAAATGTCCCAGATTAAAGGAGCCAAAGGTAACATAACTAAATGCAAAACCTGGCACTAGACTGGACCTTGTAGTAGAGGACACTACAAAGAACATTATTAGGTCAACTAACACAACTAGAATATGGATGGTAGATTAGAAAAAAGTATTGTATGAATGTAAAATTTACAAAGTTATAGCTGTACTGAGGTTATATAAGAGAATATCCCTTTTTAAAGTATTTAGGGGTAAAACCGAATGTATATAGCTTAGTCTCAAATGGTTCAGGGAAAAAAAGGATATACTGTATCTATGTATCCATTGTCTAGTTATCTATAAAAAGAGAGATCATAAATAATAACGTAAGTGGAGAAATGTTAGTAGGTAAATTTAGATGAAGAGTATAAGACATTCTTTGTACTACTTTTATTTTTGCAATTGTTTTTAAGTTTGAACTTATTTCCAAATGAAAGTTAATTTTTAAAAAGCAATCATCCTTTTCTTAAAAGAAACTCTCTAAATGAGACCATAAGTTTTAAAAAAATTCTGCTTAATTCCAGTCAGAGAAAATTTAGCATCCAATGTATCATAAACCCTCCTTTAGCACAGATTGGTTTTTCAGTTTAGTTCTGAATAAACCTGAATGTTTCTTTTCACGGAGTCACCCATGGCCAGTCTCAAATCCATCTGTGTCCCTAGCTTCAAGTGAATAGCTTGAATAGCTTCAGTTTCTACATACTGACCATAATACCCACACATATATACCTGCCCCAAAAATACCAAAACAGGATCTGGAAAACTTTTATTATATTTATATAAATGAACAGGTCTATGTGTTTACTCACATTTGCTAACTGTAGCTTTTATAGAAGCATCTCTTTGTGAAGCCATTCCTAATATTCCAAGGTAGAGACAGCCTCTCTGTGCCCTTAGTATGTGTTGATGATCTTCCACTTCCAATCATACACTTATATCCCTAAACTGTCATTCTATGCCAAACTGGGACTTCCATGCATCATCTGAGAAAAACATTTCAACTGTCATCTGGTAGTGCTGCCTATCAATTAACTATTCTTTTCAGAAGTTTCACTAACTGGGTCTATATTTAGTAGTATAAATTTAAGCAATTATTGGAATATTGTAACTTATACATTTATATTCAAAATGAGTGGAAAGTGAAAAATTAAAGTGCCAGTGATAATCATAATATATTTTAAACAAAAATGGAAACCATCAGGGTACTAAAAGCATAAATCTTTAGCCACAAATTTTTTTAAAAGTAAATAAAAACATATGAAACGTTGAGCCTCTAAATAATGACGTACAGTGAAAGAAAAAACAGAATGAATGTTCATAATTATGAACTGAGAAAAATCAGTATTTACATTTCATTGTTAAGAATACAGTTTGACAGAATTCCCTGGTGGTCCAGTAGTTAGACCTCGGTGCTTTCACTGCTGTGACCTGGGTTCAATCCCTGGTTGGGGAACTAAGCTCCCACAAGCCACATGGCGTGGCCAAAAAAAAAAAAAAGAAAGAATACAGTTTGATAAAATATCCTTATCAAGGGAGAAGACTAGTATTCCTTTTTCCCATAACAAATTTTATCCAAAAATATCAATAAGGCATCAAAGTCTGCATCAATAATACCTTGCTCATCTCCCTTACAAAATCAGCCTTTCTTCCCAAAATTAAAATTGAATTCTGCCTACAAATGTCATTTTAAGAAAACAAGGAGAACAAACTGGAGATAATAAATTATCTGAGCAAGTTTTATTTATTATTTAATACTTATCAATACTTTCATGTTTAAATAAGAATAAGAATCAGACTTACTGAATCTGATTCAGTAATAAGAATCAGAAAAATTTTAAAAAACACCTAAATATATCATAATCAAGGATGTAGAAAATCGTTAACCATTTGAGAACAGGGATTACCATTATAACACCTTCCCTCCCTTCTGACAAATTCTCAATCCTTATCTTAACTGAGCTCTCTAGTATTTGATAATGTTGATCAGTTCCTCCAACTTTAAATCTTCCTCTTCCCTCGGCTCCCCCTAGTTGATGTCTGTGGCTTTAATTACAATCTCTGAGCCCATGGTAAATACACACATACATTCAAGGTCTCTCTCAAGAGCTTCATGTTTAATATCCATCATTCTTGGATGTCTCATAGGTACCTTAATTACAACATATTCAAAACAGAGTTTTTTATTTTCTCCCACTTTGTTTTCTCATGTTGCCTAACTCAGTTTCTCATACTGCCATGTATTTGCACATACAAGAAACCCAGGTTTCCTGGAGTAAGCTTTAACTCCTCCCCTTAACCTTCATGTCCAATTCCAATCAAACACTAAGTACTATGTCTCCATGCTCATCCCATTGCCTTACGTTCATAATTTCCTCTTTCTTCAATTACAGCAACTCTAAACTGGTCTCTGCCACCAGTACTACCTATCTCCAATGCATAAGGATATTCAGTAAATACACAGTCATCATCTAAATTAGAATGCTAAATAAAAAACACATGTACAAATCACTTTACACAAATCAGATATGTGGGAAGTGTAGAGTCAAAAAAATGAGAATTAGCACTTTTCAGGAGAATTAAAAATAGCATACCTCAATTTATACTTTTCAACAAAACGTCTAATACTCAATATGCTTAACTTTATACCTTTTACTGGAAATTATTCCATTATATTGAAAGATTAGAAACAGGTAACAGATATGTTCGTCAAAATTTTAAAATGAAGATACTTCTGGGAAAACAAAAGTAAACACATCTGAAAATATTTTGTTTGAATACCTCTTGCTCTTCATGCTATCAGGAAACACTAAAGCAAAAGAAAAGAAGGGAACAGACATTGAAGCCAATTCTAAAAAGAGTGTTTTCTAGTTCCATGGTGCAATATAAAAATGACCAACAAATAATTGTGTGGAAAAGTTAAGAGCAAGGGTGCGTGATGAGTGCAAGAGGGCTAGAAAAAGCACTAAAATCTTAAACTGAGACAGTAAAAAGAATTCTTATCAATGTGATATATCAGACACTATAAATGTAACATACTACACAAAATGTAGTAGAATGTTCCATAGGTCAAAAGGTGGCAAGAAAGCACAAAATAATGTTTGGATTGATTACCTGAAGTTTTACTCAGCTCTGCTGAAAATATAGCAGATGGTGGTCTGTGCTCTTTTTCTGTATCAGAAGGAAGTTTTTTCTCAGCTTCTTTCACAAGAACTTTGGGTTTAACTATACTGCCTATCCCTGTTTGAGCATCCAAAGCAGAAACATCTGGAGGCAGTAAGGGCACCTTTGAAATATCAGCCCTATCTTTGGAGAACTCATCTGGGACATGAACTTCTTCTTCATCTTTAGGCTGTACACTCTTGACAGAAACGTCATGGGGTAATTCTGAGCAAGGCAACGACCCAGCTCCATCCTGGACACTAGCAACTTCACTTTTGTAGGCTATTTCTAGGTCAGTGTATTCCCTGGCTAATGTAGGAGAATAATCTGTTTGAGAACTGACAAATGTAGGGAACTCATCTATAATCTCAATTGGAGATGAATCTGAAAATGTTTCACTCTCTCTTATTTTTGCTTCCTTAACAATAAATAAGCCATCATTTGAATAAACTGCAGTGTTGAGCTCCTCCATCTGCAAAGGAATTTTCTCCTTTTGGATCAATGTTGAAACTTCATTAGATGATAAGGTATCTTTTGCGGTATCTAAATTGGGCTGAAAAGATTCCAAATACGGCTTTCCCCCCTCAGGTGGTGGTGAAGCACTGAGTTTTTCCTTATTTTCATGTTCTATCATTGATTCAGATGAAGTTTCAATGAGATTTTCTTTTACAAGTATCACTGCTTCATCTTGTTTTTGTGGAACTTCAGGAATTGAATCATCACTAAACAAGTCAACTGGTTCAGAATCAGGTGAGGAATCTTCAACTAGCTCAGAATGAGTGGGCACCAGCTGTGCAACTTTTGCTATTTCTGAATAACTAGAGAAATCTGGAGTTGGTTCAGTAGAGAGCTTTGTTTCTTTAATTAAATCACATGCAATAGATATATAAGGAGCTTCTGTTTCTTGAACAGCTACACTAATACTTTCAGGCTCTTTAATTTCTTCATTCATTCCTGATACTTTTTTTAGTGATACATTCATGGCCTCTTCATATGCTGGGGGATTTTCAGGCTCAAGTTTTATGCTTTCATAATTAACCGAAGGAGGAGCTTCTAATGGTGATGAACTGACCTGCACTGCAGAAGCACCAGCACTAGGAACTATAGAATTTAATGGTGCTTCCATGACAATGTCAGGTAAAACTGGTGAAGGAGTAGCTTCAGATTCTTCAAAGGATGGGCAAAGCTGTGCTACAGGGTAAAGTGACTCCTGCATAGCTTCTGAAGTTTGAACCAAGTCCATTTTTGTTTCGAAGGCAATTTTTGTACCTGTAGCTTCACTCAATTCACTTTCACATGCTTCCTGTACTAAATCTGGGGTTAGACCTTCAGGCATGTTTGCCACTACTTCCTCAGTCACCTCTGATAAATGATCTGTTGTGTCATAATCTGTCTTAGAATCCTGTGTTGCCACAAGGAAAAGATTTGATGTTTTGGCACTAGCATTCTTCTCTGTTACAATTTGGGCCTTTTTTTCTTCTATTTTTTTTTCATCTGTCTTATTTTCTGAAGTATGATCTTCCAACAAGGGAAAAATGTTTGCTGAAGGGTTAAAGGGAGCACATGTGATATATGCTCCTGAACCATCTTTTATAGCTTCTGGTGTACTAGGAAATGAAGTATCATCATTACTGCTTTCACTATCTTTTTCATGATTTGTTTGTTCAAGGCTATCTGAAAAACGTTTCTTATCCACTTTACCTTCCAATTTGCTCTCTATATTACCTCCTGCGGCCAAAACATCACTATCTTGCTTATAGGTATCTTTTACTTCCCATACTTGCTCAAATGGTTTGAAGTCTGCATATTCCTCCCTCAGAGGAGCTTCTGCTACAATTCCCTTTTCATTAAAACTGTCTTTTGGTTTTTCTGGAGACATAACTCTATCCTCTTCTTTAACTGATTTGGTAAGGACTATAGGTAACTCTTGCTGAGTACGAAGGATGTTATTACTAACTAAGTCCTCTTCTTCATCTTTATTCTTCACAATTATTTCTTCCCTAGGATTTGCTACTGTTATGGCAGATTCTGCTCTTGGAGAGCCACTGAATGATGATCCCATTTCTGAGTATTCCAATTCTGAAAACTCTGGTAAATCTCTGTCTACAAATGGTTTTTTTGCCTTCTCTGAGAATTCTTTAGAAGCTTCATCTGAAATTTCTCGAAGTGTTCCTTCGGTAGGTAGTACTGCTGGTAAATTACCAAGGTATTCATGTTCTTTAAAAGAAGCAGCTGAGAGAGGAGCTAAAGAAGGAAGAGAAGCAGCAGTTTCAAGCAGGACAGATGGAAAATCCTCTTGACCAGCAGAAACAGTGTTACCTGGCTGCTCCTTCCAATCCATAATTTTTTCTGTGACCATGGACAGAAAGGAAAGTTAGAGAATGCCAGCGTTCTCAGATTTAATGCAAGTTTTATGACAGATTCAAAAATACTGTTAGTAAAGACTTACTGTTAACTAAAATGCTAATAACATTTAGTTAATAAACAATAATCAAGTAGACTGAATCATAATTGAAAAATTAAAGCTATTGTCAAAAGACATGTGCATGGCTAAAGAGGCTATTAGATACTATGCAAAGACATCAAGTCTTTGAGAAAAACCTCACGCACAATTAACTGAGAAAAGCTACTTCTAACTAGTCTCAGAGGAAGAAATGAGGATTATTTGAGAAGAGAGTTTGAGTGACAGCATAAGAAGGAAAGGGCACTGGATAATTAACTGTCATAGGCTGACATTCTTTTCTATGAAAGTCTGTCAGCTATAAGCAAATAAACTGTATTTGGAAAAAATGACTAGTCAATATGTAAACATAAATCAAGGGGCCAAGAATTCCTTACACATTTCCAATTATTAATTAGGTTTCTGTCCATTTCTCTCTTGGACACAGCATATAAAATGCAAATTTCAACTTGGTCAGTAGACAAACATTCTTGGAACCATGCTTATTTTTGGTAAATTCAAACTACTAAGCATAGAGTGAACATAACTAAAGAATTAAAGTTAGAATACACAGAGGATAAAAGGCTAGCAGAAAGAACTTGCCTGCAGAGGAGTGTATCACAGGCTCAGATGCAGCAGGAAGAGCAAAAAGTGTCTCATCTGAAAAACAAATAGAATATAACCTCAGCAGAAATAAAGACAGAGTTGGAAGGAGACTAAAGAGGAACAAGCAAGGGGTTCAGTTTGTAATGAGTTAACACAAAACTTTATCTACAGAGAAAAAGCCATGATGGAAAGGAAAAAGTAGTACCATTAGTAGTATCATTAATCCAGATTAAATTATAATATATATTATAAAATTGATTAAATGATATCTATAGAACCTATCATTTTTCAAGAGGCAATAACATGTTTATGTTAAAGAAACTTCATGAACCAAAGTGGCTTTAATATACTAATCTTATCTTTTTTTATTGGTATATGTTCAATTTAGAACACTTTCAGAAAATCATGCATATTCTCTACTTGTTATTCTAAGTGATTTACATGATGCAAGAACTCATTTTACTCCTTACGACTCTACTGTTACAAGTGTTGCTGTTAATATCTCATTTAACAGATTTAAAAAAAAAAGAGTGATAGACAAGTAACTCACTCAATAGATAAGCAGTGAGACTCAGACAATTCAACTCCAGAGCTCACTTTCTTAACCAATATATGCTGTATGTTATAAATTGAATGTTTGTGTTTCCCCTAAAATTCATTATGTTCAAGCCCTAAGGTTCAATGTGTTGTTTGGAGATGGGGCCTTTCGGAAGTAATTAGGAATACATGAGGTCATGAGGGTGGGACCATCGTCACAGGAAGAGATCACGTGAGCACACAGAAGGCAGCAACCTATAAGCCAAGAAAAGAGGCCTCAGAATGAAACCTAACTTGCCCACATTTTGATATTAAGACTTCCCAGCCTTCAGAACTGTAACAAATAAATTTCTGTTGTTTAAGCCACCTAGTCTATGGTATTTTGGTATAGAAGCCCAAGTCAACTAACACACTATATATTGGTATATTAACCTTGTACAATGTCATTTCATACCTGCAGTTGGGAGATCTTGAGCTAAAGATCTTCTGGGGTTTATACTAGAGAAAGGGCTCTAGCAAAAGACAATGTGAAATAGTCCGAGAGACGACAGGAGGTATTCCTTTAGTGTAGAGGACCTAATAAATTTGGACACTTCTATCTGGAAGAACAAGCTAGACAAGCCTGATTAATAGAAGAAAAAAAAAGAAATCAGAGATGTGGCTATCATGAACATGGAACTTGTCTTCCAAGGGTATTCCTTTTGATGAATAGGAGAGTTAAATTCATAATGTCACGTAAATTTAAAATTCATACTAAGTATGATGTCATATCTAAAGGATTCTTAGATGGGGTGGAGAGGGGAAATCCATGACATGCATTTAAAAGAGTCTCCTATAACCTAGAACAACAGGTTGAATAGGCCACTCATCCAAACCAGTAAGACACACTGCCTTATGAGATTTTATAAAATGTACACATATGTGTACACACTTTTTAAAGATGACTTGTTATATAATCTTAAATTACACAGTTCTCATTTGTAAAATGACAATTTGAAAATTCTTTCAGCTAAAATAATGAATTATAATGTTGTACAAACTGAGATCTGGGGGTCAAAGAGCAGAACCAAATAATTACACAGCTGCTCCACCTAAATAAAAGGAAGCAAATCCTTAACAAAATGGTTGTCTTTTTCATCTAGACAATATAGTTAAAAGCCAACTAATTCAGAGACAGTCTACTTGGAAAGTGAACTAGAAACATGTTAAAATCAGAGGGAAACCAAACTATATCTAAAACTGTGCCAAAATTTTAAAGTATTTTTTAAAAATATATCCTTATGCCTATCTAATACCAGAATCTCTCTTATAGCAAAAACTATATTCTTGGCACTTGGTCAAGTGAGAAAGTTTACAAATTGGTAGTCGAAATATTCACAAATTTCCAAAAAAAAAAAAAAAAAAAATCCTCATTTTGTAAAATGAGACTCAATCCAAAATTAGCCACAAAACAAGTATTCCATTTCTAAAAGCACTTAGAAAAAAATCCAGGAGAGGTCATTACCATTTTGCCTTCAAGAAGAAGAGAGCTGCTCAGGGACTCCTACTAAGGCCCATCATGAATCATGGGATCAAACTGCCTGGGTCCAAACCCCAGATCCATCACGTATTACACAATATAAATGTGTAACCCTGAGAAAGTTACTACTTAGCCTTTCTGTGCTTCATTTCCTCATTTGCAAAATAAGAGTAACTACCTCAAAATGTTGTGAGGGAGGGAAGGGGAAAAAAGAAACAATTTGCCCTAAGTTACAGAGCTAGGAGGCCAGAGAGCCAGGATTTGAATAGGTCTAACTCCCAAGTTCATGGGCTGTATCCTATGCACAAGTGCTATAATAAATTACGTATTCCTACTTTATCAGCCCCATAAATTTGAGCTCCTGAAACAAGATAAACAGTCACCCAGCAAATACCCTGTAATTATCCAAAATACTTAACTGATTGTTTGCTTTTACTTCACCATATAACAACATTTATAGAGATGTTAACGATGGCCAGGCACATTTATTTCACATGGTCTTTTACTACTCAAAACCACCCTGTAAAATAAGTACTACTGTTATCTTGATTTCACAGATGAGGAAACAGAGGCATAAAAAGGCTAAGTAACTTCCCCAGAGTCACAAAACTGAAAAAAGTGATGTATCTGAGACTGAATCCATAGTTTACCAGTCCATGCTCTTTTCTTTAACCGCTCTGCAGTACTTCTTTTCTAGACTTTACTATATAAATTTAGAATTTGAAAATGACTAATAAAACTAATGATGTCAAAAGAAAATTTTGATCAACAATACTTATATATCACAAAAGCTACCAAATTCTAAGGCTAAAACACCTAAAAATTATTTATTTCCTGTTCTGAAAAAGAATTACTGATTTTCATCTTCCTTTTTCTGCAAAAGACCCTCACTTTCACAAGTGAATAAACTATTTTATAATAAGGGATCCTATATTAAGTAAAAAGTAAAATGTTCTGAATTACTGAGATACATTACACATACACTTACATTACTGGGCTTACAAAAAAGGTAAACAACTCCCCTTCTTTCTATGATCTACTCATAATGCCAAATTCTAACTACTGAATGAAATTAAAACCTTAGTCATCAATCTCATTTGTACTACACTTGAACAGAAAGCCAGAAGAAACAATAAATCTTAAGGACTTAATTATATATATCCACACTAAGTAAAAACATAATGTCATATTACAAAAAAAAAAGTTTTCACTAAATAGGCAAAAGGGAAGCCAGAACTCTCCTATTACGTCTCTCCTCTACAGCCATCAAAAAGGACAATTCTATATATTTTTCTTGCTCGAAAACATTTAAAAGCTCCCAGTTACATACTGAATTACACCAAAAATTCTTAGTCAGATATATTAAGGCCCTGCACTATATGGCCCCAATTTAACTGTCTAAACTTATCTCAACATCTCCTTACATGTCATCTATGCTAACAAAATAAACTTCTTCCTAACCGAACCCATGCTTCCCCCTCCTGCATATGAATGCTGACATCCACTAATGCTCAAATTCACCATATTCAGCCTCACTAACTCTCTTTGTAAAACATACTCATTCTTAAATTATTTTTGTTAATCTTCTACATTTCCAGGTACCTAAGCTCAGAGAATAAAGCAACTTATTCAAAGTCACATAGCTTAATGACAAAGCTAGAAAATAATTTAAACTATAATCATATATATATTTTTATTTCCTTATTACCCTCAGCAAAATGAACAGAATCACTGAACTACTTATAATGACAGTATGAAAGATTTCCAAATGATCTATTCCTCATGTTGGCCCTAATGCTAGATTCTTTTCCTTACCTAAGCCTAAAACTAGAATATAAGTTTCGATTAATTGCCTCAGGGCTACAAACTTTGAACGCTAATTACTTCCACCACACAAGAATCAGTTGCAAAATTAAAGTTCACTGAAGAAATTTTTTTTTTTTTTTTTTTTAGTAAATCACTTTTCAAGAAAGTAAAAATGGCATTATCAGTTTTGAATTTAGTACTGGTCAATTCAAAAAATATATATATGCTATCACAATCTCACCAATGTCCACACACTCTTATACCGAGTATTTTCCTTGACACGTTCTTTTCAAAACCTGTTTATCAACCAAAAGTATAAATGGTCAGGGCTTCCCTGGTGGCGCTGTGGGTAAGAATCTGCCTGCCAATGCAGGGGACACGGGTTCCAGCCCTGGTCCGGGAAGATCCCACATGCCACGGAGCAACTAAGCCCGTGCGCCACAACTACTGAGCCTGCGCTCTAGAGCCCGCGAGCCACAACTACTAAAGCCCACGTGCCTAGAGCCCGTGCTCCGCAACAAGAGAAGCCACCTCAATGAGAAGCCCGCGCACCGCAACGAAGAGTAGCACCCGCTCGCCGCAACTAGAGAAAGCCCACGCTCAGCAACAAAGACCCAACGCAGCCAAACATAAATAAATAAATTAAATAAACTGTAAAAAAAAAAAAGTATAAGTGGTCAGTAAAATCATATCTAATTTATAAAACAAGAAAAATAAACTGCACTTTAAAATCATAGAGAAGAATCTCTGCTTCTAGCCATGAAAGTAATTTTATCACACTAACCCTTCCAACATAAACAACTATAAAGCTGGGCAAAATATATGAAGCAACTGTCCTGAGACACTGGACCACATGCAGAAGTGTAATTCCTGAGAAGAGGGAAGCACACCAGAGGAATGCCCTGGCTTTCTGTCTGAAAGCACTTTCTGTCAACAGCACACGGCAGAGGAGCCCAAGGATACTGCGCTCTTGCTGGGCAGAGGAAGCTGTTGATTTGTCTGGGATTTGTGGGGCAGGGTGACATACAAAGGAAAGCTTCAAAGAAAAGGAGCTCCAGAAATCTAGATAGATGTTCCCTTTAAACCTTTGGCTGAATACAATGCTGCACATATAGATCACAAGACTTACCAAGACCCAACAGACAAATCTATGATATAGAGTTGTGAGCTGAATGGATATTCTGGAGGTCAGACTGTGCTGGAAGACCTGACCTAAAGTTCTGGCCAGTCAGAGTGGAGAGATCTCATAAACATCCCAAGCATAAAAGTGAGATTCCAGAAAAGGTACACCTTAAGAGTGGGACTACTATAACCCTAAAGTAAAGGATACTCTAGACCAAGAATCAGCAAAACATGGCTCATGGGCCAAAGTTGTATTGGGAGAAAGTCATGTCCGTTCATATGATGTATTATCTATGGTTGCTTCTGCATTACAATAACAAAGATGAGTAGTTAGATAGAACCTGCAGGACCCACAAGCCTAAAATATTTACTACTTTGCCCTTAAAGAAAATGTCAGCCAGCCACTGCTCTAGACCCACACTAACTTTAAAATCAAGACTTAAAAAGATCAAGGTGATTTGCCAGCAAATCAATTGCCTTCCAGAACAAAACTATCACCACATCCATGACAAGCAGTATAAAATAAAAAATTACTGGACATGAAAAGAAGAAAATTTGAGCATAAATAAGAAAAAACAGCCTATATAAACAAAAAGAAATAGTGTAAATGTTGGATTAATGAATACTAAAATGGAAATTTAAACAGCTTTTAAAAGTTCCTAAGTATGTACAGTAAAGGACATAATGAGTGAACAGAGAATCTTGGTAGAAAAACATGGACTAGAAAAAGAACCAAATGGAAATGCTGTAACTGAAAATTACATTAACCTAAAGAAAATTTCACCAGGTGAGCTTAAAAGTAGATTGGACAATGGAGAAGAAAAGATCAATAAACTTAAAGAGCAACAGAAAAAAAATATCCAAACTGAAGCACAGCATGAAGAACAAAAAGCTGGGGGGAAAAAAATGAACAGTCTCAATGACCTATGAGATAATCAAGCAGTTAAAGCATACATAACTGGAGTCCCCTCAAAGACAATAATGACTGAAACAGGAAAATAAAGTTTTAAGATATAATGGCCTAAAATTTGAAAATAGTGATAGAAAATACCAGCCCACAGATCCAAGAAGCTCAATGAACCACAAGCAGGATAAACACAAAACCACAAAGAACTACACTGTAGAGGCCAAACTGCTGAAAACCAAAGACAGAGAAAAATCTTAAAAACAGAGGGAAAAGGCAGGTAAACAATAAGAATGACCTGACTGCTCATGGCAAACAACGCAATCCAAAAGATAATAAAACATTCTTTAAAATGGTGAAAAAAACTGCAAACCTAGAATTGCATGCAGTCAACCCTCATAATCTGATTCCTTAATTTGCCAACTGGCGGCCTACTCACTAAATTGATAAACCCAAAATCAGTACTTACAGCAGCAGGCACATGCAGAATAGCCAAACATTCCAGTCCCCCAACATATGTTGCCAGGTGAGGTCAAACAAGGCAACCCTATGCCTTCTTGTTTCAGCTCACATACAGTAAACAAGTATTCTTTTAGCAGTCTATTTAGTGTCCTACTGTTTGCATTTCTGTGCTTTCTGTTGGTGATTCTGATATGGCCCATAAGCACAATGCTGAAGTGCTGTCTAGTGTTCTTAACAGCAAGAAGGCTATGATGTACCTTACAGAGGAAACCCGTGTGTTAGATAAGGTTCATTCAGACATCAGTTATAGTGCTGTTAGCCATGAGTTCAATGTTAATGAGTCTACAATATATATTAAATAATGTGTTTCTTTAAATAGAAACACACCTAAAACAAAGTTATATACTGACGAGTAACAAAAATGCTATGACTAAAAGGTTCACAGGAACCTAACCCTGTATTTCCCCTCGGGACAATGATTCAGTATCTGCTAATTCAGTATTTTCTGTGACTTTATAGACCATAACCACCACAAATAACAAAATTGACTATATTCATCAAAAAATCCTTCAAAAGTAAAGCTGAATTAAGATATTAACAGACAAACAAAAGATGAAAACAAAAGCTGAAAGAAATCATCACCAAGGGACCTGTACAATAAGAAATGTTAAATGAAGTTCTTCACAATGAAGGAAAAAGATGCCAGACAGAAACCCAAATCTTCATGAAGGAATGAAGAAGGGCAGAAATGGTAAATGTATGTGTAGATACAAAATATTCCCATTCCCTGAGTTCTTTAAAGAAATGGTAAATATATGAGTAGATATAAAGTATTCTCATACCTTAATTTCCTTCAAGAATAATTGACTTTTGAAGGAATACAAATTTGAAAAGAAGAAGTAAAACTGTCACTATGTGCAGATGACATACTATACATAGAGAATCCTAAAGATGCTACCAGAAAACTACTAGAGCTAATCAATGAATTTGGTAAAGTAGCAGGATACAAAATTAATGCACAGAAATCTCTTGCATTCCTATACACTAATGATGAAAAATCTGAAAGAGACATTAAGGAAGCACTCCCATTTACCATTGCAACAAAAAGAATAAAATACCTAGGAATAAAAAAAAAAAAACCTGACTTTTGAAGCTTAAATAATTAAAATATATAATATATGTAGAAGTAAAATGTATGACAATAAAAGCACAAAGGATGGAAGGAATATGTAGAAGTACAAAAAAAACAGAAGCAGATGGGACAAAGAGAAAAGAGACTTAAATGGGGACTTGCCTGGTGGTCCAGTGCTTAAGAATCCATCTTACAATGCAGGGGACGCTGGTTCAATCCCTGGTGGGGGAACTAAGATCCCACATGCTGTGGGGCAACTAAACCCATGCGCCACAACTAGAGAGAAGCCCACGCATCGCAATGGAGAATCCCACATACTACAACTGAGACCCGAAGCAGCCAATAAATAAATAAACAGACTTAAATGAATCATATTAATAATTACACTGAATGTAGTAAACGGCCCCAATTAAAAGGCAGAGGTTTTCAGGCTAGATAAAAACCTTACTATGTGTCACTTAACAGGACACACACTTTCAACATAAAAACACAGGTAGGTTAAAAGTAAAAGAATGTAAAAGGATATATGATCCAAGCACTTATCCTACAAAATCTGGAATGGCTATACTAATGTCGAGCAAAGTAGATTCAAACACAAGGAGTATTATCTTGAGATTACCAGAGGTAAAGAGGGGCATTTGATAATGAAAAAGGAGTAATCAGACATAACACTAAATAGATATAACAACACTAAAGGTATATGGAAAAGGTGTTAATGGAAGTACATGAAGCAAAAACTAAAGAGAGACAAAGACAAATCTACAAATATTATTTAAAAATTTTAACACTCAACTCTCAGTTAATTGACAGACTGGACACACATGCACATACACACACACTCAATAAACAAAGATATAGATGATTTAGACAACATTCCAATGAACTGACTTTTATAGAGCACTACAACCAACAACAAAATATACATTCTTCTCAAGTACACATGGAACATACACCAAGATAAACCATTTCCTGGTCTATAAAGCAAATCTCAATAAATTTAAAAGGATTGAAATCATGCAGCATATGTTCTTTGACCACGTGAATTAAATTGAAATCAATAAAACAGGAAAATTCTGGAAAATGCCCAAATGTTTGGAAATTAAACACACAATTCTAAATAACTCACGGATCAAAGAATATATCACAAGAAAAATTAAAGAATAATTTAAATCAAATGATGATGGAAATCTGCAGGATACAGCTAAAGCAATGCTTAGAGAGAAATTTATAGCTCTAAATGCTTTTAGAAAAAAGGGTTAAATTCAAAGTTTAAAGCTTCCACCTAATGAAACCAGAAAAAGAGCAAGTTAAACCCAAATAAGTAAATATAAATAGAGCTGCAATGAACATTTTGATACATGACTCTTTTTGAATTATGGTTTTCTCAGGGTATATGCCCAGTAGTGGGATTGCTGGGTTGTATGGTAGTTCTATCTGTAGTTTTTTAAGGAAACTCCATACTGTTCTCCATATTTACGATAGTCAGGACATGGACGCAACCTAAGTGTCCATCAACAGATGAATGGATAAAGAAGATGTGGCACATATATACAATGGAATATTACTCAGCCATAAAAAGAAACAAAATTGAGTTATTTGTAGTGAGGTGGATGGACCCAGAGTCTGTCATACAGAGTGAAGTCAGAAAGAGAAAAACAAATACCGTATGCTAACACATATATATGGAATCTAAGGAAAAAAAAAAAAAAAGGTCATGAAGAACCTAGGGGTAAGACGGGAATAAAGACACAGACCTACTAGAGAATGGACTTGAGGATATGGGAAGGGGGAAGGGTAAGCTGTAACAAAGTGAGAGAGTGGCATGGACATATATACACTACCAAACGTAAGATAGATAGTGGGAGGCAGCCACATAGCACAGGGAGATCAGCTCGGTGGTTTGTGACCACCTAGAGGGGTGAGATGGGGAGGGTGGGAGGGAGGGAGACCCAAGAAGGAAGAGATATGGGAACATATGTATATGTATAACTGATTCACTTTGTTATAGAGTAGAAACTAACACACCATTGTAAAGCAATTATACTCCAATAAAGATGTTAAAAAAAAAAAAACCTAAATAAGTAACAGAAAATAAATAACAGCAGAAATCAATGATATAGGAAACATGCAAACTACAGAGAAAAATCAATGAAACCAAAAGTTGGTTCCTTGAAAAGATCAATAGAATTGATAATCCCTAAAATGATCAAGAAAAAGAGAAAAATAAGTATTGGAAATAAAAGAGGGACTATCACTATAAATCCTAAATAATAAGAGAATATTATGAATAAGTTTATGCCAGTAAATTAGACACTTAGGTGAGCAGACAAATTCCTTGGTGTCCACTCATCAAGATGAAATAGTCAAGTTCCTTGAAAGGCATACATTTCCAAAACTGACACAAGCAGAAATAGAAAATCTGAATAGCCTTACATCACTTAAAAAAAGTATACCCATAATTTAAAACCATCGCCACAAAGAGAACTCCAAGGCCAGATGGCTTCATTAGTAAATTCTATAAACATTGAAGGATGCTTATGAAACTCTTTCAGCAAATTAAGGAAGAGCAAGCACTTCTCAAAATGTTTCAGACTTATGCACTAATACCAAAACCAGACAAGGCTATTACAAGAAAATAAAAATACAGAAAAATATTCCTTACACAGGCATGCAAAATTCTTTAACAAAATATTAGCAAACTGAATCCAGAACTTGGTAGAATAATAAAACTCTCAATAATTTAATAATGATGGCGATTAGTTGAGACTGAAAAGTTATAAACGCTTTTTGTGAAAGAGATTTATATGATAGGTTTAAGTGTATTTAATAAACCCCCTTAGAACAAAGATGAACAGAATTTTAAACAAGTAAATTCCCTTCTTTTCTGAAACCAAAGACTCCAGTAGATTAAAAAAATTTTTTTAATGCTTTAGGTCAGCTTCACCTAGGGCTGTCAGAACACCGAGATAAATAAATTTAACAATGGCACCTTCCAATTAGTCAAATTTACACATCAGTCTATAAAGTTGGGGAGAAAAAAAACAAGCGATTTTTTTTCTCTTTTCACAAAGGCAGATGACGGAACATAAATATATAATTGCCCCTACAGTACAACCACAAGAGTCCTCTGGTTTTAAGAGAGCAGAGAATACTTTCCGGGTGGGGGCCTGTATTCTTTCCTAATCTCCTACATGTACCTCTCATAACTACAATCGCTACTCATCTTTTTGTCCCTGTACTCCGCCCTAAACCTAGTTAAAAAAAAAAAAAAAGAGTGTGCTAATTTTTTCTTAATATTGAACTTCCAAGGGACCACCAATATAACCAGACTATTGCCAAATCTGTTTGAACAACAAAACTTTATAAGCCTTCATCTATGGTAATAAGAACAAGTCATTAAAGAAATAATGTGTTTTTTTTTTAAACTAGAGGGCCACCTAAGCAAAGGACTCAGGGACTGCTAAAAAGATAATCCAATATTTAGCAGCTTACAGCTCCTACTATAAGAGCAGGAGTGGTACCTATTGTTTGGCATTATCTATCAACATTTTCAATGTATATACCCTTTGGATCAATAATTCCACTTACGTGAATTTATCCTACAATGCATATATCCTACAACACATATATAAATTTCTATGCGTGTATTTGCAAAGAGGTATATATAAAGGTGTTCACAGCAATGTTATTTACAACAGAAAAAGCTGATAGACAACCTAATATAACCATCAATAAGAGACTGATTAAATAAAATAGGGTACATCCATATACCTTGTATATGTAAATAAATTAATGCTTTAATTCAAAAGACTTGGGTTTTTTTTTTTCTTTTTTCTTTCTGGCCACACCACGATGCAGAACTTCCCTGACCACGGAATGGAACCCATGCCCCCTGCAGTGGATGCATAGTCTTAACCACCGGACCGCCAGGGAAGTCCCAAGACTTGGGATTTTTATTTGAGAGAAAATATTGCAGTAATTCTAGAACGATACAGAATATAGATCAGGATTCATCTATAATGTTATATTCATTCAACAAATATCTGAGTGCCTATGCCACATCTAAGGCACTGTGCTCAGCAATGCAAATATGTCATACAGTCCTTTTCCTCAAGGAAAAAAGGTAATACAGCCCCTTTCCTCAAGGAGCATATAGTCTGGTGAATAGAAATGAGTAAACATACTATTCCCACATATATATAGTATGATACATATGATGAGGTAAGAAAAGAATGTTACAGGAACACATGAGTAAAGCAACTTAAAAATTAAGAATCACCATTCCAAGAAACAAAAAACCATCAATTTAGATGTGAGATTATCAATTACCCTTTAGAGTTGAAAAGAATGATGAGGCCATTGGTCTGAGAACACCTTAGCATAAGTAGAGCTGGGTCCTACCATTCTGCATGCCTACGTCCTACATTAGCTAGCCACAAAGGTCACACTCACCCATTTAAACACTGCTGATGAATTATGGTTCTGCCCTTACAGTTCCCATCCTTGGTGCTACCACCCCCAGAGGGACCTTCTAGGGTCTATATTTAGAAACAGGAACAAAAAGTCTCAAAGAATGTACTGTAAGAATAGTTTATCTGCCAACATTTACTTCTACTTAGAGGTCCCAGGGAAATATCAAGAAATATTATCTATTTGGTTGGTACTTTTACCTTGGGCTAGCAAAGTACCTTTAAAATGTGCCATTTAAATTGGGGCCTTGCAACAGCAGTGATTCAAATAAACTGCTTTTAGGTATATAATGAAACAACTACACATAAAACAGAGTCAATTACTGAACAATAGAAAATATGTTCCTTTTTGGAAATGTTTCATATAACATAGCAAATCTTCCAAGTTTACAGAAATATAGTGCTCAAATAGCATGTTTTCTAAATACTATTCCACATAATTAGACATGTATCAAAGGTTCAATATATATTCATCACTTCATTTAAAAAGGATTTGAGGAAGCTCATGAGTTACTAAAAAGAACTATAAATTTGACACTGAGCTTCCTAGGAACCAATGTGAAATGTAATTCACTTTATCCTTAAGGAGCACACCACTTGTTCCCAACTGTTATTCCTAGTCAGAAAATTAGAAATGGTTAACAAGAGAATTATTCAGAATCTCTAAATTCATCAGTTCCATTCTTTGTTATCATTTTCTAGATAATAATAGGAGGAGAGAGGATGGGGAATGGATTATGGCATGACATCTCTTTCTTTAGAGGCAACTACTTCCTGGGAGTGTCACATCATTGTTTACTTGAACTTTATGTTAAGGACTGATACTTAAGATTTAAACTATATATCACTCAAAATCTTTTAACATTTCTAATATGTGCTCCTATGCTGATATAAATAATCATATAATAAATGACTTTGTAAAAGACGAATAATTTTTAATCCTTAAGCCATAACCTATACTTATGAGCAATATTCAATTCTATACAAGCTTCCACTGCAACAACAACTTTGGACAATCTCTGAAATTGATTTAATAAGCATCAACATTCTTTTCTTTGTATTTATATCCATGGCCTCCAAGTCCTATCAATTTTTCTTTCATAAAACGTCTTATTAACCTAACTATAAAAACAGAGATTCAGAGCCAAAAAAATCATGCTTCCTAGAGTTTCTTATATTCCTCCCTGTATTCCATTTTCACTGAATGAACTAGTTCAGGCTCTACTCATCTCTCTCAGAACTACTGTGAAAGATTTCTAAATAGTTCCCCTATTTTTCTTTCCAACCTATCTTGAATATTGTCACCAATTCACTTTTCTAACACTGCTTTCATGATGCCATGCCTCAGTTCAATAATCTTCAGTGGCTTCCCAATGCCTAAAGCAGTAATTCAGAAGGATGAAAAATAACGAAATAACTTTATATTTTGGAAACAACAACAACAAAAACATTTTTTGTTTCATTATTTAAATTGCCAAAAGTAAAGGCAACTGTGAATGGCACACAGCAAGGATAAAAGCAAGATGATAAAACCCTAATTCCTTAATTTGGCATTCAACACCCTTCAGAATCCAGATCTACCACACATTTTCCATCTTAATTAACACTGACTTAGAACATGTCCAGAGACCAGCTCAATGCCATCCTTAATGAATGTTTGCATATCCTCAAAGCCTAGGTTAACCAACCACCTTTTTAACCTGAAGCCAATGTTTCTCCATGAAAAATGGTCAGCAGGGGAGAGGCTTCAGTCTCACTTCAGTTACTTCACGGCAATGGGGATGCTCCAAGCACAACAGCAAACAGCAAAATTACAACTTACCAAGTAAGGGAAATCAGCGTTTACTCAAAAAATAGGGTAAACAACAATGTTAAATACACAACTGTCAGGGATCTACCATATTCACTAACATAAACCCTCTGCCAGTCAGACTGCTCTATGTTTCTAACCATGTTCTGCACATCTCTCAGCTCTTTGTCTTTACTCACATCAGTCCTTTTGGTTTCTCTAAATCTTCAAAACTATATTTCTGCTCCAAAATCCCAATATAAATATTTAAGAAGCACATTTCTAAAATAAACAACATTTTAAAAAGCAAAAATTTTTTTTTAAAGTGAGACATGGTTGTATCAACGCATTTTTTTTTTAATTTTATTTATTTATTTATTTATGGCTGTGTTGGGTCTTCGTTTCTGCGCGAGGGCTTTCTATAGTTGCGGCAAGTGGGGGCCACTCTTCATCGCGGTGCGCGGGCCTCTCCCTATCGCGGCCTCTCTTGTTGCGGAGCACAGGCTCCAGACGCGCAGGCTCAGTAGTTGTGGCTCACGGGCCTAGTCGCTCCACGGCATGTGGGATCCTCCCAGACCAGGGCTCGAACCCGTGTCCCCTGCATTGGCAGGCAGATTCTCAACCACTGCACCACCAGGGAAGCCCAAAAAACAAAATTTTTTACCATGGCCTGTTAGAGACCTCAAATGATCTAAGTGTAGTCCACCTCCCCACCCTCACCTTATACCACTCTCCCCCTAGTTTTTCTCACTGGTCTTCTTACTAGATTCTTAAACATACAAAGCTTATTACTGCCTCAGGGCTTTTGCCTCCTAGGAGCTTCTTGGAAATTTTTTATATCTGCAGCTTAAATCTCACCTCCTCGGAAAGGGCTCTCTCAGTGCCGCCCTACCTAAAAAGGCTCCCACACATCTCAAGTCATTTTCCACACCATCATTCTGCTTATTTTCCTCATAACACAACACTAATCTGACTTCCTTGATTATGTGCATATTATCTGTACTCCTCCCACGGGGAACACATGTCTTGCTTATTGCTATATCATCATAGCCTAGAATAGTGCCTCTTTGTAGGTAATCAATAATCAGTTGAATGAATGAACTCGTTAAGAAACCTAGACTCAGTGAAATGCCTTAACTATCTGTGCCCATAAATCATAATGTTCCTGTATTTACTAAAGGAACTAAACTTTCCAAATAAGCAACATCAATACAGAATTAGGGAACTATGTAAAGATAGAGTCACTGAGTAGGCAATATTCTTTCTCCTTTGTCTTCCAAACTTAGTATTCCAAAAGTCAAAATTCCAAGAGAATGCTGTCACCTCCTGAATCTCCAAGGTTCAAAGAACAGAACTCTTTTCTTTGTTTCCATGAAGGAACACAGGAGAACAAATTAGTACGCCTTTCTTAATCATTAAATTTATCATTTGCAAATTTCTTATTTATTTTTCTACCTCCCCTTAGTTTCTCTAAAATGTGTGTTTTTACCCAGAAAAAGGAAAATTTGAATTACTCCTCAGATTCTAATATCTTTTGTGTAGTGATTAATGTTTTCAGTAATGTTTTGGGGTATGTCAATATCAAAATGTTACATCACTATTGGCTTATTTTCCCCACTGTGGAGCGGGAGTGAATTGAAGAAAAAAAAAATTCTTCCGTGATCTCCCACTGAGTTCCTTTTTCTAGAAAAAGAACCATTTCTAAAATCCTACAAGGCTATGACAATTTCTCAGCAGGCTGTTACACTACCTGATTCTTGATTCTTGCCCTTTTATACATAAAAATCCTACTACTAGTGGGACACTTTCTGTCCCAAAAGTAACAAGCTATTTGTTAATAAGTTAATTAACGTGTCTAATAAGATGAATTCTCAATCTCTAACGAACTTGATTTTTTCTCTTCCAAAATAAAGTTTCCCAAGATGAAAAGGGTAATAAAACAATGTCCCTACTAATAATAACAACACACAATCAGATGCTCGTGAATGAAAAGATTTGAAAACTATTTACAGACTACGCAGATTTGTCTCTGCAGACCTAAAACATTACTTCTACGAAGCAGTATTTCTAACCAGTAAACGAAAACGTCTGTCTCAAAACATTTCATGAAGTCTCATGGTAAATCTGCCACAAGTTCAATTGGCCTATTCCCGATAAGGAATCCCCAGGTTTCCCCTTTTTTAGGAATGTCAACCATTTTGCCTTTTCCTCTTTTCTCTACGATTCAATCACGATGCCTTAAGAGGCTAAACCTGTCCATCCTAACGGCAATTCCCCTCGCCCTGCGGCAGAGCCCCTGGCAGCACTGCGCCCCCTCGGAACACGACGCCCAGGTCCTACTTCCCTGGCTCGGTTAAGCCGGGAGAAGGGGGAGACGCCACATCACAACCCGGTAAGCTGGGCGGTGGCAGGTCTTCGCCAGAACTCTTCTCCACGCTCCACACCACTGGAGGCGCTCTCCCTTCACTGCAGTCGGGTCAAAGTGGACGTTCTCCACTGGACCAGCGCGGGGAGGGGACGGGGGGGATGAAGCGCATGGGGCCACCCAAGCCGAGGGAGGGTTGAGGAAGGGGGCCAGAGTTGAATGCAGGCAAAGACCAACAGCAAAACTGCGTCTTTTCCCCAGGAGCAACCCAGACGGGCAGACAATAGATTAGGCCGCCAAGGCCTTCCATCCTCACCCCGGAACCGAGCCAGCCCGATGAATCCGCACCCCTAGTTCCTCGATACACACCCAGCTCCTGCAAGGGGTGGGTTCCTAACTTCCCGGACGCGGTGAAATGGAGACCTGAGAGAACCTGGGAGCGGGCGGGGTGCACGTGTTCCCCGACACCCAGACGGACAATAAAGAACAAGCCCGAGCTTCCTCGGCCGCCCCACCCTGTTCCCCGCGGCTCCCACCAGCGGGGGCGCCTTCGCCCCGAGGTCCGCAGACAAAGCCCCCTCCGGGCGGAGAGGAAGGCTGGGCCCAGGCTTTGGGGGCTGCGCACAAAAGAGGGAGGGGCGCGAGGGGCGGCGCGAGGCGAAGGGCGCGGCACTTACCCACTGAGCCGGAGGAGCCCCTGCGTTTGGGCGCGGCCGGCGTAGAGGGGGGCGCGGCGGGGGCAGAGGCGGCCGGGGTCCACGCGGGCTCCGCCTGAGGGCTCACGTCGGCCGGGGGAGGAGGGGGAGGCCGGGCTGGAGGCTCATCGTCCTCAGAGAGCTGGGAGGGCGAGGTTGCGGTAATGGAGGGTAGGGAGGGCGCTGGCTCCGCCGACGACGCGGGGCTCGGGTCCCAAGACGGCTGCCGCTCCGGGGCGGCGAGGGGCGCTGCCGGCAGGGGCCCCCGGGGCGCCGGGGGCACGAAGTCATTGCCGAAGTCCAGCAGGGGCGCGCCAGCCGGGGTGGCGGCGGCGGCGGCGGGCACCGGGGCCGCCGACAGCGCGGCGGCGGGCTTCCTCTCGAGCACCTCCAGCTCCTCCAGGTCCTCGTCCTCGTCCTCGTCTTCCTCCTCCTCTTCCTCTTCGTCCTCGGGCTCCTTCACGAACTGGTACTTGAACGCGGGCTGAGGCCGTGGCGGGCTGTCCGAGGACGAGACCAGAGGCGACTGGTCTATGTCTTCCATTGCTGGCGGGGGAGAGATGATGCTGCAGCTGCTGCCTCCGCGGGAGACGCTTCTCCTCACAGCCGCGGGCAGTTGTGGGGGGTGGGGAGGACTGAGAGGGGCAGGGCCCAACGAGCCGAGGGACCTGCAGTGGCGACGGCTCCCGGAACAATGAGACTGCTCCTCCTGCCTCCGCGCCCGTGATGCGCCACCCGCCCCGTCCCCAGTTGCCGCCGCCGCCGCCGCCCAGACGAGCGAAGAAGAGAGGCCAGTCGACTCTCCGCCCAGTTTGGCGTGACTCACCCTCCTGCCAGGGAGAGGCAGGCACTAACGCGGGAGGGAGCGAGCCAATCGGCTAAGGGATAGAGTTGACGGGCAACCAGCCGGCCCAACGGAAAAGGAAAAAGACGTAAAGTGGGTGGGTGTTATTGCACTTCCTCTCTTTTACCGGCCAGGCTGGGCTCGATGGGCGGGGTTTGGAGTTGGGAGCCCCACAGTCAGCCTAGGGTAGTTGAGGGTCGAACTGGGGGCTTGGGCTTGCCCACAGCTGGAGGTCAGTCTGTGTAATTAGAGTACTGGGAAAGCGAGCCGGCTGCCTGCCTCCCCTGAGGGGTCGGAGACGCTCCTGGCGCGCCACCGGAAGGGCGTTATCTTGGGGACTGGGAGTGGAAACTTTCCTCCCAGGAAAGGGAAAAAACCCAGAGCGTAGAAAGGTACTAAATAACGGGACCGTGGAGTAGCCTTAAGGATTGAAGTATCCGTTAAATTTTAGATTTTGAAATAAAAGACTGTCTTTTTTCAAACTTAAATTCCCAAACCACCTTATCACTACTACCATCACCACCTTAAAAGAAAAAATAATATTTTTGACAGTTTTAAGATCAGTCCCAGTCTAAACTGCAGACCCTGGATGACGTAGGCAAAACAGCTGGGCTGGACGATCTAGGGACTGGGGCAGACCATTTGAAAGTCTGCTCATCTCCTTCAAAGAGGGTTTGGGGATCTGCCCGCTACTGGACTCTTACTTGGTAGAAGGATGAGTCACCCAAAGAGGAAGGGAAGAGAGGAAAGTGGAAAGAGAACGATGCTTTGGAGGGCAAATTTGATTCACATTATATTTCGGTCACTTTAGGCTCATGAGTCAACATTTCGGATGATTCAGGCTTTCTGGGAGTCAGGAAGCCAAATACATACTCATTTCTTTGGTATGCCAGAATGAGCATAATCCCCATTCCACTTTTTCCAGAACTGGAGGGTTTAAAGAAAGTGGTTGCAGAACATTTAAGTATCAGCATCCAGAGGTTTAGAGATCCCTTTTATCTTTCTGATATACCTTCCAAAAATATTCCCTTCCTGCCTAATCTGGAGGCCCTGGAGAGAGGAGGTTAGCTTGCTTTCAAGTTGCTCACAGTCTAGGCCTGCACTGTTCAATGCCTTAGTCATTGGCTACTCCTGGCTACTGAGCACTTGAAATGTGAGTCATCTGAAATGAGATGTGCTGTAAGTTTGAAATGCACACTAGATTTTGAGAGTTAGTACAAAAAAATTTAAATATCTCAATTTTTATATTGGTTACATGTTGGATTGATAATATTTTGGCTATATTGGGATAAGTGTAATATATTATTAAATTAATTTCATTTGTTTCTTACATTTTAATGCATCATCTAGAAATTTTTAAATATATATGGCTTATATTTTATTTCTATTGAACAGTGCTAGTCTGAATTGACGATTAAGATATGTTGATTGGGACTTCCCTGGTGGTGCAGTGGTTAAGAATCCGCCTGCCAATGCAGGAGACACGGGTTCGAGCCCTGGTCCAGGAAGATCACTCATGAGCAACTAAGCCCGTGCGCCACAACTACTGAGCCTGCGCTCTAGAGCCCGTGAGTCACAACTACTGAGCCCGCATGCCACAACTACTGAAGCCCGCACGCCTAGAGCCCATGCACCCCAACAAGAGAAGCCACCTCAATGAGAAGCCCACGCACCGCAACAAAGAGTATCCCCGGCTCGCTGCAACTAGAGAAAGCCCATGTGCAGCAACGAAAACCCAATGCAGCCAAAAATACATAAATAAATTTATTTAAAAAAAAAAAAAGGAAATGTTGATTGCCATGGGGAATCACGGGTTATTAAAGCAAATTCTTAGCTCCAACTAATTAATATTACCCTAGGCTCAATTTGGGTATTAAAAAGGAAAAGCAGGGGTTGTGGGGAGGGAGGAGGGACACGTAGGTGGAACACAGATTTTTAGGGCAGTGAAACTATTCTGTATGACACTGTGATGATGGATACATGACATTTTACATTTGGCAAAACTCAGAACCGTACAACACAAAGAGTGAACCGTAATGTAAACTGTGGACTTTAGTAATATATCAATATTGGTTCATCACACCAATGAAAGATGTTAGTTATAGGGGAAACCGATTGGGAGGCGGGCATGGGAGTGTATAAGAACACTCTTTGCTGTTCAAGTCTTCTGTAAATGTAAAACTAATAAATAAACTTTATTATTATTTTTTTAAAGGAAAGGTAGAACAAGATTTCCTGGCAGTGTTACCTGATCAGGTTAGTTATCAACAACACATTCAAGACCTGACTAATCGGGGCTGCCCTGGTGGTGCAGTGGTTAAGAATCCACCTGCCAATGCAGGGGACACGGGTTCCAGCCCTGGTCCAGGAAGATCCCACATGCCACGGAGCAACTAAGCCCGTGCACCACAGCTACTGAGCCTGCGCTCTAGAGCCCGCGAGCCACAACTACTGAAGCCTGCGCACCTAGAGCCTGTGCTCCACAACAAGAGAAGCCACCGCAATGAGAAGCCCTCGCACCACAAGGAAGAGTAGCCCCCGCAGGCCGCAACTAGAGAAAGCCCGCGTGCAGCAGCAACGAAGACCCAACGCAGCCAAAAATAAATTAATTAATTAATTAAATAAATCTATTAAAAAAAAAAAAGACCTGACTTATCAGTCCCACAGAGATGAACTGGCTTTATTTTTAGAAAATTGTTGTGAGTTGCTTTGAGTTTATTTGTTTTTAGAAGGGTTGGGAAGAGTAGGAAGAGAGAAGTGTTAGTGTAGAATTTGGGGGCAGGAGGTTTAATGCCAAAGTAAAAATTTTTAACAAAACAGATTCCTCAATAATAACTAAAACAGTCCTGTTTCAAGTATTTGTCAAATATTTGTCAAAAATTATCAAAAACATACATGATTTTTCAACTAAGTCCATACATATACAAAAATATACTAGCAAAATTCTATGGTATGAACTTTTCTATTAAATCACAATTTAGCCATCAGCAGTTCAGTCTTTCCCATACTGTTTTTCCTACTGTGATTGTTCTGAAACTCCTTAATGGAAAGTTTACAGGGTTTTAACATATTAATTGTAAGTTGCTTATATGATATTTCTGCATTCGTATATCTCTGTATCTGCTATTACTAAAATAGTCACAAAGGAATATCTTTAAATTTATTTATTTATTTATTTATTTATTTATTTATTTTTGGCTGTGTTCGGTCTTCGTTTCTGCGCGAGGGCTTTCTATAGTTGCGGCAAGCGGGGGCCACTCTTCATCGCCGTGTGCGGGCCTCTCACTATTGTGGCCTCTCTTGTTGCGGAGCACAGGCTCCAGACGCGCAGGCTCAGTAGTTGCGGCTCACAGGCCTAGTTGCTCTGCGGCCTGTGGGATCTTCCCAGACCAGGGCTCGAACCCATGTCCCCTGCATTAGCAGGCAGATTCTCAACCACTGTGCCACCAGGGAAGCCCCCAGGAATATCTTTAATTTATTAAAATTGTCATAAAAGAATGATTACAGAAAAGTGGTAGATTTATAATTTTAATAGTAAATAGCATTAAATATTGAGGCAATAATATAAGCACTCTCCTCTGACACAGGAGAAAAATAAGAATTTTATATTGTTATCTCAGTGACTTCTAAAAAATTAAGTATTTGATGGATGAATAAGAATAAAGAGCTTATCCAGTGTTCATAGAATGGTCAACAAAGCATAAGGAAAGGAGAATGTTGCTGCTATACCAGAATTAAAAGTAGTGTTAGTGACACATTAGGGTAACTAGATGTAAATACCACTCTCACTAACAAGAACATTTTGGTAGGTATTTGAAATGGTTAAAGGAAGAGTATAAATTCTAGGTCATAATAATAGAAAATAATTATTCAATGAATTATCTTTGAAATTATCTTACCAGATGTAGAAGTTTAAAGTTTCCAGTTACAATGGGTTAATAACTGTTCTCTCTTAGAACATTATAAAATATCCATTGAGGCTGGTGGAATCTCAGAGTTGGAAGAACTCTGGGAAATCAGCTTGACCAATCTCCCTCCCATTAGAAGAATTCCCTACAGAAGGTTTTTTAAACTTGGCCATCTGTGGTAGATTAAAAATAGCTACAAACTCTGCAAGGACACCCATCAAGAAGTTGGGTCAATTTCCCCATCTCTGGATCTGGCCTTGTGACTTTTTTGTCCAATAGAATATGCTGGAAATGTTCCAAGCCTAACCAGCAGAAGTATTACAGCTTCCACACTCTCTCTCTTGGAATGCTGAGGCCCCAGATGAGAGCCATGGAGAGAAAGACCTAGCCATCCCAGCCACAGAGCTGATGTCCCAGAAATATGAGACCATCTCAGAATGTTCAACCAACCCACAGAATCATGATAAATAATGAATCACTGTTTTAAACTACTACCTTTTGGGATGGTTCATTACGCAGCAAAAGCTAACTGAAACATCAGCCATTTTGTGCTTCCATTATGTGCTTAATTCATTCATACATGATATATATATATATATATATATACATACACACACACACATTGGGTATTTACTCTGCACCAAGCACTGTTCAAGACTCTGAACAACAGCACTGAACAAATCAGACACAAATGTGCATGAACACTTTCAGTAAAGGGAGACTCACTACTTAGGGAAATAGCCCATTCCATTTCTGTAGTAGTATACCTTATTGTAGAGTGTCGAATTGACACCTAATCTGGTATACATACATAGAACAGGTTAATTGTCCTTGCATCATGTATGCCCCCTGAGAGAGTTAAAAGCGTGGGATGGGTGTACTCTTGTCTACATACTGTAGGATGTAGACTGGAGAGTAGATTCAGCAACCATGGGGGAAAGATGAAAGGTAGATTCTTGACAAATCTGTTTCAAGAAGCTGTGCATCACAGCTCTTTTGCCTACAGAGAAAGACTTGCTTGTGTTCAAAGAGCACCAATGAGTTACATTCAACCTTTTATTCAAAAAAGACTAAAACATCATTTTGGCACTCTTTAGGGAAAAATTAATAGCTTGCTATGTCATTGTCCCTACCATTTCACTGGGATTTTAGATTTCATGAAATGTAGCTTTTTGTGAAATGCAGTTTATGGTTCTGGCTAACATCTTGACATACACTAAGTTCATCTGTAATAAGAATAGACATATAAATAGCATAAGATCAACGTCTTTGGCCATGCTAGTTATACACTGACAATTAGAGTTGGACCTAAAATTAAAATTTCAAGTTTCAAAGAGAAATCATGTAATATGCAAGTGAAAGTCGTAAGGCCCAAGAAGGTCCTCTGTGTTAATACTGCATTTCCTTCCTAGTTTAATATGCATCATTTCTCTGGTGATATTTATTTTGATCTAGCAAAAAAACTATTTTTGATCAGTTGATCTAAGCATCACAAATCCAAGCAAAGAAATTCCTAAACCATCTTAGAGAAATAAAAGAAAATCTGTCCTCATGAGAAAAAAAGAACTACAAAGAAGAGTTTACAAAATTATCTGGGTTATAAATAATTCATTCTAGTAGGTATCCCACTCTTCCTAATACCTAAACATTGAGGTACAAATTTTGTTATTTTATTGTGAATGGAAATAGAAGCCAGGTGGTCACTATCTTTAAAATAAACATTATTCATTTCTTCAACTAAAATCTATTGAGCATCTGGGGTTTGGTGATAAAGAGTAAATAAAACACATTTCCTAACATCAAGGAACATATAGTCTAGTTTACATAAGAATATATAGGTATATATACATATGTGTGTATACACATTCATATATGTGTGTATGTATGTATGTATATACATATGTGTATGAATATATATTATATGTATCAATATATAATAGAGAGAGGGAGACAGACAGACTGGTTTAAGTGAAACGTAACTATTGCTTACAGTTCAGGCAGAAGTTGATGAGAGCCTAAACTAATAGCATAGGAAATAGGAAAAGATAAATTTGAAAAACATTTAAGTTGCATTCATAGAATTTGGTGACTAATAGGATGGAGAGGCTGAAGAAAGAAAATCTGATTCTAAGGTTTAAGTTTAGGTGACAAGGTAAATTGGTACTGCCGTTATTAAAGAAAAGAAGTCAGCAGAGGAGCACAGAATGGGTGAGTAATGCTGGGGAGAATATAATGACCTAAGTTTTTAGATACATTGAACTTGAGTTGCCTGAAGAACACTGGAGTAGTAGAAATAATCAAGAGACAGCTGGAAAACTAGGGCTGGAGCTTAGATCTAGTCTGGAGAGCAGGTAGCTAAACCTGTTGGTTAGATTTCATGGGTAAATATCTGAGGAAAAATGGTGGGGTAAAGGAGAGGATGGCCAAGCAGGTTGGTGGATACTGTCTACTGCCCATGGGAGAAAAAGGCCTAGAATAGAGCCCTGGGAAAGATCAACATGAAGTATCTCTGGACGTATTTGAACAATGTTATTTCCACTGATCCTTTTCTTTTCCTAGACCATACAAATCAAAACAAAACAAAAAGCTCCAATAGGTCCAGTTTTTAAATAGGCACTCATTTTGTTTTCTCCATTCACCTTAAACTCAGAACTCAAAATAATATTCCAGTAAGTGCCAAGTATAATGCTATTCAGCACTATAATCTATAGTAATAGGGACAGCACCAATAATTTAAGCCACAGATAATTCTTAAACCCTCATTAAACTGGTGACTCCAGCCGCTTAGCCAATAACAAGTGGTAGAATTGCCTGGTAGACTTTTGCCTCTTTCTGTAACTAACCAGCCACTAATGAAGATGCTAAAGAGAAGGAAATGGCTGAAAGAAAGGCAATAAGAGATAAAGCAAACTCTATAAATTACAAAATTAAACAATAAATGATTCTTTTATATACTACTTATATTTATGAGGTATATGATTTTTTTTAATCAACAGATCTATATTGCTCATATTCAACTTTTTTTCTACTTTCCCGAGAACTGAGAAACACATTCATCACTGGAAATGCTATAGTATATTGCCCTGCATGTGTCTTTTTTGAAATTCATTTTCCTTTTATTACTACAAACTTATTATGATCTATTATTTCCATTTTATCTGAGTTTTATTTATTGTCCAGAGTGGAAATTTTTACTGTCAGGTGGTAAAAGTAATGTTGTAAATCACTTATGAAATGATAAATACTATTTACTCTAATGAGTTAAATATGGTGTGTCATGTGTTCATTTCCTCTCCCTCCTAAAACCCCATTAAAATGCCAGTAAAGCAATAAAAATGGTATTAACCAACAAAGACAAAGAGACTAACAGAGGAGACAACAGTGTATAAAATATTTCAACACATTTTTGGAAGACAAAGCAGATAGAGGAGCAGTTCGTGATTTAGCAGACTGTGAAGTTACAACCTAAACACCTCTCAAGGGGCAATATCAACTAGAAGTAAGCCATTTTGTGCCATAAATCCTTGAGATGCTCAGCCCTTGGAGGTGCTAGTATTGAAAGCAAGTGGATTAAGTAAGAGAGGAATCCTCAGCCCCTTTGTCCCCTTCCTACGCCCAGAAAGCCTGCAGCAAGGCTTAAACATATCACCACTGCCCCACCATCACTGCTCCCCCAGCCCCTGCTGTCCCCTATACCTCATTCTCCTCCAGAAAGGAAGTTGGAGAATTCATTTGTGGAGAAACAAAATGGTTCCAGTGAAAATTTCTCAAAGTATTGGCATTTGGAGTACCCCAGTAAAAAGACCTGACGAGCCCCACCTGCCCCCTTCTCCCCACAAAGCTTCCATCCATTTTTTAAAATTCTCTACTCTTAAACATAAAACAAAACACAAGAACCACCAGTCATTTCACAAAAACCTTGAATGGAAGCTAAAAATGAAAATAAACAGAAAAAGAAACTTGAGGGAACAGAGGCATACAGAAAACAGAAGAAAACATCATAGAAACGTTAATATTTACAGGGAGATAACAGAATATATCACTCCATAAAACAAAAAACAGAAATAACAAAAAAGAAAAAAAATCAAAGAACATGAGTGAGTTCACAAATTAAAACCAATTTCATGTTCATAGCAGCATTATTTACAATAGCCAAAAGGTAGAAACAACCCAGGGTCTATTAATGAATGAATGCAAAAACAAAATGTGATATATACATACAATGGAATACTATTCAGCCTTAAAAAGGAATGAAATTCTGATACATGCTACAACATGGTTGAACCTTGAAGACTAAGTGAAATAAACCAGACACAAAGGGACAAGTAATGTATGATTCCACTTATATGAGGTACCTAGAATAGTCAAATACATAGAGACAGAAAGTACAACAGTGGGTACCAGAGCTAAGGGAAGGTGGAAATGGGGAGTTAGTATTTAGAGAGTATTTGGTATATACAGAGTTTCATTATGGGATGATGAAGAAGTTCTGGAGATGGATAGTGGTGATAGTTGCACAACAATGTGAATGCATTTAATGCCACTGAACTGTTCACTTAAAAGTGGTTATAATGGTAAATTTCATTTTACTACATCAAAAAGATTTTAATTGCAACTTTAAAAAATTAAAGTGTTGGAAGGTACATTTGTAAAACTTCCCTGGGAAATAGAAAAAAGAACGAAAAGATGTATTAGTAACAAACAAATGGAAATTGAAGTGTTTTTTTTTTAAAAAAGCAACACCATTTACAATAGCCTAAGAAAACATGAAATATTTAAGGATAGATTTAACAAAATATGCCCAAGACCATTACACTACAAACATTGCTAGAGTAATTAAAGAAACTAGAAGGACTTCAACTTGACTTCAAAATTTATAATAAAGCTACAATAATTAAGACAGTGTAGTACTGGCATAAAAATGGACAAACAGATCAGTGGAACAGAATAGAGTCCAGAAATAGACTCATAGACCCACATATATATAGTCAGGTTTTTACACTGGTGTCAAAGTATTTCAGTGGGGAAAGCATAGTCTTTTCAACAAATTGTGCTGGAAAAACTGGACATCCATATGCAAACACACACACACACACACACACACACATGACCTTTGATCCTTATCTCACATCATAATAAAAAAATTAGTTCAAAATGAATCATGGACATAAATAAAACAGTCAAAGCTATAAAATTTGGCAAGAATACATAATGAATGTTCTTGCAAGTATAAAATGGTACCACCAATTTGGAAAATCATTTGGTAATTACTTATAAAGTTAAACATACCTAATGATATGACTCAGCAATTTTACTCCTGGATATTTATCCAAGAGAAATGAAAACTGGAAACAACCCAAACGTCCATCAACTAATGAATGGATAAACATATTGTGGCTTTGGAATCCTACTCGGCAATAAAAAGGAATAAACTATTGATAAACACAGCATGGAGGAAACTCAAAAGGATTATATTAATGAAAGAAGCAAGACACAAAAGCCTCCATACCCTATAATTCTGTTTATGTGATTCTTAAAAGGGCAAAACCACCAGGGGCAGGGGGAGGGGAGGGAGTGATTGCAGAGGGGACAAGGAAACTTCTTGGAGTGATAGTGTTGATGGTTACACGACTATATACATTGTCAAAACTCATTGAACTATATGATTAAAATGAGTGAACTTTGTTGGATAAAAATTATATCTCAGTAAAGCTGATTATTTTTCTTAAAAAAGACAAAGATGTAATACAGAAGACAAAAGATGAAAAAGCTAGAAGATAAATTTGGGAGGCCTGTGAATCACTAATAAGATATCCAGAAAGAAAGAACAGAAAAAACACAAAGTTTCCTGTTAACCTAATTTGTCCTCTGGAAAGGTGAACTTGCAGTACGGTACTTCAAGCTCCATGACAGAGCATTATTTAAGAGTTTACATTTTAACTTAACCTTATAAATGTGTGCAGACTTTTCTGGGTGTCAATAAATGTTTTAAGACTATTTCTTAAACAATTTTCCTTCTCTAAATCACCTTCTGTCTCTATGAAATTGATAGTGCTGTAAATAAAACTAAGTCTAGCTTAAGTTGTTATTTAGATCTTAGAATTGGGGCTAGTTGCTGTTCACAGGTGACTATGTACCATGGAATTTTTAAAAAAGAAACTATTATTTAAAATGAATGTTTCCTAAGCATATTGTACTTTCATTGCTGAACCTCTGAAACCCAGCCATTAATCTTTTTTCAAACAGCTTTATTGAGGTATAATTCTCATACCATACAATTCATGCATTTAAAGTGTACAACTCAGTGCCAACTATTCTTCACCTTTTGTACAAGTTTTGAATAAGATATAGAAGAAAATACGATGTGATTCAGTAGAGCAAGATTCTAGATCCCCAGCTTGGTGACCTTCAGGAGCCTCTGGGCTCCAATATCCTCATCTGTGAATCAGGGGGTTAAACCTAATGACTCTCTCACTCTGATCTACCTTCAAGATCATTTTTTATTGTTTATTTTTAGCCTTTAATTTCTCTCTAGTGCCAACATCAAATACTGGGATAAGCAGCTCAGAAAGATGTATTTTACAGTAGGAGAGTTGCAACAATGCTCAGAATTAAAGATGATGCCGGCAGATTTATTACGGCATTTGGAAGTCTTTATAAATGTAACGAGATTCTTTAGAGCCTTTCTTGAAAGAAGACAGTTTCCTTTTATACGTTTCAAAGTAAGAAAAAAAAGAGAAAGAGGAGAGTCACATGGTGTGTTTAACTTAGATGAGCTTCTCTTCTAACTTTATCTTTCTCATTTCTAAAAGCAAATATGAAAACTATATAGAAAGTTGAACAGGCTTGGAAATATATTCAAGAACACTATATCAAATTCAGTGATTCAGCCAAATATCTTAATCAAAAATATAAAAAATATTGCCTTCCAAGCTTTCGCTGAAGTAGAAATTTGACAGAAAATTTTGACATGCAAAATTTTATCATTGCAGATTTTAATAGTATATTCCTTCATTTGTTTCTTTTCTCTATTTCAAATAACAAAGGTAAAGTTACGTTTTTAAATTAATATGCCTATATTCCTAAAAAGCTTACAAGGGATTTCTTAGTAACTAGATATTGCTGTGGGTTGAATTGTGTCCTCCCAAAATATATGTTAAAGTCCTAACCCCAGTACCCCAGAATGTGACCTTATTTGAAAATAGGGTCATCACAGATGTAGTTAGTGAAGATGAGGTCATAATGGAGTAGGGTGGGCCCTTAATCCAATATGATTGGGGTCCTTTTAAGAAAAGTAGAAGACAGAGACACATAGGGAAGACAGCCATGTGAAGATGGGGCAGAAATTGGAGTCATACTGCCACAAGCCAAGGAACACCAAGGCTTCCAGAATCTGGAAGAGGCAAGGAAGGATCCTAGAGGCATTGGAGGGAGCATGGCCCAGTCAACACGTTGATTTCCTGCATCTAGCCTCCAAAAGTGTGAGAGAATACATTTCTGTTTCTTTAAACCACCCAGTTTGTGGTATTTTGTTATGGCAGCCTTAGGAAACTAATACAAACATAGCCAAATTTTACATGCATGCGGATGTGCACACACAAAAAGAGAACCCTCATTTTAGTCAAATTATTGGATTTCAAAATATCTAATATAATCAGTGTGAACTTGAGTAATTAATTAAAATAATGCATGATGCCTTATAACCTTTACACAATCTCTTGAAGACATTGCCTTTCTAAATTTTGTGTTATGTAAGGGAACTAAGCTGAAAAGGAAAGGAAAGGAAAGGAAAGGAAAGGAAAGGAAAGGAAAGGAAAGGAAAAAGGAAAGGAAAGGAAAAAGGAAAGGGGAGGGGAGGGAAGGGAAGGGAAGGGAAGGGAAGGGAAGGGAAGGTGTATTTTTCCAAGGGAGATATAACACAATATCTCTGAGAGAGGCAAGACAGCCTACTCAAAGGATAAAAACTCAGAAAACAGCTACAAGAGAACTATTTCTAAATCGGCAGCCAAGTTACAGCATTTGTTATTACTAAACCATTTGAGTCTCAAAGGAAGAATTTGAGATAGTAATAATTTATTTCATAATTTTATGATGAAACCTAGATGGAAAATTTTCATAAGACAGCTTTAACTATGAAAATACTGAACAAGGAAGTGATAGACAATTTTTCTTCATGTCCATTGTTGCTAGATTTAGTACATGTGATTTCTTTTATTTATTTATTTTTTGGAGAAAAATTTAAAACCTCATTAAAAGATATTACAGAGACAAAGATATGAAGAGTTATAAGAAGATTCAGTATCATAAAGGAGGCAATTAGTCCCAAACTGATTAGTATGGTCAAGGAAGTTCAAATCAAAATCACAAGACTTTTATATGAAACTTGACAAGATACTTCAAAAATTTACATAGAAGAACAAATAGTTGAGAATAGCAAAGACTCTCTCAACTCTCTTCCCCTATCTAGCTTGGCGAAACCACAAGCTCAGTTAAATCCAAACCTGCTTTCTCTATTCTTGCACCATCATAACTTAAAGTGGCTGAAGAAAAGCATACAGCTCTGCCGCCCAATCTGAATTTGTATTCCTCCTCACTAATCTCAAATGTACCCTAACTCGATATGTCAGTCATTATGTATGTGTATATGATTTTATTGGAAATCTCTCTGAGAACATATTTAGGGAGTCGTGAGCCCTGTAGGGTCTTAGCTTGTAGATTATGATTCAAGCATGGCATTCCTGCCTGTTGTCTTTATAGGGTCATACTGATTCTCCAAATCTTTACAAACAGTTCATAATCACTTTCCATATTTAGATCAAAACCTCTCCAAAGCAGTAACCCATCTTGTCCTATTCCATTCTCAAGTTTCACCAAGCTTAGTTATCAATTTTACTTTCATCTCTTTTGCCACTTCCAAGCAGAGCTCTGCTGTTATAGCCAGTGCGAGTGACCACCACCTAGGAGAAGAGAAGCATTCAAGTGAGCAATGTTATTACAAATAATAACAACTTGGAAGGGAAAATATTATGTCGATTTGGAGCTAGAATGCTCTCAAAAAATTTTTTATTCACAAACAGTTTCCAAATGTAAAGCTTGTGAGAAAGGTGGCATTTGCCAAAGGTAAGCCCTAAAGAAATGACTAGAGAGGTAAACGACAACCAGACCAGTTCAGACACACTTCATTCTGTGGCCTCACAAATGAACTGCAGATTTGTCATTCCTGTTAAGTGTGCCCCCAGAATATTTTCTAAAACATGTTAAACAATTTGACAATCACTGTTTTGAAGAATCGCCTTCACTCTGAGATAGTGAAGGTAGGGGTTAAAAGCATAGATTCTAGAGCCAAACGTCTTAGGTTTAAATCCTGACAGTCCCACTTACTAGGTTTGTGATTTTGAACAATTATTTTCTCTGTGCCTCATTCCTCATCTGTAAAATAGGGATAATAATCGTGGCCACCTCAAAGACTGGTTTCAAGGATTAGTTGAGTAATCATAAAATACTTATAAGAGCACACGGAAATACACTACGCAGTTTAGTTTTTATTCATAAACATTATGTAGGATATTTTGTGCAGTGAAATAAGAATTTCAGACAGTACAAGTCCTGGGAAGTTCTGAGAAGATGCTGCTATATTTAGAAGGAAGGAAGGATGTAAGGAAGGAGAGATGGATGGAAGACTGCTAACATTTGTTCTGCTGGAAAATCTCACCTAAAAAGACAGTATCTCTTTTGCTTTTCTCAAATAGCTTCTACTAATACCATGCTGAGCTCATAGATAAGAAAAGTATTGAGAAGAAATAACATCCGTGAAGTTCATTTAGCACCATTATGACATATAAGTACTTTAGAGCCATATTCCTTATGTATTAAAATTTGGTATTGTTACTTAGGCAATACTTGTCTTTCTTAGTGGCATTCACCCCCACCTTCTTCAAAACAGAGACGGAAGGAAGGATCTGGTATGAGCTACACATTACTCTGTGCTGTTATAATTGGTGATTAGGCAGTGGTCCTTGTTCCTGACTAGGAGACATCCAGGAGGTAACCAGAGGTGATAATATAAGCATCAGCTAGTGTGAGAATAGCACATAGTAGCCAACGTAGATTAACCCAGGGAAACTTTAAATAAAAATAGGATAAGCAGGGGAGTTCCCTGGTGGCCTAGTGGTTAGGATTCTGGGGTTTCACTGCCATGGCCTAGGTTCAATCCCTGGTCAGAAAACTGAGATTCCGCAAGCCGCATGGTGCGGCCAAAAAAAAAAAAAATTAGGATAAGCAGTCCTCCAGGTCTCAGGAGAGTATGCTACCCATACTCTGGGTTGTTTCCTGCCAAAACGAAAAGAGATCATCAGCACTGGGTACCTATCTGAACCAAAGGTGGCCTCAGGGCCATGAAAATTAAAAGCTAGTTGACCAAGACTGCTTTGGTAGGCACTTTGGGGGATATTAGGCTGGTCCACACCCCTTTGCTTTAACTTCCCTACACAGGGCTTAATCCCTGGCATCTATGTTTGTATTGTTTCCCTGCTCGCCCGTCCAGAGCTGATCAACCAAGGATGCACACATGACCCTAGTCAGGCCAAACAGCACCTCAATCTCTCTGTCTCTGTCTCTCTGTCTGTCTCTAAGAATTAGCCCTGAGACATAAGAAGCTGGGCTGGTCATCTGAACTGAGGATGAGTATACTCAGGAGCAAGGGGGTAGCTATGTTTGGCCTTATGCAGCCAAAGCAACCAAGTCAATTTGGAAAGAGAGAAAGAGAGAGGACTGAAGCCAACGAGCACAGTAAGTCAGACAAAAATTGACTGCTTGTGTTCTTGATGGATTCCCAACTCCTGGTTCTAATCCTTCCTGAAACCTGGGGTACTATCTGCCTTCCTTGAGATACTCCATTCTTTAAAGAAATTTCTTTTTGTTGTTGTTTACACTGGTATGAAATAAATTTCTGTTACTTGCAAACAAAAGAGCGTTGATGGATGTAGCTACAGACATTATTGTATTATCTATAGTATTAAAATCTTTTTTGATGATCGTTATCTGTAAAAGGCAGTTAGGAGTGAGACTTCACTGGTTATCCTTTTTATGTAGCTTTGACCTTCAAATTGTGTAATTGTATTACCTATTCAAAAATATTTAATTTAAAATTATTGTTGAAATAAGCTCTGCATATAGTGATAGTATTTTCCACATCAAAATTCAGGACACCTCATTTAATACAGAGTGAAAAAACAGATCAGAATTTTAAAACTCAGGCCCATGCACCTTAGCTAGAAGTTTTTTTTACAGTGGAGGATCATAGGGTATGCAATAAGATATATATTTCCTATGTTTAAGCAGGAATGACTGACAGTATGGCTTGGTATCCAGAGAGTAACTCAACCCCCTCAGTGGACCTCTTTGGGATGCTATGAGATCTCCTGACCTAGGAAAAAGGCACAAATGCAAAACATACTATCTTAAATGGTTCATGCACCCTTTGAAGCCCATCCATGGCTGCCAATATATGACAACTTACAGGAGGTAAATTTACATACCTGAAATGACTAAATAATCATACGGTGGTATTAAACATCTTAGTAGAATTTGGGGACATAGAAGATATAGAAATAGAGCACACTATAGAAAAGAGCAATGCCTACGTGGGAAACATAAGGACACAGGACTAGTTGGAGCAAGAGTTTGCATTAGCAAATTGAATAGGGACAGCACATAACACAGAGTCTGCGATTTGGGTACTCAATTAATAGAAATTATTATTGTTGTTAGGAAATAATAATAATAATAATTATTATTAGGAAAGCAAGATAAGGTCACATAGGTAAGGGGAGACCATATTCTAGAGGACCTGGAATGTCAGAGCAGCTAAGGTTTTACAAGTCACTGTATGTTTGTGCTGGAAAAGAACTTGATTCAACAAAACTATGTGGAACATGAAAAGAATAACTTGGAGAAAGTGAAGGGAAAATGGGTAGTAAGAGTATTTCATTGGGTTTTTTGTAGTACTAAAGATGAAAAGAACTTAAACAAGGGTGGTAGAGTGGAAATAAATAATATATTTGAGGGACTTTAAAAAAATGGAGAGACCTCAGGGACTGATTAGCAATATACAGGGGATAAAGGAGAGGGGAAAGTCAGGGAAGATATTTTTTTGATTTATTGTATTTTTATTATTTACTTACTATTAAATATTACTAAATTGATTTTCTATTTTATGGAATCTGCAAGTGTTGCACTATGGGAATGTGTGTTCTGGGTAAAGGGTACAAACATTCTTGATGAAGCCGCCCACAGCTCACACCAAAACGAAGCTGAGATATGACGTGGGAGGGAATCAGGGGTTTCTCTTCAGCCATGAACAGCTTTTAACTGAATGTGTAGGTGGTGATAATGTTAAATGCACCACTCAAAATCACAGATTCTTTTTTACTCCTAAGGGATTACTACCGTATACATGCCAGCTACCAGCCACTTTCAGCTGGCATGCATTTCACAGCTTTGCTGTGTGGAGGAAATTTTAGCTGAAGTTCTCCTAGTAGAATCCACAATGTTCTCTTATTGGGTTAAGCACGATTCATGGTAGTTGGAGGTTTTCTTTCTCTCTGGATGATCACATTGGACGCAGCTGCAGGAGCTCAGCCAGGAGAACAGGGAAAATAAAGTGGTGCTTCTTGGTTGCTAAGAAAAATGGGGAAAAAAATCCCACAGAAAGGACAGAAAGCTTTAGAAATCATCTCTAAGTCAAAATGTATTTCAATCATAAGGTAGCTCAGTTAGTTGTCCTTGGCACACTGCAGAGTCAAAAATGCAATGCTGGTCTTAAGTTTTGGCTTTCAGAAGGTAGTGCCATACATAAGGGACGTGGGACAGAGTCAGAAAACAAGGCTTCTGGGCTTCCCTGGTGGTGCAGTGGTTAAGAATCCACCTGCCAATGCAGGGGACAAGGGTTCGAGCCCTGGTCCAGGAAGATCCCACATGCCACGGAGCAACTAAGCCTGTGCGCCACAACTACTGAGCCTGCGCTCTAGAGCTTGTGAGACACAACTACTGAGCCTGCGTGTCACAACTACTGAAACCCACGCACCTAGAGCCCATGCTCTGCAACAAAAGAAGCCATCACAATGAGAACCCTGCCCACCGCAATGAAGAGTAGCACCCGCTCGCCACAACTAGAGAAAGCCCGTGCACAGCAACGAAGACCCAATGCAGCCAAAAAAAAAAAGAAAAAAAGAAAACAAGGCTTCTGATACCAGATTTCTCTCTAACTACGGAGAGGACCTTGAGCAAGTCAATTAATCTCTTGTTATTCAGCCTGCAGCAAGGTACCATTTCAGGAATAAATGAAATTTTGTTTTCGAAGCTCTTTGTAAATGTAAAGCACAAGGGAAAAATAAGGTATTTTTGGCATTTTTTACTTTTGTTTTACCTGTGTTGATCCTGACTCCCTGAGAATAAGATCTATGATTTAGACTTAATCAGTTTTTTTAAAAAAAAAAATAACTTCATACATATAGTAAAAATTTAATTATTACTTTTCAATTAAAGATGCCAGAAAGGAGAAAACTCTCCTGGAATGTGGTTGGCTAATCAGTAGGAGATACAGCCAGCAAATGGTGTTACCGAACCAAATTTGGGTCCACCAGCCCAAAGCACAATAAAGCCAATCTACTGACATCAGATTATGGTGAAGGAAAGTACAGTGTTTATTGCAAGGCCAAGCAAGGCACATGGGTAGGTACTGCTCAAAACTGCCGAATGGCTCTCAGGGAAGGATTTTTAAAGGCAAGGTGAGGAAGAGGGTCGAGGGCTGCCTGATCAGCTTGTGGACATTCTTCTGATTGGTTGATGGTGAGGTAACAGGGTGATGTTACAGGGGTCAGTGTTATCAATCCTCAGGCTCCAGCATCTGGGTGCTACATGCTCATGGTCATCATGCAGTTAGCTTCTTCTATCTGGTGGGAGTTTTAGTATCTGCAAAACAACTCAAGGATATGGCTCAGGATGTTATCTATAGCCCCTGAGGAGGAACTAAAGGTCCTTGACTTTGTTTTATGGCTAAACTATTATTATTTTATCTTGCTTGACTGTTTTCCTTTGTTTCTGCAGGTGTTTTGGGGTGTTTTTTGTTTGTTTTTTTTCACTCCTCTGATTAAATTTGCTCTTTGGAATTCAGGGAAGGTCTAGGAGGCTAAAGCTTTTTTATAAACTAGGGGACACAGGGGGTCTGTCCCTGGGAAGGCCCCTCAGGGTCTTGCTCTGTTTCAGTGAGTGTCTGGCTATCTTACTATTGCAGGAGTAGGAAGAAGAGAGAAGGTGGGGAGTAAGGAGAAGAAAAATATCTACTTGAATTTCTAACAATCTCATGAAAAACACATGAAATTTAGTTTTTCATATTTGGTTATTTTTCTTTTACTACAAAATGCCAGTTCAATGTCCTGGACTCCAAAAGAAATAGGTACAGGGCAATAAAATTAATAATAGTATCCTGCTCATTATTATTTTACCATTTTAATGTTTTCTACCTTTGGGGATTTGGGGTTTGTTTTTTTTTTGAAGTTTTATAGTTTTTCTTATCTTTTTAATTACAATTATAGCACATGGTTATGTTTCAGTAATACTTACTTTTCCAGTACCATGATCTCTTAAGCGATGTCTGCTGAATTTTCAGTGTCAGTGGAAGTCATGGATAATTTCTGCATTTCTTTCCCATACTCATTTATTCCTTCATTTAACAAATATATCTGAAGGGCCTATTCCATGCTGGGCCCTACGTTACACAGTGGTTATGGAGTGGGAAGCAAAATAGGCATAGTCCCTGCCCTCATACAGTTTACAGTCTAGTGGTGGACTTCTTGTTGGCCCCCAGTATCCATTATCCCCTTCTTCTTGAGAAATAGACCCCCACTTTGTTATGCTGAAGAATTTTAAGTAAATAGCACTCATCATTCTTCCCCTAAATTTTAATATGCATCCTTTAAATTGAGAACATTTTCCTACATAGCCAAAATAACATAATCACAGCTGATTATTAATAATTCCTTAACAATATATCATATCTTAATACCCACCCATATTGACATTTCTCCAGTTGTCTACACAATGCCATTTATAGCTGGTTAGTCCAAACCAGGATCCAATTGAGGACCACACATCACATCTAGTTGTTATGTTCCCTCAGTCTTCTTAAAATAAATTAGTCCCTATATTCATGATACTGAAATATTAAAGAGACAGAGACAGTGACAATTGTTCCAATTCCTCAATCTGTCTGATTGCTTCCTCAGGGTATCATTTAGTTCATTTCTCTTTTCCTTGTAATTCCTATAAAACTGGAAGTTATAACAAAAGGTCCAATTAGACTCAAACATTTTTGGCAAGATTACATCACAGGTGGTACTGTGTACTTCAGTCACATCAAGAGGCACAGCATATTTGACTACGGTACTGCGTTAAACTGATGACGGCCTGACTCCTCCACTATAAAGCTACTTTTTTCTCCTCATGGACAAAAAGAAATCTGTGTAGAGTTTTGGGGGGCACTTTATGGAGGTCCTTTTCTCATCAGCCATTTACCTAAAATAGTTTTAACACCAATTGCTAATCTTTGCTTGAACCAACATTAAAGAACTCATGACTTTTAACTGTGTTTATGACCTCCCCCACCTTGCAAAAAGACCACATTTACCTTCCTGATTCCTGATGGAGGAAATAAAAGCATGATGACTGGAGCTTGAGCAACCACTTTGAACTGTGAGGTGGAAGCCACATGATGAATTCGGTGGAGCAGCTAGAGAGAAGGAACCTAGATCTCTTAGGATCATAGAGCTATCATACTAACCTTGATCTACCTATCTCTAAACTTTGTTTATATGAGAGAAAAATGAACCACTATCTTTTCCAGCCACTGTATTTTGGTTGGCAGTTGAACCAAATCTTAACTGATGCAACAAAGAAGATAATAAATAAGAAAATACATATATATTTACAATTTTGGGTAAGTGCTACTTAAAAACTGGAGTAGGAGAATAGAAGATAGTGGGCTACTTAGATCAGGCGATGAGGAAAGGCCACTCCAAGGAGGTTAGAGTTAAGCTGAGAATGGAATGCTGAGAAGGAGCAAACCATGTGTGATGGTAGGGAGTCTCATAAGGAGAGGAAACTGCATGTGAAAAGGGATGAGGGGGGAAAGGGCTTGCACGACATGCTCAAGGAATTAAAAGGAGGCCATGTAGCTAGAGCTTAATGGCACCAGATGGGGTGGGACAGGTTAGTAGATGCCACATTATTCTGGATTAGTAGGCCATGGTAATGAGTTGAATTTCTTTTTCAGATGTTATGGTAAGAGCTGTAAGCAGGAATATAAAATTGATTTATGTTGTTAGAAATTATTCTGACTGCTCTGTGGGGAACAGACAGAGGGTGTCAAAAGTGAAAACACCTGGAAATTCCCTGGTGGTCCAGTGGTTAAGACTCGGCACTTTCACTGCCTGGGCCCAGGTTCGATCCCTGGTCGGGGAACTAAGATCCCGGAAGCCTCGTGGTGCAGCCAAAAAAAAAAAAAAAGTGAAACCACCATCACCAGAAAAGAGCCTATTTTGGAGGTCTGGGCAAGAAAAGCTAGTGGCTTGGGCTACTGTTGCACTGAGGAGGGGAAGGAGAGAACAAATAAGAGAAGGTTATGAGGGGGAAATGACAGAACTCCCTGATGGATGGAATGTAAGAAGAGGACGGAATCCGAAATAAAGCTTGGGATTCTGGCTTAAGCAACGGGTAAGTGGGTGAGCCTTTTTCTGAAGTGAGGAAGACTGGAAGAGGAACAGGTGGGAAGTGGGGAGAGGAGAGAAGTACATTAGAAAGGGGTGGGAAGTCAGGATTCCATTTTAGAACTTTTGAGCTCCAGATGTTGAAGCAGAGGTGTCAAGTAGGCAATTTAATATAAACACCTAGAGCATGAGAGCAATGTATGGTTTCCAATGTTTTTAAAAATTCCCCATCCATAAATTACCACAGGTGATACTTTATTTTAAAAATATACTTTGGTCACTCAGTATTTAATCAAAAGAAAGAAACCATACTAATAAACCTATTTCCAGTAATATTAACTTATTAATAATTGTAGTTTCAAGCAGTGAATAACCAGAACCATGTTTATGTTTAGAAACAGGTGATAATGTCAGATTGTTCTAAATGTTAAGTTTGTTTGTTAGTTTGTTGTAAGTTGTAAGTTAAGTTTGTTAAGTTTATTCTAAATGTTGTAGTTTGTTTAAAGATTAATCCAAAAAAATAATTTGCTAAAAATTACTATTGAGTGTAATTTTGGTAAAAAAGGTTAACACGAAAGTTCCTAAATCATCAAAGAATAAATTAGAATATTTTATTTGGTATATTCTATCATTTGGTAAAATATACCAAATAAAATGAATGGATATGTCCACTAAAAGACGTGTAAAGAAAGCTCATGAAAGCTTTATTCATAACATCTAAAACTTTAAAAATAAAAAACTAAATGTCTATCAACAGTAGAATGGATAAATTCATGCAATGGAAGACTATAGAGCAATAAAAAGGAACAAACTACTACTACACACAATAATGTGGATTGATCTCAGAGAACTGATGTTGAGCAAAAGAAATCAGGCACTCACACACCAAAAACATACAGTATGATTCTATTTATACGAAGTTTAAGAACAGACAAAATCAAACTATGTTGATAAAAATCAGAATAATGGTGGCTGGGTTGGGGTGGTATTGGCTGGGAACTGCTGGGGAGCAAAATTTGCCACCCCAAAAGGTCTCTCTGGTATGTGGATTATTTTGAGCTGAAAACAATCAAGGCCCAAAAGACTCAGGAAGGAAACTTTGACCTTCCCCCTAACTGCCTAAAGAATGTAGATGGAGGAGCTGTTCCAGGACGGGAGCGATCAGCATAGAAAATTATAGTATGAACTAGGTGTATAGACAGGGAAGAACCTAGCAAAGTCTGTTTGTTAAAATTCCTCTCTGTGTCCCATTGTCTCTGTATGGCCCAGCAAACATTTATTTACCAAACTTTTGCTTTTTTATCTCCCTGTAAATTGCATTCACCCCCCTGAAGTCCCAAACCACTACTCCCTGTTGTTATTATTAACAACATTAACAACATTCTCTTTTGTCTTTAGCTGAAGATGGTATTTAAGATGAGGGCTTCAGCCATTTTGAAGAGTTACTCAGTTTTTCTGGGTCTCTCCCATGTTAACATGTTATTAAACTTCTGTGTGATTTTCTCCTGTTAATATGTCTCATGTCAATTTAATTCTTAGACCAGTCAGAAGAACCTAGAAGGATAGAGGAAAATTTCTTCCTTCCCAAAAAAACAACTTGGTGGAGTCTTCTAGAATGCTGGGAATATTCTATACTTCGATCTAGATGGCAGTTACACAGGTATACATGCACATGTAGAAATTAATGTACATGCACATGTATATACACATGCAGAAAATAAACTTTAAGATTAGTGCATTTTACCATATGGATATTATTATTGTCAATATTTTTTAAATTCAGTAGTCAATTATTGTACATCCTCCAATAGATTAACAGAACTTTAAAAAAGGAATAGAACTACATATATGAATCAAATGAAATGATATCCAAACATATTAAGCAAGAAAAGCAATTTGCAGAGTAGTTTGTTTAGTATGATTCCACTTGTGTGTATGTTTTAGCAGATATATGTATGATTGTATATCCATGGACAATTTGTAAAAGGATATACAGGAAATTGTTGGCAGTAGTTATCTCAGAATGCTGGGGTATGGGACTAGGAGTTGGGGTTTCTACACGGGCTGTTTTTTATTCAGTCTATACTTTTTCATACTTTTTATATAATTTTAAACCTAATTTAAAAGATTTCATTAATCTTCTGTGTTTTCAAAATTGCATTAAGTTGAGCCACATGAAGTTGTCATTTTTATGTCAAAAAATGAGAGAATATTGACAGTTTCTCATAGTTAAATCTAATACAATGGACAGATATAAAGAGGTTATAAAAAACATTCATTTAGATATTACTAATTCAGAATTTGAAATAATCTGCATGTCAACATAAAGAGCATAACTCAAACCCAGTATGATTTGAAAATATATTTGAGTTTAATATTGGTCACCTGAAGGTAATTTAATAACCCCTTTTTCAAACTGATGATAATTTGAATTGTTCACATGCTAATAATTTCTAACAGTTTCTGAACCTATATGGTAGTATTTCAAAAATATGATGAAATTTAAAATTGGAAAATCTGAGGTCAGATCTCATTCTTTTACTGGCTCTCTGACCTAAGATAAGCTGCCTGATTGCTCTGGACCTCTTTTCTTTTCTTTTCTTTTTAATAACATGGAGAGAACAATACCTGACCTATAAGATTACTCAAAAGATTAATTCGTTGATGCATATAAAAGCACTTTGGAAAGTACAAAATACTATCCACATGTAATCATTATTGTTTTAAATGAGGAAAGGAAGTAGCCCATATTTGCTTTGAAGAGATCGTTTGCAGTGCCCATACTGCAATTTATGGTATTCTAGATCAGTGGTTCCCAAATCATTGTTCTCAGGACCCCTTTACACTCTTTGTGATGTGGATTTTAGCTATGAACATTTACTGTAATATAAATTAAAACAGAAAGTTTTTACATACCTATTTTAAAATAATATTAATAGGGGCTCGTGCGCGGGAGTCCATGTGGGCGCCGGCGCGGCAGGGAGCAGCGCGGGGTTGCCATGGCGGAGTTGCAGCAGCTCCGGGCGCAGGAGGCGGTGGACTCTATGATGAAGAGTCTGGAGAGAGAGAGCATCTGGAAGATGCAGGGCCTCATGTACCGGTGCAGCGCCGGCTGTTGTGAGGATAGCCAGGCCTCCATGCAGCAAGTGCACTAGTGCATTGAGCGCTGCCATGCACCTCTGGCTCAAGCCCAGGCCCTGGTGACCAGCGAGCTGGAGAAGTTCCAGGACAGCCTGGCCCGGTGCACGACGCATTGCAACGACAAAGCCAAAGATTCAATAGATGCGGGGAGTAAAGACCTTCAGGTGAAGTGGCAGCTGGAGAGCTGTGTGACCAAGTGTGTGGATGACCACATGAACCTCACCCCAACCATGACCAAGAAGATGAAGGAGTCTCTCTCATCCATTGGGAAATAGATGTCTGCTATTGGCCATCGGGGCTGAAGGCAGGAATCTGTTTAAAAAGAGGAATGGGGATTTGGGTTTTCTAAGGAAAGTTTATGAATGAGGAAATTAAGGATGGCAGCAAGTTTAAGGCCTATGTCACTTGCCTCTGGACACTGGTTCCTTTGTGTTTGAATCCTAGAAAGTGAAAAAAACTGGTGCTAAAATTTGGATCATAGATAGCACAGGAGAGTTTTTATGAGCCTGAATTTCACGTGGCAAGTGCTTATCCTGGTAACAGGGAGTCTCCCTTGTACCAAACCAGAGCCCTCCAAGGTACCACATTCTCTTAGTACACAGATACCAACAGGCTGGCAGGTTCATCTGACCTGCTTATGATCTGGTGGAGTGTGAGGAGAGGTGTTTCTGTTTGTTGCCAACCTCCTGTTAACCAGAAGGATCACTACAACATTTCCCATAAAGTGGAAATAAAACAAAATTCATGAGGTCACTAATTTAGAAGGGGAAAGGGGGCTTCTGGGGATTTGTTTTGCTTGGTTTCGTTTTATATACAAGGGCATGAAGTTACTTTAAGATGTAGAGTTGGGAGAGGCAGTTTGGATAAAAACTTTGAAAGGGTCCTTGCGGATATTCATTTCTGGCCATCAAAATGTGGATGCGCATTCCTTAAAATTCTCACACATGACATATTTCAGCCTGGAGACCCTGCAAAAATATAAGAAGCGCTATCACAATGGTAAGGGGAGCAAACCTTCCCTCTAACTGGCAGCCATGATGAGCCCTGAGGCTGTCTGCAGCAGAGTCAGTCAAGTGACAAGACAATCTTGCAGTGACACTCACCCTTGAAGGGAAAGGGGATTTTGATTGTGCTATATGCTAGTATTCAGGAATGAACAGCGAAAGAGGAATTGTTAGCTGCTTAATTAAGAGAGGTATGAAGCACTGGCTTTGGAAAAATCTGGTTTGCATAAAACAAAATAGAATGAAAGCCTAAACCCAGTATTGCTTACTTTGCCCCCTGTAATAACAGAGCTCTGTTGAAACAATCCCTTGGCAACACAAAGGTCAAAGGAGAAAAAGTAAGCAACTCAGGGGCAAGCTGTGACTCCTTTAGAGCAAAAAATGGGACAGCCCCCCGTTACCAAATACCACTTTTGCGACATGTTGTTCTTGCCCCAGTTTTGGCACCTTATCGTTTTATTAAGGACCTTGTTGTGTTTTTACCAACTTATGACTTGATAATATAGCCTGTCTGTTTGCTGTTTCAAGACTGTGATATATTTTCCTAGTGGTTTGGTTTTAAAAATAAATAAGACAATTTTTCTTCCAGAAAAAATAATAATATGAATATATCCATTCATTACATGTTAACATAACTAAGTTTTGTGAGAAAGAGCTATTTTTCCCTAAAACAAAGAACAATTAGTGAGAAGAGAGATACTATTTTACATTTTGCAAAGGTCTTTAAAGTCTAGCTTAATACAGGACAGTTGGATTCTCACATCTACTTCTGCATTCCATCTGTTGCAACATGTTGTTTTGGTTGAAGTATATGAAGAAAATTTGGCCTTACATAGATATGTATTTGGAAAAGGAAGGAGTATATTAATAGCCTTTTCAGATAATTGTTAATATGACTATTTGATACTACACCAAAACCCAGTAAGTTGTGGTATTTAAAAGGTTATTTGCAGTCTGAATCTGAAACCAACAAACTTGGTTCATTGCTTTTTTGTGAACAAAAAGTTCACATCAATGAACTTCTCCTACTCTGCTACATTAAAATCCATTGGTCTGTCTTGTACTTTGAATGAATCTTCCACCCATCCATGATTTGGTAACATTAATCATTGGTTATATCAAAAATATCAGTACAAAGATTTATTCAGGTCTTCCCCATGTTGACACGTTTCCTTATACAATACTATACAATCTAATTAATATCACCACTCATCTTATTAGAAAAGTCTTTTAGTATTCAGAAACTGTCAAACTCACAGTGGTGGATGCAAGTTTTCCAAAATTCTGATTTTTGCTTAAAAACTCAAATTTTAACTTTAGAAAATATTGTAGTTTTTTTTCTCACTTGAAATAATAGGTTCACTTCATTTATTTTTTTGAAACGTTCTGCCAAACACCCAAGTTTGAATAACCATAGTTTGTATTTCAGTAGTTCTTCCAAGTAAACATGGTGCTCCATGGAAAAATTGGCTAGTTCAGCTTGCAACTCAAACAACTGTGCAGTGCTTTTTCTCAAGACAACTACTGCACTTCTGTACTTCAATATGTAGCCACAGTGTTTTATGTGTACTTCCCATTTTGTCAACCAGAATATTAAAAATATGGGTATTCAAGGGTCAAGATTTGACAGAAATTAATAATTTCTACTGCTTCAATAGGATCTTAAGTAAAATTTTAAGTGAAACTGAATTTTCTTTTTACTGAGAGTGCATGGAGGTGAGGAAGACATTGGAAACTAGTACACTTGAAAGCCACTGCTTGAGTTGTGCCAAGGCACCAGGGGTTCTCATTACCATTCCTTTGCAAAATGAGTGAGGAGAGTGGTACAGAAAAAAGAAAAGCAAATCATTTCTTAATATCATTATGAGAAAAATTTGGACCTTTCAGATTCTCTTAAAGCATCTCACGAGGCCCCAGGGGTATGGGGGCCACACTTTGAGAACTGCTGAGCTAGATGAAAATTCAGCTGAAGAAACTGATACATTTTACCTAGTTCAGAGCCAACCATAATGAGACTGATTAAAATAGTCGTGGTTAGCCCAATCACGTTCAAGAAGTCACTTCTTTAAGACATGTAGTTCTAATCTTTATTACTGAGATGTGGATAATGCTTCTCATCCATGTCAGCATTCTTTTGGAAAATAAAATACCAAAACAATTTGGCCCTCTCTACCTCCTTCCTTCCCCCCAAATCGGAAACTCTCTTTAATACTCTAATTGCTCCTCTTATTTAGTACATTCAATTCTGCCAGTGTCTAAGAGCAAGCTGAAAATATCTGAATGTCCAGAGACTACCTATGCATAGTTCACTAATATTAAGCAAATAGGGTTACAATGTGTAGGGCAGTGTGGAATATAATTGTTTGTCCTCTTCCCAAGAGAAGCATAGTTTACTCTGCTTTTGGGAAAATTAGCCTGTGGGTTTTCTTTAAGGCACTCTGGGCAGGCTTTCAAAAATAATAGCAGAAGCTCTGAGATAGGCAGTTCCCAAGAGAGGCCCAGTCAGCATTCCTGGTGGTGCCTCCAAGGGCCTGCAACTTCATCCATCACTCAGTCTCTTCCAGACTGTGTGCTCAGTCAGAGAGCAAGTGAGAGGGGCCAGAGTGGAGAGGTACCGCATCAGTTTGACATCAACGAGGAAAAGGCTGGGGGAAACACGGAAATATGAATTAAGCCGGGGAGGTGGGGAAGATGACAACTGGGGAGCAAGGACTGAGCAAGGAGGTGAAGAATTAAGAGGAAGAACCATATGGGACGGAAAGGGAACACATTATTGAACTCTCTTTTTAAAAGTTTTGCCCATCATTAGTTTATGTAATTCTGATGGCAGAGACTGAACATGTGACTAATTGAGAGCATGCCAACCACCATTAACCAAGGCAGAGAGACATCTAGAGCAGGGTTCCTCAAGTCTCAGCACTGGTGACATTATGAACAGGATAATTCTTTGTTGTGGGGTCTGTCCTGTGCTTTGTAGGATATTTAGCAGGAGGCCTAGCTGCTACCCATGAGATGCCAGTAATACTCCCTCCCAGTTAAGACAATCAAAAATGTCTCCAGGCATTGCCAGATATCCCTGGGGAGAGGGTTGAGGGGAGGGGGCAAAATTGTCCGTGGTTATAAACCACTGGTCTAGATGTATCATTACCTCAGCATAGAAAACTCTCCATTTCTTTGTCTCCATCAAAGACAAACAGCTACTCTGATTTTTTTTTTTTTAATGGAACTGCAAAACTATAAGCCCAAGCTGAGTCCCTGGAAATAGTTTCACATTCTACCTCACTTCTATAGTAATAATTTACTGGCTAGAGGGGCTCCTGCTTGTGATCTATAAGAGAAAATGTCCAGCTCAGAGTCAGTCACCCTGCGTCCTATTACTGCTCTACAATTAAATCCTTGTGTCTCGGTTTCATCACTTCTCAAATGGGTGCAATAATATGTCACCTACCTTTGGTACGGGTGATTATAAGGATACAATGAAAGGAGATGTAAAAGTGCTTTAAAAAATTAAGGGAAAATATACTCAGATGTAATTAGTCATGTTCTTTGCAAAAAGGGAAACCCATTAACAAGCAGCCTCAAAGTGTTTGATGCCCTTTTCTACTTTTAACTGCATATGATTTGCCTTGCCAGTGTAGGAGTGGGACAATTTGCCACTAAAAATATCAGTTGTTTGCTACTGCTAGTGCACAGAACAAATGTGATCTGATTCTATGAAAAATACTGCAGGCACTCACCGACTTCAAACACTTAATTTCTAGATCATCTCTTCTTAGAAAACAGTAACACAAACCCTTCATCAGAATCCCAGCACTGCTGCCATGTTGTGATTGTAATGAAAAAAATCCAAACAAAACCCCAGAATCTTTTGAGAGATTCTGTGGATTTATTAGTGAAGGAAGGGAAGAATCATAACAGTTTAGGAGAGGTGAGTCTACATAACTTTGTGACATAGAGGTGTTATAGTGACTGAGTTAGCTTGAGGATTTTAGAATCCAAAAGGAGAGAGAAGAACAGAAAGGAAAGTTGAAAGATTTCTAAGATAAACTTCATTTATCTGAGAATTTTCCAGAATACAAGAAAGTAGAAATGTTCACCATACTCCTCCCCCTGCTTCCTGCACTAAATGGCCCCCATCCTATCCTGTATCATTAAAATAGTCTCCCTTTGTATGGGTGTGCACAATTTATGTAAACAATTACTTATTGATGGAAATGTGAGTCATTTCTAGTTTTTCTTTCTCTCTCTTTTTAATTATAAATAAAACTGACTAAATACCATCAAAGAAAATTGTCATGTGTATCTATATTTCCTTGGGATGCATTCTTGATCACGAAGTTTCTGCATCACGGGGCACACACATTTTTAAAGCTTTCATTTTTGATAATAAGTTTTTTGAGGAAGTCCCTTTCTTTAATTATCATGGTGCCATCTTGGTGTTCTAGATATATCTCCACCACTTAGCACTTGAGTACATGCCTAATGAGACTTGATATACATTCTAATTTTGAAACTGTCCAAAGGAATGTTTACATGATCTTCAAATTTGGAAATCTCTAAATATAAAGATCATAATTATAGCCATTCTTCATCTTCTTTTTCAGGGTTATCATTTGTGCTTTATACTTCCTCAAATGTGCCATATTTCTTTCAGATAATCAAAAGATAAATTGTTAGTGTTCTTGGGGCTTCCCTGGTGGCACAGTGGTTAAGAATCCGCCTGCCAATGCAAGGGACATGGGTTCGAGCCGTGGTTCGGGAAGATCCCACATGCCGCAGAGCAACTAAGTCCGTGCACCACAACTACTGAGCCTGCGTTCTAGAGCCTGCCTGCCACAACTACTGAGCCCACATGCTGCAACTACTGAAGCCTGTGCGCCTAGAGCCCGTGCTCCGCAACAAGAAAAGCCACCGCAATGAGAAGCCCGTGAACCGCAACAAAGAGTAGCCCCCGCTCACCGCAACTAGAGAAAGCCTGCGCAAAGCAACGAAGACTCAACGCAGCCAAAAATAAAATAAAATAAAGTTATAAAAAAGAAAAAAAAATTGTTAGTGTTCTTTCTGTAACTCTACCCCCTGCAACAAGATTCTTCAGTTGCTGTGCTTTACCATTTTTTCTCTTATTCAATTGCCTCTTCTAGTTTCGATTCCCCAACACAATTATTTATTTCTGCAGTTTTATTAGGCAATGCTACTAAGAGGCTAAGCTGAACTTCATATATTTTTAAATAAATCATAAAGAAAAGTTTTACTGTGCATACTATACAACAAAAAACAAGACAATTCTAACTAGCTCTATTTCCCACAGAAACCATTTTTAAACGGAGTTTATTGCTATGCATACACTTAGATGACCTTTTTCTTTCCTGCTGGGGATAACCTTTAGCTCAATCTCATTATTTATTTCTCTCTATAAATATCAAACAACCAAGAGTATCAATTTAATCAGTGTGCATCTCATCATATTTAACTATCTATGGTATTGTCTACAAATAACTTTATAGGAAACATAAATATGCAGTAGCATAACTTTTGGTTGTGACCATTAGGAGAAACAGTGTAGTAGTTCAATTCTCATGTGCTGTCCACAGGGCTAAGAGTAGAAGGAGAAAGGGGAATTTGGCAACAAATCGGTTTACTTAAGGAAATGGTTAATGACTGCTCCAACATCTTCTGGGAATTACAGCAGAATGCTAATATGTGAAATCTATATGAAGCTATATCATGGTGTCAATGTACAAAAATTCCAGGGATCCATTAGGTACCACTTTAAATACAATCTCTAGAATTCCCATTTGTCTTCAGACTGCTCATACCAAAGGCTTTCTGAAAACATTTGCTGAATCGTGTACTGAAAATTATAATCTAACAGCCTGATTCACAGATATTGAGAACTGAAAAGAACTCTATAGGTAAAGCACAATTTTCTTCACTTAAAGGCAAAGAAAGAGACTGATAAACTTGTCCAGATCACTCATTGGTGAGTGGCAGTGCCAGAACCTGAGCCTCAGTCTCCAACATGAGATCTGTCACACCACTCACATCACCACACGCCCTGAGGGCCACCTGCCCCAGTCACTTCACCAGGTTATATTAATTGTAAGGCTAAGCCAAAGCCACAGCATGTCCCAAAGCAACTCACTTGCCTAACCCAATCAATGAAAGTAGGTGGCAACATTAGCACAATCCACCCTTGGCATAAATTTCAAGTCTTCTCTCAGACACTCACATTCGTGAAGGTGATGTGCTTCAGTAATTCACTTGCATTGCAGGATGTTGTGAAAGGTGGTAGTGACTCTAAAGCTAGCTCACAGATGAGCATCATAGAATAAGAAAACATCGGAGACCTTCAAGATGGTGGAGGAGTAAGACGTGGAGATCACCTTCCTCCCCACAAATACATCAGAACTACATCTACATGTGGAACAACTCCTACAGAACACCTACTGAACGCTGGCAGAAGACCTCAGACTTCCCAAAAGTCGTGTGGCTGACAGGATCTTTGTGCTCCAGCCGGGTGTCAGGCCTGTGCCTCTGAGGTGGGAGAGCTGAGTTCAAGACATTCGCCCACCAGAGACCTCCGGGCTCCACGTAATACCAAACGGTGATAGCTCCCCCAGAGATCTCCATATAATCGCTAAGACCCAGCTCTACTCAATGACCAGCAAGCTACAGTGCTGGACACCCTATGCCAAACAACTAGCAAAACAGGAACACAACCCCACCTATTAGCAGAGAGGCTGCCTAAAATTATAATAAGGTCACACACACCCCAAAACACACAACCGGATGGGGTCTTGCCCACCAGAAAGACAAGATCCAGCCTCATTCACCAGACACAGGCACCAGTCCCCTCCACCAGGAAGCCTATACAACCCACTGAACCAACCTTAGCCACTGGGGGCAAACACCAAAAACAATGGGAACTATGAAACGGCAGCATGTGAAAAGGAGACCCCAAACACATTAAGTTAAGCAAAATGAGAAGACAGAGAAATACGCAGCAGATGAAGGAGCAAGGTAAAAACCCACCAGACCAAACAAATGAAGAGGAAATAGGCAGTCTACCTGAAAAAGAATTCAGAGTAATGATAGTAAAGATGATCCAAAATCTTGGAAATAGAATGGAGAAAATACAAGAAACGTTTAACAAGGAACTAGGAGAACTAAAAAGCAAACAAACAATGATGAACAACACAATAAATGAAATTTAAAATTCTCTAGAAGGAATCAATAGCAGAATAACTGAGGCAGAAGAAAGGATAAGTGACCTGGAAGATAAAATAGTGGAAATAACTACCACAGAGCAGAATAAAGAAAAAAGAATGAAAAGAATTGAGGAGAGTCTTAGAGACCCCTGGGACAACATTAAATGCACCAACATTCGAATTATAGGGTTGCCAAAAGAAGAAGAGAGAAAGAAAGGGAATGGGAAAATATTTGAAGAAATTATAGCTGAAAACTTCCCTAATATGGGAAAGGAAATAGTCAATCAAGTCCAGGAAGCACAGAGAGTCCCATACTGGATAAATCCAAGGAGAAACATGCCAAGACACATATTAATCAAACTATCAAAAATTAAATACAAAGAAAAAATATTAAAAGCAGCAAGGGAAAAATAACATAAAAGGGAATCATAACAGCTGATCTCTCAGCAGAAACTCTGCAAGCCAGAAGGGAGTGGCAGGACATATTTAAACTGATAAAAGGAAAAAACTTACAACCAAGATTACTCTACCCAGCAAGGATCTCATTCAGATTTGAAGGAGAAATTAAAACCTTTACAGACAAGCAAAAGTTAAGAGAATTCAGCACCACCAAACCAGCCTTACAACAAATGCTAAAGGAACTTCTCTAGGCAGGAAACACAAGAAAAGGAAAAGACCTACAATAACAAACCCAAAACAATTAAGAAAATGGTAATAGGAACATACCTATCGATAATTACATTAAATGTAAATGGATTAAATGCTCCAACCAAAAGACATAGACTGGCTGAATGGATACAAAAACAAGACCCATATATATGCTGCCTACAAGAGACCCACTTCAGACCTAGGGACACATACAGACTGAAAGTGACGGGATGGGAAAAGATATTCCATGCAAATGGAAATCAGAGAAAGCTGGAGTAGCACTACTCTTATCAGACAAAATAGACTTTAAAATAAAGACTATTACCAGAGACAAAGAGGGATACTACATAATGATCAAGGGATCAATCCAAGAAGAAGATATAAAATTGCAAATATTTATGCACCCGACATAGGAGCACCTCAATACATAAGGCAAATGCTAGCAGCCATAAAAAGGGAAATTGACAGTAACACAATTATAGTAGGGAAATTTAACACCCCACTTTCACCAATGGACAGGTCAACCAAAATGAAAATAAATAAGGAAACACAAGCTTTAAATGACACATTAAACAAGATGGACTTTATTGATATTTATAGGACATTCCATCCAAAAACAACAGAATACACTTTCTTCTCAAGTGCTCATGGGACATTCTCCAGGATAGATCATATCTTGGGTCACAAATCAAGCCTTGGTAAATTTAAGAAAACTGAAATCATATCAAGCATCTTTTCTGACCACAATGCTGTGAGACTAGATATCAATTACTGGGAAAAAAAACTGTAAAAAATACAAACACATAGAGGCTAAACAATACGCTACTAAACAACCAAGAGATCACTGAAGAAATCAAAGAGGAAATCAAAAAATACCTAGAAACAAATGACAATGAAAACACGATGACCCAAAACCTACAAGATGCAGCAAAAGCAGTTCTAAGAGGGAAGTTTATAGCAATACAATCCTACCTCAAGAAACAAGAAACATCTCAAATAAACAACCTAACCTTACACCTAAAGCAATTAGAGAAAGAAGAACAAAAAAAACCCTAAAGTTAGCAGAAGGAAAGAAATCATAAAGATCAGATCAGAAATAAGTGAAAAAGAAATGAAGGAAAGGATAGCAAAGATAAAGAAATCTAAAATCTGGTTCTTTGAGAAGATAAACAAAATTGATAAACCATTAGCCAGACTCATCAAGAAAAAAAGGGAGAAGACTCAAATTAACAGAATTAGAAATGAAAAACAAGAAGTAACAACTGACACTGCAGAAATACAAAGGATCATGAGAGATTACTACAAACAACTCTATGCCAATAAAATGGACAACCTGGAAGAAATGGACAAATTCTTAGAAAAGCGCAACCTTCTGAGACTGAACCAGGAAGAAATAGAAAATATAAACAGACCAATCACAAGCACTGAAATTGAGACTGTGACTTAAAATTTTCCAACAAACAAAAGCCCAGGACCAGAGGGCTTCACAGGCGAATTCTATCAAACATTTAGAGAAGAGTTAACACCCATCCTTCTCAAACTCTTCCAAAATATAGCAGAGGGAGGAACACTCCCAAACTCATTCTACAAGGCCATAATCACCATGATACCAAAACCAGACAAAGATGTCACAAAAAAAGAAAACTACAGGCCAATATCACTGATGAACATAGATGCAAAAATCCTCAACAAAATACCAGCAAACAGAATCCAGCAGCACATTAAAAGGATCATATACCATGATCAAGTGGGGTTTATCCCAGGAATGCAAAAATTCTTCAATATACGCAAATCAATCAAAGTGATACACCATATTAACAAATTGAAGGAGAAAAACCATATGATCATCTCAATAGATGCAGAAAAAGCTTTTGACAAAATTCAACACCCATTTATGATAAAAACCCTTCGGAAAGTAGGCACAGAGGGAACTTACCTCAACGTAATAAAGGCCGTATATGACAAACCCACAGACAACATCGTTCTCAATGGTGAAAAACTGAAACCATTTCCTCTAAGATCAGGAACAAGACAAGGTTGCCCACTCTCACCACTATTATTCAACATAGCTGTGTAAGTTTTACCCACAGCAATCAGAGAAGAAAAAGAAATAAAAGGAATCCAGATCAGAAAAGAAGGAGTAAAGCTGTGACTGTTTGCAGATGACATGATACTATACATAGAGAATCCTAAAGATGCTACCAGAAAACTACTAGAGCTAATCAATGAATTTGGTAAAGTAGCAGGATACAAAATTAATGCACAGAAATCTCTTACATTCCTATACACTAATGATGATAAATCTGAAAGAGAAGTTAAGGAAACACTCCCATTTACCATTGCAACAAAAAGAATAAAATACCTAGGAATAAACCTACCTAAGGAGACAAAAGACCTGTATGCTGAAAACTATAAGACACTGATGAAAGAAATTAAAGATGCTACAAACTGATGGACAGATATACCATGTTCTTGTATTGGAAGAATCAACATTGTGAAAATGACTATACTACCCAAAGCAATCTACACATTCAATGTAATCCCTATCAAACTACCAATGGCATTTTTCACAGAACTCAAACAAAAAATTTCACAATTTATATGGAAACAGAAAAGACCCCAAATAGCCAAAGCAATCTTGAGAAAGAAAAACGGAGCTGGAGGAATCAGGTTCCCTGACTTCAGACTATACTGCAAAGCTACAGTAATCAAGACAGTATGGTACTGGCACAAAAACAGAAATATAGATCAATGGAACAGGATAAAAAGCCCAGAGATAAACCCATGCACATATGGTCACCTTATTTTTGATAAAGGAGGCAAGAATATACAGTGGAGAAAAGATACCCTCTTCAATAAGTGGTGCTGGGAAAACTGGAGAGCTACATGTAAAAGAATGAAATTAGAACACTCCTTAACACCATACACAAAAATAAACTCAAAATGGATTAAAGACCTAAATGTAAGGCCAGACACCATACAACTCTTAGAGGAAAACATAGGCAGAACATTCTATGACATAAATCACAGCAAGATCCTTTTTGACCCACCTCCTAGAGAAATGGAAATAAAAACCAAAATAAACAAATGGGACCTAATGAAACTTAAACGCTTTTGCACAGCAAAGGAAAATGTAAACAAGACGAAAAGACAACCCTCAGAATGGGAGAAAATATTTGCAAATGAAGCAACTGACAAAGGATTAATCTCCAAAATTTACAAACAGCTCATGCAGCTCAATATCAAAAAAAACAAACAATCCAATCCAAAACTGGGAAGAAGAACTAAATAGACATTTCTCCAAAGAAGATATACAGATTGCCAACAAACACATGAAAGGATGCTCAACATCACTAATCATTAGAGAAATGCAAATCAAAACTACAATGAGGTGTCACCTCACACTGGTCAGAATGGTCATCATCAAAAAATGTACAAACAATAAATGCTGGAGAGGGTGTGGAGAAAAGGGAACCCTCTTGCACTGTTGGTGGGAATGTAAATTGATACAGCCACTATGGAGAACAGTATGGAGGTTCCTTAAAAACTAAAAATAGAACTACCATACGACCCAGCAATCCCACTATTGGGCATATACCCTGAGAAAACCATAATTCAAAAAGAGTCATGTACCAAAATGTTCATTGCAGCTCTATTTACAATAGCCAGGACATGGAAGCAACCTAAGTGTTGATCAACAGATGAACAGATAAAGAAGATGTGGCACATATATACAATGGAATATTACTCCACCATAAAAAGAAATGAAATTGAGTTATTTGTAGTGCGGTGGATGGACCTAGAGTGTGTCACACAGAGTGAAGTAAGTCAGAAAGAGAAAAAGAAATACCGTCTGCTAACACATATGTATGGATTCTCAAGTAAAAGAAATGGTTCTGAAGAACATAGGGGCAGGACAGGGATAAAGATCCAGATGTAGAGAATGGACTTAAGGACACGGGGAGGGGGAAGGGTAAGCTGGGACAAAGTGAGAGAGTGGCATGGACATATATACACTACCAAATGTAAAATAGATAGCTAGTGGGAAGCAGCTGCATAGCACAGGGAGATCAGCTCCGTGCTTTGTGACCACCTAGAGGGGTGGGATAGGGAGGTTGGGAGGGAGACGCAAGAGGGAGGAGATATGGGGATATATTTATATGTATAGCTGATTCACTTTGTTATAAAGCAGAAACTAACACATCATTGTAAAGCAGCTATATTCTAATAAAGGTGTTAAAAAATAAAATAAGGAAACATCAAGGTAGAAATAATAGTTTTGCCATATTATTCTTAAGCCAAATATTGTAGATTTAGAAATGATATTCCAGTTTTTCTTTAACATTATAGAGGCAAGGAAACAGTAATAAAAAATAAACAAATTCCTATTACTAAATACTTCTTTGCTTTGTAGAAGACTTTAACCTGCCTTCCTTTTCTTCTTTACTTCAACAAATATTGAAAACCTGCTAAAAAATACTTGCCAGATACCATTCTGGGAGTTGTGGGCAATACAAAATGAACATACCGAATGGTTAAAAAATAAACTCAAAAATGAAATTTCAAAAGCTTTGCTGTCAAATAGGGACATTATTTGTAAACACAGACTGAAGGCGGAAGCGCTTTAGAAGGGGTGCATGTAAAGTGCTGTGGGAATTTGAGGGAGAGGGTAATTACTTCCAGGTAGGATCACAGAAAGATTCAAGGAGAAAGTAAAATTTAAGGCTATTGAAGAGAGTTAAATTTGAATAAATGGAAGGGAAGGAAGAGAATTTTAGTTTGAGAGAAATGGAATGATAGTACAAGTAGAAAAACCCAGGGCAGGTACTGGCAAAAAAAGAGGTTGAGTTCATCTGAGCACTGGGGATAAGGATGAGAGATGGGAAATGGAAAATAAATTCAAAAAGATAAACTGGAGCCAATAGACTGCTAGGAGGTCATGGATTAGTATGGTCCAGGCAAGGGGCGAGGACAGCCTGTATTAACATGGTATCTTGGAGGTGGGCAAGGAGAATATAGAGGAGGTTGTGGGCATAAGAGGTTTGCTGGTGTCTCTATGGTTTAGCAGTTGATTGATCTACTAGGCAAAGACAAGGGAATAACTAAAAAGGTTGCCAAGGCTTCAAATCTCAGTGTCTGGAAAGATGGTAGGGAAACCCAAACCAATCTTGGTCTTTATGGAAGCAAAAAGTTTACCAGTGCTAGTGAGAAATTAATTGTGTCTGGGTGGTTGACTTATCATGAAGGAACAAGTCCTATTTCTTCTCCCATCTCTTGGGAGGGCAGACATATCTTTGTGTCCTGGAAGGCTAGGCGTAGATGACATTTTTTTTTTTTTCAAGTCTGGCCTACTGAGTCTGTCAGGTAACCTAGATGAGTAAAGAGCTTGAGTATAACCAGAGAGAGCTACTGGAGCACAAATTCCTGTGTAAAGTGGCAGAAGACAACGAGCTTCAGCCTATGGTCCAGTGGGAACATTGGCGGTGTTGCCAGACCTTGTGATCTTTCAATAAAAGCTAGAAATTTTGACTTTTTAATGAATTCTCTATATTTTGAATGTTGGCAATTAATTCAGAATGTTGAAAGATACTACAGTCACTGAACAAAACTTGTCTGCTCTCAGATCTGACCAGAGGCCACCAGTTTTCTGACTGAGTGTCAGATCATGGAGCAACAGATCTAGACCCTCCTACAGAAACATGGTGCCTAAGATTAAAGGGATGAAGAGTCTGTCCCAATGTTCCTGAAATGCATAAGCTCTAGAGTTGGTATTGTCATTAAGAGAACAGATTCTCAGACTGCCTGAGTCCAAATACTCACCCCTTACTAGCCAGGTGATCTAATGCAAGCTAATCTCTGTACCATAGTTTCTTCAATTTAAAAATGAGTATAATACCATGACCTGCCTCAGATAGTTGTGATGATAAAATGAATTAGTATGTCAGAGCAGGGCCTGGTACAGGTTGTGGTCTATGTAGCTTGCATTATAGTTGGCCTTCCCTATCAACAGATACAGAACCCACAGATATGGATGGCTGACTAAGGGACTTGAAAATCCGTGGAATTTGGTATCCACTGGGGGTCCTGGAATCCCCTATGGATACCAAGGGACAACCGTACTTTTGTTTCATCTCAAGGGGAAAGGAAGGGAGTGTAGGGAGTGGATCCACACTGAGTGGATTTCCAATCATCCTGGTTAGGTGGAGGTACTGAGTCAAATTTAATTTGATATAGAAAAAGAAAGAAATGTGACTCCTTGTATCTGAGTGACAAAGAGCAAATTCATACGAGTTACCATGATTCTGTTGTCATATTTCATCTCCATCACGATATTTCTCTCCACATTCTGTGTCAGACTTATAATTTTCATACCCTCTTTTAATGCCTTAGTACCACATTCCTCAAAGTTATTCATAACAAGAATAGACCTTGTTTCATTTCAAACATGATTATGCTTCAAACTCCTCTTTGAGAACTTTTCAATGACAAGTCTCTATTGAAAGCAAAGGGCATTGAAGAAAGGGTAGGAAAAATTGAGTAGACTGAAACCACCTTTCTATTAAGAAAAGATTTTTATCTTCTTTTAAAATATTCTATTTTTCCTAACATATAGGGCATATGGTCCTTCCTCTGTCTTTTATTTATATCCAATAAATTACAGTGTTTTTGCACATTTATACACATGATACGTACCGTAAACTATGCTTTTGACGGTATCTCTCTAGTCAGAATTAATTAAATTGATTTGAAAGAACTTTACACTATGTAGACAATAGGTAACCTCTATCTTTCAAAAATCTTTTGGTCTTAAAAGTGAAAAAGAAAAAAAAAATTTTCTTTCGGGAGTGACATAATACTTTTTTCCCTGTATTTAGATCTTTCAAAGGGGCACAGTGCCTTCCCCCTCTCTTAAGCTGCTACGCACAAGAAAATGAAAAAACTCACTCTTTGCCTAATTTAAATGTCACATTTGCAACACAGCATTATATGCATATAAATGCACAGATAACATTTTGAATATAAACATTCCTGATTATTGCACTAATTGCAAATCCAGAGAGTTTATTTCATCTCGGTGATAGAAAAAATGGAAAGCTCCTGCCTTTCTGCTAATCAAGATTGCTAATTCATTTTTACCAAGTGTGGGGAAAAGGAGACCTGAACACACATAAATTCTGCTGTTTATCCTCATGCTGACTTTAAATACTACAGCCATTTTATTCTTCCCAGTAGGTGGGTACGTTTCTTAGTAAAAGGCCTAAATTGAATTTCAATCTTTGATGTAATCTCTAGGCATAAATGTGCAAAAATTTGTATCTATTAAGATTGTATTTGTAATTTCTGAAACTATAGAGATTATTTCTCACTGGATCTACTATGTCCTTGTTTGGAGCTCAGGATCAGGCTGATAGACCTGTACCCAAGGTGCTTGTCAATATAGGAACCAAGACACGTTCACCTGACACTTTGGCTTTCCATAAACGTAATAGTAAATAATCACCTCTGTCATTGTTTTCTACACACTCAGAAGTTATGTCACAACTAAAATGTTATTGGAGATACATTTCCCCCAAAGTCAAGGACTCAAGAACAGCCAATTCAGGAGTAGCCCCCAGAAACACATTCCTAAATAAGTTCCTAAAACAGGCAGTCCCCTGGTGGGCTGCCATAGCAAACCAATCTTGGTGACTAGCCCAATTTTACCCACCCGTGGCCTGGTGGTCCTGGTTTGTTCCCTTCCTTATAGGACAGGAAACTTCAGTGCCAGCAGGACTCAAAGCCAAGCCCCATGGTTATGACTACGGTCATGATTCATGGCAGATGAGGCCTGCTGCTTTCATGCATAGATACACTTCCTATTTGTATAACAGCACTTAAATCGATTCAAACCTTTTAGGAGACCAATCTATAACATGTTTAAAAGGCCTTCCTTTGACCCAGTAATTCCACTTAAGAAAATAATCCTACATTTCTGCAAAGCTCACTAAAGCAGTCAATAGTTCAACAAATACGTACTGTACTGAGTATGAAGCACCATAAACCAGATTAGGTGTTGGAAATAATAAAACCATTGCTTGCCCTTGGGAACTTTACGGTTGACTGGAAATTTTGTATTTATCATTTACTGAATGCCTACCATGTGCCAGGTACTCCACTAGGCATTTTATATGTTTTCTCACTTGATCATTATAACCTATAAAGTAAAGTAGTAGCCTCATCTCACACTAAAATGGCTGAGTGACTTGCCCTGAGTTATACAGCTAAGTAGCATTTCTGAAATTCAGACCCAGGTCTAAAATCTCCAAATTTTAGGCTTTACCCACTAAACTTTGCTGCATTATGATTTAAAACAATAGTAACAACAATCAGTGTATCAACAACCATCAGAGGTAAACAATAGAAGGATGAATAAATAAATTAATATCATTAGGTTGGATATGCAGTCATTAAAAGTGATGTCTTCAACACTTTGTCACAACATAGAAAAATGCTTATATATAAATACAACAATAAAAGCAGGACGTGAATTTGTATATGCAGAATGATCTAAACTATGTTTAAACACACACACATACACACACACACATATATATTGGAAGGAAAAATACCAGTTTTGTTAAAATAGACAAATCTATATGTTCACTTAAATAATACAAAATTAAGGGGAATTGTAAGAGGAAACGCTGTACTTTCATATGTAATCCAGAGAAAACAGTTCACCCAAGCCTGCAGAATTCACTTTTAAAAAAGGGCATTGGATCTTCCTTTCTCTAACAGCCATAAAAATTTCCCTCTCACCCTCCTGTCATCCTTCCCTCACCTAACCTGTATTAGTCAGGGTTCTCCATAGAAACAGAACCAATAGGATATATGGAGAGAAATATAGAGAGATTTAATCTAAGGAAATGGCTCATGCAATTGTGGAGTTGGCAAGTCAGAAATGTGCAGGGCAGGCTGCAGCTGGAGGTCTGGGGAAGAGTTGGCATTGCGGTCTTGAGTCCAAGGGCAGTGTGGAGGCAGAATTTCTTCCTCCTGAAGGTGTCTTAGTATTTTCTCTTAAGACCTTCCACTGACTGGTAATGTACACTCATATATCGAAGGGTAATCTGCTTTACTTAAAGTCTACTGATACAGATGTCAGTCTCATCTAAAAAAATACCTCACAGCAGTATCTAGACGTGTTTGACTAAACAACTAGGTACCATAGCCAACCAAGTTGACATTATAAAGTTAACCATCACATGATCGTTCCCCAGTCTACGCAGAAAAAAATGAATTTGTGTTTCAGATCCTGTCCAGGCTCATCCCATCCTTTGACACACATCATTAAGGACCCCAGCTTCTGTCTGACATTAGGCCTTATGAGACATGAACATCAACTCACTATACATTTGTTGGATCATATTAAATCACATTTGTAGCTCCTTAAGGTTTAAAACATATGTTCATGGATATATCTTGTGTAATCTTCACAAAAAGCCATTATTGTAGTCCTAACTGAGTCAAACCTAAGGCCAGAGAGAATATTATGACATGTCCAAGATCACAGAGTTAACAGATGATAGAGCTCAGACAAGTCGGGACTTCCAACTTCAAGCCCTTACTATCAAATACGTGCCATGCACGGAAGTGCCACACGCCCCCAAGGACAGCAGCTATTTTAATTTAATTTAATTCAATTTCCCAATTCATCTAAATTGAAAACACATAAAGATTAAGGTGCCTGCCTGGCTTATTGCCCAGTACGGGAATATAAAGCTGTATAACAAGTTCAGAAACTGACCACTGTCTACAAATACATGTTAGGTTTGTTTGTCTTTTAACTTTGATTAAAGTATAACATGCTACTCAGATTATAAATTTACAGCTCAATGAATTTTCACAAGATGAATACCCCCATGTAACTGCTACTAAAACCAAGAAATGGAACATAACTGGCATCTCTGAAGCCCCTTAGGGAGCCCTCCCAGACATCACCTTTCCCCTAAAGTTACCGCCATCCAAAGGTCTATCACCATCAACCAATTTTGCCTGGTTTTCAAGTTTATAAAAATGGAGTTCTATTGGATGTGCTTTTTTGTGTCTGGCCTCCTTTGCTCTACATTACGTCTGTGAGATTAATCCACTACTTTGTTCGGTCCTGTTGCTGTTGTGTAGTATCCCATTGTATAAATGTAACACAATTAGTTCATCCAGGCAACCATTTGGGTTGTTTCCAGTTCGGGAATGCTGTGAACAGTGCGGCTAGGAACATTCTTATACATGAGTCGTGGCCCATCTATGTATTTCTGTTCAGTACATAGCTCGGAGTGGAATTTCTGGGTCACACATCTGCATATATTCAATTTTACTGGAAACTGCCAAACAGCAATGGTTGTACTAACTTACACACCACTAACAATTGATGAGGTTTCCAGATGTTCCACATACTCACTCATTAATATTTGTTATTGTTATCTTTTCAATGTTATAATTTTACAACATATGGATAGATCCATAACAATAACATTGGCTTGCCTTTATAAAAAGTTCATATAAGTGGTATCACGCCGAAAATATTCTACAACTTATTTTTTGAGATTTATCTATTTGATACAAATAGTCCAATGTATTCTCTTTCACTGCTATACAACACTCTGATTTTTCAAATCTGAATCCTGTTGATGCCTATTTTGGTTGTTCCCATTTTTTCACAGTTATACATGATGATGCAAAGACTGTTCTTATTCATGTATCTTTGCACCTTTGTGAATTTCTCTAGAGAGCAATGGCTGAATTATAGTATATGTATATCTTCAGTTATACTAGATATTGCCAAAATTGCTTTCCAAAGTGGTTGTACCAACTTATACTGCTACCAGCTGACTTCAGGGTGTCCTTGCTCCAGATCATTTGTATGGTCAGGTTTTTAAAAAATGTTTGTCAAGCAAATGGGTATGTAATGTTCTTAATAACTCTCTTAAGTTTTCCAAATCATTTATAAATACAGACACTTGCATTTGCAAAGAGAAAGACAGCCTCATTCCCCTTCTCGGTTCCCACAGAATTGTGGTTCTAGAACCTTAGTGCTCTTCGTCTAAGTAGGGCCAGGAATCTGCCTGACTGTACATGCAGATGTCTGAGAGCTTAGGTCAGGGAATGCGCCTCAGGGCCTTGCATGTCCAGCTACAGCAGTTCTCTCAAGTGGTTAGTGGTTAGTGGTTTACGTTACCTTTGCCCAGCTGGGACATGAGCTGCCGGGGGGCAGAGACAAATTCTATGCACAGTCTTGTATCCCTAGGGCCCAGTCCACAGAGGGGACTCAATGAGTATTCAAGGACATAGGAAAGGAAGGGAAAGTGGAAATGACAGCTTTTTCCCTGCTTGGTCTGCATCACAACTTAGAGTATGTGGGGACATGTAAAGTTTGTTTATTTAAAAATACAAACCACACATACATTCTTTTGGATTAACTGTCAGGTGATTTGATAATACTCTTTAATATAAATAGTTTTCAACTTGGACTAATGGCACATCAAAACCTTTTATATTATTTTCTCATATATTCTCTCAGGAGGACTATATATTGGAATGTGTTCAGAGCAGGGCATTCCCTGGATCTAATAACTAATAGCACATGATATGGGGCTGGCAGGGACGGACAAACCAGGAATTGTAGTCAGAAGGCACCTTAGAAATCATCTAATCCAAACACCTCATTTTACAGAAAAGGGAATAAGAAGACTTGCCATGTTTACCGATGACGAAGCAGACAGTGGGGTTTCCAGGGCGCCCACAGTGAGGCCAGACCACGTCTTCCCAGGCCAGGGTCACTGCTCCACCAAAGGAGCAATAGTTCATAACCATAACCCAGAGCTCATAACTCCCTCCTCACTTCCTTCAACCATTGTGTTGCCCCTCAGAGCAGAGTCCTTAACCTGGGCTCCATGGATAGATTTTAGCAGCCTAGACAATGAATTTTCCTTTACATACATTGTTCTTGGGTAAGGTCTATAGCTTTCCTCAAAAGGGCCTGGGAAGCAAAATAGGTTAAAAATGACCACTTGGATTTGGTGAAAGGCAGAAAGAAAAGAATCTTCTGAAAGCAAAGGAGCAGAGACGGTTGGAGACAGAGGGAGGAACACAGAAAAGGAGAGAGAGAGCCAAAAGTGAAGTTTGTACAATGGTGGGACCATCAATCAGGAATGAGTCCACATTAGACAACATTTTTTTAACGGCAGCCTATCTGGTTTCCCATCCTCTGGCCGATTTATCTCAGGATACTACAGAGGAAACAAAGTGTTTGGAAGAACTGAATCCACAGCACATATTCTATCATTAACTTAAACATCAGCATGAATGCTAAAAACCAGCACTAATGTACCCAGTGCAGCGGCAAGATACCCACCCCTTCCAGGGTAGCACTGCTAAACGCTTAGCTCTGGGGCCAGGGGAAGGTCTCTGCTTTGGTTCTGAGGTCACAGAACCCTGAATGTATCTTGTCCACCTCCACAGTTCTTTCTGGTCACAACCCATTTTGATCAGCCCAGCCACTTTCTTGCACTGTCTGCATTAATGGACATATCAATTGCAGAAAAACCTGTCTCCTTGTCTGGATGTGCTGAAAATTCAGTTAAAGAACAGAAATGTTCTGCTCCAGCAAAGCGAACGTTGTCAACTGCATGTTTTGTGCTTTAGCTATTTCTGTTTCTAGTTGTCATTTCCTAAATCTGTGAAATGCAGAAGCACTTGAGGTACAAGTCTTTTCCAAAGCAAAATGCCATCCCCGGGCCGCCACTCCTCTGCAAAGCACTGTGGTCCCGCTGCCGAGGGTGGGGTCTTACTCCTTTCCCTGCCACTGGTCTCTCCAGGCATGTGGTTACGAGATGTCTCCTGGGATAGCCGGGGCATGGAGCCATTCCCCCATTACCCACATCAGTGATCAGGGAGCGGCAACGAGACTGTACGCCCTCCTCTGCTCCCTGCCCCCACAAGCTGTCTGAAAGTCAGAATAGGTACAGGGGTCAAGACTCTTCAGGGATTGTTAAAGTTGAGAAAGGCTTACTTTTTACAAATAGCAAATGTTTTCTAGGGAGAGATTTGTTTAATGAATGTTCTTTTTTTTTTTTTTCTTTTATCTTTTGTTTTTTCCTGAGTACTTGGTAGATTTGAAAAATGGGTCTGGAGCTACTGGGGAGAAAGATGAGGCAGGGGTAGAGAGAGCCTGGAAAGTCCAGTAGCTGGGAATGTGAGGTATCATAAGACCATAGAAATATCCCTAAATATGCCTCAGGTAGAGTGAGCCAAGACATTTTAAAATCAGGGAGGACTAATATTCCATTTAACGTTATTACTCCAAGCTATTCATACACTCTATCTGAGGCACTCACCTCTGTCTCCAGCAAATCTTTAGTGCAGTTTCCTGCACACTCTCTAGCTTGACTGGTTATGGAAATCAAGGAAGTGGCTGAATTCCTTCCCTTGGGGGAAGGATATTGCAGAGGAAGAAGAGACAGTCCATAAGCTGCACTGATTCAACAGAAGCAGAAGCGCGAGCTAGGCAGAGGTGACAATGAAAGTGAAGCCACCTCCTCCCCTCCGTCTACCCGGAAGTTCCGCCACATCATCTTAAGCACTGTGGAGATCCACGAAATGTGGAGTAGGGTTTTGAGCCCATTCGAAGGGGCAAGGTGACTGCAGCTGATGATTCCCAAAGACCTGTCTCTAGCACTTGACCTTGGATCCAATTGCCTAATCAATTTCTCTTCTCAGATGTCTAACAGATAACTCCAATTTAAAGTGGCCAAAAGCCTATCAGGCAGGAGGTAAACACATGAGCCACAAGATGATTTCTTGTGCTGCAACCAAGCTGGGAAATGTTGCCTGGGGAATGCATAGGAGATGTAATTTTCACAGTCCATTGTCTCTGGACTTCAAGATACTACTTTTGAATAATATAATAGCGTGGATACTTACTTGACTCCTATTGGAGGAGCCCAGTGTTCATCAGAGAATGCAAAGAAGCCTTTATTTCAACTTCTCCTTCTGAAGAGGATAATAATGAAACATTTTTTCTGTGTTGAATAATGGCATTTCATAGCATGTGATTAATAAATTGGAAAAAGATGGTCAATTGAGTCAATGAGTATGAAAAAATTTGTCTTAATTACATAATGAGTTTTTTCAGAAATTTAGGATCTTAAATAATCTGAAGATGGAAACATACTGAGAACAATTTTCTCCATTCTCTCATACCCAGGTCTGAAAAGATAAATAGAAAAACATATGTCCTTTTACAAATGGGAGTATTTTAATGGAAAAAGAAGAAACAAGCACATTATTCACCTGTGTATGTAAAATACCTACTCTTATTGTCATTGAGTGAATGTTCACAAAGTACAGTTAATACGAAAACTTAAAGTTGTAGAAGATTAATGACTAGGTAAAAGTTAAGTTTTATTAGTTGAAATCCCCTTAAATAGTATATTTTGATATATTTGTGCTGGTTCTACCTCAAACAAAGGCTTCAATTTTAAAATATAACCAGAGTTGTATTGTACTACATTTTAATAGGAGCTATTGCTGAGAAGTCTAAATATTGTGGCATTTGTTTTGTTTGCAATAGAATGAGTTTAGATGCACCAGGATAAATCTTATTTAAAGGAAGTCTGTTTATAAATCACCACCTTTAACTTATTGCTTATATAAATTCAAGTTTTGTACTTGATCTTTACTTAAAATTAGGTTCATATCTGTAGTGTATTATGTTCTTTGCTGTTACATTTGACTCATGTCCTATATATTCTGTAATGTCTTAAAATAGTGTTTTGTATTACTTAAGTGCTGGATAAATTGGATAAACATTGAAGACAAGAATCTTTCCATCACTGCCTTTAGCACAGTTAATTGCTCTTGCCCTAGTGAGGTGTTCCAAGTCTGATGTCAGATTTACTAGATATGATATGCTTGACAGTGAAATTTTTTAAATAAATTATTTGTTTATATATTTTTTTAAAAATGGCCACAAGCTAAATTCAACTCCACCCCATAAACATGCCCCTCCCTTCATCTTCCTCATCTCAGTTAACAGCCCTGTATCCACTCAGTTGCTCAAGCCTCACACTTAAAGTCATCCTTGATTCCTCTTTCTCTCGTCTAACCAAGCCATCAGCAGGCCCTGACAGCCCTGCCCCCAAGACACACCCCAAGTTTGGACATTTCTCACCTTCTCCATACATCTCTGATGACCCCACCCAAGTATCAGCCACCGTACCTCAGCTGAACTAGTGCAACAACCTCCTTACCTCCTAGTCATCCTGCCTCTATTCTGGCCCCCAGTGGTCTTTTTTCTACATATCAGTAGCAGCCAGATAGGGGGTGTGTGTGTCCAAGTCAGAACATACCAGTCCACAGTGTAAAATCATCCATGGCATCCACTGAAATTCAAAATCCTCCCCGTGGTCTATTGGGCCCCTTGTGACCTGGCTCTGCTCACCTGTCTGACCTCATCTCCGCCCTCTCTTCCTCCATTCCTGGGGTGTCATGCACACTGACCCCTTCTACACACACACACACACACACACACACACACACACACACACACACGGTGCTCCTTCCCTCAGAGCCTTCGTACTCGCTATCCTTCTGCCTAGCATGCTTTTCCTGTAAATTTTTGTATAGCTGCCGCAGTCCCAGAACTTCTGCCCCCTTGTCACTCTCTACATTTTACCTTGTTTTATTTCCTAATAACACATATTTGCTGTTTGTTTACATATTTTCATCTTTCTCTCCCCATTAGAAAGTGAGCTCCTAGAACAGCACCTGGCACAGAACAGTCACGATGTGTGAAAGAACGCATCTGAGTTTCACTTGTTTCCTGTTTTCCCTCCACCAAAGGCCATCCTGAACTGTGGCATCTGCTAAAAGCCTCACTCATTTAAGTTTTGTCATTTAACTGTTCCCCTAAGTCAGGTAAAATGGACCAGGGCCTCCCCTGGGAAAAACAGAGGCCTTGCTAGAGCTGGCAGAGGCCTGAGGAAAATTCACACACAAAGTTTCATTCTTTCCAAGTATCCAGTTTTGTCTCTTTTTATAACTTTATTAAAATGTTCTGCTCTTGCCATTTCATTTTTCTTCAGACCTTTTCCCAAAGGGTAAAATATTTGTGTTTGACTTTTAGTCACTAACCACAGTTAATGACTAAAAAATTCACTTTTTTATTTATCAATTCAATGTTGCTTAGGATCCTGATAACTAACATAAATAATCATGTGTATGTGAGTGTGTGAGTGTGTAAACAGCACATGATGAGGGCCTTGCCTTGTTCTGGTTGGTTGAAAATGCTTCTGATAGCCTGTGATGTATATTCATGAGGCTGCAAATTGCAGTAGCAGCTCTTGTAGAGAAGGAATGTTGCACATGTTTATTTTTTTATGCAATACAGAATTTCTATTTGTTCTTAGTAAATACCTGTAAACACCTAGTTCAACAGATTCTGTGCTTGAAGTGCTCAAAAATACATTTGAACTGTCATTGACCTCTAACTGGCCAAAAGCACATGTGCAAGTATATTGTTTCGCGTGAGTGTGTGTGTGTGTGTGTGTGTGTGTGTGTGTGCGTGTGTGTGTATCTTGAATAACTTAAGCAGTAAGCTCCCTGGGCCTCAAGAAAGTGTTTTACATTCTCCTGTTAGGCCAGAAAGGTGTTTGTTGTGGTTGAGGGAGGCCCTGGCCCCCATAATCCCTAAGGGATCCCCCAGCTCGGCTTAGAAGTGATGTTTCTCTCTGAGCAAGGCCTGCATCTCGCTGAGACCTGGAGTGTGCAAGGTTACCCACAGCTCTCCCCCACAAGGGGGAATTAGGAGAGAGTTAAAGATAAATGAGGGTAGGAGGGAAAGAAAAATTGGTAAGAGGAAAAGGGTAAAAGGGTAAATATGGCCAGTTTTGCCCTCCCCTAATTCCAGCAGAGCTCTTTACTTAACTTCCCTTTAAGATCTGCTAAGGAAAAGATGCATTTCATTTAGATATACTTCTGCTGTCTGCATGCTTTGCTTTGTTTAAGGAGAAAAAGAATGGGAAAGAAATTATAAAGAAAAACATTTTCTTGCTTTCCCTTTTTTAAAACAGGGAGTATGAGTAGGACATGGAAATACCATAAGAGTCGGTTTTCCTGCAATCACTAACGTATCTGGGTGGCAGAGGAAATGGAACCATAATGGATGGTGCTATAATCTTTCTTTCTCTCTGCCATGTGAGGACACAGCAAGAAGAAAGCCATCTGCAAGCCAGGAAGAGAGCTTTCACCAGGAACCAAATCAGCCAGCACCTGTTCTTAGACCTCCCAGCCTTCAGAACTGTGAGAAATAAATGTATGTTGTTTAATCCATCCGGTCTATGGTATTTTGTCATGGCAGTCTGAGCTGACTAAGACAGTGATTTACATGAATTCATTTAGCAGATATTTTCTGAGCGTCTCCGGGTACTATCTCAGGGCTGCGGACAGAGCAATGATAAAGCAGATGGGGTTCTGCCTTCCTGGTGGGACTTGGATTCCAGTGGGGAGATCTGCCACAGACAATAAACATGTAAACAAACAAGCAAATTTTAGATAGTGATAAGAGCCATGAAGGAAACACAACAGGGCAATACAGTGCAGAATGACTGGGGAGGGGTTACTTTAGATCAGATAGTCAAAGGAAGCTTGCTGAGGAGGGAATATTTGAGTTGAATGATAAGGAAGGGCCAACTAGGAGATAACCTGGTGGAATAAAGTCCGAGGCACAGGGAACAAAGATGTTAGCATTGTGCTAACTGATTGTTACCTCTGAGTCAGGCCAGGTGAAGAATGAAGTAGACTTGAGAGAGTATTAATATCCAGAAGTGGAAGTAAGAGATGCATAGCAAGAGGGGCTTCCCTGGTGGCGCAGTGGTTGAGAGTCTGCCTGCCGATGCAGGGGACACGGGTTCGAGCCCTGGTCTGGGAGGATCCCGCATGCCGCGGAGCGACTGGGCCCGTGAGCCACGGCTGCTGAGACTGCGCGTCTGGAGCCTGTGCTCCGCAGCGGGAGAGGCCGCAGCGGTGAGAGGCCTGCGCGCCGCGATGAGGAGTGGCCACCGCTCGCTGCAACTGGAGGGAGCCCTCGCACAGAAACGAAGACCCAACACAGACAAAAAATAAATAAATATAAATAAATTAAAAAAAAAAAAGAGATGCATAGCAAGAATACTTACATAAGAAGCTTCAGACTTTGAATATCAATGAAATAATAATGGTCTCAGAATGACCTCCTACTCCACACAAATCCTCCCCTGTATTTCCTACACCATCATCATCTGCCATCCATATAACACGTAACAGCCATACAATATCATGATGTTAATCACAGCATCACCCACCTCCAAGTCAGTTTTATTAGATCAGTGGGGTACATCTGTTACAGTTAACAAACCAATGGTGACATGTTATCACTAACTAAAGTCAATACTTTATTCAGATTGCTAATGTATTTTTCTGTTCTAGGATCCCATCCAGGGCATCACATTACACTCAGTCATGTCTCCTTGGGCTCCTCTACGCTATAACAGTTTCTGAGACATTCCTTGTTTTTGATGACCTTGACAGTTTTGAGGAATACTGGCCAGATATTTTGTAGAATGTCTCTCAATTGGGATTTTCTGTGTTTTTCTCATGATTAGACTAAAGCGATGGGTTACTGAAAAAAAGACCACAGAGGGAAAGTGTCATTCTCATCACACCATACCAAAGGTACATACTATCAACATGATGCATCACTACTGATGTTGACCTTGATGCCTTGGCTAAGGTTCCAAGTCATTTTTGATTCCTCACCTCTCATCCCTGGCATCCTACCAACCACCAGCTTTTACCTAATATAGGTCCCAGGCCGGAGTTCTCATTGGCATCATCCCTACAGCCTCAAGTCCAAGCTCCCGGTCCCTCCCCAGCATCCTCCATCACACTATCAAAGCTGTCCATTCTAAGACAAGCTCTCGTCATGCCCTTTCTCTGGTCAAATAATCCCACTTAGGAAAAAAACCCAAAAAAACCTTTGTTTTAGTTGGAAGATAAAGTCCAAGTTTTCCAACATTACATGTAGGCTACTGACCATAAACTACTTTCTCATTTCGTCTCCTGCCTTGAGCTCTGGGATTGGCACTAGCACTCGTCACTCACAACCTGCTCATTCCTTCATGCATACTGGGTTACTGTTTACCAAGCTTCTGTTCCATGATGGTTATCCTTCTAAGCCCTGGAGTACAGAAACTGCTGAGAAAGGGTTCCCTACACTCAAGGAGTGTGGGGTAGTTAGAGTGACAAGCCTTGTAAAGGGATAATTGCAGGTTTGTGGGGTAGATGCTAGGTGTTAATTTAGGTGTGTACAAATTGCAAAGGGAGCATCTAGGCCAAAGTTCCTCAGTGGCTCCAGTACGTTGGGGAGATTACACAGGGGAGTGATATATGAGCAAAGACTTGAAACAAGAAAAAAGTTCACCAAGTGGCCAAGAGGCCAAGAGAAGTTCTAGGCAGAGGAAGCCACAACCATGAAGCAAGTTAACACAGAAGTATTTGCAAAGCATGAAAAAATAGCTAGATTGTGACAAAACAAGCTAAGGAACTTGGATGTTAACCCACCGGATAGTGTTTTCAAACTCTGGGTCTTAAAATCCATTTAGTAAGCCCCTGACTATCATTATTTTAGAGTGAAAGAGAATAGAGGAGAAAAAATTAGTTCTGTGAACATTTAGTTTCTGTTACTGAACACGTAAATGTTTGCATGTCTTGGTTTGCAATGTAATCTCTATTTCTTATTGGAAATCACCTTTAAATAAGTTCTTTAAAACACTGCTATAGGGAGGTCTTACAAGGATGGTATCAGGCACGTGTGTTCAAACAGTATTTCTCAAACTTCCCCAATAATAATACTAATTCAGAGCCTATGTTATAAAAACACAGATTCCTAGGCCTCAACCCAGACTCAGAGACTCAGAATGTCCAACTAAACACCTGGTAATCTGCATTTGTTACAAGCACGTTGGGTATTTCTGATGAGGGAAGCTTGGAACACTGATACTCTGACCGCAGAATAGAAAATAGATCAGAATGAGAAGAAACTGGACAGAAGGAGCAGTTAGAAGACACTTGTTATTGTCCAAGAGATGCAAGCCTTGAACCAAGGCAAGAGCAGTGGAGAAAGGAGGAAGTGGTGGCTTCAGGAGACCTTTAGAAGGTGGACTGTAGATGTGGAGGTGCAGGACACAAGGGCACCTGAGTCTCGAAGGTTTCTATCTTGGACACTTGCACAGACATTGGGAATAGAGAAAGAGTAGGTTTTGGGGGAAAGGTAATGAGTTCAGTTTTTGGACATGTTGAATTTGAGGTGAAACCCATAATGAAAAGCAGGCATTTGGACATACCATTCTGGAGCTCAGGATAGAGGTTAAAGTTGGACATAGGAATTTCTGAATTGTTAGCATATAGGTTAGAACTTGAAAAATGAGATTTCCCAGGAAAGGGAGTGGAGTCTGCGGGGCCAAGGGTGATGTGGGGGCAGGGCTTGCAGCACTCACGGCTCCTCATCCGTCCTCAGCCTCCCATCTTTTCCCGCCATGAGATAGCCCTTCCGCCAATCCCTTTCTCTGCCTAACACAATCTAACCAAAGGCTATCTCTCCAGCTCTCACCACCCCAGAGAGAATTAACCCCAGCACTGTGCTACATATCATATCTCCAATCATTTTGGATTAGGGCTGGCGTTGTCCTATTTCCCTTTTCTTCCTGTTAGAGGCAGAAATGTGTCTGGATTCCCAGCACATCGCACAGAGTAGCTGCTTAATACCTGTTGTTGACATTATGGAGAAGATTTAAGGAGACCTCATTAATTTGGACTTAAAACTCTAGTATTGGGAGATTCAAGATGGCAGAGGAGTAGGTGGACATGGAGTTTCTCTCTCTCCACAGATGCATCAGGAATACATCTATAGATGCAACAATTCTCACAGAACACTGGCTGAAAACTAGCAGAAGCCCTTGGACACCAGGCTATAAAGATCCCTGCATAACTGGGTAGTGTGGAAAAAAAAGAAGGGAGAAGGGGGAGGAGAAGTGGGATGGGACCTGCACCCCAGAACAGGGGAGCTGAAGCAGAGGAGAGATTCCTGAATTCTGGGAAACCCCCTCTCTGACGGGGAAACCCCCTCTCCATTGGGGAAATTGATTGGGACAGAAGGGAAGCATTTGAGGCTGTTGGGAGAGGGTGAAGCGGCCAACCTGTGGCAGACAGGACAGAGTGAGAAATACACAGATGGTCCATACCTCAGCCCTACGTGCCCCGGACTGGGACGTGTGTTTACAGGTGTGCGAGAGGGTTGGGAGCTGGTATGTGGGGATTGGAGAACAGGCCCAGAGCGAGAGCTGCTGTTGGCTGTGGGGAGATGGACTGGGGTACGGGAGCGAGGAAATCTGCAGCAGGAAACGCCTATGGAGGAAGATGGGACTGCCATGGAAGCAGGGCGCTACTGCTGAGTCACACACAGTGGAAGGAGCCACTATTGTAACCTCTCTCTCCCCACACACCAGTGCCTGCCTAAGATAATAAAAGAAGCCTGCTTAGGGCTGGCTCTTGTGCGCCGGCTGCTGGGCAATAAAAAAAGCCCCCTCAGAGGTGGCCCTCACACACTGCCTGCAGGGTAATTAAAAAAAAAAAAGCCCTCTCAGGGCTGGCCCTCACATGCCTGCTGCTGGGTGCCAGAAAAACCCCGGCCAGGACTGGCCCTCACGTGCCTTATGCCAGGTGCCAGAAAAGGCCCTCACTAGGGCCATATCTCTCGCGCCCGTGGCCACCGGCTTCCCTGTGCATTTGGCACCACTGGGGCTCCTGCGATCCAAGCAGTCATACCACCTCTGCGCCCGGTCCTCACAGGGGCAGACCCAAGAGCTCCAAGGCAGCCTCAGGACAAGACTCCTGTGGGTGGACCACACACAGAGGTGGGGATAAAACCAAAGCTGAACCCCAGGGATGGGGTGACTAAGGAATAAGATGGAAAATCTTTCCATCAGCTGTACAAGCTGCAGATTAAATCCCCATGATCAGCTAGACGCAGGGTAGACCCTGCGTCTATGGAATATCTGAGTAGACAATAAGTGTTCCCACAAATGAAAACTGTCTACCTCTGGCAGCTGTGGACTTTGGGGGCAGCACACGCAGGAAATGGGCCAGATCAGAGGCTGAGTGGTCCCCACAGGGCACACAGCAGGTCCAGAAACCATCCCAGAGGCAGAGGAGAGCCTCTTGGGGAGGCGGAGGTGGGCTGTGGCTCACGGCATGTGCAAGGACACTTACAGCAGAGACAACAGGAAAAGATAATTATTACTATTAATTTTATTACGTTTTGATTCATTCTGTTGTTGGTTCTCACTTTTTTTTTGGTTTCTTTTTCTTTCTTTTTTGCTTGTTTGTTGTTTTAGTTTTTTTAGTTTGCTTTTTTTTTTTTTTAGTCTTTTGGGATCTCTGTGTTTTATAACATTTTTATTTTTTATTTTTTTATACGTTTCTATTTTTACTTTGCTTTTCTATTGTCCTGTGTTTTTCCCTTTTTATTTTATTTTATTATTATTATTTTTTCAATCATTTTTATCAGTTTGTTTTGTTTCCTTGCTTAATTCTTCAGCTGGCACACTGCTTGGTTTTGTTTTTAGGTTATGTGTTTTTGTTAGTTTTAATCCTAATTGTTTGATTTCATTTTTGAGTTCTTCTATTTGTCTGTTGTTCTCTTGCTTTTCGTTTTCTTTGGCTCTGTTTTTGTTTCTTTTATGTGTGCATGTGTTTCCTTGTTTCTGTTTTTATTTGTTTGATTTTGTTTTTACCATTTCTCTGGGGTTTCGTTTGTCTTTTTTTTTTTCTTTAATATATTTTCTACTTTTTAAAATATATTTCTGTTTCTATGTTGCTTTTCTGTTGTTGTCTTCTTTCCCCTGTCTCGTTTTCTTTCTTTTTTTTAAATATATATCGTTTTTGTCAGTTTGTTTTGTTTCTTTGCTTCATTCTTCAGTTGGCACTCTGCTTTGGTTTTGTTTTTTGCTATTGGGTTTTTGTCAGTTTTCTTCTTAATTGTTTCATTTCATTCTTGGGTTGTTTGTCTGGTTGTTTCCTTACTATTTGATTTATTTGGTTCTGTTTTTGTTTCTTTTTTGTGTGTGCGTGCTTCCTTGTTTCTGTTTCTGTTTGTTTGATTTTACTTTTTACCATTTGTCTGGGGTTTTGTTAGTCTTTTTTTTTTTAATCCCCTTTATTGCTGGGACAACTGATGTGTGGGGTCTTGGTCCCTCAACCAGAAGTCGGGCCTGAGGCTCTGGAGTGGGAGCACTGAGTCCAGGATGCTGGACCAATAGAGAATTCCCAGCCTCAGGGAAGATTAATCGCTGAGAGCTCTCACAGAGGCCTCCATCTGAATCCAAGACCCGGCTCCACCCAACTGCCAGCAGCTCCCAGTGCTGAACCACTCACACCAAACAACAAACAAGACAGGACCACAAACCCACCCATCAGCACACAGACTACCTAAAGACATACTAAGCTCACAGACACCCCAAAACATACCACCTGGCACGGCCCTGCTCATCAGATGGAAAAGACTCAGCTCCACCCCCCAGAACACAGGCACCAGTCCCTCCCATCAGGAAGGCTACACAAGACACTGGACCAACCACACCACCGGGGGCAGAGAACAGAAGCAAGAGGAACTATGACCCTGCAGCTACAGGGAAAGGAGACCTCAAATACTGTAAATTAGACAAAGTGAGAAGACAGAGAAATATCTTACAGGCAAAGGAGCAATATAAAAACCCACAAGAACAAATAAATGAAGAGGAAATAGGCAAACTACCTGAAAAAGAATTCAGAGTAATGATAGTAAAAAGGATACAAAATCTTGGAAATAGAATGCAGTAAATACAAGAAATGTTTAACGAGGACCTAGAAGAACTAAAGAGCAAACAAACAATAATGAACAACACAATAAATGAAATTAAAAATACTCTAGAAGGAATCAATAGCAGAATAACTGAGGCAGAAGAACGGATAAGTGGGGCTTCCCTAGTGGCACAGTGGTTGAGAATCTGCCTGCTAATGCAGGGGACACGGGTTCGGGCCCTGGTCTGGGAAGATCCCACATGCCGCGGAGCAACTAGGCCCGTGAGCCACAATTACTGAGCCTGCGTGTCTGGAGCCTGTGCTCCGCAACAAGAGAGGCCGCGATAGTGAAGAGGCCCACGTACGGCGATGAAGAGTGGCCCCCACTTGCCGCAACTGGAGAAGGCCCTTGCACAGAAATGAAGACCCAACACAGCCAAGAATAAAAAAAAAAAAAAAAAAAAAAAAGAACGGATAAGTGAACTGGAAGAAAGAATGGTAGAAATAACTGCTGCAGAGCAGAATAAAGAAAAAAGAATGAAAAGAATGGAGGACAGTCTCAGAGAACTCTGGGACAACATTAAGCACAACAACATTCGAATTGTAAGTGTCCCAGAAGAAGAAGAAAAAATGTAAGGGTCTGAGAAAATATTTGAAAAGATTATAGTTGAAAACTTCCCCAACATGGGAAAGGAAATAGTCAATCAAGTCCAGGAAGTGCAGAGAATCCCATACAGGATAAACCCAAGGAGAAACATGCCAAGACACATAGTAATCAAACTAACAAAAATTAAACACAAAGAAAAAATATTAAAAGCAGCAAGGGAAAAGCAACAAATAACATACAAAGGAATCCCCATAAGGTTAACAGCTGATCTTTCAGCAGAAACTCTACAGGCCAGAAGGGAGTGGCAAGATATATTTAAAGTGATGAAAGGGAAAAACCTACAACCAAGATTACTCTACCCAGCAAGGATCTCATACAGATTGGACAGAGAAATTAAAAACTTTACAGATAAGCAAAAGCTAAGAGAATTCAGCACCACCAAACCAGCTTTACAACAAATGCTAAAGGAACTTCTCTAGGCAGGAAACACAAGAGAAGGAAAAGACCTACAATAACAAACCCAAAACAATTAAGAAAATTGTAATAGAAACATACATATTGATAACTACCTTAAATGTAAATGGGTTAAATGCTCGAACCAAAAGACATAGACTGGCTGAATGGATACAAAAACAAGACCCATATATATGCTGTCTACAAGAGACCCACTTCAGACCTAGGGACACATACAGACTGAAAGTGAGGGGATGGAAAAAGATATTCCATGCAAATGGAAATCAAAAGAAAGCTGGAATAACAATACTCATATTAGAAAAAATAGACTTTAAAATAAAGACTGTTACAAGAGACAAGGAAGGACACTATATAATGATCAAGGGATCAATCCAAAAAGAAGATATAACAATTGTAAATATCTATGCTCCCAACATAGGAGCACCTCAATACATAAGGCAAATGGTAACAGCCATAAAAGGGGAACTCAACAGTAACACAATAATTGTAGGTAACTTTAACACCCCACTTACACCAATGGACAGATCATCCAAACAGAAAAGAAATAAGGAAACAAAGTTTTAAATGACACATTAGACCAGGTGGACTTAATTGATATTTATAGGACATTCCATCCAAAAACAACAGAATACAGTTTCTTCTCAAGTGCACACAGAACATTCTCCAGGATAGGTCACATCTTGGGGCACAAATCAAGCCTTGGTAAATTTAAGAAAACTGAAATCATATCAAGCATCTTTTCTGACCACAATGCTGTGAGACTAGATATCAATTACTGGAAAAAAAAAACTGTAAAAAATACAAACACATAGAGGCTAAACAATATGCTACTAAACAACCAAGAGATCACTGAAGAAATCAAAGAGGAAATCAAAAAATACCTAGAAACAAATGACAATGAAAACACGATGACTCAAAACCTACGAGATGCAGCAAAAGCAGTTCTAAGAGGGAAGTTTATAGCAATACAATCCTACCTCAAGAAACAAGAACCATCTCACATAAACAACCTAACCTTACACCTAAAGCAATTAGAGAAAGATGAACAAAAAAACCCCCAAAGTTAGCAGAAGGAAAGAAATCATAAAGATCAGATCAGAAATAAATGAAAAAGAAATGAAGGAAATGATAGCAAAGATCAAAAAAACTAAAAGCTTGTTCTTTGAGAAGATAAACAAAATTGATAAACCATTAGCCAGACCCATCAAGAAAAAAAGGGAGAAGACTCAAATCAATAGAATTAGAAATGAAAAAGGAGAAGTAACAACTGACACTGCAGAAATACAAAGGATCATGAGAGACTACTACAAGCAACTATATGCCAATAAAATGAACAACCTGGAAGAAATGGACAGATTCTAAGAAAAGTACAACCTTCCAAGACTGAACCAGGTAGTAATAGAAAACATGAACAGACCAATCACAAGCACTGAAACTGAAACTGTGATTAAAAACCTTCCAACAAACAAAAGCCCAGGACCAGATGGCTTCACAGGCGAATTCTATCAAACATTTAGAGAAGAGCTAAAACCTACCCTTCTCAAACTCTTCCAAAAATTTGCAGAGGAAGGAACAGTCCCAAACTCATTTTATGAGGCCACCATCACCCTGATACAAAAAAACCAGACAACAATACCATAAAAAAAGAAAATTACAGGCCAATATCACTGATGAACACAGATGCAAAAATCCTCAACAAAATGCTAGCAAACAGAATCCAACAGCACATTAAAAGGATCATACACATGATCAAGTGGGGTTTATCCCAGGAATGCAAGGATTCTTCAATATATGCAAATCAATCAATGTGATACTCCATATTAACAAACTGAATGATAAAAATCATATGATTATCTCAGTAGATGCAGAAAAATCTTTTGACAAAATTCAACACCCATATATGATTTAAACTCTCCAGCAAGTGGGCATAGAGGGAACATACCTCAACATAATAAAAGCCATATATAACAAACCCACAGCCAACATCACTCTCAATGGTGAAAAACTGAAAGCATTTCCTCTAAGATCAGGAACAAGACAAGGGTGCCTACTCTCACCACTGCTATTCAACATAGTTCTGGAAGTTTTAACCATGGCAATCAGAGAAGAAAAAGAAACAAAAGGAATCCAAATCAGAAAAGAAGAAGTAAAGCTGTCACTGTTTGCAGATGACATGACACTATACATAGAAAATCCTAGAGATGCCACCAGAAAACTGCTAGAGCTAATCAATGAACTTGGTAAGGCAGCAGGACACATAATTAATGCACAGAAATCGCTTGCATTCCTATATACTAACAACGAAAAATCAGAAAGAGAAATCAAGGAAACACTCCCATTTACCATTGCAACAAAAAGAATAAAATACCTAGGAATAAACCTACCTAAGGAGGCAAAAGACCTGTATGCAGAAAACTATAAGACACTGATGAAAGAAATCAAAGACGATACAAACAGATGGAAAGATATACCATGTTCTTGGATTGGAAGAATCAACATCGTGAAAATGACTATACTACCCAAAGCAATCTACAGATTCAATGCAATCCTTATCAAGATACCAATGGCATTTTTCACAGAATGAGAACAAAAAATTACACAATTTGTATGGAAACACAAAAGACCCCGAATAGCCAAAGCAATCCTGAGAAAGAAAAACGGAGCTGGGGACTCACACTCCCTGACTTCAGACTATACTACAAAGCTACAGTAATCAAGACAGTATGGTATTGGCACAAAAACAGAAATATAGATCAATGGAACAGTATAGAAAGCCCAGAGATAAATCTATGCATATATGGTCACCTTATCTTTGACAAAGGAGGCAAGAATATACAATGGAGAAAAGACATACTCTTCAATAAGTGGAGCTGGGAAAACTGGCCATCTACATGAAAAAGAATGAATTAGAACACTTCCTAACACAATAAACAAAAATAAACTCAAAATGGATTAAAGACCTAAATGTAAAACATAGGCAGAACACTCTTTGACATAAATCACAGCAAGATCTTTTTTGACCCACCTCCTAGAGGAATGGAAATAAAATAAAAAATAAACAAATGGGACCTAATGAAACTTAAAACCTTTTGCACAGCAAAGGAAACCATAAACAAGATGAAAGACAACCCACAGAATGAGAGAAAATATTTGCAAACGAAGCAACTGACAAAGGATTAATCTCCAAAATATACAAGCAGCTCATGCAGCTCAATATCAAAAAAACAAACAACCCAATCAAAAAATGGGCAGAAGGCCTAAATAGACATTTCTCCAAAGAAGATGTACAGATTGCCAACAAACACATGAAAGGATGCTCAACATCACTAATCATTAGAGAAATGCAGATCAAAACTACAATGAGGTATCAACTCACACCAGTCAGAATGGCCATCATCAAAAAATCCACAAACAATAAATGCTGGAGAGGGTGTGGAGAAAAGGGAACCCTCCTGCACTATTGGTGGGAATGTAAATTGATACAGCCACTATGGAGAACAGTATGGAGGTTCCTTAAAAAACTAAAAACAGAATTACCATATGAGCCAGCAATCCCACTACTGGGCATACACCCTGAGGAAACCATAATTCAAAAAGAGTCATGTACCACAATGCTCATTGCAGCACTATTTACAATTGCCAGGACATGGAAGCAACCTAAGTGTCCATCGACAGATGAATGGGTAAAGAAGATGTGGCACATATATACAATGGAATATTATTCAGCCATAAAAGGGAACGAAATTGAGTTATTTGTAATGAGGTGGATGGACCTAAAGTCTATCATACAGAGTGAAGCAAGTCAGAAAGAGAAAAACAAATAACGTATACTAACACACATATATGGCATCTAAAAAAAAACGGTACTGATGAACCTAGTTACAGGGCAGGAATAAAGACGCAGACATAGAGAATGGACTTGAGGACACAGCACAGGAGGGGAAGGGGAAGCTGGGACGAAGTGCGAGAGTGACATATATACACTACCAAATGTAAAATGGATGGCTAGTGGGAAGCTGCTCTGTAGCACAGGGAGATCAGCTCGATGCTTTGTGATGACCTAGAGGGGTGGGATAGGGAGGGTTGGAGGGAGGCTCAAGAGGGAAGGGATATGGGGATATATGTATACTTATAACTGATTCACTTTGTTGTACAACAGAAACTAACACAAAACTGTAAAGAAATTTTACTCCAATAAAGATATATAATTAATTATTTAATTAATTATTTAAAACTCTAGTGTTTAAATTGTAAATGAATTTACTCAAATAATAGCTACCAAACTATTATACATTATTGCCATTGATATTTCTTGACACAGTACCATCTGGGTTCTGTCTTCCTATTTCTAGCTTAACGTTCTCACATTTTATTTTAACAAGAGCTACTCAAATTTATCTTTTTCATACCACTGCATAGCATAGAAAGGGTATACATTAAAATCATGCGTGATAGAATAAGTTTCATTTTATCTTAGTATCTAAAGGATTTGGGGCCAAATTACTCATGTATTCTTTGATCAGAAATAGTGTGTACCTTGTGCAACCCCAAAATTAGTTATTTCATTTAAAAATTTTATGATAATTTTTCAAACATATACAATAGTAGAATATTAATAAACTTCCATGTACCCATTACCCACTTCAGTAATTACCAACTCAGGGCCAGTTCTGTTTCATCTCTATCCCCCACTCCTTGCATATTATTTTGAAGCAAATGCCAGAGAGCATGTCCTTTCATCAGTAAAAGAGAAGCCTTTAAAAAAATATATCATTGTTACACCTAAAATAATTAACAGTATTTCCTTAACATCATCAAATATTCAGTCATCATTCATATTATCAATTTTTCATAAATATAACTTCTTTTTTTAAAAAATATATTTATTTATTTACTTAATTTTTGGCTGCTTTGGGTCTTCATTGCTGCACATGGGCTTTCTCTAGTTGCGGCGAGCGGGGGCTACTCGTTGCTGCGGTGCGTGGGCTTCTCATTGCAGTGGCTTCTCTTGCTGCAGAGCATGGGCTCTAGGCGCACAGGCTTCAGTGGTTGTGGCACATGGGCTTAGTTGCTCCGTGGCATGTGGGGTTCTTCCCTGACCAGGGCTCGAACCCGTGTGCCCTGCGTTGGCAGGCGGATTCTTAACCACTGCGCCACCAGGGAAGTCCCAATATAACTTCTTTTACAACTTAAAAAATAAGATCTATATAAGGTTCACACATTGCAATTGGTTGATATGCCTTATCAATTGGTTGATAAGATCTAAATAAGGTTCACACATTGCAATTGGTTGATATGCCTCCTTATGCCTTTTCATCTGTCTCCCTCTTTTTTCATTTTTCCTTGTAAATTATTTATTGACAAAATCAGTTCATTTGTCCTGTAGCGTTCCCCACAGTCTGGGTCTTTGCTGCTTGTGTTCCCACAGTGTAGTGTAACATGTTCCTCTGTCCTCTGTATTTTCTAAAATTGGTAGTTGGAATGAGAAGCTTGACAAGATTCAGATTTTTTGGCAGGACTTTTTCATGGGTGGTGGTGTCTTCTTCCTTCTTCCATCAGGAGGTAAATATTGTTTAGTTGTCTCTCTTTTTTGTTATGTTAGTAATCAGTGACATTCAATGTCAAGATCCATTAGTTCTTTAGGAGTTGCAGAAAGGTAATACTCTAATTTTACCATTCCTTTGTCATTTAGCAGCTGAAATACTTCTGTAAAGAGGAGCTTCACTGCATGTATTATTCAGTTACTCAGGGATATTGTTCACATAGGGAAGAGAGGTAAAAATAATAGAATTTACTTACCAGTTTTCAAATCAGTAATGAATTGCTTCCCAATCATCTTTTAAACGTGATGAATTTTTTAAGCATCATTATGAACTCATAGATTTAAACATATTTGTATATTTCAATCCCCTGCTGTTGTTATTCCTATTGATGCTCAAATTGTCACATCTTTGGCTAATGGGAGCCTCTTTAGATTGGCTCTGGAGTCCTTTAGGAATGACCCTAGTAGTCTTTGATAGCTTTCTTGCCATCTGTATGACAAGATGTTTCAAGTTTCTCTTGTTCATTTCCTGCCCCAGACCTTGAATCAGTCTGGCTCCTTTTTATTTTTTTTAATTTTTAAATAAAAAAAAATTTTTTTTTAATTTTAAAATTAAAAAAATTTTTTTTTTAATTTTAAAATTATTTTTACATCCTGGCTCCTTTAAATGGAAGATGGTATTTCCAGACCTCCATCCAGGCTCTGGGGGTGGTCACTGCCCTTGGGTTGATTTGACATTGACTTCAGAGTTTTAAATTTCTCAGACATACTGGTGGCTAACAACGCAGGCTCCAGAGGTAGACAGGCAAGCAGCAGAGGCTCCTGGGTTTGAATCAGGGCTCTACCACTTATTAAGTATGTGACATTGGCCCATTTTATCAACTTATCTGTGCTTCAGCTTTCTCAGTTGTAAAATGAGACTAATAACAATGCCTAAATTCACAAGATCCTGGTGAAATTTAAATGAGGTAATTCCTGTAAAGTGCTTAGAATGGAGCCAGACCACAGAACTTGTGTAAGGGTTGGCCATTAGTATTCTTATTACTACTCTCTTTTTAGCCTTGTCATTGTTGTCTGCTCATACTGTGGGTCATCTTGTATGTGACACAGACTTAGTGTTATTCATAACTAGTGACACAGTGATTTATTTTAAAAAATGATTCTAAAGTTCCATCTGCAACTTTTATCCCACTAATGTGCAGCTCTAAATGATGTAACACTCACACATATTAGAACATTTCCTATAAAGGAATCCAAATTCAACAAAGCTAATAGCATTCGTAAGGTCCCCAAGCACCAGGGTACTTCCTGCTTTTTATACTCATCCGGAAAGGGGCAAGTTGGCAGGAGCCTGGCTGGGAGTGGCCCAACTGGGGAGTTAAGGTCTCACTTTCCACTGGAGTCACTGCCAAGCCCCATTTGTCTGGTCTTTCATAGTGGAGCACAGGGAGCTATTAGGGGCGGCATCTCCCAAAGCCCTCCAGCTCTGTTTCTAAGCAAACTGGTGGAGCTGTGAGACATATCTCAGGTCACATAACACTGGTCCTGTCTGGATGCCCATCCGTATTATCAAATATCCATCCATTCAGCTATTTGCAATACAACTCTTTCTTCAGGTTTGGGGGGTTAAAACATTCAGGGCCACCGCCACTGAATAGTTCAGAATAAAGACAGTGAAAGAGAAGCCGCAGCCTGGGGGCTGTTTCCCTGGTGGTCGGCTAGATCCCAACAAAGGCTCCAGGCACCTCGCTAAACCGGAAAGCCCGACAGAGCCCTAACATGAAGAGTGTCTAAACTGCTTATGCCATGGGTTCCTTCAAACAGAGGCGTTTGCTTGCAATTATACCTCCTTGCATCACTGACATATAATTGCACTGTCATTGCATCAGCTACGCCAAGTTGTCAGCAAGGCTCTGGCCAGAAATTCCCAGGATGTACCAGGTCTATCATTGCCTAAATAAAAACTTACTCAGTTGTTTTCCTCTTTGTTTTATATGTGAGTGTGTGTCTTGATAGAAAGCACTCAGGATTTTTTTTTGAGTAGCTTATATGTTATTAAGATGATAAAGCATTTAAAGCACTTTAAAAATAATAATTGTAATCCAAATGTTTGTCAGCAGGGAAGGGTCTGTGGATAAATGATGGTAGATTCATATAATGGAAATGATTCAGTCACTAAAAATAATAAAGTGGATCTTTAGTGTTGACATAGAAACATGTTTTTGAGAGGAAAAAAAAGTTTCAAAACAGTATGTATAGTGGGATCATATTTTAGTAAAATAATAATTATTATACATGTTGGCATATGAATAGAAAAAATCTGAAGGATAGCCCAAGCTGTTAATAGGGATTATCTCTAGGGGTGAAATTATAATTGTCTTTTCTTATATATTTCTATAGTCCCTGAATTTCTTATGAATAAGTATTAAATTTTTTAATCAGAAAAAGAGATTTTTGGAAAAATCAATGTTGTTATTGATATATCTTGTTCAGAACAGCGAAAGAATATATTATCAATTGTAATAATATTAGTGAGATTTCTCATGGTAGCTTCTTGGTTGAGTGGTATAATATTAGTAAGCCTCTGTGAAAATAGAAGTTATTATTAATATAGTAACTGATGTGTTGAAAAGCAATATACCTAGCCTTCACTGAATCCAAAATAATTTAGTGTATGTTTTTATGCATATATACAACCAAAAAGTTTGATAGAACAATGAACAAATCACATTCATTCATTAAACGTATTTTCCACTAATAGTATGTTCCAGTCAATGTGCTAGATGTGTAAGTACTAGCTAGACAGTGGTGAAAAAGATAAACCCAGTTTCTGTCTTCCTATGGTATGAACAACCATATGTATATCCTGGAGCATAGCAACAATTAACTAGAAGAATTGCTGCATGTGAATAAATAGTAAGAACTAAATTAATTGTACTGCTCAAATTTTTATGGCTACAGTGAATTTTTCCTTTGATAAGGGCTAAGTGACTAAAACTGTATATTTCATCAGCATATTCAAATTTTACAAAATTATCACTCACTGTAGGATATAGTATCATATACTTTGACACTTCTAAATCAAACATAAAATTAAAAGAACATAAATAGTTGGGAAATCTTCTTTCTTACTGGTATTTCAGTTTTAGATGTGATATCTTAATTCTAAAGACATGAAGAAAGTCTCTGGTCTCATTTTGAATTATAAAGTTAACAAGTCAATTTTTAAAAATTATTAATATTAACTTTCCTTAAAGATGAGATGTTCTTATTTCATAACCTTCAGTCCAAACCATGCCCACATATTTTAGTCCTTTCTTTGCAACAGATGGCGATTTAGGGGGAAAGAGAAGGGAGGGTCAAAATGTCAAGTGAAATAGCATTGGATTTAGATTTGGAGAGTTGAAATTCCTTGAAGATGTCATATCTACTATTACTCTACGCCAGGGGTCAGCAGACTTTTGCTGTAAAGAACCAGAGAGTAAATGTTTGGGGCCTTGTGGGCCATAGAGTCTCTGTTGTGATGGGGTTCAGGACATACTACCCCAAAAGAGGGCACCTTGGCATATTAAATATTTTAAGCCAAAGGAATTTTAAAAAACAGCAGAAGCAGGAAGGTCACTCAGGCCTCTCCCTACTTGTCCTCTTCCCTGAAACAGGTTGTAAAACTCCCATGTGAAAGGTGCCTTCCCTGTACCAGAAGGAAAGAAGACATTCTTAGCACCAAAAGCAGGGAACTGAGGACCGAGAAGGCTGTACAAGCAAACCTGATTAAACTAACCCTTATCTTCCTACTTATTTCTTCATCATTTACTACCCCAGCCCAAACCTCTTTGTCTTGTCAATTCTTCACAAATGTATTTGTGAAGAAAGTTATAAAAGCTTCCCATTCTGGTCACTTTGGGTCTTTATTCACTTGTAAAGGCTCCTACATACACATAAAAATTCAATAAAATTTATATGCTTTTGTCTTGTTCATCTGTCTTCTGTCAGTTTAATTTTCAGACCCAGCCAGGGACCCTACGAGAGTTAAGGAAAACTTCTTCCTCCCCTACCATAGAAATGACTCAACTCTGCTATTGTAGTACAGAAGCCCCCATTGTCTACACATAAACAAATGGGTGTGGCCATGTCCCAATAAAAAGTTATTTAGAGACCCTAACATTTAAATGTTATATAATTTTCAAATGTCATGAAATATTGTCTTCTTCTGATTGTTTTCAATCATTTAAAAATGTAAAATTCATTCTTAGCTGGCCAGTCTGACAGAAACCTGGTGGTAGTCAGACTGGACCCATGGCTATAGGTTACTGGCCTTCGCTGCAGGCCAGCCCTTGATGGCTGCTTCTCTTTATACCTGGAATCGGGGAGGGGGGTGTGGTAGGTAGAGGAAGGAATACAAGAGATTTGTAAAACAAAACTTCATAATGTTACGTTTCTAAAAGCAACTTTGTCTCTTTATTAATCTAAGAAGTTACTAACATAAAGTACATTTTTAAACCAAGTTAAGAAAACATTTAAAGAAACAGTGAGGCAGCTCTGAATGAAAGAGCTGTCCATTCTTTGCCAGTGTTCTTGCTGGACATTGGTTAAAAACTGAAAACAAAAACAAAACTTTGCTTGTATTAAGAGGTGAGAAATAGCATCTCTCTATTGTTTTCATTTACATTTCTTTGATTACTACTCATATGGAATTTTTCCATGTTCATAAGCCATTTATATTTCTTTTTTGGTGAATTGCTCATTGCCTTCTGCCCATTTTTGTGTTAGGATATTTATTTTTCTAATTTAGTTTATGCAAGCTCTTTGTATTCATATGAACCCTTTATCTACTATTATAGGTAACAAATATTTCCCCATTCTCCCTAGCTCTCTTATGTTATATAGTGTGTTTATGATAGTTCATCTTTTTAGTCAAAAGCAATCTTTTCACAACCTACAGACTGGGAGAAAATATTTGCAAATGATGAAACCAACAAGGGTTTAATTTCTGAAATATACAAAAAGCTCATAAACTCAATAACAATAAATAAATAAATAAATAAATAAATAAACAACCCAATCAATAAATGGGCAGAAGACCTAAATAGACTCCAAAGATTTCTCCAAAGAAGACATACAGATGGACAATAAGCACATGAAAAGATGTTCAACATCACTAATTTTTAGAGAAGTGTAAATCAGACCTAAAATGAGGTATCACCTCACACCAGTCAGAATGGCCATCATTAAAAAGCCTACAAATAATAAATGCTGGAGAAGGTGTGGAGCAAAGGGAACCCTCCTACACTGTTGGTGGGAATGTAAATTCGTGCAGCCACTATGGAAAACAGTATGGAGGTTCCTTAAAAAGAAAAAAAGAAAAACAGAGTTATCAATATGACCCAGCAATCCCACTCCTGGGCATATGTCCAGACAAAGCTCTAAATCCAATAGATACAGGCACCCCGATGTTCATAGCAGCACTATTTACAATAGCCAAGACACTGACACAAACTAAATGTCCGTTGACAGATGAATGGGTGAAGAAGATGTGGTATAAATAAGATGGAATACTACTCAGCCATAAAAAAGAGTAAAATAATGCCATTTGCAGCAACATGGGTGGACCTAGAGATTATCATACTAACTGAAGAAAGTCAGACAAAGACAAATATCATATGATATCACTTATATGTGTAATCTAAAATATGATACAAATGGACTTATTTACAAAACAGAAACAGACTCACAGACATAGAAAACAAACTTATGGTTACCAAAGGGGAAAGGCGGGGGAGGAATAAATTAAGAGTTTGGGATTAGCAGATACAAAATACTATGTATAAAATAGATAAACAGCAAGGTCCTACTGTATAGCACAGGGAACTATATTCAATATCTTTTAATAACCTATAATTTAAAAGAATATGAAAAAGAATATATATATATGTATAACTGAATCACTTTGCTGTACACCAGAATCTAACACAACATTGTAAATCAACTATGCTTCAATTAGAAAAAAGCAGTCTTTTCTTTCATATTTTATTTCTTTTATGCTTAAAATAAACTTCCCCACTTCAAGATCACATAAACAATTGATTATGTTTCCTACTATTTGGGGAGTTGCATTTTGTTTTTCTTTTTGGCCACAGTGTGGGGCTTGCAGGATCTTAGTTCCCCAGCCAGGGATTGAACCCAGGCCCTCAGCAGTGAGAGTGCGGAGTCCCAACCACTGGACCGCCAGGGAATTCCCAGGAGTTGCATTTTCTATTAAACTGTTGGGACTTGGAATTTACTTTGATGTATAAGCTAGGGATCCAAAGTAATATTTTCCTAAATAGCTCATCTATTTTCCTATATTCAAATCCTGCCTAATCTTCAATCTCAGCTCAAATGCATGTCCTCCATGAAGGCTTTCAGGATCTCCCACTTGGGAGAGAGCTCACTCTCCTCTCAATTCCTACTGTCCTATGGTTTTTCTTTCTTTCTCGTATTATGATTATCTGTGCATCTCTCTTCTATTGTACCACACTGTAAGTTCCTCGAGAGCTGGGACTGAGTTGTATTCATCTTTGTATCCCCCAAAGGTCTCACACACTGGTGGAAAGAAAGGGTGAGTGATGGCAGCTCAAGGCCCTACCCCCATGCCTCTGCTGCCTCTCACAGAGGGAGGGCGGATCAAAGCTCACAGCCAGGAGGGAACTGCCTGCCTAGTGCATCTGGGGGATTTGTGGTGGCCATGAGTCCAAGGCAGCTGTTATTTAAACAAGACTGGTATTTATAGAACAAGGTCATGCACTCTGGGCTGAGCAGATACAAAAGTGAGCAGAGATGTCAGTCAGGCTCTGGGTAGATAAAGGGCCCTCTGGGCACCCGGAGACCTCATATCCGTGAGCATCAGGAATGTCCACGCCACTCCCAGACAAACAGGGATCCCGAGACAGGATTTCTCACCCTTGACCAAGTATAATTACAAAAACAGAGTTTGGGAAATACTTCTGAGTGACTCGGGAAAGGCTGTCTGCCGTGCACGGAAATCAATGTAGACTAGGTTCTGAAAAATCTCACTGTGCCCTCCGCTACATTAGAGACTGGGCTTTAACTATAAATCACACCTTTCTTATCATGTTAAATTCAGGTTTTTTTATATACACACACGCACGCGCACATGCACACATATATAGCTTTAAGGAAGTATGATTAAGCATTTTAAAATACTGGCCTATTTCAGTTGTAATTCTCCAAATTCTAAGCTGTAGAGCACTTAGTAAATTGAGTGTTTATTTCCTCCCAGGGTAGAAAGGGAACAGGATGGAGAGGGCTCCAGGGTGGAGGATGGGCCTGGAATTCCACGGGTGTTTGTGTGTTTTGTGTGTGTGTGTGTGTGTGTGTGTGTGTGTGTGAGAGAGAGAGAGAGAGAGAGAGAGAGAAAGAGAGAGAGAGAGAGAGAGAGGGAGAGACGGAGATTGAGATTGAGAATGGGGATTTATTAGAGGCAGGAGTCCCTTGCAGTACATGCGTGAGTGGGGTTTTTTGGTTGTCTCTTTGTTTTGTTTTCACTGTATTTTGAGGGGAAGAGTCAGCAAGAGTGGCTCCGGTGGAGAAATTGGGGAAGGGGTGTTGATAAAAATCGTCTATTCTGGATTTGGAAATAAAAAACCACTAGGCCTTGCCTCTATCCTTACCGACCTCTCCTCACTTATTACTCTGATCCCCCAAAGAAATAAGAGAACAAACTCTATGACTAGAATCCAGAAAATAATAAGAACAGAGGATCTACAGGAACTCTTAACAGTTATATTCCTCAGAGAATAGTTCCAGGAGCTCTGTGCTGAACACGTTCCTGAAAAAAAATGGCAAAGAGAAGGTCAAGGCCAGAAGTTTTTCAGGTCCACAGCCTTTTCTAGTGACCGCAGGCTCAGCTGGCTATTGCTCCAAGTACCATTTCTGAATGATGAGAAGCAGAGTTGTTTTAAATCTACAGATTGAGCTATTATTTTTAAATGCATCCACTTGTGAAATGTTTCAGCCACAACTCTTCAAAGATTGGTAAATTATAAACTCTTAAAATCTTGAAATTTGAAAACCCAGCTATATATGAAAAGAGTGCTAAATTCCTTTTAAAATGCAGTAAACGTGGCATTTTTCACAGAACTAGAACAAAAAATTTCACAATTTGTATGGAAACACAAAAGACCCCGAATAGCCAAAGCAATCTTGAGAACGAAAAATGGAGCTGGGGGAATCAGGCTCCCTGACTTCAGACTATATTAGAAAGCTACAGTAATCAAAACAGTTTGGTACTGGCACAAAAACAGAAATATAGATCAATGGAACAGGATAGAAAGCCCAGAGATAAACCCACACACATATGGTCACCTTATCTTTGATAAAGGAGGCAAGAATATACAGTGGAGAAAAGAGAGCCTCTTCAATAAGTGGTGCTGGGAAAATTGGACAGATACATGTAAAAGTATGAAATTAGAACACTCCCTGACACCATGCACAAAAATAAACTCAAAATGGATTAAAGACCTAAATGTAAGGCCAGACACTATCAAACTCTTAGAGGAAAACATAGGCAGAACACTCTATGACATACATCACAGCAAGATTCTTTTTGACCCAGCTCCCAGAGAAATGGAAATAAGAACACAAATAAACAAATGGGACCTAATGAAACTTAAAACCTTTTGCACAGCAAAGGAAACCATAAACAAGACCAAAAGACAACCCTCAGAATGGGAGAAAATATTTGCAAATGAAGCAACTGACAAAGGATTAATCTCCAAGATTTACAAGCAGCTCATGCAGCTCAATAACAAAAAAATGAACAACCCAATCCAAAAATGGGCAGAAGACCTAAATAGACATTTCCCCAAAGAAGATATACAGATGGCCTACAGACACATGAAAGAATGCTCAACATCATTAATCATTAGAGAAATGCAAATCAAAACTACAGTGAGATATCATCTCACACCGGTCAGAATGGCCATCATCAAAAAATCTAGAAACAATAAATGCTGGAGAGGGTGTGGAGGAAAGGGAACACTCTTGCACTGTTGGTGGGAATGTAAATTGATACAGCCACTATGGAGAACAGTATGGAGGTTCCTTAAAAAACTACAAATAGAACTACCATACGACCCAGCAATCCCACTACTGGGCATATACCCTGAGAAAACCATAGTTCAAAAAGAGTCATGTACCAAAATGTTCATTGCAGCTCTATTTACAATAGCCAGGACATGGAAGCAACCTAAATGTCCATCGACAGATGAATGGATAAAGAAGATGTGGCACATATATACAATGGAATATTACTCAGCCATAAAAAGAAATGAAATGGAGGTATTTGTAATGAGGTGGATGGAGTTAGAGTCTGTCATACAGAGTGAAGTAAGTCAGAAAGAGAAAAACAAATACAGTATGCTAACACATATATACGGAATCTAAGGAAAAAAAAAAAAAAGCCATGAAGAACCTAGTGGCAAGACGGGAATAAAGACACAGACCTACTAGAGAATGGACTTGAGGATATGGGGAGGGGGTGGGCTGAGATGTGACAGGGTAAGAGAGTGTCATGGACATATATACACTACCAAATGTAAAATAGATAGCTAGTGGGAAGCAGCCACATAGCACAGGGAGATCAGCTCGGTGCTTTGTGACCACCTAGGGGGTGGGATGGGGAGGGTGGGAGGGAGGGAGATGCAAGAGGGAAGAGATATGGGAACATATTGTATGTGTATAACTGATTCACTTTGTTATAAAGCAGAAGCTAACACACCATTGTAAGGCAATTATACTTCAATAAAGATGTTTTAAAAAAAAAAAAAATGCAGTAAACGTCCAAAATCATAAGCCATAACACAGAGTCCGACAAGTAGGTACCTGCATGGGAGAAAGTCCCCGAGCAGCTTGAGCCCTTCAACAATAGATGCAAAATTGGGCAGATGTCAACACTGATGATAAACCAGGGTGACTGAACACACCTTGGACTCCACTGATAACTCCTGGTATTATCTGTGCTTACAAAAGCCAAATCCTCACATTTCTTACAGAAGGACCACCAGGTACAGTATCACGTAGCTAGGTGAGCCCTGAATAGAAAAGGGATAACTCAACTTTAATGAGAAATCTGCCCCTGGAATTTCTGTCCTCTGAAATTTTTCACTCTGGATATTGACTTGGCATTCACCAAGCATTCTGCTGAAACACCTTCTAGAACAGGAAAAACTTGAGCAGGATGGCTATTTTGCTGTTATGCCCTAGAGCAAGAGGGTGTCATTATGTAAGCACCCTGTTAGGAGTTTGTCAGGGGAAAAGCAACAGTGACTCAGAGCATGGGATGGCCTGGGCGCCCTGCAAGCGCACAGCATCTCCAGGCAGAGAGCAGACAGCCTCTAACTATCTGAAAATGAGGATCACTCAGTCAAGGAAAGAGGAGACTGAGGGCACACCCACATAAAATCTCAGACTTGTGCAGGGGTATTATAACTCACAGGGAGCAACTGTGTGCCTCTACACTGAAGAGTGAGACATTTGGCTTACACCCATAAGTAGGAAGAGAAAACTTCGGGTAAAGAAGCAATGTTATCAAAAAAAAAAAATTCTGGCATCTCAATTTCAGAGGGTCTCTTTCATCAGTAGAAAGTACAACTGTAGCTATAAATGAAGCAGGGGCAAGGCCAGGTGACCCCTTCTCACCTTCCATTTTCTTATGACGATAGGTATTTACTCAAGGTTACAATAATATCAAAAGAAGCAGGGAATTCCCTGGAGGTCCAGTGGTTAGGACTCTGTGCTTCCACTGCAGGGGGCACGGGTTTGATTCCTGGTTGAGGAACTAAGATCTCGCATGCTGCACAGTGTGGCCAAAGAAAGAAAGAAAGAAAAGCTATACTTCAATTAAAAAAAAAAAAAGAGAAGCAGAACAATCAAGAATAACTTGTGATATATCAGAGCCAATAAAGGCTGGAAAAATTCTTGCTGATGAAGAAAACAAACGTTCCCAAACAGCATTTCCTGATTACTTATTAATAATGCAGACCAATGTCAATCTATCTTAAGAAATATATACATCCATTTGGATCCTTTTTTTGTTTGTTTGTCTCATTCTTTAAATAAATACCAAATGTGTTCACTCCAGAAATAAAACTAAAACCCAACCTCAAATCAGAAAAAACACAGGTTATAAAAAAAAAAATTACATTATCTTTCTTTTTACTCATTTGCTTGCAAACCTTGGGAAATCTGCTAGTTGCAAAGTTGTTTTTTCTTTTCCAATAATTTCTGAGAGAACATTGGAGTATTTGCAGGAAAGAAACCACTTCACTTTAACCTCACTCTTCCACGATTTCCAAACAGAAAGTAAGTATAGATAATGATGAAGCAGTTTTAGAGACATCCTCATATCGTAGGCCCAAATAAACAGTGGTATTACCAGAAACAACTAAATTTCCCCAGCAACTGTGGAAAAGAGATCTCACGGCATAGTCCTTATTGCAAGTCACTTCCTTCTGTGATGACCTCAGGGAGAAATCAATGCTTTCCTCTCTTGTTCCTATAATCCCCCCTTGAAGGTTGTGTGCATACGTGGGGTGAGGGGAGGAGAGGGTTGCCCCCCATCCAGGACCACACTAGTGACTTTCCCCTCACAGCCACCTCCCACCCTCCACTGGGTGTCAGAGACTAGCCCCAGGGACCCCCCTCAGGAGGGTGTCTGGCTGTTTGAGAGGAGGGGGTCCCCACTGGGCAGTTTGGGTTGGGCTCAGCGAAAGCAAAGTCCAATTGTGGAGGCCAAGTGGCTGGTAAGTGTTTAATAAATGTTGACACCCACCCAACCCTGCCTTCATCCGGACACATTAAAGAGAAATATTTGCTAAAATCCCCTTGAAAACTGTTGTGTACACCACGGTCATTCGTCTTCCTGACTGCTGCTGCCTTTTGTCTTGGTGGCTGGCTCGGCACACACCCTGCAGGATGACTCAGCGAGCTGAAGTCTGCCTTGTGGGCATGCACGGCTCTAAAAACTGCTGTAACTACCAGAAGCAGCTGATTGCAGTGGTCCTCTGGGGACTCTGCTCCAAGGATGACAGTCAAAAGGAAGTGAGCACTTGGGCAGTGCCTTCCAATTCAGTGCTGCTGAAATCAGGGAAGGGTGCACCTGAGCCTTGGGAAGAGCTCGGGGGCCAGCTCGAGAGGCTGCTTGGGGGCGAGCTTGCTGAGGACTATACCAGGCCCACCTCACCAGCTCATGATATTGGGTGGGGTGACGACCATGATGACAACAAATAACACTGCTAATAAAGGTGCCGTGGACCGCACGCTTACTACTCGCTAAGCACTTGGCACGGACAGCCTCGTAGCAACCTTGGAAGGCAGACATAAAATCCTCGTTTTACAGGTGTGGAAACTGGGGGTCACAGAGCCTACAGCCAAGTGGTGATGAAGCAGGATTTGAGCCCAGACCTGGGGATTAGGAGTCCAGGCTCCTAACCCCATCAACACTCCTGGCTTTCAAGAAGCTACACGGTCCATACCTATACAGTTCCAAACCTAAGTAAGCATGGCTAGCGGAAGGGCTAGGAAGCCCCCAGCTGGCCTCTGAGCTTTTTATAGAGGAGCCTCTCCCCAGGCACTGCCCCTGCAGTGAACTTGGAGCCGGACTGCCTCAGTTATGCCTGCAGCAGCCCTCAGAGGCTCTTCCGGAGCCTGACCCTTCAGGGCACTGCATCCACACTGCTGCTGGCTCCCAGCCCAGCCTTGCAGCTCAGGCTGTCTTATGGAAACAGATTTCCAAATGGATAAACACTGAAGTTTCAGGGGGAGGCCTGCACTTCTATAACTGAGTAAGTAGGGCTTGAAGGGGCAAGGATAACTGTAACAGATGACCCCCGACTCTCATCTAACGCTAGAATCAGAGTTCTCCTCTGCTAGAGGGTTCAACAGAGCTGCTCATGACTCTGGCTTACTTGTTTGATTTCTTCTGCAAACCCTCAACTGGAGTTTGTGGAACTACAAAATAGCTAAAAGTGAAAAGGGGAAGTGGCAAGAGTCTGGCGCCTACAAAGATGGGAAAATTGGTTTCTGAAGAACACACTGTAGAATGAAAACTTGTGACCAGAACAACGTGGGCAGCCAGGAGCTCAGAGGATGGTCCAGAGAGAGCAGGCCTGGTCACACTGTGATTCCAGGGCCTAGAGGAAACCTCAGGGCTGGCATGAGAAGGAGGAACACGGTGACCTGACAAGGAGAGAAAGGCTCTGTCCTGTGCTTGTCACTAGAAAAATAGAAAGACTCATCACCAAGAGGGACCCCCGCACTCTTTCTTCCGGGAGGAGGGGAAGGGGCTGGGGCCGTGGCTCCCTGAGATGGGGGAAGGCGTGTTCTCTTCCTTGCTGGAGGGGGGCATTGCTTACCTACGGAAGAGGGCCCCTCAGAGCCCCAGTGCTGGGGTTTCTACAGTCTGGGGACACTCAGGCCAGTGTGGAATTGAACACAAGCCTCATGGATACTCCCTGACAACAGACTAGGATCTCGGGTGAGGCTGTGTTTGCCTTTCTCCTCATTAGCAGCCCTGAGTGCTCAGCCCTCCCGGGAAGCTTCTGTCAGTCAGTCTACAGTAGGGAGAGGAGACAGGGTGGCAGTGGCAGCTGCTCTGGGAGGCTGCTGCAGTGACCCTTGTGGCAGTTGGACAATATTATAGGCTCATCAGCCTGGTTTCCTTTCACATAGCACCTCCCCCCACGTAGGAGTCGCAGAAGCACTTACTACCCTTGTGGGAAGATGAGGGAGAGGTGACCTCCAGTCCAAAGCAGCTGGGGGCCAGAAGGCCAAGGAGCCCCTGGCCCAACAGTCTGGTGCCAAATGTAGGAACTTCTCTGATCCAGGAATGTTCTTGGCCACCCCTCCCCGGCCAAAAACAGAAAATCAACTCCTTCTGACCTGGGTCCTGAGCAAGTAAGCCAGGTTGGGAAAGAAACGCTCCAACGCTCGGCCTCTTGGCCCCTGAAATGTCCTCACAGCCTTGCTTTGGGAAACCGTATTTTACTTAAAACTTGATTTTCTTTGTACTTGTTGAAAGTTTTGCTTTCCTTTTACAATGCTAAATATTCAGTTTATAGAAAAATATAACTAGGCTTCTTTTTTTCCAGTCAGCAGTGTGGAATCAGTTGTCTTTTCATGAATCTATAATAAGACAGGCACAGTTGAAACATTTTGTGATGTCACGTCTTTGTTCCGGGACTTGGTGCATCTTTTGCTCCTAATGATCCTGGCTTGTTCTTCCTCCCACTGCTGTGAATTAGTCTGCGGCTCCACTGTGCAGCCTGAGAGGTGAGTCAGCACAGGGAGAAAGCTCCCTTCTCTAAGCGGGGGCTGGAGCTGGAAGGGGACAGGAGGCTCCAAAGTCTAGGTCACGAGAGATGCCATGATTGACTAGGGTCACTCTGAGAAGCAGAGAAGGTTACACACCCATCAGGCTGCCTTTGACAACTGGTCCTACTGTGTTCTCCTCTGAAGCTTCTCTGGGTGCAGACGCTCAGGGTTGGTGACAGCACAAAGAACAGCAGTCCCCATCCCCTCCCTGTGTCAACCCCAGGGGACACCAGAGGGTGTATCAGCTGACAGGCAGCATTAAAATCAGCTTGAAAAACCGAGGTACTTACTGCACTAACACCTACATCTGGGCTTATAGGTCTCATGAACTTGGGATATAGAAGCCAAGACTGAGAGAGAAAATTAAAAATTCCCCCCTCAATCTACCAAATTATATTCTTGCCATATGGGTTAAACTGTGTGTATTAGATTTCTACAGCTTTTGTAGCAACCTGCAACAAACAAGTGACGTAAAAGAACACAAATCTTATTCTCTTACAGCTCTGTAGGTCAGAAGCCTGACAGGGGTCTCACTGGGCTAAAATCAAGACGTTGGCAGGCCCGCATTGCCTTCTGGGAGCTTCAGAGGACAGTCCCCTTCCTTGCCTTTTCCAGCTTCTGGAGGCACCCACATTCCTTGATTCGTGGTCCTCGTCCTTCATCTTCAAAGCCATCAATGGCTGGTTGAGTCTTCCTCACAGCATATCCCCCTGAAACTGGCTTTCCTGCTCCCTCTTCTTGGAAGAACCTTGTGGGTCCACCCGGATAAACAGGTTCCAGGGATTGGTATGTGGACATCTTTGGTAGGGGGGATGATTCTACCTACCATAACTGTGGAAGGTCTTTAGAAATTTGAGAATAAAGAAAAAATGCCCTTATCATAAAATAGTGGAAAAAGAAGGGAAGAAGTCCACCCCACTGTCTCAAGCTGCCGATGTCACTGCCCAGGGCTGACTATATCCCTCAGTAGTCTACTCCAGGGCACTAAGACTTTGTCATCAATAGAAGGAAAACATTCTGTCAAGCTCATCCCTTTCGGCAGTTGCTTCTTCTCTCACCACATGTGAGCAGGGGAAACTGTCAACTTTCATATCCTGTTCAAAGTTAGAGTCACCAATATGCCACTACCAAATGACCGCCAATTCCTTTAAGCTGTCCTTTCAGGACCATTTTCCAACTTTTGAACCATTTTGACTGCTCATTGCTTGCAGAATCCCAATTCAGTGAGGCATGAGGCTTTGGGGCAAGCCAGTGCTTATAAAGTGACAGCTAAGACCCTCTGGCATCTACTATGGCTACCATTGTCGTCACCAGTTTCTGTTGTGAGAGACAACCCTCAAAAGAGGATCATATAACAAGGAGATGGGACCATCCTCAAATTCCAAAGCCAGTCTCATTTGTTTCAAGAGGCTGATCTAGAACAGGCAGCTGATAGGACCCTGGCTGTGCTAGAAGTCACGTGAGAGGTTTGAAACAGATAACGAGAAAAACACACCAAGAGTACCAAAGCCTAGACATAAAAAGATGATAAAAATAGCTAAGAGTTACTAACACACACAGTGGTTAAGAGCAAAGACTCTGGTGTTAGGCTGCCTCCACCACATACTAGCTGTGGGATCCTGGGCAAGTTTTTTAACCTCTCTGGGCCTCAGTTTCTTCATCTGAAACTGAGGGTAACAATAGAACCAATCACATAGGGTTGCAGAACCTAGCACATTGGAAGCATTCACTGTTAGCTGGAATTATTATTAGCTAGATGCTACGCTAAGGATTTTCCAAGCATTTCCTAATCAATCACCAAAATAGCCCCATGAGATATGTACTATTATTATAATCTCCATTTTTAAGGTGGAGATGAGCTTAAGGTCACCTAGTTGGTAAGTAGCAGAACCAGAACCAGAACTCAGGTTGGACTGACTCAAAGGCCTTGCTCTTAACCTCTGTGGAGAGCAAGAGTCTAGGGGGAAAGACTGACAGAAATTGTGCCTTAGATGTCTTGTCTCTTCTACTCTTTCTAGCATGTGCTTTAAGCACAGTTGTTGTTTGTGTGATGGATGAGAAAACCTGAACGAAACTAGCAGGAAGACAGACATGTGTTGCCTTGAAACAGTCCTGGGTCACCCTGTACCTGATCCAATGCCACACACTGGTTGAATGTTGGGTTTTGTGGTCCCTCAGAAATGTTGGGAGCTCAGAGTTCTGAGCCTTTCCTTTCTGTAAAGGAGAGGTGCCCCCTCCTGAAGGTCCTCCTAACCATCTCCTCCATCCCCATCCCTGGCACAGAGAAGACACAGCTGGACCCCTGGAGCAGTCATTCCCAGTCCTCATTTGGCAACATCCTGTGGAATCCACGATTGGCTCAAGGAACACCATGAAATTCTCACTAACCAAATTAATTTTAATTTGCTGTCATTTTAAAGGAAAATCTGTGCAGCTTTGAGGTGTTGCTCTGGATCCAAGCAATGAGAGGGTACGGCAGCTTTACCAAGGGCAAGAATCGCTGTATTGAAAACTTAATGAAATCTCGAAGACAAAATGTTGAGCAAAAGAAACCAGACACCAAGGAGAAGGTACTTTGTAATTCCATTTAGATAAAGGTCAAAAATAGACCAGACTACGCTGGGCTATCTAGGGGTACAGTTTTAGACTGTAAAAATATACAGGAAAGAAAAGAAGTGATTACCACAGGAGTCAGGAGAGTGGTTCACTTTAGGGTAGAGAAAGGGTTTGGGGTTCCACTGAGAAGGCGCCTCCTAGGGTTCTTGAGCTGGGTGAAGTGACCAAGGGTTACTTTTATGATAATTCATTTAGTTTTACAGACTTCCCTTTATATAATTCATCTATGTGCTCTTATGTGCGTTATATTTTGCAATAACAAAGGCTGGGTTTGGCTTTGTTTCACTAACGAAATTTTCAGCAACCCCACCGGAGAAGACATAGAAAAAGTTATAGGAACAATTAACTTTTAGTTGGACTGTTGAGACATTGAGAGATCATCTAGCTCAGTAATTTTTAAACTTTAGCATGCATAAGAGTCACCTAGAGAGCAGGTTAAAACACAGATTCCTGGGCCTCACCCTCCAGGGATTAGGATTCAGCAGGTAGAGTCTGGGGCCCAAGATTCTGAGTTCCTGATGAGCTGCCCGATGAGGCTGATGCTACCTCACTCAGTAGCACTGATCCAGTCTGTTCCCAAAGTTTTGCCCCATCCTTTAAAAGACACCCAAGGAAGACAGTCCGCATGACACAGGCTGTAAGATATGGTCCTCAACTTGATTGTTAATGCAGAATCTGTCTAGCTTCTAGCCTTGACAGATTATTGAATCTAATTCATTGTTCTTACAGGAAGTACTCCTCCCTGCACCCCAAATACACACACACGCACTCTCTCACTCTCAACACAATCAATGATCTGTGTCCATTTGAACTTCTACAAAACCAGAAGTAAGTTTAGTGGTGTTTGAAATCATGCGACCAGCCATCAGTGCAAAGGGAAAAGGACAGAAAGCTTCTAGCTCCTGGGATCCTGAAAAGAGACTGCTCCCTAATGCAGATAAGGGCACAACCATTCTGCCGTTCCCTGTTCTACTGACTGCTCTCAGCCAACAGCCATCAATATGGATAGCTGCCAATTGATCAGGGAGAAAAGAGCCTGACTTCCCTCCTGCCTAAATTCTGCATTATATTTCCTTGTATGCTATGCAAAATGCAAAACAGAAGCTAAAATTAGAAGCTGAGGTGCTAGTGAGGCTGATGTGTGCTGGGGGGAAGGCAGAGAGGAGAAGTCATAGGGAGGGGTTCAGAGGAGAGCTGCCTGGGGCCCCTTCCCAAGCTGTCACAGACAGCAGCCTGGAAAAAAAAATACAAGGGAACCGGGATGAAGGTGGGAGGCTGCTGGACCGCCCAATTATCACACCTGCAGAGAATCCTTGTGGGTTTTTTGGGTTCCCTAAAAGTGCCCTGACCTACTTTTCAAAATGTTGTTTCCTTATTCACCAAAATACATTCTTAGTGAATTGCAGTCAAATTTTCTGCAATTATCCAATCTAAAGTTTTAGTTTCCACTGTGAGAGCTATCGTATGTGTCTCCATGCATAATAGTAATATATTCAACAGTATCAGGCTGATGGTGGATACGATGAATTTCTTAAAGTGACAGGCAAGCTGCAGTTTTAAATGAATCTATCTGGAAAGCTTAGAGCAAAGCCTTGAGTCTATTTAAGAACACGTGATGGCTGCTGGCTTCATCCCTCAGCTAAGGGGCCCAGGCTCACCAGATGTGAGTATAAAAGCCTTAGAGTGGAAGTAAATACAATGATGCCTTGGGCGTATAGGACCCTTTTCTTCACAGAACCTCAGGCATTCCTCGTTACAGTGTAATCCCATATTCTCTGGGCAGTGAGTGACCAGACCACCTTGGAATCTCACTCAGCCACAGTGGAAATTTTGGAAGTATTACAGGGAGCAAAAAAAAGAACAAAAAAAACAAAAACAAAAAGCTGGGGGGAGAAGTAAATACCTCCCCTGGGATGTCACAGGGCAGCCTTGCTCCCGGGCAGGTGGGGCAACACTAAGATCCAGGGCATGTGGTTTCAACAGCTGCCTCCTCCTCCCTTCTGTCAAAGGGCTGCTGAGAAAATGAGATGGAACTTGTGGCCAACCCATAATTATACAGGGGCGTAGGAATCAGGCCACTGACTAGTCGGCTTCCTATTTCTCCTTCTCTCAGCCCCTGGCCAGCCTGAGAGCTGGGAGGATGTGGACAGGATTCTGAAAGTGCCTCTCCATTTGCTTCTCAGGAGCTGGAAAAAAAAAAAGCGCGGTCAGTGCAGCGGCTGTCAAGTGCAAGCCCATGGCTGGGTGTGGGCTGTGTGCACCTGGACCGGCCAGGAGGCTGAGAGGAGGGTGACGGACGAGTCCCATGCCCACCCTGGGCGCCGGCCTGGCCCCCGCAGCACCTGAGCAGGGCCGGAGCATCACAGAGCCTCTCTGAAGAGCAGAGGCCCAGGCAGAAGGAAACAGAAGGTTCTTAGAAGGAAGGCAAGCCTTCCTGTCCTCTGAGGCTGCTGCTCCCAGCAGGCCTTCCCCACTCCCGGGTTCAGGGCGCGGGCACATGCAGGAGCAAACTGCCGCTGGGCCCCTGGCAGCCCCAGGGAAACTAGAGCCCAGGCCCCAGGCCTCCCCAGGGACCCTCCTCGTGGCCTGGAGCTGACACCTAGCCTCTCACTGTGCCCCAGCTCTGCTTGCCCCCTACCCACTGCTCAGCAGCCAGAAGTGGAGCCGGGGAATCAGAGAATGTGAACCTGAACAGATTAACGTGGGGATGGTTAAATAAACGTCCAGATGATTTTTCTGTGTTTCTATGCTCCTCTGACTCCCATTCTAAGACAAGTGAACAGTGTCTATGTGAGTGAAGGCCTGGGGCTCTGGCTACGAATATAGTGTTGTTATTATTACAACAACTGGGAGGGAGTCATGCCACCTCCGGGCAGGGCTCTGGTGGGCCGTGTGGGAGGCGACTGTCAACAGCTGCTGGGTGGAAAGCTTGTTTATTGTCAGAAGCCTGGCGCAGAGATCAAGGCAAGCTTGGTCTCCAGATCACACCCACGTGGCTGCAGGCAGCGGCTGCTCCAGATATTGCATCCAACTGCAGGGGTCCCCAGGGTCTCCACTCAAGGATGATTCAACCAACAAGGAGACCCAGGAGGCCACCAGGACAGCTGGGAGAATTCCTGTGGGACCACCCAACGGAACACTCCCAAGAGAAAAGTGCAGCATACAACGCCTTCCCCAGCAGTCCAAACACAAGAACCCAGAACCAGCTGCAAATCCCACACAATAGCTCCATGTCCTGAGACAGTTTCTCATTCATTCACCGAATACTTATTGGGCACCTTCTCTGGCAGATACTGTACATGGGACAAGGAGTAAAGCAGTGGACTAGGCAACCCCAGTCCCTACTCTCAGAGTTTACAGTCTAGAAGAAATCACTTGCAATTAAGCTGGTTATTATGTGATGACTGTTTTGATAGAGGAGGGTCAAAGAGCCAAGAGCACAACAGTAGGGGAAATGCAAACTGACCACAAGGAATTGCCTTGATAGGGAAACTGTCACTAAGAGATACTGTGAAGTTCAAACTATTAGGGTCTCAAGAGATGTCAGCCTAAGGCTGTCACTGCTTTCTCTCTTTCTTCAGCTAATTAAACTTTTAGCTAATATCTACCCATCTGGTGCCTGTTCTATTTCATTACCAGTCACTCGAACATAAAGCTCTGTGAATAAATAATTATAACCATAGGGCATCCATCAAAGTATCCAGAGTTCTCCGGGAAGCATGACTGACCCCTTTATCCATTGAGGTCATTATAGTCAGCATGCTATCATCATGTTCCATTATTCTTACTCTTCCCCTGACAATGATAATCACCAGGAGCCTCTCCCCCAAGAGCGTCCAGCCCTTTGTGGTATCATACAAGCAGCCTTGTATCAACTAAGAGCAGAGGATGCATTAGACACCCTCAACAACAAAGACAGAAGAAGCGAGGTGATGAGAAGTTTCACCAACTTCCTCCAGCGCAGCAACCAAGGTGAATCCTTTAAAATGTAAGTCAGATGATGTCCTCTCCTGTTCAAAACCTTGCAATGCTCCCCAGCTTGCTCAGACTAAAAGTTGAAGTCCTGACGACGGCCCACAAGGCCCTCCACAAGCCAGCTCCTCATGACCTCTCTGACCTCCTCTCCTGCTAATCACTCTGCGTCAGTCATATGTGTCTCCTGGCTGGTCTTCTTGAACACACCAAGCACACTCCCTCCTCAGCACCTTTGTACTCATCCCTCTCTGCCTGGCACTTTCTTCCTTCGTATAGCCACATCCTCATTCTCTCACTTCCTTCAAATCTCTGCTCAGATGTCACGATAACAGTTTGTAAGGGGCTTTCCCTGGCCGCCCTATTTATGACAGCCATGCTTCCTTCAAACTCCTTGTCCTCCTGCTCTGCTTTATTTTTCTTCACAGATGGTATCACTATCGGGCACACTGTATGCTTTGTTTATTGTCTGTCTCCTCTGCTAGAATGTATACTTCTTTAGGACAGAGGGGACGTTTTCTGTATTTTTTTTCCCCCTACTGTTTTCAAGTGCCTGGCACATAGTAGAACCTCAACAAATATTCATTGAATGAATGAATGGATTAATCAATTAATTAATTAATGATAAATTAATTGGGAAAGGAAGACCTTTAGTAAATGGTGTTGAGACTTGGTATTCCAGACAGAAAATAATAAATTCAATTCCTATCCTGCACCACACACCAAGCAAATTCTAGATGGATTAAATACCTAGATATAAAAAGTCAGGGCTTCCCTGGTGGCGCAATGGTTAAGAATCCACCTGCCAATGCACGGTTCGAGGTTCGACACAGGTTCGAGCCCTGGTCTGGGAAGATCCCACAGGCCACGGAGCAACTAAGCCTATGCGCCACAACTACTGAGCCTGCGCACCTAGAGCCTGTGCTCCGCAACAAGAGAAGCCACTGCAATGAGAAGCCCATGTACCGCAATGAAGAGTGGCCCCTGTTTGCTGCAACTAGAGAAAGCCCGTGCGCAGCAATGAAGACCCAATGCGGCCAAAAATAAATAAATAAAATAAATAAATTTATTTTAAAAAATAAAATAAAAATAATAAATAAACAGTAAGTCAATTATATCTCAATAAAAAATGGAAAACATTAAAAAATATATCAATAAAAAATAAAAAGTGAAACCTTCAAACTTTCAAATCATAAGATAGGAATCTATCTTTATGATTTCAAAATAGGAGAAATTTTCTTAAATAAGAAGTAAAACGCACAAGCCATACAGAAAAAGATTCATACATTTAACTACAACAAAAATTAAAACTTCTGTACATCAAATGATACCCAAAACAGCAAAAGAAATTTTAAAATAAAATTTTAAAACCAACAAAGTAGGATAAGAGATCTACAACACATTGGCCTCACAAAATATTAGAATTTGGAATATATAAATAATTCCTATAATAATAAAAGGTAAATCCCAGTAAAAAGAAAAGAAAGGCAATCACAAAAGAAGAAATTTAAATGGCCAATAAATGTAAGTAAAGCTGCTCAACTTCACTAGAATACAGGGAGACATAAATAAAAGCCATGAGCCACTCACCTCTACTAGACTGCCAGCAGTTGAAAATCTGATAAAATTTTATGTTGATGAAATTTTGGAAAAACTGAGACCTCTCATTTACTGCTAGTTTAAGTCTGAATTTGTATAGCAACTGTGGAGGGGAATTTGGCAGTCAAACTGCAAATGCACACACCATCCAACTCAGCAATTTTCCTTGTTCTAGAGAAACCCTTGCACATATGCATAGGAGGACATATGTGAGAATGTTCATAGCAGTTCTGTTTGAAGAGTAAAACATTGGAAGCAACCTCAGTGTCCATCCATGGGGAGTGGATTGTCATATGTTCATAGATAGGGTTACTATCCAACAGGGCTTCGTAAACTTTTTCTGGGTCAGATATTAAATGTTTTAGGCTTTGTAGATCACCTAAGTTTGTATTGCAGATTTTTTTTTTTTTAACAAATTTTAAAAATGCAAAACCATTCTTAGCCAGATTTGCCCACCGGCTGGATGCTTGTAGCCATAGTTTGCCAGTCCCTGCTATAACAGCAATTAAAATTAGTCAATTGGGTCTATTTGTATCAACTTGAATAAGTCTTAACAACAAACAATGAGTGACAAAAACAAATCCAGAAAAAGTATGTACAGTTTAGGGAAATATTTAATCTTCACAAAATATAAATATATATACATATGTAGTAAATCTATAAAAATGTGTATGGAAAGGATATATATAAATTCACAGTAGAGGTGAATTGCTTTTAGGGAAGGAAGAAGGAAAACAGGATTTGAGTAGGATACCAAGTAATATTATATTTTTTTCTTTTATATAAAATAATCTGAGGCATATATGATAAAGTGTAAATACATATTCATTCAGGGTATTGGGCACATGAGTGTTTCTCATGTTATTCCATGTACTTTCCTATAGCTGACATTTTTTCCTGAAATACATAGAGAAAAACAAACAAACAGCAAGATTGCTAGATCATATATCAAAATTTTAACAGTAGTTATTTCTGCTAGGTGGGATTTCTTATTTTTACTTATCTGTATTTTCTAAATCAAAATCTGGCTCTAAAAACTGGAGTTGATTTTTTAATAAGAAAATAAAGTTATACTAGCTGCAGCAATCAGACAAGCAAAAGAAATAAAAGGTATCCAAATTGGAAGGGAAAAGGCAAAATTGTCATTATATGCAGATGATATGATACTATATATAGAAAACCCCAAAGACTCCGTTCGAAAGCTACTAGAACTGACAAACGAATTCAGCAAGGTAGCAGGTTACAAGATTAACATACAGAAATCGATTGCATTTCTTTACACCAACAATGAAATATCAGAAAGGGAATGTAAAAAAAAACAAAACCTTTTAAAATTGCACCCCTGGGGACTTCCCTGGTGGTCCAGTGGCTAAGACTCCATGCTCCCAATGCAGGGGGCTGAGGTTCAATCCCTGGTCAGGGAACTAGATCCCACATGCTGCAACTGAGAGTTCATATGCCACAACTAAGGATCCCACATGCTGCAACTAAAGATCCCACATGCCACAACTAAAGATCCTACATGTTGCAACTAACAGATCCTGCATGCCGAAACTAAAGATCCTGCCTCCGCAACGAAGATCCCGCACTTGGCAACGAAGATCCCACGTGCCACAACTAAGACCCAGCACAGCCAAATAAATAAATAAATCTTTTTAAAAATAAAAATAAAAAAATTAAAATTGCACTCCCAAAAATAAAATACTTAGGAATAAACCTGACCAAGGAGGTGAAAGACTTATACATTGAGAATGATAAAACATTAATAACGGAAATTAAAGAGGACTCAAAGAAATGGAAAGATATTTTATGCTGTTGAATTGGAAGAATTAATATTTTTAAAATGGCCATACTACCCAAAGCAATCTACAGATTTAATGTGATCCCTATCAAATTACCCATGACATTTTTCACAGAACTAGAACAAATAATCTTAAAATTCATATGGAACCATAAAAGATCCAGAATTGCCAAAGCAATCCTGAAGAAAAAGAACAAAGCAGGAGGCATAACCTTCCCAGACTTCAGACAATACTACAAAGCTACAGTAATCAAAACAACGTGGTATTGGCACAGAAACAGACATATGGATCAATGGAACAAAATACAGAGCCCAGAAATAAACCTAGACACCTATGGTCAATTAATCGTTGACAAAGGAGGCAAGAATATACAACGGGAAAAAGACAGTCTCTTCAGCAAGTGATGTTGGGAAACTTGGACAGCCACGTGTAAATCAATGAAGTTAGAACACACCCTCTCACCATTCACAAAACTAAACTCAAAATGGCTTAAAGACTTAAACATAAGACACAACACAATAAAACTCCTAGAAGAGATCAAAACAGTCTGGACATAAATTGTACCAATGTTTTCTTAAGTCAGTCTCCCAAGGCAATAGAAACAAAAACAAAAATACACAAATAGGACCTAATCAAACATACAAGCTTTTGCACAGCAAAGGAAACCATAAATAAAATGAAAATACAACCTACAGAATGGGAGAAAATATTTGCAAGCAATACAACTGACAAGGACTTAATTTCCAATATCTAAAAACAGCTCATACAACTCAACAACAAAAAACCAAACAACCCAATCGAAAAATGGGCAGAAGACGTAAATAGACATTTCTCCAAAGAAGAAACACAGATAGTCAATAGGCACATGAAAAGGTGCTCTTCATTGCTAATTATTAGAGAAATGCAAATCAAAACTACAATGAGGTACCACCTCATACCAGTCAGGATGGCCATCACTAAAAAGTTTACAAATAGCAAAGGCTATAAATGGTGTGGAGACAAGGGAACCCTCCTACACTGTTAGTGGGAATGTAAGTTGTTGCAGCCACTGTGGGAAACAGTATGGAGGTTCCTCAGAAAACTAAAAATAGAATTACCACATGATCCAGCAATCCCACTCCTGGGCATATATCCAGACAAAACTACAATTCAAAGAGATACATGCACCCCTAAGTTCATAGCAGCACTCTTCACAATAGCCAAGGCATGGAAGCAACCTAAATGTCCACTGACAGATGAATGGATAAAGAAGATGTAGTACATATATACAATGGAATATTACTCAGCCATAAACGAAATAATGCCATTTGCAGCAACATGGATGCAACTAGAGATTATCATACTAAGTGAAGTCAGTCAGAAAGAGAAAGACAAATATATGATATCACTTATATGTGGAAACTAAAATATGACACAAATGAACCTGTCTACGAAACAGAAACAGAATCACGGACATAGAGAACAGACTGGTGATTGCCAAGCGGGAGGGGGTTGGCAGAGGGATGGAGTGGGAGGTTGGGGTTAGCAGATGTAAGCTTCTCTATAGAGAATGGATAAAAAACAAGGTCCTACTGTATAGCACAGGGACCTATATTCAATATCCTTGATAAACCATAATGGAAAATAATATTTTTAAAGAAGAATGTGTGTGTGTGTGTGTATATATATATATATATATATATATATATATATATATATATATATGTGTGTGTGTGTGTAACTGAATCACTTTTCTGTACAGCAGAAATTAGCACAACATTGTAAATCAACTATACTTCAATTTAAAAAATAAAAATTAAAAAAATAATAAAGTTATAAAAACTTTCTAAGGTACCAGCTTCACTATTGAACATGTCTTATTTGGGGAATCCTGGATGAAGAGAGAAATCCCACTTCCATCTTTGGAGAACTTGAGTGTCATCCTGAAGAAAGCACTTGTACTGGGTCAAAACAAGTACCAGTCATCTCACCTAGACATAAGACCACGTCTGCTTTTCTGTCTCCTGTTTCTCCATCCAGTGAACATTCTTCTCCTTGGCTGGGCAAGGCCTTAGGACACTGCCCACACTCTCTAGCACTGTTAGAGGATGAGGCTGTGATGATAGTTAAGCACCAGTGGGAGATCTGCTACCTGGCACCTGGCAATGGTCATCCCCTATGCTCAGCTGGCCTCTCACTAGGCCTAGGTCACCAGCTCTTGGGGCAGGAATGGGGAGAATAAGTACCATCTGTTACTTATTGTGACTTCCTCTCTACCTTGGGAATATAAGTTTTTCAAGCTGTTTATCGGTATGGAACCCCTACTTTACAACTTAGGATGTGCTGGGTTTCCATTTTTAGAACACAGTCCTGGTGTTTATGCGTTCCCGACTTGGAGCGCTTTTTGGCTTGCAGTACAAAGATGCTTCTGCTTCCCCACCAAGGTTTGCATCCATGCCCTGAATCAGGGCTGACTCCATGGGTTTGTAACCTGTGCAGTCATACAGGGCCCAATTCTCAGATTTGGTTCAATTCTCTGTGGCCACTCTCTTGAAATACCTCATAATTTTACCTTTGAATTTGTGTTTTGTAAGCAAAGTCTGATGATACAACAAAGCATGTGGGTGAGCAGAGGAGATACTCTGACAGCAGAGCACAAAGACACACACACACACACATACACACAAACACACACACACACACTCCAGCCTGTGGGCACAGCAGGCAATGTGCTGAAGGGACAGCCAGGCCCAGATCTGAGCTCAGATTAGTGACAGTGGTGGTAGCAACAGAAGAAGCATTGATGGCAGTAGTGGCCACAGCCCCAGAAGAGGGAGAAGCTCCTCATGGAAGCAGTGCCAGTACAGCAGTGGGAGGCCAGCAGACCCACCATCCCCAGAGACCATCCCTGCAGCATCCACACAAATAATAACTCTCCAGTCTGAGCTCTGGGATGGGAACTATTGCTCAGTCAATAAGCAGGTGTCAGTAAATTATTATAAAATAAAATTGTGCACACGGACATTGCAATAAAACCTATCAGAAAGTTATTAGAATTCTTTAAATAGTTTAGAATTTCTGGTTTTGAAAAATGTTACAGCACTACAAAGCAAATATCCACAGACTTAGAAATAGAAAGTAAAGTTAAAGACCATTGCATTCAACAGAAAGGACATTATTTTCATATGAAGCTTCAGATAAGCCAATTATTAATAAGAAATAATTTTAAATTAATTTTATTATAATGAAAGATAAAGCAATAGAATTCATAAATAAGCATTTTTAATTATATACAAATCATGAATTGCTTTCAATTTCTTGTACAACCTCTGCAAGTTACTGGAAATACCAGAGGAAACATTAAAATGCCATTGTATAAATTTATATTTAAAATTAAATTCAGACTTACATGAAGCTGATCATCAGCTGTAGACGTACTAACATTTCTATTTTGAAATAATTTACCCTATTGTTTCAGTCTCTAAAATATACCTAACATTTCCAGTAAGAGTTGTACCACAGAAGGATCCTTCTCAAAATTAACGATTTTCAAAAATTATTTGAGATCTTGCATTTGCCAAGAGTGACTAAAGTCACTTTCAATTACATCAATTGAAAATGAAGTTACTAAAAGTACAACTTTTGATGACCTAATAAATGAATTTGCAAAAAAGCAAACCAGTAGAATCTTATGATCAAGTTATTGCATTAATAAAGTATGATCATTTATTGTATTATGTAATATTATATGGCACCAAAAGCATGTGTTTGCATTTGTAAGTTTATGTTGTAATTTATGTAACATTATTATGCCTATTATGTTTATAAGCTACAAGATCTTTTTAAAAGAAAAAGTTTTATATTTTAGTATAACAGCACTTTTCTTTCCTTCTTTTTGGACAGGGGACCCGTATTTTCATTTTGCACTGGGTCCTGCAAATTATGTAACCAGCCCTACCCTGGACCGTTTTCTAGAGGTGATCTGGCCACCACTGCTCTTTGTAAAGGAGGTCAGACAACTATCTCTTAGGCAGCTGGTCTTGGGAAGCAAAATGACCCATTCAGAGATGGACTGGGGACCTTGTGTCCCGATTACACTGGCCCACAGCTGAGCAAAGGCAAAATAACACACAGGTCAGTCACAGGCCTCTTCTCTGTTGACCACAGTGGAATTGCCAGCTCCCCATACATGAGCTCCGCAGCCAGTTATGGCTGAAAGCATCATCCCAACCTCCCTCTCCTTCGCCAATGTCTTACTTGTCCTTCTCTGATGGATATCTGCATTACTCTGGGGACACAGCACGGAGCAAGACTGAAATCCCACTGAGAGGACTCAGCATAGGGTATGTTACCTTGTTGTTATTCAGACCCCAACAGCCAGTTTCTCAGCCTTTCCCTCTAAATCCTGTTTGGTGACTCCTGTTAGATACCCAGAAGCTGTCATAGGGTCACTTCACCAAGACAGTCAGAGTCTTGGCAATGGAGAAAAGCCCTGCAGGCACTTAAGGCTAAATCAAAGGAAAAGACCTTAGAGTGAGGAGTCTGGGACAGAAGCTGCCCCAGGTGAAGCTCCACTGTCCTTCAGAACAGGGCGGGACAAACAGATTCGGCTGACAAGGTGATCTCCTTCGGATCGCTTCATTTCACTTCACACAAACGACTTAGGCAAATTTGTAAAAAAACAACCACGCATAGGATTGTACTCGGGACATCTGAACCCTTCTCCAATTTCCAGTACCGTACAGTTTGACAACTTGATGATTTCCTGCCCTGAGCTATTTTCTGTTTCCATGTGTCTTCATCACAAGTTCCTTGAGGACAGAGACCATGTCTTCTCCTTCACGTGTCCCCAAGGCTCCAGGTAAAACAACAATGCTATAGTTTCTAGAACACTAACATTCACTTTCTCATCCATTAACCCATCAGTCCTCACAGCACACACCACGCCCTCAAGCCAGGATAATGCCCATTTTACAGAGGAGGTGATCAAGACCTGGAGAAAGTCACTGGTTTGCCCACACTCCACAACTGCTAAAGGGCAGAGCTAGGACCCAATCACAGACCTGTCTGATTCTGATCACAGCACCTCTGGGGAAGGGGCCATCTCTAACAAGGAAAGCATCACTCCTTTTTTGCACATTGCCTAGCACGGTTCATTACAAATGCAGATACTTGAGCGAGACCTTGTGATGATAGATGTTTTCATGTTTAGCAACAGAACCACAACTGCGTGTCTGCTTTTTCTACTACATGGCAGCACATCCTAAAAGTACCTCTCCTGTTACACCCATCTGCACTGTTCCAGGACTGCTGAGTGTGTCAAGGACTTTGGGCAGGAAGGCATGGGACTCTCCACAACTCTGGTCTTGCCGGTGGCCTCACACTTTCTGCACCCTCCAGGATGGAGTGGGCAGCAACAGCAGCTTGAAGCACTCTGTCTAGACTTGCTTCGTGGCAGCAGTGACTATCTACAAACTGTGGCTTCTGTTCTTTGCCCTCCTAAGATGAAGGAAATGTGGAGGTGTAGGCCTCCAGGGCATAGCGCCCCGACCTGGGCTTCTCTCCTAAGTGTCTAAGACCAAGCAGATGCTGGCCCACAGGATAGTCGCAACTCATTGCAACTTTAATAAATGTTTTCACATGTTTATAACCATGGCGTGAGGAAGGCCTACTTAAGGTTCAAAAACACAGAAGCCACGAAGAAAAAAGACTAAAAACCTGGGCCACATAATAATCCAAAATTTGGAACCATAAAAGATATCACAAAGTTAAAAGAAAATAACATATTAAAATATCTGCAGCATGTATAACAAGCTAGGGTTAATATTCAGCATATCAACAATTCTTAGAATTCATTAAGAATAAGGTGAACCATTTAATAAAAAGGGGGAAAGAATATAAAGAGGCACTTCATAGTGAAAGAAATAGAAATGACAAACAGCAAAGGAAAATATGCCATATCTCACTGTAAACAAAAATACAGTTAAAATACTAAAATATCATAGTTCATTAAATTAGCAGACATTAAAAAGAATATTAATATCCAGTGCTGGAATTTTAGTTGGATTTGCCAAGCAAAAAATGAGAGAAGACTCAAATAAATAAAATTATAAATGAAAGAGGAGACATTACAACTGGTAACACAGAAATACAAAGGATCCTAAGAGATTACTATGAACAAGTATAGCCCAGCAAATTGGACGACCTAGAATAAATTGATAAATATACAACCTACCAACACTGAATCATGAAGAATTAGAAAATCTGAACAGACCAGTAATGAGTAAGGAGATTAAATCAGTAATTTAAAATTTCCCAGCTAAGAAAAGTCCAGGACCAGATGGCTCCACTGGTGAGTTCTACCAAACGTTTAAAGAAGAATTAATGCCAATCCTTTTCAAACTTTTCCAAATAATTGACCTGAATAGACTTCCAAAGAAGACATACAAATGGCCAAAAGGTACATGAAAAGGTGCTCAACGTTGATAGCCATCAGGGAAATGCAAATCGAAACCACAATGAGATATCAGTTCACACCTGTTAGAATGGCTATTATCAAAAAGAAAATAGATAAGACAAATACTATATAATCTCGCTTATATGTGGGAAAAAAAGCCAAACTCATAGAAACAAAGTAGATTGGTGGTTGCCAGGGGCTATAGAGTAGGGAAAATGAGGAGATGTTGGTCAAAGAGTACAAACTATTACTTATAAGAGGAATAAGTTCCGGGGATCTCATGTACAGCATAGTGACTATAGTTAACAATACTGTATTGCATACTTGAAAGTTGTTAAGAGAATAGATCTTAAATGTTCTCACCATAATAACAGCAAAATGGTAATTATGTAAGGTGATAGATGTGTTAACTAACCTTATTGTGATAATCATTTCACAATATTTTTGTGTAACAAATCATCACATTGTACACCTTAAACTTACAGAATGTTAGACATCACTTATATCTCAGTAAAGCTAGAAGAAAAGAGAAAAAAAAAAAAATATCCGGTGTTGGGAGTTAGGAGGGCAGTTAGGTTGCATCAAACTGTAAAATGTGTTTTGCTCTTTGACTTGGCATTCTACTTCTAACAGCTAACCTAGAGAAACATGTGCACTTGTGAATAAAGAAGCACGGGCAGAAATGTTAATTATAACACTGTTTATAAAAGCATAACATTGGAAATAACCTAAATGTCCTCTAGGAAAGGCATGGCCATAAGGCACGGGACAGACATTGCAGGGAATGTTATGCAGCGGTTAGAAAGAATAGGTGATATGCTGAGCACTGACATGGAAAGATTTCCAAGACACAGGACGTGAAAAAAAGTGAATTGTTTAACAACATGCATAGTGTAATCTATATTTTAAACATGTAACCCCATAAAACCACACATTTCTATATGTACATATATGTATGTGTAAATGGATTGAAATACCTCTGGAGAAAATACTAAACTGGCAGTAAGTTCTCTCTGGGTAGCAGAGTGGGTTTGGGGAGGCAGCAGCGGAGGGGCTCTTGCTATGACTGTTCTGTTGGCTGATATTTTTACAAGAAGAATGTATGCATATATTACTTGTGCAATTTTAAAAGAAAAAGGAATTAACATAGGTCCAGGGTTGCTAAAGGACAGACCTATCAAACCCATTAGGTCTACCCTCCCTTTGGGGGCCCAAGTAGCCCAACTGGGGTCTGGAGAGGGGGGACGGGGTAGAGAAAAGGAGCCACCACCTGCCCAGTGTCAGCCCCCACCCACGTGCCAATAAGTCTCCTGACTTTCTGACAGATGTTATTCTATTTTCCACTGTGTCTCAGGTCAGGCTCCCTGAGAAACAGACTCTGAGACTGAGATTTGCATGCAAGAGGTTTGCCGGGAAGAGCTCTGGGGAACAGCACCTCTGGGGGAGTGAAGACAGGACTGAGCAGAGGGAGAAGCTGGGCTGTGGTGCCGTCACAACAAAGGCCTTAGCAGGTCCCAGAAGGAGCTCTGGAGCTGAGAGGGCTCTTCAGAGTGGTCCCAGCATGGGGGAAGGGGGCTGGGCCTTTGCACCTCCGCATGACCAGTCACTGGATGGGGGCTGCCTCTGGGAAAGGAGTGCAACTTTGGCCAAAGCAACTCACTTCAGCTGAGAGGCCGGTCCTGGGAGAGACTAGGCTGTGGGCAGCAGTTGGGAGGAATGAACACCTCAGCCCTGAAGGGGAATCTGGAGCTAAGTGAGCGTTTGTCTCAATGTCGATTCCTTCAAAGATGTCAGGTTGCAAAAATGAAGAAATAATTCAGACTGACCTAGCACCAACTCTGGCAGGTCCAGAGCTAAGCCCCTAAACTGCGTTGTCTTCTTTAAACCTCACAAGTCTGAGTTGAGTACTAATATTATCTGTTTTACAAGTACTAATATTATTTGTTATATAGATGAAATTGAGGAAATTGAAGGAATTATACAATAATTATACAATACAGAGGAAATTGAAGCTCAGAGAAGTAAAGTAATTTGCCTGAGGTCACACAGCTATCAAGTAACACAGAAAGGTTTCAGTCTAGGTCTGGCTGATTCCAGAGCCAGCAAGAGGGGAGGTGGCTTACAAAAAGCTCAGCCAGGACAAAGAAAAATAAGAGCAACAATGGAGAGGTGTTAAGAAGGTAATTAATACCATTTTTCTGAATAGCAGGTTGGAACAGAGATGTCCAGGAGCCACACAAAAAGTCCTGGGCCCCCTGTTTGTCTTCATTGTATACAGAAAATCAAGTATTTAATTCCCTACATATTGTATGATGCTAATTTTAGCGTGTTTTAAAACATGCAAATATTTACTATTTATTATAGTTATCAATATTTACTATTATTTATTATTGATATATATATTTTTTAATACAAACAAATTAGTATAAGTATAAAGACATGCAGGAGAGAGATAAACACCTATGGAGGGAGGGGTGCTGGATGAGAAACCATTTAAGAAGCTTCCATTTATATTTATATTATACAAATTCTTAAGCTGGGTAAGGAGTACAACAATATTTGTTATATAATTGTCTCTACAAAAAGTAGAACGAATAATGCCTTTTGTATTTTGAAACAGTTCATAATAACTGTTTTTCAAAAAGAAAAGTGTTCAGATAAGAAAGCTTATAATAGCTAAACAGTAGCCCATTATTTAAACTTGTATTTGTTGTTTGTTTATTTCGATCCATACTCTAATTTGAGGCATTATATGGCTTAAAAATAGAAAGTACCTATTAATAAATGTGCAGGTCCTTTAATGAAGACTCATTATAGAAAAAACCCTGGTGAGTGTGTGCAAAGACAGCCCATGTGCCAAGTCTTTAACCTAATTCTAATGATGTACCTACTATCCACCTGGCTCTTTTATGGAAACAGGATGAAAATTATAAACATACATGTAATGTATATACAGGATTGAGGAGGGCTGGTTTTAACACAGGAAGCCACTGCCTCCCTTCCCCCACACACCCTGATCACGTGATCCACCGCCCTTCGTTCTATCACAGTCTTCCACTCATGGGGGGCACAGAACAGTAGACCTCTGGTTGCCAAATATACAGGCTCCACCTGCCCCACCAGCTGCCCCAGGGTTTCTGCTAATCCCTAAGGACATCCTTAGCTCTCCTGGGCTATAGATGACCCAACTTCCTCCTCCTAAGATTTGACTGCAAAAGTGCTTGGGGCCATGTTCCTGCACTAGGGGCAGTGGAGAAGGGGGTGCAGAAACCAGAGATGAAGAGCACACCCCACACTGCTTTTGGGGAGTAAAAGCCCAGCGACAGCTGAATCTCTGAAGCTGCCCATTCGCTTAAGAATCTGGAGTGTCAGGGACACCAATTCCCCCTCCTTGGCTCCTTGGGGCCTCTGGGTTCCCGTGGGGGGCCCCTCTGGCGAGCAGGTTGGCTGGGAACCACACTGTCACGTGTGGCCTCTGGCTCCGCATCCACTGATCACCCACAAGCCAGTGAGTGTCGCAGTCGCACAGGACAACAAGAAATGACCTTCAAGCAGATGGCTCACAGCCCACAACCAAGACAGCAGTTTTTAAAAGTGTTTCTAACAATATTTTGTAAAGCTCCCAGTATTCTTTTACTGGTTCAAACAAACAAATGGAAAAAGATTTTTGAAGTCAATCAGGAAAATTTAACACATTATTATATAATGTTTTTTAAACTACTGTTAATTGTGTTGGTTGTGCTAATGGCATTATTTTGTTCTGTCAGAAGTCCTTACCTGTCAGAGATACTTATTCAAATATTTATCCATAGAATGATGTGACATCAGGAATTTGCTTTAAAAACCACCAACAAAACAAAGTAGTGGTGTGAGGAGTGAAAGAAACAAAAATGGCAGTGTGTTCATTGTTGAAGCCAGGTGATGGGTACTACACTTTCTACTTTTGTGTATGTTTGAAGATTTTAAATAAAAAATTTAAAACTGATCTCTTGAGGGGTTAGTTTCTCACCGCACATACATACCTTTTTTGTTTGTTTTTTTCCCTTTCTCTGCCTTTTTTCACTTACAAAAGTAATACGTTCTTGTAAAAAATGTCAAGCAATACAGAGGGCTATAAATCCACTTTCCATTAATAAAGGCAAGAACTGTGTCATGTGTGTTTCTTGTCACCTCATCCTTATGCAGGACGCTGTCCAGCACCCGTATGTGCTCAATTTAATGCAGTTAGAATCACTGCCCCTCACACAAGACTGGAAGGGACCTTTTAGGTTTGTTTATTCCAATTCCTTCATTGTACAGATGGGGAAACTGAGACCCTGAGGAGAAGGTAACTTGGTCAGGGGCCCTGAGCTGGTTAGTGGCAGAACTATAAAAAGCTCTCACAATCCTTAAGGCAGCATTTGTTGGGTAACCCCCAAGGAGATCCCTCAACCACAGGGCTGGTGAAGCCCCGATTTGTCCTGTCACCAGCACCTCCCATTCCCCCCACCCCTCTGACCCCTTCTTGACAGGAGCTGAGGGCATTGAGAGGGCAGATCCCAGACTCAGAGAAGGCCCCTGGGTGAGGTCCAAGGCTGCTCTGCACCAGCACTCTCCCCAGCTGCAGCCCCAGACTCACTCCACCTCTCAGAAGCTGATACCCACACAATGGGTGCCCTCCTTAGCTCCGGGCAGCTCCTCTTCCTACCCCAGTACCCACCCCCTGCATGCAGTCAGTGAAGTAAGTTTGTGACCTCATGCAAAAGGGAAAGTATTATAAGAAGGTGTTCTCTTAAAGCAAACAGATATGCTACTTTTCAGGCTTAAACAGAGGGTAGGATGGGAGGTGGGAATTCACACAAAATTCTAGGTTTATGATCCAGACTTTCCAAAGCCACTCTCTGACCCACAGCCCCACAGGGCCCAAGACCTTCAGAGCCACAGAAAGGGCCAGCTCAAAACTATTCCAGCTGCAGATTTGAGCTGTTTGCTCAGGATTTGCCCAATCTGAGGAGAGGGGAGGGAGTTTCACGAGAGGGTCTGGATTTGTGGTGTCCAGCATGGTAGCTACCGGTCAGTGCGGCTACCGAACACTTGAAATATCCAGTCCAAAGTGAGATGTGCTGTCTCTATAAAATGCACGCCAGATTTCAAAAACAGTACAAAAATAAGAATGTAAAAAATTTCATTAATAATTCTTATATTGATATGTTAAAATGATAATATTTTGGATATATGGGGTTAAAATATATTATTTAAATTAATTATTGTTTCATTTCTATTACTTTATTGAAGTATAATTGATGTACAATCAACTCCATGTACTTAAAGTGTTCAATTTGACAAGTTTTGACATGTACACACAGTGAAACCATCATTACATCATATAATGTACATGTCCATCACCCGCAAAGAGGTTTTCTCATGCCCCTTTATAGTCCCTCCTTCCCACTGCCCCCCCATCCTAAGATAATTAAGGATATTCAGTCTGTCTCTATGGAATAGTTTGCATTTTGTAGAATTTTATGTAAGTGGAATCACATAGTATGCATAATTTTTTACTGCTTTCACTCAGCATAATTATTGTGCGATTCACTCACGTTGTTATCAGGAGTTCATTTTTTTAATTGCTGAGTGTTATTTCATTATATGAGTCTATCATAGTTTTTTTATCCATTCACCTGTTGATGGACATTGGGGTTGTTTCTGTTTGGGGGCTATTACAGATAAAGTAGCTATGGACATGTGTTTATCTGTTTCTTTTAACTTTTACTTTTTTTTTTTTAATTTTTTAATTTAATTTAATTTAGTTTTATTTATTTATTTATGGCTGTGTTGGGTCTTCGTTTCTGTGCGAGGGCTTTCTCTAATTGCGGCAAGTGGGGGCCACTCTTCATCGCGGTGCGCGGGCCTCTCACTATCGCGGCCTCTCTTGTTGCGGAGCACAAGCTCCAGACGCGCAGGCTCAGTAATTGTGGCTCACGGGCCTAGTTGCTCCGCGGCATGTGGGATCTTCCCAGACCAGGGCTCGAACCCGTGTCCCCTGCATTGGCAGGCAGATTCTCAACCACTGAGCCACCAGGGAAGCCCTTACTTTTTTTTTTTAATGTGGCAGCTACGAAATGTAAAATGTGCTCACGTTGCATTTCTATTGGACGGGGCACACTTAGATTCTCTTCTCAGCCTTCTGCTTTCCTGGCTCAGGCCAATTGCGTTTAATTCAACCAACTGGTGCCCTGGGCCAGGTGCAGAGCCAGAGCCGGGAGCTGTTGCTACAGAGGTGAAGGGCCTGGGGAGAGGGGGGCCCTGAGTACGTCACCCCTCTGTGCCCCCCAGACCCCCTTTTCCAGGAACTGTCTCAAGGCACCAGCCACGGGGCAGGGAGGTGGGAGGCAGATGCATAAACAGTCACCTTGAATTCAACATCAGAAGCCAGAGAGAGATGCATAAAGGCTCAGGTGATGCAGAGGAGGAAGCATGTGTGTCTGGGGAGTCTGGGAAGTTTTCCCCGGGAGATGACAATTGCACTGGATCTTGGAGGAAGAGAATTCACCAACCAGAGTGGGGGGAGGAGTTTCTAAGTGCAGGGGAAAGTTCTGAAATTCCCCAGGGCAAAGCAGGTTCCAGGAACTGGGAACTCTGTGCAGAGAGGAGGGCATCAGCTGGGGTGGAGAGAGCTCAGGCTGGAGAGGGGCTGGTGGGCCAGAACAAAGGGCCTGCTATGCCATGGGGGAGAGGCTGGTCCTTACCCTCCAGGCAAGGACACTAGGGAGCCAGGAAAGAGAACCAGGCCAGACTGCACTTTAGAAGAACCTCCAGGGGAGGCAAATAGGAGTGATGAGTATTTGGACCATGCCAGTGGGAATAGACAACAGGGACTAAGTCCTGGAGAGTTCAGAAGCTGGTTGGACATGAAGTGGCAACTAACCCGATGTGAGGCACACAGAAGAGCACAACTCTGGGGTCCTTACAGCTGGCGCTCCTAGGTGGTTGCCATCCTCTCTTGCCTAGATTCTGGCTACATCACCCCCACAGGTGTCCCTCTCACCTGTCCAGGCCACCCACCCCAGTGTTGGCACAGAGAGATTTAACTCCACAATTGTCTCCTCCCAGCTCAGTGTCCCCTGTGGCTTTCCACCACCTGTAGGATGAAATCTCACTTCCCTTAGATAGGCACAAAGCCCTGGGCAAGCTGGGCCCACCCACCCAGGTGCGCGCGTGCGCACACACACACACACACACACACACACACACACACGGTGCAATAGTGCCCTGGCTCTCCATCCCCATGGTCTCTCGGCCTGAGGGCCTTGTCACATGTCTTAGCCTAGACTGAACACAAAACCCTCCTCCTCTTCCAGGCACGGTTTAAGGCTCCTTCTCCAGAAGCTCTCCCTGAGGGCTTCAGACCCCTGTGCTCAATACACACTGTGCATCTATAACCTCTTTCATGCTCACTAAACTGTCACTTCTTGAGGGCAATGTCTGTCTTTTGTTTCTGGAGCTGGAGTACTGGAGACAGAGATATGAGGGTAACCTGATGTTGGCAGTAATTGCCTTAGGAAGGCTGAGATGAGGGCAGAGCCCCAAGGGCAACACTCTGGGCACCAGGATTTCTGACCCAACACAATGTGGAAATAGGGTCAGAGGCGATCGCTATTCTCTGCTCTGAAAAGTCTTGGGAAGGCTTATTTTGTCACAGGGGAAAGAGCTGTACGGAGATAAGAAAAAACAGCCAAAGGTCCCTGCCCTTAATATGTTCATAATTAAGATGAGGACGATAAAACAAGCACACATAAAAGGACATCAAAACATTGGATGTCCAATGTTTTAAAAAGAGCAACAAATAAATGTGACTTACAGGGCAAATCTGCATGGAATTAACCAAGTATTTATTGAGCTCTTACAATGTAGTCAGGTCATCCTGGAGCTGTAAAGGATGCCACAAGTGAACCTAAGTTGCCTGCCTTTGTCTCAAAGTGTTACCACTCACGATAAATGTCACAGGTGTCTGGAACGGGGCTTTCAAACTTTACTGTGCATTTGGAATACCCAGGGGTCTTGTCCAAATGCAGATTCTGATTCAGTAGTTCTGGGGTGGAGCTCAAGATGCTACATTTCTCACAGGTTCTGAGTGGAGGTCCCAGCTGCTGGTCAGGGCCCCACTTTGAGTAGCCAGGACCTTAGTGAATGAAGAGAACCATGTGAGCTGGAGCGTTCAGGGAAGGCTCCATAAATGGGACTGAAGGAGCGGGGATGAGACGAGGCAGGAGGGCATTCCAGGGGCGGGCAGCCTGAGCAGGGACATGGGACAGAGGCAAGCTCACAGAGGGGGAGAACCACGGCGCAGGAAGTCCATACGCTGGAACTGAAAATTCTCATTAGCCAGCAGCAGGAAGTGCAAGGGACTAAGTTATGTGGAGTCTTCAATGCCACACTAAGGAGGTGCAATTTAATTAAAAAGGGAAGAGTGAGCTGGGGTTGGTTCATGAGTCATATTTGGCTGACACATTCAGGAAAAGTAGAAAAAGAGTAAGGAATATATATCCATGCAGAGGATGAGGGGAAATGGAGTACAGTTTCTCTCACTTCTTACTTCAAGGCATTCAGTTCAGTTCCTTGAGGCCACGTCTCCATCCCCTACCCTCCATCCCTTTGCCTCAGTCCAGGCCTTGCTCCCTGAGTCCTTGGCTCTAGAAGCCTTTTAAGTCTCAGATGATCCATGAACACTGGGAAAGAAACCTGCGGTTCTGTGCAGCCTTTCTTTCTCTCCACGGATGCATAAACAATTCAACTGCACATGATAAAAGCAAGGGGAGGGGGGATCCACATTAATTTCCTCGAGGCAAATGATAAGCTGGCAGATTTGGCTCTATGGGAGGAGATAAAAGCTCCAAACACAGCCGAATGGCTCTCGGGATCCGAGCCTGGTACGGATGCAAATTAAAATAAAAACTATATAAACAGCAGCACAATGGCACCATTCAGGCCTCCTTCATTAGAAGCCAGCTCTCCAGCACCACTGCCCACAAAGACAATTTCCCTTTCTTCTCCCTCCTAACGAATTTCCAAGCTGGTCAACAAAAGGAGGCTAAGGACAAAAGCAGTTCTAATTGATGAGGCTCTTGGGAGAGGGTCGTTGGGGAGATTCATTTTATGTGTGCAAATCAAAAAGCAAATGTGATGTGTCAGACCAGCTGAGGACAGGCCTCCCGCTGGGGGTGGTAGATGTGCCAAGTCCCTCCTCTCAAGGCTCCATACAGCCAGATAACAACCCAAAGTTCACATGCACCAGCCAGGCCTCCCAGACCCCGAAAGAGCCAGCTTCCTCAAATGCTGCCTTGCACAGGGGGACCCCATTCAGCATCCAGGCACAGGATGCAAGAACTCGCTACCATGGCAGCCTCTCCTCTGTATTGCAGAGGACAAAGTTCATTCGTTATATTACCATGAAGCATCTTTAAGGTGGGCAGTCACTGGGGTGAGGAGACTCAGTTTTAGCAAAATCCACCACGTATTGAACGTTCAGGCTCTGGGGGGAATCTCTGCTCACAAACCACAGGTATCCCTGATTTTTTGCCATTCAGTTTTCATTTCTAATCACCTACGCCACTTCAGAAAACTTTTCAAGTGACAGTGCTCTCCAACTGTATCGTTCATCCGCATGACTTGCTCTGCAGCCATGAAGATTTCTTCACTTCCAGATCCCTTCACACTCATCTCCCAACCCACACGCCTCCCCAAACTTGGAATTCCCTATTACATCCCTGCTGTCCATCTACATCCTCTTCGCCTCATGAACCTCATGTTTCCTCATTATAAGATGGAGTGATAATCCCTGCTCCACTCATCTCATGGGCTATTGGGAGACTCAAATGAAATGAACATGAAAGCAACTATAAACAGCATACATATTTCTGTTTTAACAGAAATGTCTTAGCTGAGGCTATAGCACTGGACCATTTAGTGACTGCCAAAAATCTCTCTCTTCATTGTTAAATGAGACTTTTTTCAGCCAATAGGACAAATGAAGATTTGTCCTATCCATCAACACCAAAAGGAACTCCCAACATTTGTAAATGATGGAAACCCAAACAGCCAAAGCGAGCCATCCCCTACCTTGGCCCCTTCATGGTTCCCCAGATTATCTCACCAGCACATGCTTGGTACTCACTCTCTGCTTCACCCAGTTTATGCTTCCGGCCCACTGATCTGACGTCAGGCCAAAGGGCTGGTGCCTGGGAGAGGGAAAGACCAAAGAGAGTAGTGAGGCTGGGAGGATTTTTTTTCTCCAACTCTGAATGCTGCTTTACTTTGCCCCTTTAGGGAAGAGTCCACCATTTAGAAAATGAACTGTTTACAGTCTAACCGGCAGCAGCTGCTGTGGATGGGAGGCCCTTTTCCCACTTGTAGGCTAAGAAGCAAAGGAGGAGTGAAGAGAGGAGAGAGATATGAAAGTCCCATGACCAGACTGCGCTTTCTAGCCCTCTGCAGCCAGCCGGGTGGTCACAGAGCTCTATAGTTATTCTCTCATTTTCCCAGCTGATAAGGATAAGGGAGGTGCTATCTGCCACAGTCACCCCCGGCTTTAGGGCTAGTGGTTAATAGCACATGACCCAGCACTATTTTCCTCAACACTTCCAAGCCCTGGCTGCCCTGGACAATGCTGCTGAAAAGATAACAATGTGGGGTTGATACTCTCAGGTCTTTTCCGAACCACACTCACATTACCACTTGTGTGAGTTTCCTAGGGCTGCCATAACAAATTACCACAAACTGGGTGGCTTAACACTATAGAAATTTATTCTCTCACACTTGTGGAGGCCAGAAGTTCAAAATCAAGGTGTGGGCAGGGTTGGTTCCAGCTGGAGGCTCTGAAGGAGAATCCATTCCGTGCCTCCACCGGGGGCAATCTACAGCATTGCTTGGCTTGCGGCTATATCGCTCTAATTCCTGCCTCTGACTTCACATAACCTTTTCCTGTGTCTCTGTGTGTCCTCTCCTCTTCTTATAAGGGCACCTGTCATTGGACCTAGGGCCCACCCTAAGCTCAGGATGATCTCATCTCAAATCCTTACATTATATCTGCAAAGATCATTTTTCCAATAAGGTCACCTTCACAGGTTCCAGGGGTTAGGACTTGGACATATCTTTGGGGGGGACCACTATTCAACCCACTGCAGCCCCCAAGCAAAGGGGAAGGGACAAGAGAAGGACACTACACTGAACCTCTGTTGAAACCTGCAAGAATTCATGGGGCAAAGTGGGAAGGGGAGTTATTCAGCCAAATTATGGTGGCAAGGGCTGTGGGATACTGAATGGGACTTCAGCATGGCTGCAGTAGGGAGGAAGGGACACTGGCTTGGGATCTGCCCTCCACTGAGACCCACAGAGGGCACCAGGTGGCTGCAACAACAAAATAACAGGGAAAGAGCCACACCATCCATCTCTCCCCCCACTTACCCACCATCTTCCTCCCACCTCACTTACCCCTGCTGGGTAACCTATGAATCAGCCTCCTTTTTACCCTCCTGGGGGTATAAGCGAGGCGGCAGCCTGGGATGAGCCCTGGAAACTCTCCCAGCAGCCTGTTAGTGAACTTTGCCTGCCTGCCTGCCTGCCTTGTGGAAGTCAGCCAGCTCTGTCCACTGAGGGGCTGCTCAGATGACTGTATTTCCACGCCTGGTTTGTGAACACAGATTCAGCACTTAACTGTCTTCTGCTGCTGTTCATGCTTACAAAAGGAAAAGCCCTCCAAAACTTAGTTCACAAAATCCAATTTAAGGATCAGAAAAAGGTATGCCAGGTACAAAAATTCTAAAAGGTCCTTTCTCCAAGGAAGAAAATATTGACTGAATCACCAATCCCAAGTTTCAAAAGGAACAGTTCCTTAGGTTTCCCTCCAAGAAATCCCTTAAATGTGTAAATAGAGAAGATTTGTCAGTGATAGTTACCAAGAAAACTTCTGAGGCCTGAGATGGCAGGCCTTCAGTCAAGACCATGCCTATAATATGTCGTTAGGTCTTGTTTTTTAGGCCTGGAGTTCATTAACTGTCGGAAGTCAAACTTTTCCCTACAGTGCTAGGAAGAGGAAGTCTGGCAAATGGGGTCTGAAAAACTTCTATGGATGAGTTGAGGGGCAGGTATTTGTTGAGTGTGTACCTTGTGTGGGTCACTCTGCTAAATGCCAGGGATATAGCCAGGTACAGCAATTCAGACATGGCCCTGCCTTCATAGAGAGGGAGGAGGGGAGACGGTAAGCTGACTATCACAAAAATAACCATAGTTGAGCTAAATCGTACAAAGCAAGAGTATGGACTGTCATGGAATCATACAACAGGGCACTTGCATACCTAAGAGATGATTTGGATGGAAGGTTTTGTATAATACGTACTCCCTCTCCTTCTTTCTCAAGGATAGTGGATGGAGGTCCTTGCCCCTCTAGGAGCTACAAGTATTTGAAGCAAATCTTCAGACAGATTTTGGGACTGTGTGCCCAATGAACCTAGAGGGGATACTAGAGTCCCTGAGAGTGGAAGAGAGATGCTCTTGGAAAGATGAAAGCGATAGAAGCAGGTCCCCAAGGCTGAGATCAGAAAATAAGACTCTAACAACCTCATACTTAGGATGTATGTTAGGATGGCTATTATCAAAAAAGCAAAGGAACAAATGTTGGCAAGGATGTGGAGAAATTGGAACTCTTGTATATTTTTGATGGGAATGTAAAATGGTGTAACTGCTACGGAAAACAGTATGGAGGTTCCTGAAAAATTGCCAAAAAAATTACCATATGATCCAGCAATCCCACTTCTGGGTGTTTATCCAAAAGCATCAAAATCAGGATCTCAAAGAGATATTTGTACTGCCATGTTCACTGCAGCACTACTCAGAAAGAATCAGCCACATGCCAGATGGAAGGTTTGACTTTCAACTGTTGACAACAACAAGGATAAATTTTAAGGACACTATGCTAAGTGAAATAAGCTGGTCACAGAAGAACAAATACTGCACGAGTCTACTTATATCAGATATCTAAAATAGCCAAACTCATAGAATAGAGTAGAATGGTGGTTGCCAGGGGCTGGGATGAGGGAGAAATGGAGTTGTTGTTCTTCAGGTATAAAATTTCAGTTATGCAAAATGAATAACTTACAGAGTTGTAGAGATCTGCTGGGCAACACTGTGACAATAGTTGACAACATGCAGTTCAAAATTTGTTAAGAGGGTAGATCTCATGTTAAGTGTTCTTACAAGGGAAGGAAGGAAGGAAGGAAGGGAGGGAGGGAGGGAGGGAGGGAGGGAGGGAGGGAGGAAGAAAAAGAAAGAGAGAGAGAAAGAAACAGTAAAAGAAAAGAAAAGGAAAGGAAAGAGAAAAGAAAAGGAAAAGGGAAAGAAAGAAGATAGGACTTTAGACCAGGGGTTGACTAACTGTGGCCTACGGTCAAATCCAGCCTGCTGCCTGTTTTTGTAAATAACACTGTACTGTAACATGGCCACACTCATTTATTTACATATTGTCTGTGGTTCTTTGGCACTTCAACAGCAGAGCTGAGTGGCTGTGATAGAGGCTGTATGACCCACAAAGGCTGAAATACCTGGCCACACTGTGCAAGGGTGTCAGCTGTTGGCTGTCTTCAGATTCTCCACATTTCTGTTCTTGTTATTCTCCTACAGGAAAACTTGAATCCTTTCCCTACTGCTTATTAGTTTGTCACTCAACCCAAGGACTGGGCTTAGCCTTTTTTTGGCCACAATTCTAATTCACATGCACCTAGGTTGCTACCTGTAGTCGCTAGACACACGTGACTACTAAAATGCACATTTAAAGTATTATAATTACCTCTGGGCCTTCACAAAAAGAATTTTGCCACCCCTTGCTTTGGATTCCTCAGTACTCTTATCACCACACCAGAATGTCTTAAACACCTTTTATCTGGGCTGCTTTGGAGGGAGGAGGGCCAAAACCTCAACAAAAGTCCATGTGCTAAGAACATCAGAGTGCACTCATAAGCACCTCCTGTGAGCCAGGCTCTGTTTTGGAAACAGCAATGCATTTAAGCCCTCACATTAACTTTTTGAGGTAGGAATGATCATCCTGATTTTACCCATGAGAAAACAGAGGTTCAGAGGTGTAAAGTAAATTGCTGAAGTGGCAGAGCCATATTCGAACTTAGATCAGTCTGTCTATGCATGTTATCACTACATCCAACTTCCTACACTGCCTGCTGCTTAAACATTTCTATAGAATTACTGGGAAGAATTCTATCACTTTGGATAAAGAGAGGATCAGTAGGAAATACACCAAGTGAATTCATTCTGCATAACAAACAGTATCAGGCTGCCTGCATAGCCCAATGTCACTGTGTTGGTTGGTTCCTTAGAGCCTTGGAAGCTTGGAGGGTCAGTTACCACTGGGTTCTTTTTGAATTCCTGTAGTTGTGTGCTGCAGTAAGGGTGCAGGGAGGAGGGGAAAGTTTGCCTTATTATAAGACCATCTTCCTGCCAGTTTATTATTACCCCAGCAATCACATCATAAAAATTCATGCTCCTCATCCAGACAAGGGAACCAGGATTGGGAGGCAGTTCTGGAAACTACATCAACAAAGGAAATTTACAAGACCTGGGGATGTTTAGTTCAGAGAAGAAAAGCAAGCTAGCTGTGCATTATGTCTTCAGGAAGCCCTGCCATATTGAGAAGAGCAGCCTTCTGTGCTTTCTGTCAGAGTTGAGAATGTAGAACAATAGTTTGAAGTAAAATGAAAGATTTTGGCTCAGAGTTTGAAAGAATGTTCCAACAACTGGAACTATCTAACAATGCAATGCGCTTCTGAGATGAGCTCACGCAACTCTGGAGATGTCCAAGCAAGAGCTAATGACACTTGTCAGGGATGCTGTGGCATGGATTTCTGAAACGTGTGAAGGTTAGACTAGGTCACCTCTACAGCACCCTCCAATTCAAAGAGCCCACAATTCTGTGAACAAGAGATCAGCCTGAGGACCACACTGGGAAAAATCAGCACTTTGAACCAAATGTGTTCTTTCTAACTCCTTCCACATCCTAATCACAACATCTCACTAAAAGCTACTGGCTGTTTTCAACCAAGCCCCAGTCACCTCTGGGCATATTCCAGGACTAACTGAATATTTATGACATAACTATAAGAATGATTTTTCAGTTTGTCAAGTGAAGCTATAAGATCTCTGGCTTTGGAGGAGGCAGCAGGGAGTGGGTGGTCAAAATAATAATATTAGCTAATATTTCCATTAACTTTGCCATTTACAGGGGAACCTACGATCCAGTTAATCTTCACAACAGCCCTGTCGGACATGTTAGTCGTTATCATTCATTTGTGCAGGAAGAGGCTGCCCAGTTCCCCCACAGCTGCAAACGGCTACAGACCTAGTGAGTGACACCTTGAAGGCAGGAGGGATCACGTTGGTGGACAGCATTTTGAGAAATGTCCTACAGAGACTAGCTGAGAGTTTAGGATTATTAGTCAGGATTTGTTTCCAGTTTTTGTAAGGAAGGTGGTCATTTTGGCTCATGAAACCTGGCAGAAGCGAATGCATTGCTCAGAACATCGTGTATTTACAGTTTGTAGTTTTTACAAAACTACCAGTGTTTTCCAGTGCTTCAATCATCAGAATGAGTTTCACTTTCACATCCTGAGGAGGCATTCAGCTTGGGAGGCTAGAAACGGCAAGAGACAGTTATCAAGGCTCATGCCATTGAATTATAGGCTGTCTTTATTGCTCATTGCTCACATCAGCAGCATGGGATTTTGTATCCTGTTTACCCATCAGGTCTGGACTGAATCATCCCCTCTTCAGTCACAGCGCTTGCCTTTGGAGGCTCCCGGAAGGGAAACAACGAGCAAATGTTAGTTAACCTATGTGAGGCCTAGAGGATGCTTGCAGACTGTCACCTGGAGAAACCCTCCAGTGTTGCTGGGGTCCTATTAGTGTGATGAAGGGGCCTGTAAATAACTGGGGATGGCCATCTTTGCTTCTAAAAATGAAAAACATCCCTCATCAGAAACATGCCTTCCAACATGTAAGGCAGGCAAAGCTTTTAGGTAAAGAATTGGGTAGACAGGTACAGGGTAAGGCAGGGAAAAGCACTCCAGGCAGAGGATCCACTTGAGTAAAGGCAGGAAGGCATGAAAATGAAGTGCCTCTTCTCTTTAACCAGAGTACAGGGTGCGTACAGGGGTGCACACAGGAGGCTGAACAGGTGGTTTTTAGTTTATAATATGATGTCTCTCCAATGGCGGGCTCCAGAGAGCACATTTAATGCTGGGGTCCAGTGCTTGTCAAACATGCATCAAAATCATCTGGAGGGCTTGTTAAAGCACAGCTTTCTGGTCTCCACCTGCAGAGTTCCTGATTCAGTGGATCTGAGGTGGGGCCCAAGAATGTGCATTTCTAACAAGCTTCCCAGCGATGCTGACACTGCTGGTACGGGGACCACTCTTTGGGAACAACTGCTACAGCTAGTCAGCAGCTGATAACTGTTTTGAGTAGGGAAGTGAGGTGATCAGAGCTGAGTGCTTACTGTCTTTATCTGACCAGTTTGAAGGGCCGATAATTCTGTGAGAAGATATGTAAGGAAAGGAATTTGTGAGAGAAGGAATTAGCCCAGGCAGTGAGCATATGTTCAGTGGTGAGATCTGATTCAATGCATTTGATTTTTCACCTACCTGGCAGTGGGGACTAAGGGAGATGAACCACATGACCCATGGTCCTCATAGGAGAACAATGGAACATCAAAAGTTCTTTAAGTTACCAGATAAAGCATGTCATTTATAAAGCTCTAGAATGGAGTTTTTAACCCCTGAAATGCATTTTCCTTTTTTTTTTTTTTGAAGTATACTTGATTTACCATGTTGTGTTAATTTTTGCTGTACAGCAAATTGATTCCTATATGTATATGTGTGTGTATATATATATATATAAAATTCTTTTTTATATTCTTTTCCATTATGGTTTATCACAGGATACTGAATATAGTTCCCTGTGCTATACAGTAGGATCTTCTTGTCCAAATGCATTTTCTTAGTGTCAGTTTTTCTAAAGACACTGACCATGTTAGTCATCAATGACCCCACTGGCTGGCAGAAGGAATATTTCATGGCTTTTCCTCCTCTACTCTTGATCTCTTAGGTGTGAAGAAGAATGGCAGATTATGAGATTTAATCTAAAACGTCTTGAGTTTCACTTCCACCACAGAAATGGCAACTAGAAAAACACAGGAAAGGCCCAAAGATCTGCCTTGTCTAAGAAATCCTGACATGGCCCAAAGAGGAAAGTCAACATGGTGTACTTCTAGGCTCAACACTAACAAAGATGCTGCCCTAACTAAGGTGGGTATTTGCTTTAGGGCAAAGCAGAAGGAGGAAAGAAGGGGGAAGGTTTTCTACTGGTAGTAGGGATGGGAGCAGGTTATTCTTAAATCCTATCCTATTGGCCTGGTTAATGTAAGAGAAAGCTGTCACCCTCCACACTAAAGTATTATTGATGATTGGAGCTTAATGCATGGCTTCATTTTGTATTTTATCAAGGTCTTCATGAGTCAAATGCAATGGCCCAGTCTAGCTAGAGAACATTGTATTCTAAGGTTACACTGCAGAAGAGAGGACACCCTGACCCAGCAATTGGAGGACTTGGGGTTTTTTCCCTGGTTCTGCATCTCTGAATTTGGGCAAGATCTTATCTTCACTGGATCTCAGATTCTTCAGGTGAGAGAGGACAGAAATTGTACCTGGTCATCTGTATGATCCCTGCCATGACTGGTCTTCAGCAACTCTGTACCATCTATGCTGAAGCCAGCTTTACGGAATGAGAGTGCCCTGAGCAGTGGTCATGGCACCATCCCCCCCTGGCCAGCTGGTTTTACCTGAACTCTGCTAAGTTTAATTCCCTGGTGTCATAAGCATTTATCTCTGTGTTGGCCAAAGAAGACCAGGGTGGGAAAATTTCAGTATCAACTAGTAAGAAAATGATCTAGGACACTAATGATCTCATCTGGTTAGAGTGAACGAGGAAGGTTCAGTCCTCATGTCCTCATCAGCAGTATTGAGAGCATTTATGCCACAAAGAGGAACAAACACCATCAGTCACTTTAAGGGATTTCCAAGGAGGCCACAACACGACTCTTCCCATTCAGATCACTAAGGTTGGCCAATCCCATACTCAGCTCACACTCAACACTTTCTCTCCTTACCCATCACCCCAACTCTGTTCACTCCCCTGTATTACATGTGTATGTGTCCATTTCCCTAACCACCCATCACAATGTCATTCTCTATGAGGACCAGGGGCATAGTTCATTCTTCTTTACCTAATCTTAGTTTTCTCTACCCACCAAGTCTGGGGAAACAATTAAGGGCACAACTGTAATACCTTTGAGTCCTGATTCTCCACCCAGAGTCATTGCTGGAAGTTTAAGCTCCCCATGGGTCCCCACCATTCCCAAACATGCCCCTTGACTCCACTGCCCAAGGATGATGGTCCTTCTCAGTAACTCTTCACTACTACCACGGGTGGAAGAGGAGTCCACAGAGCTCACTGCTGCTGGCAGCAGAAGACCAGGGCCCTGCCTCTGCCTGGCCTAGTGCTCACCACGGGTCCGCTCTCACAGTTTTTACTCCTGTCTCTCATCACAGAAGGGGAAGCTTCCTTTTTCACCAGTGATAACAGTTCCTATGAGACTCCTCCCACCTCCCAAGGAAACCCGCTATTCTTCATTTGCAGCTCTGTCTGCAGGTGAGCAGAGCATTCCCAGAGCTAGACAAGAGGGTGTTGAATGATACCTTCTCATGTCTTACGCCCACCAACCATGGTAGAATGAATGGGTAAGAATGTACATTTTCTCCCGCCTCACAATAGGTTCCTTCTCCACCTAAGGGTATTAGGATCACCCATTGTCTCCCCTCCTAATACATAATTGTGAAATGTTTACAATATTAGGGCTCAACTTAAGTCCCAAAATTCTTCTATTTTTTCCCCAGAAAGTCTTAGGAGATTCTCAGATACAATAACTGCCAATGGTCTGTTCTGAGTTCCTGGAAAGGTGTATCTTCATTACATTACTTCTCTGTGGTGCCCTTCACAGCACTTGGATCAGAGAAGGTAAATGTTTGACAAGAAAATAAAGGTATCAGATAATTCACTCTCATCTTGGAAAATGCAAAGCAAAGCTCAGAAGTGAAGGGCCGTGGGTAGTTAGTTTGCAGGAAAAAGTGAGTAGAAGGAAAGGTGAACAGACTCCTGCCTGGGTGGTGCACGTTCAGATGGGCAACAGGGTGCGGGGGGAAAGGAGGCTAGAGGTCTGGGAACTGGGAAGGTAGGAAAGGACATGTGAAGAACACTGAAATACTGTGGCTGAAAGAGGGAAACAATGAATAAGAAAATGAGACAGGAAAAGAGGAAATCAAGGTAGGAAGATACCAAATAGCTATTTGGCCCAGACTGCAGCTATCTCACCAGAGAAGATGGGGCTAGAGAAATGGCAGTGTAAACAAAGAAGAAAATGATGTGGATACTGTGCAGATAACTCTGTCCTCTAAAGACAGGCAGGAGGTCGGAGGCTGAGTCACCAAATATTGAAGACTCCACTGTCGGGGTCCTAGTCTTAGCTCCGGTCTCCATCCGTCTCTCTGTCCTTTCTGAATCCCACAAGACTTCTGCGTACTTAACATACTTCCCCGTGAGGCTGCTGTTGCCTCCCTGTCTAGGGTATAAACTTGTTCTTGGCAAGCGCAAAGTCTCACAGTGGGTCTCCAGTCGTCACAGCCCCTAGAAGAGTGCCAAGCACAGGGTAGCCACTTACTGATTGGACTGCCATCACAGACTGGGGACTTCCCTGGCGGTCCAGTGGTTAAGACTGGTGCTTCCAATGCAAGGGGTGTGGTGTTCGATCCCTGGTCGGGGAACTAAGATTCCACATGTGTGTTGATAAGCGATCACAGACCGAAAACCAGAAAGACAGCATGGACCTTCCCATCAGCCTTGCAGGGGAGAGTACAGATTTTGCCACCCTAAAAACATTCCTTCATGCTCAAACACCTGGTCTGAAGAATATCCGTGTGCACTAAGTATTCTTGCAGGACTGTTCAGATGAGAAAGTCAATGAAGGACCTTTTCAAACTTAACCCAGCATCTATTCCCTGAATGCCCACGATGTGTCAGGCACTTTGCGGAGGCTGGGGCCACAGAGAATAATGACACAATTCCCTATTTCTTGGAGCTCACAGTTTGGTGGGGAAGATGGGCATTAAAAAAGAAATTACACGTGTGACGAGGGTTACCAAAGGACCCTCAGAGGTGCTTAGAAGTTGGGCAGCCAGTTCTTTGCTATGGTATTGGCATCTCCTGCCCATCCAGGGGGTGGTACATAAGGGCCAAAACGGAGACTGGAGGGGGGAAAGCTTCGGTTGCTCCACGAACCATCAGCTACTTGTAAAACAGAAATCAGAGCAGGGGTTTCTGTCAAAGTCAGGCCAGGAAATAAAGGACACATCATACATACAATGAATCTATAACCTATGAGGTCCCCATACAGGCTGAGATGCGTTTCCCCAAGTGGCAGGCAGCTCTGCTCAGTGTCAAGGCCAGTAACACCCTGGAGAGCAGGAGGCTTGGCCTTCCTCTACCTTCCACCATCTACAGCAAAGCTGTGAATTCCAGAGTAAATGAAGAGGACCCGTAAGCAGTGGGCTGCTGTCACAAAGCCCACGTGCTGAACTTCTCCAGGGGAATAGAGCCATTGCCGAGTCCTTACTCCTCTGTGAGAAATAAGGCTGTGGATTAGAAGCAACAGAACATGTGGCAGCAGGGAGAAATGAAAGTGGAGAATGCGAAAGGTCCAGGGGAATAAGGGCTCACAACACTCTAGCTAACGGGGGAAAAAGGGCCAACTCCATGTGTCTCAACTGCCTTGAGAAAATCATTGACTGACAGCAGTATTGCACAATTTCTGGTATCGATCAAGTCATTAAAATAAAAATTATATTACATTAAATATGTAATATTTAAGAAATCAAGACTATACTACAAAAGTTTAAAATCTAATTTTTAAACATCTAAAAATTAATTTTTTTACTTGAAGTGGTAAATTTTAGATACCAGAAAAAAACATGGTATTTGGAATACACCATTGCCTGAGGAGGCTAGAAAGTTGGAAAAATAGAATGTTACTGTCTATAAGAACTGGCTCTAAATTTCTGCCTTTTTGTGCATCCTTACCTAAGTAACTAAGTATTAAAGTGGTGATTACCGCAAATAGGAAAAAGAAAGTCTTACACATATGACATTGATGGTGATTACATAATATAGAAATTTGACAAGTATTCTGGATATTGTATATAAAAACTCTGAAGAGCTAATGATAGGCCCTAGGGAATTCTGGTCCTAACAAAGCACCAACACAACCAGCAGCTTCTCCCCAGGCATCAAAGGCTATGATCTCCCCCAGAGGGGTTGCTGACAGCCCAGCCTCTGAAAGAGCTACCAAAATCAATACCAATCACTAGACAATGACATTCAGAGGACATCGAACACTAGAATGATTGTGTCAGGGCACCATTTGCCAGAGCCAAATGCTTGCATTTCCAAATGGCGAATCCTTTTCGGGAGCAGATGTATGACCATGAAGGCCTGGCTGTGCTGAGAGCCATGGAAACTGTTTTGCAAGCTGGTATCATTAAGCAAGTAATAACACTCCTTAAGCCTGCTTCAGTGCATAATTAAGGCGGGTTTCAACTCATCAGCCACCACACCTATTGTCTGAAAGCACCACAAAATGGGTAAGAATGCATGCAATAAAATGAACTACGGCAAAGTTAACAGCTTCCAGGTAAGCTATGTTGCCAGAAAACTGGGCCTTCTAGAAGCAGCACAACAGAGGCACAATCCCCAGCGCCCCATGACACCACCTGCCTTCATCCCTCTGAACAAGCGGTCGGGTGGGCACATAGGCGGCTTGCTGCAAAGTACAAGAGGGGAGAGGGACCTGGATGTGGGATGAGTCTGCCCCAGAAAAGAAATTCATTCCTTTTCAGAGCTCCTCCACACAGCTGGGAACTAGGAATATGCAGCCTTCTACACAAAAAAGGATGGGTTCAGCTCAGATAGCATTTCTGCCAAAGGCCAAGGAAAAGCCACTGCACTGTGGTGTGTCCACCACAAGCAGCCTCAGGCACATCCTTGGGGTGAGTGTGGGCACCACCAACGCTGTGCTAGGCACCACACACTCCGCGTCCCTTTTCTGCTGGGAGCTGCCTCCTCTAGCAGATTCCACTCCTTTGCCCTCAGAAATCTGAGAAGAGTGGCCAGGAGCCGGTGGCGTGTAGTGGAAAGGGTATGGTTTTGGAGTCAGGTGGACCTGGGTTACAATCCTGGCTCTACCACTTACTTGCTGGCTCACCTCTATCCTTTCCACCTGCCTCTCTAGGCCTCAGCTTCCACATTATAAAGAGGGATTAATAATATTTATCTTTCATAGCTGTTTTAAGAATTCAAGATAATATCTAGCAGAGTGATTGGCATAGAGGAGTTGGTCAATAAAGAGTAGCTATTATTATTACTAATAAATTATCACATGGGGTGTATGACTACGTGGGGATGATTAGAAGAGAGGTGGGAAGAAAAGAGACATTGGCACAAACAATGAAATGGGCTTCACTTTGAAGAAAGATTTTTCAGAGCACCATGTAGCTCTCCTATAGAAATCCTGCCTCCCTCAAAGGTATTACGCGTGTGTAAACACTCTTTACTTTCTTTAAGCAAGTTTCCCACAGCCTTGTGATCTGCAGCAGGCAAGTTTCATCCTGTTTTCATGGGTAAGAGAAACTGAGGTACAAAAGATCACCCGATTCTCTGAGTGAGTCAGAGGAACCACCCAAACATCAACCCAGGGGTATCACAGTCTCCACTCCTTCTGGACCCAAACTGTTCTAACAAATTATTCATATTGGGTAGAACTCCCAATTAAAGAAAAAAAAAAAGATTAGTCCTCCAATGGAGAGCCCTAGGTGTGGGGCAACCAGGAAGTCAGTGTGCAGAAGACCCAGGCTGGGCTTCCACAGTGCATGCCCCAGCACCATCCTGTGCCAACCTCTCCTCTCTCGGTCGTGTCTGGTTCTCAAAGGCGTTGACCAGGAGCACACACAGGTGGAACCCACAGTATACCTTCCTCCCTATGGCTTTCTGGCCTCAACCACAGGGGGCCGTGTCCACGCCAGGCATCTGCCTATCCTCAGATCCTGGCTCTTGGACCCCACTCACCGGTTCGTAGGCACACACCTTTCCACCCAGCAGGCTTATTCAGATTCGGTTCACCCAGCCTGGGCTGAGAACAGGCAGAGTGCCCTGCTTGCTGTTGTAAAAGGAACCAGCTTCATCAGAGGCAAGCCAGCTTCCACCACTTTGTAGAATGTGACATCGGGTTTTGTTTCCTGCTTTGTTAGGTTATTCCCCCACCTCTTGGTCTCATTGCCTCCTGCATACACAGCCCTGGAAAAGGGCCTTTCCTTGTGAAACTTGGTAGCCTCACAAAGTCCGGAGGGGGATGAGGCCAAATGGCTACCACAGACCACTGAAGAAATCCCTTCTCTCATGCCCTTCTATTAGATGGACAGTTCATGCTTCCACTGGAAGAGCTCGAACCTGGCATTCCTTGCTCATTTAGTTGAGTAGTGTCCTGATCTTGTGCATGTAAGAGCATTGTACAAGGGAGGCATTTATAAATAGGCACCTGGTTTTGTGCCCAGCAGAGTGACTTGAACATAATAGGGACAAAAATGTCTGCTGAATGAATGTTCATTTTATTGGTATACCTAAGCCCTTATTTCATGTCTTGCTACTTTTTAATTGTACCTTTAAGTGATGATATACAGCTTTTAGAAATGCAAATTCAAATTAAGTTCCTTCAGAGAAACCATTAGAATTTAGCGGTGTTGAGGAGAGCAAATGCAAGGACCCAGTCACCTATCTCATTAGTAATTTTCCCTGTGAACATGACGCAGAGCTCCGTCAACTGTTATTCTATTTCGGGGACCACAGGCATTCCTCTGTAGTCAGGGAGAGGAAACCAAAGCAACTTCTTGCGACAAGTTCAAAAAGCTAAAGAATCTAGCAACCTAGAAAGGTCTCCCCAGGCCTGTACGACTTTGCTGCCAAGGTCACCAAGACAATAGCAACATAACAAATATCAGGGACATCAGCTGGCTGGAGAGTTTGCTGTTAAAATACATCTGGGCTCGGTCCCTGGTACCTTCTCTTTCCACTTTTGCTAAATCTACTGCAGCAGGTCAGAAGCTCTGTGACACGGAACTGCTCCCTCTCCCTGCACATTCTTCATGCCAATCCTCTTTGTAAATGTTTACTTTAAACATAATCTGCAGCTTTACTAAGATTATGTCCTGAGCACATTTTTTTTTCGTCATCCATATCTGTGATAAGAGAGCTGATGCCTTCCTGCACCCTGAAGTCTTGCCTCCAGATTTATTCCTCAGACTTTCCCCAGGCCTTTCTGTTCTGATGGGGGCATTTCAGAATCAGAACGCTGCAGAATCCTTGAGGACAAGGATCACTCATTACCCTTCCTTTGTATCTTCTATGTGCCTCACACATAGGAAGCACTTGATAAATATTTTTACCAAACCGGTCTATTCATTGCTCCCTGAACTCGTGAAGCACATTCCCATCCCTGAGCTCTTGCTGAAGCCTTGTCTCCTGCCAAGAATGCACTCTCTGCTCCTTCCCATTTATGCAAATCCTGACTGTCCCTCGGGACCAAAATTAAGCTCTCTGAGATCTTACAATTAACATACTATTTTTTAAATTAGTCTGGGTCTACATCTCATCTCCTCAACTAATCTGAAGTCCTGTAAACTCTGTCTGGGCTGAAGCAACTTGACAGAACCAAAACGAGGTGAGAAAGGGGGTCCAGTGCCAAAGCTTTGCCTCAAGGGTGATGTCAGGGGTCTTTCCAAATCAGACACTGGGATAGCAAATGAAAGATGCCTACTTGGAGGTAGAATCTATGTAAATGATTTAGACTCAAAGGCAAAAGCAAAGGAACAGAATGGGTGCAGAAGCTGAGGTTAGGATATGGTCAGTCCAGAAGGATGCCCTAGGAAAAGGCTCATTGGCCCTGACACTGATATTGAAAGTCCAGGTCCTGCCCCCTCAGGCAGGAGGACTTGGCCCTTAAAGTAGTCCTCCCCAGCTCTGGCACTGGCACTGACACTGCCCAGTAGGAACTGCTGAATCCCTTATTAGAACACTTCCATCCTCACCCAGGATCTAGCACAGTGTTATACAAACAGCAGGAAGGAAGGGAAGCAAAGAGGGCAGAAGGGAGGCGAGTGGATCATTGGTCCACTCCCCTCAGCCAGTTCAGAAGGCCAGAGTGAGCCCAGGCATCCGCCATCCTCACACACACCCAGTTGTTTTTAGTAACTGCCACATCTTTCATGCTTTGGGGATTGCTTTGATCTCTCTGGAAGGTTTTGAGTTCCTCAAGCATGGGGACGTTATCTGCTCTTTTTTGTATCTACCACTGAGGAACAGGTACTGGTTCCAGCCTCCAGGGGGGGCAGGGGGTGGGCGTGGGGTCTCACTGCACTGCTCACAAGGGGCTCTGGGAAAGATTCTGCTTCCAGTTAAGCAAGGGCAGCTGGGACACCTCTGTGGGTTCAGCCACTCTGCCTTTTGCTAGTTTCCCACAGTTGTCTCTTTCTCCATCCCACCCAAAACACACAAGGTCAACCATGCCAAGAGGGGAGCAGAGTCCCGCCTCCAATAGGGCTTCCCCAGGCCTCTGCCTATTTAGGGATGGGGGTGGGGGACTGGGTCCTCATGATTCTTCCCATAGTCAACAGCAGAGAGATGGGGCCTCACCCCAGGTCCAGTTTATGGCCCCATCCAAGTTCTGCCAAACTCATGACTGCCAAGTGCACCAAGAATGGGCATGGTCTGAGCATGACTTGAGGCTGGGCCTGCCCTGTCTCCCTCCTTACTGTTTTTCAAGGCAGAATCACACCTAGGGGAGGGGACTGTTAGCACTGTGATGGCTTCTCCCTGTAATCACATGCAAAGTTGAAAAACTAAGTGTATCAGGGGAATTCTGAGCAGTAAAAACAAAACAAGCTTAAAAAACAAAACCCAAACCCCGCAAAAACAAAAGAATGGGAAGTTCTGCTCCATTCTGTAAAATCCGATTTCAGATCAACTGAGTGTAAAAGAAGATAGTCCGCGTTACAGAAGAGTGAATCAGCCAAGCAAAATCCAAATGGCAGAATGAAGGAGGTACGTGGTTATTTTTATAATCAATGTGAAAGAGGCAGGACTGCCAGAGAGAGAGGCTGATGGGCCACAGCCACAGAGAAGCAGCTCCCTGAGCAGACAGATGGCTGGGGCTCACCTTTCCTGTTCCAGGCCCTGAGTGTTATTTCTGAGCAAACAAAAGCTTGTCTCTTTATCAGCTGACGGTGTTGACCCAGCACTTGATGCACACAGAGGCTCCCCCTCGGAACCTGGACCACAACCCTGTGGGTAGGCAGCACAGGGGCTGTTAAATCCATTACACATATGAGAAAACCAAGTCCTAGAATGATTTGCTCCAGGTCTTCGAATATAAAAATGAGATAACCAGAACTTGAATTTGTCTGTTATAAAGCCAAGGTTAGAGCTCCCTGCACAGGCTCAGGGGCCCTGGGGCCTCTGCTGGAAGGGAAGGAGCTCGGCTGCATAGTCAGTGTGGCCCCCTGGGCTTTTTCACCCCTTCTAAACAGGAAGTGAGAGCCCAGACTCCTGTCCAACCTCCAACCTGCCCTATTATTCCAGTGAACCCCCAGGCTCAACAGACTTTGGATGGCTGTGAACTGGCCCTCAACCAAAGGCATGAGTTCAGCCGCACTCTTTTTTGCCAAAGCTGCTTCTGGTAAAACAAATCTATAAAGAGAGGTTTCTCCTAAGGAGGCCCCACCCAGCTCAGCCAAAGGGAGAGAATGGGTGGGTGACAGGGCTTCCTATTTTAGGAAATCCATCAGTTCTCTATCAGCAGAGCCTGGGCCTCCAGCCAACAGGTCCCTGGAGGGAGGAAGAATGAGGAGTCGGGTCAGCTGTAGAGAATGAACGCATGTCCCCAGCCTCGGGCTCCAGGGAGGGGCAGTCTCAGCCCCTCTGAGCTCTGGCTACAGAGAGGCCGCTATGGCCTGGCTCCCCTTCCACTTCCGCGGGGCAGAGGCATTGCTTCCCGCAGCCTGGCCCGAGGCCCCTGGGGAAGGGGAGGGGGGGTTGAGGCTGTGCCCCTCCCCCTAGCAAAGTGTCCAGATGCCAACAGGCCCACATCTGTCCTCTACCCTTGGAAGAGGTAGCCCCCTGCTCTGTGACCCTGGGCAATTTCCTCACCTGGAAAAAAGCGACAGCGGCACCTCCTTCATAGAATACTGTGGCACTCACCTAGGAACCATTGTCCCCTCCTCCCAGCAGATACTCTGAATCCTGTGGCCTCAGCCCCTCAAAGATCTTGTCCTGTGTCATCAAATACAGTTTTCCCTAAACCCCAAACACACTTCTCTCCACCCCAGCCACGTATTCCTGTGTGTAGCTCCGGCAGTCCCATTTCCGGCCCTCAGTTCTACTGGATATTTCATCTACCAAGCACTTACGTGCCAGCACCAACTGCACTGGGGAGGAGCACAAAGGGAAGAGTGTTGGGGGCAGTGTGGCAGGAGAGAGCAGCCCCGGGGTGCAACCCTTTTACTTAATCGTCACCTAATTAGGCTGCCACCTAATGCTCCCACCAGCACACAAGAAGTGCTAATTTTGCAAAGGAAAATTTGGTGCCTAACCCTCATTTCTATCTCCAGATGTAGTATATTTCTTCTCTCGGGGTGTTTTCAAAATCTTATTCTGCAGATTTCTGATGTTAACGTGTTATCTTTCTTTAAGAACTTCCCTTGGATCAGCACCCACCCTCGCCCTCCCCCCTCCACCATTCATCACAGGACTGAAGCAACCTCAAGAGCAGAAGCCAGCCTGCTGGTCCAGCAAATGAGTGTGGACGCCCTCTCCTCTCAGGCCTCTTCGCTCAGCTAAGGAGGACATCAGTTACAAGCTGGGGGCTGCAGCCGGAGGAGTGAGTGTCAGCAGCTTCCAGAGAATGAAGCAAGACATTTCAAGTCAAAAATCTCTGCACGGGCCCTGGGCCAGGGCAGCATAGTGCAGTGCGATTACAGGAAACAATCTAAAAAAAATCAATCTTGAACGGGCAGCCAGTGCAGTGCCTCTGAAAACAGACAACCACTGGGTCCTCTCCTCTGAGAAGCTGGCAGCCACTACCTGCGGCAGCACAAACAAGCGAACTTTCTAAACCAAAATAGTATCCTGGGTCTGAGAAACAACGAGGGACAAACACCAGAGCTCAGGGAAGAGTTTTATGAAGGTTTAAATCACCTCTGTAAAGGGAAGCTAAAATAAGGTAAACCCGCTGAAGGGCTGTCAACCCCCATCATCATTGTGCCCCTATTAACTAGTGATAGTGACGAGGACGAGGTGGTGTTGTGTCGTCATCATCACCATCATCCCCCGCATCATCATGGCCCACCTTCACCGCTGGACACAGCTCCTATTCAGCCTCTGGGCCTGCCTGCAGGTTTGATGAGGCAAAAGAGGAGGCTAGATTTGTTTAAAGAGGTCGGTGTGGGGATGACAAGAAAGCAAGATAAAAGGAGAGAGACGCAGAAGCACAAATTCCTAGCAGACAAGGCCTACTACCAAGTATTTGAGACTTGGCTGATTCCGCCAGAACCATGAAGTGGTGGGTGAACGAAGGCAAGGGTTTTGCTCGTCAGCTCCCCTACCGGCACCTGCCTCCCTGGGGTCCTGGAGGTGGAGCATATTTTGAAAGAACCAAGGGACACCAAGTTCCCAAGACCCTGTCTCACATTTATTTCCTTTTCTGTTTCAACAAGGACACTGTTTTGTACTTGTTTAGTGATTCTTCACAGACAATTTTCTTCTGGACTGAGGCTGGTTTTATCAGATAATCCAGGCAGCTACTGGGTGCCCACCAACATGTCCTACTAGGAAATGAGAGCTGTAGGAGGGTTGATTTATTAACTAAACAAAGGAACAACAAAATATCACACACCCGGAGGCGATAGATCTGGGGACAGGAAGGTAGGACTAACTCAGGAGGATTCCCCTTCAGGACAGGCAGGGAATTCTGAACTTCCCCACCATGTGGGAGCCCCTCTACTCCTATGCTTTTTTTTTTTCTTTTTTTGTCTTGGAATTTTATTTTATTTTTTTATTGAAGTATAGTTAATTTACAATGTTGTGTTAGTTTCAAGTGTACAGCAAAGTGATTCAGTTATGCATATGTATATTCTTTTTCAGCTTCTTTTCCATTATAGGTTATTACAAGATATTGAGTATAGTTCCCTGTGCTATACAGTAGGTCCTTGTTGCTTACCAATTTTATATAGGTAGTGTGTTTATGTTAATCCCAAACTCCTAATTTATCTCTATCCCACCCCCATGTTTATTGCTCTGAGGCAAATGTCCTGAGAAGACATCCCAGGATTTAATAACCAAGCAGCATCTGTGCCTTTCTCCATGCTGGGGCCTGGCCTCCCGAGTTCCCAGCAAGCAGAGGTTCCACTGAAAGGGAAAACTCCCCTCTGATGAATATCAGCATATTCATCAGATGCTAATATAGCCCTGCCTGAGCTGCATCCATCACACCTGCCTCTCTTCCTTTTTATCACCTCCCAGAATGGGGAAGGGCTTCTTTTCTGCTGGGCCCACAGCTGATGAGCTTCAAGGTGCAACGTGACATTAAACTCCCTGGTGGCAGTCCCTCATCGTGGTTGCCATGGTGCCCTGCAGGGCTACTCAGCTCCCTACTCACACCCAGCCTGCAGCTCCTTAGGCAAAAAGGCAGAACCTCAGTAAGACTGGAGGTAATGAGCAGGGGCATTGAACTCTCATTTCAGTCAATATATTCCTCATCAACCCCAACAAGCATTCAACTTACTTATATACTCCCTGTCAACCCTGGAGAGCAGAGGTTAAAATAAAACCTCTAAAGGGCAGGACTGGTGAATGGAGAAACGAATACAGAGCACCCTGCCAATCCATAAGGCAGAAAATAAACCCCTGGCACATGGCAGGTACTCAGTAAATATCTGTTTAATGTATAAATGAATGAATAAAAGTAGCTCAAGTATGGTTTAGGCCTCTTGAGGGACATTTTCTGAAAAGACACTGTTGGTATTAATAATTGGTACACTTGATGTGTCATTTTCTGCCTTCCAAAATGCTTTCCTGTGTTATCACACTTGGTCTCTGCAACAAGAAAGGGCCCTAGAACTGGGCTGGGAAATCATTTCCATTTTGCAGCTGAGAAAACTAAGGCGCAGAGAGGCGATCTACCTGAGTGACTCAGCACTTGGGTGGAGGTTATGGAGGGGAAGCCCTCTCCCACCTCCTCTAATGGCTCAGCCACAGGCCTTCCTTCTCCCCCCGCCCCGGGCAGGAGCCACTGGACACCTGAGAGGGGGCAGGGGACTCAGGTGTGCACCCAAGCCTTGTCCATGCCTCGCTTCACTGGGGCCTCGAATGATGAAATATTTATTTGGTGATAAGACCTTGCCCTTCAGATCAAGTGGCGGCTCTTGCTTGGATTACCTTACAGTAAAGTAGACCCAGTGTCAGTGTCTGCTGCCCCGAGTTGCTGGAAGGTCACTCACTCCAGCTTGCGCCTATGCCTCGGAGAACAGCTCCCAGCTCAACCTCAGGCAGGGAAGCAGAACCACCAGGAGGAGATTCCTGGCTCTGAGGAGTTAGAGATGGAGCACAGGCCCTGTGCCCCCAGGCCCAGCCATACCCCCTCCTCAGGACAGCTGGCTTCTGGCCTTTCTGCTTCCCTTTCCTCCCTCAACCATGACTCCTGGGACCTGGCCTGATCTTTCTGCAAAGCACTGTCACTTCCCACAGCAACCCACAAGATTCTCTCCCTGACAGGACTGCCTACTGAGCAGAAGACAACCTTCTTACTGTTGGGAAACATTCAGGATAAAAAGCATAAATTACAAAGGCTGAAGAAAGCGGACAAATTGTTCACAGTCACCGTCCCAGTGACTTCCTTTCTAAGTGACGTTTAGAGTCCCTTTGGCCTCAAGCTCCTGATGATGGGTTTCAACGCGCTTCCCTCCTGTCAGCTCATCAGCCCGAACACGCCATTAGGCAAGAGTGTGCGCTATGCCCACAAGCTCTGGTATGCTGCAGAACCCCAGGCTCAGCCGGCTTTAGAGTACCTTTGAGAATTAAATGAGATAACATGTAAGAAGCTATAGGAAATGGCTATATGGTAATCAGGTTAGTGGTCAGTGTACTGGTCTTTCTCCATCTGACTCACCTCCACGTGTTCTCAGCCCCAGGAGCTGACCCCTGAGGAAGGCACCATCCTGAGCACCCTTGCGGGCTGGCTTCCGGTTTGGCCAACATGAGGCAGCAAAGACGGGCAGGGATTTCTTCCCCACTCCCTCCTTGCCCTGGAGCTCTGGCTCTGGAGGCCCTTCCTCCACAGCCGCAGTCCCACTGGGTCAGGCACCAAGACTTCCTTCTTCCCTTTGCCCTTTGGCCTTAGGGAGGTAATGGCTCCCCCGATGCATGTCTCCAGGTACCTCAATGTTCCGTATTTGTTCCCTCAACCCTGCCTGCTGCTCTGTCGATGCTTTTATCAAAGTCTTTCTATTTGAACCACCTGGGATAAATTCTGTTTTCCTGCCAGGTCCCTGACTGATAAACTCAGAGACATCCACATCTGTGTCTAATCAGCTGAAAGGCCCAGCCTTGGCCTCATTCATCACCGGGAGCAGAGAAATGATAGTGTCCAATGCTGGTTAAGGTATCTTCAATGCAGAGCTTCCAAACCCCCAGCAAGGCCAGCTGGCCTTTCCTCCCTCCTCTCATCTTTCTAGTGGCCTAACTGCATGTTCTTATAAAGCAGCTCAGCGTGGGCTGCCAGCAGTCTGACATCAGGACGGAAGAATACAGAGGCCTCAGAGGTTCTGCATTTTCTGCAATCTAATGATTTGCTGATCCTCTGGTGTTTGGCAATAGCTATTTCAATTTCAAGATGCTTAAATCATTTCTTTGTTCTTTCTGCTGTGTAACTAGGGCACCAGTATGAGTCTGGAGCAATTGCTGTTTGGGGTAGGCATTTTTATTGGCAGGGGTGGGGAATTATGTGGGTTGTTTTGTTTTTGTTTTTTTCCTTGTTCTGGAGGAGTCAAACCATGCACTTGGAAGAAGGTCAAGTTTGTTTGGGATTTTCTCCTGCAAGAGGTCCACAGCTGACCCCTTCTTCAAATGGCGCTTCTTCTGTCTCTCTGTTTCTAACTTTACTTCCTCCTCTGGCTTCAGGGTGGGTGTCTAGTTTGGGAGCTCCAAGTCCTCTCCTCCTCTTTTGTATTTACCTCCCTCCAATGTCCAGGTAGTTGCAAGCTTGGCTGCCAAATGCCATTCATGACATATGTATTTACTGAAGGCCTGCCATTCTGCCAGGTGAGTCGCTGGGCACAGGGAAAAAATGGTGACCAAACACTGTCCCTGCCCTCCAGGATCTCACAGTCTAGCAAGAAGGGAAGATAAGAGGAAGCTTAGGGAATTAACAGGAGCTCTAGGGAGGGGGTATGGGGAGGGTTAGGGGGGTCACACTGGGCTCTGCCTCCTGACCATGAGTGTTCAAGGGCAAAATCAGGTTCACAGCCTATTTTCCACACCTCAGAGGAAATGTGCTTCATAAATAAGTAACCACACCTGAGTTACTATGCAAATAAGCTCAACTCTGCTCTTTAACAGCCAGGTACACTTTTCCACTAGCCATTTCTCTCCAGCTTCCATGCTCTGTGCTATATTTACTGTATGCAACCCATTTATCATGGTCTGTCATTACTGAATGAGACAGTCAGCCTCAAGAAGAAAGGACAAAATATCAATTACAGGAAAAAATCTGTAAAAAATACAAACACATGGAGGCTAAACAATACACTACTAAATAACCAAGAGATCACTGAAGAAATCAAAGAGGAAATCAAAAAATACCTAGAAACAAATGACAATGAAAACACGATAACCTAAAACATATGGGATGCAGCAAAAGCAGTTCTAAGAGGGAAGTTTATAGCAATACATTCCTACCTCAAGAAACAAGAACTATCTCAAATAAACAACTTAAACTTATGCCTAAAGAAATTAGAGAATGAAGAACAAAAAACCCCCAAAGTTAGCAGAAGGAAAGAAAACATAAAGATCAGAGCAGAAATAAATGAAAAAGAAATGAAGGAAACAATAGCAAAGATCAATAAAACTAAAAGCTGGCTCTTTGAGAAGATAAACAAAATTGATAAACCATTAGCCAGACTCATCAGGAATAAAAGGGAGAAGACTCAAATCAATAGAATTAGAAATGAAAAAGAAGTAACAACTGACACTGCAGAAGTACAAAGGATCATGAGAGATTACTACAAGCAACTATATGCCAATAAAATGGACAACCTGGAAGAAATGGACAAATTCTTAGAAAAGCACAACCTTCCAAGACTGAACCAGGAAGAAATAGAAAATATAAACAGACCAATCACAAGCACTGAAATTGAGACTGTGCTTAAAAATCTTCCAACAAACAAAAGCCTAGGACCAGATGCCTTCACAGGCAAATTCTATCAAACATTTAGAGAAGAACTAACACCCATCCTTCTCAAACTCTTCCAAAATATAGCACGGGGGGGGACGGGACACTCCCAAACTCATTCTACAAGGCCACCATCACCCTGATACCAAAACCAGAAAAAGATGTCACAAAGAAAGAAAACTGCAGGCCAATATCACTGATTAACATAGATGCAAAAATCCTCAACAAAATACTAGCAAACAGAATCCAACAACACATTAAAAGGATCATACACCATGATCAAGCGGGGTTTATCCCAGGAATGCAAGGATTCTTCAGTATATGCAAATCAATCAATGTGATAATCCATATTAACAAACTGAAGGAGAAAAACCATATGATCATCTCAATAGATGCAGAAAAAGCTTTCAACAAAATTCAACACCCATTTATGATAAAAACTCTCCAGAAAGTAGGCATAGAGGAAACTTACCTCAACATAATAAAGGCCACATATGACAAACTCAAAGCCAACATCATTCGCAATGGTGAAAAACTGAAACCACTTCCACTAAGATCAGGAACAAGACAAGGTTGTCCACTCTCATCACTATTATTCAACATAGTTGTGGAAGTCTTAGCCACAGCAATCAGAAAAGAAAAAGAAATAAAAGGAATCCAAATTGGAAAAGAAGTAAAGCTGTCACTGTTTGCAGATGACATGATACTATACACAGAGAATCCTAAAGATGCTACCAGAAAACTACTAGAGCTAATCAATGAATTTGGTAAAGTAGCAGGATACAATATTAATGCACAGAAATGTCTTTCATTCCTAAACACTAATGATGAAAAATCTGAAAGAGAAATTAAGGAAACACTCCCATTTACCATTGCAACAAAAAGAATAAAATACCTAGGAATAAGCCTACCTAAGGAGACAAAAGACCTGTATGCAGAAAACTATAAGACACTGATGAAAGAAATTAAAGATGATACAAACAGATGGACAGATATACCATGTTCTTGGATTGGAAGAATCAACATTGTGAAAATGACTCTACTACCCAAAGCAATCTACAGATTCAATGCAATCCCTATCAAACTACCACTGGCATTTTTCACAGAACTAGAACAAAAAATTTCACAATTTGTGTGGAAACACAAATGACCCTGAATAGCCAAAGCAATCTTGAGAAAGAAAAACGGAGCTGGAGGAATCAGGTTCCCGGACTTCAGACTATACTACAAAGCTACAGTAATCAAGCCAGTATGGTACTGGCACAAAAACAGAAATATAGGTCAGTGGAACAGGATAGAAAGCCCAGAGATAAACCCATGCACATATGGTCACCTTATCTTTGACAAAGGAGGCAAGAATATACAATGGAGAAAAGACAGCCTCTTCAATAAGTGGTGCTAGGAAAACTGGACAGCTACATGTAAAAGGATGAAATGAGAACACTCCCTAACACCATACACAAAAATAAACTCAAAATGGATTAAAGACCTAAATGTAAGGCCAGACACTATAAAACTCTTAGAGGAAAACATAGGCAGAACACTCTATGACATAAATCACAGCAAGATCCTTTTTGACCCACCTCCTAGAGAAATGGAAATAAAAACAAAAATAAACAAATGGGACCTAATGAAACTTAAATGCTTTTGCACAGCAAACGAAACCATAAACAAGATGAAAAGACAACCCTCAGAATGGGAGAAAATATTTGCAAATGAAGCAACTGACAAAGGATTAATCTCCTAAATTTACAAGCAGCTCATGAAGCTCAATATCAAAAAAACAAACAATCCAATCCAAAAATGGGCAGAAGACCTAAACAGACATTTCTCCAAAGAAGATATACAGATTGCCAACAAACACATGAAAGAATGCTCAACATCATTAATCATTAGAGAAATGCACATCAAAACTACAATGAGGTATCACCTCACACCAGTCAGAATGGCCATCATCAAAAAATGTACAAACAATAAATGCTGGAGAGGGTGTGGAGAAAAGGGAACCCTCTTGCACTGTTGGTGGGAATGTAAATTGATACAGCCACTATGGAGAACAGTATGGAGGTTCCTGAAAAAACTAAAAGTAGAACTACCGTATGACCTAGCAATCCCACTACTGGGCATATACCCTGAGAAACCATAATTCAAAAAGAGTCATGTACCACAATGTTCATTGCAGCTTTATTTACAATAGCCAGGACATGGAAGCAACTTAAGTGTCCATCGACAGATGAATGGATAAAGAAGATGTGGCACATATATACAATGGAATATTACTCAGCCATAAAAAGAAACGAAACTGAGTTATTTGTAGTGAGGTGGATGGAGTTAGAGCCTGTCATACAGAGTGAAGTAAGTCAGAAAGAGAAAAACAAATACCGTATGCTTGCTAACACATATATATGGAATCTAAAAAAAAAAAAAAAAGGTTCTTAAGAACCTACAGCCAGGACAGGAATAAAGACGCAGACGTAGAGAATGGACTTGAAGACACGGGGAGGGGGAAGGGTAAGCTGGGACGAAGTGAGAGAGTGGCATTGACACATATACAGTACCAAATGTAAAATAGATAGCTAGTGGGAAGCAGCCACATAGCACAGGGAGATCAGCTTGGTGCTTTGTGACCACCTAGAGGGGTGGGATAGGGAGGCAGGAAGGGAGACTCAAGAGGGAGGAGATATGGGGATATATGTATATGTATAGCTGATTCACTTTGTTATAAGGCAGAAACTAACACACCATTGTAAAGCAATTATACTCTAATAAAGATGTTAAAAAAAAAAAAGAAAGGACAATTTGAAGGGTCTTTACCTGGACCCCTGAGCCTGAGTTCCCTTCAAGGGCCAACGTTTACCCTGGCCCAGGGTCATGCAAAAAAAAAACAAACAAAAGACAAAGACTACAGAAAATACCAATAGTGATAGCTAAATCCTCTAAGATTAAGAAAAGGGGAGGGGGACCAGTAGAATAAAACCAGCAGGAAACCACTCTTGCTGCAGTGGACTCCCTGAGCATTTCAGGAATTGGGTTACAGCTCAACACAAGTCCTGATTCACATTCACTCACCTCACAGGAGAGCCTCACAGGCAGAGGCTAAGTGCAGCCGCAAGATGGGCTGCTAAGAATTTTCTGATTTCAGTTCAGACTGGTTTCCAAAATGTTCTGAGGATTCTAAACTTTCACTCTCCCAGACACTTCAGACTGTACCATAACTAATCCCACATCTTGTATTTATTTGGGAAAGGAGGCTCCAATCTCCTATGTGGGTGGGATAGGAAGTGAAGACTGTGGAATCTGGAATCCCTTTTTGTTCCCATTTTCTTTTCTGAAAATCCTTCAAATTAAAAAGTCATTGAATGTTGGAGTTAAAAAGAGATGTTGGGGATCACTTAGTCCAATGGCCTCTCCTCATTTTAGACAGCTAATCGAGAAAACAGGCCGTGATCAAAGTCTCACAAGCTAGGGGCTGAGCTAACCCAGCCTCCAGGCCAGCTGCACTACTGCCCTGGGAATTCACACACAAGGTATTGGCAGAGGGCAGAGGGGGAATATGTGGCTATTAAGGGAATAATGGAAAAACTCCAAAGAGGAAGAAATCAGCTGACACGTAGCTTGCCATCCAGGCTGGCTGTCACGAGGCTCAAATTGGAAGCAGGTGAATCTGCCTGATGAGAGTTGAAGGAGGGAAGTGAGGAAGTGGGGGAAGGTGGGAGGGAGGAAAGAATACATTTCAGAATCAACAGAATCTGAGACTCTGCATTCACTCTGTGTACTAACTAGGGTGCCAAGGGTTGGGTGGGAACAAGATTAAGGGAGATATGTTCCTGGAGGAGGGAAAATGCTTCTTGTATTAATAAGTAAAGGGTAAAGGCAAGTCTCAGATGTGAGTAGAAGGTAGGGAAAGCTGCCTGTGGTGAACACAGGGATGCACCCCCAGGTCCCCTTTCCTGAATGGAGGGTTTATTCCCCATGGTGGGAATGCTGCTGGAAGAAGACCTCCAGCTGTCAAACCCTCTTTGGGGAGTGCCTGGGCTAAAGGAAGCTGCTCTGCCCAAGGTCTTGCCTTCTTCAGGGGCAGTGACTCATCCAGAGGCAGATAAAGGCCCAGCCCTCTTGCCTCAACTGGGGACACTTGAAAGGGTCCATCCCAGCCTCTGAACTTTCCATGTGGTCAGCTGAGCTCTTTGTTGGGATTGCTACAGAGCTTACTTTCTCCTTCTGCTGGATCCTACTTTCTCCCCCCTCCTTCCATAGTGTTGATACCATGGGTGCCACCCTAGAAAATAGCCTCCATCTCAGAATCAGCTTGGGGGAACCCAAATGGCAGCTCTGCTTATCTAAGTAAACATGCAGAGACCCACTGAAAGCAGAGAGAAAACCTCCATCTGTTGAATCTGGCCAAGTAACTCACACCTGTGGAAAGCACATGGCCCAAGTCCTGATTTAGAAAATGCAGCTAAGGCTCTGTCTAGGTGACAGGCTGTCACCTCATCGCCATCCACATGCCCGAGCAGTGAGACCAAACAGGCCATTCCTCCCCTTGCAGGACCACACCCTACCTGAGCCAGGCAGCCAGAATCAAGTACAGGCAATTCTTAAAGACCTTTAAAGAAGATTCCAAAACCACCCTTGGAGCTGGCGCCTCATGTAAAGTTGATAAACCTTAATTAACCATCAGAAATGTTCTCCTACAGTAAATTTAAATTCCTCACATCCTGCATGTATTGATTTATTTTTGCTATCTTAGGCAGAGGTAGAAAACATAAGCTTATTGGTTTAGTGACATCTCATGATTCATCTTCAATCTCTTATTCAAGGTGAATGATCCCATTTCCACTATTTTTTTTTTTTTTTTGCAAAAGGTTATACTTTCCACCCCATCATCATGTCTGTGGCTTTCTGTAAAGGCCACAAAGGAATCTCTTTCAAATCTTGGTCAATTTAATGGCTATCAATTTTTCTTCTATTAGAGTCAGCTTTATCATCCTGTGTGGCAAATGGCACAGTAACAAGGCACCATCAATAAGTCAACAAGGGCACTGTCCTTGGTTTCTACTCTTCAAAGCCAGCATTCCCACAGCCTGAAGAACCTAACAGGGCTTCTAACTGAAGAGGTGGGAAGGGATCAAGAGGTGGGAAGAATAAAAGCTAGAACTGAGGCTGTATGGTTCCTGGGAACAGAGAAGCTACTGTGCCCCCCAGAGAATGGGGTGGGGTGGGGGGATTCTGCAGAGCACAGCCAGAGGCAGGCAGCTCATGTTGGGGGGGGTCGCATGCTTCTGCCTATGAGAAGAATCTGAGCACATTAGCTATTTCTTTCTTGCCAAGAATCCTTGAGATATTTAGATTTGAGTTATGAATTGAAAGTGAGATAAGCCCTATTTTATTTGCTTGTTTCCCTGCACTTATCTCAGGATGCTTCCTAGATCTGTATGGTAAATAACGATTTATGTAGGAGAGAGAAATAAAGGAGGTACATTCACTTATTTGGTTATTTTTGATCCACTGAATAATTATTATGTTTAACTGTGGATTGGTAGGGTTTTTATACTCATTAGGAAAACTTAACACCAGTGGTTTTCAACCACTTGGCAAGGCCTGGAGACGTTTCTGCTTGTCTTGACTGGTTGGGGTGGCGAGTAGGGAGAGCTACCGCCATCTAGTGGATAGAGGCCAGAATGCCGCTAAACATCCTATGGGGCAAGGACAGCCTCACACAACACAAGAGTTTTCTGTCCAAAATGTTGATAGTACTGGGATCAAGAAAGTCTGACTTACAAACGATTCCATGTCCTCCAAATGTATTCACCTCTTCAAGAAGCTTCAGGCATTGTTGGTTCTCCTCCTCTCCACACAATGGGCCTGGAGAAATTACAAGCTGCTTGACCCACAAGCTCACTGTCCTATTTTTGATGGAGGCAGAGCTGAGGAACAAAGACAAGAGAAACCCAACTGTGAGGTGAAAGCAAGCTTGACCTTGGCTCATGGGCTCCCTTCAAAAGCTATGTTTTATGTTGGGATCTCTGATCAGACAGGCTGAGTCAGAAAATAACAAGGAATTCTCAGAATTACTTCCTAGGTCAGGGTCTTGCTTTCAACTCTGTAATAATCTCATCTCCCCACTTTGAATCAAGGATTGAACACTGTGTAAGCAGAATAACCAGGTTCTCTCTTCAACTGGTTCTGAAACCATCTCAATGATTTTGAGAAAATAGACTTTCTACAATCCGGCAGTAAATTGACCAGCCTGGGGTATTTTTGTGTATACATTTCTTACTTTTCTAAAGAATAGACTGAACATGCCAGAATTTTTCAAAGCTGAAATCATGGTATAAGCAACAGCTTTGCAAGCAGCCTGTGCTTCAACGTGGAGTAGCAGAAACAGGAAAGTCAGCCAGGCCACGAGGGTCTGGTCAAGCGTATAACAGTGTGGGATTGCTGCATAACGGGCAGGATCCCACTACAATACAGCCTTTGAAATGTCTTGAAAAGAAATCTTTTGTCTAGAAAACAAAGCCCTCAACTCCAGGCCCAAATTCACCCCACTCACTCCACCCTCATCCCTGCTTCAACTTGAAAAGCTCAAAAAGAGAAAAAGCGCTAGAATTTAAAACATTTTAATGTAGAGTAACTTTTTTTTTCTTTAAAGGGCCATCTTCTTATGAATACAAATCCCCCAAGAATAGGACTCAAGGAGACTTCTGGGAGGATGACAGAGTAGGGAGCACCAGGAATCTGTCTCCCCTCCTAAACAACAATTGCTCTGGCAGAACCTGTCTGATGCAACTATGGGGACTCTGGAGTCTACTGAAGGCTTGCAACTTCCAGGGGAAGGCTTGGACAGTAAAGTGCAGTTACTTTCAGTCAATTTTAGCTCTTAGTACAGTAGCAGCTACCCATCCCACACCCACAGCCCCATCGCAGGCAGCTGTGCACCTGTTCCTGGAGCAGCTTGCACGTAGCTTGCAGGAGCCAAGGTGGTCAAGAAGAACCATGTCTTCCAAACATAAGGGATCTGTGCCCTGAGTACTGATTGCTGCTCCAGATCTCTAGCTGCACCTCCCTCCACTGTTGCAAGTCCCTCCCCGCTCCAGCTGAAGTGACCTCTGGGGATTTAAAGGGCCAATACTCATTCTTTTCCTCCTTCCATTTTTCTCTTTTTGGGGGACAGATATGAAAGAGTAGGACATTCAAAAGCAATTCCATATACAGGGGAAATTAGAAAGTCATCATGCACACTCAGAGGAAAGCAGGGGCTCAGAAAAGATCTGAGAAAACGTTAAGTTTACACCTCAAGCAGATCCCTGGCACAGAGACAACCTACAACAATCAAAACAGAAACAGAAACAAAAACAGAAAACCCTGGGGAAGGGAGAGAAGCTGATTTCCAGAGTTACCAAATTATTAGATTCAAATGTCCAGTTTTCAGGAATTCCCTGGTGGTCCAGTGGTTAGGACTCTAGGCTTTCATTGCTAAGGGCCCAGTTTCAATCCCCGGTCAGGGAACTAAGATCTTACAGCACAGACAAAAAAAAAAAAAAGTTCAGTTTTCAACAAAAAATCACAAGGCATATAAAGAAATAGGAAAGTATGGCCCATCCAAAGGAAAAAAAAGAAAATCAACAGAAACTATCCCTGAAACAGAACTGATTTCAGATCTACTAGACAAAGACTTTAAAACAACTGTCTTAAAGGTGCACAAAGAACTAAAGGGAGAGGTGAAGAAAGACAAGAAAATGATGGCTGAATGAAGTAAAAATATCAATAAAGAGATAGAAAACCTAAAAATAAACCAAAAAGAAATTCTGGAATTGAAAAGTACAATAACTGAAATGAAAAATTCACTAGAGGGATTCAAAGGCAGATTTCAGCAGCAGATAGAAAAATGGAAATATTGAGTCTGAGGAACAGAAAGGAAAAAAAACTGAAGAAGGAATAAACCAGAGCCTAAGGGACCTATAGGACACCATTAAGGGGACCAACATATACATGTGGGAGTCCCAAAAGAAGAGAGAGGGAAAAGAGCAGAGAGAATATTTGGTGAAATAATGGCTGAAAACTTCTCAGATTTGATGAAAGACATGAAATAAATATCCAAGAATCTCAGTGAACTCCAAACAAGATGAACTCAAAGAAACCCACACTGAGACATAATATAATCAAACTTTCAAAAGACAAAAACAAAAAGAGAATCTTGAAAACAGCAAGAGAGAAGTGATTCATCATATACAAGGGATCTTCAGTAAGATTATTGAAGATTTCTCATCAGAAACAAGCTTTGGAGGCCAGAGGCAGTGCTATTCAAAATGCTAAAAGAAAAAAAAAAACTGTCAAGTAAGAATCCTAGATCCAGCAAAACTGTCCTTCAAGAGTGAGGGAAAAATTAAGACATTCTCAGATAAATGAAAGTGGACAGAATTTGTTACCACCAGACCTTCTCTGAAAGCAGTGCTCCAGGAGTCCTGCAGGGTGAAATGACAAGACACTAGACAGTAACTCAAAGCCATATGGAGAAATAAAGCTCTGAATAAAGTAAACACATAGGCAACTATAAAAGCTCATATTATTGTAATGATGGTTCGTAACTCCTCCTTTTGTCATCTACATGATTTGACACTAGTACATTTTTAAAAATTATTAGTCAAAATGCTAGTATTACTGTGACTTTGGGTTTTTTTTTGGCTGCATTGGGTCTTTTTTCTGCATGTGGGCTTTCTCTAGTTGCGGTGCATGAGCTTCTCATTGCAGTGGCTTCTCTTGTTGCGAAGCATGGGCTCTAGGTGCATGGGCTTCAGTAGTTGTGGCTCGCAGGCTCTAGAGTGCAGGCTCAGTAGTTGTGGCGCTTGAGCTTAGTTGCTCCACAGCCTGTGGGATCTTCCTGGACCAGGGATCGAGTCCATGTTCCCTGCATTGGCAGGCGGATTCTTAACCACTGCCCCACGAGGGAAGTCCCTGTGACTTTGGTTTGTAACCCTAAATTTTGTTTTCTACGTCATTTAGGAGACTAATGCATTTAAAAGAATTATTAGTTTATGGTTTTGGGCACACAGTGTTTAAAGATGTAATTTAGTGACATCAACAACCAAAATGGGTGGGGACAGAGCTATTAAAATAGCATGGTCTTTTTTTGGTAGTAAAATATGCATAACAAACTTTACCATCTTAACCATTTTTAAGTGTCCAATTCAGTGGTATTAAATACATTCATAATGTGCTACCATTATTACCACCCATCACTATAACTCTTTCATCTTGTAAAACTGGAACTCTATTCTTATTAAACAATAACTCCCCATTCTGCCCTCTCCTTAGCCCCTGGCAACCACCATTCTACTTTCTGTCTTTATGATTTTGACTACTAAGTACCTCGTATAAATGAAATCATACAGTATATGTCTTTTTGCGACTGGCTTATTTAACTTAGTATAATGTCCTCAAGGTTCATTCATGTTGTAGCATATGTCAGAATTTTCTTCCTTTTTAAGGCTGAATAATATTCCATTGTACACATATACCATATTTTGCTTATCTATTCATTAGTCAATGGATACATGCTTCCACATTTTAGCTATTTGAATAATGCTGCTATGATCATGGGTGTACAAGCATCTCTTCAAGACTGTGCATCCAGTTCTTTTTGGTATATATCTCAAAATGGAATTGTTGGGTCATATAGTAATTTTATGTTTAATTTTTATGCTAAGTGAAATAAGCCAGTCACAAAAAGACAAATACTGTATGATTCCATTTATATGAGGTACTTAGTCAAAAATCATAGACAGAAAGTAGAATGGTGGTTGCCAGGGGCTGTGGGGAGGAAAGAGGGAAGTTACTGTTTAATGAGTATAGAGTTTCAATTTTATATACAAGATGAAAAGAGTTATGGAAATGGATGGTGGTAATGGTAACACATTATGAACGTATTTAATACCAGTGAACTGGACACTTTAAAATGGTTAAGATGTATTTCACCACAATTAAAAAATTAGGGGAAAAAAAAAAGAATGGTCCTTAAATTACCAAAGATTGCCAACAGAATGCTATATTTTAAAATGTGACTAGCGGGATTTCCCTGGTGGCGCAGTGGTTAAGAATCCATCTGACAATGCAAGGGACACGGGTTTGATCCCTTGTTCGGGAAGATCACACATGCCATGGAGCAACTAAGCCCGTGCGCCACAACTACTGAGCCTGCACTCTAGAGCCCGCGAGCCACAACTACTGAAGCCTACACGCCTAGAGCCCATGCTCCGCAGCAAGAGAAGACACCACAATAAGAGTGCACACCTCAACAAAGAATAGCCCCCCAGCTCACTGCAACTAGAGAAAGCCCACGCGCAGCAACGAAGACCCAATGCAGCCAAAAATACATAAATAAGTTTATATTTTTTAAAAATGTGACTAGCAACAACCAGACCAGCATCACGTCTTCCCCATAAAAACAATTTAATTCGCTGAAAGAGGTGAAAGTCTTAGTGGCATCTCTATCGCCATCTACCGAATCGAATTTGTACTATATTCTAGTAAATCCTAACCAAAGAAAGGTCTTTGTAATATATGTGCTTTCATTTAAATTCTAGCCACTGGAGCCTCTTGGTCAACGTTTTGCCCACTCTCATTATTGATCCTAGTATCAGCACAAACCTGTTTCTGGATGTTGTGTTCAGGAAATGATTATTTTAAGTGCTCACTCTAGAGAAGCTGGGCAAAAATTGCATGCAAACTTTACATGCAGACCGTTTGCTCTCTGGTCAGGGTCTGCCATTCAAAACCCATGATAGTTAAACCATACATGCCTAGATCTTTAAGCAACTTGGCAGGGATCTTTGACAATTCAGTCCCATTGCTTCCAAAATGTACATTGATTCTCTGTTTTCAAACTGTGTGAGCGTGTGTGTGGTGAGGAAAGAGTTCAGGAGGAAACGGATGGGAGTTTTTTTGTTTTTGGCTGCGTTGGGTCTTCGTTGCTGCGTGCGGGCTTTCTCTAGTTGCGGCGAGCAGGGGCTACTCTTCGTTGTGGTGCGTGGGCTTCTCATTGCGGGGGCTTCTCTTGTTGCGGAGCACGGGCTCTAGGCGCACAGACTTCAGTCGTGTGGCACGCAGGCTCAGTAGTTGTGGCTCACGGGCTCTAGAGCACAGGCTCAGTAGTTGTGGCACAGGGGCTTAGTTGCTCTGCGACATGTGGGATCTTCCTGGACCAGGGCTCGAAACTGTGTTCCCTGAGTTGGTAGGCAGATTCTTAACCACTGCGCTACCAGGGAAGTCCCGATGGGAGATTATTATTAGACATCTCCATCTGCATATAACCAGAGTTCAAGGGTGACATGCACTTCATGTTAAGCACAAATCCAACTAAAGCTGGCCTTATTTATAATAATACATACTGTATGATTTGACCCAAGAAAACAAGATAACAGAATATAACTCATGCAACTGTTCCTTGGATGAAAAAGGTATATCCTCCTCAGAGGCCTTCAGATGTCAATACACATGAGAGCTCGAAGGTACAGTTTGCACTGATTTCCACTGAAGAGCTAATTGAATAGAAACAAGGACCCATTTAGGAAAATCTTCAAAATTTACCTTAGTAGCCTCTTTTTAAAAACTATAATATTGCTTCTTTATCATCCTTATGGTAATAGAGTTGGAGAATACTGATAGATTAATTCTTTAGTGTGAGAGAAAAAGTTGTCAAATTTACTTAAGAAGCATGTTTCTTTTCCTCTTTCTACACACAAATTACCTCTGTGCTACTTTCCAAGTTCCTCTGTGTTAGAAATCAAAATGGTCTCCATTTTGGACTAGTGATACATACAGTAACTGTAACTTGTAGGTTAAAGAATCCTGCCTTCTATTGCCAGGGCATCAGTAAATCGGGCATCCTGTAGCAGCTTTTTCTGAATGAGAAAACATGGTAGCATTTTATTTCCTTTAACCATTCAAAAAGCTTCATTTAAAGTCAAAGGAAACAAGAAATTAAATCTGGCCTCCTGAGTTTAGGAAAAATGTTTTAAATTGGTGGTCTATAGGTCAAGTTCGGTCTGTAGATATGTGTTCTGTGTGGCCTACACAGTACTCTGAAAATCAGGACTGCTCTCATCAAATCTACATTTCCAGCTTCTGATAGGGTAATTCTAAGTCCATAATCCTGCACGACAAAATTGGCTGGAACCTACCACAATTGTTCCTTTTAAAAAGTCCCTAGATCCCCCTATGCCTGGCTGTGAAACATCTCACTCATTTACAGTAGGACCAGACCTCTATAGATACTTGAGAGTGACCTTTTATTTGGAGGCTAAGAAAAGAATATCAAGGAGAGACTGACAGATTCCCAAGGCATGGAGTGTACCTGTAGATAACTGACAATAAAAAAGAAGCAAAAGGAAATTGCTACATAAATAATAGTATCTTTACTATGTATCTAATTTTATTTTTATTCAAGAACATAACAAATTGCAACTACTAGCAAACTGACAACTTTCTATGGGTTCAGTGGTGCTATATTGGTTTACCTTTGTTAAAATGCTGTTTTCTCTGAGAGGGAATGAAAGAAATTATGAGCTTACTGTAAAATGGGAAAAGTTGAGGGGAATTCCGTGGGCAGTCCAGTGGTTAGGACTCTGTGCTTCCACTGCAGGGGGCATGGGTTCAATCCCTGGTTGGGGAACTAAGATCCCTGCATGCCACGTGGTGTGGCAAATAAATAAATAAATAAATAAATAAATAAATAAATAAAATGGGAAAAGTTAAAAAAAAACAAATCATGAGGCCTGTACTTTGACTTTTAACTTATGTTTTAGCAATCTAACAGAATTGAAGGCAACTGAAAAATAACATTTTCATCTGTTAAGGTTAAAAAAGTGATTGAAAATAACGGTTATTTTCTAATTATCCAGGATTTTGAAAAAGTTAAATGTTAAGAAAATTTTTTGATTAAATTTGTTTCAGAAAATCTCTAAACCTTTGCAAATGAATGAAATTAATGGAAATTCATTTTGATAAATGCTTGACTACAATAATTAAACAAAAATGTAACTAGTACAATTAAATCTTTCAGACTCTGAAACATTTTCCTCCCTTCTGTTGCTATGGTGGACAGAACACCTAATTTGAGTCAGAGAAACTTAGTTCATCATGGTCCTTGCTATGTGATCTTCAGCATGTTACTTTGCCTTCTGAATTCCCTTTTCTTCACCTATGAAAATGGGGATAATAATATCTATTTCACAAAATTTTTGTGAGGATTTAATAAGAATACATATTAATAGTACTAGCACAGTGTCTGGCACAGAGAGAACACTTTAAAAATATTTGTTCTCTTCATACATGGCAGGCAAAGAGGTGCCTTGTATAAAAATGAAAAAAGCCATGGGGGGGACTTCCCTGGTGGCGCAGTGGTTAAGAATCCACCTGCCAATGCAGGGGACACGGGTTCGAGCCCTGGTCCGGGAAGATCCCACATGCTGCAGAGCAACTAAGCCCGTGTGCCACAACTACTGAGCCTGCGCTCTACAGCCTGCAAGCCACAACTACTGAGCCCACATGCCACAACTACTGAAGCCCGCACGCCTAGAGCCTGTGCTCCACAACAAGAGAAGCCACTGCAATGAGAAGCCAGCGCACCGCAACAAAGAGTAGCCCCCGCTCAATGCAACTAGAGAAAGCCCGCACACAGCAACAAAGACCCAATGCAGCCAAAAAATAAATAAATAAACAAATAAATTTTTTTTAAAAAGCCACGGGAGATGAATAGGTAAAACACAGAGGACTTTTAGGGCAGTGAAACTATTGTGTATGATACTATAATGCTGGATACATGTCATTATAAATTTGTCCAAACCCACAGTATGTACACCACCAAGGGTGAAGCCTAATGTAATCTATGGACTTTGGGTGATAATGATGTGTCACTGTAGGCTCATCCATTGTAACAAATGCACCACTCGGAGCGGGGGGGGTATTGATAACAGGGGACGCTATGCATATGTAAGGGCAGGGGGTATATGGGAAATCTCTATATGTTCTGCTCAATATTGCTGTGAACATACAACTGCTCAAAATAATAAAATCTATTTTTTAAAGCCATGGGTTTAGAAAAATATGACTAATTTTGGATATTTCTAACCCAATGGAGAATTTCTATTATAGCTATTTCATTACAGCTGTCAGAGAACAATGTCATAAATGAAACATTAATGCAGTATTGACCCTGAAAATTATAGCTACTAGTATGACCTAATACCCATCAACATACAACCTAAAAAATAAAGCAGGAATCCAACAGAAATGCACATATATGTTCATGAACAAGACATGTACAAAAATATTCATGAAAGCACTATGTGTATGTCCCACGCTGGAAACAACGTAGATGTCCATCTATGTTAGAACTGTGGTATACTTACACAATGGAATAATAAATAGTGATGAGAATAAACAACTGCACATGACATGGATGAATACCACAAAAATAATAACTAAAGAACCAAACACACAAAAATAAATACATTATGATTTCATTTATCTAAAATTCAAACTCAGGCAAAACTCATCTAAGGTATGAGAAGTCAGAATAGTGGCTATCTCTGGGAAGGGGATAATAATGACTGAAAAGGGGCTTCTAGGATTCCAGGGGTGTTATTTCTTCATCTGGGAGTTGGTTACATAAATGTGTTGACTTTGTGAAAAATTATTGAGCTCTACAGTTATAACTTGTGCATTTTTCAGAATTTATTATTGTGTATATGTATATTTATATATCAATAAAATTTACCAACAAAATAAAGCGAGAGTAAAGCTAATTCACAAGACTGGCATTAAATATGAAAGATTCCAGGTCCAACTTGGTATTTATTCATTGACCTACTTATTGCAACTTACTTTGTACCCAATACTGTGTTTGATTTTGGTGATATAATGGTAACTGTTATGGGTTGAATTGTATGTGCCCTCCCAAAATTCATAAGTTAAAGCCCTAATCCCCAGTACCTCAAGATGTGACCTTATTTGGAGATACGGTCTTTACAGAGTTAAAATGAGTTCATTAGGGTGGGTCCTAATGTAATATGACTGGCATACATATAAGAGGAAATATGGACACACATAGAGCACATAGAGGGAAGATGACATAAGAGACATAGAGAAGGTGGTCACCTATAAGCCAAGGAGAGAGGCAAAGGTCTGAAACCAATTATTCCCTTACAGTCCTCCAAAGGAACCAACGTTGCCAACACCTTATCTCAGACTTCTGGCCTCCAGAACTGAGACAATAAATTTGTGTGGTTAAGCCATTCAGTTTGTGGTACTTTGTTTCAGCAGCCCTAGAAAACTAACAGAGTAACCTTCCCCCATTTTCGACACCCTCAAAATGTGCTGTCCTTGCCATCAATAAAAAGTACTGTCCCTGACTGTAACCATGATAATAGCAATAAAGGACAGCCTAGAAAAAAGAAATGTGGCATAATTAAGGAAGTCATAAAAGGTTTCCCTGAGGAATTTTTAACCAAGCTAAAGCCTAAAGTAAAAGAAATTATTAACTAGGTAGAAAGAAAGGGATGAGCCTTCCAGGTAAAAGAAACAGCATATTTTCAAGCCCCTTACAAGAGGAACAGAAAAAATGCAAGTGTCTGGCTCAAAATAATGTGTAATACGGTAGGAGATGAGTCTGGAGATCAGCTGGAATTCAGATTATGCAGAATTCGTTAGGCCATGTTAAGGATTTTGGGCGTTATCTCAAAAAGCAATGACATGAGACAACTATTTAGTGCATGATAATATGATGAAATGTGAAATACTCAGCATCACCTATGAAGCGTCCTTGCCAAAAAAGTTGAAACTAGATCTAGTTAAGTTTTTACAGCTAACTTCCATTTACAGGAAATATGGGAAAAAGAAAAACAAGTTAAATAATCCATAAGGAAGCAATCACACAGATCTAAAATGTGGAACATTCCCAGTAACAACCAAGCCAGTCCAATCAGTCAATAGCAAGAGAGAAAAAAAGAGAGGAAGAATACTCTATATGCAGAGACACAACAACCAAATAGAATACATGGACCTTGTTTAGATCCTAATTGGAACAACTCAACTGTAAAAAGGCATTTTTAAGCAATTTGTGAAATTTGAATACAGACTGGATATTAGATAATACTAAGGAATTATTTTTAGTTATTTTTACAATATTCTGTTTCTTCCCACTGAAGTTGTAATCTTGATAGCAGAGAGCATACACAAAACAGGTATCCAGAATATGCTGGGTTTGTTTTTGTTTTGGCCGCACTGTGCAGCATGTGGGATCTTAGTTCCCTGACCAGGGAAGCACAGAGTCTTTTTTTTTTTTTTTTTTTTTTACTTATCAACCTGCTGTTTTATTTTAAAATTAAGATAATCAACATAAAGAAACTTTTTAAATTCTGCTTCAGTGATCACAAATACATGCTGTTTTTTGGAAAGAATTTTATTTTTGAAAATGATTTTTGAATAGAATTTTTTTTTTTAAACATCTTTATTGAAGTATAATTGCCTTACAATAGTGTTAGCTTCTGCTTTATAACAAAGTGAATCAGTTATACATATACAATATGTTCCCATTCCTCTTCCCTCTTGCATCTCCCTCCCTCCTACCCTCCCCATCCCACCCCTCTAGGTGGTCACAAAGCACCGAGCTGATCTCCCTGTGCTATGCGGCTGCTTCCCACTAGTTATCTATTTTACATTTGGTAGTGTATATATGTCCATGACACTCTCTTACCCTGTCACATCTCACCCCACCCCCTCCCCATATCCTCAAGTCCATTCTCTAGCAGGTCTGTGTCTTTATTCCCGTCTTGCCACTAGGTTCTTCATGGCTTTTTTTTTTTTTTTTCCTTAGATTCCGTATATATGTGTTAGCATACTGTATTTGTTTTTCTCTTTCTGACTTACTTCACTCTGTATGACAGACTCTAACTCCATCCACCTCATTACAAATACCTCCATTTCATTTCTTTTTATGGCTGAGTAATATTCCATTGTATATATGTGCCACATCTTCTTTATCCATTCATCTGTCGATGGACATTTAGGTTGCTTCCATGTCCTGGCTATTGTAAATAGAGCTGCAATGAACATTTTGGTACATGACTCTTTTTGACCTATGGTTTTCTCAGGGTATATGCCCAGTAGTGGGATTGCTGGGTCGTATGGTAGTTCTATTTGTAGTTTTTTCAGGAACCTCCATACTGTTCTCCATAGTGGCTGTATCAATTTACATTCCCACCAACAGTGCAAGAGTGTTCCCTTTCCTCCACACCCTCTCCAGCATTTATTGTTTCTAGATTTTTTGATGATGGCCATTCTGACCGGTGTGAGATGATATCTCATTGTAGTTTTGATTTGCATTTCTCTAATGATTAATGATGTTGAGCATTCTTTCATGTGTCTGTAGGCCATCTGTATATCTTCTTTGGAGAAATGTCTATTTAGGTCTTCTGCCCATTTTTGGATTGGGTTGTTGGTTTTTTTGTTATTGAGCTGCATGAGCTGCTTGTAAATCTTGGAGATTAATCCTTTGTCAGTTGCTTCATTTGCAAATATTTTCTCCCATTCTGATGGTTGTCTTTTGGTCTTGTTTATGGTTTCCTTTGCTGTGCAAAAGCTTTTAAGCTTCATTAGGTCCCATTTATTTATTTGTGTTCTTATTTCCATTTCTCTGGGAGCTGGGTCAAAAAGAATCTTGCTGTGATGTATGTCATAGAGTGTTCTGCCTATGTTTTCTTCTAAGAGTTTGATAGTGTCTGCCCTTACACTTAGGTCTTTAATCCATTTTGAGTTTATTTTTGTGCATGGTGTCAGGGAGTGTTCTAATTTCATACTTTTACATGTACCTGTCCAATTTTCCCAGCACCACTTATTGAAGAGGCTGTCTTTTCTCCACTGTATATGCTTGCCTCCTTTATCAAAGATAAGGTGACCATATGTGTGTGGGTTTATCTCTGGGCTTTCTATCCTGTTCCATTGATCTATATTTCTGTTTTTGAAGCACAGAGTCTTAACCACTGGACCGCCAGGGAAGTCCCCACAATATGTTGCTGATGCTGATGTTGAACCCTGGTATTTACAATTTAGGCAGAAGGTGAAAAAGCACTGGGAAATCATCTGTGGAACTACTGAATTTTTGAGTTGTAAATGACAAAAGGAATTATCTAGCCAAAATAAATGCATGAGGAAAAGGACACAAAACAAGATCGTGGTAGAGCTGGTCTAGAACACAGGCTCCTATGCCACGAGGCTCATGTTATACCTCTTTCAGTGCAGCTTATAGGGAGGTTCTCACAGCTTCCAAGCCCTGTACAGCTCACAACTCAACTCTTTCTCCTTCCTCCACTTGACTTTATATTCTTGCTCTTCCTCCCAACTCCATCTCCAGGCATTTTAATTTAGATTCACTTGACAAATTTCACTTTCCTTGGGTAAACTGCCAAAGCTAGTGCTAACAAAGAAGAATAATAATGAGTGGAGGAAAAAACATTTTAAAACCAAAGCAAAATTAGCAGTAACAACAACAACAGCTGCTGTTTCAAGCTTTTTCCAGATTTCTGTACCTAATTCATCCTCTTGGCTTTCATGAACACATTTTTTTCCAAGTTCTGTCAACGGATACATAGTAGCTTTCTATCAATCATACAAGTCTCAAAGAAAAAAGGGTGTTAAGCCACTGGTACATAAAGAATCAGTGCTGCTGAAATACCCTCTCTCCTTCCCTTCCTTTTTTCCATTCTTCATAGTTTCTTTTCAAAAATCATAGCTAAGGACTTCCCTGGTGGCGCAGTGGTTAAGAATCCGCCTGCCAATGCAGGGGACACAGGTTCAATCCCTGGTCCAGGAAGATCCCACATGCTGTGGAGCAACTAAGCCCATGCGCCACAAATACCGAGCCTGCGCTCTAGAGCCCACGAGCCACAACTACTGAAGCCCACACGCCTAGAGCCCGTGCTCTGCAACAAGAGAAGCCACCGCAATGAGAAGCCCGCGCAACGCAACGAAGAGTAGCCCTCGCTCACCGCAACTAGAGAAAGCCCATGTGCAGCAAAAAAGACCCAATGCAGCCAAAAAATAAACAAATTAATTAATTTTTAAAAATCATAGCTAATATGAAGGCCAGAAATAAAAATATTATTAGTTATTATAAGCCTTTTATAACTAAATTGCAACTTAAATTGCTTTTAAAATTGTACATAGGTATTACTTCTAAAAAATATTACATTTTAGAAAACTGAATTATAGTTATCCAGTACTGTGTTTACCAATATACAGAAAAATTGAGAACTCAGCCAGTATTCTTCTGGATTTGTAAGATAAGCCCAGCAACCCAAATATTAGTGGAAACAGATAGCTTAATATAGGCAATAAGGTGTGTTATATCAAATACTCCAAAGAGGGATAATTATACAAGTACAAATGGATAGATATGCGGGATTTGGGAAGTATAAACCAAGTAGAGGAATATGTGTTTCTGGGACCTCTTACATTGAAATAAGGGTTATCTTCTATTAAGTTCTTCCACTATGTAATATATTTATACTGCACATACATATCACTAAACCTTTTGGGGAGATATTACTGCCCATATTTTACAAAGAGTAAGAAGAAGAATTTGAACTTGAATATGAACCTGTCTGATTCCAAGTTCACATTCTTTCCACTATAAAATAAAATATATACATTCAGTTTAAATTTAGGAGGGGAAAACTTATGCTCTTTTATTCTAACAGCAGCTCACTTTTACCATGTTCCATGATCAAGGCTGACATTCAACTGGTGTGCTCTGGTATGGCATAAGGGCTGAAAGCTGTTCTGATGAGTTGGGTATCTGTTCTGTTTGATTGGTGCCTATGCCATGCTGATCATTTAATATTTTGAATATCACACCTGTCCATGACACAGAACTCTGAGTCAAAATCAAATACTTACTCAAACACTTGAAATTATCTAAAACCACTTTGTATGACATATTCCATGCCTACAGGTATCCTGGGTCTAAGATGTAGAACTACTACTTCTTTGCAAAATTTGGCTATTCTCTCTCTAGATAAGAACATGCTGAAATTCCCAAGTTTTATAGTAGAAGCTTAACATTTGCCATTTATATATACCAAAGCATGGAGCACATCTTTGAGTCAGTAGTACAAAATTACTATGCTCTAGGTTTTTGCCAGTGAAAACCTTGAAATGGCATCTTGCCTTTCTTGTTACAAGTCAGGCTTATAGCATTTGATATTTGGGAAATCAGTCTGACAGGATACTATCCACACCTTCCTCAGTTCTTGCTATTAAATTAGATCACCAGAAAGGAATATATCTAGACATTAACTTATGCACTTAGATAGAAATGCCTAAACTGAGATTTATACACTTACATTCTTAGATTTTATCAAGATTCAATATACAGGAGGGATAAATTAGGAGTTTAGGAGTAGCATATACACACTATTATATATAAAATAGATAATCAACAAGAACATACTATATAGCACAGGGAACTCTACTCAGTATTCTGTAATAACCTATATGGGAAAAGAATCTGAAAAAGAATGGATATGTGTATTGGGTTGGCCAAGAAGTTCATTCACTTAATGAATACGTTGTTCAACAAAGTTCTTGGCGAAAATGAAAAATGCCTTTTATTTTTACTTAAAACCGAATGAACTTTTTGGCCAATCCAATATGTGCATAACTGAATCACTTTGCTGTACACCTGAAACTAACGTAATATTTAAATCAACTATACTCCAAAATAAAATTAAAATTAAATTAAAAATTTAAAAAATTAAAAAAAGAAAAAATAAAGTACATAGGAATTTTAGAAAGATTCAATATACAAAATGACCATATAAAAAAAGGAAGCAATGGTGTAAATATTTCAAGGACAAATCTAAATGTCATCATAACAAAAGAAGCATGATATATTTCTGAGAACTTCATACTCCAGATTTATTTATAAGTTAGTTATACCAAAATCAGTTTGCCTAACTGATATATATAAAATGTTGTAGGGCTCCCCCAACTGGTTAAGATGTAGAACTACCAAAAAACATGCTGCATTAAGTTGACTGTATCATCCTCTTCAGAAATTTCTGTAACCCCAGCTTGAGATCGAAGGACAGACATGATGTCATTAGATAATTTGTCAAAGTCATTCTGTAAACATATATTTGCTAATTCCTGCCACTTTTCTAGGGAGCAAAATGGATCATTTATCATAAGATGTTCAACTGCATCTGAGGAAATAAAAATACAATATTATAATATAGCACTTATTTGATAATCCACACTTAGCAATTCTTCAAAAATAAAGAGATATCATTTCAACTCCATTACTATTAGACCTGATTCCTTTAAGTGTAATGTGGAGTGCCTAGTCGAGCTCATAGTAAGTACTCAAGTGTTAGTTCCTTCTCCTCCTCCTTTTTCATTAACCTTTTCATGCCTCAATTCAACTCTCCACCATTTCTCACATTACTTATTCCTCCACTCATCTCCTTCTTGGTAAGGTCAGCAGATGCTGAAGGTTGAAAGGAAGGGAGTTCAGAAAGTGAAGAATGTGGGCTCAGCCTTATTCACAGTCTATAAGGTACCACTAGGAACTATCAAACAAATTTGATGGTCAAGTTTTCATGATCCTTCAAACACTTTTATAAATGCCCTATAGTGCTAACCTAAGGGTTTAAAAAACTCTTTGGCAAAACCTCCATCCTATCTCTAGACAGAGACCTCTTAAGGATGGGGCTTCTTTAACAAATATTTTTCTAAAGGAAATAAAAGAAGGATTTTGTTTATTAAAGAAAACTAATGATATTATTTACTTTTGAAAATCAATTATAGTGACCCTCTTTGAAACTATTTATGGAACTCGTTTATCTACTACCTGCATTACTTATAATACTTGATGAAACAGGATTTCTATTCAGGTTATTGTAATCACTATTATTTTATTTCCACCATGATTACTATTTTTCTATCAAATAAAATATTTTAGTTGATATCTGTAATGATAATTTCTAAATTATCTTCCCAACTATGTTTTCATGTAATTTACTATTCTTTCTCTGGCCCCATATGATAATTTAAAATCAAGTTGTCTGCTCAAGTTTCTATATTAAATTAGAGAAAGGAAAGAAAAAAGTGAGATCTAATTAGTTACTCCTGATCCCACTCCAGAGTGCGGTTCAGAGTAAATAATATATGTAAATAATATTTTCATATATATTTGGTTTAGGAATAAAAAACATAAAGTTTATCTAAATAACATTTTAATATATATATATAAATTATTAAATATACACATATGTTAATATATATAAAGATTTTACAGTAGTCATAGCTATTATAATTATTATGATGTTCCCCTCAAGCTTCAGAAGGAGTCTCTCTTCATTCTAATCCTCTCAACAAATATATACTATTGCCAACAGAGTATTATTAACATGGTAATCTTTACATTTATGAACACCTAAAGTTAACTCTTGCCAAGAATAAACTCTTAGGAAGATAGAGTTAACTCAAACATAATAATCTTGAACCTTTCCCTAAATAACCCACTACTATTTCTTTCACTACAAAATTTTACTTCACTTACCTTTCCCACCTTTATTTATTTCTTGAAGTAGCTTAATGCCAACTTTTTTCATATCTACAGAGAACAGGTGAAGTACAGCAAGACCAAAAGATAAATATGGTGGTTTCCCATTCCATTCGTCAGTGAGACACTGAATTAATTCAGTGTGGGGACATAACCTTATTAGCTGCATCAGGTCATCTGAAAGCAAAAATGAAAAACTGTGTCTCAACATCCTAATATGATACATCAACTAGAAACTGGGACTAGCTAATGTCTATATTTGCCAATCAACCCTTCTTTTTCCAGTCCTTCCAAAGCCCTCAATGAATTCAACATTAGTATCTCCAATCCAAAAAAAAAAAAAAAATCATACTCAGCATAGCAAAAAACAAAGGAAAACTACCTAAACATAGTACCAGGAAAAAAAATTTATCAGAGAACAGTCTTGGAAAGAAATGTGGTATAAAAAACGGACCAGGTTGACAATCAAGAATCCTGAATTCTAATCATAGCTCAATCAGTCACTTAATCTTTTGGACCTCAGTTTTTGCATCTTAAAGTGCTAGAATTAGTATCTCCACAATTTCTAAGCTCCCATCTAATACTACGTTATTTTTGTCTACATCTTGTTGCTCATTTGGGAGCCAACTTCTACTGAGTATATCTTTCTTTCTGTGCCTTGCATAGAAAAGGGGCTCAGTAATTTTTCCTAAAAATATCAAGTATTTAAAAACCCAAATATGAAGATTTTAATAAGCTGTTAGCTAGTTCAGGTAGCTAGAGGTTGAGCCATATGAAGTTGCCTACACTTGACCATTTTTTACTTCAAAAAAAAAGCAATTTCATATGGTTTAATGTACTAGTTAACCATTCAGATAATTTAAAGCTACAATCATGATTTATATTCTTAAATTTATAAACTTTGTGTTAACTTACTAAAGTTTTTTAAGTAAAAGTATTCTTCTTGGGCCACAACAGAGGTAATTTGCAGAATAATTTCTGAGAGCATTTCAAGAACTACGTGTAAACATAACTGCACTCTAAAAGGTAATACAAGGTAATCTAGTGTTTATTAAACACATATTATTGTATTGTGAACTTACATATATTAAATTACTACATCTAATATTCAGTATAAGTCAGATATTATTATTCTCACATTACAAGTGAGGAAACAGGCTTACAGAAGTTAATTTTCCCAGAATTAGACACATAGTCTAAAGAAGAACAGTTCATCGGACCCCCAGAGTCCATGACCTTCCAATCTATGGTGCTGCTCCTCTAAAATAATAAATATGTATGTGTGTGTGCACTGTGTGTGTGTATATATATATATATATATATACATGCATACACACACAAAGAGAGAGAGAGAGACAAGGAGAAAGAGAAATGGTAAAAGATGAAGCAAGGAATAGCAGAATATAATTCTATATCAATGAAGTCAAATAATTTTTTAAAAATTTTCCCTAGAGAAGAGGTAGAAGTTTAGGATTTGGGTCGCTCAATCTGGCCTCCACTAAGGTGAAGTTATTTATATAGGACCCCCCTGTCTCCAACATTTCATAACTCATCCATCTCTCTCTATTTCATTCAATCAAGTATTCAAATACCCTTCTCCATTAATTGATTAAACAATATTTACTCCATTATGTACAAGATATGGTCTCTGACTAATTAGAAAGGACACAAGTTCAAATCCTATGAACTTACCCCTCTACTTACTTCAGAATGCATTTCCTTATTCCTTGGTTTGACATGTAATAATGATCATTATTTATCTTGTATGTTCTATTTTGATAAGGTTATAAGGGTCTATATATCAACCATGGTACTGTTTAACTCACAAATACCTAGATACTTAGAACAGTGGTTCTCAAAATATGGTCTAGGGTCCATAAAGTCAGAACTATTTTCATAAAAATACTAAAATTTGCCTTTTTCATTCTCCTTCTCTCACAAATATACAGTGGTGTTTTTCCAGAAGCTACATGACATATTACAATAGACTGAATATAGGATCAGATATGGGAAGCCAGCTATCTTCTATTAAACCAGACATTACAGAGATTTACAAAAATGTAAAACAGTGTCACTCTTTTCCTTAAATTGTTTAGCTTTGGAAAAGTTATTTTTCATAAAAATATTTTACTTATGACAATACATAATTGGTTTATTGTTGTTGGTTGTTTTCGTTTTTGGTCTCGCGGCACAGCTTGTGGTATCTTAGTTCCGCAACTAGGGATTATTAAACCTGAGCCCTCAGCAGTGAAAGCACAGAGTCCTAACCACTGGACTACCAGGGAATTCCCTATTGTTATTTGAAACGAAAAATAAATAATGAAATTTGCAGCAACATGGATGGACTTGGAGGGCATTTTGCTAACTGAAATAAGTCAGACAAAGAAAGACAAATACTGTAGGATATCACTTAATATGTGGAATCTAAAAAATAGATGAATCTGACTCACCTCACTCAGCTGCACCTGGGAAAGAGCCAGCTGACCAGCCTGCAGACTGATATGACACTGCCCTGGCTGGAGACCCTGATTATATCCCACAATAAGCTGAGAAGCCTGCCCTTGCTGGGATGGGCACTGCTGGCACTCAACACCACGGACGTCTCCTTCAACGAGCTGGCCTCGTTGTCTCCTGACACCCTGAATGGCCTGAGCCACCTCCAGGAGCTCTACCTGTGTGGCAACAGGCTGCAGACTCTACCCCCCGACTCCTCTCCCACCTCCCCACCCCCCAGCTCCTGGCGCCCACGCCCCAGCTGAAGAAGCTCAACCTGGCTGAAAACCAGTTGAGAATATAACAAAACAGAAGCAGCCTCACAGATATAGAGAACAAACTAGTTGTTACCAGTGGGGAGAGGGAAAGGGGGAGGGACAATATAGGGGTAGGAGATTAAAAGGTACCAACTATTAACTATAAAATAAGCTACAAGGATATATTGTACAACACAGGGAATATGGCCAATATTTTATAATAACTATAAATGGAGTATAACCTTTAAAAATTGTGAATCACTATATTGTACACCTGTAACATATAATATTGTACATCAACTATACTCCAATAAAAATTTTCTTCTGGTTTAATTTCCTTTTTTTTTTTTTTTGTTAAAGTCTTTATTGAATTTGTTGCAATATTGTTTCTGTTCTCTGTTTTGGTTTTTTTTTTTTTTTTTGGCTGCAAGGCATGTGGGATCTTAGCTCCTGGACCAGGGATCGAACCCACACCCCCTGCATTGGAAGGCAAAGTCTTAACCACTGACCACCAGGGAAGTCCCTGGTTTAATTTCTAATAAGATAAATATCAATTGATTATAACCCACATAGACAAAAACTCTTTGGGATCTTCAATGCTTTTTAAAACTATGAAGGAGACCTGAGACCAGAAGGTTTGAGAGCCTTGGATCTAGAATAACCCAGTTTCTAGATTGTTTCTAGCCTCGGAGTTTAGAATTCCAGATCTAGAATATAACCAGATGGGTATATTCACTTGTTTAATGATAATGGGGAAGGTGAACAAACAAATCATTTCAGGCGTTATTCTAGAAATCATTAGGGAGGAAAAACGAAGAGTTTTTCCTTCTAAAACAGATGCTCTATGAGTCAGGTTTATGCTTTTGGAACAAAAGACTTTTTTAGGACTTCACCGTTTTTGTTTTGTTTCTTTGATTTGTAAATGTAAAGCTGATAGTCTAAATCTGAGAAAGACCATTTTCTTCTGAAACCAGAAAGTATTAACAAACTGAGTCTGTCCCCTGTGGCCAAGGATAATACTTCGGAAAGCTGTGGTTGTTTGTCATTAAAAAGTAAAATAAGCAGAGTAATTTTTCAAACATTGTTTCTACCTTTTAAGCTTAATTTTCCTCAGGTTATTATTATCTTATGATGTTGTACTAAATAAATTCTGAGGATAAATATCAAGGTTCTAATTATATAGGAGAGTTAATATTTCTTAAATTAGTACAATATACAGTTGTCCCTTGGTATCCACGGGGTTTGGTTTCAGGACCCCCTGCAGATAGCAAAATCTGAGTATGCTCAAGTCTCTTATACAAAATGGCATAGTATTTTCATATAACCTACACACATCCTTCCATATACTTTAAATCATCTCTGGATTACCTAATACAATGTAAATGCTATGTAAATAGTTGTAAATACAATGCAAATGTTATGTAAATAATTGCTGGTGCACAGCAAACACAAGTTTTGCTTTTTGGAACTTTCTGGAATTTTTTTTCCCTCAAATATTTTCAATCTGAAGTTCATTGAATCCATGGATGTGGAACCCATGAATATGGAGGGCTGACTGAATAATTATTTTACAGTGTAATGAACTACTAGAGGAACAGGATAATATGAAAATGAGTCAATCATGTTTCTATATACTCATGCAAGGCAAATTTTGCAAGCAAAAAAAGAAACTTCACATTTCATTCAATAAAAATTCCAAGAGTTAATTAAAACCTTTATTCCTTGACTAAAATAATTCTATGGAAAAATAATACTTAACACAGAAACTGAATCTGTATAACTTACATAATATTAATAAAATATATAATTCATTCAACAAATATTGTGTCGTAACTACTCTGCCAGATTCTGTTCCATTGCTGTGTGTATATAGGCAAATTACTTACCTCTCTGTGCCTTAGCCTCTCTTTGGACACAGTTATTTTTCATCTATAAAATAGGGATAATAACAAAACCTAGTTCATATAGTTAACATAAGGATTAAGTGAGATAAGACATGTAAAAAGCTGAACTATAGCTATTATTACACTAATAATGTCGGGCATGCTGTTACATAATGAATGAAAAAATTAATAACTCTAAAAAACAGATTCTAAGTAAAAGTCAATTTACTCTTTGAAAATGATCAGATTCTTTTTCCTGGAAAAATGTGACCTAAAAGTGCTATATTTTGTTCCATTGTGCAATTTCTTAGAACTGGAGTACACAGCTTGCAAAATCAGGATTGACATAGGCCTGGGATATGGGGATATGCCAGGACTGCCTGTACATTAAGGCTACTGCTGAACTAGACTATAATAAGAGATCAGCTCATTCAACTAGGGTCACCCTAAGGTCCACAATTCTCTCAGATCACTGCCCAGCTGCAACCTAGGTGTTTCAAACTTTTTAAATCAACATTATTTCACTAATTCTTCATTTCTAATGCTTATATTATAGTTCAGAATGTTATATATAAGTTCAGTTATTTTTTAAAAATCCTTTAAGTAGCATGGTCGAAATATCTGCAAGTTTACTAAATGTTTATGTACTGAAGAAATATATAATGTATTTGACTGTCCACCATCAAAGTCAATCAGCTTCAGCTTACCTGTTTTCACTAAAAATTACAAAAGAAATCTACTTACTGGTATACACAAAACAAGCTTTATAATGTATAAGTCCAAAATATTGCCTACTATCATGGGTGATCTTACAATTCAAGTCCAGAATTCGAATGTATACAAATAATAGGCTTTTTCACTTACCAGAAGTAAAGTCCTTGAATTGTTGTATGTATTCCATGGCCCCATGAATTTGACCCTGTTTACACAGGCAAAGAAGAGCTTTCTTGTGCAGGCCACATTCACTATAGATAATCTGAGCTAAAGCCAGACACTTGGCCTTGTTATAAGTATCCTGCTCCCCATAATCAAAAATCACATCCCCAGCCTCCTCAGAAAATGTCAGCCTAGAGCAAGCAGATCAATAGGGCACACGTTAATGAGCTCTTGATGAATGGATGAGAATGAAATATTTGAAAACTCAGCACAGTAGAACTGGATTTTCTATGGTCTATAAGGATTCCAAGTTAGTAGGCAACTGATGAAATTAAACATATCCAAGACTTAACAACAAGAACAAAAACAATCAGCATGTCTTCCTTTGGGGGAAGTAATTTTGGTGAAACTGAGCTCAACTTTAAAAAAATCTACAAACAAGGTTAAAACTCTCCTGAAAAGATTGGTGGGATTTAAAATTTCAAGGTAAACACAAATTCTCTCATAATTGAGGCTCTCAATGTTCTTAGCTGTTATCTAGATTCCAAAACCCTGCAGAATGTAAGAACTTATTAAATGTTGGTTAAAGATAGTGACAAAATCTTTAGCTCAAAATTACCAACAGATCTTGCAAGCATTTGTACTAAAAGGAAAACAGAAAGTGCAACAGCAGTGTTTGTTTTTTTTTAATTGTTATAGATTTGAAAGAAACAACGGGGGGAATAAAGGGACTTAACTGTGTCTATTAGGAGAGACTGAAGAAACAGTTCTTTTGAGATGGCTCGAATAAGTAGATTTCACTTTTCGTCAATTTTAGTGCACCATCTTCATACACAATTGAAGGGAACCATCTGTACTACTAACTCCACCTAGAAACTATCAGCATAAGCCAAAAAACATTTGGGTATCATTAAAGATATCACTTCTAATTACTGGCTGTACTGAAACTGGGCTTTATAGTTTGGGGTTTTTTTGGCCACGCCATGCAGCATGCAGAATCTTAGTTCCCCGACCAGGGATCGAACCCGTGCCCCCTGCACTGGGAGCATGGAATCTTAACCACTAGACCTCCAGGGAAGTCCCATAATTATATTTTTAATTAATAGCTACATAATAACAACAGTCACATAATATTAGTGTCTATATACATGTAATAAAATGCCAATAACAATAAAATGAAATCCTGAAACCCCTACAAAATGTCTCTTTATTGAAAATTAAGTAGATAAAGCCCTCTGTGTTTGTTGGGGCAGGCAGCAGAGTTGGGTCTAAAATCAAAAGGAAGCTCCTGAGTATGAATCGACTATTTAGGAAGCAATTCTTCGACTTCCACATTTTAATACCAAAATATAAGTTTTGGTAGTTAAAGCCACAACGTTTCCTGAGACTGAACAAGTCATTATTTCAGTTGTTGTAGTGACTGCATTACTGGAGCAATGAAAATACCAGTATCTTAGTATTTATTTCTCTTATTAATACCATTATTTCCTTATTTTCAGTGGTCACCCTCACGATGCTGTTCCACCTGAGAGAAGGCCAGAGTTGAGACTAAGGTTGCTCTGTATTCGTTTGTCACTTTCCAAAAGGATGATCAGAAGCAAAGATTATGATTAAAAAGAAAATTATCCAAAGGGAGGAGGAGGATCAAGCCCCAGAAGAATGGAATTGGCCCCGAAGGAAAAGCAGGTGGCGGGGGGTCGGGGGGTGAGAAAAACAAGGATTCTAGCCCTGGGGTAAGAGAGGTAGCAGTCAGACACCCAGTAGTCAGTAGTAGTCATCCAATAATTTTTTTGAAAAAGGCCAGATTTTTGTTTTTATGAGTTCCTCATGGAGACCTGAAATGTATGAATAGGTATAATTCATAGTTATCCAAAGCCTTCTAATTTTAGTGCATAGTTTTACCACACAGTTCCATCAAAGCTTAAGAAAAAATAAAAATGCTGCCAGAAGATTCAAATCTAGTATTTTAAAATTAATCACTACCAATATGGTATGGAGTAAAGTTGTAATGATTTTTATAGTGTCTAAGGTATCTAAATAGAAGAAACCCAAAACATGGAAAATCCAAACAATATTAATTAGCTCATGAATGCTCTAGACTTGAGTGGGTTAAATCAAATTGTCCTATTTAGAATAAAGACATTTATGCTAAATGGTATCTCCAGAAAAATATAGAAATACAAATATGAATAATTCGGGAAAAATGTAGTGGTATTTTCCCACTTTATGCACTCAGGGAAATGCATAAGAGTTTAAATTCTTACAACTAAGAGGTAGAATGGGCCAAGTATATGTAAGGAAATTAATCTTGTCTGAAGTGTCTTTGCACTAGATAACAGGTGTTAGTAATGAACATGCACTTTCTGATGCTGTCCTCATGCCTGCACCATTTCCAGGGCTCCCTGACAAGTACTTTTTGTGGAGAGTGTAGAAGTGTGACCAGGCAGAGAAAGAAAGAAGGAGGCAAAGACTGAAAAGAGGGGTACACATATGGAGAAGTTTCCTAAAACAGGAATTACGTGAACATAATTATTAATTATTATGTGAATAATTAATTACTATGTGAACAGTAAGTGAAGGCATAACAAGACAGGGTGAGAGAAAGCTACTTTGCACTGGGAAACAATAGTGAGATCAATCCAGGACAGTTTTATGACTATCCAGAGTTGTGCAGGGAAATGATGAATTTGAAATGGGTAGCAGTAGGTAGTAGTATGCAAACTTGCCATTTCTGTTTGGGACATTTCTAAGTCATGGATTTGTTATTTAGGGAGTGCTTACATTTGTCCATCTACTCCCTTATGATACACTTCTTAAAGATGAGAACTGTACCTTCTCTCTAATATGTATTCTATGTCCCTATGCATTTAGAGCCAAGAAAGCATAGCTCTTAGGCTGCAAAATAAGAAGGCCATGGCTACTAGAGAGATGACAGGGAGGCCTTTCGTCACTCTGCCTTCCAGTACTCACAGCCCAACCCATGCCCACATAGACCCAGCAAAAGGAGCTGTTATCTATTTCCAGATTGATCTTCATAAGCTGGTAGACACAGTTTTGGTGCCTACTCAGGTCCCCTTTACTGGGCCAGTGCCCCTTCTCCAGCTGATTATTGACAGCTCATAGCTGCCCCTTCTCCAAAGAATTGCCCTCAGCTGACTGGAGCCACGTCACCCAGAAAATTATGCCTATCTTTCAATCCCCTAGTAATCTAGAGCTGATGACTGACTAGTAAGGGATACAAAAAGCCAGTCCCATAATCAAGCGGTAACAACTTTGCGGTATGGCTTATGCTCCACAGCTCTCTCCTTATAATATTGACTAATACTAGACTTCACCTGAGTTCATATCCTTGCTTGGCTCTTTCCCTATCCCATCTCACTCCTTCCCTTATAAAATTTCCCAAGCAGTAAATGACATCACCTAAATCCAGGTATCTTGCTCTCTTCAAGGGCATAGGGAGCCTGAGTGCCAAAAATATTCCCCTTTGCCCCATTATTTAGCAATAGTCCTACCTTCTCATGATAAAGTCAATCAGGACTTCCAGACTCACAGAGCCTAAAGTTGCAGGCATGGGAAGCACAAACTCCCTGTGCTGATGGTTCATTCTAAGCGTCAACTTGATGTTGTTGGTCAAATAATATCAAGTTGACACTTGATATTATTTGACCAACAACAGATATTTGGTCAAATATTATTTTGGGTGTGTCTGTGAGAATGTATTTGAAGAGAGTAACATTTTAATTGGCAGGCTGAGTAAAGCAGATTGCTCTCCTGAATGTGGGTGGCCCGCATCCAATCGGTTAAAGGCCTGAATGGTACAAAAAGGATGACTCTTCCTCAAGTAAGAGGGAACTCCTCCGGCCTGACTACTTAGCTGGGACATCAGTCTTTCCTGCCTTTGGGTCTCAAGGCTGCCAGCTTTCGGACTGGAAGTTACAGCATTGACTCTCTTGAGTCTCTGGATTGCTGATTGCAGATCTTGGGACTTCTCAGCCTCCATAATCATATGAGCCAATTTTTTATTTATATATATTTTTTCTGTTTCTCTGGAGAATCCTGACTAACACACTCTCCAAGCAGGCTCCTGGGAGTAATAGTTGAGCAGGGCCACTCTTTACTTCCCAGACCCAAGTATTCTACCTATTGGGAATACAGCACTATATAATTATCATTGGTTTAAGGAGTACATGTCTTCCTAAAGGATGTTCCTCCGTCTTCGAAAGATGAAGTGACAAGTTGGCATCACCTGGACACCATCTGAACCTTCCATGAACCAAGTTTGGGTTTGTTTTTTCTTCTCCTGTCTGTTGGTCTTAGGTAACCCCACCCTTGCATGAGCCCATAGGTGTGAACTGTGGAAGTAGTGTCCATCAGGCAATGGTAGTTGACATGGAGTCTGGGCCACTTATTCATGAAGCTTACTTGTGTGCTCTGGAACTGACTGAGCATGATCTTGGTTGTACTTGATTTTACATGGACTCTCCTGAGCCCACCTGACCTTATGACTTGGTGAGTCTGTCAGAATACATTTCATGATGGGCATTTCTAGTTACACTCACTGACATTCCATGGATAAATACTCCAACTTTAGCAGGACCCAATAGCTGTTTTTTGAATGGTATACAGTTGTCTGTTACAGGTGGTAGATGATCTACTGGTATATCTCTGGGTAGTCCCAAGACAATTGAACACTGTTAGTGGGTAAATCAATAACCATGGTTTATAAATGGGAAAAAGAATTTGGGGACTTCCATGGCAGTCCAGTAGTTAAGACTCTGTGCTTCCACTGCAGGGGGCACAGGTTCGATCCCTGTTCAGGGATCTAAGAACCAGCATGCCACGCAGCGTGGCTAAAAAAAAACAAAAAAGAATTTCAAAAAGAATAGATACGTGTGTATATGTATAACTGAATCACTTTGCTGTACACCTGAAACTAATACAACATTGTTAATCAACTATACTCCAACATAAAATCAAAATCAAGAAAAAAAAAAAAACATGGTTTGATAAAGGCATGGTAACCACAGTCATTCTACCAGACAAGCCATCAAGACCAAAACTGTAAGTAAGAAGAATCTATAATGGGTGATAGAGAAAGATAATGAGTACTAATTAATATGTATGAATCTCAAAATAAATGTAAGTGAAAGAAGCCAGACCAAGGAGAGAAAAGAATATACAATGTGTGATTCCATATATATAAAATTCTAGAAAATGAAAACGAATCTAGAATAACATGAAGTAGATCAGTGGTTATCGAGAGGTGGTGGAAGGAAGGAGGAGGCATTACAAAGGGACATAAGGAAACATTTGAGGGTCATGGATATGTTTATTATCTTGATTGTGGTGATGATTTCATGGAGATTATATATATATATATATATATATATATATATATATATTATATATGTCAAAACTTAAATTGTACACCTTAAATATGTGCAGTCTACTGTGTTTCAATTGTGTCTTCATAATGCTGTTTTAAAAAAACTCATCAAATTGTACACTTTAAACATGTATAGATTATTGTATGTAAATTATATATCAATAAAGTTGTATAAAAAACAAATTACAGCCCTAGGACCTAGCAACAAGGGCTATAGTTCCTCCCACTAACCCTCCTCTTATAAGTTTCCCCAAGAATTGACCACAAAATCCTAGAGAAGATATGCCTGGATGGAGTGAACTTAATGTGAGAAGCATATAAATCTGTATTGTGCAGATGGTTGACTAAGGCAGATGCTGTTTTGGTGTCCTGCCCAAATCCTCCTTACTGGGCCAACGTACCCTTCCCCAGCTGCTCTGGGTGTTGGCTGCCAGTGGCTCACAGGTCCTTCCCTTCCATAGGGAATTGCCCTGGGCTAGTGGGAGCCACCATGCCCAGACTTATGTATTCCCATCTAGGCAGCCCACAGTCCTTGACTGACTGATGGAGAAGCAAGGAAGGCTGGCCCCTTGCCTCAAGTGAGAACAGCTCTGTGATGTGTTTTATGCTTCAGAGCCATCCCGCTATAAATAAGGTCAAGGTTAGAACTTGCCTGAGGTCACGTCCTTGCTTGGCTCTTTCCCCTTCCCTGTTCTGCTTCACTCAGTCCCTTATAGGTTTTTCTTGAGAAGCCCTCCTTCTATCAACCATGTACACCCAAATACCTGTTTCAGGCTTTGGTTCCAGGGAACCCAATCTAAGGGAAACCTGGTACAAATCTGCCAATTTGTGCCGAGACTCAACTCCAAGAAGCCACCTCCTGCCTGTCCTTGCTGGTTTGTATGCTCTTTTAAATGCTACCTTGGGTCCATGTCCCTCCTGCTTACAAGTTTTCTCCTGGGTTTATCCTTTACATGCATCCACAGCCTGCCTGAAAACAGGTTCCTGCCTTATCCCTCTGAGCAGCATGATACTGATCAATCCTTTTCTATCCTTACCTATCAACTTCCATGCAGCATTAAGTTGTCATGAATAATCTTGTCAACTGCCTTGAGTCAACTCCTGATCTGGGCTCATTGTGACTAGGCCCTATTACTCTATCCATGAATGCTTAGTAAATACTTTGTGACTGATTAGTTGCAATAGAGATTTGAAATAAATGCTCAAATAATGTACTGATAAGAAAACTATTAAAATTTGAGAACAAAAAACTTTATTAAGCAAATTTCAAAATTAAGTTAAAAGTTTAACTTTGCTTACCTTTCCTGGGTGACCCAATTGATAACTAAATCTAAACGTTTTTCAGATAATCCACATGTGATTCCTTCCAGGGTTAGTTCTGCATCAACAGGATGTCTAAAAGCATGACTTATGCTAAAAATAGCCTCAAAAAATAAGAGTAATGGGAAAGGCTTTCCTCTAATTTTTCCAACAGCTACAAAGAGAAGAAAAGTTTTTGAGTCAAATACTTTTAAGTAATAGTTTGCTTTTCCTTACTTCATATTCTTATTGTCATCTCATTGCATTTTCTAAAAATTTTAATCTAAAATTACTTATTTATAATTTTTAAGTAATGCTTGTGGATTAAACTTTATATTTTGGATAATGACTAAATATCATGTGCTATGTGAAAACCTAGGCAGAGGTTGGAGTGATGGGTCTACAAGCCAAGGAATGCCAAAGATTGCTGACAGCTACCTAGAAGCTAGGAGAGCAGCATGGAATGGAAATCTACTTCAGAGCCTCCAGAAAGAACTTTAAAAAGCTATAAACTGGGAATTCCCTGGCAGTCCAGTGGTTAGGACTCAGCGCTTTCACTGCCGTGGGCCTGGGTTCGATTCCTGGTCAGGGAACTAAGATCCTGCAAGCTGCATGGTGTAGCCAAAAAGAAAAATTTTTTTATTTAAAAATTTTAAAGAAGCTGAAAGAATATACCACCAGGAGACCTGTACTATAAGAAAGGTTAAAGGTAGTCCTTCAAGCAGAAGGAAAATGACACAAGACAGAAAAACAATCTACACAAAGGAATGAAGACCAGAAATGGTAAATGCTATGAATATAAGCATTTAGAAGTAGAGTTGACCCCTGAACAATGCAGGGGTTAGGGGCGCCGACCCCCACTCAGTCGAAAATCCATGAATATCTGTATCCACATGGGTCCTCCATATCCACAGTTCCACAACCACAGATTAAACCAATGATGGGTCATGTATTACTATAACAAGTATTTATTGAAAAAACTCCACCTATAAGTGGACCTGTGCAGTTCAAATTCGTGTCGTTCAAGGATCAAACTGTATACTGTTTTCATACAATGCATGAAGTAGTACAATATCACCTGAGTGTAGAATGTGATAAGTTAAAGATATAACCCATAAAGCCTAAAGTAACAACCAAAATAAGACAACAAAGAGTTATAGGCTCATAAATCAACAAAGGAGAAAAATGGAATCATAAAAAAATTCAACTAATCCAAAAGAAGGTAGAAGAAGAGAAAAAAAAGTAACAGAGATGAGAAAAACAGAAAACAAAAGTCAGCCATGTCAACAATCACATTAAATGTAAATGATCTGAACACCCCAATTAAAAGAGAAATATTGTCAGACTGTATAAAAAAGCAGGATCCAAGTACATGTTGCCTAGAAGACACTGACTTTAAATACAAAGACACAAATTAAGTAGATTAAAGTAAAAGTATGGAAAAAAGATACACCATGCTAATACTAATCAAAAGAAAGATGGAATCACACTTCCAATTTCAAAACTTACTACAAAACTACAGTAATCAAGACAGTATGATTGCACAGGATGGACATCTAGAGCAACAGAATAGAATTAAGAGTCTAGAAAAAAACCTCAAACATTTATGGTCAATTGATTTCTTACAAAGGGGGGCCAAAACAGTTTAATGGGTAAAGAAAAGTCTTTTCAACAAATGGTGCTAGGAAAACTGGATATCCACATGCAAAAGAATGAATTTGGACCCCTATCTCACACCAAACAAAAAATTAACTCATAGTAGACCATAGACCTAAATGAATAAAACTCTTAGAAGAAAACATAGGCTCTTAAGTTAGGCAAAGATTTCTTAAGATACAAAACCAAAAGCACAGTCATAAAAAGAGAAGATCGGTAAATGGGACTTCATCAAAATTAAAAACTTTTGCACCTCAAAAAAACACCAACAAGAGGGACTTCCCTGGCGGTCTAGCAGTTGGGACTTCGCCTTCCAGTGCAGGGGGTAGGGGTTCGATCCCTGCTAAAGGAGCTAAGATCCCACACGCCTCGTGGCCAAAACATAAAACGGAAGCAATATTGTAACAAATTCAATAAAGACTTTAAAAATGGTCCACATCAAAAAAAATTAAAAATAAACAAACAAATAAACAACAACAACAAAAAACACCAACAAGAAAGCAAAAATGCAACCCACAGACTAGAAGAAAATATTTGCATATCATCTATCTGATAAGAGATTTTTACCTGGAATTAAAAAGAGCACTTGCAACTCAATAATAAAAACACAAATAAAACAATTATCAAATGGGCAAAGAATAGACAATTCTCCAAAGAAGATAAAATGGCCAACAGGCACATGAAAAGATGCTCAACATTGTTAGTCATTAGGGATATGCAAATTAAAACCATAATGAGGGGGAAAAAAAAACAATGAGATACCATTTCACACAGATTAGAAAGGCTTTAATCAAAAAGACAGACATTAACAAGTATTGGTAAGGATGTGGAGAAATGAGAACTCATACACTGGTGGTGGAAATGGAAAATAGTGCAAACAGTTTAGCAGTTCCTCAAAGTATTAACATAGAGTTTCCATATAACCCAGAAATTCTTTTTTATTTATTTATTTGTTTGTTTGTTTGGCTGTGCCAGGTCTTAGTTGTGGCAGGCAGGATCTTTGTTGCCACACGTGAGATCTTCATTGGGGCCTGTAGGATCTTTAGTTGCGGTACACAGGATCTTTAGTTGCCGCATGCAAACTCTTAGTTGCAGCATGTGGGATCTAGTTCCCTGACCAGGGATTGAACCCAGGCCCCCTGCACTGGGAGCTCAGAGTCTTAGCCATTGGACCACCAGGGAAGTCCCTAACCCTTTTAAAAGAATTCTACTCCTAGGTATCTATCCAAGAAAAATAAAAACATATCCACACAAAAACTTGTACAGAAATGCTCAGTTACACTATTCATAATAACCAAAAAGTAGAAACAACCCAAATGACCATAAACTGATGAATGGATAAACAAAATACAGTACATCCATACAATGGAATATTATTTCACCATAAAAAGGAATGAACTACTGATATATGCTATGGTGTGAATGAACCTCAAAAACATTAAGCTAAGTGAAAGAAGCCAGTCACAAAAGACTATTGTATTATCATATTTATATGAAAGGTCCAGAATAAGCAAATCTATACAGACAGCAAGTAGATTAGTGGTTACCCAGGGTTTGGAAGAGAAGCAATAGAGAATGAGGAGTTAATTGGTACAAGGTTTCCTTTTTTGGAATAATGAAAATGTTCTAAAATTAAATTTTGGTAATGGTTATACAACTCTGTAATTATAATAAGTTTATTAAATTTTGTGGCATTTTCCCCCACATATGCCATATGCATATGCCAATTTAAACCTCAGACTTATGAAAGTTACTGTTTAACACCCAAAATGCCCAGTGTCAGCATTCATGATATAAGAATATTTTTGCAGTGTAACACGATCTGATAATCACTCAGTTATTAAATTGTAAATAATTGGGATGGTTTCTTGACTTCAAGTCCACTGAATAAAAACTATAAAATTACACTCTGTGTTACCGTGCACTAGGATCAAATACTGAAAACTGTGCGGGCAAAAATATGAGACACGCCCATTTGCACACAATTCATAGTCATGCAATCTCTATTAATACATATGTTTATATACACTATGTGTAGACAACAGATTTTCTGTGTTTAGGTAAAAGCAAAAAGAATGTTTTTGTTCAAATTGCTGAATTTAAAGGTATTTTTAAGAAATTTATTTAAAACAAGCTGTATATATTTGACATCAAGAATTTCCACTTAGAACTAAGATAAGACTAATTAATCTCTATATTTGTAAGCTACATTGAGTATACCTCCCCTTTATGTATACCCCTGCATTTCCTTCTGGCTTCTCATCTTTTAAAAATGCATCTTAGTTTTAAAATAAAAGAATATTTTGTGATTCTCAGAAACACTCAGTAAGTACCACCAGTCTAGTATTGGTGAACTTCTCAGAATAAAATCCACATACCTAGAAAATGAATAAAAGTTGGCTGTTTTCCAATTTCACTGGTAATTATATTTATTTAAGCATTAATTGCAAGCACTGAGTTTTACTGAAACTTGCAATCCATACTTTGAGCAGACCAAGTCAAAGGGAGAAGAGAAATAACCTCAGGAATATACTAATATCACTTAAAAAAATTTTTTTTTTAAGTTTTAAATTTTTTTAATCACTTTTAATTTATGCTAAATTCAGAGCACATCCAAAGAAAGAGTTCCTGGGTATTTGTAAGATGTCTGAAACTTCTGAGTAAAAATTAAACATTTTAACATTTAACATTTAAAATTAAACATCAACGTCAAAAAAAAAAAAAAAAAACAACCTGAACACTAAAAACTACAAAATATTGCTAAAAGAAATTTTAAAAGACCTAAAAAAAAATGGAGAGATATACCATATTTAAGGGTTCACTGGATCAGAAAATTCAATACTGTTCAGTGTCTGTTCTCCCTAAGTTGAACTACAGAGTCGGTGCAATCCCCAGCAGGTCTTTTTGTAGAAATTGACAAGCTGATTTCAAAAATTTAAACAGAAATACGAAAGACCTAAAATAGCCAAACCAAATCTGATAAAGAACAGAGTTTGAAGACTAACACTATCTGATTTCAAGACTTACTATAAAGCTACAGTAATCAAGACAGTGTAGTATAGGCATCAAGATAAATAAATAGATCAATGAAATAGAACAGACCTATGGACAACTGATTTTCAACAAAGGTACAAAGGCAATTCAGTGGAGAAAGTCTTTTTAATAAATTATCCTCAAACAACTGAATAGCTATCAGCAAAAAAATAAACTTTGACCCATACCTCACACCATATATAAAAATTAACTCAAACTGGATCATAGACCTAAATGTAAACCTAAAACTATAAAATCCTTAGGGAAAAAAAAAAATAGGAGAAAAATCTCTGCAGATTAAGCACAGATTTCTTAGGTACGACACTAAAATCTCAATCCCTAAATGAAAAAAACTCATAAATTAGATTTCAACAAATTAAAGACTTCTACTCTTAGAAAGACACTGTTAAGAGAATGAAAAGACAAGCCACAAACTGGGAGGACATATTTGCATCATATATCTGGTAAAGGATTTTTATTCATAGAATGGAACACTACTCAGCAATAAAAAAGAATGAATTATTGATAGATGCAATAACATGGATGAATTTCAAAATAATTAGGCTAAGTGCAAGAAATCAGTCAAAAAAGGATACCTACTATATGATTCCATTTATATAAAATTCTCAAAAATGCAAACTAATCTTTGGTGACTGAAAGCAGATTAGTAGTTGCCTGGGGACTGGAGGCAAGCTCTGGGAGACCAGTGCGAGGGGTGGGGAGTAGTGGGAGGGAGGGATCACTGGGGGAATGAGGGAACTTTTGGAGGATACATATGTCAAAACCTAACAAACTGTACATTTTATGCACAATTTAGTGTATGTACGTCAACTCACCACAACAAAGCTGTTTTTTAAAGGAAGTGGAGCAAATCTGACAAAATATTAACATTTATTAAATCTTGATAGTGAGTACATGGCTGTTATTTATGTTTCTCACACTTTTCTGTATACTTGAAATATTTCATAATTTAATTTGGAAAACCTAATCAAACCCCTTAATGTTACAGGTAAGGAAACTGAGTAAATGGTAGATCTTGTTTCCCAGTTCAATACTCTTCCCATTCTATCAGGGAAAAAAAAAAAGTATAATCAGCATACATATGTAAGGTTCAGAGAGAAATGCTTACCCTTAAATTTACTCACTGTCCCAATGTTTTGAAGAATTCTTCTAGGACTGTTTGCTGCAAAATAAACTGCCTTTTCATATTCCCCAAGTGAGATTAATTCATTGAACCTACAGCCAGTGCATTTCATTATATAGCAGTACACAAAAAAAGTAAAGAAAAGTGATTAGAAATGTCTAATACAGACTAAACATAGTAGCATAGTAATACAGAAAAGCACCTCTAATAAATTACAACTAGATTCATTCACTCTGTGAGATATTCTTTCACTTCCTTCCCTAATATTGTTTTTTGTAGCCTCAGAATAAGACTCACCTGCCAGGTGACTTGAACCTGATCCTGTACCTTATTCCTATAGTGCTGAGAGCAAGCCATAGAAAGAGCAACTGAATTTATTCAGTTGAAAGAACTTCAACTGAATTTATAATGAGCTCAGATTTTTCTTCTCTCATATCATCTCCAGAAGAAAAGGGGAACCAGGGGAAAGAAGGGCAATCTGCTTAAAGGCTCAGCCTAGGGGAAATATTAATTGCACACAAAGGCTGCCAAGTTGAAGATCAAGAAGTGTCCTTGGTATTCAGAAGCCTTAGTTGCTCTGATAGGAATCAGATTCCCAACTAAATGTGAGACTAATACAAGAAGAAAAGATAATGGTTCAGATAACTTAAGCTTCTACTCCTCTTCCTAGGGCAAAACATCTCCAACTCAGTCCTTACTCACAATTAATAAAACTATGGCAAACAGGATTTAAAGAGTGTTGCAAATGAATGTGGAACCCCAGAGGAGAAAAACACCAAAGTAACATTAAGCAAAATACATAAAACTTTTAACCTCAACCAGGGTTTATCTCTCATACCTGAAGCTGATAGACTTAGAGAAGCATAGGGTGTAAGGAAATAATCCAGGCTTTGGTGCCCCTCAAAATGATCTTTACCCCTTTTTTGTACCATATCAACAAGCAAATCAACAGTTGAAAACTGTTTAACATAGAAGACTAGGAATATTACATATGTTCACTACATACTGGCCTCATAGCCTATGAATTAACCTCTTAAAGAATAAAGTCTTAGATCTCTAAGCCTCTACTATAAAATATATATAATAATTTAATAAGTATTAGGAGGAAATATGCCTTCCTAATCTGTCATAGGATGGAAATAATGAGAAAAAAAGGACTAAATTGGCTAGGATAATCTGACACAAGAAGGTCAGAAAAAAATAAATAAAAAATATAAAATATAAAAATAAAACTTAACACTACAATCCACCTATATGCTCTGAAAAATCTCCTAGACTATCAATCTGGTATTTTTTCCACAAAGAATCTATTTTTTAAAATTCTAGCTTATTTGCTAATTTGTCTACCAGAGTAGAATTTTAAAATACAAAAGCTAGAGACTACAGCTCAAAAAGATGCTAAATAAATATTAAATAAATGCTATAATATCTTAACAAGGACCATCAAAAAGCTTTTAAAATATTTGCCTTTCAACGTAGTATAGCAAAATTTCCGCTTCTTTTGCCTTGCCTGGGTCATCTTCAAGTAGTTCTTCAACAATGTCTTGTTCACCTGTAAATATGGAAAGCACCACTGGATGACATTTAAGGTTATCAATCAATAGAAAATAACAAACATATAAATGTTTAATACCAACAACTTAATGCTATAGTTTCTAATAGCACCAACCTCTTCCTAAATTGAGTAGCTTCCCCATCCCTTTCTTCCTTATTTTCAGGTACATTTTCAGGTATTCTCTCCTTGGCTAACCAAGTCTACTCTTTACCGATTATTTGTCAGCTGTTGAAGGAAGAAGCCCACAGGGTAACAGAGACCTAACAGAAGTAAGTACATTTTTACTTTCTTTAAACTCAGCCTAGGAAAATCCCCATTCTTTAGCTTTCTGGGGAAAAATAAAATGTTTTCCATTATTCATGTTAATTAAAAAATATAGATCATTTACCGTGTAAATCTTTATTTTTCTGAATGTGCTCCATGAAGTCTTGAAATGATCTGCTCATATCAGATTTTACCCACAAAGTAAGTGCCTGTGAAATAATCTGCAGTCTTTGATGACTATAAAGATAAAAAACATTAACAATATACTGAACCTAAAATCAAATAGTGGAATATTAAAATAAACACAAATAAAAGCTTCAAACTATAAAAAATATATATTCAACTTTCATACCGAAACTGTAATTCATTGTTCAGATTTTCAGCTAAATCTCGCCGTTCTAACACCACAATCATTTCCTCATCTAAATCTGCCTTCCTCTGAGCTGGTAAATATTTTTTTGACATAAGTTGCTCAGTTTCTGCATATTTATCTTCAAGATGTTTCAAGTATTTAGTGAGAGCATCTAAACTGACAGATTCTTGGAGAGTCATGCCTAAGGGAAAAGGGAACAAATCAAACAAGCCAAGCCATGTGTGGGACTCTTGTGCTCAAACAGCAAGTCTTAGCACAATAGGTCAGATGGTTGACTACGTTAAGAAATAATTAAGAAACTGTAGCATGCACTTGAAGATTATTGAACATAAACAGAATTAGCATACATTTCTAAATGGCTGGTAGTTTTAAGCAAACCATCAATGAAGACTTAGTGAAGACTGATTGTCCAAACCTTAACATTTTAAGAAAAAAAATTTTAATGATCGCATCACCACATCTTGCAAACCCTTAAATATCAATCTTATTCAGTAACACCAAGAACTTCTGCCTAATAATTCAGGATTCCTGTTCAATGATTTTTCCCTAACCAAACCTTCCATTAGTCTACTACAACTAACCCCAGGGTAATCTGTTTATTCTCTCCAATGCAAAGTTTATAAATGCTTGCCAAATCTTCAGTCTTTTCTCCCTTGTTCATTGTCCCCTCTATTCATTATTCATAACTGCCCCCCACATACACACACACTTCAAATGACTTTCATTCTCATTCAGACCAATTGTTGCCTTTAAAGGCACACCTCAAAATTCTCTTCAAGAAACCCCCCTGGATTAACCCTAACCAATTTCAATCATTCCCTTACACCCTGAATCCCTTCAGCATTTAATCAATTCGTCAGCTATTTTGTACTTATTCATATGTATCTTATTTGTAGTCTGCTAGTCATAATTTTATACTTGAAAGTGAATCTAGTCCCTGCTTCAACCAATCATAGGATGATCATTCAACCTCAGTTAAAATCCTCTGGTGTGGGGTAGCTCATTATCTCAAGACATAGCTTCTTCCATTGAAACCAAATCTGACTTCCTAAAATTTCCACTTATTGATTCTGCCTCTGGATAAACACTAGTTGGAATTTTGAAAAGTTTTGAATACAGTTATCTATTCTCAAAGTCTTTCTTTACTCCAGGATGTATATTTGCAATTCCTCTATCCATTCATCATACAAATCTCTCAATATTCTGGAGGAATTCCAGGATATACTCCAATTTCTTAAAATGTGGCTTGGCTGAAAATGAGGAACGTACCACAGTTTTTTCACATATTCCATGGGTTCTCAAACTTTATAAAATGCATCAGAATAACCTGGAGAACTTGTTAAACCACTGACTGCTGGGCTCCACCACCCGACCCCGACTCCCATCCCTGGAATTTCTGACAGAGTAAATCTGCAGCGGAACCAAAAAATTTGCATTTCTAACAAGTTCCCAGGTAATGCTGATGTTGATGAAGGAACCACACTTTAAGAGCCACTGTACTATACTTTATATAATCCAGCCAGACTGGAACTCTTTTAGTCGTTTAGGGTTGTTTAAGTTTTCTCATTCCCTTGTATGTACCTAGAGGCCAGACTAAAGCTGTTTGTAAAGTCTGGCTAAAGTCCTGGTATACTTGGAAGATATATACATGGTAACACATATACATTAATTTGTGTAACTGGAAACAGTTGGAATTTCTGTCAAATATTTTAAACAAAATTCTGTACCTGGAATAGGTTTTGAAGAATCTTTGCAGAAAATACAATATTGTTCTTTTGTGTCATACTCTGCCCTAAGTTGTTTCATTTCATCTATTTGCAATTGAATCTTGGAGGAATTATTTTCAATAAGCCTCATCCTGAAAAACAGAAAGGCTTTTTTATGTTTCTTTCAATGAATTATTTAATCATACAATTCAAAGTAAAACAGGTTAAATTATTACTTTAATTGGGCTAATTATCATTTTTTACCGTTATGAACGTAGACGGAAGTTTACAAAAAAATGCCTAGGAAGTTAACTAACCACACAAGTGAGGAACAATTTTCTTTCAAAGTATCAGTAAAATCTTATACTGTCTATGATTCGTAACCTTATTGGAAATTTGTAAGTGTTAAACATAATAATCTGGCCACAAAATACTATGTCTATTCCCTTTAGTTGAAAATTACCTTTGCAATTTAAAAATTATTTTTGTTAAGTAATCGTATTAGTTTCCTGTGGCTGCTATAACAAATTACCACAAACTTGGTGGCTTAAAACAGCAGAAATCCGTTCTTTCACAGTTCTGGAGGCCAGAAGTCCAGTATTAGTATCACTGGGCCAAAATTTGTGTTTTTAGGATTGTGCTTCCTCTAGAAGCTCTAGGGGAACATCCATTCCTTGCCTCCTCCAGCTTCCGAGGGCTGCCGGCCTTCTGTGGCTGCATCACTTCAATCTCTGCCCCTGAGGTCATGATGCTTTCTCCCCGTGTGTTTGTGTCAATGCTCCCTCTACCTCTCTGTATAAGGACACTTGTGATGGTATTTTGGACCCACCTGGATAATCCAAGATAATCTCCCTAGCTCAAGATCCTTAATGTAATCATATCTGCAAAGACCCTTTTTCCAAATAAAGTAACATTTCCAGGATTAGGACCTATTTCTTTGGGGACCATTATTCAACCTACTCTATTAATTTTGATTCTAGAGCTAGAGGAATGATAGCATTTTGAGATAAAAGTGAGTTCATCCAGAAAAGGAGGTTTTAAAGACCAAGAAGTAAATAAAAACTTCTTTTAAGCATTATTTGAAATTTACTTCCTAGTTTATCACCAATATTTTGGTCCAGGGAGGAAATAATAGATTAAAATCAGTTAGCTACATAAATGTTACAGGATTTTTGGCAAATTAAAAACAAGTTTGTCAGTAGATAACCGCTACCCAGGTCTGATTACTATATAGAGTTCTTGGTAACTACAGATGGCTCAGAGTAGGAGCTTGCAGTATTTATGAAAGAGGGACTGTGGAAATAAAATATCCTTGGCTTTCATCCAAATAGTTATGCTTTAGGAAGAAAGACGTGTTAAAAGTAAACAGACTTTCGAAAAAATTGAAAGCAGGGACTCAAACAGATACTTGTACACGAATGTTCATGGTGGCACAAGTCACAATAGCCAAAGGTGGAAAAAACTCAAGTATCCATCAACTGATAAGTAGATGAAATATGGTACATACATACAATGGAATATTATTCAGCCATAAAAAGGAATTAAGCTCCAATACATGCTACAACATGGATGAGAAGGTATCCAGTCATTGCTCCTATCCACAGCTACTTTTATGATCTCTTTATCTTTGACAATTTCACTACAGTAAATCTAGTTGAGTATTTCTTATTACTTACAATGGGATTCTTTGGTCTTCCAGAATCTGTGAATTGATATCTTTCACCAGTTCTAGAAAATTCTCAGTCATGTTCTCTTCAAATACTGTCTGTCCCATATTCTCTTCTCTTTGAGTTGTGATTAGACATAATAATATAACTTTCTCACTCTGTCCTCCATGTCTTTTTTTATAATAGCTTTATGGAAATATAGTTCGTATACCTTAAAATTCACCCTTGTAAAGTACACAATTCAGTGAATTTTAGCATATTCAAAGAGTTGTGCAAATACTACCATTTCTAGTTCCAGAACATTTCATCACCCCCAAAATAAGCCCTGGACCTGTTAGCAGTCTGCTAAGCAGAAGGCAATTTTCCATGCAGTCCTCAAAGGTGGAGCAGTTTACCTCTTGTTCACTCTTCAAGGGTGCAGCCCTTTATCATCCCAGCTTTATATGGGGAGGATTTCCCAGTAGACTACACCCCTTGGGCAGATAGATCCTGGGCTCTGTCTTTTGTACCCCTGTGCCACAGACTAAAAACTAAAGGTTATGGTCACTAGTTTTAATAAATGCTTTCAGGGTCAAAGAAGCTTTAGTGCTTCTCTATCTTTTGTCATCTGTTATGATTTTGCCTTAATATTTCTGTCACTACCCTGTCAGCTTCCTGTTACTTTTGGAAAAAAATTTTTTTACAATCTTATGTAGCATATTGCCCCAATAGGAAGATCTATCCCAACATCTAGCAAGCCACATTACCAGAAATGGAGGTCAAATTTTACATAATTTTCCAGGTTGACTTGAAATTATCTATAAGAATAATTTACCCATCAACTACCAAATGGAACACTGAAAATCTGAGACTACTTAACAAGAGTGAGCATTTTATCCTCTCCCAGTAGGTTATTTACCTTTGTGCATCAGAGCATTAAGTGCTCTATTGCAGATGGTAATCATGAAATTGTACTATTAAACCTTCCATGCAAGAAATCACCTGGAGCAATTATCTGTATCCCTCATTTTATGATACTACAATGTGCCTCCAATTATCCTAAGAGATATTATAAAATTCTCAAACAGAATTAGTATTATTTTTCAAGTAAAAATATAGTAATTTCAATAGGAAGGGTAACATAAAAACATGGCTTTAAAATAAAATTGAAATCGAAAAAGACTAAGAACCACTGGTTATAGTTACAATGGCTAGTTAATATAACCAAGTAACAATTATCACCTTTTGGGCTACTTACTAATATACTTACTTTGCTTGAAGTTGAGTTATTCTTTTCCTATGATATACCAATGCTGTGGGCTCTCCTGCCAAAACTTTAAGTTTTCCATGAAGATAAAATGCAGTTCTTCGGCTTTTCTTTATTGTCTCAATAAAGGCATCGTATTCTTTTTTGATTGAAGTAAGAATGGATTTGTATGCAGTGACATACTCTATTACCTAAAATATGATTTTTCTAGAAATGGATCAAAAGACTTGCAAATATAGATTATAGATTTTTTTTTTAATGAAACATGATGGGCAATTAGAAATCTAAAATTTTACAAATTTGAGCTTGCATTCATATGCAAATACCACTGACTATTAAAGACAGTTAATTGTTACTGAATATATGCTCTTTGTGAATCATTACAATTCTGTGAGCTTAAATATGAGAGAGGAAAAAAAAACACACATGTTTTTTGCTCTACTAGGAATTAACACATACATTATATGAGTTCAGATAAAACCAATACCAGATCTAATTATCCCAATTCTGGATTTCTTAAATACTATTACATATCGTCCCTCATTACCTCCAAGTCTAGTCTCTGACTTCATTCAGACCTTAAAATCCTGGACTCCCTTCACTTCCCTGTTTTTCTAACCCATCTGCTCCTACTAGCTGATCAATACTCTCAATTACCAAACTGCATTTCTAATCCCAAGATGTCAAGTGCAACTGGAGAAAACCCTTCATACCTTACATTCATAGTTTACAATGGTGTTTAAGTACATAATATCTCTGGAATGATAATGGAAGAGAATAGAAACTTACAGAGAAGGAAAGGAAAACAGAAACCTACAGAGAAGGAAACCTACATAATATCTCTGGATCGATAATAGAATAAAATAGAAACCTACAGAGAAGGAAAGGGAAGTAGGGTCTAAGATGAGAAGGACCAGACTTTCCACTGTATACTCTTCTTATTGGTTCTTTTTCTTTTCTTTTCTTTCTTTCTTTTTTCCTGGTTAATCTTGTGTAGGCATTACCCATACAAAAAAACAATAATAACTAAGGAGCACTTTAAAGAAGTTGAAAAACAAAAAGTTAAAAATAATTCATGGTTGCCAAATTCTGCTCACAAGGATTTCAGAAGGTGTTGAGGCATATGAAGAATAGATGTGATCAATCTACAGTTTTCTCTGAAAGATACTATTACGCTTTCTACCCTTACTACATCTCTAGTCTCTGGTATATCGCACTGTTAGCTAGAAAATACCTACAAAAAATTATCCAGGAAGACATCTGGTCTATCAAGAAATGGTATAAGGAGGGGAGTTCCCTGGTGGTCTAGTGGTTAGGATTCGATGCTTTCACTGCCGTGGTCCGGGTTCAATCCCTGGTAGAGGAACTGAGATCCTGCAAGCCATGCGGCCAAAAAAAAAAAAATGGTATAAGGAGATAACTGATCAATGCCAAGCACCAGGAAAGGATATCTGAATGGGAGATACTGGTCATCTTTTTGACATGACCATACTACTTATCCACCCAAAGGACTGCCACCCAGCAACTTTCAGTAAAATAGAGGTCATTAATCTGGGTCTTCCAAATTAAATACCCCACGGTTCCTGGCCATCCTCCACTCCACAAGCCTCTACGATGTGCTGCAACAGTTCAAGACAACTCAGATATGTTAATGGATAGAAAACAGACTTGTAGTAACATCATGATCAGCTCCCATATGGGTTTGCTAGAAGAAGTAGATTTCAGAACACCCATAGGAATCTTTAAGAATGCACAGAAAATGCATTAAAGGAGGGAAACTTGTATGCCAGTGGTAGAACAGTTTTGCTAGGTCCACAAAATTTTTTAAAATTTAGGAAATTTCATCCAAAACCCAAATTTTCAGCTTCTCTTGAAAACTGAAAAATCTACCAACGTGGAACCCCCATTCCTTAATGGCAGTAATCAGCTGGAGCTTTAGATTGGACTGGTTTTTCATTTTACCACAGTCCCTATGATTCCTTATTCTGTTAAAGCCAGTCCACTTAACTCTTTTATATGACCTTCTTGGCCTCTAGGGATTCAAGTTTCAGACTCCAGTATTAAGGTTTCCATTAACCCCCCCCAAAACAGAGCCATCCTTACCAGGTACAGGGATCTGAGGGAGAAGAGGAATGGTATCCATTCCACCTCAGCACCTACACACAAATATACACGATTTGTACAACATGCTACCAGGATGCAAAAGGCTAGTCACTTTCCGGAGTCCAATTACCTCCATAATTCACCCATATCTGTTGAAGCTCACTCTTCCTAGCTTTGGTTTTCTTTGCTTACTAAGTCCTTGGCTCTCTCTGCAACGTACCCTCAACTCTTGTTACACAGCCTCAGGTCCTCCTTGCTTTGATTTAGGCATGGTTCTCTAGGCCAAATCCTCTATCTTTGATTTTAAACAGAATTTGGTATTTGTTCTCTGGTTCTAAGTACTCAGAGATGCAAGCTGACACTTTCATCTTTTGCCCAACCAGATCCTTCCAAGAGAGAAGGAAGATTAGAGAAGGCAGGCATTAATAGTTTATTAACAATCAAATGTGTTAGAATAACATGAAAATGGAAAGGCAGATTATCTTATTGAGAAGCTAGAATAAAAGTTTCTCTAAGTACCAAATGATTTCTATTTCAGATTCCCCTCTCAGTCCTGAAGAATAGGATACTTCACAGTGTACAAATGTACAATTTATAACTGTACAATGTACAAACAGTCCAAATGGAAATCCTGGGGGGTAGGGAGAAAAGGACTAAAGATACAGAAATTATCTTTTATTTAATCCCATGTCTTTTCTCTAAGAATTAAATTTACCAAAGCTCCTCCAAAATGACTTCACTATAACTATACTAATTTAAAGCAGAGAGCTCTTCATGTAAGAAAACTTCTGACAAGTGTTAGCATTTGGACATGCAAAGATAAGTATGTTACAATTATGATAATTTTCCTTTGCTGATTTCACACAAGTAGATTCTCAGCATGATTCCTGATATTTATAAAACCTATTCAATACACTACCTTCACTACCTTTAAATATTCACCTAATACATTCCTTAATGACTAAAACACCAAAACAATTTCATTGATCGTAACAACTTATAAAACGAAGCTAACCTGCCAGTGTACCAGTTCCAAAAGACAGATTTTCCAGATGACTTAAAAGGAAGAAAAGATTCTTTTTTTCCATTTTATACTTTTATGGATATGCATCCATTTTCTTAATTCCACTTGTAGGTATATATCACAACTTTGTGTTCACTTTTCCTTAGAGTGAGGCACTATATTTTTATTTAGAGGAGAAATAAGACTCAGTGTGTAATGTTTAAAATTTAAACAAAACACTGAGTTCCTATTTTGCCTATGGCTGTTTTACTCAGAGACCAATAGTTTACAGAAGTCTTCACATAAGTAATTACTTCTTCTAGGTAAGGAGGAAATAGTGCTGACTTCACTGATTTTACTGTCAGGGCATCTAACGTGGGTAAAAAAAAAAGTGAGATAAAAAAATGAGGATCGGTGGCCATATTGCAATTGTTTTTAAGGACAAGCAGGTATTTCTAAAACCTTGAAAAGCAAAATCAAATGTTACATAAAGCTGCAGCATTTTCTGACCTCCATATTTCCAACATTCAGTGCAGTTAAACCCCTTGTTTACCGTGCCTGTCTAGACCTCTAATCTACAAGGAGTCTCAATTTAATATGCTAGATCAAATCTAAACCAAGATTTTAATTATACCACAAACCAACCCAAAACGACAAAGAACTACCAGGTTCGTGCTTACAGCCCAATTCCTAACAAATCAGATAATGATTTGAGATGGAAGGTCAAAATGATATTAGAGGGCACAGCTAGGTTGTTGTTCAAAAACTGATAGCCTGCACTTAAGCTACAATAACTGAAACACTCATTAACTGTCTAGTAATATAAATCCAGCATTGCATTTTCCCCATTCATCCCTTTCTGACAAATTGGATGAACTTCTCAAAACTGACAAATGGAATGTACTCAAACAAGCAGTGGTGTTACTAAGGCAGGAATATTAGTTGTCAAGATAGACCATTTCTACTACATAAAAACTCTGTTGTCTTAAAGCATTATGATACCTTATCAAAAACATTTCGGTATATGATGTAATATTCATCAGCAGGTCCTTCCTCATTACAGCCCACTCTTTCAGTTTCTGTAATTATGTATCTTTGCATTCTTTCCAAAAATTCCTTGTCACTTCTACTAATGATAGGAGGGAGAACTGCATGTTTATTTATTTCTTGGACGGACATATGTCACAGTCTGCACACCTGTTCACCAGAGAAAAGTCTTGACTTGCTTTTGCAACAAAGCCAAAACTTTGATAAGCCTGAAAGAAAAAGACCATCAATTAATCTAAAGCTTAAAATAAATTAAGTCAAACATTGATCTAAATAAAACGTCTATTTGTTTCAGAAAAAAAAAGTCTCATGGATCTCTGAAATAAATATTTCAACCTATGAATTAAAAGGTCTGATCATTCTACTACCATGTGCTATACTATACCTCTGGGATAGAATACTAGTCAATAAAGAACTCATTTCTTACTAAACAAGTATATGTATCATATGATTGAATGGTTTCTTTAACTCAACACTTTCTAACAGGTTTATTAGCATTTTATTTGTTTCATGTGGGAAAACTAGTTTGGAGGCCTCCTGATGAAGCAAACAAGGTCAAATACTCCTCTACGCATGTACCTACCTGGCCCAGTCACAGTTATCTAACACACAATAGCTATAAATAATTCATGAATTTATTTTTATGATGAATTTTATTATAATTCTTATCTTTACTATGAACGTACTAACTGAAAAGTAAGAAGTCAGGACTTCTGCTAAAATCTGTACATCAGTGATGTCAAAGATAACAAACTGTACCTTTCTGAGTGAGGTTTTCAAGCAGCTATAATTCACTGCCCTTTTAGTAAAGAATTATTATCCAACTAGAGTTGGATACAAAAGTTGGTTCCTGAGATCTATTCACATCAACATTAAACAGAACCCATGATTTGCTTAAAAATGTGTGGCAAGGTAAAACATTGTAACTCCCCTCATTCCCATCACAGAAGTTTATACTCATGGTATAAAATCTGGAAAATATAAACCAAATTTGGAAAATTAATGAACAACCAAAAATCATCCAGAATCCCACCACCAAAAAATAATGACTACTTAATATGGGGTATTTCCTTCCAATGCTTATAATTATAAAAACTAGGATCACACTCTATACTCAGTTTTGTATCCTATTTTTTTCACTTAATATTAAAAGCAGTTTTCCATGTTGTTAAATATTATAGTTTTCAAAAACATGACTTCTAATGATTGCATAGTACTTCATGGTATGATACACAATAACTTACTTAACCATTCCCCACCTGTTGGATATTTTCACTATTATAAATAATGCTGTGAAGAATAAATGCCTAAATCAATTTTACCGTGTTTTGGCAATATAATTGATACTTAGTTATCTAAAATAACATATATGGCCAATAAATACTGCCCATAAGCCACATATTGGAGGAAGGAGACACCAAAATAATTTCAAAGTTTAAAAGACCTAATTTATCTTTATATTGATGAACTGGATAATGAGAAATCAATTTATAAGTGAACATAAAGTAGTTCCAACAAAGCAATAATCCATAAATGGATCAACAGTTTTCCCAAATAAGAAATCAATTTCTTTGTTCATTCATTCAACCAATATTTACTGAGTGTCTATTAAGTGCCAGGCATTGTTTTACAGCTAGAGATTCAGCATTCCCCATTATCCTTCCCCACTCCAGTGCATAATACAGTTATAAATAAGATAAGTCCCTGGCTCCTTGGAGCTTACGATCTATTAAGGGAGACAGACTATAAATAATGTAATTTCCGGGAATTCCCTGGCGGTCCAGTGGTTAGGGCTCAGCGCTTTCATTGCCGTGGACCCAGTTCAATCCCAGGTCGGGGAACTAAGATTTTGCAAGCCGAGCAGCGCAGATGGGGAAAAAAAAAAAAAAAAAAAATGTAATTTCAGATAGTAAAAGATAAAAGTCAAAGGAGGAAGGAATGGGTGTGATCACTGGGGAATGGGTGGTCACATCTGAACACCAGTGGCTTCCTATTACCCTTAGGATAAAATCCAAGTTCCTTTCCTTAGTCTATGAATGCCCTATAGGAACCAGGGACTTTTTCTCTGACCAAATCTAGTCTTCTCATGCCCCTGTCCTCCTCATAACCCCCATCCACTCCTATAAACTTGCTCTCTTACCTGAGGGTCTTGCATAATTCTCTCCCCATCCCTGCATTCCCTTCCCGCATCCTCACCACTCTCCTCCTCCATAAGATGCACACAGTACTTCCACTCTCATTTACTTGGCTTTGATTTATTTTTCAGATCTCAGCCTATACAGCTCCAGGAAAGCTGCCCTGGATTCCCTTAAATTTGATCAAGTGCCACTGCTATGTTCTCCCACATACTGTGCACTTCCTCTATCATGATGTTATCACTCAGAATTCTGGTTATATTCTCTATCTCTCTCAGTAGGCTCTAAATTTGATAAGATCAGGAACCAAAATGTTCTCATTCCCCATCTTCCTTCCCCACCCATATGCATTCCAGTGCATAATACAGTTTCTAGCAGAGCACATGCACCACCCACCCCACCCCCCCAAAAAAGAAACTTGATTATTAATCAGTAATCATGGAGCAATAATCTGGTCTGCTCAGAAGACATGACTTGTGCCCTCAAATCAGAACACAGCTAAAGTGATTGTTCCTCAGCATCTACAAAATGCCACTGAGTTACACAGACCAACTCAGATTACCTTGCACGCACTCATTCAAATTAGACACTTAGGGATACAGAGGAAACAAGTCACAAGGGTTCCTAGACAAGTATGGATTCTAGTTAAATGAACCTCTGCCACAGAGCAGAGAAGGCAGTGTGACCAGTGGGCACAACGGGCTACAAAAGCCCAGAGAGGCACCTCACTAGTCTGTGGGAGAGGGCAGGGAAATATTAGGGAAAACATCTCATGAAACAACATCCAGGACAATGCTTAATCTGTGCTGCATTTATTTATTCAATAAATATTGGGGGGGGGCACCTACTGTGTGTCTGCCGCTATTCTAGGCACTAGAGATATAGTACTAAACAAAACAAAGCCCCAAACTTGCCAGAGGTTACATTCAAGTAATGAGACAGAAGACACACAAGTAAAAAACAGTATAACAGATGGGGGTAAGTTGTATGGGGAAAAATAAAACAAGGAAAGGGGTATAGAGAGTAAGAAAGGTGGGAGGGTGCCATTTTACATAAGGCATTAACTCAGGAAAGAGAATAGCCCTCACTGATAAGGTGACATTTCAGAAACCTGAAAAAAGCAGGTAATGTAGATTCCTGGGAGGAGAGTGGTTGAGGCAGAGAGAGATGCAAGTCCAAAGGTCTCCAGGCAGGATAGCATATCTGCCAGCAAGAAGGCCAGGAAGACTAGAAAAGAATGAGAAAAGGAGAGAAGAAAGATGAGGTCAGAGAGGTAGCTGCCAGATCATGTAGAACATAGGGTCTTGAAGGTAGCAGCACTACCAGCCCATGGGGCACCTTTGTGCAGGTTAGAAAAAGATGCTCCTTTCTCTGCGCAGACTCGGCAAGAGGAGCAATGAGCTGAATTGTGGCCTCCAGTCATTCCAGTGTGGGAGTGACAGCCTTGCTTATAGGAACGTAGGCTTAACTCAGAGCAAGATGAAAGCCATTGGAGAGCTGTGGGCAGAAGAATGACAGCTGACTTCCATTTTCAAAGAATTGCTCTTGCTGCTCTGTGAAGACAAGAGCCAAAGCCACAAGAACTACTGGGAAGCTACTACAATAGTCCAGACAAAAGATAACGGTGGCTTGAATCAGAGTGGTAGCAGAGATGGTGAGAAGTGTTCTGCATATACATTAAAAGTAAAACCAAGATTTGCTGAGGGATTCGATGTGGGTATGAGAGAACAGTCAAGGATGACCATAAAGTTTTTGGCCTCAGCAACTGAAAAGATGGAATTGCCATTTATGAGATGGGAATATCAATTTCATAAGATCAGGAGTTTGGGCCTCCCTATTAGACATGTTGAAGTTCAGGTGAGTCTGAGTGAGAAATAAGTTTATAAGTTATATGCATATAAGTGACATTTAAAAGTTATGAGACAGAATGGAAAATGATCTGGGAAATGTAAACAGAGCAGAGGTCCAAGGACTGGGCATTGGGGGCACTCCAAAGTTTAGAGGTCTGGTAGATAAGGAGGAAGCAACAAAACAGCCTGGAAAAGAGCATCCAGGGAGATGGAAGAAGAGAGATGGAAGTCAGGTGAAGAAAGTGTTTCAAAGAGAAAAGAAATGATCAACTGTGTCAAATGCCGCTGATAGGTCAAATAAGATTAAATGGCCATTGAATTTAGCAGCACGGAGGTGATTAGTAACTACAAGAGCTATTCCACTGGAATGGTGGAGACAAAAGCCTGACAGGAGTGGGTTCAGTCAATGGAAGGAAAAGAATTAGAGACAATGAGTATAGACAACTCTTTCGAGGAGTTTTTTTGTAAAGGTGGAGATTAGCCGGCAGAATATGGTATGAGAGCGTTCCGCAGAGAAGAAACGGATTCTTCAGAAGTGCCAAAGCATGAAAGAGCTTGTCAGGAACTTCAATTAGCTCAACGATAAGTGAGTAATGGGTTTGACAGACTAGGCTGTAAGGAAGGCAGAGGCTGACTATCACACTAAGGAATTTGGATTTTATCTTGAAGGTGAAGTAGCATTAATGACATAACCATTTTTACTTTTTATAATATGTTGGAGGCAAAAGTGAAGGTGGGTTAGAAAAAGACTGGGGACAGAGAAAATTAAGGAGCCTGAATTTGGGGATGGAGATGCAGAGAGGAGGGCACAGAGAGATAAAGAGAGAAGACATTAGGAAGGTGCACGCACAGGATTCTGCGGTTGCGCCGCGGCGAAAGGCCAGGGGAAGGCAGTTAACTCGCCCGCCTTGCCAGGACAGCCCCCCACACATACTCCAAAAACTTCCTCTTAGGACTTTCACCACAACTCCCAACTCCAAACTTGGAAATTCTACAATAAATAAACCTTTCCGCGGGTTTCCTTCCCATGTGGCCTCATTTGAAAATTTGAAAACTCCTGAGATTTTCAACATATTTAACCGTTTCACACTGCATAGTGACATATAAGACAGAACCTTGCTTAAACTAGGAGAACCTCCGGGGTTGAAGGCGGGGAGGGGCTACAGGGCGAGACAAGGACGGACAAGAGGTTTTGAGGATACCACCTATTTTTCAGTTTGCCTGGAGTTGGCCACAGGTGTGCCCTTCCCTTGAAGGCCCAGGGGATCATCCGCCCCTCACCGCCTCAGTAAGTGGGTGATGACACTTTCAGGCCCCCACTCTTCCCCAGCCTCTTAACCTTCCCTCCGAGTCACTTCCGACCCGTTTCCACCTTCCCCGAAACTATTACTGCGCTTCACCCTTGCTCTCTCCTCACCTTAACCCCTTCCTCCAAACCCCGATGCCAGGGCTAGGCGACAGTAACTAGGGAGCCCGGGGCTGTGGAACTGCATCTTGGGACGAGTAGTCCTAGAGAAAAGAAAGCAGCGGAAAACTACCATTCCCAGAAGACACTTCCATTTCCTCCGTTTTCCTCATGAGGCCCCCTCAACCCCACCCCTTTTTAAAGACCCTCTTAGCCACGTCAACTACGGTGGAAAATTCTTTTAAAGACATTTTTAAGTTGCTTAAATCTGCTATTTCAAGAGCATTCTGAAAGCTAAAGTGAGAAATAAGCCAGGCTACCGGCAGGACAAATGAGGTCACGAGCTGGTCTGGCACGTGGCTGGACAGCCGCTGCGACAGCGCTCAGGCATTTGGCGTGGCCGCCTAGGAGGCGGGGCCTCCGCGGGGGCCCCAGGAAAGCCCGTGGGCCGGCGCGGCGCCCTTCTTTTCGGATCCGCCATCTGCGGTGAGTATGTGCTCTGGGCAGTTCTCCGGCCCGCGGCCTACCATCGCGCCTCCTCTGTCCCTAACCTCACCCGTTTCCTCCTTTTCCTCACCCTCAGGTGGCACCGCCGCCAATATGCAGATTTTCGTGAAGACCCTGACGGGGAAGACCATCACTCTCGAGGTACGGGCCAGGCGGTGGGAGAAGCCGCGGCCTGAAGGAGTGGGGGGGGTCTGAGGCGGGTTTCGGCAGGCGCTCTGCTTTCCGCCTTACAATACGTTTCCGAGCCTGGGTTCTAAAACTTGGCCGTAAAGGGAGGGTTGTTTTGCTGAGTTGGGGAATAGGGCAGGTTTCCGATGCGTAAAGTCCGAGTCTGTCGCCTCTGGTGGTTCCCGCCAGGTAGCCGCTGCCGGGGTCGCGAGGTGGGAGGGTGGCGCTCCCCGCAGGTGGGCGCGAGCACATGTGGCCCGGCCGCCGCCGCCCGGGGCTGGGGGAGGGAGCGTGCGCGCCGGGGAGCCTGTCTCCAGCTGCGTGAGCCAACGGCTCTACTAGGTAGGCTTCAGCCCCCACCGGCTCGGCTCCCAGATGACCTTCCAACTGAATGGAGCGATTACTCTAGTTCCTGATTGTGTTACCTATACGTTTGCACTTCAAAACTCCTAGGTCGAACCCTCGGATACAATAGAAAACGTAAAGGCCAAGATCCAGGACAAGGAAGGCAAGTTAATATTCTCTGATTCAGAAAAACTAACCTGCAGAGGCTCTGTCAGGCGCTAGACCTGCTTTTTGTGGGGTGGGAAGAGGTTAGATTGACAAAAATCCTTTTGGAATAACACAGTAGACAGACGTTTATCAGCGTGGAGCCAAGCTGTAGTACCTTTCACGTGTGTGATTTTGGACATGCTAGTTAATTTACACATGTATACTTATCTGTAAAGTGGTTAACGTGTATTAGGATTAAATGAGATAAACTGTTTAAACATTTACAATTATACTTTCCCTGTAGTAAGAACTCACTGATGGATGTTAGTACCATTTATTTGATTCAGGATTATAAATCTTGAGCAGATATGCTTGTTTTGCAGTCAGTTAATTTGTTTGTTCAACTTGTTTCCCATTAGGAATTCCTCCTGACCAGCAAAGACTGATCTTTGCTGGCAAGCAACTGGAAGATGGACGTACTTTGTCTGACTACAACATTCAAAAGGTCTGTTTGGAGGAAAGCAGCCCTTTGTAATTTATTTTTTTATTTTTGCCTGTGTTTGGTCTTTGTTGCGGCACGCGGGCTTTCTCTAGTTGTGGTGAGTGGGGGCTACTCTTCATTGCGGTGCACGGGCTTGTCATTGCGGTGGCTTCTCTTGTTGCGGAGCACGGGCTCTAGAGCACAGGCTCAGTAGTTTTGGCCATGGGCTTAGTTGCTCCGCGGCGTCCTGGACCAGGGCTTGAACCCGTGTCCCCTGCATTGGCAGGCGGATTCTTAACCACTGCGCCACCAGGGAAGTCCCTTAAGTATGAATATTTGTATCTTAATTTGGAAATTTTGACTAATACTCAAAAAGTGGGGAGAATAGCATTAGATTAGCAGTAGATTCCCAGGTGATTTCTACACCAACATTTGAGAAGTGCTGCTATAGTCTTCTACATTTTGGATTTTGCGTATTGCATCTCATGGTGTAATTTAATGTGTTCTTTAATCTATGAACTAAGAGTGTATATGGCAATCAGATACCTCTTTTTTTCTAAGACTCCCCCATCTGTGGGTGTACTTCCTGTCATCCAGTTAGAATGTGCATGATGCTGGTTGTCCATTCTCCACGGAGCACTAGCATTAATGTAACCATTTTTAAAGGCTGTTCTGTTCTCTGTTCAATGACAGGAGTCCACTCTTCATCTTGTGTTGAGACTTCGTGGTGGTGCTAAGAAAAGGAAGAAGAAGTCTTACACCACTCCCAAGAAGAACAAGCATAAGAGAAAGAAGGTTAAGCTGGCTGTCCTGAAATACTATAAGGTGAGCCAAATTATTAAAAATAATAATTTATCTCTGGTTTCAAACTCTTTAATATAAAAGTTTGGGGTTTTTTCCTGTTTGGTATTTGAATAAGCTCTGTATAATGGGGTTTACCTCTAGCTACTTTATTCCAAACTAAATTTCTGATTTTGAAGTCAGATCTGGGTTCAGGTCTTAACTCTGTCCACCTCTTGCAAGGCTGGGCTTTAAAAACTGAACTTTTTTGTTGTAGTAATTATTGGTGAGAATTTGGGGTGCTTCGGTTTGTAAGTACTAAGAAATATCACTGTTGTGTGATTAAAAGGTTAAATATTTTGAGTCATTTAAGCTAGACTTCACAGTATGTCGTAAGATTATCTTAACAGCAAGTTTATGCTTTTTAGGTGGATGAGAATGGCAAAATCAGTCGCCTTCGTCGGGAGTGCCCTTCCGATGAATGTGGTGCTGGAGTTTTTATGGCCAGCCACTTTGACAGACATTATTGTGGCAAATGTTGTCTGACCTATTGTTTCAACAAACCGGAAGACAAGTGATTGTATATTGGTTAATAAAAGACATGAACTAATGAACTAACGTTTAAATGTTGAGTTTTATTCCAGTGATTTTAAAAGTGGGTTTTAAGCATCAAATTAATGGCACTATTTTCTTAGGTAACCTGTACTTGGCAGAATTATGTTGTATTTGATACCAGCTGTCTAGATACAAGGCCAGTTTCTTTGTACCTCAGCAGTATTGACATTTTTGACTGATAATTCTTGGTTGTAGGGACTTTCCTGTGTATCATAGGGTGATGAACAGTATCCCTGGTCTGTACCCACTTGCTGCCAGTAGCACACCACCACCTACTGGAGGTTCCAGTAGGAACCTCCCCCACCCCCAGGTTGAGAAACATTGGTTTGTGTGAATTGGTATTATAACCTTGCCTAAAAGGAAGCTACAATGTATTGACACTTGTTTCCTACAAAGGAAGTTTAAAGGCCGCAGAGCTGTCTTAAGAAGTTACCAGTTAAAAAGTTGATCTGCATATGGCTGATTCACTTTGTTGTACAATAGAAACTAACACAGTATTGTGAAGCAATTATACTCACTCCAATAAAGATCTATTAAAAAAAAATTCACCCAAAGTCCTTTAATGTTGAGTGTGAACTCCTCTTTGGAATTTAAGTTCTGAGGTTTGCTCATTGGTACTCTTGACACTGAAAAATAATGGCTTTACAGTATTTGACTGGTACCATATGTTTTATCTATGGAGCACAGTTCAGGGAAGCCTGCTTCTTGGTATCAATGAGCTAAAGTAAGCACTTGAAGTTTATTAAACTGATTATTAGATTCACTGATATGCCAATAATTAACAATTCCCTTTAGCCACATTCTCTCCCTACTCCAGGATTTCTAGTTGGACGCGTCCTTAAATAAGGTTTCCTAATTCTGTAGCGTTTTGACAGTTACACCTGTTAATGCTTGGTAGAACTTTCTGACCAGTAGTGAGTGGTGAATTATTACCTTTAGTAAGACAAAACTAGTTGCTCTGTAATAAAGCAAAACATTTAATAATTTACACATCTTTAACATAATTTTAAAATCCTGGATCCCAAGAAGTCTTGGCTAGAACTTCTTTTTCTTCATAACAGACAATATCATCTCCCACTTTAAATTCTATCTTTTCTTCATCCAAACTAAGACCACAATCCATTCCAGTTTTGATGACTGAAATATCATCTTTATGGTGTTTCAGTGAGATTAATGAGCCTTAAAAAAAAAAGAAAAAAACTTAGGGTTCATATAACTCAAATAAGTACCCAACAAGTGCAGCTGTAGTCTGGTGTTAAAAGGAAAATCACATTGAAATTCTTAATAGATTTTACAGTCCTGTCATGTTAAAAGATGGGATGAAATACCAGGGAAGCCAAAGAAAAATGAAGTTTGCTATAAACAAGATGTGATTTGTAGTGAAAAGTACTGTCTCCCTTTTCAGAAGTTAACACTTTACAGGGGATGGGGGTTATACTCGGGACTTGAAGAATGAGTTACACCAGGATGAAGACGATGCAGGCACAAGGTTAAGAAAGGATGAAAATATAATGATGTGGATCCAAGTGTAGGAGAGACACGGCTGGAAAGGTAGTTTGGGGCCAATTTTTAGAACCTTAGAAAGTCAGATTTGGGGACTAACAATCCTGGGGGAGTCATTAGGACTGGAGGCCAGATACGAGTTAGCAAGAAGTGGCCTGAACTAGGATTATGGGAGTGAAAGATTTCAGTTACCCAGGATCATCAGGTTTTGGTGACTGGATATGATATAGAAACAGTTTTATGTTGCTTACCCTTCCAGATAACATGTCCATTACGTATTAATTTAAATTTTTTTTGCTTTTCTAACTGTCCCTTTTGGACTCTGCAGCCGGCCACAGGAACTTTTTTCTTCCCTTCTGTTATAGAGAAGGTAGCTAGTATAGAAGCCTCACCTTTAGGAAGAAGAGAACATTAAGTATACAGAAAACAAAAATTCTGAGAAATACATAATTTCTGACATTCGGCAGAGTAACAGTTAACGGTGTGAGAAAAATTACAAACTTGTGCAAGGAAGTCTTAATTTTCTCTGACTCAACCAACTTTATTTTCCTGGCCAATATTAAAAACATGAAAATCCTTGGTATTCTTGGAAAAGAAAATCAACAAAACTACATGTGCTTACCAAAAGAATGAAAAAAAATGAAATGTTCACTTTTTTGGATGAATAAAATGCAACAGAAGATGCTATCAGTTGATAAGATTAGCATAATTCCTGTCTGCTCCATGGAAACCTAATTTTCAGTTGTCCCTCAATATATTTTCTTGAATGGACCATCCGTTGTTGCCTGATTTATTTTTAATCTCACCACGGGTAATTTATATACACTTAAGAGTACTAATTCTGTGAGTCAGCTTAATTTTTTTTTTTTACTGACTGAAATTTAAAACAAATTCCGATAATGACACGGTATCACACACTACAATGTACCAGTTTTCTAGGGTTAGTGTTATTTGGTGCTCACTTACTCCTGGAAACCCTCATATGACTCAGTTTTCCAAATTGCTCTTAGCACAAGAACATACAAATCTCTGTGTGATCATGTTTAGTAAGTAGATCAGAAAAGCCTAAAATAAATCTGTACTGTGGACCAAAAATGCAAATACGGAGTCTCATCATGAGGAAACAGACAAATCCAAATTAAAGTACATTCAGCAAAATCACTGGCCTATATACACTTCAAAAATGTCAAGGTTGGGGCTTCCCTGGTGGCACAGTGGTTGAGAGTCTGCCTGCCAATGCAGGGGACACAGGTTCGAGCCCTGGTCTGGGAAGATCGCACATGCCGCGGAGCAACTAGGCCCGTGAGCCACAACTACTGAGCCTTGCGCATCTGGAGCCTGTGCTCCGCAGTGAGAGGCCGCAATAGTGAGAGGCCCGCGCACCGCGATGAAGAGTGGCCCCCGCTTGCCGCAACTAGAGAAAGCCCTCGCACAGAAACGAAGACCCAACACAGCCAAAAACAATTTAAAAATATATTAATTAATTATTTTAAAAAACAAAGCTAGGAGTGATTAACTCTTTTAAAAAAAAAATGTCAAGGTCAAAAAAGACTGAAGAACCTTATCTGTGATCCTGGACTGAGGGAAAAATATATATTTATAAAGTACATTATATAGGGACAATGAACAAAACTGGAACATGGACTGTGACTTAGGGAAGAGTGTTAATGTTCAATTTCCTGAGTTTGATAACTTGTTCTGCAGTTTCATACGAGAACATCCTTGTGTTTAGGAAATGCAAATATTTAGGGGCAAATGAACACAATATCTCAAATTCACTATCAAATGGCCCAGAAAAAAAAAAGTGTGTGTGTGTGTGTGTGTGTGTGTGTGTGTGAAGGGGGAGGACTAAAGCAAATGGGGCAAAATGTAAACAACTGGTGAACTGGGAGGGAGTTGCTTATACTTTTCCAGTAATTTTTCTGGAAATATAAAACTATCATCAAAATTAAAAGTTAACCAAAAATATCTGGATGTGGGGAGGAAAAAGAACAGATAAACTGATTCAGTCCATCTGAAATAAATTTAGCCGTTAAACTGGCCAAGGGATATGTTAGAAAAAAATATTTTTAAATGTTTAATATTTAAATGTAAAGTAAATTTTCTTCTCATGGTGGATTTCTCTGCCAGCTGCTGGACAAAATCAATGGCTCCTTCCACAACACTGTTAATAATGTTTATGCCTCCCATCCCAGTCTACTCTGTGTTACAGTTAGTGGTTTATGTCTAACTAGAGGGCAAGTTCTTACTGCCTTATTTGCCTTTGTATCCTCACAGCCAAAAGCACAACACCTTGCAGAGGGCAGGTGTTTATAATTCATACGAAGTTACACTGAAACTTTATCTATAGTAGTCATTTTTTTCTAGAACACAGGATATGTGTTGGAACAGTGAACATATTTAAACAGCAAAATACATTTCCCTTAAACTTTGCTTTCAAGTGTTATTTACAGCAGGTTAGATATGAATGTTTAAACATTCAGTGAACACTCACCTATTGTGTGCTCTTCCACAATGCAGGGCAATCTACTGCTCAGTTCCTCCTGCAAATCTTCAATAAGACGGTAAATGATTTTGTGAAGTTTAATTTTTACTCCTTTTTTTGCAGCCGACTGCTGGATAACATTGCCTGCATTCACATTGAAGCCGTATATAACACCTGGCAAGCATAAATACAATAAAGTCGTACAAATATTGCATTAAACAGTTTGTCTTTCAAGCAAAAACTCAAATCTAAATTTTTTGCTTCTATGTAAATTAAAAGCGAGTAGGAGAGGTAAATTCTATAACTTTTTCTCACAAAAACTAGTTAATTTTTAAATTAATGAAAGGATTTTATAAATTCTATTGTGGCTTATTAAATAAACAAGGAAGATTTCTTTATGATTTTTAAATCCAATCATTTAAGAAACATTATTTGAAATGACCATAATGTGCAAGGCAATATGCTAAACGAAGCTGTCATACCAGAGAAATAAGAAAAAAATGATTAGAACTGAAATATTACATTATTTTAATAACAATTCCGTTATTAATTATAATCTTATAGTCTACAACTTTTGTTGTTTGCTCTTAGGTATTCAGCTGGCCAAAAGATGTTCAAAAAATAGATGACCCTTGAGCAACACAGGTGTTAGGGGCACCAATCCTCCGTGTAGTTGAAAATCCGAGCATAATTTATGGTTGGCCCTCCATATAAATGCGGTTCCTCCACATCCGAGGAGTTAACCAACCTCGGATCTTGTAGTACTGTAATATTTACTATTGAAAAAATCCACGTATAAGTGGACCCACAGTTCAAACCCGTGTTGTTCAAGTGTCAACTGTAGTTACTTAATTGGTAAAGTTCAAGAGTTGTTTAAGAAATGAAAGAAGTTCCATGGAGCTGACCATTTTACCAAAGAATAAATGATGTATTTAACTGCAAATACCTTGGGGGTGTGAAAAAAAATTTATGCAAATGGCTTAATCAGGAGAAAAACAGAACCACCTTGAAAGTCTTATTATCATTAAGAAATCATTCAATGCATCATACTATCTACATTAATAGAAAAGTCAGTGCCCGTAAAATACTCTGAAATAATCAACATTATTGAAAACACCTTTTCAGTAGTAGAGGTAACATCTAATTCTAATCAAGTTAGGTCATGAAGTACCCCCTTCCTAAATGATTCATTAATCACTCAATAACACTGGTGCTTTGCCTAGATGTTAAACCTAGTTAAAGCGACAGTCATGAGTCCCCTTTCTGTGTATCGTAAGTTTGACTCATAAACAGTCCCCTTGTCTTCAAGGCATATAAAGCTAAAAAGAGCTTTTGATTTAAGAAAAATATAATTTGTAAAATTATAAGTAAACAAAAATAGGCAACCAAAAGTAAAAGATGAAGGAAAGTACTGAGTAGGCTGATTGCAGATTAAGGAGCATTCAAAAAGTCTAAATGAAAGAGAGAGAGAGAACCCAGCCTGGGTTTGGTGGGGAACTGGAAGGGGTGAGGAGGCAGTAATGGTACATTCAAGAAATACTACTGGGGCTTAAAATAGTTCCCCAAAGTTTCAGTACAACAATGACACCCACAATGGAGCTGTGGCTGCAATACTGCACATCCCGTTTGCCCTCAATCCCTAGCTGAGACTGAGCTGCAACAGGAAGGGGGATACCGATGGGGGTAAAATGTCAGGTGTGACTAGCCCAGCAACAAAAGACAGAAGCTAATGGTTCACCGTATGCTCTAGGGAACACAGTTAAACAAACAGGAAATGGAATCCTCACCATGAAATGTTTCAGCAAGGTTAACATCGTTTTCACTAATATCACCCACACCAAAATGTACTAACTCTAGTTCACACTCATGTGAAGCATCATAGGTATCCATAATGTTCAAAATGGCCTCAACGGAACCGTCAACATCACCTAAATGCAGCAAAAGTTTAAAATTATTGGTGTTAGGAGTTAGAAATTAACAGACACAAAAATGACAATCTATTTAAAGCAATAATAGGAATAGCATTTACCACAAAATCCACTTTTCCTTAGGTTTAGCATTATAAATATCTACTTAACTGAATAAAGTATAAAGAACCAAATGTACATTTACAACAAAATCCACTAGATAAAAGTTTACTAAGGAAATCTCCCAGTGAGGGGGTGGGCAAAAAGGGTGAAGAGGGTCAAAAGGTACAAACTTCCAGTTATAAAATAAATATGTCATGGGAATATAATATGCAGCATGGTGACTATAGTTAATAACACTGCATTGCATATTTGAAAGTTGCTAAGAGAGTAGATATTAAAAGTGCTCATCACAAGAAAAAAAAATTTTATAACTAAGGATGGTGACAGATGTTAACTAGACTTATTATGGTGATCATTTCACCCTATATGCAAATACTGAATCATTATGAAACTAATACAATGTTACACGTCAAGTATATCTCAATTTTAAAAAATTCCCCCCCAAAATACTGAAATCATTTTGGCTTAAATTTAATGGCCCAAATTAATTGTGAGAATGACGAAATACATATATTCCTAAAATGAGCTGTAAAGTAAAATCTTTTAAAAGTCACCTTTAATAATTATAGGAAGTACATTTGAATCTCCTCCTGCTTTTTCTTTTGGCTTTAAGGGTTGCTGCTGTTTTTTTATTTTGTACTTTATAAATGACCTCGCCTTCCAGGGCAAAGTGCCATACTTCTCGCGGGCTTTCCGATGTGCTTCTTGGTGTTCCTTTCGCTTTTCTTCTATTAATTCCAGATCCTCTTTATTTTTCTCCTGTTCTTGCTCATACTTCCTCCAGTGAACAACTTCACGTGCCCTTGGCTTTATAGGGAGAAAAAAAAAGGGAATTATTTAACTGAATAGAAACCAGTAACTGCTGGTTTTTTCCTCCACTATGAAATCAGCCTAGTTCATATATGAAACCACTAATTTTAAAGTTTTAAGAAACTTACAAAACTTTAATATGGAGGCTTTGTGTAAATTTGAAATTATTTAAAAATCTTATCTCAAATTTTAAAAAATTCTATAGCCAAACTCTAAAATGACATCACTGGCCCCCTCACAGCCCGTTATAGTACTGAATTATTTATTACTTATTTGGTATAACATTATAGATTGATATTTTAAATCATTATATCATATCTACTGTATAGGAATTAAGCTTGATATACCTCAGATTCTACTTCAAGAATTTCATCTCCTGCAGAAGGGAGGTCTCTCCAGCCTATAATTCCCACTGGCATGCTGGGACAGGCCTCATTGATTGCTTTGTCATTTTCATCAAACATTAAGCGTACTTTTGCCCAACTCTTTCCAGCAACCAGAATGGAGCCTTTTCTCAAAGTTCCTCTTTGAATTATAGCTGTAGTAACAGGACTAATATGAAAATAAAAGTATATACTCTTAATGCCATAATCAGGATGTAATGGCACTTTCTCAGTAAAGATATCTTTATGAGATTAAAAAATATATAATTTGAACACACAGGGTTAATTCCACCACTTCTCAACTTCTCAAACAGTTTTTCATACTATAAAGACATTTCTTCATAATTACAGCCTAAATGTCCATCAATGGAAAAATGGATAAAGAACATGCAGTATATATATATAATGGAGTATTATAAAACCTTAAAAAAGGAAAATCCTGTCACATGCTAGAATACGGATGAACCTCCTGGATGAACATATGCTAAATGAAATAAGCCAGTCAAAAAGGACAATATTATATGATTCCTCTCATATGAAGTATCTAAAGTAGTCAAAATCATGGAAACAACTACTGAAAGATAGTTGCCAAAGGCTGGGGGGAGGAGGGCGGGGAAATTAGTGCTTCATGGGTATAGCGTTTGTTTTGCAAGATGAAAGAGTTCTAGAGATCCGTTGCACAACAATATGAATATACTTAATACTACCGAACTGTACATTTCAAAATGGTTAAGATGGTAAATTTAATATTATGCACTTTTTACCACAATGAAAAAAAAAAAAAAGAAAACAAAAAACATTTCTTGTAAGGTTATGGTAGTGAAGGGTGCAGCTAAGTGTTCTGACAGAATCCTAATCTCCTTTCTATAACTAATTTGTTAAACAGTGAAAAGACCTCTTTTGCTAATAGGGAGGGAAATTAAAGAAGAGAACACTATTCCAACAATCTTACTATATATTAATGGGTAAGGACATAAAGAATTTAGAAACCCTAAAATGCAACAATTGCTATTTTATTCCAAGTTATGTTAGTCTATAAGACTTTAGCAATTCAGTTAAGTCAGTGGGGGAAAAAAAAAAAAATCAAGCAAATTGAACTACTAAGTCACCTAAATATGACTAGTAAATGTACACACATATTTGCTATTATCTACTGATAAATGCATGTTTGTGTTTTGTGTGCCAGTGCAATAAAATACTTTTTATTTTTATTTTTTTTAATTTTTTTTTTTTTGGCTGCACCGCAGCGGCAAGCAGAACTTCCCCAACCAGGGATCGAACCCGTGCCCCCTGCAGTGGAAGCGCGGAGTCTTAACCACTGCACTGCCAGGGAAATCCATATTTTTTAAAACAATGCTTTGAAAATATTGTTCAGGGACTAACAATAATCTGCAATAAACATAAGATACTGTTATATAATCAAGTCACAAAAACAATGGAATAAAATTATTAGAAAGCAAGCATTTTAACAGACCTACCCTCTTCCTTTGTCTGTGAAAGATTCTATTACTGTTCCTTCAACTGGACCAGTAGGGTCTGCTTTCAATTCTAACATTTCTGCAAGAGCAATTGTTGCCTCTACCAAAGCCATCAGGTTATCGCCCTTTAATAACAAAAAAAACTTAATATACATTAATAAATAATATCTGTAAATGTAAATACCAGGATCAGAAAGCCAAATAATCCTCGACAGTTACACTTTTCTCTTTAAGGATTAAAAACATGAATTACACAATACTACGAGACTAGATATCAATTACAGGAAAAAAATCTGTAAAACATACAGACACATGGAGGCTAAACAATACACTACTTAATAACCAAGAGATCACTGAAGAAATCAAAGAGGAAATCAAAAAATACCTACAAACAAATGACAATGAAAACACGACGACCCAAAACCTATGGGATTGCAGCAAAAGCAGTTCTAAGAGGGAAGTTTATAGCAATACAATCCTACATCAAGACACAAGAAACATCTCAAATAAACAACCTAACCTTACACCTAAAGCAACTAGAGGAAGAAGAACAAAAAAACCCCAAAGTTAGCAGAAGGAAAGAAATCATAAAGATCAGAAATAAATGAAAAAGAAGGAAACAATAGCAAGATTAATAAAACTAAAAGCTGGTTCCTTGAGAAGATAAACAAAATTGATAAACCATTAGCCAGACTCATCAAGAAAAAAAGGGAGAAGACTCAAATCAATAGAATGAAATGAAAAAGAAGAAATGAAAAAGGAGAAGTAACAACTGACACTGCAGAAATACAAAGGATCATGAGAGATTACCATAAGCAACTATATGCCAATAAAATGGACAACCTGGAAGAAATGGACAAATTCTTAGAAAAGCACAACTTTCCAAGACTGAACCAGGAAGAAATAGAAAATATAAACAGACCAAACACAAGCACTGAAACTGAGACTGTGATTAAAAATCTTCCAACAAACAAAAGCTCAGGATCAGATGGCTTCACAGGCGAATTCTATCAAACATTTAGAGATGAGCTAACTCCTATCCTTCTCAAACTCTTCCAAAATATAGCAGAGGGAGGAACACTCCCAAACTCATTCTACGAGGCCACCATCACCCTGATACCAAAACCAGACAAAGATGTCACAAAGAAAGAAAACTACAGGCCAATATCACTGATGAACATAGATGCAAAAATTCTCAACAAAATACTAGCAAACAGAATCCAACAGCACATTAAAAGGATCATACACCATGATCAAGTGGGGTTTATCCCAGGAATGCAAGGATTCTTCAATATACGCAAATCAATCAATGTGATACACCATATTAACAAAGTGAAGGAGAAAAACCATATGATCAACTCAATAGATGCAGAAAAAGCTTTTGACAAAATTCAACACCCATTTATGATAAAAACCCTCCAGAGAGTAGGCATAGAGGAAACTTACCTCAACATAATAAAGACCATATGTGACAAACCCACAGCCAACACCTTTCTCAATGGTGAAAAACTGAAAGCATTTCCACTAAGATCAGGAACAAGACAAGGTTGCCCAGTCTCACTGCTATTATTCAACATAGTTTTGGAAGTTTTAGCCACAGCAATCAGAGAAGAAAAAGAAATAAAAGGAATCCAAATTGGAAAAGAAAAACTAAAGCTGTCACTGTTTGCAGATGACATGATACTATACATAGAGAATCCTAAAGACTCTACCAGAAAACTACTAGAGGTAATCAACGAATTTGGTAAAGTAGCAGGATACAAAACGAATGCACAGAAATTTCTTGCGTTCCTATACACTAATGATGAAAAATCTGAAAGAAAAAGTAAGGAAACACTCCCATTTACCACTGCAACAAAAAGAATAAAATACCTAGAAATTAGCCTACCTAAGGAGATAAAAGACCTGTATGCAGAAAACTATAAGACACTGATGAAAGAAATTAAAGATGATACAAACAGATGGACAGATATACCATGTTCTTGGATTGGAAGAATCAACATTGTGAAAATGACTCTACTACCCAAAGCAATCTACAGATTCAGTGCAATCCCTATCAAACTACCAATGGCATTTTTCACAGAACTCAAGCAAAAAATTTCACAATTTGTATGGAAACACAAAAGAGCCCGAATAGCCAAAGCAATCTTGAGAAAGAAAAACGGGGCTGGAGGAATCAGGTTCCCGGACTTCAGACTATACTACAAAGCTACAGTAATCAAGACAGTATGGTATTGGCACAAAAACAGAAATACAGATCAATGGAACAAGATAGAAAGCCCAGAGATAAACCCACGCACATATGGTCACCTTATTTTTGATAAAGGAGGCAAGAATATACAATGGAGAAAAGACAGCCTCTTCAATAAGTGGTACTGGAAAACTGGACAGCTGCATGTAAAAGAATGAAATTAGAACACTCCCTAACACCATACACAAAAATAAACTCAAAATGGATTAAAAACCTAAATGTAAGGCCAGACACTATAAAACTCTTAGAGGAAAACACAGGCAGAACACTCTATGACATAAATCACAGCAAGATCCTTTTTGACTCACCTCCTAGAGAAATGGAAATAAAAACAAAAATAAACAAATGGGACCTAATGAAACTTAAAAGCTTTTGCACAGCTAAGGAAACCATAAACAAGATGAAAAGACAACCCTCAGAATGGGAGAAAATATTTGAAAAAGAAGCAACTGACAAAGGATTAATCTCCAAAATTTACAAGCAGTTCATGCAGCTCAATATCAAAAAATCAAACAACCCAATCCAAAAATGGGCAGAAGACCTAAATAAACATTTCTCCAAGAAGATATACAGATTGTCAACAAACACATGAAAGGATGCTCCACATCACTAATCATTAGAGAAACACAAATCAAAACTACAATGAGGTATCACCTCACACCAGTCAGAATGGCCAACATCAAAAAATCTACAAACAATAAATGCTGGAGAGGGTGTGGAGAAAAGGGAACCCTCTTGCACTGTTGGTGGGAATGTAAACTGATACAGCCACTATGGAGAACAGTATGGAGGTTCCTTAAAAAACTAAAAGTAGAACTACCATATGACCCAGCAATCCCACTACTGGGCATATACCCTGAGAAAACTATAATTCAAAGAGTCATGTCCCACAATGTTCACTGCAGCTCTATTTACAATAGCCAGGACATGGAAGTAACCTAAGTGTCCATCGACAGATGAATAGATGAAGAAGATGTGGCACAGTTACACAATGAAATATTACTCAGCCATAAAAAGAAGCGAAACTGAGTTATTTGTAGTGAGGTGGATGGACCTAAAGTCTGTCATACAGAGTGAAGTAAGTCAGAAAGAGAAAAACAAATACCGTATGCTAACACATATATATGGACTCTAAAAAAAAAAAGAAAAAGTGGTTATGAAGAACCTAGGGGCAGGACAGGAATAAAGATTCAGACATAGAGAATGGACTTGAGGACACAGGGAGGGGAAGGGTAAGCTGGGACAAAGTGAGAGTGGCATGGACTTATATATACTACCAAATGTAAAACTGATAGCTAGTGGGAAGCAGCCACATAGCACAGGGAGATCAGCTCAGTGGTTTGTGACCACCTAGAGGGGTGGGATAGGGAGGGTGGGAGGGAGATGCAAGAGGGAGGAGATATGGGGATATATGTATAGCTGATTCACTTTGTTATAAAGCAGAAACTAACATACCATTGTAAAGCAATTATACTCTAATAAAGATGTTAAAAAAACCCAAAAACATGAATTACCCTATTTGAAGGAAGGAAAGAAGGAAGGGGCGGGGGGGGGGGGAAGGGAGGAAGGGAGGGAGGAAGGGAGGAAGGGAGGGAGGGAAGAAGGAAGGAAGGAAGGAAGGGAGGGAGGGAGGGAGGGAGGGAGGGAGGGAGGAAGAGATAAGCAAGAAAATCTGACCCAGGGACAAATCTTGCAACAAACAGTGGCTATACATATATAGCTAGATATTATATATATATATATATATATATATATATATATATATATATATATATATATAAATATATATATAATATATATATTATATATCTATAATATATATATTATATATTATATATCTATATATATTTTTTAAGAATAGCTACTAGAGTTTGTTAATACCCTTTTATAAACACATGCTTCTTTCACCCTCTGTCCTCCATCTGTCTCTACAATTGTGTTTTCTTCCTCTCACTTTCTTTACAATGCTACATTACAATTGAAGTTCTATCCAATTGAACAAGCTTTCACTGATTTCATCTGATCCACTCAAGAATCCTGTAAAATAAGTAAATCAAACACTATTTACTCTTATTAAATAAATAAGGAGAAAAAGCACTGACTAGACCCAAGCTATAACCTATACTCTGCAACTACCCAGCTGTACAACCTTGGAAAACCACTTCACCACCTGGATCACCTTTCCTCAACTGTAAAATGAAGGAGCTAGATTAGATGATTCTTTCACCTTTAATGATCTATGTCTACTATGCTTTCTAAGCCTCCAAGATCATGCAGCTGATTAACGGGTGATGGAATTGGAACTGATGGACAAGGGATTTTTCCATTCTCCATGTCAGCTAAGAGCTTGCTCACAATTGTTACAATATAAAGCAACAGAGACAACTGTAACAAAACTAACTAAACACTTTGCTTACCCATCTACTTATTCCTAGTATTTATTCCAATTTACAAAATGCTGCTCTGAAAAGCAGAGCTGGGGTTGCTTCTCTGCATGAAGAGTCCTCTATTCTTCCTTGGAAAAGAAGGCCTCATCTTACTTCCCTGCCACTCTCTTACCTCCATTCCCAGGATTCATCTCTGCCATGCCTCCAAATTTGCCTAAGCAGCTTTACATCTATCTATCTACTCATCTAATATCTGGGCAGAAAAGGTGGTCATGTCTTCAAATGTTCTAATCTTGCCATCTGGTTTTCACATCGTAGTAATAATCAAGGTATAGTAGAAAGATGACAAAGTAAGGTGGCATTTCATGAGTTTCAGAGAAAAAGAGGCATAGTTTTACTATTAACAGAGGCATAACTTCTAATCATCTTGGAGGTAACAAATTTAGGAAAAGTAAAGATAAAATGAGACTTAATTGGAGGAAGGTGGCCAAATAAAGTACAATTTCTTCACCAAATGATCAGAAGAAAAAAAGTCCGTATTACAAGTAAACTACGGAATATGGTAAGAATGGACAAAAAAGGAAATTTTTACTTAGCAGCAACCTGTATAGGACAAGAGAATTGGAAAATGCTATCACAAAGCAGGTACTGAGCTTCCTTGGTGTATTTTATCCAGAAGAGAATAATTGGTAATTTAAAAGAAAATGGAATTCATCATAAATAACATTATAAAACTTATAGCAATTTAGTTCATAGAAACACTGAGTCAATCAATAACAAACTGAACCCAAATATTTCAACACTGTATTAGTAAAAAGTTTCATTTGTTTAAATTTCTCTTAAATGCCCTAAGACCTATTCTATAGTTTTTTACTTTAAAAACAAGCACTTTTCATTGCCAACTGAATTTCGTTTCTGCTTAAAACAGTCTTTATCCTACTATTATCCTATCCCCACATCATTCACCACTTATTCTCCTCATTCTAAGTACCTCGTAGTAAGAAAAGCATAGGTAAACCCGACCCCTCTGGATTGATGACTAATCTTTCTGAGCCTAATTTCTAATCTGCCAAACTAGGATAATGATACCAGCTTTGCCTAGTTCTCAGAGAATTTTTAAACAACAACAGAAATTATGGATGTCAAAATGTTCTCTAGGTATAAGGCACTGTGTGCGTGACGTGTAGCACTCCCATCTGAACACACTGTCTCTGAGGTGCCCGCACTTACCGTGAGTGCAGAAACATGCACTGCTTGAATGTCGCCTCCATAATCCTCACATACCACATCATAAGCTAGCAGTTCTTTTTTCACTCTCTCAGGATCAGCCTCAGCTTTGTCACATTTGTTTATGGCAAGGACAACAGGAACTGAAAGAGACAGAGTTAAGAAGAGTGCAAACGATGACACTTCAACTCCAGGTATTCACGATGAAAGACGCCAACGTTTTCTGGCTTTCTCTTGACCCAGTGGATGTATTTATCTAACAAAAGACCTAAAAAGACCCACTTTACACCCACCTACTCTGCTTTATACACATGAAGGATTCCAGATGAGAGATGTCAAAACTGCAATTATAAGATTCTGAATTAAGAATACGCAATTATGATGATTAAAAAACAAAAACAAAACACACAACAGTATTTAGGGTAGAGAAAGGACTACCCTTAAATCTGAAAGCAAGATCAGCAACTACACTAGAGATAATCTCCAGAAAAGAAAAATCAAGAGAAGATTCTAATTCTAATACTAGATCATTTGCCTCTTCTTTCCAGGAGTTTAATTCCCTGTTAAAACCCAACATCTCACCCTTGGGTGAAACTAAGTACCATTATTGTAAACTTTCTTTTAGGATTTACAGCAACTCTTTCTTCATACACACTTAGCTGAGTGACTGACACAAAGTAGATTCTCAATAAATGTTTACTTAATGAATGAACCAAATAATCTTATAATCTACTTGTCATTACTGAACATACCCTTTCATTAGAGAACTCACACAAAATTCTAGGAGATAATTCTCTGATTGAGTTTCACCAACTCTGCAATTTTCTCAGGTATCAAAGGAATAGAAATTGAAAACAGACACGAAAGAGTTATGCAATCCATAGCCTATTATTATGAAAAAGTACATTCTATATTGATCAGCTGGAACTTAACAGGCACCAAGAGAACGGGTACAGAAAGCATGATGTAAGGAATTTATCATATCTCAACCAACTGCTTTGTTATGGGGTCCCTGACAGATTTACCACTCTTATTTTTATTATATTCCCTAGGATCATTAAGAACATAGCCCATTCCACAAAGGTAGTTTTGAGGAAATAAAAAATAAAGAGAGGAACACTGAAGCTAGAAGACCAGATTCCAAATGCAGGCATGCTGCAAATTAACTGTAACTGGGGAAGTTCCTGCCACCCTCTGGGTCTTAGTCTTCATGTTGTGAGATGAAAAAAAAAACTGGACTAGATCAATGATTGTCAACCCTTTCTTTTTTTTCTTGCCAACAAACCTAGGGGAATATGACGCATTCCATCAGGTACATTCTCTCAAGACAACAGTATTTTCTCAGTGGGTGTAGGGTCATATCACAATAAGAATAAATGTACAAAGTATGTGTGTGGTGTTTATTATTACAATTTTTTTTTTTCTTGGCCACGCCACGTGGCTTGCAGGATCTTAGTTCCCCAACCAGGGATTGAACTCGTGCCCTCAGCACGAGTGTGCAGTCCTAACCACTGGACTGCCAGGGAATTCCCTATTATTACAATCTTTAAATGGAGAAATAAGGGAGAAGATAGCCAAGTATTTTCCAAAAGTTTCAATTTTATACCTTTGACCAAATAAGAACTTATTTAAAGCAGATGAGGGAAAAGTCTCTTTTAGAGAAGAATTCCGGATAATAAATGAATAAGGAATAACAATTAGAATATCACCACTTTGTAACTCCTAATGAATTGAGGTGATGGGTACATAGGGGTTCATTAGTCTAGGCTTACTTTTGTAGCTGTTAAACGTTAAAATGTTTTTAAAAAAGTCATTTGAGACTGTTAAATTGTCACACCATGCCAAGTAAGTAAACAGTAGAGGAAGGAATATACTTGTGGTCACAAGTCCCAAGTTGAATCCTGCTATACTCTTCTTAGTAGTTAATGTCTTTGGGAAAACAATTCAACTTTCTTTGCACCTTACCTGTAGAACAGGTATAATAATCCTGGGATTGCCAGGAAGATTAAATGAGCGACATGTACAAACAGTGACTCTGTAGTAGATCCTTTAAAAAAAAGAAAGCAACTTCCTTCCTGATACATGTAAGTCAGCCACGCAGTACCTTGAGCATCTTTGGCATGCTGAATGGATTCTACAGTTTGTTTCATCACTCCATCATCTGCAGCTACAACCAATATGATAATGTCAGTGACGTGAGCACCTCTGGCTCTCATTGCTGAGAAAGCAGCATGTCCTGGAGTATCAAGAAAGGTTATCTTTTCCCCAGAAGGCAGAGAAACTGTGGAAACAGAAATCCAAGAACACTAAGCACTCAAATATATACTTCCTTAATACAAAGGAATATACGTGACCTTATCAACACAATCGATAATTCTTCAAAATAATTTTATTCTTTCCATTACTCTTAATCAGAACAATGCATATGGATCATCATTCCACAATGAAAAGTGATAACATACCAGTGAGACCTTTAGGGTTTTCTTTTCATGTAATAATTTCAAACTAAAACTCGTCCTATTTCTAGAATATAACTACTTTCATAAATGTACCAACTGGAATATATTCTGGAGAAAAAACCAGACTGATAGTTGTCTAGGCAGCCACTCCTGCATTAGCAAACACCAGCTGCACAAACTGTCTTGAGCAACAGAGGCAATTTAGTACACAGTTAGAAGCTCAGGATTTGAGTCCAACAGCCTTGGGTTTAAATGCTGGCTTTGCCACTTTACTAGCTGTGTACTTCGAGCAAGTAACTTAACCTAAACAAGCCTCAGCCTCCTTATATGTATGTAGGGATATTAATACCTACCTCATGATGTTGCGAAGATAAAAAAAGATAAAGCGTACAAGGTGCTCAGAACAGTGCTGGGCACATGCTAGGTGTTCAGCAAATGACAGCTGTTATTCAGTTATGAGTGGTAACATTATGACAACCTAGCACTGAAGAGTCTTAGGCTCATTAAACCAAACTAAGAATGAGCTAGAATACAAAAGGTATAACTTTCTTCTTATACACTGTACAAAATAACCTTTATTAACCACCAGCTCTACATTTCATCAAACCAATGGCTTTAGGCTTTAGCCTTCCTTTTACTTTAAATTCATATATTTCATACTATGACACTATTTTAAGAAAATAATATGTGGGGTTCCCAAGCACATTGTAAGGTGATCTGTGTTCATACCAAGAAAGGCACCAATGTGCTGAGTGATGCCTCCAGCTTCCATTGCTGCCACTTGAGTTTTTCGCAGTTTGTCAAGTAACGTCGTTTTTCCATGATCAACATGGCCCATTATAGTAACAACTGGGGACCTTGGGATTAATAAAGCTGGATCTGCCTGGGGCCTACAATTAACAGCAAAGGAGTTTCATTTCTTAAATATCAGAAACACTTTATAGCCAGTGAACTGATCTGCAGTTATCTCTGTGAACTACCATTAACAACAAAACCCAACATTCAGCTTTGATTAGACATAACTATTTTCCTCTTCTATACATACAATGACTTATGATAAAATAATAATGACTGCCCGCCTACTGTAGGCATCTTCATAACAATGAGCAGAACTGAATAAAATTTTAAAATTCAGGATCAATATACACACTCAGCAAACTAAGAAAAACAACTCTTAGAGTTTTATAATAACCTGAATATACTTTTTGATACTTTAAGCACTTTGAAGAAAAGTTTAACCTATACTCACACATCATTTTAATTGCAAAAGAAATTTTAAGGCAAATCTTTCCATTAAAAAGTGTGAATAAAACAATGTGGTCTCCTTCCCCCAATTTATACAGTTAAGTTTTACCTTTTTACAGCATCTTTATTTTCTCTGACTTTGTCCTGTTTTAATTTGCTCCATTTTAACTTCATCCCTGACTTCTTTATCACTTCTTTGATCCAGACTTCATCTAAATGTGAGTGTGCTTCTAGTGAATCTATGTCAATAGCAGTGTTCAATAAAGATTCATATACACAATCTGGTGAAACAAGATAAAACCTTTTAGGATCGTGAATTAAATGTTCCAGAAAATGACCTCTATTGATAAACATCTATATAAACAATACACTCAATGAGAGGAATAACTATATAAGCTATCTGTTTCTCTAATGTTAACGAATCACAAAAAAGTTGAAAAGAAAATAATCTTTAAAATATGATACAGGGACTTCCCTGGCGGTCCAGTGGTTAATACTTTGCCTACCAGCGCAGGGAGTGGGGGTTCGATTCCTGGTCGGGGAGCTAAAATCCCACATGCCTCGAGGCCAAAAAACCAAAACATAAAACAGAAGCAATATTGTAACAAATCCAATAAAGACTTTAAAAATGGTCCATATCAAAAAAAAAAAGGAAAAATAAAATAAAATAAAATATGATACATTTATATTGATATTTCTGCATATTCATAAATATTTGAATATTTACCATGTACCTTATGAACTACCTGAGCGATTAATAAAACATTAAATTGCATGTCGATTCTCATTATTCAAGGTAATTATGTTCTATAAACTCACTGGGAACAGTGAATTAGCAAATACTGAATCATTGCTCTGAGGGGAAATACAGGGTTACGTTCCTTCAGCCTCTGGTCACAACATTTTCATCAGCTATATCTTGTTTTACGTGTTTCTGTTTAAAGACACCTTATTCAGTATATGTTGTTGATTTATTAACGTTATAGTCACGGTCAACAGCACTATACTATAACTAATAAAGCTTATCTAACACGTATTTTCTCTGTAAGGCACATTACAGCCTTCTTGTAGTTAGTAACACTAAACAGCACTTCAGCACCATGCTGAGTGGCCATTTTAAACAGCGAAATCACCCAAAAAAAAGCACAAAAATGAGAAAAACATGGCACTAAATAAACCACAAAAATGACACTTGTTTACAGTATGAGAGGAGAGAAGGCAGAGTGTTTGGTGCCTTGTTTGAACCTCAGCTAGTAATATGTGATCAGGTCAGGCAACTCAAATTTTTCACCGCTCTGTGCATGTCCAGGAATGACTACAAAAGCACTTCAAGTATCAATTTTGGGGCTACAAATACATTTTAGGGAATTTGCCAATTCAGAATCCCCAAATAATAAGGATTGACTATATTTACATATGTATACACATAAATATACGCACACACACACACATACAGTATCACAGAATACATGCACACACTATTTATTTACGTATCTATTTAGGATGTCCAAAAAGTTGCAAAACATAGGAAAAAGAATTACTTGTTACTTTCATTTTATTTAATGTGCTTTAATTTCTGTAATATTTTCCTGTGGGTGATAAAGTATCAGTGGTGATAATGAAATAAGTAGTTTTATGCTTCCAGACTTTCAGTCACCCTATAAATATATATTTTGAGAGACAGATATAAAAGAAAGGCATCTTCAAACATGCAGAACATTACACTAAAAGAACTTCCTATTCAGTAGTGTGCTCGTAAATGTTTACTCTGAGGCTCCTAAAAGAAAGTCCTGATTTATAGCATTTCCCAATTTCCATGGTACAAATACCCGCCACCAGGGGTGCCTAACCCCGTTAGGAACCAGGCCGCACAGCAGGAGGTGAGCAGCTGGGGAGCAAGCAAAGCTTCATCTATATTTACAGCCGCTCCCCATGCTTGCATTACCACCTGAGCTCCACCTCCTGTCAGACGAGCGGTGGCATTAGATTCTCATAGGAGCGTGAACCCTACTGTAAACTGCACATGCAAGGGATCTAGGCTGCAGGCTCCTTATGAGAATCTGATGCCTGATGATCTGAGGTGGAGCTGAGGCGGTGATGCTAGCGCTGGGGAGCGGCTGCAAATACAGATAATCATTAGCAGAGAGGTCTGACTGCACAGAGACCATAATAAATCAATTGCTTGCAGACTCACATCAAAACCCTATCAGTGAGTGGCAAGTGAAAACAAGCTCAGGGCTCCCACTGATTCTGCATTATGGTGAGTTGTATAATTATTTCATTATATATTACAGTGTAATAATAATAGAAACAAAGTGCACAACAAATGCGCCTGAATCATCCTGAAACCATCATCTCCCCCCACCTCACCCCCTGTCAGTGGAAAAATCGTCGTCCACAAAACCAGTCCCTGGTGCCAAAAAGGTTGGGGGCTGCTGTCCCCCACCACGTCTGACTTCAAGCCACCAACATGGAGTCACTGAACACAGAGATGAAAAGAGATGTGAAGCAGCACACTATTAAATAGTATTTCCACCAATATAGGTACAATAAATGTAAATAACCTCAAGAGCATAGATTAGTAGTAAAATGCAGTAAAATAATTAAGAAGTGACAATCTTAATGAGTATTTATTTACCTCCATTTATGATTTAATTTTTTAAATGGTTGTGTTTACACCAGCTCCCATAATTCCTTGTAATTTAGCAACAGGCTCACAAACTGGTACAAGCCAGCCTCAGCACCTCACTGATCTACTCCATAATAATGCCAAGAAACCCTTTCTTGTGGATTTCCCTACCACACCTTTCCCCCAAAAAACACATTTCAAATTAGGAGTATGGCACTACTGATACTATGTATAAAATAGACAACTAATGGGAACATACTCTATAGCACAGGGAAACCTACTTAATGCACTGTGGTGACCTAAATGGGAAGGAAATCCAAAAAAGAGGGGATATATGTATATGTATAGCTGATTCATTTTGCTGTAGAGCAGAAACTAACACAACATTGTAAAGCAACTATGCTCCAATAAAAATTAATTTAAAAAAAAAATAGTAATAATAATAAATAAATAAATAAATTAGGAGTATGCGATTAGCATACACACACTACTATGCATAAAATAGATAATCAACAAGGGCCTAATGTATAGCACAGGAAACTCTACTCAATATCCTGTAATAACCTATATGGGAAAAGAATGTGGAAAAGAATGGATATATGTATATGTATATGTATAACTGAATCACAACGCTGTACATCTGAAACATCGTAAATCAATTACACTCTAATATAAAGTAAAAATTAAATTAAAAAAAAGAATGCTACAACATAAATTTTCTATACGGATATGCTCTCAGAGAACAATAAAACTCTTTCTAAACGTAAAAATTATAATGAGTACAATTCTAATAATGCTAAAAATCCTTAATAATCCAGTAACTATAGTTTTCCAATATGTTATCCTAAACTTTTGAGAGGTAGCTTATACATAGGGATAATCTTTTTCCCTCTACATTAAATGCATATAATATTAACATATTATTTTATCTTTATCCAAAACGTAAACATTTACATGTAGAAAAGTACCCAAAGCATTTAAACCAGAAATATTACATCAATTTTTTTTTTTGGCTGCACCGCACAGCTTGCAGGATCTTAGTTCCCCCACCAGGGATTGAACCCACACCCCTGGCAGTGAACGCGCAGTACTAACCACTGGACCGCCAGGGAATTTCCACATCAAGTTATTTTAACTGACCCAGGGCAGGGGGGTTAGGATGTATGTACGTTGCTAATATAGCAGTTAAAAATATTCACCATATGAAAACTATCTTAAATTCAAAAGAGGTATGATTATAATATTAAATAAGTTTCAAATAGATAACTTTTATTTAAATCATAGCAAATCAGTTTTGGGTTTAGAGCACTGATCCATAGGATTAAACCTGTATTTTAATTATTCTATTTATTTGGTGATACAAAGGAATTATTATGGTTATGCATGTCTGTGTTAATGTTTAAAAAAAAAAGAATTATAATTTAGCAATATATAAGTACTCATGGATTAAATGATATATTAATAATTGTTATCACTGGCTTATGCAAACATTATGCTTATCATTCCATTCTTTCTGCTTTCATATATATATGAAAAATGCCAATAATAAAAAGTTCTAAAAATCAAGTCTGTTATCAATATCATTTATAAAATCATATCAATACAGTTTTCCTTGGAAAAATTCTGAATGCTATGGCCATGTCCATTTGTTCTCTTAAAGTTTTCTAGTTATAAAATGATTACATAATCCAATGCAAAGTTTAAAAAAAAACACAAGATAGAGTGCTAATTTTCTATTCTTTGTGAGGATGTACTATCACAAATAGTGGTAACACTTTCAGGCAGGATACACATTAAAACTCTAGCTCTGCTGTCATTTACAAAATAACAATTCCTGAGAGAAAATTTGGTCTGTGAATAAGAGCATCTGCTCGAGCCATACTCCCTGGGTTCAAAATCCTGGCTCCACCACATAGTAGCTGTGAAATCCTGGGCAATTATTCATCCTCTCTATGCCTCGGTTTCTCAATCTATAAATGGGGATAATAATCATACATGCTTCTAGAGAATTGTGAGAATTACATGAGTTAATACATATAAAGTATTGGTATATAATAACAGCTCAGTAAGTATAAGTTATTATCAGTAATTCTTTTTGCCAAAAGTCTGCTTCACTTGTTACTTTATTTTGCTACCATAATAAGCTATTTCTTGTTTACTAAATTTTAATGTCAGTTTATAATGAAAACGAAATGAAAATTTTGTTCCAACAATCCTAAATTGGTAATAAATACAGTAGTCCCTCAGTATCTGCAGGGGGTTGGTTCCAGGACATCCCCTGCATACCAAAATACATGGACTTTATATATAAGTCCCTTATATAAAATGGCACAGTATTTGCATATAACCTACACACATCCACCCATATATTTTAAATCATCTTTAGACTACTTACAATAACTAATACAATGTAATGTTATATAAACAGTCGCTGATGCATGACAAATTCAAGTTTTGCTTTCTGGAACTTTCTGGATTTTTTTTTTTAATATTTCTGATTCACGGTTGGTAGAATCCACGGATACAGAACCCATGGATACAGAGGGCTAATTACAATTTTTATTACATTTCTAATAAAAATGGTATTATTAAAAGTTGTAGTTATGGACTTCCCTGGTGGTGCAGTGCATAAGAATCCACCTGCCAGGGCCTCCCTGGTGGCGCAGTGGTTAGGAATCCGCCTGCCAATGCAGGGGACATGGGTTCGATCCCTGGTCCGGGAAGATCCCACATGCCACGGAGCAACTAAGCCCATGCGCCACAACTACTGAGCCTGTGCTCTAGAGCCTGCGAGCCACAACTTCTGAGCCCACGTGCCACAACTACTGAAGCCCGTGTGCCTAGCACCCGTGCTCCGCAACAAAAGAAGCCACCGCAATGAGAAGCCCACGCACCGCAACGAAGAGCAGCCCCCGCTCGCCGCAACTAGAGAAAGCCCGCGAGCAGCAACAAATACCCGATGCAGCCAAAAATAAATAAATAAATTTATTAAGGAAAAAAAAAAGTTGTAGTTATTACTACAAATATTTTTCTGCTGGCACTACACTACAGATATTGTCAAAATGAGCGCAATTAGAGAATTATAGAGAAACAAAAGGAAAGTAAATGAGTATAAATACGGTCCCTCAGTCCAAAAGCATTCTTTGGACTTATCTTAATAGCCCACAAGATTTCTGAGAAAGAAAGGTTAGTTCAAATTTAAAAAATCTTTTCCATTTTTATTAAAAGCAAAATCTTAGAGAACTAGATTCGGCAAAAAGCCAAGAAACTAATTAGGATTTTTCATCTAAAGTGAAAAATATTGGAATTACTTAACATCTTTTTAAACCACTAGTCTAATTTTCATCCTTGAATGCCTTAATCTCACTGCAAATAAAATACCAGGTATTCCACGTTTCCATATTTTTCCTTATAAAATTATCTGGCTCACCTATGTCTTTTTCCATTGCTCTGGCCAGCTCCTCAACAGTCATTCCAATCCATACCTCCACCTCCTTTTTAGATTTTGTTGAAGATAACTGAGATTTCTGCGATTTTTTTTCCTATTAAATATTCAGAACACATAAAGAAGAAGGAAGAAAAAACTTTGAAATTTATTCTGGAATATCTACCACAGTCAGGACTCCTATTTCTACCAACACTCCCATAAATTGTTAAACCTTAGACTAAAATTTAAAATCCTGATTCCTTAATTCACTGTTATACACTGATATAAATAAGCAAATTAATCAACATTACTAAACAACTAACTAGAACCTCCCTTCCTCACAAAGATTTATTGCCTGGAATGTAGAATTAAGGCATAAAGATTTCAAAAATGACAAAATACTCAAGATGGATTTCTACTCATGGCCCTAGGCACTTTCATCTCAGACCAAATAATAGAGAAGCTCAGAGAAATCTAGAACTACCTTCTTTGTCACCAGAAGCCTATGTTGAGATAAAGCGGCTCTGATGAGCGCATCTGTTTGCCAGGGCTGGGCATACAGCTGAGCTGGCCACACCGGGTAAGCAGATGAAAACACGTGCCTCCACTGTGCCAACATTCTTCTTTGATACAGGCTGTGCAGCTGCCTACAAATAGTGTGAAATCGTAGCAAGTTCTCCAACTTAAGTATCTTCTGGTTCATCTTTCTCCTAGGAAAAAAGTTTTCAAATACTATTTTGGTTAATATTGAAATCAAGTTAGCAAATATTAATTGGATATCTACTACACACAAAACACTGTGCTAGAGTTACAACAATGAGTAAAACTGGGTTCTCGCCCTGAAAGAGCTCACAGTTCAGTCAGAGAGATGGAATTCCGTACTAAGTACTCTCTAGATATTAACTATAACTATGGTTAATGTTCCTACCATAATAACACTGAAATACAATAACAAACTTGTAAGGGTTCTTTTTTCACTCCTGAAACATCAACTAACCAAATCACAACTAGAATCTTCTTTTTTTTAAATTTAATTTAATTTAATTATTTATTTATTTATGGCTGTGTTGGGTCTTCGTTTCTGTGTGAGGGCTTTCTCTAGTTGCGGCAAGTGGGGGCCACTCTTCATCGCGGTGAGCGGGCCTCTCACTATCGCGGCCTCTCTTGTTGTGGAGCACAGGCTCCAGACGCGCAGGCTGAGCAATTGTGGCTCACGGGCCTAGTTGCTCCACGGCATGTGGGATCTTCCCAGACCAGGGCTCGAACCCGTGTCCTCTGCATTGACAGGCAGATTCTCAACCACTGCGCCACCAGGGAAGCCCCTAGAATCATTTTTTTTTTAAATGCAAATTTGAACTCATCAACTCTTTGCCAAACATTCTTTGGGAGGATGGGGGGAGATTATCCCTAGTTTAATGTACAGCTTCAAAACATGCTATATAAGGACTCATTATCTGACCTCTGTTAACCTCTCACTCCATCTCTTACACTCTTATAGTTCCCTCACTCTTATCTCCCAAATTTTTGTTATTCTGTCTCACCTGTAATCTCCGACAGCTGTCTTCTAATCTTTGAAACTTTGCATATGCTCCCTCTCCTTGGAACTGTCTTTCAACCCTAACATTTTCCCCTCTTCCCAACCCCCCCCCCAACAAAAAGATGCTTTAGAGTGGGAAGAAGGCACCCAATAAATATCTACTGAATAATGCCAATAAATACCTATTGAATAATGCCTTTTGAATATTACTCTTGGGACGAAAGAAGAGTTTACTGAGAGAAAACCACAACAGACCTCAACAGTATAGCTCAGAACTCAGTAGTATAGTCTCTTCCTCCTGGAGTCTTCTATTTCTTCTGATCACAAGACTGCATTTCTACAGCTTTGCTTTTCAGTGTTTAAGGGAAGGAGCAACTAAAATAACATAAGAAGTACTAGTTTTCTCCTCAGCAGACATTTCAATGAGCACCATCTTCCAGGCACTGCATTTGAGGTTGTTGAGTCAAAGTTTAATAAGCAAGAGTCCCTTCCTTTGGGGTTCACTGTCTTTAAAATGTTCCAATATAATGATTCTTAAACACCTCAAGAATGGCACATGTAAAAAATCTTATTTAGGTACATTTCCCTGAACTAAGAAGTAAAGAGTGCTCAGGAAGCACAGAATTGCTTAGGCAAAAAAAAAATTTTTAATGAGTCTAAAACCAGATTTAACAAGGACACAGATTAATATAATGGGAGGAAAGGTCCTACACGGAGATTAACCAAAGCACAGCTATTTCACTGACGCAGGGATTCGAAAAACACATTAGGGGGTCAATAAACCAAATACCAAAACTGGAAGGAACCTTACTTGCTACTTATTCCAAGCCCCTCATTTTAAAGAAAAGGAAAATGGAGTCCAGAGAGGTCAAAAAGCCTTCTCCTATGTCATACCGCTAGTTAATGGCAGTCAGGACTAGAACCCAGGCTTTCTGACTCCCAATTCGGTGTTCTTTCGCCGCTAGTATATTCTTATCATGGAACCTGGAAAAGGATGTTGGAAATAATGTAGTTGCGTTGGTGAAAACGTCTGAATGAAACAGCTAGAAGCCTTGGGTGTTATCTGAAAGGTAAAAAGAAGTCACTGTAGAATGTCGGATCTACGGTGGCTTCGCCTGGAACCCGAGCCCAAAAAGCCTTGGGCACAGGGGAGGTCGGGGCGTGGAGGACACCTGCCGCGGCGCGCGGGGAGAGCAAGCAGCCGGCCGCTTCTGGTTGGATAACGCTTTCGTTATGCCGAAAGTTAAGAATCACGCATGGATTAAGTGCATCATGGAAAGCCTCCCGAATGCGCAATCTTTGTCATCTGTGCCGCTAACACTTTAGGCCTAACAATACACGCCACCCGGGACGACCCGGCTAAGAGACCCCACTCACTCAGCTCCTACGTAGGGTCCAGGGCGCCGGAATTCTGAAGCAGGGTAAAGATCTCCTTCCGGACCCGGGAGGACTGTCGGTCAGCTAGTCCGTCTCGAAAATGGTCCCGCTCGGGCTTCCGGTGCTGCCGGAAGCGGTTCTACCCGGAATTCAGAAGTCCGATTTCGGAACAACCCTGTTGCCGCTGGTACAGTCCGAGGGTGTACCCGGGTGGCGTGTCAGCAGCACGTCGATAATCGTTTCTGCAGATCCTTTCGCTTTCTAGGAAGTAAATTACTGCTACTCTGGGGCTGTGAGCGGCCTTGATGTGTACAGCTCAAGGGAAAGTGAAACGGGGAAATGTGGGAGAAATGCTAAGTCCTTAACAGACATACTAACAAAAAGGGAAGAATGCAAGGGAACGTGGCGATAGACCCAGTTAGTACTGGGCGAGGAGCGCTTTCTCTTTCAAAAGTCACCTCGTGTGGGTGGCATTTGAAGTAGTAAATCTAGAGTGGGTTCCAATCCCAGCTCATCCCCAGTTGTGTAGACTTGGGGACGTTATGTAAACTCCCTGTGCCTCCCCCCGCCCCCCATAGTCTGGCCGCCTAACTCATGCCCCTCCCCTTTTTTATGTTTGTCTCCCCAGTGCCACCGCAAAGATGTGTAATCAGTGTTGAATGACTGAATAGAAACCTCTGTCCTGAAAAATCTTTTTTTTTTTTTCTGAAAATCTTTTTAATGAACCTGAACACTCACACACTTGAAAACTATTGAAGTGCATTTCAACTGCTATCATTTTACTTACCTTTCACACTCACTGAAGTGCCAATTTCTGCAAGAAAGTATTCTTTGCTCTCTCTGCCTTGCCAAGTAGTTGAGAAGCAGAAATTGATTGAATTGAACATCAAAGTAACAGTCATACCTTTTTTCCCCAATATTAAAGTGAAAATAACCAATATGTTTCTAATCATGAAGAAAATAAATACTAATGTGGAAAATTCAAGCAATACACTAAAATATAGAACGTGGAGGGAGGGAGGGAGGGCCAAAACTGGAAACACTTGAGCAACAAAATAACATAGTATTAGATTATAACAAATAAATGGGGGAGAAGGGACAAATCCTCCTTACAGAAAAATTCCACATAATATATGTGTATAACTTCTACTAGGAGGTAAAGCTTAACCCCCGCCCCGGCCCGCCTTGAGTGTGGGCTGGACTTAGTGACTTGCTTCCAAAGAATAGAATATGGAAAGGGAAAAATAGTACCTTCATAATGGAGAAAATTGGCAGACACCACCTTAACCAACTTATCACGGTAAACATCACCAGCAATGTCATGTTGATATCATGTACCCCTAGAAATGATGTGATGAGGACATTTCATCTCTGTAATATTCGTCCCCAAAACCCACAACCCTCCTCTAATCATGGGGAAAACATCAGACAAACCCAAATTAAAGAGCATTCTACAAAATATCTGAGCAGAACTCTTCAAAGCTGTCAAGGTCATGAAAAGCAAGAAAAGACCAAGGAGCTATCACAGATCAGACCGAAGGAAATGTGATGACTGAATGCAGTGTGGGATCCTGTATAGAATCCGGGAACAGAAAAGCACACTAGTGGAAAAACTGGTGAAATCTGAATAAAATCTGTAGTTTAGTTACTTGTAATACCCCAGTGTTAATTTCTTAATTTTCACAAACATATCATAGTTAATATAACATGTTAACATTAGAGGAAACTGAGTGAAGGACATTCGGGAACTCTCCACCATCTTTGCAAATTAAAATTTATTTTTTAACTAAAGAAAGTGAGTCAAATCCTAGATCCCACCTCTCCGGAAGTAACCACTTTGTGCGTGTGTGTGTGTACACATTCCATTTATCTCTGTATAAATACACGTATACATACAATTTTATGTAAATAAGATTCATGCTATAAATGCTGCTTCTTATCTCTGCAACAATATATACTGGAAATCTTCCACGCTGATGAACATAAATCCATATCATTCTTTTAAATGATTTTGAAAGATTCCATTGTTTATAAGTGCCATACCCACACAGATGGACATATGTGCTGTGTCCAGTATCTAACATAATATTGCAATGAATATTCTTGGGCATACACTTTTGCATGCCAGTCCAGTTCTTTCTCTAGAATAAATTCCTAAAAATGGAAGCCCTATTTCCTTTCAGTGAAGAATGGTATTTATAATCTAGGCTCAGGGTGTCAGGTATGTTCATTGTTACTGGGGTTTTGATGCTCTCAAGCCCTCCCATTGGTCAAAGCTGGGGAATATTATACACATGTGTGCACACATTTCCACCTACATACATTGAAAACCATGCATTCCCACTGATATCGTGAAGTCCAATCTAACACCATAGGGTTCACACTAGGTTTTTCCCTTTATGTGTATGTAACTTCCTTTTCTGGCAGTGAGAAACCTGACTCGCATCAGCCTTAATATATTTACTTATTTAAGCAATTCCCCTGTATGAAACCAATCTCCAATCTGGCCACCACCCCATCTCCTGCACTCATGCCCTCCTTACCTCTCTCCAGCTTGGACTCCCAAGGCCAGTTCACCCCTTGAAGTGGACATCTTCACCCTGATTGGATGTAAAATGTTAACATTAGGGGAACCTGGGTAAAGGGCATTTGGGAACTCTCTCCAATATCTTTGCAACTATTCTGTAATCTAAATTTACAGCAATACAGGGCCACTGGAGCCCCCCACTCCTGCCCTACATCTGTGGATGGGCTGCCTTGCCCTTGCCCCTGATGGCTTTAGGACTGAAAACTTGCAGAAGGGGAGGGATGAAGAAGGGCTCCTATTCCCACTTCACCTTATGTCCTTTGTTGACCTTCTAATCTGATCATATTAATTATGGAACATAATAAGTTCAGAGACAGGTGGAGCCAACTTAACCACAAATAATGTTTCATATTGCCATCTCCTTGGTGAGAGTTATGTCTCAGAAGTATTAAATGATAGGTCTAAAACACACTCAATGAGCAAACTTGAAACCAAAGAACAGTGGAAAAAAAAGAAGGAAAGAAGGAAGGGAAGAAAGAAAGAAAAGGAAAGAAAGAAAGAAAGGAGGAAGGAAGGAAAGAAAGAAAGAAAAAGAAAAGAAAAGAAAGAGAAAGAAAGGAGGGAGGGAGGGAGGGAGGGAAGGAGGGAAGGAAGGAAGAGAAAAAGGAGCTGTATTGCGGCTATCCCTTTCCTATCTAGAAAAGGGTTTGAACTCTTGTTAGTTCTGACATTCAACTTGTTCCCTCTCCCAACCTTTTTCTTGCCTTTCAAGATCTTGGCAGAAAGCTCCTTTTTAAGGGGCTAGGTCACTTCAATATCCAGACTAATTACAATTCTTGGTGATAATTAGGGGTAAACGGCCTTCTTGCGAGAGGGATAGGGTATGAGTTGCAGCCCAGCACACACTGGCCTGACAGTACTAGAAGGAACTACAGTCATGTCTCTGAGCTTATTCTAGGAGGAGGAAATCACAAGGAACAACACAAGAATTAGGTATCTTCCAAAGAGAAGCTGATCAGGGCTGCAGTAAAGCAGAACAAAATTACAAGGTTTAAATCTGTTTTGTTTTCTGTCTCAACTGTCATTTGCTGGCTTCACAAAATAAAGCAAAACACCCTGCAATATAAATTGCTAGAGGAATGGTACCAGGAATTTTAAAACTAGAAGAGACTTGAGAACCTGAATCATGGCAATCTAAAATTATCAGTAATAGTTACGATCATAACTATTATTTTCACTGCCATTTATGTACCAGTCACATAAGTATTTTGTTATATTTAATATGTTATACAGCAGTTCTTGGCACATTAGCAGGTCTGAGGCCAATTGACAACTCAGTTTTCCTTGACTCTGATTTGGCAACTTCCCCTAGAGAAAAATTGGTAATCTAGAGGTCAAATTTTAGTAAGGTCAACTTATTTTAAATGTGTGGCTTCGTTGAAGATCACTATACCTTGATAATAGTAATAATAATAGCTATCATTCATTTGACGTACTAAGGATGAAGCATTGTTCTTAATGCTTTATCATCATCATCTGATTCAAGCCTGCAAGATTGAATGTCTTATTTTTGAACATCAATTTTAACAAACCAGAGGGATTGCACTATCACTGGAGAAGTTAAGTAACTTGTCCCGGTCACACCCTTAGTGATCGGTGAGATGGACCTAAATTCAAGTCTTTTTGATTCCAAGACTGTTTCTCAACTACTGCCATAACTGAAGAAGTTGAATTAAAGATCTTTAGGGGGAAAAAAAAAAAGATCTTTAGAGTCCCATCCATCTTTGAGATTTTACCTTTTGAACATATGAAAATAAGCATTTTTTAACTTAAATTTGATATCAATCTTTACTACATGATATATGGTAAATATTTGTGTTTCTATTAGTATTGAAGCTTCTATTAAAGCAACAATTCTCTTTATGGAAAACAATAAGAGTAACAATTCTGTATATTTCTAGTAGAAAACATGGCATTCATCTCCAGTAACCTCTATATCAATACTGATTAAAGATCTGTGCATTGGATTTTCATCAGCAATGAGATAGTTTCTCTTTACCACTGGCATTCAAATTACACAAAGCATTTCTTGGGTTTCCTCTTGAGTCTCATCAAATTATGCTCCACTGATTTCTTCATACATGATTACATCTCTTACAAAAATTTTTTTACTATAAAGTCTTTTGTTTCAGGTTTTCCCAGCTTTATTGAGGTATAATTGACAAAATCGTAAGATATTTAAAAGTGTACAATGTGATACAGTGTACAATTTGATATATAAACACATTGTGAAACAATTTCCCCCCATTGAGTTAATTAACCCATCCATCACCTCACATATTTACCTTTTTGTTGTTGTCATGGTTGAAAATGTTACATTCTATTCTCTTAGCAAATTTCAATCATACAATATAGCATAATCATCTGTAGTCACCATGTTATCCTTTATATCCTTGGACCTTATTCATCTTATAACTGAAAGTTTGTACCCTTTTACTAACCTATGTTCCTTATTTCTACATTCTTGTCCCATCTCTTCCACTAACTAGTATTACAACTTCGAATAAGACAGCAACCTTTCTGGTGTTCAATATCTTCATTACAAAATTAAAAAGGTTACATTCTTACAGTATTATTTCTGGAAAGTTTAAAAATATAACTTTTAAATAAATATAAAATCAGTATGTGTCTAAAGATGCATTTAACTCATTAATGGGAGATCCAGAAAGATGGTAAGCCTTGGTCAAAGAGAACTGGGGAGTGCCACATATTTACAGCTGCTGAAAGAATGAATACTTGAATAAGACTGCTAATATAGGTACAAAAGTGATTAATATCCTGCAGCACAATAAACGGTTACCTTTTCTATGGGACAAAAATCATTTGCACCTCTACTGGACAAAATTCAATTGTATTACTATCAGTTTTCTACATGTTAAGATTTACCCTTACAGAGTTGTACAGTACCTCTGTACTAAAAAATAATAAATATCAAGTCAAACAAAAGTGCACATTCCTGGAGAATCAGACAATCCCAGGAGTGCCTGCTAGACAAAACCCAGCAGGACACTGAAAGAACAAATAGTCATCCCTTCGTCTATTTCCAAGTTTCGGATAATTTTTCTTAATAGAACTAAGAATCCTCTGAGTTTTAAAATTCTCTTTTAGGAACCAGCGCCAAAAATGTAACATCACTAAGAATTACAACACTAGCACACCACAGTAAGCACACACTGATTACATTTATTCTACTTAGGATTGTCATTTGCCATTTTAAACCATCAGACTAATTGAAAGGCTAACTGTAATTTGCTGATATTTATGGCTTCCAGGAAAGCTCTACAAAGGATGTGTCTCATCTTATGCTGAAATTAAGTAGTTTGTTCAATAATTAATAAATATATATTAAGAACGCATCATGTACCAATCACAGTTTTAGGATAAAACAGAGAAATAAAATAGATGAAGACTCGTGTCTTCAAGAAGATTATATTCTTGTAGTGGGAAATTCCATATGAATTAAACATTTAAAGGTTGAGTAAAAATTGGGAGACAACATAAATGATATCATTTGTAAACTTGGGTGGGAAAAACCTTTCTAGTCATAATTCTAAAATCAGAAACTAGGGAATTCCCTGGTGGTCCAGTGGTTGGGACTCTGCTCTTCCATTGCAGGGGGCCCCTGGTCTGGGAACTAAGATCCCACAAGCTAGGCAGCAGCACGTCCCCCCCCCAAAATTCAGAAACTATAGGGGAAAGAACCATTAGTCTGACCAGTGATTCCCAAACTTAAGCAGGTATCAAGTCACCCGGAGAGCTGAATAAAGCACGGATTGCTGGCCCACCCTCCCAGGGTATCTGATTCTGTAAGCACGAGGTGGGCTAGGAGAATTTATTTCTAACAAATTCTCAGGTGATGACAGTAACGCTGGTCTGAGGACTACATTTTGAGAACCTGGATTAGAATACATAAATATTTTAAATGTCTGTACTGTCAAGACATTATAAATAAATAAATAAATAAATAAATAAATAAATAAATAAATAAATAGCTATAACTGGGAAAACATTAGCAATCTATGATCAATTAATGGTGTAAATTGGGAGCATTTCTTCTCTACTCTTGAAGTTCTACTCTTGAACTCTTGAAGTTCTTTTCTGTGAAAGGAGCTCATTTCATGCGATTTTAGGCCTTTTTCAGCCTGTTTACTCATTCCGATTTCGAGGAGATGGGTCCAATTACTAAATTTGAGACTAATTGAGCATACATTCAACTCAACTTCCTTTCCCTCGGGGGAACCGGTCTGCCACTGGCAAAGAGAGCAGACAAAAATCACTGTGCTCTCCAGCAATTCTCCTTACATTCTAGTGGAGAAGTTTATATTTTATCTTTATGGTACTAAGTTGATATTTAACAAGTACAGACATACCATCCTACATCAGTAAACATAAAAGTGATATTGATATTTTTCCTAAATCTTAAAAACACAGTGCAAATGCGTGTTTGCTTATTTAATAGTTTTGACTCTGCTAATCAAATGATTGCTAATAAAGATGTGGAGAATGGAATGTTCTTGTACTGCAAATTTATAAAACCATTCTGGAAGGCAATCGACAATAGTTATCAATTTAAATGTATAAACTGTGTAACTTTGCAGATTCTAAGATTTATTCTAAGGAATAAATGAAATAATTATGCAAAGATATATAGATATAGAACTATAGATACTTACCATAGCCTTCTTTATAATACTATGAAAAATTTGGAAATTATTAACATATAAGTCATTGGACATTGGACATTCCCAAATTTGGAGCTGAGTGAATAAATGAAATACTATACAGACATTACAAGTGATAATGTAGTTCTCTGTTGACATGGAAAGATGTTTACTGGGTGAAAAAAGGAAAGATCATAAAATATCATACGTTATATAATCAGATAAAACTAGAAATAAACAGCATATATAGAGTATACATACACACCATACATGTGGTGTGCATATATATGTATATATACCTGTGACATAAATGCTTGTGCATCTTTTTGTGTGGTCTGATTTTTTTTCAATAAACATGTATCTTTTTATCTTCTGTGTTTCTTTTTAAGTATGATTTTAAAACATTTATTTAAAGAAATAAAGTCATACAACTTGTTAAAAAAACATAAACAGTATTTTTACACTCAGAAAAAGAAAGCTACTTTATGTTTTGGAGAAATGCTGAATATGAGTTTGTTTCTGATTGACCTGGCTCTTTTTGTTCTTACATTATACCCCATACTTTTCAAAAATATATTTATTAATATTTACTGAAATCAGCACTTACCATAAATAGGTAAATCAAATCAGCAAGGGTAGAGGAATAATATGTGATTAGGAGTAATCTGGTCTCAATCTTATATTTTATTAAAATTTATGCAAATATATTCAATTTACAAGTTAATTTAACTCATTAAAATCACAGGAAATTTCTCTTTTTTGTCCAGTAAGACTAGGACAGAAATTCCAAAGTAGTTCCCATAAACCTAATCCAATCAAACTAATTATTCTGAAATGCTAGACCTAAAGAAAATATTCCCCAGTCCACATGCAAACTAAGAAAAAATAATCTACCCCATAGTACTTTTGTATAGAAGTCAGTTTTCTTGGGTTGCTGGGAGAACCACCTACAGACCATGTAATAACAAGGAGTATAAGGCTCCGTTCACTCATTTAGTGGTTCACTAGGTCCAGAAAGGTAAGACTGCTTTGAAGAGCAGCTCAGAGCATGTCTTGCTGGCCTGGCCTCCTTCTGCAGGGGTTCCTGAATCACAGCAATTGCTGTTCCACCTGGTTCAGGGTTAGGAGGTCGGAGCTACTCACCAGGTATTTACAGTACAGCCTGGGGCTCACAGCAGTGTCTGGAAATACTTCCTTGTCCAAAGTAAAGCTTCCTTATGACTATTTAATTTTAAATGAGTGTTTAAAGTGAACAAAAGAAAGAAACCTGCTACTTCTCTGCTTAACCAAGTTGTCATCTACTGCATGTGCTTTTTTCATATTGTATGAAACCAGTATTTTCCCAGATGAGAAAACTGAACATCTTTACCCGTTTCATATTTTAATTTGGAGGTAATTAAATTCCATCTGCCCACTTATTAAATTTTTTATACCTTAACTTTCTTCTCTTTTGAAGTCTTGTTTGAAAATACCCTCACGTGATCTTAATTGTGGAGACAGTTTACATTTCCCTTTGTTTGTTTAATAACATTTTTTGATCTTTTTCAGACTTGGTTTACGTTTCTTTATTTTTAACTTATTGATTCCCCCCTCCCTGTTATTAGCCGGAGATAACCGCCTCAAGAAGTGTATTTTTAGCAGGTAAGCATTTTAGTTCTGATGAAACAAAAATTCATATTTTAAGGCAAGACAAAAAAAATTTAAACATAAAACTTTTAATCTACTCTTTGGCCTCCTCCCTTCCTTCTAGTGTGCATTGTGCATCTGCATTATGTGTTAACCAGAACTCCCCAGAGGCAGAAATACCTGCTCAACCATGAAGATCAATTTTCCTTATTTTGGGGCCAGCCGTGTAACTCCTCAGAAGATAATATTCCTTCCTCAATCCTGTAAGGGGTCACAATGACCCACCACTCACCTGGTATGTGCAGACATCTTTGGTGAACAATGCCAATATACTATTTCCCTTAAAGATAGTGATTGGTGCAGAAGAGACACTTAAAGGACGTTCTTAGCTTAAATACTTACTTGTGACCTTATTAATGTAACTAGCTATATTACTTGTATTCTGCCTATTTTACAAGATTATTGTTTCTTGCATTACCAAATGTGTGACGAGCCTCAGATAAAACTAATGACAACTAGGCTAACTGAAATGATTGATCAAACACATAGTTCCGCAAGATCAATGATTGTAATAGTGTAACTCTAGATGTGAGAAGAAGCAACAAGAGGGAACCACTTCCTGGACCATAACAGACTAGTAAGACAGGCAGTCCAGAGGCTTTTGGTTACTGTTAACAGGGTCTAGTCCAATTATAGTAGCACGTTGAGTGGCCTATCAATGAAATCCTCACCTGACCTGGGAATCGCCATTAGGCAAACTGGTCATGAAATGCCTCCCAAACATTGCTCAAAATTAAGACCAAAAGGGAGGGGACTGTCAAATAAAGAATATTGCCCACTGTACAGTTCTACAAGAATCAAGTCATTAGCTACTGCAGTCGCTGACCTACAGTACATCCTGAAAGGAATTCAGGGTGGAGATCAGGATGAGACACTTTGTATACTGGAAAACTGACAGAACTGGCCCTCAGATAGATCTTTTCAGGAGAAAATTTTATGAACCTAGTTTCCTGCATCTTCCCATACTTAGAAAAGCACTAAAACCATTAACTAAGATATCTCTTCCTCTCGAATAGCAGTAACCTTCTACTAAGATGAGTGCTTGATGGCATGTACCACTTTGCCAAAATCATACATACTGGCCTCACCCTTTACCTCTTTGGAACAGTCCCCAGAGCTTTCTGAAAGACTGCCTCCCGGGTTATAATCCTCAGGTTGGCTCGAATAAAAGTTTCCATGTCTTTCTTAGATTGACTAGTGATTAATTTTTTCATTGATAATTCCCAGCTCCAGTGTGTAGGAAATGAACAATGTCCCCAGTCCCCGTGCTCTTTGCATGCCAACCACACTGACCTCTTGCAAGGCCTTAGTTTGCCTTGGCCTCTGCCTTGGTTTGCTTCCTCCCACCCTTGCACAAGGTGTCATGCTGTTTCCTTTGCCTGGGACACTCTTCTCTCCTTGCTTTTCCCACTTAATTCTTACTTATCTTTCAGATCTTAAACTTCACTTCCTTGACCACTCTGCCCTCCCATAAACTAGATGCAATTCCCCTATTATATCCTTCTTAGCACTTGTCACCCAGGCAACTTAGCATTTGTTTCTGTATTTGACTAAAGCTGTATCCTCCAATAGACTGTTTGCTTTACAAGGTCAGTGTCTCTGTCTGGTTTTGCTCACCACTGTACCTTCAGCACTTAGCTGATCTTCAATCATATTTTATTGAATTTAATTAAATCTGGCCCAACTCCCCACATGATGGAGCTGGAAGGCAAGTTAACCTGAGGCTATTATTGAGATTTTTCTCCCTTCTCCATGGTATCATGCAGGAACCTAGGAGGAGCCAGGGAACTGGACTGTGGGATTATTGTCCTCTTCTTCACGGCTCCTCGTTGAGCAGTGAAGCTCAGAGGGTGCTTTGGCAGGGCTGCCCCAGGTGGACTGCCTTCCACTGACAGCAAGTTCCCAACTTGCCACCCACTGGAGGGACAAAGTGCCAAAAAAGGATCTGTCCTCCACCATCCCATCTTCCTCACCCCAGTCCTCACCCTCTCTTCTGACTCTGAGGAAACCTAAATTTCCTCCTGGATGTAGATGCTTTCCCCTCCGTTACTCTAGGAACTAACCTCCATCGTCTCCTGTCCTGGGATGAATTCTCCTCCATGGGCCTTTAGAAACCAGTTTTCCTGGAATGGGTTAGAGAAAGAGGATGCTAATAACAGGTTTTTTTTTTTTTTTTTTTTTTTTAAGTTACTCTCCTCTACAGGTATGTGTATTTTGAAGCAAAATTGGGGGCATATTGTCTATACCCTTCTATAACTCATTTTCCCCATTTACCAAATTGTATGTCCCTATAGCCTTAAATATTGAGAGTACGATTGAGAATATAGAATTCCCTAGGAAGAAGTCACCTAATTTATTTAACACGCCCCTTTATGGTGGGATATTCCTGGTTCTGTAGCCTGACAGTTAGGATCCTTTGTGCCTAGTTCTAGCCTCGTCTCCTGCTGGCAGGCCTCTCATTCTGCTCTACTGTCACACCAAATCATAACGCCCCAGGACACGTCGTGCTTCTCCTCCTCCATTCTTCCAGAGTTTCTTCAGCTGCATCCCTTTTTTTCTGATCAGCTCTTACTTATCCCTTCAAATTGGTGTCATCTTCTCCTACTGCTTTCCCTGACATACCACCCCGGTCTGCTTAGTGCCCTCTGGGCTCCCAAAGCATCCTCATTATGCCACTCTCATTGCACTGGGCATATTTTCTTGGATTTATCCTCTGTGAATGTTTCAGTCCTCTTCACTAGATTTTAAGGTCTCTGAGGGCAAAAAGCATGGCACATATAGATGTGTCATAGTGTACCTGGCACATAGAGTTGTTCCAAAAGATTTGTTGAAGAGACACAGATTGCAGGAAGCATTTTTTTTTTTAATTGCCTTGCTTTCTTTTTGGGTATGCACAGCTTCTTAGGATGGCTTTGAACTTACCTGTCCTGGAATTGCCCTTTGTTTTATGCAATTATGGGGGTTTCTAACATTCTTCACCTAATAAACGCAGTGATGCCCAGTCCCCTTGGTGTTGATAAATATTTTCAGTTTTGGCCTTTTTATTTCCTTTGCCAGGTAGGCTACAATTGTAGCTGTTCCTTTACTTTGAGCAGACGTAAGATGAGGTTCCCTTGTTTCATGGACCCTGGCACAACTCCATCTTCCAGATCTCCTTTTCAGATTCGTTCTTTATCTGTCAATTATCCACACTCTTCCTAAGGATAACAAGAGTCTTTCCTTCAGTGTGTTCTTGGAGAAATGCCAGAAGACTTCTTTTTGTTTGTTTGTTTTGGCTGTGCCATGCAGATTATGGGATCTTAGTTCCCGGTCCAGGGATCGAACGTGGGCCCTCAGCAGTGAAAGCCCAGAATCCTAACCACTGGACTGCCAGGGAATTCCCCCAGAAGACTTTTTAGTAAGTTTTCCCCTGTTTGTAAAATAATTTGGTAACCCCCATTTATCAGATACTACCCCTTCTCCTAGAATCATGAGATTTCATATTCAAGTTCTGTGACTAGATGTCTAGTTTCTCAAGTTCATGCTGATAATTTTGAATTTAATGTTTCATGTTGTTTTTTCCAATGTAAATTTGAGATTGTATTTGCTTTGAGGACAAGGGACTATGCAAAGGATAGCATTTCTTTTGTATTTAATACAATGCTGACATGTATGTTTGATAAATAAATATAAATATGCATTAAACTTGGGTTAGGATAGTTTCTAAACAGTGATATAAGGTTCTTTTACCATAGACAGATTTAGCTTCATTTTATAATAAAAATCTTTGGTGGTAAGACTCATTGGGAGCAGGGTACTTGGTCATTCAACCATAGGTAGACTAAAATTAAGAGAACATTAGTGTAGACCAGGGGGAGATGATAGTCATTTGGGCTAGAGTGATGGAGGTGGTTAGAAGAAGAAGGATTTAAGAAACTGAACTGTGATGGATTGGCTATGGGTGGGGGGAGGGATTCACACCTTGCATACCTGATGGATGGCAGTCCATTTCCAAAGAGATTTCCAGATCAGAACACCCTATTTGCCTAGACAATGTGCTGGATGCCACAGTCAATTTTTCCTCTCTGTGTTCCTCCTTCGTAGCTGTCATGTAGACCTTATCCTTGGTTAATTGTCTCCCTAGTTTTGGACATGATTCACATTTCTTAGTCACAATCAGATTCCAATTTTTTCCCGTTTATGCTCAGGTCAACGTGATTGAATTTGGGTATTCTTGAACGTCTTCAAATATTTTAAGGACAGTCATTTGGGATAGGCCATCTCTTCATATAGGTGGTCTTTGGTATTCTAATGCTTTCTACTTCCATTCTTAGACAGAAACCTAGTGAAAAAAATGAGCCTCACCACATCTTATACGCCAAAGTAAATTTTAAATGAATTAATGAATTGAGTATTAAGAAAATAAAAAAGAAAATAGATCGAATAGTCTATTGCTGGAGGTTAGCTTTCTATACTTAGATCAGAATAACTTAAAAAGAATGACATTTGGTTGCACAAAAATAAGTAGCTTCTGTAGATAAAACCAAACTTTAAAAAATCCCTTCTTGGGAATTCCCTGGCGGTCCAGTGGTTAGGATTCTGGGCTTTCACTGCCAGGGGCCCGGGTTCGATCCCTGGCTGGGGAACTAAGATCCCGCAAGCTGCGCGATGCAGGGGGGAAAAAAAATATCTTCTTAAATGGGAAAAATGAAAACCATTTGGAGGATATATGACAAATAAAAGGCACATAACTTGATTATTTAAACAGCTCAAGTAAACCACTGTGAAAGCCATTAACATTCACTCCATAGCTAAATGAGCCAAGACATAAACGAAGCTAATTCACAAATGGGGAAATAAAATAATAAACATGGAGAAAATGTTCTGAGTGATCCGTTCCCCCTTATCTAAGTTTTCTAAATACTCTGTAATGTGGTACATTGCTTTTGCTGTTGACGTGAATTTAGGTGGCCACGGGCAGAGGCCTGTTGTTGGTTCTATAATCAAGGATCAAACAACTGGATGGACTGTTTGAAGGAAAACATGGCTTAATAGTTTTAAGAGGTGCATTAAGCTTAGAACTTTTAAAATTGTATTATCCAAGGCCAATTCTGGATGAAATCGTGAAGTTGGCTCTGATTTCCTCTTTCACAGCTTCCTCCAAGGTTGTCATGTGGGTAAGGACTCAGATATAGCCCTCCCTCGGTATCCAAGGTATCCAAGGGGGATTAGTTCCAGGGACCACCCCCCCCCCCGCAGATATGAAAATTTGTGGACGCTGAAGTTCCTTACATAAAATGGCATAGCGTTTGCAAATGACCTATGCACATCCTCCTGTATATTTTATTATTATTATTTTAAAATAAATTTACTTATTTATTTATTTTTGGCTGCGTTGGGTCTTCGTTTCTGCGTGCGGGCTTCCTCTAGTTGCGGTGAGCAGGGGCTACTCTTCATTGCGGTGCCCGCGCTTCTCATTGTGGTGCCTTCTCTTGTTGCGGAGCACGGGCTCTAGGCGCACAGGCTTCAGTAGTCGTGGCACGCAGGCTCAGTAGTTGTGGCTCGCGGGCTCTACAGCGCAGGCTCAGTAGTTGTGGTGCACAGGCTTAGTTGCTCCGCAGCCTGTGGGACCTTCCCGGACCAGGGCTCAAACCCGTGTCCCCTGCACTGGCCGGCGGATTCTTAAACCACTGTGCCACCGGGGAAGTCCCTGCAGTGTCTTAAGAGACTTCCTCTCCAGGCCTTCAATTTGCACCCCAGAAATGACCTAAATATTATATATTCCTACTAGAGTTAAACGTTCCTAGGAGTATCTACGTTTTATCTGGGATTCTATTCCTGAATTGGTTGATTTGGCCTGCGCTGGGGTCCTAGCCCAGACCGAGACCCCTTGTCTCAGCCAGGGAGGTTCTTTTTCCGATCGGATTCACACAGCCAATAACAAAACCTATGCTGAGACTGGAACAGCACGAGCTTTATTTAATGGCTAAAGAATGGAGATGCGGAAACCTCGTTTGCAAATCAACTTCTCTACCCAATTCCAGGGGAGACACTATGTTTATAAGAGGGTCGAGGTAGAAGGGAGGGAATTGGAAAGAGTGGGAGGAATATTCATGACTTATCCGAGAACGGGGGTGTGGTTTGGACCTGGAACTGATGCAGCTCTCCTTTTCGGTCCTTGTATGGGCTTTTCCGGTTGTTGTCATGGCAACTGTCAGCTGTCATTGCACCGGCGGGTGTGTCATTTAGCATGCTTAGGTATTACAATGAATGTATCATAAGGCTCTAGGTCTACTTCTGGAAGTTGAATCTTCAGCCATCTAGTGCCTAATTGGTTCTAACTAGTTCTTGTGTTTTTCTTTGCAGCTTCCTCCCAAAACTTAGGTTAAGAGCAATTGGTTTCCATTCAAGCCAGGGGCAAGAGTATGATTCTGGGGCAACAGCTTTGGTAACAGTTTGAGGCTTAATCTAAACTCATAAGTGAAACTCTAGTGGAATTTCAGGCCTCGTTCAAGGTGGGGAGTGAGGGTTTTGCAGGATAGTGGAAAACACCCCACAAAGAGGTAGGAAAAGTGCCTCTGAAAAAGGTAGAGTTGTGGTTGCCACAGCTGATTATTTAAAAGGAGAGGGATTTTGGCCCCTTCTCTCCCTGTTGGTTCACGACCTCAGGTAATTACCCAGGTGAAACCTCCGCCCCCACACTAACACACACCCCCTAGGAGGTCATAGAATGACTGAAGAGGCAGGACATTCCAGATTGGTAGGTGGCAGTTTTAATAAGCAAGGGAACTTACATAGGTGGTTTGTCTTGGATATCCACTCGCCAGAATCTTAAGAGTTTATACATAGGCCTTAAGTGGGGGAAGGGGGGTCGCACTTACCAAAAAAGTCCAGATGGTTTCAATAACACCTTACTCTCTCAAGGCTGCATCCTTCAAGTAGCACCTAGCTCAGGAACAGCGGGCAGAAAGTACATTCCAAGGACAGGGGGGTAAGGAGCCTCTGACTGCCTCAGTCCACCTCCTGGGTCAAGCCGAGCCCACGTCCAGTCGATTACTCCCCCAACACTCCCTAAGTTGTGTTGCTATGTGGCTCTGATTCTGTTTAAATGGAAGATATGCTGTATCTAGGAAACCTGAGGCGGGAGTAGAGAGGGCTGTGAGACTGCAGGCGCCTTCCTCTCGTGGGACTCGGGGCAAGGAACTCTGCACGTCTGGTAAGTCTGTCCCTGCGGACGCAGACAAATTTAAAGCACGCGGGGAGGGAGGCAAGCGAACCCAGCACGACGCCGCCTCCGGAAGGCTCCCACTCTTGGGCTTCCGGAAGGTGCCCCTCTCCCTCCAGGCACTTCCGTCTGGGCTGGCAGTTCTTGGACTGCGGGAGGTCACGCCCAGTTCTTCCGTCCGGTCTGTCGGCACCGCATCCGCTAGCGCCACGAGGGCAACATGGCAGGCGGCGAGTTGCGGGCAGCGCTGGAGCAGCGCCTCGAAGCCCTGGCCATCCGCACGGAGGTCGTGGAGCACCCGGAGGTGAGGCGCTCCCGCCGGGACCACCCCGGGAGGGGGTGGGCTCTGCTGCAGCTTCTATGGGACGAAGGCGCTAAGCCTAGACGTCCCAGGGGTAATGTGCCGCAGAAACTTCCGTTCTAAGGCATTTCCCGGGATCCAGAGTACGAAAGGGACCTGAAAGCACCATCAAGGGCCTGTCCACTTCGGACGCTGATGTTATTGTGAAAAAACCTGCTTTTCTTCTTGGAGTGATTTTTTTTTTTTTTTTTTTTTTTGGCCGCGCCACGTGGGATGCGGAACCTTAGTTCTCCACCAGGGATCCAACCCGTGACCCCTGCAGTGGAAGCGCGGAGGCCTAACCACTGGACCGCCCGGGAATTCGGAGTGATTTTTTATGTTGAGAACTAGTACAACATATTGAGAACTTGCGCATCTCAAACTGGCTAGGGATGTTTGGTCAGTGTGTCAACTTTATGCGTATGTAAGTTGCCAAGCAGTAAACCCGTCTTTGCAGTGGCTGCAGCAGGTGCATACAGGACGCCAAGGTTAGAGCTTGGTATTTTTTTAACATGATTTATAGATGGGAAGATTTTTTTTGCACATATCTGAAGGAGCCAGTATGTAACCTGAGTGGTGCAAGGACAAAGTTTTTGCCCAACGCTTGAGTAACAGCTAATGATAATTAGGTAGATATGGTGATAATCTTCCAAGTTTAGAGAAATTCATCAAAACTATATTCTTTGACCCTTTTGCCTCCCTTATAGTCCACATACTCTCCCCCTTTTTACTGTGCGTATTGCCAGCTTTTCTGATTTTTTTTGTATATTAGTCCAGGGTCTCATTCCCTGCCCTCACTCCCTCTCTGTGGTTATCTGTTTATAGAGTGGAGATCGTCATATGGCCTGGATGTAATGGAATGCCAAGGAATAGGAGTCTGGGCTGCTATAAACTTTTTTAAATTAATTTTTATTGGAGTATAGTTGATTTACAGTGTTGTGAGGGCTGCTATAAACTTTACCAAAAGTTTAATGGAAAAACAAAAAAAGCATTTTAGGAGTGAGAAGGCTTGGCCTGCACATTGGAATGGAGAACTGGCCTAAGAGAAACTATCAATACTTCCTGAGGTCCTGAGATGAGATATATTTGCTAATGGGCTGGGGATGGATGTCCACCAGTGAAATCCAGGGCACTGAGTACTCCCTAACCTTACACCCACCAAGCAATATACAGATAACTGTATGTGTGCAGTGTGTGTATACATGCATATTATTTTTAAACTTCTCATGTGATATTTCACAGGTGTTTACAGTTGAAGAAATGATGCCTCATATCCAACATTTGAAAGGAGCACATAGTAAGAACTTATTTCTTAAAGACAAAAAGAAAAAAGGCTATTGGCTGGTGACAGTTCTTCATGATAGACAAATTAATTTAAATGATCTTGCCAAGCAGTTAGGTGTTGGAAGTGGAAATCTGCGGTTTGCTGATGAAACAGCCATGCTAGAAAAACTGAAAGTTGGCCAAGGCTGTGCCACACCGTTGGCACTCTTCTGTGATGATGGAGATGTGAAATTTGTTCTGGATTCTGCTTTTTTGGAAGGTGGACATGAAAAGGTGTACTTTCATCCAATGACCAATACTGCAACCATGGGATTGAGCCCTGAAGACTTTCTCACATTTGTGAAGAAGACAGGACACGATCCCATAAGACTAAATTTTGATAAAAACTAATTGGGCTAATGTTTAGAATACCTTTATTTCTGAAAGCTGTTTTTCTTACTTGTAATTATAAAAAGCATTAAAAGTGGTAAGATATATATAGCACCTTGGTTTGGTGACTACCTAAACTACTTAAGGAGCTATTTAACTATTTCATCTTAAAGGAGCTGTTTTTAAAAAGATATATTGAGGTAGTTTTAGTCAGCTCAGAGATTCCACCCTCCCCTTCCCCCATGACAATTACTTGTTACAGGAATGCCTTCAACAATTAAGGATGAATTAACATAGGGAGTTCCCTGGTGGCCTAGTGGTTGGGATTCTAGGCTTTCACTGCCATGGCCCAGGTTCAATCCCTGGTCAGGGGAACTGAGATCCTGCAAGCTGTGTGGCAGCCTAAATTAATTAATTAATTAATTAACATCAAAACTAAGATTAGTTAACTATCTAAGATTAACTATATTACATCTTCTGTAAGGTGTTTATTATACTTGAAAAAAGCAAGCTGCAAAAACAGCATATATAAAATTATACATATGACAGTGTACATACAGGGGAAAAAGAGGAATATGGGAATATATTCAACTGTTAATAGTGGTTATCTTTGGGGAATGAGGATTAAGGAATAAGAATTCCCCAGCAATATAATTAAACATGGGGGCAAGGGCAAAACCTTCCTATTACTGGGTGTTCGTTTTTAAACCAATGCTTTTTTTTTCAGTGAAAAGCTAATTTTTAAATAAAATTCTATCTTTAGAAAATTTTAATCTAGAAAAACACTCAAAGTAGGGATGGAAAATGTTATGTCATAATCATTATACAAATGAAATTATATTTTAAAACTCAGGAGTAGAATATACATAGGCCATTAAGAAGGATTTGCTTAGTCTTTGGAGGTTACAAGATGTGAACATGCTTGAACAAGGTTCCTCTGTCCTCTAGGCTATATTAAATTTTACTCATCCCCTTTCAACTGTGGCATCTAAAGCAGTATAAGAACCCAGGATTATGTATTGTCAGTTGTCATATAGAAGCTAGTTCAAAAACAGAGGAAAATTGATGTACTTTTCCACCTCACTTAGATTCAAACAAAACCCCAGTTGAGGGTATGACTAGACTAGGCTACAAAATAGCCTAGAGGTCTTAGGAAAATTCTCGTTTCCTCTAGAGTACAATCAAGTGGGATATTTGAGAGATAATCATATTTTCCTAAGGTTGAACACTCAAAAAAATAATTTGCTTCTGGTAGAGAAATTGTACTTAATTTGTACCAATCTGCATTACTGAAAGGCAAAAGTGAAAACTTGTCATTTTTGGATATATTTGGTTAGAAACTACAAGTCTACGCAAGGCAGAATTTTTATAAAATACAGAATGGATTTAAGAGATGAGTTAGTAAGAAATATTTTCCATAAATGATAACCTTATTTCTGAGGTGCTATGTTAGTTTTTGCCTACTCTGTACCATATCTCTAAGAAAGAGGAAATTTTAGGTTCCTTTACATATAAAATTAAGGTTTAACGAATAGAATCAAAGACACCGAGGACCTTAGATAACTGGTCTAACTGTCCTCCCCACCTTATGGTGAAAACAGGCCCAGAAAGACTGACCTGCCCAAGGACACAAGGCAGGTTGCCATCTCTAACATTATGCCTCCCAAAGTCTAGATGTGAAAATGAAAGAGACTGATTTGTACAATCTATTATTGTATTTAAACCTATTTTGAGGTTGACAAAACTGATAGACTCTCAGTTCTCTCCCAAAACCTCCAATACTCATCCCAAAGTGATTAGGACAGAATCATCTAAACAAGGTTATATGTTATGAAACACATAAAATAGGTTTTCTAGGGCAAAGGGAAAGGAAAGAATAATACTTGGCTAAATTATATGTTATGATTGCTGACCACCTGTTACAAAAATCACCTCTTTTTATATTAGTTTAAAATTCACCTCTTGTTATATCAGTTTAACAAGTGAATGTTAAACCAACTTAATTTTTTTAGGAGAAATAAAGTTAAAAACAAATGAAAAATAATGAACGTTTTTAAAAAAAGACAAATCTGCCAAATGATGGTACCTATTTTGTTATAAACTGGATTTTTTGTTATGACCTGTGGCTTATATTAGGTATAGCCAAGTAATAAACATTTTGCCATTCAACTCCAAATTTCTCAGTAGCATTACTTTTAAAGGAAATGTTACATCTTTTATATTATTGGATTTGATATTTAATAACAGTTACAAGTACAATGGCAAACACTGAAAGAGAGAACCCTTAGTAGAAAAGAAAAAGACAATTTGAAATCACGTTTTGTTAAAGGGTGTTGTAAGTGCAACTTTATCCATAAGCATTCCTTTTAAGGCATTTTCATTGTCCAAATATCTCAACATGTACATCAAGGTTTATATTATAAAATGGGCTCCTTTTGTATTATTCATTCAAGGCTTAAAGAAAAAAATACATCTCAGGACTAAGTGTAGCAGAAAAGAAAACACAAAAATTCACTTTTCTCATAAAAAGTAACTTAAAATACAAAAGTCATTTAGCATACATTATTACTCCTCATTGTAATTCCAGATTTGGTACAATATCTTTTTCACTTCCTGACATAAAATTTTAAGACAGTGCAGGCTGTAATACTTCATTTGTGAGGTGGCAGCAATTCCGTAATATGCACAGTGATTTTTAAATAGGCTTTTACCATGCCTTGCATGAAAGGTGCTACATACAAACCTGTTTTGTGTACTCTTTGGTAACCACCAGTTCAAAAACTTGGACCGAACATTTCCACATTGCCAGATCTGAAGCACTTTATTGGAGCTCTGGGCCGAAGCTATTACCCTGTATATAAATTCTTTAGTTTCCGAGGGGGTTTGGGTATTGATTTAGAATAGAGCCAGATCATTTAAAAGCATGTCAGGCCCCAGTCCGGAAAGTGGCCCCAGTTAGTTTCTAGTTGGCTACACTATTTTGTTTGGCAGAAGTAGTTTATCTAAGGGAAAAGCATGACTTCATACTAAGTTTGCTTCTGATGGTATCTTTTGGAGACGGTAAAATATTCATGTGGTTATCTAATCCTTTCTTGAAATGGTATGAAAAAGGTGATTAATTGAGAATATTCTGCTTTTGCAGTCTCAAGTATTCTCTTGGTTGTCTTGCTGCATTTTCTCAGGGTCAGCCCACTCAGATTTAGTACTTTATAGGCTACCCTTAAGCATTTTCTAACTGAAGCAGTAATGTGCTGCCTCAGTCAGCATGTTCTCTATTTTAGGATATTAGTGTCCTGGAGAGACCAAGCTGTGATATCATACACCCTCACTGGGCTACCTCCTACTCATTAAATTTCAACTTTCAGTAAATGTCCTGGAATGTGTCCTAGTTGTGCAAATTAGATGCTAGTTAATATAAATCTAAGTTACTCACTTACTGTATTTAGCTAAAACATAATTTCTATATTTACTTTCAATTTATCCACCTAAAGATGAACTTACATTTTTTACATGCAAGTGTCTCTAGACTGCCATGATACCCATTATCAATCTGATACTTGAATCTAGGGAGTCATGATGGAGACATGTTTCAAAGTCTAGAGAATAGGTTTTAAATATGTCTGTTGTGCAATATTTGTATTTTAGTAAGAATCCTTTGTATTTACATTTACATAGCACCTTTCATCCAAGGGTTTAAAAGTGATTTAACTTTACAGCATTATTTGGTGGCAAAACCTAAGTTAATGGTGGCATTACGAAGTCCAGGTTCTCTAACTTCCATTTCAGTTTCTTTTCAACTATACATGCTGTATTTCTTTTCATTAATGGTCTCTCTGAAAGTAGACTATGAACACAGCAGTGTTACTGGCCTACCAAAAAGAGAAAGAAAAAAAGAAAGGTGTGAGGAAGGAGGGAGAGAGGGAGACATGTATCTCATGGTTACTAGGTTAGTGATGAAACACACAGTTCATAAACCACACACTATGGAATTATTCCAAAAAGATTTTTAGAGCTGGTAGTGAGAGCCTAAGAAGTATATTGTTAAAATTAAAAAGTTAGTATCTTTCTCATTTCAGACCTTTAAGATTATTCTGATATTTGTTAAATAATGAATTTGCATTAGTAAGTATCAATGCAGTTTTTTGACTTCATAAGAAAATAAAACTGTGATATAAAATTGGAACTACAAAAAAACTGATGTTTCCCTGGGTTGACTAAATTTACTTTTTTTTGTGCTTCTTTCAAATGTTTAAGGTAACAAATGCATACAAATATTTCAAAAGTACCGATAACAGTTACCAACTTTAATGTAGTATTATAAAGGACAAAAACAGAAAAATTTTTATTAATAAGTGATAACCTTAATAATAAATGAGTTCCTGGCAAAATGCAGATCATAGTAAATTATTTACATTATTTTTGCCATAAGAAAACTTCTTAAGCAACAGTCAGCTCTCAAGTTAAAAAACAAACACATACATAACCCAGTACTAAAGGAGGGAAATGAGTTCAAACACAACAGCTTTATCTTGGGAATGCCATTTGCTAGAAAACCACCTTACTAAAAAAAAGTTTCAGAAAAACACACTTTAATTACCTTAGATCCATGTGTGAATTGCTTAGTGTTGCTAGTGGGGGATACGGAAAGATTAATATCACTGTAAATTTTTTATAACTCCTATCTTATGGATTTTTCAGAGTTATCTCATAAACTGAATTTCTTTTGCAGTGCATCAAAATAATTGGCTTAAAAAAAAAAAAGAATACCAACACATGCAGTCTGCTAACCAAATAAGGCTCTGACATGCCAAAACAATGTTCTCTGTATCTTGATATATAGTACATCCCACAACATACTACAGCATTTAATTTAGGTTTACACAACTAAATATAAATGGCTAGATTTAGACTAATACTTAGCAGAAGCATTAAGCAAACATGGATAAATTCATAAACAAATGATGAAAGAAGTATATTGTTCTTGGAGTACTTCTTGAAACCTTAAAACACTTGGTCCTTAGTGAGAGAACATCCTTTATTCAGTAGATCTTAACAGTGCAATGTACGGTAAGTCACAAAACCTTCTAAAAATTTTGGCAGTTGACTCCAGTAGTGCTCCTTGATTCAAGGAAGGAATGAAGGTTTGTATTTCTTTCCTGCTCTAGTCACGAAGGATTGTTAAAGTCTTAAAGATTTTAAAAAGTGATTCCTATAGTTGGGTGTCTTGTTACTTCAGAAATAAAGGCTTCACACTGAGAAACTGAAGGACACTTTTCTCTCTGTATTTAGTTGGAAGGTAGAAAGAAGAAAGAAAATATAAGAAAAGCTTGAAGATAAGAGATATAAAATACAGAGCAACCACTAAAAGAACAGCATGCACCAGATACTTCTATAGGGATGAGAGTGACAGAAAGTCAGAGACAATTTTTCTTTGAGTGGCTCTTCATAGAAAAGGCATTTAATTTATTCTCCTCAATTATCAAGAATGTTGCACAGAAGTTGTATTCCTACCACAAAGAAAGACTTCAAACTGAAAAAGTAATTTCTAAAAACATTACTCATTAGTAAAATCAAATTTAAATTGAGGGGAAAAAAGAAAAATAATTTTTAAAGATTGGTTTCCTGCACTGATGGGAAAAATCTTTTGGGACTCACCTAATCTTGATTTACTAGTAAGACAGAAAGTCATGAATTAAAGCAAGCAATATTTACATCTGTTAATGCAATGTGCACTTGTTCTTATACTTAATGCAGTTAGTTTGTATAAATGAGATTAATCTCATTTACATTTTAAGCAAGAAACTCACCACTTGGCCCACATGTCATGTAGTGGGTAATAGAATTAGGAGCTTTGTTGCTCCCTAGACCTGCTTTTTGAATTTCTGCTTTCTTGTACTTTGTCCACATCTGCAGGAGAAAAGCATTTCATGTTATTTAATGAAAGGCTAAACAGAATACAATTCATGAAGATAAGAAACTAAAGAGCTCTCATTGAGTAGGGCAAGGAGAAGGAATCTAACTCTGGAAATGTTATTAATCCGAAAGACATCTCTCTACTTAAAGACTGATTTTTATATTTTAAAAGCTATTAAGTAATATACTTATGCCCTCTTAGTGTCAGATAGGTTTACTTACTATGTTTATTTAACTAAATGGTCACATATAGTTTTAAAGTAAAAAATAATCTTGCATGCAGCAGCAGAAACATCCACAATGAAATAATTGTATTATTTACTAAGAAAACCAGGGCTTGAGGCATAATTTATTGGCAAATAATATACCTATTTACACTGTTAGAACTAAAATTGCTTTGATCAAAGGGGACCCAGTGCCTAACAACATAAATTTACAATGTCACAAATAATTAGGGTGTAATTTCTAGAAATCTAAGCTAGGAATATGAAAGCTATTCAATTTCATCAAAAACTGGGGTACTAATACAGGCATACCTCGGAGATATTGCAAGTTTGGTTCCAGACCACTGTAATAAAGTGAATATTGCAATAAAGCGAGTCACAAGAATTTTTAGTTCCCAATGCATGTAAAAGTTGTGTTTACACTGTACTGTAGTCTATTAAGTATGCAATAGCATTATATCTAAAAAACAAAGTACATACCTTAATTTAAAAATACTTTGCTAAAAAGTGCTAACCATCATCTGAGCCTTTAGCAAGTCATAATCGTTTTGCAATAGTAACATCAAATACCACTGATCACAGATCACCATAACAAATATAACAATAATGAGAAAGTCTGAAATAGTCTGAGAATTACCAAAATGTGACACAGAGACACGAACTGAGCAAATGCTGTTGGAAGAATGGCGCCGATAGGCTTGCTCAACACAGCGTTGCCACAAACCTTCAATTTGTAAAAACATGCAGTATCTGTTAAGTACAATAAAGCAAAGTGCAATAAAACGAGGTATGCCTGTAATCTGTGAAGCCGCTAGAGTATTTATGGAGCTGTCTTGGAGGAAAAAAAGTGCCGCTGCTCAATTGAGTCAGAGTTGCTTCACTTTTATCCCCCCCCCAAAATTTTTTTTTTTAAATTGGGGCATCTTTGTAAGATTTCATTCATAGAAAATATTATGTTGATTTTTTTAAAGTTTGGGAAACACTAGCTCTATATGATTTCTAAGGTTCTTCTCACTGCTAAAATTTTGATTTCAAGTGCTATCAAGAAACACAGGTAAAATAGTGTTTGGGGGGAATTTTATGACTCTACAGCTGGTGACAGTTTCTGGCGGAAGTCTAACCTGTATTCTTTGACATCAAGACACATGGACATGGTATGTATCTATCTGTCTTACATGCACAGTGTGTATGTTCTTTTGGAAAACATGCTGTATATATAACTATAGCCATTTGGGTTAGAAATACTTCTTTCCTGTAAGTCTAATATTGTAAAATAATCAGTTTTTACTATAATAGCATATGATTTCTCAATATATTTTTATAAATAAATTTAATATTTTAAACAAAGTATAAGGCCAGACTTATCTGAAAAGTTGAAATGGTTGTGAAATAATCTTTGACTAAATGTGGAAATTACACTAATTATTACATTTGTATCATATATGGCCCCATGTAATCTCACCTATATTTACCATTAAGTTTTATTATCAGGTTATGAAAAAAGGGACACCAAAAACATTTGAAATGTTCGGACTGATTATGAAACAAGTGACAACAAAACAGACTGATGTATTCATGTAGATACTAAAAAATATGAAAAATTTCTGATTGTGTTTATTTGATTACCTGCATTAAAAGCATTTTTAGTAAGAGCTGGCTATGAGAAAAGAAGAGAATAGCTTAATTTATAAAGGATACAAATGTCTTTCTTTCTTTCTTTTTTTAAAAAAGTTTTGGCCGTGCCACACGGTTTGCAGGATCAGGGATCCCTGGTTTCGCGACCAGGGATAAAACCTGGGCCCTCAGCAGTAAAAGCGTGGAGTCCTAACCACTGGACTGCCAGAGAATTGCCAGGATACACATTTCATTAAGCAAAGATTCTCTATAAACTTTGTTTTCTTTCGCCCAATTAATAACAATAATAATTTAATACAACGTGTAAAATAATAATTTCCTCCCCATTTTTAAAGTTACATTTCAAATCATTTCTTCTAGATGCCAGGCTGCATGACTGTCAGTAATATTTAGGCTGAATCAAGATGGCAAAAACATTTCAGAGACAGAACTAAGATATACTTCTCTAGAAGTAAGTGAGTCAGGGTTATGGGTTTCTTGAGGTTTTCTTTTGTTTTGTTTTATTCTGGAATAAAACAATTCAAGTTTAGCTGATTCTGCTTTAAAAGTGCTATGACCACAGCAAGATAATTTTAAAGTTTATGACATGAGTCAGAGTTAGCAAGTATTTTCTCCATCTTTTATGATTAATTTTTAGTTAAGAGCTTGCATTTATTCTTAATTCTAAAATTTGTTCTACTAAAAACATACTTGTTTGTTTAAGTGATTACAAATACTAATTTTGCATTTTATTTTAGCACAATGTACTCATTTTAGAAAATTCTGTTTTAAGGACAGACATATATAATTTAGTAATAAATTATAGAATTATATAAGTAACAATCTTCACCACTTTATAAGCTTGCTACCCTTTTTGAACAGAAGTAAAAATGCAAATTTCTCACACATGGAGTATGATTTGCTTTATTTCTCTTTGACTCTCTATAAAAAAAAAACCTGAAAAAACTACTGTGTTAACTGATGCCAAGTAAAAAAGTCATCTTGAAGGAAAGATAGTACTTGAGCTCTTACATTTATCAAATGAAGAAAAGTGCAGAGAAGAAATAGAATACAAATACTCCTAGTCCCTGTATGTCACATTTAAATTTGATGTTTTTTTTTAAAAAAAAAGAATTACACTAAATTTATGAGTATTAACAAAGTTTTAAATCTGAACAATTTTATAAATATGAGCAGTAGTTAATAACTATTTCTTTGAAAATAAAACAGCAGGGCAGAAGGCATAATTAAATGGCAAAAGAAAATGACATCTTTTTAACATGTTTTCCTTACTAATACTATACACGTGCAATATGAAGTGCACATTTTGGGAAAAAAAAAAAAGAAGAGGAAGAGAGGTAGGGAGAGAGGGAAAGGGGAGCAAAGGGAGGGAGAGAGACAATGAGCATTCTTTTTTGGAACCAATGAAGTAAATATGACTTGGAAATGCCTTGTTGGTAATTATAGCATGCAACCATTTTAACATGCTTCTAGGTATCAAAGTAACAATCTCTTATTAGGTGACAAGAAATGTCAAAGAGGAGCATGTATTGTTAAGGTTCTTAAAGTCATGCAAAAAATGTACAATGCAATTAATATTTCATGCAAGCTTTGTTGTGGTTACATAATCACATTTATATACATGCCACAATGTACACCTGAACACTATCTACAATTTAAAAATAAAAGTATAAACCTAGCCAAATGATACTTTTCAACAGCAGCTCTTCAAATCAGATTAGAGAAGCATAGAGCATATCAAATGACATCAGTATTATATTGTGCAGTTTTGATCATACACAACCATATTCATACCAAACAGTTTGATTATCCTCAGAAACCAACAATGCAGCTTCTGTGTCATCAGGATACAGGCATGCAGGAGTGATAAGATTATTGCTAACTACAGAAGACTGTGGGTTACTGTTACTGCAGTTCTGATTATCAGAAAACTGCTCAGTATCTTTCTGTGCAGCTTTATCCAAAGAAGTAGAAGCCTGGTCAGTTAGCCTGGTGACTGGTCTGGGAGGTAGCCCACTTATGTTACTAACTAATTCTGTATTCAGGGATAAAAATGGCTGAGATGGATGAGCCACAGTAAATGAGTCTATGCTATCTTTAGCTGATATTCCAAATGCATCATTAGACATATTAACAGTGGCAAAAGTTTGGTTTAGAAAATGTGACCTTTCTGTTCTTGAGTTTCTGGCCTGGGCATATGGAGACGTGGGCTTGTCTGTAGCTAAATCATTTTGTGCTTGAGAACCTACAGCATAAGTTGGACTGTGAAGTGGATGAGAGGACCACTGGTGTAAACGGTACTCACTAGATGTTGCAGTGATGCTGCTATCAGCAGTAGCTGGTGGTGAATCAACTGACATAGGTAGTCTACTGTCCTTGGTCAAAAAGTCATGGATGCTTGTCCTTCGGGTAGTTCCTTCAGCAGTAGAGATCACACTGCTTGCACGAGGTAAAGTGGCATAGGGATTACTATCTTTTGATTGTCGTGACAGAGAAGTTTCTTTTACTACTTTTATCTTTCCTTGAGTGCCTAGTGTAGGCTTTCCTGAAGAACTAATGAAATAGGTATCTTCAGTCTTTTGAGGACCAGGTCTCACAAATTGTTCAGGCTTAGTTGTCCGTCTATCATAGAAGTCTCCTGGAGTTTTTCCACTTACTGACCTGGCCAGACCACAGCTAACTGGTTTGTTTTTTCCCAAAAAGTCAGAAGAGACAGACAAACTTTTCATTACTTCATCTAAAAGATTCTCTTGACTTGAGGGCTTTATCTGTTTAAAAAAAAAAAATCAAAGCAGATTAGTGAATACAGCCATGCTTTTACTTTCCTGATACATTAGACTGTGCAATAAAAAAATTGCTAATGCCTCTAAACCCTCCTTAAAAAAAAAAAGCTCTAAAGTTCAACCATAGAAATTTAACTTGTAGTGTCCATCTAAATTAAGGTCACCATAGATAAAACTAACCTGTATTGAGGTAAGCTTGTTGCTTTCTTCCAAAAACTGTTGTAGAGTAACAACTTCACTTCCAGGGGAACCAGTTTTGACCTTGTGATGTGCTCGACTCTCTAGTGTTTTGTGCTGGAGCACTGGACTTGATTTGGGCTGTCTTTTCAAGTATTGGATTGGACTGCTACCACTGCTGGACCACGCCTCATGCTCATGAAGCAGGCTAAATTCTCCACTGCTGTGGCTTTGTGGCCTGCTTTGGATATTAACTGCACCTGCTTTTGGAGTAAATGGTGTGTTAAGAGTTCAATAATAGAAACGAGATTAAAACTATGTAAGTACTGACATCTGTTGACTGGATTCTTACGAATAGCCAAACTGACTTTCAAAGCTTTATTCAGAAATGCTTAGTAAACCATGTTAATCTCCCATCAGTCTAACAAATGTCTACCATAGCATGCTTCCTTATTTGTCAAGTTGACAAATATTATAAGCTCCACAAGGGCAAAGACTTGCCATCACCACCATACCCACAACCTAAACATATAAAGCAGGCACTCAATACATTTGATGAGTAAATGAATGAATAAACAAGGAAATAATATATTTTTTAAAAGTCAGGTTCAAATAATTGTAAAACACCTCACAATTTAAAACAAAACATGATTATATGAATTTTAAATTATTTGAGAATGTTAAAACCAAAAACTCTTCTAAATGCTAAAAATTCTAATTCTTTGACTTTCTATGAGGTCTGTATTCCTTATTTGAAGGCTTATTTGTTGATCCTAAATGAATAATCTTAAAGAAATATTTAAAAAATTTAAACAGCAAGCATCTAAGGAAAGTCAAATGGAGACATGATGTAATTACTTAGAAAATTCCAGTAAAAATATAAAATTAAGTATGTAGTATTTTATTCTTTAATGTCTGAATCATTCAGCTGAATGATTCTCCCTGATTCTCCCTGCTTTCCACTGTTGGTATGGTGGCTATACAGCTTTCAAAGACTCGGTTGAGGCTGAACAACTATACAGAATGCAAATTACTAGTTCTGGAAAAAAGCTCCCTAAAGTTTATGCTATTCCTTAAGAGTGCTTATTCATTTTGATCCATTGCAAACTGTGTAGATACAGCATTAAGATGGAAAATGCAACTTTCCATGGTTTCCTAATCACAGAGAATAAAATGGGTCAGGAAAGATTTTGGCTCAAGCTATGTAACATTTTACAGGAAAAAGATTTTCTTAAATTTTCAAATCAGAAAAGACTTATTTACATTTCAGACTATATTGTTCTACAGGATATAAAAACACGATTATAAAAAATGAAAAAATAATCCCTCCTTGAAATCAGATTTTTCAGATCATTGCAACAAAGTCAAAGCATTAATAATAAAATATAATCACAACTGAGACAAAATGATTTTATAATATGAAAAAGCAACAGAACAAATGCACTCATTATAATTTAACAATTCTGGACTGTAGAGAACAACTACTTTCACAAACCTTTATAATCTATTAAATAATTCCAGAATCTGAGTAAGCAGTATACCTTTAAGGAAAAAGGTGTTAGTCAATACTTCCAGACATTTACATAAAAATCTCACCTTGGAATGCATATTAAAAAATTGAGGAAAAAGATATCTTGAACTAATTCTTTATATGAACTATATGCACCCATTTGGCTCTTGTTACACTTACACACACACATACACACACACAATTGTCTTTTCAAATTAAAAAATATATTCCTCCTTATTTCGTGGATAAGAAAAGCTAAAAGTATTTCTAAAACACCTTCTGTGAGTTCAATGTACATGTATCATGAGAAAGTTAAGGACAACCACTTTCATGACAAAGACAAAATGTAAGTAAAATAAGAACCTATAGATATTTTGAAATATAAAGATTACAAGAAAAAGATTTTATCTGTGAGGATGAAAAATGGAAACTAAAATAACTGCTCCTGTTTTTACATTTGTACACATTGAAATACATTTGTATTGCAATGTGAAAAGTATAAAATATTCCAAGGAACTATGTTCCAAACATAGAATGATTTGGATTTCTTACTTTACCCCAGAAACTTCATCAATCTCCCACTTTTAAATCTGGAAATGGATGGAGCATATTAATAAATTTACCTACAGCATACCTTTGACTTCATGGAGTGAAGCATTATTATTGCTATTGCTAGTGGATGTTCTGCCACTATCAAGGCTGGCTGGTCTCGAAGCTAAATGAAAAAATCAGGAGACAGTGATAAAACTTCCAGCTGAAGACAATGAACTTTACATTCTGATTACAGAATGCTTTGAGGAAGCAATCATGCATACTTTCACAGGCTGAGCATGCCCACAGAGTTGACTCTTACAGATTAGAGAGCAAAGGCATTTCCAGATAGTTCAGTTAAACAGTTGAGAACAGGACACTTCTCAGACAATAGCTGAGATTCAAAGAAAAGAAGATAAAAGTGCATAATTAGATTTGGAAATGGATTTCTAGATGGATACCAGGACTGTTTTAGTTGAACAGAATGACATGCCCCCCCCCAAAAGAAAGCTGGTGATTAGGTCACTTACAACAGATCAGACAAGGAACCCTGCACATTGCAGAGATGCCACGAACAGGAGGAATATGAGCATCTGCACAGTTAATGTCCTGTATTCCTATCCATACAAGGGAAACAATTGCACAGTTAACATGGCCCTATCCTACTTCTTAAAGTCCTGCTTACATATGAAATTCCTTTAACATATTCCTTTACATATGAAATTCTGTTATCCACTATTTGTTAATTTAGTTTGGTAAGATATGACTTTCCAGATAGAAACTAAAAACTCTGAAATGCTCAACATAGCAGAAAATGTGGTTTCTTAGAGTTTGTCCTTTGCCAAAGTGAATATTTTTAAAACCAAACATAAAATGTATCTCATCACTTTAACCTTATGCCAAAATGGCAACAAAATTACCTTTGAGCATTGTGCAGGCATACTTTATAAATGACCTTGATGAAAACAGAGTCAATTTGGATGAAATAATAACCTTAAAAAAGGCAAAAGGGGGTAGTAGGTTTGAAGAAATAGCAGAGGTAGCTATGAGATGCAGGTTAGAGAAAACATGCTTGCTGGCAGTGCCACATTCAGCAGGTCAATGCAAGAGTCTTAGCATTCTCATTCTGTATGTAATATGTACTCTCTAAATAAAGTTCATATCTTACCATGAACTCTTGATCCCGTACTAGAATCATCACTAATACCTTGTGGACTTACGTCTTCAAAGGATGTAGTATCTACATAAAATAGCAAAATGAATATAAAAATATTTTTAACAAAAAAATTATAAAATTTTATTTATGCAGAATATGGAAATTCTTTTTCAACCATGTATAACACATCTTGATTTAACATATTTCATAGATTCAATCAGAAACGAATAGGAGTAAGAAACAGAATAGCTCTGATGAGAGTTGACTTGCTTAGGGAAAACACCAGAAGCACTGCAACAATCTGCCTGTGACCCTGCAAAGCAAAGCAAGAGCCTGGGTTGCTCTATATGGTTCTCTGTGATGCTATAGTGTTTCTAGGTTTTTTTTGTGTTTTTTTTTTTTTAAAGCTTCTATCACTCTCTCTTCTCATTCTTTTACTTGGTTTACTTTTCCATTTCTTGTTAGTTCATTATCTGTTTATTATGAAAGGCCTAGGAAAAGATTTTAGTTATTTGTACGATGTTTTAAATTTTTGAAATGATTTGAAAATTCCCTCAGATCAAATCCAGATTGTTTTGATCATTATTTCAGGTTGCTGCTGTCAAAAAAGTAAACATGGCAAAGTCAAATTAAAATTCCTGTTGCCAACAGTTAACACCACAGCGCAAATAGCAGACGGCCTATACCTTTATTATTAACCAACTGCTTGGATCTGAAGCCTGTAGAAGAGTTGACAGTTGAAAAGTTGATGGCTGTAGTAGAGAAGGCCATAGCTCCCAATTCTTTTCTCCTTTTACCCGTTGAAATATCATCAGGAACCTCCAAATTCTCAGTACTACCTGTCCACTGTCCTCCTGCTAGGACCATGGACTGCACCAGGTCATTCATGGCTGGGATGCAAATGAAAGCAAATGAATCAGCATGGTTAATGTATTTGCTCTTATTTCTATTTTGTATTATAAATGATATGACTTTTGTCTATGGATTAATGCAAGTGAAATAAAAAACTAACCACAAGGTCATTTGAATTATGACATGCATTCAGCTGAATGAAATGAGTAGGCCGAAGGCTGATAAACTTCAATAAATGTTTTTATCACCCTCCACCCCCTTTAAAGATAGGAAAAGGAAATTTACTCTGTACAACTGCCATGCTTTTGAGCAGTGATGTACAATATAATTAGAAGCCTTCATAATGTGGTTCTGTGGTGACAAAAATGGCATGAATAAAGGTAATATGGAGAGCAGTTCTTTACAGCATCACTACTGAAAATGATAAAGAGTCCTTGGTCAGAGCAGATTACTGAAGAAATTATTCATTTTATGAATCAAATAAGTATACCATTCAATAAAAACCTGAAAGAGAGGATATCCAAAGTGACAGACATTTAATATGATTATGTATTTACCTATTCCACTTAAAAAAAGAAAAACCAGAGTATTATTATATAAAGAATGACAAACATTCTCAAGGGTTACAGGCCATTTTATTTATTTATTTATTTAATCCTAGTTCATTAAGAAATTAAATACCTAATGCTAAAGGTTTTGTTATATTTTCTTTAAGTAAATTTCTTTGGGAAGAAATCTCTATGGCATATAAAATTAAAGGTTTTTTTCTGCCAACTTTTAGAAAGTACTGGAAATTTCCAAGTATATTACATGTATGACTAAACATATGCATGTATATGTATAAGTGAACATACATATAATGCAAATTCAGTGCCAGTTAAGAAAAAAAATATTCTTCCAGCTCCTTGTATTACAGGAAGACTGCACTTTGCAAAATAAGAAAATTGGCACAGTCCAAAGAATGGTTAGTGAAAAATTAGTAATGGAAGCCAGTGTAGTCATTTGAAAGAAGCTGAACTGTCATAAAGTCTTACACATGGAACGACGGTAGCAGGCCTTCATTTTGTCTTTATCCTTCGGTCTGTTCCTCAAAAAGGGCAGTCTTTTCAGTGCAACCACTTTAATGTCAGAGCATGAGGAAAAACAGAAACAGAAAAATGAAAGAAAAAAGGGAGAAGAATAGATGGGAGTTAAATGTTGAAATTAAGGACAGAAATGAATGTCTGAGCTTCAGCTATGTAAACTATACTAAAGCTATTATTCTCGTGCTGCTGAGTGATAATGAAATATGAAATATGTACTTTGATACTTTAAAATACTTGAAAAAGCACTGAAGACAATGATGAGAAACATATACTTTGAAAGCTTGGATTGACTAAAGTCCTAGAAATACAGGAACTGATTAGAACTACTTACAGAAGGAACAATTTTCCTAGTTAAGTTGTAAAGATACACCTTTATTATTAGGGTCATTATTGGTGGATCACAGAGTACACATGATGAAAATGTAGAAGGCTTTCAGTCCTCTATTTTCTTTAACTTTTTAAATTATAAGATTTTATTTTGGAAAAAAGGTAATTCAGAAAAATGTACATCCTGTACATTTTTAGTACAAGCATTAGGTAAAATGCCTCAACAAAAACTAGGGGATGTTTAAAATAATCTAAAGAAACTTAAAAAAACTTTCATTATTTCCTTAAACTTCAAAAAAGAAAATAGGGAATTACTTCTTGGTTTAAACTGAATTCTGGTGCATTATTTAGCAGCACCACAGAAATATATACTCTTCTAAGAGAAGTCTTTCAAAAGATGACAATTATATTAAATTCATTTTGCAAAAGGTTGGCTGGGAGAAAGAAAAAACAGTATTTTGATAGTAGCTTTTAAGCTTTGATAAGCCTAAAAGATAAAGAGGTAACCTAAAGCAAGCAAAAATGACAGAAAAATATGTATTTATAACATTTTTAGATATTTTAAAGGGCTTTTGGGGTTATTAAAAAAAATCAAAGGTAGCACTATGCAGGAAAATTATATGAAGGAAAGTTAGGGTTATACTACAGTAGGAGTCATTAACATAAAAATTAAAATGTTCACTAGAGTCACTAACATTCTTAAGCTACACTTTAAGAAGATTTTAATACGAAAAACTGTTACACCTTTTTGGAACTGCAATTTAAGAGCTAGGGGAAAAACTCACATCAAGATTTAAAAGCATACTGTACACAGCCTTAATAACTATGCTGTTTCTCAGGGTTTGCTGTCATCTTATAAATAATAAAAAGCTCTTCTGACAAACTGACGAGTATCACTCATTAAGGAGAATGCAAGGACATACAGCTTTTTAACTTATTTATTTGATTGCTATTAAGAATAGTCATGATTCATTTAAGCTTTTATTTCATTTCTAGCTTGGTAAACACAGCTGTTTTCAATGATTAAAAAGAAATGAACTGAAAGCAATGTAAAAATGGACACTTAGCTAAAACAAAGCTGAATGGTTGCAGCATGCACACATTGTCTTGTTTAGATACTTTCTTTTCCTGTTTTCAACTGTTTTCCATAGACTGCTTTACTGACAGACAGGCACTCATCCAAAATGGACAGGATAAAAGGAGTTTTAAATCTGCCAGTGGTGGAATGTGATCCTTCTTATGGCAATTAGTTTGTAGATATACAATGTTCTCTTCCCAAACTATATTGAAATTAAGGGAACATTAGAATGGTTGGGTTTTGTGTTTATTTTTAAAATTCTAAAACTGAACAACTGATGGAAAGGAGAATATTACTTCCTTCTGATTCTTACTCTGGATGTTTCAGCAGAGAGTATGAAGGAATGACAGATTTATATTTAAAACAAACAAGATTACCTCAAAAAAGACTGTGCCTTTCTTTTGTATATTTTCATATCAGAATTGAAATATCTTCCTTTAATTAAAAAAATTAAGTATACCCATGACCATTTCTCATTAAATATGATGTCAGATATTTTATATCCAAAGGTAGCAGATAAAATTGAATCATCTGGCACCTTTTTAAGGAAAACTTGATGATCTCTCTACCATACTCACAGGTTTCATGTAGATTTGACTGACAAGACTAATCTTCTATGGATATATAGAATTAAACCACTTTCTTATACACACACACACTTGTACATATGTATGTATGTATGTATGAATATGTACTCAGGTATGTGTATGATTTTTTTGTTGCTTACTTGTGGATTCTAGTTTACAGGGTGCTATAGTTGCATTCTGAAATATAGCCTATAATGAATGTCTAATCTCCTACACTCTAAAATACTGTTTTTTCAGAGATAATTCCCCTGAGGACAAAACAATGTCTATATAGTTTTTTGAGTGTTTTGAGAGCTGCCCATATGGAGAGTCTACCCCTGGGGGAAGTAGTAGCTGTTTTTGCCTATACTATACTTCAGAAGAATAGTACTGAAATTCATATATATATATATATACACACATACACATATACACATAGTTTACTATATGTATATATGTTTATATATGTGTAAACATATATACATACATATACTTTTAAATTTAGTGATTCTGGTTATAGTGTGAGTGGATTCATAGTATCCTGTTTACATATTTTATAAGAACATTGCTAGTAGTCAAATTCTTGTATATCTTCAAAGGGCCTACCACTGGATTCTTTTCTTTCCCTTAAAATACACTTTTTTAGGCTTTTACTTTGCTCTTGATGTTTAGCAAAGTGCACTAATAATGAAATCAAGAGAGTATTAATTGTATAGGGCACGTTATGATATTATACTTCTACATTTGTAATTTAAAAAGTTAAATTGCAAGTTTATGCACAAACTTACATCTTTATTTTCATTGAACCTTTACCAAACAATCCCTCAATAACTTTTATAACCTTCAACTATTTCTAAATCATTGAATAACATTCTCTTCAAATTCATAGCGATTTTTCTTTGCTTCCCCACAATGTAACTTTTCTCCAATTTGACAGCATCAAAGTATGAGTAAGACGTCATTATAAAAAGCCTTACTATTAAGTTATAAATAATTTCGAAAATGAGCTCTTATAAATATTTCTCGGTTGCTCCTCAAAATTGCCCTGTGAAGTATGACACAAAGGTAAAAGGCTTGCCCATGTTAACAGAACTAGCAAGTGGCAGAGGTATACGGGCTCTCATTTCACTGGTCTCTATACTATTTTACCTCCCTGGCCAAATGATGGTATCTCTGTGTATGGTATTTCTCTAAATACACAATATAGAAAATCATGTAGTTATGCAGTATTGCAGTAGGCAATGAATTTAAAAATGATATGGAGTTAAAAAGAAACACATTCATCGACTATTATCCCAAAGGACTGTGGAAGCTATTTAAAAGAAATCTTCAGTAAGGATTCTAAATCAGTACTAGAGATCACAAATGTTTAAAGAGTTTAAGCACTCACTGCTGCTTTTCTTGGTCCCCAGAGTTTGGCCATCTTCTAAAGAGTTTGAACCTACTGAAGAACTATCTTGACTATCTTGATGGGGGAGTTGAAGAAATCCTTCACTGGAGTCTGAGCGGGTTGGTGTTAATGTTAGTGATTTCTGACGCTCCCGATTAATGTCTTTCTTAGACTTTATCAATTTTCTCATTTTTAGAGTAATCCAGTTGCCTCTCCTAAAAAATAATTTTAAAAGATTCTTATCAGTCTAACATTCAACATATGAGTCCTTCTCAAAATCAGAAGCTTCTCTGTTTTGTTTTTTTTTTTCAAATAAAAATGAAAATAAACCTGGTTAATAGTACCTTCTAGGAGGAGATGGGTCATAAAATTTGTATTGATCCATAATTTTCTCTTCTAATTTCTCCTTTTGTCGTCTTAATTCATTTAACTTATCACTATAAAAATAAAAGGACATGCATCATATTTTGTACAGTTATGAATGATATTATTTGGGGACTAAGATCTAACTTCTCCCCAAATCATAAAGAAGTACAGATACCACAGCTGACAACTAATTTAGTAGGTAGTAACAATGGAGTTTTTTCTAAGTTTCTCATTTTCTTTAAATTTACGACTTACTTAAATAAAAGGACATAGGACTTAAAGTTTCAATTCTTCAATAGGATTTTTGTTTGAAGAAAATCTTCCATATTACAATATCATCATGACAAAAGAATTCTCTCAACATCTTTTTACAGCTATTAAACAACATTGTATCAACACTGACTATTCCCCTATTCTTGGATCTTTAGTATATCAAATCATTTTTGGTATGAAGGGTGATTTATCATAATTTATATAGGCAAAAAATTTAAATGTTGGATAGCTTGCTTAACAGTTCCAAATACAATAAATAATCCTACAACGACATCTTCATGCAAACAGATTTTTTTCCTTTATGTCAGAATTATTTAGGCTTAATTTACTAGTAGAGAATTATTTCCTGCCTCCAGCAATGCATGAATACACTAGCTTCACCACATCTTAGTTTCATTTTTATGTTCTTCACAGTATATATTATATAGGGAAATGAAAGTAAAATGATCTCTCTAAGAAAACTGTGATGCCAAAGAATACTATTTATTAAACAAATATTTAGCAATCATTCACAGTGAGGAAGGCATGAGCCATGAGGTGTATATAAAGATGAATAGTAAGTTGCCCAGCTCTGCTTATAGTACAGTAGGAGAGAGAAGATATATACACAAGTGACTGTTATAATCCAAAATAGTAGGGATGACAAAATAAAAGTACCGTGGAAGTACTAAAGGAACTTATAAAAGGGAAAATATTTCCATCTTGGATGACCAAGGAAAGCCTCATGAAGAAAAAGGCCATATCAGATAGACTGAAACAAAAAATAAGAATGCTAAATTTAACAGCTGAGCTGAGAATAAGGAGTGAGGGACTTTCACGTTTAGATTTCGCTTAACAGAAAATCAGAAGTATTGAAGGTTTCATTACAATGTGACATTATAAAATCTATGCTTTACATACCTTAACTCAATGATGGAAGAGGATATTATCAGAAAGGATGGAGGTAAAGAAAGCATTCAGGATGCTAATGGGGGTAGCCTAGTTGAGTGGGAGGGAAGAATTAGGGTAGTGGGAAACAGAAGGAAATGATTTGAGAGTTTATATGGAAGAAGAACTTTGTGAACAGTTGTTGCCATTAGTTATACCACAGCTCAAATAGCACACAGCCTATACCTCCCAGTTCTTTTCTCCTTTTACCTGCTGAAATATCATCAGGAACCTCCAAATTCTCAGCAGTACTTGTTCACTGTCACTCCTACTAGGACGATGTGACAGAGGCATTCAGCTAGAACTGTCTGACATGTAAGATGATATTTTAAATTTAAATTCAAAAAGTCAGAATAGGAGGTACTAATATTTATAAGTCAACTGTATAGATACGATCACTGAAACCTTGGAAATGGATTATTCACCAAAGGTCAGAATATTAAGAAGATAAAGTGTTGGATAATACCTCTGCTTAAGGGACAGGAAACTTAAATGCTAAAATTTTAGATACACTCACTGCTTCTTAAGCTAAAATACCTCTTATGGCAGAGAGTAAAGGCATACATGCTGCCAAAAGGATTAAAGATCCAAAGTGGCCAGCCACAAATGTGAAATTTCTTTGAAATTTACATTTACCTTAAAAGTTCACAGAAACTCTACCTTTTGCTCCATGATATACCTGTGTATTAATATAAAAATAATGTTCCTTGCCCCAAATTTTGTAGTAAAATCGACGCTTCAAAAAATGTATGGTGTATCCTGGCTTCATATGTGCCCTGAGGCTCACCATTATATACATTAAGCCTGAAAGTCACATATTATTTCATGTACTCCTTAGGATAATGCTGGAAGTAGATGTTATATCTCTATTTTAGAGAAAAAGAAACCAATGATCAAAGAAATGAAGTAACTCGTCTACAGTCACATAACTAGTAATGAGAAGAATTGGGATTTGAATTAGGAGCTGTCTGATTTCAACATCTTTGCTATTTCTATTATACTATGGTGCTTCTCATTTAGGGAACAAGAGGAAGAGAAGAATTTAGTAAAGGTGAATCATGGTGTATTACAAAGACTATCCACTGAGCTAACCTGGCCAAAATCTCTGATTTTACCAGATTCCTCCACTCTCAACAGAGATACAACTTACCAATAATTAAGCTCTGTCAATTCTATCTTTCACATCTCTCTTGTATTGATATTTGATTTCAACTATCACTGCTTGTGAATTATTTTTCATTAGATTATTGCAACAGCCTTCTTAAAACTTATTCCTTGTCTCTATTCTCAGAACCTCCAATCTACACTCTAATGTCATCAGTGGTTTAAACAAACAATCAATCAAACAAACAAACAAAAAGCACAAATCTGATCACATTACTCCCCGATCAAATTTTTCAGCAAGTCCTTTGTACGGCAAAGAAAACCTTTGTCAAGTGGCTCCTGAGTGTTTAGCCACTTCTCTGCTACTCCTCCTTCCTCAATTTTGTTCCAGCAAGAACAATTAATTTTTAGATCCTATACCACAGTAATAATATACTTTCATCACAGCTCCTGTTTCTGCATTTGCTGCTCTCTTGGCCTGGTATGCCTCCTTAGGCAAACTCCTACTGAACCTTTAAGTCTCAGCTCAAGCAATCATCTTTAGAAAGTCTACCTTCTCTTGCAGACTAAGGTATTCCTTCCCTTATATTTGCTGTATTTCTATGGTTTCCTATACACACCTCCATTACAGAATTTATTTGTATTTCTTGCTTTATATTAATAGTTCATTAAGTGCAGGATCCATGTGTTTTTATGTTAGTATTTCTGGTTATTAGCCCAGAACATAAACATTAAAAAAATATATATCGAAATAATAATGTTGAAAATCAAGAAAAATTAGCATTGCATTTTCTCTGCCACCAGGTATGGCAATGATAAAATCAGGAGTAATATTTCAGAGTGCAAGATTATTTGGTACCTACATGTACTGTCTTTGTTCAACATGAAAAAGATCCTTGCTTTCCATATTCTGCTCCAATAGTGTTCTGTTCTGTAGCATTAATGTCTGAATTTGATCTAGTAGATGTCGATTTTCCTCTTCTAAATTTCCTTTAAGTTGGCTTAGCAACTGTTTAAACACAAACATTTATTTTTTAAAATATCAACATTTATATTTAACATAAATCCCCCAAAACATCTGAAAAATATAAGTACTTCACAAAGATTTAAGTCTTCTGCTATTTGAACAATCAGATGGTTGTACTCTGATTAGAACATGAGTGATTATTTTAGTAATAATGACAGCTAAAGTACTGGGTTATGTGCTGGACACATATGTTTTCTTAATTCTCACAAACACTGGGTTTAACATATAATAAATTATCTAGTTCCAAAAACACTGCTTTCTTTACAGCTGTTTGACTTAGAGTCCAAAGCTAGATTCCTATCTCTGGCCTTCCATTTAAGTAGCTATAAAATGCTGAACAAATTAGTAACTCTCTGAGCCTCAATGACCCCACCTATAAATTGAGGATAACAACTCCCACCCCCCAAGACTGTTGCAAGGATTAAATAATATATGTAAAGTACATGGTGTCATGCCTATGGCACACAGTAGGTACTTAATATACCTCATTCTTCCCCCAACCACTGTTTTCAAGAAACCTTAACAGTTTGTGTATAATTTTTATGGCTCGATCCAAGGGAGTCAGGTAATCTAGTATCAATAAATGGGTGGTATTACTACTGATTATTACTAGTAGTTAGACTGCCAGCATGATTGAGCTGCTTCTTCTCTGTAGTCAATAGAAATTAGAAATATGCCTTAGTTAGGCCAGAGGTTTCAGTAGAAGTCAGAGAGCCCAAAGTAGTGATTGTCAAAATTTAGTGTCACTTGTAGAATATATTTTTTAAACGTAGGGAAAAAAAGCAAGAAAAAAAAAAAGATAAAGCAGATAGTATAATACTATGAATATCCATAAATAGCCATCTATATCTAACAACTGTCAATACTGTGCTATATTTGTTTTATTTATCTATATGTTGTTAAATTGAAATGCAACATATGTGGTAGACTCACTACAAAATTGAATGCAGTGCTCCTCCCTGTACCCTCTTGTGCTGTGACTTCTCACTTTTCCTATCAAGAAGTGGAATCTACTTCCCCTCTTCTTGAATTTGGAATGCCTCTGGCCAAGGGAAGGAGGCAGAAGTGATGGTGTGATAGTTCCACGCCTTGGCCTCAAGAGGCTTATGTGCTTCCCCTCAGTCTCTTGGAATCCTATTGGAGGATGAGAGACCACATGGCACAGACAAGTTACACCAGCTGGGGCCACCTTAGACCAGGCAGCTCTCAGGGTACGTGCCAGCTAACTGCAGATACAGGAGCAAGCCCTACCAAGATCAACTGATCTTAGCGCACACATCAATGCAGATTAGCATATCTGCTCAGCTAACCCAGACTCATGAGCAAAAATAAATGTTTACTGTCCCTTACCACTGAGGTTCTATGGTTCTTATACAGCATTACTGCATCAGCAGACAACTGATAAAACATACATACAGAAAAAAGAACAAATTTTAAGTGTATATACAGCCCAATGAATCATCACAAAATGAACTCATGTGTGAAGGAGCACCCAGATCAAGAAACAGCACATTAATTGTATTCCAGAAACACTTGTTGTGCTCTCTTCCAATTACCACCCCTTCCCACAAAGATTAACTACTATATGAACCTCCGACACTATGGATTCATTTTTCCACTCCCTCCAAGTCATGTTATTATATGACTTAGCCCCTAGCCAAGGGTTAGCATTTGACTCAAGTTGGGACAATCAGCCAGGGATAAGGTAGTTAGGGCCCTTTCTGATCTCTCCTGAGAAGTCTTCTAGACCACCAGTGACATGTAGGACCTTATCAAGACAAATTATGGCTAGCTGTCTCATTCCTTGGATCTCCACATTAAATTTCTGAGTAGTTTGCTGGTCTGTGACTTGCCACATCCAACATTCCAACCTCAGGCTATCTGAGAGTTGGCCTTTGACAGCCCTCCTGGGTGTGGAACTCTCCTGTTCTCTGCTCAAATCAAGCCAGTCCCCTCCAGTAGCAAAGTGGTTGGTTTTCAAGGCTTGCCCCTTGCCTGAACTACCAGGTATGGAGAAAAGGGAGGAGGGGACTAAGAACGGGAGAAGTCACATGATAAAATGCCTCAAACAACCTCCTACCCAAAGCTGAGTAGTTTTTCTTTAATAAATTCTTCTCAATTTGTTGTATGTCTTTGCTTGAGTTCCAGAGCCCTAAAATGGTTGTTTTTGATAGTTCTGTCCAATTTTATTGTTTCCAGGGAAGTTGATTTTGTCATGTTCTTCACTGTACGTCATGTTCCTCTGTTAAGTGTATTACCCCAATTATATTTTATTTAAACTTTTATAAATCACAGGCAGAATGTTCTATAATTTCTGAACTCTGTTGGGTAATTAAATATGTATGATTTCAAACTAATTTTTCTATTAGTTTGTGATTTCAGACAAAAAGCTTTCAAGTATTACTTTTCTGATGCAGTCTATTCCTAATTCCATTTAAGGGTTTGCTTAAGTGCTGGTTTCCTAAAAGTTCCAAGAAATTCAGACGTTAAGCTATACTCAAGCTTTAACAATTTAGGGACCAATCATAAAATTTAAGAATTATTTAAGGCTTTCAATATCCTTTTTCTATTTCAAAACTTTTATCGCTTTATCAAACCATCATGGGAAGAGGCATGGAATTATGTTAAGAGTAGAACTGTATATATAAGGCATATGTCACTTCTGTTCAAAACTCTCCCATGGCTCCCCTGTTTTACCCAGAAAAGTGTTTTAAAATGGCCTATAAAGGCAACATATCTGGCCCAGGCATATCTCTGAGCTCATCTCCTACTACTCTCCCCCCTTTGCTCATTCCACTCCAGCCACACTAGCTTCCTTGAGTATTCCTCAAACATACCAGTATTCCCCTGGCCTAGGTTCACTGTGTGGGCTGTTTGCCTGGAATGTTCTTTCCCCAGATATCCACATAATAATACACTAATCTTCAAATCTTTGTTCAGGGATGCCTAGTTAAAATTTCAACCTATACTCCCTCATCCACTTTGGGGGTCCTTATCCCCCTTTACCCTACTCCATTTTTACTTGCACATAACTTATCATCTTGTAACATACCATATGTTGCAGACTAATCTTCAAAATGGTTACAGCAGTATTTCCAGTCCATATGCTCTTCCGGAATCTTGCCATTCACCATCAAGAGGCTGAGTCTATTTTTCTTGCCCTTGAACCTGGATGGGACTTTGACTGCCTCGGTGAATAGAATGAGGGGAAATGATGCTGCATGACTTCTGAGGCTTGATCATTAACATAGAGATGGCTTCTGTCTGGTTCTCACCATGTTGTGAGAAAGCCCAAACCAGTCCATGGGGAGAGATCATGTGAAGAGGAAACTGATGCTTCTAGCCGACAGCCAGCATCAACCACCAAACATGCACTCAGCCTTTCAATCTTCCAGCTGAGGGCCCAGATGCAAGTGGAGCAGAGACAAACTGGCCCCACCGTCCCTGTCCAAATTCTGACCCACAGAATATGTGAGCATAATAAATGGCTGTTTTATACCACCATGTTTTGGGGTAAATTGTTACACAGCCATATGTAACGAAACACTGAAACACTATATATTTCACTTACTTATTACGTTTATTGTCTACTTCCTTCCACCAGAATATAAGCTCCACAAGGAAAGATATTTTTACCTTTTTGGTTTACTAATACATGCCAGGTGGTCAGTAAACATTTTTTCATTAAACAAGGGTTAATTTTTCAAAGTATCTGAACATATAAGTTTAAACTAATAATAAAAATTGTTGAAATTAATGATAAAGGAAGAAGGAAGTTTTTCTGAATGATCTGTGAATTTCAATTATCCCTGACCAATTCTTTTAGAAAGACCCTACTAAACATATACTGCTATTATCATTATTATAATATGATTGTTTACTTTTTAGGCAAGTCTTGATACCTAAAGAGAAGGAAACAGCAATTAAACTTATTAAGCTCACCTCACACTGGTTATTTAGCTTGGTGGATGTGATGTCCAGTTGTTGGTATTGTTCCTTTAACTTTGAAAATTCAGCTTCTAATCTTGTTTGTTCCAGTCTGGAACTATTTAGAAGACTTTTCAAGTTTTTATGGTCAGTTTGTAAAACTTCAGTCTCTTTTAAAAGCTGATTATATGTATGATTCAACCTATAATTAGAAATCATGATATAAATAGAGTTAGATTCTCTTAACAGATTTCATTATAATTTACACAGTGTGAAAATGCTGTAAATCACATTCAGACATACTGAAAGAATATAAAAGATTCTCTTGCCAGTGATTAAACTCATCAAGAATCAGTTTCTAGTCTGTAAAAACTATACTTTAAAACTTTTAAGTATTAATACGAAAATATTTAGATTAAAGGACAAAAGAGAAAATAACCAATCCAGTTTTGATTAACCTAGAGAATTCAAAGATTCTACAATTCAACATGAAAAAATAAAGAAAAATCAGATCGAGCAAATTAATCAATCCAGTATGAGACGTGGTAATCTATCAATCTGTTGCCAGATAACTGAGATATACAAACTTCAATCAAAATTTTAGTTATTGAGATTTGTGCAGTTGTGGCGAATTGTTCATATTTATGCAGTCCTCAATTATTCATGATAAATTTTGGATTTTTTGGTAAAAATCACAGTATAGCCTTTTCTGTTCCTTTCCACTATTATACCTTTAGAACAAGGTCCACTGACCTCTAAGAGGGAGATCAGCAAATTCTTTCTATAAAGGACCAGAGAGTAATAAATACCTTAGGCTTTGTGGGTCACATGTAATCTACAGCATGCTCTTCTTTTTTGTCCCCCACCACAACGTTTTAAGATGTAAAAATTGTTCTTTGTTTGGGGGTTGTACCAAAACAGGCTGCAGACTGGATGTGGCCTGCTAAGCTAGCTGTAGTTTACTAACCTTCATCTTATGGAAGGAATTAAGATCAGGAACCCACAAAAGGCGGAGGAAGCCAAACAAAATAAACTTTTGCTCAGGATGGTACTTGCTCAGAACATCTAATAACTTAATTCAACTCATTTTCCAAAGAATTTGAGTAAGCTTATAAGAATTATAAATAATAAAATAATACATTTTAAAAAATCATGACTTGGTAAAAAAGTAAAATGGCAAGACCAGAAACATACAATAAACACCCCATTAACAGGTTGAATCCATGTATGAATGCATGCCATGTGTGTAACAGCTGGGCAAACCTCACTGAGGCATATAGACAGCTACATAATGCTTCATGGCAGGAGGGGATATAAAGAGGTAGAATATACCATGTCCTCAATATCATCCCACTGGCAAATACTAAAATAACCTCTTTAAGAGAGTTTTTTTACATTGTCCCTCAAAGCTGAGAACGTTAACACCAAAATGCAATTCAGTGAACATAATTCTAAAGAGACCAAGACAACCTAGTCCACCAACTTTCTTGGTTTGGCATTATCTAAGATTAAAACCTAAGCTATTTAGAGAAATGGATAAACTACTGTTCTTTAGATTAAGTCTTCACAAATATCTTTTATTTGTAAAAGAGCTCTTTCAGGTTTTACTTAAAGCCTTTTCTTCCCTTAGAACACAGGCATGAGTGCGTAAAAGCTGGGCAAGAACAGCATTGAGAGACAGAAAATACTCTACTCAGGACCACTCTTCCCTTCCAAGCCTGCATAATCTTCTGGTTCAAGTTCATCATGCTCAATTTCTTCTTATCATTTAGGCTGAGTTCTTTCTGGAGACTCTTCATTAGTGTATGCAAAACAGATTTCTGGAAGGTCTACTCAAGTTCACAAACTGTCCCAGTTTGGTGTGAATCCCAACAAGGAAGAAAGGTTAGGTTGAAGATGGGACTTCCAGACTTAACGCATTCCCCAATGTTATGTATGTAATATGTCCTTGTATTCTGTAACTTGTCACAATTTGGTCTTCTGTTGTTTATACTGTACAAATACATGTTCCTTGATTCTAGCTTGGCGTTGAGCTTGTTAAAGTTCAAATCCATCAGTACAGAATTTCTAGTTGTAAAAATTCCTAAATTAAAAACTACTAAGTATGAAAATGAAAATGGCTCTAGAAGCCTAGGGATTTTTTTAATAAAGGAAAAGAAATAGCTGTTTAGTTCTAAAAATAGATTGCATTAAATCCATAATAGGACAAATACTCAATGAATGTTCCCCATTGAATTTTGTGTGCTGTCTTTCAGCACTTCTGCTACAGCAATGTAAAAGCAGTACAAATGTTTAGGCTGTTTAAATTTTTCAAAGGCTTCTAAAATTTTTTTGAAAATGTACTCTTATGAAGTAGGCTGATCACCAGTTGACAAGTTATGATTTTCCCAAGGCTTCAAATTAAAAAATAATTGCCCCATGGCAATATGAGACCATTAAAACCTAAGACAGTTAAAACTAAAAGTACAAACAATGAGCTAGAAAATGATAAGGCTGCTCACTTTTAGCACCTTCAAAGACAAGAATCAGGATACCAGACTAGCAGAAAGAGAAAGACAAAAAGAATCAGGTTTAATTACATTCTGTCTCAATAAAGTATGTAAATGCTATCGACATACATCGAAATTTTGTTTTATAACGTGGCTTAAAAACTTAATTAGTTGAATAAATCAAGAGAAACAATGAGAGAAAGCAGAAGATCCAGGTTTTCGTCTGAGTCATTCTATAACTAGCTACATGATTTTGTTGGGTAATTTACTTATTGCTCTGGGGTCTTTTTAAAAAATTCTAAGTTATGGATGGTACTACAAAGGGGCAACATACACGTTGGATATAATGAATAATACAAAACTAAAATATATAAATATTTATTACCTATCATTTTCACCACAAAGTTTCTTGTATTCTGCAGCTACAGTTTCATGGTTTTTGTTTTTCAGCAGCATTTTTTCCTGTTCTACTTTCAGTGTTTTTTCCAAATCTTCCAATTGTCCTTTCTGTTTTAGTAACTGATTGTAACTGGAAAAAAAAGTTATGTATTTGGTTTATAATATTTCCTTAGAAAAAAAGAAAACATTTTAGAAATAAAGGAAACAATAGTAATTTATTAATATGTATCACATAAAACATGTAAATTTATATACATTTCCTACATAAATTATCTCAGAGCTGTTTAACATATACAATTTATTATATTACCCAATGAAATTTGGTTTTAAGTTAACAACACAAGAAAAGATAATAAATTACCGATCTTCAAGGTCTTTATGTTCCACCTCAAGATTTTTGTGGGCAGACTTTAGAGTTCCATGTTTAGCAATGAGAGACTCATACTCTGAAGCCTGTCGTTCATGCAGAAGTTCCAGCTTTTCATGATCTTTGATCAGAGAATCATAGAGAGATTTCAGGTCTTCTCGCTCTTTGATTACAGATTCATTTTCATTTTCTAAGGAAGACTGCTGGATTAGGAGTTGTGCATTCTGGTTCATAAGTGAGGTACTTTGGGAATTAAGAGTGGAATTTTCAACCTACAAGAATGCATACTGTATTAGACACAAGAAAAATAGCTTATAATGTTCTTTTTTTTAAAGTAAAAGACAATGTTAACTTTAGGAAGCACTAAATAAATCACTGCATATATATTCATATTATACTGAGAAAATTTGGATTTTAGCACCCTAAAGAATAAGGTTACCATTTAATTTTGATTTTTGGTAGGTGTTACAATATATATTATGATATACATATCATATATATGTTTTGGGTTGAATTATTTAATTTAATTAATTTATTTATTTTTGGCTGAGCTGCACGGCTTGCGGAATCTTAGTCCCCCGATCAGGGATTGAACCTGGGCCCCCTGCAGTGGAAGCGTGGAGTCCTAACCACTGGACTGCCAGGGACTTCCCAGGGTTAAATTATCTTAAATGAAGGTGATCAGCAACAATTCCATGAAAAAGAACAAAATTTGAAATGCTAGTTTATCATTTTCTAGAAGTTGAGAGTTGATAGAAGTAAACAATTACTTGTGAATATTCAATTGGTAATTTTCTCAAGTCTAAATTAAATTAGTATTTGCTGTATCATTTGGAAAAGAGTTAGAGAAAGAACGACGTTTCGATTCAGAGGGGGAACTTCTTCACTGCTTTTTAAGAGGTTTCAGAGAGTTGCACTTTCCCCCACTTGACTGTTCTATTTGAAAAGACACTGGTAGTGTTAAGTGCAAGATGGATCATTTGAATTAAGGATAAGTCCAAAGACAAAATTCTCATGCTGTGTTGTTTTCCAGTAACTTAACTAATAGATATGCTGCAATCATACTCTAAAACAAGGGTTTCTACCTGATTAATTATTAGCAGCTTGATGAAACGGGTAAAAGGCCATAAAGTCAATATAAATAAAATTATCTTTATTTGATGAGTAAATTTATTACTTAATTTAGAGGCTCTGACATTTAAAAAATGCTGATATCCGAAAATTTGGCAAAGCACATACAGAAATACTTTATCTTCAACTAACTGTTAAATTCTCTCACTAGGAAACAATGTTACCATGTCTAGTCATCCTTATTTTAATAGCATAATAGCATAATTCAAGAGTTTTGTTGCATATCCCAATAATTTTACATTACAACCTGAAGCTTGGCATTCTGTGTTTGAAGAGTGGTATTCTGCTCCTGTAATGATACTGTCTGCCTCTGAAGTGCAAGAATCTGAGCCTGCAAATTATTGTTCTGTGTCTCAAGTTGCTTCAGTTGAGTTTTCAATGCTTGCTTCTCTGCTTGCAGTGTAGCATTCTGAATAAAGAAAACATATATTAAAAAAAAAGCAGCATCAAACATATTTCTGTTTAACAAATACTAGAATGTTATACAAGTGTTTATTACCATTATAATCCAAAAAAATCTCAACAATCTTGAAACAGAAAAAGACAAAACATTTCCCGTCTATCCCAAATTGTAAAAAGATATTTAATCTAAGGAAAAGAAAGCAATACTAAAACCTTAATATACTATTGTGTCTGTGCTCTGCCTGCTTTATAATGTCCAACAAATAACATATTCCATTATACATATATTTATTAACACAAAAAACTAGAATGGGATTGTCAGTTCAATGGTTTTTATGCTGTTCAAAAGTGCCCAGAGTGCATGGGGCTATGTCTAGCCAATGGAGTGTACCTTTTCAAATTGCCCAAAGGCAAATATATATATATATATATATATATATATATATATATATATATATATATATATATATATATATATACATACAGATGTGCGCACGTGCACGCACATGTGCGCGCGCGCGCGCGCACACACACACACACACACACGTGGTGGTCCCAGGGGTAGCAGCAAAACTAAGTATTTTATAAACACAAATATTTGGAAGAGAAGCAGGAACAATCTAAGCCATCTGTTTAAAAAATTTAGTCCATAATAGACCTAACAGATGTTACGTATTTTCTTTAGTGTTTTTTTTCATGGCATAAAACACTCACTAAAACTCTATTTCATCTATAGGACTTCTGGAGCAAATCCAAACAAAACATACTATTTTCAATTTTTCTAATACATATGGCCATATTTCAATTTTATAGTTAAACAGCTGAATTACTATGTAAATCATTATATTTAATGTGATAGATAATAAAATGTTTGTTATGGATGTTACATTTTCAAGATTATTTCTAAATAAAAATTCATTTAAAAATTAGCATCAAAAAGTATAAACAAAGAATCCTTTAGAAAACCAAAACAAAACTTTAATGTACAAGGCCAGAATCTGTATAATTGCAACATGCAAAAAAAGTTACAACTGAATCACAACAGATCACTTTTATCGTATCTACCTTATGGGACAAAGACAACATTCACTTTATAGGCTTTCAAGTTATATATACTACATATCACTGCATAAAAGGCAAGTCATGATTTGACCCATATATTATACCATAAAATCAAAGCTGAGGAAGAAAAATGCTTTAAAAACAGGTGTTGATATTGTACTTGTGTTTTGTTCATTTGATCACATACAAAGGATGAAAATAAAATTTACACTGGAAAATAATATGGAATAATGATGTACTTGTATACCATTTTGATACACCGAAGAGGTGAACCATTTTTCACCTACACATGTTAACTACTATTATAGGTCAGCTCTTTAGAAACCAAAATGTACAAACGCTAATGATAAGTCTGGGTATTCCCTAAGAATAAGAAAAATTCCTACAGTCTATAATGAATAGAAGAGATAACTGAGAGTAGATAAGATATCTCAGAACAGGAAAAAGGTTACAATGGAAAAGTATGAAGTCAACAATATATGTACTAGCATATGCACAAAAATTACCAGTCTAACATAGGGTAGCTATCTTTATAAACCCATCATCTAAAATGGCTAAACTATGACAACCAAGTAAATTTTTCCCCCAATGGAAATTTATAGAGGAAGTCAATGGAAAAAGAGATTTATCTTATACAACATTACACACCAAATTTTCTGAAATGTAATTATTAATCCAAGTGATTGATCTATACATATATATCACTGAATAATGAAACACAGGTATTCATATATGGCTGATATATATAAAAAAGACATAAAATAGCTCACTAATAATATAAAACATACAAAATATTTTCTCCTATCACTTCAATAAAAATTAAAAGGCTGGTAATATCCAATGTTAACCTGAAAAAATAGGTATTCTGTTAGTGGGACTGAAAATTGATATTTCTGAAAAGCTCATATGATTATATCAATTAAAATTAAAAAGCAGAAACTAACACAGCATTGTAAAGCAATTATACTCCAATAAAGATGTTAAAAAAAAATTAAACACACACACATACACACCGAAATATGTGTGTGTATATATATATATATATATGCTCTTTGTCCTATCAATTCTACTGACAGGAATTTATTACCCTATGAACATGTTATATATGGATTTTCACCGCAGCAGAATCTGAAAATAACTTAAATGTCCATTGATGTGGGATTTATTTAAATTATGGTAACATGCACACAATGGAATAATACAATACACAGTTATTAAATAAAATGATATAGCTCTGTATCTGCTAAAATAGATCTCTAAGATAACATAATTGAAAAATGGAAATAAGATCCCACAAGTGTAAATCTGTAAAAGAAATATACGTCTATAAACAGATAAATCACAAACATTTTTCTGGGAAGATAAAACCGTTTTCAGTGATTATTTTTGGATGAGAAAGTAGAAATCAATAGTGAAGGAGATTAATTTTTTGACTTCATGGCTTAAAGTTTTCAATTAATATTAAACTACAAAACAATGAAAACCATAACTATTTTACTTGTTAGCATGTTAAGTTCTTTAAGCTCATTTATCTTTGAAGGATAAATGGTTGTTGAATTTGATTATTTTCTACTGTCAAATATTTAGTAAACTCATTTAGTGAATATTTATTAAGTATCTGCTATCTACCAAGCGTTGTTTTACATACTGAAGGCACAGTGATGTAAAAGAAGGACAAGCTACCTGCGTTCAAGGAGGTTTTTTATAGTAGTCAAACAATAAATCAATGAATAAAAGAATTTCACCGGTAAAAAGTTCTATAAAGAAACTAAACAAGGCAGTGATGTGACAGTAAATGGTTTAAGTTGGGGATAGCTACTTTACTGGGGGAAGGGGTCAGGGAAAACCTCTTGTAGAGGTTTCTCATATGTGTTATGAGACCTGAATGCTAACAGAAGCCAGTCACATGTTCCAGGTAGGGCAAGCAAACAGAAAAGCCCTGAGATAGGACTTGAACAAATGGCCTGAGAACAAATGGAAAAGGCCAATATGACTACAATTAATTTACTTATTATGTGCCAGTCACTGTTCCATGTTTTCCACATATTAACAGATAATAATAATAATATCCTCTGATTAATAAAAATGGTTGGTGGAAGAATAATATGGTATAAGGTCAGAGATACAGGCAGGGCAATATCAAAAATGATCTTACAGATGCAGTAAAGAATATGGATTTTATTATAAATGAAATGGGGAGCCATTGAAGATTTTATGTAGGAAAATGACATGACCTGGATTATGTTTTAAAAATAACTGTAGGTTACTACATTGAGAATGGGTTAGTTTGGGAGTGAAAGGGGCAGGCCAGTTAGGAGGATACTCTAATAGTCCATATGAGAGATAATGGTACCTTAGACTAGAGTGGTAGCAGCAGAGATGAAGAGAAGTAGATGAGTTTGGGTTATATTTACAAGACAGAGTTGACAAAGCTTGCTGATGGACTTACATGAGGGTGACGAAGAAAAGAATATTAAATTATTAGTTTTTCTGTGTGTTTTTAATATTAAAAAATAAACCAGTCAAGAAAGTATAAAATGAACAAAGATACAAATTAGATAAATTTTCTGAGTTATATATTCAATGATCCTTTTCTTCTAGAAAACCTTATTCCTACTAAACTACTTACATTTCTTTCAACTTCAATTAATCTGTCTTTAACTTTCAGAAGCTCTCTGGTTGTTTCTTGACTTTCTCGCTCCCATTTGTTATCTTCACCAGAAATTGGAGGAGAGCTCTGTACCATCCTTTCCTCATCTTGTCTCTGCTTGAGAGCTTCATAATTCTTTTTCACCTAAAATTTTATTTAAAATATTTTAAAAAATTGAAGTATAGTTGATTTATAATATTGTTTTAGTTTATTTAAAATATTTTAATGGGGAGAAAACATACCACCAAGGTTATAATATTTATCATAATTAGTTTGACTCCACAATGGTCTGGTGAATGTGAGAGACAGTTCGTTAAAAAATATGATAAGTAATATATATGATTATAATTATTATTATGATCACAATTTATGCTTTGTAAAATTCAAATCCTTTCCTGTAGAAATATTAAATATACTCTGCTTATATGCCATGTTCCTACAATATATTTTGTAATTTCAGATCCTACTGTTTATGACGAAAATATCACTGAAGGATAGATTAACTGGATATAGACAGGCTGCTAAATACTAACAATTGTTTTTAGAGCTATTTATAGCTGATTTAGAGATTTCAGAGATTCCCATATCAGGAACAAATAAAGACTTGACACATGTTAATTCCCCTTAAAAAGATACCTGAAGTTGAAGAAGTATCTATATATGTCTGGCCTTTTAAGAAGGATTTTGTTGCTCAGAATGACCTATGTTAATAAATAAATGACTTCTTTATTCAGATACTGACCCACATAAAATTTCTGTAATTCATTTTTATGAAGAGTGAGCAATCCAAGGATATATCTTTATCTAGGGTTTTCTGGTTTTCTGGTATAACCAAATCCTACTTTAAGAGAGCAAAATCAAAACTAAAAACTTGGGGACTTCCCTGGTGGTGCAGTGGTTAAGAATCCACCTGCTAATGCAGGGGACAGGGGTTCGAGCCCTGATCCAGAAAGATCCCACAAGCCGCGGAGCAACTAAACCTGTGTGCCACAAATACTGAAGCCTGCAGGCTCTAGGGGCCGCGTGCCGCAACTACTGAGCCCACGTGCTGCAACTACTGAAGCCCACGTGCCTCGAGCCCATGCTCCGCAACCAGAAGCCACCACAATGAGAAGCCCATGCACCGCAACGAAGACTAGATCCTGCTCGCCACAACTAGAGAAAGCCTACGCGCAGCAACGAAGACCCAATGCAGCCAAAAAAAAAAAAAAAATTAAAAAAAAACAAAAAAACTAACAACTTGGTAATCATCTAAAATTAACTATTAACTTAATTACTCTCTTCAATTTAAATTGATGATTATTATACTTATCCTGAATTACTAGTTTATCCTAGGAAATGATTATCATAAATTTCTAAATTAACCCCAAACTTTCTATTGAGACAAGGATATAAATGTTTAAAATAATTCAATGTCTGATGCAACCTTAAGAAGGCTTATGGCTCAAACTTTGCTACTACTACTGAGTTAGAAAATAATGATGTGAGACTAAAGAAAAAAAGATGCCAAGATAGAATGTAATTTAAATCTTGGCAAGTGACCTAACAGGTGTTCTGGGATCCAGATTTTCCATTTTTTTTTTTTAAATACTTTCAACACCCTAATAACATGGATGGATGGCATCATTTCCAGTCTCCTATTTTACATTAATTTCCCACAGGATCTCTTTTCTAGGTTTATAAGAGCTAAAGACATATGTCATAATTAAGAAGGGGACCTGAGAAAAAAACTCAAAACTTCTCATTTTTAGCCCATTGTTCTTACAACTAAGTTTCAAAAATGGTTCCTTTACCTTATCTATCATTAATCAGAATCTCTAACTTATGTTCATATAGAAAATGACATATTTTCCATCAAGGTTTCTCAAGAGGCAGCATATAGGTGCCTTTTAATCTAATTTATTACTCTTTGCCTTTTAATTGGGGATGTTTAGACTGTTTATATTTAATGTGATTACTGACATGGTTTGGTTTGAAACTGCTATCTTGTTACTTGTTTTCCATTTGTCCAACCTGTACCTTGTTCTCCCTTTTTTCTTTTTCTGCCTTCATTTGGATTTTTTGATTCTAATTTTATCTCCTTTGCTGGCATTTTAGTTATACCACTTTGTCATGCTATTTTAGCAGTTATTTTATGCCTATTACTCATATTTAGCTTTCATAGTCTATGTTCAAGTGATATACCTCTTCATGTATAGTATTAAAAATTAGAACAGTATAATTCCAGTTGAATACATGTTTATGGCAGGAAGCTAGTCCAATAATAGTCTAATTATGCCAAAATGGCTGGAACTGGAAGATAATGATGAATTTTAAATCTCTACCTTTTAGACTTGAAATACATCTTATACTAACCCATCCTCAAACCCATTTATTTTCTGGCTTAGTAGCTTCATGAAATTGACTTTATTTGCAATGTAGTGACATTGCTTAACAGGGCAAAAAATTCAGAAAATAAAGCAGATTAATGGCATCTGGCACCAAGTTTTATTTAATTTTTTTGGACAACCCTTTATGTTAACTAAACAAAGTTCCAGAATTTCTTCTATAAAAAAAATATGTTTCATGTTAATGTCTGAGACAAACACCAGCAATGATGGTACTGGCAAATGAGGAACAAATCCTTTTCCCCTTCCTGCATGAGAAATTCATCTTTGGGTAACTGTTTCTCTGGAAACCTGATAAAATTGGAATGTTCTATGTTACCAGGCAAGACTGCTTATGGGAAAAATGATCTCTGATTGCTAAATTGTATTTGTAATTAAGATAACTATAAATATCTAATAGGCAGCTACACCTTTGAACTTCTCTGAGTGCAGCAACTCTTAAATCTTAAGCCTGTGAAGATCTTAAATCCATGCCTTGGAGTTGTTGCAAGAGATGATGACTGCTGTGAAGCATGAAGTCTCAAAGCCAGGGCAGCTCCCGCACACAACCAACAGTCATCTGGTGAGAAGATGACTCTCAGACAATTATGTGAAGAGGGACACCTGATAGTGCCCTACTATCAGCTTATATTTCCTATAGTGTTCCGAATCATATGGTTCTAAATGTGGCCTATAGTAAACTTGCTGGTCTGAATGTTTGGTTGACTGTAAAACCATTCCGGGTATGACTACAGTGCTGATAAAAGGGAGAATAAGGCAGAACACGACTCTACCAATCTACCATACACTAACCCTATAGAAAGGGCAAGCCCCTTCAATTTCAGTTTATTCAGGTGGGGAGAATAGTAGCCCCTGCCTCACATACTTCACTGAATAATTCCAAATATCACAAGAAAACAAATTTAGAAAAGACCTCAAATTTTTGAGATCAAGTGCTTTCTTATACCACACATACTATTTCCCTCTACTTGCTATCCTCACACCCATATCTTTGTCTATCAAACTTTTACCTGGATTCTCAATAGGAAAAGAGTGCCCGTGAAGTGTCAGAATCACACTGAGAGTCCTTCCCAATGAAATAAGCCTGCCTCTTCCCCATCCCACTCGCACAATTCTGATATGTCCCTTACTGCATAAGGGACATTCATAGATGAAATAGGATTGAATAAATTATAGTGTATAGACAAAATAGTTTGTTACAAACTACACGACAAAGATCTGTTTAAGAATATTCTAAAACTTAAGAAAAAGGAAGAATAGACAAAATGTTAATAAAATTATGTTTCATTTTTATTTTCTACTTTACACTTTTCTGTCCAAATATTTGACAATTAGGGAGTTCCCTGGTGGTCCAGTGGTTAGGACTCGGTGCTTTCACTGCCAGGGCCTGGGTTCAATCCAGGATCAATCCCTGGTCAGAGAACTAAGATCCTGCAAGCCGTGCAGTGGGGCCAGAAAAGAAAAAAAAAAAGACAATTAAAATTCTTTCCAAGGAAGTCACACTTACTGTTTTAAGTTCTTGGCGCAACTGCTGGTTATAATTTGTGGACTCTTCTAATCGAGCTTCTAATGCAGCGATTTTTTCTTCTTTTATTTCAAGGGACTTCTTTAGAGTGGATTCTAATTTTGATTCCAAAAGTTTGTATCTATTATCCAAGTATAAAAATAATATAGTTCATTATTGGAGGTCAGAAAATTATTTTTAAAGATAATTTATGACCACAGATACTGATATTATAAATAGACTTTATAAAATAGTCTTTCTAAAAAAGAAGCAAATTAAATTATCCTGCTCTTACTGCCCACTCCCCCTTTTAAACTATTCCTGGTAATGAAAAAACAAAAAATCACTGAGTAAATCAGTAAATCACAGCTCCAAATTACATTTTAGGCTGTCAAAAGCGAAAATTAGTACTCAAAAAAGGCATCTGGAAGATCTGAGTCTCAAAATATTCCTTTCAGTTTTGTGAGAATAGAATCTATACAAAGAGTAAGTGGATGGATTTATCACATTATTAAGCATTTGTCTATGATATTAATATGTAATGTATTTATACAAGTACATATGAATAGTTGACTTAAAGCTCACTGAAGACTTTACATTCAAGGCATAGAGTACTTGCAGAATACTAAAAAAAAAAGGAATGATATGTTAAGACACAAGATACTGGTGACAGAACAGGAAGAGGAAGATAGATCTGAGTGTCAAAATTTTAGTTATTTTTTTGAATGGTGGGTTCATGAATATTTATATTATTCATAAGGTTTTTTTTTTTTTTTTTTACAAAAAAGGACAGTTCATGAACACACTTTGAGAGTGAACCACAGACTAGGAATTACGGATTAATCTATTTCTACACCTAAGAACCTCAATGACTAAACCAAATAAAAACCTAAAGTACAAATATGAGAAATTTTTATCATACTCTGCCTCTTACTGTAACTAATTTGTGTGTATATATTTTCTGCTCAGCCAGATTTTAAGTTCATTGAGAAAAGAGAACAAATCTCACTCATTTTGGTATTGGCTTGAGTCAACAAACAATTTTAAAGCATGTAATGAGTGTGACTTTGGATATATTAAATTTGTGATGCCTGAGTTCTGGACTGTCCAGATAGAGATGTCCAGTAAGCAGAGAATAATATGGGTATTAGCTGAGATGATGGACAGGAATGCTCATGGAATGGATAAGAGGCTTAACAACATAACCCTAGGAAACCATATTGAAAGAGAAGGCACAGGAAAAAGAGCTGTTAAAAGAGAAAGACAAGAGTGATCACATTGCACTCTGTTTGCAATTCCACCACTAAATTTACTTTGTTGCACTCTATCTATTTATACATTCAATTCCACAATTAGACTGTATATTCCTTGATGGCAAGAATAAATATCTTAATAATAACTGTATTTTCAAAGGGGGTCAGAGGGAACGACATCAACTGAAAGATGAAAAGGTTAGACTAACAAAAGAATTAGGGATACCATCTGAGATGAGAGGTAAAGACAGATGCAGACACACATAATTCCAAGATGGAGGGGATGGAATGTTAAGGGAATTTATGTCTGTGAACTCTAATTTTCTTTGTGATGTTAAGGTTAACTTACTTGCTGAGAAAGAAGCAGGTTTAGTGGCTTAAGACACTTCGTTTCCTGATCCCCCCGATACGATCATAGTTATTAACTGCTCTCAATTCCCTTTCCTAAAAGTTTTATTTCAATATACACACCCTTATCTCCATATCTAATGCTTTCATTATAAATGAAAATGTGTGGATTAATGAATACACTTACATCTTGCCTAGACTATTACAATAGCTTCCTAAATGGTCTCTGTACCTTCAAATTTGTCCCTTTTCTAATCCATCTATAATGTCACTCAGGACTGCTCAACACACCTTTGTGCTTTATTTGCATGGAATGCCCTTCCCCATTTCCACCTTGCAAACTTCTGTCATTCTTCAAGATCCAGCTGAAACATTATTATTTATTTGATGCCTGATAATCAGCAGATAATAAAAGCTTAATTAACATTGATTAATTGTATGAAGTAAGGTTTGGGAAGAGATACCACATTGTGAAGGGCCCCTCAAAAGCTGGGTTTATAAATTTAAAACAGGGTCAGTTAAGGCAGATGCATGGTTTGCTGTACTTTTTGCTCTACATCTAAAATGTCTTACACATGACAGGTAGAAAATCTGTCTGAATAAAGCAGAGATGCATATTCAGTATCTATATTAAAAGATAGTCAACTAAATTGTCCCTTAACGATGTGTTTAACTCAAAAAATATTTTCTAATGAAATACCTATATAGTAATTAATTCAATTAAGATTGCTTGAATTGATTGCTAGAATAAATGCCTCAAGTTACTCTATTTGTTATTATAGAACTTTTAAAAGTATCAATCTATTCTATTAACTTTGAATATTCTCAAAATTACATAAATAAATCCCATAAAATCAGCATTAATTTTTCCTATATACATTTAATATAAAATATACTTACTAGAACAGTAATAATGGGTAGACAACAAAAATACAAATTATATAGTTACAAAAATTCCAATGAATTAAAATCTAGTGTACAAAAAACAATATTCTTAACAATACACACTTCTATTCTAGCTGGAATCATGTGGCCAACTAGATACCAAATAGTAGACTACTTGAAAATCCAATTAACTGATAGACTCTATTTACCATGGTAAATTCTCTTTAAACCTGTTGAACATTCTCAAATTAAAGGATATAATTTTTTATTCTGTTTGTCAAGCCTTAGTTTTTCACATTATTTTCAACCTTAATTGCTTCTCAGTCTCAAAATTAATGTTTGAAAAACAAAAAAATTATTTCCACTGTTTCTCAGATAGACTTAGTACTCACCTGTCATCAGTACTCTGCTCATCATGTAAGAGTCGCTCTTTATTTAACCCTATCTTCTCAAGCTCATGAGTTAATTTTTCAAGATCATTATTCATTTGTTGAGTCTTCAGTTTTTCACTCACCAAATCCTTATTTTAAAAGTAATGCAAAACTCACATGAGTGTTATGAACATAAACATCCAAGAAATTCAACCAAGATTCCAACTACCACCATCCAGGAATACATACAATTTAAACCAGGAAAGACAGAAATGCTGTTGCTGAGCTTTTCCTTCATAAATAAAAAATAGTTAGGCAACAAAATTATCACCTAGTTCAAAGAGTATTGTTTTCCTTCTTTTATTTTGCTAATAGTTCGTTTTAACTTTTTAGTGTTTAAAGACTAAAAGGAGAAACTTGTACTTGTGATTACACACCTTAGGCTTGAAAACTGTGGGGAAAACAACACATATCCATTAACTTTTTAATAATGAACTAGAACCTTATTGCACATTTCTTCCTATGAATATATGTTGGATATAACACCCTTCTCCCACCACAAGCACCCTCTCCCAGTGGAAGAGGCCTAAGATATTGAACTGAATAACTAGGCGGAATTCTTAGAGATGGGACCAGGAACCTATTGTTCATGTCTGTATGACTGTAGAACAACAGAAAGAAAAAAAAAAAAAAGAAAGGATAATAATGGTCCCTTCTCAATGCCTCTTTAGCAGAAAGGCATATTTCCCAATGTGAGCTTCTGTCAGAATGCTAACTAAGATATTTTTCAATTGAACTTAAAGGGTTATCATATATAGTATAGCATAGGGATAGCAAGTAAGAGCCAAGCATGCTATCTCCTGAGCTATACCAACAATTTATTGCCAATCTACTCATAAATTTCAGAATTCTTCTCAACACACAGATCCAACCAACTACCAATTGTTCAACGTTGACCTTTAAATTCAATCTGATTTGCATTCTGTAGCTTAGAAGTCAAAATTCAAGGGGCTTTGAAGTCTGAAAGATCTGGATTTAAATCCAGGAATCCAAATCTACCATTGTGGTCTTAAGTAAGTTACTTAATGTCTCTGAACCTCAGTTTTCTAATCTAATGGAGATAACACCTATAAAGGATTGGCTGTAAAAACTGTCCAGCATTTGGCACATTCAATAACTAGTAGCTATCACATTCAGTAACAGTTTTGATCAAAGGTTTTAATATTACTCTGAAATAAAAGTATAAAATTATAATGTAATAAATAAGTCAGATAACACATGTAAACCTTATTATTACAATTTCTTTAAAAATACAATTTACATTTGCTCCTTAGTTTAACAAAAGTAGGAAACTTGGAAACTGCTTCTAATTCTAAATTTCTACTTTGAACCGTAAATAGATGATGCAAATTACTGAGTTAAAACTTAAAGAGCCCTGAGTTAAAAATATAAAAATATTTGTCTGAAATTTAAGTAACTATATTTACCTCTCGTAATGTAACTAAAGTTTTTATATCAATAGTTGCTCTTTTCACGAGCTCCTTATTTTCTTTCTCTAATTCTTTCAGACGAATGCAGGATTCTTTATAAATACCAATCTCTTTGAAAAGCGTTTTGTTTTCTTTTTCCAAATTTCCAATTTTCACATTATTTTCTTCTAATGTGGTATCTTTTATTTCTGCTTGTTGTCGGAGTCTCTTATTTTCCTTCTCCAGTTGTTTCTTATCCTTTTCCAGTTGAGAAGTCTCTTGTTCTAATGATTTGTTTTCTTTTTCTAGCTGTTCTAGTCTTTTGCTAGATATTTTTAACTCTTCTAGGTTTTTTTGCAATGTTTGATTTTCCATCTCTAAGTCTTGTAGTTCACTTTCCAACTGCTGAATTTTTTTATTGCTGTTTTCTAGAGCTTTCTGTAGCCTTTGATTTTCTGTATCTAAACCCTGGTAGCTAACCTCTAAGCGTTCTGTTTTCTTGAAAGATGCTTTCATGAGCTCTAAACCTTTCTTAAGTTGTTCTTTTTCACTTTCCAGTTCTTTGTTTTCTAGTTGTAGCTGAGCCATTTTCATGCTTGCACACTTCAAAGATTCTACATTCCTTCGCAGTTCTAAGTTTTCCTCATCAAGCTGGGAATTCTCTTTCTCTAGGGATTCTAACTGAAAAGTAAGGTTTTTAAAGCTATCCAATGTTTTTTTAAATTTCCTATTTTCTCTTTCTAGCTCTGAATTTTCTTGTTCTAAGGCCTCAATTTTTTCACAAGTAATTTTTAAATTGGTTATCTTTTTCTGTAACAATTCATTTTCTTTTTCAAGATGATGTAACTCATTTTCAAGTTCTTCTGCTCGTTCTCCTTTTTCTTTATAATGTTCCAACTCTTTTCTGATTTGCCTTTTTTCAAATTCAATCTTGCTTAGCTTGCTACTGGTTTCCTTGATAGATTCATGGAGAATTTTATTTTCTTTTTCAATGTCTTTCACCCTTGCTTCAGCACTTATCTGGGAGCGCTGCCTTAAGGAGGACACAGTTTGATTCAGATGTTCATTTTCCTGTTCCAATATTTTAATCTAATTAAAAAAAAGAAAGGAGAAAATTTAAAACTTAACTGAACATGAACTAAATATTTTAACTTACATAGATTTCCCCCCTCCAAAAACTAACAGGGAAATCACACCATAAAAAGGTGCTAAAACCGTCTACCTTAATTTTAATTCCAACAAATATTTACTGAGAGATCACCATGTACATATACTGCCATGTCTTTAAAGTTCACATCTTTAGGGAATCCATAATGTAAAGGAACGGTTAAGAGAAATGTATTGAATATTAATCAAAATGATCTTCAGATCATTTATGGTTACATGTTTTAAATTCAAATATGAGTACAGGTGAAATGTACATACATATCTTCTTGAAGATACAAGCTTTTACGTTCATTCAATAGATTTCACAATGCATATACACAGTGAGTCCTCAGTAAATACACTATTTGCTATATGTGCATGTACATTGGTGTGTATTTGTGTGTATTTATTCCCTAAAAGAATTCTAATTTTGAAACATCAAAATAACAAAATCTCTGGTACATTTTAAAACTAGTCCATCCAATTTATACCACGGCCTACTGTAATGGTTCTTAAAATTCGGTGTGTAAAACAATCCCGAGAACCTTGTAAAAGTAGAGATTCATGCTTAGCTCTAGAATTTTTCTTCTGTAGCTCTATGGAAATCTGTATTTTTATAGGTGGCCTGAGGACTATACCTAGATAATACAGAACAAATCATTTTACTTCTTTTTTTTTTTTTTTTTTCCTTTTTGGCCACACCGTGCAGCATGCAGGGTGTGGGATCTCAGTTCCCTGACCAGGGATTAAACCAGTGACCCCTGCAGTGTAAGCGCAAAGTCCTAACCATTGGACTCTCAGATAAGTCCCCATTTTACTTCTAAAAATTAGAAATTTTAAAACAGCCAGTCACTTAATCTATTCAATTCTCAGTTTCCTCAAGCATAAAATGAGAATAACCAATAAACACTTGAAAGCAAGTACGAAAATATCCAAGATATGTGCTGCCACCACTTGTCCCTCCTTAGTGGGATCAGAGTAGAGCTGCATTTCACCCCAACTTCATTCAGGGACTTTAAAATCTGCAGTTCTATTCCACTGACACTTGAAAGCAATTCAAACACAGGCACCACAAAATTTTATACCAGATAATTATTAAGCACACTGGCAATTTAAAAAATTCTAAGCTTTCCCTTCAACTTGCCTAAAATGCATGGGATAGAAAATGAGGTAAAACCATAGTTATGTTAAAATCTAAAAAATTCTAAAATATTTCCATTTAACATTATTATGAACATTTTGCACAAGCTTTAAAATAACTTGTGTTAATAAATTTTAAAATATGTTGCTTAATAGGAAATTTAAGAACCTGTCTCTCTGAATTTTCTCTAAGTGTTTCAATTGTTTTTTCAAGCTGAGCTTTCTCCTTCATTAGATCCTTGCTTAAATTCTGACAATTCTGAAGACTTTGCTTTTCTTGAATAATCTCATTTTCAAGAATTTCAACCTGGAGAAAATGAAATCACAAAACAATATATCATTAAATATTTCACAATAGTGGAAACATGTAAAAACAAAAGCTAATCATTGAATAAAGGATAGAACACAGTTTTAATACTCAAATGGTGAAATTTAAGAATTTCATAGAAAAATTCAAGTATTGATAACATTCCAAGCTAATTTTAGCAGCTGTATGAAACGTACAGAACATGACTATCTTTCTTATCCTCTGCATCTTTGAGGGCAAAGTTCTACTTCTAAACACAAACATAACTAAATATATACACACGTGCCATATGAAGAATGTACAAATCTTATTGAAAACTCTCTTGGCTTGAATGGATTTGTAAAGTGAAATTTTAATTAGTCAAGGAATTTCAGTGCTCAAGAAGGAAAAGGTGAGAAAATGAGGAAACAAGAAGGGACTTGGATTAAAATAAAAAGAAAAGAGAAAGAAAAAAGGAGACTACTAGGGAAAAATAAGGTCTGAACAAAACTCCAGCAAATACTTAAATTATACATTTAAACTTATTGTGAATTACACATTTTAAAGATATAATAAAGTATGAGGTTAATAAGTATGAAAAAGCAAATTCAACTTCAAAATATGCCGAACTATTGATTTCCCATTATATAACATATTCAAACCAGGTAATAAAAAAAAATAAAGAAGATTTGGGTATGTAAAATACTCCACTTCAAGTTTAAATATTACTTAAATCCTTATATTAATAGTAAGGAACTCTAAGAAGTAATATCTCAAAAGCATCAAGTCACAAATCTAATCCAGTAACTCAATTCAACATTAATTTACACAATCAGGAAACTTTAAGCTATTAATAACTAATCTGGTTCTCCCATTATTGATCGAAATATATGGATAGTAGTTATTTAATTAAATGCATCTGTTGTGTTATGGAATTCAAGTGAAACATTCAGCTTACAAAAGATATTCAATGAATTGATCAAAAATTGCTGGAATCATAAGAATTTACTAATTAGACTTTGAAGCTAATTTCAAAATCAAATTTCCAGATCCAATTATAGTGACAAAAATAAAACTGTTCCAAATTCTAAATGGTCACTCTTACTTTAACACTATATTTATTGTGAAATACTTATTAAGATTATTTGGTTAATGAACTAAAGATGATGCAAAAATGTTTTAAAAGAGTAAAATCTTGCAAGAATATCAAGGAGTCTAGTCTATCTGCATTATCAAAGGCAGAAGTTCTCAAGGCATGGCTCCAAAACAGCAGGATAAGCATCCCCTAGGAACTTGCTGGAAATGAGAATTCTTAGCCCCCACCCCAGACCTACCAAATTACAAGCCCTGGGCACAGAGCTCAGCAATCTGTACCTTAACAAGTCCTGAAAGTGATTCTGAGGCATACCTGTTCAAAACTACAGGTCTAAAAATTAGAGGGATTTTCATAACCGAGTCTAGAAACCCAGGATCCATCGAAGGAAAAACTAGACATGGCTGACTACAAATAGAAATAAAAATTAATTCATAAGGACACATGTTTAAGAATATTTATTACAGTATTGTTCACAGTGACCAAGAACTGGAAACTAAAGTGAAAGCACATTTTAGAGAGTATATGTGATGGGAGGGGTTCATGATAAAAATATCAGGTATGCTTTTATAATATGATTTCTATTTATGTATTGTGTGTGTGTCTGTGTATGTGTGTGTGTGTAGGCAGAAAGATATGCAAAAATAAATTCCTTGGTCTAACTGTCCCACAATTGGAAAACAGAATATCTCAGAGATATTGCGGGTTTGGATCCAGACCACCGCAATAAAGTAAATACCGCAATTAAATGAGTCACATGAATTTTATGGTTTCCCAGTGCATATAAAAGCTGTGTTTACACTACGCTGTAGTCTATTAAGTGTGCAATAGCATTATGTCTAAAAAAACAATGTACACACCTTCAAATACTTTACTGCTAAAAATGTTAACCATCATCTGAGCCTTTAGCAAATCATAATCTTTTTGCTGGTGAAGGGTCTTGCCTAGTTGTTGATGGTTGCTGACTGACCAGCGTAGTAGTTGCTGAAGGTTGAGGTGACTATGCAATTTCTTAAAATAAAACAATAAAGTTTACTGCGTTGATTGACTCTTCCTTTCATGAATGATTTCTCTGTAGCATGCAATGCCATTTAACAGCATCAGAACATTTTTCAAAATTGGAGTCCAAAATTGGAGTCACTTCTCTTAAACATTGCCACTGCTTTATCAACTTTATGTAATATTCTAAGTCCTTTGTTATCATTTCAACTATCTTCACAGCATCTTCACCAGGAGATTCCGTCTCAAGAAACCACTTTCTTTGCTCACACATAAGAAGCAACTCCTAATCCATTAAAGTTCTATCATAAGAGTGCAGCAATTCAGTCACATCTTCAGGCTCCATTTCTAATTCTGGTTCTCTTGCTATTTCCTCCACATCTGAAAAACTTCCTCCACTGAAGTCCTGAACCCCTCCAAGTCATCCATGAGGGTCAGAATCAACTTCTTTCAAACTCCTATTAATGTTGTTACTTTGACCTCTTCCCATGAATCACGAATGTTCTTAATGGCATCTAGAATGGTGAATCCTTTCCAGAATGTTTTCAATTGACTTTGCCCAGATCCATCAGAGGAATCACCTTCTATGGCACCTATAGCCTTAAAAAATATATTTCTTAAAGAGTAAGACTTGAAAGTCGAACTTACTCCTTGATCCATGGGTTACAGAATGGATGTTGTCTTAGTGGGCATGAAAACATGAATCTCATTGTAAGTCTACACCAGAGCTCTTGGGTGACCAGGTGCATTGTCAATGATCGGCAGTATTTTGAAAGGAATTTTTGTTTGAGCGGTAAGGTCTCAAAAGTGGGCTTAGAATAGTCAGTAAATCATATTATAAACAGATGTGCTGTCACCCAGGCTTTGTTGTTCCACTGAAAGCGCACAGGGAAAGTAGATTAAGCAGAATTCTTAAGGGCCCTAGGATTTTTGGAATGGTAAATGAGCACTGACTTCAATTTCAAGCCACCAGCTGCATTAGCCCCTTACCAAGAGAGTCAGGCTGTCCTCTGAACCTAGGCACTGACTTACTCTCTCTAGCTATGGAAGTCCTAGACAGCATCTTCTTCCAATAGAAGGCTGTTTTGACTATGCTGAAAATATACTGTTTAGTGTAGCCACCTTAATTAATTATATTAACTAGATATTCTGGATAATTAAATACAGCTTCTACATCAGCACTTGCTGCTTCTGTTGTACTTTTATGTTATGTAGACAGCTTCTTTCCTTCAATCTCACAAACCAACCTCTGCAAGGTTCAAACTTTTCTTCTGAAGCTTCCTCACCTCTCTCAGGCTTCAAAGAATCAAAGAGAGGGCATTTCTCTGGATTAGGCTTTGGCTGAAGGGAATTTTGTGGCTCGCATGTCTTCTATCCAGACTACTAAAACTTTCTCCATATCAGCAATAATGCTCTTTCACTTTCTTATCATTCATATGTTCACTGGAGTAGCACTTTTAATTCCCTTCAAGAACTTTTTCTTTGCATGCACAACTTGGCTAACTGGTGCAGGAGGCCTATCTCTCAGCCTGTCTTGGCTTTCAACACGCCTTCTTCACTAAGCTTAATCATTTCTAGCTTTTGATTTAAAGTGAGAGACGTGCGACACTTCCTTTCACTTGAACACATAGAGACCACTGTAGGTTATTAACTGGCCTAATTTCAATATTGTTGTGTCTCAGGGAATATGGAGGGCCAAGGAGAGGGAGAGAGACGGGGGCTCACCAGTCAGTGGAGAAGTCAGAACACACACACCATTTATGGGTTAAGTTCACTATCTTATATGGGTGCAGTCTGTGGCACCCCCAAACAATTACAATACTAACATCAAAGATCACTGATTAGACATCACCATAACAAATACAATAACAATGAAAGAGTTTGAAATATTGTGAAAATTACCAAAATGTGACACAGAGACACGAAGTAATAAACAAATGCTGTTAGAAAAATGGTTCTGATAGATCTGTCTGAAGCAGGGTTGCTTTAAACTTTCAAGTTGTAAAAACCACAATTATCTGTGAAGTGAAATAAAGTAAAATGCAATAAAAAAAAGGTACACTTGTATTTCTGTTCAAAGTCTAGTTAAAATTCAGGTTTCATAATCCCTAAATTGTGGTATCTAAATACCACTTCCCACTAAAAGGAACAAGGGCTTTTTGGAGAAATAGCTGTTTTCAGGACTGAGGCAGGAAATGTTTAAGAGAACACTTTGTCATGGTAGAAAGCAAGGAAGCTCTCCAGGAGTGCTAAGGTCATGTCATAAGGATTCAGGAAGCAGCTTAAAGAGTTGGGAGAGTAAGAAAAATAAATACAGTGTATTAAAATACTTTAAATATTTTTAAATCCATGAGTTCATAATGACACTAAAACAAACAACAAACTCACTCATTAACTATCTCAGGAGGATATGAGAGAACTGACTCATTACTAGGAAACTGGTAAATAAAGGTAAAGAATCAAACATTCATCCTACTTTACCCCTAAGAGCTGTTCTCAGAGTAACCAGTGGTGGTTTTTTTTTTAAACCAATAGTTTTTAAAAAGAAAAGTTTTTTCTTATAGAAATACTCTAGCTACCAAATTAAGAAGGGATGATATAATATCAAGATTTTGTAACCTCTGATTAATTCAAGGATCTAAGCAAATGATTTTCTATGACAACTAACATCACAGAAAGAGAGACAACCAGACATGTGCCACCTGTTTGAGGTTTCTTCAACAGAAAACTTTCTAGGAAAGAAGAGTCAATCTATAGACTAAAAAAGACTTAAGGGACACATCAACTGATTGAATGTACTGATCTTATTTGGATTCACATTCAAATAAAATATTTTTTAAAAATCTTAATAGATTTGGAAAAATTTAAATGCTGGCCCAAAACTAAGATTTTTTAAGTGTGATAATGTCACTGTTCTTTTTTTAAAAACTTCCTTACTTTTTAGACATTTATACTGAGATATTTATTGGTGAAATAGTACGACATCTAGGATTTACTTCAAAATCATCTAGTGGCTGTTAGGAGAGTATCAAGGGTAGAAGTAAGACTGGCTATAAGTTAATAATTATTGAAGCTGAATGAATGAGTCCAGAGCTGAATGAGTTCATTCACTTCACACTTTGTAAGTTTGAAATTTTATATAATAAGTTAAAATAATATTGAGGGTACACTAAAAGCTGGAAAATAAATGTTCTATCTCAGTGCTATTTATTTATACTTTTACATATACTTTTTTACATTACATTAAATATTAATTTTTATTTACCTTCTTACTTAGTCTTTGATTTTCTTTTTCAATTTTCAGGATCTTGGAAGTGGTGCCTTCTACAGAATCCATAGTACTCCGAAGCTCTTCTACAGTTTTTGTCAAACTCTGATTTTCCATCTCCAACTTCAACAACCTACTTGATGTCAATTCATTTACCTCATGGCCCAAGGATTTTTGTGGTGCTGTAATATTGAAAAATACGTCACTGGTAAAACTATGTTTACTCTTCACTATTTAAAATATTTAGTGTAAATACACGAAATCACCTGGTCCTTAACTTTATAAAAAATTTATAAAGTTATGCAAGATAGACACAATAAGAGATATAAAATACAGGTAAATATTGAATTTCTAATTCATCCATAAGCATTCTAGTGAAAAAAAAAAGTACAAAATTAAGACTGAAGTGACTAGACTTTCAGTTCTAGTTCCATGAGAAATTAACTTTAACCTCAATGACTCTTAGGTTACTTTGACAAAATATAGTTATTACTCTGTGTATCTAAGAGAGTCATTGTGTGACTCAAATAAGAAGTATAAAGCATATCCTACATCACACTTTCAAAGATAAAGGAAAATAGTTTGAGGGGGAAAAAAATCCTAATCTGATTCTGAGAAAGGCAAGACAGTACTATACACTGGTCACTTCAAAAAAGTCTTTCTCTAAATGAAGAATCCTGGCTAATTATGTGTAAACAGCAACATGCAGTCCATTTTGCCAACAGAAATCATCTTTCTAAGTAGCTTTCAGCATTCTATTTTTTAAAATAAGAAAACTCAGTTTCGACTTCTGTAAATGATGCTCTCCAGTAAGCCAAAAATAATTATTTTTAATAACCCTATAACAGACTCATTAAATATTTTGATGATATAAAAATATTAGGATTTACAAATGAAATATGACACTTAGAATTTATTTTGAAATCCTAGACTTCAGGAAGGGAAATAAACAGAAATACAGGAGGGAATTTCTGGGTCTGTCTACTTTTGCGTACGTTTGAAATCCTCCATCATAAAAAGCAAAGAAACACACACACACAAACATGTAGCCACACAAGTCATACATTCTTTTAAAAATTAGGTAGAGTAAAATATCCCCTAGATTTTAAGTAAAGAAAGCCTCAATTCTTATTTCAAGCTTTTGTTCTAGTCAGCACATTGTTAATCTTTTATTAAAAGCTAGTATACTAGGTAGTCATTGACTTTTTATAAATTCCATTAGTTGTCCAAGTCTTCTTAAGTACAACTCTAACTGCATGATTTGAGGTCATGCATTTCAATCAAACAAGATCAGGCTACAAAACATGGTATGCCTTAATAAAGCTTTCAATACTACATGCTTTGAGGAAGCTTCCAGTCAGACTACAAAGACTTTAAAAGGATACTTACGACACATTTTTAACATGGGAGATTGTCTACGTTATATTCTTAGATGAAAAAAGGAACCTTAATTGTATATACACACTGATCTGCTGATATAAAAGATAACCCTGCGTGTGTAGGAAAATTCTAGAAGCAAATTTTGTGAAATGTAAAAGGCAAGAAATTATTAGTGACTTTGATTTCCTTCTTTATATTTTTCCAGAGTTTGCAAATTTTCTAGAAAGTCCCTTGTATAGTTAAAAAAAAAAACTATGCCACACTAAATGAATTTTATGTTCTATGACCCCCACAAAACAAATGTGATATAATGATAATAATAATAATAAAAAACACTCAAATGCTTACTATTTACTAGGCACAGTTCTAAAGGGCTTCATTAACAAATTCAACCCTCACAACAACCCTATAAGATAGTACTTACTATTATTATCCCCACTTAACAGGTGAGAAAACTCCTAACAGTGTTAATTTTAACTAATGTAATAGTAGAAAACATTTAAGTCTGAATTGTTTTCTTTGTAACTAAATTCACATGGAATACAGTAAAAAAGTTCCACAAATATTTTAAGTAACACATCCCAGCAAATTCATTCTCAGCTGAATATAGTTACTTACTATGAAGTCAATTTACATGGGGTCCCAGAATCCGGAATTAGGTTCTCAAGTGTAAAATTAGGAAAAGCCTAATAGTAATAAATATGATGAGTCATCTGTAGAAGTAACTTCTTTAAGCGCCAGGTTATAAGCTCTTTCAGACCTTATGTCTACCTCACTGCTATATCCTCAGGGCCTGGTATAATATTTTACACATGGTAGGTGCTTAATAAATATCTGCTGAAGGAAGAAAAACAGGTGTAATAATCTAAATACTGGGTAACTAAGGAATTAGGGAACCAGTCTAATTCAAATAAATGTGACCTGGGTATAATTTAAATAAAGTATTGTATAGCAGTATTAGTAAACTCAAAGCTTTAACACAAAAAGCCACATTGTATGTGTGTGCCCCAGCTTTAATAAAGAGGACAAGTTAATGTGGAGCCTAGGAAATAGAGCCGAAAGTTAAAAATTTATCTGGGGTCTTTCATTACCTCCAGGGTATAAATGGTAGGTATAATCCTAAAATCCAACATATTGATGAAAGTAGCCATAAAGATCCTTAACTTGCTTTATTCTGGCTACATATTCACCAAAGAATATTCCCACTGCATTCTGATTTCCTATTTAGGTTTGCCTAAAGTCAAAGAACATGGTGACCAGCTAATGACTTTTCTTTTCCATTTAGTAGATGGCTGTATCTCTCAAAATAAAGTAATAAACTGATATCCCAGTTTATTGTGATATGAACATGAAATTGTGCCTAAACAACTGATCGAATCTGCTACTGCACTCAAAGTTGAGTTGTAAGACATGCAAACATAAGGACCAGACCCAGGCACGTGGAAATTAACATATTACTCTGTGAAATTCTATCTAGGGAGATATGTGGCCTTTTGCGACATCTCCAACCAGGGAAAATAAAGAACAGCAATGAAATATCCAGAAATGTAAGCATAAATACAACTTCATTTATTCATTCATCCATTTAAATTAAAAAAAAAAAGAGTATTGGAAATACCTTCAGAAATTTCACTAGTTCTGGATATTTGTTCCAGCTCCCAGCCAAGATGTAATGATTCGTCCATACTTTGTTTCTGTGCCATTTCCAAAGTCATATTTTCTTCCATTAATTCTTCAATCTTTTTTCTATCCATATCACGCTCCTTTTTTATTGGCAGGGAGTAGGGAGAGAAAAGAAAGCTAAGAAACAGTACAATTTCAAGCTAATATTTTATTACTTATAACTTTCATTTATCAGAAACTGTATAATGAGATAAATTGTGAGTTCCTTAAAACTGTCACAATTTGAAGCTAATAATCAATTATAATTATTACTGCTGGTCACTAAACTGATCAGGTATCTGATATCCTTTTATAGTGGTCTTTGGGGACACTGAAAACACCTCTTCATAGTCATTATATTGTTTTAATAATATAACAAATGATTTCTGACCCCATGATAAATTTTAGCAAATAGTTGTATTTCTATATTCTAAAGGAGTGTTTGCACAACGGCTTATTAGGGTTTTCTGAAAAACAGTAGTCAAAATTAATAAATAATACCCCTCTGTAACAAAAGCAGAAATTTCTACTACTTCTGAATTTATATAAAATTGGAAGCATCTAATTTATTTAGCTATCTCTTCTCTGTTAAGGCCTTAAGGACACTAGCCATCCTTGTCACTATAGGAAAATCAGATAAATCTTAGAATTTTTACTTCGAGGCCATGTAATAGATCTACCTTATAATACGTACCATTTCCATATCATGCAGTTTAGCCTTCAGCTGTAAATTTTCTTTTTCTAATTCATGTAATTTATCAGAACGAGCTCGAGTTCCTTCCAACTGGTCTTCCAACATGGTTTTTGTTTCTAATAAAACTTGATTGTCTTCTTTTAATTCCTATAAACATTTCAAGTAGGCTTTATTTGTCACAAATACATTAATATGTTAATTTTTAAAGCTCTGAAACATAAAAATTCTTTATTATAAAGTAAGACATTAAGCTGTCTTTATCAACAGTTCTATGCAAGAGTAAAGCTACTGAATAACAGAAATATAGTTGGTTTCATTTTATTTCCGAGAATTTATTATATAAACAAAATACTCAGTACTTACATTAGGATCAATAACACTACTATAATTTCACATGAAATTGTCAGGGTATATTTAAATTCCTAAGTCACAAGGATAAGGAACTCAGTATAAGTATCTTCCAGATATTTAAGACACCAATCGCCAAAGAATCAGGGCTTAATTTATTTACTGAAATAGATTTAGGTTTCTCTCTACTTGAAAGTGAAGAATTTGGGGGTTTTGAGTAAAATACCAAGACTTGAATTAAGACTCACAGAATCATAAACCAAGGCTTTTATCAATAAATATTTTACATAAACATCTTTAAACTCCTACGTATGTTTTGAAGACATGTTCACAAATCTATATTGCTAAGTTTAAGCCTACGGTTTATATGCTGAAGTCAAGAGAAAGTATATTAAAACAGTGGCATCCATGAGGATCCCTTAATAGTGCCACGCATACGCCTATTTAAACAATTAACAAAGGACTAATATACACCTTATCTTTGCACTCTATTGGGTCTATTTTCTGGTAACATTCAGGCTAAGTTCTAACTTTCTGTTATAATGTTTTCATTTCCTGATTTAGCATACTCCTTCTTTCTTATCCCCATATTAAAACTGACCAAAATCTTCTCTGTTTACAGACGATGAAGAAATCACGGAGAAAGGAAAAAAGAATGCCAAGAAGCAAGGATTTTCAAATTCTTGCTGTCAAACTCAACTTCATGTAACACAGAACTGCAACCATTAACTAAGAAAAATTGTTTTTTCTAATTTGTTCATATATATATATATATATAAAGAGAGAAGACAAATGGGGGTGGGAGGGAAGAAAAAGACAGAGAGGTGGGGGGAGGGGGAGAGAGAGAGAGAGAGAGAGAGAGAGGGAGACAGATATTGATTTCATCTTCATTGATCCTAATTTAGTATTCTGAGTTGAGCAGCAATCAGAAATATGTTTCACACTCACTTCTAGGAACGAGTTAGAAATTAGTAGAGATATATACTTTATTTTGATTTCAAAAGTCTTCGCTACATATAATACTAAATAAAGGAATGAAAGAAGAGCCCCAAAGAATTCAATAAAATGAATAGCATCCAAAAATCCCTTTTTACAAGTCTAAACAATATGCTGATCTATCATAAAATAAACACCTGATGCTATTTACAGTTTGCTCAATGTTTCAAGATTTCCTTACATTTATTAAAGTGTATTTTAAATGCATTTTGAAAAATCATAATACTTCTAAAGAAAAGAACTGTGAATGGTTTAAATTACGTAACATACCTCAACTCTTGCCTTATAAAATTCAATATCATGTAGCCTCTCTTTGTATCTGCTAACTTCACTTTCAAGCTTATCAACTCTGACGGCCTTCTCCCGAAGCGCATCTAATTCATCTCGATACATTCTTGCAGAACGAGCATCCGAAAGCAAATTCATGTTCTAAATATAAACAAATATTAATATTTAAAATATTATTTTCTATTTTCAAATTGATAATCCTTGGGTTGTACAATTTGAAGAATTTACCAAAAAAACACACAAAAAAACAATGACTTGTGTACTTTTTTTTTTGGCCGCGCCCTGTGGCATGTAGGATCTTAGCTCCCCGACCAGGGATCGAACCCGTGTCCCCTGCATTGGAAGCGCAGAGTCTTAACCACTGGACCACCAGGGAAGTCCCTGACTTGTGTACTTTATTATTATTTTTTTTAAATTACTTATTTATTTGCACCGGGTCTTTGTTGTGGGAGGCGGGCTCCTTAGTTGCGGTTCACCAGCTCCTTAGTTGCGGCACATGAGGTCCTTAGCTGTGGCATGCAAACTATTAGTTGCGGCATGCGTGTGGGATCTAGTTCCCTGACCAGGGATTGAACCCAGGCCCCCTGCATTGGGAGTGCAGAGTCTTATCCACTGCACCACCAGGGAAGTCCCTGACTTGTGTACTTTAAAAGTGTGATTTTTGTGGGACGAGAAGGCCAAGTGGTTAAGGCGATGGACTGCGAAAAGTGTAAATTCAGTGGTATATAAATTACACCTTAATTAGTTTTTTTAAAATGAGGAGATAAAAAAGCCTTTTTTTAAACCAAGAATAAGAAGTATTTTAAAAATATATGTTTCTAGGGACTTCCCTGGTGGTCCAGTGGCTAAGACTCCGTGCTCCCAATGCAGGGGGAGCGGGTTTGATCCCTGGTCAGGGAACTAGATCCCACATGCTGCAACTAAAGATCCCAAATGCAGCAATGAAGATCCCGCACATGGCAATGAAGATCCAGCATGCTGCAACTAATACTCAGTGCAGCTAAATAAATAAATAAATATTAAAAAATAATAATAAAAATTTTTTAAATATATGTTTCTATACAAAAATAAAAGCATATGCTTGTATACAAACTTTTATATATAATGTTCTCCATTAAGAATGTAAAAAATATTCAGGATATTTTAAAGTAAGTAAACCTCTCCTCAACATAACCATTTGCAATGAATTTAAGGTGAAAAGTTAACTTTAAAATGTCAGATAGTAAAAACACAGTAGAGGCAAACTGTTACAAAAGTTGATCATTAGTTACTTTAGAGAAATAATGTTTCTACCCAGACATGTTACCAAAATCCTGCTGAGTTTTTAATACTTTCACATGAATGATTACTTGCATATGATTAGTACATATCTTTACGCCATTTGAAATAAGTATTAAAATTCAACCTTTTAAAAGCCCTCTTGTAATCCTTTGAGTAGCAGTAATCAAAGTGTGATCCAGGGAAATCTGTGGGTCCCTGAAACCCTTCCAGGGAATTCATGAGGTCAAAACTATTTTCATAATAATACTAAGACAGTACTTGCTGTTTTCACTCTCATTCTCTCATGAAGGGACAATGGAGTTTTTCAGAGGCTACATACATGGCATGTGATATCTTAACAGATTGAATGAAGAAATATTCAATAGATATGAGAATCTGGTAGTCTTCAATTAATCCAGGCATTTAAAAAAGAGATTTGCAAAAATATAAAACACTACTATTCTTCTAATTTTTTTTTTGTTTTGGAAAATAATGGTTATTTAATTACTATATAATTTTTATGTTAACATGGAGTCGATTGAGTATTATTTTTAAATGAATTAATAAATACTTTTTAAATTCTTAGTTTTAATTTCAAATATAGTAAATTCCAGTAAAGAGAATACACATTAAATAATCCTCATTAATCTTCAAGAGTAAAGAAGGGTCTTGAGACCAAAAAGATTGAGAATGACAATTTTAGATGGAACACAAATACAAAAAAAACCCTGCTACCAAGAAGTGGAATAGCAGCAACAGCAAATCTAAAACTAAAAATTATGATCCCTAGATTCATTCATCTAGAAAGGTCCCAGTTTATGATCCCGCAAGTGAAATGTTCCCTGAATTTAAAATGGCAGGTTAGGTGAAGTAAGGAGAAGAAATAATTGTCCAGCCTTACCCCAATCCTTACCATTTATGGGTTAAAGAAGACCTCTTGTACTACCTCTAAATGAAAACGAAACATTACAGAGTAATTAAAAGAAGCAAATTCTTAAACAGTCTTGGTTCAAGATGAAAAAACACAAAGCATTAGAAAAAAAAATAGTATTTAAAAAAGTAAAAGTTTGGATCTTATTTAGTAGAAACAGTGAAAAATTAAAAAGCATTCTGTCATATATAAGGTTAACATAAAGCACCATCAGAGAGCAGAGACCTAGAGTTGTTCCAGCTTCCAAGCCCACAGAAGCCAATACATAAAAAAGAGAAACCTGGAACTGCACCAGTCCTAAGAGGCTCCTTGGAATCTTAGCAAAGTTTGAATAGAACTAATAGAGAAAAAAGAAAATTCCAAAGACTTTTCTAGTTTTGATTTCTAGTTTTGGTTGTGGCATTTGTGAAGAGAGAAACACTGAAAAAGTCATTGGATCTCATGAAACCTCAGTAAGCAGTAAGGCAAATGTTATATATTATAAGGACAAAAATCAATTTCCAATTGATCCTATATAATAAAAGTTCCAGGTACAAACCTCTTGTTGCAGCCTTTTTAGTTCTATTTCCATTTGCTCAAGTTCTTGTTTACAGTCCAACAACTGTTCAGTCTTTTCCTCCCTTAAATGCAAAAAAATATTTATTAAATAACAAACTTAATGCTTTGAAAACTATGATCATCATCTGTATCAATACAAACTTATTATCATTATTAAACATCTAGTTTAACATAGTACTGGCCATAACCCCAACCTAGGGAAAAAGACAGAGAAATTGGTATTAGGAATTTATATGACTGGATGTCATGATACTCTCCCTTAAAGTTCTCCAAAGGCTAAGAACCTCAGTGACTAATGTCCTCATAGTTCATAAGGTAGCTTCTCTCTCTTCATCTTTTCTGCCATCCCCCAATTCTCACTCTCCTTTAGCTTTCTCCCTCTCTGCCTAGTCAAAGACAAATAAGCTGGAAGAGTTTTTATGAAAGGCAATACTATCTGGGTCTGAGACTTCTAACGGTCTCCAAACTATTTTCAACATTTACAATGACCTAAAGAAAATGATACACTGCCACACAGATACATAATACATTTTTGACCAGAGACGTATTACAGCTACAGGAGTTAGTTTCTGCAAAAATCCCCCTGTTAAAATCTTTATCTCTGTTGGTTTCTTCCCTATAATCTAGACATCTTTGTATTCCTCCTACTATACACTTTTTTCTTTTTAAATTGCTTTACTTCTAACTCCCATTTTCTATCTCCCCTTCAGAGCCAAGCTCCTCAAAGTAAGTCTCCACTCACTATCTCTACTTGTCCATCTTCTGTTCTTAAATAATAACAAGTAAATGTTCATTGTGTAAAACAATCTGTTTCTAACATCTTATACCTGCTTATGTTTAAAATTTATTTTCACCAGAAACATTTTTTATTGAAGTATACTTGATAAACAATGTTATGTAAGTTATGGTTATATACTACAGTGATTCACAATTTTTAAAAGTTATACTCCATAAAATATTGGCTATATTCCCTGTGCTGTACACAATATATCCCGTAGCTTATTTTATACATAAGTTTGCACCTTTTAATCCCCTACCCTTATGTTTCCCCTCCCCCTTCCCTCTCCCAACTGGTAACCACTGGTTTGTTCCCTGTATCTATGAGTCTGTTTCTTTCTTGTTATATTCACTAGTTTGTTTTATTTTTTAGATTCGACACATAAGTGACATCATACAGTATTTGCCTTTCTCTGTCTGACTTATTTCACTTAGCATAATACCCTCCAAGTCCAGCCATGTTGTTTTAAATGGCAAAATTTCATTCTTTTTATGGCTGCATAGCAGTCCATTCTATGTATATATACCACGTATTCTTTTTTTAATTTTAACATCTTTCTTGGAGTATAATTGCTTTACAATGGTGTGTTAGTTTCTGCTTTATAACAAAGTGAATCAGTTATACATATACATATATCCCCATATCTCTTCCCTCTTGCGTCTCCCTCCCTCCCACCCTACCTATCTCACCCCCCTAGGTGGTCACAAAGCACCGAGCTGATCTCCCTGTGCTATGCGGCTGCTTCCCACTAGCTATCTATTTTACATTTGGTAGTGTATATATGTCCATGCCACTCTCTCACTTTGTCCCAGCTTACCCTTCCCCCTCCCCGTATCCTCAAGTACATTCTCTAGTAGGTCTGCGTCATTACTCCCGTCTTGCCCCGAGATTCTTCATGACCCTTTTTTTTTTGTTTTAAAAATAGATTCCATATATATGTGTTAGCATACGGTATTTGTTTTTCTCTTTCTGACTTACTTCACTCTGTATGACAGACTCTAGGTCCATCCACCTCACTAGAAATGACTCAATTTCGTTTCTTTTTATGGCTGAGTAATATTCCATTGTATATATGTGCCACACCTTCTTTATCTATTCATCTGTTGATGGACACTTAGGTTGCTTCCATGTCCTGGCTATTGTAAATAGAGCTGCAATGAACATTGTGGTACGTGACTCTTTTTGAATTACGGTTTTCTCAGGGGATATGCCCAGTAATGGGATTGCAGGGTCGTACGGTAGTTCTATTTTTAGTTTTTTAAGGAACCTCCATACTGTTCTCCATAGTGGCTGTATCAATTTACAGTCCCACCAACAGTGCAAGAGGGTTCTCTTTTCTCCACACCCTCTCCAGCATATATTGTTTGTAGATTTTTTGATGATGGCCATTCTGACTGGTGTGAGATGATATCTCATTGTAGCTTTGATTTGCATTTCTCTAATGATTAATGATGTTGAGCATTCTTTCATGTGTTTGTTGGCAATCTGTATATTTTCTTTGGAGAAATGTCTATTTAGGTCTTCTGCCCATTTTTGGATTGGGTTGTTCATTTTTTTGTTATTGAGCTGCATGAGCTGCTTGTAAATTTTGGAGATTAATCCTTTGTCAGTTGCTTCATTTGCAAATATTTTCTCCCATTCTGAGGGTTGTCTTTTCGTCTTGTTTATGGTTTCCTTTGCTGTGCAAAAGCTTTTGAGTTTCATTAGGTCCCATTTGTTCATTTTTGTTTTTATTCCATTTCTCTAGGAGGTGGGTCAGAAAGGATCTTGCTGTGATATATGTCATAGAGTGTTCTGCCTATGTTTTCCTCTAAGAGTTGAATAGTGTCTGGCCTTACATTTAGGTCTTTAATCCATTTTGAGTTTATTTTTGTGTATGGTGTTAGGGAGTGTTTTAATTTCATTCTTTTACATATAGCTGTCCAGTTTTCCCAGCACCACTTATTGAAGAGGCTGTCTTTTCTCCACTGTATATTCTTGCCTCCTTTATCAAAGGTAAGGTGACCATATGTGTGTGAGTTTATCTCTGGGCTTTCTACCCTGTACCATTGATCTATATTTCTGTTTTTGTGCCAATGCCATACTGTCTTGATTACTGTAGCTTTGTAGTATAGTCTGAAGTCAGGGAGCCTGATTCCTCCAGCTCCGTTTTTCTTTCTCAAGATTGCTTTGGCTATTCAGGGTCATTTGTGTTTCCACACAAATTGTGAAATTTTTTGTTCTAGTTCTGTGAAAAATGCCAGTGGTAGTTTGATAGGGATTGCATTGAATCTGTAGATTGCTTTGGGTAGTAGAGTCATTTTCACAATGTTGATTCTTCCAATCCAAGAACACGGTATATCTGTCCATCTGTTTGTATCATCTTTAATTTCTTTCATCAGTGTCTTATACTTTTCTGCATACAGGTCTTTTGTCTCCTTAAGTAGGTTTATTCCTAGATATTTTATTCTTTTTGTTGCAATGGTAAAAGGGAGTGTTTTCTTAAGTTCACTTTTAGATTTTTCATCATTAGTGTATAGGAATGCAAGAGATTTCTGTGCACTAACTTTGTATCCTGCTACTTTATCGAATTCATTGATTAGCTCTAGTAGTTTTCTGGTAGCATCTTTAGGATTCTCTATGTGCAGTATCATGTCATCTGCAAACAGTGACAGCTTTACTTCTTCTTTCCGATTTGGATTCCTTTTATTTCTTTTTCTTCTCTAATTGCTGTGGCTAAAACTTCCAAAACTATGTTGAATAATAGTGGTGAGAGTGGGCAACCTTCTCTTGTTCCTAATCTTAGTGGAAATGGTTTCAGTTTTTCACCATTGAGAACGATGTTGGCTGTGGGTTTGTCACATATGGCCTTTATTATGTTGAGGTAAGTTTCCTCTATGACTACTTTCTGGAGGGTTTTTATCATAAATGGGTGTTGAATTTTATCCAAAGCTTTTTCTGCATCTATTGAGATGATCGTATGGTTTTTCTCCTTCAATTTGTTAATACGGTGTATCACATTGATTGATTTGTGTATACTGAAGTATCCTTGCATTCCTGGGATAAACCCCACTTGATCATGGTGTATGATCCTTTTAATGTGCTGTTGGATTCTGTTTGCTAGTATTTTGTTGAGGATTTTTGCATCTATTTACATCAGTGATATTGGCCTGTAGTTTTCTTTCTTTGTGACATCTTTTTCTGGTTTTGGTATCAGGGTGATGGTGGCCTCGTAGAATGAGTTTGGGAGTGACCCTCCCTCTGCTATATTTTGGAAGAGTTTGAGAAGGACAGGTGTTAGATCGTCTCTAAATGTTTGATAGAATTCGCCTGTGAAGCCATCTGGTCATGGGCTTTTGTTTGTTGGAAGATTTTTAATCACAGTTTCAATTTCAGTGCTTGTGATTGGTCTGTTCATATTTTCTACTTCTTCCTGGTTCAGTCTCGGAAGGTTGTGCATTTCTAAGAATTTGTCCATTTCTTCCAGGTTGTCCATTTTATTGGCATATAGTTGCTTATAGTAATCTCTCATGATCCTTTGTATTTCTGCAGTGTCAGTTGTTACTTCTTTTTCATTTCTAATTCTATTGATTTGAGTCTTCTCCCTTTTTTTCTTGATGAGTCTGGCTAATGGTTTATCAATTTTGTTTATCTTCTCAAGAACCAACTTTTAGTTTTATTGATCTTTGCTATCATTTCCTTCATTTCTTTTTCATCTATTTCTGATCTGATCTTTATGATTTCTTTCCTTCTGCTAACTTTGGGGTTTTTTTGTTCTTCTTTTCTAATTGCTTTAGGTGTAAGGTTAGGTTGTTTATTAGAGATGTTTTTTGTTTCTTAAGGTAGGATTGTATTGCTATAAACTTCCCTCTTAAACTGCTTTTGCTGCATCCCATAGGTTTTGGGTCGTCGTGTTTTCATTGTCATTTGTTTCTAGATAGTTTTTGATTTCCTCTTTGATTTCTTCAGTGATCTCTTGGTTATTAAGTAGTGTATTGTTTAGCTACCATGTGTTTGTATTTTTTTACAGATTTTTTCCTGTAATTGATATCTAGTCTCATAGTGTTGTGGTCGGAAAAGATACTTGATACGATTTCAATTTTCTTAAATTTACCAAGGCTTGATTTGTGACCCAAGATATGATCTATACTGGAGAATGTTCCATGAGCACTTGGGAAGAAAGTGTATTCTGTTTTTTTTGGATGGAATGTCCTGTAAATATCAATTAAGTCCATCTTGTTTATTAATGTATCATTTAAAGCTTGTGTTTCCTCATTTATTTTCATTTTGCATGATGTGTCCATTGGTGAAAGTGGGGTGTTAAAGTCCCCTACTATGATTGTGTTACTGTCGATTTCCCCTTTTATGGCTGTTAGTACTTGCCTTATGTATTGAGGTGCTCCTATGTTGGGTGCATAAATATTTACAATTGCTATATCTTCTTCTTGGATTGATCCCTTGATCATTATGTAGTGTCCTTCTTTTTCTCTTGTAATAGTCTTTGTTTTAAACTCTATTTTGTCTGATATGAGAATTGTTACTCCAGCTTTCTTTTGATTTCCATTTGCATGGAATATCTTTTTCCATCCCCTCACTTTCAGTCTGTATGTGTCCCTAGGTCTGAAGTGGGTCTCTTGTAGACAGCATATATACGGGTCTTATTTTTGTATCCATTCAGCCAGTCTATATCTTTTGGTTGGAGCATTTAAGCCATTTACATTTAAGGTAATTATCGATATGTATGTCCTATTACCATTTTCTTAATTGTTTTGGGTTTGTTGTTGTAGGTCTTTTCTTTCTCTTGTGTTTATACCACATATTCTTAATCCATTCATCTGTTGATGGACACTTAGGTTGCTACCATATCTTGGCAAGTGTAAATAATGCTACTATGAACACTGGGGTGCATGTATCTTTTTGAACACCACATTAACAAACTGAAAAATAAAAACCATATGATCATCTTGATAGATGCAGAAAAAGCTTTTGACAAAACTCAACACCCATTTAGAATAAAAAGTCTGCAGAAAGTGGGCATAGAGGGACCATACCGCAACATAATAAAGGCTACATATGACAAACCCACAGCTAAAATCATACTCAATGGTGAAAAGCTGAACGCATTTCCATTAAGATCAATAGTAAGACAAGGATATCCACTCTCACCACTTTTATTCAACATAGTATTGAAGTCCTAGCCACAGCAATTAGACAAGAAAAAGAAATAAAAGGAATCCAAATTGGAAAGGAAGAATGAAAACTGTCACTATTGGCAGATGACATGACACTATAGATGAAACTGAGCAGGACCCTGTGGGACCCTCCCAGGTACAAGTCCTTTTCATGTCGCCTGTTTGTTGTTTGTAGGAAATAGGCTTCATTCAGCCTCCTGAAGCTCCCTGAGTTCCAAAGGGCAGATTCAAACAGTTGCTAATGAGGGAAGGAAGGGAATGTAGAAACAACGGAGGAATAGTCAAGAAACAACTGTGCAGCAATAAAGCAGGGTCCTGGTGCCTCCTCAAGGAATATACATAACAATACCTTTGAGTTCTTCTACAGGAACTAAGGCCCCCACTCAGGTGGAGGATGGTCACTTCAGGCTGAGCACAAGATTCCTGGAATACCACCCTGTTACCTAACCACCAACCAATCAGAAGAAAGTGTGCACACAGAAGATAACAAGACTCTGACCACCTCCAAAATGATTCTCCTTTTAAAAACTTTCATGGTCAAGCAGAATCTTCAGAGTTGGTTTTGGACACAAGTCTACCTTCTCCCCAGGGTGCTAGCCTCCTGAATAAAGCAACCTTTCTTTTCGAACCAATACTTTTCTCTCAAGTACTGGCCTTCAAACAGTGAGCAGCTGAACCTAAGTTCAGCAACACAGATAGAAAATCCTAAAGATGCAAACAGAAACTACTAGAGCTCATCAACAAATTTGGTAAAGTTGCAGGATACTAAATTAATATACAGAAATCTGTTGAATTTCTACACACTAACATTAAACTATTAGAAAGAGAAATTAAGGAAACAATCCCATTCACCATCACATCAAAAATAATAAGATATCTAGGAATAAACCTACCAAAGGAGGTAAAGGACCCATACTCAGAAAACTATAAGACACTGATGAAAGAAACTGAACAACACAAACAGAAGGAAAGATATACTGTGTTCTTGGATTGGAAGAATTCATACTGTCAAAATGGCCATACTAACCAAGGCAATCTACAGATTCAATGCAAACCCTATCAAAATACCAATGGCAGTTTTCACAGAACTAGAATAAATAATCTTAAAAATTGTATGGAAACACAAAAGGCTCAAATAGCCAAAACAGTCGTGAGAAAGAAGAACAGAGATGGAGGAATCATGTGCCCTCACTTCAGGCTACACTACAAAGCTCCAGTAATTAAAACAGTATGACACTGGCACAGAAACAGACAATAGATCCATGGAACAGAATAGGAAGCCCAGAAATAAACCCATACATTTATGGTTAATTAATCTACAACAAAGGAGGCAAGAATATACAATGGAGAAAAACAGTCTCTTTAATAAGTTATGCTGGGAAAACTGGAGAGCTACATGTAAAAGAATGAAATTAGAACATTCTCTAACACCATACACAAAAATAAACTCAAAATGGATTAAGACCTAAATGCAAGACCAGAAACCATAAAACTCCTAGAAGAAAACATAGGCACAACATTCTTTGAAATAAATCGTAGCAATATTTTTTTGGATCAGTCTCCTAAAGCAAAAGAAATAAACGCAAAAATTAAAAAATGGGACCTAATTAAACTTAAAGTCTTTTTGCACAGCAAAAACAAGAAGACAGGGACTTCCCTGGTGGCGAAGTGGTTAGGAATCCGCCTGCCAATGCAGGGGACACGGATTTGAGCCCTGGTCCAGGAAGATCCCACATGCCGTGGAGCAACTAAGCCCGTGTGCCACAACTACTGAGCCTGCGCTCTAGAGCCCACGAGCCACAACTACTGAAGCCCGCATGCCTAGATCCCGTGCTCCGCAACAAGAGAAGCCACCACAATGAGAAGCCGGCGCACCACAACGAAGAGTAGCTCCCGCTTGCCACAACTAGAGAAAGCCCATGCGCAGCAACGAAGACCCAACGCAGCCAAAAATAAATAAATTAATTAATTAAAAAACAAAACTAAACAAAAAAACCCAAAAAGACAACTTTACTGAATGAATGGGAGAAAATTTTGTAAATGATATGGCTGATAAGGGGTTAATATCCAAAATATATAAACAGTTCATACAACTCAACATCAAAAAAGCAAACACCCCAATTAAAAAATGGGCAGAAGACCTGAATAGACATTTTTCTAAAGAGGATATGCAGATGGTCAACAGGCACAATAAAGGATGCTCAACATCACTAATCATCAGGGAAATGCAAATCAAAACCACAATGAAATACCGCCTTACATCTGTCAGAACGGCTATCATCAAAACGAACACAAATAACAAATGTTGCTGAGGATGTGGAGAAAAGGGTACCCTCGTACACTGTTGGTTGGAATGTAAATTGGTGCAGCCACTGTGGAGAACAGTATGGGGGTTTCTCAAAAAACTAAAAATAGAACTACCATATGACCCAGCATTTCCACTCCTGGTTATATATCTGGAAAAAAACCCAACAAAACACTAATTCGAAAAGATACATGCATCTGCTTACATTTTTTAAAAAACCCTAATTTTTAATGGAGAAATATTCCCATTGAGAGAGGAACCATAATTTATTCATTTAAGTGGATTCCAATTTTCACGGTAATGAACAATGTTTTGGCAAATAAAATCATTACACATAAAGCCCTGTATATTTCAGGACAGATTTCTTTTTTTTTTTTTTTAAAGATTTAATTTTTAATTTATTTTTGGCCGTTTGGTCTTCGTTGCTGCGTGAGGGCTTTCTCTAGTTGTGGCGAGCAGGGACTACTCTTCATTGCAGTGCACGGGCTTCTCCTTGCGGTGGCTTCTCTTGCTGCGGAGCACGGGCTCTAGGCGCACGGGCTTCAGTGGTTGTGGAACGTGGGCTCTAGAGCGCAGGCTCAGTAGTTGTGGCACAGGGGCTTAGGTGCTCTGCGGCATGTGGGATCTTCCCAGACAGGGATCAAATCCATGTCCCCTGCATTGGCAGGTGGATTCTTATCCACTGCGCCACCAGGGAAGTCCCCAGGACAGATTTCTAAAAGTACATTACATGTTTAAAGGTCCTTGGTATACACTGTCAAATTGCCCTGCAGAAAGTTCATTACAAATTTATAATGCAACCAGCAGAGGATAAAAGAGCCTATATGTGAAACAATTTAACAACTGAAAAATGCCATGTTATTGTTCTAATTTGAATTTATTTGAATACTAGGAAAGGCTAATTTTATTTTCTTATGACTGTACCATTAAAATTTCTTCTGATGAAAAGCTATTACATTTTGTGATTTATAAGTATTTCTTACAAATATTTCTTTACAGATTGCTAAATGCTTTTTTAAAAATTAAAAACAAATTTTTTATTGTGGTAACGTATATATAACATAATATTGCAATTTTAAGTGTACAGTTCAGCAGCATTAGTTACATTTACAATGTTGTTAAACTATCACGACTACCTATTCCCAAAACTTTTTCATCACCCCAAAGAGAAATTCTATACTCATTAAGCAGTAACTCTCCAATCTACTTTCTGTCTCTCTCAATATGCCTATTAAAGATATTTCATTTAAGTGGAATTATTCAATATTTGTCCTTTGTAGCTGGCTTATCTCACTTAGCAAGTTGTTTCTATGGCTCATCCATGTTGTAGCAGGTAACAAAATTTCATCTTTTATGGCTGAATAATATTCCATTGTGCCTAAAGCACATTTTGTTTATCCATCTGTTCATGGCCATTTGGACTGCTTCCACCTTTTGGCTACTGGGAGTATTGCTGCAATGAACATTGGCATACCAGTATCTGTTTGAGTCCCCGTTTTCAATTTTAGTGGGATATACCTAGGTGCGGAATTGCTGGGTCATATAAAAATTCTATAGTTAACTTTTTGAGGAATATTCCAATGCTTTGGGCTTCCCTGGTGGCATAGTGGTTGAAAATCTGCCTGCCAATGCAGGGGATACGGGTTCAATCCCTGGTCCAGGAAGATCCCACATGCCGCGGAGCAACTAAGCCCATGCGCCACAACTACTGAGCCTCTGCTCTAGAGCCCGTGAGCCCCAACTACTGAGCCCCCGTGCCACAACTACTGAAGCTCATGTGCCTGGAGCCCGTGCTCCGCAACAAGAAAAGCCACCACGATGAGAAGCCCGTGCACCACAATGAAGAGTAGCCCCCACTCGCCCCAACTAGAGAAAGCCCGCACACAGCAACGAAGACCTAACACAGCCAAAAATAAATAAATAAAATAAATAAATTTTTTAAAAACCCCTCAAACTATTAAAAAAAAATTCAATACTTTTAATTTTACTTTTTTTTAAAAGTTTACCTAGAAACTCAATTTAAAAATAGACAAAGGATCTGAATAAACATTTCTCCAAAGAAGATATACAAGCAGCAAATAAGCACATGAAAAGACACTCAACAGGACTTCCCTAGTGGCGCAGTGGTTAAGAATCCACCTGCCAATGCAGGGGACAAGGGTTCGAGCCCTGGCCCGGGAAGAACCCACATGTCACAGAGCAACTAAGCCCGTGCGTCACAACTACTGAGCTTGTGCTCTAGAGCCCGCGAGCCACAACTACTGAGCCCACGTGCCACAGCTACTGCAGCCTGCGTGCTTGGAGCCCATGCTCTGCAACAAGAGAAGCCACTGCAATGATAAGATCCCACACTGCAACAAAGAGTAGCCCCCGCTCACCACAACTAGAGAAAGCCTGTGGGCAGCAACAAAGATCCAACGCAGCCAAAAATAAATAAATAAATAAATAAATTTATTAAAGGAAAAGAAAAAAGACACTCAACATTATTAGTCATCAGGGAACTGGAAGTCAAACCACAATGAGGTATTACTCCACACCCACTAGGATGGCTATAATCAAAAAGGTGTATAATAACAGGCATTGGTGAGGATATCAAGATGCTGGAGCCCTCATACATAGCTGGTGGGGATGTAAAATGGTGCAGCCAAATAGTTTGACAGTTCCTCAAAAGGTTAAACATAGAGCTACTATATGACCCAGCATTTCCACTTCTCAGTAAATACCCAAGAGAAATGAAAATATATGTATACACAAAAATGTGTACATGAATGTTCATAGGAGCATTATTTAAACAGCCAAAAAGTAGAAACAATCCAAATGTCCATCAACTCATAAATGAGTAACCAAAATGTGGTATATCCATGTGAGAGAATATTATTCAACCATAAAAAGGAATGAAGTACTGCTATATGGTACAACATGGATGAACCCTGACAACATTATGCTAAGTGAAAGAAGCCAGTCACAAAAGGCCACATAATGTATGCATCCATTTATATGAAATGTCCAGAATAGGCAGATCTATAGAACTAGAAAGTGTATTAGTGGTTTTGAGGAGCCGAGGGCAAAGAGGGATGGAGAGTGACTGCTGATGGGTATGGAGTTTCCTTTTGGGGTGATGAAAATGTCTTGAAATTAGACAGCATGTGATGGTTGCAGAATTCTAAATAAACTAAACATCACTGAATTGTACACTTTAAAAGGATAAATTTCCTTATATAGGAATTATATCTCAATAAAGCTGTTTTTTTAAAAAAGAATTTGTGTGAGAGAAAAACTCTTTGGAAACATGGGATCCATGGAGACAGAGAGTATTATTAAAGGAAGCCTTTGATAGTGTTAACTACCACTTAGAAGTGAAACTTATAAGGAATTACTTCTTGTTCTATCCAAATTGCAAATTATACTTTTACTCTGTATGTTAATAAATCCAAAGCAATTATATTATCATGTACCACCCACAAGTATGGTATTAGTTAATTTTCATGTTCTCATTACAATTATTTATTTCCATTAGGTATAAGGCAACCTGAACTAAATTTATCCACCATGATTCCATACTTCATCACTTTAGTAAAGATCTATCCCAACAAAAACACTTAAAACAAATGTTAATAGAAGAAATCTAAGAAGGGACACATTTTCAAAGGACAACAAAGATATGAGATGGTATTTGATGTAATGCTAGTTACTGGGAATACTTGCTATATCTGGCATATTTATTTACTCATTAAAACTATTCATTTACATTTTCCAATCAGCGTATGAGACCAAATTTTACTAATGTCTCTAAGTTGTTTGGAATCTGAATAACGCTATGCCCAAGTAAATTTTATTTTAAAATCAAATTCTAATATAGTGCAAAATGTTAAATGAATTCACAGCCATCACTGCAGTTCTAATTGCATGCTTTATCTAAAGACTGGAGAAGATTGTGCTAAATTATATGGAACCAACTAGTGTTCACTGTTTAGGCTATCCATTAACTGCCAGTCAAACTAATAACAGCAATCTCTTCCCTAATTTTCATGGTGCAGCTGTTTATAGAATATCCTGGGCGTGTTCACTTCAATAGATACATAATAATGCAGACATTCACAATGAAAGCTGTATTTTTTTGTTTTCAAATTTTCCTATGGACTGTACATTTTTTCTACCTTGCATATTCAACCACTTTCTTAAACTAACCGCTTTAAACAATCAGTAAATAAACTTAATTGTTATATTGTGGTTTTAAATTTAAAATCTATACTCCGAAGCCCAAATTCCAGGAAGACAAACCAAAAAAAAAAAAAAAAGGAAAGAAAGAAAGAAAAAAAGCCTAAAATACAAAACTCCTTTGTTCTTTTTAAACTGCAATATAAAAAATCTCCAGCAGAGACCGGTTATTTCTTTCCATGTGACTTACCAAGGAATGCCTATGTGACATTTATACTGATTTTCCTGTAATGATCTTTGAAAGTTAAATAGATATTAATTTCATCAGCACTAACCAACCAGAATATTTACCATTTCTAAGTACTGATACATGACTCAGGCATTTCAATTACTCAATGCAGAAGATACACAAAATTATTTTTTTGTAATACTGTATACCAAAAATTCAGTTTTTTAGAACATTAATTTTAAAAAAGCTAAACTTATTGATCTGTATCAGTGGTTGCCAGTATTTTGGATTTCAAGAAATGCAAAAATTAAAAAATTAAGCAGACCTCAATTTGCCAAGGAAAAACATTATTTTATAAAAGAAAGGACATCCTAACACTAAAAAAATAGGGCATGCTTTAAACTGATACAGAATAAAGGGCATCCTTTAAATTGATAAGATTTAACATTAAGAAAACCTTATGTCAGTCTCCTTATTTTTCTCACTTTGGCAAATACTACCAAAAACTTTGACACAGCCTAGCAACTGGGAACCACACGTCTATATTCCATAAGCCTAAAAACACTCTTTAGATCACCTTTGCTACTATATAAGTTCAATGAGCCTTGAAAAGCAACAACTTACAATTCCTGCCTAAGCCTTCTTATCTTGGCCTTAGCATCTGCCAGTTCCACTGACAGATGTTGTCGACTTTCTGTTCGCTTCATGCCTGGAGAACCACAAGGTGACTGTGCAGATGAAGAGGCATGGGGTGGAAAATGAAGACCATCCCGCTCTTCAGAGAGTTCAACGATAGTCTAAGGAAATAGAGAAATAAATCACAGAATCACTTTTAGTATTTTACATATCAGAGAACCAAACACATCAAAACTAGTCACTAAGTCTAAGTATTATACTGCAACATCAAAAAAGAATTCATTGGTCAAAAATAACTTTGTCATATTTAGCTGTCATTTTTTAAAGTTTTATTCAACAGTAGATGGATGAGCTATTTAGTAGATAACACAAAAACAAGACTTAATACTTCTTTCCTTTCCCAGTGTTTTAACAAAAAAAAGTAAATTGTGGTAAAATAAGAACAGATAGCAACTGTTGGAAAGGCATAAAAGACTTAGTAAAGAAATTAACTCAAGAGTGATGTGTCTATAATTGTGCTGTCCAACATGGTAACCAGTAGCACAAGTGGCTAATCTCAAATTTAAAGAGTTAAAAATACAGTTCCTAGTCACATTAGCCACATTTCAAGAGCACAACAGCCACAAGTGGCTAGTAGTGGTTACTGCACTGGACAGTGCAGAATTACAATCTTGCCATTCTTGCAGAATTGGACAACACTGCTCTAGAATTGTAAATAGGAACCTCAGAGGGACCTAAAAAAACCTCAGAAGTTTACTTCAACCTCTTAATTCTGCAGCTAAGGTAACTGAGGCACAGAGATTAATATGCCCATGATCTCACAACTAGCTCATAGCAATGCCAAGACTCCAGACCAGTCTCTTCACTCCACATCCTATGCTCTCTCTTACAATACTAGTTCTAATCTGCTTCCCATCTCAAAGCTTAACTTTATTCCTTTCTCTAGAGACCCACCATGGGACACAAATCTTCTATTTATCCTAAATCTGAACTTTAAGGGCTATTTAACCTACATGTATCTCACTCAATCATATTCCTCCATTCCCCTAATTTTCCTCTTACTGGAAAATTCTCTTATTCTAAACCAATTTCTCAGATTTTCTTTCAAACTTCCCAGGCAAACAGAAATTGTCTTTGGTAGACATTTCATCTGTCCTTCTACTCCAGACGGAATGGGTAGAGTTACACCTTAGGAACATGAAATCACCATCCTCACTTTGCTTCTCATCACCAAGTCTTACAATGCCCTCATTGAATCGTTACTTTTCTTCTTCTTTTTTTAAACCACCCATCAGAATTCATTTCTTTATCCTTGCGATACATTTGAGCACCCAAATCAAGGTCTGTCCAACTACTGCTTTCACAGATTCCAGTATTCCTATTGATATACCTCAGAATATGACCTCCCAGTTCCCTTTCTCTCTACAACTCCACATCCACTTCCAATCCAATACATACAGGCTTCTCCAGTGAAAGAACCATTCCTCTCTTGTGCCATATCGCCATTCCTATGCCTGAACCTCTAATCACTCAATTCCCCCTTTTTGCCGAGTCAAATAGATTATTCTTGGCTACTCTAGAGTTTCTACACAGTCTGGAACTACAATTAGGCTGTTAAATGTCACCCTTACTTTCTAATTTAACACCACCATGCCATTCTTTGCCTATGGCTCACTCTTTGAGGAAAAAACAAAAGGGAACTAATATTTATAGAACCCCTAGCTAGGGGATTTTCCAACAAGATCTTATCCAGTACTATAATTGGCAATAAAGGCTTTACATCTATTTTAGACATAAGGAAACTGAGGCACATATAGATTAAATAACTTAACCAAAGTTACGCATCTAATGGTTAGGTATAACAGGAGTTCAGATTCAAGTCTGACTCAAACACTATGTCATTTTCCTTACCTACCATCAGTTTTTCTATTTCTGCTCCAAGGTGATAAAGAACTCTAAAAAACAAAACAAACCAAAAAAAATATACAATATACAGCCCTACTACAGAAATTGCCATCCACTTTCAATTAAGCTCTTTCCAATGCCCGTCAATTCTTTTATTGAAAATCTTGATGATTTCCTGGCAAAATCTTCCCACAATGGCTGTTGTAAATATATTCCCTTTTCTCTACATAAGCCCCCAACTACAAACTGCTATCATCACTTCCAACAAATGACCCCTTCTCCAACTTGTCAAAGAAACAAAACCACCTGTGATAAACTCCTCCGTTTTTATGCATCTCTTGTTCCTTACTTCTATAACATTTTCAATTTCTCTCTTCCTATTGGTTTTTTCTCCTTGTTCTTCAAAGACATACAAGTTTCTACTATCTAGGGGAAAAAAAAATCACATTTTCCCTTTACTATCCTTCTACTATTTCTCTTTCAGTGCTACCTTTTGAAGGGTGGTTTGTTCACTGACATTACTTCATCTTGTCCATCTACCCAGTATGTCCAGCCCAACTTCCCTGTCTCTGTGAACAGTGTTACTAATTTCCACAGTAGCCCAAGCTCACACTTCACAGAATCAACTTTTATCTGTATATTTTCTGTCTTAATTATCTTTAATCTTGCCTTCTAACATCTCCTGTCTTTAACAATAACACCTGCACACAGTATTAACTAAATATCTCTTTCATGCACAAACTAGAACTTAATTTTATGCTACTTTACAATTTTTCATTTACAATTTTTTTTTTAATAAACCAGATACAATCTTTCTTATGCTTCTTTGGTATCCCTGATGTTATCCACCATAGTAGTGTGCACAAAAAGAGCTGCTCAAAAATATTTAACTGAATGATTCACAAAACGGAAAACTCAAGAAAAGTACTGAAGACACATATTACGTTTGAAATTAGCAGGTGGTTAAATTAAAGTGTCAAGAACTTCCAGATGCCAACAAACAGAGCACAAAAGATCTATGGGCTGCAAAATATTTTTTAAAAAGAAAGAAACCTGGTATTGAGAAATAAGAGTATCCAGAGGTATTTTCCATTAAAGATTATGTAGACATTTTGACTTTTCTCTAACAGCGGTAGTTTCTTGAGCTCAAGAACTCCAAACATTTTCAAAAAATCTGACAGGAAATGTTGTTAAGGCATACCTTTAATTTCTAAAGCCTTCTCTGATTCTTCCAATCCTAGACATTCCACTAATGGTTGCAAGTAATATCTTCCTTCTTTAAATTCCTATAGTATTTTTTTAGATATATGTGTCTTTTTTGGTACTTGTCACTTTCAAATTTTTATTACAGTTAATTCTTTTATTAAAATAATTTCCCTATTAGATTATAACAATCTTTGGTTCTTTTTTGAAAGTTTGTCAGTTTGTTGCTCCCACATACTCTAGCACAAGATCTTGCAAAAAGCAGGTATTTATTAATATATGTTGAAGAATGAACATAAAAAGATACAACAATGCTAAAAAAATTCTGGTGACAATAATTCTACTTATAGAACTCATCATTAAGGAAGAGAATCAAGAGATGTGCTCAGCACAATCACAGATTTAGGCAAAGGTGTTATAAAGGTTAGGGACAGAAGCGTTGGAGTTAGAATGGACAAGTTACCTAACTTCTCTGAACTTGAGAATCTTCATCTATAAAATGGGGTTATTGTGCAGACTTAATAAGATAGTATACAATAAACTTATAACACAAAGCTTGGCATAAACAGTGACAATAAATATTTGGTTTTTAGTAAAAGGAGAGGACTGAAGAGATTCTTGTTTCATAGCATTAAGAACAAAAAAATGAAGAGTAATTAAAAACAGGGCGACCAAATTATATTTTCTAGATCAAAGTGAAACAATTATTACAAAAGATCAATAAAAACAGAAAAAAGGGCTCTCTGTTCTGACAAGGGGGAGCATCCCCTGTGGAGAGCCTGTGGCTCCCAATTCTTGCCATGCCAGCAAGTGGAGGATTTAAGTGCTTTAGACGCCCACTTCAACTCCCAGTGTGAGTACTACTGCTTGCCAGGACACACACTGAAATGGGAGCGGACAACAAAGCCTGGAGCGGCCGACCAGCCTGTGATGATATGGAACCTCCCAGAATCAAGTGCCCAAGTACGAAAGAACACATTTCTGATCCTAATAAGCTGACAGTCCTCAGTGTCCCGGGAGATACCCGAGGGAACAGACACAGCAAACAACATTCTACTGATGTTATTCTAAAAGACCTCCTCCCTAGACTCAAATTTTCCTGAAGGAGATCACAAGATACAGTACACAGTCTGTGACAGAGCTGAGAACAAGGGGATCTGCAAATTTCGAGTTAAAGTAAGAGTCAGATGCTGTGACAAAATTCAACGTCCCAGGGAACAGTTACATGAAATGTCTAGCAGCAATAGTTATGGAGCCACTTGCAAGTTGTACTGCATTGGTGGCCACAAGCCACAGGGTAGCCCTGCCTGAGTCTGTCAATTCAATCTGGCTTGGTCTGGCATGGAGCCCACCTGGGCAACCATGAATATCAATGTGGGCATCAGAACAGCAGTCTTATGACTTCTGGATCAGTTTTATGAGAAAAGGAGACTCCTTATTGTGTCCACACCCATAGCCCCAAATCTCTACTGGCCGCAGCAAGAAATGCTACAGCAAGTACAGTGTGACCTGGATCTTCAACACATCATCTTGTGCTGGCAGGCATGTTCCCGACCCTCACTGGCAGGATAGGAATAAAGATTATGCCTCCAGCACTAGCTCTACAGTCCAGGCAGAATCCCATTCTATTCCTTCACTATGGCGCTAGCGGGTAAGCACAGCATGGACAAGGAGCGCTATGTCTCCCTGGTGACGCCTGTGGCCCTTTTCAGCCTGACTGACACTTTCCCCTTGGGAAAAGAGGAGATGGTCCTGCAAGCTGAAGTGGGCCAGACCTGTAACACCTGATGGGATGGCTCCTCTCTCCACAATTTTCTTTCTACATAGTGCTGGGTACACAGAAAGGCCTTAAAAATATCTTTAATGTACAGATTTTTATTTGTTATTTTTAAAGTCTATTTTATTATAAGCTTTCTCTGCACTTAAAAATTAGCACCAAGCTATCTGTACTTTGAAGTGCTCCAAAAAATATGAATATGATATTTACTCTTTCTCTCTTTACTCCATCATGGCTAGTTAATTTTGTAGAGAAATTAGAAACCACAGCCATAAACATTGCTCTCAATCTGCTATTCAGTGTGATACATAACTTTCTCCTATTTTGTTTTTTTATATAAAATTAATTAATGAAATATTTTGGAAGAAAAAAGCAGAAAAAAGTTAAAGGGAAAATGTTAATAAGAACCTGTTTCAATCCAATTGAATGATACAGAATTATTATATTTACATACTGCATTTACATGTGTCTAATATTTTTCACAATTATTTTTAATTATCTTTTCTAACTAGTCCACTGTTGATCCAAATTGAAGATTTTTTTTCCCCCCAGAGAAGTGAGTTTAAACCAGCTAGAAACTTGTTTTCTAAATACCTGAGGCAGGAGAATGTGACTACATTCTCCTGCCTCAGGTATTTAGAAAACATTTTTTTCCTTGTTAGAAAAACAAATTCAACTAAAATGCTTAATCAGGCAGGATAACAGATTTTTAAAAGGTTTTTCAAACAATCATGCTATATAGTGTTTCACATTCCTTTTAGTTTCGACACAAATCATGCAATGACAAGTATCTTGTTTATATTTCTCCAAAATAACATCCTCATTCACTCCATATTATTTCATGTAAGTGAGATCAAACAATTTTTACATATCCATCAGTCATATGAAACCAAAGTACAGATTTTTAGAAGTAATTCCTAAGAAGCTGGAAGACACCTTTTCAAAATACCTTTAATATCTTGAAACGCAAATAGAGAAATGTTATAGAAAATGGATAAAACAGTAAAAAGACACTAACATAAAAAAAGATATAGCATATGGTTCAAAACTCAGATTGAAAATAAAGTATCTAAATATCTCAGGGTAAGGTTGATATATACTAGGGATGTTTTGCAACTCACTCTTTTCTTCCTTTGGTCTCACTGTCTTAGATTTTTTTAAAAATTTAGTTGTTGCTCTAAAATATTTACTTCCTATATTTTCTTCTCTTTTAATGCCTTAAGAAAAACTGAAAATTCCCATCAGAAATGAATATATTTTATAGTGACGTGAAAGTTTTTTGTTCCAAAAAAATCTTTAGAAATTTCTCCTATGTAGTCTTTCATTAGTCCCGAGAGTAATCAAATTCTCTATAAATAAGCTCAAATCGTCTCTCTCATGTAAATGGAGCAAATAATCAAAGTTTTACTTTCTCCAGAATGACAGAGTACTTTGGTCTGCTATTAAGAAAATATTACTCACCATCACATGCAGTAACGTCTAGACTCCTTTAAAAATTGTAAGCTGCTTTCAGAGTGAAGGCAAAAAATCTGGTGCAATTTTACTCTTTTTAAAAACCAAAGTACTTTCTTAAAGGAGTTTATAATAATTCTCTTTTCTAAGATCACATCTCATTATACTGACTACAAAAATTTGAGACCTTTTGTGGAACATTTTATTCAGAACACCTGTTATTCTCCTTTTATTAACACTTACTTTTCCAATCTCAAAATGTGGCAATAAAACTACAAAATTAACCTTAAGCAAATTCTTCTACCTTGAAAAGGCAATGATTTTTCCACTTACATCAACGGTATTTTTAGTTTCATACTTTTGTACTGTTGCCAGAACTATGGGGATGAGTTAAAAAACACAAGAACAAAATCAGAGTAATTTAAAAGGAAGGAGAAAAGAAAACCTAATTGCAATGTGTTTACTAGCAATTTGGGGCTCTTATGCAGCCTTTCTGGTTCCTGTGTTGCACAAAAGACATATAGTACTTTATTACCTGTCCCTAAGAAACAAAGTATCGATTCTGAAAAATCTCTGAAGTTTTTTGGAAAGTAAACTTTCATAATATACTAAAAGAAATTTACAAACCTCCGAATGTTCATCTCTCTCATCTATAAGTCTTTTTAGATGCAATACCATGTTTTTCAAGAGTGGTTCTATTTCCTCCTGAGACATGTCAGTCACTTCCATCCATTGTAGATCAAACACATTTTCCTGATTATGGGTTACCTTTAGAGAGCAACCAAAGTAAACAATTTTTTAAATGGCTAATACTTAAAAATACATTTAATTTTAGTATAATATTAGCTTAAATACTATATATCCCATATAATAAAAATATGAAAAGCAAATATGATATCTATCTTGAAATTAATGAATGATGAAAAGGCTTCTACTAAAAATTATTTTTACTAAATGTAATCTTTAAATGAATTTAGTCAACTAAAAAATAAGATATTTAATTTTTTTAATTTCTTTTTTTTGGGCCACACCACGCAGCACGTGGGATCTTAGTTCCCCAACCAGGGATCGAACCCGCACCCTCCCCCCGTGCATTGAGAGCATGGAGTCCTAACTACTGGACCGCCAGGGAAGTGCCAAAAATAAAATATTTAATTCAAGGCATTCCTAAGGGAAGGTAATACTAATAGGTCTGACAACTGCTTTAACAAACTCAATTAATCTTTTCCTTAGATAAGACTAAGTTGATTGTACTTGAATTCAAAAGCAAAAGTTTTAATCCTGTAGGATGTAGGTTATTGCACTTTTATACTTGAAAAGCTAAGTCTTTATAGATTCTGAAGAAGACACTGTCATAGAACCTTAGGAGAAAGGGACGCCCAATATAAAGAGTTTTAAAAGAATGGAAAAGTTATATAAGTGAAATACTTATTTCTTGCTTTCCATTTCTCACTGTGATTCTGATATTTTGCTTTAACTTTCACAATAAACAGCAAAAATAACACTTTAAAGAATGGTGGCAAATTTAGTAACTTGCGGTACTCAGCATTTATTCAAAATCAAATACAAATCACAAAGCTAACAGAAACAAACATATATATGTATATATAAAGGGAAACTACCAACAAAACTGTATCTTGTAGAGTAATACACTTACTGTTGACAATATTACTGACCAGAAAGCAGGGCTCTTTGAATATTAACTAAGAGAAAAGATGATATATGGAACACAAAGTCATTTAAATAGAGAATATTTAAACACAACAATTCTCATTATTTAAAACTCTCTCCCTTTCCTTAGTTCTCGTTCTAATCAACATGTAAAATTTAACATGCTGTAGTTCTAAAAACTCTAAAGTACACAAGATTAAAAGCCCAAGACTAGACAGATGCAGAAATAGCAGCTTTTAAAAACAATCTTAAAACAATCTTAACAAATAAATACTAGCTTCAATTATTTGACATTGTACACTATGTCCTCCATTTAGGTTTTTATATGGATGTTATAAATCACTAATGTGTTTATAATTCAAGTAATATCTTCAGTAGAAATTATGCTGTGCCCATTCACTAAAAAAAAAAATCACTGGGATAACATAATACTAATAGGTTAGTATTAACATCTTACCTCACTTTAGTTTTGAATTACAGGCAGTGATCCACTTTGTGCTGCTTCCATTTACTATACTATTCATGCTGTGATGTCTAACAAAGAAATATACATTCCTCAAATAGCACTTTCTGCCTATACCCCTATGGATAAAGGCAACAGTACATCTGTAGTAAAGCACTGTGCCATGCAGAAGATAATTCATGTAAGAAACTATGTCTAAAGAAAAGAAGATAATTTTTCTAAAAGCAGAGTTCATCTATAATTGACTTTGATTTATTCTTGCTTAATCCATGACTATATATGGGGAGACACACAAATAAAACATACCACAAGCTTCATAAAAAATACATAAAAATTGTATACAGATTATTACCTCTTGAATATGTGCGGCAACTGCTGCTTTTGTATCAAAATCTAAACTTTGAATTCTTTCAATAAATTCTTCTTTTTTCTGACACTAAGAGAAACGAATAAAACAATCATTCATACTTTATAGGGTATAGCTGTTACTACGTTGTAAATAACCAAAAATTCATTAGGCTAAAAAGCTTGGCTACATTTTGAACAGCACAATGAGGGTTTTGTTTTGCATTTAAATGATCTCTAATATACTTACCTAATAAAAAGATAACAATTTAGAAATATTTATTTAAAAAGCAACATACTGAAAATCCATACCATTTTTATGCTGAGAAGTTGTAAGTTCTAAAGCGGGTAACCATTACACAAACCATCTAAGGTCAGTACAATATAATTAGGCTAACTTCACAAACAGAGAAGTAAAGAATCAAGAACTTGTTTCAGAGAGGATAAGTTACTTGCCAAAAAACACAGTGAGTCAGTGGCAGAATTCGGAATACAGCCAAAATGCTCAGTCAGTCTTTGCCTATCATCAAACAACACAGCCCTTTTTCTTGGAAAAAAAATTTTAAGCAATTTTTACGTCAGGCTTACAATTCATTCTCACATCTTCATCCTATCAATCTCAATAAAAGAAACCTACTTTTGTGGCCCAGTTCAACACATATAAGGTAATACAATAAATATTTGATTTGTTTCTAACACAAAGTTACCAGGGGCAAAATTTAAGAATGTACATACAAGTACACATGTATCAAGTGGAATAAAGGCAGCAATTATTTATTGTGTACCTTTTAAAAAACTTCATATAAACTAAAAATATTACAATGCAAACCTCATCTTTTTCTTTCCATTCAGTACTGAATAACAGTTTAACATGCATCTTACTCTCTGCCTCTTGTCTACATCTCTTACACTGCAATCCAACTGCGTTTAACTGTATTCTTACAGCTACCAAATGAGAAGTGCATACAAAACAGACAGCACTGCCTTGTCTAGCTTAGTCGCATCTCTTGGGCCAATTACCGAACTACTAGTAAAGACACTATACTCAAAAAAGGAAAACTGGCTCTTTGGTCAGTAAAAAACTTAGCAATGTTCTGATTTACACTCTACACATTTATTATATCATAACATTTTTTTTAAACATCTTTATTGGAGTATAATTGCTTTACAGTGTTGTGTTAGTTTCTGTTGTATAACAAAGTGAATCAGCTATATGCATACGTATATCCCCATATCCCCTCCCTCTTGCATCTCCCTCTCACCCTCCTTATCCCACCCCTCTAGGTGGTCACAAAGCACCAAGCTGACCTCCCTGTGCCATGCAGCTTCTTCCCACTAGCTATCTATTCTACATTTGGTAGTGTATATATGTCAGTGCTGCTCTCTCATTTCGTCCCAGCTTACCCTTCCCCCTCCCCGTGTCCTCAAGTCCATTCTCTACGTCTGTGTCTTTATTCCTGCCCTGCCCCTAGGTTCATCAGAACCATTTTTTTTTTTAGATTCCATATATATGTTAGCATACAGTATTTGTTTTTCTCTTTCTGACTTACTTCACTCTGTATGACAGACTCTAGGTCCAGGTCCATCCACTTCACTACAAATAACTCAGTTTTGTTTCTTTTTATGGCTGAGTAATATTTCATTGTATATATGTGCCACATCTTCTTTACCCATTCATCTGTCGATGGACACCTAGGTTGCTTCCATGTCCTGGCCATTGTAAATAGTGCTGCAATGAACATTGTGGTACATGACTGTTTTTGAATCATGGTTTTCTTGGGGTATATGCCCAGCAGTGGGATTGCTGGGTCATATGGTAATTCTATTTTTAGTTTTTTAAGGAACCTCCATGCTGTTCTCCATAGTGGCTGTATCAATTTACATTCCCACCAACAGTGCAAGAGGGTTCCCTTTCTCCACACCCTCTCCAGCATTTATTGTTTGTAGATTTTTTGATGATGGCCATTCTGACTGGTGTGAGGTGATAACTCATTGCAGTTTTGATTTGCATCTCTCTAATGATTATTGTACATCATAATATTTTATTTCTACTCCTATAAAATTTAATTAAGCACATTTCTATCAGTGCAGAAAGTTCCTCATCCTATAAAAACAAAATCATTAGGATGATATAGAAATTAAATTTAGTTTAAAATTAAATTAAATTAAAATTAATTTTAAATTAAATTTAAAATTAAATTATGAGAAATGTACAGTTCCCAGCTATGACTAGGAAGTCAGAGTTTTAGGGGGATGTGATAAAAACTACCAGGTTTAAAAACAAGAATTTTTTTGGTCTAGTAAATAATATTTGACAGGCATAGTGAGAACAATTAAGAATGACTTTCAGATAGTACATTTGTGGCATATATAAAATAACTAACTTTTTAGGTATGGTAACCCCAATTCTTAAATTTTATGCTTCCAAAAGTGACTTATGTATAGTTTGAGCCAATGAACATATATAAAATGGCAGGGTTATAATAAGTATGACTCACTGAAGGGTCCCCCAATTCAACTGCCATACCTTTGTCTGCCTTCAGTTTAAACACATACACTTCCCTTTTCTAAGTCCTAGAGCCACTGTTTATTTATACTACCTTTAAAAGCTCACCCTGTAACACAGTCTCAACACAAATCAATGAGAATTCTTCCTTTACCTTAAAATACCCACAATTTGTACTAAATCTCACCTCTTTTCAAACTCTGAAAGTTTTAAGAATTCTGAAAATGTTTTATAAATAGGTTAGGTTTTCTTAAAGAATATCGAATGAAGTTGATAGGTTCTTGAAGGCTAGAAACGAGAAAGAGTACCAAGACGGAAAAAAGATAGAATGAGAAGATTCAAACTTTGAAGTTGAGTAATCAGAGTATCAGTGTTGTCCAATACAAGTACTCACTAGCTAACCGTGGCTACTGAGTATTGAAATATAGCTAGTGCAACTGAGAAATTGAAACTGTAATTTTATTCAATTGTAACTAATTTAAACTTAAACAGCAACGCATGGCTAGTGGCTATTCTACTGACAGCCCAGCTCTAGAGCATAAAAAGAATCTGGTGTTAAAAACAGAACTATAAACAGTTTTACTTACAACGATAAAGACTCTTGTGAAGGCTAAATAATCATCAGCAAATTTTTTTCCACTTAAAATTAAGCTCTCTTTTATCTTTATATACAGTTTTTAAAGTGTTATGGGCACTAAAGTTACTTCTAATTCTATTACAGTAATTGATTCCTAAGCCAGCAGATTATCATGATTTCATAATTTCTTCCTCCTTTTGATCATCAATCCTCTTCCCTTCTGTAACACACACACATGCATGCATAAATCATAAGAATGTTCTGGGAGAGGTTTTTAAGGGTACCTCTAGGGAAACTTGAAAAGCTGGGGCCTTTAAAAGCCTCGAATAAAAAAAAAGAATAATTAAATATTTTAAATGATTATGACTATCTGATAATATAAAGTTTGAAATAAAGTAACAGAATGAGTGTTTTTCTTCAAAAACCTTCTTCTTAGGAGGTTATACAGTTATTTAAAAATTTCTAACATGGACTTTGAACACCAATGGCCCATCCTTAAGTCTTTCAGAAACTAGAGCCTGAAAAATTTATAAAGTTATTAAAATAAAAATATGAAGAATTATTTTAACTTACCTGAACTGCACAACCCAGTAAAAGTAAAAGCAACTTTTTAACTTCTTCGGTGCCTTGTTCTGAAATAAAAACAATTACTAAGTACAACATTTTACTTTAGTTCAACTCTCTTACAGCGGTAGAATTACTTCTAGAGGTGATATTCACAACAACTTGACCAAGGGATTAAGTTTATAAGTACAGTGGAGAATTCAGAAAAGCAGCTCTGTGTGTGCACAATGTGGTAAGAGCAATTTTGAAGGGCTGCAGTACAGATAAAACAGCTTTCAAAGCTCTGTGTGATAAAGGATGCTAACTCTAAATCCACTGCTTCTCCGTAAGTCATCATACTACACCAGCATACCAAATGAGGAGCCGCTACTATAGAGACATGCCACAGCCAGCCAAAACGGTTAGGCCTGTTGGTGTTTTCTTTCTAAAACACAGACCTTATATGATTCATCTACCTATAAAATTTAAATGGCTTTCCCCTGTGTAGATCCATGAGAATCAAAACCTTAAATATCAGTTACGGTGAGGCTGGTAAAATAAATGTATATAACAAGCTGGATAAAGTTAATGGTCTGTAACAGAACTGGACAGTACATTCACTGTCCAACAACATTCAATTCAAATTTTCTTAAAACATTCAGCTGACAAAAAAATAAGTCACTTCTCTGGCCAGAATTTCACCATCAGGCCAATCTGTCTTCTTCTCAAACATTTCCTCCTACTCTCCATGAAACAACCTACTTTCTTAGCCACACTAATCACGCTTCCCCAGATATGCATACATACATACACACACCACTGCCTTAACTTGTTACTCCCTCTGCCTGTCTTTCTTCCTTACCCTTCGTCCCTCTAATGAACTACTTACTAATCTAATCTCAATCCTAGGCACAGCTCTAACATCTCTGCGTAGTCTTCCCTGACCCAACCACCAATGGTCTCCAACCCTCACTAATCTACCAACTTTAAGAATAATCAATGGCTCCATATTTTATAAGCCTTAACATTTTTACATCTCTCTATTTTGCACCAATTATTACATGATTTCCCAGTAATCTGTGCATCTCTCACCACAACACAAGATCCTCCAGAGCATAAACCATTTTCTTTATATTCCTGGTCCCTCTAACTTGGTAAGTAATTACTAAATGCATGTGGAATTGAAAACAATTCCATTCTACATAACAAAATGTTTTTTTACATGTTTTATTTGTATATTCAAATATTCCAGAATATCTCGAAAGAGTATCTAAACTCCTAATTCACCCCATCTAATTGGTAGTTTGCTCAATGAAAACAGCTGCTTGGATTGTTTTTATTTTGGTTTTATTTTTGTTTGTTTTGACTGAGGGTGAGACTGGGAATTGGAGAAAATATACTTGATTTGGGTTACATGTAGCCTGTAAGAATAAGTCCTTTGTTGAAACTGTTAGGTAGCTGCTAATTTCCCCAACTGTTCAAAAATTAAAACCCTGAACATGTCGCAATTAAAATCTGGTAAAGGGCAGAAACTTTGAAGAAAATAATTTAAATTATCTAAGAAACTGCTTCTCATCTTTTTTCCACTCAAAAGTAGTTTAATATAAATTACAACATATCAATCAGTAAAACCTCAGATTCAAACAACTTTGGCAATGGTAGATAGTAGCTATAAAACCTAGAAATTATTTCAAAATCACTTCTTTTCTAAGGTTATGTTCTTTTAAGCTTATAAGTGCTGTACTTATCTTCTATACTTGTTTATAAGACACTAAAAATCATGACAGAAAAGTATCAACTTGGTAGAGTCAACAAAACACTGGACTTAATGTAAAATGTATGTCTGATCCCATCTATGACTTACAAATATTCTGTTTATTTTCTCTATGTAAAATGGAATATCACCTCCAACTTTCCCTATAGACTCACAAAAAACCTAGTGAGTTAATGGAAATTAGCAAGATCTTGGTAAGCATCATAATATTACACAAAGATAAGACTTTATGATCACATTATGCTAATTTTAATACTTACCAGAAAAGGGATTTTTGCCAATGATTAAGACATTTGGCAATGACATCATGATCAACTGCTGCAAAGTCTCCTATAAAAAGATATCCAAAGGTTGTTATATGGGTAATGCTGACAGGATAATTACTCAACAAGCTACAACTTACGATTCGTGCACATCTCTGTAGGCATACTATACCTACAGAGGTATACTGCAATTAAAAAGCTTAAAAAATGTGAAAAAAAGATGTCTAAAAAGTCTTAAATCTGTTGTAACTATAAGTTAATGAATTAAATAACTAAAATTATAATTATCAGATAGGCTTAAGTTAATAACGTATCAAATGTCCATCAAATAAGTGTCCAAGTTGAACTGGTCTAATACCTATTATTTGGAAATCTGAATTTTAGGTATTAGATAATTAAACAATCTTCCTCAATAAAAAGATCAAGTATGTGTATTCTTTTTGGGTTTTTTTTGTGAGAGAACTAAAAAATCAACTGATAGTAAAATTAAGAAAGCTAGTTAGTTTATTAAAAATCTTGTCTTATGAGTATTTCATGAAAGTGAGCTCTTCCTCAGTGACTCATTATTTCTCTCCTATCTACAATTCACGTTTTACTTCCTTTAACTTCTGTCAAATTTTTTGTGACAAGAATACATACAAATTCTGATGGTACAGGATGATTCAGAAAATTGAATGCCTCCAAATTACTCATTTTGGTTATACACCAAGTATGCATCTTCTGTTTATACTACCTCTTCTTTGAGGAAATGAGAGAACACACCATGTCTATCACATGCTACAAAGGGTCTGGGATGAATTAGACTACAGGATTGATGAGTTTAATGTGATAATACTGAATCTTTGCAAGATTATGAAATAACTGTGAGTGTCTTTACAATTTGGCTTTCACTACACATTCAGACATAACTAGTTGCTGAGGAATAATTTTTTGTAAGTATTCAATTCTTTCTGAATCATTCTTTACTTAACACTATGATGAGGAAGCAAATAACCATGAAAAGTTAACCTGTATTACTTTTTTAAAGATGTGTGATTCTAGATCCACAAAAGCGGTTTCCCATAGCCAGAGTGTGACATGACACCAGAGGCTAGGTAGAATTGATATTTTATCTGTAATTTGTTGCAGATATGTATTAGAAAGTTTCAAAAAATTTCTTCAGTATTATATTTACTAGTCTTAAAAAAACTAACGCCAAAAATATGCACACATTTAAAGAAAACTACATATTCAGTATGTGCATCACATTAGTAAATACAGTTAAAAATAGTAAGTGTCAAAAATTGCTAAAATCACTTATTCCAAGGATTGATACTGAGTTTGGGTATTTAATAAATGAGTTTTCCAGTTAAAAGCAAGTTATGCCAAGATAAAATATTCTATAGCCAAGTATCTAACAGCTAAATGGACTTAAAGAAATAAATTTCAAATTAATTGTAATTTTTAGTTTCCTTACCCTAAAGCAAAATTTTCAGGACTATATTTGTACATATTTAAAAGAAAGCATAAATAAGAGAGATGCATTAAAAAAAGAAATCATTGTTTTGTTTATATCCTTTTTAGTGGAGATAATCTAAGTCAAGGCAATTTATTTTATTGATGTACCATGTAACATTCTATGTTGGCAGAGTTATAAGGAAATTGTCCAAGTGGGTACTAATCTTTAATATGGTTCACCACCTCTTTCTTACATCCTCTTCCTCAGGTGGCTCCCCACCTCCTTCCTATTCTGATACCTCATTATCTAATGCTAACTTAGTCTCTCCACAAAGATAAAAGCAATCTCATATATTCTTTCATCTTATGGTACCATCAATGACCTCCTGTGTTAATACAGTTTGCTTAACCTTTACACTATCAAGTTCGATTATATTTGGATGAAGCAAATTCAAACGTACCTCTGTGTATCTAAAGATGTACTCTAGTATGGTGGAATCTGTTTGCCTAGTATAGAGTACTATGGTAGAGTCAAGTCAGAAAACTTAGGCTTAAATTTCAGCTCCTTGACTTACTATGTGTGTGACTTTTGCTGAGAAGGGTAAGAAGTGAAACAAAAGTGTAAAGTTTTTTTAAATGGTGGTTATTATTTTTTAACAAATTTATTTTATTTATTTATTTTTGGCTGCGTTGGGTCTTCGTTGCTATGCGTGGGCTTTCTCTAGTTGCAGCGAGCGGGGGCTACTCTTCATTGCGGCGCGCGGGCTTCTCATCGCGGAGGCTTCTCTTGTGGAGCACGGGCTCTAGGAGCGCCAGCTTCAGTAGTTGTGGCATGCAGGCTCAGCAGTTGTGGCTCGCGGGCTTTAGAGCACAGGCTCAGTCGTTGTGGTGCACAGGCTTAGCTGCTCTGCAGCATGAGGGATCTTCCCAGACCAGGGCTTGAACCCGTGTCCCCTGCATTGGCAGGCAGATTCTTAACCACTGTGCCACCAGGGAAGCCCAAATGATGGTTATTAAATATTAGAGTTAATGAAGAAAAAAATCTACCTTTTACTTTATTTCCAAGTACTGATTTTGTTATGTCTGAAAGTGCTAATATTAGGTAAGGCAGCTAAAAATTATACAAATTTAAAAAACCCAAACTATTCTAAAACCTCTATTTGGTTCTATAGGTTCTTCAGAGAATTCTAGCTACATTTTTGTAAAAATTCCTATTTCCCAATTCCAATCTTACAAGTAACATTAAAAAATACACAAGACATAAAAGAAATCAGAGGTTAGAAAAACTGATTGTTATCATTAAAGCTCTACTATATCATCCTGAGACTTCCCAGACTTCACCTAGCTCTAAAGATGTTCATCATTAAGGTGCTAAGAAATGGAAAAACAATACATAAATTAGTCCAAGATAAATACTACTTTGTTAAGCAGGAGCAACAATTAATTTGTTGTTAATTAATGGGTTAAGAATGATAACATATGTAAATGAATAAATGAAGAGATTTCAATTTGTTAGTAAAGTGATAAGAAATCTATTTAAAAATGTATAGAAAAAGAAAGAATTTTAGCAATACAACTGAAAGTGGAGAAAGTTTTGAGAAAATCAGGACAGCCACTCATTCAACAAATATTTATTGCATGTTTATTATCTGTCAGACATTGTTCTAGATACTGGAAATAAAGCAATGAAGAAACAAAAATCCTTGCTCCCATGGAATTTACATTTTCATAGGGGTAGAAAGAAAATAAGTAAATGTTTTTGGTGATAAGGGCTAATAATAAAAAGAAACCAGGGAACAAGAAGTAATATTGGGGCTTCCCTGGTGGCGCAGTGGTTGAGAATCTGCCTGCCAATGCAGGGGACAGGGGTTCGGGCCCTGGTCTGGGAAGATCCCACATGCCGCGGAGCAACTCGGCCCGTGAGCCACAATTACTGAGCCTGCGCGTCTGGAGCCTGTGCTCCGCAACAAGAGAGGCCGCGAAAGTGAGAGGCCCGCGCACCGCGATGAAGAGTGGCCCCCGCTTGCCACAACTAAAGAAAGCCCTCGCACAGAAACGAAGACCCAACACAGCCATACATACATACATACATACATACATAAATAAAAAAGAATGTAAGCAGACAAGAATAGCATTAAAAAAAAAAAAGAAGGAGGAATATTGGTGGAGGTGGAGATAAGGAGAAGGATGCAATTTTTGAAAGATATGCAAATATTCAAATATAGAGAATTTGAGAATTTTCAAGACCATTAAAGCAAAGTTTCACTGAATTGGTAGAAAATCTATCCTGGTATGAAGACAGTCCAGAAAGATTTGCAGAACATCAATAATAAATAAAAATAAAGACAGACCAAGAAAGAACTGGCAGAGATTATCTTAATAGGAAAATAATAGTAGAAGTGCTTTGAAAGATACAAGTCATTTCATTCCTATTATTTTCAATTGGCTTTGTATAACTTTTCTATAAAAATGGTATATTAACTATTTTTTTAGTTTTAGTTTAGAAACTTTTAAAACTGATATACAACTTTCTGTGAATTGAAATTCATGTTGCTAAAGCACTGTAAGAAAGACTATTTCAAGTTTGTGCCAGACAGACACTAGAGACTATTCAAAGACAACTTAAACCAGGTTTCTCCTTCTTCCTACAAGTTATCCATAACACTTCCTTCACAGTAAGAACTTAAACAATACTTCTGGCAAAGGTCTGGGCTCATTTCCCTTTCTTGAATCACACTGAACAAAATACTAAAACTAAAACTATACATTTCTAAGGTACTAAATATGGGCTTCAAAGATTTCTAGAATATACTGGAATGACAGTCTCTCCTTTGAGACTCTAAATCTGTTTTAAAAACTCAAACATAATTACATTTACCATACTGTCTGTATTCAGCCTTTTATCTGTGTTACTAGTGAAAAGAATTAAGACTATTTTATTATATTTTAGTAGGATGTAGAAAAAAATTCAATGAATGATGTTAAAAGGAAAGAAAATCTGACCAAAGTATCAAAAATACTCCAAATGTTGCTTATTATAACAGATGTTAAAGAAAAACCTTAAAAAGTACCTGCTTTCTCTGGCAACTAAATTAATGGTACTAGACCTAATTTTTACTTTTACTGTTAGTGACATCAAACATGCAAAAACTTCCTAATAAATTTCTTAATTGTAAAGTGTTCTTGTCTTTTGGGCCTCAAATGATTCAGTTCATTATTTTAATGGTGGCTGAAGAACCACCTTGCTTCTTTTAGTATTTATTTAAACTGCAGCTTGTGCAGGCATACCAAACAACAGCTGCTGACAGAATCCTAAAAATGGACTAAGATTTTTACTTGTAAACTGTGTCTCTGATAATCAAATTCACCTTCTCGCCTTCATTCACAGGAATAAAAATAACTTTAAAAAAAAATCAAAGCGCCAAGGTAATTTTCCATAACAGCTATAATTTACTTATTTTCTGACTTGAAAAATTTTAAGTATTTATTTGCAAGACAAAAAGAGATGCTTGCTATGTATCAAGCAATTATTTGAAAAGGTCTGAATTGCCACTTAAACATAATGAAGTGTATGTTCAACAATCTTTCTGATAATCTAAAGTTACCAGTTACTTCTCTCAAGACCTCTCACATTCACTGTCCTTACTTATCACAATCAAAATTATTTGATTTAGTTATTTACTTGTCTATTATCCCTCTCCTAGAGAACAGGGCCACGGCCTGTCCTGTTCATCACTATAGCCTCAATGCCTTGGCATTCAATGAAAGGCAGCAGAACAGAAGGGCAATCTGAATATTGTAATTTTTACTGAGCTTTTACATATTCTACATCATTAAAATAAAAAAGGGAAGAATACTAACACTTAAATTAACTTATCATTACTGAAAAGATCCACTGAAATAATTCCCCCCACTAACAATCATCTCAGGGTATTCTGTCAATTTTCTTCCTCCCTAAGAATCATTTTTGCAAGATGATCTTGATGCTTAACAACACATTAAAAAAAAAAACAAACCTGGAGACATCATACATTTGTGAATTTTAACCTACCCATACTCACTCCTTCTGCGAGTCAGAACAATCAAAATGTACAAAATATTTTACCTCAAATACTTTTTCTGAGGGGTGTATGAGATACAACAAAATACTTATGATTGTTTTAGAAAGATTTTCAGGGAAATTTTTGGTTTTCCCAACAGTCAGGTAATTTAACAGATGACAATAACTGCACTGATTTGGCCTTTAATTTGAAATCTGTCATATATTAAACTGGGTCATGTCTATCTTGGTTTTAACACATGAAAATAAAAAATCATTTTAGTAAGTCAATTAATCATGTAAATAAGATGGATGACCTATTTCTGAAGATACCTTAGAAGTGCCTTAGAAAGATTTTATGGAAGACTATGAAGCATGAAAGGGAGGTGGTAGAGAGGGTTTGGTAAACTGGTTCAGTGGTATAAGTGGAATTTCAACGCTCAGTAATATTTTATGTTTTAAGTATCTGAAACTACATTGACAAAATGTTAAGATAATCACTTCTAGTTCTAAGTTACAATAGTTCACTGGTATTCAAACTTATAATGAAAAGAAAAGGGTGTAAGTGGTCATCCTGCAAATGTTAATGAAATATTTACAGGTGTGTCTAAAAAAATGGTGACAGTCAAGACAAATCAAATAATTAATAATAATATCATCTTGGCACTATTAACATTTGGGCTTCTCAATTTTAGCACAACTAACATTTTGGGCTGGATAATTTTTTTTAACATTGATACAATACAGTTTAATATATAATCCACATTCATATTTCCACATTTGCCACCAAAATATTCTTTATAGCTTTTGGGGGGAGAGATTCAGAATCCAACCAAAGATACATTGTCTCCACTTGTCACACCTCTTTAGTCTCCCTTCATCTAGAACAGCTCCTTTGCCCTTTTTAAAAAGTTGTTTTCAACGACATATACATTTTCTAGAAATCAGACTTATTGAGGTATAATGTACATGCAATAAAAACCACCAATTTTATGTGTACAATTTAATGAGTTTTGACAAATGTACACAGTTTTGAAACCACCATTTCAGTCATGATACCAACATTTTTATTATTTCAAAAAGCTTCCCTGTGCCCCTTTGCAATCAATTCCCTCAAGTATGTTTTTGACATTCCCTCTTTTTAGAAGCATTTTATTTTGTAGGCTTTCGTGATACCACGGCTTGTCTAGTTTTCCTCCTGTATCTCCTTCTTGGTCAGCTTAGCCAGCTTCTCCTCCTCTGTGAGGACAGGAATCTTGTTTGTTATGTGTGCCACTTACGACCACATCCCCAGCACCTAAAACAGTGTCTGGCTCAGGAAACATTGCAAGACGCTCATCTCTATTAATTTATGTAATGCTCAGCTGCCAGCTTAGTATTATCTTCATTTTATAGATGAAGACATTAAAGCTCAAGGAAGTAATTTGTACCATTTATACAACTGCTACATAACAGAGAGCCAGGATTTAAATACACTGTATAAAATACATTTTGATTATTATATCGTTAATTAAATGTTTCACATTATTAAATATTTCACACTATGTCATATTAAAGACAACTATGCAAATATTTTAAATATCTGGACTCCAGAATTTAAGATAGATTTTTATACCACTTTGTCCCTGTGACATAAAAGTTAAGCACATTTACTGAGAGAACTATAATTCAATGTGATATAATGTTTTGGATTTGACAGGCACATGTTTGTTTGGGCTGGATAATTCTTAAACACGAGGAAGTGTCCTGTGCATTGCAAGATGCTTAGCCACATTCCTGGCTTCTATCCACTAATGCCAGTAGTACTCCTAGGTACGACAACCAAAAATGTCTCCAGTCATTGCTAAATGTCCCCCAGGTGATAAAATCACCCTCCACTGAGAACCTCTTACCTAAACTGTTGAAATGATGGATTTTACAATTCCCTCATCCCCAAATCTCTCTGTGACTATAACTTCATTAAATTAATATGATCAATACAAAGACAATTTCAATACCTAGCTTGGGCAGGAGGAAGACAAAGAACAAGAAAACAGTAGTTTAATAAAAAAGAATGAAACATTACTACGTGCTACAACATGGATGAACCTTGAAATCATTATGCTAAATGAAAGAAGCCAGTAACAAAAGACCACATACTGTACAATTGCACTTTTATGAAATGTCTACAATAAGCAAGTCTATAGAGACAGAAAATAGATTAGCAGATGCCTAAGGCTGGGGTGGTGGTGGGGTGATGATGGTGATGCGTGTGTATGCAGGGTTCGGGGAAATGGGGAGTGACTGCTAACAGATACAGGGTTTCTTTTTGGGGTGATAAAAATGTTCCAAAATTGGTTGTGTAGATGGTTGTATAACTCTGTATATATACTAAAAACCACTGAATAGGACACTTTAAATGGGCTGTACAGTATGTGAATTATATCTGAATAAAGCTGTTAAAAAAAAAAAGCAATAGTAGACAACACAGAATTAGGTTGCACTGACAAATGATTTAAGATTCTGATGAAGAAATCCCCTTGCCTTTTATGTCTTCTTTCCCAAGGAGTCTCACAAAATTTTCAAGAAAAACTTGCACCTGCCTAAAGATAGTGTGAAACCAAAGATCTAACAACATTCTAATAAGGGCAAGATTGATGAAGATTGTCAAAATGAGTCACTGCATCCCTTTATCTAGTCATTTGTTTAATGTATCTAGAAATACTAACACAAAATAAGAATAAAAGACAAAACAGATATAACATAGAACCTAACTCACTCAAATCAAAGAGAGGAAAATGAGAGAAGGAATATTGGAAAAAGTTTTTTTTAAGTTTATAAAAAACCTAGCACAGACTTTTATTTCTGGCAATGACGAATACTAAATATTAGAAAGAAAGGAAGGAAGGAGTTCAAAAATGCTGGATAGCTTTTTAAAAATCTTTTAAAATTTATTGACTGAGCTCAAAAGAAAATAAAAAGGTAACTGTCAAAAGTAAAATAAAATAAAAAACTGAACCCTGAAAATAAGACACAGAAGAAGCTGTTCTTCTTGGCCTTTGCTTGAGATTGAGGAGGGTTGTTTCCCTAAGAACCTGCGATAATGTAGTCCCAGTTAAAAAATACATATGTAGGGCTTCCCTGGTGGCGCAGTGGTTAAGAATCTGCCTGCCGATGCAGGGGACACGGGTTCGAGCCCTGGTCTGGGAAGATCCCACATGCCGCGGAGCGACTAAGCCCATGAGCCACAACTACTGAGCCTGCGGCCTCTGAAGCGTGTGCTCCGCAACGGGAGAGGCCACGACGGTGAGAGGCCCGCGCACCGCGATGAAGAGTGGCCCCCGCTCGCCGCAACTGGAGAAAGCCCTTGCACAGAAACGAAGACCCAACACAGCCAAAAATAAATATAAATAAATAAATATATTTTTTAAAAAATACATATGTAAACACATAAATACATAATTTACAAACACACAAATGCAGAAAAAGAGATCCAGAAGTACATATATTCAGGTGCTAATAATGGTAATCTCCAGGCCCTGAAATTATGTTTGTATTTTCTCATTTTTTCTAGTATACAAGTATGCTTCTACAATAATATAAAGCTGCTTAAAATAAATTAAATGAAAAGTTTTTCAGGCTTGGCCGCACAAAAGGAAACAAATCCTCTCTGAAGCAATGTGTCCTTGGCCCAGACCCAGAAGTATTTTCCCACAGATAAATTTCCCCCCACAAAATGAGCTCACAATTCACACACACACACACACACACACACACACTGCCACAACAGCTACCACCACGAGAAACAGCAAGCAGAAAACAAAGGGCAGATTCAGATCCCCATAGATCTGATTTCAGATTTTGTAATTACCCAACATAAAATAAAAAATAGACATTTTTTAAATTTCTGAAGAAATAAAGGAAGGAAAAAATTTTAAAAGAATGATTAATAAACAAAATGAAAAAGCAGATGAAAAAGAACCAAACAGAACTTCTACAAATGAAAGCTATGATTACTGAGAGGCAAAACTTAATCAGTGGGCTAAACAGAAGATATGAGGAGCAAATTATCAAACTGGAGAGATAGTCTTGAAAAAAAATACTCAGGATGTAGCACAAGATTGTAAACTGTAATGTAAAAGAAAGTTTAATAAGCATGGAGGATAGAGTAGGAAAGTCTAATATACATGTCATAAAAGTATCTGAGGAATATCAGATTAATAGAAAAGAGGCAATATTAGAAGAGGCAGTAGTAGCAGCCAGGAGAGAGAAAAAGACAGTTTAACCTAAGAACAAATATTTGACTGACAGCTGGTTTCTCCAAAACAAAAAGGACTCCAGAGAGAGAAGGTAAAAATCTTCAAAACACTGAGAGAAAAGTAATTGTTAACCTAAAACTACATACCCAATAAAATTACCTTTCAAGAACAAGGGTGAAATGAAGGCATTTTCAGACAGACATTGATAAACTTTACTATCAACAAGCCTTCTCTAAACAAACAATTAAAGGATGACTTCGGTAAGAAAATAATACCAAAGGCAGGTCTGAGATACAAAAGAAAACCATGAGGAGGAAAAAAAGGAAAACATGTAGCTTGATCTAAAAGAACACTGATTTGATTTATTTAACAGTACTTTCAATATTTAATTTATGGGGTTTAAAAACAGAACTAAAATACAAAATAAGAACAGCTTAAAAATCATAATGGGGAAATTAAACATTCTAAGGTCATAGTACTAATACATAAAAAGAGTAAGGTATTGATTACTTTTGGCCTTTGCTATGAAACGTATGAAAGGTTAAATTTCAAGGATAGCCTCCCAAGAAACAGAAGTGGGGTGAAAAATTTTAAACCAGTAGAAAGAAAAATATGTAGAAACAATTATAAGTGGTATAATTTCTCCAGAATAATATAACAACTCTAAAGTTGTTTGCACTGAATAACCTAGTTTTAAAGTGTATAAAGGAAAACTTGACAAATCCATCATAATAATGGGAGATTTCAACTCATATTTCTCTATAACTGATAGATCAAGAGACATTAATCAGGCTGCAAAAGTTTGAACATTACAATTAACAAACAAGCTTGCTCTAACTCTGTACCCAAACAATTAGAGAATACACTCTTTTTCAAGCACACATGGAACTTTAATGAAAAGTGACAACATATACACCAAGCCAAAGTTATTATTAACAAACGTCAAAGAATCATTATCATACAAACCACGTTCTTTGACCAACAATCAAAACCAAAAAAGACTGCTTGAAAAATACCATGTGTTTAGAAATCTAAAAGCATACTTCTAATGAATACTCCTAAGTGAAATAAAAAATCATAAGAAAAATTAGAAAATGACTAAAAATAAGCATTTTAAAAAATACAACATACCAAAATTTGTGTGATACAGCTATAGCAATTCTTTGAGGCATACTAATAGCCTTAAGAATGCTCACGTTCAGGACTTCCCTGATGGCGCAGTGGTTAAGAATCCGCCTGCCAATGCAGGCGACACAGGTTCGAGCCCTGGTCTGGGAATATCCCACACGCCACAGAGCAACTAAGCCCGTGCGCCACAACTACTGAGCCCGTGCACCACAACTACTGAAGCCTGCATGCCCTAGAGCCCGCACGCCACAACTACTGAGCCCACGTGCTGCAACTACTGAAGCCCACACGCCTAGAGCCCGTGCTCTGCAACAACAGAAGCCACTGTAATGAGAAGCCCATACACCACAATGAAGAGTTGCCCCCGCTCCTTGCAACTAGAGAAAGCCCGCGCACAGCAACAAAGACCCAACACAGCCAAAAATAAGATATAATAAAATTAAAAAAAAAAAAGCTCATGTTCAAACTCTGAAATATGCATCCAATTTAAGTTAAAAAAAGGAATAAAAAGTATATTTTTCAAAGGCAAAATTCTAGTAGGCTAACAAAGTGTTGCACTATATAAATTCTCAGGAAATTTTAAAAATTTAAAATTCATAAAATACAAAAATTATCTGTAAATTAGATAATTATGAAGTGCATGCTTGTATCTTTAACAATGCATAAGAAATAAGCTGTGTTATTACTACTCAACCTCCAGCAAACAGACCAGTATCTGGTATATAATAAGCATTTAGTATATATTAGGTGATCGATACTAAACAACACAAAAATGTGAATATGCAAGGAGTTATTAAAACACTAGATTAAAAAAAGAACCACTTACCTGGTAATAAAATTTTATCTGTCTCACCAAAATGGATAGATTATGAATTCTAAGTGAGGCATCATTGTTGACTTTTTTATTTACTCTCTGACTCTCCGATTTAGGATTACTATAAGAAATAAAAAAAGAAATACTTTAAAAGTTATACTGAAACATACCTATCAACTTATATATGACTAAAAATAATCATATAATACATTTTTTCTTTAAACAAACTGTGTATTCATCTTCATTAACAGATGATCTAAAAGGACATATGATTACTCTGACATGTATTCTGTGCTTTTAATTGATATAAATGCATCTGATATTTCAAAGACAGTGGCAAAATGTAAGTCAGATGTTGCCCTTCATTCTCATTTTGTCTCTCCACCTTCCTGCAATGAATAACATTTTATTCCTTTTGAGTATATATATTTCCACCACCCAAAATAAATCTATTTAAATCAAGAATGTAAAATATAGGCTGATAACCAATAAATGCTGTATCTTCTCACTGGAAAATGGAGACTATATTTGAGTGGGCAATGTCCCTGAGAAATTAAAGAGTGAAGTGATGACACAAGAGAACACGTTTATCTTGGGTAAACTTTGTAGATTCAATAAAAGCAAAGGGTTGAATGAGTTTGAAGTAGCAGAAACTGAACAAGAATAATAGGTAGGACACAATTAAGAATGAGAAATTCAGTGACACCAAAAACAAAGGCAATGGGCTTCCCTGGTGGCGCAGTGGTTGAGAGTCTGCCTGCCAATGCAGGGGTCACAGGTTCGAGCCCTGGTCTGGGAAGATCCCACATGCCGCGGAGCAGCTGGGCCCGTGAGCCACAACTGCTGAGCCTGCGCGTCTGGAGCCTGTGCTCCGCAACAGGAGAGGCCATGATAGTGAGAGGCCCGCGCACGGCGATGAAGAGTGGCCCCCGCTTGCCACAACTAGAGAAAGCCCTCGCGCAGAAGCGAAGACCCAACACAGCCATAAATAAAAAAATAAATAAATAAATAAACAAAAACAAAGGCAACAAAAGCAAAAATAAACAAGCGTGACTAACATCAAACTAAAAAGCTTCTGGACAGCGATGTATACAATCAACAAAATGAAAAGGTAAACTACTGAATGGGAGAACATATTTGCAAATCATATATCTAATAGGGGTTAATGTCCAAAATATATAAAGTACTCATACAACTCAATAGCAAAAAAAAAAAAAATCTGATTTTAAAATGGGCAGAGGAACTGAATAGGCATTTTTCCAAAAAAGACATACAAATGGCCAACAGGTACATGAAAAGGTGCTCAACATCACTAATAATCAGGAAAATGCAAATCAGAACCACAAAGAGCCTCACACCTGTTGGAATGGCAATCATCAAAAAGACAAGACATAAGTGCTGGTGAGGATGTGGAGAAAATGGACCCCTTGTGCACTGTTGTTGAGAATGTCCTGGTGCAACCACTGTGGAGGTTCCTCAAAAACTTAAAAATAGAACTAACATATGATCCAGCAATCCCACTTCTGGGTATATAAGCCAAAGGAAATAAACAGGATCTCAAAGAGGTACTGGCACTCCCATGTTCACTGCAGCATTATTTGCAATAGCCAAGATATGGAAACAACCCAAATGTCCTTCAACAGATAAACGGATAAAAAACATAGGAAATATATATATTTATATATATATATACACACACACACACACACACACACACACACATACACAAACATACACATGCATATATAGAGAGACAGAGAGAAGAATATTATTCAGACATGAGAAAGAAGGAAATCCTGCCATTTGTGAAAACATGGATGAAACTTGAGGGCATCATGCTAAGTGAAATAACCCAGAAAGAGAAAAATACTATATATTCTTACTTATATGTAGAATCTAAAAAAAAAAGTCAAACTCATAGAAACAGAGAGTAGAAAAGCAGTTGCCAGCGTCTGGGAGCGGGGGAGTTGGGTGGGAATATGGAGAGGTTGAAAAAAGGATACAAACTTTCAGCTATAAGATGAATAAGGCCTAAAGATCTAATGTAAAACATGGTAACTACTGTATTATATAATTGAAATTTGTTAAGAGTGTAGAACTTAAATGTTCACACACAAAGGTAAAAATGTGAGGTGATGGACATGTCAATTAACTAGATGGTGGGAATCCATTCACATGTATACATACATCAAACCACCACTATACACACTTTAAATATATTACAATTTTATTTGTCAACTATATGTCAATAAAGCTGAAGAAAATTTAAATTTTTAATTAAAAATTTTTTTTAAAGAATGGGAAATTTAAGTAAAAGGGGTGGCACCAGAACAGAAGGGTAAGTTAATGCCAGAACATAAGTAAGGATGATCTAGTTCCTCATTAGGACGAGGAGGGCAAACTAGAAAAAGACATTGCCAGGTGAAATGGCAGACAGTAAATCAGGATTCCCTATGCAAGGGCTGAGTGCATAGTATCATAAAGCAGAAACCTAAGAAGTTGCTGGGACAGAGTACTATCCTATGACTTTAAATGCAGGCACCTCCACAGGAGAATGCAGAGAAGTAAAGAAACTGACACCTATCCAATAGAGAATAGGAACTGAACAGAAACCTCTCATTCCTTAATCCCTTCCTTATTTTACACTGTCTATTGCACTCCTAATCCCTTCAGTTCCTTCCCTAGACAGCACTTTATGGTGCTTTATTTCAGCAATTCTTCTGTTTTTGTGGGCTATATTTATCAATATTTACTGTATTAGAAAATAAAACAGAAAATTTCACAATTATTTGTTTACTTATTAACTCATTAAAAAAATAATAAACCTATTACATGCTTACAAATACCAAACCAAAAAAATTTTAGTGAGAAGACTGGCATTGTTTCACCATTTTTACAAATCTCTTTAATATCTGGTTTAACTTAAAAGAAGAGGCCGATGTTCACCTTTGCTTCCACATTCAATCTACTGTCTGTGTTATTCTGGTTCATGTATATGAAGAAAAAATCAGCCTCACGTGGATATTTAGTTAGAAGTAGGAAACTCCTATGGACCCTCTGAAAAGGATCCTCAAACCATACTCTGAGAACTATTGCTTTTACTTCAACTATTCGCTTGCCAGCCTTCCCAACATTGATCCTTCTGTCCTTTGGTCACATTCATACTGTCAATCCCTGACACTGGATCAGCTCAACCATCTACACTGAGATTTCTCATAGTACTAAGTGAGAAAATAATACAACTAAACTCACCTAAAAGATCAAATAGGAAGGAATAGTTAGTACCAGATTTGCCCTTTTGCCTTCAAGAATTAGAAAACTGGACAAAACATACAAAATAACTATTTTCAGACTTTGAACAGCAAGTAATGCAAGACTGTAATGCCTGGTGAAGCAGTAAGGTACTTTCCAGAATGAGGTATAAGGAGGGGTAGCCCACGTCTCGCTGAACTTGAGGAGACAAAGTTTGGAGTTCAAGGGAGTTAAAGAATACCAGACACAAGGGAGCTATACAAACAAAAAGCTCCCAAAATATGCCCTTAAGATTTTGGCTAAATACTAAGTTATACATATGTATCCTAAAACTCCAGGAGGCTGAGCAGAGTACAAGCACAGAAAAGCTGGAAGTTAAACAACACCCAAAGCTCACAAAGTGCAGAGGAATTTAAGCTCCGAACAGCCAGAGTAAACACCTAGAGCATTAGTAGAGACCTCAGAAGAGTCATGTCTTGGAACTAAACTAGCAGTTAAGTAAAAGCTATTCCAGAAGCTCCCTGACAAAGCTGTTAAAACAAGCACTGAAAGGATCAAGCTGGGAATTCCCTGGCTGTCCAGTGGTTGGGACTCTGTGCTTCCGCTGCAGGGGACATGAGTTCAATCCCTGGTCAGGGAACTAAGATCCCGCGTGCCATGCAGAACGGCCAAAAAAAACAAAACAAAAAGGGATCAAGCTGATTGCAAGTAACTTGACAACCTGCCAAAACAAAATTCAACACAGCTTAAAGAACAAGATCCAGACACCACAATGTAATAATCACAATGTCCAATATAAAATAAAAAATTACTAGACATGCAAAGAAGCAAAAAAAAAAAAAGTGATTTGTAACCAGGAAAGAAAATAGAAACAGTTAATAGAAACAGATCCAGAAATGAAAGAGACCATGGAAAGAGTAGACAAGGATTTCAAAGCAGCTATTATGAATATACTGAAGGACTTAAAAAAAAAACAAACATTATGTGGAGAAAGATGTAAACTACTTTTTAAAAACCCAAATGGAACTTCTAAAGCTAAAAAATACAGTATCTGAAATGAAAAATTCATTGCATATGCTTAACAGAAGATAGGGAACTATAACAAAAGATTAGTGAACTTGAATAAACAGGAAAAAAAAATTCCAAAGCACACAGAGGAAAAAAAAAAAAAACCTGAAATGAATGAAAGAGACTAAACGACCTATGGGGCAATATCAGACTTACAGAAAAGTTGCCCGGACAAGTACAGCCTTTTTCCTAAACCACTTGAGAATAAATTGCTGACCTGATACCAAACAGTCCACAAATATTTTGGTATTTATCTTGTACAAACACATATAACTATCAAAATTGGGAAATTAACAATTATACAATTATTATAATCCAATCTTTAGAATCCATTCAAGTTTGTTGTTCCAAATAGGAATGGATTTATAGGAAAAGGATCTAGTTCAGAACCACACTTTGCATTCAGTAATCTGAATTGCAATCTTTAGTCTCTTTCAGCTGGAACAGTTTCTATCTTTCCTTGAAATTCATGACCTAGACACTTTAAAAGGTTACAGGCCAGTACTTTCATAGAATGTCCTTCAATTGGGTTTGTCTGATTAAATCGTATATTACTCATAATTAAGTTCAGGTTATGTATCTGTGACAGGAAAAATATAGAAGAGATGCTCTGATCTTCTCCAATGCATCCTCAGAGGTGGTACATGATTTCAATTTAGCCCATTACTGATGATATTCACTTTTATCACTTGACTAAACTGGTATCTGCCAGTTTTCTCCATTATAGTTACTATTTTCCTCTTGTAATTATTATTTTGTTAAGACATACTTTGAAACTATGTCAATAATCTGATATTCACCTATCTTCAATTTACTTATGTGTGTGTTTGTTTGTTTACATCAGTATACACTCGTTCCCCATAATTATCAGTCGATCAAAATCTATTATTATAATTACATTTATAACTACCATAGATTGCCTTTTCATTTTGTTGACTGTTTCCTTTATTGCACATAAGTTTTTTAGCTTAATGCAATCCTATTGGTCTATTTTTGCTTTTATTGCTGTGTTTTTGGGATCATATCCATTGAGTCCTTTTTCAAAACCACTTTATAATTTTCTCTAGGAAGGCCTTTTATTAGCTATAGTCTTAAATACCTTCTAGTTTTTGCTGTGTGAATGTAATATTTTAAAAATATATTTGCTAGTAGGTTACTACTGATATGTAAATGCAATCAATTTTTGTGTATTGCTCTTATCTTTAGAAACCCTGCTAAACTCTAACAGGTTGTTTTGTTGGTACTCTTGCAGGTTCTCTTGAATAAAATTTGTAGTTTTTCCATATTGATAATCAATTATCCCAACATCAATTACTGAAGAGCTTATTGTTTCCCACTGATCTCTATGATCATACTAGATTCCCATGTAAGTGTGGATACACTTTTGGAGTCTATTCTGTTCCTTTAACCCATTTGTCTATTCTTAAGTCATTAAAACCTTCTAAATATTACTATACCTTTATTGGCATCTTGATTCTATAAGAGCAATTCTCTCTCTTTTGTTTTTGCTTTCTAAACTGTCCTGCTTAAAATAAATAAATAAATAACAAGTAAATTGTCCTGCTTAGTCATACATGCTGCTCTTTTCTATGAATGTTAGGATATTTATAAGATTCTATGAAAAAGCTTGTTGAGATTTATTAGGATTTTATTAAAAATATTAATTTGATAAAGACTGACATTTGCATTAGTAAAATTTTAAAATTTCCCCCCAAATGTCTTTACATTTAAGTAGGACTTTTTTTCCTCCTTGGGTTTTTGTTTGTGAAATGGATTTGTTTTCTATCACACTGGCTACCTGGTCATTGCTAGCGTATAATAGGAAAACTGTAGTTTTTGTATATTGCACTTCTGATTGACCACCTTTCAAAATTTAGTTTATTCAGTTCATTTTCTTGGATTTTCTCAGTAAAAAAAATACTGTCAGCAAATGACAGTTTTATCTCCTCCTTTCCAATCGTACATCTCATTTCTGTTTCTTTACTTACTGTATTAACAAATAATAATGGAGATAAGAGCTATCCTTATCTTGTACACAAATTTCATGGGACTGCTTTTAATGCTTTGCCATGAATGCATAATATTCACTGTAATTTTCTGATGAATACCTTTCTTCAAATTAAGTTCCCTCCTATTCCTGTCCAATATCTTAACTGGTGCTGAATTTTTCCTACATCTACTCCCATCTGATTCTTCTCATTTAATATGTTAATGTAGTGAATTACACTGTCACCTTTTTAACACTGAATCATCCTTACAATCCTAGACTATTTACTCCATCAGCTCCACCCCACAGTAATAACAACTAATCCCCGTTTTTGGTACATCATTCTATCATGGGTCTTCCAATACTAATTGCCTTTATGCCTCTCACTTTCTCACTAGAATGTAAGCTCCCTGACAGCAGGGACCTTATCTTATTCTCTAAAAATTAGCATATATCCTAACCAAATGTTTGAATAAATAAAAAGAATAAATGATCTGAGACCAAGCACAGTGTTTTAAAAATTGTTGCTTACTATTAAGAGTTATGAAATGACATTCTCCAAGCTAAACACTCATTTGGCAGTCTGGACTAGACACTCCCTACTAAGTTTGTGTCCCAAAGATCAGTTGAGTAACAAGAGTCCTAAACCACAATTTGAGATGTACAGAACAAGCAAGAATAATAGTAAAGTGAGTTAAATCCAACTTGTGACTGATTTATACTTAAAGCAAATAATGAGTAATGAATTGCCCAAAGCAAATGGCAGTATAAGTGGAAAAGTGGGTCTCTTCGGTAAAGGTAACACCCAGAACTAGTTACTTACAAAAACAAGGAGACTATACTGCAGCAGTCAGATCACGTGTCATGGCAGAGAAAAGACAACAGCGTGGTCAGGAGGTCATGGTTAAAAATTCAGAGAGCTGAAGGGAAAATCCTGTTTTATGTAATCAACTTGGTACACGTTCTGTCAGTAAGTTAAATCCTCATTGAGCACATACTGTGGCTATATTACTTAATGTATAAGAGCTTAGTTTAGTCACGCTATCATTGTGGAGAAAAGTATGTTTGTAACTGGGAAAAGAGAGTAGGAATAACCCTAGTAAAAATGTTAGGTATACTACGGTTATGTAAATTTCATTTGGAATCACAGACATTCAGTAAATATCTTTTCTCTCTAGTCTTCTTCCATCTTTTTATTTCTATTTTCATTACTCTATATTTGAATTCCTTTAAATTACCTCTCACCCATGACTATCTCCTAAATGATAACATTTAGACCTAAAAAATACTTTAGAGGTTATCTAGTTTCAGAAATCAGAAAATTGAAGTCCAAAGTAGTAATTTGCCTAGGCTCTTACAACTTTTTCCCTTTACTCTCTCTCTTTCAACCTTTTCTCTTATCATTCAGGACAACAAAGAAAAGACCGAAAGAAAAAGGTTTCGGCAATGTTATCTATAAAATGCACGTATACAATAAATCATTGTTTTTATTATATTGTTTGAGCATATTCCTAATTGTTTTCATAGTGATTAATCAAACTAAAGAATATTCATTTCCTTCCCCCCTCCAGTTCATTACAGTAATATTTTATTAAAAAACCTAGGTATTTAATCCTGATGACAAATATTTAAGAAAGATTTTAGTATTGATATTACTATTGAAGAGGTATGTAAACTAAAAAAACTGTACAAGTTTACAGTGCAAGCCCATTGTTACATGACAATATATAATTTGGATTATACTTTGGAATGGATGTATAATATCCCAATAAACACGTGTGATTTCATTCCCACTTTAATAAATTTTATAATGTAAATATTATCTTTGCCCTGACAGAATTGTTACCAAGTTTCTCTGTGCTCTTAAAGTGATTTTTTAAATTAAGTCCTCAAGTTTCGTTTAAAATTTTATGTCCAACATTCCTCATATGATATTTCAAAATTTATTCAGTTGCCAGAAAGGTCTATAGTCTCCTTTGCATAAAGCTCTTCTAAGAATTAGCAAGTTTTAAGAATTTAGAATTTTGGTTTGTTCAAAATCTTTTACGAATTTTTTTTTTACAAAAAAAAAAAATCTGTAAGTTTTATATTAAATTTCTTCAGCCTCTGAGAAAGTTTGTTTATAACAATTAAAACAATTCTGAATATAAAAAGAGGGAACAGTTCAGCTTTTATATACTAAGGATATCAGATGAAATTACTTTAGAAATCTGGGAAAAAGGTAACTGCTAAGCACTCTAGTTATGGACCTAGAGAGCAATAAACTTTCGATTACTAGGCTTGGGTTTCCCATTTGATTCACGTTTAACTTGAGTTAGGGTCATACTGACATATGTTAGGATCATGAAAACAGGCCCTTTGACCCCAAGAACATGATCTCTTTATGTGAGAGGGATTTCCCTCAGGTGAAACTGCCTGAAAAGTCTTAATCTCAACTCCCATGAAAAAGAGTTGAACACTTAAGGATGGATTTACTGAAATTTATGCAAATCAAGAAAATTAGTAACTTTATGGGACTTCCCTGGTGGCACAGTGGTTAAGAATCCACCTGTCAATGCAGGGGCCACAGGTTCGATCCCTGGTCTGGGAAGATACCACATGCTGCAGAGCAACTAAGCCCGTGCGCCACAACTACAGAGCCTGCGTTCTAGAGCCCACGAACCACAACTACTGAGCCCTCGTGCCACAACTATTAAAGCCCGAATGCCTAGAGCCCATGCTCTGCAACAAGAGAAGCCACCGCAATGAGAAGCCCGCACACCGCAACGAAGAGTAGCCCCCGCTCGCCACAACTAGAGAAAGCCTGCACGCAGCAATGAAGACCCAACCAAAAAAACCCAGCCAAAAAAAAAAAAAAAAAAACCAAGATAAACAAAATTAGTAACTTTAAGAAAGTACTATTTTTTTAAAAAAGAAAAATGTAATAATGATACACTACCTGCCTCTGAAGGAAACATTATATGTGAATACTGATTACTGATTTAACTAAACTTATAATAAAGAAACAAATTAGAAGGACAGGGTAAGAAAATAAAGAGATGGGACATAAAAAAGGCTAAAATCTCACCTACCATTATCAGGAAGTCAGTAGATAATGCCTAAAAGGGATAAACCAAGAAATACTAGGGTAAAAAAATAAAATAAATACTAGGGTAGGCATTTCTTCACTATATTTGGGGCTAAGTGACAGAAGAAACTGCTAAAAAAAAAGTTAAAAGTTTTTACTCTGGGAAACAGAACTGAGATGTAAGTTAGGGCAGGGATTGCTGTTTTTCATTATGAACATTTTGGTATTAACTAATTCTTTTAACCATGTAAAACATTTTTTTAAAGAGGGAAAGACACCCACAAAAAACTCTGTTTCATGAAGCCTGTCTATTTCATTTACTTCTAGGGAAAAATACGAGGCTATATATGCGAGATTCAATGCTAGAGACTGAGGGTAATAAGATGTGTGAGACTATGCATAAGAAAATAAAACAATATAAAACATTTCTTCTGTAAAAAGTATGCATTTTATGTAAATATAGAAAGCACTCCATTCCTGCATGTATTTTAAGGTTTATTTCTTTACACAGTAAAAGTTACAGTACAGAAATTTAAACACACTTGGTATAAGTCCAGAATTCTCTAAAAAGAAATTGTAGTTTACTCAGTATTCTAAATATCCTGTCTTTTCTTCATGTTTAATATTTAAAATGCTAAACAAAGATTAATTCAGAATAGACAATCATAATTAATGAAGTTTTGTTTAAGCTCTTTTTGAAAGCATACCTGTTTTTAAAAACAGACTTTAACTTTGGAAAGACCTTTTTTAAAAATAAAAGATGAGCTATTGAATGACACACATGTGATAGGTGAGCAAGTACCTTTCTAATTATATACAACTATTTCTAAGCCAACATAATCTCAAATCGACCATTTCCTCTTACAAAATGAAAACTGAAAAATGCTTTAGAGGCAAATAGCCTAGCAATATAGCTCAACTCTGTCCAACCAGAAGTTAAATGCAACATGGCAGTAAAAGACAGCCTCAAGCAATTTCACATTTATAAATGACCTACTTATGACAAGATACATTAATTTCAATAAACAGGCTATAGTATTATCTACCACTGTATACAGTAATTTTTAAATTAGAGTAAAAGAGGAAGGAAAAGACAGTAATTCTGCAACACTAATATTCTAAGATTTGGTCCTTATGTAACCAAGGATTATATCTTTACTTACTTATTGACTAATATCTATGAGAAACAGAAATCTGATAGTTTTAATGGCTTTATGCTCTTCTACCCAGACTTCAAACCTCTTATGTATCCTCTTGGACCATCTGTTTAGTGTTGGTGCTTAACAACTACATGTGCTCATGTTTTTGATAATGCCATTCTAATTTAAAGCTAGTTGTATACAGAGTTTTTAAAACATTTTTTGAGATATTTTATATTATGAAACATATAACCGCATAGTATTTACATGTCACCTCGAAACATTTTGAAATAACTAAGTTATTTGCATATCTGACTTCAAATGTACATATACCAATATGATAGCTTTATGAAAAATTATTAACTGGGTAAATATCATCACATTTAGGGTTATTCAAGTAGTAACGTATCAGGGAAATAAGTGGTTTTAAAAAAAAGTATCCCTTCACCTTAGTAGTATCTCCCCCTTCTCACAAACTCAATCATTGTGCGTGATGGCCAACCATAAAACCTAATATTAATATATAATCTTTTAAATATCTACAAAATATTTTCACATATGTTAACTAATTTGATCTTCACAATGACTGAAGAGTCATTCTTGGAGAGGTATGTGCTACATAATTACCACATAGACATTATGGACACAGCCCAACCCCCTTCTGTACATTCTTATAATTTAAGATACATAATTTAAGATTCGAAAGTTGAAGAAATATCTGACATTTTCTAGTTAGCCCAAGATTGAGCTAGCAGTACAGCATGATACTCACTGATTTAACAAACAGAACTAATGCTTTGATTTAAAAATTGCAAATGGACAGAAATAGAATAAAAATCCAATACACTTAACTCTGGTTTTATCTGAATTGGATAAAATGACTAAAGATCTACCCTTTACTTCTTAGAATGAGCCAACATGAGCCCTTCAAATACTAGTCTAGCAATTTTCTAACTTTTCGGTCTGAAGACCTCTTCCACTCTTTTTTTTAAAAGATTTTTTTGATGTGGACCACTTTTAAAGTCTTTATTGAATTTGTTACAATACTGCTTCTGTTTTATGTTTTGGTTTTTTTTGGCCGCGAGCATATGGGATCTTTACCCCCTGACCAGGGATCAAACCCGCACCCCCTGCATTGGAAGGCGAAGTCTTAACCACTGGACTGCCAGGGAAGTCCCCTGAAGACCTCTTTTCACTCTTAAAAATTACTGATAACTCTAAGGAGCTTTTATTTATGTGAGTTACATCTATCTATATTTACTATATTAGAAATTAAAACTAAGAAGTAAAAAATAATTTATTAGTCCATCTAAAAATAACAAACTCATATGTTAACATAAAGAACATTTTTATGGTAAGTAGCTATCTTTTTCAAAAACAGTAAAAATTTTAGAGGGGAGTGACATTCTTTCATAACTTAGTAAATCTCAAATCTCTTTAATGTCTGGCTTAATAGAAGACATCTGAATTCTTAAATCTGCTTCTACATTCAATGTGTTGTGATACATTATTTTGTCTAAGTATATGAAAAAAGTTGACTTTACATAAACATGCAATCAGTAAAAGGAAGAGTATTTTAATAGCCTTTTCAGATAATTATTGATATTCTTCTTTGATACTACCAAAATTCAGTGAAGTGGTACTTTTTTAAAGGTTGGACGAAATCTGGAATCCGAAGCCCTTATCAATGAACTTTTCTTACTGTTATACATTAAAATCCATTGGTTTATCTGGCATGTTGAATGGATCTTTTACATACGCATGATTTCTTATCAAGCATTGGTCATTTTGAAAATTGGTTCATTGAGTTATACAATCTTCCAAATGCTGCACATTTTATTATTCAATATTTTAAAATTACATCATTGATTTTTATCACCTCCAATCTCATTAGAAAAGTCTTTAAACACTGAGAAGCTACCAAGCTCATGGTTTCTATAATTCAATTTTATCACTGACAAACATAGTATCAGTTATTTTCCTTGAAGTGATAGGCTCACTTTATTCATTTTTGAAAAAGTGCCGAATACTCAAGCCTGAATAACTATGGTTTGTCTGTCAGTCATTCTTTCGAGTAAAAACAGTGTTCCAGGGCTTCCCTGGTGGAGCAGTGGTTAAGAATCCGCCTGCCAGTGCAGGGGACACGGGTTTGAGCCCTGGTCCAGGAAGATCCCACATGCTGCGGAGCAGCTAAGCCCGTGCGCCACAACCACTGAGCCTGCGCTCTAGACGTGCTCCGCAACAAGAGAACACACCGCAATGAGAAGCCCGTGCACTGCAATGAAGAGTAGCACCTGCTTGCCATAACTAGAGAAAGCCCACGCGCAGCAACTACTGAAGCCCGCGCGCCTAGAGCCCGTGTTCCGCAACAAGAGAAGCCACTGCAGTGAGAAGCCCTCGCACCGCAATGAAGAGTAGCCCCCGCTCGCCAGAACTAGAGAAAGCCCACGCAGAGCAACAAAGACCCAACACAGCCAAAATAAATAAAAATAAAATAAATAAATTAAAAAAAAAAAAACAGTGTTCCACAAAACAGAGACTTGTTTGGCCTTGCAACTCAAAAAATCATGAGCACTTTTTCGTGAGATAATCATTGTATTCCATTAGGCAACAGAAGTGTTTTATGCATACTTCCCATTTTTTCCTACAGAATGTAAAAAACGACACGTACAGGGCTTCCCTGGTGGCGCAGTGGTTGAGAATCTGACTGCCAATGCAGGGGACACGGGTTTGAGCCCTGGTCTGGGAAGATCACACATGCCGCGGAGCAACTGGGCCCGTGAGCCACGATTACTGAGCCTGCGCGTCTGGAGCCTGTGCTCCGCCAACAAGAGAGGCTGCGATAGTGAGAGGCCCGCGCACCACGATGAAGAGTGGCCCCCGCTTGCCACAACTAGAGAAAGCCCTCGCACAGAAACGAAGACCCAACACAGCCATAAATAAAAAAATAAATAAATTAAAAAAAAAATCTTTAAAAAAAAAAAGACATGTACAGGGGGTCTTCCCTGGCGGTCCAGTGGTTAAGACTCTGCACTCCCAATGCAGGGGGTGCGGGTTTGATCCCTGGTCGGGGAACTAGGATCCTGCATGCCACGTGGAGCCGCCTTAAAAAAAAAAAAAAAAAAAAACACGTACAGTACTCAAGGGTCAAGATTCAATAAAATAACTTTTACTGCTTCATCAAGGGCACTTTAAAGTGAAGCTGGATTTCTTTTTAACCACAAGTACAAAGTGTGAAGAATACAATGACTACCAGCACAACTTGGTACTACTCCTTGATTCATGCTAAGATGTCAGCAGTTTTACCCACCTTTGCTTTCATACCATCATTGCTTTTGCAACACAGGCAAGAAAAGCAAATGACATCTTAATATTATTATAAAAATAATTTTGACTTGACAGAGAACCAGACAGACCCCCAGGTGTCTGTTGATCCCACTTTGAGAACCGCTCTATTAGGCAAATCAACTCCTGTTCTTGATTATAGAAACCAGAGGACGTAGTATTATGCTAATCAGTGCCTTCATAAAATAACAGAATCTTCACTTATTCAGTGGTCAACCACATGGCCAGTCACTGAAACAAAAATTGTTTACATAGCACCAACGAGCATCACTGACTGGTGACGGAACCTTCACCCACTGTCCTTAAGCCTTAAGAACAGGTCACAGAAGTCTGTTTAAATCAGTATCCTAGGGCAGTATATGCTCCAGATCCAGTCAGTCCTAGAGACTCAAGAAATCTCAAACTGAGCTGATATGTAGTTAGGTATTTTCCTTGATCAGTGACAGACTTATTAACCAGTATGGCTTTCACTCCCACACTATTGATTCACTAAAGATACTTAACCTGAAGTCCATAAACCCTGCTAGGGTAATTTAAATAGTTCACTTGATTAATTATCAGTGACAGGTATCATTGTCATTTTTGAGAAGCAATAAAGCCCTCTAAAATGAGGAAAAACTTTAAAAAGTATTTTCGAAAGTACAATCTCTTCTAATTAATGAACTAAAGTGCATAATCATAGAATCTTACCTGAAGTAAGAATTTTTAAAATTTGATAAGAAAATACTTTTTCATCATCAGTTCTTCTAATATTAAAAAAAATAGCCCCCATAACTCTAAGGGTAACTCTAAGAATATGAATTCTATAAAGAGCAGAATTCTTAAACAAGATTGGTTTAATATGCCCTTTTCAGGACACCATAAAAGTGATCCAAAAGGATCACAAGCTAACTTCATTATAAGCCCACCAATTAAAAGCAAAATAATAGATGCCTATTTAAAAGGCACTGGTAAGGACAGACAGAAATGAAAGGAAAAATACAGTAAAAAGAAGTAAAATAGAAGAGAAAAAATAGCCACACGTAAAACAAGTGTAGTATTGAAAAAAATGTGATCAACTGAAAACCAAGTTAGAAGAAACGCACACAAATAGGGAGGTAAGGAATGATTAATAGGCAAGATGGTCTACAAATGGCCCAGGAGGAATAAACTGTTTTGGGGACATCCAATTTAATAAAATGGGTCACTAGTTTTTAATAGAGGAACAGATGACCTAAGATTTTAGAATAGGTTAAAAGTGACTGGGAACAGCAAAGTTCATGAATAATGGGATGTTCAAAAGAAAAATGTGCAATACTCAATAAATAATGAGCTTAATTTCTCTATAAATTTAAGAATTTAATTTTTTAAATAGAACTAAAAACAAACAAAAAAAACCTCTGGAGAACTATGCAAAGAAGACCAGAGTAAATAACTCTGCAACAGCCTGTGTCTTCAGAATAATGTGCAAAACAGAGTAATTATATGAATATTCTCAGATAACAGAAAAATTTGAAGACAGCACTACCCAAACTCTGAAACACTGTTTTAACCTCTATTAGCACAGACAAAACTTTAAATCCTCACAATTAACAGAAGTATGCCATAATGAGCGCTAAATTCTAAACAGTTAAAATGCAATATGGGAGTTCCCTGGCAGTCCAGTGGTTAGGACTCGGAGCTTTCACTGCCAAGGTCCCAGGTTCAATCGCTGGGAGAGGAACTAAGATCCTGCAAGCCGTGCAGCACGGCCAAAAAGAAAAAGCAACTTAATTTTCAGAGAATTGTTAAATCTCCTACATAAGCTATATCCCATAAATGTAGACTTAAAAGCATTCCAAAAGCCCAAAAGAAATGTAATAACACATCCTAAAACTATTTTACTAAATAAATTCACAGATGAAATATGCATTAACTAATAGTAATGAGAATTTAAACAAGAGCACAAACACACAGCAGCTGAAATGTTTCTCATACAAAATTAGGCATCACTGTCAAAACACATGACTATCTTACACATTTAAATGTTTTAGTTGCAAGTTATGAAAAATAAAAAGAAATTAAATATCCTTATTTCTTCATGCAAAATAGTATCCAAACTTCACATCATTTTTCCTATAAGTATATAATTTTAAATATAGTCTGTCTACTCAGCTTTAACCTTGGCATCATCTTTCATTCTTCCTTTTCACACACTATACCTAGAATTCCATCAATTCTTCTGCAGTAGTTCTTGAATTTGCTCCTCCAATCATACAGCTCACCCTGATCTAGGACCTCAACACCAAAAGCATAAATGACATCCATTACTAACCATCTATCTTCCTTACCTGTTCATCAAGCACTGATAGAATGATTCCATCGATTCACTGGTATAATTCTCAGTACTTACAATACTGTAAATATTGGGTTGGCCAAAAAGTTTGTTCGGGTTTTTCCATAGCATTTTACGAAAAACCCGAACGAACTTTTTGGCCAACCCAATAGTATACGCTCAATAAATTGAATAAACAAATGAATTCCATACTCAACCTATTCTGCAAACTAATGCCAAAGTTATTTTCCTAAAATAATACTTTTAATCCTCTAATAAGGAATTTTAAATGGCTCTCCAATGCCTGCCATATGCAGCCTCATTTATACTACCTGTAGTTAATTTTCAGGTTTCCCATAAGCTGGCCTACTCTGGTTCTCCAACGTGGATCCTCTACTAAGGCTAGTCCCCTCACCATCTCCCAAATATTAAATATACATAATATGCTTTTTCCTCAAGCTGCTTCCCTAGCTTAAAACACCCTCCTCTCATCTATGGCAACCAAGTCCAATCATTCTACAAGGTCTGAATCAAATCTAGCTTCCTCCCTATTTAGGCTTCCCTGATTATCCATAACCCTTGAAGCTAAACCAAACTTCTAACTAACTTATAAACAGTAGGGTTCCCTAATCTACACCTGCTAATACACACACACACATACACACTCACTGAAAAGAAACATGTAAAACTCACACAAATTAAAGAAAGAAAAAAGCTAATAACCAGAGATTTACTTTCAAATACATGCTTGGGATCATTCACCATTCACTATAGATTCATCTTGGTCAGTTATATACATTCAATACCTAACACAAATACTTAAGTTTAAAACAATAAAATGAGATACTGAAGATTATGAATCATCACATGTATATTCTATTCACAGAGGTAGAAATATATCAATAGCTTAATTCATTTACAAAGATTTTAAACAAAGAGTTGGAGAAAATTAAATTAGCCTTCAATTATGAGTAAACAACACTCCATTTTCACTGAACATTCAAATTAACTAGGATTTTATTGTGGTTTACCCTTTCTTAACCAGTCTCGGCAAAAATGGATTGGAGTATTACCTCCACTGGTCTTTCTCCACTTCTCAGCCTCCACAACTTTTTAATAATCCAAGTCTTAATCAAGGACTAAGACTCAACACCTAAAACTAAACCATCATCTTTGGTCCTTTATCACCCAAGGGAAAGGAAACAGTCATGTTGTCAATGGTAATGTGAAGTTCAAAAATTTTTTTCTAGCTGTCACTAGGAAAGTATGTTACATTAAGAATACATCATTTTAAAAAATTTCCTGAAAAACTATTGAGATATTTGACAAAGTTTCATTTTTAATACACAGATTATACTAATAAAAGTTCCAATTACTGGTCTTCTTTCTCTACTACTATTTTTTTCTTTAATTATAACATTGTTAAAATGAGCTATTTATTGTCCAGCTTTCTATTTTAATTCAAAGTACTTATGTCTACCTCTAGTGGTAATCAAGAGATCATAGCTTGGGACTTCCCTGGTGGCACAGTGGATAAGAATCCGCCTGCCAACGCAGGGCACACGGGTTTGATCCCTGGTCCGGGAAGATCCCACATGCCACGGAGCAACTAAGCCCATGCACCAAAACTACTGAGCCTGCGGTCTAGAGACCGCAAGCCACAACTACTGAGCCTGCATGCCACAACTACTGAAGCCCGCACACCTAGAGCCTGTGCTCCACAACAAGAGAAGCCACCGCAAGGAGAAGCCCACGCACCGCAACGAAGAGTAGCCCCCCACTCACCACAACTAGAGAAAGTCCGCATGCAGCAATAAAGACCCAACACAGCCAAAAATAAAAAAATAAATAAAATTAAACTTTTAAAAAAAGAGAGATCATAGCTTCATAAAGAATAAGGAAATAAGTTCCTTCTCAACCTTAGTTATCTTCACTCTATTCCATTTTATCCACCCATTACCATGGTCTAACTATGGCCCTAAATCACCATTCAGAATTGCAGCCTCAAAAATCTCAAATTCTAAAAGTGCCCTCTGACCTCAACATCCCATACCACTCTGTCTCACTTCTTCACGCCTTCTAAACCTACTGTTCCTTCATTATTGCAGACTCTACTCTATCAGCCTCCCCCGATGACACTCGCTTTCCTCCTCACTTTAATGCTCACACTCTATTCGTTTCAACTATCCCACCTGAGAATGTTCCCATCCCACATTTATAATACATATCAATCCCCAATTTTGAATAAACTCCACAGATCTTTTTGTCAGTTTCTGAGTGCTAAGCATCCCTGGTAAGTTATTCAACCATGCTGACTGAATATGTGGTTTCCAAACCTCAAATAAGCCATCAACCCTCATGACAATACTTGTGCTCATCTTTAACTGACTCCCTTTGTGATTTTCTCCCAGCAGCCTTGTGAAACTGTCCACTTTCCTCAAACCTCCAGCCTTTTAATGTTGCAGTTTCCTAGGATATGTCATTGGCCCTCTTGTGTATTTTTTTTGACACCTATGTCCTTAGTTCCTATTACAAACTTAAAAGCTAACTCCCATATCTCTATCTCTATTCTAAACCTTTCTCCTCTAAGCACCAGACCTATGTATATCCACCTGCCCAAAAGATATTTCTCACTGCTCACCAGACATTCCAAAATAAACTCAAAATTATTTTCTACATCTCCCCTCCCCTCAACTTTTCATAATGCCTTACTTAAGAAGGCACTAACATCCATTCTTCACCCAAGTAAAAAACTTGATAATCATCCTAGACACACCCCTCTTGTGCTCCATACCAAACTTGTAACCAAGTCCCACCACGTCAGCATTATCTCTCTTTCATATCCTTTCTACATCAGTGCGGTTTCTATCTCTGTTCTGGACCTCATCAGCACCAACATCAGTCCTTCTAAAATGCAAATGCAAATGCTATCTGTTTCAATTCCTCCAATGTTCTGTAACCTATACCTATGTTTTTCAAGCTGGAGTAAACTAGTGAGTGAAACCTTTTAAAGAAACGAATTATCAAGAATCTCTGAGGATCTGTCCGTAGACATCCTAAGAGTCAAAGACCCCCGTTTGAAAAAATGGCTTAAGAAACTAACTTAGTCTATGAAAAAAAAATCTTTCAATTGTGAATTATCACTGCAAAAGAAATTTATTATTATTACCCCTTAAAGAAGAATTTAAATTACTGACATGAAAACACAAACATTAAAATTCCTGGGGACTTCCCTGGTGGGAGGGACTTCCCTGGTGGCGCAGTGGTTAAGAATCCGCCTGCCAATGCAGGGGACATGGGTTCAATCCCTGGTCCGGGAAGATCGCACATGCTGTGGAGCAACTAAGCCCGTGCACCACAACTACTGAGCCTGCGCTCTAGAGCCCGCGAGCCACAACTGCTGAGCCCGCGAGCCACAACTGCTGAGCCCGCATGCCACAACTACTGAAGCCCGTGCGCCTAGAGCCCATGCTGTGCAACAAGAGGAGCCACCACAAAGAGAAGCCCGTGCACCACAACAAAGAGTAACCCCCGCTTGCCACAACTAGAGAAAGCCTGTGTGCAGCAACAAAGACCCAACACAGCCAAAAATAAAAAATATTTTTAAAATAAAAATTCCTAAAGACTCCCAAGAACACCTGTGGACCCAATTAAAGAAACACTAGTTAAGATGGTTAATTTTATGTGTTAACTTGGCTGGACCACAGTGCCCAGATATTTGGTCAAATGTTATTCTGGATGTTCTGTGAAGGTGTTTTCTGGACAAGATTAACATTTAAATCAATGGATTTTAAGTAAAGTGGATTACCCTCCATAATGTGGATGGGCCTTATCCAACCATTTGAAGGCCTTAATGGAACAAAGACTGACCTTCTGCTAGAAAATTGCCTTTGAACTCAGTGCATTTCTTCCCTGAGTTCACGCAGGCCCACTCCATTAGATTTTGGACTAAGCCTCCACAATCTCATGAGCCAATTCTTTAAAATAAATCTAACTCTCTCTGTCTCTCCCTCTCTACACACACACACATCTTGTTGGTTCTGTTTCTCTGGAGAGGACCTGAATGAATATACATCTCTACGGGAAAAAACTCAATCTTCCAACATGGTATCTTAAGGACAGCTTCCCACTCTCTACCTCTTCAAATTCATTTCCCATGTGCAAAAAGCATACAATCTCTGCTTTGGCCATACAAAATATCCTACAGTTCCCCGATTCCTCCATTTTTATTCACATTTTCATGCTTCTTTTCATGCTATTTTCTTTACTTAAAATGTCCTTCCTCCTACTCCCACTATTTGTGTCTCCTATTCACCCGATTGCTCCTACTCAACTTTCATGTCCCAATTCAAATTTTTCTCCTCCAAGAAGCCTTTCCACCATGTAAATAATCACCTCTCTCTTTGTGCCAACACTGTACCAAGAACATAATTCCACTACATAGCACATATGTCACACTGCAATTTGTTTACAAGCTTGTCTCCCTTACTAGTGGGCAAAGACCATGTCTTACTCGGCATCACATCCCCAGCACCTAGCAGACAGTTTGCCATATAGACTTTGTTGTATAGTAAGCACTCAGAAACTATTAAATGAATGAACTGATCTTTGAGTGAGCCATCCCTTCATTCTTCTCACTAGGTACTGTATCTATAGATCGCGGCAAAAGAGATCTCTGCCCTGAGCCCCACTCTGGCCTTCCTCAGGATATGCCCCTCACTACTGGGCAAGAAGTCCTTGAAAACAAGAGGACATACCCATACACTCCCCCTTCTTGATGACACTCCATTTACTGGAACTATGGAATTTCTTGTTTAAATACCTCTAACCCAACTTCAGGACCTGCGCAGGCCTCTTTCCCAGATCTGTCCTTGGGATGGACTATGCTACAGATGTGTACATCCTTGGGCCAAGGAGCAGCTGTTTGGAGTAGGGAGTACAAGAGCCTGGACCTCATGCATGCATGCAAGATGTCCACAGGCATGCACAGAGGACCTCTTTGTGGTGTCAGACAGAGAGCCAGGGATGGGGACAGGAGGTTGGGATCCACCTCTTCTGATACAAAACTGTGACTTTATGAATTCTAAATTCCACAAATTCTTTATTTGAATTTTAACTGTAAGGCTGTGGACAAAAATCTCAATATGTTGAACATCATCAAGAAAGTTATGGGAAACCAAACTGAAGGCTCTGTATATTCTAATACCATACAAAACCAGGGACTATGACATTGTTCTTACCACCTCACCTCAGCAAGACATAACATAGGTGGGGAAAAGATCCAATGAAGGTAATTAAAATAAATAAGGGGACAGAGGGAAAACAAAAGAAAGAAGGAGAAATAGAAGACAAACTAAAAAGGAAAACAAACGAAATTCTACAATACTAAAACTAGAGAGTATCCTCAGAATTTTGAAAATTAATAAAATTATAAAACATCTTCATTCATTCCTTTGACATTTACTGAAAACTTATGACGTACCAAATCTATGCTAGGTGCTGGTGATACATGCCAGACACTATTCTAAGTGCTGGTGATTCATAACATAAAATCTCTAGCCTCCAAATGCTAACTCTCTAGTAATAATACCACTTTAACAATTTAGTAAAAAGGTAGATAAGGGATCATAGGGGAGAGAGCAATTAACTCTGCCAAGGGACTTCACAGGGTATTAAAGGATGAGGAAGAATTTGCTAGGCAAAAAAAGGGGAAAGGGCAGTCTAGGGGAAAATAATTATTTTAATAGAAGTGAAAGATATCAACAGCTAACATTTATTGAGCACTTGCTATATGCTAAGCACTGTGCACAAATCATTCTATTTGATTCTTATAATAACCCTGTGATTCTCTTTTTATCCTGTTTATAAATGAGAAAATTGAGAAGTGAGATGACACCAATAGAGATCACACAAAACGAAGCTGTGAAAGATCATGACTTGTTTGAGGACACATAAATATCAGTAGGTAGGTATGGTATAGCACAGGATAATAATAATGACAAAAACTAGCACTGGGGATACAGTGGTCAACAAAACAGAAAACAGATACTCTCCCTGCCTTAGGAGAGATTATGTCTGCTCCAGGAAGGAAACATTATCTCCCATCTTAGAGATGTAGGAACTGAGATTTAGAGATGTCAAGTAAATTGTTTAAGGTCACACACCGTGTGTGTGTGTGTGTGTGAGAAATGAAACCAACTCCATCTAATTCAAAGCCCAAATTCATTCCACTTTACCAGACAGCCTCTCTATTATTCATTCATTCAAGATAAGTGTATCAAGAACCTACTGTGTGTCAAGCACTGTGTTTGGAACAGAGAGATAAAAGATAAAGTCCTTGGCTTCAAGAAACTCACAGGTTAGTCAGTAGAGTCTACCTAACCAAGAACTGATATTACCAAGGTACATATAGGGTCCTATAGAAGCACAAGGAGGAGTACTATGCCTAGGATGAGCCAGGGAATGGCAGCGAAGTTAAAGAAAGCAATAGTAAGAAGGTGAAAGAGTGTTCTAAGGAAGGGAAGAGTGTCTAGAAAGGCACTGAGACATATGAGAACACAGCTTGTCTTTGGGAACTCTAAGTTTGCTCAATCTTAGGCTATGCACTGAGGATTGGTACCATGCAAAGATGAAAATAGAGAATTAGGGAGCAGCCAGACCTCAAAGGAGTCTAGACACTCAAGTAATGAGCTTACTCTGAGGGCAGAAGAAAGCTACTGAGCCATCTTAAAGGTAGGAGTGACATGATAAAATCTGTGTTTTAGAAAATTTCACGTGATCACAGATGAGGAGACAACCTGAAGGAGGGCAAGCCAAGGGTAAGAAAATCGGTCAGGGGCTACTGCATTAATCCCAAAGTCAGGGACACATCTGAGAAATGTTTGGGAGGTAAATCACAAAACCTGGTAGTAAGACAGCAACTCTGATTACATCATGAGTGTGTTATTAAAGAAGCAAAACAGGGACTTTCCTGGCAGTCCAGTGATTAAGACTCTGGGCTTCCAATGCAGAGGGCGCAGGTTCGATCCCTGGTTGGGGATCTAAGATCTCACATGCCGCGTGGCATGGCAAAAAAAAAAAGAAAAAGTGAAACAAAACTAAACAAAAATTGTATGAGAGAGACCATACCAAAATTCAGAGTTAATGCCATACCTGGTAAGACAACTTATATATTTTATAAGTCACGCTGGGGTTATTATAGTCATAAAGTTAGCACAATCTATTTTTGAATCTTAAGTACTGAAAGAATGAAGGAAGATTTCTCAGTCAACTTCCTCTATTCAATGGCTCCTTTAGGTACACTTTATGAAGCTGTTTCTCAGGAAATACTTAAGCAGAAGTTGGATGACCATGTGTCATATAAGAATGATTTTCATAGATGATTTCTAAAGTCCCTTCAAATTCAAGGTTCTAAACGAAGAAATGCCATAACAAGTATATCACAATTACTACATTATTCAAGTAGAGATTTCTATAGCTGTCTAATGGGGTTGAATCATAGAAAGTAATTCCAAATATTGTTCTGATACTATTAACAATTTTTCCCTACTTAAAACTATAACATATCCATATTTTCAACTGCTTAGGTAATATGACTAGGATTATGAAATCAACTACAATGTCACAAATTCCTTAAAAATTCATAGCAAGTAATACTCTACATTGGTTGCAAAACTGCATGACATCTCAAACAGGAAAATGATTATTTCCCCTTCACTGTCACCAAGCCCTATGTCTGATAACTAGCACTGAGGAAAAAAGATTTCATTTGGTTGAAGTAGGAAAATGCCCTGCAGCATGCAGAAGAGCTGGCCCATCATTCCAGATCTCTAAATAGCTTCCTCTTCCCATTAGTTAAAGAGAACTGATGCCATGTCACAAGCTTTTACAGAGATTCTTTGATTCAGGAGCTACTCAATGAAATCCAGGATTCATCTCTGAATACACTGAATCCCAAATCAGTGAACAGACTCTGAAATTATAAGGCAGAGTCATAAACTGGCACGAAGAAGTCAGCTCTTTACTTTCAAATTCTAGGTCAAAAATAGCAAATCCAGAGTCACTAAACTAACCAATATTCTTACTCTTAAAAAACTCTTTAGACGAAAAAAAATTCTACCATAAGGATCCTAAACAAAATTCTACGTCATATCTGAAAGCAGGAACACAAGACTGGCAGGGCAAAAATGTAATTATAAGTATATAAACAGATTTCTACTTCTAGCCAACATGAAATAAAAGGAACCAAATTTACCCTCCTGCCTGAAACAACTGGGAAAAAAAAAAGACAAAACATATGAAGCGTTTTTCAAAACAGTGGTCATCAGGCAACAAAGGACAGTAGATCCCTGATAAGGGGTAAACATACAAGATAAGTCCTACAATTGCCCCAGTTTATTGCCTTGAAAGAGTTTCTAGGCCACAGAACAGGAATGGGGAACCTATGCAGAGCACACACAGTGGTCTCCCTGAGTTGACGAGACAGAACTTAGTATGGAGACAGCAAGGTGACTGTCATATACAAAGCAGAGTACCTAAGACAGAGCTGCACAGAAAGATCCAGAGATCTACACAGGGTAACCCTCAAGTCTTCAGCTGAGTACTTGTAAGTATATACGTGTGAGGAAAGTACACACGGACAGTGAAAGAACCACCAAAAAGGATTACAGGGACACCACCCAGAGCTCACACAGGTCTGGGAATAGTTCCTGTTCCCACCAGCCAGAGTACTCAAGAAGGGTTTTGCCTCAACAGTGCAACAAAGCAAAGTGGTACTGCCTAACACAACTTAAAAGCAAGATCTGAAAAGATCACTGTTTCCAAGTAACAACTGCATTCCAGAACAAAGCTCAAGAATATTTTTAATGGGATACAAAAATATCCTGCACCCAATACAAAGTAAATTTTCAAATGTCTGGCATCTAATAAACAATTACCAGGTATGCAAAAGCAAGAAAACACAATCCATAATGAGGAAAAAAATCAATCAAAACCAATCAAGAAATGGCACAGCGCTTCCCTGGTGGCGCAGTGGTTGAGAATCTGCCTGCCAATGCAGGGGACATGGGTTCGAGCCCTGGTCTGGGAAGATCCCACATGCCGCGGAGCAACTGGGCCCGTGAGCCACAATTACGGAGCCTGCGCGTCTGGAGCCTGTGCTCCACAGCAAGAGAGGCCGCGATAGTGAGAGGCGCGGCGCGCGCACCGCGATGAAGAGTGGCCCCCGCTTGCCACAACTAGAGAAAGCCCTCGCACAGAAACGAAGACCCAACACAGCCAAAAATAAATATAAAAATAAATTAAAAAAAAAAAAGAAATGGCACAGACAGTACAAGTAAACATGAACTTTAAGCCAGTTATTATTGTATTCTACATGTTCAAGAAGCTACAGAAAAGACAAAGCATGAAATCTATACACATGCAAGATATAAAAAAGACTGAATTTTTAGAGATGAAACTACAGTATCTGAAATGAAAAATACACTGGATGGGATTAACAGCAGATTAAACATTACAGAAAAAAAGATTAATGAATTTAGCAAGATTATCCAAAGTGAAACAGAGAAAAAAAGACTGAAAAAAAAATTGAATGGTATATCAGTGAACATCGAGCAGCCTGATATACATATAATTGGACTTCCAAAAGGAGGAAAGGAGGCAAAGAAAGGATATATATTTAAAGAAATAATGGCCAAAATTTTTCCAAATTTGATAAAAACTACAAAACCACAGATCCAAGAAGGTCAATGAACTCCAACCACAAGAAACATGAAGAAAAATACACATGCTGCATTTACAAACGGTTCTCGCTCACAAATTCTACAACCAAATGTAATCTAGAAATTACTCAGACTGAAGCTAACTTTTAGGTTAACTTACTGGGTACAATTTCAACTGACAATTTAATAGAGTATATTAAATCAAACATTAATTTGAGCAAAGTGCTTAATAGAAATCTTAATGATTTCAAAATTAGTAAAATATAGCTTTTAAAACAATGTGTATTTTGTTGCCCTATTTGGTAAATAATTAGGTAATTTGTGTTGATCTTATTTTAGAAAGATAGTTTTTAAAAAGCTAAAACATACGTCTTCCTTTTTAAAATTTTCTTTTCCTTTAATTTATATAGGTCATTCAGAACAGAATTAGGACACTGAAAAAACTTTTAAAGAAACTGAGAGGTGGAATTGAAAACAGAAGCAGATTTGAGGTTTGGAATGGAGCTGCTCCTCCCGAAAAAACAACCTGGCAACCACTATTTTGGAACACCATTACTTCCAAAATATAGACACATATATATTTTAGGTATAAAGCTGTACCCAAAGTGGAAACAAGCTGAAGTGTCTGTTTTTAGCACCTTGGGTAACAATTTAGGATTCAAAAAAATCTAAGTATTTTTTGGACAAAGAATCATTCAAATAAAAACCATTAAAGGGGAAAACTAAAGTAATGTATTTTCCTATTTTTGTGAGCACACCTGTTTTTTTAGGGTTCAGCATACAAATTCACAATCTTCTGTCTAAAAACAAACAAGAAAAGAGACATAGGGGAACAAGTTCTGAGTATCTACTGTAATGGCTACCCTTCCTGTCATTTGTGTTCCCTAAAATAGAAGTCAGTTTAATTATTCTACCATTTTGCTTGGGAAATAGTGGGATATTTCAAAGATTAAAGATAGTTCCATGGGAGAGCAGCCCAAAATATATTTATTATCCCTGGAAATAATTAATGTCTACATTCCCTTTTCCTTCCTTAAGAAAAAAAATATACATACACGTTCAGATAACATATATTTCTTTGGGTGCCTACACAAATAAAACACTTTTGGAAAACATGTAGTAGTATAATACTTCCCTGTAGGATCAACACATTCATGAAAAATAGCACAAAAATCTCTTTGAGCATATAGACTACGAGTCTCTTTGAGTACACAGACTGATAAGTTTACCAGTGGAACAGTTATTTATGGATTTGACTTATACCTTCTTTTAAGTAGAAAAATCTAAAAAGAAAACTAATACCAAAAAAAATACAGAATTGATCATTTACATGTTAGGTTATTAGTCTATTAACAGTAGATTTATTCTCTGGTGACAATTATTTATTAATAATGTACTAAATTTCCAAACATATAAAACATAAGAATGTCCTAAAATTGAAAGTTCCAAACTACTCTTGTAATCAGTTTGTATTCAAGACAAATAAGGCTAAATACACATTATTTTGAGCACAACTGTAATATTCACTACCTTGATGTGCTGAGAATGCACATATACTACAATAACTATGATAAAAATGGAGCTTTGATTTCACTGATCCAGCTACCAATATGATTTCGATATTCAATTGCTACCTCAAAATCACTTTCCTACTTAATTTAAACCCAATATCATGAACATAAACGACAAAGATTTGCCTACTAAATCATCAGCCAGTTGTCATCAAGATTTCAACCACCTGCATTTCAAAACTAGCTCTAAGAATACCTTAAAATGATTCCCCAAATATTAATCTACTAATTCACACAATAAATCACCTAATCAGACTTTAGTTATATGCATTTAAAGTACTTCCTACAGCAACAGTCCTCACCAATCAGAACTGTTGTTTGAAATTCTTTCCTCTGAAATCTGTTATTACTTCACCAGTTTCAAATTTTGAGCCATTTATTTTTAGACACAAAGGTTAATAAGAAACATTTCTGCACCAAATGCACATAACTTCACAGTAAAGCCTTTTTCCCCCCTTAGGAAACTACTGTAATTCCCCTCCTCATTTTACCAAATTATCAAAGAGGATACAATGTGGTTTGGATTTCAGCACTGAAGACAATAAGTGACAATACATGATTTGCAGAATGAAAAATTAAAGTTTCACAATTTTAACACGTATAATTACTGGCTTGTGATAAATGGGCTGGGTATGTAAGATTATCACTCCTTTCAAGGTCCAATTCTTAAACCACCTGAATTTTTCTCGCCAAAAAACTAAATTAGGATCTTAAAACATAAAGCCTCTAAGTTCACAGTATGCAAGTTTAAAAAAAAAAGTTGCCTAGAAGAAAAAAAGAAAGAACACTTACATTTGGAGCATGACTTGGTTCAAGAACACCCCATCCACCAAAGCCACATATTCATCCAGGTTGGTCCCATTTCCTGCAGCCAGAGGTCCAAACGTTTTAACCTAGAACAGAATGATGATCATCACGACACGAACGCCCACCTCCATCTCTGCAGCCACAAATAATGCAGCAAAATATACAATAAATAACACCCCACTTACCCAAGTGACCAAAGGGCTGGTCATGAACTGCTCCAGAAGGGGAGTAAAAATCTCGTTCTCCATTTTACAGAGAATGTACTTGAAAAAAGGAACTACCACAAAAATAACCCTAGGGAATTGGTCACTAAACGTCGAAGAAGTAAGTAGAAATCAATGAAAGTCCATTTTGGCACTGGAAGAAAATCCCATCGTGGAGGGGAGAAAAACTCTCCCTCCTCAAAAAACACCCCAGAGGGAAACGAGCCGAAATCCCGAGAAGTGGCTCCGACAGCAGCCACGAGCAGCAGCCTGCCCTGGAAATGTCTGTACCGGGCGAGGAGGGGCAGAGAAAAGGCATCTGGAGGAGGAGGAGGAGGAAGGGAGAAGGGGTTGGAGCAGCAAGACAAAAAGCCCGTCAAGGTTGCCCAGCTCCTGGAGGAGCCAGACCAGCGAGGCTGCCCCCAATGAATTAATCCACCGTGGGCTAAATGAAATCCCACGTTAGATACCACGTTAAGGGTTGCGAGCGGCCGTCAGACTTGACCTCTGCGTTCCGCTCCACACGTTTCACCCACCAGTGGGCATGGAGCCGCTTTGACCCGCGGAGCCTCCCCTGCCCGCAGCCCCTCACCAACGACAGGCAGGGCTCGCCCCTTCCCACCGACCGCACACCATCCCTCCGCCGACCCCGAGCCTCGCCGCCTGCCCCCTTCCCCTCCCAGGGGGTGGGGGCTTGAATGTGTGTCCCTAACCCCCCAGTTTCCCGAGCCCCGCCAGCCTTTTCAGTGCGCCTCAGGGAAGCCCTGGCAGAAAATCACCGCCGCGTTACAGCCTCCTTCTCCGCCCTCTCCGGAGGAGCCAGAGTAACGGCCTCAGAACCGCATTGCCGCATCACACCCCGCTCCCCGCCGCCCAACCAGCGCCTCCAGCCCGCCGTCAAAGGGGCGCGCTGCTCCCTCCGCGCCCATATCCTTCCGCCGACTCCCCGCCCCTCCCGCGCAGCAGCCTCTGGATTGTGGGAGAAGAAAACCGCTGCATGAGCGCGCTCCCCAGCGCGCGCGCCCCTGGGCCGGCCCCGCCGCCGCCCAGATCTTGGCGGTGGGCGAGGCGTGGACGCGCGCTCGCTGCGGCTGCTTCGGTGGCCCGCGACTCGCTCGCGCCCCGGACTATTGCCAGGGCCTGGGGGGCGGGGATAGGGAAAGGAGAGGAAGGGGTCTGTCTGCTCCCTTGCTCATGCCTAATTATGGTTTATTTCCTCCCCGAGTGCCTTCTTTGATGTGTGAAGGAAAGGGAACGAAATCCCTCTCTTTTAAACATGAGGGATGCAGACAGCCTTTTTCGGACAGTTTGATCTGTTGAGCATGCTTTCGCCAGAGAAGCGGAGTAGGAAAACTCACTGCAGTAAATAGCAAAGGAGGGACTTGGGCCGCAAACTCGTGTTTTCCTTTTTGTCTTCTTCTCCTTTAAAAAATCCAGTCCATGAAAGCATGCATGTTCTTCAAAGTTGCAAGTGAATGTAGTAGGATTTTAAACAACCAAAGCTGTCTTTCAACTTGTTGGTGTTCCCTAACTGGAGCAAACGTGATTCAGACATTGTTGTTTGACTATTTGGTGATTGAAAAAAATCCAAACAAAATCAAGAGCTACTAAGAGGAAACATTTGGAAGTCATCCAAGTTGGGTGACAAATAAACAGATTACATATTTGTCATAAATCTCAATGCTGTGCACGACTAGAACCATCAAAGTAATTTTAACAGTTCCCCAGCAAAATCAAATGTTACTCCTCCTCATTTTGGAAGGAAAATAAAAACCTTTTCCCTGGGACAGAATGACATGCAAAACAAATTTTTTTTGAGAAAATATAGTATTATAGTTTTACAATGTGTGCTGCTTACATTTACATCTACTTTGAGTACTTATATTTTAAGTTAGCAGTAGAACTGTTTTTGTCGGACTTACCCGGTGGCACAGTGGTTAAGAATCCGCCCGCCAGTCCGGGGGACACAGGTTCGAGCCCTGGTCCGGGAAAAATCCCACATGCCGCAGAGCAACTAAGCCCGTGTGCCACAACTACTGAGCCTGTGCTCTAGAGCCTGCGAGCCACAACTTCTGAGCCTGCGTGTCACAACTACTGAAGCCCACACGCCTAGAGCCCGTGCTCCGCAACAAGAGAAGCCACCTCAATGAGAAGCCCATGCACTGCAATGAAGAGTAACCCCCCGCTAGCCGCATTTAGAGATAGCCCTCACGCAACAATAAAGACCCAACGCAGCCAAAAATAACAAAAAAAAAAAAAATGTTTTTATCATAACACTGAATTAAGAACAGCACAATTTCTTAATTAGGTTGTTGAGAGCCTGGGTTCTAGAGTCTTCTGCGGGATTCAAATCCAGGCTCTGATACTTACCAGCTGTGTGAGCCTAGGCAAGTCTCTCAACCTCTCTGCACTTCACTTTCTTCATGTGTAAAGCAGAGTTAAATTAATAGAGTTAAATTAAATGGCAACCTATAGTAAGTGCTTTATAAATGTTATCAGTGTTGTTTTCATCATTATTCCCCTCAAATTAAGAATCTTGAGGAAAAAACTTGAAATGTAACCTCTCTTACTTCGGTTGCAGGAGAAGGCCTCTTGCTTTGGAGAACAGAGAAATCATCTTAATTAAAATTAGGATGCATTCATGTGGCACTTTGCTAGGTGGTATACAGAGTAGAATCTTGTATTGCCCTGGCCAGTACACAAGCCTTGGGTCATCCTGGTTGCTAGCAATTTTTTTCCTTCTGCTCTTGATGACTCTTTCTTAATCACAATCCTTTATTTGGAAACACGGATGAAGAGTGAACAGGCACCAAGAAGGAAGCATTGCTTTCAGAAACAGCCCAATGCCTGACATGTCCACTTTTCTTTGTAATCCCTCAGAAGCTTCGCTAAACAACATGGAAGTGTTCATTGCCTATAACGTGATTTATCTTAAGACAGACCAACCTGCTTCATTCATAAATGAAAAACCCATAAAGTTTAACACCAACTATGAGTTAAGGGCATTTTGGACAGTAATGACTGAGGGGTTAGCACAGGAGATGTATAAGATACATTGTTTATCCTCTTTACATTTAGTAGCTAGACCTCACAGAAATCTGGATTCCCCTTTAGAACCAGATGGCCCCAGATGCTTCCTGGTCTATCTTTAGGTTTTACACACGCGCGCGCGCGCACACACACACACACACACACATACGCAACAAAGAAACATGAGGAGTTAATTGTAAAAACAGGAAGCTTTAGACCAGACTGAGGTCTGGAGTAACTTATTTGAAAACCTACCAATTCACAATTCTCTAGTTTAATAGCAGCCTTAGAAATGCCTCATAATATCTCAAGAGTACAATCAGGAAACTTCTCTGTCTGGCAAAAGACGATTGTACATTATGCACAATTTAATGGTCTTTGAATTGCAACATCCTGTAAGATTAAATCCAAAAGTTTCTTCCTATCCTCCTTTCACTTAGGAAGAGATTTCTCAAGGTTTCTTCAAGGTACTCCTGTTTTGTGCTTTGCAATTATTTGTCCTGAATTCATCCCTTCTTAGAATGTTAAATTCCCGAGGAAAGGACTTTGGAAAAATCATACCCAACTGGTTAGGGTCTAACTTATTAGCTCTACTCTCTTCTATTCAGAAATTAAATGGTTGAAATGGACCATGATCCCACTTAGGAATCACTAGAGAAAAATTCTCTCTGTGTATTATAATTGAGGCTTCCCCTGCAGGTTACACATACATAACACTACCCATATACCAAAAGCACCCATGTTTACCTCCATCTTGATTTACACTATAGGAAGTGATAAACTCACCCTGAACCAGGCTCCTTGGTGACAAATATTTGCAAAGCTGATCACATCCATAAGCTAGTATAATAAAAATAACATAAAAACAGCAGCAGAATGGCACTGTTGTTTATAATAGCCAAAAATAGAAACAACCTAAATGTCCATCGACTGATAATTTAATAAATTAAATGTGGTGTATCTATACAATGGAATATTATTTGGCAATAAAAAAGAATGAAGTGCTGACACATGCTACAACATGGATGAACCTTGAAAAACATGCTAAGTTAAAGAAGCCTATCACAAAGGACCACATATTGTATGATTCCATTTATATGAAATGTCCAGAAGAAACAAATCTGTAGAGACAGAAAGTAAGTTAGTTTTAGTCTAGGTCTGAGGAGGTTGGGAGGAAATAGGATTCATGGTTTAGGGGTGTGGGTTTCTGTTTTCTTTTCCATTTTATTTATTTTGGGTTTCTTTTTGAGAAAATGAAAATAGTCTAAATTTGATTGTGGTGATGGATGCACAATTCTGTGAATGTACTAAAAATCATGGAACTGGACATCTAAAATGGCTGAATTGTCAATTATTTTTCAAAAAAAGAATGGCATCTTTGCTTTATGAATATTTAAAAAGAAATGCTGCACCATCAAGAAATCCAATCTCTCACAGACTTTTCTTTCTACAAATTTATTTATTTTACTTATTCACTCTTGGCTGAGTTGGGTCTTCATTACTGCATGCAGGCTTTCTCTAGTTGCAGTGAGAGGGGGCCACTTTTCATTGCGGTGCGCATGTTTCTCATTGAGGTGCGCGTGCTTCTCAATGAGGTGGCTTCTCTTGTTGAGGAGCATGGGCTCTAGGCGTGTGGGCTTTCAGTAATTGTGGCACGTGGGCTCAGTAGTTGTGGCTCACGGGCTCTAGAGCACAGGCTCAGTAGTTGTGGCACACGGGCTTAGTTGCTTCACGGCATGTGGGATCATCCCGGACCAGGGATTGAACCTGTGTCCCCTGCATTGGCAGGTGGACTCTTAAGCACTGCGCCACCAGGGAAGTCCCTCTCGTAGACTTTTCAAAAGGGTCTCTAAGTCCTCTTGATCTAAAGAATAAGATTTTAAATTCACCTTAGAATATAGAAGGCATATGTTTTAATTGTCCAACATAGTTTTAAGAGAAACATAATACAATGACAGAGAGAGAGAGAGAAAGAAATAAGGTATCCAACATAGTTTTAAGAGAAACATAATACAATGACAGAGAGAGAGAGAAAGAAATAAGGTATGTTGCCTAACTTCTTTGAGCATCTGTTTTCTCGGCTGTAAAACAGGGATAGTGGTTTCATTCCTTACTGGACATCTGCTTAGACAGTGGACTTGTAGCTCTGTCCTGTATCTCAACTGGGCAGAGGAAAGTAAAGTTGGAAAGAGATGACAGGGCAGAGAAAGGGGTCCTCTTATCAGCCCAATTTTCAATCGTTCCTCTCAAATGCCCTAACGCTGTATTCCAAACAAAGTGAACCATCGCAAATTCACCCTTACATTCCATGCTACCATCCCCTGAAATGCTCTTTCCTGATTTCTGTCAAGGTGAACTCCCAACCTTCAGGATTCCAGGGTCACTCTCTCTGAAGCATTCCTCTTCCATGGGTTGAGTTGATCACTCCCTCTTTCGTGCCTGCAGATGATCTAATCTCCCTTTATTTCTGTAATTTACTCTGAATGGCATGTACTTGCTGACATGCTCTTCTGGGTAGATGGGGAAATCCTGGAGAGTGACCTCATTTTATTAATCTTTGTATCCCTGGCACTTAGGACACTGCCTTGCTATTATGGGAACTCTCAGTCACTGTGTCAGTCTTCCTTTAACCATGGTGACCAGTTTAAATTCCTAACAATTGCCAAGAGCTCACAGCTGAGCAACTTGCGGAAACTGTTCTAGTTAACTAATGACCTAGAGGAAGCATTAGCTGGATATTACCACTTGCCAGTGAATTTGAAGAACCAGAAAGACACTGAGGTCATAAAATACATGGCTTTAAAGACAGATTTTTCCCAAGTCCATATGATTTTTTTCTCAGGGAAAAGCACAGAGGAATACATAAATATCATGTAATCTTTTGTTTCTCAGACAGCATATGATGATATGTCTTCAATACCCAAACTGTTTTTCATTTGTTATTATTTTATGGAAATCTTGCAGAAAGGTGTCATAATTGTCTAAGCTTTATTGAACAGAAATTGATGTCTTATTAAAGAAATATATCATTACAACTGACATAAAAGATTGTGTTATGCTTTTAACATAATGATATATTCAGAGGCTCTTAAGAAGTGTAAGGGTGTTTGACCTATACTCACAGGTCCACTATGTTTTGAGTTTTTACTTTACTTTGAATAGTTTTCTTATCTTCTCTCCTGGCTCTTGGTTTTTCTTGCTGAAAATATCTCTATCAAGAGTCTCCATTCAGGGCTTCCCTGGTGGCACAGTGGTTAAGAATCCGCCTGCCAATGCAGGAGACACAGGTTCGAGCCCTAGGTCCGGGAAGATCCCACATGCTGCGGGGCAACTAAGCCCGTGCGCCCCAACTACTGAAGCCTGCGCTCTAGAGCCCGCGAGCCACAACTACTGAGCCCATGTGTCACAACTACTGAAGCCCACACACCTAGAGCCCATGCTCCACAACAAGAGAAGCCACCGCAATGAGCACCGCAACGATAAGTAGCCCCCACTCACCGCAACTAGAGAAAGCCCATGCGCAGCAACGAAGACCCAACGTAGCCAAAAATAAATAAATGATAAATAAATAAATAGAGAGTTCCCATTCAAATCTGCTGTTTCTGATTTTCTATGTGCAGGAAATTCACAGATTGTTAAAACAGTCTGAAAGAATTAATGATTTTTGAGTGAGGACCTGATGGGCTCTCCTGTGAGTAAAGTTCATGAATTTGTGATGTGCCTAAAAGTGTCTCTTGATGTAATGTTTTGGCTGTGGTATGACGTAAAAATATCTTGTAAGTTAATGGTCACTTATCAGGTATTTCCAGGGTATGACTGTTGTATCATGTGTTCAGTTCCTTGTATTTGTATGGTTCTTATGCTGCTGATGGAAAGATACCAAACAAATGGAAACTTGATAAATAGAGGAGAAAATAAAAACATGTATAGAAAAGGACAAATATTATAAAATGGACTTTTAAAAGGTGGAAAAAAATCACTCTTCTATTCTGACTGTAAGCCTCTATGATCTACTCATTCACATCCTAGAGACCTTCATTAGCAATACCTATTTAAAACAGAACTTAGTCTATGTCAGAACAAATGATGAAGCATTAACAAAATAGACAAAAATTCCATGTGGCAGGCACTACCCTCACAGTGAAGGAAGACAACAGAAATATAACTGATAAATTATATACCATGACACAAAAGCTTAAGACCTTCTAATAAAAGAAACACAAACTGGCTATTCTTGGGTATAATAATACCATTTTTAGGACATCATTTGACTTTGTCACACAGCAGTCCCTTTTGGGTAAACCAACAAGTAAGTTTCCACATAAGGTACCACTGGTGCTCTTAGGCTACTGAAAATAAAAGAGGGCTAAAACAAATACTTCTAATCATAGAAAAAAATGTAGATCTGCTTTCATATCATTAAATACAAATTACAAATGATGAACATTACAAATGAGGAAATATGAAGGCATTTTATTTCCTTTTGTCAAATGGCAGTAGGAAGATGTATAAAAAATGCATATACAAATATGAGATTATGTATTTGATGTTCTGCTGTTTAAAGTTAAAATTCATGCAAAACTTAAAAAAAAATTTTAATGTGAATGTTTTTATTTCCTAGTTTTCAATCAATATATGCCAGTTGAATATTTTCTTAAAATAGTAGCTTGAGAAGAGTTCTCAGACTTGATTTTATTCCGTGAATTTTGTAATCTAAAGATCTGTCTTTTGTTTCTCAAACTAAAATAGCAATATGAAATATTCAGTTACATGAAGCTAAACATATTCCATATTTTAAAATTTACCTTATTTTCTAATTATAAAAATAATACTTCTCATTGTCATATTTGGAAAAATCAACAACACAAAAAGAAGAAACAAAAAAATCAAGCCTATAATTCTACCACTCAGAAGTTAATATACTGCAGCATGTATTTTATACTATTTTAAAAAACTGTACCACTCTCAAAACACCACTAGGAAATATAACAATGATCAAAGTTTGAACATGCACCCCCATTTAAATTATTCAATAAATGGAATTCAAATGAATTTTTAATAATAATATTCATCATATGTTGTGTATAGAACTACCAGGTTACCAATTTTTAAAACATCAAACCCCAAATTTCCATAACCATATTTAAAACTTGGTTAATAAATCTTGCAAAAGAATGAAAATGTATTCTCTGGATTTAAAGTAAAACTGAGGTTATGAGTTCTATATCTGTCAGTGCATTCTCCCTTCCTTCATTAATCAACATTGATTGAGCTACTGTATGTGTGAGATAGCATATGGGGTATACAAAATGCAGAGAAGTATCCAAATGAGGCCAAAATAAATAAAATGACAAATACGTCTTTCAATCAATTAGTTCAAAGGTCAGCGAAGTTTTTCTGTAAAAGGCCAGATAGTAAATATTTTAGGCTTTGTGAGCCATAAGGTCTCTGTTGCAGGTGTTCACCTCTGCCATGGTAGCCTAAGGCAGCCATAGACTATGCGTAAAGAAGTAGGTGTTGCTGCATGGTAAAACTTTACCTGCAAAAAATAAAGGTTTGGTTTTTTAGGCCACAGTTTGTCACCTCTAAACTAGCAGTCACTGTATTTATACTGGATGCAAGCAAAACAAAAAACAGGATTGAATTTTTTCCAGTCAATTCATTAACTTTATAAATAACCAACTATGTTCACATATATTCTGGAAGTGCAGAAGAGTTTGTCTACAAGTTGCTTGGAAACTGAATTCTATTTTTCTAGGGCATCTGATATAGTTCAAATGGCTTTGCATCTCTTATCGTGTTACCATTGGAAACTTTTCCCCAGATATAAAACTATTGTCTTGAGTACCAGCAGGAAAGAGGCGGCACCCTTGAAGTGTTTAAGAAAGGAGAATTTAATGAAGGGATGATTTAGAGAGGTGTGGGGAGTTAAGTGAACCAACAGAGGGTGGCAAAGCACCCAGGGAGGAGCAATAGAGAGGAGGGCTTCTACCTCTAAGCCTGAAGGGGCAAGAGGAGGAAACTGTGTTTCTGGAACCCTGGAAGACCGTCGTCTTGGAACAGGAACCACTGGATAGGAGCTGTGTCCATAGAGAATGGAGCTACTGTCATCATAATGCTGCAGAAGAAAAAATTAGGAAAGAATATCCCAACCTCTCTGTCTTTCTCACTTACATTGCTGGCCAGTGCTCCCCACTGCTGAACCCCATGAGAAGCAGAGAGCAAGAGAATCCAGATGATGAGACTCTCTGGCACAGAGCTGCATGCGGAAAGTGTGGATAACACTTAGAACCATGTCTATAGATTCTCCGATAGTCATACAAGTTGGCAATTCTTATCAAATTAACAGAAGCTTGAACCTTTGGTGAAATGCCATGATGAAACAGAGGGAGTAGATAAATATGTTAAGAATGAAATGCCATAAAATTTGTGGCATGTAATTTGATATATAAGATCTGTTAATGCAAAGTGTAAACCAAATCTCTTTTTTTAAACTAAGTATATAGTATCAGTGTCCTGCAGTGTCTTGCACATAGTATGTGCTCTATATTAGTTGAATGAATAAATATGTCAAGATAACTAAATTTTCATAACTTTCATTTAAAGAACTTGATTTTTACATAGAAGGAAATGTAATTTGGTAAGAGACATTGTTTTAAAAGAAAACAACAAAATTAGTTTAACGTGAATATGGGGCATTGGTGATTCTCTTATCTGTGCCCCTCACTCACAGTAAAAACTGGAAGTACTACACATAAACCAACTTCACTAAAACCCATTCATTCAACATTTAGAATGAATCCTCATTTGAAATCATTTAGTCATCATTTTTTTAAAATAGGTCTTTATTGGAGTATAATCGTTTCACAATACTGTGTTAGTTCTGTTAATTTCATCAAAGTGAATCAGCCATGTGCATACATATGTCCCCATATCCCCTCCCTCTTGAGCCTCCTTCCCATCCTCCCTGTCCCACCCCTCTAGGTAATCGCAAAGCACCGAGCTGATCTCCCTGCGCTATGCTGTTGCTTCCCACTAGCTAACTATTGTACACTCAGTAGTGTATATATGTCAATGCTACTCTCACTTCGTCCCAGCTTCCCCCTCCCACCCCGTGTCCTCAAATCCATTCTCTATGTCTACATCTTTATTCCCGCCTTGCAACTAGATTCATCAATACCATTTTTTTTTTTTTAGATTCCATATATATGTGTTAGCATACAGTATTTGTTTTTCCCTTTCTGACTTACTTCAGTCTGTATGACAGACTCTAGGTCCATCCACCTCACTACAAATAACTCAATCTCGTTTCTTTTTATGGCTGAGTAATATTCCATTGTATATATGTGCCACATCTTCTTTATCCATTCAACTGTCGATGGCCATTATTAAAAAATCTAGAAACAATAAACGCTGGAAAGTGTGTGGTGAAAAGGGAACCCTCCTGCACTGTTGGTGGGAATGTAAATTGATACAGCCACTATGGAAAACAGTATGGAGATTCATTAAAACACTAAAAATAGAACTACCATATGACCCAGCAATCCCACTACTGGGCATATGCCCTGAGGAAACCATGATTCAAAAAGAGACATGTACCACAATGTTCACTGCAGTACTATTTACAATAGCCAGGACATGGAACCAACCTAAATGTCTATCATTTTGTTTAATAAAAGCAAAATGGATAAGAAATCAGAGTTATGCCCTTTACTTATATTTGACAAAGTTCAATTAGCCTCTTCCAAAATCATTGTGAAATCAACATGGTAATGACTGAGATAATGTTAGTAGGTAATATCAACTAGATCTCCTATATTTCATAATACGTTAATCATGTGAAGACTTTGACTCTAAATTAGGAAGAATTTGTTTGTATGTAATTGTTACTTTTCACAAATTCGTACACATGTTCTGTAGAAATTTACTAGCATAAGTTTAAAAAGACAAGTTTTCAAGTCCTGAATTGAGCATATTTTGATCCCAGAGGGCTTTCGATTTCATTCCCCTTCTTTTTAGTTTGAGACATGGCAATAGTATATCAATTATATTACAGCTACAAACAATTTTTGAGTTTTGGTCATTCTGAATTAGTTACCCAGCTGTCTCCAACTCCTTTATTTTATCTTTTATTTACCATGGCCCTGTCTTACTCATACCTGAATTTTTTTAAACTAAGGTCATAAGAACAATGGCCATATTTTTCCTGTAGCTCAATGTGAAAGCACTTTTCTCTTACTCATTTTGCAAGAGCATATCAAATTACATAGAATTGGCAAAAATCAGCATGATTTTGTGAAGAGCAAATCCTGCCAAACTAATTTCTTTTTTTCTTCTTTTTTTTAACCAACTGCAGGACCTGGCAGATGGTATAGCAATGACCACCTCTACAAAACATCATCTGTGTCTACTTACTGGTATATATATCATGTGTTTTCCAACATACTGTGGTGCTCAAGTCTGAGGTAGAATCATGAAAGGAATGCTTCCTCTCCCCTCATTGCACTCCTGAATGCTGATATCAGCATAAAGGCATAAATGAGACTGGAATCGGTTACTGAGTATGCCGAGTACACACAGATTGTAGATCACCCTTGTCTCGTGAGAAGCAAGAAAGCGGAATTCCACCTGGCCTAGAAATCAAGTGACCTGATGCTTCCAAGATTTCTCCAAACTGTAAATAACATAATATCCCTGTACTTCTGCACTAAAAGACCCCCACCTTGACAAATACTACAAACAAAACAAAACAACAAAACAAAAAACTGGCCACTAAGAAGCGGTGAAGAAATTAAAATTCACCAAGAAATTCCTACATATTTCAAAAATAATCTTTTAGTAACATCAGATGCTTCCTGAACTCATGAAAAGCACCATCCACATGCCTTAGTTGTAATGTCAGTCTAAAGTTTTGCCCACCAGGTTTTGTCCACTATGAGAACTTCCTGTTCAGTTCCTTTTCTTTTGTCCATTCAGTGAATGTGCATTTTGAGTAATTATTACGAGCCAGGCACTGAGGATACAAAGATGAATAAGATGTTTCCTTATGACACATGAACCCTCAGGGACCTTACAGTCAGCTAGGAAATACAGACAAACTGATTATTCTAAAACAGCGCAATGTGCGATGGGTACTACTTGAGGAAGAAACAAGGTTAAGTTTTAGTGGAAAGTCAAGAAAATCTTCACAGAGAGGTGACCTTTTAGGCAGACCTCGAATGAAAAGCAGACGTTCAGTGGAGAGGGAAAGTCCAGGGCATTTCAGGTGGAAGAAGAACAGAAGCAACACATCAAAGTACAGAAGAGCATGGTATGTTTGGGCATCATGAATAGCTTTCCATGGAGAAAGAACATGGTTTCCCAGGGGTGGAGAACAGTGGGAAATGAAAGCTGAGGTTGTACTGTGAAGAAACCGAAATATCATACTAAAGAACTGGTCTTTATCCTATAGGCAGTAGGGTCAATTAAAGCTTAAAAAAAAAAAAAAAATCAAGAGAATGGTATCAAATTTCTCTTTTAAAAAGAAAATTCTAGCAGCACTGTAGTGAGGGGATTGGAAACAGGTGAGCCTGCAGGCAGAGGAACCAGACAGGAGTTCCTCCCACTAAAGTTTTATAGATTCAACACACACTGCTTTTGTTTTTTCCAAGTTTAACACTGACTTTCTTGAACTTTGTTGACAGACAAGAGGTTATAAACACTACCACCCATCCAGCAGCTTGTTCATGTTGCCCTCTATTGGCAGGAACGTAAAGAAATTACTGTCTGGGGCATTATTTCATATTCATTCGCTGGCAGAATTTAGATTTTCCTGAAATAATGTTAGTTCTGTTTGGTGATATAAAAACAAATGCCACTCCTGGGTATATATCTGAAGAAAATGAAAACACTAATTTGAAAACATGCACGCACTTTAATGTTCATTGCAGCAATATTTACAACAGCCAAGATATGGAAGCAACCTAAGTGTCCATCAACTGTTGAATGGATAAAGAGGATGTGATACACACACACACATATGCGCGCACACACAGTGGAATATACTCAGCCATAAAACAATGAAATTTTTCCATTTGCAACAACATGGATGGACCTGGAGAGTATTATACTTAGTGAAGTAAGTCAGACCGAGGAAGACGAATACTGTATGTTACCACTTATATGTGGAATCTAAAAAAGAAAACAAACTAGTGAATATAACAAAAAAGAAACAGACTCACAGATATAATGAACAAACTAGTGGTTACCATGGGGAGAAGGAAGGGGGAAGGAGCAAGATAGGAGTGGAAATTAAGAGGAACAAACTATGTATAAAATAAATAAGCTACAAGGATATATTGTACAGTACAGGGAATATAGCCAATATTTTATAATAACTATAAATGGAGCATAATCTTTAAAAATTGTGAATCACTAAGTTTTACACTTGAAATTCATATAATGTCGTAAATCAACTATACCTCAATAAAAAAAAAGACATGCCAGCACTACATTACAAACATGTATGTAGGGCTTCCCTGGTGGTGCAGTGGTTAAGAATCTGCCTGCCAATGCAGGGGACACGGGTTTGAGCCTGGTCCGGGAAGATCCCACATGCTGCGGAGCAACTAAGCCTGTGTGCCACAACTACTGAGCCTGCGCCCTAGAGCCTGCGAGCCACAACTACTGAGGCCTGCATGCCACAACTGCTGAAGCCTGTGTGCCTAGAGCCCATGCTCCACAACAAGAGAAGCCACCGCAGTGAGAAGCCCGTGCACCACACTGAAGAGTAGCCCCCACTCACCACAACTAGAGAAAGCCCGCGCGCAGCAATGAAGACCCAGTGCAGCCAAAAATAAATAAATTAATAAATTAATTTTTTAAAAAAAGTATTTTCTATTAAAAAAAGTATTTGTATGCTACCATTGAGGTTTTGAATCATCCTCCCCACATTATTAAACACAACTACATACAAAGATTTCTCCTTTCTTGAAATTCAAGTTATTCATAAATTTCATTGCAACTGAGCGCCAGTAACTATGCTAAGAGTAGAGGATACAAAAAAGAATCTCAAGACATTCATAATGTGATAATAGAAATAAAATTAAAATACCATTAATGTGGTGATCTAAATGCATAAATAAGATGAATATGTGTTATGCAAAATGCTCTATGATAAGTACAGGTAATTCATATCTGTGTCTTGAATTCTTATTATACATCTTAATATATTCAGTGTTAATCACACTAACAAAAACTGTAACTCATATTTATATAAGTTGACTTGTAAGAGTATGTCTTCACTGTAGGAAAATCAGATATTACAGATAAATACAAAAAAAAGATTAAAAAGAGAAAAGAAAAAGAAAAGAAAAAAATTGGAAAAAATTCCACCCACAATCCCATCTACTTAGACGTTTCCAAATTGTCATACATACACACACACACACACACACACACACACTCACACACGCACAATCACACACATGTGGGATCAAATCATAGACAATGTATAGTACTCTTTTTTCCCACTTAACAGTATACCAGGACTATATTTACATGTCAATAAAAAAACTTTTTAGAGTATAATTTGAATTAGATGAAGACCAATTAAAAATTTTCCTGGTTTTATTCAGATATTATTGACTTATATGTAAGTTTAAGGTGTACAATGTGATGATTTGATACCCATGTAAATAACAAAATGATTACAGTAAGGTTAGATAACACCTCTGTCCCCTCACCATGCTCTACATTAGATCCCCAGAACTTATTCATCTTATAGCTGGAAGTTTGTACCCTTGGATCAACATCTCTTCATTCCCCCCACCCACCAGTCCCTGGCAACGACCCATTCTATTCTCTATTTCTAAGAGATTTTTAAATTCCACATAGAAGTGAGAACATATGATATTTGTCTTTTTCTGTCTGACTTTTTTCACTTAGCATAATTCCCACAAGGTCCATTCATGTTGTCATAAAAGATAAGATTTCTGTCTTTTGTATGGTTTAATAATATTTCATCGTGTGTGTGCGTGTGTGTGTGTGTGTGTGTGTGTGTATCATATTTGCTTTATTTATTCATCTGTTGTTGATGGACACTTAGGTTGTTTCCATGACTTAACTACTGTGAATAATGCTGCAATGAACATGGGAGTGCAGGTATTTCTTTTTAAGATCATGATTTCATTTCCTCTGGATATATACCCAGAAGTGGGATTGCTAGATCATATGGTAATTTTATTTTTAATTTTTTGAGGAATCTCCATACTGTTTTCCATAGTGGCTGCACCAATTTACATTCCCACCAACAGTGCACAAGGGGTCCCTTTTCTCTACAGCCCCACTAACACTTGTTACAGCTTGTCTTTTTAATAATAGCCATCCTAACAATTGTGAAGTGATACATCATTGGGGCTTGGATTTGCATTTCCCTGATAATTAGTGATGTTGAGCATTCTTTCATGTACCTGTTGACCATTTGTGTGTCTTCTCTGGAAAAATTTCTATTCAATCCTCTGCCAATATTTTAATCAGATTGCTTTTTTTTTTTTTGATGTTGAGTTGTATGAGTTCTTTATATAGTTTAGATATTAACTCCTTATCAGATATAGGTTTGCAAATGTTTTCTCCCATTCCAGAGGTTGCCTTCTCATTTTGCTGTGCAGAAGTTTTTTAGTTTAATGTAATCTCCCTTCTTTATTTTTGCTTTTGTTGCTTTTGCTTTTAGTGTCATGTCCAAAAAATCATTGCCAAGACGAAAGTCAAGGAGATTCTCCCCTATGTTTTCTCCTCGTAGTTTTATAGTTTTGGGTCTTGCATTTAAGTCTTTAATCAATTTCAAGTTGATTTTTGTGAGTAGTGTAAGATAGAGGTCTAATTTCACTTTTTTCTTGTGAATATCCAGTTTTCCCAACACATTTATTGAAGAGATTATCCTTTCCCCACTGGATATTCTTGGCTCCTTTATCAACTATTAGTTGACTGCATATGTATAAATTTATTTCTGGACTCTCCATTTTGTTCCATTGGTCTATGTGTCTGTTTTTATGCCAGTACCATACTTTTTTGATTACTATAGCTTTGTAATAAGGTTTAAAATTAGATATTGTGATGTCTTCAGCTTTGTTCTTTTTTCTTGAGATGCGTTGGCTATTTGGGGTCTTTTGTAGTTCCATATGCATTTTAAGATTATTTTTTCTATTTCTGTGAAAAATGGCATTGGAATTTTTATAGGGATTGCACTGAGTCTGTAGATCACTTCGTGTAGTATGGACATTTTAGCAATATTAATTCTTCTAATCCATGAACACAGGATGCCTTCCATTTAATTGTATCCTCTTCAGTTTCTTTCATTGATGTCTTATAGTTTTCAGTACACAGATCTTTCACCTTCTTGGTTAAATTTATTCCTAAATATTTTATTGTTTTGATGTTATCATAAATGGGATTGTTTTCTTAACTTCTGTTTCAGATAGTCTTTTTTAGTGCATAAAACAACTAAATTTTATGTTTATTTTGTATCTTACAGCTCTACTGAATTTGTTAGTTCTAAAGGGTTTTTGGTGGAGTCTTTAGGGTTTTCAAACGGAGACAATTTCATTTCTTCCTTTCTGGTTTGGATGCTTTTTATTTGTTTTTCTTGCCTAATTGCTCTGGCTAGGACTTCCAGTACTATGCTGAATAAAAGTGATGAGAGTGGGCACCCTTGTCTTCCTGAAAAATCTTTCAACATTTCACCATTGAGTATGATGTTAGCTATGGTCTGTCATACATGGCCTTTATTATATTGAGGGTGTTCCTTCTACACCTCATTTGTTGCGAGTTTTATCACTAATGGATGTTGAATTTTGTGAAATGCATTTTCTGCATTTATTGAGATGATCATATGATTTTTAAAATATTTTATTCTATTAATGTGGTGAATGATACCCATTATTTGCATAAACTAAAACATCCTTGCAGCCCAGGGGTAAATCCCACTTGATAATGGTGTATATGATTCTTTTATTTCTTTATTGTGGTAAAATATAAATAACATAAAATTTACCACTTTAACCATTTTTAAGTGTTCAGTTCAGTGGCATTAAGTATATTCACGTTGTCGTACAACCATTACCATCATCTATCTCCAGAACTTTTTCATCATCCCAAACTGAAACTCTGTACTCATTATATAATAACTCTCCATTCCCTCATCCCCCCAGCCATGGGTAACCACTATTCTACTTTCTGTCTCTGTGAAGTTGACTAATCCAGGTACTTCATATAAATGGATTATACAACATTTGTCCTTTTGTTCTGACTTGCTTCACTGAGCATAATGTCTTTGAAGTTTATCCATGTTGTAGTATCTATCAGAATTACGTACCAGGAATATGAAAATCCAGCTTCCTTTTCTCAATCTGGGACAAAGTCTAAGATATAAAGAATATCCCAGAGTTCCCCTGAGGCATCAGGCTGAAGCTATGCTCAGCAGGACTTTGCCTGAAGTCATACCTTTGCTTGGCTTCTTCCTCTTCCTTATCCTGATTCTCACACTCCCATATTGTTTTTTCCAGGGAGCACTTTCTCAATAAATCTCTTGCACTAGAATCCTCATCTCAGGGCTTCCTTCTGGGGAACCCAACCTAAGACATCAAGAAACAACTTGTATCCAGAACATTAAAAAAAAAAAACTCCTTCAAAAAATAAGAAAATGTAGGCTATCTAATAGGAAAAGGGGCAAAAGACTTGAGCAGCTATTCCATAAAAGAGCATTTACAAATTATCAATAAACATATGGAAAGGTAACCTACTTCATTAGTCATCAGGGAAATGTAAAATGAAATCCCAGTGGTATACCACTACACAGCCACCTGAAAGGCTAAAATGAAATTACCAAGTGTTGGTGAGGATGTGGAACAAACAGAGTTCTCATATTGCTGGTGGGAGTAAAAACTGGTATCTTGGGAAACTGTTTGGTAGCATATACTTAACCCTAATATGTACATCCTATAAAACAGTAATTCCACTCCTAAGTAAATATCCAACAGAAATGTATGTCTGTGTACAACAAAGACATGTGCTGGGCTGTTCATGCAGCACTATTTGTAATAGTCCCAAACTGGGAACTACCCGAATGCCCATCAACAGTAAAATGTATAAATAAATAAATAAAATACCATATAAGCATGGTATACACAGAACAATATAGCTGATTCTCACAATATAATGTTGAGTGAAGAGAGGTAGACACAACTGAGTGCATATTGTATAATTCCATTGATTTATTCCATAGGTGAAACTAATCTTTACTCTTAGAACTAGGATAGTGGTTAGTTACTTTGGGGGTGGGGTAGGGATGGACAGTAGCAGGAAGTAAGCACGGGGGGTTTTGGGGGTACTAACAAAGCCTGTTTCTTGACCTGTATATTGGCTACTCTTGTGTGTTCAATTTGTGAAAAATCACTGAGCTGTGTGTATTTCTATTAAAAGTTTTTTTTAAATACTTTTTTTTATAATCAAAATAACTCCTGCTAGAATAACTGAATAAATTATTGGACAGCAACACAAAGCCATATTATACAGTTGTATAAAAGCTTGAGGAAGATCTCTATGAACGAGTATGGACTGATTTCAGGATACATTTTTAAGCGTAAAAAGCAAAGTGCAAAAGAGTATTTATCTTTATGTAAGAAAAAAGGGAAAATAAAATAGATCTGTATCTGCTTATTTGTAGAAGAAAAAGGAGGAGGAGGAGGAAGAGGAAGAGGAGAGGAGGAGGAGGGGAAGGGGGAGGAGGGGGAGAGGAGAGGAGGGCGAAGGAGGCGGGGAGGGAAGGAGGAGGAGGAAGAGGAGAAGGGAAAGAAAAGAAAAGGAAGGGAAGGGGAGGATAGAGGGGAAGGGAAGGGAGGGCAGAGGAGGGGAGGGTCAGGGAGGAAGAATAAACCAGAAACTAATGATATCGTCACCTACAAGGGGTGAATGGCAGCAAAGTGGAAAGAATGGAGAAGTGGGATCAGGGTAGAAGGTTTGAAAGGGTACTGATACTTTTGGGAGTAAACTTTTTTGTATAGTTCTGACGTTTAGAACAATGTCAGTGTTTCACATACTCAAAAAATAAGTAATTTAATTCAACCAGTTTGCAAGAGGCACCCCAAATGGAATACAAATAGTAACAAATGAACCTAAGTACTATATTATCAATACGAATGAACAACATAATCACACTGAAGGAGTTAGGAAAGACAAAAACTAACCCAGGTAACTCTGAACAACAGTATTTGGACTATACAGTTGTCCTTGAACAACACAGATTTGAACTGCACAGGTCCACTTGTATGGGGATTTTTTTCAATAAATACACTGGAAATTTTTTTGAGATTTGCGACAATTTCAAAAACCTCTCAGATGAACTGCATAGCCTAGAAATATTGAAAAAATTAAGAAAAAGTTAGGTATGTCATGAATGCATAAAATATATGTAGATATACAAGTAACATATAAAATATGTTAAGCCACTGTTTATGCTATCGGTAAGGCTTTGTGGAATCTGAGGGCAGTAGTACCTCAGAAAGAGCATGGGATAATAAAATGGTTAGCAACCAAGAACCCGGAAAATACCTTCTAGTATCCTGCTCTGCTTCTCTGTTTAATTCTCATTGCTCTGCCTAGCAACTGTCTCTGCTACTCAGTTCACACATCAGGTTGCCACTGTACTACAGCTTTGAAGTTTTAAAATTTCCTTCACTCAAAACAGTAGCTCAGTCTGAATAAAAATATTATGGTCCCAATTTCAAATTCCTGGTAGAAAGAATCTGATGATCTCAGTTTAAGTCAGATCTCTACCCATGGTCTCATCATCCGTGACCAAGAATGAAGTCGTATAAATAGAGATATGGTTGTCTGGGGCTCATCTTATGGAGAAGGAAGTTAAGCTAGGTCATTGTGAGATAAGCCAACACCCCAAAAGAACTTAATACAATTGCTAAGTGGAAACAAAAAAGAGCCATGTGTAATGCAATCCCATTTCTGTAAAACAGAACAAAACTATCTATATACAAATATATGTTTATTGCTAACACGTATGTTAGAAGAGTCTAGAAAGACTTAAGTGAGCAGGAAAAATACTTTTTAATTTCTAAACTTTCATTATGATATAATTTCAGATTTGCAAAAGTTGCAAAAATAGTACAAAGAACTCCTGTATGCACTTAACTCAACTTCCCCAAATGTTAAATGTTACATAACTACATTAAAATGATCAAAACTGAGAAAATAACAACAATAAATACCACTAACTAATCTACAGGCCATATTCAAATTTTACCAACTGATCCACTAATGTCATACTTTTCCTGGACCAGGATGCAACGATCCGGATCACACAATGCATTTAGTCGTCTCCTTAGTCTCTTTAATCTGCGACAGTTTCTCAATCTTCCTTTGTCTTTTGTGACATTGACACTTTTTCTCCTTGCCATTAGTAAGTATCTTCTGGGGAGGTACTTGGACATTATGTAAAAATTCCCATTTCTCCATAGTTTGGCCACCAATTTTAGCATTTATTAATGATTCTTGCCTGAAACAATTCTTACATAGTGTTTGGCAAATGGTGATTTTCTGCTTCCGTCACTTCTTCAACATTTATTACTTGGAATTCTACTGTAACAAAGAGCTTTCCCTACCCCACCAATTATTTATTTATTTGATTTTTTATCATAGGGTCTTATGGACATTGGTTTTATTCATGGATTATATTACTATCATTTATCATTATTTATTTTGTTGCTTAAATTGTCCCAAATTTGGCTATTTGGACTGCCTTCATATAGGTTCCTATGTTCTTCCAACATGCCCGCATCATTTTTTGATCATTTGGCATTGTAAAATGTTCAGATTCCTCTTGTTCTCTCCCTGTTCCAGCCCTGGAGTCAGCCATTTCTCTAAGGAGCTTTGGTTTCTTTCGATTTTTTGGAAAATTATATTTATAGAACAAAATCTGGGCACTTGGTGAGGTTGTTGCTACGAAGGTGTCATTGCTCCTAGGCCCTCTCATCAAACAGAGCTGGGGAATATATGTATATATACATAGGTTAATATCTATTTATATCCATCTATCTATATGTATATATACACATGCACACACCTCTATTTTTTTTAAACTTTTCCACTGATGGTGATTCACTTTTACTTATTTTATTATTTAATTTTTTAAATATTTATTTTTTTATTTATGGCTGTGTTGGGTCTTCATTGCTGTGCGCGGGCTTTCTCTAGTTGCGGTGAGCAGGGGCTACTCTTCATTGTGGTGTGAGGGCTTCTCATTGCGGTGGCTTCTCTTGTTGCAGAGCATGAGCTCTAGGTGCGTGGGCTTCAGTAGTTGTGGCACGTGGGCTCAGGAGTTGTGGCTCATGGGCTCTAGAGTGCAGGCTCCGTAGTTGTGGCACACGGGCTTAGTTGCTCCGTGGCATGTGGGATCTTCCCGGACCAGGGCTCGAACCGGTGTCCCCTGCACTGGCAGGCAGATTCTTAACCACTGCACCACCAGGGAAGTCCCCACCTCTATTTCTATATTTCTATATTTATCCAAAACCATTAGTTCATACTGCTACCTTTTCCCCAGTTTTACTGAGGTGTAACTGACAGAAAAAATTGTGTATATTCAAAGCGTACAACACGAATTGATATATGTGTATATTGTGAAACGATTACCACAATTAAGTCAGTTAACACATACATTACCTCGTTTGTATGTGTCGTGAGAATGCTTACTTCGTAAATTTCAAGTATACAATACAGTATTATTAATTATAGTCACTGTGCTGTACATTAGATCCCCAGAACTTAGGCAGGTAAAGGGAAACTGTTTTTTATTATGCTCTTCATTGTGTCTGTTCTCAGATTTTTCGCCCCAACAATGTGCTGGAACTTCTCCCCTAGACTCCCGGACTCCCACAAAGGTACTCTCACCTATGGGTGATTGCCAAAGTTGATGTTCTGTGGTAAAATGATGGTAGAAAACTCCTTTTCTGCCATCTTTCTCTTGATATTTTTATTCCAATCCAACATCATAGAGGTCATTCTAGCATTCCTGCTTTTCTTATTTGTAATTCCTTGTTTGATGCTGCCAATACTAATAAAATATTAGAAATGTATTGAGTACCTCTCTCCATCAGAACTGTGCTACTTTCTTTACATACATACCTCATTTCATCTTCATGACAACCCTATGGTAGGTAATATTTTTCCTGAATTTTATAGAAGAAGAGAGTGCAATATCAAGAAATTAAGTAATATTGCTAATTATTTATTAGGTGTTAGAGTGAAGATTTAGACCCAAGGAGTCTGACTCCAGAATTCATGTTCTTGACCATTGTGCATATCTTATTTATAAAAACTGAGGAAGCTAGCACAATATAAACCAATCTCACCCATATATATGGATGCAATAGTCTAAGCAGAGAGATTTAAAAATTACATGTAAAATCTCAAGTAATAAAAATAGAAGAAAATGGAACTGAATATTTATTCAATCTCAGGATGAGAGAGAACTCTGTGACCTTACAAGTGTCCAATCCCCAGCTGCGTTGGTCACTTCAGGATATATACCCTCTTTTGGCTGTGACAGGAACCAGGTTAAAAAAGAATTTGTAGCTGTATGTATTTTTTTCTCAGGGATCATTCTTGGCTTGTCTGCCTTCCTCCCTGTTTGAACTCTCTTTGCACTGCCTCCTCTGTCCGACGGATCAGCTTTGAATTAGAGCTTCCTCTTCTCATTGTCCTGTCTGAATTTGGCATCCTGACCCTAGACTATTGGTCTTGGCACTACTAACCCAGGAACTCCATAGGAAACTGACCTGGTAATTATCCTCTTGGCTCCACTTACCACAGCCTCATGCCCACTTCCAGCCCAGGAACTCAGGGCTCTCCCATGCCTCTCAGGCTGCCATCTGTCTAGGACAGGAGATTAGGCAAAAAGTAATAGAAAATACACATGCAAACAAACAAGCAAAGATGAATAGACTTGACTAAATAGTGACGTGTAAAACGTCTATTCTTCAAGACAATATACAATGCTATGATTCTATATACACATATACAATAATTTCTTTTTTCTTTTTCTTTTCTTTTTCATTTATTTTTTATTTATCTATTTTTAGCTGCGTTGGGTCTTCGTTGCTGCTCGCGGGCTTTCTCCAGTTGCGGCGAGCAGGGGCTACTCTTCGTTGCAGTGCGCGGGCTTCTCATCGCGGTGGCTTCTCTTGTTGCAGAGCATGGGCTCTAGGCGCGTGGGCTTCAGTAGTTGTGGCTCGCGGGCTCTAGAGCGCAGGCTCAGTAGTTGTGGTGCACGGGCTTAGTGGCTCCGCAGCATGTGGGATCTTCCCCGACCAGGGCACGAACCCATGTCCCCTGCATTGGCAGGCAGGTTCTTAACCACTGTGCCACCAGGGAAGCCCAATAATTGACTTTTTAATTGCTTAAATTTCTTAGTACTAGTATTTGCCGAGTACTATTCTTTTTTTTTTTACAATTTTATATTTTGAAATATTTCAAACCTATAGGAAACTTTAAAGAATAGTATAGTGAAAACCCACATACCCTTTACTTATATTCAGCAATCAATAGTTGAATTTTCCCACCAGATCTAAATATTTATCGTCTCTATCCAAAGAAATTTATGTGCATTTTGAATCTTGTCGCATGCCTTGTGTTTCAGGGGTACCATGACTGTTCCACGTTTGGTGATTTGCTAGAGGATTTATAAGACTCAAATCAGGTTATATTCATGGCTAAGGCTTATTACAGCAAAGGGTGCAGAGCAAAAGCAGCCAGAAAAAAGATACGCATTGGACAGAATCCAGAGAGATCAGATGCAGGCTTTCAAGTCCTTCCCCATCAAGGGCCATATACAATGTGCTTTCTCTCTAGCAGAGTACATGTGCAGAATGTCTCCACTCAGGGGAGTTGATTCAAGTCTCAGGGTCCAAGGCATAAATGGAGGTCTGGTTGCATAGGCACATTCTAGTACATGACCATTCATGGCAACTGAAACTCAGGACCCTAACAATTCCTTGTGGGATCTTACTTCCCTGACCAGGGATCAAACCCAGGCCCCCGGCAGTGGAAGCAAGGAGTCCTAACCACTGGACTGCCAGGGAGTTCCCTCAGCAGTCGTAATGTTTGTGCAAAGCAATTCTGACAAGCTGATAAAGCGTGGCCCATTGTTCCAGGTGAATACACAGAATAATCAAAATTAACATAATCTTCCAAGAACCACATGCCCAGGGGTTGGCAATGGTCAGTCATGGTCCGGGCTTCCTTGGACATACGCAAGGAGAGGGCTACCAGACCTACTATATTAACTCCTCACACCATACCTTTGCTTGTGCTGTTCCTGCCATTTGAATTGCTTTTCCCAGGAGCCTAGCTCAAATTCCACATTCTCTCTAGCACCTGCACAAGGCCCCGCCTGGAGCAGGTTCTTCCTAAACAGGGGCTCAGTGAAGGAAACCTGAGTGAAGCCTTCTCAGACCTATTCAACCAGGTGATCTCTCCCTTTCCACTGAATTTTCCATCTATTTTACCGTTAATCATATAATGCCTAGGGATATCGCTTATATTATTACATGATATTGTCATTAAAATTTTCGAGTTTATGTTTTCTCTTAACCAGATGTTGAATGATGATGGTGTCTTAGGCCAACTATGCATCATATGTATATATGATATATATGTATACTGCTGTACTTGGAACAGAGTATTGGTTGTAAAATACACTTAAATATTTGTTGATGCTGATTGATCACTGGTTCCAAAAGTACCTTTTTACAATTTAATTTGTAATTAATACATGAAGAGTAAGGATTGAATTATGCAGCTTTGGCTAGTACACATGCATGAAAGGAATTTATCCTAGTACTAAGTGACATAAGAAAATTCAAGCCTTCCAGTCTTGTGAAAAAAATAGTTAAAAGGAAAAATAAATGTTTAAAGAATATGTGTTATAGAGAAGAAATGCCTTAGTTGTATTAACTGTTAGAGACAGTATTTGTATATTATATGGCACTGATTAAAGACAACAGAGTATAGAACTCTAGAAATAAAAGTGACCTGATAAGTTCCTGTTGATGACCTAAAAAAGTTACTGAGGAAAATGAGACTTTCAGGGGCTTCCCTGGTGGCGCAGTGGTTAAGAATCCGCCTCCCAATGCAGGGGACGAGGGTTCAAGCCCTGGTCTGGGAAGTTCCCACATGCCGCAGAGCAACAAAGCCTGTGCGCCACAACTACTGAGCCTGTGCTCTAGAGCCCGCGAGCCACAACTACGGACGCCCGTGTGCCTAGAGCCCGGGGTCCAAACCAAGAGAAGCCACCGCAATGAGAAGCCCACGCACCGCAACGGAGAGTAGACCCCGCTCGCCGCAACTAGAGAAAGCACACACGCACGCAGCAAGGAAGACCCAACGCAGCCAAAAATAAATAAATTAAATTAATTAATTAATAAAAAAAAAAAAGAGAGACTTTCAATCTATCTAATGTGCGGACTTTAGGTTTAGGTGAAAGAAGTCATTGCAACACTGGAGGTCTACTAAATTGGTTTAACTGCTACAAGTAGTGACACCAGACAAGAGAGAACTGTGCATCACATCCATCTACATTGTCAAGTCCTATTGCTGGGCAGTTGCACAAGCCACCAAGAGAGCACTCATAACTAATTAGGATGGTGCTTCTCAAACTTTAGGGTGTACCAGAAGCATGTGGAGGGCTTGTAAAACACAGATTGCTGGCCCAGCTCCCAGAACCTCTTCTGAATCAGCAGGTCTAGGGTAGGGCCAAATAATTTACATTTTAAAGCAGCTCCCAGGTGATGCTAATGCTGCAGGCCCACATACCACACTGAGTATCTAAGTACTGTATCAGTCATGTACATGCAACAGTATGTATTTTCAGTAGCCTCAGTGCAATTCTCAGCAACCAACTAGGTCCTAAATAGCAGAGCTTAGACTTTATCATTCAACCTTTTACCTTTATTTTGGTCTTATTCATCGACATGAGGGCACTGTCTTCCACATATAAATAGTAATATGGTTTCTGCTACAATGGTACTCCTCTTCACACTATATTCAACAACGGAATTTCATGCCAGAAAGTTGCTAATCATTACATCAAAGTGTTTCTGTTAACACTTGAAGTCACACCTGATACAATTTGTTCATTTTTAATCAACACTGCTATAAATCAATCATAATATAATGGTCAAATATCATACCACAATTTATTGTTGTCTGGAGAGTGTTCTCACAATTCGTTCTCTTTGTTCCTCTTTGAAGTTTCTTCGTGACTGAGAGAAATGGAAAAATAATGATGTCCACATTGCATGCGGTTAGTTTTTGACCTGGCACTTTATGTCTGACAGACAGTATGTGGAGTGAACTATTACCAGCAATCTGTTCATTCTACCCTCCAGTAGGCACAGCAAATAGGTTGTGTTCCAACTAGGCTGTAGGTCTCCTTGAGAGCTAAACAGTACATATGGCATTTGTTGAGTCATTTTATTGTCCATAAGACAGAGAGATATTTATCAGGAGCATCATTCACCTGGAAAGTCCAGGAGCTTCTTACCTACAGAGAGTGATTAAATGTGTCAACAGGCTGTTTATCCTAGTCCCAAATTCAATTAATTACAATGATTAAGGAAATTTATTTTGGTTATGATATTCACTGCTATGGCATATTGGCACTTTTTTTCCAGATCAATGTTAGCCCACATCTGCTTACAAAAACCTTCAGATTTCCATTCTAATGGTATCACTTGGTGGGGGCGGGGGGAGTCCCAGAAAGTTCTTATGCCAGCTGTTCTACATGGTCTTTTCTATTGAAAAATAGGAAGTGGATCAAAGTTTTACATGCTACAAAATCTTAAGACATAGAAAGTTTTAATTTTTCTTGTTTTTCATAACATACATTTTAACACACATAAGCCAAAGAAAAGCAGGGATAGGACAAAAGGGAGGCTGGGGGAGGCATGGCTACTGTAGTTTGGGTCAATTTGGCTCCATCTCTTCTTTTGCTAACTGTCTTCTCCCACCCACAAAGCACAGGGCAAGTGCCCCAGACTTAGAATACCCCAACCTCCCACCAGAGGGATTGTCCAGGGAGCAGGTGACATCATTGGAGATAATCCAAGTCTTTCTCCACCAGGTACTAAAGGGGTCATGCAGCTAGATGGAAGTGAAGCTAGAGGGGCTTGCATGCCTGGTGAAAACTCTTACAGAAATAGAAGAGAATGAGGCCAAAACACAGAGGAAGAAACCTGCAAGGAAGAAACACAAAGCTGAGGAAGAGAGAGAGAGAAAGAAAAAGAAAGAATGAGAAGAGCTTTCAATATCCTTTTGAGTCCCTGGGTCCAGAGTGTCTATGGTCAGATCCTTCCCCATTCTCACCAGGACCATGATCCACTAAATTCTGCTCTTTGCTTAAATTAATTTGAGTAGGATTTCTGCCTCTTGGCTAATAGTAAGTTATATTACACTGTATCCATTTCTGAGTCATGGCAACTATTTTTAAAATCAACCTCACTTCCACCCCTTGGAGAAAAAAAAAAAAACCTGTGGGAAACAAAATTATACTTAAACACTATTAGCTAAAGGTGTCTGATATTTTGTCTGGAATTTGCTTGAAAATACTCTAGTTTGATGTATATGTGTGTGTAAATTAATCTACATCCCAAAAATGATTTAACATTTTTAACAGCCAGATCAGGAGTCCACACGCCAGGCAGAGGTGATCAGTTAGCAGTTGAAGGACCCTAATCAGTAGCCCATCCCTCAAAAGAGGTTTGTACAACACTTTACAAATTGCTATCTAAACCTGCACCATAACAGATTTTTTAAATAGTGAAATGAGCATCATTCAAAATATATTGTACAAGCCACTATGGAGAACAATATGGAGGTTCCTTAAGAAACTAAAAATAGAGTTACCATAAGATCCTGCAGTCCCACTCCTAGGCATATATCAGGAGAAAACTATAATTCAAAAAGATACACACACCCCAATGTTTATTGCAGCACTATTTACAATAGCCTAGGCATGGAATCAACCTAAATGTCCATCAGCAGATGAATGGATAAAGAAGATGTGGTATATATATATACAGTGGAATATTACTTGGCCGTAAAAAATGAAATAATGCCATTTGCAGCAACATGGATGGACCTAGAGATTATCATGCTAAGTGAAGTAAGTCAGAAAGAGAAAGACAAATACTATATGATAGCACTTATATGTGGAATCTGAAAAAAATGATACAAATGAACTTATGTCCAAAACAGAAATAGACCCATAGACATAGAACACAAACCTGTGATTATCAAGGGTAAAAGGGGGGCAAGGGATAAATTAGGAGTTTGGGATTAACATATGCACACTACTATATATAAAATAGATAACCAACAAGGACCTACTGTGTAGCACAGGGAACTCTACTCAATACTTTGTAGTAACCTATAAGGGAAAAGAATCTGAAAAAGAAAAAAAAAAAAATATATATATATATATATATATATATATTGCTGTACCCCTGAAACTAACACAACATTGTAAATCAACTAGACTTCAATTTAAAAAAAAGAATTAACAAAAGAAAAAAATTTTTTTAAAAACCCAAACTATATTGTACAGGAACTTCCACTTTGCACAAATGGAGTGTAAGAATCTGGCAGCCCAGAAGCCTGACAGCCTTTGAAATAGCACCGGAAGTCTCTAGTTCTAACTTGTCCTTCTTAATACAGAATTCTTTCACTTAAGCAGATTGGAATGTTAGCTCATGCTCCGTCAGAATATAGTTGTGTTAGCTTCCAAGTGAATCTTCTGTGCAAGGCAGCTTGTTGAAGTGCCAAGAAGAGGAAGTGTGCACTTCACTGAGTTCAGAGGAATCATTTGTATGAACACCCTGTTTGGCCTATTTGCTAATACGTGTTTGTATTTGTGGAAAATTTAGGTCTGAGACTAGGTTTCACTGTGATAAGTCATAGTAACAATGCTGTAGGAGAGAAAGCACGGGTCCTACCCATCTCTCATCCCTGGAAGCTACTGCTGTTTTTGCTAGAAGAAGCTTAACAGGCAGATTGGTTTAGGTCAGATCTCAACAGTGAGGGAAGCTGCGACATGCCCTCTCATGACTCACATTCTCAAACACTCCCTGCATTTTCGTCCAGTTTGGTTTCTTGGCTCCTGCTTCTAGATTCACATTGCTATGATCTCTTCTTGCTTCTCTGATCCAGTTTAGTTTCTGGGTATTTGTTTTTATGTGTGCTTGCAGCCCACCTCTGTTTTGGGCCTAGGCCAACTTGTGCCCACATTCAAACACTGCACAGATCCGTCCCTCCTACTCCTTGACCTATTTCATTTTGCTTGAAAGAAAATGTTCATTTCTATTTTGAATATGGAAAGCTTTGATCACTATACGTATTACTAGCGATAACCTATCCATAATTCTGCACTTTCACAAAAGGCAGAATTTGTAACAAAAAAGTCTTCAATCTTAATACTATTTGACTATGTAATTTCTTGAGCTTCAGCTGTAAGTATGTGCTCTTGAAGCAGAGACCTTTTTCCTGAGAGGCAGGCTAATTTATTGATATGGTAGTATCTCCTGCCCAGTTCTTAGCTGCTCGCTTTAGGAACTGAAAAGAACAGAAAGGTTATTCCACTCGCATCAGGAAAACTATCTTTGGGCTCTTCTCACCTGTCACAGGGTATTTCCAGTGTCTTTGTATTGGCCTGAAAAAAATTAAAGATGGAAAAAAAAAATTAAAGATGGGACCAATAAGTAATTAAACTGGAGCTGCCCGCAAGAGAGTGGGAAGGAGGGTTTGATTTGGGCAGACACCTGTGTCTCACTTATACACGTTGTGTAGATGAGGAAATGTCTGTGTGGGGTCCCAGAAGGCAGCTGGATCCTAGGCACTGGCTTGGGAGACTTCCCCAAGCCTGTGGGTACAGAGGGAATGGGTCGCCTGCTTTCAAAGGACCATTCCTGGTTATAGAGCACCTGAAGTGTAACCACAGTGGCTTTCCCTAAATGTTCTAGACTTCCTGATTCTGCCCTCCTCGTTTCCAGAATTGCTCCAAGATTGTGACAATATTTACTCTAAGACTGTATCATGGAGCAAATTCATACCTATCATGAGTAAATGGACAATTAAATAAATCTAGATTAAGCCATTTTTAAGATATTTAAGCCAACAATGACTTCTTGAGGATACTTTCTCTAAATACTATATATATGAGAGGCTGCATCTACATGAAGTAGCTTTTGTCTCCATCAGAGATTTTTAAGCAGCAAGCTTGGTTTCAGCTGAGATATCGACTGCCCTCAGTCCTTGGGGCAGCCGCTCAGGGCCCCCGGCTGTTTGTCTTCAGCTGTAAGCAGCTTCTTCTTCTTGCCCCAGTGTGCATAACAAATACTGTATTATCATTTCTTCTTTTTTCTTTTTAATATTTATTTATTTATTTGACTGTGCTGGGTCTTAGTTGCGGTGTGTGGGATCTTTAGTTGCAGCGTGCATGTGGGATCTAGTTCCCTGACCAGGGATCGAACCTGGGCCCTCTGCACTGGGAGCGTGGAATCTTAATTACTGGACCACCAGGGAAGTCCCTGTATTATAATTTCTATATGTGCCATCTGTGTTGAGAGGCATTGGTTCATATGATCTGTAATGATTTAGTACAAGGGGCAATAATGTTTTTAACTCCACCTCTCCTACTGACTAAACAATTTTAAATAGTAGCTACCCGAATTCAAGAGATACTTTATCAGATGGAAGGGCAGAGCCAGAATAAAAGCAGATCTTTACTTTGAGATTCCTGATACAGATAGAGAGGATTTCCGTCAAGAGGGAAGACGGGGAAGGACCACAGACCTCACACTCAACTCATCAGGCACACTCATCTTCCCATCCAATCCATCACTGAATCCTCTAATTTTTATCTCTTAATCAGACTCAAATTCATCCTCTCCACTGTCACTGTTTCAGCTCAGGCAAATGTCATTTTTATGTGTTTGCAGTAACCTCTGTATTAGTCTACGAGGGCTGCCATACAAAACATGTTTAAGCTGGGTGGTTTAAACACCTGAAATTTATTTTCTCACAGACCTGGAGGCTGAAAGTCCCAGATCAAGGAGTGAGCAGGTTTGTTTCTGGTGAGGCCTCTCTTTCTGGCCTGTAGATGATCACCTTCTCACTGTGTCTTCACATGGCCTCTTCTCTGTGGAGAGAGAGAGAGAGGGAGAGAGAGAGAGAGATCTGGTGTCTCTCTTCCTGTTCTTTTTTTTTTAAACATCTTTATTGGAGTATAATTGCTTTACAATGGTGTGTTAGTTTCTACTGTACAACAAAGTGAATCAGCTATACGTATATATATATCCCCATATCTCCTCCCTCTTGCGTCTCCCTCCCACCCTCCCTATCCCACCCCTCTAGTTGGACACAAAGCACCGAGCTGATCTCCCTGTGCTATGCGGCTGCTTCCCACTAGCTATCTGTTTACATTTGTTAGTGTATATATGTCCATGCCACTCTCTCACTTCATCCCATCTTACCCTTCTCCCTCCCTGTGTCCTCAAGTCCATTCTCTACGTCTGCGCACATATATACAATGGAATATTACTCAGCCATATAAAGAAACGAAACTGAGTTATTTGTAGTGAGGTGGATGGACCTAGAAACTGTCATACAGAGTGAAGTAAGTCAGAAAGAGAAAAACAAATACCGTATGTTTATACATATATATGGAATCTAAAAAAAAAAAAAAAAAGGTTCTGAAGAATCTTCCTGTTCTTATAAGGACACCAGTCCTAAAGGATTAAAGCCCTACTTTATGACCTCATTTAACCTTAATTCCTTCCCTAAAGACCTTATCTCCAAATTCAGTCACCTTGGGGCTTAGGACTTCAACATATGAATTTGGAGGGGACACGATTCAGTCCATAACAACCTCTATGCTACAGTCCAAGTGATCTTTCCAAAACACAGAGCAGCAAATAGAGATAATTTTACTTCTTCCTTTTCTGTTTGGATAACCCCACTCTGACCCCCAGCCCTTTTTTGCCTAATTTCTTTGGCTAGGAATTTCAGTACAATGTTGAATAGAAGTGGCAAGAGTGGGTATCCTTGTCTTGCCCCTGATGTAAGGGAAAAGGCTTCAGTCTTTAACTGAATATGATATTAGCTGTGGGTTTTTTCTTAGATGCTCTTTAGCATGTGGAGGAAGTTCCCTTCTACTTTTAGTTTATTCATTGTTTTTATCATGAAAGTGTGTTGGATTTTGTCAAAGGTTTTTTTCTTTATCAACTGAACTGATCATGTCATTTCTTTGCTTAAAATCTTTCACATTCTGTGTCATTTAGGGTTCTTTGGTGGAGAAACGATTAACACTGATCATCTTAAGGGGGTTTCAGGAGCTTATAGGAAAGAAGCGAGGCTGAAAACGCAACTTGGCACGAAGCAGTTCCCGAAGGTTTCAATAGTAGTGATCCCTGGTTGGTCTTGTTTGGGTGCTTATGCTGTAATGAGTGAGCTCTGTCTGCTGCTTCTCTCCTTAAGTCACACTGCTCAAAATACTAAGTCCCTGGTTGCAGGACATTGTGAATGTACTTGATGCCACTGAATTGTGCACTAAAAAATGGTTAAAATGGCAAATTTTACGTTATATATATTTTCCCACAATAAACAAAAAATTTAAAATGATCTGAATGTAGCCAAATACTGAAAATTTTCAGGAAGGTGATTTTAGAGCAACGAAGCATAAATATAGCTTTTAATCTTTCTAGGGATTAAATGGCACATGATAATATATGGAATTAAACAAATGTGATCAAGTTAAATAAAATTGATACTGGGCTTCCCTGGTGGCGCAGCGGTTGAGAATCTGCCTGCCAATGCAGAGGACACGGGTTCGAGCCCTGGTCTGGGAAGATCCCACATGCCACGGAGCAACTGGGCCCGTGAGCCACAATTACTGAGCCTGCGCATCTGGAGCCTGTGCTCCGCAACAAGAGAGGCCGCGATAGTGAGAGGCCCGCGCACCGCGATGAAGAGTGGCCCCTGCTCGCTGCAACTAGAGGAAGCCCTCGCACACAAACGAAGGCCCAACACTGCCAAAAATTAATAAATAAATAAATTAAAAAAAAAAAAAAGAGAATAAAAAAACTCCCTTGCTCCCTCATCAGCAAACATTGCCCGTGGGAAACTCCAAAACATTCTTTAAAAAAAAAAAAAAAATTGATACAACTGTGTTTGACTTTGGAGGTAACAAAGAGAGGTCAACAAAAAGTCAGAGAAACACAGAAGGTGACCAGACCTTTACATTTCTTCTTTCCTCCAATGAGGAAAATACTTTCTTTCAGGCCTTGTCAGTTTCAGTACTGGGCTCTGAAAGGACTTTTAGAAAGCATCATTTATAGCACAAAGAAATATTTTCATCAAACTAACTTAAATTAGTCTAATGGCTTATATTAGTAATACTAGAAAAAATATTCCTTGATGTTATACCTCTACGATTTGCTTCAGAAAAACCTGGGGACTGGAGGAAATGGAGAAATGTATACAGAGGTCAGATTGGCCATGAACTGATCATTGTTGAGAATGAGTGTGAGTTCATGGAGATACACTGTACTATTCCTTCTACTTTCGTGTATGCTTGAATAGTTTATTAAATTCTTTAACAAAAGTTCTAGGACAGAGAGTGTAGTTGTTCTAGTTTAGGTCACATACCCACCCCTTGACTCTCCCAGGGAGGTGAGAGGAAAGCTTCTCCTCAGACTTATTGTACAATAATACTATACAGTATTATTGTAATAGTAAAACACTGGAAGCAATCTAAATGTCTCAAAATAGAGTACTGGTTAAGTAAATACATGCACATAATGGAATATTATAAAGCAGTTGAAATGACTGGTTATTTATTCCTTCATACAAAAATAAAATAGGTGGCAAGTTGTCCCCAAAGGGTTATATTAATTCTCACCTTTCCCAGCATTATACCTGTATCTTCAATAACAACAAATATTATCATTTAAGAAAAAGGTGTCAATGGTATCTTGTGTTGTTTTATATATTATTTTCAAAGTGGAAAAATTCTAAATTATATGTTTAAAAGATTATCAATTAGGGAGGAAAGTATACCAGGTGCCATGGTTGAATATCAGTGTTTTTATTTCTTTTAATTCCTGTAATTGGATGTGGCTTAAGTTTTGAATTTTGTTAGTTTGGGATAGCTTTTGTCCCTAAAAAGAATTATTCATTGAAGGCCTAATGATATTTTATTTGTTTTTTTTTTTCTAACTTAACCCTATATATTTGAGTTATTTAATCCTGATTGTCCATGAACGACAGATTTCTCATTTGTGTGTATTTGTATTCATCTAAATAAGGAATCATAGCTAAAACATAAAATGAGCCTTTAAAATGTTCCAATATTGGGCTTCCCTGGTGGTGCAGTGGTTGAGAATCTGCCTGTTAATGCAGGGGACACGGGTTCCCTGGTCTGGGAAGATCCCACATGCCGCGGAGCAACTGGGCCCGTGAGCCACAATTACTGAGCCTGCGCGTCTGGAGCCTGTGCTCCGCAACAAGAGAGGCCGCGATAGTGAGAGGCCCGCGCACTGTGATGAAGAGTGGCCCCCGCTTGCAGCAACTAGAGAAAGCCCTCGCACAGAAACGAAGACCCAACACAGCCATAAATAAATAAATAAATTAATTAATTTAAAAAAAAAAGATAGCATCATGTAATGGCAATTCTATAAATCTGGGTTTAAAAAAAAAAAGTTCCAATATTTAGGCCCAGTAATTATATTTCTGAAAATAAATGCTAGGGCTATAATCCAAAATGGTTATAACACTGCAAAATTACCTAATAGTAGAGGAAATTTAAGAAAATTATATTATGTTTACAAGGTGGTTTAAGAACATGGGAAAATGTTAAAATGTTAAATAGGAAAAGCAGTAGATTAAACTTGAATATTTATGACTATGTAAAATAAGCATTTAAAGTACTGCAAAATCTAAAATGCTAACCTAGTTATACTTGAAGCATGAGAGAGAATAGATCATTTTCTTTTTTCTTTCTACTTATCTACATTTTCCAAATTTCTTTTATGGTGAGTATGTGTTACTTTACATTTAGAAAAATTTAAAGGATAAAGACTGTCTCAGTTGAAATGGACAGAAACACAACTCAAATTAATTTAAGCCAAAAAGGGAGAGGAGTTGAAGGGAGGGTGAGAAAGAAGGAAAGAGAAGTTCATGGAAGGACTTGGCTTCAGGCCCACATGGAAATGATATCATCAGGTTTCTCTCTTCTTCCCTCCCCCTAATACCTCAGCTCAGCCTCCTCTGTGTGGTGACCTCATTTTCTTCCATCTTCCAGGTTGCCAGAGAATTAGGTTGCCCACAGCTCTAGGCTTACATCATCTGCATTAGGAATTCCAGTGGAAAAAGATCTCTCTCCCCCAGTGTCCACATATCAATTCCAGAGAAGAACTCTTATAGGCCCTGCTTGGGCCACATGCCCACCCCTATACTAATAATGATGTCTGGGGAATGGGGTACTAAGACTGGGTGGGCTGGTGACATATGCCCATATCTGTTCCAGAAGAGAGGATCTGATACTGGAAGAGAGAGATAGCATGACGGCCAGCCAAATTAAGAAAGATATCATGCAGCACAATATGCTGTCACAGTTCACTGTTATCATCCACACTCTTGATTTTCTGAACATGCAATTCCAAAAATGTCCCATACTAAATTTAATGCAAAACCTCCATGTACAGTTCATCTCTCAAAAGACAACCCACATTGTCTTAAAGTTTAGTATCTTTGGGCCATATGCTTTCTTCTTGGTCAGGTGGAAATTGGGTTCCTCCTGGTCCTGCAATGCAAATATCATCTTTTTTTAAATTTTATTTATTTTTGGCTGCATTGGGTCTTCGTTGCTGCGCGTGGGCTTTCTCTAGTTGTGGCGAGCAGGGGCTACTCTTCGTTGCGGTGCGCAGGCTTCTCCTTGCAGTGGCTTCTCTTGTTGCAGAGCACAGGCTCTAGGCGCACAGGCTTCAGTAGTTGCAGCACGTGGGCTCAGTAGTTGTGGCTTGCGGGCTCTAGAGCGCAGGCTCAGTAGTTGTGGCGCAAGGGCTTAGTTGCTCCACGGCATGTGGGATCTTCCTGGACCAGGGATTGAACCCGTGTCCCCTGCATTGGCAGGCGGATTCTTATCCACTGTGCCACCAGGGAAGTCCCGCAAATATCATCTAAATTGCTTCCCTTGCAGTGAAGTTCTTTAGTGATTCAATCTTGCTGCCCTGAGTCTGCACATGTGAGAAGCAAGTCTCCCTCATCCAACATGTTCTAGGACAGCACCAGTTCAGCCACCAACTTCCTATTGGCCTCATTATGGAGCCTGGGTATTGCTTTAGGCTTTGAACATTCACAGGCTTGTTTCCAAGTTGGGTTTTTCTGGCAATACAACTCCCGTCAGATCTCAGATGGCTTTCTGCCAATTTACACCTGGGGATTCCATAAACTAGGCACCAATACCAGAAATCTTACCCAGCCCTTGTAGTTTCTGTCTCTTAACAACAGACCTCAGCTTTGCCCATCCTATAGGCTCTCAATTTACTGTATCCCATAATGGTTACCCTGACCCTCGGCTGTAACCCAGTGGATAGTGTTTTCCCATGGGCATGATTACTAATTATATTTGGCAGGGAATAGCACAGTTGTTTAAGAAGAAAGGACAAGGGAAACAGGGTTTCCTAATTTTTACCAAGTTTCTGGTGTGATTCCTGCCTCCTTCCTTTGTTATCAATTTTAGATTGGAACATAGATTTCAGCTTTTTCAAATCAGTGAGAAGAATTATTATTTGACCCTCAGTGGTCCTGGATTGCTGGCTCGAGGCAGAAAGGGCCTCCCAGTATGCTGTTGCCTTTCTGCTTTCAGATAAGTGAGTTTGGATTCAAGCTTGTCCCTTCCTCTTTGCTTAGCAGGGTTCTTCCTAGCGTCTCCATGTTTGCATCATCCCAGTTTGTCAGTACATCCAGAAAAATGGGGTACCATGTTTGACTGGGCCTGGGTCATGTGTCCACGTCCAATTTGATGGGGTCTTCTGGAAAAAGGGAAAAGGTGTGGGAATGCTGAGGTAGACTACAAGCTACCTTGTAGCTTTAAAATTCTTTATTTAGTACTTCATATAAAAATAATCAAATCTATGGACTTCCCTGGCGGTCCAGCGGTTAGGACTCCGCGCTTCCACTGCAGGGGGCACGGGTTCGATGCCTGCTTGGGGAACTGAGATCCCGCATGCTGGTGGCACAGGTCAAAAAAAAAAAAAAAATCTAATCTAAAACTGAAAATATATGAGGAGAAAAGTTTCTTAGGATCACACCCTCATGCTTAAAAATTGCAAGGTGATCTCAAATAGAATGAGAAAGAGCCAGAACCAGAGAACAAGGAAAACAGCAGAAGACTTTGTCACTCCGTCTTCACAACATCAGAAATGCAAGAGCCACTCCTATAAATATTCAGTAGCTTCCTTAGCTTTTGTCAACCGGCAGCTTCCAAATTTTTGACAGGTAGAGTCGAAATTTCAAAAGTACTTTTAAAAGGTGCATCAACCAGTGTTCTACCCATCATTCTCATCTACATATATGTTTTGTTTTTATAACACTGTTATTAAAATCTTGTTTCTAGATTTACATTAACATTTAGTGGCCACCTATACTCACAACCTAGAGATTTCCCCTCCTTCTACCAGCTTTGAACCTCACCCAGAAGCTCTCTTTGTTCCGGCCTTTTTGGTTTTGCATCTCGGTTCTCTGTCTTGTTTTCCCAGATAGCCCCAAGTCCAATCCAGATCCCTGGAACTGTGAGCCTGGCCTCTTTATTCATAGACTGGAAAATATAACTTCAACACTCTGCTAAATTTTTTGTTTTAAAAAACTTAAAATTTCAGAGTAATTTTAGACTTACAGAAAAGTTGCAAAGAACTGAGAGTCCCTATATCCTCCATCCAATGCTCCTTAATGTTAACATCTTACCTAGCCAGGGTATATTTGTCAAAACTAGGAAATTAACATTAATCCGTTATTATTAAGTAAACTCCAGACTGTATATCACCACTAATGTTCTTTTCTATTCCAGGATCCAATCCAGGATAGCACACTGAATTTAATCTGCTAAATTTTAAAACAAATTATTTTCCAAGTCATTTACAATTAAGCTGTGACAGTTATGAAGAATTTGGCATTTTAATATTTAAGATAAACAATTCATTAGCAAAAACAACACAAGTTGTCAAGATGTCATTAGTTCTGTGATTATGAGCTCCTCTGGGGAGGAGTCTCTATTATTTGTTTGGCACATTTTATCTATATATAGTTTCATACATTCTCTACAGCAGGGGTCGCCAACCCCTGGGCCGTGGACTGGTACAGGTCCGCAGCCTGTTAGGAACTAGGCTGCCCAGCAGGAGGTGAGCGGCTGAGGAGCCGCTCCCCATGGCTTGCATTACTGCCTGAACCAACCCCCCACGCCCCTCCTTTCGTGGAAAAATTGTCTTCCACGAAACCAGTCCCTGGTGCCGAAAAGTTTGGGGACCCCTGTTCTATAGGATGTAGTTTTCACAGCAGTAAAAGGTAAGAGAAGTACAAGAAAATTCAAAGCATTCTAACTTTTAGGGGAAAACAGTTTCATTCTTCCTAATGTAATTAGTAGAGTTAGAATTTTATTCCAGTGACGTGCTGTAAAGGTAGTGGGAGTATAATTTATGAAAACATTACAGGTCTGACGCAATCATCACAGTCTAAGCCACAGAAACCACAAAAGACCGCAGGACCAGATTCCTGTCCAGTCAACTTCTCCAGGGGGACGAACACTTGCCAACAAAACCCAAAAGTTCTCTTTAAGAAAAGAAAGCTCTCTCTAGGAGTAATATCTGGAGTAATTTGGGGGAAACTGAAAGTTACTTGCTTTCCCACCCCCTGCACCCCATGGCTTGCGGGATCTTAATTCTCCTACCAGGGATTGAACCCGTGCCCCCTTCAATGGAAGCGCAGAGTCCTAACCACTGGACCACCAGGGAATTCCCTGCGTTTTTACATAAAGCTGTTTTCAGACCTATTGAGGCTATCTTGATATAGGGCCTATTTTTAAAAATTACGTGTATTTCATTTTAAGAGAACAATATTGTGGGTATTATAACAAAAGAGCTATAAAGAAGTCTACTTGAAGTAAGTTCAAGGACTTACCTAATCCAAGAGAAATACAGACTTTGCTAAGTATTATTCCATCTTATTCCTACCACAATTAATAGTTATCTTCAGGTGCTGTCATCAATTACAGGATGACATGTAAAATTCCTGTAGAAGTCTCTCTCTTTCCCCATCCCCAAAAAAAATTGAAGACATCTAAGCGAAGACACATGAGAAAAGTAACAACACAATATTTTGCCAAGCATTATCCTATAAATAAAGAAGGCCAATAAAGATATTATGTATTCAGATTTTCACTTAGCAGTTTGTTTTCTGGAGAAATAAGGAATATAGTAATTTACCTAATTAAAAAAAAAAAGAAAAACTTAAAAAAAAGGAAAAATGAATATTTACATAGTGCCTTATTGCTTTCTAATCACTTGCTCATCCATGATATATTGAATAGTTAACTGATGACTTTATATTTTAGGCACAGCTGCCATGGATGCTGGCACAAAATATAGAATGTCTAATTGTCCTCTGATGCCACTTCACAGGTAACCTCCTCCATGAAGTCTTCTGATTGCTCCCAGCCCCTGAATTTGCATCAAGTAAGAATTTGCATTCTTTCCTCTGTGCTGCCAAGATACATGACCACTCTTACATAATTCTATGATAGCACTTCTTGCATTGTCATCTCTTTTAGAGACAGCCTCTTATTCAACTTTTTATCGTCATAGGTAAGTAGCAGTGTTATAGGCTGAATTGTGTCCCCATCAAATGCATATGTTGAAGCTCTAATCCCCTGTACCTCAGAATGTGACTGTATTTGGAAATGGGAGTCTTTAAAGAGGTGATTGAGCTAGAATGAGGCCATTGGGGTGGGCCCTAATCCAATCCGACTGGTATCCTTATAGGAAGAAAAAGTATGGAGACACCAAAGAGACACCAGAGACGAGCATGCACAGAAGAAAGACCACATGAGGACACAGTAGGAAGGCTGCCATCTGCAAGACAAGCAGAAAGGCCTCAGGAGAAACCAAACCTGCTGACACCTTGATCTTGGACTGCTATCCTCCAAAACCATAAGGAAATTAATTTCTGCTTAAGCCATTCAGTCGGTGGTATTTAGTTACAGTAGCCCTAGCAAACTAATATAGATAGTCACAGGTAAATGATATACAGTAAGTACTTAAAAATAGTAGCTATTATGTGTAATCTGCAGTTATTATATATATATATATATATATATATATATATATATATATATATATATATATATATATATATACACACATACCCTCTTGTATATAGATTATGCATATGCTTAGCAAGTTTTAGGAATTTATGTGCATTCATGTCTGTTTTGTGGTTGTCTTTAGGTTCTATAGGTGTTTCTTTGTGTGTCAGGCAGTTGAGTGGATTATTTTTTAAAGGTTTGCCTGCAAGAAATTTTGTAAGGGTTCTTACCCATTACAAAAACTTCTATCATAGATAAAATTGATTCCCCGAGGTAAACAATTTTGTTCTACAATTCAGTTGTGCAAACATTTTATTCAGATAAAGGGCATAGAAATTTTCAGGATTCAAATTAATTCAGGAGATAAGTAGCTCTGGATTTAATTTTTCAATTATTTTTTCATAAACCTTTATTAATGTTTTCATAATTCATTTAATTTTATCATAAGAAAAACACAGATTGGGGAAATAAAGAGTTGATAATTTTTGATAAAACCATGAGGACAAAAATTCTTAGAAAAATCTTATTCATAAAATTTCATGTCTTGCCTGTATGATTTGTGGACCAAAGAAAAAAATGTAAATGCAATCATCCCATTCTCTGTTCTCAATATTGCAAGGGCTTTGACTCAACATTTACCTTGTCATGAGGGCCATGAATGATCTGGCTCCAAACTACCTGTTCTAACTTTCTACCTTGTTCCCCTTTCTTTCTGTTCTTTAGGCTCAGAAGCAGCCCTGTGGATTCTGAAACAAGCTGAACTAATTCTATTTGTCAGAAAGACTGCTTTTCCTGAGAGTCACATGACTTACTCTTCCCCTTCATTCTAATCTCTACTTGAAAGTCAGGGGATGAGGGAGGTCTTCCCTGTTCATCCAGCTGAAGAGCATCCCCTGTCATTCTCTATCTCCTTAACTTTTTTTTTTTTCCCGGAGCATCTATTAATACCTGGGCATTATGTCTTTGTTTATCTGCTTTTTTTTTGTTAAACATCTTTATTGGAGTATAACTGCTTTACAATGGTGTGTTAGTTTCTGCTGTATAACAAAGTGATTCAGCTCTACGTATACATATATCCCCATATCCCCTCCCTCTTGCGTCTCCCTCCCACCCTCCCTATCCCACCCCTCTAAGTGGACACAAAGCACTGAGCTGATCTCCCTGTGCTATGTGGCTGCTTCCCACTAGCTATTTTACATTTGGTACTGTATATGTGTCAATGCCACTCTCTCACTTCGACCCAGCTTACCCTTCCCCCTCCCCGTGTCTTCAAGTCCATTCTCTACGTCTGCGTCTTTATTCCTGTCCTGCCTCTAGGTTCTTTTTTTTAGATTCCATATATATGTGTTAGCATACGGTATTTGTTTTTCTCTTTCTGACTTACTTCACTCTGTGTGACAGACTCTAGGTCCATCCACCTAACTACAAATAACTCAATTTCATTTCTTTTTATGGCTGAGTAATATTCCATTGTATGTATCTGCCACATCTTCTTGATCCATTCATCTGTTGATGGACACTTAGGTTGCTTCCATGTCCTGGCTATTGTAAATAGTGCTGCAATGAACATTGTGGTACATGACTCTTTTTGAATTCTGTTTTTCTCAGGGTATATGCCCAGTAGTGGGATTGCTGGGTCATATGGTAGTTCTATTTTTAGTTTTTTAAGGAACCTCCATACTGTTCTCCATAGTGGCTGTATCAATTTACATTCCCAACAGTGCAAGAGGGTTCCCTTTCTCCACACCCCCTCCAGCATTTATTGTTTGTACATTTTTTGTTGATGACCATTCTGACTGGTGTGAGGTGATACCTCATTGTAGTTTTGATTTGCATTTCTCTAATGATTAGTGATGTTCAGCATCCTTTCATGTGTTTGCTGGCAATCTGTATATCTTCCCTGGAGAAATGTCGATTTAGGTCTTCTGCCCATTTTTGCATTGGGTTGTTTGTTTTTTTGCTATTGAGCTGTATGACCTGCTTGTATATTTTGGAGATAAATCCTCTGTCAGTTGCTTAGTTTGCAAATATTTTCTCCCATTCTGAGGGTTGTCTTTTCGTCTTGTCTATAGTTTCCTTTGCTGTGCAAAAGCTTTTAAGCTTCATTAGGTCCCATTTGTTTATTTTTGTTTTTATTTCCATTCCTCTAGGAGGTGGGTCAAAAAGGATCTTGCTGTGATTTATGTCATATAGTGTTCTGCTTATGTTTTCCTCTAAGAGTTTTATAGTGTCCAGTCTTACATTTAGGTCTTTAATCCATTTTGAGTTTATTTTTGTGTAGGGTGTTAGGGAGTGTTCTAATTTCATTCTTTTACGTGTAACTGTCCAGTTTTCCCAGTACCACTTATTGAAGGGCTGTTTTTTCTCCATTGTATGTTCTTGCCTCCTTTATAAAAGATAAGGTGACCATATGTGCGTGGGTTTATCTCTGGGCTTTCTCTCCTGTTCCATTGATCTATATTTGTTTTTGTGCCAGTACCATACTGTCTTGATTACTGATTCCCCCAGCTCCATTTTTCTTTCTCAAGACTGCTTTGGCTATTAGGGTTCTTTTGTGTTTCCATACAAATTGAGAAATTTTTTGTTCTAGTTCTGTGAAAAATGCCATTGGTAGCTTGATAGGGATTGCACTGAATCTGTAGATTGCTTTGGGTAGTAGAGTCATTTTCACAATGTTGATTCTTCCAATGCAAGAACATGGTACATCTCTCCATCTGTTTGTATCATCTTTAATTTCTTTCATCAGTGTCTTATAGTTTTCTGCATACAGGTCTTTTGTCTCCTTAGGTAGGTTTATTCCTAGCTATTTTATTCTTTTTGTTGCAGTGATAAATGGGAGTGTTTCCTTAATTTCTCTTTCAGATTTTTCATTAGTGTATAGGAATGCAAGAGCTTTCTGTGCATTAATTTTGTATCCTGCTACTTTACCGAATTCATTGATTAGCTCTAGTAGTTTTCTGGTAGCATCTTTAGGATTCTCTGTGTATAGTATCATGTCATCTGCAAACAGTGACAGTTTTACTTTTTCTTTTCCAATTTGGATTCCTTTTATTTCTTTTTCTTCTCTGATTGCTGTGGCTAAAACTTCCAAAACTATGTTGAATAATAGTGGTGAGAGTGGGCAACCTTGTTTTGTTCCTGATCTTAATGGAAATGGTTTCAGTTTTTCACCATTGAGAACGATGTTGGCTGTGGGTTTGTCATATATGGCCTTTATTATGTTGAGGAAAGTTCCCTCTATGCCTACTTTCTGGAGGGTTTTTATCATAAATGGGTGTTGAATTTTGTCAAAAGCTTTTTCTGCATCTATTGAGATGATCATATGTTTTTTCTCCTTCAATTTGTTAATATGGTGTATCACATTGATTGATTTGCATATATTGAAGAATCCTTGCATTCCCGGGATAAACCCCACTTGATCATGGTGTATGATCCTTTTAATGTGCTGTTGGATTCTGTTTGCTAATATTTTTTTGAGGATTTTTGCATCTATGTCCATCAGTGACATTGGCCTATAGTTTTCTTTCTTTGTGACATCTTTGTCTGGTTTTGGTGTCAGGGTGATGGTGGCCTCGTAGAAGGAGTTTGGGAGTGCTCCACCCTCTGCTATATTTTGGAAGAGTTTGAGAAGGATAGGTGTTAGCTCTTCTCTAAATGTTTGATAGAATTCGCCTGTGAAGCCCTCTGGTCCTGGGCTTTTGTTTGTTGGAAGATTTTTAACCACAGTTTCAATTTCAGTGCTTGTGATTGGTTGGTTTATAATTTCTATTTCTTCCTGGTTCAGTCTCAGAAGGTTGTGCTTTTCTAAGAATTTGTCCATTTCTTCCAGGTTGTCCATTTTATTGGCATATAGTTGCTTGTAGTAATCTCTCATGATCCTTTGTATTTCTGCAGTATCAGTTGTTACTTCTCGTTTTTAATTTCTAATTCTAATTCTGTTGAGTCTTCTCCCTTTTGTTCTTGATGAGTCTGGCTAATGGTTTATCAATTTTGTTTATTTTCTCAAAGAACAGGCTTTTAGTTTTATTGTTTTTTGCTATTGTTTCTTTCATTTCTTTTTCATTTATTTCTGATCTGATCTTTATGATTTCTTTCCTTCTGTGAACTTTGGGGTGTTTTTGTTCTTCTTTACCAAATTGCTTTAGGTGTAAGTTTAAGTTGTTTATTTGAGATTTTTCTTGTTTCTTTAGGTAGGATTGTACTGCTATAAACGTCCCTCTTAGAACTGCTTTTGCTGCATCCCATAGGTTTTGGGTCATCGTGTTTTCATTGTCATTTGTTTCTAGGTATATTTTGATTTCCTCTTTGATTTCTTCAGTAATCTCTTGGTTATTTAGCAGCGTATTTTTGAGCCTCTATGTGTTTGTATTTTTTACAGATTTTTTCCTGTAATTGATATCTTGTCTCACAGTGTTGTGGTTGGAAAAGATACTTGATACGATTTCAATTTTCTTAAATTTACCAAGGCTTGATTTGTGACCCACAATATGATCTATTCTGGAGAATGTTCCATGAGCACCTGAGAAGAAAGTGTATTCTGTTGTTTTTGGATGGAATGTCCTATAACTATCAATTAAGTCCATCTTGTTTAATGTGTCATTTAAAGCTTGTGTTTCCTTATTTATTTTCATTTTGGATGATCAGTCCATTGGTGAAAGTGGGGTGTTAAAGTCCCCTACTATGACTGTGTTACTGTTGATTTCCCATTTTATGGCTGTTAGCATTTGCCTTGTGTATTGAAGTGCTCATATATTGGGAGCATAAATATTTACAATTGCTATATTTTCTTCTTGGATTGATCCCTTGATCATTATGTAGTGTCCTTCTCTGTCTCTTGTAATAGTCTTTATTTTAAAGTCTATTTTGTCTGATATGAGAATTGCTACTCCAGCTTTCTTTTGATTTCCATTTGCATGGAGTATCTTTTTCAATCCCCTCACTTTCAGTCTGTATGTGTCCCTAGGTCTGAAGTGGGTCTCTTGTAGACAGCATATATATGGGTCTTGTTTTTGTATCCATTCAGCCAGTCTATGTCTTTTGGTTGGAGTGTTTAATCCATTTACATTTGAGGTAATTATCAATATGTATGTTCCTATTACCATTTTCTTAATTGTTTTGGGTTTGTTTTTGTAGGTCTTTTCCTTCTCTTGTGTTTCCTGGATAGAGACATTCCTTTAGCATTTGTTGTAAAGCTGGTTTGGTGGTGCTGAATTCTCTTAGCTTTTGCTTGTCTGTAAAGGTTTTAATTTCTCCGTCGAATCTGAGTGAGATCCTTGCTGGGTAGAGTAATCTTGGTTGTAGGTTTTTCCCTTTCATCACTTTAAATATGTTCTGCCACTCCCTCCTGGCTTGCAGAGTTTCTGCTGAAAGATCAGCTGTTAACCTTATGGGGATTCCTTTGTATGTTATTTGTTGTTTTTCCCTTGCTGCTTTTAATATTTTTTCTTTGTATTTAATTTTTGATAGTTTGATTAGTATGTGTCTTTGTGTGTTTCTCCTTGGATTTATCCTGTATGGGAGTCTCTGTTCTTCCTGGACTTGATTGACTATTTCCTTTCCCATATTAGGGAAGTTTTCAACTATAATCTCTTCAAATATTTTCTCAGTCCCTTTTTTTTTCCCTCTTCTTCTGGAACCCCTATAATTCAAATGTTGGTGCATTTAATGTTGTCCCAGAGGTCTCTGAGACTGTCCTGAATTCTTTTCATTCTTTTTGTGTATTCTGCTCTGCGGTAATTATTTCCACTACTTTATCTTCCAGATCACTTATCTGTTCTTCTGCCTCAGTTATTCTGCTATTGATTCCTTCTGGAGAATTTTTAATTTCATTTATTGTGTTGTTCATCACTGTTTGTTTGCTTTTTTTTTCTTCCAGTTCCTTGTTAAATGTTTCTTGTATTTTCTCCATTCTATTTCCAAGATTTTGGATCATCTTTACTATCATTACTCTGAATTCTTTTTCAGGTAGACTTCCTATTTCCTCTTCATTTGTTTGGTCTGGTGGGTTTTTACCTTACTCCTTCATCTGCTGTGTTTCTCTGTCTTCTCATTTTGCTTAACTTACTGTGTTTTGGGTCTCCTGTTCGTAGGCTGCAGGTTTGTAGTTCCTGTTGTTTTTGGTGTCTGCCCCCAGTGGCTAAGGTTGGTTCAGTGGGTCGTGTAAGCTTCCTGGTGGAGCTGACTGGTGCTTGTGTTCTGGTGAATGAGCCTGGATCTTGTCTTTCTGGTGGGCAGGACCGAGTCCAGAGGTGTGTTTTGGGGTGTCTGTGAACTTATTATGATTTTAGTCAGTCTCTCTGCTAATGGGTGGGGTTGTGTTCCTGTGTTGCTAGTTGTTTGGCATGGGGTGTCCAGCACTGGAGCTTGCTGGTCATTGAGTGGAGCTGGGTCTTAGTGTTGAGATGGAGATCTCTAGGAGAGCTCCCACCGATTGATATTATGTGGGGCTAGGAGGTCTCTGGTGGACCAATGTCCTGAACTCGGCTCTCCCACCTCAGAAGCTCAGGCCTGACCCCTGGCTGGAGCACCAAGACCTTGTCAGCCACACGGCTGCTGGTACTCAGCATGCAGTCTGCAGTCGCTGTTTGTGAGGCTCCCTGCTCTGCAAGGTAACGGTCCACGCTCAAAGTCCATGAGGTCCTGATGGCCCCATAAATGAATTATTCATATACTATCTGAGAAAGCTCCCCTTCACATCTCCCAGTATCTTTAAAAGGCTTGCGTGGATACATGGGGGATGTCCCAGACACTGCTTCTGATGGCAACCTGCCCACTGGCACTGGTGGGGCCTGCGCTCTTAAAGGCCACGGCCCGTGGGCTGCCATCTGTTAATCTGCTTATTGTCTCTCTCCTGTCTACCAGATTTTCAGCTCCATGAGAACAGGGGTTTTGTCAAGAAATGTTGGTTGAATGGAAATTTGAAGCACCAACCACTGAAGTCTGAGATAACAGTTTTCAATATTTCTTAAAGATATAATGAATATTGCAATGAAGTAGTCAAATAATGCTGAAGAGATGTAATCCGATATTGACTGAGTATATTAGGTTGCCCCAGAAATCTCTGTGTTATTTGTACTGTGTAGTTGATCCCTTTGAGGGTGTGTCTTCTGCTCAGAACTTTTATCCAGTATCTTGGACGCACCCTTGATCTTCAGAAACAGATCCTTGGTAGTTATTCAGAGGAGCACTGTACAGTATAAATATAATGTGTACTTTAAAATCTTCCAGTGGCCATATTTTTAAAAAGTAAAAATAATAGCTAAAACTAATTTTTAAATATTTTATTTAACCCAAAATATCCAAAATATTATTTCAACATGTAATCAACATAAATACAATTATTAACAAGATATGTAATATTCTTTTGTTTTTTTCACAGTGTCTTCAAAATTCATTGAGTATTTTATGGTCGCTGCACATCTCAATTCACATGGTAAATTTTAACAATTAAAGTGAAACAAAGTTCTACCAAAATAATAAAGTTGTATGTTCTGGGAAAATATTTTACATGGCTTTGGTTTTAAAATTTAAGTTAATAACAATTAAATAAAATGAAAATTCAGTTCCTCAATGTACTGGCCACATTTCAAGTGCTCCATAGGCACACGTGGCCGGTGGCTTCTGTATTGGACAGTGCCTCCTGGCCATACTTGATTGGAGCAGCAGAAGCCTTCTAACCACAGCTCAGCCAATCAGTTTCTCCCTTCCAGGAATTTGAATTTTGAACTGAGGTACGTACACAGAGACGGGAAAAGTTTGGTTCTGAGTCATGTTAGTGGCAGAATTCCACAAGGAACGTTTGTGAGCAGCTGTTGTTAGGGTCCCCAGAGCTTCCCTGCCTTCTGCCCTTCCAGAGGCCTGGTTGGTGGTTCAATTCTTCTTTGGATTCTGTGAGAGGGCCTAATATATTTCCAGTAAGTTTTTGTCTTCCCTTGAGCCAGCTCAAGCTGGTTTCTGTTACTTGTAATGACATTAATAAAAAAATAAAATAAACAAAAACTCATAAGAAATTTCTTTAAAAGGAGATGCGTAAGAGTACATAATTATGCAGAAGGGTATATACATTTATGCAAAACTGCTTTGAATACCTTAGAAAAATCATAATTGTCCAGGGTGTTATCAACTCTCAACAGAATGGAGCAGGATGTAGATGATTCAAAACAGTAAATTGATACAAAAAGAGCATCTATTTGATTCTGGAATGCATTTGTGTGAATTGGGGGTGGGGATGGGGGCAGAGCAGAAACAAGATACAGCTTCCTAATTGTTTTACAGAGAATTTAATCAGCATGAATTCTCCAAGAATGACGTTGATCACACAGCAGGTGCTTGATAAATGCATGTTGATTAATTGACTTAGAATGCACCAGCTGTCGGTGAAAGAATGTGATCCACAATCAAACCACTTGACAGAAGAAAGCCAGGATGGCTTTTAAAATTAGTAACAATGTGGAATTCTACATGCGAATAATCCAGAGATGGTGTTGCTGTCTTTGGTTATCTTCCTAGATGAGAATAAGATAATCATACTCTGCTTTGGAGGAAGGTATTTAGTGTTTAAGGCTGTAAACCTAGGTAAACATATTCTCCAGTCATTTGTTCCCAGTATCTGGAAGGCCTTTAGGTTGCATACACCACGTCTGTGGGGATGAGGGGGTAGGAGAGGGAGATACAATTATAAATGATCTCTCCTGATCCTGGGGAGTTTTGATTTTCATCTCTTCTCAGCATCAGATAAGCAATACTTACATTTCACAGGGTAGAAAAAGAAAAGTTAAAAAATGTTTCAGAATACCATGTTTAAGTGGATGGAGGTGAACTTAATTAAGCCTCTAGTATTACTACCAGTTTACAAAAAGTATCAGAATAAAAATACACACAGGGATACAATCAGCCAAATCCAGAATATGGAAAATCCTACAGAACAAATGACCTGGTGTTTTCAACAAATAATAAATTCTATAATTACCATATATTATAAATGGCACAATTACATTGGAGGGTAGTGGTGCCTCTGGTAGACCTTGTTTTAGGGTGGGTTCCCTCCACACAAATTTTAGCGTGGAGAGTTGCATGCAGAACTTCATTAGAGAGATAGCTCTGAGCGGGTAAGGAAGGTGGGACTGAACAGTGGAGAAGCTGACCCTGGTGAGGTTTCAACTGAGGCCTCAGTCATCCCACGGGGAGTTCTGGAGGGGGGATGACCCTTCAGAGTTGTCCCAAATTGAGGCAAGGGGCCAGATTTTGTATTCATTTGATATGTGCTTCCTCCTAGTAGGGGATATAACCTTGGGAGAGGCAGATCCCTGCAGCCAAGAGGTGTTCCCATCAAGGGAGGTGGCTGTGAGCTAACATCAGTCGATATTCCCAGCAGCCTGGGGATGAGAGTGCTGGCCCTGAAGGACTCTCATTGGAGCACAGTAGTATTCAGTTCAATGCAATGTGGTATAAAACAGAATTAAGTTTTGAGATTATTAGTGACACTTACCTAATCTTTAACCCATAATTTTCACAATAATAGCTATTTTATTTAAAAATTCTAATGGAATATCACTGTACCATAAAAATTCTGGCATTTAGTCAGTGGCTATAGGGAAATAAACTATTGTGTTATATTCACTTGTTAAACACTTCAGTTGTACTGCCCGTTTTGGAACACTGGGTGGGGGGACACTTTGTTCATTTGGTTCTCAGGCTGCCATAGTTGTTCTCCTCACCGGCCTCTCCTTCCTGGTCTCCTCTGATGACTTCTCATATCTGGCCTGTGAATTTTGGAATGCTGTAGGGCTTAGTTCTTAGATGTCTTTTTTTCCTTTTTGAAAAAAATCTTACTATCATTTCCTAAATATTCCCATCCAGACTCATGGCTTTAAATATCATGTATATTTAAATGACGATGATTCACAGATATTTATCTCCAGCCTAGTCCACTTCCCTGAACTCCAGACTGGTACATCTAGATACTGGTACATCTAGACAGTCAACATCTCTACTTGATTATATACACACTAGTTGGTTATCAACACACATCTTAAACTTGACATTATCAAACCAAGTCCCTTACTTTCTCCCACTCCCATCCCCTGCAAAACTGCTTCCTCCTGCTGTCTTCAAATATCTCAGCAAATAACAACCTCACTCTCCTAGCTGCTCAAGCCAGAAATCTTGGACTCATTCTTGCATATTTTAAAGAAAACTTTGGACATTATGTCAATTCACTCATAGATACTTCATTATACATCTCTAATTGATAAAATTTTTTTTCCCAAGTCATCATCATGCCTAACAAAATTAATGTTATTGTTTAATATCATTTAATAACTGGTCTATATTCAAACGTCCCTAACTTTCACAAAGATGTCATTTTACAGTTGCCTTGCTCAAACTGGGATTGAAGTAAAAGAGAAAGTCAATAAACAAATATGAAATATGTCAGGTGGTAATCAATACTGCAGAGTAGGGGGGGTAAATAGTACAGAGTAGAAGGGACTAGTTAGTTGGTTGGCTATTTAACCCAGAGTGCTCAGGAAAGGTCTCTCTGATAAAGTAACATTTGAGTTTAGAATAGTGTTTTAAGGAAGAAATGACCAACTATGTCATACAATGCAAATGGGTTAAATGCAAGGTGAAGACTGAGAATTGATATTTGGATATGGTAACATGGAAGTCACTGGGGGCCTTGATCAAAGCTGCTTTTGTGGAGTGGGGGAGGTAAAAGCCTGACTGGAATGGGTTCAGGAGAGAACAGAAGGAGAAGAAGTGGGAACAGTAAGTATAGACAATTCTGTAGAGAAGTTTTGCCATACAGGGGAGCTGACCAGTGGGGCATTGTCTGGAAGAGACATGGAGTCAATGGATGATTTTTTTCCAAATGGGAGGTGTTAGAGTATGTTTGATACTAATGGGAATGATTAGTAGGGAGAAATAATGCAGGGGAGAGAAAGAACAATTGCTGTGGGCCCTGAGTATGTGGAAGGGGAAGCAATCCAGTGCACCACTGCAGGGGGTGGCTTTAGACTGCAGGACCGATGGTATATCCATAGTTACAGGAAAGAAGGCAGAATACGTGGGCACTGACGCTGGCAGGCCAGTAGATGTGGTGGTAGTTGTGGACGTTCTCTTCTCAGTGAAGTAGGAAGCAAAGTCATCAGCAGCGGGCTCAGGAGATGTTGGAGAGTTGGAGAGGAAAGGAATGAAACAGCCCTCTAGGAAAGCCAGAGAGCAAAGGGGCTAGGGAATGTTCTGGGACTTCATTAAAGGCTTGTTTGAGGTTGGGGCCATGAATTTGCAGTGAGTAGTTTCTGTGTGGTTGTTTGTTTTTCTCCAGTCACATTTACCTGCTGGGTGTGATACAGGAAGAGAGTTGGTTTTAACTGGGGCTGGAGTTTGGACATAAAGTACAGTGGAGGGAGAACAGGGTAAGGGATTTGAGAGTGTATGCAAAAGAGTAATTATAATGAGGAACCATGGAATATAAGCTGGGGAAGCAGAAACTAGAGAAAATGAGGGGGAGTGATGAGCAGTGAAAAGGTGACAATGGCCTGTAGGTTTCAGAGGAGTGGAAGAATTGTGGGGGTCAAGGTATAGTGAGAGAGAGCTGGGAAAATAGGAGGTGGCGGTAGACATAAAGCAAAAATACGTAGTCAAAAAATAAGGGAATTGGGAAAACAGGCAGTCTTACGCACTGATAGTGGGAATGTAAATTGGTATCACCTCTTTTGGGAGGCAATCTTGAAATATCTATCAAAATATTAAATGCCTTTGACCTAGCAATTTTCCTTCCTGGGACTCATCTAATAGTTATAGTTGCACAATTGCATAAAGATACCAGAGTGTTCTTTGCAGCATTGTTTGTAACAGCAAAAGATTGAAAACAATCTAAATCCATCGATAGGTGACTTAATGAATACATTATGATACAACTCTAAAGGCTGGTATACTATATAGCCATTACAAAAGAAAGATCTAGAAAATCATCATTTTAAAACCTCAGTGTAACTGATTCAAGCAAAGGGTATAAGTGGATGCCAAAACTATTGAGTGAAAGGTGATCAGGGAACAGGATATTCAGATTGTCTTGAAGAATCACCCCACAGACTATTAATTACCAAGGGGAATGATACCTCTGCATAGGAGAAATCTACCTGACGCCACCTGCACCAAGTGGTCCTTAGCATCATTGACAGTAAGACAAACTGGCATCATGGGTCTTCTGACGTGATGTGATGGGAAGGGCACACTTTTCCTATTATATTTTTACAAATAACATTTAACCTGAATCTAATCATGATGAAGTAATGGGATAAATCCAGAATGTAGGACATTCTATAGAGTAATTGCCTGGGCTCTTCAAAAATGTCAGTGTCATGAAAGACCAAACAAACGAAAACTAAAGGACAATAAAAGAGACTAAAGAGATATTTCTATTACATGTAATGAGTGAGACTTGATTGAAATCTGGACAGAAGAAAAGCTATAAAGGATATTTTGGGGGATAATTGGGAAAATTTGGATATGGGTTATGTCATAGGTATTATAGAATCAATATTAAATTTCTTGGGTCTGATCATGGGATTGTGATTTTGTAAGAAAATGTCCTTGTTCTAGAAGAAACATGCAAGTGGTGAATTGTCATGTAACTCGTTTCCAAATGACTGTAACTCGTTTCCAAATGACTAAGTAAAAACAAAAGAGAGAAAGCAAATGTGGCAAAAAAGTTAACCATTTGTGAATCTAGATAAAAGGTACACAGGAATTTATTATACTATTCTTTCAGCTTTTTCTGTAAGTTTGGCATTTTAAAAACTAAAACTTTGCGGGGGAAAAGAGTAACATAGCCCTCTAAATACTGACTGTTGCGTACTATCATCAGAACCAAGATTTTCAGCATAAGTGAAAAGAGACAGAAATATAAAGTCAAACCAGCCAAGTGAAACTTCGTAGTCTTAAATTTGAACAGTCTTTTATATGATCTGTAGAGCCCCTGTAGAGAAGAAAATGAAATCCTAGTATCTAATTTTCCTATCAACAATATTTACACAGTTATGTCAATGGTTGTTAGTAGTTTTCAATTTTTAGAAGAGGCCTATGAACTAAACAGGGAAAACTTAATTATGGTTACTAGAGAAAATATAAATGCCAACCTTTATAATTTGAAAGTGAAGGTATAAGTACAGAAAGCAGGAGGAAGATTGAGGAGAAGAGATGGAAGAAGAGGGGAACTAATCTCACTTAATACCAGTAAATCAAGAAACAGTAGTAAAGGCTCATTGTTTAGAATTAGGGAAGCAACCATCAAAAAGCCTTGAAACAGAAATAATTAAAAGTGATTCCTCCTGGGAAATCGAATTAGGGGTGGGAGGGGATGGGACAGTAGACTATGGTTTCATCATAAGCCCTATTACATTGTTTTTTCCGTGTGTGATTACTGTGATAAAATGTTTTAAAATAATGACATTTTAAGAAAGCAAGAATGGCTTACAATTCATAGTGCCTGTACAAGCACAGTAAAAACCTCGTGTTTGAATTATGTCAGTTTCACAGTGATTCCAGAGTGGAATTGGTTATTACGGATCTACCAGCAGGAACAGCAGAGGAGCCTCATGTAGAGGGGGAGGTGAGGGGATGCTGGAGATGGGGCAGGGGCAGGGGGTGGAGATAAGTAAGCTTACTGAAATAAAAGGTTTGGCCGATAGAGTAATTTTGAGTATGGTACAGTGTATTAATCATATTATTCGCTATCCAATTGTGTCTTAGGAACTTGAGCCAAAGCTCTGGGGAAAGACGGCTATTAATTTAGAAAAGAGTGAAATCCCTGGAGCCTCTGAAGGTGTGAGATGTGCGACGCAGCACTGCTCTGTGGGCGTCTGGAGGTAGCAGGAGAGATTGCTCATGGCTCGGCAGACTAGGGACCCAGGCTTCAGACGCACCAAGAAGGATCCTCCTGGGAAACCCAGTACTCCTTGCAGAAGCCCATGCAATACCTGGTGGATTTTGAGAGCTGAGGTCTTGCATTGCTGTGGGTGTAGGCTAAGCTAGAAAAATACTGTTTTCTTAATGTTATTATAACCTATAGCAGCCACAGCCTGGCATGGCCTGTAAAAACGTGATCAGCATAGCTGATTTTGTAGAAAAAGCATTAAGGGAGACAAACAGTATTTTATCATGATTAAAGATACATTTAAAAATGGAAACATATATGCTATAATGGTAAGTCTCAGATGTAATCCAACAATAAAACAGAGTTTTGAATTGACAGAGATGCAAGGATAAACCTTTTTGGTTGAGGCATTATGGGGGATAACATGGGGTTAGATTCTACTATTGTTTCCTACTACTGATTGCCCTGCCTTTGAAAGGATTATGTGATCAGGTTTAGCCTTATGACTTGCATTGGCCTAAGGAATGCATGGAGAAGTGATGTATGCCCCACATCTGAGCAGACGCTTTAAGAGACATCCTGTGGTTCAGCCATGGAACAGCGTGTCTCACATAGAGGCTGTTCCTTCAGTCTACATCCTGGAATAAAGATCCCGGAACAGAGCTGTAGCCAACAGGTGCAGTAAAGGAGCACTAAACCATTGCTGCTGTAAGCCACAAGGATTAGGGAGATGGTTTGTTCCACAACATAACCTAGTGAAAGCTAACTAATACACAGTATAATCGTCAAACCCTTTTGCTACCAATACCTAGAAAAGCTAACTGAGTTATAATAAACATAATTTTAAATTCACATTTAAACTCCACCAGGACCTCAAATTAAGGGGATACTAAAACAAAGGGTAAGTGCTTGAAATGATACTGCAGCTATAAATAGTAATAAGGAAAAAAAGAGAAATGCAATAAATTAACATAAGAAAATCTAGAAAAGGAAATGGGTAATATCTTAAGAACAAGCACAAAAAGGGAAATATTAAAAATAAAAGCAGAAATGAACAAATTGAGCAATAGAAAGCAGAACACTAAATACATGTACCCAATGACTATATCTATTCATTTAAAAATTGTTTCTAAAATGTACCCCCTCCCTGTTGTGGTCCCTCTCTCTTACTGTTAGGCTTAATTTACAAACTGTCATGGGTTTGATGTTCGCTTTGAGAAAACGAATACATTTTTAGTACACCAATAAATAACATTTACTAACAATGAATTAAGGTTACATATAGAAACTATTTAAATTCTGAACAAATTCTGCTTCCTTTAAAAATGAAACCGAATTGGGACCTCCCTGGCGGTCCAGTCGTTAAGACTCTGCTCTTCCGCTGCAGGGGGTGCGGGTTTGATCCCTGGTCAGGGAACTGAGATCCCACATGCCATGAGGCGTGGCCAAAAATAAATAAATAAATAAATAAAAGAAACAATATATTCTCCATCAGAAACTCTACGTCTTGACCATAGAGTTGTCATGATCAAGGTCAGCTGTTTTTCAGCAACATGCTGGTGAATCATGAAATCAGTTTAGTGGGTTGAAATTTACACTAATAAAATGGAAGAGAATAGAACTGAAAATATCAGAGTGTAATACATGTAGTAAAGCTAAATACTGTTTCAAGAAACGTCAGTTTCAATTATATAATTTGTGTGTGTGGGAATGTGTCTACGTCCGAGGTTGAAATAAAAATGTGTATCTTACTGTAGGTGGGCTGGAGTCCAAACAGTTTGAAAGTCACTGATTTAGGTCCCTGAAATTGAAAGTAATGTTCAAAATATTTCACAACTGGTTAAGTTGGGTGTAGCCCAGTCAGAACTAAAGCTGGGGACTTCCGTGGTGGTCCAGTGGGTAAGACTCAGCACTCCCAGGGCAGGGGGCCCGGGTTCGATCCCTGGTCAGGGAACTGGATCCCACATGCATGCTGCAACTAAGACCCGGTGCAGCCTAAATAAATAAATAAATAAATAAATAAATAAGAACAAAAGCTGGCTGCTGTGTTGGGAAAGGGCTCCAGGGAACTTTGCCATGCCAGGGGTTACCCCTTTGTTACTGGATTCAGAGTCCCAAGAGGAGGGTCAGGATGGCCGAGGCAGCAGTGGGCTTGGGGCAGTGGCTTTGTAGGTGTATCAGTTTTCTATTTTTGCAGTAACAAGTTGCCATAAACCCAGAGGCTTAAAATAACACAAATTTATTATCTTACTGTTCTGTAGCTCAGAAATTAGGCACAGGTCTCACTGACCTGAAATCAAGGTATTGACACAGCTATCTTTCTTTCTGGAGGCTCCAAGAGAGAATCTGCTGCCTTGCCTTTTTCAACTTCTAGAGGCTGCCTACATTCCTTTATTTATGGTCCCCTTCCTCTGTCTTCAAAGCCATCAATATTACATCTCCCCTCCGCCCTTCTTGCATGGTCACATCTCACTCTAATCACAGCTGAGAAGAAGTCCACTTTTAAAGACCCATGTGATTAGATTGAGCCCACTGGATAATCCAGAATAATCTCCTTATTTTAAGATCCTTAATCGCATCTGAAAAATCCTTTTTTTGCCATTTAAGATAACACTTTCACAGGTTCTAGATGTGTAGGAAATGGACATCTTGGGGACCATCATTCTTCCTACCACCATAGGTATGAAAATGTCTCGTTATTTGAAGAAACAGCACAGCCACACCTGCGCAGACTGCCTGACTGGAACTAAGTACAGATCATCTGTGAAACGACCCCTCTGGAATCTATGCAGTTCTCTGTGACTGTGTCTTGACTGTTCACCCTATTATCTCCAAGAGGAGAGAGGGTTAAGTTTAAGTTACACAAACCAATATAACTTAATCCACTGCTTTCACCTTTCCAGTATTTTCCTAGGAGGATTAACTATGAAATGGGTTGACTACTTCAGACCCAGGAGAACTGGGAGAGAATGGTGCACAAACTTAAGAAAAGTATCTGACAGAAATACTCTTCTTTTTATCACGTGAAAATTTAAATATATATATGAACTTATTATTTCCATATTAATTTTCATTGATCATATAGTATGCATTTCATGATGACAGCAAGTAGCAGCTTTAAAAAAATGAAGTTCTAGAAAGATATTTCAACTTTAATAATTCTAAAACATTTCATAATTCTGAAAGAAGTTTCTAGAACAGCACTGCAGAGCGGTATCCCACAAAATAGTTATAAATTTAAGATATATATATTATATATGTATATATAATATATATACACACACGTCCTGGCAAGGAGCAAAGTTCATTTTAAAAGTTAATGCTTTACATTCATAAGATTTAAAAAATTAAATCTGCTTTACTATAGAGTAGAATTTCCAGAAGAATCTTTGAAAGGATCTATACATGTTTACCCATAGAGTAATCATCCTGCTCAGCATTGCTCATTGAATGTTTTTTATTACAACTAACAAAATAGGAATTAACTCATTTTTGAGTCATATAAGCCACAAAGCCCCAGTGAACTCTAATAAAGCATTTTGTGAATCAGAGTGAAAGTGGTGGAAATATAAAGAAGTTAAAAAAAATTCCACATCAGGTATCAACTGATGGTAATGTGAGCCTTTTACAAACTCTAGTGGATGTGCCTGGATGGAATATGAAAGGAAGTTAATTTGGGGACGACTCTCTTCGGCTGTTTCAGTTGTCTAGACACTGAAGGTGCTAATTTATGTAGCTTTTGTATTTTTGTTGACTCATTTTTCTTCCATTATAAAGGAGAATTTGCATATAATTAGCAAGCTAGATTCCTGCCCCACCCCCAGCTTCTTATGAAACTCACTGGCTCTTGCTACTCAGACAAAAAGAAAGGTTTTTATTGTTGCCCTACCTCCACCCTCAATTTTAGAGACAAAATATTTTTTTATTAGAAAGATTAAGTCTTTTTTCAAAATTCATACTGGCCTTTCATCAAGTTAATTATCCATGTGTCTGCCCCTGGACCTGTTCTGTCCTGTCCATTCTTCCCCTTTTCAACCATCCTTGACTCTCTCTTTCTTGTGCTACTACCATCTTAATAAGTCTCAAAAGCAAGATTTCCCAAGAAATGAAGGGAAAGTGATTATTGCTATACACTTATCCAATCCATTCAGAAGTAATTTTCTATCTAATGTAATTGATTAAAATGGTTAAGGATCTACCTGAGAATATTACTGTGCTAGTTATTTTTCTGTTGGCACAATGCCATACTCTCTCCTCTGTATTCTATAATCGTAGGGGCCTATAACTCCATTCCCCAGAATCCTTTACTAACTGGCTTCCGGTCAGGTTTGGCCAATGGGAGTCACCGGTGGGAGAAAAGAAGCCATTTTAAGACTGGTACCAGTGGTAGAGGGGTCTTAACAGCAGATTCAGCACAGGCCACAGGGTGCCCGTTCTGTGGAGGTGGAGTTCCTGCACGGCTACCCAGTAACCTCTGGCAGCAAATGCAGCTGGAGGGCTCCAGCCTAAGCATGGTGGTAGCAGCTTTCTCAACTCTGGGTAACATTCCTTCTTTTTTCCTCTAGCCCTCCCAACACCTTTGTAACCATTTCTTAGAATTAAATCCCTTTCTGTTTGAACTACATACAGTGGTTTCCGTTTTCCTGACTGGACTGATTGAATGATTATAGACCAAATTATTTCCTAAAGTATCAGAGCTTTGGGAAATTGCAATGTTTATAAGTGAAAATAGTGGAACATTTCTCTGGAAACCACTGCTCCCCATGAACTTTTATCAGGCAAGTTTTATGCAGTTCTTAGTCTTAAGCACATGAGGCTCCACACAAATGTAATGGATCATGGTGTTTGAATCCTGTTTTGGGGGTACAAATGAGATAGCCAGTGCGTGGTTTGGATACCCTGAACATTGGCTGTGGGCATCAGTGAAAGTCGTTGGCCTATGGGTAATACAAATAGCTCAGTTTATCTGCTGTTCAGATACTCCAGACTAAGATCTCAGGCTCTGGTAGTTCCTTGAAAATTCATTGAGATTTAGTAATTTGCAAGTGGGGAAGGAAATTGGTCAGGCAATAGAAGGTTTAGGCACCTAACTGAAGGTGGAGTGGTGATTTAGGTCTGTCCTACCTAGTTTTTCATCTGTTTGACAAATGTATCCAGTAGGACCCTCTCAAAGTCTATTTTGAACCTTTGTTTCACAGATCAGGGATTTGGGATTGGAAACTCCAAAGGGAATGGTGTTAATTAGGGTTAGATTTCCTGTGGGTGGTTAAGGTCACATTGGAGAGGGTTCCTGTGGCTGCCATGATTTCCGGGCTCCTCAAATTCTCCACTCCAGGAACAGATGATGTATTTATCTAAGTCTTTGTTTAATGTCTATCTACCCTTGAGGTCTGTTTTTCTCATCACTATACCTTCAGAGCACAGCAAATGACACATATATTCATTCATTCAATTAATATTAAATAAATGCCTTTTTTACTGCCAATACACCAACATAACAATGACCTTTTCAAAAGCTTCAGAAGTTTATGGCAACAACTTTCAAACACTCTTAAGGTGACTTTTCCTCTAACAAAATCTTCCCTATGCATCCTTGAATGTCTAAGCAGAAATTGACATTTTTAAATTGATTTGCTGGTATTCTGGAGTATAAATTGCCTATGTTATCCTAATTCTGCTGGCAACAGCCCTTTGTCTACATGTGATAGACCAGTGCTCTCAACCCCAGTGAGTCTCAAACTTTAGTGAACATTACATGCATGAAATGAATAGATACAATTTTTGATTAAGAAAATAGACAACAACAACAACAACAAAAAGAAAATAGACAACAAAAGAAATTTCCATTTTTGGGGGAGGAATACAGAATACTTTTTAAAAAAATAAATTTATTTACTCATTAATTTTGGCTGCATTGGGTTTTCATTGCTGCACGTGGACTTTCTCTCTAGTTGTGGCAAGCGGGGGCTAACTCTACATTGCGGTGCACGGGCTTCTCATTGTGGTGGCTTCTCTTTGTTGCGGAGCACGGGCTCTAGGCCCACGGGCTTCAGTAGTTGTGGCACGTGGGCTCAGTAGTTGTGGCACACAGGCTTAGTTGCTCCCCGGCATGTGGGATCGTCCCGGACCAGGGATCAAACCCGTGTCCCCTGCATTGGCAGGTGGATTCTTAACCACTGCACCACCAGGGAAGTCCCCAGAATGCTTTAAAGAGCTTAGAAAAATGCTTGGAAATAAGATAGATACATAAAATTGAAATAACATTCATATGGACTAACAATACTCAGTTTGAAATATGAAATTAGAAAGGAATCCTAACGTGTAATAGCAGCAGATATGAACATATGTTAATGAACTTTAATGGAAAATATATCACCAATATGAAGAAAATTAGAAGCTCTTCCTGAAAGATATTAAGTATAAGAAAAGTAGTACCATATTTAAGACTAATATTTTAATAATGCCATTCTCCTACCAATTAAAATACTTAAAGCAATTAGGCAAAATCCCAATTTAAAATACTTTCAAAGAACTTGATAAAATAATTCTGAAATTATCTGAAAAAATAAACAGGTAGGGAATTCCCTGGCGGTCCAGTGATTAGGCCTCCACGCTTCCACTGCAGGGGGCCCGGGTTCCATCCCTGGGAACTAAGATCCTGCAAGCCATGCGGAGTGGCCAAAAAAACCCCCCAAAGGGGCTTCCCTGGTGGCGCAGTGGTTGAGGCTCTGCCTGCTAATGTAGGGGACACGGGTTCGAGCCCTGGTCTGGGAGGATCCCGCATGCCGCGGAGCGGCTGGGCCCGTGAGCCACAATTGCTGAGCCTGCGCGTCTGGAGCCTGTGCTCCGCAACGGGAGAGGCCGCGACAGTGAGAGGCCCGCGCACCGCGATGAGGAGTGGCCCCCGCTTGCCGCAACTGGAGGAAGCCCTCGCACAGAAACGAAGACCCAACACAGCCAAAAAAATAAATAAATAATAATTAAAGGTGCTAATAATTTAAAAAAAAAAAAAAAGACTTCAATAAATGTAAAACGAGAACTTGTTAAAAAAAAAACAAAAACCCAAAACAAAAAAACAAAAACAGGTAAAAATAGTTAATATCCTTAGCCATCATAAAAAATGATCTTATATTACATTAACTTTTAAATGAGGCAATCATACAAAAGTAGATAAATAAAAAGGATTGTCTCATGTTTTGTATTATTTCCTGTGTTCACACTATTATTTTGTTAGCAAAATGTTTTCCTAAGAAGCAATGAAAACTTAAATTTTCTATCATGAATTGTGAGTTGGTGGGGACCAAGGTAATAAGATTGCATTTTATCAAGAAGCTAGACTAATCTTCTCAGTTACTGATCTGAGTGAGGTGTAGCATCTCCTCTCTGAAGAGTTTGTGAGTCACCTCTCTCATCCCTATTAGAATGGCCTCAACCACCAGACTCAGCATCTTTATAGAAACTTGTTCTTTTAAGTACCCAGCCAGTCCAATATTTCAATGTTTTCAGTATCTGGATCCCAGTCACAGATAATTTCATTTAAAATTAGCCTTTTAAAAAAATAGGTGGCTACCACTATTCTCAACTACTAAAGCTTCTGACTTGAAAGACGAATTACTTTATTAAATGATGAAGCTGTAGCTTCAAATGAGTGGTTATTCCAATCCCTCTAAAATAGTACTTTGCAATCTGTTAATCAAAAGATAATTAACTGAAATAATTTCCGGATCGTATTAGCTCATTTGAAATCATAAAACTTGTCAAGTATACATTCAGATTGCTGCTATAGAAATACAAGAAGCAGCACATGCAGGATTGTTACAATAACATAACCACCAAATCTTAAAATGTTAATAATAGTGCCACTGGATGTGGAGAATGCAAGTAAAACTGGTGTATACTGAAGTGCACATTTTTAGAAAGTTTAAAGTATAATTTGGCTTCATCTTGAAAAGCAGTTCAATGATATAGCTGCAGTTTCCTTACTAAAGTGCCAATTCTATTTTCATAAATTCTCATTAAAAATTTTTTTTGCAAATTCTTCTTGATCATATTTTACCCATGATCATCCTACTGTTATGATTCTGATATAATTATCCATCATTATACATGGCAAAATGTTCATGTCCAATTTTTAAACCAAATCACTTTTTTTTAAAGAAAGTACCAAAAATTCAGTAGGTTTGGATACAAAATTACAAAGACTCCTAATGACAGAGCTAAAAGCATGTAAACAAAGTGGAACAACAGCAACAGCAAATGCCAAGACAGGAAAAACAGAATACGTCTCAGAATGGCAAAAGAAGGTGGCTCAGCTGGGAGGTAAGTATTAAACCAAGTTTTTAAAATGCAAGTGTAAGTAATTTTGGAGAAGTGAGCAGAGACTGATATTGATTCTCAGTTGTCAAAATACTGGCAAGTGAAATTTATTTATGCATAATAAGGAAATGTTTAGTGGTGAAAACATTCTGGATTTTTTAATGTATCCCTACTAATTAAATTTTGTACCTTGAAAGTTGAGCTGTCCAATTTGGTAGCCACTAGCCACAAGTGGCTATTTAAATTTAAATTAATTAGAAATAAATAAAAATAAAAATTTAGTTTCTCATTTGCACTAGCCACATTTCAAGTCCTCAGAGCCACAGTAGACATTGGACACAGAAACAGAACATTTCCACCATGGCAGAGAGTTCTACTGAACAAAGCTGTGATCTGTCAGAAGAGCCATAATGAATTATGAATATTATTCATCTGGAAGCTTACCATAACTACTTGCCATGAGCTACTTCTAGAGGCAAGATGTACACCCAGATAAAACAAGAGTCAAAATTCTTTATTGCCTTTTTTTTCCCCCCAAGAAATACACTTCCTTGGAATATTATTATCTACCAGCACCTAAGAAATGCAATAGCTTACTGTGAAAAATATATAGGCAGCAACTTTTGACTTTGTATAACATTTCAGATGCTGAATCACTAGGCATAATTTTCTCTCCATGATTGAGCAGAACAGCTGAGAAAAATAAAGGATTTTGTCTGCTTTATGTAATAGTATAACCCAGAGCACACTCAGACAGAGATAATCTTTTATAATGGGTTTGGCAGGCATTTCATTAACATGTTGGGGTGGGGGAAATATCCTTTATTACAGTTCTTTAAGGTTTTGAATTATAAAACATGTCTAATACAAGCATTTGTTTATTTTCATTTAAGTTTTAAAAATTGCATTCTTTTTGGATCGGCCTTAGAAACATAATAATAATAAAATAGATAAGAATCATTACATATTTATTCCAGAACATAAAACAGAGAAAATGATTGGGTGTTATCCAATTCTTTTATGAGCTAAACATAGCTCTGACACTATAATCTAATAAAGATGTGACACGGAAAAAAAATTTAGACAAACCTAACTTATGAATATTAGACACAAAATAAATAAAATGCTAGCAAATCTAGTTCAAAATACATGAAAACTTTAACCCACTGAAATCAAGGAGAATTTACCTTAGACTGGAAAGCTGACAATATGAGAAAGCATTAATAAAATAACCATATTAATTGATTAAATAAGAAAAATCATATGATCCTCTCAGGAGATGCTAAAAGGCCACCAGGTGAAATTCAACATCCATTTATATTCTTAATAAAAACATATTACTATATAAAATTAAAATAAACACGATGAGTGTCTATTCCAAATAAAAAGTCAGTTAAACATACTAAAGATACATTATTTATCATTATTAAATATTTCATATTTTATGCCATTTTTAGCCAATGTAATGAAGTATGAAACAGAAATAAGAGAAATAAATAGTAGAAAGGCAAGCACAAGAATTTTGTGATGCTTTTCAGATTAAGTAATTCCACAGCAGGGAAATTAAAAAGAACTAACTCATAGTTATTTCTTAATAAAAGAATGCAGAGAGTAAATATTAACCCTGCAGAAGTCAATATATTTCTATGAAATCGTCAAAATCCAGTTATACATGTAAAATAAACCTGTTACCAAGTGAAATTTTTAATGAGTGATGTGCATGATCTTTATAAGGAAAACTGTAATCCTTATTTAAAGATATAAATGGAGACAAATAAATGGGGAAAACATCATGTTCTTTCATGGGAAAAATAAATAGTATGAGGATCTTACTTTTTTCAAATTAACTTATAATTCTGATGCAATTCCAATTAAAAGATTATTTTTGGAGCCCTAGAGATTCATAGAAAAAAACGAAAAAGAAAATATAAAAGATATTTAATCTGATAATAAAATGCATCAGATAATAAATGACATTACTGTAATTAAATAACATTACTATGGTTTAAAACAATGACTTTGACTAATCTGCCCAGCCCCCCGCACTACTAATAGGAAGCAAAGTTCCCTAAAACCTTTGGGCCATCCTGAAGCTGGATCTTGGTAGGCATAGATTTCTTCTCCTTTTTCTTTTTCCCCGTGGTCTGCCATCTGGTGGCCTCAATCTGCAACTACGTTTTCACTGCTGCAAGATGCCTAGGGTTGGCTGTTACCCTTTAGTTTACACTTGTTCTAGTTAGCCAAAGAATTAGAGTTGAGTGCCTGAGTCAAAGGGCACTAAATGACATCTTCCAATCTTACATAAAAGAACTCCTATATAAAATGACATGATGGGTTTGGCAAAAATGTTGGTAATTGTTGAAGCATAGTGTTTCTTTGGTGTATGTGCAAATTTGTATAATAGAAAGTTAAAAAGAAACAAAACAAAAATTATTGCTTTCGGGGCTTCCCTGGTGGCACAGTGGGTAAGATTCCGTGCTCCGAATGCGGGGGGCCCAGGTTCTATCCCTGGTCAGGGAATTAGATCCCACGTGCATGCCGCAACTAAGAGTTTGCATGCCACAACTAAGGCGACCACATGACACAACTAAGGAGCAGGTGAGCCGCATCTAAGGAGCACACCTGCCGCAACTAAGACCCAGAGCAACCAAATAAAAAAATAAATAAATAAAAATAAAAGAGTAATATTCTTTAAAAAAAAATTATTGTTTTCACAAACATAAATGGCCAATTAATATATGAAACATCCTCAGTCTCATTAACAATTAAACATTGGTAAATTAAAACAAGTAAATTTTTTTTTACCTTTCAGATTAAAAAAAAAAATCACTAAAACACTAACGTTTCTGGTGCTGAAAAGGTGTGGAAATATAAACACAATCTTTTGGTGAGAGTGTCAGTTTGTACTGCCTTATGGAGGGCAATTTGGTAATACTGATTGAAAATTTTATTGTTCCAGAAATGTTTCATATCCTTACACTCAGAATTCTAATTCTCTTTTATGAAATGACTTGGCAAGAATGCAAAAATACATGTACATTGATGTTTAATGCAGCAATGTTTATAAGAGCAAAATATTATAAATGAGCATGAATAAGATATTCATTTTAAAAAGGTACATCTAGGGTTTCCCTGGTGGCACAGTGGTTAAGAATCCGCCTGCCAACGCAGGGGACACGTGTTCGAGCCCTGGTCCGGGAGGATCCCATGTGCCGCGTAGCAACTAAGCCTGTGAGCCACAACTACTGAGCCCGCAAGCCACAACTACTAAAGCCCACGTGCCTGGAGCCCATGCTCTGCAACAAAAGAAGCCACCGCAATAAGCCCGCGCACCGCAACAAAGAGTAGCCCCCGCTTGCCTCAACTAGAGAAAGCCCGCACGCAGCAACAAAGACCCAAAGCAGCCAAAAATAAATAAAAATAAAATAATTTATAAAAAAAAAAAGGTACATCTGTATAATGGAATACCATGCATCCATTTGAAAGAACAATTTCTTTGTATTAATATGGAAAGATCCTTGGAAAATGAAGTAAAAGCAAGTTAGACAAATGAGAATGGCCTCATTTTGGTTAAAGAAGATAATAATATATGTCAATAGGCACATTAAAAATATCTGGAGGCTGATAACCAAACAATCACAGTGAGTTTTTTTTAGGTGGTAGGAAAAATAGAAGACTTTCACTTTCTTCATTGTGTAGTTCTATACCGTTTGAGTTTTTTTCAATATACATATACAATCATCCTTTGGTATCCATGGGGGATTGGTTCCAGGACCCCTGTGGATATCAGAATGTGTGAATGCTCAAGTCTCTTATGAAAAATTGCATAGTATTTGCAGTATTTGTATATAACCTATACATATCCCCCTGTTTATTTTAAATCATCTCCAGATTACTCCTAATACCTAATACAATGTAAATGCTATGAAAATAGTTGTCAGTGTGGCAAATGCAAGTTTTGCTTTTTGGAACTTTCTGGCATTTTTTTTTTCAAGTACTTTTGATCCACGTTTGGTTGAATCTGAGGATGCAGAACCCGTGGATATGGAGGGCTGACCATATGACTTTTCCAACACAAGAAGTAATAAAGATAAAATTTTAAAATGAATAGATAAAAGAGTGTTTCCCTGCCATCCTTAAAAAATATTCCATTATCAAGCCCGCTTCCCTACTGCCTCTGACATCAGGATGGTTCCCAGTCAGGGTATCTGATTCCACCTCTTCTGAAGGTGGAAGAGGCTTCTGTCATCCTTTTTCGCTTCAGAGACTTGATCTCAATGTTCTGGGCTCCAAATATGAACCTTGAAATTTTCTTTATCATCTTTCCCAGATATTCAAAATGGGACTAAAGCAAATAGGACACTCACTGGCTTCCTTACTATGCCAGAAGCCCAAACTATCAAGTTTATCAAGCCCAAACTAGTGGCCTCCACAGTGGGTCCACAAAATTATCCATTGGCACTCAGGGAAAAAGTATTAGAATTTCAACCTATATATTTTTATCTCATCCTTTGTTAATTTCAACTTTTGTTTTTTTAATTATACACTATACAATTGTTTAATTCATATATGTATATGTACAGGTCCATAAGTCATTAGTAAATATATATTCAAATATTAAGAGGAGTATTCAAAATTTTTTTTACTGATGGAGTATCTAGTCAAAAAAATTTAGAGGACATTAATTTAGGCTACAGCTGCTTTTAAGAGAGAGAACTAAAAGCAGATCTAAGATGCATATAAACATGTTCTATAAATTAGTCATCCTCCCCAAAGTCACTAATATAGTAGTTAAAAGAGAAAATAGATAAGAAAACACAATAGAAGACAAATACAAGAGTCAATTTAGTAGGTAATCCAAGGTAGAAGGGAAGAGAAGAAAGTAAAATAGGAAAATTATCTACACATACACAAATAAGACAATGAAAAAACCTAATGACTAAAGAAAAGGAGGTGAAAGAAAAAGAGTAATTCACACAAAGATCCTGAACATTTAGAGATGAAATGAAAATAAGCAAACTATCATACAGTTGGAATTCAGAATGTACCATATCGAGCTCTTTATTCTTGGTTTCTAGCATGGTGCTTGGCACACAGTATGCACTCAATGAGTAAAGAAAGGATTCTAAGCCATGCCATTTCACACCAAATGTATGTGTTAAGTCACAATTTGAAAAGTCATTGTATTTTCATTTCTTTGCTGTTATTTTAAATCAAGTTGTTGAACATTTTATAGATTACGAGCAACAAAAGACATTGAAAAGAGAATGGAAATTCTGTGATGCTACATCTGCAAATGCAATAAAAATCTAAGGATTCATTGGAGAATCTGAAGATATGGCAGGTAATTATTTATTTGCCAACCCATGGAAACCTCCTCCATCCCTTTGCTGTTATATAAACCAAATAATCAAGACTATTTGGAAAGAACCTATAATTTAGAACTTCTAAAAAGTCTTTCTATAGCCAGAATAAAAGCAATTTGGAGGATTAAAGCAGTGACCTTTTTTCCTTTCTTTACTTGAAAGCTGAATTCATACCATTTGGAGTAGTAATTAGGTAGTTCATTAGGGCTGTTTTATATGTTCTACAAATTACATATGAAAATGACACTTCTGTTGCATTGGTATTTTTAAGCTTATTGCTAATAATAACTTTCAGCCATCTGATCTAGAATGCAAGCATATTTTGCTAAAGTTAAAAAAAAACCCGCTCTGCCAGTAGTCACACCTTTACTGTCTCCCCCAGGAGCAGAAAAGAGAAATGGATTGTTTTTAGGCAAATATGAGGCTCTATGTACTCCAGTCATAATTCACATGTTCATCAAATACTCATAGTGGGTCTCTTAGTGCGAAGCATTGTGTTGGAGTTGGAGATACATTTGTGAAATTAAAGAATTTATGTCCTCTGGAATTTACAATCATTTCTCTAGTCCTCCCCTGACTAAATTAGCAATCTCCCAAGTATCTGAGATATATTTGTGCATTTGTAGGGACATGTAGACTCATGGATACAAAACAATAATAAAAGGGGTAAGAATTAGCATTTAACCATGACGACTGCAGAATGCACAATACTTCCTCTTAAAACAAAACCAAACTCCATAGGTACATGTCTTTAAAAACTGCTTGCTGTGTGATTTAGCAATTCCACTTTTAGGAATTCATTTTCACAAAGTGGTAAAGATTAGGTGCAAAGATTTAGTTACAAGGATGCATTTATTTTTAAAACAGTGCAAGAAACAGCCTAGGTAAATACGGAATTGTTTAAATAAATTGTATTATGTTCACACAATGGAAATGAATTGCTTGTGTACCGCTAAAATTCATATGTTGAAATCCTAACCCCTAAAGTGATGATATTAGGAGGTGGGGGGTCTTTGGTAGGTGATTAGGTCATGAGGAGCCTTCATAAATGAGATTAGTGTCCTTATAAAGAGACCCTGGTGAGCTCCCTTACCCCTACCACCTGTGAGGACACAGAGAGATGATGGCGGTCTATGAACCAGGAAGTGGGCACTCACCAAATCAGCTGACTCTTTGATCTTGGACTTCTCAGCCTCCAGAACTGTGAAAAAGAAATTTCTGTTGTTTATAAGCCCTCTAGACTATGGTATTCTGTCACAGCAGCCCAAGCTAAGACACTAGGTAACATTAAAAGGGATCATGTAAACATGGAAAAACTTCTGTGATATATTATAAAATTAAAATTGGAGGTTACCTTGTTGCTTAAGTGTCAAGTACAGAGAAGTGCAAGCCCTGACTTTGTGCTGACCCCGGGCAAGAAATGTGACCTCATACAGTCTCAGTTTTCCCACCTGTTATGGGCTGAATCATGTCCCCCAACATTCATATGTTGAAGTTCTAACCACAGTACCTAAAAATTTGACTGCATTTGGAGAGAGGGCCTTAAAAGGGGTTATTAAGTTAAAATGAGGTCATTAGGGTGGGCCCTAATCCAATATGACTATGTAGGGAAGGAGAAAACCTTTCTTCTACTCTCTTAGGTTTAGTCATTGGGGCCTATGAATTAAACTGACAAAAGTCAGACTGATGGGAGAGAAGGCATACAATTTTATTAATATTTACAATTTTATATGCATGGGGGCTTCACCAAAAAGAAGTGCAAAAAGTCAAAGAGCAGAGAGACTTTGTGGGCTTATGTACCATTTTAACAAAGGGTGATAAACTGTGGAGAAGTGACTAGACAAAGGAAAGAGGACTTGGGCTTCTAGGGCTGACAAATTGTGCAGCAGTGACTTGTAAATACATGGAGAAGGAGTGTTTAAGATATCTTCTAATGGAAGACAAGGGTTATTTTAGTAGAGTCTGTTTATGCAGGCTCATCCCAGCATTGACTCCTCGTCTCCAGTGATGAGTGTTCTCCTCGCCTCTGCCTGGTACAGGGAAAGTAAGTAGGTTTCTCATGGGAAATTTATGCCCTGTTTTATGCAGATGCAGGAGAGCAGAGAGCTATTTCTGCATCTGCTGTTTCTCAGCTGCCTTCAGCTCAAAATAATCAATATGCCAAAGTGGCATATTTTAGGGTGTCACATTTTGATCCCCTTCAACTGATGTCCTTATAAGAGGAGGAAATTTGGACACAGACAGGTAAAGAGGGAAGACCATGTGGACACAGTGAGAAGGCAGCATCTAGACGCCAGGAAGAGAGGGCTTAGAAGAAACCAAACCTCCTGACACCTGACTAAAGTCAGCCTTCTAGTCTCCAGAACTATGAGAAAATAAAATTCTGTTGCTCAAGCTATTAAAATCAGAAACAAAGGGAGACTGGCTTTGAAAATTCCCTTAGCCAATAAAAACAGTTTAGTCATACAAACAAGGCTTAATTTAGTTTGTTGTGTGAGACCTACTTGACCTGGGTCATTTCTTGTTTATGCCTTTGGAAATCATAAGCGAAACTTGAACTGTTCCCCAAGGTTGATATCAGGTAATCACTGACAAATTCCCTATCGTTTAAGAAAATTCTAATATTATAACCAATCACTGTAAAGAATAAATGGTCACTGCTTTCTCATTACATAAGCTGCTTTATAATAATATACCCCTGAGCCTCATTCCATGTTTTAGTTTAAGAGCTCCTGGTCTGCAAACTGTCTTTTTGATGTGTGCACAATAAACTTTAACTAATTACTACTTTGGTGATTCACTGGTTTTACTTTGACTATTTCTTAGCCTTTGACAAAGCCACCCAGTCTGTGGTACTTTGCTACAGCCGTCCTAGCAAACTAATACACATCATCCGTAAGATGGGGGAAATCTTAATACCATCTTCACTTAGCTCTTAAGGTTGTCCTGAGTCAAACAGATGTAAATTTCTTTGTAAACTATGAACTACTACACAAATGTAAGTAGTTGCTATTCACGTGGTCCCTGAAAAATCTGGAGGAATGTAATTATCTTGTTAAGACTGAACTTTATAACCCTTTAGTAAGGCAGAGATTCAGTTCCCATACAGGGATGGAGAGAAGCAAGAGATTTCAGTAGGAATGCAGTAAAGAATGTAACTGACTTGTCAGTGAAGAGAGACAAAATAAAGAGAATGCAAGTTGTTAAAAAAGAATCTAAATTACATATAATAATAGCTAACATGTATTGAGCATTTACTTTACTAACTTACCAAGCATGGTCCCAAGTAATTTTTATGTGTTCTCTAATTAAACCTCTTATCAACACCATGGTAAAAGTACTGTAGATGTGTGTGCGTGTGTGTGTGTGTGTGTGTGTATGCTTACATGGGTATATATGTTATCTATTTCAGTCTTTTCTGTTACAACAAACAACTTCAATGTGAAAATCTGTTCATATGTAGCAGATAAAATTGCCAAAATGAGAAGTTGTGATTTTTCAAGACAGGACCATGCTTTGCAGCACTGCAAAACATGAAAAACACTACCTGGCTGAACAAAGTGATATATGGTAAAATGCACAACACACACCCACATCGTCTTCTTATTCTTCCTCCAGAGCACCCCACATGCATTGCCCTAAGAGTGTGTGCACTGCTCTTTTGAGTTTGTGTTTATTTCATGATAAGCATATTGAATATATTATATTAAATCTGTATAAGCATCCTTCTTATAAAGGTCCCAAGTACTGACTAAAAAGAAAATCCTTACATTTGAGGAGAAAATTGAAATAATCCAATGTTTTGAAATAAGTGAGAAAACTTGCAGGCCTGAGGGAATTCACATTGGCCACATTGAAGAATGACGCTGAAAAAATAAACGAAAGAAGAGCTTGTGCATTCCAATTATTATCTGCTTCCAGTGGAATTGGAAAGCACTTCCAAGAGACTAAAGATAAAGACCCTAAGGCCAGGTAATGCTGAGTGCAGTTGGATAGCACTTTGTGGCCTTCACGCTCATTAGAAACCTGACAAGTAACTTCCTTATGAAGAAAGGAAACTGGCAGAACAAAAGGGGTATTTCTCTTTTAAGCTGGTTTAGAAGACAGAAAAGGAGAACAAGAAACCACAGTAATCCCCTTCTGGTGTCACAATATTTTAGCTCCAAAATGATGATGTCCTTCTCTCCTTTTACCTCTTCTCAGTAACTCAAAACCCACCACACTTACCACACCCATTTCCAGTAAGTGGTACCTGGAGCATGGCTATCCACTAAGGAAAATAACTTATCGGCTACCATTTACATAAAAAATGTAAAACTTCTATATGGCAAAAGACACAGTGAACTAAAAGACAAATTACAAACATGTCACTGTAACATGTGACAAAGAGTTAAAATTTTTATACTAATGTATAAAAAGCTCTTTCAAATCAATAAGAAAAATAAATCCCAAGAAGAAATGGTCAAAAGGTATGAAAAAATAACATAGGAAGAAACACAAAGGCTAATCAATATGAAATAAAGCTCAAATTCAAATTTAAAAATGCAAATTAAAACTATGTATCATCTTTAACCTAGTGGATTGGTAAAGATATTTTTCAAAAAGGCTTTTAAAAATAGGTTCGGTAATCTTTCCTTTGAGAATTTATTGAAAGTAAGTAATGAGACTAGAGCTGAAAAACATGTGCAAGTATGTTCATTACAGAATTGTTTATAAATTTGAGAAATCGAAGTAATTTAACCTAGCTATTGAGAATTGGTCACACAAATCAAAGTATATATAGTCTTTCATTTAGCAAATCTGGTAGAATCTATCCTTTGGAATAGTCAATAAACCAACAGTTCTTAGAGACACACAGATATTCATTTTAGCAGTTTGTAGAAGGGAAAAATGGCATGGTATATCCACACCACGGAGGGAAAAAAAACCCTGCACACTAATGACATCTATGCATCCAAGTAAGATACTGTGTGTATATACAAGAAATAAAAATAACGAAACGGTAGTTTATAGAATACCATGTAGCTGTACAGAAATGATAGTTTTATGTTTATATGAAAAGATGACCAAATATTAAGCGAACAAAGTTTCATATCTGTACATACAATATGACCCCATTTATGTAAACCCATATAAGGTTGTTTGAAAATATTTTGGGAAGCCGAGTACCCTGACAATGACCTTTGAAGACCCATTCCACAAATGACCCCAATCTAAAAGTAGAGTTAGTGTTACTTAACAAAAGGGTTGGTTACCCAGACATTTATTTATAGGAACATTTACTTTGATTTTGCCCTTGAAAAACTCAATTCTAGTTATTTCTATCTGCGCAGGAAAGTTTAAAGACCCGCCTTCAGCTACAGGATGCAAACTGACTGCAGAGCGAATCAGCAAGTCTTACAGAGCTACTTTGCTCAGGTTTGTATTTTCAAACAACCTTTTAATTGCAAAGTTTCTGGGCCAGCGGGTCTGAAAATGGTCGGGACTGAGTGGTGGGGATACAACCGTGAACTGAAGCCTTTAAAATTTTCAGTCAGAGTCCAGGTGAGTTCGCCCTTCACAGCGCCATTTCTAAACCTTGGTCCCAAGAATTTATCTAGAGGGAGCGCTGAAATTCTTTCCAGGATTTCCAGCCAATGGCTACACTTCTACTCTTTGCCCCAGCAGCTCCGGGCCAATGGGCGGAAGGCTACCTTTCGACACAATACTGTTCCTTTCCAGCCAATCGGGAGAGTTCTTCAAATACCTCTCTCTAAGACGCGGTAGCTCCGCGGAAGCTGGTTTCACTTCCGGGCGGCTTCTAGGGGCGGCTACGCGTGTTGCCATAGCGACCGTTTTAAGTTAACTGGTTTGTAGCTTTCATCCAGGTGACTGCGAGACTGCGGGAGCAACTTGTCTTCCCGTTTCCTCTCGGCTCCCTGCGGCCGCAAGGCCTTCCGGGCTCCGGGGGTCTGGCCTAGGCTTCCGCGGCGGCCCTCGGGGGCGGAATGGCTGCGGAAGAAGAGGACGAGGTGGAATGGGTGGTGGAGAGCATCGCAGGGTTTCTGCGGGGCCCGGACTGGTCCATTCCCATCTTGGACTTTGTGGAGCAGAAATGTGAAGGTAAAATTCAGATCCCGAATCGTCAATCCTTTCTCACCTCTCTCACGCCAACAGCCTCTCCACAAACTGCCTTTCATCTCCCCGGTCTCCACTCCTGTCTGCCAGGTTTAGAGCTGGTTTTTAGGATGTGTTGCTGTCACTGCGCCCGTCCTTTCCTTCACGGAAATGAAAACGAGGACCGAGATAACTTTCCCCCTGGGCCCAAGCACACATCCGAAAAACATCAGACTTTATAATCCTATGTTGGGTCTCTCACCCCATCCTGCACCTTTCTGCCCTGGGCAGGTGCACTGTTTGTGTGGGTTTCTTCAACAACTTCCCCAGTGACTTGGGAGGGGAGACGTCAGTTTGCTTCTGAGTTCCTTCTGATCCCAACAGTTGACCGAAAAGTGGGTGGGCGAGGGGTGTGTGATTACCCCAGCAGGCCCAGAGCCGGTGATCTCGGTGGCCTGTATTCCCTTTTTTGAGTTCTCTGAGTCTCGGTTATACCAAAAATGGAGGGTATCTTACAACAAATGAGTTATGTAACCGTGTCAGAACATTTCCTGTGAGGAAAGGGTACCTCCAGGTTCTGATCAGTTCACGCTTTGGAGTTCTGCATTCAGTTCTTAGAGACAAATTGGAGCCCATTCATGGAAAAGGAACCAGAAACGATGTCATATGAATAATTACAGGCTGTTGTCGCAGTTGTTTAGCCGGCCAAGACTTCAAGGGTAGTCATATCCATTAATTGTTTGAACATCTGTCTTATGTTGGAGGGATTAGACTTGTTTTTGTAAGGTTCAGTGAGATAGAGCTAGGGTCAGTGGGTACAAGCTAGAGGGGAACAAATTTCTGTGAAGGAAGTGCTTCATAACAGAGAGTATCCCAGATAAATTAGCCTGCCTCATGAGGTAATGAGCTCCCCAGCCACTAGCAGTGTTTGAAGGAATCTGACAACAACTTAATGGAGTTATTATAGAGGGGAATTCAACTATCAAATGGTTGGTTATCCTGGATGATCCTTTAAGAGTCCTTTCAGCCCTAAGATTCCATGAAGCCGGTAAAGAGGAAATTTTCTCTGACCACTGAATCTTTTCATTACATTCTCATTGCCATGAGCAAAATTCAAATAGTATTTATTAAGTATTGTTCTTACCGGTAATTTTTAAAATAAGTTCAAAATAACTTTTATTTCTGCTCTTTTTAAGAATTTAAAATGCTATTATGAGACTGATGAAGCATGTGGTGGTATTCTGACCTCCTTTAGGAGAAAAAGGAAATTATGTCACCTTTTGATTCCATTTACCCTACTGAATGAAACTAAATGCTGAAATGGAAAAAAAAAAAAAAAGCATCGTTCTTTTTATCCCCGGATGTCAAAAGTGGCTGCATTTCAGTTGTAACACACCTGATTGTGTAATTTTACAGGGAAACAGTAATCCTCAACCTTATAAACATGTAATGTAGTAATTTGGCTTCAAAATTAACTGAAAACAGCTTTAGTAGCTGCTATATTGCATGTATGCCCAGTGTTATATAGAGCAGGTGCCAGGAGAAATGGAAGTAACATCCCAGTGACACTTGAAATAATAATGTTTATGTTTTGCTGACTTTGGGTTGTCAATGTGCTATTCATCACCTCAGATAATTTAAAAATTAGTTTTGTACTACTCTGTAATATCAGCCTTTATTTCAAAATTTATTGAGTGTCGTTCGGCCAGAAGCTGAGGGTAGAAAGATGAATAAAACAAATCCTTGTGCTTGAGAAGTTTGCAATTTGGTGGGGAAGACAAACAGGTAAATGGAATTTAAATGTAAAGTGGCAGGTGTTATAGTAAGGGTAGACACATGGTGCTGTGTATTGCAAGAGTTCAGAGGAAGGAATCTAACTAGCCTAGGAGTTGGGAGTGGGTAGCAGATCATGGAAAATGTGCCACTTGCAATATTTTGGAGAATGGTTGGGAGAAGGAGGGCCGGGTAAAGGCAAAGAGATCTAAGGGCTTGAGCAAAGGCATGGGGCTTTTTTGTCTTTTTGTGTTACATTTGTCAGTATTCCAAGTAATTGTGTATTGTTAAGAGTGCAAAGTTTGGTTTTTGGAGTGGTGGGAGTTGAGATTTGGGATCCAGTCTTGGAGGGTTTTGTCTGGTCTTCTAAGTATTTTAGACTTATTCTCTAGGCAATGAGCAGTAATTGAAGAGTTTTAAATAGAAAATTACAGAAGTTAGTTTTGCATTTTAGAAAGATCATTTGGGGGGAATATTATAAAAAGGGGGTTTATTGTTTACAATTCATGAGTTTGTCTTCTTTCCTTAATCACACTGTAGCTTCTTGAGGGAATATATATCTTTCTAATCTACATTGTTTCACACATATGATCATTCAGTAAACATTTGTTTTTATTTATTTTTATTTCATTATTGATTTATATGTAATAAAAAAGTCCTAGTAACTTTCAGTAAAATTTGGATCAGCAACGTTCCAGTATGATGAAATAATCTGGAACCTGTTGTAAAAGGAATTATTTAAAAACTATCAACAATAATGTTCCATTTAAAGTTTATAAAGAAATTGTTGCCTTATATTATTGATTGAAAAGTAGCAAATTAGTGTTCATCTTCCATATGAAGTAGATTTTAAGTAGGAAAAAAAACTTGTTTACAACTAACACTATACACACACACACACACACACACATGCATATATACATCTTTTTTTAATCCCAAGAATTTAAAGCAGAAGAGCTGGTTTATAAGACTGAGAGTTCTATTTGTAAGACAACTAGAGTGGACTTTGATATTTGCATTAATGAAATGACTTGTTTTTTTACACTATGCAATATTTTTCTTTTAAATTTAGTTTTTGATGATGAAGAAGAAAGCAAATTGACCTATACGGAGATTCATCAGGAGTACAAAGAACTAGTGAGTATATTTTTACCTGATTTTAAATGTAATTCGAATAATATTAATTCAAGATGTTCTGAATTTTAAAAATGGATTTTTCCATTAAAATTCTTTAATTAAAAAATTCCAATCTACCCTAATAGTACTACCAGTTGCATTAGACTCCAAGGGTTCTCTGTGCATCTCAATCCTTATGACTCTAGAATGTAAGAAATAGATTTAGGACAACTATTTTAAGGGATCTTGCATCTGGTATTTAAATTTTATTCTTATTCTTCTGCTGATACATCCAGGGGAGTGTTAATTATTAATTTAGCCATGTTGTCTTGAGATTTTAAGAAATAGCTCTGGGTAGCAGAAGAGTTATACCGCATCAAACTTCATAATCCTGACTTCAGTGATTTCTGGGAGAGTAAATAAAATTTCTTTTGATTCTCTGCAAAAATTTTCACTTTTTTGTTGTTTGTTTTTTCGGTGAAAGACATTGTCACTGCCATATAATATAATTTTATGTACATTAATAATTGCAAACAAGCATTTGATTATACTTTTCTAAACTCAATGTAAAATTTGGAATTTGGAATTTTTCTATGTAAATTACAAAAGGAAAAAAATTAAACTTTCTATTTTTAGGTTGAAAAGCTGTTAGAAAGTTACCTTAAAGAAATTGGAATTAATGAAGATCAATTTCAAGAAGCATGCACTTCTCCTCTTGCGAAGACCCATACATCACAGGTTTTTTTTTTTGTTTTATTCTGCTAATATATAATTTTAACAAAAATGCTCAGATTTCACTTAAATTTGCTATGTTTGGTTGTCAAAGTATAATATTCTAGACATTGTAAGAGTGAAAAGCCAATTTATCACATATGGGTTCTTTTTTATAGCAACCTTGAGAAATGATAATTTGAGGCATAATGAACTGATGCTATTAAAAAGGAACTTTCTGAACTCAGAACTATACTAGATCACAGGCTTTATGCAAACTACTGTTTTATTTATATAGATCTCTGACAATTTTGCAGTTGCCCGGTTTCTAATCTTAGCAGATACATAGTACACAGTTCCTGGGCTTCCTTCTCTTAGAACTAATTTTATTGTCTCATTAGTTCTGCAGTGCTGGATTGAAGTAGGTCTTATGTATATTTATAACTAATATTTACTGACGGCTCATGCTATCTGCTGTTTTTTTTTGTTTTTTTTTTAAACATTTTTCATTTTCACCAAGGTCTTTATTTATTCTTGGCTGCATTGGGTCTTCGTTGCTGCGTGCAGGCTTTCTCTAGTTGCGGTGAGCGGGAGCTGCTCTTCGTTGTGGTGCGTGGGCTTCTTATTGTGGTGGCTTCTCTTGTTGTGGAGCACGGGCTCTAGGCATGCAGGCTTCAGTAGTTGTGGCATGCAGGCTCAGTAGTTGTGGCTCGCGGGCTCTAGAGCACAGGCTCAGTAGTTGTGGCATGTGGGTTAGCTGCTCTGCGGCACGTAGGATCTTCCCAGACCAGGGATCGAACCCGTGTCCCCTGCATTGGCAGGCGGATTCTTAACCACTGCGCCACCAGGGAAGTCCCTAGCTGCTGTGTGAAGCAATTGGCATGTATTATCTCATTGAATCTTCCTGACAATCCTTAAGAAATTGGTACTATTTTACTTCCATTTAGAAATGAGAAAACTAATGCACAGATATATTAAGGAACTAGTGCAAAGTCCACAGCCAAGT